>NC_135236.1:93201541-95901659 GCF_051348905.1 Ranitomeya variabilis
AGGAAGAAAGGGAAGGAAGGAAGGAAGGGAGAATACAGAGATAATAATGCATAGGCAGATATTTTGCATAGTACAAGAAGATGTAAAGTAAGAAATCTCTTCAGTTCTACCTTATATTCTCTTTCTAGAAGGAGACGAAGGCTTGTTTAATAGCAGTAATGCATTTAATGTACTTACTCGGTATATGAGAGCCTTACAGATAGGACTTAACCATGTAACCTCCAGACCATTATTGTAATGAGCATAATCACAGTAGTTAGGATTTAATGGAGTCCACACACCTAGTAAAACAAGACATTAAGGAATAAAATAATATACAGCGATTGTCACAAAGTGTCTATTTAAACCCTGGCATAGAAGAAACCAAATAAAAAAAAAAAAAAGCTTCTCCCGAGCAAGCTGACAGCTTAAAAGAAGTTGCCGTGAAAGCAGCTAATGGCTACAGAAGCCAAGGCCTGTTTGTCTCCTTTCTTCTCTATTCTGGAGAACAATATAAACCCATATTAAGTTGCGATTTTGTAAAAGGCTGTGTTATTACAGGGGCTGTGGGCTGAAACTGCTTCACAAGCCTGACAGCTGAAGAAATATATTGTGCATTAGCAGAGAGTAATGGAAATAATTAAAGGGGGTGAAGATTACGAGGCACCATCATGGAATAGAAGGAATCTCAGTATCACAGAGCTGGAGAGTAAAATGTGCTGCAATGTGGCGAGGAGCACGGCTACAAGAATGTGGGGTCTTCTCCAGTATGATCGTGTCCACCCGCCGGGCGTCAGCACTCCGTCACTAATGAATACATGTAAGGTGCTTCACCCTGATCACCCGTCCTTCCCAGAAACGTTCATATCAAGAGCTAAGCCTGGGCCCATCCCTTCCCCAGCTCACATGAGGTCCGCTTGGGCACACTGAGGGGTGAAGCAATAGCGTTAGGGACCATCCAAAATGAACGGACACCTTGACGTGGTTAATCCACAGAGAGTGTAGGTGTAATTGGCCATGTTATCACATTCACAGATATTCACCTCATAAGAGAACAGTCATCTATTCTGTAGCTATGTGCTGTTATATCATGGGCCACTGTGACATTACTTTGTGTAATTTCTGTGCTGTCACAGAATACATGACCCTGTGCTGTGACATCACTGCACACTATTCATTACGGTGTGTATCTTGTAATATCCCTGTGTGCATTATGTGTGTGGTATCCTTGTGACATCACTGTCCATATTGTACTATACTGTGATATCACTGTGTGCTGTATCCCTGCACTGTAATATCACAGTCTACATTGTCTTATACTGTGATATCACTGTGTGCATTATCCCTGCACTGTAATATCACTGTGTGCAGTGTCTCTGCACTGTGACATCACTGTCTACATTTTCCTGTGTGCAGTCTCTGTACTGTGACATCACTGTCTACATTTCCTGTGTGCAGTGTCTCTGCACTGTGACATCACTGACTACATTTTCCTGTGTGCAGTGTCCCTGTACTGTGACATCACTGTCTACATTGTCCTGTGTGCAGTGTCTCTGCGCTGTGACATCACTGCCTACATTTTCCTGTGTGCAGTGTCCCTGTGCTGTGACATCACTGTCTACATTTCCTGTGTGCAGTGTCTCTGCACTGTGACATCACTGACTACATTTTCCTGTGTGCAGTGTCTCTGTACTGTGACATCACTGCCTACATTTTCCTGTGTGCAGTCTCTGCACTGTGACATCACTGACTACATTTTCCTGTGCAGTGTCTCTGTACTGTGACATCACTGTCTACATTTTCCTGTGTGCAGTGTCTCTGTGCTGTGACATCACTGCCTACATTTTCCTGTGTGCAGTGTCTCTGTACTGTGACATCACTGACTACATTTTCCTGTGTGCAGTGTCTCTGTGCTGTGACATCACTGCCTACATTTTCCTGTGTGCAGTGTCTCTGTGCTGTGACATCACTGCCTACATTTTCCTGTGTGCAGTGTCTCTGTGCTGTGACATCACTGCCTACATTTTCCTGTGTGCAGTGTCCCTGTACTGTGACATCACTGACTACATTTTCCTGTGTGCAGTCTCTGTACTGTGACATCACTGTCTACATTTCCTGTGTGCAGTGTCCCTGTACTGTGACATCACTGTCTACATTTCCTGTGTGCAGTGTCCCTGTACTGTGACATCACTGTCTACATTTCCTGTGTGCAGTGTCTCTGCACTGTGACATCACTGACTACATTTTTCTGTGTGCAGTGTCTCTGCACTGTGACATCACTGACTACATTTCCTGTGTGCAGTGTCTCTGCACTGTGACATCACTGACTACATTTTTCTGTGTGCAGTGTCTCTGCACTGTGACATCACTGTCTTCATTTCCTGTGTGCAGTGTCTCTGCACTGTGACATCACTGACTACATTTTTCTGTGTGCAGTGTCTCTGCACTGTGACATCACTGTCTTCATTTCCTGTGTGCAGTGTCTCTGCACTGTGACATCACTGACTACATTTTCCTGTGTGCAGTGTCTCTGTGCTGTGACATCACTGTCTACATTTCCTGTGTGCAGTGTCTCTGCACTGTGACATCACTGACTACATTTTCCTGTGTGCAGTGTCTCTGTACTGTGACATCACTGCCTACATTTTCCTGTGTGCAGTCTCTGCACTGTGACATCACTGACTACATTTTCCTGTGTGCAGTGTCTCTGCGCTGTGACATCACTGCCTACATTTTCCTGTGTGCAGTGTCTCTGCACTGTGACATCACTGACTACATTTTCCTGTGTGCAGTGTCTCTGCGCTGTGACATCACTGCCTACATTTTCCTGTGTGCAGTGTCTCTGCGCTGTGACATCACTGCCTACATTTTCCTGTGTGCAGTGTCTCTGCGCTGTGACATCACTGCCTACATTTTCCTGTGTGCAGTGTCTCTGTGCTGTGACATCACTGCCTACATTTTCCTGTCTGCAGTGTCTCTGTACTGTGACATCACTGCCTACATTTTCCTGTGTGCAGTGTCTCTGTACTGTGACATCACTGCCTACATTTTCCTGTGTGCAGTGTCTCTGTGCTGTGACATCACTGACTACATTTTCCTGTGTGCAGTGTCTCTGTGCTGTGACATCACTGACTACATTTTCCTGTGTGCAGTGTCTCTGTGCTGTGACATCACTGCCTACATTTTCCTGTGTGCAGTGTCCCTGTGCTGTGACATCACTGTCTACATTTCCTGTGTGCAGTGTCTCTGTACTGTGACATCACTGCCTACATTTTCCTGTGTGCAGTCTCTGCACTGTGACATCACTGACTACATTTTCCTGTGCAGTGACTCTGTACTGTGACATCACTGTCTACATTTTCCTGTGTGCAGTGTCTCTGTGCTGTGACATCACTGCCTACATTTTCCTGTGTGCAGTGTCTCTGTACTGTGACATCACTGACTACATTTTCCTGTGTGCAGTGTCTCTGTGCTGTGACATCACTGCCTACATTTTCCTGTGTGCAGTGTCTCTGTGCTGTGACATCACTGCCTACATTTTCCTGTGTGCAGTGTCTCTGTGCTGTGACATCACTGCCTACATTTTCCTGTGTGCAGTGTCCCTGTACTGTGACATCACTGACTACATTTTCCTGTGTGCAGTGTCTCTGTGCTGTGACATCACTGTCTACATTTTCCTGTGTGCAGTCTCTGTACTGTGACATCACTGTCTACATTTCCTGTGTGCAGTGTCCCTGTACTGTGACATCACTGACTACATTTCCTGTGTGCAGTGTCCCTGTACTGTGACATCACTGTCTACATTTCCTGTGTGCAGTGTCTCTGCACTGTGACATCACTGACTACATTTTTCTGTGTGCAGTGTCTCTGCACTGTGACATCACTGACTACATTTTTCTGTGTGCAGTGTCTCTGCACTGTGACATCACTGTCTACATTTCCTGTGTGCAGTGTCTCTGCACTGTGACATCACTGACTACATTTTTCAGTGTGCAGTGTCTCTGCACTGTGACATCACTGACTACATTTCCTGTGTGCAGTGTCTCTGCACTGTGACATCACTGACTACATTTTTCTGTGTGCAGTGTCTCTGCACTGTGACATCACTGTCTACATTTCCTGTGTGCAGTGTCTCTGCACTGTGACATCACTGTCTAAATTTCCTGTGTGCAGTGTCTCTGTACTGTGACATCACTGCCTACATTTTCCTGTGTGCAGTCTCTGCACTGTGACATCACTGACTACATTTTCCTGTGTGCAGTGTCTCTGCGCTGTGACATCACTGCCTACATTTTCCTGTGTGCAGTGTCTCTGCGCTGTGACATCACTGACTACATTTTCCTGTGTGCAGTGTCTCTGCGCTGTGACATCACTGCCTACATTTTCCTGTGTGCAGTGTCTCTGTGCTGTGACATCACTGCCTACATTTTCCTGTGTGCAGTGTCTCTGTGCTGTGACATCACTGCCTACATTTTCCTGTGTGCAGTGTCTCTGTGCTGTGACATCACTGCCTACATTTTCCTGTGTGCAGTGTCTCTGTACTGTGACATCACTGCCTACATTTTCCTGTGTGCAGTGTCTCTGTACTGTGACATCACTGCCTACATTTTCCTGTGTGCAGTGTCTCTGTGCTGTGACATCACTGACTACATTTTCCTGTGTGCAGTGTCTCTGTGCTGTGATATCACTGACTACATTTTCCTGTGTGCAGTGTCTCTGTGCTGTGACATCTGTTGTGAAATTGGATTTTGGGCTCCCCCGGTGGCCACTGGTGGAATTGAACTTGTGTGCATCATCCCCTCTGTTCACCTGTTCCCATCAGGATGTGGGAGTCGCTATTTAACCTTGCTCCTCTGTCACTTCCATGCCGGTCAACATTGTAATCAGAAGCCTTTCTGTGCATGTTCCTGCTACCAGACAACTTCCAGCTAAGTCGGACTTTTGTCCTTGTTTGTTTTTTGCATTTTGTTCCAGTTCACAGCTGCAGTTTCGTTTCTGTGTCTGGAAAGCTCTTGTGATCTGAAATTGCCACTCTGATGTTATGAGTTAATACTAGAGTCTTAAAGTAATTTCAGGATGGTGTATTGATAGGGTTTTCAGCTGACCATGAAAGTACCCTTTCTGTCTTCCTGCTATCTAGTAAGCGGACTTCGATTTTGCTAAACCTATTTTCATACTACGTTTGTCATTTTCATCTTAAATCACCGCCAATATATGTGGGGGCCTCTGTCTGCCTTTCGGGGAAATTTCTCTAGAGGTGAGCCAGGACTATATTTTCCTCTGCCAGGATTAGTTAGTCCTCCGGCCGGCGCTGGGCGTCCAGGGATAAAACGCAGGCTACGCTACCCGGCTACTGTTAGTTGTGCGGCAGGTTTAGTTCATGGTCAGTTTAAGTTTCCATCCTTCCAAGAGCTAGTTCCTATGTATGCTGGGCTATGTTCTCTTGCCATTGAGAACCATAACAGTTTGACCGGCCCACAAAGGGTTAAATTAATTGGCAGAGAAAGGAGAGAAAAAAGAAGTCTGCTGAAAAATTTTTTTTTTTTTTTTTCTTCAGTTCTGAGTGTGCTTTCAATTGAATCACTTGCAAGTCTGCCTATATTGCAGCCTTCCTCTCTCTCTCTCCTTCTAATCCTGGAATGGCTCTGTGTTCACCTGTTTAAAATGGATATTCAGAGTTTAGCTGCAGGTTTGAATAATCTCACCACGAAAGTTCAAAATTTACAAGATTTTGTTGTTCATGTTCCTATATCTGAACCTAGAATTCCTTTGCCTGAATTTTTCTCGGGGAATAGATCTTGCTTTCAAAATTTCAAAAATAATTGCAAGTTGTTTTTGTCCCTGAAATCTCGCTCTGCTGGAGATCCTGCTCAGCAGGTCAGGATTGTGATTTCCTTGCTCCGGGGCGACCCTCAAGATTGGGCTTTTGCATTGGCTCCAGGGGATCCTGCGTTGCTCAATGTGGATGCGTTTTTTCTGGCCTTGGGGTTGCTTTATGAGGAACCTCATTTAGAGCTTCAGGCGGAAAAAGCCTTGATGTCCCTATCTCAGGGGCAAGATGAAGTTGAAATATACTGCCAAAAATTCCGTAAATGGTCTGTGCTTACTCAGTGGAATGAGTGCGCCCTGGCGGCGAATTTCAGAGAGGGTCTCTCTGATGCCGTTAAGGATGTTATGGTGGGGTTCCCTGTGCCTGCGGGTCTGAATGAGTCCATGACAATGGCTATCCAGATCGATAGACGTCTGCGGGAGCGCAAACCTGTGCACCATTTGGCGGTGTCTACTGAGAAGACGCCAGAGAATATGCAATGTGATAGAATTCTGTCCAGAAGCGAACGGCAGAATTTTAGACGAAAAAATGGGTTGTGCTTTTATTGTGGTGATTCAACTCATGTTATATCAGCATGCTCTAAGCGTACTAAGAAGCTTGATAAGTCAGTTTCAATTGGCACTTTTCAGTCTAAGTTTATTCTATCTGTGACCCTGATTTGTTCTTTATCATCTATTACCGCGGATGCCTATGTCGACTCTGGCGCCGCTTTGAGTCTTATGGATTGGTCCTTTGCCAAACGCTGTGGGTATGATTTAGAGCCTCTTGAAACTCCTATACCTCTGAAGGGGATTGACTCCACCCCATTGGCTAGTAATAAACCACAATACTGGACACAAGTAACTATGCGAATTAATCCGGATCATCAGGAGATTATTCGCTTTCTTGTGCTGTATAATCTACATGATGTGTTGGTGCTTGGATTGCCATGGCTGCAATCTCATAACCCAGTCCTCGACTGGAACGCTATGTCTGTGTTAAGCTGGGGATGTAAGGGGATGCATGGGGACGTACCTTTGGTTTCCATTTCGTCATCTATTCCCTCTGAGATTCCTGAATTCTTGTCTGACTATCGTGACGTTTTTGAAGAACCTAAGCTTGGTTCATTACCTCCGCACCGGGAGTGCGATTGTGCCATAGATTTTATTCCGGGTAGTAAATACCCTAAGGGTCGTTTATTTAATCTGTCTGTGCCTGAACATGCTGCTATGCGAGAATATATAAAGGAGTCCTTGGAAAAGGGACATATTCGTCCTTCGTCATCTCCCTTAGGAGCCGGTTTTTTCTTTGTGTCTAAGAAAGATGGCTCTTTGAGGCCGTGTATTGATTATCGGCTTTTGAATAAAATCACGGTTAAATATCAATATCCGTTGCCACTGCTGACTGATTTGTTTGCTCGCATAAAGGGGGCCAAGTGGTTCTCTAAGATAGATCTCCGTGGGGCGTATAATTTGGTGCGAATTAAGCAGGGGGATGAGTGGAAAACCGCATTTAATACGCCCGAGGGCCACTTTGAGTATTTGGTGATGCCTTTTGGCCTTTCAAATGCCCCTTCAGTCTTTCAGTCCTTTATGCATGACATTTTCCGTGATTATTTGGATAAATTTATGATCGTGTATCTGGATGATATTCTGATTTTTTCGGATGACTGGGACTCTCATGTCCAGCAGGTCAGGAGGGTTTTTCAGGTTTTGCGGTCTAATTCCTTGTGTGTGAAGGGTTCTAAGTGCGTTTTTGGGGTTCAAAAGATTTCCTTCTTGGGATACATTTTTTCCCCCTCTTCCATCGAGATGGATCCTGTCAAGGTTCGGGCTATTTGTGATTGGACGCAACCCTCTTCTCTTAAGAGTCTTCAGAAATTTTTGGGCTTTGCTAACTTTTATCGTCGATTTATTGCTGGTTTTTCTGATGTTGTTAAACCATTGACTGATTTGACTAAGAAGGGTGCTGATGTTGCTGATTGGTCCCCTGCTGCTGTGGAGGCCTTTCGGGAGCTTAAGCGCCGCTTTTCTTCCGCCCCTGTGTTGCGTCAGCCTGATGTTGCTCTTCCTTTTCAGGTTGAGGTCGACGCTTCTGAAATCGGAGCTGGGGCGGTTTTGTCGCAAAGAAGTTCCGACTGCTCCGTGATGAAACCTTGTTCTTTTTTTTCTCGTAAATTTTCGCCCGCCGAGCGGAATTATGATATTGGGAATCGGGAGCTTTTGGCCATGAAGTGGGCTTTTGAGGAGTGGCGTCATTGGCTTGAGGGGGCTAGACATCAGGTGGTGGTATTGACCGACCACAAAAATTTAATTTATCTTGAGTCCGCCAGACGCCTGAATCCTAGACAGGCGCGCTGGTCGTTGTTTTTCTCTCGGTTTAATTTTGTGGTGTCATACCTACCGGGTTCTAAGAATGTTAAGGCTGATGCCCTTTCTAGGAGTTTTGAGCCTGACTCCCCTGGTAATTCTGAACCTACAGGTATCCTTAAGGATGGAGTGATATTGTCTGCCGTTTCTCCAGACCTGCGACGGGCCTTGCAGGATTTTCAGGCGGATAGACCTGATCGTTGCCCACCTGGTAGACTGTTTGTTCCTGATGATTGGACCAGTAAAGTCATTTCTGAGGTTCATTCTTCTGCGTTGGCAGGTCATCCTGGAATCTTTGGTACCAGGGATTTGGTGGCAAGGTCCTTCTGGTGGCCTTCCCTGTCACGAGATGTACGAGGCTTTGTGCAGTCTTGTGACGTTTGTGCTCGGGCCAAGCCTTGTTGTTCTCGGGCTAGTGGATTGTTGTTGCCCTTGCCTATCCCGAAGAGGCCTTGGACGCACATCTCGATGGATTTTATTTCGGATCTTCCTGTTTCTCAGAAGATGTCTGTCATCTGGGTGGTGTGTGACCGTTTCTCTAAGATGGTCCATTTGGTTCCCCTGCCTAAGTTGCCTTCTTCTTCCGAGTTGGTTCCTCTGTTTTTTCAAAATGTGGTTCGTTTGCATGGTATTCCGGAGAATATCGTTTCTGACAGAGGAACCCAATTCGTGTCTAGATTTTGGCGGGCATTCTGTGCTAGGATGGGCATAGATTTGTCTTTCTCGTCTGCTTTCCATCCTCAGACTAATGGCCAGACCAAGCGGACGAATCAGACTTTGGAGACATATTTGAGGTGTTTTGTGTCTGCAGATCAGGATGATTGGGTTGCTTTTTTGCCTTTAGCGGAGTTTGCCCTCAATAATCGGGCCAGCTCTGCCACCTTGGTGTCTCCTTTTTTCTGTAATTCGGGGTTTCATCCTCGATTTTCCTCCGGTCAGGTGGAATCTTCGGATTGTCCTGGAGTGGATGCTGTGGTGGAGAGGTTGCATCAGATTTGGGGGCAGGTAGTGGACAATTTGAAGTTGTCCCAGGAGAAGACTCAGCTTTTTGCCAACCGCCGGCGTCGGGTTGGTCCTCGGCTTTGTGTCGGGGACTTGGTGTGGTTGTCTTCTCGTTTTGTCCCTATGAGGGTTTCTTCTCCTAAGTTTAAGCCTCGGTTCATCGGCCCGTACAAGATATTGGAGATTCTTAACCCTGTGTCCTTCCGTTTGGACCTCCCTGCATCTTTTTCTATTCATAATGTTTTTCATCGGTCATTGTTGCGCAGGTATGAGGTACCGGTTGTGCCTTCCGTTGAGCCTCCTGCTCCGGTGTTGGTTGAGGGCGAGTTGGAGTACGTTGTGGAAAAAATCTTGGACTCCCGTGTTTCCAGACGGAAACTCCAGTATCTGGTCAAATGGAAGGGATACGGTCAGGAGGATAATTCTTGGGTGACTGCCTCTGATGTTCATGCCTCCGATCTGGTCCGTGCCTTTCATAGGGCTCATCCTGATCGCCCTGGTGGTTCTGGTGAGGGTTCGGTGCCCCCTCCTTGAGGGGGGGGTACTGTTGTGAAATTGGATTTTGGGCTCCCCCGGTGGCCACTGGTGGAATTGAACTTGTGTGCATCATCCCCTCTGTTCACCTGTTCCCATTAGGATGTGGGAGTCGCTATTTAACCTTGCTCCTCTGTCACTTCCATGCCGGTCAACATTGTAATCAGAAGCCTTTCTGTGCATGTTCCTGCTACCAGACAACTTCCAGCTAAGTCGGACTTTTGTCCTTGTTTGTTTTTTGCATTTTGTTCCAGTTCACAGCTGCAGTTTCGTTTCTGTGTCTGGAAAGCTCTTGTGATCTGAAATTGCCACTCTGATGTTATGAGTTAATACTAGAGTCTTAAAGTAATTTCAGGATGGTGTATTGATAGGGTTTTCAGCTGACCATGAAAGTACCCTTTCTGTCTTCCTGCTATCTAGTAAGCGGACTTCGATTTTGCTAAACCTATTTTCATACTACGTTTGTCATTTTCATCTTAAATCACCGCCAATATATGTGGGGGCCTCTGTCTGCCTTTCGGGGAAATTTCTCTAGAGGTGAGCCAGGACTATATTTTCCTCTGCCAGGATTAGTTAGTCCTCCGGCCGGCGCTGGGCGTCCAGGGATAAAACGCAGGCTACGCTACCCGGCTACTGTTAGTTGTGCGGCAGGTTTAGTTCATGGTCAGTTTAAGTTTCCATCCTTCCAAGAGCTAGTTCCTATGTATGCTGGGCTATGTTCTCTTGCCATTGAGAACCATAACAGACATCACTGCCTACATTTTCCTGTGTGCAGTGTCCCTGTGCTGTGACATCACTGTCTACATTTCCTGTGTGCAGTGTCTCTGCGCTGTGACATCACTGACTACATTTTCCTGTGTGCAGTGTCTCTGTGCTGTGTCATCACTGCCTACATTTTCCTGTGTGCAGTGTCTCTGTACTGTGACATCACTGACTACATTTTCCTGTGTGCAGTGTCTCTGTGCTGTGACATCACTGTCTACATTTTCCTGTGTGCAGTGTCTCTGTACTGTGACATCACTGACTACATTTTCCTGTGTGCAGTGTCTCTGTACTGTGACATCACTGACGACATTCTCTTGTACTGTGAAGCCACTGGGTGCAGTATCCCTGCTGTACTATGACATCACCATATTTACTGCTGATAGTGGTAATGGTGAGGTAGGATTCCCGCTGCAAGATTTTCCGTAATAAATCTACAAGACCTTTCAGTCCTGAATGTGCCATGAGAAGAGTAAATGTACAAATGACAGCAGCATGAATTCTGTGAACAAACCTAACCTAGTGACTGCAGTGAGTAGCAGCAGCTTCCAACCTGAACTTCACTGTAAATAGTAAAGGGCAAGGAGCAACAATGTGTAGAAATTATACTTATAACCACTCCTTTACAGAGTAATATTATATTAATGAATGTGACCAATTATACTACAGTGGTCATCTTCTAGGAAAATAAAAGGAGCACTCCAGGAATACTAGCACACAGCATACTTCCTAATGCAGTATCCTAGAGGGCGGGCTTGACACAGGGATTCTGTCATTGGTGGGATTTGAATTCTTGTATCAAGCACCGCCCCCTAGGTGCCAACAATTGTTTTAACACTGTGCATCAGTGTTTTTCCAGAATGCTCCTTCTATGTGACACTCTTTAAGGTAGTATATTTATTTATTAATTTATTTTTTTAAATTCCTTTATTAATTATGAGCCTTATTCTTCATCTGTTCTATATATTCTTCCAGTGAAAAAAAAACCTCTTATACAGATAGGTTTACTGAAGACTAATATATTAAAGACATTTTGCCTTCCTTGATGGTTTGATGACCTAGCCGACGTGCCGCACGCGATTAGTGCACTTGGCACTTTGGCTCGATCCAGTAGGCTGCACCTTTCCTGTACATATGATCATAGTCAAAGCCATTATCTGTGGGCCCCTGGAGTCGAGTCTGTGATGGATCAAGCATCTGCTGCAAGCCATCATTTGTATTCCAGTGTGCTATTCCACTCTCCGGCTGTGTAATGCAGCGAATAAAAATGTCCGTCTGAAAGGAAGAGAGACAACCTCTCCTGGATTGCAGCGGCTCTCCCCAATCCTTGTTTACTGTGTACGTTATGATTGCAAGCATAAAGATGGAATGAAAGCTTTTAAGTATCACTTCTTCGTGCCAAGGTATGAATTTGCTGCAACAGGGCTCACTTAATTGGCACAGAATCATGACTGGTGTGCGGAATCCGCTAGCAAGCATTAGCAATTATCATGAAAGCCTCACGTCTGCTTTGCAAACATCTGCACCTGTTAAGTGTTAGATGGAAGTTAATGACCGGGCATTTAAGATGATGTCTCTCCCCAGCTTCAAGCTCAAAGCCACCATCTGTGGGCACCACCTTGCCACATCATAGCAATGTGACTCCATTCCTCCCAGTAACATATATTTCTCCTTCCTCATAGACAAACGTCCTTGTCAGGCCTGTCTGCTCGCTCCCAACCACTCTTATTATTAGTATCAATTATTTATAAAGCTTCCGAATATATTCTAGCATGTTTATCTATGGAAGTAATTACTGCAACCAAATCACTTGTGAACAGTGGTTGTAACCAAGTGGGCTACATGGTGTGAATGTGACCTGAAAACTCCCCACAGAATGGGGCAGAAGATGCCAACCTGTGCCATGGATGATGAGGGATACTTTCTAGTCTTATGTACAGCAGATGTGATGGTCACAGCTCACAATCAGATACGTGCCTATGTTGTAGAGATGAATTTGTCAATGCAGCAGAGTTGATATCACAACGTAGCATTGTGACGGCGGCAGCTAGCAGCTATCCTCAACGTCGCCCTACTCACCCTGCAGTTTGTCCTTGTTGCAGGCAAGGCTAAACTTGTTTCCTCCTGCACTTCCCTGCATGGCTGCTACAACATGGTGTTTCCATCAGGCCTTAGAGGAGCGTGGCTGGTCTCTGCAGGAATTGAACCCTGCTGTGTCCTGCAGAGATCTGGCTCCCCAGCCTATCCCAGGTTCCATTTAAGGTAGATCCTCCACCATTCCTTGCCTGATCATTAGTTACTGCCCCGTTTGTACCTGTGCATCCGATCCCATATTCTGATTCTTGTTACTGACACGGCTAGCTACCCATCCTGTCTGACCTCTCTGGTCCTGACTTCAGCTATTCACACTGATCCTGTGCTGCCTGCCCCCACCTTGGACCATTTGACAATGCTTTGCTTTTGCCCTCCTATACCATGCCTCTGACCCTCCGGTCAGCTGCTGCAGACCCGGGAACTCTCCTGGAGTGGCACCTGGCGACTATCTGCAGCCAAGCCTAACCTCACCACCAGAGGCTCTAGTGAACACCAGGTAGTCATTCACTCATGTTCCTCCAGGGTAAGCACCGCCCATCGCGCAGTGAGTCCACACCCACCAGTGGTACAAACATAAAATATCAGACATGTGATGCCTACTCTACTTATTTTAAAAATGGGCTTAGGTGGTCTGATAATAATTAGAAAAAAAACAAATATTCAACTTACACATGGTTGCCACTCCTGAATACAGCTGCCTCTATGCCCTTACCGGTCACCTAGCTTTTGTAGGGGGCATAAGGATGTTCAAGCTAGAAAAGAAAACTAGGAGATTGTTTCTACCAGCTCGAATGGAACGTCACATCGTCAGCCCATAAGTGTCATATGATATTTACTTTTGTTTTTCAGACCAGCCAGTGCCCATTTTCAAAATAATCACAATTAGTGAACAACTACTTTAATTAATGACGTTATGTTAGAAGAGCAGTGCAGTGTGAAAGATTTGGAAGCATGACCAACAGGCAGTGGCATAACTTGATGGCATTAGCAACTGAGGTAAGAAGTTTAATCTCTTTGTCTGTGAGGATTGGCTGGGTTGTTGCCGACATCTTGTGAGAATATCATGTCAATAGCACCTTTACAAATATATTTACGTAGAAAATTGGTGATGTCTTTAATACTAATTTAACCTGCTGCATACACACATATATATATATATATATATATATATATATATATATATATGTGTATATGTAAGTATGTATATATATATATATATATATATATATATATATATAAAGCCTATCCTATGGGGATATGTGCATTCACTGTAAAAAAAAATAAAAAACTCTTCAAATAATTTGGTGGAACAATAAGGATGGTCAGGTCACACTTGTAATTTTTATTGGATTTGGAGTTTTGCATTGGAAACAAAAAGTGTTCTACCAGTGATAAATATATACCGTAAGTAAAATCAATATTATAAAATAGAATACAAGAAACACACTGACGCTGAACTAGATTCCTAATCCAAAAGCTGCTGGCACCTATGCAGGTAATGTGTGCAATCCTGCCAACCAAATAATAGTCACAAAGAGTCCCAATTAGGATGCCGCGATAGATCATAGGTTAAAAAATGGAGCTGAAAAGTGAGTATTAGATACCTCTATTGTTGTGCCTGATGTACCCGGAAACTGATGTAGTTAGCAGCGCGGACGGCACCATTGCAGCAGGAGCAACTACATCAGTTTCTGGATACATCAGCCACAACAATAGAGGTATCTAATACTCACTTTTCAGCTCCATTTTTTAACCTATGATCTAGTGCGGCATACTAATTAGGACTATTTGTGACAATATTATAAAATGTTTAATCTATATAAATAATTTGATAATAATAAAATATACAAAATGACTGAAAGTCACTTTAAGGCCGCATTCACAGTTTCAGTATTTGGTCAGTATTTTGCATCAGTATTTGTAAGCCAAAACCAGGAGTGGGTGAAAAATGCAGAAGTGGTGACGTGCTTCTATTATAGTTTTCCTCTGACTGTTCCTCTCCTGATTTTGGCTTATAAATACTGATGTAAAATACAGAATAAATACTTAACATGTGAACAAATCACACCTCACCATATGCGCACTTGACCCCATGTCATCCCACCTCCTCCCCAACCTCACCACCATGCTTATTTCATCCCTAACCCATCTCGTCAACCTATCACTAACTTCTGGTACATTCCCCTCTGCTTTCAAACATGCCACAATCACGCCTATCCTCAAAAAGCCATCCCTTGACCCGAGCGCTATGTCCAGCTACCGCCCCATATCTTTGCTCCCATTTGCTTCCAAACTACTTAAGCAGCATGTCCACGCTGAACTTTCCTCTCACCTTGCTTCTAACTCACTCTTCGATAATAATCTTTATTTTTATATAGCGCTAACATATTCCACAGTGCTTTATAGTTTTGCACACATTATCATCGCTGTCCCCAATGAATCTAGATTGCCTATCAGTATGTCTTTGGAATGTGGGAGGAAACCAGAGAACCTAGAGGAAACCCACGCAAACACGGGGAGAACATACAAACTCCTTGCTATCCACTGAGCCACCGTGCTGCCCACTACTTCCTTACAGCCAAAGCTAACAGGCAATTCTCTATACTCATCCTTCTAGACCTGCGCTCTGCCTTCGATATAGTCGACTACTGCATCCTACTATAGATCCTCTCTTCCTTTGGTGTCAAAGACCTTGCCCTATCCTGGATCTCCTCATACCTTACCAACCGCACATTTAGCATTTCCTACTTTTACACTACCTCGTCATCTCGCCCCCTCTCTGTTGGTGTCCCTCAAAGCTCTGTCCTAGGACCCTTACTCTTCTCCATCTATACCCTTGGCCTGGGACAACTCATAATGTCCTATGGCTTCCAGTACCTTCTATATACTGATGACACTCAGATCTACCTCTCTGGTTCAGATGTCGCCTCTCTGCTGTCCAGGATCCCAGAGTGTCTATCAGCCATATCCTCCTTTTCCTCTCGCTTCTTCAAGCTCAATATGGACAAATTTGAACTCATTATCTTTCCTCCATCTTGCATATCTTCCTTACCTGATCTATCTATAACAATAAATGACATCACACTTCCCCTGTCCTGGAAATCCACTACCTCGGAGTAACCATTGACTTTGCCAGCATATCCACTCTCTCACCACCTCCTGCCATCTCCAGCACAAAAATATCTCCACAATCCATCTTCTCCTCAACCCTCACTATACAAAAATGCTTGTGCATGCCCTCATCATCTCCCTCCTCGACTACTGCACTATCCTCCTCTGTGGCCTACCTTCTAACACTCTCGCACCTCTCCAGTCCATCCTTTACTCTGCTGCCCGACTAGTTAATCTCTCTCCTCGCTATACTTCCTGCTTCGCCTCTTTGCAAATCCTTTCACTGGCTCACAATTTCCCAGCATATCCACTTCAAACTATTAACACTGATCTACAAAGCCATCCATAACTTTTCTCCTCCGTGTATCTCTGGACTAATCTCCCAATATCTTCCCTCACATAATCTCCAGTCCTCCCAAGACCTCCTTCTCTCCTCCACACTTATTCACTTCTCACCCAATCGACTCCAAGACTTCTCCTGAATATCCCCCATCCTCTGGAATTCTGTGCCCCAACACGTCCAACTATCCACCACATTTGGATCCTTCAGATGGAACCTAAAGACCCATCTTTTAAAGATAGCCTGCAATGACCACGCTGCCACCTCAGCACCACTGGAGCTGCTGCAACCCCCAACCTACGGTCTCCTTCCCCATTATCCTGTAAAATGTAAGTCTGCAAGGGCAGGGTCCTCTTCCCTCTGTACCAGTCTACCTTTGTTTTTTTGTCTACTGTAAGTGATATTTGTATTTGTATGTAACCCCTTCTCATGTACAGCACCATGGAATCAATGGTGCTAGATAAATAAATAATAATAATAACAACAACCTTATAATGAATACATCATGTACCAGTTCAAGTTTTGGAAAAATGTTCTAAAGGCATCCATACTCATTCCACTGAAGTCAACTAAAACTGCCAATACTTGGTTTGGCCAACAGATGAGGTTGGGGGGTCAGAACGATCAGGGATACAGAATTTCAATGGCTGATCGTTTCATTTTCCTGTAGATAAGCCACCACCAGTGGAGTCTGGAGGAAGACAGAGGAGTGTGGCATCGGCTGTTTAATAGAGAACACAGGTGCGCTCGGCCGAGCTGAGCATTTCTGTTTATGAATGAGTTGGGAGTGAACTGTTGGCCGAACTATCCTTTGGCCAATGGCTATTTAATATGTATGGGAGACTTAAACCACAACAAATGGTATCAATATATAAATATATGTACAAGAGATAAAAAGAAAAGTTAGTTTTAACTAGAAAATATAGGATTACGTAATGCATGTTATATAAAACGTCCCTGGAGAGATCCTTCTCTCTGGAGATAAGGCTCTTAATCTAATCACCATTTGGGTTAACATGCTCTCTGAAATTCTTCATTCTGTCTGGAGTTTTATAATGCAGAGCAGGCACCATGATAGATTTGAAGTTCCACGTCATCCTCCTCCCACCCTGTCACTGGCAGAGCTCTGCGGAAACCGATATTGTTCTAATCTTCGAGATCAAACAGAATCTGTCTCTGGACTATGATCTCTCTGAAGAGGCTGAGTCAAAGTGACACAGTGGAACTAGGACAGAGCGTTCCGTAAATAAAATGTGACATGGCGAACATAGGAGGTGGCCGTTACATTTAATTAGCATGATTAATTGAGCTTTGCCTCCTTTTTTTCCTGTTTCATTATCCATTTTTCCATGTTCAACATCAATGCAGCTGTTTCATGGTTTCATGGCAATTTGATAGCAATAAGGAACAATTATTAGCAGTAACCTTCATCCTCTGCGGATACCCTTGTGTGGACTTTCTAATTAGACCAACACTAAATATTTTCACCTACAGAGTCATGTCAAGTCCCGCCATGGTCAAGATAATAAATGGTCAACCTATTCGCTTAATTAAGATCCAAGAATGTTGCCTTTAATTTCAATCATATCCTGATCAAGGTAAAAGCTACATATATGTTCACCCTAATTTTTCATTAATTCAGATAAGGACTCCAATTTCTCACTACACAAATTCAATACATTAGCCCAAAAATGCTATGAAAGTAAGGTTGCGGTTCCCATTACAACAAATGAATAGCTGCATATACTGTAGACACATTCAGCATAAACATCTCCCAACAAAGAATCACAAAATCATGTTGTTGTTTTTCTAAACTGATCATCTCGAGTCATCTCAGAAGATGTTGAGCCAAGAGAAAAGGCAAGGTCACATCTGTGGGACAATTAACAAATTATCAAGATATCAATGTTCCTCTCCTCTGATGTTCAAGTGCATCTGAAAAAATTCATTGCAAACGATAAGCATGGAAAAAAGTAAGAACAAACGTCTCAACAAGAAAAGTGGTTGAGGCAATTATACATGATTTAGAGCAACATATCCCAAACTCAAGTCCTCAGGGCCCATGCTTTCAGGATTTCCTTAGTATGGCACAGGTGATGGAATTATTATCAAGACATCAGAAATGGCCACAGGTTCTCTCAACTGTGCAATTAAGGAAATACTGAAAACATGATCTGTTGGGTCCCTAAGGACTTGAGTTTGGGAAACACTGATTTAGAGAAGCAAGCCTAAGAGCATAGACTGATGGCAGAAGCTGTGTAATATAATAACCTTATCCACATATCTAAATATGCCAATATACCTTCAATAGTAAGTGATTGGCCAAAAACTATTCTTAATTACACTCTTTCTACCATTAGACATACAAATTTGGCTTGGCCTAGCATACATGTGTTCTCAAGGGGAAGCGGGAAATTCCTCTCTCCTGTGAGTACAATAACTGTATGGAGTTTGTATGCTCTCATGCACTCCCCATGACTGCATTGGTTTTCTCCAGTTTTCTGGCTTTCTTCTTACGACCAAAAAATATACTAAATGGCTAATTGGATCCATTTGAAATTGACCCTAGTGTGTATCCCAAGATAGGGAAAGTACATTGAGAGCCCCATTGGATACAAGAACTGATGTGACTCGTGAAAACTTGACATGAACAAATCAGTTTGAGGCAAATTGCATTCTCAAAAAATTTGGACTCCTCAAAATGAGATTTTTGCAAATCATTTCAGGAAAATCGTGCAAATTGGTGGGTCCAAGAAAGGAGTTAAAAAAATTATATACTAACCTCTATTCATCCCTACCTGTATCTGTCCCATTGTTGCCTGATTGGCTCTTTCATCTGGATTCTTCTATCTTTTTTTCTGGTAGTGTTTTCCATTGAATATGCCCTATAGCATCATGTGAAGCACAAGGCTTGTCCCCAAGTGTCATGCATGACGTGAGTTAATGCGGCACAACCCATGTCAATGACGTCCATTGCCCCCCTAGTAATGATTTGAGGACTAGTGATTGGAAGACCCGGACAGAAGGAAAATAGAAGATAGAAATAAGAAGATAGAAGAGCTCGTCGGAGGTCCAGTGGTGGCAAGGCATGTTTGGGGAGGGTAGAGAAGAGGTTAGGATAAGTTTCTTTTTTACCCCCCCACAGCAAATTTAATTTCCATCAGATGTATTCAATGTTTATCAAATTGTCCCCCTTCCTCATAAATTGAAAGTGACCTCTACATCTTCTGTCAAAGGAGAGTAGGGGCTCCACATAGACATCAGATGGTTGGGCAGTGCCTTCAAAATTAGCAAGTTTAGTGATAGAAATGAGACATTTATCAGAATATCTGGATGATTTCAGCAACATCTGGAATTAATCATATGGGACTGACCACCATAAACATCAGACTGTCAGTAGGTCTCATCAAATTTAGCTGGATGGGCTAATTATCGGCACGTAAATATCCAGTGGTAATGGCAAGCTAAACATATAGCATAACTGCCCACTTGTGATCTTGACCTATATCCTGTTACATTAGTCTATATGTTTGCAGAAATCGGTACGGTAATTGCTAAGAAGGACGCAGTTTTCTCCGCCATTTGTACGCTAACATTATCAGCTTGCAGTAGAACAGTCATTGTAATTTCTTTCTATCGTTACAGAAGGGCACAGGTCAGCTTACTTCTCTGAAGTATTACAATGCCTCATTAACGTATTTCCTATAGAAAACGAAGGGGTAGATGAGAAGGCAAACAAATGATATTTCTATATTAAATGGCTAATACAATATACTAATTACATAGGCAATAAAGGGGCAGACGCGACTAGACGTCTTGACTGTGGCCACTTAAAATGAGGTTTTCATAGAGCAACTTTTTTTAGGACCCTTTATAGAATGAAAGACATAATACACATCAAAACCACTGCATCAATCTAATCAGCTCCACAGGAATATTGTCTGTCCATCTATCCAAGTGATCTATTGGGTAATTGCACAAATGAGCAAATAATAAAAAGGATCCGGACTGCTGATCTGAAGGATTGGAACATGCATCTAAAACCCAAGTGGTGGCCACATCCAGGTAGAGAACAAATGAGGAGGTGACTGCAGTTGTGCATTGGTTTCTTTATTCTTTATCTATGAGAATTATGGAAATTTCTGGTGTGAGCAATCTGCTATTAATTCAGCATCCCCTCGTCATTGCCTTTCCTTGTACAATGAGGACTTGTAAAATTGCAATGAAAAATGCAAGTTCAGTGTTTCTATAGGTAGAAAATGTCACAAGTGACTCTTTAGGTGACTGGCCATCTTACACCAGTTACTAGTTGACCAAGAAATCTTTTCCCGCAAGGAAATATTTGTCACAAGGTGTTACAGTAAATATTGGGTGACCTACTGAAAACTTTTCATTATATTTTGCCCCAGTATATGGAGCTGAGCTTTCAACCTCCATAGGAATTAGCATATAGAGAGAAGAGTTAGGGGGAAATTCATCCAAACTGATGTTTTTGGTGCCATCTTTGATCCCGGAACCACTGGAGTAAGATGAAGCAACATTTTTAATAAGTGCATCTTAAATGATACCTACACTTTTTTTTATTTCTAACATCTCATGGTCCATGGATAATAAAGAAACAAGACAGAAGAAGAATCAATGCCTTTGAAATGTGGTACTGGAGAAGGAGGTTATCAATATTATGGATGGCCAGAAGAGCAAATAAATCAATTTTTGAAGAAAAAGCCAGACCAAGCCAGACAAGTCACCTGAAGCAAGGATTACAAAGCTATGGACTTATTGGCCACATCATACGAAGAGAGCATTCACTGGAGAAGGACAAAGATGAAGAGGAAAACCAGCCACCCAATAGGTGGATACTATCAAGATTATGGTGGAGAAGAATGTGGTTGGCCTATCTAGGCTTGCACAATATCAATCTAGCCATGGACTGTTCATATATCAAGTCACCATGGGTCGAGGTCGAGAAGAAGGCCATTAAATAAATAATAATAAACAGAACATACCCAGTAGAGAGGTGGAGGTTTGGGTCGTAAGAAATACACTGAGTGATCACTCAAAACACCTGTCACATGTGCGTTACTCAGGAAGCTGGAGGAGATGGAGGACATTTGATGCACCCAGAGCAGCAGGAAGGCCTTTCGGATGTTCTATTTAGCACATGTCACATGTTGTTTGAGCAATTCCTGGGTGTCTCAAGCTATGGAACCTCACCAATCTTCAGGGCATAAATTTAAAAAAAAGTATTGGCAGCCGTTAATGAATTTGATGAATCTTTTAGATTCTCATTTAAGAGTACATTTCTGAAATCATTGATGCCACCTTCATGATATAAAGTAGAATAAATCTGTTGGGCCACATCTTATCCACACGTCCCATCCATTTTTCAAAAACTCTAGTCAAAAGTTGCAAAAATTTTGCATAAAAATGTGGGACCTTTGTACACCAGTTTTCAGACAAAAAAGGGCTCTATAAATTGGTGTCTTTAACTGTAACTAAACTTTTTATGAACTTTTGAAACGTAACAGAGGACTGTTAGGAGATGTGATTAGTGGGACTCTCAGTGTGCCGAGACCCTCACCTATTTCTGAAGTATCAGAGGCTTGTAGCTGTAGTTTAAGCTGATGATAAAGCCAAGAAAAAGTCTATAAGCCCTTCTTCAGCTAATACTGTCTACCCCACTGAGCCCGAGTGCTTCAACTCCTTCAATTCATCATCTGGACCCCCGCTGGTCTAAACTTCTGACATGTCACTATGGTTCAGAAAAACATTTTTGGAAAGTGCACTTACTTCTTAAATGTACAAGCATTCACCCATAAAATATACCGTTTCCTTAGGAATATGCTGTACTTATAAGTCCATTTTAAGAAAAAATAAGAAAGCTGTTTAGGCAAGAGAAAACTTTTAAAACTAATGGCAGCTAAATGTCAGGAACATTTTATTCGGGCTTAGTTCACACACATTTTTCTCCTTTCCATAAGCAGATAATTAATGCCTTGGTATTGCGTTCGAAAAGCATTTCCATTTCCAATAGCATTTTAAGTTCACTTTTAAAAAAGCATTTTTCATAAATAACTGAAAAAAATACTTTTAGAATATACTTTTACTATGTGTTAAACTTTGCAGGGTCACAAGCAAACCCCTCACTCCCAAAATACAGGAAATATAAGTTGCACAGTAGTCTGGATCGCCACAGCTAGGGCACAAAGAGCCAGAGTGCCCCTTTTCCATGCGTTTTCAGAAGCTCTCCAACCAGTTCAACTTTCTGGTTGCTTGGGGGTGGGCATTCCTGATTAATTGACAGATCATTTCAACAGTATCATTGTACCACTGGCCTCAATACGTGACCCCTCAGCTAGCCGGACAGACATGGACAGTGCTGTAGAACAACTTCTGAGCTACTGTTCATACCCAGGAGCCACTTTATAGCAAATGAATGGGTTTTAGAGGGGTGGCCAGGTTTACGATACCGCACGCATGAGCCAACCTCAGTGAATGTGGCATCTGCTACCTTGTTGTAAAGGTGACTGACCACCGCTGCTGTTTAGAAACATTAGCCAGTCACCATAACAATGACCAGAAATTAAAAAAAAATTACTAAAGATGACAGCAGGTGAACAGATGCAGAGAAAAAAGGCAATTACATTGCAAATGTACTTTTAGACTGCCTAATTGCCTATATCTATCTGATAACATGGAGATAACCCTTCAATCATAGATTTAGCCATTCATCGGTCCAGAGCCTGGAAACTATTGAATTCATGGGACCCAGGCTAAAAGGGATTTATTCTTATAAATGTGTAGCCCCCTCCATAAGCTAAAGTGGAAATCAGCTCTTTAAAGGAGTCGGACAGACAAAAGGACTGTTCAAACTAAGTGCAGGTGGGCTGTCAAAACATGAGAAATCCAGCTCAACGAACTTGTGAACAAACTTGTGGACTGTGCACTCTTGGTGTGGTCAAATACTGCAGAGCACCTTCTTGCCTACTGATTTTCATCTATCTACACCTTCTCTATCCTGATTGACAGCTTTGGTTTTATAGGAGAAAGAAGAGGGCAGATATAGATGAAAAACAAGTAGGTGTGAAGATGCACTAAAGGGGCACCCTAGGGTAAGACAGACCCACCATGCCAACTTCTGGAAAACACAATTTAAAAGAGAATCTTTCACTAATTTTTTTACATTGAGCTGAACACATAATGTAATTGTGGCTGCAGAGCGGAATAAAACATTCTTCTTTTTTTTTTCAATTGAAACTCTCCGTTGCGTAGATATTAGCAATCAAAGTATTTGGCATCTAATGAGCTAAGTTGGTTAAATCCAAGTGGGTGTTATCAGATAGCATCTCATACATGGAGAAGAAGTCCACGCCCCCAGTGAAAGCTATCTGATAACACCCACTTTAACTTAAAAAAAAAGTAACTCATTAGGTGCAAAATACTTTGAGTGTTAATATCTCTGCAACAGAGAGGCAAAATAAAAAATAAATTAAAAAAAAAATTGTTTTATTCTGCTCTTACATTTTGTGTCTAGTTCCGCAAGAAAAAAATGGTGAAAGGTCCTCTTCGATAGCACAGTTTTACTAATAATGGGGTATACGATACATATGTCTTATCAGTGCAGGGTCAGCCTAATGATCAGGCTAATCCATGCACCCATCCTCTAGGGACTGTTTGCAGAATTTGTAGGGTAGGTTTATCTGGATATTTCCACTGAAACATTACCAGAGTATTCACTTCCAGTAGGATCGAGCTGAGAGATCATATCCTCCATACTGAAATGGATTCTGACAACCCTGTATCTACCCTTTTTGGTTAGAAAATAAGATCTTTTTTTGTCTATGATAGATAGAAATGTCATAATCACACTATGAACAAGTGAATATTTTTCTGTTTAAATTCAATGAACTTCTGTTGGATTGGAGTCAAGCGTCACATTCCTATTACAAGCATTAAAGCTGATTCCAGGCTAGCCCTCTGCATTCATCTGGGTGATTAACCATAACATGAGCAGGTGGTTTAGATATCGGTGATGGACTCTGCATTAGTGGACTAGAATTTGGTCCAATTTACAGAAAAGCTTCTACTTTTACACTATCCAACATCCAACCTGAAACCTCAGGCTCCATTATTTCTGATGGGAAGAATAGCACAACATATGCCTCTAGTGTTCCCGTCCAAATTATTTACACACCATAATGGATCCCAAAATATGTCAATGGGATCCGCTAAGTGACAATATTGTGCTTACACTTTGTAAATTTAGCTTTTCTGATCCTATAATGGAGGAAAGCAACAGATTGAAACCCGATTTGAACTCAGCCTTAGAGAAGTATAACTTTAGAACTGGAGCTACTGAGTTTTCCTATCAATAAATGGCAATTGTTTCCTGAGGTCCTGAACAGGACATATGTAGGGATCACTGAGGAAAATGTATCCTGGGTAGTAATATAATGAAGAACCTTGACTTATATTATAGGGAACAGCAGATTGTATTCCCTAGTGAGCCTTGTGATTGGCTGCAGTGGTCATGCATGCATTTAGTCGTAACATCACAGCTACAGTCCATAAACAAAAACAAATATCAGGAGGAGCTGGAACAGAGACTGATGAGTCAGAGTCCATTTGCCCTGAAAGACTACAGTAAATATGCACTAGGAACGCTCATTTTATGACAATCTTCCAATCTAAATAGGCTAGTGATCACCTAACGCCTGAGCAAAACGCTCATTCATTGGGTGAAGATCAAAGTTCTCCGCAGTGCCTTTTCCCATGTAAACAGGCCTTGTGCTGCCGAGAAGAATGACAGACTACGCTCAATGAATGGATCGATTACGGCGTGCGGACTTAAGCTACATCTACAAAGATAATCGTGAAGGCGGGTTCTTAAAAATGATTGTTTCACAATTATCTTTCAGTGTAAACAGGCAGCTGATTACTCGATGAAAGAAGAAAACACTCCTTCATTGGATGAAATGATCTTTTGTGCAGCACAAAAAAATCATAGTTCTCTGCGGTGCATCCTTCTGTGTAAACAGGACCAACACCTTCGAGAACCATGGAGGCCTATGTGCACTGAGCGATCCATTACAGATTTCTCAGGGTGCATTGTTTGCTTTGGTCTGGCTGTATAAACAGGCATTAAAACTATCTCCGAATGTTAAAGATTTACCGATTGGCAGTCGTATCGTGCCACTTGCCATGTAAATGTATCCTAAGTGCAGTCTGCCCGTGGAAACAAGCTGTTAAACCATGGCGGATTGGCAAATATTTACTGACTGGCAGCTGTCTAATGCGGCAAGTTGGATGGTGAAAATGTACATTAAACCTCTATTAATGCTCTGTCCAACGAAGTGCAGCATATGTGTGCAGTAAGACCACGTTCACACGTTCAGTATTTGGTCAGTATTTTACCTCAGTATTTGTAAGCCAAAACCAGGAGTGGGTGGTAAATACAGAAGTGGAGCATATGCTTCTATTATACTTTTCCTCTGATTGTTCCACTCCTGATTTTGGCTTACAAATACTGAGGTAAAATACTGACCAAATACTGAACATGACCTAATTGTCATTGTCAGTATAAGTTCTGAAAATAATTGTTGGACTCCTTAGCATGTTGTTCACATGAGACTGATTTGCACATTGCATAATCTGCAGCAGATATCCAAAATTTACTATGGGAGTTCTGCAGCTGATGTGCGGCCCACCTGCTTTGGGTGTGCGGCTGATCGACACAGCAATTAACCCCATCATCATGTCACGGGGTTAATCCACATACTTAAACACGCTAGCGCCCCTGATGATACTGGTTTATGACATCACATCCATCCATCTTATAAGAGTTGGGCCATGTTGATCTTTTTCTCCAGAAATGAAATTTGCAAATATGACTGCGGAGATGGTGGAGCTTAGTGCATGTTCTCATTACCGTCCTACTCGCCATTCCCTTCTGCATATTGTAAATTGCTTGGTTGAACCTCATATGTCTCATAGCGTGAACCATAGGACCTATAGGAAGAATGCAGTCTTCAGTAACCTGTATGCTGTTGAGGGCATGGATAACTCATACTTCTCATCCTTTCCTTCTGAATATTGTAGTATAAAATTGTTTGGGTGAACCCTACTTATCTCATGCTCCACTGAAAGAATGGAGAGTTGGAGACTGCATTAAGCAGCAACTTCTATTCTCAACCGTTACTTGTTTTCTAGGTTAGTAAATGGTTCCTTATCATGAAGGAAGCCATATTTTTCATAAATTAGGAATTATATTTCTACACAGTGAACTCATTAACTAGAAGAAGAGGGGACGGGAAGAAAAACATTAGACTCGAACAAAGAAGACCCAGGAAAACATACTCAGAAGGGAGGTAAGAACATTTCTAAAACAATCCACAGCGAGGAGATCGGAACAAAACAAAATCCTCTAAACTGCATGCTCGCAAACGCCAGAAGCCTGACAAACAAGATGGAAGAACTAGAAGCAGAAATATCTACAGGTAACTTTGACATAGTGGGAATAACCGAGACATGGTTAGATGAAAGCTATGACTGGGCAGTTAACTTACAGGGTTACAGTCTGTTTAGAAAGGATCGTCAAAATCGGAGAGGAGGAGGTTTTTGTCTCTATGTAAAGTCTTGTCTAAAGTCCACTTTAAGGGAGGATACTAGTGAAGGGAATGAGGATGTCGAGTCCATATGGGTCGAAATTCATGGAGGGAAAAATGGTAACAAAATTCTCATTGGGGTCTGTTACAAACCCCCAAATATAACAGAAATCATGGAAAGTCTACTTCTAAAGCAGATAGATGAAGCTGCAACCCATAATGAGGTCCTGGTTATGGGGGACTTTAACTACCCGGATATTAACTGGGAAACAGAAACCTGTGAAACCCATAAAGGCAACAGGTTTCTGCTAATAATCAAGAAAAATTATCTTTCACAATTGGTGCAGAATCCAACCAGAGGAGCAGCACTTTTAGACCTAATACTATCTAATAGACCTGACAGAATAACAAATCTGCAGGTGGTCGGGCATCTAGGAAATAGCGACCACAATATTGTACAGTTTCACCTGTCTTTCACTAGGGGGACTTGTCAGGGAGTCACAAAAACACTGAACTTTAGGAAGGCAAAGTTTGACCAGCTTAGAGATGCCCTTAATCTGGTATACTGGGACAATATCCTCAGAAATAAGAATACAGATAATAAATGGGAAATGTTTAAGAACATCCTAAATAGGCACTGTAAGCGGTTTATACCTTGTGGGAATAAAAGGACTAGAAATAGGAAAAACCCAATGTGGCTAAACAAAGAAGTAAGACAGGCAATTAACAGTAAAAAGAAAGCATTTGCTCTACTAAAGCAGGATGGCACCATTGAAGCTCTAAAAAACTATAGGGAGAAAAATACTTTATCTAAAAAACTAATTAAAGCTGCCAAGAAGGAAACAGAGAAGCACATTGCTAAGGAGAGTAAAACTAATCCCAAACTGTTCTTCAACTATATCAATAGTAAAAGAATAAAAACTGAAAATGTAGGCCCCTTAAAAAATAGTGAGGAAAGAATGGTTGTAGATGATGAGGAAAAGGCTAACATATTAAACACTTTCTTCTCCACGGTATTCACGGTGGAAAATGAAATGCTAGGTGAAATCCCAAGAAACAATGAAAACCCTATATTAAGGGTCACCAATCTAACCCAAGAAGAGGTGCGAAACCGGCTAAATAAGATTAAAATAGATAAATCTCCGGGTCCGGATGGCATACACCCATGAGTACTAAGAGAACTAAGTAATGTAATAGATAAACCATTATTTCTTATTTTTAGGGACTCTATAGCGACGGGGTCTGTTCCGCAGGACTGGCGTGTAGCAAATGTGGTGCCAATATTCAAAAAGGGCTCTAAAAGTGAACCTGGAAATTATAGGCCAGTAAGTCTAACCTCTACTGTTGTTAAAATATTTGAAGGGTTTCTGAAGGATGTTATTCTGGATTATCTCAATGAGAATAACTGTTTAACTCCATATCAGCATGGGTTTATGAGAAATCGCTCCTGTCAAACCAATCTAATCAGTTTTTATGAAGAGGTAAGCTATAGGCTGGACCATGGTGAGTCATTGGACGTAGTATATCTCGATTTTTCCAAAGCGTTTGATACCGTGCCGCACAAGAGGTTGGTACACAAAATGAGAATGCTTGGTCTGGGGGAAAATGTGTGTAAATGGGTTAGTAACTGGCTTAGTGATAGAAAGCAGAGGGTGGTTATAAATGGTATAGTCTCTAACTGGGTCGCTGTGACAAGTGGGGTACCGCAGGCGTCGGTATTGGGACCTGTTCTCTTCAACATATTCATTAATGATCTGGTAGAAGGTTTACACAGTAAAATATTGATATTTGCAGATGACACAAAACTATGTAAAGCAGTTAATACAACAGAAGATAGTATTCTGCTACAGATGGATCTGGATAAGTTGGAAACTTGGCCTGAAAGGTGGCAGATGAGGTTTAACAATGATAAATGTAAGGTTATACACATGGGAAGAAGGAATCAATATCACCATTACACACTGAACGGGAAACCACTGGGTAAATCTGACCGGGAGAAGGACTTGGGGATCCTAGTTAATGATAAACTTACCTGGAGCAGCCAGTGCCAGGCAGCAGCTGCCATGGCAAACAGGATCATGGGGTGCATTAAAAGAGGTCTGGATACACATGATGAGAGCATTATACTGCCTCTGTACAAATCCCTAGTTAGACCGCACATGGAGTACTGTGTCCAGTTTTGGGCACCGGTGCTCAGGAAGGATATAATGGAAAGTGAATGTAGAGGTTATCACCTGCGCTAGAAGGGTGCTTTGGTAAATGAAATGAATATATGGACACAGGGAAAATAGTTAATGCACACCAAGAAAAAAGGTGTGCAGATACGATAATCAAAGAGCAATGCCACCAGATAGAATGGTTGATAGCACAAACACTTACTGTATGGATCTGTGGTGGCACCGAAGCGTAGCTGTAGCTTTTCCCGAGAGGTGTCCAGTATTTAGTCCCGTAGTGGAGTGGAGCAGAGGGGTAAAGTCCGCTGGGTAGCTCCTCGCTGCTCACGGGGGGTTAGAACGAACCGACTGCCTCTGGCGTGCCCCGGCCGGAAGCAACACCGAAGCAGTGGCGGAGCGTGAAAGGGGCGTGGCTAGAGTGTGACGTCACACAAAAAAGTAAGGACGGGGAGCGTGCAGGGACACAAACCAACGCGTTTCGAAGGATAGGTTCCTTCTTCGTCAGGGCCTATCCTTCGAAACGCGTTGGTTTGTGTCCCTGCACGCTCCCCGTCCTTACTTTTTTTTGTGACGTCACACTCTAGCCACGCCCCTTTCACGCTCCGCCACTGCTTCGGCGTTGCTTCCGGCCGGGGCACGCCAGAGGCAGTCGGTTCGTTCTAACCCCCCGTGACCAGCGAGGAGCTACCCAGCGGACTTTACCCCTCTGCTCCACTCCACTACGGGACTAAATACTGGACACCTCTCGGGAAAAGCTACAGCTACGCTTCGGTGCCACCACAGATCCATACAGTAAGTGTTTGTGCTATCAACCATTCTATCTGGCGGCATTGCTCTTTGATTATCGTATCTGCACACCTTTTTTCTTGGTGTGCATTAACTATTTTCCCTGTGTCCATATATTCATTTCATTTACCAACGCACCCTTCTAGCGCAGGTGATAACCTCTACATTCACTTTTTGTTATTTTACCAAGCAGGGTTTTACACAGACCCTGTCTAATCACCAGCAGCAGCGTTGTTTTAGATTAACCCTTCCTTCTTTACTCCTCTGTCTCCTGAATAGTGTAGCGCCAGTGTACTATTATATACATAGGATATAATGGAACTAGAGAGAGTACAAAGGAGGGCAACAAAATTAATAAAGGGGATGGGAGAACTACAATACCCAGATAGATTAGCGAAATTAGGATTATTTAGTCTAGAAAAAAGACGACTGAGGGGCGATCTAATAACCATGTATAAGTATATAAGGGGACAATACAAATATCTCTCTGAGGATCAGTTTATACCAAGGAAGGTGACGGGCACAGGGGGCATTCTTTGCGTCTGGAGGAGAGAAGGTTTTTCCACTAACATAGAAGAGGATTCTTTACTGTTAGGGCAGTGAGAATCTGGAATTGCTTGCCTGAGGAGGTGGTGATGGCGAACTCAGTCGAGGGGTTCAAGAGAGGCCTGGATGTCTTCCTGGAGCAGAACAATATTGTATCATACAATTATTAGGTTCTGTAGAAGGACGTAGATCTGGGGATTTATTATGATGGAATATAGGCTGAACTGGATGGACAAATGTCTTTTTTCGGCCTTACTAACTATGTTAATATGTTACTATGTTACTATATTCAAGAAAAGGTTCACCAACAGTTCACCTAAAGTTCAGACTCATGAATTACGGCATCATGCAACCGGAAATGACATGAAGTACAGAAGTTGCGTGGATCCCCAGACATCACATACGCTCCCGAGTGGCTACTGTAGCTAGGTTCTCATTCACTCAGACCTCAACCCCTCTGCGGTGATTTGGTACTAGCTTAGATCTTTAGACCCAGCTTGAAACTACTACATTAGGAGACACCATGTTCTGCTCTTCTTCTTTACCTAGACTCTGTTTATACCACCTCAAATGCTTAGGGAGCCATGATAGGGCATCCATAGACTACTGTAGGTAACATACTAACGTTCCTCCCACATTTTTTTTTTTAATTCCGTACATAGCTGATAAAAAGGTATTGTGCTTCCAAAGTATCATTATTTCTAAGGACGCAGTCAGACAGTCATAAATGGGACTGAGGTTAGAAGGCAGAACACGGACTGGCCGGCGGCTCTCCCAACCTGAGCATGACAGCTTCATGTATTTCTATGCAGCTGTCATGCTCTGGTTGGGAGAGGTGCGGCCAGTCCGATCACTGCGGTCCGATCTCGGTCAGATTTATAAGGCGGTTTGACTTTGCCCTTCTGCTGTAGATCTTCAACACCCACTGAGCAAAGTGCCACACAGCAGTGACACAAATAGTCCTCCTGTTGCTCTATGGACTGTATGGGGGCAGCCATACAGCTTCATCATCTGGTCGTGTCTTGGAAACTCTTGCATATAGTGTAAATACAATAATGGATTGAACCAAAATTAACATCCTTTCTTAGTTATGGAATATCTGTCAGTCTTATATCTTTATCTAATATTCCCGTGAAAGAGGAAGATCCATCACTCAGCCCGACATAGGTGGAGAGCGCAAAGCCATCTAAGGAGAGAAGGTGTAGAATTCTCATGTCTCATGAAGGTTGGCTCATTGACCCAAATCATAGAAACTTCTGCATTATTCGACTTGTCAGTTCCATCCAATTAGTTACCTATCCGCGGTATTTCATTTTTTACTAATCTCCTCATTAATAACCTTGTGCGGCTAGTGAATCTGCATATAAAGTAAACAGCTTGAATAACCATAAATGCTATTAGAATAATTTACAATTCATCAAGACAAATTCAGGAAAAGAATAATTTACTTGCCACGCATGTCTATTACTGCAAATTACAATTCATCAAATAAAATGCATCTAGCGATTTCCCATTCTGCTCGTACAATGTTACCTCTGGGACTCTCGGCTGTTTCCCTATAATTTGTACACAGCCGTACTATAAAGCGTTGCCTTTAAACAAGGCATTGAAGCATCTTGACGTCTTGCAATTTGCAGCCAACGTTCGAAAATGTATTCAAATGGAAACTGCTAAAGGAAATATGGATTAGTATGTCCTGAGCGGGTACAGAGAGTGGAAGTGACTGGCATCAGATTCGATGCTCTTCTCCATAAGGAGCATGAGATATTTGCATGTTCTTCAAAATGTAAAACCAGTTGTGATGCATGCATTATGTATGGAGAGTAACACAAGACTACTTCAAGGAGCCTGTAAGATGGCTAGAACCTCCAGGCGACTGTTGGGCAGGATGTGACTGCCACACAAGTGCAAACAAGTTGGTTTGATCAGAGATGCATTTTGTTAGGTTCACAAAAAAGAGTCCTAGATCTACAGGAAAGGGTGGATTTTTAGAAAATGTTTTCAAAGATACGATAAAAGTTCACAAGCTTCGAAACGAAGAAATTATTGTAATCAAAGAATCCAAAATAGATATAAATGTATTTCCTATCTATGCGAATGTGCATCTACTGCCTGCAAGGCAGGACGGAGCTCAGATTCTAAAGGCAGGCCGACTTACTGCAGGGGGGTTATGTTGGTGGTGTGGGAAAAGGTAAAGGTGTGTCCACACTGCGCGATGCGCAGGATTACCGTATTTTTGGGACTATAAGATGCACTTTTTTCCCAAAATTTTTTTGGGGAAAATGGGGATGGGGTGCATCTTGTAGTTGGAATATACTTACAAGAAGTGTGGCGGCAGCAGTAGCTGGGCGATTCTGCGGCGGACCCAGACTGATGCTGCAGGACATTGATCACACTCCCTTCCCAGGCTGGTGCAGCAGGTTTGGCAATGCTCTGTGGTGCGGGCGGGCTCCGTCGGCATTATGTGACACGTTAATTTTTTCCCTATTTTCCTTCTGAAAATTTGGGGTTCATCTTATGGTCCGGTGCGTCTTATAGTCCAAAAAATACGGTAAATAGCCGGCGACTAGACACAAGCTCAGTAGTTGTTTAATCATTTCTTCTGAAGCCAACTTCAGTTTTTGAGCTTCCTTTTTTCCCTCTTCTTCAATGAGCCATAACTTTTTAGGTTTTTTTTGTTGACATAGCCATGTAATGGGTTATTTTTTGCAGGATGAGTTTAAGTTTTAAATTACACCATTCGGTTTAACATTCAATGAACTTGAAAACTAGCAAAAAACTTCAAGTCAGGTGAAATTGTGAAAAATAAATTACATTTTGCCCCAAGATTTTTGGGTTTTGTGTTTACAACATTCATCCTGTGTTATAAATTATTCTGACTTATGATTCTCCAGACCTGTATGCTTACAGTGATACCAAATTTGTATAGATTTTTGATTTTCATTTAAGCTGTTTTATTGCATTTTATGACAGACAAATGAATATTCTTGCTTTTAATTTTTTGGTTCTCCTCTATACCGCATTTACAGATTAAGATAACTAATTGTATATTTTGTATATTCAGACTTTTTGAACAGGGTGGTAACAGATTGGTCTACTGTATTTTTCTTTTTATTACATTTTTTTAAACTTTTTTTTATTTTAATGGGGGAAAAGGTAGTGATTTCAACTTTAATAGTTTTATTTTTTTCTATCGTTAAAATATTTTTTTTTGTACCTTATTTCTTAGTCCCTTGAACCTGCGATCTTATCATCACTTACGCTATACACTGTGAAACCATAGTATTGTAGCGTAAAGGGAAAATTGCATCTCTTTAGAAAGTCAGTATATAGCTCAGCTTCGGAAGAGTATCAAGATAGCGGCAATGGGGGCGATCTCGTCTCGGTAACCTGTAAGCATGAAAAGCGTCGCTAATTTAAAGGCCGCTATCAGACAGTTGTCAAAACACTTTTCAAGAAACTCTTCCATTATCTGGACCAGGAAGCTCCACATATGGTTCTTGCACAAGGAATACAAAACTGTAGGCCACAATGAGACACAAAATGATTGTCTCCATTGTTTACACGTTCCAGAAGGACTTACAAAGCCCCCGTCCTTGTTCATCCAGTGTCTGTAGATGTGAGCAGGCCTTTTAGTAATCCACAGCCCCCTCATTGATGGTGATCTTGACAATATATATTGAATATGACAAAATTGTGCTTGGTATATCTTTACCTGGTAAGGCACATGGCAGCGTATAATTGAATTTCGGTCTGAAGAGCTTTTCATTTCTATTTCTACTTCTGAGAGTTTTTACCAGATTTAGCATCAGTATTTCAGAACACAACTGTCTTTTGAGGTAACAACTAGCAAACATTGGAGGTATCGGATAGATTTAACTCGTGAAAATGAGAAGTCTGAGCTAAAGAATATCTACTATATAATTGTCTAAGGGTCACTTCCGTCTTTCTGTCTGTCCTTCTGTCTGCCTGTCTGTCTGTCACGGACATTCATTGGTCGCAGCCTCTGTCTGTCATGGAAATCCAAGTCGCTGATTGGCCGCGGCAAAACAGCCACGACCAATCAGCGACGGACACAGTCCGGTGGCAAAATGGCGGCTCCTTACTCCCCGCAGTCAGTGCCCGGCGCCCGCTCCATACTCCCCTCCAGGCACCGCTCACACAGGGTTAATGGCAGCGGTAACGGACTGTGTTATGCTGCGGGTAACGCACTCTGTTATCGCTGCTATTAACCCTGTGTGACCAACTTTTTACTATTGATGCTGCGTATGCGGCATCAATAGTAAAAAGATCTAATGTTAAAAATAATAATAAAAAAAAAAAATAGTTATATACTCACCGTCCGTCGGCCCCTCGGATCCAGAACCGGCCTTTCCCGCTCCTCGCGACGCCCCAGTGACCACTCCATGCATTGCGGTCTCGCGAGATGATGACATAGCGGTCTCGCAAGACCGCAGCGTCATCATCATCTCACGAGACCGCAATGCACTCTTGGGACCGGAGCGCGCGAGGAGCATCGGTAAACGCTTCGCCTGGATCCGGGGCCAACAGAAGGTGAGTATATCACACTTTTTTATTTTAATTTTTTTTTTAACAGGGATATGATGCCCACATTGCTATATACTACGTGGGCTGTGCAATGTACTACGTGGGGTGTGCAATATACTACGTGGGCTGTACAATATACTACGTGGGCTGTGCAATGTACTACGTGGGCTGTGCAATATACTGCGTGGGCTGTGCAATATACTGCGTGGGCTGTGCAATATACTATGTGGGCTGTGCAATATACTGCGAGGGCTGTGCAATATACTGCGTGGGCTGTGCAATATACTACGTGGGCTGTGCAATATACTACATGGGCTGTGCAATATACTACGTGGGCTGTGCAATATACTACATGGGCTGTGCAATATACTACGTGGGCTGTGCAGTATACTACGTGGGCTGTGCAATATACTGTGTGGGCTGTGCTATATGCTATGTGGGCTGTGCAATATACTACGTGGGCTGTGTTATACACTATGTGGCCTGTGTTATACACTACGTGGGCTGTGTCATATACTACGTGGCCTGTGTTATACACTACGTGGGCTGTGTTATACACTACATGGCCTGTGTTATACACTACGTGGCCTGTGTTATACACTACGTGGCCTGTGTTATACACTACATGGGCTGTGTTATATACTGCGTGCATGGGCTGTTATATACTACGTGAGCTGTGTTATATGCTACATGGGCTGTTATAAACTATGTGGCTATGTTATATGCTATGTGGACCATTATGCACTCCGTGGGCTGTGCTATATACTACGTGGCTGTGCTATATACTCCGTGGGCTGTGTTATATACTACATGGCTGTGCTATATACTCCATGGGCTGTGCTATATACTCTGTGGGCTGTGCTATATACTATGTGGCTGTGCTATATGCTACATGGCTGTGCTATATACTACGTGGCTGTGCTATATACTACGTGGCTGTGCTATATACTATGTGGGCTGTTATATACTACGTGGCTGTGCTATATACTACATGGCCGGCCGCGAACAATCAGCGACAGGCGCAGTCCGGTATCCTGTGTATTCAATGTATTATTCTAAAATCTTCATAAATAAACTACATACATATTCTAGAATACACGATGCGTTGGAATCGGGCTACCATCTAGTTAAGACATAATTGTCATCTTAAAACCTAGACTTTTTGCCTAAATGAGTCCAAAATTTTATTCATAAGATATATACAGTAGAGACCAAAACTTTGGACACACCTTCTCATTTAAAGATTTTTCTGCATTTTCATGACTATGAAAATTGTAAATTCACACTGAAGGCATCAAAACTATGAATTCCACACATGTGGAATTATATACTTAACAAAAAAGTGTGAAACAACTGAAACTATGTCTTATATTCTAGGTTCTTCAAAGTAGCCACCTTTTGCTTTGATGACTGCTTTGCACACTCTTGGCATTTTCTTGATGAGCTTCAAGAGGTAGTCACTGGGAATGGTTTTTACTTCACAGGTGTGCCCTGTCAGGTTTAATAAGTGGGATTTCTTGCCTTATAAATGGTGTTGGGACCATCAGTTGTGTTGTGCAGAAGTCTGGTGGATACACAGCTGATAGTCCTACTGAATAGACTGTTAGAACTTGTATTATGGCAAGAAAAAAGAAGCTAAGTAAAGAAAAACAAGTGGCCATCATTACTTTAAGAAATGAAGGTCAGTCGGTCCGAAAAATTGGGAAAACTTTGAAAGTGTCCCCAAGTGCAGTGGCAAAAAACATCAAGCGCTACAAAGAAACTGGCTCACATGAGGACCGCCCCATGTAAGGAAGACCAAGAGTCAGGTCTGCTTCTGAGGATAAGTTTATCTGAGTCACCAGCCTCAGAAATCATAGGTTAACAGCAGCTCAGATTAGAGACCAGGTCAATGCCACATAGAGTTCTGGCAGCAGACACATCTCTACAACAACTGTTAAGAGGAGACTTTGTGCAGCAGGCCTTCATTGTAAAATAGCTGCTAGGAAACCACTGCTAAGGACAGGAAACAAGCAGAAGAGACTTGTTTGGGCTAAAGAACACAAGGAATGGACATTAGACCAGTGGAAATCCGTGCTTTGGTCTGATGAGTCCAAATTTGAGATCTTTGGTTCCAACCACCGTGTCTTTGTGCGAGGCAAAAAAAGGTGAACGGATGGACTTTACATGCCTGGTTCCCACCATGAAGCATGGAGGAGGAGGTGTGATGGTGTGGGGGTGCTTTGCTGGTGACACTGTTGGGGATTTATTCAAAATTGAAGGCATACTGAACCAGCATGGCAACCACAGCATCTTGCAGCGGCATGCTATTCCATCCGTTTTGCATTTAGTTGGACCGTCATTTATTTTTCAACAGGACAGTGACCCCAAACACACATCCAGGCTGTGTAAGAGCTATTTGACCAAGAAGGAGAGTGATGGGGTGCTACGCCAGATGACCTGGCCTCCAAAGTCACCAGACCTGAACCCAATCGAGATGGTTTGGGGTGAGCTGGACCGCAGAGTGAAGGCAAAAGGGCCAACAAGTGCTAAACATCTCTGGGAACTCCTTCAAGATTGTTGGAAGACCATTTTCGGTGACTACCTCTTGAAGCTCATCAAGAGAATGCCAAGAGTGTGCAAAGCAGTCATCAAAGCAAAAGGTGGCTACTTTGAAGAACCTAGAATATAAGACATAGTTCAGTTGTTTCACACTTTTTTCTTAACTATATAATTCCTCAGGTGTTAATTCATAGTTTTGATGCCTTCAGTTTGAATGTACAATTTTCATAGTCATGAAAATACAGAAAAATCTTTAAATGAGAAGGTGTGTCCAAACTTTTGGTCTGTACTGTAGATCTCATTGATCAACCAAGTTCCTCTCTTTCTGTAGCCTGACCATGACATGAACAGAATGGATCCAAAAGCTTTTGGATTACAGAGGTGGCCATCCTTTCCTGTCCATGAATTTCATGATGGAGTCCAGTTTCTCAAGCTACAAAAATTCAATATTATCCTGACAATGAAGGAAAATCCTTGATGGGCTGCCACCCACAAAGTCAAAATAATTTTCATGATTGAACGTTTACTTTACGGTTTTCTTGACATAGTGTTAAGAAATGTAAAACATTTTTCTTGCATTATGGTTGAGATTCCAACTAAAGCATATTTGTGTAAGCAGAGGTTCCATGGACCTGACATGTCTAAGGCTTCAAGGCTTCTTGCTCGCTTCCTTTAGAGCAAAAAACCCTGAGAATTATTCTAGTACATGGAAGGATAATACAATTTGATCCATCTTTGTTATAGATTATGTAATAGGAAGAATTTTTAATGTACCATACAGGCATGTCAGTTACAGTGAGAAATGGAAATATACTTCACACTCCTTAACACTATAGCAAGAAGTACTTTAAGGGAATCTGTCAGTAGGATCAACCCTCCCAAGCTATCTATATGGGCATGGAGGTTACAAAAAGTGATACTTTGATATCTGCGATCCGATGTCTTATTCCAGAGAAATCCACGTTTTTCTTAATATGTAAATGAGCTGTTCAGGACTATGGGCCGGACATAGATCTCCCTGAAAATCTGCTTCCAAAGCTTATTGTAAATGAAAGAAGGCTTTACCAGTGTGAGACGTGTAATGACTGATAGTTTACTCTTCTAATCTGTTTGCCTCACACTGCAGGTTAAAGGGGATGTTCACTTCTCAGACAACCCCTTCTCAATCAAAATAAATAAAATAATAACACTTATACTCACCTCCAGCGCCGTTCCATCTATGTCTGCACTGAATGTCTCAGGTCTAGTGGGACATTGTTATGTGTGGATTCATTCTCCTCTCCTACAGATGTAATTGACATCCGGAGGAAGTAACTGAGCAGCCGCAGCTCAGACAATCTCTGGATGTTTGATTTGTCTGAAGGAAAGGAGGGTGAAGCCAGCACAGGAACATTGTGACATAACAATGCAACGAGACCTGGGAGAGTGAGTGCGGAAACTGGGGGCAGAACAGGAGGTGCGTATAGGTATTGTTCTTTTATAAGGGGGAATATAGTGATTGAGCAAGTGTTTTTCAAGTATTGGATATTGCCTTTAAAAGCGTTATGCAGTTGCATAGCCACAGTAATGAAAATGTTGCACCCTGAAGAAAATGAACTTTAAGTACGGAGTAGTGACTGACAGCTGGCTCTGTTCTGACCACTGCTGAGCCAAGAAGCAGCCTCCTGGATAACAGACAGAAGAAGGACAAAAACAGGGTACCTCTTGTGATCACAAACAACCCCCCATATGAGCATACTAAGCAAAATTGCAGCGGATCTCAAACGATATGCTACAGAAGCTACAGACTAAAAGAAATATTCCCAGAACTACCAATTCTCTCCTACAAACAGCCCCCTAACTTAAGGAATCTCCTTGTCAGAAGTGTCCTCTCATCACCATCAGTGACGGGCACATTCCCCTGTAGCAATAAAAAATGCAAAAACTTGTACCCACATATCACAAGTACCGTATATACTCGAGTATAAGCCGAGATTTTCAGCCCAAATTTTTGGGCTGAAAGTGCCCCCTCGGCTTATACTCGAGTCACGGTCTGTGGCAGGGTCGGCGGGTGAGGGGGAGAGGGCGCTGAGGCATACTTACCTAGTCCCGGCGATCCTGTCACTCCCCCTGCCCGTCCCACGGTCTCCGGGTGCAGCAGCCTCTTCCCCTGAGCGGTCACGTGGGACCGCTCATTAGAGAAATGAATAGGCTGCTCCACCTCCCATAGGGGCGGAGCCGCCTATTCATTTCTCTAATGAAGCGGTGCCGGTAACCGCTGATAGAGAAAGAGGCTGCGGCACCGAACACAGGCAGGGGGAAGGAGCGGGACGCCGGGAGCAGGTAAGTATGTCATATTCACCTGTCCTCGTTCCACACGCCGGGCGCTGTCTCCATCTTCCCGGCGTCTCTCTCTCCTCACTGACTGCAGGCAGAGGGCGCGATGACGCATATAGTGTGCGCGCCGCCCTCTGCCTGATCAGTCAGTGCAGGGAGACGCCGGGAAGATGGCGCCGAGGAGCTGCAAGCAAGAGAGGTGAGTATGTGTTTTATTATTTTTATTGCAGCAGCAGCACAGCTATGGGGCAATAATGGACAGTGCAGAGCACTATATGGCAGAGCTATGGGGCAATGGTGCAGAGCACTGTATGGCACAGCTATGGGGCAGTAATGGTGCAGAGCACTGTATGGCACAGCTATGGGGCAGTAATGGTGCAGAGCACTATATGGCACAGCTATGGGGCAATAATGGTGCAGAGCACTATATGGCACAGCTATGGGGCAGTAATGGTGCAGAGCACTATATGGCACAGCTATGGGGCAGTAATGGTGCAGAGCACTGTATGGCACAGCTATGGGGCAGTAATGGTGCAGAGCACTGTATGGCACAGCTATGGGGCAGTAATGGTGCAGAGCACTGTATGGCACAGCTATGGGGCAGTAATGGTGCAGAGCACTATATGGCACAGCTATGGGGCAATAATGGTGCAGAGCACTATATGGCACAGCTATGGGGCAGTAATGGTGCAGAGCACTGTATGGCACAGCTATGGGGCAGTAATGGTGCAGAGCACTATATGGCACAGCTATGGGGCAATAATGGTGCAGAGCACTATATGGCACAGCTATGGGGCAGTAATGGTGCAGAGCACTATATGGCACAGCTATGGGGCAGTAATGGTGCAGAGCACTGTATGGCACAGCTATGGGGCAGTAATGGTGCAGAGCACTATATGGCACAGCTATGGGGCAATAATGGTGCAGAGCACTATATGGCACAGCTATGGGGCAGTAATGGTGCAGAGCACTGTATGGCACAGCTATGGGGCAATAATGGTGCAGAGCACTATATGGCACAGCTATGGGGCAATAATGGTGCAGAGCACTATATGGCACAGCTATGGGGCCATAATGAACAGTATGGAGCATCTATTTTTATTTTTGAAATTCACCGGTAGCTGTTGCATTTTCCACCCTAGGCTTATACTCGAGTCAATAAGTTTTCCCAGTTTTTTGTGGCAAAATTAGGGGGGTCGGCTTATACTCGGGTCGGCTTATACTCGAGTATATACGGTAAATACAGCCCTCATACCAAACACAAATCAGGACTATAAGGTCATGGATTTCTTTTCATGTAAATCCCCCAGTGTGGTGTACATTTTACAATGTACAAGGTGACCTGGAGGTACCTATATTGGGGAAACCATGCAAAAACTACAAACAAGGATGCATCTACATAAACACACAATCAGGAATGAGCTGAACACAACTGTGGGAAACATTTCTCTGGACCTGGACATTGTATGACAGGTTAAAAGTCTTAATACTAGTGTAGGGTGGAGAGCCAAGCTAACGGTCTCTCCTGTGTATCGAGGCCGGAACCATAGGGGCTGTCACCAGTGTTTCAGGGGGAAGAGATTGTGGAGCAGAGCAGTTCAGGGCACCTGACTGATGGGGGCGGCTCCAACATAAATATCAGTTTGAGCGAAGATGGGTCATTTGGTGGGGACCGAGCTTGTGAGTATTAAGACGGTTAACTCCCTCTTCACAGACCCATGCCCGCTAGATGTGCCTACACCTCCAGCTAGCCAGACTGCCGACGCACCCTACCCTCAGCCCAGAGAGAGACTTCCTCACCGGGTAGTGACCAGGATAGAGTACAATCCAATATAAGAAAAAAGACAGCGCCACAACGGCCAGTGATGAAAGACTTACAAGTTTAATCTGCCTAAGGCAGATTAAACTTGTAAGTCTTTCATCACTGGCCGTTGTGGCGCTGTCTTTTTTCTTATATTGGATTGGACTTTGAGGCTGGGTTGACCCCCTGGCAGTGACTTGCGCCAATATGTTTATGGAAGCTATATGGACATAGGGTGCGGTTTAACCTTTTCAGGATAGAGTACAGACCTTTGCTCCACTCTCCACCGCGGAGTCACCAATTAGTCCAATCCTTGCGGTGCCTGCTGAGGACTGGCCAGTGCCTGTGGCTGTGTCCACTGGACTGTGTGCTCCTACTGCGGCCTTGCTCACTGAACTTTCTGCTTCTTATTCTGTGCCGCCGAACATCACCTCTGCCCCACTGTGTGAACGGATCAGGAGATCACGTTCAAAAGAACCCGGAGGATTCGTCATCGCAAGGAGAAAGTGCATCGCTCATCTGCGGGACCGGATCAGAGACATCTCACACCGTCGAGGGATTTTCCAGCCACCTTCCTCCAGTGCACAGAGGCTGATAAGTTAACCTGTTATATTCTTGTGCATTTGACTTTCCCCCCATCCTCCTATCACATCCTTTACCCCCCTGCTTGTACCATTACTGTTCCTATACATAAAGAACCTGTTAACCCTTGCTCTGCCTCCTGTGTGTCACTGCATCCTACGCACCTGCTAGCATCCTACACTAAAAGGTCATTTTAAGGACAACAGAGAGAGAGAAAAATTGGGGAATTCAAACTCATAAAGATGTTCAATTCTTTGACACCAGGGCTCAATTTATCACCTGAATTAATTAATCACTTAAGGAATACAGTTTACACCTCCACCAGACGGACTCCAGATATCTATGGGAACATTCCCACCACCTCTCCATTTCAAAAACAGTAATTTGCTTTCCCTGGCTTATCTTTAGGAGACATCAACCCTTCCACTTCATGAACAAACGTCCTGTTGTAATATCTCTTAAATGTTGTGCCATTGTCTTATTAATTCATTTGTAAACCAGCCTGAAGAAGGAGCCTCTGTGCTCTAATAGCTTGCAAATATATATTTTTGGGGGTTAGCCAATAAAGGTAGCACTCTGAAAATAATTTTGTCATTTTTGGTTATAAAATTATTTACATCAATTTTTCTGGCTAGCATGGTACCACAATATAATTTTTTATTGTACATTTTGTTTTTAAACCAAACTGCAGTCAGGGTGAGGGTTTTTCTAAAACAGGAAAACCCCTTTAACACCTTTACCCAACCCCCCTTCCCCCCCCTCCCCGAAGATGGTTTGCATGTTAATGACCAGGCCAATTTTTACAATTCTGACCAGTGTCACTTTATGTGATTATAAGGGTATGTTTCCACGGTCAGGAAACGCTGCTTGTTTGACGCTGCGCAGAGCTGCAGCGTCAAAAAAGCAGCGTCCAGATGTTCCAGCATAGTGGAGGGGATTGTATGAAATCCCGTCTCCACTATGCGTGGAAACCCGCACGCGGCGGCCCTGCGACTCCGGACATGCTGCGCGTCTTTTCAGATCGCAGCATGCCCGTACACCTTGCGGGGACGCAGCGTCCCCGCAAGGCATATCACAGGGCCCTATGGGAGCGAGCGATCATCCCGGATGTGAAGAGTTAACACATCCGGCATGATCGCGTCCCAGAAAGGGGGCGGGGCTTAGCGCCGAGCGGCTTCGCCGCTGCGGCGATACCGCCGCCCATCCGTACCGTGGAGACGTACCCTAACTCTAGAACATTTCAAAAGATCCCGATGATTCTAAGATCAATTTTTTTTTTTATTAGGAAGTTATAAGGGTTAAACGTTGACCAGCGTTTTCTCATTTTTATAACAAAATGTAGAAAACCTTTTTTTAGGGACCACCTCACATTTAAAGTCACTTTGAGGGGTCTATATGACAGAAAGTGACACCATTCTAAAAACTGCACCCCTCAATGTGCTCAAAACTACATTCAAGAAGTTTATTAACCCTTCAGGTGCTTCACAGGAATTTTTTGAATGTGGAAAAAAAATGAACATTTAACTTTTCATCTCAAAAAATTTACTTCAGATCCAATTTTTTAATTTTGCAAGGGTAACAGGAAAAAATTGACCCAAAATTTTTTGTGTAATTTCTCCTGAGCATGTCGATACACAATATGAGTGGGAAAACCACTGTTTGGGCGCATGGCAGAGCTCGGTAGGGAAGGAGTGCCATTTGACTTTTTGACTGTAAAATTTCCTGGAACAATTGTTTCGTTTGGAGAGCCCTTGATGTGCTTAAACAGTGGACACTGTCATGATCTCAATGGCAAGAGAACATAGCATCAGCATATATAGGAACTAGCTCTTGGAAGATGGAAACTGAGCTGACCATGAACTAAACCTAACGCACAACTAGCAGTGGCCGGGTAGCATGCCTACGTTGATTCTAGATGCCCAGCACCAGCCGGAGGACTAAATAAAGCTAGCAGAGGAAAATATTAGTCCTAGCTCACCTCTAGAGAAATACCCCGAAAGGAGACAGAGGCCCCCCACATGTATTGGCGGTGAGTTAAGATGAAATAACAAACGTAGTATGAAAATAGGTTTAGCAAATTTGAGGTCCACTTACTACATAGCAGAAGACAGAAAGGACACTTTCATGGTCAGCTGAAAACCCTATCAAAACACCATCCAGAAATTACTTTAAAACTCTGGCATTAACTCATAACACCAGAGTGGCAATTCCTGTTCACAAGAGCTTTCCAGACACAGTAACGAAACTACAGCTGTGAACTGGAACAAAAATGCAAAAACAAACATGGACAAGAGTCCAACTTATCTAGTAGTTGTCTAGGAGCAGGAACAAGCACAGAGAGGCTTCTGATAACATTGTTGACCGGCAAGCAACTAACAGAGAAGCAAGGTTATATAGCGACTCCCACATCTTGATGGGAACAGGTGAACAGAGAAGATGAAGACACCAGTTCAATTCCACCAGTAGCCACCGGGGGAGCCCAGAATCCAAATTCACAACAGTACCCCCCCCTCAAGGAGGGGGCACCGAACCCTCACCAGAACCACCAGGGCGATCAGGATGGGCCCTATGAAAGGCACGAACCAGATCAGAGGCATGAACATCAGATGCATTCACCCAAGAATTATCCTCCTGGCCGTATCCCTTCCACTTGACCAGATACTGGAGTCTCCGTCTGGAAACACGGGAGTCTAAGATTTTCTCCACAACGTACTCCAACTCACCCTCAACCAACACCGGAGCAGGAGGCTCAACGGAAGGCACAACCGGTACCTCATACCTGCGCAATAATGACCGATGAAAAACGTTATGAATAGAAAAGGATGCAGGGAGGTCCAAACGGAAGGAAACAGGGTTAAGGATCTCCAATATCTTATACGGGCCGATGAACCGAGGCTTAAACTTAGGAGAAGAGACCCTCATAGGGACAAAACGAGAAGACAACCACACCAAATCCCCAACACAAAGCCGAGGACCAACACGACGGTGGCGGTTGGCAAAAAGCTGAGTCTTCTCCTGGGACAACCTCAAATTGTCCACCACCTGCCCCCAGATCTGATGCAATCTCTCCACCACAGCATCCACTCCAGGACAATCCGAAGATTCCACCTGACCAGAGGAAAATCGAGGATGAAACCCCGAATTACAGAAAAACGGGGACACCAAAGTGGCAGAGCTGGCCCGATTATTGAGAGCGAACTCCGCCAATGGCAAAAAAGCAACCCAATCATCCTGGTCAGCAGACACAAAACACCTCAGATATGTCTCCAGGGTCTGATTAGTCCGCTCGGTCTGGCCATTCGTCTGAGGATGGAAAGCGGACGAAAAAGATAAATCTATGCCCATCCTAGCACAGAATGCCCGCCAAAATCTAGACACGAATTGGGTCCCTCTGTCAGAAATGATATTCTCAGGAATACCATGCAAACGAACAACATTTTGAAAAAACAGAGGAACCAACTCGGAAGAAGAAGGCAACTTGGGCAGAGGAACCAAATGGACCATCTTAGAAAAACGGTCACACACCACCCAGATGACAGACATCTTCTGAGAAACCGGCAGATCTGAAATAAAATCCATCGAGATGTGCGTCCAAGGCCTCTTAGGAATAGGCAAGGGCAACAATAATCCACTAGCCCGAGAACAACAAGGCTTGGCCCGAGCACAAACGTCACAAGACTGCACAAAGCCTCGCACATCTCGTGACAGGGAAGGCCACCAGAAGGACCTTGCCACCAAATCCCTGGTACCAAAAATGCCAGGATGACCTGCCAACGCAGAAGAATGAACCTCAGAGATGACTCTACTGGTCCAATCATCAGGAACAAACAGTTTATCAGGTGGGCAACGATCAGGTCTATCCGCCTGAAACTCCTGCAAGGCCCGCCGCAGGTCTGGAGAAACGGCTGACAATACCACTCCATCCTTAAGGATACCTGTGGGCTCAGAGTTACCAGGCGAGTCAGGCTCAAAACTCCTAGAAAGGGCATCCGCCTTAACATTCTTAGAACCCGGTAGGTATGACACCACAAAATTAAACCGAGAGAAAAATAATGACCAGCGCGCCTGTCTAGGATTCAGGCGCCTGGCGGTCTCAAGATAAATCAAATTTTTGTGGTCAGTCAATACCACCACCTGATGTCTGGCCCCCTCAAGCCAATGGCGCCACTCCTCAAAAGCCCACTTCATGGCCAAAAGCTCCCGATTCCCAACATCATAATTCCGCTCAGCGGGCGAAAATTTACGGGAAAAGAAGGCACAAGGCCTCATCACGGAGCAGTCAGAACTTTTCTGCGACAACACTGCCCCAGCTCCGATCTCAGAAGCGTCGACCTCAACCTGAAAAGGTAGAGCAACATCAGGCTGACGCAACACAGGGGCAGAGGAAAAACGGCGCTTAAGCTCCCGAAAGGCCTCCACAGCATCAGGGGACCAATCAGCAACATCAGCACCCTTCTTAGTCAAATCGGTCAATGGCTTAGCAATATCCGAAAAACCAGCAATAAATCGACGATAAAAGTTAGCAAAGCCCAAAAATTTCTGAAGACTCTTAAGAGAAGAGGGCTGCGTCCAATCACAAATGGCTTGAACCTTGACAGGATCCATTTCAATGGAAGAGGGGGAAAAAATATATCCCAAAAAGGAAATCCTCTGTACCCCAAAAACACACTTAGAACCCTTCACACACAAAGAATTAGACCGCAAAACCTGAAAAACCCTCCTGACTTGCTGGACATGAGAGTCCCAGTCATCCGAAAAAATCAGAATATCATCCAGATACACAATCATAAATTTATCCAAATAATCGCGAAAAATATCATGCATAAAGGACTGGAAAACTGACGGAGCATTTGAAAGACCAAAAGGCATCACTAAATACTCAAAGTGGCCCTCGGGCGTATTAAATGCGGTTTTCCACTCATCCCCCTGCCTGATTCGCACCAAATTATACGCCCCCCGAAGGTCAATCTTAGAGAACCACTTGGCCCCCTTTATGCGAGCAAACAAATCAGTCAGCAACGGCAATGGGTATTGATATTTAACAGTGATTTTATTCAAAAGCCGATAATCAATACATGGTCTCAAAGAGCCGTCTTTTTTTGACACAAAGAAAAAACCGGCTCCTAAGGGAGATGACGATGGACGAATATGTCCCTTTTCCAAGGACTCCTTTATATATTCTCGCATAGCAGCATGTTCAGGCACAGACAGATTAAATAAACGACCCTTTGGGTATTTACTACCCGGGATTAAATCTATGGCACAATCGCACTCTCGGTGCGGAGGTAACGAACCAAGCTTGGATTCTTCAAAGACGTCACGATAGTCAGACAGGAACTCAGGAATTTCAGAGGGAATAGATGATGAAATGGAAACCACAGGTACATCCCCATGAGCCCCCTTACATCCCCAGCTCAACACAGACATAGCTCTCCAGTCGAGGACTGGGTTGTGAGATTGCAGCCAAGGCAATCCTAACACCAAATCATCATGTAGATTATACAGCACCAGAAAGCGAATAATCTCCTGGTGATCCGGATTAATACGCATAGTTACTTGTGTCCAGTATTGTGGTTTATTATTAGCCAATGGGGTGGAGTCAATCCCCTTCAGAGGAATAGGAGTCTCCAAAGGCTCTAAATCATACCCACAGCGTTTGGCAAAGGACCAATCCATAAGACTCAAAGCGGCGCCAGAGTCGACATAGGCGTCCGTGGTAATAGCTGACAAAGAGCAAATCAGGGTCACAGATAGAATAAACTTAGACGGTAAGGTGCAAATGGAAACAGATTTACCAAGCTTTTTAGTGCGCTTAGAGCATGCTGATATAACATGAGTAGAATCACCACAATAGAAACACAACCCATTTTTCCGTCTAAAATTCTGCCGCTCGCTTCGGGACAGAATTCTATCACACTGCATACTCTCTGGCGACCTCTCAGTGGAAACCGCCAGATGGTGCACTGGTTTGCGCTCCCGCAGACGCCTATCGATCTGAATAGCCATTGTCATGGACTCATTCAGACCCGCAGGCACAGGGAACCCCACCATAACATCCTTAATGGCATCAGAGAGACCCTCTCTGAAAGTCGCCGCCAGGGCGCACTCATTCCACTGAGTAAGCACAGACCATTTACGGAATCTTTGGCAGTAAATTTCCGCTTCATCTTGCCCCTGAGATAGGGACATCAAAGTTTTTTCTGCCTGAAGCTCCAAATGAGGTTCGTCATAAAGCAACCCCAAGGCCAGAAAAAACGCATCCACATTGAGCAACGCAGGATCCCCTGGTGTCAATGAAAAAGCCCAGTCTTGAGGGTCGCCCCGGAGCAAGGAAATCACAATCCTGACCTGCTGTGCAGGGTCTCCGGCAGAGCGAGATTTCAGGGACAAAAATAATTTGCAATTATTTCGAAAATTCTGAAACCCGGATCTATTCCCCGAGAAAAATTCCGGCAAAGGAATTCTCGGCTCAGATACAGGTGCATGACAAACAAAATCTTGCAATTTTTGTACCTTCGTGGCGAGATTATTCAAACCTGCAGTTACACTCTGAAGATCCATTACAAACAGGTGGACACAGAGCCATTCAAGGGTTAAGAGGAGGTAAGAAGCAGCTAGACAGCAATTAAGGGCTAGGCAGCAAAACTCTGAAGGGAAAAAAAAAAAAAAAATTTCCCTTAAACACTTCTCTATCTCCTGCTTCAGCCCAAACAATTAACACTTTGTGGGCCGGTCAAACTGTCATGATCTCAATGGCAAGAGAACATAGCATCAGCATATATAGGAACTAGCTCTTGGAAGATGGAAACTGAGCTGACCATGAACTAAACCTAACGCACAACTAGCAGTGGCCGGGTAGCATGCCTACGTTGATTCTAGATGCCCAGCACCAGCCGGAGGACTAAATAAAGCTAGCAGAGGAAAATATTAGTCCTAGCTCACCTCTAGAGAAATACCCCGAAAGGAGACAGAGGCCCCCCACATGTATTGGCGGTGAGTTAAGATGAAATAACAAACGTAGTATGAAAATAGGTTTAGCAAATTTGAGGTCCACTTACTACATAGCAGAAGACAGAAAGGACACTTTCATGGTCAGCTGAAAACCCTATCAAAACACCATCCAGAAATTACTTTAAAACTCTGGCATTAACTCATAACACCAGAGTGGCAATTCCTGTTCACAAGAGCTTTCCAGACACAGTAACGAAACTACAGCTGTGAACTGGAACAAAAATGCAAAAACAAACATGGACAAGAGTCCAACTTATCTAGTAGTTGTCTAGGAGCAGGAACAAGCACAGAGAGGCTTCTGATAACATTGTTGACCGGCAAGCAACTAACAGAGAAGCAAGGTTATATAGCGACTCCCACATCTTGATGGGAACAGGTGAACAGAGAAGATGAAGACACCAGTTCAATTCCACCAGTAGCCACCGGGGGAGCCCAGAATCCAAATTCACAACAGGACACATCCCACCATTTTGGAAACTAGACCCCTCAGGGAACTGATCTAGAAGTGTGGTGAGCACATTAAACCATCAGGTGCTTCACAAAAGTTTATAACGTTGAGCCGTAAAAATAAAAAAATAAAAATTCCCCACAAATGTTTTTAGCACAGAATATTACATTTTCACAAGGGTAACAGGAGAAGCTGCACCATACAGTTTGTTGAGCAATTTCTCCTGAGTATGCCAATACCCAACATGAGGGAGAAAACTACTGTTTGGGGGCAAGGCAGCTCTTGGAAGGAAAGAAGCGTCATTTGACTTTTCGAAGGTATCATTAGTGGATGTCATGTCCCATTTGGAAAGCCCCTGATGTGCCTAAACAGTGGTCAAACACCACATGTGACCCCACTTTGGAAACTAGACCCCTCAAGGAATTAATTTAGATTCGTGGTGAGCGCCATGAACCCCCAGGTGCTTCACAAAAGTTAATAACGTTGAGCCGTAAATATAAAAAAAACATTTTCCCCACAAATATGTTTTTAGCACAAAATATTGCATTTTCAATTTGTAGTGCAATTTCTCCTGAGTACACTGATACCCCATATGTGGGGTAATACTACTTTTGAGGCACACTGCAAAGCTCAGAAGTGAAGAGGCGCCATATTGGAGTTCAGATTTTGCTGTTTCAGAGTGCCATGTCATATTGGCAGAGCCCCTGAGGTGCCAGGACAACAGAATCCCCCTATATGTGAAGTTATTTTACAAACTACCCTCCCCAATTAATTCATCTAGGGGTGCAGTGATCATATTGACACCACATGTGCCTCACAGAATTTTATACCACTGAGTGGTAAAGAAAGAATAAATTACATATTTCCACTAAAATGTTGTTTTAGCCCTAAGTTCTTAAATTTTTAAGGGCTAATAGAATTTTTTTTACAACAAACTGGGGTCCATTTTTTCCTGAGTGCGCCAATACCCTACATGTAATCGGAAATATTTTTCAGGCGCAGTGCAAAGCTCAAAATGCAAGGAGCACCAGATTTTACTGTTATGGTTTGCAGATGTCATGACCCACTGGGAGAGCCCATGAGGTGCCAGAACAGCAGAACCCCCCCCCCTATAAGTGACCCCATTTTACAAACTACACCTCTCGATTAATTCATCTCGGGGTGCAGTGATCATATTGATACCATTCGGCAGTGAAGAAAAAATAACTACAGTTTTACCACCAAAATATTGTTTTAGCAACAGATCTTTAATTTTCCCACAGGAAGTGGGTAAAAGTGGCAAGAAAATTTGTCCCACAACTTCTATTGACTGTGGCTGTACAGTACTACTAAGCCATACGGAGAGACTTGGGAGGAACTGAGCGCTATTTGCCTGGAGTGCAGATTTTCCTAAAACAGTTTGCGGACTCCATATACAGAGCCCCTAATTACTAGAAGAGCAGAATCCTCCCTCAAGTGACCCCATTTTGGAAACTATACCCGTTGGGGAATTTATCTACAGGTATAATGACGAGTTTGACTCCATGGGTGTTTTCCAAAAATAAGCAGCAGTGGATGTTGCCGAGGGAAAATTGCAAATTGCTATTGTAGTGACCAGTACGTTATGCCCAGCCTGTGCTTCTGGAGGCCTGCACGCTAAGTTAGGCGGTCTCTCATCGCTTCAGAAATGCCAAAAGTGGATGATATAGGTGGTTTAGGTACACTGTGGGGCTCAGAAGTGAGGGGAGCATTTGGATTTGGGAGTGCAGAATTTGCTGAACTTCTTTTGGTGGGTGAGGAGCCATTTTGCTTTTCCACAGCCTTTGTGCTACCAGTAACATTGAAGCCCCTATATTTTTATTAACAGATGAGGGATCAGATGACTTGCTCTTTTTGTAGATTGAGTTGAAGCTTTTATTGGGAACATTTTAAATAATGTTTGGGATTTATCCGGCGGTCTACGCTGACACTTACTTTGGGGTTTCAATCTAAATCTCTGAGTGACGTGATTCAGATGAAATCCCCGAGTGATTAATTCACTATAATGAGGCACCAGAAGTTCTCTGCACTCTGTCTGGCCTCTGTTCAGTGGTGTCTTTTTTTCAGAAGTGCAAAAAATTTTAGCCAATGGCACTTTTATGCAATCATAAAAGACGGACACCGCCGAATCACAGGTCACAGGGGATCCACAGTGCCTCCATCTGCCTCAGTATAGGGAATATTCCACCAGAAGTTCCGTGTGAATCATGTACTTCAGAGATTTACATGGAAACCCCAGTGGAAGCGCTCAGCGCAGAGCACAGGATAACTATGCGCAAAGCCTTACTGCAATCTTTGGGAGGCAGAATAAAACAATCAACAGAAGGCAAAGAAGTGGATTTATTTATTTTTTACGCCACTCCTTATGCTGTATAAGTGATTAGGTGACTTTATTCTTCAGGTCGGTGCGATTACAGCGATACCAGATTCATATCGGGTTTTATGTTTGGCAGCTGTCGGACACTAAAGACGCTTTTTATTGCAAAAAAAGAGTTTTTGCATCATCACATTTTGAGAGCTATAATTTTTCCATATTTTGGCCCACAGAGTCACGTGAGGGCTTGTTTTTTGTGGGACGAGTTGAGGTTTTTATTCGTATCATTTTTGGGCACATGACTTTTTTTGATTGTTTTCTTTTCTGATTTTTGGGAGGCAGAATGAACCAAAACCAGCAATTCAGGAATTATGTTTTTTTTATTTGGGTGGGGGTTTATGTCGTTCCGTATGTGGTAAAAGTGATAAGGCAGTTTTATTCTTCAGGTCAGTGCGATTACAGGGATACCTCATTTATATAACTTTATTACATTTTGCTGCTTTTACACAATAAAAACAATTTTATAGAAAACATACCGTAATTATTTTTGCATCACTTTATTCTGAGAGCTATAACTTTTATTTTTCTGCTGATGGAGCTATATGGTGGCTTGTTTTTTGCAAAACAATATGATGGTTTCAGCGGTACCATGTTTATTTATAGCTGTCATTTTTATTGTGTTTTATTCCACTTTTTATTCGGTGGTACAATAAAGCATTGTTTTTTATTTTTTTATGGTGTTCACTAAAGGGGGTAACTAGTGAGACAGTTTTACATGTAAACTTGTACGGACTTTTATTGTTTTTTGTTTGTTTCTTCATACAAATATTTATTTATAGATACAATATCCTTTAAATATTTTATTATTTTTGATATATTTTTTAATATTTTTACTATTATTATTATTTTTTTTAACTTTTTTACTTTGTCCCAATATGGGTTAATTATTTTTTGCAGGCTGATCACTTGCACAGCATGGGGATGCAGCATCCCCATGCTGTAGAAACTGTCAGCTCTGCACTGGCAGCGAAAGTTTCTGATCATGCACTGTGCATGATCAGCAAGTTTGCTAGCTCTGGTGACCTGAATGTTATGACGACATCGGATCACCATGGCAATGATCGGGACCCGCGCATTACACCTCAGGGTCTCCGATCCAAAGGCAGAGGGTCTGTCAGCCCTCTGCCAGCTCCCGGAATGCTGCGAGCGCTTTCAATTGCAGCATTTAGGGGGTTAACGTGTCAGGAGCGGTGTGTGCAGCTGACACTCGTCAGCAATCGCCCACACACATCCCATGTGCATGGGCGATCGCCATGCAGTAATAATATGTCCCTGGTCAGATAGGCCCAGGGCACAGGGACGTATTATTACGACAAATGTCAGAAAGGGATTAAATCTATGTGTATACAGAGAATTTGGAGTGCTATATCGGAGAAACAAAGCTGCAACCACTATAAAAATAGTGTAAAAAAAAATAAAAGACCGACTGGACAACAAGATAGAAGGTGTTGAGGCACTTACTATCACTAGTAAAGATTTACAGTGCCTTCTATTTCTATTGTCAATGGAAGATTACTTTTACTTAAACCAAAGGATTACATGCGTTTTGCATGTTAAAAATAGTCTTTTCCTGTCCCAGATCTCTCAAGAATCAGAATGGATGTAGCGAAGAGCGGCAGCCCATAATTAGCGGAGAATCACTACACTCGTTCTTCCAGTATCTCCCACTCACTGGTCTCAGTTCTCGGTGTAATTGTCCTGTTGGCTAAAATCATCTACATTGAATCTTCAGCTGTAGAACATTTTTGAACTTAAACCAACAGCTTTTCCAGGTAGGATCCTAAACACAACCCCCCTCTTCCCGCCACCACACAGCAATAACACAGAAATGGCTTTTCGATGACTTAAGCACATTATGTGCGGCTGTTTACTTATCGCGCAGTAATGACACAGTCGGTGGCGTTCAACTCAAAAACAACTTTAAAGAAATTGTTGCTATAATTTATGACTCACGTCTACATGTACAGCTGACAACTTCACGTCTACCTCACTTTTGGCTATATTATATTTAATAAGAGCAAACTAAGAACTGGATAAAAGGGTTTCCTCACTTTAAAGTCACCCCCAGAAACTTTTGGCCAAACTATTTCCTCCGATTGTGACCTACACAAGGGACACTCGACTCGACAGCTTCTCATCTCCTGGAGAACAAAATGATTGTCCACTGGAAACATGCCTGATCCCTATCTCTGCTGACTTCATCTGTCATGGGGAAGTTGGGTCAACTCTGCCACCCGGGTCCAGCATCCCTTAATCTAATGGTTATGTGGTCTTAAGAATCACTACAAACTTCAGGCAGACAATTCTGTAGATGGGATTGTCTGATATTAGAATTTTTATTATTTTTGTCTAGTATTGAAGCGAAGCCTAAAGTCTTCCAACTGAGGCTCTGTGGCAATACCAAGCACAGCCGAGGGTCAAGAGTGGCGCTTCTTCTGGAGAAAAAAAAGTGTTTTTTTTCTCTCATGTAACCATTGCATTTAGTTTTTCTCTTCATTAAAAATACATTATTTTTTTTAGCGTACTGTTATTATTTTATCTAGAGTATGTGGTCATGTTAAAGGGGTATTTCAGTAATAAGATACCACCTATCCACAGGATAGTTGATAGCTTCTCAGCCGGTGGTGGTCTGACTACAGAGTCACCGCAGTTATTCCAGAACAGAGGTCTTCTGAATGATTCTTTAGAGCACGCGCTCGAACGCTGCACCAATCATTCTCTATGAGACTTCCAGAGATAGCAAAGCATGGTATTTGACTAAATCCAGCAGTCTCATAAAGAATGAATGGAGTGGTGCCCGAGCATGCGCACTACCAAATAATCTCAACATGGCACACAAGTCCTCCATTCTGGTGATCGGTGGGGGTCCATAATTGTGGTAATCACAGTGTTGCACCATTGTATAGGATATATTGAATTAAGAAATTATTGCTCTGGTGTTATGCCGAATTGTTCTCCACTTTTCTACAGTGTCATTTTTTGTCACTCAAGGCCAACACCAGGGTAAGGTTCGGCCATGTGTGCTATGTCTATGGGACTTAATGCTTTTGCTGCACCAGCATAAAATAATACGCAAAAAGCGTCCTTCCATCATTTTCCCTATCAGCAGGTTCAAAAAGTTATAAAAAGTCTATTCCTCCGTACACGGTCCAGTGTGCAACATCGGTCGGCAAGATCGAGTCAAATTACCTTTGGATGTCGGAAACGACCGATTTAGCTGGTGTTGAACTCGCCTATGGCACTGCAGTCAACTTTGGGGTTGTTATAGAAGGGTTAATAGTTTGCCTTTAAGTGCCTCTTGCCTTTAAGTGTTAGAATTACTAGAATCTGTTGACGCAGTAGTCTGATGGTCTCCTCTTCAAGGAGACTATACTTCTTATCATGTATGCTTTCAATAGTCAGCCACAACATGTTCTGAGTTATGGTAAATAAAGTATGACCCTGGGTGATGGTGGGGGCTACATGAGTTACATTGAAATGCATTTGTTGTAAATGGTATAAAACATTGCTTTGGCATTTAATATATCATATAAAAGTGACTTGCTCACAGGATATGTGTGAGGTGTCTTTTTGTCTCCAAGCGCGCTTGTGAAATGACGGGCGTAACTACTTGATTTGGGTCTCACTGGTGATCTGTCAGCTGACATTGGGTCAGAACGAAAACAGCTACGACAGGGTCTAGAACAAAAAATAATCCTGCAGTGACCACAGCGGCCGTAACGACCGGAGCAGGCTAGACTCTTCGGTTACAATTATTTTTTGCATCTGTATCCGGGAGCTGTATGAAGCCTTAAAGACAAATCCCAGAGGGAATGTTATTTTACCAATATATAGTCATCTGCTCCTGTTATGAAGGTTGTGCCAACCCTGGAAGTGTTAGAGACCTACTGCAGAGTAAACCAAGAAAAGATGATATGTCCACTCATGGCTATGACACCCATAATCTATTATGGAACAGAAAGTGCAGATCAGACCTTTGTCAATTATTCAGAGCAGAGAACATCTACAATAGAAGCCTCTTGTACTGGCTAACTCACACCAGGGTTCAGCAGAATGATTTGCGGCACCCTAGTCTAGTGGGCATAATGATACTCTGTGGCAACCGGACCGTAACACTGTGAACTGCCTACTACCTTCTGGCATCCTCAGCACCTCTTCTAATTAGTAGGCCACCACAATGTCCTGACATGTGTTATGCTGTGACACGGTGTTGGGCCTAAAAGTTGAGGAGGCCCAACGGAGTACAAACATGGCCTCTGGACCAGGTTCCAGCCAATCGCTTTGCTCAGCTCTACTCACGACACTTACACAGACAGCCTATTGATTTCAATGGATGGTGTGTAATGCATCTTTTCCCCATGAAGTCAAGTTGAAGAAACTGAACACGTGCTGCAAAGTTCACTATGAAATTACAGCTGGTGTTTGGGGGTCCTGGCAGCATGACTAGTTCATATGGGGATTTTTTTTTATAACAATTGATTAGTCTTGGAAACCTATTTCCATATTAGGGAATTCAGAAATAACATAGAAGTGTCCTCTACACCGGATCCTCCACTTTGGGAAGACTGTAGAGTGTCTACAGAGAGCGTCTCTAGCATTGGAGAGCATTTCTTATCATCATCTACACAGACATCTCATGGATTTATACAGTTATATGAAAAAGTTTGGGCACCCATATTAATCTTAAGCTTAATGTTTTATAAAAAATTGTTTTTTTGCAACAGCTATTTCAGTTTCATATATCTAATAACTGTTGGACACAGTAATGTTTCTGCCTTGAAATGAGGTTTATTGTACTAACAGAAAATGTGCAATCTGCATTCAAACAAAATTTGACAGGTGCATAAGTATGGGCACCCTTATCATTTTCTTGTTTTAAATACTCCTACCTACTTTTTACTGACTTACTAAAGCACTTTTTTTCGTTTTGTAACCTCATTGAGCTTTGAACTTCATAGCCAGATGTATGCAATCATGAGAAAAGCTACTTAAAGTGGCCACTTGCAAGTTGTTCTCCTGTTTGAATCTCCTCTGAAGAGTAGCATCATGGGCTCCTCAAAACAACTGTCAAATGATCTGAAAACAAAGATTATTCAACATAGTTGTTCAGGGGAAGGATACAAAAAGCTGTCTCTGAGATTTAACCTGTCAATTTCCACTGTGAGGAACATAGTAAGGAAATGGAAGAACACAGGTACAGTTCTGGTTAAGGCCAGAAGTGGCAGGCCAAGAAAAACATCAGAAAGGCAGAGAAGAAGAATGGTGAGATCAGTCAAGGACAATCCTCAGACCATCTCCAGAGAGCTGCAGCATCAACTTGCTGCAGATGGTGTTACTGTGCATCGGTCAACTATACAATGCACTTTGCACAAGGAGAAGCTGTATGGGAGAGTGATGCGAAAGAAGCCGTTTCTGCAAGCACGCCACAAACAGTCGGCTGAGGTATGCAAAAGCACATTTGGAGAAGCCAATTTCTTTTTGGAAGAAGGTCCTGTGGACTGATGAAACCAAGATTGAGTTGTTTGGTCATACAAAAAGGCATTATGCATGGCGGCAAAAAAACACAGCATTCCAAGAAAAACACTTGCTACCCACAATAAATTTGGTGGAGGTTCCATCATGCTTTGGGGCTGTGTGGCCAATGCCGGCACCGGGAATCTTGTTAAAGTTGAGGGACGCATAGATTCCTCTCAGTATCAGCAGATTTTTGACAATAATGTTCATGAATCAGTGACAAAGTTGAAGTTACGCAGGGGATGGATCTTTCAGCAAGACAATGATCCAAAACACCGCTCCAAATCTACTCAGGCATTCATGCAGAGGAACAATTACACTGTTCTGGAATGGCCATCCCAGTCCCCAGACCTGAATATCATTGAACATCTGTGGGATCATTTGAAGAGGGCTGTCCATGCTCGGCGACCATCAAACTTAACTGAACTGGAATTGTTTTGTAAAGAGGAATGGTCAAAAATACCTTCATCCAGGATCCAGGAACTCATTAAAAGCTACAGGAAGCGACTAGAGGCTGTTATTTTTGCAAAAGGAGGATCTACTAAATATTAATGTCACTTTTCTGGTGAGGTGCCGATACTTATGCACCTATCAAATTTTGTTTGAATGCAGATTGCACATTTTCTGTTAGTACAATAAACCTCATTTCAAGGCAGAAACATTACTGTGTCCAACAGTTATTAGATATATGAAACTGAAATAGCTGTTGCAAAAAAAAACAATTTTTATAAAACATTAAGCTTAAGATTAATAGGGGTGCCCAAACTTTCATATAACTTTATATGATCAGTGCAATTCTTAGTTTCTCCTATGGTGTCGTTGCATGGAAACAGAACGCCTAGTATCAGGTTCCCTACAGTTTATAGGTGACTGATCATTTTAGAGGGATGCTTTCTGACCTTAATTTTCAAGAATCCGATTCAAGGAGAATTTTGCTTGTCCAAAAAGGGCGACTCCTTTGGTGCTGTTCCCTTTAAATCCATCCGTTTCTCTCTGAGGTTACATCACACATAATAAGCAGCTTTTAATTTGTGTATTTTCGCGATCCTATTAGCTGTGTCTATTTGAGACATCCATTAAAGTCAACAGACTTAATTTTATGGAAGGTTTCCTACCAAACATATTAGATTTTGCCTTCAAATGAGAACTGTAGACGGGTTAATGGATGTTTTAAATAGATAATGTTATTAATGGGAAAATTGCATGAATTAAAGCTAGACTAGATATGTTTCAGTGAGAAGGATTTATTTTAATTCTGTCACTTTGCTTCTTCCGTTGAATTAACACAATTACAACCGTCCCGTTTATTTATTTTCTCACTGATTGTAAAATGTTCCTCGGTCCTCCATGGTCTTTGGATATTGTGAGTTTCAGTAAATTACTTTTTATTTAAATTTATACTCTAACAGCATGTCCTATTTATGATGTATTATCTGGTGATGAATATCTTTTCTGAGGGGCTCAGGTTTGCATCTCAAAACTCAGAAGCCATAAAGGCGTTTAGAAAAACCTAGTAATAAGTGCTCAGTCTCCCTGCAGCAGCCCCGCAGGAGAAATAAGGTATTACATGTTTGTCATTCAAATGAGTAATGTAGGAAAGGGCAAGTCCTCCAGAGGAGGAAATGATCTTGATGTCTGCTGTCCACTCTGGCCAAAAAATAAGGAACCTGAAGAAGACTCTTCTTATTGGATATATGGAATACATTCTCTGAAATGGACAAAGCCACTAATTTTCCCAAAGAGCAAATAACTCTTCCCTCCAACCCTAGAGAAAGATATGTACAGGTTGGTTACATGTTTCTGGCATGTTTGGACAGATAGAACCTTCTCATAATAGACTTCAAATTTACTACTTGCTAAAATTGAGAAGATGAAGCTTAGGGAAGGACGTGTTCGATGAGCATAAATCTCCTTTCTGTATATAACCTGAAATTGAACAGTACATTTTCCAGTACTGTTGAATAAAATCCTACATTTTTGGGTAGTCAGCTACTATGCAAACTAAAGCAGATAAGAGATCAGGAACTTTGGAGACCAATTCTGAGCTTCATGTAGAACCATGTCAGTGTAACACAGAGACAGCGATGGAGGCATGTGCACAGATGTAGAGTAACTATGTCATAGGGAACACCCACAAAACCCAGAATCCGCAGCTCCAATAATAAGCATGGTAAAGAAAACAGTGGGGAAAAAGGGAAGTATAAAGCCTAAACATGACAGGGGTTATAGGAAACATGGGGGGGAAGAGTTTAGAGCTCGGAGAAGTTGGAACTTACCAAGATTGATGGTTTGGCAGGTCTACTTAGCAGGATTTAGGTGGAGAAAATGTTTTATTTTACCTTGGAGCTAGCTTGAAAATTGCACCTTGAACTAACAGATTCATTTTTTAATGAATTCAGCTTGTCATGGAAACAGACTTGGTATAAAGCGAGGAGAAAAATGCATCCAACATCACGTAAGTGGAAGTCACCTAGAACTACATCATATTATATAAAAAATGTCTAGCCACCGGTGGTCATGGATCATATTACTGCCTGTACGATAGGAAATAATCTAAAAGGAATCCAGCAGCAAAATCCACCAAAAGTGCAGATTTTTGCTCCAATAAAGGTCAAATTTACAAGATATTTGCAACATAATCCTTAGAAAAATCTGCTACATGTGAAAAGGGTTTGTAAAAACCATATTCATCCACATCTGCAATGGTTATGTCATGTCTAAACAGAGTCTGAATAACTAATATACTGGTTTGTATTGGAAAACCACAGTACATAGTGCTAGACGCATGTAACAGATGTGAGTCTGTCATTTAGATGTTTATAGAGTTAAAGAGGGTCACTCACCATAAAAAATTTCTATTACCGCCGTTCTCCTGAATGGGGAGCTGTTTTTCTTTTGTTCCTGGGCCTCTCTGTTCCCGAGATATGGCCCCTCTTCTCTGTATATAAATCTCATCTTTTTAGCCAACTGGGCGAGGTCTTTAAGAAGACGCCCATAGGGAAGGGTTGATGACCACGCCCATTTATCTAATAAGTCTAGGCTTGTATACAGGGAAGAAGGGGCCGTATCTCAGGATAGGAGAGGCGCAGGAGCAAAAGAAAAATGATGGCGGATTCCGCAGAACACCGGTAATTACACCAGGTAAATAAATTGCACTTTTACGTAAAGTGTTTTTTCCACTTTAAATGAGCTCTCTGGGCTGTTATGTACTGTGCACTGTGGTGATTCGCCAGTTTCCGACATGGGACAGGAGGGTATGTATGAGTTACACATACTCCCGGCCAGTGGGCACAGCCTTGCTCTCCATACCCTCTAGTCGACCACGCCCACTGCACAGCCTCATCCTTAAAGGGGCGTGGCCTCACTCTCCAAGTGTATGGAGTGAAGCCGCACCCACTGGCCGGGAGTATAACGCATACATACTCTCCAGTCCTGGGTCATAAACCAGAGAATCTCCACAGCGTACAGTGCACACGCTGGGGGATTCATAAGTCTGCAGTCACACACAGTGACTTATCGCTTTGGACCGGACAACCCCTTTAAGCTGATGACATTAGAGCTAACTGCAATCCCATGTTAAACGTTAGCTAATGAATAGAATGATATCAATTGAGTAATCTAATGACAAACTAAGCTCTACTACACCAATAATGGAATCCTATGGGGGAGTCATAAATCTCCTCACTAGCTTCCAGCTAAGACTAATGACGGTATAGCATAGCACACTACAGTATACGGTATATCCTGCTCGCGTGCGTCCTGCATTACGTGCTTTTTAATAAAACATAGCAGAAAAGGTCTTACTCACCTGCGTCGCCTGGAGGAGAGACCGGCTGCATTCACACACAAGGTTCACCCTGGGAGTGACATCTTTCCATTCATTTGCCCTGTGTGATTCCTTGACAGACCTCAATTAACACTTCCCCGGAGGCGGCACTGCAGGTTCCCAGCATTTACCATGAAATTACGACACCATTAGCAGTTACACTGGAGCACACAAGTCTTTAATTAATATTTTATTTTAATTATTTCTCGATATGTTGGGAAGATTCTTCCTGTTCTGTTCTCACACTGAGTTACAGAATACGAGCCGTCGTTCATATAGGGATATTGTTTATATATTGTACATAACATCATCCTGATTGATCACAATCCCCTGATAAATCCTCTGCTGCTCCTGCAGCTCCAGTGCTCCTTCCCTGTCTCTGTTTACTCCCCTCGGAGTGATGACATCATGCATGTCCATGTGACTGCTGCAGCCAATCACTGACCTCGGTGGCCTTGTGTCATACCTACAAGCAGCACTACTCATCAGGCCAGTGATCGCCTGAACGATCCAACCATCAACATGACAGACTAAGCTGGTAGATCATGAAGGTGGTTTAAAGGGTCGTTCTCAACTAAGAAAGTTATTAGTTATCAGTGATTAGCTGCAGCGGTGATTGTACTGTAGTCGTGATGTCATTGCGGCAGCTTGTAAACAGACACCTGGATAGTGGCGCAGAGCCAGCTCTGGAGCAGGTAAAAGTGACTACCAGATCACCTTATTGGCATTTTATGGATGATAAAATGCTAAAACCGGAAAATCCTGTTAAAATAAATCCAGGAAAAAAATGGCAATCATTTCTTTTTTTCTTAATTGGACATGTCCGCTCCGGTCTCAGTATAATGAACGCTGCTCTGAAGCAGAAGGAAACAAAGTCAGGAGGCCTCCAAATTATAGAAACCTCTGGTATTATTTATTGGGTCAACCCCTTTAAGTGGTTGTCTATGTGACTGCTGACTTGTGACTATTGTGTGCACTTCACACTGCAAGGATTCTCCAGTGCCGATACCGGGAGCGGGCGCTCATGTGACCTCAACTATGCAATTTGCATATACCGGCCACATTCCAACTAGATGTGTCCGGCCTCACTCAGTACACTTGCATAAAGCGAGGCCGGGCACGTCTAGTTGGTATGTGACCACACGTATGCAATGGTAATAGAGGATCATCAAAGCGCGCAGTATGCACAATGTGAGGATTCACAAGCCTGCAGTCACAGAGTGACACATAAAGGGACTGCAGACTTATGCTCTAAGGCCGGACAACCCCTTTAATGATTGGTCTTCATATCTAACCCCCATTGTAAATGTTAACTTGCCGATATCTCCGGTTTACACATTCACCACTACATCCTTAAAAAGTGGAATCTGCCCGATCCTCTTGTCTCAGGGTACAAAACAAAATAACAGAGTTAATGTACATGTTTGGCCCCGACCATTGAGGTGGCACCTTCTAGTTTGGATACCAGGAATAGTCAGACTGTGGGATTAGTAGAAGGAATCGATGTACAATGCTTAAAGGCAAAACATATGAAGAAGACAGGAGCACAGAACAAGTTAAATTTACAGGTGCCCCTGTAAAATGTGTCCAGCTTCTCTCAGGCCAGGGGGTCATCAGTACACGGCTTCTTACTTAGCCGAGTCCCCCGCGCCCCCAGTAGCGGCAGCTGGGTATGTCCTGGATGGTGTAAGCGGCTCTTCAGATGGAAACCCTTGCAGCACTGGTCCCAGTCTCATAAATTCTTGCAGCAGCTGCAGCTTTCGCGGTGCTTGCCCCTGCCAACTCTGCCAGCCACAGGGCTCTGATGAAACAATGTTTTGTACCAAACCAGATCACCTCTACAGTAAGACATATTCGCGTATCTGGTGAGGTACTTGGCAGGAATTTCCTCAGAAGCAATAAATGGTGGGTCAGGAGGGGAGACCGTCTATCCCAACTTGGAATTCCCTAGAAGGGTATTTACAAAATAGGTTTTCTAAATCAGACATCCCCTTTAAGTCATAAATATAAGAAAGTAGAAAGACGCTATAAAGATATCCTCAACACTGCACTACCAGGATGACCGGCCAGGGGTGATACAGTTTGTGCAGTCAGTGGTACGTAAAGGGTTATTCCATCTTTACAAGTTATTCTGTTCACAATAACAGTAATTTTGACCAAGGGTGCCCAAACTTTTACATGCCACTGTATAGTGTGTATGGCCATGTACTTCACATCCACCCCTTATTTAAAATCGACAGGGTGGTGGATGTGCAATACGCGGACATGGCCTCTATGCAGTTGACGGAGGTGTGTAGTGACGCTACATAACAGAGAATCTGGCTGCCATCGGCACCGGGAACAGCTGATAGTTGGGGTACAACAAGATATTGTTGATCTATCCTAAAGATAGTCCATTAGTATACAAGCCCCAGACAACCCATTCAAGTTAACCCTACATAGGTATCTTGAAAAAAGATGTATGCTGCCCTGGTCTGGTGTCCAGTCCACTCCTCCTTGGCATAGACCAGTCCAGTCTTCGCTTCTTCTGCTTGCATGCTCAACCTCACATCCTTGTGGCCTCTTGCGATTATCGAGCCCCATACATTGTAATTATTTCACACAGCAATTTAAAAGGGAGAGTTACCAGTGTGAAACATGTAGCTAAGGAGAGCAGACTGTCAGTTAATACATGTCTCACACTGGTAACTCCTCCTTTCATTTAAATAATCTCTGGAGGCAGACAGATCTTAACAGCTCATTTATACATGTGAAAAGATGGATTTCTAAGCAATAACACATCGGATTGCAGATATAATTTTATTCAGATTTCTATGACCTACATGCCCATAGAGACGGCTTTGGAGGGTTGATCCTACGGAAAAAGGCTCTTAAAACTCTTAGACCTGTATTCAGTTACTGCCAATAAACCACCTGTGGCCTTCACATCCCATATTCCCAACAGGAAGTGAAATCCCAGACCAAAGGACTGGGTACAAAAGACCCCAAAGCTCACAGTCCTCTTGGCACAAAGTCATGATGCCAGTGCAGTGCCCCAGAGTCCTGGTCGTTGCAGTACTGACGCTCCGCCACTAAGGGGAGTGATGGTACGTCTGATGGCACTAAAGGAGTTCACCTGACCAGGTATCACAGTCACACATTACACTTCACACTCTGGCCACCAGGGGGAGCAAAGGGTTCTATGTATTAGGCCACTCCTCACACTCTGGTAAAACTGGGGGTTGGATAGGAAGTTAGAGAGAAGCTGACTGGGTTTTGCCCAGGTAACATCTAGTGAGAGAAGAGCGTTGCTTGGGAAAATTCAGGGGGGTCCCTGTCAGGGGTGGGATACTGGCAGAGGCCTAGCGAAAAGGACAGATCGATACGGAGCCGCGCCTGCACTTCATTGCGGCGGCATCTTAAGAAAGGACTCGAAGCGAAGTATATTGTGGAGAAGTGAGAAATGAGATCACAACACAAAGGCGATAGAACCAGTAGGAGTTGTGCCCCGAGATCGGCAACATCATACTGAGGCGCGTAGCCGGTGGCCGGAACGCCGAGGAAGTATTGGGCTCTACGCATTACTTCAAATTAACGGCAGGGCAGCTAATTTTAGGTTGGCTGCCTCACCTAAATCACCTAATGAAGAAAATGGAGGCAATTGTGGGAGAATGGCGTCTCTAGGGTCCCTATAAAATAACTCCAGGCCTACCCCGTCATACGGGTGCGTCCTATCTATATCATCTGGGGGACGGAGAGAAAGAACAGAAACATACACGACAGTTATGAGGACTATCCCGTGGAGCTCAGCAGGGAAGTACTACAACACACAGGCGCTAGTAGGTAGGCACTGATTTCCACCTGCAAAGGGAACTCTGGATGTGCCTTCGGACCGGCCGGTCTCAGCCAGCCCTGTTAGCAGTGCTCTGGATTGCGGATGCCGAAGCCTTCAGTAAAGAAAGAGGTAAAGAGACTGCAACCCTGTGTCCTCGTTATTTACTGCGACCTACACCACCACCTACATCTTTTATTGGGTGCCCCTTAGCAGGACCACGGACCGGGTCAGGCCACCGTGACATCCTCAGAACCGAGAGACCGGGATCCGAGTACCCCGTTGTCCTGCGTCTGGGGGCCGCTCCACCAGCGTATGTACGGGGTATAAATGCGGAGGCCACTGTTACCTGCCGACCGCTTGTAACCAAAGACCACCAAAGCTTCAGCACTGGAACATCGGGGGAAGAGGTGGAGAGTAGTGTTACTTCTTTGTCTATTTATAATATTTGTGCTGTTTTTATTTTTTCCAGTAGTTGGATAATCCTTTAAAATATAAAGTTCTCCGCTGCTTCCACCGTCGAGAAGAAGCTCCTCGCATTACGAGTGCGTACGGAGGCAAATAAGGAGTGAATGAAGACACACAACATGCGCTAACTGTAAATATGAAGACATAACGCAAGCAGCCGCCCTACCTGGAAAGATAAAAAGTAAAGAGGAAGAAGGATGGGAACAGATGCCGCTCGTGGATGGATCCCACCTGTTTTCTGATACAAAGTAATTAAATATAAAAGCTTTCTCTGAGCAGCGAGATTTATGCCTCCTATTGAAAACACCATGAGATCATACGCCAAAAATCCACATATTGTTAACACTCTTGTGATATCAAAGCTCAGGCACAGATGTGGCAGAACTGAAACTCTCATTTAACTCTTTGGGATGTCATTGTTAGCGCATGACGATAATTCAATGACTATGCTCATGCAGTACGTGAACATGCAGTCCTATGTAAAATTGCAAATATTTACAACATCTTTGCTAGGGCAGGATTTACTCTGCAGCCAGTAGTAAAGTGGGACACATTTTTCAAGCATGTTTAAGTAAGCAGCATTTTTTTTTGCAGCCAAAAACCAGTAAAAATGCTCTTTTTCTCAGAGCATTTTGCAACATTTTTAAAGCCTTTTCGTTGCATATTTTTCACATTCTCACTGCTTTCTGTGGGTGAAAAAAATTTGCAGAAAACTGAAAGGGGTTGTCCATTACTAAGACAACCCCTGCTTGATCATAAATAGTTGGCTTTCATAAAATAATAAAGCCTATACTCACCTCCTGTGCCGGCGCTGTTACTTCTGTGTCGGCACTCACAGTCTCGGAGCTCTCGTGAGGTTGCTATGACACGTGACTCAGGCACCCAATCAGAGTCAGTGTCACTGTCCCTGCCTTCGGACAAATCGAACAGGAAGAGGAAGTGCGTGCTGTAGCTGATCTCTGACTTCCTCTTCCTGCTCAATTCGACAGGAGGTGGAGACAGTGACGCCGGCTCTGATTGGGTGCTGGTGTCACATGTCACAACAACAGAACAGGAGTCCTACTGCCAACAACGTGGGAACGGCGCAGGTACAGAACGGGAGTATAAGCTTTAATATTTTATGGGGGCCAAGTAAGGGGTATGAGTAGAAGTTGTCCAAGTAGTGGACAACTTCTTGAAAGAATGGACATGCTGGAGTTTTCAAAAACGCCTCAGTTCTGACATTCAATAAAAGAAAAAAAAGCGCACAGGAGCATGAGATTTCTGACACCTCAGAGCTTTTGCTGGTGTTGTAAAAAGCAGCTTTCAATTTGTATTAAAAAAGCAGCAGCATGTGAATATAGCCTAAACGTCTAAAATGCTGCAACAGACAATGTGCAACTTTATTCACAAAATCTGCAGTATTTCTATCCCCTCGCCAAAACTTTCCAATAGTCCTGACTTAGCTAAGGCAGTCCAGGGAGAAACAAAGGGTTAGGCTTGTTTAAGCCACACTTAACACTGGACATTTTCAGGAGGTCCATGGCCAGTTAGGGGGAAAACATGGTTAGTATGCACTGGCCGGGTTTGTCGAGTTATGAGTAAATTTAAAGTAGTCTCTGATCAAAGAATAGAAGCAAATGGGGCAAATTTGGCCAAAAATAGCAGCTGCTTATTTCATTTTTGCACTGTATGAGAAGATTCAGACAACTGTATAACTCAGATGTGGATCGCAACACAATGCTTGGACTGGCCATGGTCTCTCCCGACCTGAGCGTGACAACAGGTTTTTCTATGCGGTTGCGCCTCTTGGGTCGGGAGAGCTGACGGCCAATCTGAGCATTGTGTTGATGAGTTATACGGCCATCTGACTCTTAGGCTAAAATTTGCCACATTTATAAAAATTCAATTTATGCAAAAAAAAAAAAAAGCCAAATCGCTCCAACTGGCTCCTCTATTTGGACTGTTAAAAAAACAACCTACGTAAATGTGCCATGTACCACGCGCTTCCCATAAATAATAGCACGATTTCTATTATTGGAATACAAACTATGGCACCAATTCCTACATATATATATATATAGTGACTCCCTATTGAGCAGCAGAGGCCTGATGGGCCTAATGAGAAGTCTGTGCATGGTCTTCCAATATGGGCTCCGCTACATCTCACAGTCTTGGTTCTGCGGTGTTCGTCAGTGCTGGATGTAGGCGATCTGCTCCTGTAAGTGCCCGTGGTCATTAGTTCTAGGAGAAATAACACAGAACAAACAACTTGAAATAGTTTTCCACCGCTGTGAAAAATGGTTGTAATGTAATAAGCGCAGCGTTTTGGATTCTATTAGCAGCTCTTTCCTTTTTTTCTGCACTAAATAGCTTATTGATCTACTTAAACATTCATTTTTATTGTTCATGCACCACAGATATCTGAGCACTGAGGCTTTATAGACGTTCATCTGTCAGAACCGATAACCATAGTACAGTGTAACAACGGATGAGAGGATTGTAAGGCACCAACAGCATCACTCAGGTCCGGTATATAATGGGTGCTTCATGCAAGACAACTTATGAATATGGTCAACTTAACCCCTTCACGACATCTGCCGTACATGAATGGTGCAAGTAAGAAGTGGGTGTATGGAGCGGGCTCATGGGGTGAGCCCACCCCACACCAGACAGGTGATAGCCGTTTGTTACAGCCAGGACCTGCCTCTACTAATTGTTAACCTTTTAGATTCTGCTGTCACACTCTGACAGCAGCATTTAACACGCGCCGGCAAGGGGGTGCGTCATTCCATGTGGTGATGTGATTGAGGGTCGCCAATGCATTGCTATGACAACTGGGGGGTCTGCTGAAGACCTCCGTGCTTGTCAATATGGAGTTCCTTTGAAACCCTGGCTATGGCCGGGCTTCAAAGGAAACAGTGATTTTATGGCATTGCTGTACATAGCACAAGTGATCAGATGATCGAAGGTTCAAGTCCCCTAAGGGGACTAACAAGAACAGTAAAAAAATGCTTAAAAAAAAAAGAAAAAAAAAAATAGAAGTTCAAATCACCCACCCTTTCAATCCACTAAAAGTAAAGATATTAAAAATACCCACACTTTGTATCATTGCGCTCATAAAAGTCTGATCTATAAAAATATAGACATAATTCATCTGATCGGTACACCATAAATGAAAAAAAAAAAAAAGAACGACAAAATTACGTTATTTTGATTGTTGCAATTTCACAAAAAAATGCTATAACCGGTGATCAAAACATCACATCTATCACAAAATGGTATCAATTAAAAAATAAGCCATCACACAGCTCTATCGACTGAAAAAAAAAATATTACAGGTCTTGGAAAATAGCAACACAACCCCCAAATTTATTTTTTGCAAACTTCTGATTTTTTTCGCCACTGAAATAATGAAGAGATTGGACATGTTCGGTATCGCTGTAATTCTACTAATGAGCAGTAGATTAAATGCGTTATGGATCTGGAAGGGTTGAAAAAAACAAAAACGCAAAAATGGGCTCTGTCATGAAGGAGTTAAACGGGGTTGACTTCTGGACGTCCTCTTTTCTAAACAACATGCTGGTGATCACCTGATCTGCACGGATTCAATAGAAACTGAAAGAATATGATTTTCCCATATTTTTCTGGTTACCTTTAGATAGTAAAGGGATTCTGACAGCAGGCTTTTGTTATGTAATCTGAGGGCAGCATTAGGTAGGGGCTGAGACACAGACTTCAGGGATGTGTCACTTATTAGACTGTGTGCTGTTTCCATACAATGAAGGTTTTATCTTTTGGGAGCGTCTATCCCGGTAATATAGTCTGGATGTGAGCTTTGTGTGTATTTAGGGTCCTACGATTATTGCTTACTTTTATGAATCAGCACAAGGTCAGAACTTCTCTTATTTCCTCTCCACGTGCTTTCCTTACTGTCTATGGCTTACTTTCTCTGCCCTCCATAAAACTTTAGATACTTTCCCCTCTCTCCATTGCAGATCTGTGTACAACCTCCACCTCCCTTCTGCTATCTCTAACACTGAGAGAAGAAATAAAGGCGCTCTGATGGATTTGTATTTTTTTTTTTGCACAGCTCTCAGCTGCATTCTACAGCAGCAAAATAGACAAATTTTAATGAAAACTATTTAGAAAGTTGAATTTATAAAATAAAAAATCTGTGCAAAGGTGTATGTAACTGTCTGTAGATCAGCAGAAAAGGCAAGGAGCTGCACAGTTTACTGTAGTGCCCTCTACAGGAGCAATGTGATATTGCAGCCCAATAAATTGGAGACCCTGTGATACATGAGCGTACATCCATTCCTGCCAATAACTAATTATAGTAACTAATTAAGTAACTAATTACAGCTCAAGTTTACAAGTAAAATCACCAGTAAATTTATTAGCTCATCACTTCTTAATCCAGAGTTTTCTTTTATCATAAGATGGAAAGTGGAGAATGTGGAGAATCCCTTTAACTTCTGCTAGATTCCAAAGATAAGTAGTTTTAGAGATAAGCGGCTGCTGGGATCATAAGAAGTGATCCTGATCCTGTGCCAGCCCACCATGCATTTTTTACAAACTAATGAATGTAATAAAACTTTTTTTATTGCAATTTTCGCTGCGTCCTAATGCTTGATTAATACGGACGTGGTCGTTGTAACTGGGAGAAGTCTTAATTATTTGCATTGTTGCTAATGTACAAAGCATTTTATTAGCTTCGCTTATTAATGTTGTTTTCTAGAACCAATGAGTCTGCGGAATGGCAAAAGCGCCCATAAAAGTGTTCATAGAAAAAAGCCAGCAAAACAAAAACAGCTCAGCCATTCAAAACCAGTGAAATGCACGACTCTGTCCAATGACTGCTTCATGCTGTGGATCGCCGACCCTGAGGATGGCAGATAGTATCTCCACCATATCCAGCATGCAGTGGCAGAGAGATCTGTAATTATTATTCACAGACAGCCCCAATTACACTAATCTAGTGGGTATAAGTGTGCCCACTACACTGAAGTGCTCATTTTTGACACATGGTGAGGTTGTAATACCAGAGGTTAGGACCATTCCGACTGGGTCACCTTGGCGCTGGTGGAATGCATTTTACACTTTTTTTATATATATAAAACCATACTGACTAAGTACCCCATGTTATTTATATGCACTATTGCTTTTTAATTACTTACAGCAGGGTATATGCTCACTTTGTTTCTCTCTTAGGTTTTTTTCCGAGTGCAATCTGACAAAATATCAGATCACATTAGGACCAATCTTAGTCTATGAGGCCATGAACATGTCCGATGAAAGTATCTCTTCATGCATTTGATCTGATATTTGTATCCCACTCGGCCATGCAAGTCAATGGTATGTGGAAAACATCGGACTGCACTCGGATGCCATCTGAGTGCAGTCCGATATTCACGGAGCCACAGAATTGAGAAGATGGAGACATTTTTTCCTCCATCTTCTCTTCATCAGAGAGAATCTGAGCACACTATGGTCACACTCTCTGAACAGAGTGTGATTTGCATAATCTGCTCAGATTACAGAATCTACAGCAGTCAGCTGCTTCAAGAGGACCATGTATAATATGGGATTATCAAGAATAATGGCTCCTGGGAACGCTCGTTTCTCAATAATCATAGAGTTCACACAGGCTACCGTTAGTTTTGTGAAAAATGTTTCTGCTGCACAAAAGATCATCATTCTCGGCAGCACATCGTCTTGTGTAGAAAGGATTAGCATTGTAGAGAACAATGGCAGTCCATGTGCACTGAGCGATCTATCACGCATCGGTCCATGCACATCCGATGACAGGACAACCTATTAAACAGGCTACTAAGTGACCACAGACTGGACAGCATGATGCTGGTTGGAGGCCACTTAACATTGTAAATGAACCTTCACTGTAGTAAAAGAGTCATTCACAACACTGACAGTAATCACCTAACCACCAGACAGATGACAACCTTCTGACCGGCAGGGGATGAACCCTGGGACCTCCACCTATGCAGATAATGGGTCTCTGAAATGCCTCGATAGAACCAACCAAAGGCTAAGCGCTCTATTCGGCTACTTTCGGCAGTCCCGTAGACAATGAAGGAAGCAGTGGTGTGTATGCGCAGGCATTGATCCATCACAAAGCCCTGTTCTTGGGATTGGGAGAGTCCCAGTGGTTGGATCCACACGGATTTGGAAGTTCGCACCTATTTTAATGGAATGTCGGGAATAACCTTTATCTTACTTGATTACTGAACCTTCTACGATATCAGATCAATTATTTTCCCACTGAAGACGTCTGTCTAGTCTTCGGACCACCATAAAGGTGAATATTATATCGGATTAATATTAGATGACTTGGAGCCTACAGATCTCCACATGTAGGAATGATCTCAGCACTGTAGGAGTGAATGTAGGCTCATCCTTATGTCTGCGGCTGAAGATAGTGGAGCTATAACCAGCAGGGAGAGAACACACTAAAGGTACCGTCACATTAAGCGACGCTGCAGCGATAGCGACAGCGATGCCGATCGCTGCAGCGTCGCTGTTTGGTCGCTGGAGAGCTGTCACACAGACCGCTCTCCAGCGACCAACGATGCCGAGGTCCCCGGGTAACCAGGGTAAACATCGGGTTGCTAAGCGCAGGGCCGCGCTTAGTAACCCGATGTTTACCCTGGTTACCAGCGTAAAAGTTAAAAAAACAAACAGCACATACTCACCAGCGCGTCCCCCAGCCTCTGCTTCCTGACACTGACTGAGCTCCGGCCCTAACAGCACAGCGGTGACGTCACCGCTGTGCTTTCACTTTCAGTTTAGGGCCGGCGCTCAGTCAGTGTCAGGAAGCAGAGGCTGGGGGACGCGCTGGTGAGTATGTGCTGTTTGTTTTTTTAACTTTTACGCTGGTAACCAGGGTAAACATCGGGTTACTAAGCGCGGCCCTGCGCTTAGTAACCCGATGTTTGCCCTGGTTACCAGTGTAAAATATCGCTGGTATCCTTGCTTTTGCTGTCAAACACGGCGATACACGGCGACCTAGCGACCAAATAAAGTGCAGACCTTCTAGCAGCGACCAGCAATTTCACAGCGGGATCCAGATCGCTGCTGCGTGTCAAATACAGCGATATCGCTATCCAGGTCGCTGCAACGTCACGGATCGCTGGCGATATCGCCTAGTGTGACGGTACCTTAAGGAGGACTTGTGGCCAAAAAAGTTTGTCATCTCTCCACTGTATAGATATAAAATGTTATTTGTATGCCCAGTGCCCTAATAATAGCATAATAGTATCAAATACTTGACTAATTTTCATACATTTTTTGCACCCTACAATTTGCCTTTCAATCAATGTGAATCGCCAGAAATGACTGCTGACATCACACATTTTGAAGAAGATTGCAATAGCCAGGGAAGGCTCACATGATGTGCGGCATGCCTGGGCGGACTTCCCCACAGTTCCTTGCACCTATCACATCATATTGTATAGCATTTCCAATCAGGTGGCATTATCACAGCCTGTAGAAAAGCAGAAGCAAGGAATGCAGCAGCCAGGTGTGGGCGAATCTGGATAGTGAGATGACGTCACAGCTTAGTGATAAAAATTGGGAGAGAAAGTCATAAAACTGAACAAATTCTACGATAGTGTGTGACAGCACCGAAGGGAAAAGTAGTCCATATACTGTATGAAGATGTAACTTCTTATGGCTTAGTCTGCATCTAGGAGTTTCTAAAATGTTGATACCTAAGGGTGATATTCATATATTTTTACGGCAATTGAATGACTTGCATTGTGCGACAACTCGGTTTGCCAAAAATCAAAATTTGAGTACGTATCCGCATACGTATGTGGTCACTCGCGGAAGAAGAAGTGTGATATGCTTTGAAACACGTTGAATAAAAACCGCATTGATAATACATCCTGGCACCGGAAAAACTCCACAAATAATGTTCTCCTCCTAACTCATCATCTCTATTAGTAATACAGCATGCAGATACAACTATTTACCGACATCCTTGATGATGGAATTGCAGGCCTATAAAATCTGCTGTACTGTACATGTTAAAGGAAACAGTCTTAGGAAAACCCAAGGCACTTTTTTTTTTCTAGTGTCCTCATTTTGAAGGAAGAGCCAACGAGACCTTGCCGCAGAGCAGATGAGTGATTTAAGAGATGCATAATTGGAAGGCTAAAAGGTATATTCTGTACGGCTGACCTTACACCGCTGCAGCGCAGTATAATAGAGATTAAACATATCTAATTTATTGGACTACTTTTACCTGCAGCTACATATTGTTATCTCGTTTCCTCCAACAAGAGGGAAAAATGCCTAGCAATTCTAATATGGTACTGGTAACCGACTATGCTCTCTAGCAAGTTTCCTGCCACTAACTTCTATTTCTAGAAAAACAGATATAATAATTAACAGGATGGACATTTTTACTTTACAAACTGGTGTTTACTTCTATTTTTTTCCGTTACTGGAGAAGATTTTCACCAAATTCTGTCAAATGAATTTCAATAGGTGTCTCCCTCTCAATAAAACGTCCGGTCAGATGTGTTTTTATGATACACTTTGCAGCTCAAAATTACACCGCAATGCTCAAAACTGAATATATTGTTAGACATTGTCCACGTTGTTGAATTTTCTGCCGATTTGTTGCGCTGTGTAAATCCACACCAATTTACAATACTGTATAAATGGACGAGATAGTGGGAAGCCTGAGTGATATTTTCTAGCTACCTAGGAATATCTTTACTGTCAAGGTCATACAGATATAGAGACAAAATTGAACATAATATGAAAAAAAGAGCATTGACTCCATGGTAAGTACGAGAAAGGTTGTCTTTAAAGGGGTTGTCCACTTTTGGGGACAGTTTTTTTTTTTTACTTAAAAGCATGTATTTAGAGCTAACAATCATTTTTACAATTCGGTTTCATTAAAAATGTTGGTTTATTTGCCTTGTATAGCTTCGGTGATGCACTGTCCATCACGCACTGCAGAATGAGTTATCTGAGAATCCTTCAGTGAGCTCATTCTCATGTCTGACAGGAGAGTTTATAACTATTTAGGTTTCTTTCTCAGGAGGCTCTCAGCTGACTTATAACCACGTACCACAGTAGAATGTGCAGTGAAGTTAAGAGGCTGTAAAACCCGAAAAGTTTCACATATTTCAAATGAAACCCAATAGCTAAGATGACTTTTAGCCTGAAATAAGTGGACAACCCTTTTAATTCTGCTTATCCCCCATTATTAAATATAATGGCAGTAGAACAAAAAACCAAAAAACAAAAGGTATCCATGGAAGAGAAATGGCCAAATAATCACTCTTCAATTAAGCCTTTTATTTCCAGTCCGATGTATCAGTGCAGACCATACTACTCCGATGCGTGATTTGCTTTAGGTGTTTCTTCGCTTCCTTATGGAAAATTCACAAATTATGGGCTGTAAAGAGGTCTCTGGTAAAGAGACAATCTGACGCTGTGTGTCAGTCCAAAAATTATCATCTATGTGATGTAGCATTAAATGGAATCTGTCAGCAAGTCTTTGTTATGTAATCTGAGGGCAGCATGCGGTAGGGGCTAAGTCACTGACTCCAGTGATGTGTCACTTACTAGGCTGTGCTGTTTTAATACGATAAAACACTTATCAGCAGGAAATTATCTCTGCCGGACTAGCTCCCATGTGCCTCCTGGTCCGACCATGCCCCCAGCACTCATTATCTCACTGTCAATATACAATATACACAGAGAGCTGCTAATCAGGGGTGTGGGTGAGGTTAGCTTACTGAGCTCTGCTACATCATAACTGCAGCACCCAGTAAGTTAAGTTACACATCACTGGAGTCAGGGTCTCTTTTCCTACATTCCTCTTCCTTCTGTTATCAGCTAATGGTGAGATGCTGGTGCAGATTCCTACCATCCATAGTAAGTGTGAAATACTGCTTGCCTCATCTAGAGGCCCTATGGCCGATGCACCATATACATATGTCTCCCGAGTATATTGCCATTGATTTCCCGACATTGCCTTCTCACGTATCCTATAGTGGAGTGTCTCCATACATCCACTCCTCTCCCCTTACAACCATATATATTGCTCCCAGGACGTGGAGCGTATCTCTGCCTGCCACATCTCTGATTCATGCCTATCACAGAAAGCAATTGACCCGTCCGTATTAGCGATAGCAGAGCACTCGCCGGTAAGAATACAGGTCTGCGCCAAGGTTTTCCTGGAATAAAAGGTTATAATGTCCTAGGCTGTAAGAAATGTAGAGTCTGAAAAGGACATTTTCACTCAATCAATCAATAAAAGAGAGCGGTGACAATAGACTGTCCACCATTCATCTTCAGCATCATCATTCACCGAGGACAGCTGTCAGTCCGTAATTGTATCACCAGCCAAGTTCGGACATAATGTAATGTAGTGGAGCTGCAGTGCGTCTCGTCCTGTCCAGCATCAGGAAGCAGCAGCACGAGGGCGTACTGGGATATACTGGTAACAGAAAATGTGAGGACCGCACTTACTGGGAGGGAGTGTACAGGAAAGACAGATGATGTATGGCTCCACCACAGCGAGGGGACCCCAGGATACGACCTAGTCTTGCTCCCAAGATAGAGGGGCTTGGTCTCCTTTTAAGCCCCTCAAACATTAATCTAAAGTTGGCTAAACTCGTCGATATAGACAGGTTCGACCAACAGCGTATAGGGACCCTGGACAAATGATTGTCGGGGGAGAGTTAAGGATCTGGCATGTCTGATTTTCGGCTATTTGTTCTCGCTATAATAAGTCGCCGCCAGAAATGACAGGCAGCTTCTCTCTCATAGAGAACACATGAGTGATCCGGCTGTGTTTGGTCAAGATGGCTGCCGGTCACATGATGCCATCCGTCTTACATGTATGGAGGGCTTAACTTCCTCTCAGTGTCCTTAGGAAAATTCCCCACCCATTATATTCTAACAATGTAGTTCCTCTGTAATGGGAACATTCTCTTCAAGTTCTCCTAATCTAACAGGAAAAGAGATGCGACCAACCAAGACGAGCCGTTCTTCTTCAAAGACTTCTGGGGGATGTCACACAAGTTGCCCCCAATTTAGATACGTGTTATTGAACTCCACAGATGTAGCGTTATAATTATATATAATTTAAAGAAATCTCACATTATTTTATGTGGAAATTTCATCCATAAATTGATACGGATATTGAGAACATACAGTATATAGAGGAAAGGGAGGAAAAAATACAAACATCAAAAAAAGGATTGAATTAATAATGGTGTTGGTTAACGGCACAAAACCATTTCAATTATGTCACACAGAAGCCCATTGCTTGTTCACTCAGTGATTCAAGACAAATGGACTGGACTGGACAGACTGGACTGTGGAGAGGGGAAAAGTTGCCATGCGCCACCAACTATCGCTCTTGACCACGTCTAAAAAAAGTTAGACTCGACCAATGAAATTGTCAGGTTCGGCCTCTTTAATTAAAATTTGCAAAGGGGTAGTCCATTTCTTTGAAAGCAGGCCCCTAACTATGTAAAATAGACCAAAGTATCAAACTCTGCAGGTGTTCACCCTCCCTGGACTCGGCGTCGGATCCCAGTTGGTGCTCTGGTCCCGGTGCTTTGGCTTCAGCAGTGACATCACGCCAACAGCGCACGTGACCACTTAAGCCAATTACTGAGTTTAGCGACTGTATTGAGGTTGACGGTACTTGCCACTGAGCTCAGTAAAGGACTAGAGCGGTGATGTGTGCCGTTGATGGGACGTCACCACTGCAGCCGAAACGCTGATACTATAGTTAGAAACCGGCGCTGGACCAAGGGCGAGTACCTGCTGAGTTTGGGGTACACTTTTCTGAAAGTGAACGACCCCTTTAAGTTCTTCCTGATAATAGTCCTTAGAGGGGTGCTGGAGACCCTTGCCCATCTACCCTATTGTTACTCTGGTACTCCAGCCATCTTGGGTTCCTTCCGAGGCAACAGATGATGACAACCACTGATGTCAGCAACTATGGGACCAACAAGACTATTTGATGTTGCTTCATTGCTGGAGTCTTGGAAGGGCAGAATAGTAAAATGAATCAGTAGGATGAATATGTTTTCATTATCATATATCACTTCCAGATGGTAGAGCTCCAGGAATAGCTACTTGATGGGACAGACTGTGAAAGTCATGAAAGCCACCTCTGTTTACCCAATTTGAGGCCTACATCCTTTAGTTCGTAAATCAAAGTTCTTCCCATGAAGACTTTGTGATATAACATCATCATGTTACCAACTTCTAAACCCACAATTAGCACAATGTGCCAACAAAGTAATTACTGGGGGACTGCAAATTGTGGATTTCTATTATGGTGCTGAATTTCTTTTTAGAGAACGTAAAATGAAGCAAAAAAAAAAACATATAGGAAATCAGCTGAGAAGCCTGTGCCAACTGCTCGGCCACAATACCAGATAGTGTTGCAAGCTCTTAACATGGCACCAATGCCCAATGCCTGAGGATACAAAGGCCTTCATATCCATAAGGTGCATCCTGAATTCTGTCCAAATCTCCCAAAATCCTCTTCTTTTCTGAAAGCAGCAATTGGCAAGCGGGAACTCTCCGGTTATTCATTAAATTCCCCTAAATTTGAAGATTTTCTTCGTTATAAAGTGGCTGGGTGAGCCAGCCGTAATCTCATTAAAATCCGAGCAGGGTGGCTATAATTCAGTTGGCTGTTCCCTGTGTCATACTGACCTCCATGACCTGGACCGTCTTCAGCTATGCGGCTGATATCTTACACAAATTCCAGTAAGCCATTAAAGAAATCTCACTAGCATATATTACGGCCTGGAAGCTGTAGCCGGCCGTCACTTCTTTGGCACGGAGGCATGCTGGGACGGCTTTAGCTCTATGCTGCGGTTGGGATGGAAACTGCCAAGTTACAAATGTAATTCATTTTGGAGCCTGCAGTGTCTGAATGGCAGCAAGAAGGTCTAAAATTACAAATTGGAAATAGCGCTGCACCCTGAGCGCCAAACGACAGACACATATGCTAACTCTCAATCCACTAAGTGCGGAAGTAGATGATAAAGATGGCCGGCCTTGTCAGGACTCAGGAGCAGTCAGCATTTGCTATAGAAAGTACTCATGATTATTACAGAATATCTTTAATTATTACACCTCAACGGCACCGAGCGAGGCGTGGGATACATTGGGCAGCAAGTGAACAGGCAGTTCCTGAAGTAGAAAAGCAGGAAAAATAGGAAAGATTAAGAATCTGGTCACATTCACATGTTGAGTATTTGGTCAGTATTTTGCCTCAGTATTTGTAAGCCAAAATCAGGAGTGGGTGATAAATACAGAAGTGGTAACGTGTTTCTAGTATACTTTTTTTTCTGATTGCTCCACTCCTGGTTTTGGTTTACAAATGGGGATGTAAAATACTGAACGTGTGAAGGTGGCTTCTGAGTGACTGTGATAAAGGCCAAATTGTGATATCCAAATGACTGGGACAGAACATTGCCAAGAAGGCAGTTTTTGTAAAGTGCTCTTGGCATGTTGTGGATAGTAGCTACCAAAAGTGAGCCCAGGAAGAGTATTGTACCTTTGTATTGTCTGGTGACATCAAGCCCACGGATTAGTAATGGAGAGGTGTCTATAAGATCCGTCTCCATTACTAATCCTATAGTTGTATTGTAAATAAACACATAGCCAGAATAAAGTCCTTTAATAGGAAGAATGACAGACTCCTTTAATGAATCTAAATTATTCCATACTCACATCATCACCCATTCCACTGAAGCCATGGTCTCCTGTAATAAAACAAAAATAAAACCGGTCCGCCATTCTGTCCCACACACCCTAATCCATGTCTGGGGATAAACAGTCTTCAAGCTGGACGCTGCCGAGAACCATAGACGAATGATCTGCTGCCAGCGCAGCGTCAGTGACTAGCAGTGACATCATCAAGGTTACAAAATCAAAAAAGAACTTGGCACTCTGATTGGTTTTGGTGTACAGCGAAAAAAATTATTTATTGATGTGCATCCATACAGGCAAATCAAGTTGAAAGTTTTCGGTCCACATCCGGACCTTCATCAGAACAAATATACTGGTAAAGAGAGAAGCGTGTATCCTGTCTCTATTGGTTCCTATAGGTTTAGTTGGGTAGCCTGGATGCAGCAGGGGAGTCCTCTTTGTGTCAGCGCACATGTGGAGCGACAGAAGTCGCTATGTGAATCACGCGGGATCCCTGAACTGCCGGGACCTCGGTGAGATCAGCGCTGCACCGTAAGACTTTTTCTTATTGTGCTCGAGGTCATCTCGTCGAGTCACCACAGTTCAGGGGCCTGGCTGGGAACGCACCCTCAGTGATTTACGGAAATTGACATCACCGCTACTCACTGAGGCTGCGCTCGCAGCAGCTCATTCATCGGTGGATCTCAGCCTTGACGGTCACATTTTGGCACCGACCAGTTTGGAAATGGTTCATACCCAGACATGGATTACGGAGTGGGACAAAACCACAGAGAGGTGAGAGATATGGTTGTTTTTTATTTTTATTTTATTACAGGAGACCATGGCTTCAATGGAATGGATGATGTTGTGAGTATGTTTTAATTTCAATTTATTAAAGGAGTCTTTGTCATTCTTTCAATTAACGCCTTCACCACCTTGGGTTTTTCCATTTTTTAAATTTTTTGCTTCTCTTCTCAGAGCCATACCTTTTTGATTTTTCTGTCAATATGGCCATGTGAGGGCTTTGTTTTTTTGTGGGACGAGTTGTACTTTTGAACGACACCATTAGATTGCCACATAGTGTACTGGAAAATGGGAAAAAACATCAAAGTGCGGTGAAATTGCAATTCTACAATTTTTTTTTTTTTTTGCTATTTTACCTTGTTCAATAAATGCTAAAACTGACCTACCATTATGATTCTCCCGGTCATTATGAGTTTGTAGATACCAAACATATATAGGTCCTTTTTTTATTTAAGTGGAGAAAAAAAATCCAAATTTTCTTTTTTTTAAAAAAAGGCGCCATTTTCCAAGACTCATAGCATCCCCATATTTTGTAATCTGGGGCTGGGTGAGGGTTTACTTTTTGCACACCATGCTGTCGTTTTTATTGATACCATTTTTGAGTAGATAAGATCTTTTGATCACCCGTTATTGCATTTTAATGCAATGTTGCTTCGAAAAAAAAAAAAGTAATTCTAGCATTTTGACTTTTTTCGTTACGCCGTTTACCGATCGGATTAATTATTTTTATTTATTGATATATCAGGCGATTGTGAGCGTGGTGATACCAAATGTGTGTATTTTTTTTTCTTTATTGTTTTATTTTGAATGAGGCGAATGGGGGGTGATTTGAACTTTTATATTTTTTATATTTTTATATTATTTATAATTTTTTTTTTTTTACTTGCTTCAATAGTCTCCATGGGAGACTAGAAGCTGTGATCATCGGATTGTCTGTGCTACACAGAGCAGGGCTGAAGCACTGTTCTATGTAGCTAAAATGCTCAGTTGTTATGAGTGCCGACTGCTAGGCGGCGCTCATAGCAATCCGGCAATGACAACCACAGGGGTCTGCTGCAGACCCCGGGTTGTCATGCCAAACCATTGGCAATCTGCAGTCAGGTGACACGGGCGCCGATGGTTGGGATTAGTGATGTGCTTGCAACGCGAGCATCTAACATGGTAACAGCCACGGATGGATCGAGATTTTACCTGCGGCTGTAAGGGGCACATGTCAGCTGTTCAAATCAGCCCATAGCAAATGGGGAGCCCACCTTAGTCATAGTTATAACTACCGTATTTTCCGGCGTATAAGACGACTTTTTAACCCCCGAAAATCTTCTTAAAAGTCGGGGGTCGTCTTATACGCCGGGAATCGACTTGTACGCCGGTGTATATGGTGGGTGGGGAGGGGGAGTGATCCTGATGACGAGGGGGCGTCTCACAGGAAAGTGAGTAATCCCCATTACCTTATCCTAGCGGTGCAGCGTGGGGGTGTCAGTGCTGGGAGCGGCGGCAGCTGCTGTGTTCTGGTGCGGCGGCTCCTCTTCTGTGTGGGGCCTCTGTGCTGTGAGGTGGCGGCGGCAGCGGCGTATCTTTATCCAGTTGGGGCTCCTCCGGCATCTCCTTAGCCCTGGAGGCCCCGCCGCAACTCCATCGGTGCGATGCGGTGGCCTCCGGGAAAATGGCCGCTGCTCAGATTCAGATCTCGTGTCCCGAGATTTCGGGACGAGATCTGAATCTGAGCAGCGGCCATTTTCCCGGAGGCCACCGCATCGCACCTATTGAGCTGCCTCCGGGAAAATGGCCGCTGCATTGCACCGATGGAGTTGCGGCGGGGCCTCCAGGGCTAAGGAGATGCCGGAGGAGCCCCAACTGGATAAAGATATGCCGCCGCCACCGCCACCTCACAGCACAGAGGCCCCACACAGAAGAGGAGCCGCCGCACCAGAGCACAGCAGCCGCCGCACCAGAGCACAGCAGCCGCCGCCGCTCCCAGCACTGAGACCCCCACGCTGCACCGCTACGATAAGGTAATGGGGGATACTCACTTTCCTGTGAGACGCCCCCTCGTCATCAGGATCACTCCCCCCCCCCCAAAAGGCACATATTCACCGGCCCTATAAGACGACATAGGGTGTATAAGAAGACCCCCGACTTTTAAGAAGATTTTATATTTTAACTGGTAAAGTTGGGGGGTCGTCTTATACGCCCAGTCGTCTTATACGCCGGAAAATACGGTATATATCTAAGGTAGGAAAGGGGTTAAAGGACTTTATTCTGGTTGTGCGTTTATTTACCATACAGCTGTAGGATTAGTAATGGATACGTGTCTTATAGACGCCTCTCCTTTACTAAGTTGTGAGCTCGATGTCACCTGACAATACAAAGGTGACATCAACCCCAAAAATATGAACCCCACTTACCACCAGGGCAAGTGGGAAAAGCCAAGCCATCTCCATGCTTCTCCCGCCCATCTTCTCTCTTCTGTTTTCTTTTTCTCGCTCAGTGCTGTCTTTCTTCTATAGACCCCATGCCATCATATAGGGCATGACCTATGACACTGAGGTCAAAGAAGTGAGTTGTGCCCCATAATATGTCATGGGACCTATAGAAGAAAGACAGTTGCTGGAGAACTGGAATGAGAAGAAGACCAAAATGCAGGACCAGGTGGCTCATGAAAAAGTATGGGGGGGAGCACGGGTGGACATAGACAGAAGACCCCAGTGCAAGAACAACATATGGGCCATTTGCAAGTCAATAGCATATCATAATGCACAGATCACCAGTTTTGGAGGAAGACATGGGCCCCTTTTTCTTTTGGGTCCCTAAATGGCATCGCCGGTTGCACTCATGGTATGTCCGCCCCAGGGGAGGACCGAGGAAAGATAAGTATAAAAGTTTGTTCTTTAACTCCTTTCCAGCCCTCATGTTCTGTCATTTTGCTGGATTTGTGCAAATTGAATCCCAATAAACTAGTATTTATAAGAATGCAATATTTGGGGGAGGAAGTCATAGCGAATTCAATTATTATTATTTAGAATCAATTTTCTCATTTCTGTTCATTTCTAAGTTGCGTAACAGAATCATAAAACACTTTAAGACTCCGAATTTAGATCTAGAACTGGCTTATTGGAAAAAGAAAATTGGCAAAAAAAATATTCTTATTATTCTATGTGACAAACATGAAAATCTGGTAAAATCTAAAAATGGCATTTTAGGCAGTCAGCTAATAGAAATATCGCGGGGCCGAATCATGTGAGCATATTCCCATGCAAAAAAAAAAATCCCACATCATGAAATCGCAATGAGCCGTGCCAAAATGATAAATAAATGAACAGGCAAATAGGATTATAGGACGAGCATTGTGATGCTAACGTCTATTTGATATCAGGCGTATTATCTGCGGCTCTCCGTGTTGCGATACGTTAGCCTATCTCCTCTGTACGTAGCGGCTACATATGGAGACGGCGCTCTACAATGGGCTTCGCGGGCTTTCTTATCCTTTTTCGAGAGTTTGCAGCTGTAGAAACTGTTTAATTATGAATTAGTTGATCTTAACTTATCGCTGCTCAGCAGAGCTTGGCCACCGAACACATCCGCCGGTAATTCCCTCTGCCTAGAAACAAGATCTGTCCCCATCTATTTAAAGACGACTGCCAGACAAAAATGGAAAAAAAAAGTGTTGTTTCCTAAGACAACAAATTGGCGTTCCTTTCTTAAAAAGCGCAGAGGTCTCCGATAATAATAAGGTAAGTAACGAGGTATCGGTTACCCATTGTGTTATCACTCCCTACTGTCTGCAGCGTCCTGGCCCCGGTGGAGAACGCCTGGCATCGTCTCAAGTCTTTACTGCTCCATCGGCCTCCCCTCCTCTGCTGAATTCTTAAACAGTAGTTTGCATTATGGGAGATAAAGAGCAGAAATTTCTCGGCTCACGAGAGTAGTGGAGAAATATTACATCTCATGTCCCCCGGGGTCCATTTGTTTATTGTTAAATAGCGCTGAAATTCTATTTAGCACAACGAGTCTGATGGAAGCAAATAGACAACACCGGCCAGCGAGAGGGAATCCCGGCGGCTCGGCTGCTGGCTCGGCACCATCCGACGCTCTGTGTATTGATACATTTTTAATTCATTGTGTTTACCTTTTGGACGGGCGGCGGATCCATTTCACTTTGCGAAATTCTCATTTTGTAAATATATTACACTACAAAGTGCGGACCAGAAATAATCAGCGGTCGACAATTTTACAGTGTAAGTAATTCATGACCTGATCCGTGAATCAATCAGGACTAAGTATTTCTCAGCTTTTGGGTACGATCTCCGAAAATGTAACTCTTTGGGCTGCCCTTACACTGTCATTTCATCTATTGTCATCTTGAGACTATGTGCCCATGGAGCATAAAGGATGCATATTTTTGGATTCATTTTTTTTGGGGTGGGGGGGGGGGGAATCTATTGCAAAAAACGTGGATGTGATTTTCAGAGAATCTCGTGTCCCCTGTGCGTTTGCACTGTGGAACTGTGTGGTTATTTTTTGTGCATTTTTCTTTCCCTCCAGGCTTCTATGGGGAGAATGAAAAACGCAAATAAAATCCGATCTTGGGTTTCTAAGTGCGGAATCATTGCTTTTCTGCCCTAGAAACCAGTCAAATATACAAATGCTGTCAAATCTGCACCATACAAAGCAAAAAAAAAACGGAAAACATATGGACAAAAATGGAACAGTAATGCAATGATCAGAGCAGATTGTTGGTGCATTTGTTAGTGTGGACACCTACAAGAAACATACGGAAAAAAGCCACATTGCCACACATGGAAACGCAACCTTAAAAGGAGGAAATTATTGAAAGATAAAGTTGCACTTCATTTTCCTTTAAAGGGTTAAATTGATAACTTTCGACCATTCGAGAGATACTAAAGAGGTTAAGGTAACAGTACAAGAATATTATGTTAGTCCTTTGCTCAGGTTTGCAGCTGGCAAGGCATTTGCCCAAGGTGCCGGGGGGTATCAACAAGCAACGCTGCCTTGGCAAAAGCATTTAGTTACGAGGCTAAAAGAAAATTGTTGTCCTGAGTGAAAAACAGTCTAGAAGAATTCCGCTCTTCAGCAGTTCTCATAAATAACCTTCTCCATATTTCACAAGAAAATCCCTCACATATCAGCCAATTGCTCGGGTCGATGACAGTTTACCAATAATTGTAGGCTAGGTCAGTCCGGTAAATGGTGCGTAGCGGGAACCTTAACCTATAGGGCCACTGTGTATCTGTATAGGTTACACACATGATATTCACATCCCTGGTTACCCACACGTCTAAGGAAAGGGCTCTAAAACACCAATGTAACTTTTATTAAAGGAGATGTCTCATCATAGAAAACGGAGCGTAACGGTCATAGTTGCAACCAGTCCCATGAAGGATTCAGCTGAATGTATTGTGGTGCAGAGATCCGCCAGTTCTGTGCACTGCATTGAACGTCGCCGATAAATCAGAGGCTGCATACCCGTCAAGGGAGGAGCATGGATGTGATGTCATGCATCACTCCTGGCAAACAAAAGTCTAATGCCGGCTTCTGTGCTGGCCAGAAAAGGTGATGATGTGCATCGCGGGGGAAGGTACGAAGAATCATTTCATTGTTTTAAATTTGTTGGAATAGAACAGGGGAAATTATTACTATGAAGAGCTCAGGATGGGAGACCTAATAACAGGAAGGGGCGCAGGATGGGGGGCATTGTTACTGGATGGGGCCAGGATGGAAGACATTATAATAGGAAGGAGTGCAGGATGGGAGGCATTATTATAGGAAGGGATGCAGGATGGGGAGCATTGTTATAGGAATTGGCACAGGATGGGGGCATTGTTACTGGATGGGGCTAGGATTGGAGACATTATAACAGGAAGGGGCACGGGATGGGGGACATTATTAAAGGAAGGGGCGCAGGATGGGGGGCATTTTTATAGGAAGGGGCGCAGGATGGAGGGTATTGTTACTGGATGGGGCCATGATGGGAGACATTATAACAGAAAGGGACACAGGATGCGGTACATTATTATAGGAAGGGGCACAAGATGGGGAGCGTAGTTATAGGAAGAGGCGCAGAATGGTGGACATTGTTATAGGAAGGAGCGCAGATGGGGAGTATAGTTATAGGAAGGGGCGCAGGATGGGGGGCATTATTATAGGAAGGGGCCAGTATGGGTGACAATATACCGGGAAAGGGCTCAGGACAGGTGACATCATTATATGGGGGTGAACATGCATATCTTTGGAGGATCTAGAATGCTACAAGGGCCCATGCATATGACCAAAACACAGCTAGTGGCCCGGGTCCAAATTTTGGACCTGGGCTCATCGGAATTTAGTTGTGCCACTGCAGATAATCCCTTTTAAATTCTATCTGAAGACAAATAGTGGAAGTATCCAGAAGGAGCCTTGTCTGGTCAGGAATTAGCAAATCTAGAAATATATTGTTATATACCCAGGCCGGCCAATATCCTAGTGTGAACAGGGACTAGTGGAAACAATTCCAGCATTCAGACAAGATCTTTAAAGGGATTGTACAGAATTAGAAAAATATAGCCGCTTTGTTTCTGTAACACTGCCACCACTGACCACGGGATGTGCCTAGTACTGCAACCCAGCCCGACTGAAATGAATAGAGCTGAGCTTTAATACCACTGAGAAATCATTGTCAAGGGGAGTGTTGTTGTGAATGAGAACAGCCATGTTTTTTTATAATCCTGGATAAACCCATTAAATTCATTGTGTGAACATTGAACACCGAATGATATAAACAGATTTTACATCAAAGCTACATGACAAGACATCTTAGGCCGGGGTCACACTTGTGAGTGTAGTGTGAGAAACTCACGCGAGTCTCTCGCCTCAATACTCGGCACTGCCGCCGGTTCTCGGACCGGAGTGTGTGGTTGCATGCTTTCCATTGCTCCTATTGAAGTCCTGTAGTGTTTCCACAGAGTATGGGACCTCTTTCATGGCCCCTCTTTCATGGCCCCCCACAATGACCCCTCACACAGTATATGCCCCACACACAGCATGATGTCCCCACAGCCCCCCACACACAGTATATGCCCCCCACACACAGTACATTACCCCGTTGCCTCCGTGCCGCCCAGGTAAACTCTATTAATACTACTGTGGCCATTCTCCCAGTGTGAATATACGTCTTCCTCCCCTTCCCCATAAACATTGTGCTCCCCGTACCCCATTTCCCTCCATTGTACAAATGATATCAGGGCAATTGTGAACTCTCTTCTTTCACTACAGTTAATATAAAACATTTTAAATAAAGAATTTACACAAAAAAACTGCTGTTTTTCCTTTGTGACATGCCCCATTGTGCCGCACCGGAGAAGTCAAGCAGTAAATTGAGCACAAATATTGACATTTTTATAAAAACATGAATATTATAAAATCCCCGTCTTCCTTTCTCTTATTACAAAGTGCAGGAGCGGTATGGGGCACAATTTCTAGCATTAAAAGCATTATTGAGTAGGTGGTAACGCTCTGTCTGCTGGTATTATCAAGGGCTGCCGTCTCCACACAGGGCCCTCGCTGGTTTCATCCTTGGTGCTCGGCATATTTTGTACCGAAACTACATTAAAGCCCCATGCAGGAGGGATACAAGGAACTTCTGAGCGGTTCAGATCCTTTATTAGGAAATAAATATGGCTTGATGAAGGCTTTCAAAACGGCTTATTTGTCTGGAAGCGAAGGCATAGCACAATGAGGGCTAGCTGCAAAAAGGCATTAGGTTGACTCCAGAATTAATGGGGATGAATTGACCTTCCCTTTCCAACTAAAGTGCTGTTTATTGAATGGCAGAAGAGAAAAGAGGACAGGTAAGAGAGATGAGGTGGATTATCATCCAGCAACTTATTATCACATTGTATATAGTGTATAAACTGAACTGCTAACTTGCCACTAAATAGTTTGGCTATAAAAAGGGTAAATAAGTCCAAACATCCATGCAGGGTCCACCACTAGGCGGTGACAACTTTCCATTTCCTGTTTTTTTTTTATCTTGGGAAGCACCATTTCTACCATGGCCAACAACTTAGTACTTGGGGATCTCCACATATTCCATAAGTTATCCTGTCACACATCTCCTACATCCAGCTCTCGGCAATCTTTCATAGCAATATGGTGCATTCCTGTGATATTGCATGCTCAGGCTTTACAGGCTGGCTCAGGCAGTGGTCAACCACCTGAGTATTCAGCTATTTGGCATCCATGCTGCTACGGTAGACAGCTTCCATGTTCTCGGTTCTCTATTATTACTTTGCTCTCCTATATCACTGGCCATCTCTGAATTGGTGTTTGCAGCAACCCCACTTTTGCTACATTGCAGGGTAACCCTCCTTATCTTGAGCCAATTCTGCTTTAAACTCTGTGACAAACCCAGCTCTGCTAAATCACAAGGAAAATCTGCCTATTCACTGTGCCAGCTCTTCCTTAGACTCGGTGATGAAGCCAGCTCTGTCACAATGATGAGTAACCTAGCTTTATCAGTCTCCAAGTTCTCCTGGACTACATGACAAACTGAGCTCTGCTATTTTACTAGGTTGCATCAGCTATATTGCTGAACAAGTTTTGTCACTGAAATTCCTGAGTCACTAAGTTCTGCTTCACTATTTGATTGCCAAGTTATTGTGCTGCAGTTACATACCTGTGCCGGTTAGGCTACTTTCACACATCAGGTTTTTTGTTTCAGGCAGAATCCGCCTAATGCTTCAAAAAACGGATTTGTTGCAAATCATGTAAAAACTGATGCAACGGATCCGTTCTTCTGCCGGATCCAGTTTTTATTTTTAATATGGAGTTTACATTGACTTCCTGGAAAGAGCGAGAGAGCGAGAGAGCAAGAGACCTCAGAACGGAAAATCTGCATGATTTAAATGGAAAATGCTTGTAAAACTGGAATCGGAGGTCGGATTCATCTTTTCACATGTCCGGTTCTGTCACTGTGTGCTTTTTTCGCCGGACGAAAAAACGTTCATCTGGACGTTTTCTCCGTCTGCCGGAAATGACTATTTGGACGGATCTGGAAAAAAATGGATGAACTGTCTGCCCATCAGGCGCAATCCGGTGCTAATACAACGCTATGAGAAAAAACGGATCCAGTGCAAAAAAAAAAACGGATCCATTTTTTTAAAAACTTGCCGGATTGTGCATAAAACAAAAAACCTGATGTGTGAAAGTAGCCTTATCCCAGGCTCTGCTTCCTTCACCGCAGTCCGCTGCCCTCTGTTGTGCTCCATGTCCAGTTTTGCAGGTTGCCCGGCGTGGCTCAGTGACATCTCCATGATCCTATTTAAGGCCCATTAGGACACACTCCTGCGTCTTAGGACTGAAATTCAAGACTTTAGTTTGGTGTACTCCTCCTATGCACACCATGCTTTAGCTTGCTTCACTCTCTGCTGACTTCCACTTCATTTGTCCTGCGGCTTCCAAGATTCCCTGGTGTGCCACATCCTCACTTGCCATCCTGCCACTGCACCAAGGCCCAGAGTCCGTTTCCCCCACCCGGGCTGGAGGTTAGTAAGTTCACATCACAAGGCGAGTCTCACAGATGTCCAGCTCTGCTACACCAGTTATGGAGACTTGAGGCTGCTACATCAGTTCCTATTGCCTCACATCAACCTCCATTGTTCCATTTGCATATCATAACCTTTTTTTCTCATCCAATAAGTTGTGTTGATCAGATCATTTTATGTCTTTACAAGGATTTCTAATACTGAGCTCCAAATTCACTGTACTACATCTATGAATAAAATGATATCATTCTGGCTGTCTGCATCCACCACCAGGGGGAGCTCAGGAGCTTACTGTGTACTGTACATTAAACTCAAACTATAGAGCTCCCTCTAGTGGTCGCTACAGTTAGTCTGAATTTAAATTCATTGTCTGTATTAGTGATTTAAAACTTTTACTTGAAAAATGATATTTAACGTCTCTGAAGATAAATTAAGAAATTAATTAGCACAATTGCAACTTTTTTTATTTTGAAAAATAAATAATACAAAAAAAATAGTCCTTGGATGAGCATTCACTTTAAGGCTTTAACTGTAACTTTGCTTTTCAGCTCACTTATCTGTGTAGTTACACAGTGGATATGAGTTTTCCCAACTCTAGGGGCATGACAAGAGTTAAGTGTGGTAATCTGGTGCTGCCATGTGTAACGTACACAGCTGCTTCTCCCAATTGTGCACCTTATCTGTGTTCCGAGCAGGGATTAGAACATTCTGCACACACAGGAGGATTCCTTGTCCTGGACTTCCTCCATTTCACAGCTCTGCACACTCACCTGACCAGCGGCATCTCATTACTAGCTCCATCTACAGAAACGCTTTTATATAAGGAAGCTGGGATCACTTTTATTATTAATATTTACTAGATTATTATCAATTGATTTAAAAATAAAAAAGCAAAAATAAAGCACTCAAGAGGTCGAGGTGAAAAAAGTGTGAAGGTTTAGTCACCCTTGTAAATGCAATGTTTTTGCTATCTAGCCATCTATTAATCCATCTATCCTTCCATCAATATATTATCAATATTTTATCTATCTGTTATCCATCTATCCATGCATCCGTCAACTATCAACTATCCATCAACTATTTATCCATCCATCCTTCAGCAATTTATCCATCCATCTATCCATCAACTATCTATACATCAACTATCCATCCATCTAACCATGCATCCATCAAAAAATCTATCAACTATCTATCCATCAATGAACTATCCATCCATCCATATCTAATAAGTACCGTATTTTCCGGCGTATAAGACGACTTTTTAACCCCCGAAAATCTTCTTAAAAGTCGGGGGTCGTCTTATACGCCGGGAATCGTCTTGTACGCCGGTGTATATGGTGGGTGGGGAGGGGGAGTGATCCTGATGACGAGGGGGCGTCTCACAGGAAAGTGAGTAATCCCCATTACCTTATCCTAGCGGTGCAGCGTGGGGGTGTCAGTGCTGGGAGCGGCGGCGGCTGCTGTGTTCTGGTGCGGCGGCTCCTCTTCTGTGTGGGGCCTCTATGCTGTGAGGTGGCGGTGGCGGCGGCATATCTTTATCCAGTTGGGGCTCCTCCGGCATCTCCTTAGCCCTGGAGGCCCCGCCGCAACTCCATCGGTGCAATGTGGTGGCCTCCGGGAAAATGGCCGCTGCTCAGATTCAGATCTCGTGTCCCGAGATTTCGGGACGAGATCTGAATCTGAGCAGCGGCCATTTTCCCGGAGGCCACCGCATCGCACCTATTGAGCTGCCTCCGGGAAAATGGCCGCTGCATTGCACCGATGGAGTTGCGGCGGGGCCTCCAGGGCTAAGGAGATGCCGGAGGAGCCCCAACTGGATAAAGATATGCCACCGCCACCTCACAGCACAGAGGCCCCACACAGAAGAGGAGCCGCCGCACCAGAGCACAGCAGCCGCCGCACCAGAGCACAGCAGCCGCCGCCGCCACTCCCAGCACTGAGACCCCCACGCTGCACCGCTACGATAAGGTAATGGGGGATACTCACTTTCCTGTGAGACGCCCCCTCGTCATCAGGATCACTCCCCCCCCCCCCAAAAGGCACATATTCACCGGCCCTATAAGACGACATAGGGTGTATAAGAAGACCCCCGACTTTTAAGAAGATTTTATATTTTAACTGGTAAAGTTGGGGGGTCGTCTTATACGCCCAGTCGTCTTATACGCCGGAAAATACGGGTATTTATCATAGCAAAGCCATTAAGGCAACCTACTTGTACATCAGCACTGGGGTCCTGATCCTTCTCCATTTGAAGCAGATAGCGGCTATGTTAGATTTCGGCATCTGTCACTAATATAAGCTGCCGAGCAGAGTTCCAATTCCCCAGTTAACCATTTAGATGAGGTATCACAATATTAAAATAATAGACCTGATGAGGCTGGTAGATTTGCTTTGAAAATTCATTTCAGAATGACTGTGTACTCCTTAATGAAAATGTAACTCATTCTCCATCCATCTACCTGATTAACAGCTCCTCAGTGTCCCTCCTCCCTGTTGAGATCTCACACTGCTCAGTATAACCTACAGCTGTCAGTCAGGCTGGATAGGAAGAAACTGTATATATTTGGACTCATGAGCTCTCTCACACTCTTTAGCAGGACTCATAATTTACTTTTAAAACATACAAATATACAACCACTCTGACATGGATTTTTCAAAATAAGTACACCTGTCTTTTCAGAAGTGATATCTATTCAATACCGTGTGCAGTTTGTATTGTGAAATCTGGTGACTGATCTGCTTAGATGGACAGCAGTCCTATGTCATTGATCTATAACTCACTACTGCTCGGACAGGACTGACTTCTGATAGTACAATCAAGTGGCAATTATTAGGAAATATATGTGACTGTATACAGGCAACCAACACTGTGAGCAAAGAAGAATCTCTTCATCCATCCAGCATTTCACTAGATCAGTCAGGGCAGATAGACCCACAATTAACTTCAGAACGTTCTTATCTCCAGGGGTGGTGCCATGCTGGCCTACAAGCCTTTGGTGGAAGAACATTACAGAAGAGCCATTTCCCTCGATGTGAAATGTTATGCTTATTATGAACATGGTAACTCATCTAACAATATGCACTCATCCAGCGTCTGGAAATAGGAGTGTGTTATTATACTCACCTACCTCAGCCTTCTCCAGTGTCCAGCGCCGGTCTTCTCCTCTTCTCAGTGACGTCACCTCTCTTCATACTCTCTGGGACATGCTGCGTTCTCCTTGGCCTGTAAGTGGCTTTTAAAGTGTAAGTCTATGGAACATCAGAACAAGGCTTGATACACTTACATTGTAAAAGAGGGTTCCAGCTCCTATTCAGATCATAGAGTGATCCGGAGAGTCTGAAGGGTGGTGACGTCACTGAGAAGAAGAGAAGACCGGTGGTAGGGGAGTATATTAATACACTCACACTACATTATATGCACTTATACACAGGTTTATAAAAGAGAGCATCTTTGAGTAAAAGTGATAAGTTCCCTTTAAGTAGGGAGGGTGGTGAAGGCCCCCTTTCATGTCTTGGTACCCCCTATCTATACCCCAGCCATGTCTTCATCTGCTCTACACCCAAACACCACTCTTCTTTATCTCCACACTTTTCATTTTTATTTATAATAACAGTTTATTTCATGTAAGAAAAATAGATGCCACATAAAGAGGAGTAAACAGTCTCGCGGGCACGTCTACATACTGCCGACATGAATCGGGCGCTATCTATTATGCCAAAAAACTCGGTCTGTTAAGTTTTATCTCAAAGCCTGAGAGACGTTGAGTTGTTTGACTTGTGCCACACAATACACACAGTATGATAATGACGCACAACTGCTGTTTGTCAAGCTGGATGTTACTTGGAAATTAATTTGTAGGTTCCCTCCGCTGATTTCCATCAGGAAATATCTGACAGTTTCCGTATTAATAGCGTTCTGCAATGTTCCGACATTCGGGGATAATTCTGTGCAGCTGCTGAGTCACAGGCACAAAGAGATTGGGCTCATTCATACAGACATTAACATTTAGATATTGTGCGTCTGGGTCACACTTCTCACCAGCCGGCGCGCCGCTAAGTGTTGTAACATTGCAAATTCTATTTCATTTTACTAAAAAAAAATAGCATTGAAGAATGAAAAATTATATATAATAGAAGAAAACCAAAGCCACGTGTGAGTGTCCTTCACAAAAGAGGCGATGGGATTCGCAAATTAGCCTGTTGTTTTATATCGAGTGTTTCTCAACGTGACCAAGAAAATGTATGTCGGGTAAAATATAAGCAATTGTTAGGACCGAACCTAATGAACAGCAATATCTGCTGGCATATGATCAAAAAAAGAGCAAAGCTCATAAAAATGTGATACTTTATATCTGAGTGTTATTTATGGTGGATTGAGGAACTTCTCCACTTCACTCTTACAAGAAATTACTTCCTCATTGATGGGAGGTACTTCCACCAGCTCAGGGGCACAGCGATGGGGGTCTCTGTGCCCCCACACACGTTAATTTGTTTCTGGGATAGTGGGAGGAAACGATTTTTTTTTTTTGGAGGGAAAGACAGGTGTTTTCATGTATTAGCCTATTGGCCAAATATCCTCATTTTTTGGTCTGGCCCAGAGGCGGAGTTTTGGCAGTTCATGGACAACCTTAATACTAACATAACTGGCCTAAGATTCACCTTTTAAAGCCATAGTTATAACATCATTTTCCTGGATCTTACGATTTAAAAGGAGATTGGAGTATTAGAACATGTGCATAACGAAAACATACTGCCACAATCAGTTTACTTAAATTGTTATAGCCACCATCTTTTCCCACTTAAGAAGGGAATGCACAAAGGTCAGTTTCCCCACATCGACTGCTCTGAAAATAGGGTGTTTAAAAAAAACTGATAAATTATTAGGTATCAGGACAGGGGATCTCTATGTCAGGTCATATTTAGAGATGAGCTAATGGATATCGGTGTTCAGCTGGATCTGGCGAACTTGTTTTTAAAAGTCTGTTTGGGTCTTGAACTTGACCTAAACTTGACCCCGGACACCATTTCAGTCAATGGGGACCTGAACTTCCGAGCTGTAAAATGGCTATAAAATGGTTGTAGGAAGGGTTAGAGGGGCTGTAAGAAAGAAAAATGGGGGTAAGAGCAGGGCAAATGCTCTGCAAACATATGTGGATAGGAAAATGGCTTAAATGGGTTCTGTTGTAAGGGGGAGTTCGGGTTGGACAAACGTTCTTGCACCACTATACAAATGGGGATAGGCCATAAGCCGAGTTCCAAGTCGAGGAGGAGGTACATGTTGCAATATATGTACAACAGTCCAAGTAGGAGGTAGCAAACACTTTTTTTTAGATACTTTTTTTATTTTTGTCATTTTTAAGGTGAACTAATAAATAAAGCAGAAATTATAAAAAAAAAAAACCAAAGTATTATCTTGAACTTGAACTAGGAGGCCGAGATCTAAGTGGATGATGAGGAGGAAGTGGAGGTGGATGTCACAGAGGACATAGACAACATCGTTTTTTATTTTATTTATTTTTTTATGGGGGGGCACAAACTTAAATGAATAATAAATAGCCTAACCATGGCTGGGTGCAGCTGGTACAGTTGTCTAGTCAGCCAAAGGTATGGACAAGTCCTTTGCTATCCATGCTTGTTTCATTTTAATGAATGTGAGCTTGTACACATTGACTGTGGATAGGCGTATGTGCCTGTGTGATGACACCCCCCTGCCATGCTAAACACATTCAGACAGTACACTTGCCAGCACCTCCAAGTCATAAAGGGCAAGCTCAGGCCAAGTGTCCAATTTGGAGACCCAAAATTAAATGGAGCAGAAAATCAATGTACTGTACATACAATCTAGTATTTATTTTCATAAATAAGTGTTATACTTACGTCTGCTCTCTCTATGACATCGTGCAAATATACCTTATCTATTATAAAAAAGTTTTCCCTTGAAACAATGTCTTGCTTTCAACGTGGGGACGCAATAATTTGCATATGAGATATTGGAGGTAATGCTACTCCTCATAATGGCGGAAGTGACGCGGCGGTATGCATTACATTGTGGAACGCATATATTAGGAAGTGACATCGGTCACTATCAGGAAGTGACACAGCATACACTACCAGGAAGTGATGTCACATCATTGTGACGCGCTCCAGTTTGCAGTGCACAATCAGTTCCTTCTATGTCATCATCACGCGTGCGCACACATTGCATGAGACGTGACCGCTATGGTATGGATTAATTTCTGCACAGTCATTTTCTTGGTTTTCTTTAATTTTACCACCTGGTATCAAACATTGGATTATACAGCCATTTTGTCATGGATTTCTAGAGTAAATATACTAGCAGGTGCGTAACAATCGTGGTTGCAGAAAGTGTGACTGCAAACCTGTGCGGGAGGTTTGGCCCACAGATGCCAGCTCCTACTTCAGCTGGATGCGTGGCTGAACAAAGCACATCCGGCTGAGGTGCATTGTATTGCAATGCAAGTGCAGCGCCCCAGAGTCCTGGTCGTTGCAGTACTGTGGCTCCGCCACTATGGGGAGCTATGGTTCGTCCGATGGCACTGAAGGAGTTCATCTGATCAGGTATCACAGACACCAATACATTTCACAGCCGGGCCTCCGGGGGGAGCTAAGGGTGCTATTCATTAGGCCACTCCCCACCATAGTGGGTAAACTGGGGGTCAGGCAGGAAGTTAGATCAGAAAGCTGACTGGGTTGGAACCAGGCAACACCTTGTGGCAGAGGGTGTTGTAGGGGAAGATACAGTAGGGTCTCTGTCAGGGGTGGGATCCTGACAGAGGCTTGGCAACGAGAACGAACGTAACGGGACCGTGCCTGCTCTGGGTAGCGGCGGTGCCCAAGAAAGGATTAGAAGAGAGATAGATTGTGCTGAGTGAGAAACGGGATCACGCAAAAGGAGAAATACCAGTAGGAGTCGTGCTGTAAGACCGAAGCAACATCCTACTGAGGCGCACTACCGGTGGCCGGAACGCCGAGGGAGTAGAATAACATTCAGCTTCAAGCGATACTCCAAACAGCGGCAGGACAGTCAGTCTCAGGCGGGCTGTCTAACTCAAATCACCTATGAAGTCTTGGGAGGCAATTGGGGGAGAGGGGCGTCTCTAGGGTCCCGGAAGAACTCCAGGCCTACCCGTCAAACGGGTGCCGTTCCTACCCGAACCTCAGGGAGGGACGGAAGATTAGCAGAACATCATCTAGTCGAGTTGTGAGGGAACATCAGAAACAGACACAACAGTTGTGGGGTACTTTCCGTAAGCACAGCAGGGAAGGACTACAACACATAGCGCTAGGGGGAAGGCACAGATTTCCTCCTGTGAAGAGAACTCTGGAAGTGCCATTGGACCGGCCGGACTTGCGCAGCCTGGTGAACCGTATTCCGGACTGAGGACTCAGAGATCTTCAGTAAAGAGGTAAAGAGACTGCAACCTGGTGTCCTCGTTATTTACCGCGACCTGCACCCCACAACTGCACCGTTACAACACCACTTATTGCACCGGACGTCCCCCACTGACAGACAGGGCCACGGACCGGGTCTAGCCACCGTGACAACCCCAGGACTGAGACCCAGAGGTTTGGCTCCGGGTACCCCTCGGCCCTGCGGCGGTGTGGGGGCGCTCCACATGCCACTGGCCAATCAGAGGCCTGCAGCTGATATCATGTGCCAGGTATTGGTGTCCCATGACAGTTGTAGAGGAAGGAATGATCCAGCTTCAACCGATAAAATCAAAAAAATCTTTCCAGTATTTTTTCACCACCCTCTCTCCGGATGATTCCGGCCATATATGTCATAACAGCAATTTTTATATCATTAACAAATAAAAAAATCTTTATTTTAAATCGGTTGAAGCTGGATCATTCCTTTCCCTACAATTGTGCACTTCGGCATCTGGCAGACACACGATCCTGTGCTTCTCTTAAGGGTGAGCTGATATTGCCCCTTTTCCCTTTGTCCCATGACAGTGACATCATACATTGCAGGCATGCAGAGGTGTATTGCCAGGCTCTGTGCTGGTTACAGAAGAGGACGCCACATTTTGTGGGAACGTGAGAAGAATAGTTTATTTTGTTTTTTGTTTTCGAGGAAAGGGCCAGGATGGGGGAACTGTTATGACCCCAATGGCGAGGGTCTCAGAGAAACAAGTAAGTCTGCGACGTACAAAAATCCAGCTCATAGGGCAGTGGTAACTGGGTTGACCATATATCTACTCCTAACGCCAACACTAGCAGTAGCCGGGGAACATGCCTACGTTGGTCGCTAGATGTCTCGCGCCAGCCGGAGGACTAACTACCCCTAGAAGAGGAAAACAAAGACCTCTCTTGCCTCCAGAAAATAGACCCCAAAAGTAGGATAGTAGCCCCCCACAAATAATAACGGTGAGGTAAGAGGAAATGACAAACACAGAGATGAACTAGGTTTTAGCAAAGAGAGGCCCACTTACTAATAGCAGAATATAGTAAGATAACTTATATGGTCAACAAAAACCCTATCAAAATCCACGCTGGAGATTCAAGAACCCCCGAACCGTCTAACGGCCCGGGGGGAGAACACCAGCCACCCTAGAGCTTCCAGCAAGGTCAGGAAACAGATTATATACAAGCTGGACAAAAATGCAAACCAAAACAAAATAGCAAAAAGCAAGGAAGCAGACTTAGCTTAATCAAGCAGGAACCAGGATCAGTAGACAAGAGCACTACAGATTAGCTCTGATATCAACGTTGCCAGGCATTGAACTGAAGGTCCAGGGAGCTTATATAGCAACACCCCTGACCTAACGACCCAGGTGAGCATACAAGGGATGAATGACATACCCAGAGTCAAATCACTAGTAGCCACTAGAGGGAGCCAAAAGGTAAATTCACAACAGGGAACATATTTACCAGACAGGGGAACAGGATGGGGACATACAGCTGTGTGAACACGTTTGCCCCCTTCCTGGTATCTTATTCTTTTGCATGTTTGTGACACGTAAATGTTTCAGATCACCAAACAAATTGAAACATTAAACAAAGACAACACAAGTACACATAAAATGCAGTTTTTAAATGAAGAAATCCAAACCTACAGGGCCCTGTGTGAAAAGTGATTGCCTCCCCCTTAAAACATTACATTAACTGTAGTTTATCACATCTTTGGAAAGCGAACCTGTTCTCAATTCAAGAAACCTCTTAAATAGGACCTGCCTGACAAAGTGAAGTAGATGGAACGATCCTCAAAAGCGAAACATCATGGCGTGATCCAAAGAAATTCTGGAACAAACAAGAAGCAAATAAATTGACATCAATTTGGAAAAAGTTATAAAGTCATATCTAAAGCTTTGGGACTTTGGGAATGGCAAAATCATGGAATAGCGGTGAACCTTCCCTGGACCAAGAGGTCACAAAAGACCCTATGACAACATCCAAAGAACTACAGGCCTCAAAGAACTACAGGCCTCACTTGCCTCAGTTAAGGCAAGTGAGGCAGTTAAGGAGTGTTCATGATGCCACCATAAGAAAGACTGGGTAAAAAATGGCCTGCATGGTAGAATTCCAAAATCAAAACCACTGTGGAGCAATAAGAACATAAAGGCTAGTCTTTTTTTTACCAGAAAACATCTTGATGATCCCCAAGACTTTTGGTAGAAAATTCTATGGACTGACAAAATAAAAAAAATGAACTTTTTGGAAGTTGCATGTCTGATTACAGCTGGGGTAGAAGTAACACAGCATTTCAGAAAAGGAACATCATACCAACTGTAAAATGTGGTGGGAGTGTGATGGTCTGGGGCTGTTTTCCTGCTTCTGGAAGACTTGCTGCAGTAAAAAGAAACATGAATTCTGCTGCCTACCAAAAAATCCTGAAAGAGAATGTCTGGCCATCTGTCCGGGACCTCAAGCTGAAGAGCACTTGGGTTATGCAGCAGGGCAATGATCCAAAAAACACCACAAGCCCACCTCTAGTGGCCAAGTCAAGGTCCTGACCTTAATTCGAATGAGATACTGTGGCTTGACCTTAAAAAGGTGGCTCATGCTCAGAAACTCTCCAATGTGGCTGAATTACAATTCTGTAAATTTGAAGTGGCCAAAATTCCTCCTGAGTGTTGTAAAAGACTTGTTGCCAGTTATTGACCTGAATTATTTAAGTGGGACAAACATGCAAAAGAATAGAAAGTCAGGAAGGGGGTAAACACTTTCACACAACTATATTTACCATAATGGGGGACATATATACCAGGAAGGGGCCCAGGATGGAGGATATAGATCCAAGGAAGGGGCCCAGGATGGAGGACATGTATACTAGGAAGGGACCCAGGATGGGAACATATATCCCAGGAAGGGGCCCAGGATGGAGGACATATATACCAGGAAGGAGCCCAGGATGGAGGACATATATACCAGGAAGGGGCCCAGGATGGAGGACATATATACCAGGAAGGAGACCAGGATGGAGGACATATATACCAGGAAGGAGACCAGGATGGAGGACATATATACCAGGAAGGAGCCCAGGATGGAGGACATATATACCAGGAAGGGGCCCAGGATGGAGGACATGTATACTAGGAAGGGACCCAGGATGGGAACATATATCCCAGGAAGGGGCCCAGGATGGAGGACATATATACCAGGAAGGAGCCCAGGATGGAGGACATATATACCAGGAAGGGGCCCAGGATGGAGGACATATATACCAGGAAGGAGACCAGGATGGAGGACATATATACCAGGAAGGAGCCCAGGATGGAGGACATATATACCAAGAAGGAGCCCAGGATGGAGGACATATATACCAGGAAGGGGCCCAGAATAGAGGACATATATACCAGGAAGGGGCCCAGGATGGAGGATATATTGTACCAGGAAGGGGCCCAGGATAGAGGACATATATACCAGGAAGGGGCCCAGGATGGAGGACATATATACCAGGAAGGAGCCCAGGATGGAGGACATGTATACTAGAAAGGGGCCCAGGATGGGAATATATATCCAAGGAAGGGGCCCAGGATGGAGGACATATATACCAGGAAGGAGCCCAGGATGGAGGACATATATACCAGAAAGGGGCCCAGGATGGAGGACATATATACCAAGAAGGAGCCCAGGATGGAGGACATGTATACCAGGAAGAAACCCAGGATGGGGACATATATACCAGGAAGGGGCCCAGAATAGAGGACATATATACCAGGAAGGGGCCCAGGATGGAGGATATATTGTACCAGGAAGGGGCCCAGGATAGAGGACATATATACCAGGAAGGGGCCCAGGATGGAGGACATATATACCAGGAAGGAGCCCAGGATGGAGGACATATATACCAGGAAGGGGCCCAGGATGGAGGATATATTGTACCAGGAAGGGGCCCAGGATGAGGACATATATTCCAAGAAGGGGCCCAGGATGGAGGACATATATACCAGGAAGGGGCCCAGGATGGAGGACATGTATACCAGGAAGGGGTCCAGAATGGAGGACATATATACCAGGAAGGGATCCAGGATTGAGGATATATTGTACCAGGAAGGGGCCCAGGATGAGGACATATATTCCAGGAAGGGGCCCAGGATGGAGGACATATATACCAGGAAGGAGCCCAGGATGGAGGACATATATACCAGGAAGGGGCCCAGAATGGAGGATATATTGTACCAGGAAGGGGCCCAGGATGAGCACATATATTCCAAGAAGGGGCCCAGGATGGAGGACATATATACCAGGAAGGAGCCCAGGATGGAGGACATATATACCAGGAAGGGGCCCAGGATGGAGGACATATATACCAGGAAGGGGCCCAGGATGGAGGACATATATACCAGGAAGGAGCCCAGGATGGAGGACATATATACCAGGAAGGGGCCCAGGATGGAGGATATATTGTACCAGGAAGGGGCCCAGGATAGAGGACATATATACCAGGAAGGGGCCCAGGATGGAGGACATATATACCAGGAAGGAGCCCAGGATGGAGGACATGTATAAAAGGAAGGGGCCCAGGATGGGAATATATATCCAAGGAAGGGGCCCAGGATGGAGGACATATATACCAGGAAGGAGCCCAGGATGGAGGACATATATACCAGAAAGGGGCCCAGGATGGAGGACATATATACCAAGAAGGAGCCCAGAATGGAGGACATGTATACCAGGAAGGGACCCAGGATGGGGACATATATACCAGGAAGGGACCCAGAATAGAGGACATATATACCAGGAAGGGGCCCAGGATGGAGGATATATTGTACCAGGAAGGGGCCCAGGATAGAGGACATATATACCAGGAAGGGGCCCAGGATGGAGGACATATATACCAGGAAGGAGCCCAGGATGGAGGACATATATACCAGGAAGGGGCCCAGGATGGAGGATATATTGTACCAGGAAGGGGCCCAGGATGAGGACATATATTCCAAGAAGGGGCCCAGGATGGAGGACATATATACCAGGAAGGGGCCCAGGATGGAGGACATATATACCAGGAAGGGGTCCAGAATGGAGGACATATATACCAGGAAGGGATCCAGGATGGAGGATATATTGTACCAGGAAGGGGCCCAGGATGGAGGACATATATTCCAGGAAGGGGCCCAGGATGGAGGACATATATACCAGGAAGGAGCCCAGGATGGAGGACATATATACCAGGAAGGGGCCCAGGATGGAGGATATATTGTACCAGGAAGGGGCCCAGGATGAAGACATATATTCCAAGAAGGGGCCCAGGATGGAGGACATATATACCAGGAAGGAGCCCAGGATGGAGGACATATATACCAGGAAGGGGCCCAGGATGGAGGACATATATACCAGGAAGGGGCCCAGGATGGAGGACATATATACCAGGAAGGAGCCCAGGATGGAGGACATATGTACCAGGAAGGGGCCCAGGATGGAGGATATATTGTACCAGGAAGGGGCCCAGGATAGAGGACATATATACCAGGAAGGGGCCCAGGATGGAGGACATATATACCAGGAAGGAGCCCAGGATGGAGGACATATATACCAGGAAGGGGCCCAGGATGGAGGATATATTGTACCAGGAAGGGGCCCAGGATGAGGACATATATTCCAAGAAGGGGCCCAGGATGGAGGACATATATACCAGGAAGGGGCCCAGGATGGAGGACATATATACCAGGAAGGGGTCCAGAATGGAGGACATATATACCAGGAAGGGATCCAGGATGGAGGACATATATACCAGGAAGGAGCCCAGGATGGAGGACATATATACCAGGAAGGAGCCCAGGATGGAGGACATATATACCAAGAAGGAGCCCAGGATGGAGGACATATATACCAGGAAGGGGCCCAGGATGGAGGACATATATACCAGGAAGGGGCCCAGGATGGAGGACATATATACCAGGAAGGGGCCCAGGATGAGGACATATATACCAGGAAGGGGCCCAGGATGGAGGACATACAGTACCAGGAAGGGGCCCAGGATGGAGGACATACGGTACCAGGAAGGGGCCCAGGATGAGGATATATATACCAGGAAGGGGCCCAGAAGGGAGGACATACAGTATATACCAGGAAGGGGCCCAGGATGGAGGACATATATACCAGGAAGGAGCCCAGGATGGAGGACATATATACCAGGAAGGAGCCCAGGATGGAGGACATATATACCAAGAAGGAGCCCAGGATGGAGGACATATATACCAGGAAGGGGCCCAGGATGGAGGACATATATACCAGGAAGGGGCCCAGGATGAAGACATATATACCAGGAAGGGGCCCAGGATGGAGGACATATAGTACCAGGAAGGGGCCCAGGATGGAGGACATACGGTACCAGGAAGGGGCCCAGGATGAGGATATATATACCCGGAAGGGGCCCAGAAGGGAGGACATACAGTATATACCAGGAAGGGGCCCAGGATGGAGGACATATAGTACCAGGAAGGGGCCCAAGATGGAGGACATACGGTACCAGGAAGGGGCCCAGGATGAGGACATATATACCAGGAAGGGGCCCAAGATGGAAAACATACGGTACCAGGAAGGGGCCCAGGATGAGGACATATAGTACCAGGAAGGGGCCCAGGATGGAGGACATACGGTACCAGCAAGGGGCCCAGGATGAGGATATATATACCAGGAAGGCGCCCAGAAGGGAGGACATACAGTATATACCAGGAAGGGGCCCAGGATGAGGAAATATATACCAGGAAGGGGCCCAGGATGGAGGACTTATACACCAGGAAGATTGCCAGGATGGGGGACATATATACCATGAAGGGGCCCAGGGATGTGGAATATTGCTACATCATGAAGGGGGGATGAACACATATGTCTTTATAGGATTTAGAACGCTTACCAGGACCCATAAATCTGACCAACACGCAGGTGGTGGCCCAGGGCCAAATTTTGTACTGGGGCCCATCAGAGTAAGGTTACGACTCTGTACACTAGCCTCATCAAGTCTAGTATATCTACTGATTAATGCATCTAGTTTGCATTGTAAAATGTGATGACAGCTGTATGCCATAATTTACTAAAATGGAAAAACCTATTTAAAGTAGATCTAAGACATACCATTACTCACTGATCAGTCGGGAGCATTGCTACGCAAGAGAAAAACTGATGGATTCAGGGCACCAACGAGCGAATAATTATGGAGTTTTCCAGTTATATACCATAACTTTCTATGATGGAAATCCACTTTCAGGAACTAATACAGAAGGCCATAGGGAAAACATCCCAAATAGAGGAAAAATATGTATAGGAATACATGTATGGGTTTATACATTAATATGTTAATTAAAATTATCAGTGTCAGTGAGAGGAGGATGCCCAAGGAAGGAAAAGGAGAAGACTGCAGAGAATTCAAGGTGATATTATCCTTATGTCATGAATGCAATGATCTGCTTCGCCGGAACAAGTCCTCATCCTAAACATCAATATATAAGAGGATGGAAGATGGGTAGAAAAACAAAGATACTTGTCTCACAGTTTTTCTAACTGATATTTGTCACCATTTGATCAAAAAAGGACTGTTTGTTTTAGTAAGTATCCCTGATGCCACAGGTCAAGGGACATATTATCTGCAAACAAATTCATTAGGTCCCATAACAGGGGACACCTCCATAGCAATGGCTTACGCGCTTCTTCATTACACTGTGGAGGTCAGGACCCAGTGGTCTCATATAGTGCTGACCTGTCACATAAGTCTCAAAGATGATAGAACATTATAGTAACTTACACAGCTGTACGGTGGAACACAAATATAGCAAATGTATGGCATAGAAATGTATGTCTCTCTATATATACATATACACAGTTGTGTGAAAAAGTGTTTGCCCCTTCCTGATTTCCTATTTTTTTGCATGTTTGTCACACTTAAGTGTTTCAGATCCTCAAACAAATGTAAATATTAGACAAAGATAACACAAGGAAACACAAAATGCAGTTTATAAATGAAGGTTTGTATTATTAAGGGAAAAAGAAATCCAAACCTACAGGGTCCTGTGTGAAAAAGTGATTGTTCCCTAAACCTAATAACTGGTTGGGCCATCCCTAGCAGCAACAACTGCAATCAAGCCTTTGCGATAACCGACAATGAGTCTTTACAACGCTCTGGAGGAATTTTTACCCACTCATCTTTGCAGAATTGTTGTAATTCAGCCACATTGGAGGATTTTCGGGCATGAGCTGCCTCTTTAAGGTCATGACATAATACCACAATTGGGCTAAGGTCAGTTTTGGATCATTGCCCTGCTGCATAACCTGAGTGCGCTTCAGTTTAAGGTCACAAACATATGGCCGGACATTCTCCTTCAGGATTTTTTGCTAGACAGCAGAATTCATGGTTCCATTTACGACAAGTCTTCCTGGTCCTGAAGCAGCAAAATAGCCCAGGACAATCACACTTCCACCATTTTACTGTTGGTATGATGTTCCGAGCCAAACAGAGCCAGACATCCAGCTACAGGTACTCCATTGATCTTACCAATGGTCAAAGGCTATCAGTATGCCATTGCTCTCACTGGCAATCATAGTGCAGAGTAAGACAGTAATGGAGGCTGACATGGAGGGTGATTCCTCTGCAGTGATGAAATGCTAGGCAGAGATTGGTCTGCAGACCACCAGGAAGGAACATCACACTTGTCGTGCTCCTGGCATTATGGTGTAAGGTGATATATTGTACAGAAGTCATGTTGCTTGTGCTACTGTGAGCAGCCTGTGTGGCCTAAACATGTTATCATGGCCAGCAGCATCTCCGGACTTGTCTCCCATTAATCACTTCTGGACATTGGTCCCAAATTGCAAAAGGGTGCTGTCAAAAACAGATGTAGGTTATTTCTGTGCCCAAGTGCATTCAGCTTGGCAGAACTTTCCTCAGACAACCATTAGTAACCTCACTTATAGCAGCCAAGATGTGAAATGGTGAGATTTTTGAGCGTTGCGCTCATAGTTGATTTTGAAAAAATCAACTTGTTTTGAACATTTTTTCTCCATTTTCTTCATCAATTGCTTACCAATAACAATTCTATCCATCCTGTGATATCCATATTTCCATGTCATTTCCTTCTTGATGCTGCAATTTTAATATTGAGCAGTGTATATGATCACACCATATTATGATATGATCCGAAATGTTATAATAGTTGGTTCTAAATCCTCACAGTTGCCATTCTCCCTTCCTCACCGAAGTCATGTATCATGGAGAAATCCATCACCTGAAAGAAACAAGGATTCCTGTAATGTCGAGCAATTTTTGCTGGCTCTGCAGGGGCCCTTTAGCAGTTTTCTCTCTCGAAGGGAGGCCAGACATAATCAATTTTCTCTCTATGAGCCGCAGAGGTGGCGGGACGTGCCATGCTTTTTCATAGCTGGACCACAGGACTCAGTGAGGCAAAAGTCATAGTGCATTATCTATCAATCATATCTACAGTATCTCTTATCTATCAATATATCCATCCATCCGTCTATCCAGCCAGCCAGAGGAACAATGGCGGTCTACTTATTGAGGTGAAGTGGTAGGTTGCTTCAAGGTTACTCTGTAGAGTTCTCTCATTCGGAGGAAGACTATACTTTTCTATACAGTAATCACAACCCAAGAAAAAATAAAAAAATGAGCATGTACCCTACAGCAAGTAAAGAAGTAAATAGTTATAGTACATGTAAATAACATAGGGTACTTAGTTATCTCTATAATCAAAACGTTGTGGCAGCACATAGCATACAAATGTTGTGACCACACCTTTAGAGATTTGCCACAACTTCTAATGTTCGGAAAACCTTTTTAAGATATATTTCTTGCCACAGATTGAACTTTTAAACATCAGATCAGGAGGAAGGATAATAAAAAGCGACCTAGAAGCCACTGAAGTAAGAATATTGCTGCTGCTTAGGACCTCCACCTGGAATTGATGGATGCTACCCTTCTAGTTTTAATATACGTGGAACCCATTCTACACTTATAAGTTGTAACATTCGACCTAAACCCAATAATAATGAAGAAAAGGGCAAATTAACCCTAATAAACAACCTCAACTTTTCTATCACCCAACTATTATTGTGATTGAGGATATTAGGAGGGAAGAATCAATGGCTTTTTATAAGAAGGCGAGTAATGGGTTGAGGAATCTCTGGAGGTTAGGGGAAGTAAGGACATTTTTCTCCTTAAATAAAACCTATTAAAAACTCGGCACAATGCCCCCATACATCTTCTCAGTGCCGCTTTCTGAATAATTCTGACCTGTGCCCCGCAGCTAAAGGTTACATTTTTATATATTCCTTCCTCCTGGAAGCTGCCGAAATGCCAGAACGACAAAGTGAAAATGCGGATGTCTTGTAATTAGAATCAGAGGAGAGGTTAAGTGAGTGCAGCGGCAGATGAGGCTCTGTTATCTTGCACAAAAATACTTCTAAATTACCTTGGCATCACATTAATGCTGCCAGAGGACAGCTCCGGCTTATTGGGGGCCGCATGTAATAAGCTTCAGGTTCACACATATCATTAGAAATGAAACATCACTTGGGGAAACTCAACGGGTTGCTCCAATTTTGGTGGCTAAGACATTAGAGAAATTCATTATTCTAATAACAGAATCAGAAGAGTTGGGAGAAGGAGAGGTCCAATTCCACACATAAATAAGGGCCGATATTGGGAATTACATTGGAAAATTTGTCCAAAGAACTCATCGGAGAATGGACATACTCATCGGAGAATGGACATACTCATCGGAGAATGGACATACTCATCGGAGAATGGACATACTCATCGGAGAATGGACATCCTCTACTTGACTATGCGGGATTCCCAGTTATCCAGTCATCCATCCTTATTTTTTGTTCACATTTCTATTCTTTCAGTTTCCTTAAAGGCAGGAAAATGCCAGAGGAAAACTGATGCCAGAAAGGGGTCAATTAGATCTGGCTCTTAAAAGAGCCGGCTCAGAAAACACTATTCATCATTGCATTTACGCCTTTTCATTGTTTTGTTCACTTATTTTTCATTTGCGCCTTATTCTTCTTTAATTTGCACCCTTTTTAAAGACTATTTTAACAGTTTTTGCCTGTGTTTTTATATTAGTCATTATGGGTGTTTGATGAATCAGCCAAAAACATTTGAAAACCCCAATTATGACTTTTGAAAAAGTTAAGCAAATGCCCTCCAGTACCCCACCCCCTGGAGTGATTTTATGCAAGTCTGAATTTTTGTAGAGAAAATTTTGCGTAATTTTTTTTTATATGGGACTTTTGTAGTAAAAATTTGCAAAAAAAAGTTAGTGAAGGTAAAGATTATTTTTTTTTATTTTGCACACATTTCATAAAATACGTGTGAGATTTTGAAGAAAGTCAACAAATTCCACATATCAAGAGAAGAAAATTAATTTTAAAGAAGAAAAACCCTCGCATGATGAATTGGCCCCATAATGTTGCATTTTTTTGGGGATCTGGTTCACTAGTTCACAAGTAGTATCTGATGAAAAAGCCAGATGAAAACTGATGTCATTTTGACATAAAGCCAATATTGATGGGCCAGATACATGGAAACCTGGCCTTATAGTGTGGGTTACCTACTAAAAAGCTGGCTGTCAATTTCTTGAAGTTGAAACATTTTCTTCTAAAGAGGTGCATAAAGAAAATTCATTGAATAAGTTCCACATTTTGGGTACAGCTTGACAGGTGTCTCTTGACCCTCCTTCTCTAACAGACATGAACCTTATGTTTGACCAAACATTTATGGGCTCTCAATGGGAAGAGGCAAGTAAACTACATTTCAACCCTAAAAACAAAGCAATCAATAAAGTCAAAGTCCAACTATAAGATCCTTCTTATCCCAGACATCTACAAATCAAGGAGAGTTGTAAGACCCAAATGCACATAAGTTGGTTGATAGGTCACCCAAAACTGGTGGGTTTGGCTCACAATAATCAAATATGCATGGTCAGCTTTGCTGCTAAATGTATGATGGTTGGGGGGGGGGTGAAAGTTGGGATTCCCATCAATTAGGAGAGCAAAGATTTCATGTTCCTTGTATGAACGGAGCAGTAAAGCACACATGTCCATTGCTCCATTGACTGCCTGAGGAAGCAGTGGTTTCAGTGCCAAAGACCCATACAAGTGAACGGAGTTGTAATCACGCATGTGCTATACTACTCAGTTTCTATTTTTATAAGTTTTTGTAAAAAGCATATCTGGTATGGTTGCACTTGTAGAAGTCCAATATTTGAAAATATAATTTTAGCTAACCTTTAAAAAAGACAAAAATTGCCATCTTTCGGTAATGCACTTTGCATTAAAAAGCATCATATGTCACAAAATTGTATCAATAAAATCCCCTTTAGAATAGATTTGTACTGCACATGCTCAATTAATTCTAGATGAGGCTGCCGAGCGCTGCACTCGGTTTTTCCAGCAGCACCGGGAGCAGTAGTGGTTGGACATAACAATTGCCGCTCCATTCTAATGGGCCAAAAGAGCCGCATTCTGCAGATAGGTGGGGTCCCTGCAGCCTAGCCCCCCATCGTATTACATAATAATCTTTCCAGTGGGTATGTGATAAGTGATCTTCACTGGACAACCCCTTTACTGCATTCCGCCTTACATATAATACCCATACACCATACTATACCGCAACTTTCCCTCTAGCCACCATTGTTACTAGATATTCATAGATATTCATTATAGTTATAGTTATACCGATTCCAATAAAACTCCCGGCGTATAAAGCCCCCCTGTCACTCCTGTCATTCCATCTGACTTCCTATTATTCTCCTTTTCACTTAGCAGTAATGTCTACCTATCGAAATCATTTTACATTTCATTAAGGTGTTAGCCTTTCTCCTCAGCTCGGATCCCACTTCACTTTCTCGGAGTCTGACACTTGTCATTCACATTTCTTTTAATGAATGTTTTCCATGCTTGTTAGAACTCCGCTGAGCGCCCTCCGAGATTTTCATCACTTCACTTTATGCACAAGAGCTTTCTACTCTCTGTAAGAACGTGTAGATAAACGTGTGAAGAGACAAGAAGATTTGTCTTTTCACCAAAATCTAATTATTACCTGGTTTTCATATTTTGGACAATGAAGACTAAAATGTGGATCCATATTGGGGCCAGTTGTCAAATGATTAGTAGAGACTGGTCATTCAAGACAGTGGTGTCACTCGCAGCTTGTAAGGTCGCTAACTGTGGCCCCACCTGCCATATGCCTCTTATACCCTAAGTTATAGAGCAGACTTTGAGTTCTTGTAAAGGGGTATTCCCATCTCCAAGATCTTATCCCAATATGTAGTAAGTGTAATAATAATAATATTAGCAAAGACCTCCAATTAGAAATGTAGTACGTTCTACTAATAAGCTATGATGCTTACCCCATGAGCAGGGCGTTTCAGTAGCTTAGGTGTCATGGATATGACTACTAACAGCTATCTGTCACTATATGAGTGGTCGTAACTAGTGATGAGCGAAAATGCTCGCTACTCGAGTTTGCTTTGGGTGCTCGGGTACACACAGAGTATAGCAGGTGCTCGAGTTTGCACCCAGCATGCTTACGGCTATTAGGCAGCCAAAAAACATGAGGTTATTGACTGCCATACATGGGCAATCCCTGCATGTTTTTTGGCTGACAGCCTCAAAATATGCGGTCCAGGGACTGCAATGCCCTGCACATGGGGTAAGAGACATAGCGAATCAAAAGAACTATGCCTCATTTTCAATTGGAGGTATTTGCTAATATTATTGTAACTATTATTACACCTACTTCATATTGGGATAGGATTTTGTTGATGGGAATATCCCTTTAAGAACAAGAGCCAGGGGGTGCCAGCTCTGAACGGCCTATAGGTGCGTCATGTTTTAGTCATGGCAATGTTGTACAGATAGCACTTGCTACATATGAATCCATGTCATGGGTGGACATAAAAAAAAGGGCCCCATGCTTCAGACCCTTCTCTATCCTCTAAATAGAAGCAGTTCTGTAAGAGCCACTGTCACCCCGGAGGAACAGTAACATTTATGTCATTGTCCCTCACTGACTTTAGTGGACACCATCTGAAATTACAAATTACATTTGTACTGTGGCTAATTACTGAAGGAGAAATGTGACCCCACTGGCAAATTGTCCCATCAAAGGTTATTATAACTTATTACTAAGTGTGATACCAAGACCTTGGTGTTCAAATTATGGTTTATGGTGTTCATAAAAAAAAGGCTTTGACCAGTCAGTCAACCGACGATGGACAAAAAAAGGGAAATCTTTGGACACACAGATGAACACCAGGATTGGGTGCAAAAGCAGCCAATGCCAATTTTGGAAGGTGTACGCTATTTTTATGGTAGCTTTCCTTGGCTCATACCAGCCAACTAGAAGTGAGAATGATTGTGAACACCCACTGCACTCCTATAAAGGAAAATGGAGTTAAACACGTATCTAAGCAAGGATTAAAACTGGTTGGGTGGATCTTGTTGAGTCAGTCATCTCAGACTGTACAGAAAACCTATGGGAAAAACTCCATTCTGGAGTGAGTGACCCTAATAAATAACCCCCTCTGTCTTCATACTGTCGATGTTTTATGTAGGACATCAGGCCCTACATGTCTACTCAGCAGGACTCGCTCTATGAGAACAAGATGTAATTTAAGAGACACATGATCCCCGCGGTTCTTTGGAAACCTCTTTACGTCTCTATATCGCTGCTCTGAGTACAATATGACAGCAGGTCAGCTGTGTAATTCAGTTCTAGCAACTGCGGGGTATACGTTTAGCTGGTGTTCACACATGTGAGAGACTCTTCACCTGATTCCAGTCAGTTCATGTTAGCTGGATGGAGTGTGCAGTAACCGGGGCATGCCAGCCGAACCGACGTGCCACTCTCCAATAACCACAATGGTAGAGAGGAAAGTTTAAGTGGTGTACACTGGCTACAAAGGTTCTTCAAGGCGTGACTTTTTATACTGAGAATATGTCCAATTTATATCGACAGTGAGATCAGCACAAACATATCCCCCCAGTCCCCTCACCCATTCCAGTCCATGGCTACAGAGGTTTGCGGACCCTGACTTTCCTACATTATCTGCATTCTCTACAGACACAATTATATGAAGGCTTTTAATTTCTCAGAATGGTTTTGAAGCAGAGGAAGAAAACTGAACATTCAGAAAAAATCCAGACAAATACAAGAAAATACAACCATGATCGTGCCCAAAACTGTATCGAGCATGGATTATGCCAATCTAGGGCATCTTGGGCCCATAGATTGGTGCCAGGGGCAAGGGTTATTTAAATTGTCCATTGCTTCCTATTGTACCATTTCTGTGTGTATCTGCCACCAGATTCCATTAGAATCTATTAGATCTGATAAGGCTAGTGTATTACTTTGAAGTCCTAGTCCGAATGTCAGTATAAAAATGTATGAAAGTTAATGTTTACTCTCTGTCCAACTAGTCTCATTGACAGCTCCTCAGTTTCCTTCTTCTCTGTAGCTGAGATCTCACACTGCTCAGTGCAAGCTGCAGCGATCAGTCAGACCTGAGAGGTGGAGACTGGGTACACTTAGACTCATGAGTTTGCTCAATAAACATCTGGAAGAATGTACAAATATTCATCTCAGTATTAGAATTAAATAGTAATTTTAACATGGATATTTAAAGTAAGTGCAAGAGCTTAAGAGTTTAAGAGAGCAATATAATAACACATGAAGGTTATATAGTTAATGACAGATCTGCATGATAACTAACTATATCTTCAAGTAACTTTGCAGAATGAGCTGATATATGTTAACATGAGGAATAACACAATTTCTGGGGATTATTTGAATAGTATCTTGCATTCTCACAAGATTTTCACTCTACAGCCTCCATCTTTTATTTTACAATTGACTCTGAGCTGGTGGGAGGAGTCTAGCTGCTATGATCTTTCACTTACACAGCACAGCGCATAAGGATGGGTTCCAGCTCATCATTCCTTAGCACACTGACAGTAGCAGCAGCATGGGGAGCATTATATAACAGTATTGAGCTGTTTGAAAGTGAATTTAACTATTGTGTGAGGTAACAGACTTGTTAGAAAGCTCAGCATGATCTTTCTGTGTCTCCCTCTGCTTGATTTCTCACTCTGCTCCCCAATACTCCTCTCCCTTCTGCATAAAGTATAATAGAAGTGGTAACCTGACACCAGCCTGTCCTGGAAGAACATCTTGCTGCTATTTTTAATGAGTGGATGGTGAATTCAAGATGCAAGGAGATGGATCACGAAAGGAGAAAGCAGGATTCACTCATAAGATAAATTTCAAAGATGTAATCTTAAACTATGCAGAATTTATTGAAAAAGCAATTCCCATTTATTGCTTATTGTTGACACTGTAGATACAGTATATATTAGGACCTGCAAGAGGAAAATAAGAACAGTGTGTGGATGAGCACATGAGAGTCGAAAAGCCCTACACTGAGTGGATCCTAAACAGGCTCAACACCATCCGGGGAGGAGAGCTGGCTAGTGTTAGGGGTCAGGTCCCCTGCTGGAACTGTAACAATGGAAAATAAAGTAATGCCACCTGCATTGTACCCCCAAAAGAGAATAATAGTAATCAAGAGTGTGCCAAGTGTGTAGAGAACAGCCATATTTGTAAACTATGGAAGATACACAACTGGAGGAAGATGGGTCCAATCAGACCTGAGAGACTGTACAGAGAAAAAACCTCAGCAGAGACTGTATTGTGAATGACAGAAAGATTTGCAGGGGGCAAACTACTGGCTGGAGAGTTGAGAGTCCTTCATCATGGGTCTAGGAGGGGATAATTCTCCTAGTGGAGATCACCAGCTGGTGTAAGGGGTCTTGTAAGTTGCACAATTCTTTTGAATACATTTCTATTTTGCAATATTCCTTAGGGTCAGGCTTATATCCTTCATGACTTACAGGGCAGCTGCCTCTGATATTCGATATGAGCATTAGACAGCTTCCTTTCTTCTGGAGGAGCGCTAATTTGCCTCCCTTCTTCCTGGAGGATATTACCTAACCTATAAGTCTCAAAGAACCAGTTGACCATCACCACAAGGAGAAACAAACCTACTAAATTATTAACATCAAAGATGCATGAGAAACCAAAACTGTTCTAAGGGTGAAGATGGGACTGGGGGATTAGACTCATGGAAGGTTAATGATGTTTGGTAATAACCCATAGTGTACATGTCCAGCAGGATTAGCCTCTCAAGGCTCATCGACTCTTTCCAAGCATACATGAAAATCTGTTTCATTTTTCTCCTAATGTGAACTATTTTTTTAACTTTAGTTTTTGCAGAAGTATCTGGTGACGCCAACTCTGTGCCTGCTTTAAAACTGCCATTATATGATTACAGCAAATTGCAGTGTTTGAAAATCACGACTTGCTGTAGCATTTATTTTGCAGGTACCTGATGGAAATCTAATGTGATTGGGAAAACTAGTGTAATTTAGATGTCATCCTTTACATGTCACCCCATAGTCTTATGTAACATCACAAAGATCGATTAGTAAAATGACTGGAGCATCGTACTCCGGAAGGCTTTTAGTTCAAGACTGACATGTGAAACGCCAATCTTGATAAAATCTCTACTATGTTCTCAACCTGTGGAACGTGTAGGTCAAAGGGGAACCTGCCTCATCTCTAGGAGGTGTCTGTGCTGTGCCCAGTCTTGATGATATTATTTATTATTGGGGTCAATCACTTTGCTTAGGAACCAAGAGAAGAACTGGTATACAGCACCACTGTTAAAGGGTTTATCCAAGACTGCACTTTTCTTTTACTATTGGCCTAAAAACTAACAGGTAGATAAGTACCTGCCTGTTGTGCCTGGCACAGATTTATGCCAGCACAGAGGGGTCACAGACCGTTCCTGCCGGGTGGCTTCTGCTGACCTCACATCAACAAAGCAGTGGCTTCTTTTTTGCTTTCTTCTGTTGACAGATCATGACTGCTGACATCATCCTGATTGATAGTTGCCTCCCCGCTACATAACTGTGGGACCCAGTTGTCAAACAGCATGATGACGGCAGTCACGCCTCATCGACCGATCAAAAATAAGAGAAAGTTCTTCTGCCGATGTTGAGCAGCCGAATCTCCGGTAGGAGTGGTCAAACCAGTCCTAGACAGAGGTGCCAAATTTATCAAACTTTATTTAAGACTTTATGAAAATGAAGGAAATAATGGCAACAAAGCCACAAGCAAAAATTTGTCTCATGGTCAATATTGCCTATAGGCAAAAATTAAATTTTAATAAAATTCCTTATAGAAAAAAAATGAACATTTGCAACCATCTAGGTCATTATTTTTCCTTTGTAAACTTTTTCAGCTCATATCCTTTATTTTTCTACACTAAGTTAGTATAATGAAACATGTTGGACCAGGGATTTCATCTTGTTTGCTTGTGGATCTAGAAAGGGAAAATGGCAGTTGTTATGGCTACATCACACCTTGGGCCACCTGGGTGCCTCAGATTTTCTTATCCAAATTAATAGAGCAGATCACAAGTCATACTCTTATCATGATAGCTGTATGTGCCACACAAATGTCAGATTTGCTGCCAACACAAACTTAGCTCTACTACTGTATGTCTCATTCTATTAGTTCAAATAATGTTTTGGCCATAGTCTTTCGACTCTGTTGAAACGTGAGAAAGCGAAATTTAATGTGTCGCCAACAGAGTCATAGACTTTATCAAATGATGTCCATGAAACATGAAAATTTAGACTTTGAAGTTATACATCTGTCTTTGAAGTTGTAAAGAACAGAATTTGAGCTTTTGTTTCTAATTTAAAAAATGGATATGGCCAAAAAGAAAACCCTCAAATGGAGTCAAAAGTGTGTCCAAAATGTATTAGGCAGTACTGTGCAAAGGTTCTAGGCAGGTGGTAAAGAAATAGTGCAAAGTAACAATGCTTTAAAAATAGAAGTGTGAAGTTTATTCTACTTAAAATACATGTGATTACCCATGTCCTTCAAAACAGCATCAGTGCTTCTAGGTTACAATGGTACAAAGTTGGCATTTTGGAGGATTGGAATCAGGTGTGTGAGTAACAAAATAAACCAAACTGGTGATCATGATCATCATTATCATATTTAGGTTGAAGCACAGTCATGAACTGAAACATAAACAGCTGTGTAGGAGGAAGAACAGTCAATCTCTGCTACAAAAGTGAGGTTGTGGAAGACAGTTTCATGTGACAGATCACACACCATGGAAAGACTGAGCAGGGCAACAAGACACAAGGTAGTTATACTGCATCAGCAGGGTCTGCGTCACCCACAGGTCCCCAGTTCTTGTCTCTGTATACTTTCATTTTTTTACATTATCTGCATTCTCTATGGTCAAAATTACGCAACGCCTTTTAACCTATCAGTATGGTCTTTAAAATGAACCTGTGACCAGTTTTGGCCAATAAGAGATATGAACATCACCTTTCAGGGCTGATATACAGCATTCTATAATGCTGTATATCTGCCCCCAACCCAACCTGCAAGAGAAGAAAAATAACTGTTATTATACTCACCTGTGGGGCGGTACTATCCGATGGGTGTCGCTGGTCTTGGTCCGGTGCCTCCCATCTTCTTACGATCCCCGTCCTCCTGCTTGCCTTGTGTGGATGACTGGCCCCTACGTCATCCAAACAGTATCCTCGGCACAGCGCTCCCTTGCAGGCGTACTTCTGTGCCCTATCAAGGGCAGAGCAAAGTACTGCAGTGCGCATGCGCTCTCTGACCTTTCCCGGCACCTGCGCACTGCAGTACTTTGCTATGCCCTCAACAGGACAGCGAAGTATGCCAGTGCAGGAGCACGGTGCCGAGGAAACGCATCATCCACATGAAGCAAGCAGGAGGACGGGGATCGTAAGAAGATGGGAGGTGCCAGACCAAGACCAGTGACACCCATCGGACCAGGCCGCCCCGCTGGTGAGTATAATAAAATATATTTTTCTTCTATTTGTTGGGGACAGATATACAGCATTATAGAATCCTATATATCAGCCCTGAAAGGTGAGGGCTATATCTCTTATCGGCCAAAACTGGTGACAGGTTCCCTTTCAGCATTTGAACAAAGCCTACATCCACAGAGATCTGTGGTTAGTTCCCTAAGATGTTTGGAACAATCTCCCTGCTGAGTTCTTTCAAAATCCTTGCACAAGTAACCAGAAGAATTGGTTTTGAAGGCAAGTATTAATTTGACTTAGATTAATCTTTTATTTTTGCATTTTAACTTATAAAAAATAAACTATTAATGCTTCTACTTCTTTAACATATAGTTAATTTGCAGGATTTTTGCTACACCTGCCTAATATATATTCTGTATATATATATTGGGGTATATGGGGTATCTAGATAGAGGTAGCACCTCTGGTGGAGGGCTTGCTGTGTCCTTTCTGGACAGCTCTTCCTTCTTTGGTCTTCATCTGATGCTCAACTCTCACCTGTACCTCCAAGTAGCTGCTAGCATGCGGCAGCGGGTACACCCCGGAAACCACCTCAGCAGGTGGGCCAAACCCGGTGAGGGTAGCTGTTGGATTTCTTTGAGACCTACGGTGATTTTCAAGGGTTTGCCTACCCTTGCATGTGAAGACTAGATATGGCAGACTGGGCGGTAGAAACCATTCAAGATTCAACGGACAGATAAGCGATTTCCAGCACATCGTTGTGGAGCGCTGAGAGGGCGCAGCGAGGCACATACAGGACACTGCTGGCCATCCAATGCACCCTGATCTATCTCCAGTTGTCTCGCATAGTTCTTGCCACTGGGGCTCGATAGGTACGGGCGAGAGAGTGAGGTTGACGACTGCGCAACTCTTCCTCACTTTAATCCAAGTCAAGCGCAAGTCATGACTTTAACCACTGCATATATATATATATATATATATATATATATATATATATATATATATATATATATATATATATATATATATATATATATATATATGTAGACACATATACAATACCCACACAGATATGAATCTGGCAGAGACTTTCTCCATGTTGGAAACACATGATTGCTGTGAATAGGAGAGTCGGCAGAGATAACCTTGTCTTTTGGTCTCAGATAGACTGTTCTATAGAGATACAGTAACTTCTCAGTATTCATCACCATCATGAAAAGTAGGGCTACAATGGGAGGCAACATAACTCAAGATCTGCCATTCACAACAGAAGTCTATTTACCAACTGTGTAGGGATTTCCCAGGACCCTCGGACCTCAAGGGATGGTGTTTATTTAAAGTAGGTGTTCTGGGGTGAGGTTACTCCTACAAGGGGCTGGGGAGGGATTCTGGTGGGACTTATCCTGAGAAACAGCTGAGGAAAAAGCTGGCAAATGTGTATGTGATGCTCACAGCTCACCTCCTCCTTCCTCTGCCTTATTCCAGAATATAATCACTACACTTCCCCATGGAAGACAGTGGGTCACCTCCAAATTATTGCTTCCTGTAATCCAAGTGACTGCTGTAAAGCAAGTCTCCAAATGCTGTAAACAGCATCTTAGGATAGATGACCGCCTCCATAATCACGTATGGAAAACAGCATGTGAAAACCCACAATCAGAACTAAGCAAAATATAAAAGAAAAATAATAATAAATAAGATAAGAACAAAATAAAAAAAAATGAATAAAATTGATGAAAAAAATCAATATCAGGTTTAAAAAAAAAAAATGGTGATACATTCCTCTTAAATACGATGTACAAGGCATAATAGATATGTTTCTTTGTAACCTTATAGACAGTCAAACGTAAAAAAAAAATATATATTTTACATATTGCCTCTTGTGTATTGATAGGGTACAATGTCCTTCCGGCCGTCATCCACCACATGATCACTGCCATGATAATCAAATGCCTGAAAATACAGACGTCTCCCAGCAGCATCCAGCGGAATGAAGTCCTTCTCACCCTCTACCCAACGCAATAAACCCAAGTCACGTTCCGCATCGCTCCGGCAGCTTTCATACATTAGGAAGCATTCCGATAAACAGAGGGATTTGTTTACGAGCTGTAGCGGTGGAAGTAGCAGGGTGGGAGGCTGCATTTCTGAGGGTCTGATCATTAGGAGCTCATTACATATTCATTCTAACAGCATCAATCATTGAGCTCCAATCTGATATTCATGGGAAAGTCGCACTTGTAGGGGTTTATTGCAACAGTAATCAGGAGCCGGGAGTGTTCGGTCTTGCTCTCCGAGTGCTTATCGGCAAATTCTCGGGGAGACAACCCTCCTCAGTCCACGCTACAGACCGGGATGCGTTCCCAGTGAGTCAACGTCACAACATCACATTTGCACTTCCAGTCAATAGTCTCTGTTAGAGATGAGTGAACCTTAAAAAAAAAAAATAGTATCTACTCCATTGATTTTTCAGCAGGCGAACCAACCAGATTTGCAACAAGTCTAGAACCTGGCACATCGATTCTGCCATTTTGATAGACGGAGGAGATGCTTTAGCAAGTATACGATGCAGTCTGACTACCGGAAGGCATACAGCTTCCTGTATACCCAACTTTCAAATTAATTTTACACAAATGCATCTAAAAATGAAGCAAATAGGTATCCTGCCGCTTTGGGTTTACAGCCCCTATGCGGACCCAAGTCTCTTTATGTGTTCATCATTTAAATGGAATCTGTCAGCAGGATTTCACACCCCAAACTATTTATATGAGCATGCAGATCTTTAACCACTTAACGACCAGGGGTTTTTGCGGTTTTGTTTTTTTTTGCTCCCTTTCTTCCCAGAGCCATAACTTTTTTTTATTTTTCCATCAATATATCCATCTGAGGGCTTGTTTTTTGCAGGACAAGTTGTACTTTTGAATGACACCATTGGTTTTAACATATCATGTACTGGAAAACAGGAAAAAAATTCCAAGTGCAGTGAAATTGCAAAAAAAGTGCAATTCCACAGTTGTTTTTTGAAGTTTTTTTTTACCATGTTCACTAAATGCTAAAACTGACCTGCTATTATGATTCTCCAGGTCATTAAGAGTTCATAGACTCAGACACCGTCCACGTTATTTTTTATTTAAGTACTGAACAAAAAATCCAAATTTAAAAAAAAAAAAAAAAATGCCACCATATTCTGATACCCGTAGTAGTGTCTCTGATCTGGATTTGGGTAAGGGCTTATTTTTTGAGTGCCAAGCTGACATTTTTAATTACTGTATATACTCGAGTATAAGCCGAGATTTTCAGTCCATTTTTTTAGGCTGAAAGTGCCCCTCTCGGCTTATACTCGAGTCATTGTCGGCGGGGGAGGGGGAGGCTGTGACATACTCACCTGCTCCTGGCGAGGTCCCTGCATCTCCGGTCTCCGGGTGCTGACAGCTTCTTCCAGCGTTGAGCGGTCACATGGTACTGCTCATTACAGTAATGAATATGGACCCGACTCCACTCCCATAGGGGTGGAGCCGCATATTCATTACTGTAATGAGCGGTGCCATGTGACCACTCAACGCTGGAAGAAGCTGTCAGCACCCGGAGAACCAGGGACGTGCAGGGACTGCGCCGGGAACAGGTGAGTATGACGGGGAGGGTGAGCACTGCGCGATATTCACCTTTCCTCATTCCAGGCGCCGCTCCATCTTCCGCATCCTCTGCAGTGACGCTCAGGTCAGAGGGCATGATGACGTGGTTAGTGCGCGCCCTCTGCCTGAACGTTAGTGCTGAGGATGCGGAAGACACAGCGGCGCCGGAACGAGGAGAGGTGATAATAGCAAGTGCCGGGGGCCTGAGCGACGAGAGGTAAGTAATTTTTTTTTTTTTATCGCAGCAACAGCATATGGGGCAAATATCTCAATGGAGCATCTTATGGGGCCATAATCAACATTTGTGCAGCATTATATTGGGCAAATGTCTCTATGGAGCATCTTATGGGGCCATTATTAACCTTTGTGCAGCATTATATGGGGCATATTTTAATATGGAGCATCTTATCCAATTTTCATCCATTAATTTTTGGTCCATGTCTCCACTTTTACCATCAGCATGGCAGCCATTTTCCTAATATACACAAAAAAATAATAACAAGCTTCTCCGACCCATTAAACAGTAAAAAAGAGTAATTCTTGAATGACGCACAGTCAAAGCACTGTCTGCTTTTTCTTTCATGATCAAAAATGAACGTTTCTGCTTTTCTTTTTTCACACACTTAGCACGGGAAAAAATAAAATCACTTCCATGTGAACTATGGACTATAATGGGTATTTATTCTATTATTGAGCACATTTTATGTATTGGAAAGAATTAGGATACAGCTAAAAGTGTGTATGGTACCTGATCTGACTACACAGGGTTTGTTTGTTGTCTGTTACCATAGATACACATGCATCTGCATAGAAGCTTGGACAGTTTTTTCCCCAGTTGTTTTATTTTTCATTTTAGATTCATTAGAGCAAGTAAAAACCTTGCTGTGAACATAATCATGGCCTTTAATTGAGCGAGCAAGGAAAATGATGCATTCAGAAATGTCTTGACCCTTTCCTTTGACCAAAGATCTTCATATCATCATGAACAATCAGAAAGTATAGGCACCAGATCAGATTTAGAAACGCTCCGATCACATTGCTTGCTGCCTACTATGTGATAAACGAAAGAGCGCAAGCGCCCTAGGCCAATATCTACTCTTCATGATTGCACTAAAAACACGTTATCATTCTAGTTCCACTAATAACAGGTTCGCTCCGAGGGAAAATCCACTTCGCGTCACACTCTGATAGATCATTGAGTCCTGTGAGAAGATGTCGTCTTGGTAAAGTACATAAAACCCTTCAGCATTGATGAAACATTTTCATAACTCAGAATGTCCAGCACACAGCGATATCTAAGGATTCCTCGAAGATGACGAAGAAGATGGAAAATGGATTTTGAGGGACTCTTGCCGGTGTAGCATAAAAATGTTTTGCCACATATTATTTCTAGTTTCCGAAAGTGGAGTAGTATTTTTTTTTCTTCTTCCTCTCCTCATTCGATTGTATCGGATCACACAATGCTGACAGTCCGACCACACTCCGACCACACTCCGACCACACTGCGACCACACTGCGACCACACTCCGACGACACTCCAACCACACTCCAATTTGCATAATTGACCCAATTCTCTTGGATGAGAGAATTCACCGTCGTCTCCATCTGCCCTTAACACTAGAAGTCCCAGAGAGGGGTCATTAACATTTCTACCTTTATAACCCAGAGAGCTCGAAATTTCTGGGACTTCTAGTGTTAATAAGTAAAGTATATATGGTAAGTATGATGACTTAAAAGGGTTGTCCACTACCGGGCAACCCATTTTAATCTGCCCCAGGTAAAATAAATAAAAAAAAACCCACATACTCACCTCCCAGACTGCCACAGCTCCCACAATGTCTGCACTTGTCTTCTATCCACAGAATAGATACTGTCTCGTGACCCGAACTCGACAGTCTCATATATGAGGCTGTTAGGTTCCGATTAGGAGACTGGTGGACGGTCCATGCCTTGCAGTCTGTAACATGGGTATCTGAATCCGGGCAGAGGTCACTAGCATAAGCGAAATGCACGCTCATTTCTGTGCCTATATCACAGTTGCCGTTACATAGTCTTGGCTTGACCACCGAGCCAATGACCTGAACTAACAGCATCATAAGAATCCTAAATTCTGTTAATTCAGGTCATTAAAAATAATGAGGCAGAGACCGGCTGCCAAATTACCGGTGTAGAAATGAGTCTATATTATGTTCTTAATATTCCTAAGAATTTTGGACAACCTGGAATCAATGCAAGGAGAACATAAAAAAATAAAAAAATACAGAAGTGACTGGAGCCTTACGTTTAAACCTATGCACCTCTTGCGAATTTTAGCTTTCAGCGAAATTATCAGCTAAATCTATTATATTTGGGATATACAGAAACGATTATCTGCATTATCATCATCAACATGCAGTATTACAGAAAGAGAGAACATACAAGTTAGAGAGGTAAAACAACAAAATATTAAGGGAAACCTGTCACCAGATTATCCCAATATAATGTATGGCCACCACGTTTAAACCCTCTATTATAGCAAAAGACCTTTCATTAGACTCATAGATGGCACGGTTAGATGCATGTCTTTGATCTTACTCCGGAGCCTCCTCTCTTCTTGTGATTGTCGTTCTCCTTCGTGTGGATGGCGAGCCCTACATCACCCCGTGACACTACCGAGGGCAGGGCACAGTACTATAATGTACATGCACCAGCTTTACCTACGGGTCATCGGTGTTCTTTGTCCTTTCCCGATGCATCGGCACTTCAGTACTTAGCTCTGTCCTGGGCAGGAAGACGATTGGGGACACTGGATGACGTACGACGTGTAATCCACACTAAGTGGAGAAGGTTGACGACGATTGTAGAAAGAGGAGGCGCCGTATAAAGACCAGAGGCGCCCAACAGACCAGACCATACTGTCTGAGAATAATAAAATGTCTTTTTTGTGCCTTACAGAGGGAATTGGGGACATGCATACAGCATTCTGTATAGAGGCCTGAACAGTGTTACCCATACTTCATATTGAGAAAACCTGATGACAGGTTCCCTTTATCTCCATCAGTGAACACAGTGATATCTGCTGTTTGCTCAACAGAGTCCCTCCTAAGCATTAGCCTGCAGCTGTTGTATACTCCAATACGACCATGATTAGTATTAAAGCAAAAGTTCTTTAAGAGGTAGAAATCAAAGTTTCCTTAAAAAATCATCACATAAGGCTTCATATAATAAGATAGTGCTAAAAACCAGTCTCTACATACATACAGCATGTTCTGGCCATGACATATGGCAAGTACAAAATCCAATCTACATTTATTTGTCTGCAGCATAATAATGGAATCGTATTTGTGTCAAGATTTGTATTTCGGTAAATAGTAGTAAAAAATCCCCCTTGGTTCCCAGAAAGCAATGATTTTGGGATCCCGGGAGATTCAGACGGCAAAGAGAAATACTTTGATTAGGTGAATGAATAAATCTCGAAAAACTGAGAAATAGGCATTAAATCTACTCCCTGCTGTGTCAGCATTTGATTGAAAACACATAGAGCAAGCTATATTGCAGCCTCAATAACATGTAAGCACTCAGCCATATAATAACTTCTCTTTTTTAACGCTCGCTTCATTTTTCCGAGCATGTGTGTGCGAGCGTTCATGGTATTAAAGTTATTAATCTGCACCGCATAGCGTACAAATACTAATATAGTCAGGGCTTCCTTTGGTGTAGGATGGAAGCCACCAAGCTACGAGAGAGAACAGTGTGGAACCAGTCGCATGAATTATTCTATATCATGAATTTTGTGCACCCAATTTAAAGGGGTCAAATTTTATAACCAAAAGATAAAAGCAAATTACATCATAGAAAAATGCAAACTGCCTTGAACATATAAGTAAAGAACTAGAGATGGGTGCAGCACCAAAACGCACTACTGCATTAGCAAGCACATGGTTTGTCATCTTCTCCTTCTCAGACCTATAAAGAAAGGTTTATCAGGCTACAGGAGATGCTTAAGAGGGTTCAAATAAGAAAACACTCATGATACATACCTTAAAGTTGTCACAAAGGTGTTGGGACTGTGGCGCTAACCAGGTCCCTAGAACTAGGGGTGCCCTGGTCTAACCCTGTCACCCAGATTACTCCAAAAGGTGGAGACAGCGGGATCTCATGCCTTGATATGCTCCTATATCTACCATTTTCTGTCACCTCCCCCACCCAGGGTAGCTGAAATGTATAGCAATACACTAACCAAAAAACAAGGGAAGACGGACAGGGATAAATGAAAATTCCAACCATATAAAATACACACATCAAACACTAGAGTGGGACACAAGGGAGTTAAATAAAGGAGAAACCAAACAGGAGAGGAGGAGGAGGAAATGCACACAGGCAAAACTCTAAGCAGCAATCTCCTGAAAAATCTCCAAACGCCAACCACAAACTACACATCCAACTCCAGAACCAGGCAGTAATAACTAACACTGGCAATCCCTAGGGGCTAGAGTCCAGCATATATTTCAGGGGGGAGTGGCCAACATTGAACAGCTGAGGCAATCAAATTAGGAAAGTTCCAGAAGCTTCAACTGAACAGGTTAACCCCTGCACTGCCAGAAAGGAAAAACTAGTACTGTTTAATACGATGGTCAAATGCTTCTAACCAGTGTAGGAGTAAGTGAAACCAGACACAGTGGTCTTTTGGCCCCTACCCTGACAAATAAGTGTTATTTAAATTATTGTAAAAAACAACAACTTTGCAACTTACTTTTTAGGTTACGTTCCCATGATGAGGTTTTAGTGAGTTTTTGATGTTGCATATTTTCTGCGCCATTCCTGCATCTATTACCTAAATTAGTTATCCTGTGTATTTTCATTGCCTTTTTTGAGTCAGTTTTTTTAAATGTGTTTTTATTGCATTTTTGTCTTTTTTTGGTATATCATGTCAAGATGCTTTGTTTTTGATACTTCTTGGTATTTGGCTTTCACAAAACTTTATTGTTACAGTGGACATGGACAACAGGCGTTTTTAGACATACTAAAATCTTACATATGATTTTACCTGCGGTTTTACCACAGCTAATGCAATTAGTGTGGAAAACGTGCACATACTGTAAAACTCATGGTTGTGGATTTCAAACATGCAAAAAAAAAGTTTCCTTAATGAAAATCCTCTTTGCGGTCAGGAAGGAAGGGATTGTTATTGTTCTTACTGTGTGGGTTACTGGTCACCTGTGCAGCCCATCAGCGGTGGTCTGTCTTCTAAGCAAGGAGTGCAGTCCTTACAAGTAGAACTGTAAAGTTCCGGGGTCGTACCTAACCCTAAGTGTTCGATGCTGAACTCCAAACATGGATTTCTCCTGGAAGTCTGTTTTACAATTCGGGAGTTTGGGAAAGAGAGACAGTGAGAGAGAGAGTGAGAGACTGAGAGATTTTCCACCACCAAATTTCAAGTCACCATTGACTTCTATGGGGTTTGGGTTCAAGTTCGGGAAGAGTTCTGGGACCTGATCCAACCTTTGGACTAAACCTAAACATCTACGATTCCACTCATCCCTACTAACAAGTTTTTTTTTGGCTGGATCTCTGGCTCTTCAGTTCCCCTGTGGTTTCCTACAGCATCAGAGATCACAGTTCAGACTAACCGCAGGACAATGCTGCTGTCTGAACTGTCAATCAAGCAGGAGCCCACCACCCACAGCAAGCAAGAAGATGGAAGTCCTGAAGATACATCATAAAAAAAAAAGTTCTGAACAGTCTTTTATGTCTTTCTCAATTTGTGGTTAAAGCCAGCAAAGAGACTGGCAAATATACTGGAGTCACACGGGAGTAAGTCCCCCCAAAAAATAACCACAACAAGAGAAGCCCCCCACTTTTTCTGGTGTATCAGTGCGTCTCTTCATGGATAGATAAATAAAATGACAGAAAGGAGCTGAGACTAATAAAAGACAGAATTACGCTATACAAGTGTGACAAGTAACCGAGACTCATTATTGACCATGAGCGCCACTATGCCAGGATTTCCCAATTTCCCAGCGTTGCCTCCTCTACTTTATTACATATAGACATGGACGCACTGAAGAAATGATTTTTGCATACACAAATAAGGCTTTTATTTGGGCATGGCGACACCTCTCATTAATCGTAGCTTTTATGATGCACCCTTCTCCCTAAATCAGCCCAGTTACAAGTTGATCATTATCTATCACCCTATGAAATCATCCGTATTGCAAGTGTTTAGAAATCATCTGGTTCGGCATATCCTCTGCACGCTGCATAGGCTACTGAGGCTGGAGGCAACCAACTTAGAGCAAACATTGTCCTGTTGCCACTGTTACACTGATTAAAATGATACCTGGGCTGAAGAAATCTGTCTTGTGGTTCTTGTGTAATCAGTGTTAGAAGTTTTCAGTTAGTGATATGCCCGTTCTCCGGGGCGGGACTGCACGCAGAGTCTTATCTTCCTGCTCTAAGCCAGAAAAACCAAGGAGAGACCTGCCCACAGACCGCCCCAAAGCTCAAACAGGCTGTCTCTCTCTATGTCTATGATGAGAAACAAGCTTGTCACATGCAGACTAGATGGCTGGACACGTCTAGTCGGAATGTGGCCAGAAGTGTGGAAATTGCATGCGCCCACCACTAGTACCGGATAATCCTCAGAGCACACAGTGTGTGCGATGTGAGGAGTCACAAGTCTGCAGTCACACAGACTGACAGATTCTTAGCTAACTCATTCTGCAGCCAACAATTGACAATGCAATACACAGGCTATAAACGGAAAACGGTGCAACATTTTTAATGAAACTCAATGCCAAAAATTAAAAAATGCATGCATTTATGTAAGAAAAAAAAAAGTCCCAACGCCCTTTAAGGAACATTCAGGTCAGGTCACTATGTTGTTAAAATAACACTTTTGATGATAATTATGTGAAGCCATAATATGGTAATCACAGACATCTACAGGACTCTGCTGTAATCTCCGTTTTTATGTGAACACATACAGAATGAAAGTGTTCTCAAGCTTCATCATAAGCCGTATTACGGAGCTATTACTAGAGCGCTATATGGCAGCACAAGCGCATGGTACTGAGCTGAAGGGAAGCCGCGCGCCTCCATATACCCTGCACATGACTCTTCTGTATTCATGAGCCCTTAGATTGACCCAAATTAATAGCTGATGTTTTTGCCGAAGTTTATGATGGGGGTTGACAGCACACAACATGAAAAGATCTAAAGTGCCACCTACAGTTCACAATAATGATCTGCGACCTACTGATCTATATAGAAAGTGACACAGAACGCGATGGCGTGACGCACCAACCTTTCCTCTCTCATGGCTGATTTTTGGGAGCGATCTATACGAGGTTAGCTAGATATTCTAAGTACGGTAATGTCTGACAGGCGCAAAGTGTCCCAGGAATCAATGACGGCGGCTGATCTGACATTGATTAAGAGAAGGGTCCTCTCACCTCCCGATTCAGCCTGGGTTATACACTTAGACACCAGTAACATCATTGATTTTATTTTTTTTTCTCCTATACCTCAACCTGTCAGTGAATACAATACAGATCTGGAGCTGCTGAGTTTTCCGCTAAGTCCTTGCTTGCCTCTAATCCTGCATGCCTGGAGGTCATTTCTAAAGATAAGTCCGCTGGACCGGTGACACGGGCCTCTGGTTAGATGTGACGGCTCTATGTAGAGTGTCAGCTCCTCGACGCCACTGACAATCCCCGATCAATATCCATTGTGAAAAATGAATTACAAACCCCTGAAATTGAATGGGATATAAAGAACTGAGAGCGGACCACCTAACGAAGCCGGCCATTCCTGCAGGGCTGTCTAAATGCGTCCTTAGTCCACATTATGTAGGAATCGGGAGAGCAAAATAATGAAAAACAACCGAAGAAAAACCAAGATGTGCGTGGGACGACACACCATACATGCACTGATGTAGCAGAGCCGAGCGTTCACATTGTCTCTACATTAGCTGCAGTCCCATGTAACAGCACAAATGGCACAACGGGATATTCCAATCAGATGTATCGAATAACAAACTCGGCTCCTCTAGATCTAACAAGTCACAGTATACCGACCATCATAACTAAACTGAGGATTAAAGGGAACCTGTCACCTGATTTGTGCTGCCCAAAACGCGTGAAGATTGAATCAAATCCTGAGTGCAGGGGACCATCACCAGAGATGAGAGCAATCCGGTGCCGTCCCCAGCCATCTTGTCCCAGCACTGCTAGAAAGTGATTGGCAGGTCTCTTTCTAAGTGAGAAATGTGTCAATCACCTAGAGCAATGCTTGGAGAAGCCGGCTGGATCTGTAAAGTGTATTTTTCTCTGACACTCCAGCATGTCTACACCTGGCTTCAATCTCTCATCCAGGTGACAGGTTCCCTTTAAACTCTAACAGTTGTTTTAGTTTCGTGTTGCAGTGTGTACACGAGGAAAACCACTGTTTCTGACCATTATATGACTTGTATCCTGCAATTTTTATCAGTTTACCCTTCTGTAGGCTTTATCTTTACTTTGCAGTTGCCTCCTAGCTGGTGGGTGGAAACTAGCTGCTCTAATGTCTCCTATACACTGCACACAAGATGATGGTCTGGCTCATGCTGAACAAACGTGCTTGGATAAGGCGTTATTTGAGCATGCTCGTGGGCTAACCAAGTGACTTCGGTGTGCTGGAATATTATGTTCGAGTCCCAGCGCCTGAAAGTCTCACGGCTGTTCGACAGCCGCAACACATGTAGGGATTGCCTATTTGTTAACTAATCAAATATTCCAATGGGGTCCGCCATAAATCCATCCCACAATGATCTCATGCTCTGCTACATCCAGATGGTGTGTGGAGCAGTGACCTGAGTTAGGCCGGAGACACACTGGTGCGAGATACGGCCGAGTCTCGCTGGTTAAAAGCAAGCTGTGGCACCGGCACTCCGGAGCGGAGCGTGCGGCTCCATGTATTGCTATGCAGCTGCACGCTCCGCTCCGGAGTGCAGGTGCCACAGCTTGCTTTTAACCAGCGAGACTCGGCCGTATCTCGCACCAGTGTGTCTCCGGCCTTAATGCAAGCATTCAGCATGATAGCCGGAGCATGCGCTTGACTGTGGTGCAGTCAGTTACGTGACCAGAGTTCATCAGCTGTGAACTGCGATAATCTTACTGATGTCACTGCAGGCGCCTTCTCGCGCTACTGTCAGTGTGTTCCGGCTGCCATGCTGAGCAGTTGCATTAACTTATGTCACTGCTCAACACACCATCCAGATGTAGCAGAGCTGGAGATCGTCGTGGAAAGGACTTACTGTGGACCCCATTGGGATATTTGATTTGTTTAAGGTAATAAATGGGGGAAAGAGGGTTGAGGAGAGCTTTGTACAAATAACGGACTTTTCTCTGTGTGTGTTTTTTGCTGTAAACTTAGTAATGGGAATGTCTTATAGACGCTTCTCCTTTACTAATCCCTGGGCAGCTGTCTGCTTAGCCTTTGCTGGTTATTAAAAATGGGAGGGACCTCACATCATTTTTTTGAGTCACCCCTTTTTAATAACCAGTAAAGGCTATGCGGATAGCTGTGAGCTGATGTTAATAGTCTGGGAAGCTGCATGTCTCTTGTCCTCTTCCCAGACTTAAGATCAGCTCTCGGCTGTCTGCTTTCCCTCAGCTGGTTAATAAAAATAGGGGCACCCCACATTGTTTTTTCTTTTATTCATTAGCTAAATACATGTACAATAAGCTACACACATTTCACCAATTATATATCTCAATGACATCTTTTTATCTATCTATTCTGATGGCTCGGGCTGGGAATTTACTGTACTCGGCTGATGAAATGTTGAGTTTCCTATGAGATGGGTATGCAATAATCGTACGCATTGTGCGTGTTTTTTTTCTTGCACCCTTTGACTTGCATTGGCGCATGTCATCCGATATATGTTGCCACTCACATCATGCGGTGATTTTTTTCTCAGTCCCATCTGAGTTAAGAAAAAAAAAATCACAGATGAACACGGAATCATTCAATAACATTAGTCAGAGTGCAATCTGACATTTTTTAAGATTGCACCATGCGATTTAAACACTGAGGAGTGTGAGCCTTTAGGCTTCCTCTAGTGCTGGAGTAGACAAGAAGAACGTTATGCTCTAGATTTGTGTCTGCACAGGGATTTAGAGCTCAGCATGAGAAAAGTAGAGCCCAAATTGCTGCATGTATATTAAGAAATTTTACATCATTAGATTTTGGACCTTAAGAGGACAGGATGATAAAATATGGACATTCCCTTTAAGACTGACTCCTTATCTGATCCATAGTTGTCACCATTAGGATCTACATAATGTGTAGTCTTTATCCCAGGAGCTGAGTATTACTTGAAGGAAATCTGTAACTAGGTTTTTGCCACCTGGTGTGAGATCAGCAAAATGTACCAATAAATACCCTGATTCCAGTGATGTTACACTTACTGGGCTGCTTGCTGTAGTTTTTATACAATCACAGTTTTATCAACAGAAGATTATCTCTAAAGGACTAGTAAATTTGCTCCCTTGTAGTCCTCCATATTCTTTTTGCTCTATGAACCCCACCCCCACCACTGATTCACAGCTTTACGCCTATGCACAGTGTACACAGAAATCTGCCAATCAGGGGTGTGGGCGGGGTTATACACAGCTCAGCATTCAGAGAACTGCTAGATTTGCAGCAGAGAAACTAAAGGCTCTATCAAAACTGTAGCAAGCAACCCAGTAAGTGATACATCACTGGAATCAGGGTCTCTTTTCCTACATTATGATTCTCATGGAGGAGCAAAAACCTAGTGACAGATTCCCTTTAAGTGGAACCCGTCAGCACTTTTTTATAGATGGAAGTAATATCATGCGTGTATAGACACATGAAAGATACTTTTCTTTAAAGATCCGATGTACCTATAAAGCCGTACCACTACTTCCATATGTAAAAACAAGCTGACAGGTCCATTGTAGTTAATAGGATATTTCATAATACGTTCAACAGTGATAAAAAGGTGAGAAGAAATAAATAATGTCTGATCCCATTCCCTTAATAAATAAAAATAAAACTGACGCTGGAAATAATGAGCTTGTCCAAATAAATTATGACGGCGCACGAGGCGGTGTACACAAGGCATATGGATCGAGAACTAGGAATTTATAGTCTGGGAATAAAGAGAAGTAATTGACCCTTCGTAGTGTTGAAGCATCAACTAAATACTTAAACTGCAACTAGATACATGGATGGAAAGTAATACAGAAGGAAAAGCAGAGATAATTGAGGATATTTCCACATCACTTCCTGGAGGTGGCACTGCAATAATATAGTGTGGCGCCATCTGTTGGCACGCTGCTGTCATACAGCTGTGTCCACGCCTACATTTCTGCAAATTTCTATAAAAACCCTAATTTCTAACAAAACAAATTCAATGCTATTGTAATATACAAACAAAGTCCTGGACAGACTGTAATTTACATCACTACCACTGGGTGGCCACACACAGATACATATAACAAAAGCATCCCCCAACAGAGTATCAAAAAATCTTGTACTTTGCTTCCCAGCTCACACTTATCTCGGGATAGGTCAAACCAAGAGAAAAGATGAGGAAGGTTCTGTGGAACGCCAATGCAAGTTCTTTAGATGATGTCACCTACAGTATATTTATGTCAATCGTTCATCTTAGACTTAATGAAGCTGGTGTGCTTACTCTGAAAGTCTTTCAGAATGGCTGTGCAATACGTTTCTAACTTTTAAACTCCATCTTTGCACTATTCACGGCTCCTCAGTGTTCCTTCTCCCTTCTGCTGTTGAGATCTCACATTGGTCAGTACAAGCTGCAGCTGTCAGTCAGGCCGGGCGGGCAGAGACTGTATACACTCGTACTCACAAGCTCTTCCGCTCTATTGCTGGACTCATCTTAATATCAGGATTACACAGACATTCTGATGTGGTTTTTCAAAGTAAATTCATCAGCCTCATCAGGTTTAGGAGATTGATTAATGGATGCAGTTTGGATGTGAATTCCTGTGACAGATCCGCCTTAGGACTCGTTCAGAGTCTGATCCAGAAAAGTGTGATGATTTTTTTTCTCACTTGTTATCTGTATACAATCCAGTTTTTTACAGCAGCAGCTATTAATCATTTACAGTTTCTTATGTTAAAGAATTGCAATGTATCCATAAAAATCAGATGCTGTACTGTGGCTCAGAGTGACATCCTCCTTTTTCTCTCACTGCCATAGAAATTAAATTGGTCCAAGTGCTATCCGCTTTTTACACGGACAGAATTCGGGCCAAGAATATGGTATTGTCATGTGATCCAGATCTGAGGCTACGTTCACATTTGCGGCCAGCGCCGCAGCGTCGGGCGCCGCAGCGGCGCCGCATGCGTCATGCGCCCCTATATTTAACATGGGGGCGCATGGACATGCGGCGCACTTGCGTTTTGCGCCGCATGCGTCGCTGCGGCGCCCGCGTCGGGGCGCAGAGGACGCAGCAAGTTGCATTTTTGCTGCGTCCAAATTCAATGAAAAAAACGACGCATGCGGCGCAAAACGCAGCGTTGTGCATGCGTTTTGCTGCGTTTTTGTTTGCGTTGTGCGCTGCGGCGCCGACGCTGCGGCGCACAACGCAAATGTGAACGTAGCCTTAAAGAAAAATTTCACTGCTGTGAACAAATGTTATAGAGAATTTGCTTGTGATACTTAGAAGTTTAATGAACCACAGGAATCGTCAGTGTCACAGTTACACCCCTTAGTAAGTCTGGGATACAGTTCCTGACACTTCAGCCGTCCAATCAAGTACAGGGGTGTCATGCTGAAGCTGTCAATACTTTGATTGACAACTCAGTCTTTCAGCCTGGTGCAGGGGTGGACTAATTTGTCAGCATGTTGATTGACAGCTCGGCTGTTCAGTCTGAGACTGTGAGGTGCTGGCTGTCTCCAGGTGTTCATTGTCCTAGGTGATTGTCAGGCTACTTAACTGGGCTGTTACTTCCAGACTTCTACCAGATGTACATTCAGATACAGTGTAATTTGTCTCTCTGTGCCTTGTGTTCTATTTGTAGATCTTTTGTTGCCTGACCTTGGACCTTGTTTTGACTGTTCGTCTGTTTAACCCCTTCTGCTCTGATCCGCTATCCTCCTGTTATTCTAGTCTTGGGATGTTACCTGACTATGCCTTTGTCTCTTTCTTCTGTTTATGGCATGCCTTCTTGGCTTTTGACCTTGGACTCCAGACTATCCCATCTCATGGCTTAGCCATACGAAGTGACTCAGCATCACAGTAAGCATAAGAGGATTGCCTTTTCTGCGGATATATAGTGACACACAGAGTCCTTGTGACTCTGCATCATGGAGCCATAAGCACTACATGTATTGGCAAATCTGTGTGACAGCTATCTTGACCAGAAGAGACCTAGTCCTTATTAGCTCCATCCTTTTTGCTTTCAGGTGGTGGGACATGTGCAGGACATATATCACTAGGGTATCAGTATACGTTAAGAATTTATTCAGGAATGTATTTTTTTTTTAATATGAGCTTAAAAACTAACATGTAGGTAAATGCCAACGACAAGCCGGTTCTACCCAGCCCAGCGATTCTGCAGCTCAATGTCAGTAGAGCAGATCTTTCTCTTCTGGGTTGCTCGGATGATAGGGCGTGACTGCCGATGTCATGCTGATTGATAGCCAGATCCCTCCAGTTAGGCATGATGGCTGTCAATCAGCATGACGCCTGCAGTCACGCCCCATCAACAGAGCAAAGTGGAAAAGAGTCCGTTGCTCTGTCAATGTGAAGTCAGCCAAGGCCACTGAATCCTCAGAGCTCCTGTCTGTAACTGCTCAATGTAGGCCAAGATTGGAGCTGGGCACAACAGGCAGGGAGGCTGCACTTTTTCTAAAAAGAAAAAAAGTCTTCTGTATATCCCTTAATAATGAGGAGAATGGGAAGTTGGAATGGGACAAACACCAAACCCTTCTGTCTTTGGCAACATCTGGACCCTAATGGTGAACCCTCTTCTGTGTACACTACTGTGACTGTAAAGAAGGCCTGTCTGCTCTCAGGATATGTCTTTTGTAATGTGGTATAGCAACCCCTGTGGCAGATAGGGGGCGCTGTGTGTGCTCCTTGAGATATGCATTGAGGCATGTATATGGTGTGCAAGGACCTGTGGTGATGTCACGCTCACCTGACTAGCCATGTGACAGGTACCTGGGTGTGGTTACACCTATGTAAAGGAGGTGTGTGGAGCACATGGTGGAATGTGAGTGTTAGTGGGTAAGTGTCCGTCAGGGTGGACACACTTCCGTGTGTCCTGGCAGGACACTGAAAAGTGGCCTGTGTGCTGGACGGTCCCAGGTGGGGACAGACGTCCTGGAACCACACAGTGACCATTCCAGGCTGGAGAGCCTGCGTGCTGGACATAACACGGACGGTTGGTGTTGGAGGCTCCGGCGAGTGGAGTCGTCCTGGAAGCACCTGGAGACCGTAGACCTGGGAGGTCTGTGTTGGGGACCTGGGACTGACCTGAATTCAGTGTGTGAGAAACGTCTGATGGATACCTCTGTGGAGAAGAGGGATCCGGGAAACCTGTGCGGCACCAACAGGTAACGGGAAGGAACCGTGTGACAGTGACCGGGGTCAGAGTGAGAGACGTTGTGTATGGGCACCTCGGAGGCCAAGGGGTGTCCAGGAACCCGTAAAGGTTGCCAACGGGTAACGGTCTGAAAACCATGTATAATGCTGACCGGGGAAAGAGACGAACTGTGGTAAAGATGAATATATGCAGACTGTGTTCAAACTGTTACCAAGTTCCTGTGGATGTGGTTTACATTATGTGAAATAAACTGAAAAGACTGTTTTTGATAGAAAACCGTGCCCGAGTGCTTTGATTCTGCTGCCAAGCGAATGTTCCCCAAGACACGTAGTAGGCGCTATGCTACAGTATGTACATATAACAGTTGTGGATCATCTTCTCTCAGGGTCAATGTTGTGCTTTCCTCAGTTACTCCTCCCAGAAATGTATGAATAAATTGACAACTGGGTGTTGCCAGTTGGGGGCGTGTCCTTATACCCTCCAATCAGTGCTGACATTATCACTGTGATCAGGCACACCTCTTTGACCAGGGTAATGGTTACACCCAGTTGTTCATTTATTACATTTATTCATAAAATTCTAGGAGGAACACAAGCACAACACAGAGATCTAAAAAAGATGCTCGAGAATTGTTGTTTGATAGGAATATAAGTATGTACTAAAACAGACATGTCAGGAGAAGTGACAGCTCCCCTTTAACCCCGGAAGATGCAGGACAGCAGACGGCTCAGACCATGAGACATGGCGGACGCCATCTCTGCCCGGACCACTTCCTCCGTTCCCGCCACACTCTTGATAAAAATGAAATTTGTCCTGACAACTTTGTTTCCCCTCTCCGTCCTCGGCTCCTGATAACTGTATCTCGTCTGTTTAAGCTCTTCATTAAGGTGCTTTATTTGGCAAACCCGTCTGAGCGCAGATCCCGTCTACTGACAAGGCTGCTGCTCGGCGGAGCAGATCCGCTGACACTGGACGGATATTAATTTATTGCGGAGGAATCCCAGGACGACATTACTGTAACTCTTTGTTAGCCGTTTCTTTCTCCTGAGTATATTATTCAATTACAATCTGTTGTAAAGTCAGAGAACTTTTCTTCGTTCTAGTCAGGAAAAACTGCCATGGCAACACAATATACCATGGAACATCGGCCTGTTTTCTTCCTCTGTTTGCTATTGAATGGCCGACTATTTAAAGCTCCTATTGAATCTCGAGGTCTCTAATCCTATCTGCATATCACAAAAGAAAATTCCAGGTAAACAAAAGATAAAGAATCGCCATTTCCATGCATACATCTGCGGTAGGGGAGGTTTTTTGCCTTGAACTAAAGTCACTTTAAGTGTATATTTTTTTTTCCTTTCATTAATATATTGTACAGAACAGTGATAACGTGAAGAATAAAGAAGTGACAGAGGAGCGGGATAAGAATCTCATACTGCTGGTGGCATATACCATGGTGATGTACACAGCCTCTGAAAAGTCGAAAAGAGATTAGAGAATCTGCCAAGACTAGTTTTGGGCACATTCACTCCAATTTGTCAGGTTGGTTCTAAATAAATTTAGCCCGAATCAAAATTGTCCCAATTTCATTGAAAAGACATTTATTATCCTCTGATATGACTCCTTATGCTCCCCGGACTCCTTACGCTCCCCGGGCTCATTACGCACCCAGGACTCCTTATGTACCCAGGAAACCTTATGCTCCCCGGGCTCCTTATGTAGCCAGGAAACAATACGCACCCAGGGCTCCTTACATGAGGAGAGGACTCTCTCCCGGGCTCCTTATGCACCCAGGATTCCTTGCGCTCCCTGGACTCCTTGCGCTCCCCGGACTACTTGCGCTCCCCAGACTCCTTGCGCTCCCCAGACTCCTTGCGCTCCCCAGACTCCTTGCGCTCCCCAGACTCCTTGCGCTCCCCGGACTCCTTGTGCTCCCCGGACTCCTTGCGCTCCCCGGACTCCTTGCGCTCCCCAGACTCCTTGCGCTCCCCAGACTCCTTGCGCTCCCCGGACTCCTTGCGCTCCCCGGACTCCTTGCGCTCTCCGGACTCCTTGCGCTCCCCGGACTCCTTGCGCTCCCCGGACTCCTTGCGCTCCCCGGACTCCTTGCGCTCCCCGGACTCCTTGCGCTCCCCGGACTCCTTGCGCTCCCCAGATTCCTTGCGCTCCCCGGACTCCTTGCGCTCCCCGGACTCCTTGTGTAGCGCCCCCACTGCCACAGGGCCGAGGGGTACCCGGTACCGGGCCTCTGAGTCTCTGCTCTGGGGTTGTCACGGTGGCTAGACCCGGTCCGTGACCCTGCTGAGGGGCGTACAGTAATAGATGTGGATAGTGGTGGTGGTGCGGTGCAGTAAATAACGAGGACACCAGGTTGCAGTCTCTTTACCTCTTTACTGAAGGTCTCTGGGTCCTCAGTCCGGAATACGGTTCACCAGGCTGCGCAAGTCCGGCCGGTCCGATGGCACCTCCAGAGTTCCCTTTGCAGGTGGAAATCTGTGCCTTCCTGCTAGCGCTATGTGTTGTGGTCCTCCCCTGCTGTGCTTACGGGATAGTCCCCACAACTGTTGTGTCTGTTTCTGATGTTCCCTCACAACTCGATTAGATGATGTTCTGCTAACCCGTCCCTCCCGGTGTTATGGTTGGGACGCACCCGTATGACGGGTAGGCTCGGAGCTCTTCCAGGACCCTAGAGTCGCCCCTCTCCACAGGTTGCCCCCTATGTCTTCTTAGGTGATTTAGGTGAGACAGCCCGCCTGTGACTGACTGTCCTGCCGTTGGTTTGAAGTATTGCTTGGAGCTAGATATATAAATACTTCCTCGGTGTTCCGGCCGCCGGCTGTGCGCCTCAGTAGGATGTTGCCTCGGTCTTACAGCACGACTCCTACTGGTGTTCTCCTTGTTGCTTTGATCTCGTTTCTCACTCAGCACAATATATCTCGCTTCTGATCCCTTCTTTGGGCACCGCCGCTATGCTGAGCAGGCACGGTCCCGTGACGTTCTTTCTGGTAGCCAAGCCACTGTCAGGGTCCCAAACCTGACAGGGACCCTACCGAATCTTCCCCCACAACACCCTCTGCCACAAGGTGTTGCCTGGTTCCAACCCAGTCAGCTTTCTCTCTAACTTCCTGCCTGACCCCCAGTTTTACCAGTATGTGAGGAGTGGCCTAATGAATAGTACCCTTAGCTCCCCCTGGAGGCCCGACTGTGAAATGTATTGGTGTCTGTGATACCTGGTCAGATGAACTCCTTCAGTGCCATCAGACGTACCATAGCTCCCCTTAGCGGCGGAGCCACAGTACTGCAACGACCAGGACTCTGGGGCGCTGCACTTGCGCTCCCCGGACTCCTTGCGCTCCCCAGCCCTTTGGTGAGTCTTCGCTTTGTCTGACACAGACTCATGCAGTTGACTACAATAACCAGCGTTGGCCCCACATGCCAGAAGAACTGAAGCCCTCCACGGAGAACTAAGGAACTATGTTAATAGGAGGAGTCGAGTAAGGGCCTAGGACAGGGGAATATGATGCGTTTTGCTCTTCTAAGGCTGCCGTCACACTATCAGTATTTGGTCAGTATTTTACATCAGTATGTGTAAGCCAAAACCAGACGCGGGTGATAAATACAGAAGTGGTGCATATGTTTCTATTATACTTTTCCTCTAATTGTTCCACTCCTGGTTTTGGTTTACAAATACTGATGTAAAATACTGACCAAATACTGCTAGTGTGACGGCAGCCTAACACTTCTGTGGTCCTCAAAAGAATCCAGTTGGTAGAAATTTTAGTGAAACATTACTTAAGGATCATTTCCCTCAACTGCAACCATCAGGATGTGCAATACAAACTGCAAATATTACATACAGTCTCTTGGACCTGATGAGGCTAAAGTAGTTACTTTGAAAATCCATGCCTGAATGGCTGTGTAATGTCTTTTGAAAGTTTTCCTGCATGATATGATATGATGAGAATTTTGTAAGTCTGGCTCTGACCTACGGCCAAAGGTACAGCAGTAATGGCAAGACTAAAGAAACATGATTTAATCAGGAATCAGCTGTTTAACCCCTTAATCGGTCTTTTTACACACAGTAATGAATCTCATGAAGCTCATCCTATAACAGAAGCATGTATATACACACTTTCTTTTCAGGATGAGCTTAAAAATTCCATGCTAATATTTTCAGGATGTTTTTAAAAAAATATACATATTTATAGTGTATACAGTATATGGATACAAGTATGGAATTTATAGGCTCCTCAAGAGAAAAAGAAAAAAAAAAAGAGTCCATCACTATGATATTATCGTCAGTGTCTGGGAGACATTTGTGAATGACCTTTCCTGTCCTTGGCTCCTCGTTGTGTGTGGGAGTTTACAGCCATATTGGTTACAAAAGAAAAAAGCTGATAGTAATTGAAAAGCTTATTGCCCACAGCCCACCAGTCATTTCTTTGTGTCGGCCTTTCCCTTGACAGTGAGGGGTGAGATGAGCAGCCACAGTTGTGGGGAAGTTTTCACTTTTGCTGGTTATTTACGGAAATCCAATCTCTGCTCTAAATTGATCCAAATTAGCCGTCTCTGCAATGACCACAGCACTCGGGCTCATGTAATGTTATGTAATAGGGGATTTATTTTTGTGGCTTGTATTGGGTTTGCCATCAGGAGAACAAAGTGCTCCATGTACAAAGTATTCCTGACATGTAGAGATGTGATCACAGTGGGATCAATGTGGATAGAAGGACGAGAGATAGATAGATAGATAGATACAGTTGTGCTCAAAAGTTTACATACCCCGGCAGAATTTTTGCTTTCTTGGCTTTTTTTCAGAGAATATGAATGATAACAACAAAACTTTTTCTCCACTCATGGTTAGTGGTTGGGTGAAGCCATTTATTGTCAAACTACTGTGTTTTTCTCTTTTTAAATCATAATGACAACCCAAAACATCCAAATGACCTTGATACAAAGTTCACATACCCTGGTGATTTTGGCCTGATAACATGCACAGAAGTTGACATAAATGGGTTTGAATGGCTACTAAAGGTAACATCCTCACCTGTGACCTGTCTGCTTGTAATCGGTGTGTGCATAAAAGCTGAGTGATTTTCTCTGATCCAGACAGACTCTTGCATCTTTCATCCAGCCACTGACGTTTCTGGATTGTTAGTCATGGGGAAGGCAAAAGAATTGTGAACGGATCTATGAGAAAAGGTAGTTGAACTGTAGAAAACAGGAAAGGGATACAAAAAGATATCAAGGAATTGATAATGCCAGTCAGCAGCATTCAAACTGTGATTAACAAATGGAAAATCAGGGGCTCTGTAAAAACAAAACCACAGTCAGGTAGACAAACAAAAATGTCGTCCACAACTGCCGGGAAACTTGATCGGGATGCAAAGAAAAACCCACAAATAACATCAGCTGAAATGCAGGACTCTTAAAACTAGCGGTGTGGCTGTTTTAAGATGCACAATAAGGAGGCACTTGAAGAAAAATGGGCTGCATGGTCGAGTCGGCAGAAAAAAGTCATTAATGCACAAATGCCACAAAGTATCTCGCCTACAATACACAAAATAGCACAGAGACAAGCCTCAGAACTTCTGGAACAAGGTAATTTGGAGTAATGAGACCAAAATTGAACTTTTTTGTCCCCAACCATAAACATTACATTTGGAGAAAGGTCAACAAGGCCTATGTTGAAATGAACACCATTCCTACTGTAAAGCACGGAGGTGGATCGCTGATGTTTTGGGGATGTGTGAGCTACAAAGGCACAGGAAACCTGGTTAAAGTTGAAGAAAAGATAAATGCAGCTCGTTATCAGCAAATACTGGAGGCAAATTTGCACTCATCAGCCCGGAAGCTGCACATGGGATGTACTTGGACATTCCAACATGACAACGATCCAAAACACAAGGCCAAGTCGACCTGTCATTGGCTACAGCAGAACAAAGTGAAGGTTCTGGAGCGGCCATCTCAGTCTCCTGACCTCAATATCATTGAGCCACTCTGGGGAGATCTCAAGCGCGCAGTTCATGCTAGACAGCCCAGGAATTTACAGGAACTGGAGGCTTTTTGCCAATGAGAGTGGGCAGCTGTACCATCTGAGAAAATAAAGAACCTCATCCACAACTACCACAAAAGACTTCAAGCTGTCATTGATGTTAGAGGGGGTAATACAATGTATAAAGAAATGGGATATGTGAACTTTTGATCAGGGTCATTTGGATATTTTGGGTTGTCATTATGATGTAAAAAAAGAAAACACAAGTTTTGGTGTTATCATTCATATTCTCTGAAAAAAGGACAAGAAAGCAAAAGTGCTGCCGGGGTATGTAAACTTTTGAGCACAACTGTAGATAGATAGATAGGTGATAAATAGACACTGTACACGACCATGAGAAGCTGCTGCCATCTCCAGGCAGATCTCACTGATTCAGGTCCGTGTGAGTCGGTGACGATTTGCCGATGACGAGCTGTAATCAGCGGTTGCCATGTTAGCCTCACGTGGTGTGCAGTGAGGAGATGCCGGCACAGGCCGCTGTATTACCATGTGTAATAATGAGGTGCGCTCGGCCTCCATATCACCGCCGTCCCCTGCGCCATCATGTACGGAGCTCTCCTCGTGTCTCGCAGGACTGGCCATTACCTCACACTAATCACACCTCTGCTAATCACTGATGGGGAGGAGGCGAGAGGCCAGAAAGGACAAGCAGAGAGTCCATACTTGTGACTACAAATAACTTTATTAAACAATGTTAACAGGCATGGATAGGCGAGAATTAAAATTAGACACCTACACAGCTATACATGCGGGGGGCACATGATGTTATTTGTACACATATCTTTCATATTAATCACATTGGGTTATGAATATAATGAGAGGTGAAGTCCACAATATGCTGCACGGATGAGACACCAGAAGATATTAATCAATTACATCATAAATATCAAACATAGCCAGAGTGAATACTTAAAGGCAAACGGTGGAAATACATAATATATTCTGGTGACTCATTACCTGAATGGATTCAGTCGTAGAAGTCCAATGATCCACCCACCCACCAGGTTATTGCCACCTAATCTGATTGCAGCATGATGTAGAGACAGAGACACTGATTCCAGCATTGTGTCACTTACTGAGGTGCTTGCTGTGGTTTTGATAAAATACAAAATTTTATCAGCAGGAGATTATAACTAGAAGACTAGTAACCCTGTTGCCACATAGTCCTCCATTTTTATAAGCTGTTTAACCTCGCCCCCCATCATTGATTGTCAGCTTTCTGCCTATGAACAGCGTACACAGAAAACTGCCAATCAGTGGTGTGGATGGGGTTGTACAGAGCTCAGCATTCAGAAAATTGATAGATTTGCAGCACATAAAAAGTGATGTATCAAACTTGCATTAAGCAATCCAGTAAGTGACATACCACTGGAATCAGGGTCTCTACTCCTACATTATGCTGCTCAGATGGGACAGCAAAGGCCTGGCAACAGATTCCCTTTAAAGGGATGAAGTGTGGAACGATGGAGATCCTGTAAGCAATGGAGCTACGCACATTTCCCTAAGCTTCTTATTACACATACACTAATCCTAGAGGGGGCAAAAGAAAGACAAAATGTTCCTGAGAACATAAGTGAAAAAATAAGTGTGACACCATAAGTGTTCCTAAAATGAAAATCTAAAGAAATGTCCTTTCTTGCCTTCTCTCTTGGCTCAATATGGTGCCTCAATAATAGGAGATAACCAGGGTTTTTTTTAAGAAAAAGAAAAAAAAAAAATTCAGATACTCTGTTGGGAGATGTTTATTCTGTACGTGTCTTTCTGTGGCCACCCAGTGGTGGTGACGTGAATTGCACCCTGTAGAAGGTTTTACTACAATGTTGAGATCATTTTTGGAATTTTTATCGCTAGAAGTTGGAGACTTCACCATAATCCTCTGCGCAGTGCTATTGTTCCCAGTTATCAGCCAGTCTGGGACAAACAATAGTTGACTATGAAACTTTAATTTATAAAAACCTACAGAAATGTTTCATGACTACAAGCCGAGTGACTATTAGACAGAGAATCTGCATTTCCGCTCTGCCATTTACCATAGACGCTAGCTGGGTACATTACAATCAGTGGAGCGGTGGCGGCCGGCCCTGCGGAGGCCAAGAGAGCATCCTCCGTTGTCACTTCAACCGCCAATAAAGAAATTAAAAGAGGGAAGCAATAGAACATGGCCACTCGCCGTATGAAGGAACTAGATAGGCGTAAAAGCAATCTAGATAAGAGAGGGACAAGCGAGCCCAGGCGAGGGGCGGCCGGGAGAGCGGAGGCAGGAGAAAGAGGTTGATGAGGTCGCGGTTAATCCCATAAGCAGTAAAAAGTGTAAAGTTGATTCATCAGCAAGACAAAGAAATGGAGGCCAGGAACCAATGTAAGCATTCACTGGTGCAGCAGGCGGTGTTAGGGGCTCCATTTCACCGACTATTGACTTGAAAGGAAGTTATGGTTAAAAGGGGGGGTGTCTGATTTACAAAACTTATTTTCAAGCTAGGGGGCTTTCCTATTCAGGAACATCATAGGTTACAAAGAGTGTCTTTTCCTCTGGAGGTCCTGACATGTCCATGCATTACACAGCCCATTCACTGGAATGAAAAGAGTGCAATACTTCATTTCACCTGCGGGAGTGCTGTAGGGAAATCAAGCACTTGCTGCTGGTTTCTCCCATAGATTAGAGCCATCTGCAGGCAGATAACCTGGGAATTTCTGATCAAATCAAACCATTATATAACTAATAATATAATTTATAATAAAAGAATGTACAAAGTACGCTATGAAGCAAAATTATTAAGTCTTGATTCTATAAGCCGCTGGAGTCAAGTGCAGCAAATGTTATGGAGGTTACATTCCTCTTTCAATTTGACCCATCATTATGCTCCCTGTGCCATATTGGCCACTGATTGCCCTCAGCCATTCATTTGCCCGGAGCCACTGGAGGGAAACAGTAGTGTTGGCTCAAACGGAAAAAAAAAAAAACCTTAAAGGGGGTGTGCTGTCATATGATATTGATGACCTAGCCTTCCATAGCAGATTAGTTGGGGGTCCGACATCCCACGGATCAGCTGCCAGCAACAATCAGCACTATGCAGCTCCATTCGATGTGTAGCAGCCACTGCAGGGCACTGCAGATCAGCGCTTATACTCTTCAGTAGGAGCAGCGGCCAGCACATTAGGGGCTGCCATCAGCTCTGCGACCCACCAGCAATCTGATATGGGTGACCTATCCTGATGATAGATTATCGCATAGGTCATCAATATAACATGACCAAAGGTCTCCATCTATAACAGAGCCCCGTCTACGATAGATCATTGATATAATGGGGTGTACTTATTTGTCTCTTTATAGGTACAACCCCCAGCGAGACCCCAGATGCATGTCCGAACATTTGCTCATTTCTAACATTAGGACATTTTTTTATTATGGATAAATCAAACGATACATGTGATAAAAAAAAGTCACATGAAAGTGTAACGCTGGGTTGTGAGTTCAAACCTCACCTGGTGCATTCTGAATGTTCTATCATTCTTCAAACCACAACTCGCCCTATTTTCAACTCTTTTTTTCCACTATTGACTTCAGCAGTTAAAAATGCAAGACAGAGAATACGTGCTCTCAGTTTTCCCATGTTACTCAGTGAAGTCTGTATATGATACACTCGGGACTGTAGAGAACTACACAGAAGAACCGTACTGCAGAATATCTAATTAGAAGAAATAATTCTGTGACCACTAGAGGGAGCAAATGAGCTGACATCACTCTTTATTCACTGAACTAATTTGCTCAGTATGCATTATGCTCTGGAGCTCCCTCTACTGGTGGTTGAATATTTGAATATTTCATCTAACTCTATGGCTATGCAGGGAATTGGGAGATCTGTATCCAACAGCTACACAGACATATAAAGGAATCAGTTGGGACCAAAAAAACCCTACATTTTGAACATAAAAGCTTACATAAAAGGAACCATATAGGGAATTTTATTTTGTGTATTATATATCTGTTTATTCAGTAATTGCCTTATTCATTGCGCAACATTTTCTGCAAGATTTACCCTATACATGATCCTAGATTTAAAGGGTTGTTCAAAAATTCATAAGCTTTTCCCTATTCATAGCAATAACTTTTTACAGCAAATCTGTTATTTCACCCAAACCAGTGTAAAAGCCTAGTCTTGCTGTCCTCTTCTCCCACAAGAACATATAATTGGTGCACATAACAGGCTAATATAGAGCTGTCTTGATTATCCTGCTCTGTAACTGTTTTTCTTTTGGTGGTCCTCTTTATCAGCATTCTGTTAGCACTAGAGGTGCTGGAACTGCCCTTTACTCACCAGCATGCACTATATTTGTCTAATGGCTTGCTTGCCCCAAACTGCGAGTCCACCTCTCTCTGTTACACCTGTGTGTTTGGCAGACAGGAGAGCAGGAGCAGAGAAACAAACACCCTGATTTATTATGACTGTCATAAGATGTACCAAATATACTGAGTGTAATGAGTTTGGTGCATCTTTTAATTGTTTTGCGCCACCACTATCATGAAAGTAAACCAGACAGAGGTTGATGGACAGTTATATCATAATTTATGCCACTTTGGAAATTGTAACAAATTTGTTGCGCATGCTCCCACTTTTAAAAAAAAATAAAAAAAAAAATTGACAGGATTGCTCTGGAGAACCGTAAAAAAAAGGAAAAAGTAACAAAATTTCTTGTCAACTTCAAGCTTTGCAAACATTTTATGAAATTTTACATAGTTTTATGCCAGAATTCTGCCGAAAACGACTTCATAAATCGTCCCCAAAGGCTTTATTCATATCCGAGTCTCTGCTGCATGAGACGGATTGCACTTGACAACAGGCGGCGGACAGCAAAAGAGAGGCACTTTTTTGAGTGACATTTTGAGCTGATGAATAATTTTGGCTAAACACAATACTATGTCATTTTGTCAATCATTGCATTGGCCTAAGTTTATTAAATCAACAGCGACCATTCAAGCAATGTCCTGCGGCAGGATAGGTAAATGCCAATGGATTATTTTTGTTTTTTCACCGCTTTTGGTACAAATCGACAAAATGGCAGAAAGCTGGATTTGTATGAAACAAAATCACTAAAAATTTGGGTTTGGGAGAATCTGAACTTTCTTCTGAAATTTGAGGTGAATTCTATGAGAAATTCAGTGACATAACTAGAGTTCGATGTCACTGCCATGATTCCCCCTGTCACATGCACACCGATGTCGGTTCCTGGCCTTTGATTGGCCAGCAGGGTGTGTCGTCGCGCCCTGACCCAGCGGGTCTCTGCACCACAATACACTACACCTGAATGTGCGTTCCGAGGACACACATCCAGTTGAAGTTTGCGCTGGCATCGGCGGACCCTTCACCCACACACTCCCAGTCACGATCTCTGTGACTTCGATGTCACACCCCTAGAGAAATCTATATGAGAAGGCACCAAGGTATCGAGGCTTCCCGCCCCCCATGTTCTTACACACAATGCTCTCCCCTGTGCTCCTCGCTGTCATGCGCCTTGATATTATTTTGTCAGGGGCTGCAGACGTAGAATGGCAATGCATTATTAAGAGACAATATTTCTCGTATGCGTCTGCTGCTCTGAAGTGCCGTAAGCGGGGTTTATAACGTGTGATGAGGAGACGTCATCTGTTAGACGCCATCTCTAGGTCTGAAATTAAATAATTTATCCCGAGCCGAGCACACGAAGAAACGTCATATGTGATGGGGATCAGTAAAGATAAATAGCACCGGCTTTCCCATTACACGGCAATCATGTACCGCGCAGTACAATACCCGGCACACAAGGGGAACGCAAGGGTTCTTATTAAACACAATGGTGCGCAATCTACACAGTCGCTGGAAGTTATCCCATGTGTCTGTACCAATATATTCAATATTTATAAGGATAAATGAGCACACGGAGCTTCCCCAGCAGGACGCCGAGCGTCTCCATATGGATCGCACATCACGTCATGCAGAAATGCACAGCGCTACAGCATCAGCTCCATGTCACGGCTCCATGTACAGAGCGGAGGAACACGCGAAACACACGTTGGGGACAAGGAGATTGGGGATTTTTCACACTTCAGCCGAGCAGGAGATTTTACTTAACTCCGCAAATCTTCAGCAAGACTTTAATCTAAAAGGTGTTCGTTATGGGAAAAAAGCATTTCTAGATTTTGTCTCCCTGCAAGTTCTACTAGGTTGGTAGTTAACGTCAATATTGCTTTTTTCTTTCCAATATCCACTTTGTTGCTTGTGGGACCGCAAGGTCAGAGTTTTACCCGTTATTCTATGGGGCTGTGCACATGTCTGACATTTTTCCTAGTGAACGATTTTCATCTCGGAGTCTCAGATCAAAATCAGGAATGCAAGTATATGAGTCCATGGAAAATATTGGACTGCACTCAGATGACATACGAGTGCAGTCCAATTTTTTCACCGACTGGCTGAATGGAGAAGGTGTAGAAACGTTTTTTCTCTCCATATCTCCACTAGACCAGGAAGAGGTTAATAAAAACACAGTTTGAGTTTTTTAAACAAACTGCAGCAGGAAACCCCTTTAACAGACTACTCAGTTTTCTGTATATCTGCTTTACAAAGAGTTTATTGAGGAAATAGGTTGTATTCCACCACTGATTTTTAAAGAAGCCCTCCTCCTCCTCTCATCAAGGATTTTATCCTCTTAATACATTGCAATCATCATATTATATAGCACTGCGTACTTACAATTGCTCATTTTCCCTTTCTACCCTGTAATTCTTCTCTTTCTCTATTCTATGTGTAAACAGGAAGTCTCTGTTCCCTGCAGAAATCATTCCTCTTTTCACCTTCTAACCCAGCTGCTTCCTCCTCCTCCTCCCCCTGCCAGGGACTTTTGCAGTATCTCATGACTCATACAGGGAAAATTGACCTCCTGTTTCTCTGTTATAATGGATCGATTGGGGAACCATTTAGTCCCAGAGTAACTCGGGCTTCTTAGAAATTGCACATGCTCAGCATTTTTTAACTCTCTGTGCCCTATGCTCTAGTTTTATAATAAAGGGGTTGTCAATCTTTGGGGACATTTCTTTTTTAACTCAAATGTTTGTATTTGAGGCTAACAAAAAATAGAAAATCATCAAATACTTTTCATTCTACACTTTGCAGTGTTTTGATTTTCAAGGCTCTGTTTCCTTTAAAATTTATCTTTGGAGTTAAAAGTCAGCTAAGAAAAAAAACGGAAAAAGGCAGATAAAAGAGTTACAGACTCCCGATCAGACCATCATAGCGGGCTGACTGAAGGACTCTCAGTTACCTCATTCTGCAGCCAGAAATAAACAATCCAGCCCACAGGCCATAGAAGGTAAACAGTGCAACACTTTTAATGGGACTGAATTAGAAAAATCATTTTTATCCCAATTATATACATTTAAGTAATATAAAATGTCATCAACAGCTGACAAGCCCTCTCTAATCACAGCAGTGGGATGATAATAGTGTATCAACCAGAAACAGAGTATGTGCAGGGTCAGGGCTGCTGATCTGCCTTAATGAATTATTCCTGCGTACGACTTTCGCAGACCTTTGATTGACATCTCTTCCCATCCTGACTTGATGCCATTTTGTCAGTTGCTTGGAGACAGCACCCACACTTCCACTGTTAATAGCAAACGTTCAGCAATGCCGCGCCTACAGTCAGGAGTGCAGGAAGCCACCATAAGCAAGGAGGAGGATGGTGACAACCTACAAGTGCGCGGAGGCCACTGACAGCTGCACACACAGACTCTGCTGCTAGAGGACACATTGGTGACGGTGCCAGCCAGACCACAACCTGTATACTGGCATCGTCTGCTCCACGCACGGTTGTAGCAGAGCTGAGTCTGCCACTTAACTCTTTACATCTGAGCCATTAAAGCTCTGGGAGATACAGTGGAATGACCTGCAGTCCTTTAGCAAACAATGGGACGTCCCGAATGTCCAGCTCCGCTCAGCACAGAGTTCTTCTGTATAGGTCTATGAGGACTGGTAAAATATCCACTAGGCCCCTAGGGTAAGGTCACACCACCGATTTCTCCACATAACGGTCCGATTATTCTGCTCAGACTTTGATCAAAGAGGCGTTAGTTTTTCTCATACGCGGAGGGAGAAAACTGAGTGTGGTCTGATGTATTTTCATGGACCCATAGACTTACATTGTGATTTTGCTCCATCCTCAAGGATCAAAATTGGACACATTTCGGTCCAAGAAAAAAAAATAAAAAATCGGCCGTGTGCACAGTTCCACAGAATATCACAGATACGAGTGCTATCCGTGAGAATCACAAGGAGCCCAAGAAAGCTGGTGGTGGGCATGAGCCCCTACTGTGTGATAGCTGGGTCATTCCAGCTAGGTAATGGTTAATGGTAGTAATGAAAGACTGCAAAATACAGAGCACCAGATCCAACCATGGAAATAAAGCGCAATGCACTAATGTCTCACTGCAGCTGTGCTAAAAAGTAAAGAGTAATGGAGGATTTTATGGAGTATTGTCTTCCCCACAGCCACAGAAAGACTGCGGAGAAAAGCAGGGGACTCGATGTTCAAAGATAAAAATATAGATACTAGATGCATAGATGATAGATAGACAAATATATATATATATATATAAGATATTCGATAGATAGATGAGAGATATATGGATGATAGATAATAGATAGACAGATAACACAGGTCAACAAAAAAAAAATTTTTTTCTGGTGTCCAAAATATTTTAATGAATTTGGGGTATTTTTGGGGTGCTGATTCTGAATATGTCATCAGTTTTGCCAGATTGGCTCAAGTTTTTGAGATTTTTGGTATCTTATTTATAGCACTTGTTGGTAAATGCGACGCATCATCTCATTAATTTCTTTGGATTAGTACTTGAACTGAGCAGTTCTCAATATAGTTTTGTGTTAATTAGTGTTCTAAAAGTTTGTTCATAGCTTGATTTTTGCACTAACTTTATGTTGTTGTCTGTTTTCCAGTGAAAAGCATGAACTCATCAAGAAGAAGTTGTCTTAACGATCCAGACTCATTCTGTTACATTTGTGGTGAATACACACTGCCAAAACATAGAAGAAACATAACAGACTTCGTAAAAAAAGTGTATTTTGCCTATTTTGGGGTTATGCTTGGGGACCAAGACAAGTTTTGGGCACCACACATAGTGTGCAAAGCATGTATCGAATTATTACGAAAATGGAGCAAAGGACAAAGAAAAAGCTTCAAATTTGGTGTTCCAATGGTGTGGAGAGAGCCAAAAAATCATCATGATGACTGTTATTTCTGTGCAGTGCAAGTGCAAGGATTCAATAAGCATAAGAAACGAAAATGGGAGTAACATGGAATCTGCAAGAAGGCCTGTCCCTCATTGTGAAGATGTGCCTGTACCTGTGTTTACCATAAATAACAGTCATCATGATGATTTTTTGGCTCTCTCCACACCATTGGAACACCAAATTTGAAGCTTTTTCTTTGTCCTTTGCTCCATTTTCGTAATAATTCGATACATGCTTTGCACACTATGTGTGGTGCCCAAAACTTGTCTTGGTCCCCAAGCATAACCCCAAAATAGGCAAAATACACTTTTTTTACGTTGTCTGTTATGTTTCTTCTATGTTTTGGCAGTGTGTATTCACCACAAATGTAACAGAATGAGTCTGGATCGTTAAGACAACTTCTTCTTGATGAGTTCATGCTTTTCACTGGAAAACAGACAACAACATAAAGTTAGTGCAAAAATCAAGCTATGAACAAACTTTTAGAACACTAATTAACACAAAACTATATTGAGAACTGCTCAGTTCAAGTACTAATCCAAAGAAATTAATGAGATGATGCGTCGCATTTACCAACAAGTGCTATAAATAAGATACCAAAAATCTCAAAAACTTGAGCCAATCTGGCAAAACTGATGACATATTCAGAATCAGCACCCCAAAAATACCCTAAATTCGATGAAATATCTTTGGCACCAAAAATGCTGTTGACCAGTGTAATAGATAGATATGCAATAGATATACATATATATATAGACAGACAGATAGATAGATAGATAGATAGATAGATAGATAGATAGATAGATAGATAGATAGATAGATACTAGATAGACCGCACTACCAACCACATCTACATCCTGTGCTGCCTAATTCAGAGCCAGGTCCACAACACAAAGCGTGGGAAGATACACGCCTGTTTTGTGGACTTAAAAAGGACGGTAACTCAGTGTAGGACCGGGGTCTGTTCCTGAAACTGCAGAATAAGAGGAAAGACTTATGATTAGTGTTGAGCGATACCTTCCGATACTTGAAAGTATCGGTATCGGATAGTATCGGCCGATACCCAAAAAATATCGGATATCGCCGATACCGATACCCGATACCAATACAACTCAATGGGACACAAATACCGGAAACTATCCTGGATGGTTCCCAGGGTCTGAAGGAGAGGAAACTCTCCTTCAGGCCCTGGGATCCATATTAATGTAAATTAAAAAAAAAGAATAAAAATAAAAAAATATGGATATACTCACCCCTCCGGCGGCCCCTATTTTAATTCTTTATTTTTTACATGAATATGGATCCCAGGGCCTGAAGGAGAGTCTCCTCTCCTCCAGACCCTGGGAACCATACACTGGGAACTTCCGATTCCAATTTCCGATATCACCAAAATATCGGAACTCGTTATCGGAATTCCGATACCGCAAGTATCGGCCGATACCCGATACTTGCGGTATCGGAATGCTCAACACTACTTATGATATCATCAAAAGCTCCTACACAGAGAACCACTGCAGAATGCGTGTGAATGGTAGAAAAACGGCAGATTTCCAGCAGAGCCACGGAGTCAGACAGGGCTGCAGCCTAAGTCCAACCCTCTTTAACATTTACATCGGTGAGCTGGCCACCACAGCACCAGGTCTTACACTCCATGATGCCCAGGTTAACTTCTTGCTGTACGCAGATCATCTTACTGCTGCTGTCACCAACCGAGAAAGGCCTCCAAGACAACCTGAAAAGCTTGGAGAAATTCAGCTCCAAATAGGCACTACTGACCAACCCAAAGAAAACCAACATCATGGAGTTCCAGAGGAGAAAGACAAGATCAGACCAGCACCCTTCATTTGTGCTAAACAACTGTACTTCAGCAAAGTCTGTGGCCCTCACACATATCCAGACTGGTAAAGGTGGGATGTCCGTCCAACAGAAATATTCCACCTGAAATTCTGTAAGCATCTTCTCCAGGTTCATCTGATCACCTCCAACAGTTCCTGTTGGGCCGAGATGCCACACCTAGCAGTTCTGAAAAGTGCGCTGTCATTCTGGGATAACCTACATACTAGCAATCCAAGCTCTCATTACCATAAAGCCCTGCCATATATAGGTGGTCAACACGGACCCCCGGAACAGCTAACCCAAACCAAAACACCAATCACAGCAGCCTGACAAAAGCTAGCATCAGGACGATGGCAGACGAGGCCCAGGAGAGGTATGTCCATGACTGAAGGCACGATATCATCACCTCACAGAAACTGAACATATACCGGAGTCTACAGAGATACTACAGACTGCTGGAAAACAAACATGGACACATAGTCCGTGAAAAAATAAAACCGTAGATTACAATTGGTTAGTGCTGCATTCATTATAAAAAGCGGATACAATACGTGCAACATGGATGTGTGAATGAGGCCTAAGATGCAGTGTTCATGAGCAGCCGCAGTATTGAAAGACCCAGGAGGACGGTATAATGGTGGATCCGGGATCTCAGTTGGCTTGCTATGGTGGGACGGGGCAGGACTGGTCTGCGCGTAGCACACGCCTGTTGGACTAGTCCTATTCCAATCGCCATATACTTATCATTTTCCATACACCGTGGGGTTTCATGCAATCACCTTTAAAAGATAAGTGCAGCCATTTAACTAGTTTATAGGTGTCAATCCCGCTGTCCGGTTCCCCTTAATGACGAGCACCTTAGCGCCTGAACTATTTGTGGTAATTCGAAATGACGGAGAACGGTCGTACTGTGCTATTAATGTGTCAGATCCCAGGTGACAGATGTATGAATGGATAGACAGAGTGCTGCTATTTTTGCTGTATGCATACTGGAAATACTGGGGGTGGTAGTCGTTCTGAGGAAATGAATAGATGATCGGTATGTAATAGATAGAAGCTGTATATTTGAATAGTTGAGAACCGCTAAGTAGGTAATAGCAGAAAAACCCGAACAGTTCTGTCTGAGGACTTTTCAATATTTTCCTACATGAAGAAGTGAGAAGACTCGTTCTTGAATTCTCATTTCTGGATCAGTTTCGGCCTCGGTCTTCTACATTCCAAGTGTGACCACTTCAATGGCTGCAAATGTTTTTCATTTATTTCGAGGCCGTACCACCCATCGTCTGCAACTTATGCAAAGTCAGCTTCAGCTTTCAGAACAGCGTGTTCCCCAAATCCCTGGGATGCACATGATTTCACACACTCCTCTGAAGAACCATCACTTATTCATGAGGACGGGCGTGAATTTTTTTCTTTACGGGAGAAAATCAGTTGCCACAAACAGCTCTAAAGTTATATTTATTGGACGATGGCAACTTTATAATGAAAGCACATACTTTATCTACTATTACTGGGAAAACTGAAAGCTTAATGCAGAGAACTTGCTGTTTGCCATTAGATTTAGGCTGGAGTCACACACAACGTATAAAAATACAGTCCGCTTTATACAGACCAAATACGCAGAGATGTTCCCTGAACAGTGATCCGCATGTCATCCGTAGGCAGGGTGTGGCTGCGTATTTTGCACATGTAAACCTCCGTATGGCGAGATTCTCTCACCGGCTTGCAAAATGGACATAGAGTGGATCTATGGGCTCAAATATTCATGAAAACATATATACAGTCTCTCTATATAAATACAGTACAGACCAAAAGTTTGGACACACCTTCTCATTTAAAGATTTTTCTGTATTTTCATGACTATGAAAATTGTACATTCACACTGAAGGCATCAAAACTATGAATTAACACATGTGGAATTATATACTTAACAAAAAAGTGTGAAACAACTGAAATTATGTCTTATATTCTAGGTTCTTCAAAGTAGCCACCTTTTGCTTTGATGACTGCTTTGCACACTCTTGGCATTCTCTTGATGAGCTTCAAGAGGTAGTCACCGGGAATGGCCTTCCAACAATCTTGAAGGAGTTCCCAGAGATGCTTAGCACTTGTTGGCCCTTTGGCCTTCACTCTGCGGTGCCTCACTGTGGAGGCCAGGTCATCTGGCGTAGCACTCCATCACTCTCCTTCTTGGCCAAATAGCCCTTACACGGCCTGGAGGTGTGTTTGGGGTCATTGTCCTGTTGAAAAATAAATGATGGTCCAACTAAGCGCAAACCGGATGGAATAGCATGCCACTGCAAGATGCTGTGGTAGCCATGCTGGTTCGGTATGCCTTCAATTTTGAATAAATCCCCAACAGTGTCACCAGCAAAGCACCCCCACACCATCACACCTCATCCTCCATGCTTCACGGTGGGAACCAGGCCTGTAGAGTCCATCCGTTCATCTTTTCTGCGTCGCACAAAGACACGGTGGTTGGAACCAAAGATCTCAAATTTGGACTCATCAGACCAAAGCACAGATTTCCACTGATCTAATGTCCATTCCTTGTGTTCTTTAGCCCAAACAAGTCTATTCTGCTTGTTGCCTGTCCTTAGCAGTGGTTTCCTAGCAGCTGTTTTACCATGAAGGCCTGCTGCACAAAGTCTCCTCTTAACAGTTGTTGTAGAGATGTGTCTGCTGCTAGAACTCTGTGTGGCATTGACCTGGTCTCTAATCTGAGCTGCTGTTAACCTGCGATTTCTGAGGCTGGTGACTCGGATAAACTTATCCTCAGAAGCAGAGGTGACTCTTGGTCTTCCTTTCCTCATGTGAGCCAATTTCTTTGTAGCGCTTGATGGTTTTTGCCACTGCACTTGGGGACACTTTCAAAGTTTTCCCAATTTTTCGGACTGACTTACCTTCATTTCTTAAAGTAATGATGGCCACTCGTTTTTCTTTACTTAGCTGCTACAAATTCTAACAGTCTATTCAGTAGGACTATCAGCTGTGTATCCACCAGACTTCTGCACTACACAACTGATGGTCCCAACCTCATTTATAAGGCAAGAAATCCCACTTATTAAACCTGACAGGGCACACCTGTGAAGTGAAGACCATTCCCGGTGACTACCTCTTGAAGCTCATCAAGAGAATGCCAAGAGTGTGCAAAGCAGTCATCAAAGCAAAAGGTGGCTACTTTGAAGAACCTAGAATATAAGACATATTTTCAGTTGTTTCACAATTTTTGTTAAGTATATAATTCCACATGTGTTATTTCATAGTTTTGATGCCTTCAGTGTGAATGTACAATTTTCATAGTCATGAAAATACAGAAAAATCTTTAAATGAGGTGTGTCCAAATTTTTGGTCTGTACTGTATATGTCAGTGTTATATTGACATCTTATTGACATCTCTCCATTATTAACCCGGCTTAATGTCACCCTACATTAGCAAGGTGACGTTAACCCTTTATTACCCCATATCCCACCGCTACAGGGGAGAGGGAAGAGAGAGTCTAAGGCCACGTTCACACGCTGCGGGTTCCTCTGCGGGTTAATCCCGCAGCGGAATTGAAAATCTGCAGGGCAAAACCGCTGCGGTTATCCCTGCAGATTTATCGCGGTTTGTTCCGTGGTTTCCGCTGCGGGATTACTGCTGTACTATTGATGCTGTATATGCAGCAATATGCAGTGTTATGACCCCAGTGGACAGGGTCTCAGAGGAACGTGTAAGTCTGCGAGATTCAAAAATCCAGCTCATAGGGCTGTGGTAACTGGGTTGACCAAATAGCTACTCCTAACGCCAACACTAGAAGTAGCCGGGGATCATGCCTACGGTGATCGCTAGATGACTCGCGCCAGCCGGAGAATCTAACTACCCCTAGGAGAAGAAAACAAAGACCTCTCTTGCCTCCAGAGAAAGGGACCCCAAAGCAAGATACAAGCCCCCCACAAATAATAACGGTGAGGTAAGAGGAAATGACAAACACAGAAATGAACCAGGTTCAGCAAAGAGAGGCCAGCTTACTAATAGCAGAATATAGCAAGATAACTTATCTGGTCAACAAAAACCCTATAAAAATCCACGCTGGAGATTCAAGAACCCCCGAACCATCTAACGGTCCGGGGGGAGAACACCAGCCCCCTAGAGCTTCCAGCAAAGGTCAGGATACAGATTGGAACAAGCTGGACAAAAATACCAAACAAAACAAAAGCAAAAAGCAAGGAAGCAGACTTAGCTTGAAATACAGGAACCAGGATCATAGGACAAGAGCACAACAGATTAGCTCTGATTTCAACGATGCCAGGCATTGAACTGAAGGTCCCGGGAGCTTATATAGCAACGCCCCTGAACTAACGGCCCAGGTGAGGATATAGGAAAAGACAGAAGCTCCAGAGTAAAATCACTAATGACCACTAGAGGGAGCAAAAAGCAAAATCACAACAGTACCCCCTCCCTTAGTGAGGGGTCACCGAACCCTCACCACGACCACCAGGGCGATCAGGACGAGCTGCGTGAAAGGCACGAACTAAATCGGCCGCATGAACATCAGAGGCGACCACCCAGGAATTATCTTCCTGACCATAGCCCTTCCACTTGACCAGGTACTGAAGCCTCCGCCTGGAGAGACGAGAATCCAAGATCTTCTCCACCACGTACTCCAACTCGCCCTCAACCAACACCGGAGCAGGAGGCTCAGCAGAAGGAACCACAGGCACAACGTACCGCCGCAACAAGGACCTATGAAACACGTTGTGGATAGCAAACGACACAGGAAGATCCAGGTGAAAGGATACAGGATTAAGGATTTCCAATATCTTGTAAGGACCAATAAAACGAGGTTTAAATTTGGGAGAGGAAACCTTCATAGGAACAAAGCGGGAAGAAAGCCACACCAAATCCCCAACACGTAGTCGGGGACCCACACTGCGGCGGCGGTTGGCAAAGCGCTGAGCCCTCTCCTGTGACAACTTCAAGTTGTCCACCACAAGATTCCAGATCCGCTGCAACCTATCCACCACAGAATCCACCCCAGGGCAGTCAGAAGGTTCCACATGACCCGAAGAAAAACGAGGGTGGAAACCAGAGTTGCAGAAAAACGGCGAAACCAAGGTGGCGGAACTAGCCCGATTATTAAGGGCAAACTCAGCCAACGGCAAGAAGGTCACCCAATCGTCCTGATCAGCAGAGACAAAACACCTCAAATAAGCCTCCAAAGTCTGATTAGTTCGCTCCGTCTGTCCATTAGTCTGAGGATGGAAAGCAGACGAAAACGACAAGTCAATGCCCATCCTACTACAAAAGGATCGCCAGAATCTGGAAACGAACTGGCATCCTCTGTCTGACACAATATTCTCAGGGATGCCGTGCAAACGAACCACGTTCTGGAAAAACACAGGAACCAGATCGGAAGAGGAAGGCAGCTTAGGCAAAGGAACCAAATGGACCATCTTGGAGAAGCGATCACATATCACCCAGATAACAGACATGCCTTGAGACACCGGAAGATCAGAAATGAAATCCATGGAGATATGTGTCCAAGGTCTCTTAGGGACAGGCAAGGGCAAGAGCAACCCGCTGGCACGAGAACAGCAAGGCTTAGCTCGAGCACAAGTCCCACAGGACTGTACAAATAACCGCACATCCCTAGACAAGGAAGGCCACCAAAAGGATCTGGCCACCAGATCTCTGGTGCCAAAAATTCCTGGGTGACCTGCCAACACCGAGGAATGAACCTCGGAAATGACTCTGCTGGTCCACTTATCAGGCACAAACAGTCTGTCAGGTGGACAAGAATCAGGCCTATCAGCCTGAAATCTCTGCAACACACGTCGCAGATCTGGAGAAATAGCTGACAAGATAATACCATCCTTAAGAATACCAACAGGTTCAGCGACTCCAGGAGCATCAGGCACAAAGCTCCTGGAAAGAGCATCGGCCTTCACATTTTTTGAACCTGGTAAATACGAGACAACAAAGTCAAAACGGGAGAAAAACAATGACCAGCGGGCCTGTCTAGGATTCAGGCGTTTAGCAGACTCGAGGTACATCAGATTTTTGTGATCAGTCAAGACCACCACACGATGCTTAGCACCCTCGAGCCAATGACGCCACTCCTCAAATGCCCATTTCATGGCCAACAACTCCCGATTGCCCACATCATAATTTCGCTCCGCAGGCGAAAACTTCCTAGAGAAAAAGGCGCAAGGTCTCATAACAGAGCAACCAGGGCCTCTCTGCGACAAAACGGCCCCTGCTCCAATCTCTGAAGCATCCACCTCAACCTGAAAGGGAAGCGAGACATCAGGCTGGCACAAAACAGGCGCCGAGGTAAACCGACGTTTCAACTCCTGGAAAGCCTCCACGGCAGCAGGAGCCCAATTAACCACATCGGAGCCCTTCTTGGTCATATCCGTCAAAGGTTTCACAATGCTAGAAAAGTTAGCGATAAAACGACGGTAGAAGTTAGCGAAACCCAAGAACTTCTGAAGACTCTTAACTGACGAGGGCTGAGTCCAATCAAGAATAGCTCGGACCTTGACTGGGTCCATCTCCACAGCAGAAGGGGAAAAAATGAACCCCAAAAAGGGAACCTTCTGTACACCAAAAAGACACTTTGAGCCCTTGACAAACAAAGAATTTTCACGCAAAATTTTAAAGACCATCCTGACCTGCTCCACATGCGAGTCCCAATTATCAGAAAAAACCAGAATATCATCCAGATAAACGATCAAAAATTTATCCAGATAGTTCCGGAAAATGTCATGCATAAAGGACTGAAAAACTGAAGGGGCATTAGAGAGCCCAAAAGGCATCACCAAGTACTCAAAATGACCTTCGGGCGTATTGAATGCGGTTTTCCATTCATCCCCTTGCTTAATGCGCACAAGGTTGTACGCACCACGAAGGTCTATCTTGGTAAACCACTTGGCTCCTTTAATCCGGGCAAACAAGTCAGACAACAGCGGCAAAGGATACTGAAATTTGACAGTGATCTTATTTAAAAGCCGATAGTCAATACAAGGCCTCAAAGATCCGTCCTTTTTAGCCACAAAAAAGAATCCCGCACCAAGAGGGGAAGAAGACGGACGGATGTGTCCTTTCTCCAGAGACTCCTTGATATATGAACGCATAGCGGTATGTTCAGGTATCAACAGATTAAACAGTCTTCCCTTAGGAAATTTACTGCCTGGAATCAAATCTATTGCACAGTCACATTCCCTATGAGGAGGCAATGCACTGGACCTGGACTCGCTAAAGACATCCTGATAATCAGACAAATACTCCGGAACTTCCGAAGGCGTAGAAGAAGCAATAGACACAGGCAGGGAATCCTCATGAATACCACGACAGCCCCAACTAGACACTGACATAGCCTTCCAGTCAAGGACTGGATTATGGGTCTGTAACCATGGCAGCCCCAAAACAACCAAATCATGCATTTTATGTAGAACGAGAAAACGTATCACCTCGCGGTGTTCAGGAGTCATGCACATGGTAACCTGTGTCCAATACAGCGGTTTATTTTCTGCTAATGGCGTAGCATCAATACCCCTAAGAGGAATAGGATTTTCTAATGGTTCAAGAATAAAACCACAGCGCTTAGCAAATGAGAGATCCATAAGACTCAGGGCAGCACCTGAATCTACAAACGCCATGACAGGATAAGATGACAGTGAGCAAATCAAAGTTACAGACAGAATAAACTTAGGATGCAAATTACCAACGGTGACAGGACTAACAACCTTAGATATACGTTTAGAGCATGCTGAGATAACATGTGTAGAATCACCACAGTAGTAGCACAAGCCATTCCGGCGTCTATGAATTTTCCTCTCATTTCTAGTCAGGATTCTATCACATTGCATCAAATCAGGTGTCCGTTCAGACAACACCATGAGGGAATTTGCGGTTTTTCTATCACATTGCATCACATCAGGTGTCTGTTCAGACAACAACATGAGGGAATTTGCGGTTTTGCGCTCCCGCAACCGCCGGTCAATTTGAATAGCCAGGGACATGGTATCATTCAGACCTGTGGGAATGGGAAAACCCACCATAACATTCTTAATGGCCTCAGAAAGGCCATTTCTAAAATTAGCGGCCAGTGCACACTCGTTCCAATGTGTCAGCACGGACCATTTCCGAAATTTTTGGCAATACACCTCAGCCTCGTCCTGGCCCTGAGACATAGCCAGCAAGGCTTTCTCTGCCTGAATCTCAAGATTGGGTTCCTCATAAAGTAAACCGAGCGCCAGAAAAAACGCATCAATATCAGCCAATGCCGGATCTCCTGGCGCCAACGAAAAAGCCCAATCTTGAGGGTCACCCCGTAAGAATGAAATAACAATTTTTACTTGTTGAGCAGAGTCTCCAGATGAACAAGGTTTCAGGGACAAAAACAATTTACAATTATTCCTGAAATTCCTAAACTTAAATCGGTCTCCTGAAAACAGTTCAGGAATCGGAATCTTGGGTTCAGACCTAGGATTTCTGGTAACATAATCTTGTATACCCTGCACACGAGCGGCAAGCTGGTCCACACTTGTAATCAAGGTCTGGACATTCATATCTGCAGCAAGCTTAAGCCACTCTGAGGTAAAGGGGAAAAGAAAAAAAAAAAAATGAGAGAGGGAAAAAAAAACTCAAAATTTTCTTTCTTATAATCCCACTTCTGCAATGCATTAAACATTTAATACTGGCCTGGCATACTGTTATGACCCCAGTGGACAGGGTCTCAGAGGAACGTGTAAGTCTGCGAGATTCAAAAATCCAGCTCATAGGGCTGTGGTAACTGGGTTGACCAAATAGCTACTCCTAACGCCAACACTAGAAGTAGCCGGGGATCATGCCTACGGTGATCGCTAGATGACTCGCGCCAGCCGGAGAATCTAACTACCCCTAGGAGAAGAAAACAAAGACCTCTCTTGCCTCCAGAGAAAGGGACCCCAAAGCAAGATACAAGCCCCCCACAAATAATAACGGTGAGGTAAGAGGAAATGACAAACACAGAAATGAACCAGGTTCAGCAAAGAGAGGCCAGCTTACTAATAGCAGAATATAGCAAGATAACTTATCTGGTCAACAAAAACCCTATAAAAATCCACGCTGGAGATTCAAGAACCCCCGAACCGTCTAACGGTCCGGGGGGAGAACACCAGCCCCCTAGAGCTTCCAGCAAAGGTCAGGATACAGATTGGAATAAGCTGGACAAAAATACCAAACAAAACAAAAGCAAAAAGCAAGGAAGCAGACTTCGCTTGAAATACAGGAACCAGGATCATAGGACAAGAGCACAACAGATTAGCTCTGATTTCAACGATGCCAGGCATTGAACTGAAGGTCCAGGGAGCTTATATAGCAACGCCCCTAAACTAACGGCCCAGGTGAGGATATAGGAAAAGACAGAAGCTCCAGAGTCAAATCACTAATGACCACTAGAGGGAGCAAAAAGCAAAATCACAACAATGCAGCATCAGTAGTAATGTAAAAAATAATAAAAATTGGCTATACTCACCCTCTGACGTCGCGATCTCCCCGGCGCTGCAAGCGGCTGTGCCGACAAGGACCTTCGTGACGTCACGGTCATGTGACCGCGGCGTCATCACAGTCATGTGACCGCGACGTCACCACAGGTCCTGTTCGGCACAGCAACTGAGACCGGACGCCGCGGGCAGCGCTGAGAGGTGAGTATAGCATGATTTTTTATTTTAATTCTTTTTTTTACACCCAAATATGGTTCCCAGGGCCTGGAGGAGAGTCTCCTCTCCTCCACCCCGGGTACCACCCGCACATTAACCGCTTACTTCCCGCAACGTGGGCACAGCCCCATGCGGGAAGTAAGCGGTTCAATGCATTCCTATGGGTGCAGAATCGCAGCGATTCTGCACAAAGAAGTGACATGCTGCGGGTTGTAAACCGCTGCGTTTCTGCGCGGTTTTTCCCGCAGCATGTGCACAGCGGTGTGCGGTTTCCATAGGGTTTACATGTTAATGTAAACGCTATGGAAACTGCTGCGGACCCGCAGCATCAAAATCGCCGCGGTTCCGCGGTAAAAACCGCAAAGTGTGAACATGGCCTAAGTGCCAGAATAGGCGCATCTTTACAGATGTTTTTAGCCGGGGGGGGGGGGGGGCAATAACCATGGACCCTCTCTAGACTATTAATATGCCCTCAGTCACTGGCTTTCCCACTCTGGTGGAGAAAGTTGCACGGGAGCCCACACCATTTTTTTCCGTGATTTAACCCTTTATTTTAACACCTAGAGATCCCAAATTTTGCACGCAGACACTAGTAATATTAGTGAGGAATATGTAAAAAAAATAAGGGATATGAGATGGTTTACTGTATGTAATCATGTCTCATATCATGTCAGGTTTGGGAAGGAGATAGCAAAAGCCGACAATTGAATTACCGGCTTTTCTGCTATCTAGCTCTGTATTAAATATGAATATTTATATGTGTGTCAATGACATGTGTGTATATATATATATATATATATATATATATATATATATATATATATATATATATATATATATAATATATATATATCCCTATACTATGTGTAGACGTTAACTTTATCTGTTCTATTCTAACCTGTCAGTGTAATTTTACTGTACACCGCACTGAATTGCAGGCTTTTCTATAGAACACCGCTGCGTATTTCTCGCAAGTCACACTGCTGGTCCATGTGTAATCCGTATTTTTCTCGCCCCCATAGACTTTCATTGGCGGATTTTTTGTGCAATACGCTGATAAGCGCAGCATGCTGTGATTTTCTCAGCCTGTAAAATACAGCCGAGAAATATGCGGCAGATAGGAGCTGCCCCATAGAGAATCATTGGTCTGCGTGCAATGCGTTGTTTTTGCGCCTCTCATACGTCTGTATTCCTCTCTAATGTGATCCCGGCCTTACGACGAGGATTACTTCCCGGCCTCTGAAGGGCCTGTGGAAGATGGGGTTTGGGAGTACAAGTGGGCCCAGTGTATTTTCCATAGGTGCTTTGTAAATATTCTTGAGTTCATTGGTAGCAGAATCTTAAAGAGGACCTGTCAAAACCAGTTTTCACTCCTATTTCATTCCTTCTGCTCCCCTGAAGATTCTGCTATTTTTTGATTTTCAAAAAGGGATGGTTAAAAGTATGCCTTTCACTGGCCACATGGACAATAGAATAAAGTTGTTATTTCTTTACTTAGTTATATAGCGCCATTAATTCCACAACACTTTACAGACATTATCATCACTGTCCCCATTGGGGCTCCCAATCTAGAATCCCTATCAGTATGACTCTGGAATGTCGGAGGAAACTGGAGATCCCGGAGGAAGCCCACACAAACACGGGGAGAACATACAAACTCCTGCAGATGTTGTCCTTGGTGGGATTTGAACCCAGGACCCCAGTTCTACAAAGAAACAATGCTAACCACTGAGCCACCGTGCTGCCTCTTCTATGGCAGAATGTTGTGGACATGCTCTGAGAAATGTGTAGAAATCATTGTGCATGGAGGGGAGAAAGTAAGCTGTGACTAGCAGACATTGTGATTGGTCGCTTTGTAGCCCATTCTTAGGGTGTGGACACACTGTTGTAAACAGTCCTTTACGCTGATTGCCATGTCATGCAATCCCTGCAGCTAATGTTACGTGATCCCCGGGAGAGCAAGTGCCAACACCGCAGGAATGGCGTTGGTACCAGAGGTGAGTATAGGAATGCTTGGACTGGCCCACAGGGGAACAGGACAATCCTCCGGTAGGCCCCTGTGAAGCAGTGCTGATGAGTAATGCTATGACACTTGATTCACAATTTGCAGAAACAGGTATAATCTAATCATTCATTAGACAAGCTAGCCAAATTCATATTACATAGAAGCAAAAATTTGTGTACTGGGGTCAGGTTATTTTTGCATGTAGCTGAAAAATGGGCCCCAAGAATCAATGTTACTGGTGAGTAGGGATGAGCGGACTTTTAATCCAAAGTACAGTTCGGGTAATAGAACTCTACCCAAACGTGAGCCCAAACCCAGGAGAAATCTGTGTTCAGAGTTGATCACCAACTTTGCAGTTTGAGTTCACTCATCTCTACTGGTGGGCCTTTGCTAACTCCGTTTCGACACTGACTATTATTATTTTACAAGGGGTGAAATATGAAGATTGAGAAGGGGTTGTCAGAGTAGTGGAAAACCTTTTAAGGGGCAATTGGACATTTCTGCTATAAAAGAATGTTTCTGAGATGGGAAAGGAGTTGATTAGAACCAAATATTACCTGTTCCATTTCCATACTTCTCTGTTCGGATATATTTCTTGACAATCTTTTGTCAACTTTTTTTACTGCTTTATGGTTCTCCTTAATCATTGGCCATTTATTGTAGTTTATTTCCATTATTTTCATTTGTTTGAAAGGGTGGAGCTGTAACGGCAAACCCAGTCAATGGACAAGAGTTCTGAGGTTTTTGGAAAAAGCAAGGCAGCCATGTTTTTTTTTGTGAGTTACCTACAACCCCTTTATTTTTCTACACTAGTACTCCATTCAGCCAGATTGTGTTCACATTGTGGTAGATCGGCTCGCTCGGCTGCACACGGAGGTAGACACAGGTACACTGTCACTTTAAATCGTCCGTGGATTTATTTTACAAAGTGGCATAAACCGACACAAAGTGAAAATAAGCATGACCCTTTGGCCAAAACAGGAAAACAAGACAAAATGGTATACATTCTCGCCAGCTGCAGGGACCTGCCCACTCGGGATATAACAGCCAGGTTCTGTATAGATAACACAAAACCACTTCTCTGGAGCTGCAGGCTCCAGGCCCACTGAACACTCAACATCCCTGGAGGCCCACTATGTAAACCCCAGACCACACCCGGGAGTGGAGCTAAGGTGGAAAACCTCCCACCCGCTCTATGGTTGTCCATAAAACCCCAGACCTTAAAATGGCCGATTAATATCTCTGAACACATAGTGTGCTGTAACAAACTTCTGGGGTTCACATCACTGAAGCTAATAGCCTAAGTGAAACGTATCTCCCCTCCAGCACTTTGCTAGTTACTCTATCACAGCATGCAAATGTTAATGGATCATCACACTTACCTAATCAAATTTTTCAAGATCGTCCCATATAATCCATGGGCAGAAACGTTACCCCTCTGATTTGTCATTCAACGAGGATAATATATTAGCATATTTGAGAGGAACATCTCAACAGCATCCTGTCATAGTGATGCGCCCTTCTATACTTCGGCTCTTCATATCACAATGCGTACAGGGCAAAATGTCCAGCCTTCCCACCCCCTAAATAAAATATATAAATAAATCGATTTTGTGATACTCTGTCGGGAGACGTTTATGCTGTATATGTCTATATGTGGCCACCCAGTGGTTGTGATGTGAATTGTAGTCTGTGAAGTGTTTTTCTAGCATGTCACAATAATAGACATTGTATTTTTATCACTATAAATTGGAGTTCCAAATCAAACTCAAGAAAAGGAAAGGGTGGAGAGCTCTGTAACAAGGCCAGCCATAATTCCCTTTATTGTGGTGCAAGAATTAAGCTTTGTGTAGTAACAAAAAAAAGGAAAAGAAAAGAAAAAAAAAGACCTAATGACCTCATTACTGTAATGGAATATACATACCAATCAGCATGTCTCCATGATGCCTGGCAATATAAATCAGCAGGTCGAGCTGCGCGTTTGCTGCAGCTGAAGTCAATAAGACCATTTTTATTGTACAATGATAAGTTCTCCAAGGAAGAAATTGGCAAGGAAAACAGCAGCTTAGAAAGGTTGTGTGATTACATAGTAAGGATCCCCTTTGGATTATACAAAAGAGAAACACACAGGAGGAGGTAAGCTGGAGCTGACTGTAAGAACAGGCATTTAGGGAACTAGTTTCACCATTTTGACAGAAGTATATTGGTTCCTCTGGTGCCCCTGCCAGGGGAATATGGCTACTTTTATATAGTTATATATTTTATTACTGTATATACTATTCTTCTAATCCCCATGACAGCTTTATTATACGCATATGATTAACTACTTAATTATCCAAATAGTCTACCCCTAAATCACATTTGGTCTATAAAGGGTCGCTGCGGTGCACTTTCTTCATTATTAGGTATATAGCAAGGATGACGTTTCGCTGACAGGTGGCTTACACCTGTGCACACAGTTGCTTGTTTTTCAAGCAGTTTTTCAATTTTACCCATTAAAAGGATCTGAGAGTAACATTTTAAGGACTTTAATTTGTCAGAAAACAAATTCAATACAAAATCCTCAACAGTCTGCAATTTATATCGCAACCACTTGGTGGTCACAAATACACTTTAAAAAAAAAAAAAAAAAAGTGGTGATCCCGTGCCTGTCATATTAAGGGGAATCGGTCAGGTCATTTTTGTGTACCCTACTAATAGTATCCTGAAATAGGACTTGGGCAGCCCTTTCAGGATACGTAACTTATTTTTCTACGTTGCCCCGTTGTGTTGCTTTAAGCCCCTGAATATTGTCACGTGTCGGAAAGTCAAGTGTATGTTAATGCAAAATCAATATTCACCCCTTCCCCCTGCCTATAATCCCACCCACCCATCTACTGGTGTCAGTGATTCAGTCAGATTTCCCGAGGATCAAGTCACAATTCTCAGACTGGCCATCTGCTCTCCTGACCTGGGAGTGACAGCTGCATAGGAACACATGTAGTCACGCTCAGGTCAGGAGAGCTGACGGCCAGTCCGAGCATTGCGACTAGATCCTCGGGTGAGTAACTCAGCAGTCTGACAGCACCCAATCATTGATGTCGGTGCAGAGGGGTGGGCGGGATTGTGGACAGGGAAAGGGTGAATATTCATTATTCATTTGGAATTTACATACACTTAGCTAGCCTGCACGTGACCATACATTTTCAGGGGCTTGCAGCAACACAATGGGGGAACGTACAAAACTAAAAGTTACATATCCTTAAAGGGCTGCCCAAGTCCTATTTCAGGATATTATGAGCAGGGTACACAAAAAAGAGCTGACAGATTCCCTTTAAGATGTGTTGAGCCTAGAGGAAAAGTAAGAATGGACATATATCGCTATACTAGAAATGGCAGCCGTATAGGTATCAGACTTAGGTTACTGAGATGTGAAGCACAATGCACTATTTTTATAACAAAGCTGTAGACAATTTCATGACATTGTTCTTCTGGTGGAGACATAATAAGACTTTCATAGAGGTGTCAACTGCACCTCCATATGACTCAGACTCGCTAGACACTAGCAGACAATAGGTTTGCATAAATGTCTGTCTGAGTCTGACGGAGCCAATGCTGCAGTGCCAGGGCCTAAGTGACTCCATATTACAGATGTGACTTATGAATCCCCCAGCGCTCAGTGTGATTTCTGTGTTACACATACTCCAGGCCAGAACCCATCCAGTCACTCCATACATTTGTGCAGCGCCCCAGAGTCCTGGTCGTTGCAGTACTGTGGCTCCGCCACTAAGGGGAGCTATAGTACGTCTGATGGCACTGAAGGAGTTCATCTGATCAGGTATCACAGACACCAATACATTTCACAGCTGGGCCACCAGGGGGAGCTAAGGGTTCTATTCACTAGGCCACTCCCCACCATTGAGGGTAAACTGGGGGTCAGGCAGGAAGTTAGACAGAAAGCTGACTGGGTTAGAACCAGGCAACACCTTGTGGCAGAGGGTGTTGCGGGAGAAGATTCGGTAGGGTCTCTGTCAGGGGTGGGATCCTGACAGAGGCTTGGCAACTTGAGCGAACGTAACGGGACCGTGCCTGCTCAGTATAGCGGCGGTACCCAAGGAAGGATTGAAAGCGAGATAGATTGTGCTGAGTGAGAAACGAGATCAAAGCAACAAGGAGAATACCAGTAGGAGTCGTGCTGTAAGACCGAGGCAACATCCTACTGAGGCGCACAACCGGCGGCCGGAACGCCGAGGGAGTATTACAATATTCAGCTTCAAGCAATACTCTAAACAGCGGCAGGACAGTCAGTCTAAGGCGGGCTGTCTCACTTAAATCACCTATGCAGTCTTGGGGGGCAACTTGTGGAGAGGGGCGACTCTAGGGTCCCGGAAGAGCTCCGAGCCTACCCGTCATACGGGTGCCGTTCCAACCGTAACATCAGGGAGGGACGGAGGATTAGCAGAACATCATCTAATCGAGTTGTGAGGGAACTTAAGAAACGGACACAACAGTTGTGGGGACTTTCCGTAAGCACAGCAGGGAAGGACCGCAACACACAGCGCTAGGAGGTAGGCGCAGATTTCCACCTGTTAAGAGAACTCTGGAGGTGCCATTGCACTGGCCGGACTTGCGCAGCCTGGTTATCTGGACTCCGGACTGAGGACCCAGAGATCTTCAGTAAAGAGGTAAAGAGACTGCAACCTGGTGTCCTCGTTATTTATTGCACCGCACCACTACAGCCTCACCACCACCATCATCCATCATATCTTTCATTGTACGCCCCTCAGCAGGGTCACGGACCGGGCCTAGCCACCGTGACAACCCCAGAGCAGAGACTCAGAGGCCCGGTACCGGGTACCCCTCGGCCCTGTGGCAGTGGGGGCGCTGCAACTTGGCGTCACGAACAGGATCTACTTAAGCCTGAAGAATCAGGTCATGTGTGCCTTGGAACTGTGATTTACTGTGCTTGGATTGTACTTTATTGCAAAGACTGTGGATTGTCACTTGCCGCCAAAAGTTCGCGCCAAAACCGCCGCCATTACGGCGCTAAGGAGAGCGCAGGAGAAGAAGAAGGGTGTGGAAGTGGGCGTGAACAGGCTGAAGAGCGCGAAAGACAATGGCCGCCCAGTCTAAATATCTCGGCCCCTTGAGGACGTGTCCGTCAGCAGCCGAGATCCGCCTCCTGATCCTCAATGGTGGGCAGAGACAGAGAAAACGAAACCGCCCACGAAGGAGAGAGCGGGAAAAGGACCAGGAAGAAGAAGTCAGCGACATGGAGGACGCCATGGCGAGCCGCCCGGAGCCGGAGCGTGGGGTCGGAGCAGAGGACTCCCCCAGCCACCCGGAGGGGCACCGCAACCAGGCCTCCACCGCTGATGCTGAATTCCTGCAGGCCGGAGTGGACGAGCTCAGCGACCGACCCTGGCGGACGCAGCTGAGCACTGAGGCCGGGTGGAAGAAGATCTTCATCGGGAGCCTCGCCGGACGCCTGTCGGCAGCCTCGTCTGGTCCGGAGCAGGGAAGAAGTTCCAGTGCTCCGAAGCTGGAAAGCCAGGCCCTGCCGGAAAGCGGTATGCTGCATGCAGAGGTGACAACGCCGCGGCACAAGGCCCCGCAACCAGCGTTCCAGATCCCAGCGGAGGCAGAGCAGACCGGCACCGGAGGGACCGCATCTGAAGCAGGTATGAAGGACGATCCTGCCCTGACGACCGACACCACTCCAGTGACTGCTAGTGCCACAGCTGCTGATTCCGTTCCAGTGACTGATTTTGCAGCAGCCGCTACCTCTGCTGCAGCAAATGCCCATACTCAAGCTGCGTGGACCTCCATCGCTGCGCATGATTTAACTGTACATGAAAGACGGATTAACGGCATTTGTCCAGCACTGGGTGTGACCCTGGACCTCACTTTGCCCAGGCCAAGAAGGGTTAAGTGCCAGGTGCAGCCCTGGAAGCCGTCCAACTAAACCTCGGAAACCTGAAACTGTACATAGTTAACTGTTTGTTTCCCTGCTTTTTGCTACTTTAAACCCGACCTGGGTTATTCTTAAAGGGATCCCTTTGTTTACCCGGGATCCCTTCTTCTGCTTTTTTGTTTTGTTTCCTGTTTATTCATCACTTAAAGAAATGCTGGATCATGAACAATGCATGATACAAACTTCTTGTAAATAGTTTGCACCTTCTTAAAGGTGCTCCCTACTGGTTTCATATAAAAGAGAGACTCTTTGCGAAGATACCGCACTGGAGCTTTTGCTGAGTATGGACTGGTAGCTTGAGAAGATGTGCTACCTCATAAAGACTTGGTCCCCTCATAAAGGGGATGTTCACGTATTGCGCTGATGAACCGTATTGCCTTAAGACAGTTGGGTGGCAATAATGTCTTGGAAAGAGAAAGTAATAATGTTGATATGAACACGTTAAATGTACCTAACTAGTTAAATGTGAAAAGTGTTTGATAATGTTGACAGAAGAACGAGGACAGGAAGTGAACCCGTAAGGGTTAGTAGTAAGTCCTCTTAGGAGCCAGATATAGATGGCTCAGTGATTTCAAACTGAAGGTAAATGTTATGTTCTATACTATGTATAGTAGTTGAAAAGACAGAAGGCTCGGGCTGAAAGGAGCGGTCCTGTAAAGAAAGGAGAGGCAGTAGGTCTGGTGCCGTTAGGACAGGCGGTCCTGCAGATTTAAAGAAGGAGAATGTAAAGTTAAATTGCCTTATAATGTGATTATAAGAAGGTCTTTAGCGGATTCAGAGTGTATGTCCTTAAAGGCAATGTTAAATTATGGTTCAAGAATTTGTACTAAGTAGAATACCCGGTTGGGTAAGAAAAGTTACTTATAGCATGTTGCTATGATATTTAACCATGTTTGTAACGTTCAAGTGTCCTCACCTCCCATAAAGGGAAGCTCTGTTCAAGTATACTTATTGTTATTGCACTCAACAAATTGTATGTCTTTTTGCTAACCTGTATTGTTGTTTTCTTCCCAGTCCCGGAGTACTGGATTTAACCGGGGGGGAGTGCAGCGCCCCAGAGTCCTGGTCGTTGCAGTACTGTGGCTCCGCCACTAAGGGGAGCTATAGTACGTCTGATGGCACTGAAGGAGTTCATCTGATCAGGTATCACAGACACCAATACATTTCACAGCTGGGCCACCAGGGGGAGCTAAGGGTTCTATTCACTAGGCCACTCCCCACCATTGAGGGTAAACTGGGGGTCAGGCAGGAAGTTAGACAGAAAGCTGACTGGGTTAGAACCAGGCAACACCTTGTGGCAGAGGGTGTTGCGGGAGAAGATTCGGTAGGGTCTCTGTCAGGGGTGGGATCCTGACAGAGGCTTGGCAACTTGAGCGAACGTAACGGGACCGTGCCTGCTCAGTATAGCGGCGGTACCCAAGGAAGGATTGAAAGCGAGATAGATTGTGCTGAGTGAGAAACGAGATCAAAGCAACAAGGAGAATACCAGTAGGGGTCGTGCTGTAAGACCGAGGCAACATCCTACTGAGGCGCACAACCGGCGGCCGGAACGCCGAGGGAGTATTACAATATTCAGCTTCAAGCAATACTCTAAACAGCGGCAGGACAGTCAGTCTAAGGCGGGCTGTCCCACTTAAATCACCTATGCAGTCTTGGGGGGCAACTTGTGGAGAGGGGCGACTCTAGGGTCCCGGAAGAGCTCCGAGCCTACCCGTCATACGGGTGCCGTTCCAACCGTAACATCAGGGAGGGACGGAGGATTAGCAGAACATCATCTAATCGAGTTGTGAGGGAACTTAAGAAACGGACACAACAGTTGTGGGGACTTTCCGTAAGCACAGCAGGGAAGGACCGCAACACACAGCGCTAGGAGGTAGGCGCAGATTTCCACCTGTTAAGAGAACTCTGGAGGTGCCATTGGACCAGCCGGACTTGCGCAGCCTGGTTATCTGGACTCCGGACTGAGGACCCAGAGATCTTCAGTAAAGAGGTAAAGAGACTGCAACCTGGTGTCCTCGTTATTTATTGCACCGCACCACTACAGCCTCACCACCACCATCATCCATCATATCTTTCATTGTACGCCCCTCAGCAGGGTCACGGACCGGGCCTAGCCACCGTGACAACCCCAGAGCAGAGACTTAGAGGCCCGGTACCGGGTACCCCTCGGCCCTGCGGCAGTGGGGGCGCTGCACTTGTATAGAGTGAAGCCACATCCTCTAGTCTGCCAGGCCCACTGGACAGCCATGTCACTAGTCGGGGTGCGGCCTCGCTCAATTTTTGGTCAGAACCCAGCGATTCCTCGCAGGACACAATGCTGTGGGGGATTCATAAGTTTGCAGTCACACAGACTAACTGCATCTTTATCGATTTGGACCAGACAACCCGTTTATTCTATTCTGAATTTAAATTTGGACATTATTTCATTACAACCATTGTGTAATCTGACCGTAATTGTCACACTGCTAAGGAATAATAATCATATACTTCTTTAAAGAGGATGTGTCACCAGGTCAAAAGTGGGCAGTGTATGCTCTCCCTTTATTCTCTCTGCTCCCCTGAGTGTTTTGCTTTTTGTTTTGTTTAAATCTGATATATGGTTCCTGAGATATGAGCCTTTAAACTTGATAGAAATATTTGCGGTCTTCATCAAGTGGGCGTGACTAACGGATTATCTGAGGGCGTGTCTTTGCATAATTACCCTGCCAGCCACACCCTCTTTTTAAAGATCATAAAAATTACCTCTGCATTAAAAGGCCTATATCTCTGGAACCGTATGGCAGATTTACAATATGGAAAAAAAAATATAATACTCGGGGGAACAGCAGGAGTAAAATGAGAAAAAAAAACTGGCCACATGTGACAGGTCCTCTTTAAATGAATGCAGGTTTTCCAATAATATATAATGCAATTCTTAAGTATCTGTCAATGTAAATTTGTCTACCGAAATGCCATATGTGCCGTTCAGGGCCAGTCTATGGCTGAGTGACAGCAGAATCAATACAATGTGAACAGTGCAATATAAAATATTGTACATGATATCGGAGCTTTGCATTCTCAGTGGCGCAGTCTCAGAACGTGCTGCGTTTTCAGCACCCTGGACAGATCAGATGTGTCCTTGTTCTTATCTACTAGCAGGGATAGTGGGAATGGCTGGTAGGAGAATGCAGGCATCAGTAGTAACATCCAAGACGATGAGTTGCTTTTCCCTGATTCCAGCTAGTCTGTCTTGCTCAAACACCCCGCAAGCGAGGAGATATCACATCAGGAGACAACTCTGCCTCATAGAGCCGACAAACCCTGGCAGCTGCAATCACTAACCTCCCGAGATGTGCCCACATTTACCATCACAACAGGAGGAAATGAATGCGACCGTCTGCATCAGTCTATGCATATCACTGACACCTGACAAGGCTGGCGTACATTCCTTCAAGCATCAGTCCATTTTATCTGCTATGTCTATTTAGATCAGTTTGTTCTAATTCTCTCTTTTCTTTTTTTCTAAGCTCAGGCTCAGAGAAAATGGAACGCCCAGGCCAGACATCCAATTCGCAGCCAAGAAATATCATGAAGATTGGCTAGGTTGCCTTAAAATGTAGAGAAAGAGAGAAGAACGTTCTTGTTTCAGCGGTGAAGATATAAATGTCTTGTATTATGTGCAAATTCTATTACCATTTTATGAACGTCTACGGAGGACAGAACCGTGTTTGTTTTGTCTGGAGAAAAAATGAATGGAATTGGTTAATTTCTAAAAATATATGTAAATGCAAACCAGACCTGGGTACGGTTCAGGATGGTTAAGAGCCGGCACAGACAAAGCCCTTTGGAGGGGCAGAACCGGAGTCATCATTGATAAAGGGTTAGATATTTGGGAATAGTTGGACAATTGGTTGTAAGGAGTAAGTGACAGATCAGCAATTCGATAGTAGGACATAATTTGAGGTTTGAGTATTGGGTTTCTGGAAATAAATAGGGGGTTAATGATAAATATCGGAACATGGTTAAAGAGTTGGGTGTTGGATTGTCGAGCATAAGTTGAGAACTTAGTGGTAGAGAATAGTGGGTGGATTGCATTTTTTGGTAATTTTAGAGGCTGAGTAGTAGAGAATAGTTGGAAGGTTGGATGTCTGATGGAAAGGCATAATTGTAGTTTTTTGCGGTTGGTAATGAGCACAGTTGATGTTTTTGGACTCCAGAGTAGGACATGGTTAGTTGTTTTGGGTAGTAGAGACTTGATGACAGGTTGAGTGTTAGATTGTTAAGTATAGGAGAATTGAGAACTTGTTCCAAAGGCATAATTCGAAGATTAGGAATCCAGTTGTTTTAACAAATGAACCAAGTCACAGGAAATTGTTGGAGGATTAAGTGTTCCTTGGTATTCAAAGATCACCGGTTTGGTAGTATCGTAGGTTATGGAGTATTGTGTGTTTGATTTGTAGAGCAAAAACAGGAGAACTGGAATATACGATTTGAGCAATGTCATTGAATGGCCCTCAAACCTCTAGGATTTACCATTATTCAGATCCTGTAAATCCAAATTTCCTCCAAATACAAGTTCCTGGTTAAGAAATTGCTGCTAGAGCAACTTAAAACCTAGATCTTCAAGCCCCTGATACTCAGCCTTTTTTGGAGGTTGCGTACTTCAACAAAGCCTCTGCAAGTCTGTTAATCTTGAGTCCTGATGGTGGGCATGGGATTTGGGGCAGAAGTTTTGTATCCACCGTGAGTGAAGGGAGTCTGCCTTACTGTTTTATGAGGCTCTATCTGGTTAATTTACACTTTTTTCCATGTCTTAAAATAAAAAGCAACTCCCCCCCACCCCGACTCAAGGATCCAGCTATGCGTCTTGAATGCCTTCTCTGCTTGACTCTATAGGGTTGATGTCATCCGTAACTGTTCCAATGATTTATTTACAACCTGCAGATGTTTTCTTCTTTCTAATCACAGATTATTTTCTTTGCATCTAACATGAATTCTGAAAGTATTTTAACTACAAAAGCTTTTTTCTCTTAGCGTTCTGTTTCTCATCTTGCTATATTTGAAGCTTCCCTTGGAGATTACTTTTATTTTTTTAAACTCAGAGACTTGAGAATTCATTAGCAATCAAATCTATTGCCCAAAAGACATCACTTGCAATTTAATTATTAACATATGTGGAAAAGGCAGGCGATGAAAAATGGGGCACATCAAGCAGACAGGTGCAGGTGACTGGCACTTTAGAGGAAAACAAAGTGGAATTGTACAAGAATGTTCAGAAGTAAATTGTACAGGAATTTTGCATTAGCATCAAAGGGCATTCAGGAACTGATTAAATACTTGTCACATAATTCCTCTACACAAATGCATTTAAATGAAGGCTAAAACAATCACTTGGGACTTATTCTTTCTGTGCTCCCAGATAATCACCACTAATCTTCCTGTTGTAGAAGGCAAATGTATCCCCCACACAACCCTTCTGTGAACCAGAGCAAAGAGTTACTGAGGCTCAGCGGCTCCTGCTCGGCAAGAACTGTCCAGTCCATTTGTATTATACCTTGTGGCCTTCTACTTATAATAGGGCGTATGGTATCCGTCTGCTTCTGTAATGCAGACCTATAGGCAGGGCCGGACTGGCCATCGGGCAGTTCTGGCAAATGCCAGAAGGGCCGGTGGCAGTAGTGGGCCGCTCGAGTGTGCCGCTGTCGGCACACTCTCCCCGCTGTCGGCGCACTCCCGGCCCCGCATTCAACTATACCGGCGTCATAGACACCGGTACAGTTGAATGCAATGATGGAGGAGAGAGCGTCTGCTGACGCTTCCTCTCCCATCATTCCCCGCTCTGCCTGCCGCTGACACTGCGTGTGCGCGATGACGTCATATCATCGCGCACCTGCTGTGTGACCGGGCGGGCAGACTGCGACTGCTGAGAGTGAGACCAGAGCCAGAGCAGCGCGGGGCAGGAGAAAAGGTGAGTAGAGTGTTTTTGTTTTTTTTTATCAATGAGTGATGACTGGATTGTGGAGCTATTGGGGGGGGGGGGCTGTGCTGCATTCCATTCTATGGGCCTCTGCTGCATTATATTCTATGGGGCTGGCTGCATTCCATTCTATGGGCCTCTGCTGCATTATATTCTATGGGGCTGTGCTGCATTCCATTCTATGGGCCTCTGCTGTATTATATTCAATGGGGCTGGCTGCATTCCATTCTATGGGCCTCTGCTGCATTATATTCTATGGGGCTGGCTGCATTCCATTCTATGGGCCTGTGCTGCATTATATTCTATGGGCCTGTGCTGCATTATATTCTATGGGCCTGTGCTGCATTATATTCTATGGGGCAGGCTGCATTCCATTCTATGGGCCTGTGCTGCATTATATTCTATGGGGCTGGCTGCATTCCATTCTATGGGCCTGTGCTGCATTATATTCTATGGGCCTGTGCTGCATTATATTCTATGGGGCTGGCTGCATTCCATTCTATGGGCCTCTGCTGCATTATATTCTATGGGGCTGGCTGCATTCCATTCTATGGGCCTGTGCTGCATTATATTCTATGGGCCTCTGCTGCATTATATTCTATGGGGCTGGCTGCATTCCATTCTATGGGCCTCTGCTGCATTATATTCTATGGGGCTGGCTGCATTCCATTCTATGGGCCTGTGCTGCATTATATTCTATGGGCCTGTGCTGCATTATATTCTATGGGCCTGTGCTGCATTATATTCTATGGGGCTGTGCTGCATTATATTCTATGGGCCTGTGCTGCATTCCATTCTATGGGCCTGTGCTGCATTATATTCTATGGGCCTGTGCTGCATTGTATTCTATGGGCCTGTGCTGCATTCCATTCTATGGGCCTGTGCTGCATTCCATTCTATGGGCCTGTACTGCATTATATTCTATGGGCCTGTGCTGCATTATATTCTATGGGGCTGTGCTGCATTCCATTCTATGGGCCTCTGCTGCATTATATTCTATGGGGCTGGCTGCATTTCATTCTATGGGCCTCTGCTGCATTATATTCTATGGGTCTGGCTGCATTCCATTCTATGGGCCTCTGCTGCATTATATTCTATGGGGCTGGCTGCATTCCATTCTATGGGCCTCTGCTGCATTATATTCTATGGGGCTGGCTGCATTCCATTCTATGGGCCTCTGCTGCATTATATTCTATGGGGCTGGCTGCATTCCATTCTATGGACCTCTGCTGCATTATATTCTATGGGGCTGGCTGCATTCCATTCTATGGGCCTGTGCTGCATTATATTCTATGGGCCTGTGCTGCATTATATTCTATGGGCCTGTGCTGCATTATATTCTATGGGGCTGTGCTGCATTCCATTCTATGGGCCTGTGCTGCATTATATTGTATGGGGGCTGTGCTGCATTACATTCTATGGGGCTGTGCTGCATTACATTCTATGGGGCTGTGCTGCATTATATTGTATGGGGGCTGTGCTGCATTACATTCTATGGGGCTGTGCTGCATTATATTGTATGGTGGCTGGCTGCATTACATTCTATGGTGGCTGGCTGCATTACATTCTATGGGGGCTGTGCTGCATTACATTCTATGGGGGCTGTGCTGCATTACATTCTATGGGGGCTGGCTGTATTACATTCTATGGGGGCTGGCTGTATTACATTCTATGGGGCTGTGCTGCATTATATTCGATGGGCCTCTGCTGCATTATATTCTATGGGGCTGGCTGCATTCCATTCTTTGGGCCTCTGCTGCATTATATTCTATGGGGCTGGCTGCATTCCATTCTATGGGCCTGTGCTGCATTATATTCTATGGGCCTGTGCTGCATTATATTCTATGGGCCTGTGCTGCATTATATTCTATGGGGCTGTGCTGCATTATATTCTATGGGCCTGTGCTGCATTCCATTCTATGGGCCTGTGCTGCATTATATTCTATGGGGCTGTGCTGCATTGTATTCTATGGGCCTGTGCTGCATTCCATTCTATGGGCCTGTGCTGCATTCCATTCTATGGGCCTGTACTGCATTATATTCTATGGGCCTGTGCTGCATTATATTCTATGGGGCTGTGCTGCATTCCATTCTATGGGCCTCTGCTGCATTATATTCTATGGGGCTGGCTGCATTTCATTCTATGGGCCTCTGCTGCATTATATTCTATGGGTCTGGCTGCATTCCATTCTATGGGCCTCTGCTGCATTATATTCTATGGGGCTGGCTGCATTCCATTCTATGGGCCTCTGCTGCATTATATTCTATGGGGCTGGCTGCATTCCATTCTATGGGCCTCTGCTGCATTATATTCTATGGGGCTGGCTGCATTCCATTCTATGGACCTCTGCTGCATTATATTCTATGGGGCTGGCTGCATTCCATTCTATGGGCCTGTGCTGCATTATATTCTATGGGCCTGTGCTGCATTATATTCTATGGGCCTGTGCTGCATTATATTCTATGGGGCTGTGCTGCATTCCATTCTATGGGCCTGTGCTGCATTACATTCTATGGGGGCTGTGCTGCATTACATTCTATGGGGGCTGTGCAGCATTACATTCTATGGGGCTGTGCTGTATTATAGTCTATGGGGGCTGGCTGTATTACATTCTATGGGGCTGGCTGTATTACATTCTATGGGGGCTGAGCTGTAATGCTGGATACTGCTGTAATTATATGTTATATAGTCGTGTTACACTCCCCTCACGTCTTGTAGCCTACAAGTGTACAAAGATATTATACAGTCACCATGTGACAAGTGGGCCTGTGTGACTTCAAATGCCAGGGCTGAATTTTAGTCCCAGTCCGGCCCTGCCTATAGGACTTCTATGTGCTGCCATATGGTGCTTACATGACCCAAAAGTCCTATTCATTAGGAGTATCATACCAATACTCACCATCCCAAGGCCCAACGCTGCCTTTCCACCACTGCTCTGATCTTCATTGAAAGGTTTTCACTTGCATCAAAAAGAAAGGAGAAGGCACTCACCAATCTGTAATATTCTCTTGCTTTATTAAATTTCCATTAAGAGTTCATGGCCGGGAGAGTGAGGATAGGAGCTCGTGTGAGCAGTACTTGACGATGGCTGTTTCGCGCTCTATCCACGCTTCCACGGGGTCAGTAACACCCGTGATACTGACCCGTGGAAGCGCGAAACGGCTGTCGTCAAGTACTGCTCACACGAGCTCCTATCCTCACTCTCCCGGCTATGAACGCTTAATGGAAATTTAATAAAGCAAGAGAATATTACAGATCGGTGAGTGCCTTCTCCTTTCTTTTTGATGCAAGTGAATTTACCTGTGGTTTTCTGGAAGAGCACCCGGAATCTTAAAGTATAGCGTAACCATTTTGGTTGACAAATACACCTATGGGACATACAGGCTGAGGGTCGTGCGTGGGAAGCAGTGCCGTCCACTTTTCTTTTCATTTTTACTCAAGTATTTCATTGAAAGGTTTGTCGATGGCTACAGCACTCATAAATAAGGATGAGCGGACCCTTGGAAATTCGGGTTCTGGTTCCAGGTACCAAAACTGTACCCGTGCTTGAACCAGAACCTGAACCTCATTGAAAACATTGGGGCCCGACTTTTTGAGCTGAAAAATATTCTCTCTCCTTTCTCGGATTTCCCCGTAATTCGGAACATTGCAACGGACTTCCAGGAGAAGTCGATGTTCAGCATTTAGCACTGGACACAAAAGTTCGGGGGTTCATACCGGACAGTTCGAGTTTGGGTTTGCTCATCTCTACTTATAACTGCTGCAGGTAATCACTGAGGTCAGCAGCTTATGCTGTCTATGATGTATATAGACATCACCGCTGATCCCAATAATTGGTTGCAGTAGTCGTTTGCCCTGAATTCATGATGTCACAGGTACAGCTCATCAATAAAAACTGGAGCAACAGTGGGGCGACAACACTGGACCATCGGAGAGTGAATATTGGTGTGCTTGTTGCTTCTATTTCTACAACTTGTATGAATATATATTTATTTATACACACACTGTACATATTCATGGATAACCCCTGTAGCGATGCTAAAAAGCTGATTATTTATTTGGGAATCCAATGGATGAAATCAGAGGAACTGAAAAGACCCAACTTGGAGGTTATACGTGGCCTTGTCCCTCAGCCCCTATGAGATGGTTGAGGATGGAGCTGACACAATGACAACCTTGCAATCTGTCTACAAGCAATATTTTTTTATAGTTTAGAAAAACTAGTGAAAGAGGCAACATTCAGAGAACTAGTTGCAGTCTTCTGTTTCCATTTGTTCATCTTACCCCTCTGCTCTTTCCTGTATCTCTTCCCCTCCTTTCATTCTTGGGTTCCTTGATTAAAGTCTCGCCTTTGATCTGTGTGAAGCATTCGGCTCTAACCCTTCTTATCAGCAATGTGGTGAGCATCGGGAGCCCTTATTACGGTATATGCCGTTTGATTCCCTTACATGGTACATTGTGTGCACACCGCCAGTGCTCCTATGCAAGTCTACAGAATTCAACGGCTTTCAGCTCAAGTGGCCATCCCTCGCAGATTATCTGTCATTCAGCCGGCACAAAGCAGATGAGCTTTACTGGAGAAAAGGCCCTTGTTTATTTTCTACATGTGTTTCAAAGCAAATCATGATGTGAAAGCTTCAGTGAGGGCTTCTTCTACGTCTCACTACACCAAGGTGGAAAAACGCTGCCCATATTATTTTTCATCAGATTATAGATTTGAAGACTCGCCATGATGAAAAACCCAACCTCCTGTCTAAATCATTAAAGCCTCTCTCTTTATCCCTTTCCTTTCTACCATGGCAATGCCTGACGTCCGCGTCAGTAAAGTCATCCTATTCTAAATATGGAAAGCGTAGCGATCATATGTCACTTGCCTGACATGGAACGCTTGATCATTTTGTTTTTTGAAGGAGGCGACTTTAGACGGTACACGACTGCTCGATACCCGCTGACAGGATCTCCGCTCAATCATTCCGTCGCAACGGATGAATTACAGACTGCTAAGTTGTCATTTTACGTGGGCGCCCGTCAGAACCCACAAGGGCTAACTTATTGTGAACACAACGAAAATCAACACGTAAGAAACTTAGTGGTGGAGAAATGTAGAGGTGCAGTAGCAAAATGGGAGATTTTAGAATATTTTTTTTTTTACCCCTGCAACATTGAAAGTAGTGAAAATTCAAAAATCTGTCCTGCTTGCCAATTTCTGCACAGAAAAAAAATCTTCAAAATGTGGATGACATTTGGAAAACCCTGCTTACTTGCCTGGTACTGTAATCCTCTGTGGATTTTATTAGCAGCTAAAATCCACCACAGTTTTATCCCCTGTGGAATTAGTCTTAATATTCATGTGAAATTGTCACTTTATAAAAGATTTTATATGTCAGTCACTGCACACTGCTGCTTATCAGTGGGAGTCTGGGTCCTGAGACCCCCAACACAAGCAAAAATACCACTCTGAAGTCCACAACTACTGCATGAGCGGCGTGCACAAAGCAATGTATGGGTTCAATGATAAGTCTATGAGTCCATACATTCAGTCTCACAGAGCTGTTTACGGCTCCATAGACTTACTAATGAGCCCATAAACAGCTGCACACAGCTCATACAGTATTATGACTCATACATGGAGGTCTCAATGCCCAGGCCCCCACCAATCAGCAGCACCTGTCATATATAAAAACTTGTATGCAATGCTAGGTACACTTTAAAAGTGTCACGCTGCAGCTATGCAGGTAAATGCTACTTCCACTAGATGGTAATAGAGTGGAAAGATAGTAACAAGTCTGCAAGAGCAGACCTGCAGTGTTGCAGCAAAGCTACCACCAGGTGGCAGCAGAATAGTCAAACAAGCCGAGTCAAAACCTAGACCGTCACACAGTACAAAGGGAAAAAACAAGCACAGAGTCAGTGGAGAGCCAAAGGGTCAAAACCAGACAAAAGGCAGAAGTACCAGGTACCAGAGGCAAAGTCATGTCAGAGTCAAAGCCAAGTCAAACACCGGGAAATCCAACAGCAATCAGGAAACACCAAGACAGGATGGGCGGGGAAGAAGGAAGAGACACGGGCAGGGTCATAAAGTGCAGCAGAACCAATCAGGGTACTACCAGAGTCAGATACACATGCCGTAGGCAGAAAATATAACGGACACCGCCTGCAGGATGCAGTGGAGCTAAATAGCAAACCTGAACCCAGAATGAGGCAGAGCAAAGTTAACCCTTGACATGATCAGTCCGGGAAAAGGACAGGACTCAAAACCCAGACTGGATCATGACAAAAAGGAGTGGTTTAAGATAAAAAAAAAAAAACTGTGTCACTCTTGCCTATGGGTTGTGTCTGCTAGTGCATCTCATCCACATGGGCTGGGATGCGATACTAAACACTGTGGATGCAAGTGCCCAGTTGGTGGTTGCAAGCCCAGCAAGTGCTCAATATCTCCCCAGTACACTGTACCCTGCGCAGCCCTCTTGGTATTTATTACGTTTTCTTCTGAGTATATGGCAGAATCCGGGGTGTAACTACAGCTCCAAGGCCCTGGTGCGATTGGCGTTCTTGCCTTTTTAAGGGCAGCGAATAAGGATCGACCTCATCTGTCTTACAGTATAATCCTCCTACAAGTGGACGGGCGCATGAGCTTGTGAGATGCTAATGGTGAAAAGATATCCGGCACTCCAGGAGTGGAATAGAATCTTCACATTTAATTCAGGAACATAAATATGGACAGGACAACTCAGTCAGCAAAACCAACGCGTCTTAATCATGATTAAGGTGCAGGGATTGAAATGGCACCCTGGCCCCGGAGCATAGGGATCCCTTAAGATACCTTTCGCCCATAAGAAAAGATTATTATTATTATTATTATTATTATTATTATTAAGGACCTGTGATGGGGGCCCTGTTGGAGATTTTGGATTGTGACCCACAAGCTTAAGGTTATGCCAAAGAAACAGAGTACTTTGTAGAAGTGAGATTTTAGAGCTGAAGAGTGTGAAGAATGTTGGAACAGTCAATCAAGATCATCGGGATTGCCAGGATATACCGAGAGAGGACAAATTCTTCCCTTGTCTCAGAACTGCACTGCCTACTGAACACTTGAATCCTCACTACCATGTAAGATGGAACTACATTTGCACCATGCACAAAGGCCACACCGGTATACGTTCACTTTATATTAAGTACCTGAGCTACTGTTGGATTATCGGACAACAAGTGTCACAGACTCCCTTTAAGGAGAACCTGTCACCATGTCAAAAGTAGTCAGTTTTTGCTCTTATTTTATTACCGCTGTTCTGCTGAGTATTTTTTTTTTTACATTCACCATACGGTTGAAAAAATATGGGCTTTCTACTTACTCAAAAGACACGCCCCAGAGGATCCTGCAAGCCACGCCCCTTGTTAAAGAACGTAAAAGTTAGATCTAAATAAAAAAGTCTATGGATAAAAAATAAATAACAAAAAATAATAGTAGAGCAGCCAGAATAAGATCAGAGCAAAAACTGGGCACTTTTGACCTAGTGTCAGGTCCTCATTAAGTTCTTTGGAAGTACTTTTTCTTATGATCTGCTATGAGCCGCATGTCACACACCACCTATCAGTCCGGAGACACAGTGTGATTAGGGGGCACATATGGGTATAAAGGGGTTTAGAGAATGTTGTTGTCTGATTGCAGTACGTAAGTCCTGTAGTGTTTGCACTTTTTAATATGTCAATTGCAATTTTCTGAGATTTTCTTACAGCATGTGACATAAATATAATTTTATTCTATTTCTATTGTATTCCTGGGTATTTAAAGCTCATAAGTTCATTCCTTTGTATTAACACACATTCACTGCCATGTAATTTTCGGCGCCGTAGATTCTATTGATGTCGTATGAATAATAGATAATATAAACAGGAATGAGTCACCTCGTACTTTTCTATTGCACACGAAGGCCTACAGATGTACAAATAATGATCTTGATCCAGCTGAACAGCACATTTTGCAAGATCTAGGCCGCACAAGGGAAATTTCCCTCGCGTGAACGATGCATTGTACAAAGAAGGAATCAATCTGTTGGAATTTACTATAGAAATCTTATTTCTATCATTTAATTAAACGGAGTCGGCAAGGATTACTTTCCCTATAACCAGGCTTGAAAGGGTTTCGAACAAATAACACCTCGGTGGCGGGGGTTTCTGATAGTTGTTTTATTGCCTTCATTGTGAAGGAATGTGATGATGAGTTTTCCTAACCAAGATGATGAGGCCAGACCCGAATGAGGCCTAGATCGGATTTGATGCACAAAGCTCTACAAGACACCTGATGGAATCATTAACACCTCCAGCCCGACTCTTTTTATTTCCACCTCATCAACATATGGAAACTCTCTAAATTTAGCCAGCCGAGTGTAAAAAAAAATGCAAATTCAGTCTCAGGTCAAAGAAAAAAAAAAAACAGAATAATCACAGGCAGCCGGAGGAACAACAATTTGCTTGTGGAAAGTAACAATTTATTTGTATTATTTTTTGATCCAGGCTACTGTAGTTTATTTATGTTCAGCTTTTAGATTTTAGAAATTTTAGATAATTTATCTTCTGCATGAATCAAGTCATTACTCTTCACACACGGTGGAGGACGACTGATGGAGTAATAGTTCTGTATACAATTTACAAAGGCCACGCAAAAAATTTTATGTATATATTAAAGATGATTCATAACATAGGCAATAATAGAAAGATGGCTGTTGACAAGATGCTCGGTGGCTTTTTTCTGATCTACAAGTTGTCAATACGGCACTAAGATGAATAGTTAAGAAAGTTTGGATAGTCTAGTTGTTAAGCTTACCATGCAGGATGATCACATGCATAATGTGCATTTAATTATTTTAATTTGCTGATATAAATTTCTTCAGGAAAAAAAAAAAAATTCTCACTCAAAATGGCACCAGTCGCACCTGCGCAGTAGCATCTATTGGTGATCTGATCAGAGCACCACATGAAGACCCCCACAGGCCTCCCCAGGGCACGAGCATATCATTAACTGAAAACTGAAAATAAAGATTAAACAACAATCACAGAAAGGATTTCATCACCAGGTATCATTGTAATCAGTATAACGGCGCCGACCTGACACTGTCTGTAGGTTACTGTGCACAATCCTGCCCACAGGTTCCCTTTATGGAGAGATCATCAATATCATTAACCAAAACAAACTATTTAACCTCTTCTTGACATTGGATGTCCACATCCAATGTCAGGTCTCCGTGCATTATGCAGGCTCAGAAGCAGAGGCTGCATTGTACCCGACAGATGCTGGCTGTATTACACAGCCATCATTGGCCTAAAACTGCAGTCAGAGGCATACAAGACGTGTGATTTGCTATTCGATGTGTATGTATTCGATCATGATTTGAGGAATTTGATAATATCTAAAACAGGGTGAATCCTTGGCAGTCACTAAAAAAAAATCTTAGCTCAGACATGCCACCTGTCATGGTTAAAGTCCTGTTCTCTCAGGGGTAATTTTGCTGGCCTCCCTTTCGATCTGGGAGGGGTATTTATACTCAATCCAGACTAGGATTCGCTGTCAGCTATACTTTCTGTTCTAGTCTGTGTGCCTGACCCCTGGAGTGTGTGCTCAGTTTGCAATTCTTTTCCTTGCTCTCCGTGCGTTACTCTGTTTGCTTGCTCTTCTGGATTTCTGACCTCTGGCTTCACTTCTGACAATCTCCTGTCTCATCCCTTTGGTACTTTGTGATCTCCTGGCTCCGATCTTAGCTTGTTTGACCACTCTCTTGTGTTTATTCCTTCTCTACACCCCGGCATCTGGCTCCACCCCTGACCACCTCCTACTCTGTCACATGATTCAGGTCCTGGTTGTTACCTGGTTAGTGACCTCTGGCTTCACTTCTGACAATCTCCTGTCTCACCCCTTTGGTACTTTGTGATCTCCTGGCTCCGATCTTAGCTTGTTTGACCACTCTCTTGTGTTTATTCCTTCTCTACACCCCGGCATCTGGCTCCACCCCTGACCACCTCCTACTCTGTCACATGATTCAGGTCCTGGTTGTTACCTGGTTAGTGACCTCTGGCTTCACTTCTGACAATCTCCTGTCTCACCCCTTTGGTACTTTGTGATCTCCTGGCTCCGATCTTAGCTTGTTTGACCACTCTCTTGTGTTTATTCCTTCTCTACACCCCGGCATCTGGCTCCACCCCTGACCACCTCCTACTCTGTCACATGATTCAGGTCCTGGTTGTTACCTGGTTAGTGACCTCTGGCTTCACTTCTGACAATCTCCTGTCTCACCCCTTTGGTACTTTGTGATCTCCTGGCTCCGATCTTAGCTTGTTTGACCACTCTCTTGTGTTTATTCCTTCTCTACACCCCGGCATCTGGCTCCACCCCTGACCACCTCCTACTCTGTCACATGATTCAGGTCCTGGTTGTTACCTGGTTAGTGACCTGGCGCTTTGCTCAGCTCCCTTGCTGCTGTGTGCATCGTTTTCCACAGCAGTATTACCCGGGAGTCGTGACACCACCAGCCTACCAACTCTACTAACTGTGTTAGGGTATGTGCACACAACATTTTCTTTCAGGCAGGCAAATATATGTGTAAAAAGGAAGATGCTTCAGGAAATGCGCTTTTTTTAACCTGAAGCATCATTTTTATAGTCTTTTTTTGTAGCTTCCTGAGCGCTTTTTCAATGTTTTCGCCATCAGCATTTTTTTAGCACTTTTTAAGTGTTTTTGAGGTGTCCTTTTCACTGCCCTTTTCTGGACTTTTTTTCCAACTCAATTCAGCTATAAAGAAACCACTTGCATTTTTTTTAAGCAAAAGTCTTTTCAGCCTTACCATTGACATGCATTGTAAACTAGAGAGCACAAAATACCAGAAGAATGGTCAGGTCATGACTTTTAACTGCTTGGCATCTTTGAAAACGTAAAGTGGTCAAAAGATGTTCAAAAGACTGAGCATATGAGCAGCAAGTCATTTTAACATAGAAATGCTTAAGTCCATTCTTTTCTGCATTTAATAAGTCCTTTTTCAGGTGGGTTTTAAGTTGAAGTCGCAACTGGTCCTAGAGTTTTACAAGGCTAACAATCATTCTACCCTGTATGATTATCCTAGTGTGATAAAGGTCTTTTTTTCAAAATTTTGCATTGGGGCCCGGGTACTATAAAGTATGGATGATGAAATTGTTTGATATGAATTGAATCTGTGTTGAATTTTTAGGAATTTACTGACCCCAGCAAATTCAATCAATTTTCTTTTTGCTGTGTGTGAAATGGCAAAAATGTCTGCCGCCATTTTTACACTTTGCAGAAGATAGCATCAGCCAGAGAAGGCTCTCATGACAATGGGCAGGGACAGAAGGGCTTCTCCATAATATGTTGTAGCTATCACATCACATGGTGTGATACTGTACATCCAATCAGGAAGGAATATCACAGCCTGTATAAAAGCAGAGGCAGCGACTGCAGCAGCCATTTTGTGGTGAGTCAGCATAGTCAGCGGACTTCACAGCTTAGTCATAGAGATTGGGATAAAAAAAATACAAAAAAAATTGAAGAAATTGTACAGATAGTGATCCCACAGCCATATATGTTTAGGTCACATGGACATTACTAAGGTTATATTTGCATTAAGGAGCTTAAAAGGGGTCCGAGTAGACCTCCGTGTGTTAAGCACATCTTTTAACGAAAATAGACATAATCAAGTATTCGCAACAAAACTGAAATCACATTTGGCGAAAAAAAATTGTGCAAAATTTGGCGTAGCTGTCAAATTTGAATTTCATAAGATTCACATTTTTTTTAAATTAGCATTTACAAGTGGAGGCCACAATCCAAATTGTATAGCATCCTGATTATATATTATTCCTAATTCATCTACCAGAACATTAAGGAAAAGGACAAACAGTTATATACAACATCTGAACCCTTTATAACCCAGAGCACATACAGTACATCAAATATGAAGCTTGCAGATATTGAATCTGACTTGGCCTATTCATTCTGGAGAACGGACTCCTTACAACAGAAGTCTGGGTCGTGTGCTCTTCGAGTAGTAGGAACTGTGTATTACAACCTTAGAATGCAATATGGCAGCTTCCAGCATTCTCAGTTTATGGATCCCCGAAATGAATAATCATAATGAAATAACCATAATGCAGCGAGCACCTTCTTGGAACAGAAGCTCCGACGTGTAAGTATCGGCTCGGTTGCTGCTTTCACTGTTGATTCAGGGTTTTATTGTTATTGAATGTTCTCTAGGCCAGCCTACTTGGGGAAAAGATTTAGATCATTGATCATAATTAGGAAGTATAGCTCCTAGAGATTTTTCTCTCCCTCCCAGGCATAATACAAAGTGGACAATAAGTCATTAGAAAATGAATTATACAATGATTTCCAAAAACGCCCAGCATCAAGCAAACTTATGGCCAAGCAGATTCCAGTAATTAAAGCAGACGGTAAGAAAATAGTTTGTTTTCAGAAGGCGGATGAATTATGAGGTTCACTGATCAAGGGTTATACCTGTTGTTTGATGAGAATATATATATATATATATATGTAAATATATGTATGTATGTATGTATGTATACACGCACACACATAATGGAAGTCCACCTTGTCCACCTCATTAGTCTACCCGTCTACATTTTATGTGATACATGGAATATACACGAGTCATGTGATATAACGTTTTATGTTTTCTCAGCAGTGAGTATTTCATCTAACCCTTGCTTAATATAATTGGGTCAGGAAACAGAACCCTTTAAAAAGAGTATTCTCTTTGTAAGTCTCGTGGCTTGGTTCTCTTATACAAAAGACAATTTCAATAGACAGAGACTCAAAGTAGGTTGTGAATGAAACATACAGGCTGAGATGTACCATGCACAGATGGACAAAGGTTACCATGACACACAATAGACCACCTTGAGTAAGTTATCCTTATGAGGTTGTCCACTACTTTAACATCCCTAGGTCATCAATGTCTGATCGATGTGAGATCGACATCTGGCACCAACGCCGATCAGATGTTCTAGGAGTCGTCAGTGACTAGAAATGCGCAAAATTTAGCTGGATTTGTCTACTTATAGTGGCCGTTACAAGGTACTGCGCATCCACACCCTATTTAAACTAAAGGCGGGTGGATGGGCAGTGCCAGGCCGTGGCAACTATCAGTAGATGGAGCATCTCTATGGACTAGCACCTCCGGCTGCCGCCGGTACTGAGAACAGCTGGTCGGCGGGGGTTCTGGATGTTCCATCCCAACCAAGCAGACATTGATGACCTATCTATCCTAAGGATGGATCATTAATGTTAAAGTAGGAAATCACAGGCGGACAACATTTTTATAGAAATATCAGAAAACAATACTGAATAGTAAATAATATAAGTAAGAAATGTCTATAGAGAAGAATACTGACAAGAAGACAATAGGAGCATTTACTGTAAAATAATGATATGGCCAACACAAAAATCTGTACCAAATTCTAAATATTCAATACGTTTAAAAAAAAAAATCCCTTAATTTTGCAGAGACTTTCTAGCTTGCACTCTTGCACATTTTTACTTATCTTCCTGTAGCTACATGTAGTTACTCTGTAGGTTTTGTCTAATTGACTTTTTGTCTTTGTGAACAATCCTTGTACCATAAACAGCCTCTCCGTGCCGCACCAGTTAGCAAAGCAAATTGTAAAGATCATAACCTCAAAACAAGTAGTACATTTTTTAAAGTTTATGATATACTAACCTTATACTAATATACAGCACTAACACAGAGGCCAGAGGAAACATCGCAGTAGGTAATGACCTAGGGTCCATAGAGTCTGCAGTTTATGGATTAGCAAGATTACTCTGGATTTAAATATCTTTGTACAATCAAGTAGGTACTCTGATGGGCAGATGATAGCTTTGTAGATCCCATGCTCTATCGAGCGCCAGGGGGAGATTTGCCATGCAGCAATTCACAAGCTAAGGTGGGAAAAAAATGAATCCTGAAAATTCTGCCTTAGATTAAAATACCCTATAAGATTGATATACCCCTGGTCAAAATTACTGTTATTGTGAACAATTAAGCAAGTTGAAGATGAAATGATTTCTAAAAGGGCTAAAGTTAAAGAGGACATATTTCCTTTGAATTTTAGGCTTAAAAACTTTCATATTTTACATTTTAAAAATCACAAAAACGCAAATGGGCAAATGCAAAAGTTTGTGCACCCTTAGGGTACCGTCACACATTGAAATTTCAATCGCTACGACGTTACGATTCGTGACGTTCTAGCGATATCGTTACGATATCGCTGTGTCTGACACGCTACTGCGATCAGACACCCTGCTGAGAATCGTACGTCGTAGCACATCGTTTGGAACTTTCTTTCGTCGCTTGATCACCCGCTGACATCGCTGGATCGTTGTGTGTGACAGCGATCCAGCGATGTCTTCGCTTGTAACCAGGGTAAACATCGGGTAACTAAGCGCAGGGCCACGCTTAGTAACCCGATGTTTACCCTGGTTACAAGCGTAAACGTAAAAAAACAAACCGTACATACTCACCCGTCGGTGTCCTTCAGGTCCCTTGCCGTCTGCTTCCTGCTCTGAGTGCCGGCCGGAAAGTGAGAGCAGATCACAGCGGTGCTGCGCTCTGCTCTCACTGTACGGCTGCACTCAGAGCAGGAAGCAGACGGCAAGGGACCTGAAGGACACCGACGGGTGAGTATGTACTGTTTGTTTTCTTACGTTTACGCTGGTAACCAGGGTAAACATCGGGTTACTAAGCGCGGCCCTGCGCTTAGTTACCCGATGTTTACCCTGGTTACCCGGGGACTTCGGCATCGCTCCAGCGCCGTGATTGCAACGTGTGACCGCAGTCTACGACGCTGGAGCGATATTCATACGACGCTGCGACGTCACGGATCGTGCCGTCGCAGCGACGAAGATTTCAATGTGTGACGGTACCCTTAGAGATTTGTGTGATCAGATAATTTTGACCAAGATTACAGACCTTAATGAGCATGTTAGGGATATGGATTGTTCATGATCATCGTTAGGAAAGGCCAGGTGATGAAAATTTCCCAGCTTTATAAAAACCCAGCCTCTTCTAACCGTGTGCCAAAAAACAGCAGCCATGGGTTCTTCTAAGCAGCTGCCTAGCACTCTGAAATTGAAAATGCTGGAGACCCACAAAGCAGGAGAAGGCTATAAGAAGATAACAAAGCATTTTCAAGTTGCCCTTTCCTTAGTTCGAAATGTAATTAAGAAATGGTGGTTGAGAGGAACAGTGGAGGTCAAGACATGGTCTGGAAGATCAAGCAAATTTCCGGTAACAGCTGCTCATAGGATTGTTAGAGAGCCAAATCATAACAAGCCTGATGCATTTTGGAAACAAGTCTTGTGGACCGATGAAGTTAAAATTGAACTCTTTGGAAACAATAATCAAAGGTATGTGTGGAGAAAAAAGTGCACAGAATTGCAAGAAAATAACATCTCGCCAACCATTTACCATGGGGGTGGATTAATCATGCTTAGGGGTTGTGTTGCAGCTAATGGTACGTGGAACATTTCACGGGTAGAGGGAAGAAAGGATTGAATCTAATTTCAACAAATTTTTAAAGCAAACATAACACCTTCTGTAAAAAAGCTGAAGTTGAAAAGAGGATGGCTTCTACAAATGGATAATGATCCTAAACACCCGTAATAAATCCATAATACACTACCTGAAAACTAAAAAAAATTATTGTATAAAAAAAAAATCTACTTATACATAGACTATATTCTACCATGAGAAAGGCTCACACCTTGAGCCAAAACATTGCGTACCCTTGACATGGAATCCATTTGTTTTAGGTTCTCTTTGCTACAGTATGTTTGGTGAGCGACTTGTTTTTCATATATACAATATATATATATATATATATATATATATATATATATATATATGTGTGTGTATTTATATTATGCTCAAAAAATGAAGGGAACGCTAAAATCCCACATCCTAGATATCACTGAATGAAATATTCCAGTTGTGATTTTTTATTCATTACATAGTGGAATGTGTTGAGAACAATAAAACCTAAAAATGACCAACGTAAATCACAACTAATATCCAACAGAAGTCTGGAGTTGGAATGATGTTCAAAATCAGGGTGCAAAATGAAGTTACAGGCTGATCCAACTGCAGTGGAAATGCCTCAAGACAAGGAAATGATGCTCAGTAGTGGATTTGGCCTCCACGTGCCTGTATGATCTCCGTGCAATGCCTGGGCATGCTCCTGATAAGGCGGCGGATGGTCTCCTGAGGGATCTCCTCCCAAACCTGAACTAAAGCATCTGGTGGATGGTGCAAGACATGATGTCCCAGATGTGTTCAATCGGATTCAGGTCTGGAGAATGGGTGGGCCAGTCCATAGCTTCAATGCCTTCATCTTGCAGGAACTGCTGACACACTCCAGCCACATGAGGTCTGGCATTGTCCTTCATTAGGAGGAACCCAGGAACAACCGCAGCAGCATATGGTCTCACAAGGGGTCTGAGGATCTCATCTCGGTACCTAATGGCAGTCAGGCTACCTCTGGCGAGCACATGGAGGGCTGTGCGGCCCTCCAAAGAAATGCCACCCCACACCATTACTGACTCACAAACCGGCCATGCAGAAGGATGTTGCAGGCAGCAGATCGCTTTCCATGGTGTCTCCAGACTCTGTCACGTCTGTCCCATGTGCTCAGTGTGAACCTGCTTTCATTTGTATTAAAAACACAGGCGCACCACAAAATCACCAATAAACTTTAAAATCAAATGAATAAAAGCTGATGTGATATATGTATCTATTACCACAGTGATTTCATTTGTGAAGAGCACAGGGTGCCAGTGGCGAATTTGCCAATCCTGGTGTTCTGAGACAAATGCCAAGCGTCCTGAACGGTGTTGGGCTGTGAGCACAACCCCCATCTGTGGACGTCAGACACTCAGACCATCCTCATGGAGTCGGTTTCTAACCGTTTGTGCAGACACATGCACATTTGTGGCCTGCTGGAGGTCATTTTGCAGGGCTCTGGCAGTGCTCCTCCTGTTCCTCCTTGCACAAAGGCTGAGGTAGCGGTCCTGCTGCTGGGTTGTTGCCCTCCTACGGCCCCCTCCATGTCTCCTGGTGTAATGAATAAAGATTTAGAACTGGAATATTTCATCCAGTGATATCTAGGATGTGGGATTTTAGTGTTCCCACATATATACAGTATATACTAGTGATGTGTGAGTGTACTCGTTGCTTGGGTTTCCTGGAGCACGCTCGGGTGACCTACGAGTATTAATGACTGCTCGGAGATTTAGTTTTCATCGCCCCAGCTGAAGGATTTACAGCTACTAGCCAGGCTGAGTACATGTGGGGGTTGCCTGGTTGCTAGGGAATTCCCACCTGTACTTATGCTGGCTAACAGATGTAAATCATTCAGCTGCGGCAATAAAAACTAAATTTCCGAGCACTAAAAAATACTCGGAGGACACCCGAGGGTGCTTGGGAAATCTTGAGTAACGAGTATATTCGCTCATCACTAACCTGAATCTATAAGGTCGGACACTCGAACAGGCTCGAGTTGAGTACCGAGTACTGAGCCTGGCTAGTAGCCGCAAATCATTTAGCTGCCACAATGAAAACTTAATCTCCGAGCAGTCATAATAAATACTCGGAGGTCACCCGAGCGTGCTGGGGAAAACCTGAGCAATGAGTACACTCGCTCATCCCTAATATATACCCACACAACAATAATTTGATAACTGCCCTTTTAAGCCAGCTGCAGGCACGTTTGGAGGGTGGAAATAACTAGTTTCACCCATCTCATCTAATCATTCCTAACAGACCTGGACCCACATATTGGTCCTATGAACCCTCTCAGCACCTCCTCCTTCTGCCGGATGCTTGTCTAATATATATATTATATAGTATTCTCTCCAGCAGCATTGCTTCTAAGGTAAAATCTCTCATAAGGCGTCATTCAGACCTCTGTGATTTTTTACGTACGATAAAAACACAAACTGCAATGCTTCTCCTAGCCACTACAATGTTAACCACAGACTGCACACTGAAGCCATTCGTGCATTGTTTGGGATTTTCATGGACCCTTACACTTGTATAGGCAATTTTGATCCATGACGCAAATAAAACATGGACATGTCGTTAATTTTATAAAGACAAATGATTAGAACTCATACATGGTCCACGGACGTCTAGATGAGCACCACACTCCACGCGACATTACAAGGTATTAATGTAGTTTTTTAGGGTTGAAGTTGATATGTCGTATAAGGACTGAAGAGTTGAAATTGATGAAATGTACCCCATTGATGTGTGTATTTTATCGGCCTTGGCTACTATGACATTTCTATAAGATATCACGAGAAGGCTAGAAAGCAGCTGTCAGGGAAGGTCTGCTGAAGGTCCATCCTCCTAGGACTTCCTCCCTAGTCCTGCAGAGTTTGTAGCAATCAGCTATTACTATGGCCTCTCCACAGATCTGTAATCTAGTCCCATTTCTCTCTGACTTTCTAATGATAGAGGAAGGTCTGACCTGCTCCATTCCAACCGGACCGGTCCTGTAAATGCCATATATTGTTAGAGTGATTTTTGCAAGATCGTGAAATTGCGGCATGGCATACTGGATGAATCTTCTTTAACCCTCAGAGTAAAATCCATTATTAGATTACCAGCCGTGCAGTATATGGGACATGCCACCATTCATTTACTGCCGGCTACACATCAATGATAAATTACATTACGTATCGTCTCTGTAGTGTGCTCATTACAGAACCTTTCATTATCTTGCATTTAAAGGGTTCTTGGGTTTTCATGCAAAAATGCCTTCAGATAGGAGGGGTTTATAGGAGAAAAAAAATAAGACCCCCATATAGTAAAATGTTAAATTTTGTATTGCGTTTTCATACTGTTCTGTGTGATGCTGTGTTATCCAGTAAAATACACATTATGTGAGCAATGAGGCCCACGGCTGATATGTCCTCTATAATTATGTCACCATGATGTGCATTGATTGGAACTCTGCAAACAGAGAATAGAAGGTGAACAAGCTGAGCAGCGGCACAGAAATACCACAACATCGGAGTATTGGGTCTGAATACACCATGGGAGGAACCACAAAAGCTGATGGAGGGTGAATGTTTGTTTGCATGTAGCCCAATCACACAGCCGGTTTCTATGAATGATGAACCATGACCAGCATCTGGATGTATCTAGATGGTCAGGTAATAACTATGTTACTATGATCCCAAAGGGTAGTTTTAAGAGACTGAACTTTTATACTATGCCTAATACTGCTTATTATACTATGCTGTATTATTTTAGGCCCATCATACAGTGGTGGAACAATAGGTGGTGTCACACGGTGGCATCCAGGTCCTGCTGAGACCATCACTGTATATGATCCATGATAGCAGGGCCTTTTCAAGATTTTATTACTGCTCTACCATTAAATGTATAGTCATACCATAATACACAAAATTAAAAATGGCGGTCCGGCACTATCAGAGCCCCTCAAATATGAGCTATAGGATACACAATATGACTACATGGATCTCATGGTGCTTGAGTTGATAGGAAACAATTGTGCTAGATACTTCAAAATATGGATAAAGTGGCACTTGCCCATCCATAAAAATTCACTTTATTTCAACATCTTTAAAAACATGTTGAGGAGGAAGCGGGATGTGCTGTGAACGATGACTTTCTCGTGTAACAACGCTTTTATGGGTCCCTCATTGGCACCTGTGGAAAAGGCCGTCGTCCACAGGACATCCTCCTTCCTCCTCAATATGTTTTTAATGATGTCGAAATGAGTGCATTTTTATGGATGGTGCAAACCTTAATACACACATGTTATCTGAGGGCTCATGTTTACAACAGGAAATATTCCGATACTGGGGTAAGCAAAGAGGCAAAGATAGGCTTTCCTTCACAGCTCAAGCCTTGTGTGTAAACAGTCATTCGTTTTCAGAAACTTGATCTCATTTGATGGATAATGAGATGTAGACAATCTATAAATCACTTTATCTAAAAATGATTTTGTTTTATCCCCTTCTATGTAACTTCCTTTTTACTGCCAGTTGTCCAGTGCAATCTGTCTGCAGCAGTAGAGATGCATTACCGGAAGTGTAGACTGGGCTTTGCTTCTCTGCTCTTGCTCTCCTGTCTGAACAGACATAAAAAGAGAGATAGGTTTTTAGCTTAAAACAGGCAAAACATTGGACAAAGGCAGGCACAATCTATGTTGAGAAGTGTGGAAAAGTAAGTCCCAGAACCTACAGTGCTGAAAAAGTTCTGATGATGAGGAATGGTCCTTTCAAGATGAGTGGATGAAGATGAAGGCAGGTTAGAGGACGTGAGATTTGGGACAGTTCCTGGGCAAATTAGAGAATTTTTAATTTCTTGCGGGAACTGGTGGCAGCAAGATCATGCTTTTTGACAGGTTTTGTATGGAAAAAAGACATACATTTTAGATTGTGTTACACTTTTAGACTGTATGTCCGTGAGAGGAGAGTCCATATTTCTTTTGCTTGAGCCTGTCACTGTTAGTTTGTTCACTTTCATTTATACATGTGTTTCGTATGTAAACCCTCCTCACATTTACTGCTTCATTGAATTAACGGTGCTTGAAAAAAAAAATATATATATCCACATACAAATATACATATCTGCTTTAGATTGGCTGGTTATCAAAAATGAGGGAGGGCATGCCTTTTTTAAATTATTTACTTAAAAAATTTTAAAAAATAGCATCGGGCCTCTCTATTTTTGATAACCTGCCAAGGTAAACCAGCCCACAGCTGTCTGCTTTACCTGCGCTGTTATCTTTTTTATTTTTATTATTTTATTTTTTTTTCTCATGGTTTGCCGGCCAATCACATTCATGGCAATACTTGACATGGCTGTGATGCGGCCAGAAGTGCTCTCACAACAAAAGCTTGTTGATTGGCTGGTCTGCAGCCTTTTAACAAGCTTTGTTCGGGCTGTTGAACCTGAACAGTAAGGCCGGGTCACACTTGCGAGAGCAATGCGAGAAACTTGCCTGAGTCTCTCGCATCAATACCCGGCTGCCGGCAGTCGGGACCAGAGTGTGCGGCTGCATGTATTCCTATGCAGCCACGTGCTCCAGTCCCAAGTGCCGGAGGCAGTGCTGGGTATTGATGTGCGAGTTTCTGGCATTGCTCTTGCAAGTGTGACCCCGGCCTAACACGGAATTCCTTGAGAAGTCCTTGGCTTTCCCATCTCTACTGCCAATCTTCAGATTGTTAAAGATCACCTGGAGAAGGAAGGAATGGTCTACAGTTCCTCCAAGCCGATGTGCAGGACAATCAACAATTACTGGAAATGTTTAGATGTTGTTATTGCTGCACAATGAGGTCATACCCGATAATGAAAGCAAGGGTTCACATACTTTTGTCACACACACAAGTGTTATATTATACTTTTTCTCAGGAATATATGGCAAAGTGTAATATTTTTTAGGTATTTGTTTCATTTGGTTCTCTATCAACATCTCATGTAGTTTTAGGTAAAATTTAGGTAGCATATGGACATTTCTGAAGGGTTCACAAATTTTCAAGCAGCGCTGTGTGCAGGGGAATTATTTGGTGCTCTTCTAATTTCAGAGTCGTTTCTAATAAACGGAGCAGTTTTGATATTGTGTATATTAACAAAATGCCTCCTTTTACTTGTAAATCAGGGATTTGCATAAACACCAATTCCTTAATAAATAGCTATATTAAAGAATTGCTGATTATGCAAATCCCTAATCTCGAAGTATAAGTTCAGCAAAGGTAAAAGTATAATTTAATGTAAGAGACTGTGTGCAGGCTACATACACAGCACAAGTTTTACTTTTCGGTTTTAATGATGTATCTCATGATATAAGACTCTGCCATGGCAAGGAAAAATGAGAAATCGCTTCTTCACCCAGATAAAACAAATCCAGCTGCCAGTGGTAATTCTGTTTGCCTCTGGGGATGAATAATATAAAAACACATGGCAGTTTAAGAGTAAACTGCAGATCAAATTAAAATTCAATATAACCAACAGAAAAATAAATAAATTCATTTCATTATTCGTCTGGATTTCTCTTCGAAGATTTATTCCTGGAGCAGCTGTTTTCTGGCCTTGCAAATGTGTCTGACTTATTATGGTAATGTGCTAGGGATACACTGGCTGGAGGGAAGTAGGAGACCAACAGACCCCCATATAACTCACTTATTTCATACAATTAGGGGTCAAGTATTAAAGAATGACCTCTGTGAGTCCAAGGACGTCCAGAATAGAAGGCTGAAAAAAGCTCAAGTTCAACAATATACATACAGAAGTGTCCACTCTTACCTTTCCACAGATTTGGGTAAGGATGTAAATCGGTACATGCTAGTAAAATCCTTACAAAATGTGAGTGATGGCTAAAATATAACCTTTATTAAATATTACAGTACATCAAATACTTGCATTCGCAAAAGTACAGAAATATCACATTTAAAAGATCGGCCAAACCAAAACAGTCAAAAAGTCAAAAAGAGACCCAAAGTCCACAGAGGTGTATTTAGGCGAAACAAGAAAAATCTGTTTTCAGAGGTATTAATGGATAACAAAACAATAATGACAGTGGTCAGTTTTATATAGATGGTCTGCAGCTACAAAGGACCCACCTAGGCTACTGAAGTGATATTAATGATTTAAAGGTCATCCTATGAGAGTTATCCGTCGATCGACTGGTATATAGAGGGGGGTATAAAGTAAATAAATCTCACCCATCTATCAGTCTAGAAGAGCCCTTGCATATCAATCCATGCTTCAATCCATGACTCATGTGGCCAGTGGAGTGGTAGCCTGGTGATGACCTTATTTGGCCTTTTTGTGACTAATTAGGCCCTGATTACCCCAAGAGTACCACCCTGAAAAGAGCTGTCCATAGCTGTTCCTGCATGCAAGAAGCTCTAAATCTTCATACATGCCTCACGACACGTTTCCTCCATTCAGGTTCATCAGGGGAATTGTAATGCACATGTAGACCTATACAAAATCCAGGGCTGAGCTGCTAGCATTCCTGCCACAAAATATGCAGCTGTAAAAATGTCACTCTAGGACTGCAAAAGCATTACGATTCCCCTGATGACCCCAAAAGGAAGAAAGACATCGGTAGACACATAGGAAAAAAATGTTGAGTGTCTTCTATGTAGGGACAGCTGTGGACTGCCCTTGTCAAGGTGGTCATCTTGAGGCAACCAGGGGCTAATTATGTAGAGTTTGTTTAAGTCCTATCCCTTTTCAACTCAAGATACACAATTTTGCTGAAACAGTGCTGAAAAATATCTGGACAGTAGTATCTAGTTCCTGATAGTTGGCAAGTATGTTATCAGTACCTGTGGGAACATGCTAAGGTAATAGGTCTGCACAGGCTGCCACATTTTCAGAGTAATGATAGAGAAGAGCCATTGGCCTTCTAAGGCCGGCTAAAATGGAGGGGCACTCATCGTTTATACAATTCCAACTTAAAGGTCATCTTAAACTTAAAAAGTATTTGACATTTCATAAAACTTTGTGTCTCAACACCATGATCCCTCAAACATCACTAAAACAATGGGTAATAAGCACTCAGTTGAGTGCTGTTCTTAGTGATTGACTCTTCTGCAGAGCTGAGCAGTATGATTAGTTCTCCATGGGTGCTGAGCGGAGTGATTAGCTCTCCTTTGGTGTTGAGCAGAATGATTGGCTCTTCATTGGTGCTGGATCAAGTGATTGAGTCTCAATAGGTGATTGGCACTCCATTGGGTGCAGAGCCAAATGCTTTACTCTCTATGGGTGCTGAGCTACATGATTTGACCTCTATGGACCCTGAGCTGAGCGACTGGCTCTCCATGGGCGCTGAGCTACGTGATTTGCTGTCTATGGACCCTGAGCTGAGCGATTGGCTCTCCATGGGCGCTGAGCTACATGATTTGTTCTCTGTGGACCCTAAGCTGAGCGATTGGCTCTCCATGGGTGCTGAGCTACGTGATTTGTTCTCTATCGACCCTAAGCTGAGCGATTGGCTCTCCATGGGTGCTGAGCTACGTGATTTGTTCTCTATGGACCCTGAGCTGAGCGATTGGCTCTCCATGGGTGCTGAGCTACGTGATTTGCTCTCTATGGACCCTGAGCTGAGCGATTGGCTCTCCATGGGTGCTGAGCTACGTGATTTGTTCACTATGGACCCTGAGCTGAGCGATTGGCTCTCCATGGGTGCTGAGCTCCGTGATTTGCTCTCTATGGACCCTGAGCTGAGCGATTGGCTCTCCATGGGTGTTGAGCTACATGATTTGTTCTCTGTGGACCCTAAGCTGAGCGATTGGCTCTCCATGGGTGCTGAGCTACGTGATTTGCTCTCTTTGGACCCTGAGCTGAGCGATTGGCTCTCCATGGGTGCTGAGCTACATGATTTGTTCTCTGTGGACCATGAGCTGAGCGATTGGCTCTCCATTGGTGCTGAGCTACATGATTTGTTCACTGTGGACCCTGAGCTGAGCGATTGGCTCTCCATGGGTGCTGAGCTCCGTGATTTGCTCTCTATGGACCCTGAGCTGAGCGATTGGCTCTCCATGGGTGTTGAGCTACATGATTTGTTCTCTGTGGACCCTAAGCTGAGCGATTGGCTCTCCATGGGTGCTGAGCTACGTGATTTGCTCTCTTTGGACCCTGAGCTGAGCGATTGGCTCTCCATTGGTGCTGAGCTACATGATTTGTTCACTGTGGACCCTGAGCTGAGCGATTGGCTCTCCATGGGTGCTGAGCTACATGATTTGTTCTCTGTGGACCCTGAGCTGAGCGATTGGCTCTCCATGTGTGCTGAGCTACATGATTTGTTCACTGTGGACCCTGAGCTGAGCGATTGGCTCTCCATGGGTGCTGAGCTACGTGATTTGTTCTCTATGGACCCTGAGCTCAGCGATTGGCTCTCCATTGGTGCTGAGCTACATGATTTGTTCTCTGTGGACCCTGAGCTGCGTGATTGGCTCTCCATGAGTGTGGAACTGAATGATTGGCTTGCACTGGGTGGTGATCCAATGTATTGGCTTTCCATTGGGTGATGAACCAAGCGATTGGCTTTCCTGGGATATAAGGCATTAGAAGTGTACAAGGTCAAAGAAGTTTATTAGTCTGTACACAGCTCTGAAAAAGGGAAATAGGGTCAAGTAAATAAAATTGAAGGGGCACAAGTCTCAGCTAAGCCTTTCTGCCACTTCATTTCAGAGAACAATTGGGGTTTTAGCACCCAGATTTCTATAGTTGATGGGCCTTTGTTTTCTTCTCATTCAACTTGTGACTGGTGCATTGGTTTTCCAAAACAAAAAAGTTTATTATTGTGTGTGTGTGTGTGTGTGTGTGTTGAGGGGGTTGAGTACCTATACAGCCATGCTACTACCTCCAAATGTAAAAACATGCTGACAGCTCCTCTTTAGTTTTGGGGCTTTATGTTGCCAAAAACTTTGTCAGAGCTATACAAAATCATGAATATGAAATCTAATATTGGAAGTCACTAAGCAATATTTTTTCTGATCTCTTTCTATAACAATCATCATCTTCCTTGCAAATTAGAAGCAGCTGACATCATTATGTCAATAGTTACCCATAAAATTTCTCCTAACACCTTCTCGTACTACGATTGGGTCAAGTCAGCGTAGGTGTCTGGTAATGAACGCACACATAATATACCTCAGATTACCAACGATTTGTATATGCGTGGGAGAGACAAAATGTTTCCAAAAGCTCTAAATGTTTATTTCACCTTTGAAAATGATGAGAGCGCAGACACTAAAACCCCATTTTCGACACTTTTCTGGCTTCATTTCTGAAGTATTTTCCTATAAGCTGCATTCGGTATAATTGGATGAGGCTGAGGATTGCACAATAATATACTATTTGGTAACGTCTGGCCATGACCAGGACCCCCTTGGCCTTGCAGCTTTTTTTTTTTTCCCCATCTGTGACATGTAGTCAATTAATAGTTTTAACCAAAAAGTTCACAATTAATTGAGAGCATGAAATCTCCCGGCATATTCCATGGATGCAGCAGCTTTTTACAAGTCCCCTGACTCATGCAGTAATCTATAGGGATGTCTTATAATCTATTTTTATAAATTCATATTCTCGCTTTGCAAATCATGCCATGGGGCTTCCTGAAGCTGATTGACATAACTGGATGCTCCCTTGACGGGACTCTGCTTGTTGCGTTATTCTCATCATTTAGCAAGGGCTTCAAGGAACTGCACAGGTGTCATTGCCATATAGGAGGCCTCACCTATGGAAGAGCTCAAGAGGTCCAATATCTTTCAGATATCTTGGATGTTTAGCAGGTGTCCGGTGTGGTGTGAAGTCAATGGACCTTAGTGCTCTGTAATCCTCATCACAACTGGAATAGCTATTGTATAAATGCTTCAATCTTACAAAGTCCACAGAACAGGAATATCTGCTCAACAATATGTCCCTGATTCGGTGATAATGGCGTTTCATATGCAAATCTTAATGAGGGGCGTGCAGGAATAAGATGCACCTAATTTTTCAAGTGGAACACTCAAAGAATTCTGTGCATCCTAACAATGTCATGTGCCTTTTATGCCTCACCGGAATTGTCACTCCAGTCGGTGACTGGAGTAACATTTCTGGAGTAAGAAAGGCCAACACTTTTGAAGAATTTGACGGGCAGGTGTAGTCATGCCCCACTTCCTCCTGGTGTCTCCACTCATTTTGGAGAAGCTACCTGAAACTGAAAACATCGAAAGTCGCCTAATTTGTTCACATATTATAATTAGCTGGACTAGTCCAAGAGGCATGCACTTAGTGCAGACCACCAAGCCAATATCACAACCACATAGGCCTGATTAATGTCTCTGCAGCACCCTCCTGCCTGCTCCCCAAATGGCTCCAATGCGTGATGTTCTACTTAGGTGCCACCGTCTTGAGGTTGTCCTGCACGTACCCCATAAGCCCGGCAGACTGAGCACTTCCCTCTGCGAGCTGCCAAGGTAGAGGTATGGTCTTTGGGCATATGCAGTTAATTTCCGGAGGCCCAGAGGAGAGAGTAGATCCAGCTTCACAGACATAAAAATCTTATTTATGGATACAATAAAATTCCAAATAAATTCCATCTTGGTGGAAACTAACCCGAAACGCGTCGGTATGATTTAGGGCTCTAAGCCGATATGGACATTATTTTGAATTTTAATATGTACAAATAAAGAAGATGATGTTGACTGGGAGCTGGATCTCTCCTCTTTGCTTCCAGTTTGAGTGTTTTAGCAGGAACACTGTCCGTGCTCCGGGCAGGACTGGATTCAGGCATTATTGGAGAGCTGGACTAAGGGCCCCTTTCCACTTGCGATGTAAACGTCCGTGTCTCGCATGTGAAAACCAAGTTCTGGCGCCGGCACTCCAGAGCGGAGCGTGCGGCCGCATAGGAACACATGGAGCTGCACGCTCCGCTCCAAAGTGCCGGCGCCAGAACTTGGTTTTCACATGCGATACACGGACGTGTTTCTTGCAAATGGAAAGGAGCCCTTAGAAGGAAAAAGGCAGCACAATAGGGTTTTATCCAAGGGGGATGAAGGTGTTCATATATAGTTATACTAACCTGATTTAGTTGTGAATGGCCAACATTTCCATCACTTAGGCTACGTTCACATTTGCGTTGTGCGCCGCAGCGTCGGCGCCGCAGCGCACAACGCAAACAAAAACGCAGCAAAACGCATGCACAACGCTGCGTTTTGCGCCGCATGCGTCGTTTTTTTCATTGAATTTGGACGCAGCAAAAATGCAACTTGCTGCGTCCTCTGCGACCCGACGCGGGCGCCGCAGCGACGCATGCGGCGCAAAACGCAAGTGCGCCGCATGTCCATGCGCCCCCATGTTAAATATAGGGGCGCATGACGCATGCGGCGCCGCTGCGGCGCCCGACGCTGCGGCGCTGGCCGCAAATGTGAACGTAGCCTTATACATCTAGCAGCTACAGGTCCAACGGGTCTTCAGACCGGGAAAACATAGACAAGGAGGATTTGTGGATAATGTGCGCTGCTGGTATCCCATGTAGTAAATCCAAATCCAGACCAAAAGTTTATGTGTTTTTTCTTTATTCCGTCAACGCGTTTTGAAGTATCACAAGCTTACCTTCATCAGGGCGACAAGAAAAGCATGTTTGATGATATTTTTCTTGTCCTGATGAAGAAGTCTGTGGTATTTCGAAACGCGTTGACTGAAGAAAGAAAAACCGCATATACTTTTGCTGCAAGAACAATACATGGGCCCTTTTCAGACCAAGAGCTCCTAAAAATGCAAAACTGCACCTTCTTTGGAGGTAGAAATGGGCCCCTTCCCTCTTGGGCCCCTGTACGGCTGCACAAGTTGCACCAATGATATGTCCATCTAGTAAGATTTCACCAAACTAAAAAGCTGATTTTATGATTATGTTGGAAATTTTGCCTAATCATTGTGGTAACTAGAAATGCAGAGCAATAATTAGCTAATAGAGGTAAATCCTGCTGTCCCGATCCCATTAATATGCAATGTAGAAGAAAAAGAAACACACTTCATTTAGAGCTCAAATTTTTTCAGATCATTTTTTTTTCTGCAAAACCATAACGGAGACAGAGGTGGTTGAGCTTCAGACAGAGGCCTTACAAGCCCCTAATCTCAGAGTCATATTTTAAAGATACTACAGGTATGCCCCCTTCATTTTTTAAAGCTTTCATTATTTTAAGTATACCTTTAAATACTTTTCTATAACTATCTGTACCGTAATCTAAAACAGCCAACAATATAACATTTTATTTTTTTGTCCAGCTTAATTGTGACAAAATTTGGCTCTTAACTTTTTCGAGCTCCTGCTCCATTTATTATTCACATTAGGATTCCGCGAAAAAAGAGTTTTTTGTCCATATTTTTTAGTGTAATCAAATATTTATAAGCATCCTCAATCAAAACTAATCTAACCAAACTAACATACAAATACATCAGTGAAAAACAAACAAACAAACAAACAAAAATAGCTGTAGGGCATATTCACACTTTGCATTATTGCGTCATTTTTCTTTGCAAAAATGCAGCATTTTCCTGTCCCTGCAAAGTGAATGAGATTTCTGAAATCTCTTGCTCACGCTGCTTATTTTTTCCTGTCAGCTTTAAAACAAAGCTGCAGCGTGTCAATTATTTCAGCCTTTTTGCACCATTTTTCACCCATTCAAATGAATTGGTAAAAAGAGCATAAAAAATTCAGCAAATTGCATGTATTTTAGGCAGCGTATTTTTCTTGCCAACAATCCAGTTTTTTGCCACAATTTTTACTGCTGCAAATAATGAATGTGTGCAAAAACCCATAGAGAGGAAAAGAAAAAAGAAAAAGAAAACATAGCTGGTCATTAAGCTCCTTTCAAGCCTGGTCATTAAACAGTTATAAACGCTGCCATCGTTCTCATCGTCTCCATTGCCGCTCTACCACTTCCACGGGTGTAACTAGAATACCAGGAGAAGGATTCAGTAGCTGGAGGAGCGGCTTCAGCAATCTACTACCAATGTGTCCTTCATCACCTTAGTTTGATACTTACTGACACTTTGTCCAGAGACATTTATGTTCGATGTTTTTATATCCCGACAGTTACGATGTTTGCTGTGGCCTTGTTGGGTTGCTGACCTTGATGTCATAATTAGTGATGAGCGAGTGTGCTCGTTACTCGGGTTTTCCGAGCATGCTCTGGTGATCTCCGAGTATCTTGGGCGTGCTTGTAGATTACGGTTGAGTCTCCGCAGCTGTCTGGTTTGCAGCTGCTAGACAGCCTGAACACATGCAGGGATTGCCTGTTTGTTAGGGAATTCCCACATGTATTCAGGCTATTTAGCAGCCGCAAATCATGCAGCTGCAGGTCTTTTCACTTTTTTTTTTCAGCGTTTTTCACCCATTGACTTGAATGGATGGTGAAAAAACACACAAAAACACAGGTCTTAGGTTTTGTTGTTTTTGTGCCAAAACCTGATTCTATGAAATACGATTTTTTTTTTTCAAACACTAAACTTTATCAGCATGCATAAGAGACAAATGTAGCATGCATTGCAAAAAAATAACACCAAAAAATGCAATGAAAAACGCTAGAAAAAACAAGCTTTTATCAGGTTTGGCTAGTGAAAAAAAATGCTGAAAAACGCCTAATGTGTGAACCTACCCATAAAGTGATATCTCATCATGCTCAGGTGCTTTCCGAGCGTCTTCAGCGTGCTTGAAAAATATGTTTTGAGACTCCTGTTTGTTAGGCAATCCTAGCATAAGTTGAGACTTGAACACAGTATTAGAGCACACCGAAGACGCTCGGGTCAGCATGTGAGTAGGCCGAGAACACCTTATCTGAGCCCGTTCGCTCATCACTAGGGTTAGGCCCGTCTGGAGCTACCTAGAGTAGATGTCACCTTTGACTTTGTTGTCGTCATACCAGAGAAAACCACTGCTGAGATTTCCTGCACTTCTAGGTATGTTGCAATAATCCAAGGTGACACTGACCTCCAAGTATAAGATCCCTCCGATGATATAATAAGGGTCTTCACATAACACAAACTGTTTGTACATACCTAATCTCAGCTGCAGCCTTTATGAGAGAAGCTCGGGATCCATGAAGCGTGCATAGAAAAGAAGCACAGGGGAGGCGCTCGAAGGATGAGATGTATTGATGGAGATACCTAACTGTATTTTAGACCCTGGAGAAGGACACTTTATTGCCTGTCACCGCTGACAGATAGCATCTCTCTGCCGCTACCGTCCCATCAATTCCCTGCTCCCTTTCCTTGTTCAACTTCATTAAGAAGGCCAGCCAACTGTCTGAACAACTAGACGAGGAGCCTCGGAGCTTTTAAAGGTGCAGAGCACGAGTCATTGGTTGATTGGACTTCTGAGCACTTAAAGGAAGTCTGTCAGCACAAAAATGACTGTTCAAACCTAGTACGGTTGACAAAACTATCCGAATGTAAGTTCAATTCCTTATCTCAAAATATTCCGAGATGACCAGGTTTGGAAAAAAAAATAAGAAAATAAACATTGATCTCTAAAGGGAAAACTTCGTTGTATGTGTCTTTGTATGCATCCGATCACTTGCTGTGATGAAAAGTGCAGTTTGTTTCGGGTTTTGCTAGGATATAGTGAGAATTTATTTAATTTGTACCATGTAGTAATGAGTGAACTTGCTTGGATAAAGTTTTATCCGAGTGCGCTCGTGTGCTAGTTGAACATCTTCGGAATGCTCGAATACTATGTTCGAGTCCCCGCATTTGCATGTGTCATAACTGCTTGACAGCTGCAACATATGCATAGATAGCCTGTTTGTTAGGCCGGGGTCACACTTGCGAGTGTAATGCGAGAAACTCGCACAAGTCTCTCGCATCAATACCCAGCACTGCTGCTGACACTCAGGACCGGATTGTGCAGCTGCATGTATTTCTATGCAGCCGCACACTCCGGTCCCAAGTGCCGCCGGCAGTGCTGGGTATTGATGCGAGAGACTCGTGCGAGTTTCTCGCATCACACTGGTAAGTGTGACCCCAGCCTTAGGCAATCCCTCTATGTGTTGCAGCTGTCAAACAGCCGCAAAACATGCAGCCACGAGGACTCGAACATAGTATTCGAGCATGCCGAAGAAGACAATCAGTTAGCACTCGAGCATTCTTGGATAACATCTTATCCCATCACGTTCACTCATCACTAATCATGAAATATTGTAGTTCTTTTTCATAGTTTCCAGAAAAGTAAGGATGAGCATATCCATATGCTGCTCATTAGCGATGCAGCTTTATAGCAAGGAACATCAGGGCATCTAATCCAACAGTATCCAACTTTGGTGATGTCCGCTAAGCGAAACACTTACTGTCAACCCTCATCATTATGGAGTGACATCGTAGCAGGTACCTGAGTCTGCAGAAAAGAACAATCTGATATTCTGAAATCATATTAATGGAGTGTGTCCTTGATGATTTTTCTGGAGGTGGAGGATGTGGAGGGTGGGAGCAGTGTATGAGTGGGAGAATGTCAGATACATGCGTCTATGAGATAGCAGTAAAAAGATACTTGAACGACGAAAGTTGCTGAGATTTTGGTTCAGGGTCCGAATTGTTTACCAGTTGCAAGGAACGTAACAGAAGGTAAAACAAATGCTAAATGTCAATCCCATCAAAGCTATAAAAGTGTGGAGTTTGTTCCGAAGCATCTGTAGAGAACAGTGTCTCCAGCATTGTTTTGTCTCTGCCATTAAGCGCTATTGAGCATTTCTGTTTGTAGAGATGCTTCACCATGACTTCCTTATAACAGCTTTTCTAAGACAAAGAACACATCCTTTTCATTCTGCTGTTTACCGAGGCAGAGGCAGTGAACCTTACACTCACGTCAGACAACACGCTCCAACTCCATCACTCGTGTCACCCAAGCGGGCGACACATTCCCATGAATACAAGGTCACCTCACCTATTTTCAAAGTTTCTCCTTAATTAATGCCACTTTTCCCTTCTCGACGCCCCCTCTCCTCACCGCATGCTTGAGAAGTGTTGATTTTTCAGACACCAGACTGCTTAACACTTCCTATTCTCTTATTTCACACTGTAAATCTCGCAGGTGTAGAGCAGAACGACAGCTAGGCCTATCCGTTATGGAGTTAGCTGCACATAGAGTGTATGTATATATAATGAGAGCTCCATCAGAATAATTCATTGCCTATGCAACACATCTGTATGTGAGGAAAAAGATGAGCAACTATACGAACAATTTAGGCTTGAAGAGTTGAGGTTTTTTATCAGTTTTTCTAGACTTAAAGGGATTCTCCACTATTAGAGCAACCCATTTTGAACCCCTATGTTTCCCCCCAGTGAAATAATGACACCTATACTCACCTCCAGTTCCAGTGCTGTTCCAGTGGTGTCGGCACTGGCTCTCCTGAGGCTCACCTGTCATTATTATGTCACGCAATATCTGTGGCCCATCAGCATTGGCTTGACTCTCCTATTTACGGACGTAATTGTCATGCAACGTGTAGGAAAGGCTAAGTGCAACACCAAGGGATAAGGGAAAGGGAACCATACACTAGGGCAGTTGGGAGTGGAGACCCCTAGGCAGATCTAACATCACCCTGTCTGCTCTATCGTCCCTATATAGGTTCTGCACCTATCGCCAAGCAGGATACCTAATCCCTGCCTGACCATGGCGATAAGCCCTGCATCAGGAAGGAAAGGATGAGCGTTAATCAATCCCCACTATCACTAAAGGCAGATGGGATAAAAAAACAAGGTAAACACTTAGCATGAGTAGACTCAGAGAGAAACACGAACTTCCTCCAAACACCAGAAAGAAAGCTAGCCGACTGCTATAGCTCCAAGCCTCAACAGGGAAATGGAAATAGCAATATCACCCGCAACTTCCAGCAGCCAGCTGGAAGTTATTAACACCCCGGTCCAGGTGTGTCAGCTAAAGCACTGGGTCCTAGAGTCAGAAGGCCCAGGAAGAAGTCTGCAAAGCAAACTTCTGAGACCTTCTGCAGTCAGATGCAGAGCAATGGTCTGCAGCCTCTGACACACTCATGACAGTAATTGACATCTGAAGAATGTGAGAGCTGCGGCTGCTTTCTTATTTCCTTCCGATGTCTTGATTTGTCCAAAGAAGAGGAGAGTGAAACCAGGGATGATTGGCCTCAGGGATCGAGTGACATAACAATGTCAAGCGAGCCCCGGAAGAGCAAGTGCTGACACACCTGGAACAATGCTGGCACTGGAGGTGAGTATAGGGTTGTCCTAGTAGTGGGCAACCCCTTGAAAACCATGTTTAACTTATGAAAAAATCATAAAAAGCACACAGTGAAATTTGCAGTAAATTTTCTAATCTGCTTTTATTTTTTAGTCCCTGATATGGCCGCCCACTGGACCCAGGAAATCCCAGAAAGAGAAAAGGATTAAATGATTAAAACTCAGATTATACCGAATCTATTCTTACAAAACTATATATCAATCTACCACGTTCCCCCTGCTCTATAACATGGTGCCTCCAGTTTGGACTGCATGTTCACTGTGAAAGGTTTCCTTTAAGTAACAACACTTATTATTTTGCTTCACCCATGGACACAAGGATCCTTTCAGACTCTCCTTGGATGGCTCCAAGGTGCCCTCAGACAGCGGAATCATCACTACTTCATACTTGTTCATCACTATGGCTTTACCATGATTTATTCATATGTGTGTTATTCAGAACACAGTTGGACAATTTGGTTTGGAGGAGACAGAATATTGTACCTTACTGTAAAGCCAGGGAAAATAAACCTCTAAAACATCTCCCATCGACTCTTTGGACTCCTTCATTGGAGTTAATACCCTACGAGAGAAGATTGCATCTATTCTTGACGTAAATGTGGCTTATGTAATTCAGGTGTTTGAAAGGCTGGAATAGTCGTGGGCAGACCTTTGTAAGTGTCGATATGACTCCCTACTGGATTCTTTGTTTCGCTCGGTATACGCGGCTCAGTATTGACAGACCTGAACGATTTTCCTAAATAAAAACAGCTTGACCTGTACTTCTTGCTCTTTTTCTACCTGCTGTAAAACCTCCGAACCTGTGTGACCTCTCAGTCTCCTTCATAAGCTCCCTGTGTCTATGAGAAGCATTTTGGAATTCCCTTTCTGTATTAACCTTTAACACTTTGTGCTGCTAATACCTCCCTGCCTGTAAAGGAGAATGAATTCTGCTTCATTTAGGACAAAGCTAAACCCGGCACAGATGGAGAACGGAGCAGGTCACATCAGTTCAGCCAATGGGTAAATGCTGGCTCTGAATTCAGCAAAGAAAATCCATGGAAAGACCAGAGGTGTTGGCTGATAAATACAGAATCCACTACTACCCACGTGAAAATAATACTTATCGAAGTAGCAGCCGCCATCTTGGTGGCCACTGTGATAATACACCATCCGAATGCTAATCCAAAGAGTACGGCCATGGCACGCTACTAACGAAGCCTTGCAGCCGGCATGTTGGTGACTACTACATCTGTACGCTAGAAATGTTCTCCATCAATATCATTTGGACAGATGTGTCCTCCTTCACCTTCTTTTTAGGCCCAATTTATCCCAAGATGACCAAGTTTTAAAAAAAATAGTGTGTTACTTATTTGGTAGATGTTATTATTCTATATGTGTCTCCATGGTCAACCAGTGGTTGTGGTTTGGTACATATTGTAATCTAAGGCTATGTTCACACGTTGCGTTTTTTCAGCTTTTTTAATGCAAAATTTCAGCTGTGTTTCACAGTACAAGGAAAGTCTATGAAATTTCAGAAATCTCATGCACACACCTTGGTTCAGTGGTTTTGCAGCATTTTTCACCCATTGAAAGCAATAGGTAGTGCAAGAAACGCTGCAAACAATCACTGCAAAAACGCAGGTATCAGGTTTTGCTGCATTTTGGTGCCAAAACCTGGTGAAGTTGATTCAGATTTTTCTTTATGCACTAAATTTTATCAGCATCCACAAGTTAAAAAAAACTCAGGAAAAATGCAGCAAAAACTAAGCAAAAAAAGCAGCAAAAACGAAGTAAAACCTGACTTTTTGAAAGCATTTTAAATGCAGCTTACACTTGGCATAAAAAAAGCTGTAAAAACGCAACGTGTGAACATGGTCAAACGAGGATTTTGCTACCACATCGCAGTAATTTTTCACATTTGTGAGAAATTGAGAGTTCTTAAGGAAATTTGTGAAACGATAAGGATGGGCACCAGTGGTATAACTTGACCCTTATGGACCCTAATATAATATCTTCAATGTGGCTCCAACTAGTACAGGCACTGGCAGACCCGTATGTATGGGCCCGTTTTCAGCCACTAGCTCATCATATTGTACAAACCCACCTGTCTTTTAGATAAAAATGGATATTTTTATTTTTATTTTTTTTCCAATCATTTGCAGATATGAAAAAGATATTAGATGGTTCAAATCGGCAAGGAAAAAATAGGCAGCGTGTAGATGAGATTTCAGAAATCTCACTCACTTTACGGGTATCATGAAATTCAGCATTGTTTTCTTTGACAAAAAGGTGAACAAAATGTGAACAAGCCCTAATTTTTTCATAATGGCCAAAGAGACCTTTTGGGTCTCCCTAAGCTCCGGACTCTGCAGCCTCCGCACCTACTGTAGAACACCCCTGTATAAAATAACTCCCTGTTAGTTTGTTTTATGTTCTCACACCAAAAAGATGGGCTGAAGAAAGAAGATAGGAATGCAGTTTGTTAGTGACCGTAGATTTGGGGAGCGTTCACACACAGCAGTGATGCTGCAGAGTCCGCAGCTGCCATGGGCTTCTCTGGTCCTTTCCCTACTTTCCTGCACAATCATTTAATCTTGCAAGAAAGTGGTTGTTTCACTTGCAAAACTGCCTGAATATCGTCAGCTAAGTGTGAACAAAGCCTAAGAGAAAGAGGATGACCAGAACTGATGCTCCTCCGACTGTTTATTCTTATTCCTGGAATCAGCACTAGGGGAATGGACAGCTCCATACACTGCCAAGGTCAAGGAGCGAGAGGAATGGGTCAATGCATCAGTTTCCTCCTACAACTAGTGGTTGGACATTTTACTGTGATTGGAAAATCTGTTCGACCAGCCCTGCTGCACGTCTGTTATGAAGATTGGTAGGGGTTTGGCCATTTTTTGTGATGTCATCACCTATTATTGCGGGAACAGTCTATAAAAGGGACACTTCAAGCAATATGGTAGGGGACAGAGGGTAGTTTACGATCCTTAAAGGGAATCTGTCAGTAGATTTTTTGCAATGTAATCTGAACAACATATGCTGTAGGGGTTAAAACACAGATTTCAGCCTCTTATCAAGTTCTGTGGTTTAGTTTTATTGCAATGATTGTTTTACCACCAGAAGCTTATCATTTCTGGACAGTCAGTGTGTGCATGCTAGTCTGACTCCGCCCCTTCTGTGATAGGCACCTCACTGTCTATGGACATTGTGTGTACAGAGCTGTTATGACCCCAATGGCGAGGGTCTCAGAGGAACGTGGAAGTCTGCAGAATACAAAAATCCAGCTCATAGGGCAGTGGTAACTGGGTTGACCATATATCTACTCCTAACACCAACACTAGAAGTAGCCGGGGATCATTCCTACGTTGATTCTAGATGACACGCGCCAGCCGGAGAATCTAGCTACCCCTAGTAGAGGAAAACAAAGACCTTTCTTGCCTCCAGAGAAGGGGACCCCAAAGCTGGATAGAAGCCCCCCACAAATAATGACGGTGAGGTAAGAGGAAATGACAAACACAGAAATGAACCAGGTTTAGCACAGAGAGGCCCGCTTACTGATAGCAGAATAAAGAAAGGTAACTTATATGGTCAACAAAAACCCTATCAAAATCCACACTGGAAATTCAAGAACCCCCGAACCGTCTAACGGTCCGGGGGGAGAACACCAGCCCCCCTAGAGCTTCCAGCAAAGGTCAGAATATAGATTTGGAACAAGCTGGACAAAAATACAAAACCAAAACAAATAGCAAAAAGCAAAAGGCAGACTTAGCTGATATAACTGGAACCAGGATCAGTAGACAAGAGCACAGCAGACTAGCTCTGATAACTACGTTGCCAGGCATTGAACTGAAGGTCCAGGGAGCTTATATAGCAACACCCCTAACTAACGACCCAGGTGCGGATAAAAGGAATGACAGAAAAACCAGAGTCAAAAAACTAGTAACCACTAGAGGGAGCAAAAAGCAAATTCACAACAGTACCCCCCCCTTAGTGAGGGGTCACCGAACCCTCACCACGACCACCAGGGCGATCAGGACGAGCGGCATGAAAGGCACGAACTAAATCGGCCGCATGAACATCAGAGGCGACCACCCAGGAATTATCCTCCTGACCATAGCCCTTCCACTTGACCAGGTACTGAAGCCTCCGCCTGGAGAGGCGAGAATCCAAGATCTTCTCCACCACGTACTCCAACTCGCCCTCAACCAACACCGGAGCAGGAGGCTCAGCAGAAGGAACTACAGGCACAATGTACCGCCGCAACAAGGACCTATGAAATACATTGTGAATAGCAAACGACACAGGAAGATCCAGACGAAAAGATACAGGATTAAGGATTTCCAATATCTTGTAAGGCCCAATAAAACGAGGTTTAAATTTGGGAGAGGAGACCTTCATAGGAACAAAGCGGGAAGAAAGCCATACCAAATCCCCAACGCGTAGTCGGGGACCCACACCGCGGCGGCGGTTGGCAAAGCGCTGAGCCTTCTCCTGTGACAACTTCAAGTTGTCCACCACATGATTCCAGATCTGCTGCAACCTATCCACCACAGAATCCACCCCAGGACAGTCAGAAGGCTCCACATGACCCGAAGAAAAGCGAGGATGGAAACCAGAGTTGCAGAAAAAAGGCGAAACCAAGGTGGCGGAACTAGCCCGATTATTAAGGGCAAACTCAGCCAACGGCAAGAATGTCACCCAATCGTCCTGATCAGCAGAGACAAAACACCTCAAATAAGCCTCCAAAGTCTGATTGGTTCGCTCCGTCTGTCCATTAGTCTGAGGATGGAAAGCAGACGAAAACGACAAATCAATGCCCATCCTACTACAAAAGGATCGCCAGAACCTGGAAACGAACTGGGATCCTCTGTCTGACACAATATTCTCAGGGATGCCGTGCAAACGAACCACGTTCTGGAAAAACACAGGAACCAGATCGGAAGAGGAAGGCAGCTTAGGCAAAGGAACCAAATGGACCATCTTGGAGAAGCGATCACATATCACCCAGATAACGGACATGCCCTGAGATAGCGGAAGATCAGAAATGAAATCCATGGAGATATGTGTCCAAGGTCTCTTCGGGACAGGCAAGGGCAAGAGCAAACCGCTGGCACGAGAACAGCAAGGCTTAGCTCGAGCACAAGTCCCACAGGACTGCACAAATGACCGCACATCCCTTGACAAGGAAGGCCACCAAAAGGACCTGGCCACCAGATCTCTGGTGCCAAAGATTCCCGGGTGACCTGCCAACACCGAGGAATGAACCTCGGAAATGACTCTGCTGGTCCACTTATCCGGGACAAACAGTCTGTCAGGTGGACAAGACTCAGGCCTATCAGCCTGAAATCTCTGCAACACACGTCGCAGATCCGGAGAAATAGCTGACAAGATAACTCCATCTTTAAGAATACCAACAGGATCCGCGACTCCAGGAGCATCAGGCACAAAGCTCCTAGAAAGAGCATCGGCCTTCACATTCTTTGAACCTGGTAAATACGAGACAACAAAATCAAAGCGGGAGAAAAACAATGACCAGCGGGCCTGTCTCGGATTAAGGCGTTTAGCAGACTCGAGATACATCAGATTTTTGTGATCAGTCAAGACCACCACACGATGCTTAGCACCCTCGAGCCAATGACGCCACTCCTCAAATGTCCATTTCATGGCCAACAACTCCCGATTGCCCACATCATAATTTCGCTCGGCAGGCGAAAACTTCCTAGAGAAAAAGGCACAAGGTTTCATAACAGAGCAACCAGGGCCTCTCTGCGACAAAATGGCCCCTGCCCCAATCTCCGAAGCATCCACCTCAACCTGAAAGGGAAGTGAGACGTCAGGCTGGCACAAAACAGGCGCCGAAGTAAACCGGCGTTTCAACTCCTGGAAAGCCTCCACGGCAGCAGGAGCCCAGTTAGCTACATCGGAGCCCTTCTTGGTCATATCCGTCAAAGGTTTCACAATGCTAGAAAAATTAGCGATAAAACGACGGTAGAAGTTAGCGAAGCCCAAGAACTTCTGAAGACTCTTAACTGACGAGGGCTGAGTCCAATCAAGAATAGCTCGGACCTTGACTGGGTCCATCTCCACAGCAGAAGGGGAAAAAATGAACCCCAAAAAGGGAACCTTCTGTACACCAAAGAGACACTTTGAGCCCTTGACAAACAAAGAATTTTCACGCAAAATTTTAAAGACCAACCTGACCTGCTCCACATGCGAATCCCAATTATCAGAAAAAACCAAAATATCATCCAGATAAACAATCAAAAATTTATCCAGATACTTCCGGAAAATGTCATGCATAAAGGACTGAAAAACTGAAGGCGCATTGGAGAGCCCAAAAGGCATCACCAAGTACTCAAAATGACCTTCGGGCGTATTGAATGCGGTTTTCCATTCATCACCTTGCTTAATGCGCACAAGGTTGTACGCACCACGAAGGTCTATCTTGGTGAACCACTTGGCACCCTTAATCCGGGCAAACAAGTCAGACAACAGCGGTAAAGGATACTGAAATTTGACAGTGATCTTATTTAAAAGCCGATAATCAATACAAGGTCTCAAAGATCCGTCCTTTTTTGCCACAAAAAAGAATCCCGCACCAAGAGGGGAAGAAGACGGACGAATATGTCCTTTCTCCAGAGACTCCTTGATATATGAACGCATAGCGGTATGTTCAGGTACCGACAGATTAAACAGTCTTCCCTTAGGAAACTTACTGCCTGGGATCAAATCTATAGCACAGTCACAGTCCCTATGAGGAGGCAGTGCACTGGACTCAGACTCACTGAAGACATCCTGATAATCAGACAAATACTCCGGAACTTCCGAAGGCGTAGAAGAAGCAATAGACACAGGCAGGGAATCCCCATGAATACCACGACAGCCCCAACTTGAGACTGACATAGCCTTCCAGTCCAGGACTGGATTATGGGTCTGTAACCATGGCAGCCCTAAAACAACCAAATCATGCATTTTATGTAAAACCAGGAAACGTATCACCTCGCGATGTTCAGGAGTCATGCACATGGTAACCTGTGTCCAATACTGCGGTTTATTTGCTGCCAATGGTGTAGCATCAATACCCCTAAGAGGAATAGGATTTTCTAATGGTTCAAGAGTAAAACCACAGCGCTTAGCAAATGAGAGATCCATGAGACTCAGGGCAGCACCTGAATCTACAAACGCCATGACAGGATAAGATGACAGTGAGCAAATCAAAGTTACAGACAGAATAAATTTAGGTTGCAAATTACCAACGGTGACAGGACTAACAACCTTAGCTATACGTTTAGAGCATGCTGAGATAACATGTGTAGAATCACCACAGTAGTAGCACAAGCCATTCCGGCGTCTATGAATTTTCCGCTCATTTCTAGTCAGGATTCTATCACATTGCATTAAATCAGGTGTCTGTTCAGACAACACCATGAGGGAATTTGCGGTTTTTCTATCACATTGCACCGAATTAGGTGTCTGTTCAGACAACACCATGAGGGAATTTGCGGTTTTGCGCTCCCGCAACCGCCGGTCAATTTGAATAGCCAGTGCCATAGTATCATTCAGACCTGTGGGAATGGGAAAACCCACCATAACATTCTTAATGGCTTCAGAAAGGCCATTTCTAAAATTAGCGGCCAGTGCACACTCGTTCCAATGTGTCAGCACGGACCATTTCCGAAATTATTGGCAATACACTTCAGCCTCGTCCTGCCCCTGAGACATAGCCAGCAAGGCCTTTTCTGCCTGAATCTCAAGATTGGGTTCCTCATAAAGTAAACCGAGCGCCAGAAAAAACGCATCAAGATCAGCCAATGCCGGATCTCCTGGCGCCAGCGAAAAAGCCCAATCCTGAGGGTCGCCCCGTAAGAACGAAATAACAATTTTTACTTGCTGAGCAGAATCTCCAGATGAACAGGGTCTCAGGGACAAAAACAATTTACAATTATTCACGAAATTCCTAAACTTAAACCTGTCTCCGGAAAACAGTTCAGGAATCGGTATTTTAGGTTCTGACCTAGGATTTCTGATAACATAGTCTTGTATGCCCTGCACACGAGTAGCCAGCTGGTCCACACTTGTAATCAAGGTCTGGACATTCATGTCTGCAGCAAGCATAGCCACTCTGAGGTAAAGGGGAAAAAGAAAAAAAAAAAAAAAAAAACTCAGAATCTTCTTTCTTATAATCCCTCTTCTGCAATGCATTAAACATTTAATACTGGCCTGGCAAACTGTTATGACCCCAATGGCGAGGGTCTCAGAGGAACGTGGAAGTCTGCAGAATACAAAAATCCAGCTCATAGGGCAGTGGTAACTGGGTTGACCATATATCTACTCCTAACGCCAACACTAGAAGTAGCCGGGGATCATTCCTACGTTGATTCTAGATGACACGCGCCAGCCGGAGAATCTAGCTACCCCTAGTAGAGGAAAACAAAGACCTTTCTTGCCTCCAGAGAAGGGGACCCCAAAGCTGGATAGAAGCCCCCCACAAATAATGACGGTGAGGTAAGAGGAAATGACAAACACAGAAATGAACCAGGTTTAGCACAGAGAGGCCCGCTTACTGATAGCAGAATAAAGAAAGGTAACTTATATGGTCAACAAAAACCCTATCAAAATCCACACTGGAAATTCAAGAACCCCCGAACCGTCTAACGGTCCGGGGGGAGAACACCAGCCCCCCTAGAGCTTCCAGCAAAGGTCAGGATATAGATTTGGAACAAGCTGGACAAAAATACAAAACCAAAACAAATAGCAAAAAGCAAAAGGCAGACTTAGCTGATATAACTGGAACCAGGATCAGTAGACAAGAGCACAGCAGACTAGCTCTGATAACTACGTTGCCAGGCATTGAACTGAAGGTCCAGGGAGCTTATATAGCAACACCCCTAACTAACGACCCAGGTGCGGATAAAAGGAATGACAGAAAAACCAGAGTCAAAAAACTAGTAACCACTAGAGGGAGCAAAAAGCAAATTCACAACACAGAGCCTAGTGTGGGCGGGGTTAGCTTCCTCAGCTCTGCTGTATTGCTAAATCTAAAAACTCAGCGTCAGAAAAAACAGTAAACTAAGTGATCGTTGGATTCAGGGTCTCTTTTCCTACATTATACTGCTCTCAGATTAGGTAGCAAAAACCTGTTGACAGATTCCCTTTAAGCCCTTCATAGGGCGCAACATAACATATCCTTTTTTTTCCTCGGAAAGTTTATTTAGGGAGGCAAGCCTCCAAGTTTGAAATATTAATTGTGGCTATTAAAGTTTTAATACAGTCTCTTTGGTGCAACTTTGTCTATAACACGTTAGTATAATTCTAAACTATGAGATTCCTGGTTAAGAAGAATTAATTGGGGAAGAAGTTGCCTGAACGCTGACAATCCCTTTAAATTCCCTTTTAGATTGAATGCTAATAATGTCCCTTGTGTTTCTATGTTCTAAATAATGCAACATTATTCAGGAAACCCTGTATATATGGTAATTACATCCTAGGTTTCTGTAACTCTTCAATTTCTTCCCAGCGTGGATACGGCCATGGAGCATCTAATTCCACACCCCTCATTCATAACCTTGCTTTGTCGAATATCATCTAATATTTTCCATTTTATTTCAGCACGCAATTTACATCTACGGTCATAAATATTCTTGTATGACTTTACAGCCTTACATATTTTATACTAGAAGCAGAATTGAGACGTTTCTCCCAATAATCATCTCAAGGTCATCATTTACTGTGTGAAATGATCATCTTTTAGCTCCTTTATGTCAATTGCATCCCGTGAATCTACCGCTACGCCTGTAACCTTGGATGTGTGTTCTGAGAATTGAGATTTCAGGACTCCTGAACCAGTAATGCCCTTAAGAATGGGTAATGTCTGCCAAACGACATTATCCTGGAATGTTTTCAAGTCAACAATCGTAAATAAACTTAACATTTAGTTTTAGGCCCTAAGTACTCTGAGCAGCATGATGTCATGGATGGTGGGCCATCAGCTTGTTGTACGGTCGACCTTTAAACTTTTTGAACCTTGACCGATATTTTTGTTGGGCATACGCTCTCCTGGACTGTGGATAGTAATAAAAATATGAGATCCATTGTTGATCCCAATGTCACAGTCATGTAAAAGTACTCTTTTCCTGTATGCTATGGAGACATTCGGACACCTACACATTACACCTACACAAGCTTTTATGATCTCCCATTCTAAATCCATGGGCATTATTATGAGGTTCCTCCTCCTTTTGCAATTATAACATCCTCGATTCTTCTGGGATGGGTTTCTACCAGATATTGGACTGTGTCCATGGGAATTTTTGCCCATTTATCCAAAAGAGATCAGACACTCATGTTGGAGGACAAGGTCTGTCTTGTAATATCCATTCTAGTTCATCTCAAGAGTGTTGGATGGGGTTGAAGTCAGGATTCTGTGTTGCTAGTCAAGTTCTTCCACACCAAACTCCCCCAACCAGGCCTTTAAGGGGCTTTCTTTGTTCACGGGAGAACAGTTAAGGTGAACAGAAAAGGGCCTTCCCCAAAGTGTTTCTACAAAGTTTTAAGCTACAATTGTCCAAAATGCCTTGGCCTGATGAAGTATTAAGATTTCCCTTTACTGGAACTAAGGAGCTGAGGCTGACCCCTGAAGAACACCTCCATAGCAATTGCTCATTTATCTATTTACTATTCTTGCTTATGAAGCGCCATCATATTCTGCAGCGCTTCACAGACCTTATTATCACTGTCCCCATTGGGGCTCACAATCAAAATTCCCTATCAGTATGTCTCTGGAGTGTGGGAGGAAACCAGAGAACCTGGAGGAAACCCACGCAAACACAGGAGAACATACAAACTCCTTGCAGATACTGCCATGGTAGGGTCTGAACCAAGGACCCTAGCACTGAAAAGCAGCATTATCCACCCTCCACCAATCTTTACAGTTAGCACAATGCAGTCAGGCAAGTAAGGCTTTCCTAGCATTAGCCAAATCCACCAAGGTGATTTTCTGGTATTTGTTTTCTCATTTTGACTCGCGGTCTACCTATGATGTCAATTACAGGCCTCTCTCATCTTTTTAAGTGGGAGAACATGCACAATTGGTGGCTGACTAAATACTTTTTCCCCACTGTATTAGTAAAAGCAGAAAATAGCTTCTTTTATTCTACAGATAACCCATTGGAGGGATGGTGGTCATCGCTTTCCTATTGCTTTTACTAGAAATAGAATAATACAAATGTAGTAAACATTAACATGACAAATAAAGGCATTACATATAATAATGCTGAAAACCTTAACTCTAATTTAAGAAAAAAAACAAGACGTAGAAAATGTTAATTGCATCATGATTTAATAACAATTTTCCCTCCAATGTATCCTCGTCTATTAGTTAAAGCAGGCACTGATTCCAAAGAGCATCTCTGGAGGACCATGCAATCCTCTAAAATCCCATTGTCGTCAATAAATACAGTGCAGTTTTTCCTGTGGTGGTGGTCCACGTTGTCACACAACTTCAAGTTGATCACAAGGATCCAAGGTTGTGTGCTACCCTGTGACCAGCTTATTGTCAGTGGACCTAACAAAAGGGCATTGTCCAAAGTGGAGAACTCCTTTAAGGCATCATACACAAACTGTACAGTCCATGCCGATTGTTCTAATTATTCCTATAAATATCACAATGTAGGAGAAGACCTATCTAAAATCAGATTTTATTTTTTACAAATACTATGCGGCTATGTAAGAAATGAAGTTGACGCTGATGACAGTTTTCATATGCATGTTCAGACCTTCTGTTGTTAAAGCCAGTCAGGGAAATTCCAGCTAAGGGTTTTCTCTTTTCTGTTAATGTAATTTATTCTGCATGTATCTTCTGTTGCTTACTAGGAAGTAGGTGGCATATTATCTAATAGCACTTACTTTATACATTATTTTGTATTTTGAGGTTTATTCGACTCACTTTAGGATCTTTCCTTTTTCAGCACACTTTCCATTTTGTAGGTAATTCACACTCTGCTCTGCCCTCTGGTTCTTTAGGAAGAACGTGAAGCAACTTGATGACCTTTTAGGCAGTTTAGGTCTGAGTTGTAATCTTCTAGTCTGTGATTAGAGCTATTTCTGCTGATAGGGACTGCGGGGTCAGGATCTCTAGTCTGCACAGGAAACGGAAGGGTCAGTTGCAGTTTTTAGCATATTACCTATAATCCTGAGTGAGTTGCTAAACAAGCATAACAGGGGATATATATATTCACTATCTAACTTTCTAGCTTTGTTGGATTATAACTAGTGATGAGCGAATATACTCGTTACTCGAGATTTCCCGAGCATGCTCGGGTGTCCTCCGAGTGTTTTTTAGTGCTCGCAGATTTAGTTTTTCTTGCCGCAGCTGAATGATTTATATCTGTTAGCCAGCATAAGTACATGTGGGGGTTGCCTGGTTGCTAGGGAATCCCCACATGTAATCAAGCTGGCTAACAGATGTAAATCATTCAGCTGCGGCAAGAAAAACTAAACCTCCGAGCACTAAAAAATACTCGGAGGACACCCGAGCGTGCTCGGGAAATCTCGAGTAACGAGTAAATTCGCTTATCACTAATTATAACACCTGGAGTACCAGCGCTTCTCTAAAGTGGTGGACACTAGTCTTGGCTGCAAAAGATGGATGTGTTTCGGAATAATGGTTGAAAATGTTTTGTTTATTTAAAACATCTGTAAAGTACAACATGTTTCAATGCTCCATAGGCCCTTTCTCAATTGCCAGAGATATCTCAACATTTTTTCAACCCTTTTGTTCCCAAAACTATCCACTACTTTAGAGAAGCACTGGTACTCCAAGTGGTATAATGTTGGATTTCCCTCCCAACTCTGTTTAGCACCTTTGGGATGAGAACAATGGCAGCACAATGAATATTTGACTTGTCCTTCAGTGAAGTTGTGACCACCATAGTGCAACCCTATAAGTTGAGCACCTACACTCTCACATTCACCCCTTCCCCTGTATCTTAATCTACTCCCCCTACGTGCGCCTATATGGGTTTTCTTCTTCTTCTATATGCTTCATCTATGACATTTGCTAGATGTCATTTGGCTGCGACTCTACCCAACCTCCGCGTACATATGAACACTTTTTAGCCAAGAACCAATTTGTTCTCAGTTAGAAGACATGAATAAGTCTCTTCAAGTCAGCTTTGGTAAGAGCTAGGGATTAGACATACTAAATTTCAACAAGTCCATTTCATTTTTTTTAAGCAACATGTGCCAGGAGAACATCAGCTAAACATCTAAGATTCAATACATGATTGTCTGATCCTACTGAAGATGGAGGTTCATCTGACCCTTAGTTTAGGTTTATGGCAACCTGAAAACCAAGCTCATACATTGATTGTCTGATCCCACTGAAGTTGGAGGTTCATCTGACCCTTAGTTTAGGTTTATGGCCACCTTAAGACCAAGCTCATACATTGATTGGCTGATCCCACTGAAGTTGGAGGTTCATCTGACTCTTAGTTTAGATTTATGGCCACCTTAAGATCAAGCTTATACATTGATTGGCTGATCCTACTGAAGTTGGAGGTTCATCTGACCCTTAGTTTAGGTTTATGGCCACCTTAAGACCAAGCTCATACATTGATTGGCTGATCCCACTGATGTTGGAGGTTCATCTGACTCTTAGTTTAGATTTATGGCCACCTTAAGATCAAGCTTATACATTGATTGGCTGATCCTACTGAAGTTGGAGGTTCATCTTACCCTTAGTTTAGGTTTATGGCCACCTTAAGACCAAGCTCATACATTGGTTGGCTGATCCCACTGATGTTGGAGGTACACCTTACCCTTAGTTTAGGTTTATGGCCACCTTAAGACCAAGCTCATACATTTGGAGTTCTAGGCATCATATATTGGATCTCGATGCATTGTAAACTTTTGTTAGAAGCTTATTTCCAAGTTATCCCATCCTGGAACATCTGCCTGAATGTAATTACCACCTCATCCCCACCTCCTCATAATGTTTCTTCCCTGAATTTTCCATAAACTTAGAAACAGCTGATACATGACAATAATGCTGTAAAGTTTACAAGTCCCCTGTTTCTCTTCAAGATTAAGAAAATGACATTCAGTATGAGCGTGGTAATTAAGCCTCCGTTTCCTTCATATATAATGGTCCCATTTAATGCCATGCATACATTAGACTGTTTTAACCTCTAGGAAAGTTCACGATCGGGATTGTCATGTTCGCTCGGGAAGATGTAAGCAATGTTGAAATAAATACCAAGTCTAATCTTTTCCGTTTCGATGGATCAGCACAACTCCTGTTCAAGACAGTGCATTAGTGTATTTTAATCTTTGCAAATAGAAGGGATGAGCTTAATGAGGCCAGATAAGAGCACTGTTTAATGGGACCATTTTAGTAGGCTTACTTAAAAGAGAGAAAGCTTGCTAAGCTGTTTACACGGTAGGGGCTGTGCGGCAGATTGCATACGAATTGAGCACTGATTGAAACAGGATTTGATCACAGCGGTAGACATTATATCTCTTGTCCTCCTTGGACAATTGGGTGGGAATGGTAACCTCAGGGGCCGTGCTGATAAGCGAGCTGTTAGAATGAATTATGCGGGAATTAGTGAAATCGGGGGCGTTCCATTAATTTAAACTAATTAACTTATCTCTTTATGACTGAGATGTTGGATTCATTGCGAGTTGTCACGCTGATTGTTGAACCACAGTTGAGATGATAGGAGCTGACTAAGCTGTTCATAGATGGAAGTTTCTTACATAAAGCTGCTTTTATAGACAAGCAGAACGCCTTAGGATATCTTAATTAAGGGGAAGCGATCATCCAAAATGACCTATTGTTTAGGTCAAGTTTTCCTTTTAAATTTATTTTTTGGCGATATATTTTTTTTTTTACGGTAGCACAAACTTTATCAAAAAGAAAAATGATAAATCTTGCAATTTTCACACTGGCCACTGGGGCTTTTTTTTTATACCATCCCCTTGTTATTTCAGGAAATTCACATGTACATTAGCCACAATAAACAGACTGTGCTCCTATATTTTGTATTGAAGCATCTAATGTGCATGTGCAAAGGTCACTGTGAGCAGGTGAGCTGTGACATCACATACTGCGAATGATGGATCCTGTGTTTTCAGCTGTGGACTGAGGTGTTTTGAGAAAGAACACAGCTCATGTTCGCATATATGGGTGCCATGTCCCTTTTTCTATACGAATTTGGAATAAAGGCAGGCTTTTTTATCAGCTGGACTCATCCTGCTTTTTTTTTTTTTCATTGGACAGAGGTATTACCTGTCATTGTAAGCCTGACTCTGATGATAAGGAAACTGCTGTAAACTGTTCCTGAATGGACAGGAAGTATAAGTGTAAAATAGTCCTAGTGGCCAGTATAAAAATTGCAAGATTACTCTATTTTCTTTTCAAAGATGATGAAAGGAAAAAAAATTGCCCAAAAACGTTTAACCAATACTGCAAAAAAAAAATACTAATTTAAACAACTGATCATTCTCTGATGACACATTTCTTTTAACCCTTTGGCTACGAACCCCATACATTTATGGCACTCATCAGGAGGTGAGCCCATCTCATTTCCGACAGATGATGACTGTGTTATTCAATCATCATCTGTTCATAGGAGACCATATTTTTTTTTTATATATACAGCAATACAGTTGTATTTTTTATAAATTTGAGCATCTAATTGAGATGAACCTGGAAAAGTCCCCATTTTGCTGGATTCTATTGAGGGGTGTCGTGAGATCAAAATACAAAACACATTATACTCATTTCTCCTATATGCCCACCTGACTCCTTACATTTCCTCTCGGATGTCTTTCAAGCAGGTCTAAGCAGTTCCTCTGGCGCTAAGTCGCACGTGGTCACACAGCGAGAACGAAACAAATTATTACCTTCAAGAACTGAGGAGACCCATTATAAGAACCAAAGAGACCTGCACAAAGGACAAGGCAGCTTTGGCATAGATTGTTAGGTCATGGCCTAGGATAGGTGATTAATGAGTATAATGTTTCTTTTCTTTTAACCCCTTCCCTACAATCAATTTATTATGCTTCAGGGCAGTGGTCTCCGATCTTTATTACTTTAGAGCCGCATAAAGTTCTGAGAGATGGTTGTGAGCCCACATTCAGCCACCCCAGCCCAGCAGTAGTGTCACCAAGAGTCCCCCATTACCTGTATGACAGCAAAGCTTCTCCAACAGATGCATACCAAGAACTTGTGCCCCCTCCCTTATAGATTGTATACGTAAAATTCAAGGATTCCCACTTTATCACCATTTGGTTTTCTGAAGTCTAGGCACTCCCACCATACTATCCCATCCAACTGCCAGAATCTTTCTACCTGGCACCTTTATTGCATCTCCAGCTTTCTATTTTGATACCCCCTTGCCAGTATATTCGAATCCAGATCTTCTCTTCTAAGAAGGGCCCCTTATGGAAGCCATCATCTGGACACCTTCTCTTAATAGCTGCTTGGTAGACCTCTTGTTAATGCACCTGTCACGACTCTGTTGTCAGGTGTCCCGGGACCAGGGGCTCCTTCCCTGTCCCTAATGTTAGGGGCGCCCTAGCTCGCTCTGTTCCACGGATTACTTCTGATGGTGAATATGCCGAGGCCATGTAACTTGTCTTAGCTCCTGATTCTGCCTTCAGTCTGTACGCTTTCCCCAGGGAATAGGGGAGTAGTAGTGTACCATAGTACACCAAATAGACTAACAAGGCAATACGAACAGGCGTAACAATAAATACAAAACATACAAATATACACACATAAATAACAGAGGAATGCATAGGGGAGTGGAGTATGGGGTAAAACCAAAGTAGGAGAAGAAAGGGAATTATCTCACACTCTAGCAACAGTCACAGATAAATCCACCAAACGCCTTCTCAAATAACCACCAACAACCTCCAACGGTCCCAAAATAAATGTTGTGCTATTCATCCATTTCTATTGCTCATCTCACACAACTCATCTAAGAACATGTTGAGCCAAGAGGAAAGGCAAGAAAAGACATATGTATAGATGGAGGTAAGGAACAGGTTAGGTTTACTGGGGTTTTAGTAGACTCTTCAGGAGTTCAAACAATTATACTGAAGTGATAATCTTTTGTTATATCAGCTATATGGCAGATTGTCCAAACAAGTTCTAATTGGGAACCTGAATCCCTGAAGCCAGGGCTGATGTGCTTTTTACAGGTAATCTGTCCATGGCCCCTGGACCTGCAGTCTGCCCACCAGCGCCTCTGATCGCCCACAATGTACTGAGCGTACAGCGCTTAGTCTGGCATTTCACCCCTGCACTCCGCTCCATTTCAGTAATTGAATCTCCCTGTTTTGATTTCGCCGTGTCTCGGACGGTGCATGAAATCTGTGTTTGAAAAAAGACAAATGCGATTTGATGCAGTTTTGCACATTTGCCTGAACGGACTTACAAAGTTCTTTTCAATACGGATAGATATTAAACTAGCAGTGATTAACCCTTCCATGACTGATGCCTTTTAAGCCACTGTGGAAATAGCCAAGCTGCATTATAAAAATTTAGTATGTTTTCGTTTGGTAAGATTCAATTGCTTTCACATTAGAACAATGATTTCGCTTTTCCCCCTGTGGCACCAGTGTCAGTAGAACGTAACCCCTTTCTGACATCAGACGTACTATCCCGTCGAGGTGGTATGGGCCCGTATGACCACCGACGGGATAGTACGTCATCACCGATCAGCCGCGCTCACGGAGAGAGCGCGGCCAATCGCGGTCGGGTGTCAGCTGACTATCGCAGCTGACATCCGGCACTATCTGCCAGGAGCGGTCACGGACAGCTCTTGGCACATTAACCCCCGGCACACTGCGATCACACATGATCGCAGCGTTCCAGTGGCATAGGGAAGCATCGCGCAGGGAGGGGGCTCCCTGTGTGCTTCCCTGAGACCCTCGGAGCAAATGTGATGTGATCGCATTGCTCCGAGGGTCTCTTACCTCCTCCTCCTTAGGCCTGGATCCAAAATGGCTGCGGGGGGGCCTTCCGGGTCCTGCAGGGAGGTGGCTTCCAAGCGCCTGCTCAAAGCAGGCGCCAGGAAGCCTCCCTGCTGTGCCTGTCAGATCACTGATCTGACACAGTGCACATCAAAGTGTCGGATCAGCAATCTGACCCTATATAGTCATGTCCCCCCCTGGGACAAAGTAAAAAGGTAAAAAAAAAAATATTTACTTGTGTAAAAAAATTCCTAAATAAAGAAAAAAATATATACCGTATATATATTGTTTCAATAAATACATTTCTTTATCTAAATAAATTTAAAAAAACAATAAAAGTACACAAATTTAGTATTGCCGTGTCCGTAACGACCCGACCTATAAAACTGTCCCCCTAGTTAACCCCTTCAGTGATCACCGTAAAAAAAACCCGACGCTTTATTATCATACCGCCAAACAATAAGTGGAATAACACGCGATCAAAAAGACGGATATAAATAACCATGGTACCGCTGAAAACGTCATCTTGTCCTGCAAAAAACGAGCTGCCATACAGCGTCAGCAACGAAAAAATAAAAAGTTATAGTCCTCAGAATAAAGCAATACAAAAACAATTATTTTTTCTATAAAATAGTTTTAATCGTATAAAAGCGCCAAAACATAAAAAAAATATAAATGAGGTATCACTGTAATCGTACTGACCCGAAGAATAAAACTGCTTTATCAATATTACCAAATGTGGAACGGTATAAGCGCCCCCCCAAAAAAAATTCATGAATAGCTGGTTTTTGTTCATTCTACCTCACAAAAATCGGAATAAAAAGCGATCAAAAAATGTCATGTGCCCAAAAATAGTACCAATAAAAACATCAACTCGTCCCGCAAAAAAGAAGACCTCACATGACTCTGTGAACCAAAATATGGAAAAATTATAGCTCTCAAAATGTGGAGACGCAAAAACTATTTTTTTGCAATAAAAAGCATATTTTAGTGTGTGACGGCTGCCAATCATAAAAATCAGCCAAAAAAACACTATAAAAGTAAATCAAACCCCCCTTCATCACCCCTTTAGTTAGGGAAAAATAACAAAATTTTAAAAAATGTATTTATTTCCATTTTCCCTTTAGGGTTAGGGTTAGGGTTGGGGCTAAAGTTAGGGAAAATTCAAAACTGGGGGCTAAAAAATAATTTTTGTGGAAAAAAAATATTTTTTATTTTCACAGCTCTGTGTTATAAACTGTAGTGAAACACTTGGGGGTTCAAAGTTCTCACAACACATCTAGATAAGTTCCTTGGGGGTCTAGTATCCAATATGGGGCCACTTGTGGGGGTTTCTACTGTTTAGGTACATCAGGGGCTCTGCAAATGCAACAAAACGCCTGCAGACCAATCCATCTAAGTCTGCATTCCAAACGGTGCGCCTTCCCTTCCGAGCTCTGCCATGCGCCCAAACAGTGGTTCCCCCCACATATGGGGTATCAGCATACTCAGGACAAATTGGACAACAACTTTTGGGGTCAAATTCCTCATGTTACCATTGGGGAATTACAAAACTGGGGGCTAAAAAATAATTTTTGTGGGAAAAAAATAATTTTTATTTTCACGGCTCTGCGTTATAAACTGTAGTGAAAAACTTGGAGGTTCAAAGTTTTCACAACACATCTAGATAAGTTCCTTAGGGGGTCTTATTTCCAAAATGGTGTCATTTGTGGGGGGTTTAAATGTTTAGGCACATCAGGGGCTCTCCAAACGTGACATGGCGTCCCATCTCAAATCCAGTCAATTTTGCATTGAAAAGTCAAATGGCGCTCCTTCCCTTCCGAGCTCTGCCATGCACCCAAACAGTGGTTTACCCCCACATATAGGGTATCAGCATACTCAGGACAAACTGCACAACAACTTTTGGGTTGAGTTTCTTCTGTTACCCTTTGGAAAATAAAAAAAATGGGGGGCGAAAATATCATTTTTGTGAAAAAATAAGATTTTTATTTTTACGGCTCTACATTATAAACTTCTGTGAAGCACTTGGTGGGTCAAAGTGCTCACCACACATCTAGATAAGTTCCTTAGGGGGTCTATTTTCCAAAATGGTGTCACTTGTGGGGGGGTTTCAATTTTTAGGCACATCAGGGGCTCTCCAAACGCAACATGGCGTCCCATCTCAATTCCTGTCAATTTTGCATTGAAATGTCAAACGGCGCTCCTTCCCTTCTGAGCTCTGCCATGCGCCCAAATAGTGGTTTACCCCCACATATGGGGTATCAGCATACTCAGGACAAGTTGGACAACAAATGTTGGTGTACAATTTCTCCTGTTACCCTTGGTAAAATAAATCAAATTGTAGCTGAAGTACATTTTTTGTGAAAAAAAGTGAAATGTTCATTTTTTTTAAAGCATTCCAAACATTCCTGTGAAATACCTGAAGGGTTAATAAACTTCTTGAATGTGGTTTTAAGCACTTTGAGATGTGCAGTTTTTAGAATGGTGTCACACATTTGGGTATTTAGACCCCTCAAAGTGACTTCATATGTGATGTGGTCCCTAAAAAAAATGGTGTTGTAAAAATGAGAAATTGCTGGTCAACGTTTAACCCTTATAACTCCCTAACAAAAAAATTTTGGCTCCAAAATTGTGCTGATGTAAAGTAGACATGTGGGAAATGTTACTTATTAAGTATTTTGTGTGACATATCTCTGTGATTTAAGGGCATAAAAATTCAAAGTTGGAAAATTGCGAAATTTTCACAATTTTCACCAAATTTCCATTTTTTTCACAAGTAAACACAGGTGATGTCAAAGAAATGTTACCACTGCCATGAAGTACAATATGTCACGAGAGAACAGTGTCAGAATCATCAGGATCCATTGAAGCGTTCCAGAGTTATAACCTCATAAAGGGACAGTGGTCAGAATTGTAAAAATTGACCCGGTCATTAACGTGCAAACCACCCTTGGGGGTAAAGGGGTTAAAGGAGTTGTCTAGGACTTTGATATCAATCACCTAACCTTAATATAGGCTATCAATAAAAGATCAATGGGGGTCCGATTGCCAACGCCCCCACATTTCACAGTTGCCAGCAGTTCAGCGTATGAGTCGGAACATCAGAGCTCCAAACACCGTCTAGTGGCTGCTCATGGGAACTGTAGTTCAGTGTCTATTGAATGAACGGAAAATGAGCTGCAGTACCCAAGAGCGGCCACTATGCAATGTACAGACCTGGTGATCGTGGGGGCGCTGTGTGTCAGACCTCTACCGATATGACATTGATGATGTGTCCTAATAACAGATCTTTAATATCTTATTCATGGACACAAAGTTGTAAAAATAAAAAAAGCAAAAAAAGTTTCTCTTGGTTGTTTCTGTCCCTTTCTACTGTAAATATTCTAGATGCTAGAATCTTGACCTATTTCTCTTCTTCCAGCAGATGGTCGTGTTACAGTGTGTAGTACAGGTAAGAGTAATCAGCCTGGAGCCCAGGAGAGGCGAGATTTGTGCTGCTGCACAGGGGATTGCTGACGCTGGTACATTACTTCGCGGTGACAGTCTGATCCGGTATAAACACTCTACAAACATTAGAACCTTCTGGGTCTGGTGCAGAGCTGGACTTAGCTGGATCACTGCTATCTTTGGTGTTTCTGAAATGACTGATATGTGAATTATTTCTCATCGAGAAGACAGAAACCCTGTCTCTCTATTGCCCCCTATAGGGAGCTATCTCGTATGGCAATGTCCGACCCATTCAAAAATCTTTTATCGTGTGACTAAGGACTTCATCCAAACCAAAATCTCCTCTAAAATAGTTTGCCTTACCTAAAAATCCTTAGTTATGATTTAAAGCTCTTTCATGGTCCGGACATCGGCTTATAGGGCACGTAGCTACCAATAGGTGGTCTAAGAGAGACAATTTTTTACTTTTTTAAGGCTAACTGATTTGCATATAATTTACCCAGGGAGCATTGCCTTATCTATAAAAGATAAATAGCTTTCAACGGTCAGGTGCAAATCAGCCCGACCTGGATCCGGCTCTGCCTCCTGTTGCATAGTTTGGTCGCAGAAGAAACTTGTGAGAGAAGATTATATGGGGTAATTCAACTTTTATCTACCCAGAACATGAGGTACATGCATCAGCTTCTTAATACAGCATAACAGGAAGTCAAAAAGACCTTTTACCAGAGAGAAAGTGAAACCAAAGTACAACAAGTGTATGCATTGCATTCAACTAAGTATATAACAGTAACAACATCGCCATCTACTGTCAGAAAAGTGCAAACTCCTCCTGCACACAAGTCTGTATGTGTTGCATATCTGCCAACAACCCATGTATTGAGGCCTGACGGCACATAGAGAAATGGAATAATAAAGATAGGGCCATCCCAATTAGTTACACCTTGTCGCGGTTGGATGGCTTTTATGTTTTTCGGATCAATATGGAGTCCATCAAGTTTTTCCTTTTTACAGTAGTCACCTTGAGTTCCCTTGAGAGCCTAAAGTGGCTGTCACTTTTTTAGTTAAATTTCATGAAAAACAAACCAAGCTGTTCTCACCTTCTTTAGGTCCTCTGTTGGGTCCCAATTTTTGGCATTGACTCAAGCATTGACATCATGTTGACAGTGCGGCAGCCAATCAGTGAGCTTAACGGCTCTGAGTGGGATGTTCCTTTAACAATGGCAGAGCTGCTGAGCTCACTGATTGGCCGCCATGCTCGTAACATGACTTCAGCTCCAAAGCCAATGCCAATCAATGGTAGAAGCAGCAGACACTCGCCAGTAGACCCACAGAAGGTGTGGGAGAGTGTGGTTTGTTTTTTTAATATAGCAAATTATGGTCATGGGCAAAATGTAGCTGAAATAGGATAACACGTTTAAAGGTTTATTCCCACCTGTAGAAGTTCTCATTTGTCCATTATGGTGGTCCGACCAATGGGACCATTACCAATTACAAGAAATGGGGACTGCCAATATAGACAAGTACAGTCCCATAGAGAATGAATGGAGCGGTGGCCCGCATGTCCAGCCACTAATCCGTTCAGACGAGGTTCTGCAGATCCCATCCATTCTCAGGATCGGTGGAGGTCCCACCGGTCGGACCCCCAGCGATCAGCCAGTTATTACCTATCATAGATATAGGTGATACATAACTTCTAAAGATGGAAATAACCTTTTAAATCGCTGAATCAGTCAGCACATCAGTTCTAGACATGATCCTCTGTATAACGTCTCCTTCACTCTATGGAGCAGTGAAATATGGGAACCATCCAGGTACTTTCCTCCATCCGGGGAAGAATCACTAGATTCTAACACAACTGCAGGTAATGTGTGAGCACAATATTCCCGGCCACGGTTACTCTAAAATCAGCCACATAAGTATGCAGAGAAGTTACTTTCCTTCAGGACAAATATGGCTTCTCCCACTGGTTCCCTCTCAGATTTATGTATATTCATGCAGATTGATGGGCACAGGTCTGTGGGTGACCTACCCACAGGGCAGATACGAGTAAAGCGAACGCTCACAACACTGTTTTTTTAATAAATGTATAAATAATGCAGCGTTAAACTGGAGAAAACAAAAGCAAGCATTTCCATCGGATTAATCTAACCGGCTCCGCATTCATCTTATTAATAATGCTATGTATTGGATGTAATGGGGGCTGCCAAGAAATTCTGCAAAGTCTGCCTGATGGTTAACACTTTACCTTCCCACCTTGGGCTGTACTTGAAATCTTGGCATTCAGCCCCTACAGAAAACCCGCCGCAATGCAAAATGCTGGATTCACTGCACTTGTCCATTCATAGAGACGTTACCTGCACTCGCATTCCCAAAATGTAAAAAACTGTATTTATTCCAAGCCCATGTACACAATGATTCATGTTTGACTGTATTCATTGCCAGAAGCCATCTGTCTATCCAGCTACTCATCCATTCATCTATCTATCTATCTATCTATCTATCATCTATCTATTATCTCATATCTATCTATGTATCTATCATGTCATACCTATCTATCTATCTATCTATCTATCTATCTATCTATCTATCTATCTATCTATCTATCTATCTATCTGCAGCGCCCCAGAGTCCTGGTCGTTGCAGTACTGACGCTCCGCCACTAAGGGGAGTGATGGTACGTCTGATGGCACTGAAGGAGTTCACCTGACCAGGTATCACAGACACCACAGTCTGGCCTCCAGGGGGAGCTAAGGGCGCTATGTATTAGGCCACTCCTCACAATCTGGTAAAACTGGGTGTTGGATAGGAAGTTAGTTAGAAGCTGACTGGGTTGGAACCAGGCAACATCCTATGGCAGGGGGTGTTGCAGGGGAAAGATTCAGGGGGGTCCCTGTCAGGGGTGGGATCCTGACAGAGGCCTAGCGAACAAGACAGAGCGTTAAGGAGCCGCGCCTGCACTACATTGCAGCGGTATCTCAAGAAAGGACAAGAAGCGAGGTTTATTGTGAAGAGTGAGAAACGAGATCACAGCACAAAGGAGAATAGAACCAGTAGGAGTCGTGCTGTAAGATCGAGGCAACATCCTACTGAGGCGCGTAGCCGGTGGCCGGAACGCCGGGGAAGTATTGGGCTCCAAGCAATACTTCAAACCAGCGGCAGGACAGTTAATTATAGGTTGGCCGTCTCACCTAAATCACCTAAGCAGACATAGGGGGCAACTGTGGGAGAGGGGCGACTCTAGGGTCCCGGAAGAACTCCAGGCCTACCCGTCATACGGGTGCATCCTATCCATATCATCTGGGGGACGGAGAAGAACATCAGAACAGATATAAGTTGTGGGAAAGAACATAAGAAACAGACACAACAGTTGTGAGGACTATCCCGTGGTGCTCAGCAGGGAAGTACTACAACACACAGGCGCTAGAAGGTAGGCACTGATTTCCACCTGCAAAGGGAACTCTGGATGTGCCTTCGGACCGGCCGGTCTCAGCCAGCCCTGTTAGCAGTGCTCTGGATTGAGGATCCTGAAGCCTTCAGTAAAGAGGTAAAAAGACTGCAACCATAGACTGCAACCCTGTGTCCTCGTTATTCATCGCGACCTGCACCACGCATCACCATCACATCTTTTATTGGACGCCCCTTAGGCAGGGTCACGGACCGAGCCTAGCCACCGTGACAACCCCAGGACCGAGACAGAGAGGCCCGGTACCGAGTACCCCGCGGCCCTGCGTCTGGGGGCGCTCCATATCTTTCTATCTATCTATCTATCTATCTACTGTATCTATCTATCTATTATCTCATATCTATCTATTATCTCATATCTATCTATCTATCTATCTATCTATCTATCTATTATCTTCTATCTATCTATCTATCTATCTATCTATCTGTCTGTCTATCATCTCATAACTATCTATCTATCTATCTATCTATCTACTGTATCTATCTATTATCTCATATCTATCTATCTATCTATTATCTCATATCTATCTATCTATCTATCTATCTATCTATCTATCTATCTATCTATCCTAATGGATCAAATCATCCTAAAACTCCACATCTTTATCTCCTTGTCGAACAGCACAGAATATGGGCATTCTTGGTGTATGATCGCCGTTTGGATATTTATTTGCCATAAATGTTCATTATCCTCCTGTATTACTTTGCTTTGTGTATTTCAGAATTGCCTAAAGATGACACAAGACTTAATTACTTGATGATAGATGATAGAATGACAAACCACGTAGCCTAATGGGCCCCGGGAGATGAGACGATGCAGTTTGATCACTTTCTGCATTGAGTAGCCATGGGAGGACACCCGGCACTGGAAACATTGGAGAGACACCACATCTATTCACAGAGTCCGGGCCGGGAGCGCGGAGAGATCCTCCAGCCAAAGGCCTCCGAGCCGATATTCCCCCATCACAAGCCGTGACCCCGCCATTGATCTTATTCCTCACCTCCTCCATCTGACAGGCGCTTCTCCTCCAATCTTCCCTCTCTGTACTATTCTCATACGCTCATTAAAGCAGGGAGGAAAGTAACAGAAGAGATAAGGACTTTCTAAAACGGGACCAGCGTGAAGGAGAAGCCGCCTGTAACAAAGCACTGGACACCATTGTCCGTGACCTTATTTTAGGAGTTGTGGTCTTTTACTGGCAACTGATGTGGGGGCCTTGGATAAGGAGAGGAGGTGAGGTGGGCCTGCCTTTTTTGTGGACCTTAGACATATTATTTTACAAGGACACTACAGTATTGGCCGATACTGATTATGGGGAATAGACTTATGGTTATGTCTTATATCTAAATGGCAAGAAGAAGCACTGGACCCTCCTGTCCCAGAATTAAGGGGCAGATGGTTGCCTGATGAAGCACCAAGATGTCCCACTTTTTCTATTGTTTCCATGTGGAATATACAAATAGAAAATGAACTAGTGATAGTTGGGTTGTCGACAGATTTCATCCCAAGTCCTGATACAATAAACAGTGGTGTGAAGTGTTTCCTGGGCATTCATCCTTCACCTTCAGTAAAGTGTCCCAGATATCAGAGATGACCCCTCTGAAATCCATTTCCTCCTTTCCCGATGTCCCTTTTCCATTGCTTTGGGAAAGGTTTCCACCAATATACCTGATAACATTCTTCTTTAAGGGGAGAGAAAAGTTACAAAAAAGATGTTGCAGGTCTGGATATTTAGCAAAAAATATAATTATTTACTAAAAATATGTATATCAGGGAGCTGACAGGTCCTCTTTAAAGGGATTGTCTTGAAATCCAAACTTCACACCTGCCTATTGGATAGGTGATACAAAAGATTCTTAACCACAGTAGGGTGGGGGTTACTACTGAGACCCCCAACAAGTATAAGACTTAGGGTCCCCACAACACCAGTGTGAATGAAGCATAGGTTGTACTTTTGCACAATTTGCTGTCTATGGGATTGATGAAGCTAGCCGAGAACAGTCTTTTGCTATCTTCATCAGTTCAATAGAGAATGAATGGAGGAGCAGTGTGGATAACATTGGACTCGGGGATCCCTATTTTCATGTTTGGACCCCCTTTTATCAGAAACTTGTGACGTATTCAGTATATGGGCAGATGCAGACAGCCGTAGATTCACTCATCCAAGAGAATAAGGCTCATTATTGAACATAACACTCTGATCAGAGGTTGACCAGAATGTTAGGTTAAAATGATCCAATTCTGTCGGATGAGAGAATCGGTGCTCACTTTTAGAAGATGGAGAACAGAATTTCTCCATCTTCTCCATTGTGTCAGTCTGTGGAAATCGGACCGCACTCAGATGTCATCCGAGTTCAGTCCTATGTTGTCCATGCTCCTGTAGCGCCCCCACTGCCGCAGGGCCGAGGGGTACCCGGTACCGGGCCTCTGAGTCTCTACTCTGGGGTTGTCACGGTGGCTAGACCCAGTCCGTGACCCTGCTGAGGGGCGTACAGTAATAGGTGTGGATAGATGATGGCGGTGGTGATGCCGTAGTGGTGCGGTGCAGTAAATAACGAGGACACCAGGTTGCAGTCTCTTTACCTCTTTACTGAAGATCTCTGGGTCCTCAGTCCGGAATACGGTTAACCAGGCGGCGCAAGTCCGGCCGGTCCAATGGCACCTCCAGAGTTCTCTTAACAGGTGGAAATCTGCGCCTTCCTGCTAGCGCTATGTGTTGTGGTCCTTCCCTGCTGTGCTTACGGAAAGTCCCCACAACTGTTGTGTCCGTTTCTTAAGTTCCCTCACAACTCGATTAGATGATGTTCTGCTAATCCTCCGTCCCTCCCTGATGTTACGGTTGGGACGGCACCCGTATGACGGGTAGGCTCGGAGCTCTTCCGGGACCCTAGAGTCGCCCCTCTCCACAAGTTGCCCCCCAAGACTGCATAGGTGATTTAGGTGAGACAGCCCGCCTTAGACTGACTGTCCTGCCGTTGGTTTAGAGTATTGCTTGAAGCTGAATATTGTAATACTCCCTCGGCGTACCGGCCGCCGGTTGTGCGCCTCAGTAGGATGTTGCCTCGGTCTTACAGCACGACTCCTACTGGTATTCTCCTTGTTGCTTCGATTTCGTTTCTCACTCAGCACAATCTATCTCGCTTCCAATCCCTCCTTGGGTACCGCCGCTATACTGAGCAGGCACGGTCCCGTTACGTTCGCTCAAGTTGCCAAGCCTCTGTCAGGATCCCACCCCTGACAGGGACCCTACCGAATCTTCTCCCACAACACCCTCTGCCACAGGATGTTGCCTGGTTCCAATCCAGTCAGCTTCTCACTAACTTCCTGCCTGACCCCCAGTTTACCCACAATGGTGGGGAGTGGCCTAGTGAATAGAACCCTTAGCTCCCCCTGGTGGCCCGGCTGTGAAATGTATTGGTGTCTGTGATACCTGGTCAGATGAACTCCTTCAGTGCCATCAGACGTACCATAGATCCCCTTAGTGGCGGAGCCACAGTACTGCAACGACCAGGACTCTGGGGCGCTGCACTCCCCCCCGGTTAAATCCAGTACTCCGGGACTGGGAAGAAAACAACAATACAGGTTAGCAAAAAGACATACAATTTTGTTGAGTGCAATAACAATAAGTATGCTTGAACAGAGCTTCCCTTTATGGGAGGTGAGGACACTTGAACGTTACAAACATGGTTAAATATCATAGCAACATGCTATAAGTAACTTTTCTTACCCAACCGGGTATTCTACTTAGTACAAATGCTCGAACAATAATTTAACATTGCCTTTAAGGACGTACACTCTGAATCCACTAAAGACCTTCTTATAATCACATCATAAGGCAATTTAACTTTTTCATTCTCCTTCTTTAAATCTGCAGGACCACCTGTCCTAACTGCTCCAGGCCTACTGCCTCTCCTTTCTTTACAGGACCGCCCCTTTCAGCCCGGGCCTTCTGCCTTTTCAACTACTATACACAGTATAGAACATAACATTACTTTCAGTTTTGGATCAATGAGCCATCTCTATATGGCTCCTAAGAGGACTCACTAACTAACCCCGTACGGGTTCACTGTCTGTCCCCATGTTTCTATCAACATTATTAAACATTTTTCACAATTAACTTGTTAAATACACATAACTTCTTCATATAAACATCATCATCATTTCCTTCTATCACGGCATCATTACTATCTGTCTTAAAGCAATATCACCCTCTAAGTACAACAGGTGAACGTCCCCTTTATGGGGTGACCAAGTCTCTATGAGGTAGCATATCTTCTCAAGCTACCAGTCCGTACTCAGCAAAGGCTCCGGTGTGGTATCTTCGCAAAGAGTCTCTTGTTAAGTAAAACCAGTAGGGAGCACCTTTAAGAAGGTGCAAACTATTTACAAGCAGTTTGTATCATGCACTGTTCATGATTGCGGCAGTTCTGGAAACTTGTGCAAAACTTAGAAAAAGTAAACAAAACAATAGGGATCCCGGGTCAACAAAGGGATCCCCTTAAGAATTAACCCTAAACGGATTTAGCAGCAAAATAGCAGAGAAACAGTTAACTATTTACATCACTCGGTGTATCGAGGTTTACCCATCCAAGTCTGGGGGTGGCTTCCGTGAGTACCGCCCACCACCGGCTACCACATAGAGTGCATCCGCACCTTTAATTGGGGTCTGTATACTCACGGTTCTTCTCGGGGTGATGGTCCGCAAGCATTTGGCACACAAGGAGATTGGAGCAATGACCGCCGGTCCCGGGGAATCATAGGAAGGTGGCACAGTCACTTCTGGCTTGTACTTACGTACGTGTAACGCGTACCACCCTTTGTCTCCCCAGTGGCGGGTGTACCGAACGTGGTCCCCCGGGTAAAGATCCCGGCCTGGATGTCCCTCGATGAGGTGTGCCTCCACATCCCGTCGGTTTACGAATACCTCCAAGGCGAGACCGGGCTCCTTGATGAAGCCCCAACCTCCCTGCATCCGGAAGGCGCTGATGACTCCATAACGCTGTGGGCCCCAGTCCTCCTCAGCCGCCCGCCTAACCTGGATTTTGGCCTGGAGGTCCTTTTCCCGCTCGGCCCGTCGGCGGAGTTCCTTCTTGCGGGCCCACTCTTCCTCCTGTCGGCGTAGCTGCTGGCGGTATTCTCGCTGGTGGATAATCTCGATGCTCTCCCCCTCAGGCTGGGCCTCTCCAGGGAACCCGATCAAGTTGGTGGTAGCGCGGGTCCACTCGAAGGTCATCCACTCGCCCTGGAGGCTCACGGGCCAGGCGGTGGGCCACAAGGGGACATCAGCGGTCTTTAGCGTCTCCCACGGCCGCTCGCATTCAAGGCGGCTACACACCCGTCCGGGTGGTCTGGGTGGAGGGGCGTCTACGTCCACAAGCAGGGGCTTTTCGGCCGCCCGGGCCGGATTAATGGCACCATCCGCCTCTGCGACATCCCCGGCGTCAGCCCTCCTCTCCTCAGCTTGCGGTGCCAGCGCTTGGGAGTGGCGCGGCTCCTCGCTGATAGCGGCTTTTCGCCGACACAAACCCCGAAGCTGACGGCAGAGCTCCTCCACTTCCGCCCCGAGAATTTCCCGGTCCTCGCAGCCTGGTGAAAGTCTGCTCAGCTCCCATTGGTTGGGACTGGTGCGGGCCTTCTCCCCCTCTTCTGGGTGACCCTCGCTCGTCATCTTGCCAATCCGGCTCTGCCTCGTGTCGTCCAGGGTTTCTGGTTTTACCCCTTCCGGATAGCGGTCCCTCCTTCCGCCGCCGTCCCAGATTAGGAGGCGGGCTTTCCTTGTTGATGGGCATATCTCCCGAACATAGTAGTATCTGTGAGGGGCTGGCTCAACCTTCGCGCCATTCTTCCAAGCTACTCCCACGACGACACGCCCCACTCGTCCCGCTCGCCACATAATGTCTCAATGGCAGCGGCTTTTGGCGGGAACCTTTGGCGGCAAGTGACAACACACAGTCCTTGCAATAAGTCACAGTCCAAGCACAACAAATCACAGTACCAAGGCACACATGACCCGATTCCTCAGGCTTAAGTACATCCTGTTCGTGACGCCAAGTTGTAGCGCCCCCACTGCCGCAGGGCCGAGGGGTACCCGGTACCAGGCCTCTGAGTCTCTACTCTGGGGTTGTCACGGTGGCTAGACCCGGTCCGTGACCCTGCTGAGGGACGTACAGTAATAGGTGTGGATAGATGATGGCGGTGGTGATGCCGTAGTGGTGCGGTGCAGTAAATAACGAGGACACCAGGTTGCAGTCTCTTTACCTCTTTACTGAAGATCTCTGGGTCCTCAGTCCGGAATACGGTTAACCAGGCGGCGCAAGTCCGGCCGGTCCAATGGCACCTCCAGAGTTCTCTTAACAGGTGGAAATCTGCGCCTTCCTGCTAGCGCTATGTGTTGTGGTCCTTCCCTGCTGTGCTTACGGAAAGTCCCCACAACTGTTGTGTCCGTTTCTTAAGTTCCCTCACAACTCGATTAGATGATGTTCTGCTAATCCTCCGTCCCTCCCTGATGTTACGGTTGGGACAGCACCCGTATGACGGGTAGGCTCGGAGCTCTTCCGGGACCCTAGAGTCGCCCCTCTCCACAAGTTGCCCCCCAAGACTGCATAGGTGATTTAGGTGAGACAGCCCGCCTTAGACTGACTGTCCTGCCATTGGTTTAGAGTATTGCTTGAAGCTGAATATTGTAATACTCCCTCGGCGTTCCGGCCGCCGGTTGTGCGCCTCAGTAGGATGTTGCCTCGGTCTTACAGCACGACTCCTACTGGTATTCTCCTTGTTGCTTCGATCTCGTTTCTCACTCAGCACAATCTATCTCGCTTCCAATCCCTCCTTGGGTACCGCCGCTATACTGAGCAGGCACGGTCCCGTTACGTTAACTCAAGTTGCCAAGCCTCTGTCAGGATCCCACCCCTGACAGGGACCCTACCGAATCTTCTCCCACAACACCCTCTGCCACAGGATGTTGCCTGGTTCCAATCCAGTCAGCTGCTCACTAACTTCCTGCCTGACCCCCAGTTTACCCACAATGGTGGGGAGTGGCCTAGTGAATAGAACCCTTAGCTCCCCCTGGTGGCCCGGCTGTGAAATGTATTGGTGTCTGTGATACCTGGTCAGATGAACTCCTTCAGTGCCATCAGACGTACCACAGCTCCCCTTAGTGGCGGAGCCACAGTACTGCAACGACCAGGACTCTGGGGCGCTGCACTCCCATAGACTTGACTGGTCCGAATACTAAACGTAGACATGCAGCGATTGTCAAATCAGACATGCGCAAGGCCCCATAGACTAACGGTCTGGGTGCAATGCCACTTCTTGTCCTATCGCACTTGGATCTATAATATGCCGTCTGCACCTGCCCTATAGTTGATAATCACCCCTTTAAGACATATCATGCAAGCGATTGCATAAAAACCATTTATCTGCTGCTGCCTTGTTTTCGTGGACGGCAGTGTAGCTCTGTCTTCCCACCAGCTGCTCTGCTATACAAACGTAAATCGCTGCCAGCTTTCAAGGCACTAGGGCATTGCAGCAAGATGGGATAAAATGCCATGACCTATTTAGATGTATACCTTAAAAAAAAGGCAAATTCAAACTTGTTTACAAGGGGTTAATAAAATGATATAAATCATTAAAAAAGTAATAATAAAATTTGGAAAAGTTGCAGCTTGTGCAATGATCCATGACAGGCAATAAAAATGTGTTGCCTATAAAAAAAAAATACTGTGTGACTGACACCCAGCAGATATAAATCAGGGCTGCTTATAATAAAAAAGGCTCTATCGAATACGGAGATATCAGGTGCTGTGCTCGGCTACCCTGAGACTACTGAGCTGCGTGCAGGATGTAACCGCAAAATCAATGGCGCCTCAAAGATTTCAATTACATATTAAGCTCTGCTATATCTCTAAAGCGCTGCCCTTGGCCCCTTACCGTGGAGCTCCTGAGAGCTGTCACACATATCAGACCAGAAATAACATGGGCCCGGACAGAGGAGTGCGTCACCTCCTAACGACCAGGCCTAAAAGGGCCTTAATGCTCACCTCCCAACGATGAAAGATTAGATGGACACATTCTGTGATTTTTATTTTACACTAAGCCCCAGCCTCGATCGATCCTTTGTATACACCCACAAACAAATATTGAAGCCCATTAGGGTACCCACAGAATATGGTGCCCCTTACATGCCCCTTACAATAACCCCTCACACAGAATGATGTCCTCACAGTATATACCTCACACATAGCATGATGACTGAACAACCCCTCCACACACTACAGTACCCAATAGTCCCCCACACGCAATATGATGTGCCAATAGTACACGTCACACACATAATATAATGCCCCCACAGTTATGATTCCCCCACAGTATATTATCACACACAATACGATGCCACCAAAGTCATCCATAAAGTATGATGCTCCCAGTGTCCACCCCACACAATACGATGCTCCAAGTGTCCATCCCACTCAGTATGATGCTCCAAGTGTCCACCTCACACAGTACGATGCTCCCAGTGTCCACCCCACACAGTATGATGCTCCCAGTGTCCACCCCACTCAGTATGATGCTCTCAGTGTCCACCCCACACAATATGATGCTCCCAATTTCCACCCCACAGAGTATGATGCTTTTAATGTCCACCCCACACAGTATGATGCTCTCAGTGTCCACCCCACACAGTATGATGCTCTCAGTGTCCACCCCACACAGTATGATGCTGCCAGTGTCCACCCCACACAGTATGATGCTGCCAGTGTCCACCCCACACAGTATGATGCCACCACAGTACATTTCCCACTGCACAGGCATCCTACTTCCCTGTTGTACTGCTGCCATGCTTAGCTGGTTTCTCCTGCAAGTCACTTGACCTGAGAATGTCATGTGAACTCAAGTTCCTTGGGGAATCTTTGTTCTCTACCTAGATAAGTGGTGGAGCAGGGATCTGTATTCACTTTTGTGTTCCCTGACCTCCTGGGACAACTCCCTAAATTCAGGACTGACCTGCTGGACTTGGGACACTAGTGAGGTATGATTAATGACCAGACAATTTTTTTCTAATTTTGCATCTTCGTATTTCAGCAGCCACAACTTTTTACTTACTGATGTAGCTTCATATATATATATACAGTGCACAATATATATATATATATATATATATATATATATATATATATATATATATATATATATATATATACTAGATTGTGGCCCGATTCTAACGCATCGGGTATTCTAGAATATGCATGTCCCCGTAGTATATGAACAATGATGATTCCAGAATTCGCGGCAGACTGTGCCCGTCGCTGATTGGTCAAGGCAACCTTTATAACATCATCGTCGCCATGGCAACCATTATGACATCTACGTCGATACTGTGCCCGTCGCTGATTGGTCGAGGCCCAGGCGGCCTCGACCAATCAGAGAGGCGGGATTTCCAGGACAGACAGAAAAACCCTTAGACAATTATACAGTATATATACATATATATATACTAGATTGTGGCCCGATTTCCAAGACAGACAGACAGACAGACAGAAAAACCCTTAGACAAATATATATATATATATACTGTTAAGTTGCACACCAAATAAGCTGTTTAATTATTTCTTCAGATAATACAGTCGAGTAAATTTCTATTGCCTTTCCAAATGTTATATTTATTTTTATGATGTTACATATTATGCCCCCTAAAAGTCATAACGGACTCTCTGGGGGACACCATTTGTCATAATTCTTATTACTATAGAATTTTTCACAAACTTGTGGAGCTCTTCTTAAACATCTCTATGTCTCCAACACTAATCTTGGTAAGTTTAGGGAATTGAACACTTTTTGGAAGATTCCCTAGACATTACAGCTGATACTGGGGGGTTCTATCGGCAGGACGTCTTGAGATCAGCACATTTTCAAGTAAACCATCAAACAAAAAAAGTCCAAAGCAGACAACCAATGTATTGATCTACATCTACAAAGTACGCCTCTTTAATGATGGCAGGGGCTATTAAAATCTTTTCTATTATCACGTCACATCATGCAATATAGAAGTGGTCCGTCCAAGATCAGTAGATTATTATTATTATTTTTCTTTAGGTCGGAATGATGCTGCCAGGATTGCTTTGTAGCTATTTTTCAAGATCATGCAGGTTTTCAATTAATCAAAGTCATTTTGGCTAGGCGGCAAAAATCAATGTGTCTGCAAGGATACAGTGAACGAGGAGCAGAGGAGGGGGAGATTATCAAATAGAAAGTCATAGGAGATATATGAAATGACACAGAGTACAGAAGAGAGCATAAATATGATGTATGGTACTATATCGTATGAGGTAGACCATCTCCAAGATCCTAGAGTCACAAACAGCCTTTTTAGTGTTCCTCAAGCATTTCTTAAAAAGGTCAGAGACTGAAATTCAGACTGCAAAACTCCAGACACGGACAGAGCCGGCAGTGGCTGGCAAGTCATCGACTGGGAAATAAATAAGTCTTAATGGCTGAGACACCCACATATATTTTCAAGGCTACAACCCCCTTTAAGATATACTGTTGGTATTCACTGACCAAGGAGCTGGTGACTAGAAATTAAATAGGACGCTTAAGATCTATGTTTCGAGCCAAATCCGAAAAGTCCTCTAAGCTAATACATTAGTGAGTAACACAACAGCCATTCAAGCGTGAAAGCGCTTTACGAAGATATAGGGACTGACTCACGGAAAACACATTTAAATCATTGATGGAATTGTGAACAAGTTTAGAAAAACGGGGCAAGTATTAAATAAAATCTCCGATCAGCAGCCCGGCCGGCTGAGGAGGCTTTCTGAGCTGAAGGAATGTTTTACGGTAATGGAGAAGTTAGAAATGTGTACTTCTGTCCTTCATTCTTCACCTTGATGTGAGCATCTCATATCTTCATGACTTGCATGAGTTTTGATGAACAGGCCCTTGATGCTGAGGCAAGGAGATAAAGCTCTTGTTATGAGGAAACCTGATGATAAGAATCACCAACCATCTCCTTCCATCCTTTCCTTCCAACAAAAACCATATGGTCAATGTATCAAAATTTGAAAATGCCTTCATCTCTAGCTCCCCCGTTCCAGGCTGGTTCACTTTGTAAAAAAAAAAAAGGCAAAGTGAAGAGTTTATTAAGGAGTGCTTTTGATTTTTTTTAAGTGGTCTTTGGAAGGAGAACACCTACATAAGCATATTTTCCATATTCAATTTCTCAATGGGAAGCCTCTTTCATGGCTCCGTCTAGTGCACCTGAGAACACGAATATACATTTCCCGATTCAATAGACTATTAATTGTATAATATCACGGCAGAAATGCTTAGTAGGTAATTGGTTTACTATTTCTTCTGCCCCTAGTAAGGTGAATGGCACCAATATACTTAAGAGATGGCAGAGATTCATTTCGAAAAATGTTGCTATCCTTTGCTTTTCGGCTTTAATGCAGAGAAGAAAATTCTGGAATCCTGAGGTTTGGCACTTTATTTACCTCCCCCTCTCCCATCATTATTACCCAGAAATAAATCTTGGATGTGGTACCTTGTTGGGATTAATTATAAGCCCCATACAGTATAGTGCCCCAATAACAGTGCTGTACGTTAGCTAGCCAACACTTCCATGAAATGTATACTATTAAATTAAAAAATTATGCAAAAAAGTTACTAACAACTCTAGTGTATAGTGAGTATGTAACAGTGGCACACAACATACAGTATGTAACCTAGACGTATCCTGCCCTCAACATTGAAAGATGTTAAGCCGTTGGACCTTGACGGCTCCATAGACCAGTGATGATGACCCAAGTCCAGGACTGAGATCCGAAAGTTCCAGATCTCATTGATTTACAAAGTGTGAATTTTTATGCCATTCTCTAAACGTTACAACATGCATTAGGTACTAAATTCATATAAAGTATAAAATATACAGTATTTCCATGGTAGGATTGCAGCAGTCATGTATCTCCAGCCTGGCGCATGGATGAGGGCATCAGAAGTGCTTACCTCGGTTACTAGGCTTCCACGCTGGAGCGGTAATATAAATGTGTGTTTGTGTAACGTACATTGTGTTTATTTTAATACATCGAAAGTTCAATTTATTAAAGTGCAAATTGAAGATTGCGAGATTTAATTCTCAGCCTATGTCACTTTATTAAATGAAGGATTTTCTACTAGTACATGTGCAATCCTCCCGTGATTAGAGTATTGTATGCAGGGATTGATTTTTTACTCCATTAGCTCTTTATGTAAAATGTATGTAATGATCAATTTATGTCTATTGTACAAAGCTACAGGATATATCTGTCGCTTATTATAAAACGTGCAATCATTTCATATCCAGCCTTTTTTCCCATAAGTTTCCAGTGCATAGAGGGAAATAGAGTGGATTTACGTGTTTGTATTATCAAGATGTATTTTGTGGCAGGGGTTTAACTATAAGAATACAGAGGTTAAGGCTGAACACCTTGCAGTCATGGAGTCAAAGGTGAATATCCAATCTATAAACAATATATAATAATTGGGGGCCCTATAACGACAAGGCCCAGGAGTTAAAAATAAAGGGCTTGGCCACTACTTTTATATTGATGACCTTTGCTTATAATAGGCCATCAATATCTGATCAGTGCTGATCAGCTGTTATTGGTGGCACCAGCAGCTGGAAGTTTTCAGATGCAGTTGGAACACAGAAGTTCCCTCAAAACTATAGTGGACATGCCAGATACTACAAATCCAAATGAATAAGTGGTGGATCTGTGGAACCTGGCCACAGTTGCTATAAATAAGACAGAGCTGGTGTCCACCTCGGGTAACAGCAGCTCTGTAAATGAGCATTTCTGGAAGCTGCCAGCACCGAGAACAGCTATCCTATGGCTAGCTCATTAATGTTAATGTAGTAGACAACCTCTTTTATCCCTTCATGACATGTGCCGTACATGTACGGTTCTGCAGGAGGTGTGTTCCCGCAAACCGCTGTACACATACTGCGCGACAATTACGCTAGCTCACGCCGAGCGCCGCCATGACTAAATGCGGGTTTTAGCACTAAGTGAGAGCTGACATCCTGCAGCAATGTCCACAACCGGTGCTAGCGCCGATCATGGGTGTTTAACCTCTCAGGTGCCACTGTCAATACTGATAGCAACATCGAGGGGCATCACAGAGGGAGGGAGCTCCCTTTCTGCTCCCATTCACACAACGTGATTGCTTTCATGTTGTGACAATAGTCTCCATTGTGACCATGGAATGAAAGAGCATGGAAAGTTGATGTGCCAACCTAGGACAAGGTAAAAACGCTAAAAGAAAAATCACAAAATAAGGAACAAAAAAAAAGAAAAAAATTAATTCAATAATAACATTTGTTTATGTAAACAAAATAAAGAAATAAAGTACGCATATTTGGTATCACCACATACGAAACATCCCGACCTATCAAACTGTTACACTAATTAACGCCTTCACTGAACACTGTAAAAAAAGTGGAAAAAAACTAAAAAACATAGAATAAAACGCGAGCAAGAAGTCGACTGTAAATAAAATAGTATTGATGAAAACGTCATCTTGTCCCGCAAAAGATAAGCCAGCATACAGCTGCATTAACTAAAAAATAAAAAAGTTTAAGCTCTCAGAAAAAAGCGATGCAAAAATAATTATTTTTTTCTATAAAAGTTATTATTGTGTAAAAGCGCCAAAACATAAAAAAAGATATAAAGTGATATCGCTGTAATCGTATTAAGACAAAGAATAAAGCTGTCTTTACACTCTTACCACAAGGTAAATAGCATAAAAATATACATTTTAAAAAAATTCTGGAATAGCTGTTTTTTTTGTTCATTCTGGCTATTCAAAAAAAATCGGAATAGAAAGCAATCAAATGTGACCAAAAATGAAACCAATACATACAGCAACTCGTCCCACAAGAAACAAGCCCTCACATGAGTTTGTCTACAGAAATCTAGAAAAATTATAGCTCTCAAAATATGGTTATGCTAAACATTGTTTGCCAAAAAAAGAGTCATTTAGTGTGTGATAGCGGCGAAGCATAAAAAAAATAAATCTGGTATCGCTGTAATCACCCCGATGCAAATTATAAAGTCGTCTACTCATTTATACCGCATGAGGGATGGTGGAAAAAATAAATAAAAACTATTGTTCACCTGCTGTTGATTTGTTCATTCTGCCTCCCAAAATCACCGTAAGGTTTGGCTGACATTTATCCTGCACTCTGCGCTGAGCGCTTACACTAGGGTTTCCATGTAAATCTCTGAAATACGTGATTCAGATGGAACCCCTGGCGGACGATTTCCTATAATGAGGCAGACTGAGGCACTGTGGATGCCGTCTGACCTGTGATCTGGCAGTGTCTGTCTTTTTAAGTGTGTATAAAAGTCTGTTGGCCACAGTTTTGTGCATTTTTGAAAAGAAGAACAACGCTGAACAGAGGCCAGACAGAGTCCAAAGTAACTCTGCTGCCACATTCTAGAGAATGGATGAGTGGGGGGTTTCATCTGAATCACGTCATTCAGATATTTAGTTAGTAAGTGCTCAGCATAGAACGCAGTACAAGCGTGATCCCAAATGTTATGTAAAATGTTCCCAACAAAAGCTTCAACTCAATTGACAAAAAAAGCAAGTCCCCTCTCAGGTCGGTCATCTGTAAATGGAAATACAGGGTGCGGAATTCAGCAAATCTTACGTTCCCAAATCCAAATTCCCCCTCTTTTCTGACCCCCTCAGTGTGCCTAAACCGCAGTTATCATCAATATTTGCCATTTCTGTAGTGATGAGAGCCTGATTAATTTGCAGGTGCATGTATCCAGAAGCTGAGCATAATGTATGGGCACTACAATGTAGTGGCCCTACAACATACTGGGCACTACGATGCACGGGCACTGCAATGTATGGGCACTACACTGGAAGATTTGCAATTTTTAATCTGCAACATTTTACTGCTGCTTGTTTCTATCAAACACTCATGGAGTCAAAATCGTCACTACATCTGTACAGAAATTCCCAGAGGGGTGTAATTTCCAAAATGGGGTTACTTGAGGTTGGATTCCGCTCCTCTGGACTTAAGGGCGTTGTATATGAAGTCCACATACTATGTAGTGCTCCTTCACTCGCCGTGTGGCTAAGCAGTACAGTACAGCCACTTGTCGAGTATTGCCATGTTCAGCAGAAATTGTATGACAAATTATTGTGCCATTTTTTTTACTTATTTCCCCGTGTGACAATGTAAGATTTGTTGCTAAATCAATTTTTTGTGGTAAAAATGCAATTTTTTTCTTCACCACCCAAAGATGTAAGGTTATGTGACACACCCGTGTTGTCAATGTGATTACTGCACCCCTAGATGAATTAATTGAGTGGTGTCGTGTGTAAAATGAGATAACGTATGGGGGACTTCTGCTGTTCTGGCACATCAGGGGCTCTGCCATTGTGACATGGCACCTGCAAATCACGGTAGCAAAATCTGAACTCCAATATGGCGCTACTTGCCTTCAGAGCTTTGCACTGAGCCTTAAAACTAGTTATCGACCACATATGAGGTATTGGCATACCCAGGAGAAATGATGTAACATATTTTGTGATCCATTTTCTTCTAATATATCTTTTAAAAAGTGAAAACTTGAGGCCAAAGAAACATTTTAGTGGAAGAAATAGTAGTTTTCCATTGACACAGCCCAATGTTATACAATTCTGCGAATCGCTTGAGGGTTAAAAATGCTCACTATACAACTAGATTTATTCCGCAAGACGTGTAGTTTCCAAAACGCGGTAAATGGGGGTTTCTGCTGTTTTGGCATGTTGAGAGCATTCGCAATTTGTTCTAGCCTAACAAAGGGGTCCAGAATTTCAATGGCACCACCACTTCCCTGTTGTGTGCCTATACAGTAAATTTCCCCCATATATATATAGGGCATCGGCGTACTCAGGACAAATTGCACAACAAATTTTATGGTCCATTTTCTCCCATTACCCTTGTGAAAATGAAACATTTAGGGCTGAAGCAACATATTTGTGGGAAAAATGTATTTTTTTTATTTTCTCGTCTCAACAGTATAAAAATCTGTAAAGGACTAGAGTGTTCAAGGTGCTCAGCACACATCTAGATAAGTACCCCGAGGGTTGTAGTTTCAAAATGGGGTCACTTGTAGAGGGTTTTCACTGTTTAGGCACATCAGGTGCTTTGCAAACACGTCATGGCATCCACTACCTACTTCAGCCAATTTTGCGTTCCAAAATTCAGTTGACGCTCCTTCCCTTCCGAGCCCTGCCGTGCACCCAAACAGTAATTTTACCCCATATATAAGGTATTGGCATACTCAAGAGAAATTGATCAAAAAATTTTAGAGTCCATTTTCTCCTGTTACCCTTGTGAAATAATGCATGAAAAAAGAGAGAGTGGCTGGATATAGCACTGTCGGTAAGATTAAGATACCTTCAAATTTATTATAAAACTTGGCCTAGCTCCTTCCTCAGTCATCTTGGTCTGATACTTGCCCGAGGAAGGAGCTAGACCAGCTCTGAAATGCATAGTATTAAATAATACCCAAGTTTAATAATAAATTTGGTGGCATCTTAATCCTTATCGTCAGCGCTATATCCAGCCACTCTCTTTTCCCCCTGGATTACATTTCTGGATCATTGGATGGGGTCCAGCATTGTGGAGCATCAGCCAATAGATTACACGCCCTACATTGCTCAGTGTGGTGCCTGCAGCTGCACAAACTCTTCAGGTGCGCTTTCTCTATCTTTTCCATGTGAAAATTAAAAAAACGGCGCTAAAGTAAAATTTTTGAGAAAAAAATTAAAATCTTTTTCCTCCCACATTTCCTTAATTCCCGTGAAGCACCTGAAGGGTTAATAAACTTCTTGAATGCGGTTTTGAGGACTTTGAGGGGTGCAGTTTTTAGAATGTTTCACTTTTGGGTATATTCTGTCCCATAGGCCTCTCAAAGTGACTTCAAATATGTGGTCCCCCCAAAAAAATTATTTTGTAAATTTTGTTGGAAAAAGTAGAACTTGCTGATCCAATTTGTATACTATAAAAAAAATAAAACTCATCAGCAACTCCTAACACAATGAAGCAAGTGTGAACAGGTGCAAGCTACTGTAACTATATTGTATACAAACTAAAGAGTTATTATTATTATTTATTTAGCACAATTCATTCCATGGTGCTGTACATGAGAAAGGGGTTACATACAGGGTTATAGATATCGTTTACAGTACACAAAATTTCCAATGACAGACTGGTACAGAGGGGAGAGGACCCTGTCCTTGCGGACTTACATTCTACAGGTTGGCCAATTCATGTGCCCACCAGCCACAACAAGATGACCCTTCTTTTTTTGGGACCCTAACCATTTGTATAAAACATGCCTCTCTATCAGCCATCCCCATTCTAAAGTCATTTTTAATTATCATTGGATCCTATGTGGCTTTTAAATTTGTAGGCTTTTAAATCAGGAAAAACATATCTTATAGATATGATTAGGATCCCTTTAAAGAAAGGTTGACTTGTTGCACCTGGTTGGCACAAATTGGCCTATATAGCACCATTAATGAGCACCATTGATAAAATCAGCACCAGCTGATTTTATCAGCTGATGTGTGCCCCTAACGGCTGTGGGTGGAGTTGCGATCCACCCCCGGCTGTTAACATGTTAAATGCCATTGTTAATCTCTGACAGCGGCATTTAACATGATCGCACGGGAAGCGCATCACAAACCACGCCCATTGGCGCGACCATGGGTCGCCAATGGATTGGCATGAAAACCCGAGGGATGCTGCAAACCCCTGTGGTTGTGACTGCTGGATAGCCAGAGCTCATAGCAAGAGAGCTGAAGCCCTGCTCTGTGTGGCTCAAATGCTCAGATAATTGCAGCTTGTAGTCTCCCATAAAGACTATTGAAACAAGTAAAAAGTAAAAAAAAAAGTTTTAAAAATTATTAAAAAATAAAAAATATACAGTGGGGCAAAAAAGTATTTAGTCATTCAGCAATAGTGCAAGTTCCACCACTTAAAAAGATGAGAGGCGTCTGTAATTTACATCATAGGTAGACCTCAACTATGGGAGACAAACTGAGAAAAAAAAATCCAGAAAATCACATTGTCTGTTTTTTTATCATTTTATTTGCATATTATGGTGGAAAATAAGTATTTGGTCAGAAACAAAATTTCATCTCAATACTTTGTAATATATCCTTTGTTGGCAATGACAGAGGTCAAACGTTTTCTGTAAGTCTTCACAAGGTTGCCACACACTGTTGTTGGTATGTTGGCCCATTCCTCCATGCAGATCTCCTCTAGAGCAGTCATGTTTTTGGCTTTTCGCTTGGCAACATGGACTTTCAACTCCCTCCAAAGGTTTTCTATAGGGTTGAGATCTGGAGACTGGCTAGGCCACTCCAGGACCTTGAAATGCTTCTTACGAAGCCACTCCTTCGTTGCCCTGGCGGTGTGCTTTGGATCATTGTCATGTTGAAAGACCCAGCCACGTTTCATCTTCAATGCCCTTGCTGATGGAAGGAGGTTTGTACTCAAAATCTCACGATACATGGCCCCATTCATTCTTTCATGTACCCGGATCAGTCGTCCTGGCCCCTTTGCAGAGAAACAGCCCCAAAGCATGATGTTTCCACCACCATGCTTTACAGTAGGTATGGTGTTTGGAGGAAAAAGAATACTGAGTTGCATCCATCAAACACGACAAGTTGTGTTTCTACCAAACAGTTCCAGTTTGGTTTCATCAGACCATAGGACATTCTCCCAAAACTCCTCTGAATCATCCAAATGCTCTCTAGCAAACTTCAGACGGGCCCGGACATGTACTGGCTTAAGCAGTGGGACACGTCTGGCACTGCAGGATCTGAGTCCAAGGTGGCGTAGTGTGTTACTTATGGTAGGCCTTGTTACATTGGTCCCAGCTCTCTGCAGTTCATTCACTAGGTCCCCCCGCGTGGTTCTGGGATTTTTGCTCACCGTTCTTGTGATCATTCTGACCCCACGGGGTGGGATTTTGCGTGGAGCCCCAGATCGAGGGAGATTATCAGTGGTCTTGAATGTCTTCCATTTTCTAATTATTGCTCCCACTGTTGATTTCTTCACTCCAAGCTGGTTGGCTATTGCAGATTCAGTCTTCCCAGCCTGGTGCAGGGCTACAATTTTGTTTCTGGTGTCCTTTGACAGCTCTTTGGTCTTCACCATAGTGGAGTTTGGAGTCAGACTGTTTGAGGGTGTGCACAGGTGTCTTTTTATACTGATAACAAGTTTAAACAGGTGCCATTACTACAGGTAATGAGTGGAGGAAAGAGGAGACTCTTAAAGAAGAAGTTACAGGTCTGTGAGAGCCAGAAATCTTGATTGTTTGTTTCTGACCAAATACTTATTTTCCACCAGAATATGCAAATAAAATGATAAAAAAACAGACAATGTGATTTTCTGGATTTTTTTTTCTCAGTCTGTCTCCCATAGTTGAGGTCTACCTATGATGTAAATTACAGACGCCTCTCATCTTTTTAAGTGGTGGAACTTGCACTATTGCTGAATGACTAAATACTTTTTTGCCCCACTGTATTAAAGCTTAAATCATCCGCCATTCGCCCCATTCAAAAGAAAACAATTACAAAAAAAAAATACACATGTTTGGTATCACCGCATTAAGAATCGCCCGATCTATCTATACATAAAAATAATTAATCTGATCCATAAACGTCATAACGAGAAAACAAAAAAATGCCAGAATTAAGTAAGTACACTGTATGGTAAAACCCGATGATGATGATGACCGATGATGTCATTCAAAAGTACAACTTGTTATGCAAAAAACAAGGCCTCATATGGCCATATTGATGGAAAAATAAAAAAGTTGAGGCTCTAGGAAGAAGGGGAGCTAAAAACAGAAACGCAAAAACGGAAAAACGGAAAAACTCAAGGTGATGAAGGAGTTAATGGTTGTTTGTAAAATGGAACAGATTGAGAAACTGTAATAAGGGGATAAAAAGTTAAATATTTCTGTGATTAAAAAAAAAAAATCCAACGTAAGATGGGATTCCCAGAAATCCAGTAAATGATCTTGATTCAGTAGGCCCCTCATGTTGTATAGACCCACTTAGTTATCAGAGCCATTTTTCATGAGTTTAGCCTTTGGGCAATTGATCTGCTTGGTCAAGGCTGATAGCGACTACAGACTATAGGGAAATCAAAATTGGACATAAAAGAAACAAACAAATAAAATATTAAAACATAAAAAGAATCTGGAGTAGGACAATCAGATCATGTTAGAATTTAAGCAGAAGCTCAGTGGGGAAGGCATTAAAATTTCATTGGGAAACTGGTGTAATATTTATTACATGTTCCATGCCCCATTGGTCTCCGTCCTTTTTCTCACTAACATATAATAAACATTATACAGTCGTTCTGCATCTCCCTCTCATTTTTCTAGCTTTTACCTGCATGAAATGTAAGTGGCTGATCCGTCATGCTTGGCTGAAACAATAGGCCAAGCTACTTTGTTTTCTTACACTAAAATAAATGAATCTGACCTTGAAATCTTCCTCTTTATTAACCTCATCTCCGCCGTGGTACTGACATCACGCTGGGGATTTTTTATGGTGTGTGGAGCACGTTATGCTCGGGTTGATTGCATTATGGAATGTATTTATGGCCTGTTGCTTCAAGTGTTGTGTTAATCTATACAAGCAAAATTTAGTAGAGGACGCAGGTGGAGAAGCGTCTTGACGTACACCGTCATTTTCATTTTTGTAGAGAACCTTCATAATAGGGAGCTGAGGACAATGTGGAGATCAGCTAAAGGGAATTCTCATCTTAGATATTTCACAGTACCACTCCAGTGAGATTTTTATTTTTAATTTGCCCCTTCGATAGCTATCATGTAGGTAAGTGTCATGATGGTGGTAACATGTTCACCGGTCACCATCTTCTCCCAGTGTCAGCTGAGTACCTTGCTGGATCACTGTGTCGAACCGCAGTTACTCAATGTGAGTCTCTGAGGCTTAGAGATGGTCCATCTTGTTCTGCTAATAATAGACATGGATTGAGAAAATTCAAAAAGTGACCTCCGCTCCATACAGCAAGCTCTGTGTGAATCCGGAGGTCACAAATGCAGTCCCACAGTGCAGGAACTGACCAGAAACTGGGAGAAGGTGGTGACCAGTGAGTATCTTATCACATTCATAACACTTACACAAATGATCCCTATTCCCTAACAACGGGAAAAAAACAAAAAACAAAAAATCACTGGAGTGGTACATTAAGGTAAATCCATAGGATATGCCACAAATATCTCATAGATGCATATTAAAGAAGCCAATGAATACTTTTAGCTGGATAGACAATGTCACCGACCAAATAGATGTCATCCAGGACCACGGCATCCTTTTTAAAGTTCTCGCACTCTTTGAGGAAGATGATGGGTGGCGAATCTCAATGTAAAATGCACAATAAGCAGAGTAGATATGCTGGAACCATTATGTAAAGAGTGCAGGCCCTTCCTCTGGCACCAAAACAGGTGTCCTCCTCCCACCATTCAACAAACTATCTCAAATGTTCAGTGAATGAAATGCTAGAACTCGATGTAAAAAGATTTGCCTTGGATAGTAAAGACTACTTTATGTCCACATTTAGAACCATTTTTGCAATATTTGCCAAGCTGAGACAAAACAATGTTTTAAAATTCGAACTTGGTGACTTTGCCGAAATTTCCCCTAAAGTTTCATTTTGTGGTGATTCAATTTATGCAAGTCTCAATACTGTAAAGCTTGTAATTGCTTGGCAAATACAAGTGGGGGACAGGAAAGAGAGAGAACCCCACTGACCATTAGAGCATATACTCTACAGAAGAGAGAGAGAGGACCCCACTGACCATGAGAGCATATACTCTACAGAAGAGAGAGAGAGGACCCCACTGACCATGAGAGCATATACTGTACAGAAGAGAGAGGATCCCACTGATCACAGGAGCTTATACTCTACAGAAGAGAGAGAGAGGACCCCACTGACCATGAGAGCATATACTCTACAGAAGAGAGAGGACCTCACTGATCACAGGAGCTTATACTCTACAGAAGAGAGAGAGAGAGGACCCCACTGATCACAGGAGCTTATACTCTACAGAAGAGAGAGAGGACCCCACTGATCACAGGAGCTTATACTCTACAGAAAAGAGAGGACCCCACTGATCACAGGAGCTTATACTCTACAGAAGAGAGAGAGAGAGAGAGAGAGAGAGAGGACCCCACTGACCATGAGAGCATATACTCTACAGAAGAGAGAGAGAGGACCCCACTGACCATGAGAGCATATACTCTACAGAAGAGAGAGGACCCCACTGATCACAGGAGCTTATACTCTACAGAAGAGAGAGAGAGGACCCCACTGACCATGAGAGCATATACTCTACAGAAGAGAGAGAGAGGACCCCACTGACCATGAGAGCATATACTCTACAGAAGAGAGAGGACCTCACTGATCACAGGAGCTAATACTCTACAGAAGAGAGAGAGAGGACCCCACTGATCACAGGAGCTTATACTCTACAGAAGAGAGAGAGGACCCCACTGATCACAGGAGCTTATACTCTACAGAAAAGAGAGAGAGAGAGGACCTCACTGATCACAGGAGCTTATACTCTACAGAAGAGAGAGAGAGGACCCCACTGACCATAAGAGCATATAGTCTCCAGAAGAGAGAGAGAGAGAACCCCACTGACCATTAGAGCATATACTCTACAGAAAAGAGAGAGAGAGGACCTTACTGATCACAGGAGCTTATACTCTACAGAAGAGCGGGAGGACCCCACTGACCATGAGAGCATAAAGTCTACAGAAGAGAGAGAGGACCCCACTGACCATGAGAGCATAAAGTCTACAGAAGAGAGAGAGAGAGAGGACCCCACTGACCATGAGAGCATAAAGTCTACAGAAGAGAGAGAGAGAGAGAGGACCCCACTGACCATGAGAGCATAAAGTCTACAGAAGAGAGAGAGAGGACCCCACTGACCATAAGAGCATATAGTCTCCAGAAGAGAGAGAGAGAGAACCCCACTGACCATTAGAGCATATACTCTACAGAAGAGAGAGAGAGAGGACCCCACTGATCACAGGAGCTTATACTCTACAGAAGAGAGAGAGGACCCCACTGATCACAGGAGCTTATACTCTACAGAAAAGAGAGAGAGAGGACCCCACTGATCACAGGAGCTTATACTCTATAGAAGAGCGGGAGGACCCCACTGACCATGAGAGCATAAAGTCTACAGAAGAGAGAGAGAGGACCCCACTGACCATGAGAGCATATAGTCTACAGAAGAATGAGAGAGGACCTCACTGACCATAAGAGCTTACACTCTACAGGAGAGAGAGAGGGCCCCACTGATCATAATAGCTTACACTCTACAGAAGAGAGAGACTTTCCTAGTGACACTGGAGATGGAAAATGACTCTGTCGTACACACTGTGCTCCACTGGGAACTGCTGATCTGTGATGGCCCAAGTACTGAAAAATGCCGTACAAAATATGAGAATCCGTAAGTGGTCACAGCTGCAGGGCTTTATGGGGAGGCAAGAGTGGCAATGCAAAATTATATTAGCCCACTCACTGATGCTACAGCAGTGTGGAAAATGGTGGTGGGCAACTGTTTTTTCCGTGAACCACAAACTGAATTGCAAAATGTTTAAATACACGTGGAGCCCCGAATTTCAGGAAGTTTAAATTAAACTCAATCCTCCATGGATCAATCCATTCATCTTTACTGCCAAGATGAATGGATTGAATGGATCAATGGATTGAATGGAATGAATGGATTGAATGGAATGATTGAATGGATTGAATGGATCTGAATGGATTGAATGGAATGCATCTTTGAAAATAGTTTTCGTTAAAAATATGCTAAATGTGATGCTCACTATTCACTGACTGACCGAGGGGCAGAGAAGTCAGACATTCCCGGGTCAGTACCAAGAGAGCATGTAGATAACCATGGGAAAAGACAAAGGCATAGGTCAGGTCACAGGTCAAGGGTCAAAATACCAGGAGATAGCAGATTAAAACAAAAGGATAAATCAAAGGCATAGTCAGAACACAGTCCAAAGGGTCAGGCAGCGGAAGATTATAACTCAGCACAACAGAATCAGGCAGACAATCACCAGGAAGCACAAGCTATGTCTGGCAGGGATCAGGGGCATGCATCTCAGTTAAGTAGCTGGGCAATCTCCAGAACATAGAACACCTGGAGAAAGTCCCGCACCCCCTAGTCACAGATTGGACAGCTGAGCTGTCAATCAAAACACTGACAGCTCAGCATGTCCATCATAAGATTGGACAGCCGAGCTGTCAGTCAAAACACTGACAACTCAGCATGACCCAGTTTCCATAGGACAGCATAACAATCACTTACAGGAGAAATCATGACACTATCATTTTGTGTTGACAGCTTCTATGCAGATATATGTGTCTCCATGGTTACAGACTACAGACAAAGCATGAGTAGTCAGATCCTATAAACATGCTCCCTTTCACTTTTAAGAACTTCTTGTTAAATTTAGCAGGTTGTTAAAAATAGGGAATGTATACCAAGGTTTGACATAAAAGACAAGAATACCTGGAACTGTGCGGAATTTGTGCAAGAAGACTGCTATCTACTGTCCAAGCGGGACCCTGCAGAACAGACCGGAAGAGGGAGAGTTTCAATAAGGGAGAGTTTAGATGGAGCACTGAATCAGGTGACCTTGATGACACAGTTCCCCGGGAGCAGATTTGACGCCAAGTGAACGAACAGACAGGACGTGCATCAGAGGAGACGCTGAGGCCAAGGTGATAGGCCATCACAGAAAGCCCGAGGCAGCAGGTTGTGGTGTGCCTGGAAGCAAAACCCTGTGGCATTATAACTTGCATAATTTGCATTGCAGTGGCCACTCCCCTGGAAGAAGGCACACACAGCCGAAACGCGCGTTGGGGTCGTGGCACCATCAGACCAGAGGTAATGCAAATTATACAAGTTTGATTTTGATTATCATCCACTATGCCGTTTGTTTTACTGACCTATATGTGGGAACTTTGAATGACTATGCTGTTAAGGCGAGAGAGACTATTTATCCACGGGGTTAATGAATAATGTGGCATTGGATTATATGGCTCTGTGATACAATTACCTTTGGTCTGTGGTGTTGTGTTTTCATTTGGAACCATTTCCATCATTATTGTTTATAAATTTTATATGTTATTACCAATTAAATCTATGTAATTTTTGCATGTGAAGTTCTAGTGTGCGCAATTCTTTATAGGTTTATAATAATTACTTTAGTAACATAACAAAGCCATATTAGAGAATTTAGATTAAAAGTGTCCCATTGTAGTTGCAGTCCAACCTGTGGACAGCATAATATAGTGAAGGACAATCTGAGAAGAATGATATATAGGATTGTTGGGAAAAATCAATAAAACATGTATATTCATTGAAGTTTAACTGCATTACTGCTATATAGAACAAAATGGCCAATTCATGTGTGCCCACCAGCCACAACAATCCGACCTTTCTTTTGAAGTGATCTATAAGACATGACTCTCTATCAGCCAGCTTCAACCTAAGGTCCTTTCTAATTACATTTGGATCCTACATGGCTCTTAAGTTTGTAGGATTTGGTCCAGGAGAGACATGTCTGATATAAATGGTTGGTGTCCTATCAAAGAAAGGTTGACTAGGCATGCCTGGTGGGCACTATACAAATTGGACAACTTGTGCACTAAGTACCTTTATATTTGTATAGTCTACATAGTAGTCATGCAGTTTTAATTTCACACATTTATTATTTAATGGTAGCTTGCAAGATAGAACAGATTGGGAAACAAATAGGGCACAAAGTTAAATATTTTTATATAATCGCATAAAAAAACTTTCTTCTGTGTGATAAAAAAAAATGATGAGATTCCCAGAAATACAGTAAGGTTATGTTCACGCATTTAGTATTCAGCTAGTATTTTACCTCAGTATTTGTAAGCCAAAACCAGGAGTGGGTGATAAATCCAGAAGTGGTGACGTGCTTCTATTATACTTTTCCCATGATGGTTCCACTCCTGGTTTTGGCTTACAAATACTGAGGTAAAATACTGACCAAATACTGAATGTGGCCTAATAGAAACACGTCACCACTTCTGTATTTATCACCCACTCCTGGTTTTGGCTTACAAATACTGAGGTAAAATACTGACCAAATACTGAATGTGGCCTAATAGAAACACGTCACCACTTCTGTATTTATCACCCACTCCTGGTTTTGGCTTACAAATACTGAGGTAAAATACTGACCAAATACTGAACGTGTGAACGAGGCCTAAGTGTTCTTGCTTCCATAAGTTCTTCATGTTGTACAGACCCAGTACATTATCAGAGCCACTTTCATAAGTTTAGCTCTTGGACCATTGATCTGCTTGGTCAAGGCTGATAAGGAAATTAAGGAAGATCCCTGGTGTTTGTATGCATGAGTCCAGTGGGCGGTCCTACTAGTGATTCTAGTGATTGACAGCTATAACTGCATGCACAGTCATAGAGGGAAGACTGTCAGTCATGGAATAGGACCTCCCACTGGACTCCGGAGATTTGAATGACTAAAGTACAAGTTTTACTAAATCCTTTCCCACATGCATATGATCAGCTCCTCCTGTTCTATAACATCCTGCCTGCAGATCAGATACCATTTACAGCATGGCAGGTTCTTTTCAATTAGAAATGGGTTTTGTAATTGCGCCCCGTCTTTATTAATTCGGGTAAAGTCTTCCACCACCTCCGGTCAATGCAGCCCCGGTACAGAATTCTACATATCTGAGCACAGAGAGCCTGAAAATCAGTTCTGCTCCCAATGCGCCCAGACTGCCCCTGTGACTCCCCCTGACCAGCCCTCCGCCTCCTCCTGCACTTCTCTCCATGTTTTAATAAAAAGTAACCTGCACGGTTGTGCGTTTTTCAGTAACAGTTGCTCATAGTTGGCAGGATCAATATCCAATTTCCCCATACGTAGAGAAAGACTGCAATGTGGCCAGATGTCTTCATTCATTTGAAATTTGATTTTCCTTTTAATTGGTAATGCAGCAGAATGTATAAATCATTCCACTACAGGAAAGGGTTGACTATACGGCGTCTGCAGGAATCACAGATGTACGCACCTTGCAATGCACACCAGACATAGACTGCGATAAACCAAATCCTTCTCTTTTTTTTACATCAATGGAAAAAACAATTATGGAAAAAAATACAAAATGAAGGTTAGGCTTTATACACGTGATTTATATACTGTATGTACTTTATAGGCTGTGTTTGTGTATTTTATAGGCTTTGTTCATAAGGGGGCAGGAAATGACAAACATTGGGATGAATGTAAGTAAATACTGGCTGCATATGGGGAAATGAGAGCACGATACGTTTGTATCTCATCTAACTTATATTACTGTGAAAAGGCAGACTATCATTTTATCAATAGTTTATGACTGCAGTGGTGATGTAAGGATGGGAGAACATGGTTGGCCACTAGGTGGCACTACTGCAAGCTTCTCTCCCTATAGGAATGTTGATATAGGCATTATGGATAAAACACACACAGTCCATTTAATATATGATAGTTTAATATGCCGTTGTCTTAAATTTGCTCCAAAGAGGTGAATAAGAAAGAATATCCAGCATTAGATGACATCAGAAACACTTGATAAATGCACATGTCTTTATAGGGTTAACTACAAGCTAAAAGATCTGATTGTAGAGCAATGCCATAAGTCAAGGGAGCTGTGACCTTGAAGAGATGGGCAAATGTCAGGCACAACTGCTGTTTGGGATGTAAAGTGGAAAGGTGACTGTGGATCCAGAGGAATCTGTAGAAACTAAAGCTAATACCTGCAGTGAAAAGTCAGGATGAAGAGGAGCCACATATCAGGCGCAAGGGGCTTATTATGTAGTGAAAGCGGGGTGAAACTTGTCCCTAAATGTGCTGATTTATAAAACCTACCCCCTAGCAGCGCTGAGTTAAATCCCATCTCTCTATGTATTGGTCTCATATATTTAAATGGTCCACAGACCTTGTATAAATCAATGGTACAGGAGAGCTGAAGAGAAATCTGCTTCTTCCTCCACTTATGAGCCACTTCTCCCCTCTCCTCGTGAATTTATCATCCAAATGAAAAATTAAACAGATCAAATCAATTTTGGTCAAAGCAAGCCAGCCTGCCAATACAGGGAGGTTTTTAGGCTGCAGCTCCAATTGTACTATATAAAGAGGAGAGATGGAGCTGAAGCTTTAATTAACATTTTTTTACTTGACTGAAGGACTGGATTCACAGCCACACAGATCAGTACTGTTATCTTCTATGCTGGTGATGCTTCTATCTTCGTGCTACAGAGAAAAAATAGCAGCAGTTGATTTCTCTGGGTGTGTAGTGTATGGGAGGCTAGAGCTCAGAGAGAACTAACCATTAGAGCTGGAGCCAGCAGAGACCAAACTGGTGAAAAATACAGGATATAGGATATATATAAATATAAATATAATGGCCATTAATTGCATAATTTCTCATGTACACACACATACTATGACGGTTTACCTGAAATGTCAGGTATGCTACAAAGGAATGTAAAGGATCCTCAATGCAAAGTCTGTAACAAGACCCTCAAATGTTTGCTTTCTCCATGAAATAAAATCTTTTCTTCAAATTCGGCATTATGACATTCCTCCTGGAAATTACTTTCTAACACAGAGTCAGTAGGTCAAGTCCGTACACACTGAGACTGTCTAATCCAATCAATGCTGTCATTTATGGGAATGCGCTTCAGATAGGGGCAAGGTAATCATTAAAAAGGTCATCAAAACCGATAAGTCTGCAATCACTGTGTGACTGCAGACTTATGAATCCCCCCAACGCACGCACTGTGAGCCACGGGGATTCGCCTCTTTCAGACCCGGACTGTAGGGTATGTATGAGTTATACATATTCACCACCAGTGGGCGTGGTCTCTCTCGGTATACTTGCCGCTACCTCTAGTCAGCCACGCCCACTGGTCAGCCGCGTCCCTAGAAGGGGCGTGGTCTTGTTCCATACAAGTGTATGGCGAGCGAGGCCGCACCCACTGTATGAATAAATCATACATACCGTCCGGTCCTGGGTCGGAAGCTGGTGAATCCCCGCAGGGTACAGTGTGTGGTCCGGGGGGATTCATAAGTCTGCAGTCCCTCTCCGCTGGTGACAGAACCTATGGGATGTTACACGGGCTCTGCTGTATATCCGGGTGAGATAGCTGCCTCCCTGTAATATCAGATGTATAATGGTGAATGATTTTCTGTAACTATCTTGCTTTCCAGGGCGAACCGGACAAGACAATATAATGCCATACAATAATAGGACAATCTTACTTATTTCTAAACTGTCACAGATGATAATGGTTTCCAGGCCGTATATCGACTGCGCAGTTCAGGAGAATTGCTAACGCTGACATTTCATCATTCTATATGCATCACTGACAACACTGACACTGAGAAATACAATGCCAAGTGCAATCGCCTGCACAGGTCAATGCCGACACATGGAAATGCAATGCGAGGTGCTGCTGACCCCGAGAAATTCAATATTTGCTGCGCATAGCTAGATGCAGCATTTCTAGCGCCGAGGCCTAGTAGTGAACAATATAGAAACGTAATAGGAAGATAGGAAAGAAATATAACATACCGAGCGCTGATAACAAAAAGCTGACAAATCTCAGATCAAACTTCTATACTATAGTGTTGGGATCCTGACGCTTAAAGATTGGCTTTAATGCTGGCAACAGTGGTATTCCTGCTACCCCCTGGCCATAGAAATGTATGGTGTATCCCATAATCAACACAGGATAAGTGATGTGACTGATCATGGGGGTAATAGGTGACTGATTAAAGGGTAATAAGCGTTAAATCTTAATTATATGAACTATAAATGTAAAATTCTGGTCACCCAGAGCTGCCACTTGGAGGAGCCCGTGATATACAAAAGTAACCAGCTACCAATCAGTTCAATGGAAGCTGTATACAACTGCATGCAGTGAGCGCCCCCTAGTGGCAGACACAGCTGGAATCCCTGCAAATATCCTATTGGTTGCCATATAGTCACAGAGGCAATATTCAGTCTTGACAGTTACAGCAAGAATACTGAATTGAAATAATGGAGAATGGAGAAACATTGGAGATAATAGTATCAAAAGTACATAGATCTTGCTGTCAGCTCAGAGAAAAACAGAGGCTCTAATGCGAAATCTGCAATCAAGCCTCTACCTTAGAGAACTTTGGCATCTTTAGGCCCCAGGAATTGGGTACAACTGCTACCTCTACACCAATTATGGCTACTCTCTGTAGTGGAGGTTAGTTCTGATCGATCTTTTCCCAATGGCAATATTAAGCCTCTATCTCTAGACCATAGATCCCATCCTGGATACAGTGGGACAGTCCGATTTTAGGTCTCTGTGCATTGTGATTTGCCAAATGTCACGCAATCATGCCTATGACTCTACTCTTATTAATGTCTCACTGTGACTAACCTGCTAAGCTTCATAGCACCTTTCCTGTCTGATCTGTCTTGCCTGCAGCATTTCTCAGCAGGAATGAGGAGCCGCAGCATCCCCTGAGAAAACAGGAATGGTTCATTACCGCTTCTGCCTTCTCTTTAGCACTTAATAAGCACTCTGTACTGAGTAGAAGCATCGGCAATGCCATGATCTCATGGTGTCTGCCTAAAACAGCAGAGCTTCTGGATTCTGGAAGACCCTGATCAGCTCTGCCAGTGACTGGTCACTCACTGGCCGTTTTCCTCTGTGACTGGTGCGCCTATAGATGCCTCAGTTACAGTGAAAAATATACACAATAAAGGAAAAAATTATATGTCCCCCAAAGATCACGATGGAAGAATTTAAAAACAAAGTGAAATAAAAGGCTAAACTGTCCTCCACCCATCTAAATAATATAATATAAAATTACAACAGTAACAATTTATTGTATGCTGAGTAGCAAAAATCAGTACATATTAATATGTATCCACAAAACCGTAATAATGTGAGTAACAAGTTATTTTGTGTGAAACGAGAATAATGAGGTAACCCTGAGGTGATGGCCTATGGGCAGAGAGGAGCACTGAGGAGGCGTTAAGGCTTCTTTCACACCTCCGTCGGTACGCGGCCGTCGCTAAGCATCGGCGCGACGTACCGACGGACTTTGGCGATTTTTTTTGCACAACGTAGGCAGCGGACGCAGTGTTTCAATGCGTCCGCTGCCCATAGTAAACTCCCAGGGAGGAGGGGTGGAGTTACAGCCGGGCCGGCGCAGTTTAAAATGCAGGACACAACGTACGAAAAAACGTTCCCTTGAACGTTTTTTCACTACAACGGTCCACCAAATACCGACGTATCCAGTGCATGATGTATGGAACGTGTGTTCATACGTCGCGATGCGTCGGTAATACAAGTCTATGTGAAAAAAACCGCATCCTGCGGGCAACTTTGCAGGATGTGTTTTTTCCACAAAACGACACATTGTGACGGTCGGGAAAAGACGGAAGTGTGAAAGTAGCCTAAGAAGGCAGAAAGGAACACTGAGGAAACAGCATGAATGCAGGAAGAAATGCTGAGGAGACAGCATGAGGGTAGAAAGGAGCGCTGAGGAGACAGCATGAGGGCAGGAAGGAATGTTGAGGAGATGGAATGAAGGCAGAAAGAACACTGAAGTAATAGCATGAGGGCAGGAAGGAACATTGAACAGACAGCATGAGGGACGAAGGAACGCTGACGAGACAGCATGAGGGCAGGAAGGAGTGTTGAGGAGATGGAATGAAGGCAGGAAAGAACAATGAAGTGATAGCATGAGGGCAGGAAGGAACATTGAAGAGACAGCATGAGGGCAGGAAGGAACATTGAAGAGACAGCATGAGGACAGGAAGGAGCGCTGAGGAAACGGCTTGAGGGCAGAAAGAAACGCTGAAGAGACAGCATGAGGGCAGGAAGGGATGCTGAAGAGACAGCATGAGGGCAGGAAGGATCACTGAAGAGACAGCATGAGGGCATGAAGGAATGCTGAGGAGACGGCATGAAGGCAAGAAGGAGCGCTGAAGAGACAGCATGAGGGCAGGAAGGAGCGCTGAAGAAACGGCATGAGGGCAGAAAGGAACGCTGAAGAGACAGCATGAGGGCAGGTAGGGACACTGAAGAGACAGGATGAGGGCACGAAGGAAAGCTGAAGAGACAGCATGGGGGCAGGAAGGAGGGCTGAGGAGAGAGCATGAGGGCTAGACAGAATGTTGAGGAGACAGCATGAGGGAAGGAAGGAGCACTGAGGAGCTGGCATGAGGAAAGGAAGGAGAGCTGAGGAGACAGCATGAGGGCAAGAAGGAACGCTCAGGTGACAGAATGACGGAACGAAGTAGCACTGAGGAGACAGCCTCAATATCTGCTCATGAGAACAAGAACTTAGGTTTGAAGTATGATGGACACCTTGATAAAAAGTTTTCAGGTCTCATTATTAACAGTCTGCACAGATGGTTTCCGCTGCTATGCATTGAAAGATAAATCCATCCCCAGCTGCTTTGTATTGTTCTGTTACTATAATCGATGAGGACAACGGAAGAGTTTAGCAAAAGTGTGAACACAGCCTTAAATGGGTTGTTTATCACTTTCGAATATTTCTTTATGTGGCCAGATGAGAATTAATTGTAAAATGGGTGTGAATATGGGGTATTAGTTTAAGGGTGTTGCCCAATACTTTCCTTTGGGGGAACATAGTTTGCAACATAACTGTCCGTCGCTGTCTTCTCTTAAAGTTGTGAGGTATGTCTACACAGTGACATTATTAATATCTTGTGGGAGAGAAGAGTCATGTATTTCTTCTCAATAAACCAGGAGTGGGCTAAGTGATTGGGGTGAACCAGTTCTGTACCTCCTAACCCAGCATAGATGATGAGGTAGAACGTACCAGTTCTGGGATGGGTGAGGGAGAGCTCTGATTTGGTCCATGTCAGGTGCGGACATACAGTACCATTGGTGCAACCTGTGGAGTCACACAGTGGCCCATGAGGTAAGGAGGCCCATTTCCACCTCAAAAGAAGTTGGATTTGTTCATAATGAGCAACTATTGGACTGCAAAGAGCCCATATATTGTACTTGCACAGGGGCCCTCTTCTGTCTGTGTCCGTCACTGCACCGTGTACTTTCCTATGATCAGAACTAAGGGGAGGAAAAAGCAGAAGATACATGTTTCAGTATAAACCAACCTTGGCTTAGAGGGAACCAATGCATTACTGAAGCCACCATGAGCATGAAAAATGTGTTTTCAGTGTGCACTTGACCCTCGCCTGCTTGGAGAATTCAGGGTCTGTCAGATGTATTTAAGGTCACATGGAAGCTTGAAGCTGTAATCATTGGATCTCTCCGTGTGAGTGGACATAGAGATGTGTGGGTGACAGGGCACCTGTATAACAGAACACCTAATTGTACCATCCACTTTATGTTTGAAAACACAAAAATATATACAGCCGTACTGAGCAGCATGTATAGACAGGAAACACTAAGCTCATAATAAGGCAAGCTTTTACAGGGGAAGGGTTCTCCTTTTTGCAGTGTTGGCACCATTAAAGACAGTTATTCTCAATAATAGTGAATATCAAAATTTACATAAAATCTTGCTATCTCTGAACGCAAATATCTCAATATTTAAATCCCATATTGCCTAACAACTGGTACATTCAAGATGTGTAAGCCCCACCTCAAAACCCACTGGAAACCTGCAAAAATTACCCAAGAATGCCTCCAAAATGGACACTTTTGAACATGGGTTGGGCAACCTTTGCTTTTTTGAGAACTATTTTGTGGGACTTTCCAGGCAAAATAAAGACTGATATCAAGTACACAAATTATGACACATTTTTATCCCCAGTCTGTTTTACCCAGTAATGTTCCAAATTGCCAAATTGCCTTTTAATGAAAATCTGAGAAAGGTGGAAGCCCACAAAAAGAGTTTTAATACCTTTCAAGAAGATAGGTGAGAAATGTATGATGGCTGAGGGTCCTACTCTTGATAACCCCATATGTCACTAGAAAGAGACCTCCAAATTCCATTCTGGATGCAAATTATTGCTCCATTTTCTATCTATGGAACTAATGGTGATAACCGAGCACTGTGCTTGGCTATTATCAGAAGTCAGACCCTTAGTGATGATACATCCATGATATACTAGGCGGTATCTGGCCACCAAAAGGGATCATCTTTGAACTGCTTGTTAAAAAGACATTATGTGTATAGCCATTGGTCCAGCAAGAATCTGGCAACAAGCGGATAATTTTTGGACAGTTTTTATTTAATTTAAAAAGCATAAAAACTGACTGAGTGTGGATTATTAAAAAGGATGTAGATTACTATTTGGTTATCTGTAGCCATATATGTTGAGGTCACTTTGACATTACTAAAACTCTATTTGTGTTAAAGGGATTTTCCACACTAGAGCAATTTTTTGGCAAGCAGTACAACTTACTGAATACTATCAGTGTGCAATATACATGCTGTTACAATTCAGCTATGCTAGCTGAAGATCGATCAGTCATCACATGATTGCAAGTCTGCTATTTGCATACTTATGTCTGTATGTTGACCTGATTCTCACCCACTCCTCTCCACAGAACACGCAAATCTCATATTTATGTTCAAGTGACGACTGCTCAATCAAGGTTGCACAGCGAAATACTAGCAATGTATATATTATACACTGTAAATATTCTGCAAATTGCACCGCTTGCCGAAAGTTTGCCCCTGGTTGGAAAACTCCTTTAAAGAGTGAAACATTGGTTCAATGTCTTTGGAACACTATTGACTTGTGACAAATAGATCCATTCTGAATTCAATTTTTGGGAAGAATCTGACAAGTTTTAATCAGGAACAAATTTCAAGAAATTCTCTCATCTCTATTTATCACCTATTCTGATTTTTGTGGATTAGACGCTTTACGTCCTTTCTCTTTGGCCCGATTTGCAGGAAAATATTAACAACAGTACTGTTGAAAACTTTGTGTATGTGCAATTAATGGCATTGTGCTTATAAGGCATATCATGCACCAAGCAATTGGTACCTCTATAAGCAGCAGCCATGTAAAATATTTAGGAATGAAGCTGTGTGAAGCAATGGTTTACTCATGTTTTACTTTTAAGTGGGCTCTAGTGAGTAATGGGAGCAAGGCTCAGATGTCCTGTGATTTATTGGGTTATTCCCATGTGTCTAATTATGATTGCACAGCCCCCCCCCAGCTAACAAACATAATGATTGCTGGAACCCCCGAGTTCAGGCGCAGTGTGCCTGATAGGCACAGGTTAGAAAACCGCTATAGTATCTTGTTATCTCAATTTCAGGACTCTAAAATAATCAGTAACCTTCATAGGGACGTAGTAAATGAGTGTACACAAAATCAGATGCAAAAAAAACTCATTTAGTAACCATAAAAGTAATAAAACAAAAAGTACCCACATTTTTCAACCATCGCCAAATAGCCTCCAGTTTTCAGTACATAGCGATTACTAAACATTAAAATTAGGTAAAAAACTTAATTGTAAGGCTCGTAGATGCTACGGGAGTCATGTTCATTCAGATTCAGATGTTAAAAGCTCAGCAGAAGACACATTGGCAGAGAGAGAGAACAGCACGGCCGGCCGATCATATTATCATATCAGAGATTATTACGTGTCTGGGCACAATGTGCCTGAAAGGCCCTTTCTAAGAAACCTCTCCTATTTCTAAGAAAGTCCTACTTATTTCTACAAAATATCCGCAAGCTTTGCATTATTCATTCATAAAACTAGCAAAACAATTGTGATAAAAAAAACAAGAAAGTCCGAACCTTCAAAAGTGAGAACCTTCAGGTGCAATGAGCCAGAGAGGCCTTGTAGCTCACGCCTGCTTTCCTCAAGGACGGCGATAAAACTGAGTGGGGGAGTTCAAGAAGCACCTAAATATAGAAAGGTACTGAGAAGGGCAAGATCCCCTGCCTCCTTGGAGAGGAGGGGGAAACAAAAATGTGTGAGCTGTGCCTGTCTGACCTATTGAGCCTGACGCAGGGATGGTAGCTAGAAACACAGCAGCGGTATCAGCTCTATTCTGTAAAGTGCTGACTAGGGATGAACAAACCCGTGGAAGTTTGGGTTCAGGACACGAAAAAAACTTTAGTTTAAAGTTCGGCTCGGGTACAAGAACAATATCCGAACTTTAACCAAAACCGGAACCCCATTCGAAGCATTGGAGACCCGAACTTTAAATCTGGAAAACAATTTATTTCCTTCTCTCTGTCGAACATTGCAGTGGCCTTCCGGGAGATCTCCATGCTCCGCGTTTAGCGAAGGACACTAACGGTCGGTACGAACTCCGAATTTCGGGTTCGCTCATCTCTAGTCATGACAACTAAAAGATAGAATAATCAATACCTCCTGTAGTACAATACTGACCTAGAAATGTAGGATGAGTATCGACACCCTGCAACACCATGTATAATTATCACTGACACCCACAACAGGCGCTGGCAGCAGAAGCCTCTATGGCTGTGGGGAGTCTATAGCCCCCAGCAGGCAGTGATCGCTCACCCCTGTCAGGTCCTACTGGGAGTTATACCATCCCAACAGCTGGAGATCCACAAGGAGCAGACACTGACCTAGAGTAGTGATTCCAGGCACTGACTCCTAGATTAAACAATGCTGACATTTTCTGCCCAGATGAGCACCATCGACTGCTAGCACCCTATGATAATGCTTAGTGGCACTCTCTAGGTCATTGACATTCGTAGTTTGGTGACCCTCTTATGTAGATAGCCGGTTTGGGCAATCCTTACTTGTTAGATAGTTTCTGGACAATAATCTAATCATGCTTCCAGAAATCAGCTGGAAAGTGTGGGGGAACCAGGTAGAAATGTTCCATGTCCTGCAGTACTACCACTGGAGAAAGGAGGCATCTCACCGTGTCCATTCACACCAGGAGGTGGCTTGTGTAATGAAGGACAGGATGGTCCTCCAGAGCCGAAGACTCTCTCTCCAAATACTCATCCCTCAAAACAAAGAGATGAGAATCCTGAATAGGGGACCCCCTCTATTAACTGCGAAATTCCCATACCTTTAGGATGGAAGAATGGTTAGCTGCATTGGTAGGGCAATCACAATGGAGGACGCTGGGTAAGACCGGCTCATTGTCTATGATCCCACTGGGAAATTAAAGGGACCAAGATAGTGAAAGAATCAGGTGAAGGTCAAATGGAGCTTAGCCTGACTATTAATAAAACCTTACATGTTAAAGGGCTGAACCGCTGGAAGTTCCGCTTCTGTTCCCATTTACAAGCTTCTTAAAGTGCAGACTCATTGTAGTTATATCTATTTTCTTGAAAAAAACAGTGGTCTAAAAATTGTCATTACAGATGCGCATAATAATAATAATAATAATAAGTTACAATATTATCAGTAAAAATAAAAATAAGTTATAATATTATCAGTATAAATAATAATACAAATAATAATGTATTAAATTGATAATAATAATAATAATATTACAATAATATCAGTATAAATAAAAATAAGCTATAATATTATCATTAGAAATAATAATAATAATACTAAGTTATGATATTATCAGTAGATATATCAATAATATTGCGGAAGGAAAAAGGCGTAGACTTATTATTGTAATAATAATAGTAATTATTATGATTAGTAAGAGTAGCATCATTGGTATTGTTAATATTGATATTATTATTATTATTATTATAGTTTAGTCCTTTTTCCTACCTCAATATTTTAAGGCTGTCAGTCTGCACTGCACTTCTGGCATTCCATTTATGAAAGACCAAATTGAATTAATGTTACAGGTCCTCGGCCTCAATTCATAGAATTATAAATGGGAACAAATAATAATGGAAACTAGATTGAATAATAATAATAATAATGATAATAAAAAAAATACATTTGTTATTATTAATAAGTTTAGTTTCCATTATTCTAGCACTTTTATAATTCTATGAATTGAGACAGAGGAGCAATAACATTTATCTCATTTAATGGTTGATAAATAGAATGCCAGAAGTGCAGTGTAGACTGACATCCCTAATATATTGGGGAAAGAAAAAGCTGAACGCTTGCTGCTATCTTAATCAGACAAATGGTTAATATCTTTTAATACAGCAGATTACTGCAGAGAGCAAATGGCAGCAATGTTTGCACCATTGTAAACTTAAGATATCGAATGTCGCCCTGCAGAGCTCCATGAAATGACATGTACATATATATGTGATATCACACAGCTGTGAAAGTGATCACAAATTGTGAGTGATTTTAGAGGGATCTATTCCAATCAAACGTAGTAATCGCAGGTTGACATAAAACTGACAATGAAGTAAAACCACATTTCTATGGCAGCATCTTGCGCAGGAGCACATTTTAAATCATTGCATTGGACAAGTCACTGTACAGCTCCAGCCTTGCAGGCAGCGTCGGACAGGGGTGCCAAGGGCCCACCAGTAACCAACTCCAGGGCCCCTCTTTTCAGCTACATGCAAATGTTCCATTATCCATAAACACAAATGTATATAATGAACGGGTAGATTGGTAAATGAATAAGATGCTGCCATTGACTGTACATAGTGAATCAAGTATATAGTGCCTAGTACTGCTCATATAAGAGGGTGGTGGCCCACCGGAGGATTTTCCTGTTCTCCCGTGGGCCAGTCCAAGTCTGCTTGCAAGTATTGCATGTCTTCAGCTTGTTTTGGAGTTTTGGCTTCTGGCCCTGGAGAGTGTCCCATTAGAGCAAAGTACACCTTCTTGTGGCTGGTGGGCACACATTAATTGCCCAATTTGTGCCTTGACTGTATAATTATATTCTATATGGTAGTTTTGCAGTTTACATTTCACAGATTCGTTCTTTGTATACATCTTAGTGCACACAGTGTACTGCTGTATTATTTCCTTTGCAAGTAGAAACAATTGTGTTCCAACTAGTGATGGACGAGTGTGCTCGTTACTCAAGTTTTCTGAGCATGCTCAGGTGATCTCCGAGTATTTTGGGCGTGCTCGTAGATTATGTTTGTGACCCCCGCAGCTGCATGATTTACGGCTGTTAGACAACCTGAACACATGCAGGGTTTGCCTGTTTGTTAGGAAATCCCCACGTGTATTCAGGCTGCCTAGCAGCCGCAAATCATGCTGCTGCGGGGACGTAAACATAATCTACGAGTACGCTGAAATACTCAGAGAAGACCCGAGCGTGCTCAGAAAACTCGAGTAACGAGCACACTCGCTCATCACTAGTTCCAACCTCTACCTTTCCACAGATTACTTTGAGAGCTTAGATTTCTCACAATACAATTTTTATACTGTCGCAACATACTAGCCACTTCCTAGGCTGCAATTCACATCACAACCACTAGGTGGCCACATATAGACACCTATAGCATAAGTGTTTCCCATACCCGGTCCTCACGGCCCCCAACACGTCATGTTGTCAGGATTTTCCTAGTATTGTATGGGGGAGAGAATCTGTGGCAATTTCTGATGCCTTGGTAATAATTCCATCACCTATGTAATACTGAGGAAATCCTTAAAAATAAAATGTGTTGGGGACCGTAAGGACTGGAGTTCAGGAAACACTGACCTAGAAGAAACGTGAAGCTCGTAGATAAGGGTAAAACAGGAGCTTTGCTGGGGAAAGGAGCAACCATGGTATTTACCCCTGAGGCAAGGTTTCACGGGACACCAAGAAGCTAGTCTGGGGTCTTTAGACACAGGGTGAGGGCAGAACACTGAACCTAATGCCCCTTGTAAAGGAAAGCTTAGCTCTGGCTCTGTGATAAAGTGTAATACATGAAACGTATGGAGATATATGGACTGCAATTTACACCAGCTCGGCACAATAAATCCAAATTGCACACGGTTTACTGCCTCAGTTAAAGGGGTTAACTAGGTCTTTGGTTTTTCTTCCCTATGAGGTTAAGAACTTATTCACAGGAAGTTGTTGACTACCTACCTGCTCTGCCCCGGCGGCAACAATCTATTCTGACTAAGAGCGGTCACCAACCACTTCTTACTGCGATTCTCCTGCTTCCTGTGACATTATGTCGACAGGGTACTTCATTCTCTTCCAGTTTGTTTTGTCGATGAGGCTTCACTGGTGATGTCATGCTGATTGACTGCCGGCTCCCCGCAGTAAGGCAGAGGGGAGCTGGCTGTCAATCGGCATGAATTTGACACAAATGCCCTGTCGACAGAGCAAAGTGGAAAAGAAGAAGCTGCTCTGTCATGGTGATGTCACCAGAAGAAGGAGAATTGCCGGCAGGAGTGGCCGGTGACCACTTTGAGCCAGAAGAGATCGTCGATGGGAAGAGCAGGAAGGTAGTTAGCAACTACCTGCTGGTATGTTAAAGATATAAACAGAAGTCCCGGATAACCCCTTTAACCCTGTTTGCCTCAGGGGTTGACATGTAAGGTACTTTAGAAGAAACCTCCATGTGAAGATTGGAGGCACACTGGCAAGGCTACGTATTCAGCACACATACAGCATAGCTCTATGCTAGGCTCATATACAAGAGCCCCGAGCTGTAGGAACGCGGCCAATAATTAGACAAGTGCCCTTAAATAGAGGCAAAGACTTCAGAGCATTGGGGATTTACAGTAATGCATCACATCGAGCAGTTCTCGTGTATTGTCATAATCTCCTATGGTATTATTTGGATTCTATAGATTGAATTGAAGGCTAGAGCGCCATAAACCAGATTTGGGAGGGTTAATCACACAATCTGCACTGCCATCAGATTTCTGATTAAAAGTCGGAAAGAAATAGGCAGGCAGACAGGCAGAGCTGAGGGGGTGCTTGCTGAGTTTTAACAAGATATAAAATGAAAATTTTCTTTTCTTGGCCCAGAAACGATGTGTTTTTGCTGGCATAATACAAGCATAAAGGGAGCGGAGATCTTCGCAGCGCTGGCCCTCAGCTGTAATGAATCTTTATTCACTTGGAGAAAAAAAAGTTTGTTTTATGTCAGGAAAAGAACATGATTTTTACTTCAGGTACATGACTTGTAGACAAAGAAGAGTAAAGCAGCCGGACGGAGGAGGGGCCGTGCGAGACGCCTTATCAGTATATGGCAGGCTGGAATTGGATGCGGCACAGAATTGCATCCGCAGTGCACTCATTATAGAAAAGTCAAATTAATTACTTAAGAACCACGAGGTCGGGGAGGTCTAGATGTCACAACAAATGGGCAGCCATTTCTTCTTTTTACTGGCAGTGCTTCCTCTGATGACCGTACATCACCTGGTGCAAAGAGGACATCAGCAACTTCTCAAGGCTGATTATAAAGGTTAAGTCAAAAGTCAAGAAACACCCAAACATTAGCAAGACTTCATCCAATCATTACCAGCATCTGTAAATTATTTACTGGTCCAAGTCAGTAAAAGGGTTAAAAATTAGATTATTTCTGGAAGCCCAGTCCTTAAGGAGGTTGTCCAGATTTGGGCAGAAAGTCTGTAAATTCCTTAAAGCGTGCACTGCACACTGTCAGGATTCTCTAGTGCTAGCGGTGAGGGCGGTCATATGACCACTAGTATGCAATTTACATACATTCAGTCACATGCTGACTAGACGTGTTCAGTCTCGCTCAATTCACTTGTACTAAACTAGGCTGTGCACATCTAGTCAGAATGTGGCCGGAAGTATGCAAATGGTCATGCAACTGTCCTCTCTCACTGCCGACACTGGAAAACAGGAAGCAGTACACGCGGTAAAGATTCAGAACCCTACAGTCACACAGAGTGACAACCCCTTTAAGGAATCCTGAAGAATCAACAGGTTTCTCAATTACTAAAACAAACCTTGTTTGACTTTCAGCTCAACTGTGCCTTCAACAGCAGTGCTATCTATTTCCCAAGGCAGCAGTCGCAGCCACATACTAAGACACCATTAATCCACCATTATACAGCAGATCCACGGGTCCGCCAGTGACCATCAGACATCAATAGGCTACAAGGAGTGTGTAGATAGTCGCCACGCTGTTGACAGGATTTAAGACATATATCCCAGTGTAGTAAAATGATTGGTTTATTTTGACCCATTTCGAAGTACAAGTTGACTACTTCTTCAGGAAAACCACATGTGTCCATGACAGTTACCACTTTCAATATAACAGGTTCCCTTTAAAGCACCACTCCAGGGTTTTTCTTTGTATTGCACTGCTGGAGTGGTGCTTTAAATGTAATTCCCCTGCCCCTTGTCTGATACTCACCTGCTGCAGCCTTCATCCTTTTCGAGCGTCGCTCCCGTCGGTCTCCGGAAATAAGTGACCTGCCGGCAGCTCAAGTGTTTCATGGAGAGCAGCGGAGGTCACATTCAATGCATCTCTATGGGATCCTCGTTGTGTCCTCATTCTGGCCACATTCTGGCTCTCATGGACTTGCATGGAGCTTCTCTTTTCTGGCCAGTCAGAAGTTACAGACTCAAGATGCTGCCGCAGGACTGGAGCTGCCACCGGAAGGTGAATATAGGAATGGAGGCAGGGGACTTACATTTAATGCGCCACTCCAGTGCTGCAAAAAAAAAAGCTGGAGTTGTGCTATAAAGTCAACTGTGTAGAAATGACTACAATAAAAATGGCGATTACTTATATTTGTATTATTTCTATTGCCATGAGATGCGAATGAGAATGAAGTCCCACAGGCCCACGATTACACAGCACAATGACGGTCTGCGATCCCACAGGCCCACGATTACACAGCACAATGATGGTCTGCGATCCCACAGGCCCACGATTACACAGCACAATGATGGTCTTCGATCGCACAGGCCCACGATTACACAGCACAATGACGGTCTGCGATCCCACGATTACACAGCACAATGACGGTCTGCGATCCCACGATTACACAGCACAATGACGGTCTGCGATCCCGCAGGCCCACGATTACACAGCACAATGACGGTCTGCGATCCCACAGGCCCACGATTCCACAGCACAATGACGGTCTGCGATACCACAGGCCCACAATTACACAGCACAATGACGGTCTGCGATCCCACAAGCCCACGATTACACAGCACAATGACGGTCTGCGATCCCACAGGCCCACAATTACACAGCACAATGACGGTCTGCGATCCCACAGGCCCACGATTACACAGCACAATGACGGTCTGCGATCCCACAGGCCCACGATTACACAGCACAATGACGGTCTGCGGGACATCACTTTCCTGTACCCGGACACAGCATTCATTACTCACAACTCGTGAGAATATAGGGGAATAGCTTGTGGTCCAAATTATGTGATTGTTTCATATAGAACAGTGGTTTGTATATTGACATTGGATCACTGGCTCATCGTGACTCACTCCTTTCTCTATGACCGTAGTGTCAGATATAATGGATATAATGACCTTGTACCATTTCATTTGGAATTTACATTTTTTCTTTTTAAGTGAAATGTTAATTGAGTGGTTGCTGCCATCTAACATTTTTTTAATTGTTTTTCTCATTTTTAAACTAATTAAAAATAAAAAACTATTTAGTTAAAAATCTAATTAAAACATTATTTTATCCAAGTTGTTTTATTCTTTTTATTCTATTTTTTTTCTCATTTTCTTTACATGAAGAGTTTCATTTGCTGTAGATAATGTACTAGGAGAGGTGATGGGGAAGGAGGTCAGCTGTCTCCCTGGCCTGTTGTCAATGGTGGGACCCTTTCAGGTCTGGACTGGCCATCTGGCAATTCTGTCAAATGCCAAAAGGCGCTGTCTGGTTGTGGGCTGCCTTGTCTGCTACGTTGTTAACAGAATCTGTGTACTCAAGACACCCATACTGTTAAGAGTTGTGATGGAGCACAAAGTCGCTGGCTCCGTCACTTACCCCAGCAGGCCACCAGTATCATTAGAAATATTGGTCTTGTAGTAAATCTTCCTTTCCTCCATCCAGGGTAATATTAGTAATATATCCCATCTGGTGCTTGGGGACAGGGACAGCAGGGTCCTGTGTGATTTCAAATGCCAGGACTGAATTTCAGCTCCAGTCCGTACAACAGCAAGAGTACAGTGGCTATACGAGGGGCGTCCATTAGAGATTTCCCCTGACCCTCTTCTATTTATCACAGGATGCTGAAACTGCACATGTGTAATGATATAAGTCTCTATAGGTTACGTACCAATTTACAACTCAGAACTGATAACGGTCTTGATGTTATAGGTGCTGATGTGTGAGGTATGATAATGACTGCGCTCACAAACTATCATGCGGTCACTGACTCTTAGCGGCGTCGGAGCTTGCACACCCAGATTCAGCGCACATGCCCGGAAAGCTGAGCGGCGGATCTGCTGGGAAATTGTCGTTATGTAGGGAGCAGTGAAGGTAACAAATTATAATGTGATGGGTGTGTAAAATTTGGAAAAAGGCATTTGACTGACAGTGAGTGAAAAGATAGAGCTGCCCTCCCCTATGACTGAAGCAGAAGCTAAGTGGGGCAATCATCAAAGTATAAAAAGTGATTTTTTGCGATTAATACGGGGACATTTTGCTTTAGAAAAACATGTTAGCAGTGCAATGTGCATAACTTACAAGATATTGGGGGCAGTTTAATAGCAATAAAGGACGGGACAGGTTCCCTTTAATGTCTCTCATTGACTACTGATGGCCTCGTGGCTCCGCTTCCTCTCCTCTCACAATATTTCCACATGTCAAGTTCTATTATTACAGTAGCAGAAGAAAAACCCGGCACTGCTGAAACACCTGTGGCTAGCTGGTTTAGCTGGTAGTGATTTCCACCATGCCCCTAGATGACCGTTTCGCGCCTCCATGGGTACAGTTGAAGCACAGGAGGTGCGAAACGGCCATCTTCCAGAGTGTTTCTCGTGAGTACCTTCCTGCAGGCATGTTTTAATTAAGTGTACCAATTAAGAAAGTTTTTTAGTACCGGTGAGTCCAGCCATTTTTCTTATTTTTGGACAAGTTCTATTATTAATTGACCAGAACAGGTTAATAGAGTGATCAGAAATTCTGCTCTGATTCTAGTTCGGGTTATGAATACATTACTTGTCTCACCTTGGCTGGCACAGCGTGGCATCTATAAAGATGGCCAGCATCTCCGTGTTTCTAACACTCTCAAGGAGAAAGACTTCACATGGACCCTAGAGATCTCTTCTCGATATGATCTGTGTGCATGATACAGGAAAGCATACAGACAGTAACAGGGGGTCAGGAGGACGCGGAGCGCTTTCTGCTCTCATTCTATCTATCACACTGAGACGGGTGTTTGGAGCATATGGTGCGGAGCACATTCATTGTGTGTCAAAGCTCAAACCGTGGAGCAAAAACCTGCAATGTGGCAAAATGTTACATCTCCATTGAACTGAAATCACACAGCGCAGTTTTTTGCAAAGCTAGGGGTAGATTCTGAAGGAATTGGAAATTAGAATATATGGATATTGTAAAGAAAAAGTATATTCTGCCGTACCAGGACTTAACATCTTCCTACATCACCCATCCGTGTGCAGTTTTGTAATATTAATGTGGCTCAAATGAAAGTGAAGCGTTTGCTCAACTAATCTTGACTTGAAATATTATACCATTTTGTGTTCGCAGCTCCTATGCAGACCTATGGGTTTGCATGGCTACAGACGACAAATAACCTGTGTAGTCTGAGCCTCCTCTTATCTAACAGAATAATGTTTTGCATAATAATAAATTATTAGTTTATAAACTGGTTTGGCACAAAATGTCATCAGTGACCTGAACGAGGTTTTAAAAAGTATGAGAAAAGAGTCTCTTTCTCAGAAACAGCGCCATCCTTGTTCATATACAACCGATACTGCTGAATAGCTCTATTCACTTAAAGGGAATCTGTCAGCAGGACCCACCCTCCTAAGCCGTCTATATGGTTATGTAGGTTATAGGAAGCTGAATCAAGTGATACCTTGATATCTGTGATCTGATGTCTTATTCCTGAGAAATCCACATATTTCTTATATGTAAATGAGTAATCCAGGAATATGGGCCGGACACTGATCGGCATGAGGGTCTGCCTCCAGGGATTATTGTACATGAAGGGGGAGTTCCCAGTGTGAGACGTGTAATGACTGACACTTTGCTCTCATATTCACACACAGCTCTCCAATGAGATCACAGGTAACACAGTAAAGCAGAAGTGATCTTTGTCTTATTACACACATTTGCATCAGCACTTGTCCTTTCACAATGCTGGCAGCTCTACTGCAGAGCTGTGCCTGATTAGAACTAACACAGTACAGTGGAGTTTAATCTGTCTCATTATAAACACATATGCAGTGATGTCAGCTCTGCTGTTCTGCCAGTCTCCCTCACTGGCTACCTGTGAGATGGAAGCTGCAGCACTAAGAGTAGACTACTGCCCTGGAAATGTGTTAGTACAACAGAAGTTAACCTTGCCTCATTCCAAGGTTAGCTCTGCTGTACTGTGCTAGTTTTGATCTCACTTTAGAGCTGTGTGACAGCATTAGAGCAAACCATTAGTCATTTCATGTTTCACACTGGTAACTCTCCTTTCATTTATAATAATCTCTGGAAGCAGATTCTCAAGGAGATCTATGTCCAGCCCATAGATCTTAACAGCTCATTTGCATATAAGAACATTGTGGATTTCTCTGGAATAAGACATCGGATCACAGATATCAACGTATCATTTTATTAATCTTCCTATGACCTACATGCCCATATTGATGACTTAGGAGGGTTGATTTTAATGACAGATTCCCTTTAAATGGAAAAGAACTGTAAGACTGGACACAAGTGGACCAGAGGTGAAAGTAAAAAAAAAAGAGGTGACCCTTTTTATCCGATCTCATACAACCCATTGAATGCAGAAATACATTATCAGCGCTGGTCACTGCACTGTTAGACAACTTGATCTCATTTGATAAATGTGATAAATTGGCAACTTACAAAACACTTTTTCAAAAAATGTTGTCTTTCCCCCAATTGTAATCCATCTTTAGTAGCAGAGATCTTGAGATGGGTTACAGAAAGAGATGGCAGGGCTTTTTCTTTCTGCTCCTGTTGTTTTCTCTGCAAACAGACATAACAGAGAGTCTGGCTTTTAATATAGGGTTGGTAAGCCATTGGGCAATTAATGTGGAGCAGTGAATGTTGGGAAAGTAGGCAAAGATAGTTCCAGTACCTAGAGTGCTGGCAGAATGCTAAGAAATAGGAACTGTCCACTGAAAAAGAGTGGATGGCAAATTACAGAACATGAGATATGGGACATATTAGCCTGATATCTGCACGAAAAGTAGTTTTAAATAGTTGTAGGCGATGACGGTAGAAAGGTTAGGCTTTTTTTTACAGATTTTTAGTGAAAGGATGCATAGAATGGAAGTTTGCTGCAGACATTGTTTGACTGTCTAATTTCTCTGTGTGAGGGTTGTAGAAATGCAGACTCATCCGGAGGAATATCTGTAACCCATCCGTCACATGTGAATATATAGGAGGGTCCTGTTCTGTACGGTGATCCCGGTCCTGGTAATTATGGGACTGTACACTGTTGGTGACGGACGATTTTTCATTAACGCCCCTTAAGAAAACACTTATACCAGACAACGATGGAAATATTGCTGGAATTTTTCAAAACTGAAAATTAATGTTGCAGAAATAATAGGAGTTTGCGGCCGGAGCGTCATTAAATAGTCAGTAAATACGGCAGGGAATTGATCACAGTCTGGGAGACAGGATTGTGACCGCAAACAATTAAGTCCTGGAAGAATCACATTGTGTTTCCCTGTAGGGCACTTATCCAGAGGAGCATGTTGTCGTCTGCGCCGAGTCCCTCCTAAGTGGAATATTTCTATCCTACATGATTCCCAGCTTGCTCCATGATGTTACACTAATGTAATGCGACGCGCGCACATAGTCGTGCGCTGGGTGTATATGGGGTAATTACCGTCCTGCCTTATTACTCGTGCAAATGGCTCATTCAGCGGGGTAAGGCTGCGGATACCGCGAGCTCGGAGCACACTGCATACGGCTCTTACTATTCTGCTCGGATGATATACAGTGGGGCAAAAAAGTATTTAGTCAGTCAGCAATAGTGCAAGTTCCACCACTTAAAAAGATGAGAGGCGTCTGTAATTTACATCATAGGTAGACCTCAACTATGGGAGACAAACTGAGAAAAAGAAATCCTGAAAATCACATTGTCTGTTTTTTTATCATTTTATTTGCATATTATGGTGGAAAATAAGTATTTGGTCAGAAACAAACAATCAAGATTTCTGGCTCTCACAGACCTGTGACTTCTTCTTTAAGAGTCTCCTCTTTCCTCCACTCATTACCTGTAGTAATGGCACCTGTTTAAACTTGTTATCAGTATAAAAAGACACCTGTGCACACCCTCAAACAGTCTGACTCCAAACTCCACTATGGTGAAGACCAAAGAGCTGTCAAAGGACACCAGAAACAAAATTGTAGCCCTGCACCAGGCTGGGAAGACTGAATCTGCAATAGCCAACCAGCTTGGAGTGAAGAAATCAACAGTGGGAGCAATAATTAGAAAATGGAAGACATTCAAGACCACTGATAATCTCCCTCGATCTGGGGCTCCATGCAAAATCCCACCCCGTGGGGTCAGAATGATCACAAGAACGGTGAGCAAAAATCCCAGAACCACGCGGGGGGACCTAGTGAATGAACTGCAGAGAGCTGGGACCAATGTAACAAGGCCTACCATAAGTAACACACTACGCCACCATGGACTCAGATCCTGCAGTGCCAGACGTGTCCCACTGCTTAAGCCAGTACATGTCCGGGCCCGTCTTTGCTAGAGAGCATTTGGATGATCCAGAGGAGTTTTGGGAGAATGTCCTATGGTCTGATGAAACCAAACTGGAACTGTTTGGTAGAAACACAACTTGTCGTGTTTGGAGGAAAAAGAATACTGAGTTGCATCCATCAAACACCATACCTATTGTAAAGCATGGTGGTGGAAACATCATGCTTTGGGGCTGTTTCTATGCAAAGGGGTCAGGATGACTGATCCGGGTACATGAAAGAATGAATGGGGCCATGTATCGTGAGATTTTGAGTGCAAACCTCCTTCCATCAGCAAGGGCATTGAAGATGAAACGTGGCTGGGTCTTTCAACATGACAATGACCCAAAGCACACCGCCAGGGCAACGAAGGAGTGGCTTCGTAAGAAGCATTTCAAGGTCCTGGAGTGGCCTAGCCAGTCTCCAGATCTCAACCCCATAGAAAACCTTTGGAGGGAGTTGAAAGTCCGTGTTGCCAAGCGAAAAGCCAAAAACATCACTGCTCTAGAGGAGATCTGCATGGAGGAATGGGCCAACATACCAACAACAGTGTGTGGCAACCTTGTGAAGACTTACAGAAAACGTTTGACCTCTGTCATTGCCAACAAAGGATAGATTACAAAGTATTGAGATAAAATTTTGTTTCTGACCAAATAGTTATTTTGCACCATAAAATGCAAATAAAATGATAAAAAAACAGACAATGTGATTTCCTGGATTTTTTTTTCTCAGTTTGTCTCCCATAGTTGAGGTCTACCTATGATGTAAATTACAGACGCCTCTCATCTTTTTAAGTGGTGGAACTTGCACTATTGCTGACTGACTAAATACTTTTTTGCCCCACTGTATATTGTCTCACACACTGATGACTGACGGTAAAGTATAGATCGGCTTATTTATTAGCACAACTCAGTGCGGGGTAGGTAGTGTTACATAGGACTGCAGAAAACTATTACAAGGGGTGTCCAGGATTAGAATAATAAAAGGCTGTTTTAGAGGGTCAATATTGACTTTAAGGATTGCTACTTCTAGTCCTCTTCCACTCTGACAAGGCAATTTGCATATTTCCCAAGCATTGCAAGGCTTAAAAGTCTCCTCACCCTGGCATGTCAGGCTTGACATGTCAGTCTATGCAAGGAGAAATGTTACCCCTTGGCTTCCAAAAATAGTACTACACCTTTCACCAGGTTGTGTGTAGTATTGCAGATCAGTCCATTAAAGAGGTCACCTGGTCTGGCGGGGCGGAAAAAATCTGCAGTCGCTCTATGTGACAGCAAGTGCACCACACACTGTCAGGATTGTCCCGTGTTGCTGCCATGACTGAGAGCTCCCATGACATGTCAGGGATCACGTGCCGACTAGATGTGCTCGGTCTCACTCAATTTATTTGCATTTTGCGAGCCTGAACATGTCTAGTCGGCACATGATTGAAATTGTATGCTTGTAGTCACATGACCACGTGGTCACGACACTGATATCAGAGAATCCTGACAGCGTGCACACTGCGCACTGTAAGGATTTAGAAGTCTACTGTCACAGAGTGACTGCAGACTTTCACCACAAGATTGGACAAACTCCTTAACTTCAACAGAGCAAAGCTGCAATACCATACGCATCCTGTAGAGAGGTGTGGTGCTGTTATTGTGAAAGTAGCCATTTGCTTTTACACCAGTGAGCCCCTTTAATTCATTCTCAATAGGATTAATGGAAGGACACTGCAGAGCCCTGTTCTTGAGGGTCTCAGTGATTGATCAATGACCCAACGATCAGCAAGCTTTGGAGGTAGAAGTGCCCCCCTTACCTCTTGGGCCCCTGGGCAGCTGCACAGGTTGCACTTATGGTATGTCCGCCCCTAGAGCTCTCCAGAGCCAATCAATGCTGATTCTGGTGGGACCTTCCATGCTTTTGATGAGTAAGACCCCACTGACTCTTCAGATGACAGAAGACATCACTGGTGGCAATCACCCATCTGGAGAGAGAGACTAGCTGCGAGCCCAATGAGCGTGTGGCCGCCAGCTATGTCAGGTGTATGGCGGCTTTACTGTATGTTTCCAGATTGCGAATACACAGCGGGTTTTCCACTGCAGAATTGTGTACTGAGAATTCTCTGTGAATTTCAGAAGCAATGCTGTGAATATGACTCCATTTAATCTCATTCACACGCTGCAGATTTTTTCAGGGCTGTGCGGTTTTAAAATAAATCGATCTACTTATGATTTAACCTTTTGCAATGAAAAAGGTGAAAAGTGCTGCAATTTCACAGCATTTCTGCACCGAACTCCACAATGTTTTTGCTACTGAGAATATTCCATATTGTTTGCCAACTCTTAAAATCCGGGCTGGTTTAAGGTGGTAGTAAACAGGAATCATTTAAAACTAGGAGGGTTACAGTATTAGCTTAGCACAGTATGGTAGTATTTGACTCTGTAGATATATGAACTAGTGATGAGCGAATATACTCGTTACTCGAGATTTCTCCAGCATGCTCGGGGGTCCTCCGAGTATTTTTTAGTGCTCGGAGATTTAGTTTTTAGCGCCGCAGCTCAATGATTTACATCTGTTAGCCAGCATAAGTACATGTGGGGGTTGTCTGGTTGCTAGGGAATCCACACATGTACTTATGCTGGCTAACAGATGTAAATCATTCAGCTGCGGCGCTAAAAACTAAATCTCCGAGCACTAAAAAATACTCTGAGGACCCCCGAGCGTGCTGGAGAAATCTCGGGTAACGAGTATATTCGCTCATCACTGATATGAACTTCTCATTCAATATGGATAGGGGTGCCCAACAGTGGAAATTGCCTGTTGTCCAATTTTCTAAAATCTGCCCTTTCTACGGCATGAAGGTGGACTAAGACTTGTTGCACTCTTTGTGCTTAAATAAAAAGGACCTAAGGCAAAAATATAAGTAAATAAATAGTAATAGTACATGTAAATAACATAGGGTACTAAGCAAACACTGTTTTGATCAAAAAAGCTTAAAAGCCATCCCACCACGACAAGGTGTACCCAACCAGGATCTAACTCATGTGGTTCACCTATGTGTCACCAGATGTAAAAATTGATAAGGGCAAACAAGGACTTAGTAAGGGCAAACAAGGACTTGGTTCCTGGCTGTTAAGACACCCGCTGTTTGTACATAGCACAATAAATATTTACGCCTGCTGACACATAGTGAACTACAAGAGTTGGGTACTGTTCCGATTGGGGACACCTTGTCGCGGTGGGATGTTTTTTATGCTTTTTTTTTTTTTTATCAAAACAGTGTTTACTAAGTACTTTATGTTATTTCATGTGCTATTACTGTTTATTTACTACAGGATAGTTTCTCATTTTGATTTTATTTTAGGTTCTGCTTGTTAAATGGCCACAGTGTGAACGCTCACCTTTACATTGCACTTATGCCAACATGTGCTCTGGCTCAATTTTTTGACTCATGACCACACAGCTGTAAAAGTTGGCACGTATCTCAATGGTGCATCATAGTACATAGTGATTTACAGGTGATGGTGATGACAATCGGGATGACTTATATCGAACCTACAAGTATCTCATAGGGAGAAGCATAAATAACAATCATCCAAATAACATTAGTATTGGAAGAGTTGGATTTCTGAGCACATTGGTCAAATCGCTGGGGATTGTGGACAACTGATGACTATATTTGCTGGAGTTAAATCGATGATCTGCCTTCCATATGGTTCTTCGCGAGACTTCAAGAACTGAACATCAGACGGTTTTCCTTTTCTCTTAGAAGTGAACCATTTCCTAGCAACCCAAATACAGAATGTAAACTGCAATAGTTAACCATGTGTATCCGAGATCTCAAAACCATCTAAGTGGGCGGTTTGTTAATTAGTGATGTCTCCACTTTTACCATGTATTAGAACGGATGCTATTCGCACAGTTCTGCATTGTGGTAAGTGGACAAAATATTAGCACAAGGCAAACATGCCGTAATTTACAGCATCACAAAACAGAGCCAAGTCGTGGCAAAACATTTGTCGCTATTTGGATGCAGATTTTGCGCTGTTTTAACTGAGCCCGCTAAGTGCGAATACACTTGTACTAACATCAGTAAGGGGAACCCTTTATCACAGATCTAGTCAGTTGTGGGAATTCACTATTGTTTTTTAGAATATTTAGAGGAAATTCCATTGGGATAGGTAATGACTTGCTAATCAGGTGGGGTGTGATCCCTGAGTGCCCCACCAGTCCTGAGATCCTGAGAATGGGGCTCTTTTGCACTTGGCCATCTCTGGTAGCCCCATTAATCACGAATGGAGCAGTTGAGATTTCAGGCCAAATGGGGCAACTTTACTAAAGATAGGTGGTTTTTCCGAGTGTTTGGACCTCTAGAGATCAACAAATTATCGCCTATCCTAAAGTTTGGAATAAACCTTTGACCAAATCCCTTGACTTGAGATCTTTTGTGATTTGAATTTGTTGTCTTCCCCAAATTTCCCCCTAAAATGTGATACATGGGTAATAAATTTGTACAGATTTCAGTACTGGACGGGAAGGGGGAGCGACAGAAAAAAGAGAGACATTTTGTTTCAATATAAGCTGTCTTCTTCACTTCCCTGGTGAATATGGAGATTGAATCCAACTGTGTTGTACATACTACCTGTCCTGCCCATACCAATGCTCCACTGGGAACTGTTGATCTCTGATGACTCAGTGGCTTTCTGACAACCTGTCACAAGGGTGTCACGTCCCCCTGGAAGGCTTGGAGTTAGACGGTCACGTCGGATAAATCACAGTCCTCTTTACAGATGGAGTGATTCATGTCCTAATTTAAGTGGACTTCCCTTTCCTTCAGTGCTGAGAAGGTAAGGAGGACTCTTTCCATGCTGTCTGAGACCATACAACCTGGTTTTTCTCAGCTGCAACTGCTTACACATTACTCCCTCTATATATACAGGCTCTGGGTGTTTAGTCCCTGTCGGTGAAAGATTCATTTTCATGTGCTGTGTGCTAAAGCTAAGTAGTTGAAGTTAGGAGTTGGAGTTGTCGTATTCTGTAGTTTGCTGTTGTACGTGTGTGTTTATCTCTTGTTCCCTTTTCCCATTCAGTTTATTCCTCCCTGTCCCTATCCTCATCCCTATTGTTAGATAGTGCTTATGTAGGATAGACGTTTGTAGTTATTCCTGTCTTGTCTTTGTGTCTGGTTTACTTTTAATTTCTGTTCAATGCCTTATGGGGTGAGGGGGGGGGGACAGATCAGGGTATTTACAAGAGCATAGTAAGATCGGAGACTCAGGTCTCTCTACCATTAAGAGTACCCCCGGGAAAGGGATAGACAGGGTCCCCAGCTCCAGGGACAGTTTTGAGGCCCATCTTCCTTACTGAAAACCATCACAACATGACACCACCACTGTACAAGTTATGAAAATCTGATTTATAAATTGGGATATGACGTAGCTGTTGGGAACTGTAGGGAAGACTGCTCTGCCACGCAAGCCAACAATAGCTTGTCCTTTGTCGTCCATCCATTTTTACACATCTAGACTAAATACAGTTTAAAGAATTGCAATGTAAAAATTGGTAGCTATACTGTGACTTTGTATGGGATCTGATTTTTTTTTGCGCACTGCTAGGCTTGAATTGGGCGACTCTCATCCAACACACAGTAGAAACTTGTGCAAGCTGCAATTTTTTTCATGTCCATGACAAAACGAAAGCTCACCTGCAATACTTCATTGCAACCCATTGGTGTGAACACTGTGTGCTATTCATTTTTGCAGACAGCATTCAGACTGAAAATACAGTTGTGTGAACGAGTCCTTAGAGAGTAATCATCGTTTAAATTTTTTCATAAAGCAACAATATGTCATGATCCAGGCTGGAGTTTACTTTCTGCCTTCCCTTCTCCTGTCAGGTCATGATGGGGTTAACCTTTCCTGCCTCTCTTTGATTTTTGGGTGGCTATTTATTGGTGCTGTTGCGGGCTGCCTTGTTCAGTGATAGTCCTGGTCCTCGGCTTGAGCAGCTGACCCGTTATTCCGTCTGCCTCTGACTTCCTGTATTGGTGTCTGACCTGTTCCCTATCCTTGACTTAGCGCTTGTTTGGTGATTTCCCTATAGTGTATGACTCGGCTTGAACTTTGAACCCCACCTCCTGTTTTCCCGTTTTTGATACTCTCTGACCAGCTTTTGACTTACTGGCTCGTAATCTGACTCTGCCTCCCGTCTCTCCTTTTGGATACCACGTTCCTCGTCCAGCTCTGACTCTCTGGCTAGTACTCTGACTCCTCTTTCCGTCTCCTGTCTCTGGCACCACGCTCTCGGCTGTTAACAACCCGGTTAGTTTGACTTCTCTTCAGCCGTCTCCTGGTGGTGCCCATCGTGGCGCCTCTACTCTGGAGGTGAGCTACGGTCATCCTCCGATGGTTGCCGGTGGTACTGCACTCTTGGCAACACAACACAATACATGTGAAATAAGAATCTTTGTTATATAAAAGAAATCTGCATCTTTCTCCTCCTGAAAATTCTTAACTCGCAAGTAAAATCTGTCTTCAGATAAGACAGGTTTTCCCATTACTGAGATAGGAGATGACATTTGGTGCTCATAAAGTTTTTTGGAGAACTATAACTTTCGTTTTAAGGGAACTTGAAACAGAATGTCCGTGTCTGCCCCTAGCATCTTTCCCATCCCATCTCTATAGAATATTATAAGCACCAACTGTCATCTCCTATCTCAGTAATGTTGCAATCTGTCTTCACTGAGTTCAGATTTTACAGCTTTTGCCCCTGAACTGAGAGTGAAAAATCAATCCAGTAGGTGAAAGGAGCAAATGTATCTGATAAGATATATTACAAAGCTTCTTATTGTCATTTGTACTAATGATTTATGAAAGATGAAATAGTCATCTTTACAGCTAACACTAGGTGCGTCATCGATTATGTAAGCTTCTGATATTAACTATATAAAAAGTTTGATGATATGTTTTCTCTCTGTATACTTTATGACACATTAATGAGCTTCCATGTGTTTCCTGCGCATATCGAGGAGAGATTCTATACAGATACGGCTAGATGTGATACATTTAAAAAAAAGGAAACCTGGCACAGCACATATCTTTAACGATTACATTATATATGCCCTACTTTTCCCATTGTTACAGAACACTATGCAAATTACGAAATGCAAAATATACGATTTTCAGCCGGGTCTTGGTTCAAAAGGATATTTTCGTGCTGCATTGTGATCAAAGTAATGTAGCAATTTTACTGCATTCAGACAGCACAACATAAAGAGCTGTGCGGAGGAGGGGACGGTGCCGGGAATCAGATATAGAATGTGGGCGACACTCGCTGCTCCCGCACTTTGGGAGTCTGATAAAGTAGAAATGGAAAATATGTATCCTACGGAACAAAGTGCATTTGTTAATGTCTTAATCAGTTTTGCTCTGGTTGAGTATGTAGAACCCTTTCCTATTTCCTTCTCGGCAATAATCTCAGCCCACAATTTCTGGCGGGTCACCTTAACGCCTATGTTTAAGCAATGTTTGAAATTTAATGGGGAATTCTAATTTATTCTACAAAAATCTTATTAGTTCCTATCGGTGTTTATCTTCAAATTGGACAATTTCGAAAGGAAAAAGAAAAGAAAACTGTAATAATGAAGTAAGTAGCCCAATTACAGATACATCTGATTCAATGGTGCAATGGTTGCGGAGATTGGTAGTGATCTATATCCAGTGACCCCAAATAGCACAAAGTTGGAGAAGCTACTGGTCTTAGAGGACCACCAATGTTACCTACAGATGCGCCCACCCTTACCTTTCTGTACAGATTAGAGATGAGCGTACCCGAACGTTACAGTTCGGGGTTCATACACCTAGTGTCCGGTGCTGAACTCAGAACATAGACTTCTCCCGAAAGTCCATTTTATAGTTTGGGAGAGAGACCTTTGCAGCCCCCTACCCCTTACTACATCCGTTTTGCAGCACCAAAGTCAGTGTCCCCTATTGGATTTTGGGTGAAGTTCTGGTACCAGAACTGAACTTTGGACTACAGTTTGATCAAACTCGATGAACCTGAAAATCCACAGGTCCGCTCATCCCTCATTACAATATTTCACTATATAATTTAAATATGTCCCCTTTCACCAATCTTCACCAATAAAAGAAAAATTGGGCTTTACTTGCAGTTCCTGGGTCTAGCGTTGTGTCGCTATATCTGCTCTGGACTCTGTTGTTTGGCTGACGTTACGTTAACAGCACTGCAACCAATCACTGAGATTAATAGCTCTACCAGTGTAGACGGCAAGAGCCATTAAATTTATTGATTGGCTGCACCGTTGTTGTTGTGACGTTACTGCTGCAGCCAAACAGAGACAGGTGCATTGACTGAAATACAGTGCTGGACCCAGTGAGGGTAAGTAAAGTGCAGTTTGTTTTTATACACTGAACTAAGCTTGTAGGCAGAAGATTGGGGAAAGGGGACAACCCCTTAAAGCACAATATTGAAACATGCCAGCAAAATCCTGAACTGGCTGCAGTTCACATCACAACCACTGGGTGGCCGTATAGACACAAGTAGCATAAGCAACACCTGACAGAGTATCACAAAATCTCGCTTTTTTTCACAATATTCTGTAAAAATTTATTTTACGGACACCTTCGATTTTATTTGCAGACTAGGCAAAAAAGTGCCAGTAGTAGTCAGTGATTTAGTGAGGCATTATCTCTTCATACGGGCTCCTCTGCTTCCTTTCATATGGTTTTAAGGTGGCCAGACACATTTCATGTATGTTGGGCAAACTCGCCAATTTCAGCATGACCGGCCACCCATCTGATCTGCATAACAAAGTCCTTACTTTGCCCTGATGGGAAATGATGGGGAAAGGTAGGGCATGTTTCATTTAAATATGCCTGATCATTTTGTTCCCAAAGGAGATAAGAAATTACCAAGGCAACTTATTCTCATCCCTCTTTGAGAACATATCCCTGACTGAATGATATCTTTCCTAGGTGTATGACCATCTCTAACATTAAAGATGTTGTCGACTATGTTCCAATGGTGGAGACGGATTCGCCAAATTTGTAGGCGGTAGATGGAAATAAATTATATATACAATCTACTATATAATTGTCTAAGTGTCACTTCCGTCTGTCTGTCCTTCTGTCTTTCTGTCTTTCTGTCTGTCTGTCACGGATATTCATTGGTCGCGGCCTCTGTCTGTCATGGAATCCAAGTCGCTGATTGGTCGTGGCAAAACAGCCACGACCAATCAGCGACGGGCACAGTCCGGCGGAAAAATGGCCGCTCCTTACTCCCCGCAGTCAGGGCCCGCTCCGTACTCCCCTCCAGAATGCCCTCTGTTATGATCCTAGTGGCAAGGATCGCAAGTCGGACTAGCTAAGTAACTGAACAGACTACTAGCTCTGGGGAAGTGGTAACTAGATTGACCGCAACCTGATCCTATCCGCAAACAACTATAGGCAGCCGTGGAACGTTACCTAAAAATCCTAGAAGTCTCTTCACGGCCTGAGAAACTGACTATTCCTGGAGGGAAAGAAAGTCCTCTCTTGCCTCAGTAGAATGACCCCAAAGATATAGAATAGCCCCCCCCCCCCACAAATATTAACGGTGAGTTAAGGGGAAAGCACAAACGCAGAGATGAAATCAGATTTAGCAAATGAGGCCCGCTAATACTAGATAGCAGAAAATAGGAAGGGAACTGTGCGGTCAATAAAAAACCCTATTCAAAATATCCACGCAGAGATTGCTCGAGCAAATCATATTGCAGGCAGATGAGCAAAAAATATTCAAACAGAGCTTAGCTTATCCTGAAGAGGCAGAAAACGAGATAATCAGGAGTAATCAGAATAGCACTGAATACATTGACAGCCGGCAACAAGTGGAAGTGAAGCAGAGCTAAATAGGAGCCTCCCTGGTGAATAACGAGGCAGCTGATCCAGCCAGACCCGCAGGATAATAAACCAAACCACCAGGGGGAGCCAAAAAACCAAAGTCACACAATACCATCTGTGACCACAAGAGGGAGCCTGAAAACGGAGTTCACAACAGTACCCCCCCCTTGAGGAGGGGTCACCGAACCCTCATCAAAACCCCCAGGGCGATCAGGGTGAGCCACATGGAAGGCACGAACCAAATCGGCCACATGAACATCAGAGGCGACAACCCAGGAATTATCCTCCTGACCATAGCCTTTCCACTTAACCAAATACTGAAGCCTCCGTCTAGAAATACGAGAATCCAAGATCTTCTCCAACACGTATTCCAATTCTCCCTCAACCAGCACAGGGGCAGGAGGCTCAACCGAAGGAACCACAGGCACCACATACCTCCGCCACAACGACCGATGGAACACATTATGAATAGCAAACGATGCCGGGAGGTCCAAACAAAATGACACAGGGTTAAGGACTTCCAAAATCTTATAAGGACCGATAAACCGAGGCTTAAACTTAGGAGAGGAGACCTTCATAGGAACAAAGCGAGAAGACAACCACACCAAATCCCCAACGCGAAGTCGGGGACCCACACAGCGACGGCGGTTGGCAAAGCGCTGAGCCTTCTCTTGTGACAGCTTCAAATTGTCCACCACATGATTCCAAATCTGATGCAACTTATCCACCACAACATCCACTCCAGGACAGTCAGAAGACTCCACCTGACCCGAGGAAAAACGAGGATGAAACCCTGAATTACAAAAAAAAGGCGAAACCAAAGTAGCAGAACTAGCCCGATTATTAAGGGCAAACTCGGCCAATGGCAAAAAAGTCACCCAATCATCCTGATCAGCAGAAACAAAACATCTTAAATAGGTTTCCAAAGTCTGATTAGTGCGCTCGGTCTGGCCATTCATCTGAGGATGGAAGGCCGACAAAAAAGACAAATTAATGCCCATCTTAGCACAAAAGGTCCACCAAAATCTAGACACAAACTGGGATCCTCTGTCGGAAACAATATTTTCAGGGATCCCGTGCAAACGAACCACATTTTGAAAAAATAAAGGAACCAAATCGGACGAGGAAGGCAACTTAGGCAAGGGCACCAAATGGACCATTTTGGAAAAACGATCACACACCACCCAGATGACAGACATTCTCTGAGATACTGGAAGATCTGAAATAAAATCCATGGAAATGTGCGTCCAAGGCCTCTTCGGGACAGGCAAAGGCAACAACAAGCCACTGGCACGAGAACAGCAAGGCTTAGCCCGAGCACAAATTCCACAAGACTGCACAAAGGAACGCACATCCCGCGACAAGGAAGGCCACCAGAAGGACCTAGCCACCAAATCTCTGGTACCAAAAATCCCAGGATGGCCTGCCAACACCGAAGAATGAACCACCTCTTCCGACAAGCCTACAACCTGCAGTAACCACCGATCGACCAAACCGCTGCATGACCAGCTCTACCCTCACCTACTGTATTCTCACCCATCCCTTGTAGATTGTGAGCCTTCACGGGCAGGGTCCTCTCTCCTACTGTACCAGTTATGACTTGTATTGTTCAAGATTATTGTACTTGTTTTTATTATGTATACCCCTCCTCACTTGTAAAGCGCCATGGAATAAATGGCGCTATAACAATAAATAATAATAATAATAATAATAACCTCGGAAATAACTCTGCTGGTCCATCTATCCGGGACAAACAGTCTCTCCGGTGGACAACGGTCAGGTCTATCCGCCTGAAACTCCTGCAGCACTCGTCGCAAATCTGGGGAGATGGCAGACAAAATCACCCCTTCTCTGAGGATACCAGCTGGCTCTGAATCACCAGGAGAGTCAGGCACAAAACTCCTAGAAAGAGCATCAGCCTTCACATTCTTCGAACCAGGCAGGTATGAGACCACGAAATCAAAACGAGAGAAAAACAACGACCAACGAGCCTGTCTAGGATTCAGCCGCTTGGCCGACTCGAGATAAATCAAATTCTTGTGATCAGTCAAGACCACCACACGATGCTTAGCTCCCTCGAGCCAATGTCGCCACTCCTCAAATGCCCACTTCATAGCCAACAACTCCCGATTACCAACATCATAATTCCGCTCGGCAGGCGAAAACTTTCTTGAAAAGAAAGCACATGGCTTCATCACAGAGCCATCAGAGCTTTTCTGCGACAAAACAGCCCCCGCTCCAATCTCAGAAGCATCAACCTCGACCTGGAAAGGAAGGGAGACGTCTGGCTGACATAAGACCGGAGCCGAAGAAAACCGGCGCTTCAGCTCCCGAAAGGCCTCCACAGCCGCAGGAGACCAATTAGTAACATCAGAACCCTTCTTGGTCAAATCCGTCAATGGCTTAACAACACCAGGAAAATTAGCGATGAAGCGACGGTAAAAATTAGCAAAACCCAAGAACTTCTGAAGACTCTTAACAGATGTAGGCTGAGTCCAGTCATGAATAGCCTGAACCTTGACTGGGTCCATCTCAATAGCAGAAGGAGAAAAAATGAAACCCAAAAAAGAGACCTTCTGGACTCCAAAAAGACATTTTGAGCCCTTCACAAATAAAGCATTGGCATGCAGGACCTGAAACACCATCCTGACCTGCTTAACATGGGACTCCCAATCATCAGAAAAAAACAGAATATCATCCAGATACACAATCATAAATTTATCCAGATATTCGCGGAAGATGTCGTGCATAAAGGACTGAAAGACAGAAGGAGCGTTAGAAAGTCCAAAAGGCATCACCAAGTACTCAAAATGGCCTTTGGGCGTATTAAATGCAGTTTTCCATTCATCACCCTGCTTAATACGCACAAGGTTATACGCACCACGAAGATCTATCTTGGTGAACCAACTAGACCCCCTAATGCGAGCAAACAGATCAGATAACAATGGCAAAGGATACTGAAATTTGACCGTGATTTTGTTTAGAAGGCGATAATCAATACAAGGTCTCAAGGAACCATCCTTCTTAGCCACAAAAAAGAATCCCGCACCAAGAGGGGAGGAGGAGGGGCAAATAAGTCCTTTCTCCAAAGACTCCTTTATATAACTCTGCATAGCAGCATGCTCCGGCACTGACAAATTGAAAAGTCGTCCCTTAGGAAACTTACTACCAGGAATCAAATTTATAGCACAATCACAATCCCTATGAGGAGGTAGAGAACTGAGCTTGGGCTCATCAAATACATCCTGGTAGTCCGACAAAAACGCAGGGACCTCAGAAGGAGTGGATGAAGCAATTGATGCCACAGGAGCGTCGCCATGAATTCCCTGACAACCCCAACTTGACACAGACATTGCTTTCCAATCCAGGATTGGATTATGAGTCTGCAACCATGGCAGGCCCAACACGACAACATCATGCAAATTATGCAATACAAGAAAGCGAATCACCTCCTGATGAACAGGAGTCATGCACATGGTCACTTGTGTCCAGTACTGAGGTTTATTCGTAGCCAATGGTGTAGCATCAATTCCCCTTAGTGGAATAGGGAATTTTAAAGGCTCCAAAACAAAACCACAGTGCCTGGCAAATGACAAATCCATCAGACTCAGGGCAGCACCTGAATCCACAAAAGCCATAACCGGGTAAGATGACAGGGAACAAATCAGGGTAACAGACAAAATAAACTTAGGCTGTAAAGTACCGATGGTGACAGATTTATCAATCTTTTTTGTGCGCTTAGAGCATGCTGAGATAACATGAGCTGAGTCACCACAGTAAAAGCACAACCCATTTTGCCGTCTATAATTTTGCCGTTCACTTCTGGTCAGAATTCTATCACATTGCATAGACTCAGGTGTCTGTTCAGAAGACACCGCCAAATGGTGCGCAGGTTTGCGCTCCCGCAAACGCCGATCAATCTGAATGGCCAGAGTCATTGACTCATTCAGACCTGCAGGCGTAGGGAACCCCACCATGACATTCTTAATGGCTTCAGAAAGACCTTTTCTGAAATTTGCAGCCAGGGCACACTCATTCCATTGAGTAAGCACCGACCATTTCCGAAATTTCTGGCAGTACACCTCTGCATCATCTTGCCCCTGAGAGAGGGCCAACAACGCTTTTTCAGCCTGTTCTCAAGATTAGGTTCCTCATAGAGCAATCCAAGGGCCAGAAAAAACGCATCCACACTGAGCAATGCAGGATCCCCTGGAGCCAATGCGAAAGCCCAATCTTGAGGATCGCCACGCAAGAAAGAAATAATAATCTTAACTTGCTGAACAGAATCCCCAGAGGAACGAGGTTTCAAAGAAAGAAACAACTTGCAATTGTTCTTAAAATTCAGGAACCTAGATCTATCTCCAGAAAACAACTCCGGAATAGGTATTCTAGGCTCTGACATAGGACTGTGCACAACAAAATCCTGAATACTTTGTACCCTTGCAGCAAGATGATCTACACTGGAGGCTAAACTCTGGATATCCATATCAGCAGCTGAACTCAGAGCCACACTAAGATTAAGAGGAGGAGAGAAGCCAGACACACAACAGCTAGACACACGGCAGCAAAAAAAAAAAAAAATATCTCCAAGCTTCTTTTCTCCTGCTTCTGCCATGCAATTAACACTTTACTGGCCGGCTGTACTGTTATGATCCTAGTGGCAAGGATCGCAGGTCGGACTAGCTAAGTAACTGAACAGACTACTAGCTCTGGGGAAGTGGTAACTAGATTGACCGCAACCTGATCGTATCCGCAAACAACTATAGGCAGCCGTGGAACGTTACCTAAAAATCCTAGACGTCTCTTCACGGCCTGAGAAACTGACTATTCCTGGAGGGAAAGAAAGTCCTCTCTTGCCTCAGTGGAATGACCCCAAAGATATAGAATAGCCCCCCCACAAATATTAATAGTGAGTTAAGGGGAAAGCACAAACGCAGAGATGAAATCAGATTTAGCAAATGAGGCACGCTAATACTAGATAGCAGAAAATAGGAAGGGAACTGTGCAGTCAATAAAAAACCCTATTCAAAATATCCACGCAGAGATTGCTCGAGCCCCCGCACCAACTAACGGTGCGGGGGAAGCAACTCCGTACCCCAGAGCTTACCAGCAAAAAGAAATCACATATTAGCAAGCTGGACTAGACTCATCATACACAGAAATCATATTGCAGGCAGATGAGCAAAAAATATTCAAACAGAACTTAGCTTATCCTGAAGAGGCAGAAAACGAGATAATCAGGAGTAATCAGAATAGCACTGAATACACTGACAGCCGGCAACAAGTGGAAGTGAAGCAGAGCTAAATAGGAGCCTCCCTGCTGAATAACGAGGCAGCTGATCCAGCCAGACCCGCAGGATAATAAACCAAACCACCAGGGGGAGCCAAAAAACCAAAGTCACACAATACCATCTGTGACCACAAGAGGGAGCCTGAAAACGGAGTTCACAACAGCCCTCACACAGGGTTAATGGTAGCGGTAGCGGACCGTGTTATGCCGCGGTGTAATGCATTCTGTTACCGCTGCTATTAACCCTGTGTGACCAACTTTTTACTATTCATGCTGCCTATGCGGCATCAATAGTAAAGCGATCTAATGTTAAAAATAATAATTAAAAAAAAAATCGTTATATACTTACCGTCTGTCGGCCCCCGGATCAACAACAGGCCTTTCCCGCTTGCGACGCTTCGGTAACCGCCCAGTCCATGCTGCGGTCTCGCGAGACCGCAATGCACTCTTGGAATCGGAGCGCAGGAGCAGCGTTGGTAAAGGCCTCGCTTGGTTCCGGGGGCTCCGGAAGGTGAGTACATAACAATTTTTTATGTTATTTCTTTTTTTTAACAGGGATATGATGCCCACATTGCTATATACTACATGGGCTGGGCAATATACTACATGGGCTGGGCAATATGTTACGTGGCTGGACAATATACTACATGGGCTGTGCTATATACTACGTGGCTGGGCAATATACTACATGGGCTGGGCAATATGCTACATGGGCTGTGCTATATACTACGAGGCTGGGCAATATACTACATGGGCTGTGCTATATACTACATGGCTGGGCAATATACTCCGTGGGCTGTGCAATATAATACGTGGCTGGGCAATATACTACATGGGCTGGGCAATATACTATATGGGCTGTGCAATATACTAGGTGGCTGGGCAATATACTACATGGGCTGGGCAATATACTACATGGACTGGGCAATATACTATGTGACTGGGCAATATACTACATGGGCTGTGCTATATACTACATGGCTGGGCAATATACTACATGGGCTGTGCTATATACTACATGGGCTGGGCAATATACTACGTGGGCTGTGCAATATACTACATGGGCTGTGCTATATACTACATGGCTGGGCAATATACTACATGGGCTGTGCTATATACTACATGGGCTGGGCAATATACTACGTGGGCTGTGCAATATACTACATGGGCTGTGCTATATACTACATGGCTGGGCAATATACTACATGGGCTGCGCAATATACTACATGGGCTGCGCAATATACAAAGTGGGCTGCGCAATATACAACGTGGGCTTTGCAATATACTACGTGGGCTGTGCAATATACTACGTGGACTGTGCAATATACTACGTGGACATAGCAGTAATAGCAAGAAAACGAGCACTCGAGACCCGTAGAAGCTCAGAGGAGCGAAACGATCGTCGTCATTAGGAACCACAGTTCTCCCTGTAATATCCTGCTTTTGTAATATGAAGCCGCAATAAAGGAAGACTTTTGTACAGATGGTGAGTGCTCGTTTTCTTGCTATTACTGCTATATAGACATTGTTTCCTGTTTTCACGAGCACCCGATTCTGTTGTGGCAGTAACAACGCCTGGTTATTTGCTAGTGAAGCACAGGTGGGTCGATGCTGATAGTGCGTCAAACTTTTTTTCTTTTTTGTTTTCTTTGGCTACTACGTGGACATGCATATTCTAGAATACCCGATACGTTAGAATCGGGCCACCATCTAGTATATATATATATATATATATATATATATATATATATATATATATATATATATATATATACATATATATATATACATATATATATACATATGCAGAGAGAGCAACATAGCAACCAATCACAGCTCAGCTTACATTTTTCAAAAGCAGAGCATGAAATGTAAGCTGAGCTGTGATTGGTTGCACTGAGCAACAAAGCAGTGTTTCATTTAGACAATTTCTTAAACGGCCCCATTTCTATTATTTTTTTGTAGTTATATGTTCTGGAATAGCTCATAATCCTCTGACATCTCCGAGAGATGTTTTCTCCTGCAAATAGATGATTTATAATGGGAGCAGCAGGTCATTGCTAGCCCAGTACTGAGGAAATGACCCAATGTCTCCCCGTGACACTCGGGTATCAAAATCATCAAAAGCAACCATGTCTTTTTGTGGAGAATACAACCGACCTTACAAACCCTCAGAAGAGTAAAAGAAATAACATATTACGTGAAAAGACTCGCTGCTATTTTTGGGGCTTGGATGATATGGAGAAGTGTTCACTAATCAATAGCGCCGGTTCTGGAGAATGAATATGCCGTGACTTTTGGATATGGGACTGACCCCTACTCCAACTTAGAAGAACCATAACTACAGTAAACCTAGACACTGAAATAAATGCACAAAACACAGTGTTTTGGTTGTCAAAACGGCCACAGCTTTATTTAAATCACAGGATTAAAGCAATCACAGTAGGAGTCAGGTGACGTGCTAGTATATTGGGATTCACAAGTACTGTGTCTGACATACAGCACCAGGACAGACGGCCATAAAGGGGCAACAAGGCCACCGGTGACCCTATTATCCTCACTCCTGTGCTTAACCCCTGTGCCCGCCCCTGATTGGCGTTACCATTACAACGTCCTAGAGGCTGGCCACCAAAGCCGAGCCTGCTCACCACCATGAGGTTTTACACCCTCTGTTAGTTAAAATGAGTCCACCTCAACGTGGCTGCAACTTCCACCAGATTATAAATTCAAAGCCACATATGACACTTTTTAGGATTTGGTTTTATTTAAACATCTATTTAAATTTGGTAAATTTATAATGTACATGCCCCTGGAAAAGCACTAAGAAAGGGACTCAACTTGGCAAACCTCCGACTCACAAAGAGTCATCCTACAGCGCTCACAATAGAAAAAAAACCCTGTGGTTTAGCCACGACAAAATTGGACAGGGTACAAGTTGTACAATGGCTAACTCAACAAATAAAGTAAAGCATTCATCATTATACAAGTAATGGTTAAATAAAGAGTTGAACAGGGCGAGTAATGTTTTCTCCAGTTCTTCTGGTAAAAGACAGAGGGAGACAGAGATGAGACAGGAAGCTACCTCCTCTTTATAAGCCCCTCACAGGAAGACACCAGGCACAGACATAGTGTGCTCCTTCCTTGTATAGCAGAATCACTCTTGCTTAAAGTCTACACAGTTAAGAGTTATATCAAGAGTTATAGGTAGTGATGAGCGAATACACTCATTACTCGAGATTTCTCGAGCACGCTCGGGGGTCCTCCGAGTATTTTTTAGTGCTCGGAGATTTAGTTTTTCTTGCCGCAGCTGAATGATTTACATCTGTTAGCCAGCTTGATTACATGTGGGGGTTCCTTAGCAACCAGGCAACCCCCCACATGTACTTATGCTGGCTAACAGATGTAAATCATTCAGCTGCGGCAAGAAAAACTAAATCCCCGAGCACTAAAAAACACTCGGAGGACCCCCGAGCGTGCTCGGGAAATCTCGAGTAACAAGTATATTCGCTCATCACTAGTTATAGGTCCACCCCTCCAAAAGTCATGTTCCCCTTTGCTTAGTTCTTCTTGAGTGTTTTACATTAGTGATACTTCTGAAATGCTAGTTCCGTATATAATCTGTATATTATATTTTTCTGTGTTATGTAGAGAAAAGGTTGCCTGATCAATGGCTAAAAAGAACAAACGTTAACTTCGTGACCAGAGATGAGAACATTTTTAAAACTTTGCTTCGAACCAAATCAATTTGTCAATAATTGAAATTCTCCCAACAAGATGTTTATTCTGCTGTGATCTATCTGCAGACTTAATGAACAGAGTGAATGAAAGAGGTTATTAAAAAAAAAAGATTATGCTTACCTGTCCATGATTCACCTCTCACCTGCACTATAGCTGCAGCTCCCCACCCAGCCCTCTGGTCTTCGGATATTTAGGCCTCTGCTCTTCGATATTCCAACACTGGTGATTAGGCTTCACATGGTCAAGTTGGACGCAAGAGCGCTTCATCGACAATGTGTGGCCTGGTCTGAACTGGAAAATCCAACTATCAGAGGTAGGAAGATCTGTAGTCCAGAGGCCTCCTACTCCCTTTGGGAATGTTGTATCTACTATCTCTGCTCCCATTACTAGAAGCATTGCATCCCTGTGCTGCCGTACCAGGTCTGTGCATGGGAGCGTTAGAGTTTTTCCACTATATATTGGCAGGGTGTGTTCAAAGTTTTTGCCAGGTGGAAACGTTGGATGTATGCGTTTCCGAGATGGCACTAAGTGGCACTTGTCACACGTAGACTTCCATTGTATAAATAATATTTTTTTTTTTTGTACAAATAATGCATTGCTGGGCTATTCTACCCAGTAAAAAAGCCTCTGTCTCGTGAATGGGGACCTATGGTTCTATTTAACATACGGTATATGTCGGTACCTTTCCAGGCACATATGGTAAAATGTACAGTGCCAAAAACACTATTCGTTTACTCTTCTGTTGTGGGTCCTTTGGTCCTCCAGCTATATTGGTATGCCATACACATTCATAAATACCATGGCCTTGAGAGAGTTATTAAAAGGTATCTCCAAGTGACATAATTTAAGGATTGTTGGTCCCAATAAAAAATATTCAATGGGGCCCCTCAACTATGAGGGGTGCTTAATAGAATTTTTCTTCTCATCTGGGCCAAAGGGACCTTTTAAGCTTGCTCTAGGGTTTCTCTAACAAGGTCCTCACGCATGCGCTATGGTCTCACTAGCAAGAGCCTCAATTAAAACAGGATGCAGAACTTCTATAAAGGGAAGTGAAGTTTTTTTGGTTTGAGAACAAGGTGTTTTCATGCATTTCACAGGCAGATTATTGATTTCTATAGGCACCAAGTAATGCATGATTAGTCCTGTGGCAGCTCTTACATAATGGCTGATCAATGGGTATCCTGTCAGCAGTATAACCTACAATCTGATTATCGTGAATGGATCCTTTTAACTTGACTCCCCAAATTTCCAGACATGAGAAACTTGTATGTTAAAATAAGGTGGCACCATGCTTTGTATATGGTGACTTTTTGGTCCAGCTACATTAGAGGGGTTCCAGCTTTAGTCCCATGTTATCTAATAAGGCTACATACAGATTGATACTTGCATATTACTTAAGTTTAAGACTCTAAGAACTAAAAAATGAGAGGTCTGAGAGATGACGGCGCACAGTTACTGCACAAGTTTTCCAATTTAAAGTTGTTCCGTGCGCTGTGATAGTGGGCGTCTTGAAATTGATGTATGAGGCATTCATTATAAATGGTGGTGGGTTGACAGGAGAGCAAGCTAGCAGATATGGCAGAAACTGATTACACACGTAAGAAATATTTTTCACATAATCGCTATGGCCCAAACTTATCATTTCCTGTTATGTCTTGTGATATTAATTGCCGTTTTGGGCGCCAAATTAATCAAAATGGTGCACACGATTTGTGAATTTGGGGTCAAAATGGGCTTTCTTTCTTTCTTCAACAGTTTTCTACATCCTTTGGCACCAAAACTTGCACGTTGGCTCACAAAATGTTGCAAAAAATGTGCCGAAAGTCTGACGTTCTCAAAAATACAGCAGGGGGGAGCTGGAGGGAAGTTGGCCAAATTTCGGAACTTTTTAAAATATCACAATTGATAAATCAAGCCAAAACATGAGAACTGCTAGACTTCATCCGTAAAATGGAAAATGAAACAGAAAAAAGGCACATAATGAATGGGTGCCATATTTAGTAAGGACAGACTTTCACAAACTTCATACATTTACATATTCCACATATGCAAAAAGTCACTAAACTGCTATACTAGAGCTGATCAAATCTTTTGAAATCCAAATTCACTAGCTTTGTAAAAATGTTAAAAAAAATTCTTATGACAAATCATAAGTACTTTAATGGTTGTGAAACTACTTTTATAACACTCTGAGGTCTAATAGTACATTTCAAGCTCTTTATCACAAACAACCCATTAGTAATGTCAAAGTGACCTAAAATGGCTGCTGTATTCCCTGCCTCGGCTTTTATATAGACTTTGAGAATCTCCCCTGATTGGCTGTGCTATACCATGTGATGGGATAGCTACAATACATAATGAGAAGCCCACATGAATGTGCCAGAGGTCATGTGAGCCTTCTGTGGTCGATGCAATCTTCTGCAATATGAAAAATGGCAGGGCGCATTTTTTGCCAATTCAAGAGAATGGAATCAGAAATTATTAAAATTTGTTGTGACAAACGAAGTTTCTAAATTTAGACTCAAATTTTAATTGAATTAAATAGATTTTCACATCTCTATGCAAAGCTGTAATATTATAAGGAAATGTGTAACTAAATTCATAATCATGCATCTCTTTATCTCTCTAGATGATAGCAGCTCATTCCCAGTTTGATGAAGGAGGCTTAGCTCACTGCACCCGCTAAGCTCGGTTCTCTCCGCCATTTTTATTGAATTCGAGGCTCCTGGAGAAGAAGTGACCTATCAGACTCTGGAAGAGTTGGCTCAGCTCCTGGGCGCCTCCTAGAAATCTGGGCTCCATGAATATTTTCTGTGCATGGTGCCGAGATGATAAGTCTGAACCCTAGGTCCCGACTCGCATTTAGGGAAAGGGCTTGGTCTGTCTAAAGCACAGTTAGAGGCATGGACTACAAAAAGGGTATATTCTAAAATTCGAAAAGTTGGCAAAAAGTGAAAATTACAGCGACACAAATGTCAACCTACACTGGGCACACAGACAGTGCATGTAGATAGGTAGAGTACGTAGAGCTTGTGCTGCAATTCCTACCAAAAACTCTGGCAAAGACATTGGTTTAACAGTAGGAGGTGTCCATTAAAACTGCAATACTGTGGCGAATCATGGTAAAATTGCATGCTTTTTTTTTTGGAGGAACAGTTCACACACCCCAATAGCAGGAATTATGGCACAATCACTATATGTGGGTATACCATCATTGGGTTGGTTTATGGGGTTTTCCGTGCTTATAATATTGCTTTCCTATTCTTAGAACAATTCATCAATATCAGATTGATGGGAGTTTGCTGCCCAGCATAACCATCATTTTAATATTGATGAGTGATGACCTCTTTTAAGGTCAAGGTGGCCATATCTCCCACCTTTAACATTTAGTTGTCTACTTAATAATGCCGCCATAACTGGACAAGCCAAATTGCGTAATTTTAGACAAGCGGGTTAAGGGTAAGAGTTGGCGCCTTGCGGTCACAATCCATGTTTGTTCTTGGCATTACTTTACACTTTACAAAACACAGCTAAGCAGATAGTGATGCATGGAAGTTTGCAGGGGAATAACATATTGTGAACTGCCATGGGAATGAGATTAATAAGTCAAAGGTCTTCACAAGGGATAAATGCGTTAGGCACTCCACAACGCTGACTATTGATTTAACATTTGTCTTACGTTTTCACAGGCTGTTTATATTCTCCGGTTAGCAAACAGGTATGCGATGCCCTTACTGGTTGTATTCATCTCTGTATGAGGTTTACTATTTTCAATGAAAGGGGAGTAACTATATCTGTAGGAAGGATTCCATATATTCAGAGTAGCAGTGACGTAACTTGAAAGTCATGGGCCCCCGATGTGAAAGCTCCATTGGGGCCCCCAAATATTTTAAATCTTAAATAGCAATAGTCTTTTTCTATAGGCTAAGACTTTTAGGGCCCCCTAGGCTCCAGGGCCCGGGTCCGATTGCAACCCCTGCACCGGTTGTAGTTACACCCCTGCAGAGTAGCATGTTGGTGAGTACCTTATGGTAAATCGATCTGTTAGTCAATTTGGTCAGTTTTGGCCATCATAAAAATATATCCAAAATGTAATATATGGTAAAATCTATAGGTTTTTCCCCAAGGGTCTCACATAGCAATGTTAACATATAACAAAAAGTTCAAGAGCAACGGACAGCTCTTTTCTTCCTGATAAAATGATAGACAACATGATGGACGCCATTAAAAGCCAACGTGTCCATTGAGCACTGGTCATGTTGGCAGTGACATGAAGCAAGTCATATGCCAAAGAAAAAGCTCAATCGTGCTATACAGTATACCAAGCAAATGTAACTCTGTATGTCATCTACTGTTTAAAGGGGCTTTTCAAGAATATAATAGCGATGACCCATTAGCAATATCAGATTGGTGGAGGTTGGACTCTCAGCATCCCAACTGATCAGCTGTTACTAGATACCATGGCTGCAGAAAATAAAAAACACCACAGCTCTGTACATTTTGTAGAGCACATTCCTGTTTAATGAAAGATGAGCCACAACACCAGAGAATAGTCACTACGCAGTGTAGCAAAGCCAGATAGGACTGGGTTGAATAGTAGCACTGCAGGTTTTGATTCTATGCACCCGACTAGCTTTGACTAAGAAACAGGGACTGTGGTCACTAGGTGTCAGTCTATTGGATGTTGAGCAGAATATGGTGTGCTGAAACTGGTGAGTGACCAGCCAAAATGTGAGTTGTATTTGAGGGAGAGATATGTCGGGGCTCTCTCTGAATGGACACTGCATGGGTCAGCTAGGAAAGCTGAGCAGTCTGTGTGTGGAAGCTGCAGGTTATTCAGTGTGAACTGTGCATGGAGCCTAATGCATATTTGATGCTGGACACTGCTGGTGCTCAGGCTGAAGGGGATTCCGAGACTGGTAGGAGAGTACCTCTTATATGAGTAAAGTTTGCTCTGGGAGTAAGGATCGTAATCTGTTCGGGTGAGCCCGATCTGACATATTTGTGCCCTGCTAAATTACCTGTTTAGTTGCTGTTGTACCTTTTGTGCCCAGAAGAGGCTGTTTTGGTTTTTAAATCCCTTGGAGTTTTATGAAAGCAAACCGCACTGCCTGTGTGAAGCCTTTGTGAACGCTACCTAATGTCTACCTGAGAGCATGAATCCCTATATGAACTATGGTGTAGTTAAAAGCATTGCAGGACTTGCTAACAATTTTAAAGGGAACCTGTCAGCAGTTTTGGCCAATATAAGATACTGCTACCGCCTTTCAGGGCTTATCTGCAGCATTCTATAATGCTGTAGATAAGCCCCCAGGCCGACCTAAAAGATAAGAAAAATAAGTTTTATTATACTCACCCGAGGTGGCGGTCAGGTGCGGTCCGGTTCGGTGGGTGTCGCAGGTCCGGGTCCGGCGTTGCACATCTTCTTATGATCGCCGCCCTCCTGCTTGCTTCATGGGTCCCCAGCATCGCACTCCTGCACAGGCATACTTATCTGCCCTGTTGAGGGCAGAGGAAAGTACTGCAGTGCGCAGGTGCCAGGAAAGGTCAGAGAGACCAAGCGCATGCGCACTGCAGTACTTTACTCTGCCCCCAACAGGGCAGATATGTATGCCTGCGCAGCAGCGCGATGCTGTGGAGCCATGAAGCAACAGGAGGGTGGCGATCATAAGAAGATGGTAGGCGCAGGCCCGGACCTGCGACACCCATAAGACCGGACCGCCCTCCCGGGTGAGTATAATAAAACTTATTTTTCTTATCTTTCAGGTCGGACCAGGGGCTTATCTACAGCATTATATTATGCTGTAGATAAGCCCTGAAAGGCGGTGGCTGTATCTTATATTGGCCAAAACTGCTGACAGGTTCACTTTAAGTGCTCGGTGTCAAACAACCACAAAGGAGGGTCTGAATAACTTTCTTGAAACGTATATTGCAGATTATGGGTACTAGATTCTGTGGTGGGATGTTGATCCAGGGAACTAGTACGATTGCTGTTTGAGGACTCAGGAACAAATGTCCCCCCCTAATATGGGGCAATTAACATCTGCCTCACGGATTTTATTTGCCTTCCTCTAGGCCAGTGATCCCCAACTCCGGTCAAGAGCTACCAACAGGTCATGTTTTCAGGATTTTCTTAAGGCTGAGTCACACATAACGATATCGTTAACGATATCGTTGCAACATCACGCTTTTGGTGACGTAGCAACGATCCCGCTAACGATCTCGTTATGTGTGACAGCGACCAATGATCAGGCCCCTGCTGGGAGATCGTTGGTCGTTGGGGAATGATCAGGACCATTTTTTGGTCGCTGATCACCCGCTGTCATCGCTGGATCGGCATGTGTTCACTTGTAACCAGGGTAAATATCGGGTTACTAAGCGCAGGGCCGCGCTTAGTAACCCGATATTTACCCTGGTTACCATTGTAAAAGTTAAAAAAAAAACAGTACATACTCACATTCTGATGTCTGTCACGTCCCCCGGCGTCCACAGGGTTAAAATTGCTTTCGGCAGGAGCGCTGCTAATGCACGCGCTGCTGCCGAGAGCTTCCCTGCACTGACTGTGTCAGCGCCGGCCGTAAAGCAGAGCACAGCGGTGACGTCAACGCTGTTACTGCCGGCGCTCACACAGTCAGTGCAGGGAAGCTCTCGGCAGCAGAGCGTGCATTAGCAGCGCTCTTGCCGAAAGCAGTTTTAACCCTGTGGACGCCGGCGGGGGACGTGACAGACATCAGAATGTGAGTATGTAGTGGTTTTTTTTTTTACTTTTACAATGGTAACCAGGGTAAATATCGGGTTACTAAGCGCGGCCCTGCACTTAGTAACCCGATGTTTTACCCTGGTTACCCAGGTGCTGCAGGGGGACTTCGGCATAGTTGAAGACAGTTTCAACGATGCTGAAGTCGTTCCTGTGATCGTTGGTCGCTGGAGAGAGCTGTCTGTGTGACAGCTCACCAGCGACCACACAACGACTTACCAACGATCACGGCCAGGTCGTATCGCTGGTCGTGATCGTTGGTAAGTCGTTTAGTGTGACTCCAGCTTTAGTATTGCCCAGGTGATAATTGCATTACCTGGGTAGGCAAGAATTACATCACCTGTGCAATACTAAGGAAATCCTGAATACATGACCTGTTGGTGGCTCTTAAGGACCGGAGTTGGGGAACACTGCTCTTGGCTATGGATTGAACTTGATGGACTTTTATCTACCTTAAAAACTATTAAACTAATCTGGTTTTGATGATGATGAGCTATCCTAAGGACAGGTCATTGATATCCTAGTGTTGAATAACCCCTTTAAACCTAAATAGGGAAGACTATCAAACATGGAATTGGTGCGGCCCCCAAACGCAGGGCAGTGGGGTACTCGGTACTGGGTCCCTCGGTCTTGGTTCTAGGGGTGTCACAGTGGCCCGACCCGGTCCGTGGCCCTGCTAAGGGGCGTCCAAATAAAGGTGTAGGTGAGAGTTTGTCAAGTGTTCGTGATGCCACCTGTGGTATTCGGTCAGGGTGACCAACGCTGCTAGGGGTCCGCTGGGATGATGGAATGGCAGCTAGATGTTGTAACTTCCCACAGGTGAAGTATGTCCCCAGGGCTTCCCTTGATGAGTAGATGGTAATGGTGTAGGTCGCAGTAAATGACGAGGATACAGGGTTGCAGTCTCTTTACCTTTTTACTGAAGGCTTCGGCATCCACACTCCAGAGTACTGCTAACAGGGCTGGCTGAGACCGGCCAGTCCGAAGGCACATCCAGAGTTCCCTTTGCAGGTGGAAATCAGTAGCCTACCTACTAGCGCCTGGGTGTTGTAGTACCTCCCTGCTGAGCACCACGGGATAGTCCTCACAACTGTCGTGTATGTTTCTGTTCTTTCTCTCCGTCCCCCAGATGATATGGATAGGACGCATCCGTATGACGGGGTAGGCCTGGAGTTATTTTATAGGGACCCTAGAGACGCCCCTCTCCCACAATCACCTCCGTTGTCTTCATTAGGTGTAAACGTGAGACAGCCAACCTAGAGTTAACTGCCCTGCCGTAGTTCAAAGTAATGCGTAGAGCCTATTACTTCCTCGGTGTTCCGGCCATCGGCTACGCGCCTCAGAAGGATGTTGCCGATCTTGGGGCACGACTCCTCCTGGTTCTATCACCTTTGTGCTGTGATCTCGTTTCTCACTTCTCCACAATATACTTCGCTTCGTGTCCTTTCTTAGGATGCCGCTGCAATGAGGTGCAGGCACGGCTCCGTAACGATCTGTCTCGTGCTAGGCCACTGACAGGATCCCACCCCTGACAGGGACCTCCCTGAGTCTTCCCAAGCAACTCTTTCTCTCACTAGATGTTACCTGGGCAAAACCCAGTCAGCTTCTCTCTAACTTCCTATCCGACTCCCAGTTTTACCAGAGCGTGAGGAGTGGCCTAATACATAGAACCTTTTGCTCCCCCTGGTGGCCGGAGTGTGAAGTGTAGTGTGTGACTGTGATACCTGGTCAGGTGAACTCCTTTAGTACCATCAGACGTACCATCACTCCCCCTTGTGGAAGAGCGACAATACTGCAACGACCAGGACTCTGGGGCGCTGCACTATCTCTTGCCTTGTCCTTTAATAACCTCCTATAGAAACATCATGGAGGATGTGCACTGAATTCCAATCATGTCTGCATCTGACACGAGCCATAATTTCACCTTTAGGGAGATGTTTCACCGCAGACACATTTTTTTACTGAGCTATTTTCTTCCGGTGGTGGCGGCATCAAATGTAATGAACATTTCCTCGCATCTGATATTACTTTGATAGCTGGAATAGATTTCATCAAAATTATAACGTTAGAATTGATAGAGATTCCAAGAAGAACATTACATTCTGTCTGAAATATGATTCGATGGGGGAGATAAAGATGGCGGAGTGTTTACTGAAGAAAATGGCTGCCATCTGTATCAGACACCCCTTGCCCTCTGTCACTCCATGAGCCGATATTGCTTTCTGGAAGCCATAAGTGCTTACATTCCAATTCCAATTGCCGTGGAGCTGTAGTCATCACTGAATTAATGTCATCACGGGACATGTAGGCATTACGTAGGCTGAAGAAAATGTTATTACTCAGGCAGATGACCAGCTAGCTCCTTTATCAAACTTGTCCGGGCACAAGATGATCGGCGCGCATTATTGGATATTGCTAAGCAAAGTGCAGGCTCAGCAGGTGCGGTGTGACACGACCACTGATCTTCTCTACAACCCACACAAAGCAGATGCTGTAGAGGGCAAAGAATATTGACATGTTGATGCTGGGAGACTCGGGAAGATCATATCTCTCGTCAAGGTCCCATGCCCCGCGGTTTGAAGGCATGTTATTGTGTTCTGAGAGGAAATAATTATCTGTAGAGGTACGGAAGAAGACTACATACGGTCTTTGATGGAAAGGATGGCCCATTTACCACAGATACTAGGTTTCTAGGAGCCCCTTATCTCATCCCGATTATCCCTACTGCGCTCCTGCTAGAAGCGTATCCCTCCATCACATTATTCAGCATTAATAAAGTCCCGAGGTGCGATTCTCGCACTTTTTATAAGTAGATTATTGACTTTTATGTCTTCTGTGCTGATGAAGTACTGTTTGTGGAAAAGGCACATTATGATTATTAAGGCAAAATGTAGGGAAAGAAAATCCCCATTACGCAGTCATAATAACATTGCATTTAATTATGGCGGTATTTTAGTATTAGTATTTTAGCTGCAAAACCCAGACCGAGTGTGGTTTTACGACAATGAACTTAAATAACAAAGCTTTCTGTAGACGTGTGGGTAGGACGGACGTTTCATCCATACTAGGGGTCTCAGAGAGCAGTGATATTATGGGTGTATGAAATTGGGCATACAGATGTATCCAAACGTAACTTTCCTCAAAGCTTATTAAAGGGAATCTGTCAGCAGGTTTTTGCTATGTAACATTAGAGCAGCATGATATAGGGGTTGAGACCCTGACTCCAGTGATGTGTCACTTACTGAGCTGTGTGTTACTATTTCATTAAAAAAATAATAATAATTAGCAGGTTATTATCACTAGTGGACTAGCTGCCTCATGCCACTTAGTCAACTGCTCTGTGTAACCCCACCACTGATTGGCAGCTTTCTGTCAATGCACAGTGTACACAGAAATCTGCCAATCAGTGGTATGGGCACGGTTATACAGAGCTCAGCATTCTGTGCTCTGCTAGATTTGCAGCAGAGAAAACACTGACTGTATGAAATTAACAGAATAGGAAGTGACACATTGCTGATATCAGGGTCTCGGCCCCTACATCATACTGCTAACCAATTACATTATGTACATAATGTACTGTAAAAAGGCCCTAAACTGTATACAGAAAGGGCCTAGGACTGTGTGGGAGTTGGTGGGGCCCTTAGGGGTTAATAAAATGTGCGGGAAAATAATGGGGCTGCCTTATGCCACTGAGCATGTGATGTAATGTGGTTATAAGAGGGAAAAGAGGGCCAATGACCATTCGGCCAGTTACCGAGAAATAGCCCGCTTACTTACGGTACTTTTTTAATAAAAAGCAAAATAATAATTTTATACCAAAAATATTGTTTTTTGTTATCAGGCATAGCGGTTATTGTCCATGCCCGATAAGTTTTTTAACATGGTTGGCCTTTGGAATTTTCATTTGATCCAAAGGAATGGTATAAAGCAGAGGTGTCAAACTGCATTCCTCGAGGGCCGCCAACAGGTCTTGTTTTCAGGATTTCCTTAGCATTCCACAAGGTGCTGGAATCATTCTGTGCAGGTGATTAAATTATCACCTGTGCAATACAAGGAAATCCTGAAAACATGACCTGTTGGCGGCCCTCGAGGAATGCAGTTTGACACCTCTGGTATAAAGCATAAAAAACGGGCATGGACAGATGGTGAATGAGTTTCTTGGCAATATATGTATCGTGGTTTGGCTAAATAAAGCTGTGGCCAACCGACTTAACCCAACATTTGGTTTCTAGCATCGTTTTTCCAAAGGTATAAAGTTGTGATGTTTTTGGTTTGGTAATGCACCCCAATGTATGACTTGTTGTGTTTTACCCTCCTCGCAGTCTTTCTGTACTGAAGCAGTTAATCATAAGACGACTTGCATTATCATGACTGGCTCTTGATGGTTCGGCATGAGCAGCATCAATGTGGCAAGAAATTATACAGATAGATCTGTATATGCTGTGATACCGTTAGAACCAAAACTGGGCGAGGAATATTATGTAAGGCACGGTGATGTCACGTACAGCTCTCACTGGAGAAGTATGGCAAAATTGTTGTAGAGGACTCTTCAAAACTCATTAGAGAACAAAATATCTAAGCAGCGTTTCTCTTTGATAGCTGAAATCTTGCATATTTAAGGCCTCGCTAATTAAACAGCTCTTGTTAATCAGGTCACTTATTAGGTACGTTATTCATCCGCCGCTGCCGCCGCCGCCGCCGAGGGTTCCTCTGTTCCAGTCGCCGTGCTTTGGAGTTGTGTTAGTACGCCTGTGCCCAGCTGAGCTTCATTACTGTTTGCACAAACTTAGAACAAGAGTCTTTCTTCTCCATGGTCGACCGGCTGGCAGCTGTGTGCAGAGTCGGGCTCGCTCTAACCTTAGCGCGCGTCGCAGATACCCTGATGTGTCATATAAGGAATATGTGCCGGTCTCTAGCTGTGCCCATTTCCTTTACATGAACGTTACCAACTTAACCTCAAGACAGAATGAGGCTCTTAAATGAAATTATAGGCTGTGATCTTTCAGTTTGTTCTGTTCAGATCGTGAAGGTCAGAAGAGTCACGGGGATGGTGACATCCTTCATGTCCACTCTCTGCTAGAAAGGAATTTTTATTTAAAGGCACGCTATGAAGAGCATGGTAAGCATGCCGTCACCACACCGGAGGTACATAATTATGGACCTCGGCTTTCTTTAGGCTCCATTAGCGCAAAGAATGACGCCATCTTAAACACTAATGGAAAATAGAGATAGTTCAGACATACTGCACTTAGGGTGAAATGTTTACCCGAAAGACTTGGGGTTTTTTTTCATTTTTTTTTTAAATAAAATGAAACATACTGAAAAATACTCACTTTTACTATTGTGATTGCACCAGAAAGCTGGCAAAAGATGCAACTTTTTATGGTACAATATTTTTTAGGCAAACTTATTATTTATTCATCTCAAAATGAAATGCTGTGTTCATCTTGCTAGACACCTTTCCAAGGAGTCCAGATGATATACAAAAACCATCAGATTCACTATTGAAGTACGTCAGTTTTTAGGCAAAAATTAATAGCCTAAAGTAAGAGAAGAGTTTCCGAAATTTTCTGACCTTATGCAAGGTTCCCCAAATCTAAGATACAGCCTGCGCCAGTTACACACTTGTGGGGTCCAAGTCTAGCCTATTTGATAGCATTAGTAAATTTGCACTAATGGGACCGTGGTCTTTAATAGTGATTGGATAAGGGGTTATCTGAGCATCCTTTGGTGCTATCCGAGTGTCTTCGGTGTGCCCGACCAATATGTTCGAGTCCCCGCGGCTGCATGTCTCGTGGCTGTTAGGCAGCTACAACACATAGGGATTGCCTAACAAATAGGACATCCCTGCATGTGTTGTGGCTGTCAAACAGCCACGAGACTTGCAGCCGCAGGGACTCGACCATATTTATCGAGCACGCCGAAGACACTCGGTTAGCACCCGAGCATGCTCAGATAACACCATATCCCAGCACGTTCGCTCACCACTAGTCATTAATCTTTTTCCCCTTGTAAACCACCTATAAATGTATCCACCGTCAACTTTCTGCAAATTTCATTAAAGGGAAGCTGTCATCTCCGAGAACGCTATTTAGCTGCAGATTTAGGGTTCGTTTACAGGTAAATATCATCACAAGGCTGCGCGGCTGTCGTACTGAGATTCTTGATTGACAGCTCGCTCGGCTCAGATACGCTGCAGCATTGGATGGCAAAGAGCCGGGCAATGGCTGTGAGTATCGCAGAATCAAGGGGTTTTCTCAAAGATGGTCATCTGGGGCCGCTCCTTTCAAGATGTAATACAGTATGCTGAGAAACGGTAAGGGAGGACACATTTGTGCTAGTATTTTTTAGAATGACAACTATTACGTGATGCAGAAAAATATAAAAGCTTTTTTGTGATTTGTATTAAAAAGTCACTAAACTACCTTTTATGTTTTAGTTTGTCCAGCATGGAAAGTTGTGAAACTTTACTAATCCTTTTAAAAAAAATAAATGCATGTACAGTAAATGGCTTCCAAATCGCTCCTTTTTCCATTTGTCTGCCCTCCGAGCGTTCTCATTTGGAGTACAGATGATGGCAGTGAATGGGGCAGCACCTCTGTTCTGCTTATCATAGCCATGTCCTCCCGCTGCCTCTCCTCCATTCACTAATGCTCAAGTTGAGGCTCCCTAATCCCTGGATTGCCTATGTCTTCTTCTAGCTGATATTATGCTAAAGGGGTAAAGCGGGTACCTACCTAATCTCTGCCCCTTTCCCCTCCAGGTCCTTATAAGGTTTTTTTTTGTTTACTCTTTTTATGACGATGGTAGAATTACATACACTTACTTTATACTTTTACTTACTATTGACATCATTTTGATCTATATTAACTTCTCTTTCCCGAATCTATTGTTTGACAATGACCAGAAAACTAAATCTGTCAGTAATTCTGCTCTTCTGTCCTGAAAATAATCCGCACCGTTCCCTGTCACCGGCAGATGCACATCTATCTGACACACAACTCGCGAGCGGCTTTCATCTCCGTTCATAGAAAGGTCATACAAATCCGGAGCTTTATGCCTCAGAATACATTTTGATGGGAATACGACACAGGAATCTCTACAACTTAATGAGCATTTTCCTACATTAAACTTAAGTGAAAAAAATATGGCCGTCCCCTAGTGTGAGATTTCCTAATTTGGCCCCTTCTCAGTCATCACGGTCACGTAAACCCCAATGGCAGCCAGTGTGGGTATCGTTTCTTCCCACCGGCATCCTAAATCGGTCAATTAGTAATATACAGAAATATCTTTCAACTAAACATTTGGACTAAGATGCCTTTTGCAATAACTTCATATTTTCCCCAAAAAAATTTAAAATCCTCCCTCATTGTGGTAAGTGAGTAATTTATTTTACATAACCAACCAGCCCATTTCCACCCCTGAAGGTGCATCTAGATGCCAATGTTTAGGCTGATGACGAAGCATCATGGACCCAAGTACAGTACGGACAAGACTCAGGGAGGATTCCACTGTTTTCTAGGAGTCTTGGAAAAATTATGAGAAGGTTGCGAATTATGTAGTTCCGTCTGTCAGCACCCATTCCCGAATATGGTGTGCCAGTATAAAGTATACAAGAACACAATGTTCTTCTATGTCTCCACCATGCAAATAGCATTCTGTATTGTACAGTGCCAAAATAACCGTGCCACATAATGCCTGTGTAAATACCATCACACATGCCCGAATCATACCTACACACAGAGACTAAATTACAGATCTATACATAAAGGTCACAAATCTAAATGTCTTAAATGGGGCTTCCACTACATCTTGACTACTTAACCTTAATCTGTCACCAGGTTTTTGCCACCTAATCTGAGAGCAGCGTAATGTAGAGACAGAGACCCAGATCCCATTGATGTCACCCTTACTGGGCTGTTTTCTGTAGTTTTTATAATATCAGAGTTTTAGCAGCAAGATATTATCACTAGAGGACTAGAAAACTTGCTGCCATGTAGTCCTCCATATTCATGAGCTCTGTATAACCCCACCCTCACCACTGATTGGCAGCTTTCTGTCTATGCACAGTGTACACAGAAAGCTGCCAATCAGAGGTGTGGGCGGGGTTCTACAGAGCTCAGCATTCAGAGATTTGCTAGATCTGCAGCAGATAAGACAGTGATTTTGTCCAAACTGCAGCAAAAAGCCTAATAAGTGACACATCGATGGAATCCGTGTCTCTGCCCCTGTATTAGATGAGACAGCACAAACTAGTGACCAATTCCCTTTAGGATAAGTGATTAATATCAGATCGGTAGAAGTCCGACATCTGGCTAGTGTTCTGCTCCATCACAATGTCTACAGTCACCGACTGCCAAAACTGCGTTCAGCATAACATTGGGAATGTCATGTGTCAGCCCCCAAAGATCTTATATTACCTAGTATAGGCCATTAATACAGTGCTGGTGGTTCGACTATCGACACCACATCCAATCAGCACTTTGAAAGAGGGTGTGGGGGTTACTGATAGTCAGAGTCCACTGATCTAATGTTGATTCCCTAACCTAGGAAAGGCAATCAAGACTTTAATGTTAACCCTTTTAATATTAAAGTTGATGACAGTCATTAGTTTCTGGTGTCTGGCTAAGGTCATCTGTTGTGTCCCTCCTTTAGAACAGAGGACGGATGCTTACATTGCGCATACCCAGAGCCGGCCCTGTGAGCTGAATGTTTGCTCGCAGACTGCTGTCGCCCCTGACTTCCCAATATACCTGAGAGCTTTGCTCTGTTGAGCATTCATGTGTCTTCAGTGGGGAGAAAAGAGAAATTTGCTGCCTAACACTTCTGCCAGCATCTTTTCTATCCTGGATCAACTTTGTTCAAGTTCGATCTGTCCAATCCTTGGGAGGCCCCCATAAACATGAGCTGTTTGGTCAGTCGCACAGAAGTAGGGGCCTGTTCTCAAGTTTAAAAGTTATCCCCTAGGTGAAGTAAAGGGGATAACTTTCCAATTTCTGGGGGTCCGGCTGCCATGGCTCCTCCGATCCGAGAACTGGGGCACTGAAGATCCTCGTCTGAATGGAGCAGAAGTCAAAACAACATCCCCCCTATTCATTCTAATAGGAGCACCAAAGATCAGCTGAGAGCAGCGCTCCATAATCTCCAGCACTCCCATTAAGAATAAATGGAGCAGTAGTGCATATGATTGCCCTCCACTCCATTCAGTCGGTGCTCTTCAGAGCCCCATTTCTCAGGATTGGCAGGGGCCACCGCAGTCAAACCTACAGTGAACGGAAAGTTATCTCTCATCCTGGTGTGCGGTTCCACCATTACTCCAAAGCAACATGCCCGCTGCCTTGGAGTCATCCTTGATTCCGAGCTTTCATTCACCCCCCACATCCGATCACTGGCTCGCTCTTCTTATCTGCATCTCAAAAACATTTCCAGAATTCGCCCTTTTCTTACTTTCGACTCTGCAAAAACTCTTACTGTCTCACTTATTCATTCTCGTCTGGACTATTGTAACTCTCTACTAATTGGCCTACCTTTTACCAGACTCTCCCCGCTCCAATCTGTCCTGAATGCTGCTGCCAGGATCATATTCCTCGCCAACCGTTACACCGATGCCTCTACCTTGTGCCAGTCATTACACTGGCTACCCATCCAATCCAGAATCCAGTACAAAACTACTACCCTCATCCACAAAGCACTCCATGGCTCAGCACCACCCTACATCTCCTCTCTGGTCTCAGTCTACCAACCTACCCGTGCCCTCCGCTCTGCTAATGACCTCAGGTTAGCATCCTCAATAATCAGAACCTCCCACTCCCGTCTCCAAGACTTTACACGTGCGGCGCCGATTCTTTGGAATGCACTACCTAGGTTAATACGATTAATCCCCAATCCCCACAGTTTTAAGCGTGCACTAAAAACTCATTTGTTCAGATTGGCCTACCGCCTCAACGCATTAACCTAATTATCCCTGTGTGGCCTATTAATAAAAAAACAACAACATAATCACGTTCCTCCATCATGTTCTCATACACTTTATGCAGTTAATAGCCTCTGTGTCTGTACTGTTACATACTTAGGCAGTTAACTGATTCATGCAGCTTTACATGAACACCCGAGCCTTACACTATGGCTGGTCCAAATAACTAAAGCAATTGTTACCATCCACCTCTTGTGTCTCCCCTTTTCCTCATAGATTGTAAGCTTGCGAGCAGCAGGGCCCTCATTCCTCCTGGTATCTGTTTTGAACTGTGATTTCTGTTATGCTGTAATGTCTGTTGTCTGTATAAGTCCCCTCTATAAGTTGTAAAGCGCTGCGGAATATGTTGGCGCTATATAAATAAAATTATTATTATTATTATTATTATTATATCCTGTAGATTGAAGATTACTTTTAAACTTAACAACACCCCTTTAAGGGCAGCCCAGACTATTATCAAGATTAAAAAACCCACAGAAACCAACAAAGAGTAAAATACTCAGACTGTGGCCTAAAGGAGCTAGACTAGATGGTAGGCCTCCATGACCAGAAGGCAGGTTTTATTTAGAAAGTACATTTTATGGGGACATGAAATGAGAGTTCCTAAGATGGCGTCTGTCATGAAGAAGGGGAACATGGGAGGAGGACATAGATGGGGTGCATCTAAAACATAGCCAAATCTGATTGGTCATAGAGCTGGAGTATATACGTCAACCAGGGACATTTAGGGGCAGTCTGTAGGTGGAACAGCGTCCCACCTCCCTCCTTTTCATGTAAGCTTTGATTACTGGTTTCGGCCTTGAGGTGGGTATAGTGTGGCTGCTTCGTTAGGCAGTATGTCATGGAAGCTGGCATGATCGGGTCTTTGGAAAAGCCAATGGTGGCATGGTGAAAGGGGGGGAAGGACCCATTTAGCAGAGTCACCTTCCTTCCTTTTGGTGAATGGAAAAGAATACCCACGAGTCTCTACTGGTCCCAGGTCTCATAGGGAACATTGTATGAGGCACCGAACAGCAAGAGGTTCTCTGAATTGGCGCGCTGTGGTTGAGGGCAAAGAGGAGTAGCTGATGGCACCAGGGTTTTATTGGTTAGCTTCCAAAGACCCCTTTCCTTATATCAGGTCAAGTTGATTATAATATGTTAATAATGTGTTAATAAGGATGAAGATGGTTAATGTTATAAAATAAAGACTGCTGTGGCCATTTATCCAAATCCACAATAGTCTTTTGTGATTTGGAAAAGGAGGGGAGGGGGCAAGAGAACAAAGGTGATACAAAAAGGGGAGGCTGAGAGTGATTTAGGTGGTGCAGGATAGGTCGTAAAGTCAGCCTTTCTTCAGTCAAGAAAAATCTAAACCAACACTGACCACTGTGCTCCCGTGCTCACAGAGGTAGGTAAAGCATCACTTACCGGACTGTACGTGGGCGCACAGAACCTACAGAGGAAGCAGCCATCCGATAGTGAAACGAGCCTGTTATCTGAGGAATGATGGCACTGATAGGACAGATCATATCTATTCTCCTCTCCTTGTTGTTTTTACTAGCGCATTCTTCGGGTAATAATTGGCACATTTTGCTCTTGAGTTTTGTACTTGCATCTCAGAGGATGAATAAACTCTATTGAAGTTTAGTGAAAAATCCTAACGCTGCGGATATCGTTACAAAGGAAGCAGGATACGTTCTAGGGCAAGTAAGGGCTAAAGTTTAGAGCCTAATCTTACACCTAGTCCTTCATTTTATCGTTATGGCTGGGACAAGCTCTAAGGGTTTTCCGAATGCTCACCTCCCCCCTTTGCCTCTTGGTTGAAGTTCAATTATGTTTCTGTATAATTCTTATGGGAAAGTGGCATAGGCTTGTGAAAAGACACAACATTTTAACAATGTCCCGGGGCAACTAACCTATGTGTACCCCTTGTGTAGGACCTGTTCTGGACATGGTAATCTACATTAGAAAATACTTTCAGATCTCGTGTTAAACATGGCAGAAATGTACCGTATTTAAGATATTTATAGTAAAAACTATTATTTGTCAAATCCTAAATATTCTGGCGTCTTCTGGAAACCAACATATCCAGTCTCGCTAAGCTTTCAATGCTGACTCTAAATGCTGCAGTACGTACATTCTCAGAATTATGTCATTTCTGTCATAAAAAATAAAAACTATAGAAAAATATCAATAGGGGACAAAAGGACAAAAACCCCACTGAGAAGATGTCAGGCAAAAATTGTCACCCAGAAATATCTATATGCGCGCAGTCTGGTAAAAATACCTCAAAAATGTAGCTTACATAGGGTGCTGATGGGCCAACCAGGCACGTTTTCTGCACATTTTCCCCATTTTGAAATCTGGTGATCTTCTCGGAACAGAACTTTTGATATGAGCAGCGAGAGAAACAGTATTCTCATATTCACAAAAATGGAGGAAGCAATAAAAAAAGTCTGTCATTCTCAGGCTTGAGTAAGGTTTTGATTACAACTCTAAAATTCACCTCATATCTATCTATCTATTAATCTATATCTATCTATCTATCTCGTTTCTCCCTATCTCTCTATCTATCTAAAAAGAAAACACAACAGCACTCTGTTTGCCATGACATACAGTGGGGAAAAAAAGTATTTAGTCAGCCACCAATTACGCACGTTCTCCAACTTAAAAAGATGAGAGAAGCCTGTAATTGACATCATAGGTAGAACACAACTATGAGAGTCAAAATGAGAAATCAAATCCAGAAAATCACCTTGTCTGATTCGGCAAGATTTATTTTTCAAATTATGGTGGAAAATAAGTATTTGGTCACCTAAAAACATGCAAGATTTCTGGCTCTCACAGACCTGTAACTTCTTCATAAAGAGATTCCTCTGTCCTCCACTCATTACCTGTAGTAATGGCACCTGTTTGAAATTGTTATCAGTATAAAAAGACACCTGTGCACACCCTCAAACAGTCACACGCCAAACTCCACTATGATGAAGACCAGAGAGCTGTCGAAGGACAGCTTGGTGTGATGAAATCAACTGTGGGAGGAATAATAAGAAAATGGAAGATATACAAGACCACTGGTAATCTCCCTCGATCTGGGGCTCCAAGGAAGATCTCACCACATGGTGTCAAAATGATCACAAGAACGGTGAGCAAAAATCCCAGAACCACACGGGGGGAACTTGTGAATGACCTGCACAGAGCTGGGACCATCGTAACAAAGGCTACCATCAGTGACACACTGCGCTGCCATGGACTCAGTGCCAGACGTGTCCCCCTGCTTAAGCCAGAACATGTCTGGGCCCATCTGTACTTTGCTGGAGAGCATTTTGGATTATCCAGAAGAGAATTGGGAGAATGTCATATGGTCTGATGAAACCAAAGTCGAACTGTTTGGTAGAAAGAAAACTCATCGTCTTTGGAGGAGACAGAATTCTGAGTTGCATCCAAAGAACACCATACCTACTTTGAAGCATTGGGGTGGTAACATCATGCTTTGGAGCAGTTTCTCTGCAAAAATGACCAGGACAACTGATCCATGTACATGAAAGAATGAATGGGACCATGTATCGTGAGATTTTCAGTGCAAACCTCCTTCCATCAGCAAGGGCATTGGAGATAAAATGTGGATGGGCCAGGGCAATGAAGGAATGGCTTCATTAGAAGCATTTGAAGGTCCTGGAGTGGCCTAGCCAGTCTCCAGATCTCCACCCCATAGAAAACTATCTATCCATCCAATATCTATCTATCTATCTATCTATCTATCTATCTATCTATCTATCTATCCATCCAATATCTATATATCTATCCATCCATCGATCTATCTATTATCTATCCATCCATCCATCCATCTATCTATGTAGTGTAATCATGTTCCTCTCTTTAGCACACGTCATTCTCTCTCTGAAGTACAGTAATTGGGAACACCATAAATTCGCTGTTTGCAGCACTTCCATGTACCCTTTCTGAAAGCTGTAATTACTGATACCTTTTCCATTGCTGCCATTGCAGGTGCTGGGAAACTATAACTTCTAAACCATAAGTTAATGAAATGTGTCCTCGGGTGAGTCCCAACCCTAATGAATCTGCCCCCAGAAGGTGAGCATAATGCAGATATTTTGGAGATGATATCTCCCCTCACTGTCTGCTTGTCCTGATCCTATATGTACTCAGCGCCTGTGTATCTCTCATACGCACCAAGAAGCATTCAGAATAAGTGGGTCAGAGAGAATAACATCTCATTCGTACATCAAATCCTACGGGGCCATCACAGAAAACCCATGGGGAACCCGTTTCAACAATTCAGCACTAGGAATTCAATCTAATTTCCAGCCTCCAAACTGGATATATTCTCTACTGCAACCTATTTCCTGCTATTTTATGTCTGAACCCTGGGAGACTGGAGATACAGAATCACTGGGAAAATTATAGGCAGAGCCAAGGTTGTCTTCTTCATTCATTTGATAATCTCCGGGGGAAATCTTAAGTCATATTTAGAATAGGAGAAAAATGAATACACCGTGTCCTCACCTTGTGTAATTGCGTCGGTTCCTGCGTCTGTGTCACCTTTCCGAACTTATTCTTTCCACTGGTGAAATTCCAAATTCCCAGTGGGAATTCTTCCAGCAGTCTGAGAGTTGGTGGGGGAGCGCAAAGAAAATTAGCAGTTTGCTCCACTTGGAGGATTTGCTCTATTCTCATAGGGAACCGTTAATCCTGCTAAATTTCTCTGCTTAGTTAACTCTATCCGTGCTGGTGTTTCTAATGGCGTCTCTGGTCTGATTGATTTTTATTACATCGTTGTGCCGAATTATAGAAAATATACGGTGCGCAGAAAATTAATGACTTATTATTAAACTAGAAGAAGATAACTAACCCAAAAGAAATGGGTAGTGAAAAAGGCGGAGATCAATTTACTTGTTTTTTTTTTTTCCTGGGCGATTCCTCAATTCTTAAAGGGATTCTCCACTTTTACACGATCAGATGAGATCTGGGGAGAAAGGAATCCGGCACATAGAATTTCCAATGGCCGATCCTTCTGTTTTCTGGGCTGAGCCGGGTGTTCCTGTGTATGGCGGCTGAACAGTCGGCTGACTAACAGCTATCTAATGCATGGAGGGCTTAGCTTTGATTAATGTACACACTAAAGCCCCCCACACAACCGTATACCAGATCAGTCTATACTGCGCTGACTTCTGCTATACTGCACTAGGCCTTCTATTCATTATGAGGCATGTGGTCATCTCGTGACAACTAGGAGAAAAAAATTACAGCCTGTTGCAATAAGTAGTAATTTTGAAGAGATACCCTCCTCTAAAAGCAGGACCTGTAGGGAAGAATATGGTGCCGTACTAGGTGTCATATGGAGACGCTCACTGTGCTAATAGAGGCCGAAAGGAAATAGCGCCACTGTATGGGGTCCAGGATACCAGAGCTCTTAAATGGGTTATCCAACCCCCCAAAAAGCATTGTAAAACCGCTTAAATTGTCCTGAAATAACCAATCCCTGCCCCTGTGCTTCTAATATGTTATAAATACTAGGTTCCTATTCAGTTTTTAATTCTGCTCAATGACATTTTGACCCAGATGAGATCGATCCAACCAACCACTGGCTGTGGAATTCACGATATCACTGCCGAGTAGTGTCAGTGGTTACAGAATCTATCTATCTATCTATCTATCTATCTATCTATCTATCTATCTATCTATCTATACAAAAAACCCAACCAGCACCTTCCAAGTGTGAATAGGTGCAAGCTGTAGCGACTGCAAAATATGTATAAAAAGCACAGCAGGACTCTGTGAATGCCAAGACATATAGTGACAATGGAAATAACAACTTCCAACTGCATTGATTCTTTTGGGCTAAAAAGGATACAATAATGGACAAACATGTCTCTCCTGGGCTGCAAGCCTACAATTTGAATGGGCAAGTAGAATTGGTTGAGAACACCTTGCAGCCCGAAAAGTGGCATGTACAGTAGGGTAGGGAAGGGTTGTGATAGGACCCATCAGAGAAGTGTCACCTTGCTGTGGTTGACGGTCACACATGAATTGCCCAATTTATGCACTAGGAACCTTCGCATTTTTGTAAGTACATCTTACTGAGGGACAATGCAGGTGGAAGTTGTTATTTCCATTCACACTATATGTCTTGACATTCACAGAGTGCAGCTGTGCTTTTTATACTTATCTATCTATCTATCTATTATCTATCTATCAGGACCTACATACAGCTACAGATTATTTGCATTCATTAGCTTTAAATCTTCGTAATGACAAAGCAATGACCTCAGATTGAGAACTACCCATCTCCCCCTCAATGTCTTTGATTATTATGACATATTATCTATCTTTTGCAGTAGGTTCGTCCGCCTTGTAAGCAATGGTACATTATGGAGGTGCTGGGTATCTACCCATTGCCGCTGCGGATGTATCACTGGGCCTGATTTTGTGCTTGTAATGCAGCAAGTGGGAAGGGTTAATGATAGAGTGATTGTCTGCCGGAGATTGGCCGGTGTCAGGGGACAGTCGTCTGGTGCAAACTCCGTCTCTCAGCAGCATTAAGTGAGAGACAGCTCTGAATGTAAAGGCACATAATCTTATATATAAGGTCAGCGCTCTCCCTGGAGATGGGATATTATTGCCGAATACATTTGTTATGGATTTGGGTCATTATCAATACTTAAAGGCCATTTAAGTGAATGGTATTACCGACTGATAATGGCCGCGGCACTTTAGTGAATAAACCGAAATGCTGCTATGTATTCCAGCCATGTAATGGGATTTCTGCTTCATTATCTGCCATCACCCAGTTTCGTGTTAACCCCTTATGTACAGGGCTAGTATAACTGTAACTGGTGTCGCCCAGAAGGATAATGCCGTCATTCCCGGCTGTTCTTACACGTGGTTTGGTGCTGTAATATGTTTTAATTTGGAAACGCATCATTACCATTCAAAGAGGATGGAAGTCCCTGGCAGTGGCCATTTCTTTCCATGGCAACTAGCACAGAATGCCCACCCTTCTGCCAGTGACCTGGTGACATTTGGAGGCTAAGAAAGGATGCAGCATTCTCCTAAGCTCCATCACCAGCCCTCACGATGGCCAGCAAATCAAGGAAATGGCACTTGGACTAAACCACCTGCTGGGCTTTTCTGCAGTCTGCAGCATTTTCCCATTGAGAACACAAAGCCGACTCTTTAACCCTTGTGCACACGCTGCAGCTTGACCTGAGGCTAATATATAGAGATATAAGGAATGCTTTTATGTATTTCCTATTATGGAGCATTTCACATACTGAATACCTGCTCGGTAAGGCAATATAATGTCCTACGCTTGGGAAATAGCCTCCGTTTTCAGATACAAGACTGTACCATTACTGTTTCCTTTGGATCTATCAGTACTAGTAGCCATTAAACCTAAGGCTGGGGTCACATTGACTATAATGACCACCATATTTTATAGCCAGGCTCATATTCAACCTTGTCTAGTATCTCATAATAGCCAACAGGTAGGACCTTTTTTCTGATACCTAAAAGAGATAGGTGTAATTTTGTGACGACCAAATAACTCTTTCTCTCCTCATTTACAGTCTTCATATTATTGGGTTCAGTGAAGAATCAACGTCATTTATTGATAAGGAATATCAAGGAATACAAGATATTTAAAGAGGACCTTTCACTTGCCATAAATATATAAGGCCCAAATCAAGGTTGGACTGGTCCACAGGAGAAGAGGACAATCCTCTGGTGGGCCACCACTCTCTTATGTAGGTGGTACTTGTCACTCTATCCTTGAATCACTATGTACAGACAAAGGCGACATCTTATTCATTTAACAATCTACCCAGGTCATTGTTACATAAATTTGTGATTGACAATAATGTCACATTTCCATGTAATTGAAAAGTGGGGCCCTGGAGTTGGTTACTGGTGGGCTCCTGGCACCCCAGTCCGACGCTGGGCCCAATTAATCGGTGTTGCTCAATGGGGGTTTGCTACAGTCAAACGCTGCTAATTCATGAAGATATTTACTCCTTTTTCTGAATCTGGAGAACCTGACAAATGGCGTTGTCTTGGTACGCTATGCTGGAAATCTCACTCCAGTCGGTACTGGAATGAGATTCATTGAGTAGGGAATGCCACAGCGCATCAGAAATTGGATCAGCTGTGGCTTCCTGCAGCCACGACACCCAGCTCTGTCCATTTTGTCAGAGCTTGGAAAAATTTGGTAAAAAATTTAAAAAGTTGCAAAATTCATGCATAAATTTTGAGAGTTTTCAACGCTTTTAAGCAAGGATTCTGTTGTGAAAGCATTGATGCATCGGGCCCATGGCATTTGAGCCTGCATAAGTGGAGTCATTCTCCTAAATCTGATGTTCTTTTTCTCTTATTCCTCTACCTCTCCATTCCTGAGATATGACCCCCTCTTATCTTTATATAGCAAAGTGGACCATACTGTTCTCTCTAAGATAATTTTTTATTACCACGCCTATATGGCAAAAAAAGCAACTAGATTTATATATATAGGAAAAAGGGAGCTATATCTCAGGGATGTAGAGGCACAGGCACACAAGAAAATAATGAGTGCTAGATCCAGAAGGATAGAGACATACTGTATATACTAGGCGAAACAATTCCATCGGTATGGCACGTGACAGCTCCAGGAAGTGGTAAAGTACACAACTCTTTAATTTATGACAATATTTCAGTCCTAATACATTCCTTGATGTGTGGCCTCTGCAACAGTTTTGTGTCCATACACAAAATGACATAGCATTTCCCCTCTCACAGCATGAAGTCCCAGCACAGCCTCTAACTCCATGTATCAGTGCAATTGCATCCAGCTTCATGGCATCAAACACTTGTCTCTTTCCTTCATTGCTAGTCAACAACTGAAAGACAAAATGGCAACCTCCAGAAAAAGGATTCAGAATGCACAAAAAGCATGCTCATCAGTCAGCAGAAGAAACGCTATTAACCTGCAGATATGGGGTTGATAGTAGTCTGAAGGTAACAGTGAAGATGAAGATGTGGGTAACCTGCGCTGCTGGTAAGGTGTCCAGAAAGAATTCCAATATGTAGTCTAGAGGAAACAGTGCGGTTAATTCTCAATGCAGGTTGACGTTCTCAAAACTTCTTCAGGAGAACCATAATAGAATTGTTGGTCTCCTGAAGAAGTTTTGAAACGTATTGAGAATAAAGCGCACTGTTACTTCTAGACTGCATGTTGGAATTATTTGTGGACACATTTCTGGCAGCGCAGGTTACCCACATCTAGAATTACCTGAACACCACATTGGATTTGCCAACCAGTGGAGCTGCAGCAGCTGGAAAACATCTAGTATGAAACTCAACAAGTTTTGTGCCTCACACAACCAAACTAGGTGAACAGTACTACTTTATTCTGTACATTCTTACTTGGATAGAAGCCTGTTACGCTTATATTGTCCCAACAGCATTTTCTCAGCATCAGCAAATATGTGAATCATCCCTCCCTTATCTCTATACAGCTTAACCTAGGAGGACACAAGAATCCACACTACAGCTCTGGCAAAAATTAAGAGACTACCACATCAAAACCCTGTCATGGGCAGCCCAATCTCCAGATCTGAACCGAATTGAAAACCTTTGGAATGTAATCAAGAGGATGATGGATAGTCATAAGGCATCAAACAAAGAAGAACTTCTTAAATTTTTGTGCCAGAAGCAGTGTGAAAGACTGGTGCCAAGACGCATGAAAGCTGTGATTAAAAATCATGGTTATTCCACAAAATATTGATTTCTGAACTCTTCCTGAGTTAAAACATTAGTATTGTTGTTTCTAAATAATTATGATCTTGTTTTCTTTGCATTATTTGAGGTCTGAAAGCACTATTTCTTTTTTAATTTTGACCATTTTTCTTTGTCAGAAAAAAAATACAAAATTTATTGCTTGGAAATATGTAGACATGTTGTCAGAAGGTTATAGACTAAAAGGACAATTTACATTTTACTCAAGAATATACTTATAAAGAGAAAAATCAGACAAACTGAACATTTTGCAGAGGTCTCTTAATTTTTGCCAGAGCTGTATGTATGACACGATACGACACAATATATTTGACCCCTCCTAAAGTTGACCTGTCGCCTCTCCTGACATATCTAGTTTAATAAACACATTCATTCCCCATTATTTAAGAATTCTTAAAGTGAAGATTTACTTTAGACAAGCAGAGGTACTGTAGGCTATTATGGTGGAGTTAAACTTTTCCAAGGATACCTTCTTTGTCGCTATGTGATGCGCCCTTGCTTTGAAATATTTTATTCACATGCAAATCAGCTTTGAAAGTGCACTCTGGAGTGAATTACTGCACTTGCACCCCAGGGATCCTCTGTGCTTCTCCTTGCCATCACTGTCCCTACTTCTGGATGAACAGTGCAGAGCAGAGGAAACATACTGCAGCAAATCCTCTGTCTGTACTGTCACTCATGAACAGGGGCAGTGTTGGCAGGTAAAAGCGAAGAGAAGCCAAGGACCACAAGTGCCCAAGAGTGAACTTGCAGCTCTAAATTGAAAATAATAGAAAAAAGTATTTGAATTCAAGGAAACATCAAATAGCATCAAATAAACTATAATTGGAAAGGTTCAACTCAGCTCTAGCCTGTAGTATATCTACTTGCCTATGGAAAATCTTACTGAGAGATTCCCTGTAATGTTTTATTTCTGAAGACTGCATTGTGCTGCTCCTCCTGGGTGTTTCCAATTAGGGGTGCGTCCCTATTCAGTCCGTACCTGACCAATCAGTGTCGACAATGTAGGGATACACCCCTTTTACAGGGAAACTGTTAACATACAGCTGCAAATTAATAAAAGAAAGGAGGAACAACATAGGAACCACACAGTGCTGAGTTATAACTGTCTTCCATCCTAGAAAGTGTTGGGGTCATCTAAACTAGCACTGAATTGGTGATGGGTGGCAAAGGTAACCCATGGGACTCCACAAACATTCTAGAAGCTTCTTTTATGTTGAAAGAAATTGTATCTTTCTCCTTTTGTGCCAGATACGGCATCAGTAATGCTCTCCTTATTCTACACAATGAGAGGTAATGCTACTTTATTTTCGCACCAAGACACACAATTTACATACAAATGTGAAACAGCTGCTTTTGCAAAAACCCTACAGTTTCAGTAGATAAACCAGAGAGTAGCAATATCGTCTTAATTTAGAAGTAACTTATTTTTATATCATTGGGATCCGGATCTCTTGGCCAATTCCTACCAGAAGGCTGATCCAATATTAATATTCCCCCCCATAAAATGCCGGTATGGGGTCTTCCTCTTTGAGGATCTGTCTAATAATAGCGGTGTCGTCATCTGCACCTGGTGTTTGAACTGGTTTATGAGCGGAAGCGTTCAATGCTCTTGCATGTAGCTTGGCTCTTACTGAACATTCGCACAGTATTGAAAAGAAAAAAAAATCATTACAGTAGTAAAATACCAAGGACAGAAAATCACTTCTGTATTTGTCGCCAAACTTAAATAGTTTCCAGGGAAACTCTGCGGCGGAGCCAGTCCATCTCCGCACATCGCGAGTGGTACAGGTTTAGTGTCCATCACGGCAGGTGTATTGAATGGGACTATAATAGCCCTTCTTTGCATCTGAATGCCCATTATTAATTTATGCTAATTAATTAAGACGACATTACTAGATATGTGTCTGGCATACAGATATAAGAATAAAAATTTTGCTTCTTGATAAGCACTCAGGCAGCTTCTACAATGCTCATAGGTGCCATCCAGCTCTCAACAGACCCCAAAAATGTTTAGAGTGCTACTCTTGTCTTATATCTGGATGTGCGGATTCTTACCATGTGGTTGAATGTCAGTGCATCGCAATACCAGTCATGGCCTTTGGACTAGAGTGGTGCTAATTCAGGGGACAAATGTGTCAGATGACCTACACATAAACCTACACTTTATTCTTCGCTCTCTAGCATTTTTATGCCAGCCCATTGGGAGAATTTGAAGAGAGCTTGAGTCTACCTAGTGGAACTACTTAACTTGGGCCCTTGTGCTGTATTAGCACAGAAGGAGGCTAAATATGGTGGCCAAATTATTCAATAGCCCCCTACTGTGCCCCAAAATGTCTTCCGTCCCGGAGACTGGTTCCGACCTAGAACAATTACTTTCCCTTGGGCCTACTTGCACTGGCAGTGTTGTATCAGAACATAAGTAAACTAAACAGGGTGCCACAGTATTCAGTGGTCCCCAACTGTGCATCTAGCTTTCAATGCTGGAGGCTAGTGCCCGCCTAGTGCAATTATTTTCCTTTTTGCCTAATTGCACTGGCATTAATGTTATCTTGCCGTGTAAACAGGCTGCTGGTCACCCGATGAAAAAGCAAAAACGCTTATTCGTCAGGTGAAATGATCTTTTGCACAGCGCAAAAAATCATTGTTCATGGCAGTGCATCTTCCTGAGTACACAAGATTTTCACTGCCAAGAACAATGGTAGCCTATGTGCACTGAGCGATCTAGTAAAGATCGATCAGTGTGGGTTGCTTACTTTGATCTGCCTATGTAAAAAGGCATTCAAAAGGCCTCCGATTGGTTAAAGTTGACTAAGTACCATGTCTATTTTTCACAATAATTTTTTTATTCTTTATTTTTTTTACAACCTAAAAGGATTGTTGATAAACATTTTAAAGTTGCTGTATCTTTTTTTGTAGTTTATTTTATTTTATTTTTTATTTATGTCACACACTGTGGGGGCAGTTTAACATATTAATATATTATTTTTATTGGTGATTCCCTTTATCACTGGGGCTTGTACATTGACCCCAGTTATAAAGAGAAATTCAGCTTTCTGGTACCATAGCAGAGCTGACCAGGTCTTCAAAGACCCAGCAGCTCCTTCTCCCTCCTACACCCAGTGGGGTCTTGAGGAAGACAAAGAGCTCAGTGTTTTCTAACCTGTGTACAGGAAGGTTCAACAATCATGAAGGAAGACATAGTAATAAACCTTGTTTTCCTTCTCTGTCAAAGTCTGGCTGTGTCTAACTTCTGTCTCCCCCCCCACCTCCATAGTAGCTGCATGATCTAGAGAAAGCTGCTTACTTTGCACTGACATTTTAGAATGTCAGTGCAGAGTAAAGAGTGGACCAAGTGGTCAAGAAGTAGTTAACCCATTCTGAGCCTTTTGTAACTCAATTTTAGTCAGCCAACAATCCCTTTAATTAGCCTAGCTTCATGCAAACATGATGTTTATTAAAATGTAATGCAGAAGGCATTAGGAAGAAGAATATCAGTACAAACATATTTGCATAGGAGAAAAATACGAATGTGTGGTTTTATTAGCTTCAATAATATTAGTACAGCCTGCCCCCTTGTGGGGATGTCATCCTAAATTATAGTTACCATGGTAATATTTATTACTAGATGGTGGCCCGATTCTAATGCATCAGGTATTCTAGAATATGTATGTAGTTTATTTATGAAGTTTTCAGAATAATGCAATTTATACACAGGATTCGGCCGGCCGAAACAATTAGCGAAGTGTGGTTCAAATTCCGTGCCAATTCGCGGGTGAACTGCGACTGTCGCTGATTGTTCGCAGCCGGGCGTGACCAATCAGTAAAGCCAGGGCCGGCTCCAGGTTTTTGAGGGCCCCGGGCGAAGGAGTCTCAGTGGGCCCCCCTCTTTAACACATACCACGATTCATGATGCACAGATACAGCAGAGAAATATAGCACAGCCAAGTAGCATATATAAAAGCCCACGTAGTACATAACACAGCCACGTAGTATATAGCACAGCCACGTAGTATATTGCCCAGCCACGTAGTATATAGCACAGCCCACATAGTAAATAGCACAGACACGTAGTATATTGCCCAGCCACATAGTATATTGCCCAGCCACGTAGTATATTGCCCAGCCATGTAGTATATAGCACAGACACGTAGTATATAGCAGACACAAAGTATATTGCCCAGCCACGTAGTATATTGCTCAGCCACGTAGTATATTGCCCAGCCACGTAGTATATAGCACAGACACATAGTGTTTAGCACAGACACGTAGTATATTGCCCAGCCATGTGATATATTGCACAGCCATGTAGTATATTGCACAGCCACGTAATATATTGCACAGCCACGTCGCATATAGCACAGCCACGTAGTATATAGCACAGAGACGTAGTATATAACACTGCCCATGCAGTATATAACCCAGGCCACGTAGTATAGAGCACAGCAATGTAGTATGTTGCCCAGCCACGTAATATATACCACAGCCACGTAGTATACAGCACAGCCCACATAGTATATAGCACAGAGATGTAGTATATAACACAGCCCACGCAGTATCTAACACAGCCCACGTAGTATATAGCAATGTGGGCACCATATCCCTGTTAAAAAAAGGATCAAAATAAAAAATAGTTATATACTCACCTTCCGTCGGCCCCTGGATCCAGCCCAGGCGTTTACCGATGCTGCTCGCGACGCTCCGGTCCCAACAGTGCATTGCGGTCTCGCGAGATGATGACGTAGCAGTCTCGCAAGACCGCTACGTCATCATCTCGCGAGACCGCAATGCATGGACCGGACCGTCGCGAGGAGCGGGAAAGGCCTGGGCTGGATCCGGGGGCTGACAGATGGTGAGATATAATCATTTTTTTTTTTATTATTATTTTTAACATTAGATCTTTTTACTATTGATGCTGCATAGGCAGCATCAATAGTAAAAAGTTGGTCACACAGGGTTAATAGCAGCGTTAACGGAGTGTGTTACACCGTGGCATAACGCGGTCCGTTAACGCTGCCATTAACCCTGTGTGAGCGCTGACTGGAGGGGAGTAGGGAGCGGCCACTTCGCGGCCACACTGTGCCCATAGCTGATTGGTCGTGGCCATTTAACCGCGACCGATCAGCGACTTGGGATTTCCGTGACAGACAGACAGACAGACAGAAAGACGGAAGTGACCCTTAGACAATTATATAGTAGATATCCAAGTCAGTTTATTTTTATGCTGCATAGGATGTTTTCATGTTCAGTAATAAATAGAGAAGTTGTGCAGTACCTATACATATTACAATGCAAAGTATCTCTACCCACTATACAGTCTCCGGGGTTCCCCTTTTTGTAGGTAATTAATATGTTCTTTTCAGTCCTAGAGAAATATTTTTTAACTTTGCCTTTTACTCTTAATCTGTTATTGGAAATATTTGAATACACAACTAGTTTATTTTCTCCTTATCAATAGAACTTGTTGCTCTACTGGCCAACACTACCTTACCAGTGCTGACAGTGTCAATCTAGGGTGGGACTCACAGGCACAAGGTTAAAAGATAACACCCTGTTGGCAATTCATATATATATTTCCAGGAGGAATAACAAAGGAATGTCACAACAAAGAGCTCTCACCAGAGATGTCCTAGAACTACAACTCTATGGAGAATACAAGCATACAAAAGACCTGACAGCTCCTTTTAACGTAAATCTGAAATTTTTCAATGTAACTTTGTGGGATGTCCCTCTGGATCCTACAGCATTGTCTTGTCCTATGTCTCACTCCCAGGTTCCCCAGGTTTCCATAGATCAGATTGTACATTAAATTCAATGCTTAGGTTACAGAAGAAAAGACAAAACCCTAGGCACAGCTCTGCTTTCACGATTGATCTTAGCTTAGTTCATGGTTCTCAGTGTAAAAACAAAAATTAACCTTTTAATTGAATTGTAGGTTGAGAAATGTATACGAAATTATGTATTATGTCTTGTAAACTCCAATATATACAAGTAAGGTAATTTACTAACGTGCTGCTTGTAGTTGGAATTACGGACTCACACGCCCATTCTCCTGATGTTTGTCTCCTGTTTGTGTGATGTCTTGTGCTTTGTTTAGATCTCTATCCCCTATTTCCTCTTTCAGATTTAGAGGACATCACACAAGCCTCTTACTTCCACTGCTCCCCATATTCCTCCCTTATGACCTATCTTTTAGATGATTGTGTTTCTCATGCTGGGCAGCAAATTGTTCAGTGTCTAATGAGTAGGAGAACAGTTTCTCCATAGCAGATCTGTGTTGTATGTGAAGACAGTATTTGCAGCACTACCCTACACCATTTCTATGAGAAAAGAGTGAAAACATGAGAACCGTTAGTTCGCTATGTGGCATCCTGCCCACAATAATCCATGGTAGCATCAAAACAAAAGTGCAGCGAAGCACTGGCCAAGATAATGAAAATTAACTACTATACATCTGGGCTATGCCAACATCTCCTTGAAAGTATTCAGGCACATGTATGTACTTAGGCTACGTTCACATTTGCGGTCAGCGCCGCAGCGTCGGGCGCCGCAGCGGCGCCGCATGCGTCATGCGCCCCTATATTTAACATGGGGGCGCATGGACATGCGTTGTGCTGCGTTTTGCGCCGCATGGCCGCAAGCGTTGGACGCAAGAAACGCATCAAGTTGCATTTTTTTTGCGTCCAACTTTCGGCCAAAAAGGACGCATGCGGCGCAAAACGCAGCGTTTTAGCATGCGTTTTGCCGCGTTTTTGTTTGCGTTGTGCGCTGCGGCGCCGACGCTGCGGCGCACAACGCAAATGTGAACGTAGCCTTATCTGTGTTTTTCATTAGCTTAGAAAATCCTTGAAAAGACCACTCATTACAGAAATACTTTTTTTCTATAGCGCACAAATCTAGCAACTGTTTAATCTATCAAGTACAATTGAGCTAAACTATGCCATTACTTCCAGATCCATCTTTTCCTTGTGGTTATCTATGTCTTAGAATCAGGATTGAGGTTGGCACTGTAATAAAGAAGAAAAAATAGTAATCAGCTCACCTTCCAGGGAGGACTATTCAGTGTGAATACCACTTGTATTCACATAGTAACCCTGGTAGACCGTGTTTGGTCAGGGTGTGGTGCACGGAGTGTAGAAGCACGCCATTCTAGTGTCCAGGACAGAAATGACTTAAGGGTCCATGAAGACTGGGCTCCAGCACCAGTGAGAAAATGTTAAAACATTATTCAGAGCTATAAATAAGGGTTGCTAACCCAAAACGCGTATGATTATGGATCCTTCACCTTTTATTTTTCTTATTTTTTCACTATGTTTTTAATTATAAAAGTTATGTTTTAATGTTTTCTCATTAGTGCAGAAGCCAAGTCCTCATGGACCCTTCTTCCTTTTCTGTGCTGGTCCTTTTAGACCTCAGAGCACCAGTCCACAAGCTTTCTTACCTGGAGATGCACATTCTACTCTGAGAGATGGTCTCGAGACACATCCATTGACCTCATCAGCAGTAGTGAAACTCAGAGCCCATCGTTACCAGTATGATGACAGCCAAAGCTTTTCCACAAAAGTCATATTGAGAACTTGTGCCCTCTTCCATATAGGTGGTATTATTACTAGTGTTCCCACTTTACCCTCATTCAACATGTTTGCATCAAGCCCACCACACATCAAGCTTCAAGCTCTCCTCCAACTATCAGTATCATCCTATCTACAGCTTAAGACATCTCTACAAGTATATTCACATCCAGATTTACTCATAAAAGCCACCATCTGGAGACCTTCTCTTCATAGCTGGTTTGCAAGAGCTAGTGCTAATGCCGCCAAGCTGGCAGATAGTCATTAGTCACGAGTCAAACATCATGGGCTTGCAAGCCACAGGTTGGTGACCCCTGACTTAGAGCATACTTGTGATCCACTTACACTGGCTTTGTTCAGTGGGCAACTGAGCTGTATAAGGTTTCTGAAATCAGACAAATATCCTAATGAATTTTTCCTCCTCCTTAGTTTATCATTATATTAAGTGATGCCAGGTCGATGTCTTTATTTTAGATATTCCATCTCAAGGAGGTTTGATTCTATTAGTTTTGCAGTAGTAACTAGAAGATTATTTGAGCGGTTCCCAGGAGTTGTTATATAATTATTATTTATTATTATAGCGTAATTTATTCCATAGCGCTCTACGTGTGCAAGGGGTATACATAGTAAAAACAAGTACAATACTCTTGAACAATACAAGTCACGGACTGGTACATGAGGACAGAGGACCCTGCCCGTGAGGGCTCACAGTCTACTCATTGCTTAGTTAAAGGGATTTTTTAAATCAATTTTGGACTTCTGATTTTCCCACAATTGAAATTATTCTTACCAAACAAAAAGATATTCTCTAATCTAGCAATCAAGTTAATGGATGCCCTCACGAAATTCTAGAAGGCTTTGGCCGAGTGCCAATAGGAAACACAAATTACAGATGTACTATAAGTGACAATGTCCCAACCCTCCATCCTCTGACTCCGACCAGCACTATCTTCTGACATGTCAAGAACTTTAAAAGGATTTTATTGTATTTTCCCAGTTAATATCCACCGTAATAATGTGAAATAGAAATTGGCAAGTTTCAGAACATGTTCGTATTTTGTTAAATTATAGGTAAAAAACAAAATTTTACTAACATTTTATTATTAAAGAAGGCTCTATTTATGCAGCTTCTAATCTTTGCCCCAAAATGTCAGCTTAACATTAAAGGGCCTTTCCTCTACTATGAAAGTGATCACATATTCACGAGATAGGTAATCAGTATGAGATCAGTGGTGGTCCTATATCCGGCACCCGCAATGAACAACTGTTTGCAGCTTCAGATGTAGACAGTTAGTTACTGTAGGGTATCTATTCAATATCTGTATTCTAGGCTTGGTCTATTAATGGCCAAAATGTAAATGTGCACCTACTCATTGCACTCCTGCTCTGCCCCTGTCTATTTTGAGGTGCGCTGACTCATAGGGAGGTGAAACACTAGAGTTGGGACCATCCTGGTTGGGTTCACCTTGTCGCGGTAGGATTTTTTTTTGCTCTCTTGATCAAAATAGCGTTAACTAAGTACCCTATGTTTTATACATTGTATTACTATTATTTATTTACTTATTGCAGGGTATCTATTCATTGTTTTTATCCTAGGCTTCAAAGTAAAAGGAGCTTATACACAGTACCCAGGAGGAGAAGCCACTAAGCCGTAAGCCGCATAGCAGGGCGGTGGTATACTGTTCCATAAACTGTTTATATCCATCAATTGATTGGCTGAGGTGTCATGTGTCAGACCCCCATTGATCTGACGTCCTATAGGTAGGCCATCAATATTATAATGGTGGACAACCCCATTAAAGTCAGGACAATATTTAGGTTTTTCCTCGAAAGCCAAATAAGGTCTCTCGATCACTCTGAATGTCGAGTCTTGGCACATAACTATCGATAGCAAAAGGACAACTTTATATATATATATATATACATATATACATATATATATCATATATAACTGACGCTTGGCCACTGTATCATGTAACATGGGACACATCTGGACTGGACGTTCCATCAACGCAATGTCACTGCCCGCTGGCACTGTGCAATACTAATATTACATCCTGGCCCTTCAGTATTAGTATACACATATTATAGTATGCATCAATGTGTCTGGAATATCCATACATTTATCTTTAAACATTAATTATGAGGATTGTTGTCCCTTTGACAAAAGTAATGGTGTATATATTAGGGAGAACAATACACCGCGGTGCAGGGAGAATAGTATTGACCATACAGAACAATATGATAGAACCTCTGCCAAATCCGAGCGCGATCAATGCCGTCAGTACGTTATGTTTCTACAAACCATTCATGACTATCGATTTTTTTCTTAATAATTTCTACATTTCTATCATATCAGTAAAGGGTCTAAAGATTCCAATTTCATTCTTCATTTTCTATTTAGGCGTGTCCAACTGTTCAGCTGCCTTATAACTAGGAAAGCTTGTAACATCCATTATGGAGAATCTATTGGACAACGTCATCATTAATTATACATGTCCATCATGAAGACGTTGATATGTGAGGCACCAATATTTTTATTAAAGGGATTGTCCATCTTTAGTAACAATACCCAGCGCATGTATTTGAGGCTAAAAAAATTGCCATTGTGTTAAACATTTTGCACCATTTGTTTTTTACAGGCTTCTTGTTACTCTGCACATTCAAGTTTTATGTGGTAAGAGGAACTCAGAAAAAGTCACATGAAAGAGTTACAAGCGCTCCTGTCAGATCATCAGAAGGAGCTCACTGAGAGAGTCCTAATTTACTCATTCTGCACCAATGATAGACAGTGAAGCACAGGGTTAATGTTACACAATTTTAATGAATCTTAAATGCAAAACTGATTTTCAGCCCTAAATACATGCATTTAAGTGAAAAAAAAAATCCCTAAAAGAGATGAAAGCAGTTGTCGGGACTTTAAGATTGATGGCCTATCCTTGGGATTAGTCATCAATATCTGACTGGTGTTGGTGCAACATATGTTGACTGTATAGTGGCCACGGCCAGGTAGGTACTGCTCACTCAAATCAATAAGTCGTGGATGTGCAGTACCAGGCCAGAAAATAAAAAAATGCTCTTCCTTTTAGTTTTTTTTTTCCATTTTTTTGCACCTTTTCGAGCACAAAGTCACAAATTTCATTAAAATATTGAGCTAAAATTTCTAGTATGTAAAAAATCTCTCTAGGGAGGACTAGAGTACAACAGCAGAAACATTTTTGAACTCTTTAAAAAGTCACAAGTATTGAATCAGCGGGAAGCATCTGGATTACAAAAACCATTCCACAACGGCGAAAATACTGAACAGAAAGAAAAAAAACACAACCGAAGAAGTAGAAAATAGACTCCAAAATAGGCGGAACATAAAATTAGATTTTGGTACAAAACAAACAAACTTTTAACTGGATTTCTTTTAATTTAGTGTCATGCCTCCTCCAAATGCCACCATTTTACTGATTCTGGAACAATTTTTTCATCTCCTGTGCCCTTTCATCCCAAGCTTATGCCCACCTGGTACTAAAGAAGCAAACTTTCTCTTCAACCAACTGGGTGTATCCCACAGAACTTCCCCTGGATCCAGTGTTGGTCTTCTCCTTTTCTCAGTGACGTCAGTGAGTCAGACGGCCATATAAATTGGACGGTGATTGGAACGCGATATTGGTACTGGCCGGCAGCTCTGTTAATTTGAGCTTGACAGCTGCATAGAAATACCTGAAGACCCCCCAGCCACTCCGAGCATTGCATTCTGAACTCCATCCTATTTATATGGCCGTCTGACTGCGCCCTAGCCGGAAATCTCTTTTACAATGTGAATCCACAGTGCCTCTTTCTGATGCTCCATAGACTTACATAGACACCTCCGAGTCACACGGAGCCGTGACGTCACTGAGAAGAGGAGAAGACCGGCGATGGACATCTATCGGAGAAGGTGGAGGTAAGTGAGTATATTAATGCACTTGCACCACATAATATGCACACAAAAAAAAGATTTAATGATAAAAGGTATTAATAGAAGAGGTTCTTTAAATAAAAAAAGTCCGGTGAGAAGTTTTTTTTATAACAGAAAAAATAGACAAAAAATTTACCAAATACAATAGTAAATCAGTCGCTGTAAGTACGAATGACCATCATGCCACATAAGTAACAGTTCATCATGTGTGGCTTATATATATATATATATATATATATATATATATATATATATATACACTCACCGGCCACTTTATTAGGTACACCATGCTAGTAACGGGTTGGACCCCCTTTTGCCTTCAGAACTGCTTCAATTCTTCGTGGCATAGATTCAACAAGGTGCTGGAAGCATTCCTCAGAGATTTTGGTCCATATTGACATGATAGCATCACACAGTTGCCGCAGATTTGTCGGCTGCACATCCCAAAGATGCTCCATACAAGGCAGGATGGATCCATGCTTTCATGTTGTTTACGCCAAATTCTGACCCTACCATCCGAATGTCGCAGCAGAAATCGAGACTCATCAGACCAAGCAACGTTTTTCCAATCTTCTACTGTCCAATTTCGATGAGCTTGTACAAATTGTAGCCTCAGTTTCCTGTTCTTAGCTGAAAGGAGTGGTACCCGGTGTGGTCTTCTGCTGCTGTAGCCCATCTGCCTCAAAGTTCGACGCACTGTGCGTTCAGAGATGCTCTTAGGCCTACCTTGGTTGTAACGGGTGGCGATTTGAGTCACTGTTGCCTTTCTATCAGCTCGAACCAGTCTGCCCATTCTCCTCTGACCTCTGGCATCAACAAGGCATTTCCGCCCACAGAACTGCCGCTCACTGGATTTTTTTTCTTTTTCGGACCATTCTCTGTAAACCCTAGAGATGGTTGTGCGTGAAAATCCCAGTAGATCAGCAGTTTCTGAAATACTCAGACCAGACCTTCTGGCACCAACAACCATGCCACGTTCAAAGGCACTCAAATCACCTTTCTTCCCCATACTGATGCTCGGTTTGAACTGCAGGAGATTGTCTTGACCATGTCTACATGCCTAAATGCACTGAGTTGCCGCCATGTGATTGGCTGATTAGAAATTAAGTGTTAACAAGAAGTTGGACAGGTGTACCTAATAAAGTGGCCAGTGAGTGTATATACCGTATATATATATATATACAGTGCAGACCAAAAGTTTGGACACACCTTCTCATTTAAAGATTTTTCTTTATTTTCATGACTATGAAAATTATACATTCACACGGAAGGCATCAAAACTATGAATTAGCACATATGGAATTATATACTTAACAGAAAAGTGTGAAACAACTGAAATTATGTCTTATATTCTAGGTTCTACAAAGTAGCCACCTTTTGCTTTGATGACTGCTTTGCACACTTTTGGCATTCTCTTGATGAGCTTCAAGAGGTAGTCACCGGGAATGGTTTTCACTTCACAGGTGTGCCCTGTCAGGTTTAATAAGTGGGATTTCTTGCCTTATAAATGGTGTTCGGACCATCAGTTGTATTGTGCAGTCTGGTGGATACACAGCTGATAGTCCTACTGAATAGACTGTTAGAATTTGTATTATGGCAAGAAATAAAGCAGCTAAGTAAAGAAAAACGAGTGGCCATCATTACATTAAGAAATGAAGGTCAGTCAGTCCGAAAAATTGGGAAAACTTTGAAAGTGTCCCCAAATGCAGTGGCAAAAACCATCAAGCGCTACAAAGAAACTGGCTCACATGAGGACCGCTCCAGGAAAGGAAGACCAAGAGTCACCTCTGCTTCTGAGGATAAGTTTATCCGAGTCACCAGCCTCAAAAATCGCAGGTTAACAGCAGCTCAAATTAGAGACCAGGTCAATGCCACACAGAGTTCTAGCAGCAGACACATCTCTACAACAACTGTTAAGAGGAGACTTTGTGCAGCAGGCCTTCATGGTAAAATAGCTGCTAGGAAACCACTGCTAAGGACAGGCAACAAGCAGAAGAGACTTGTTTGGGCTAAAGAACACAAGGAATGGACATTAGACCAGTGTAAATCTGTGCTTTGGTCTGATGAGTCCAAATTTGAGACTTTGGTTCCAACCACCGTGTCTTTGTGCGACGCAGAAAAGGTGAACGGATGGACTCTACATGCCTGGTTCCCATCGTGAAGCATGGAGGAGGAGGTGTGATGGTGTGGGGGTGCTTTGCTGGTGACACTATTGGGGATTTATTCAAAATTGAAGGCATACTGAACCAGCATGGCTACCACAGCATCTTGCAGTGGCATGCTATTCCATCCAGTTTGCGTTTAGTTGGACCATCATTTATTTTTCAATAGGACAATGACCCCAAACACACCTCCAGGCTGTGTAAGGGCTATTTGACCAAGAAGGAGAGTGATGGGGTGCTACGCCAGATGACCTGACCTCCACAGTCACCAGACCTGAACACAATCAAGATGATTTGACGTGAGCTGGACCGCAGAGTGAAGGCAAAAGGGCCAACAAGTGCTAAGCATCTCTGGGAACTCCTTCAAGATTGTTGGAAGACCATTCCCGGTGACTACCTCTTGAAGCTCTTAAAGAGAATGCCAAGAGTGTGCAAATCAGTCATCAAAGCAAAAGGTGGCTACTTTGAAGAACCTAGAATATAAGACATAATTTCAGTTGTTTCACACTTTTTTTGTTAAGTATATAATTCCACATGTGTTAATTCATAGTTTTGATGCCTTCAGTGGGAATGTTCAATTTTCATGGTCATGAAAAATCTTTAAATGAGAAGGTGTGTCCAAACTTTTGGTCTGTACTGTGTATATATATATATATATATATATATATATATATATATATATATATATATATGTATACACATATACATATATATATTTATATTGTATATATCGTACACATATAAGTAGGTATAACTATATATACATATTATACATGGTAAAAAAAATGAAATATATATATACGCACATTGTATGTATGTATATATATATATATATATATATATATAAATAAAAATATTACATATATATATTAGGATGAGATCGCTGGGTGTGTTATCCCTTGATCATGATGTTATTGCAATGATTTTCTTCCTACCGTAGTATGCATACCTTCACACCTAACATATCAGGCATAGTACATTGCGACGACATGCGGTGCCTAATGACAAACTGCTCTCCCCTCATCTCTCTGTGCACACACAATCCCACCCGGTAAAGTAGCTCTGCCAGCATGTGGCTGCTCTCTCGGAACCATTATTCTGCTTCCAGTCGATGGCCGGCTCAGTCATCCCTGTGTGCCTGCTCCATGACCCATGATTGCATCTCATTCCAAATCCTTAACCACCAGCCATAATTGTCAAAGGAAGACAAAACACGAAATTGTTTCATCAGGTTTTTTTTTTTGTTCAGGAAAGAGATGACTTCTATCACATGATTGAAGTTCCACGTGTGTAATTTGACATTTGTACATCAGATGGTCTTATTGAGTACCGCTAGTATCGGAACAGCGGCCAAGCAGATAACAGTGGAAGGGCAACGTACTGAGGGTTGATCAGTTGGCACAATGTAGGCTCCCAGTATCTCATCTGACCAATAGGGGGCGTTCAGCAAATTCTACATGTAGTCGTAGGGACTGTTCAGGCTGCCTACATAATGCCAAGTGAATGCCCAGCGATGTGCCCTATCATTTCTTCCCTTTTCTTTTTTGTACACATTCAACAGTTCTGCCATAGAGGTCCTTCTCGAATCAGACATTTGCATTGAAAGTGTTATCATTATTAAAATACATATTTTTTAATAAAAAGAAACAGATCATTTTACACATCCAAGTCATACCCCCCCTTCCCCATCAGGACATTAAAATAATAAAAAAAACACAAAGAATGCACCAAGCTGCCGTTAACCCCTTCGAGCACTGAAAGGGTTAAACCAGCTCAGCCTCCCTGAGCAATCAGGCGTGGAATACTGAAAGGATTTTATGTAACCTCTGCAGCCAGATGAATATCCATGGATTTAGTCGTCTCCAATCACCGATTGGAAAAGATTGTTTATTAATTTGATAAGAAGCAGCAAAAAAAAAACCAGAGTTCAATATTAACGGTTTAAGTGATAATTGGTCCTCATATAATGAGTTACAAAAAAAGGATTGGTGACTGTCAATCGTTTGGAAGTAAGGCAGTCTTATCTCTCCGTAAGGCAAATCATATGTAATGTATCAAAATGTTAGTAAAAGCAAACAAGATCTTTCGCTCTTTAGTCCGTGAAACAAGAAAACAAATTGGGTGGTTACTGTATCTTTGGCTTTAGCTCCTCTTGACTTCCAGACCACAAATTGTGTGTTTTTTATATTGTTTTTTTGTGATGTTGTAATTGTTTGCTTGCTTTTTTTTTAATTATTATTATTTTATAATCCTTTTTTTAAATTATTATCGGATAAATCCTTTCATTAGTCCATAAAAACAAGAGCGATAATGGCCAACAAAATCACACACCAGGCACAAAATGCCCTTTTCATTACGGGATCTCTGGGGTTTTGTCCCTATCTGCCCCACTTGGCAAGCACTCTCTCCTGCCATCGGAATAAGGCTTATTCATATCTCATCCTTGAACGGACTTCCTTCACGTTTCCCAGCTCCCAGGGGAAGGAGAAAAAAAAAGAAATAAATAAAAAAATAAAAAAAATATCAATCTTTTTCCTGCTCCATTCACTTAAACCAACCTTACACCAAAGTGGATTCAAAAAACCCACCAATGATAACAATAAAATGTATAAAAAAATACTCAGAAGTTTTTTGTTTTTTTAACTAACAAGCCTGGTAACTCATCTTAGAGATTTGGGGACATCTCAAATGTCATAGATTTTTACCTCGGCTTTTTAACAGCAGCAAAAAAAGGTTTAGTATCATTTCAAGGTTTTCATGTTTTCATACCTCACATTCCCGGGAGCCAGAGATTGTATATGTACAGGGTCCTGATCCATTAACCAATACATCCATGGGTTCTGTGTTGGAAGGTTTGTAGTCCACGTAGTACTCTTGTAATGGAGAGTTTATTTGTCTTTCCGATTCTCTGGCCTTTTTCCGCCTTCTCTTCATCATGGAGCTTTGCTGCAGTTGCTTCATGCTAGCTGGATATCTTTTCCATGATACATAGATGACTAATAAGATCATGGCCACGGACAGGAAAAGCGCCACGCTCCCGGCTATGATTTTATGGAAGGAAACATGCTCATATTCTTGCTCTGCCATGGGTGTCTGAAGGCCAGGAGAAGGGCTTGGTGTGAATGAAGTTGGAGGTACACTCACCAACTTGTAGACTGTAGGCTTGGGTACAAATTGTGGTTTTGGAGGAGCTTTGGTTGTCTGATAAGCTCTTTCGGTCACCAAAACAGGGGTTTCATTACAGATATTGTATGTTTCCACGGCATCAATAACCTTCTCACCTTGGATGTGTTTAGGGCCAGCACAGATCATGGTGCTCTCTTTGTTTCCCTTAAAGTTTTTAAGCCAGAAGACCAGAGGACATATGGTTTTGCTACATTCCCACATGTTTCCAGACAGGGTTATAGAGGTCAGCGATATCCAAGCGTTTATGGTTTCCTGGGTGACATTGGTGAGCTTGTTGGAATCCAGATTGAGTTTTTGTAGATTGGGGAGACATTGGAAGGTGCCAGGTTCAATGTTCTGTATATCATTTCCTGACAGGTCAAGGTTGTGCAGAGCACTCCAAGTCCAAGTTAATCCTTGGCTAATAGACTTGATCCTATTCCACTGCAGAAATAGTGAATGCAGGTTGGATAGGCGAGGAAAGTGAGCAAAGTTCACCTTAGAGAACTGATTATGCTCCAGGTGGAGCTCCTTCAGCTTCAGGAGACCAGCAAAGGCATTGCGAGACAAACTCCTGAGCCTATTGTATCCTACATCCAAAAATTCCATGTTGCGGCAGTCCTGAAATACCCTAACTGGCACAGTTTTCAGAGAGTTGGAACGCAGATGCAAACTCAAAAGCTTACGAAGACCTTTGAACTGTTCAGATTGCAGCATCTGAAGCTTGTTATAGGATAGATCCAAATTTCTGAGATTAGGGACTGGATGAAAGGTGGCATTGGCCAGATTGGTAATTTTGTTGGAACTCAATATAAGCTCTTTCAGCCTTCTGATACCCTGGAAGGCATCCTCATCCACCGAGCTGATATAATTGTGATCAAGATAAAGCCAGACCAGCTGGTTAAGGCCAGAGAACTGGTTCGACTTCAACTTTTGGATACTGTTGTAACGCAAAGACAATCCCTGTGAACCACCTGAAATATTCTGCGGGATGTCTCTGAAGGCATGGGACTCACAGTACACAATCTTTCCATCACACCGGCAGTTCTTTGGACAAGCTTTCTGTGCCCCCACAACAATCACTATGAGAAGAACAGGCAGCAGGACCAGTGATAAACTCATGCCTTTTAGTTGATTCATCGGTTGCAACCCTGCAAAAATGGAAAGATACAAGGGATTGAAATCACGTAAAAGAGGACGAAAGTAATAAACCCCCCTGCAGATATCATAAATCCAACCACATCACCAAAAAAAGTCTTCTCATCTTCCGAATGAGAAGATCAGAAGGCATGATATCATGCAACCTATTAGACGTCTTTGTATTTAATTTAGACTGCACCATCCTTATTCCTAAAAACAGCCCTGATATTGCATTTCTGAATAAGTGAAAATTAGTTCTTATTTAAACATTAAAAAATAAAAAAGATGTAAAATTGATCCCATCTGATGAATGCTCGTCAAACTACGTAATTGGTCATGTCTACATGTCAATCCTCATGAGCACATACATGTACGTCGTGGTCTTGCCAATCTGCAGTATGTTTATTCAACTAACCCCTGGTAGTTAAGATGAGTTGACTGAGTGGTTTGTCTCTCGCTGCAAGAGGACCGTAGACAATAAGGAAAGAGGGGATAGGGTTAAGACTGAATGAATTGTCCTTTTTTTCCTGAATGCTACTCCTAGTGGCTGGAATTTAATTAAAGCGATGCAGTGTTTGCATATCGTTCCTTTTATTAAGCGGTCTATACAGGTAGTGGTGGGGGAGCCGATGGTTAAATAGGGCTTTAACCCATTTTGGGCTACTACTATATATAAATATCTATCCAGGCGCTTATTCTGTCCCCCGTGTTCCATTCTTTTAACCCTTCCGTCCATTGGCTTTAAGAGTGAAGAGCATATCTGACCTTGCTAATTCTGCTGGTCACAAGTGGAACAGGATCAAAAATGTAGTCACAAGTGGAACAGGACCAGAAATTTGATGAGACAAGCTAGTGGATGGGATCAGTGGAAAAAAATTGCAGAGAGGAGAGGTTAAATATTAGAAGGGTTGCGGACTAAGAGATTTGAGATGTGGAGACATTTTTTTGGGTGGGAGGTAGGGGTTTGGATATAATGATATAACGCAGTTATTATCTCATTTTGGATATTTCTTTTCGAGAGGCCATAGTGGGAAGGGAACAGGTTAAAATGTTAAAAACCCAGCTGGCATTTCCTCCTTGTGTCTGCTACTAAGGAGCATTCTCTATGCGATGAATGCATCAGATTCAGGAGCTGGGGATGAATCCGTTGGCTCTGTGGAAAAAAGCCTGAACATGGTATATCCTCTCCGACTGTCATACACTGGAGTCATAGCCTTGGGTCTAGCTGTAAGGCTGTGCATGGAAGGAGAACCACGCCACGCTAACCAACATGGCACAATGTGCAACTTCCACCCTAAGCCTTTGTCCGAGGGGATCAAGTTGAAACAACAGTCAGTGACACGAAATGAATAATTAGAGTGATAATGTAGTAACGGCTGGCTATAACGGAGGTGGGGTGGTCAATACAGGTGGTCATCGAAATGGAGTGGTCCATACAGGTAGTCATTAAATAATAGCAGGCAGCGTAGGGTAGATATTGATGCACCTGCAGATGCCTACAGGTGTATACTGCTAGAAATGGATGTCTCTATGTATAAATGTTCCATAGGACAGGAGAAATGCAGGCAAGTAAATGATGTATGTGTCCATGTATGTCTGTAGGAATGTATGGGTCTGTCTCCAGGTATTACATTGTGCTTGCATTGGTGCATGAGCTGAGCATCACCTTGCGTGTTTTATTCATGCTAATTCCAGCCTTTAATACCAGACTTGGGGAGCTTTCCTGCAGACATACATGACTGGTCCTTGTGAGCATCAAGCCAGAAACTTCACTTACCCATCCTCTGTCTCCCAGCGATTCCTTCGTCCTTTTTCTCAGGGATTGTCTGTGGGAAATGTTTCCCTTTTTTTTTTCCGCCTGTTAATTATGAAGCAGCAGTTCCTTCATGGTCCATACAGGTCTCTGTGTCAAACCATCCTGTTGCCAGACTCAACCGCCCCCCCTCCCTTCTGTATATATGTATATAGGGTATATTTGACGGCAAAGTTTATCTCCTTGTTTTCTTCATAGGCTTGGATTTGAGGAGTAGGTGAATCTGTAGCTTAGATCAAAAAGGGAATCCGGCTATATGGATCCAACATCAAGTGGAGGTTACAGCCTGCAAGGGAAGGTAGAGAACTTCTGTGCAAAATCTTTGCAATACCTAACCAGCCTTGCCCACCACCGCCTGCCATCCTTAGATGTCCACCCTTAGTGCCATCTCCTCCTTGGTGCTGTCATATGCCATGAAGCCTGCAATGGGGATGTCTTGAAGCCCAAGTTTAGACCAAGTGTCGCCTGCTTTTTCGATATAGCTGTGAAGGTTTCAACTGCTATGTAGCTGTGTTGGAAAGCAGCTGGGATTCAGGAGGTTTTTTTTTTTTCCCAGAGACTGCTGATGCTCAGAAGCTTGCCTTTCCTGCCTAAGCATCAGCTATAGAGTGACCCCTGCTGGATAAATTAGAGGAGACAGAGAAAAGCCACAGCAAGCCGGGGCTGTCATTGCAATGCAGTGCAGGCTCTCTTACTCCCTCACCAAATACAATTAACTCCCTCGCCTCTGAGAGCCATTTGTGCATTTGATGAATGGATTATACGTCACAGGTTCTGACCGAATTCAACCACAGCCTCGTCGGTGGGACTGTGCGCCAGACATGCGTTATCTTGTTAAAAATCCATATAAATAATTCATGTGTTATAACGCCGTAGACGAAAGAGGCTAGTGGTGCGTAATGCAACGCAGATGGCAGTTTTCAAGTCAATCTTTATTACATCGAGCCATTCGTAGGGTAGTGCGGGTCCTTCCGCTGTCCTATCTTGGCGCTGATGTCCTTTGTAGGATGTTTCCCAGGTCATTCCTATATGTCTCAAGCACTCCTGGGGTCCCAGCAGACCAATAGTAACCTAGTTCTTTAGGACTTTTTCCTCATAGAAAAACTGGGTTGTAGTCGCTTCCTTGACTGTGATAAATAGAGAATGGTGGAGATTAAGGACATTGCTTCTCATTTCGGTACATAGGGAAGATTCCAGATTTTCCCCCAGGATTATTAACTTTCACAAGTACATGAAGAAGTCCCAATGTTACCTTCAGGATTTTACTAAATATTCTTCTTAGTAGGTATATATATATATATATATATATATATATATATATATATATATATATATATATTAATATGAGAAGGCCTAATTCAGCCATTTAATAGACTTTCCACTTGAACGGATATGTAGTCACATCGGTCTTGCATATCATATCTTGTTCCCCTGTATATACTGCTTGTATTTTGTGCCTTTCTGCCTGTACAGAGATATGGCAGAGCTGAACATTTTAGATCTGATACATCTGAATTTATCTATTGCTCTACAATATGATTTATTTCGGCAATGTTTGCCCACCCACTGTAGCCCGGATAAGTTAAAAGTAGCCTGTTACTAGGCTTTTTGCTTTCCAAATCATTATCACCATGCTGGTGAATGTGTAAGTACATTTATCTTCTTGTGTAGAGTGACATGTCAGGTCTGGCATGCCAGTGTGAGGAGGCTTATAGGCTATGTGATGCTCCTCTGGTAAATTAAATAAAGGAACATTGCATGGCTTATAAGCCTCCTGATACTGGCATGCCATACTTGGCATGTCCCTGTCCACAAGGAGAAACATTACCCCTAAGATCCCAGTCAGGGGCCTCTCATACAGCTAAGTCGAGTCTCATAATTTGCACTCAAGAGGGACAACACCCTGAAACACGTGTCTGCATATTGAGATTTTGGTTTGAGTCACATGGCAAGGCTCATTAAAGGATCGATATTGACTTTTAGGATTGATACTTCCAATAGGTAGGGGGCGCTAGAGTTTTAGTCCTCTTCCTCTCAAAAGAGGCAATTTTCATATTTAAGTACATTTGCAACCATATGATCCCCAGTAATAATTGAGATAATCGAGAAAATTGGTTATAAAGAATTCCTAACCACATGCTAATTATCCCTGATGGACAGCTATGATTATTAAGTAAAGTAAATGTTTCAGCACAGCCTAAGATGGAGGTGCTTAGAAGTAGGTGCCCAGACCTTAAATAGCAGTATAGAATATTCTTAGCACACTCCAGTGAGTCTGATGCAAAAGGGTGTTTAATGCAATACATACAGTATCACAAACGTTTCGGCCAGCAAGGCCTTCATCAGTGTGCTATGTATAGCGAGGCAAGGGTATGTGGCATGGACCCTTATTAATTATAAGTTTGCATCAGGGATGGAGGTGAACAGGGAATCCTGTTAAGGTAGAGGGCTAACATGAGCCAGTCAGAGCCAGAGGAGAAATAAAGTGTGGGACGAGACGCGATGTCCACCACAAGTCAGATGCAAGTTTACACTGGTGAAACCTGGTGACAGGTTCCCTTTAAAAGCGTATCTATTACTGGAGTCCACAATACAAAGTGTAGAGATAAAAAACAAGAGGCGCTCCCTGTATAACTCCATGGGCAACAGGTGAGGGTAAGTTGGAGGGTTGGCCGATCACCGGTTCAGGAAGGGGTTGGGCGATCACCGGATCAGGAAGGGGTTGGGCGATCACCTGATCAGGAAAGGGTTGGGCGATCACCAGATCAGGAAGGGGTTGGTCAATCACCTGATCAGGAAGGGGTTGGTCAATCACCTGATCAGGAAGGGTTGGGCAATCACCCGATCAGGAAAGGGTTGGTAGATCACTGGATCAGGAAGGGGTTGGTCAATCACCTGAACTACGGAAAGAGTGATATATGATCCAATCGTAGTTGCTGCTCCGGCCGCTGTCCTCACACCAAAAGGGAAAAGTGCGATGGGTCCCTGGTGCTCCCACTGACAAAGGTTAATCCAGGCGGTTAAAAACGTTATTACAGTGCGTTTCATAGTAGAAACTTCTCCTTCCTCAGGCAACTGAGGAAGGAATATGGTCTACTCCAAAACCATTGCAATAAATTGTACATTTTTTATACTTACCGCCTGGATGGACCTTTCTCAGCGGCAACGCCAGAGATCAACCGCACTCTTCTCTCTTTTACAATACAAACTGTTTCCATTATGAAATGCAGCTCTTAGACCTGACGAGGATGATGTACTTATGTTAAAAATCTATTTCAGAATGGCTGCATAATCCTTTATGAAAGTCCCCCTGATTAATAATAAAATGAGCAAAAAAGCTCTAGCTCAAAAAGGATTATACAGTCATTCTGATATGGATTTTCAAAGCAAGTACACCAATCTTAACAGGTGTAATAGATCTATTTCACAGTTTAAAGAGGTTCCCATAATAGACAGCTGTGAAGAAACCAGATTGTATCTTAATTTCCCAGACAACCATGTTTTTTTGCCAACCAAAAGAACTGGCTTTTTATCTGTATATTGGCTTGGGAATTTAAGTGTTTATGTCTGGTGGGTCAAGAAGACAGACTTGCCAACTAATATACTATCTAACATACTGTGTAAAGGCCCCGGCACACATAGCGATTTACCAACGATCACGACCAGCGATACGACCTGGCCGTGATCGTTGGTAAGTCGTTGTGTGGTCGCTGGGGAGCTGTCACACAGACAGCTCTCTCCAGCGACCAACGATCAGGGGAACGACTTCGGCATCGTTGAAACTGTCTTCAACGATGCCGAAGTCCCCCTGCAGCACCCGGGTAACCAGGGTAAACATCGGGTTACTAAGCGCAGGGCCGCGTTTAGTAACCCGATGTTTACCCTGGTTACCAAAAAAAACAAACAGTACATACTCGCCTTTCGGTGTCCGTCAGGTCCCTTGCCGTCTGCTTCCTGCTCTGACTGAGTGCCGCCGTACAGTGAGAGCAGAGCGCAGCGGTGACGTCACTGCTGTGCTGTGCTCTCGCTGTACGGCGGCACTCAGTCAGAGCAGGAAGCAGACGGCAAAGGACCTGACGGACATCAGATGGTGAGTATGTAGTGTTGTTTTTTTTTTACAATTACGCTGGTAACCAGGGTAAACATCGGGTTACTAAGCGCAGGGCCGCGCTTAGTAACCCGATGTTTACCCTGGTTACCAGTTAAGACATCGCTGGATCGGTGTCACACACACCGATTCAGCGATGTCAGCGGGACCTCAGCGACCAAAAAAAGGTCCAGGCCATTCCGACACGACCAGCGATCTCACAGCAGGGGCCTGATCGCTGGTACGTGTCACACATAGCAAGATCGCTACTGAACAAAACTTGTGACTCAGCAGCGATCTCGCTATGTGAGACGGAGCCTTAAAGGTACCTTCACACGAAACGACTTTGTAACGATATCGCTAGCGATCCGTGACGTTGCAGCGTCCTGGCTAGCGATATCGTTTAGTTTGACACGCAGCAGCGATCAGGATCCTGCTGTGATGTCGCTGGTCACTGAATAACGTTCAGAACTTTATTTGGTCGTCCGATCGCCGTGTATCGTTGTGTTTGACAGCAAAAGCAACGATACCAGCGATATTTTACACTGGTAACCAGGGTAAACATCGGGTTGCTAAGCGCAGGGCCGCGCTTAGTAACCCGATGTTTACCCTGGTTACCAGCGTAAAATGTAAAAAAAACCAAACAGTACATACTTACATGCGTCCCCCGGCGTCCTCTTCCCACACTGACTGAGCGCCGAAAAGTGAAAGTGAAAGCACAGCACAGCGGTGACGTCACCGCTGTGCCCTGCTACTGCCGGCGCTCACACAGTGCAGGAAGCGGACGCCGGGGGACGCGAATGTAAGTATGTACTGTTTTTTTTTTTTACATTTTACGCTGGTAACCAGGGTAAACATCGGGTTACTAAGCGCGGCCCTGCGCTTAGCAACCCGATGTTTACCCTGGTTACCCGGGGACCTCGGCATCGTTGGTCGCTGGAGAGCGGTCTGTGTGACAGCTCTCCAGCGATCAAACAGCGACACTGCAGCGATCGGCATCGTTGTCGCTATCGCTGCAGCGTCGCTTCGTGTGAAGGTACCTTTAGTCTGTAATAGTGACTGTACATTGAGTGTGTTAAGCTTTGTTTATTGATGTGTGCTTATATGCTAATAGTGCTACTTAATCCCATCACCATTGTTTACCTTATCTTGATGTTGGACTGAAGGACCCTGGGTAATTCTAAAAATAGCTTACATGCCTTGGGTATAAAAGAGACTCAGAGATCACATCCTGGGTCTGCAGTAATACAGAGCTATCAGCCAGACATTCTGCAAACTACACTACAGACAGGAGAAAGGACTGGAGCCAATTCATCATGGCACCACCACGAGGGACACTGATCTAGGATTCTATAGGAAACAACCCAGGGGTTTTCGGCTCCGGTTGGAAGGACACAGATCTGATCCAGTGACCATCTCTGAACCATGGATATGTTTGGAGAAAGCCAGGTATGGGACCCACTGGTCGCCTGGTTCCATGGAGATGGTCAGATAAGCCAGGTGGTGGCTCTTGTGTCAACTGGCTTTGGACCTTGTATGGACTCTATGGTTCATCCACAGATGGAGTAGCGACCCTGGGAGCTCTGACATCGTGTCATACTGGAAATACGAGGAGACACAGTGATCTTTTATATGCGCCCATGTAACCAAACAATTCCAGCCATGGTGAGATTGTTCTGTTTGCGATTGTCTGTTGTGGTTCAATAAAGTATTGCCATACTGTTTTACCTTAACCCTGTGTTGTCTGTGTAGTGTATTGCCCACGGGGAGATAGAGCGGGCGTTCAGTGGTATGAGCCGTGGTCCATGCAGTCTTGCTAAAGACAGCCGGGCCAGCGGACGAGAGCACCCACTGACCCCGTTTCTCCACAACAGCTTCTTATATTACCCTTTTATGTGGCCTTGATGATCAGCCCATCTCTGTACATCTGATTTCTGTTGCCCTCATATTCCGAAGGTAAAGCTCTATGCAGATGCTCATTTCTACTATAGTGGCCATTACCAATCTATCTATATATAAAAACGAGTGTATGTGTGTGTATAGACGATGATGTCATAATGGTTGCCATGGTGACGATAATATCATAAAGCTTGCCATGGTGAAGATGATGTCATAATGTTTGCCATGGCGACGATGATGTCATAATAGGTTGTAATGGTGACGGTTATGTCATAATGTTTGCCATGGTGACATTGGTGTCATAATAGGTTGCCATGGCGATGATGATGTCAGAATGGTTGCCATGGCGAAGATAATGTCTTAATGGGTATATTGGCATGGAGCTATGGGATTGAGGATATGTATGATGGGTATATGGGCACGCGACTATGGGATGGAGGATGTGTGATGGGTATATGGGCATGGGACTATGGGATGGAGGATATGTATGATGGGTATATGGGCACGGGACTATGGGATGGAGGATGTGTGATGGGTATATGGGCATGGGACTATGGGATGGAGGATATGTATGATGGGTATATGGGCACGGGACTATGGGATGGAGGGATATGTATGATGGGTATATGGGCACAGGACTATGGGATGGAGGATATGTATGATGGGTATATGGGCACGGGACTAGCTGGCCTGGCATGGTATCAGATGTGCATCACCCTGTAACCATGAGGCTGGTTAAGCAAAAGAATAGCCTCGGATGTCGTCAGGTAAGACTCGTTTTTCCTGCTTCCACTTGGTTGACACAAACCACTTTCTCAGTCAATGGACTGGAACGTGCCAATCGATTTGCACCCCAAATCTAGTGTCCTCCCATGTTATGTGGCTACTTGTGTAATTGTTGAGCTTTCACTCATTTAGACGGTCCCTGAATGAGAGACTCTCTATTATGCCCATTTATGCTATGGAATAAGGCTAACAACATCAAACAACCATAATAAAGAGGTAGCCGGGTTGAGAACAAAATATTTTCAAATAAATACTCAGCTAATAAATTGGTATTTCCTTCTCTTTTCTCCTGGCTTTACATTTTCTTAGGCGTTTAATGTGAGAGAATCGCTTTGATAAGAAAAATAAATAAATTATGTAATATCCTGTTGGGAGGTGGTTGTGCTGTATGTTTCTATGTGTGGCCACCTAGTGGTAGTGATGTTAATTGCAGCCTTTGAATAGGATGAAGTTATTTTGAATTGAATTTGAATACATAGAAAACAGAGTCCTTAAACTAAGGACACAAAAAGTGTCTCTCACTATAAAAGGCTCAGTATGTTGTATATTTCATGGACAGACAATTGATTGTAACAACATACTGTAAATGCAATATTTTATTCTCCCTGTGGTGACGCTACAGGAAAACTGAAAACTTACTACCATTTCCCCCAAAGATTACCACTGATTACTAGTGGTCCTAGCAAAGAGAAAACTGGTCTGCACAGCTCCATTCAATATGTAGTGACCGCTGCCGCGTTCTCCATATCAGTTCGCAATCAAGAGAATAGGAGCTGTTCTGCAGGACCCAGGAGCGGCTGCTACACATTGAATAAAGAAACGCAGTGCAATGCTTACATACGGCCACCAACAAAGCTAAAAAAAATTCTGATAGGTGGGGATGCCGTCTGTTGGACCCCCACCAGTCTGATATTGGAGGCTTACCAAAGTCTAGGTCATCTTCTAGCCAGAACACTCTTTTAAGTGCCAACAAAAACTGGGGTTTCCAGAGTACAAAGCATCTTAAGGAATAAACATAAGCAGTATAATAAAAAGGATAACATTTATTACACAAAATACAAACCGTGAACAATAATATACAGTAAAATACAAGCAAAGTCAAGGTCATGGATTACATAGGAAATAGTGGTTAGAATAAGTGATAGCTTTATGAAAATGCTGCAGAATTCAGTGAATCAGAAGAGGAAGGAAGGAGGGAAATCCTCAACAAGGAGTCTGGCTGGTCACTCAGTCATGGAGAGGGCTTTCCGGGTGAGTAACTTCTGAGCACGAGTCTTGCAAGTAGCTAATGAGACCTGGTTCCTTAAAGATTTGTGTCTCATAGTTAATTGGCTTGTTAACTGAATTATCTTATGCCTGGATTTGCTACACAATGATGTGGAGACCTGCAAACTTTCATTCATTAGGTTCATTGATACAAGAGTCAGAAAGTAGGACTGAGTATTTATTAATGCAGATGTGGATCTTCTCCCTTCTCCCAGTACTCTATCCCCCATGCTAGCTAGGATCTGTCACATATGCACAGATTGGGGTATCATTTACACAGGTGGAGCTGTCATAACGACTGAACGCCTAAGACTCTTGTGGTCACGTGACAAGTCTAGGAATATGCAGTTGTAGCATTGCTTTAGGTATTTACCACTTTATGCTATGGGAATCAGCTACTTGTGCAAGGGAATAAAACTGAAGAGAGAAAGGGGCACTTTAAAACTAAAGGGTCGGGGTTCCCAGAGAATGTTATAAAGTGGCCCATTTCATGTTATTCAAATTGCAGCCCATCCTAGTCATGTGTCAGTACACGTTGCAGTGTCAAGAAACACAGCTCCTGAAATCTGTGTCTCAACTGACAGATTTCTCGTATACACAGGTACTGGTGAGCCGCTAAACAAGGGCTATGACAGGAGAAGAAATAAAACTAACTTCTCAGTTGACTGAGCACAGATGACAAAGGCTGGAGAAAAAAAAAATATTTGTGCTCAGTCAGCTGAAGAGAAGACTTATTTCTTCTCCTGTCAAAACTCTTTTATGGCAACTATTTAAGTATGTGTGCTACCAATACAGCTGCTCTGTCAGTTGAGACACAGGTCTTAGCTGTGTTTCTTGAGACTGTAGCCTGTCCTGAAACAAAACTGAGATGCACTTATGTTTGAATAATGTGATGGGAGCCGTTTTTACATTCTTGTGGAACCCCTTTTAAGAGAATCTTAAAATTTACCAATGTTGTGTGTTAAATCTGTTTAATTTTAAGACTAATCTAAGTTTACCCCACCTATAGGTTGTCTTCCTTTATACCAAAAACATGCACCATGATTTTGGTGAATTGTGTCACATTTCAGCCATCCCTTACAGGTAAGCCACATCCTTTCAGTGATGTCAAGCCTCTTAGCTGGATAAGTCATAAAAATTATCTAAAACACATAATACATATGGTACAAGTCATTAAAGGCACTTTTTATATGCAAATGATGCCAGAATTCTGGTGCATTTAGTTGTCTAAATGTGTGCCTTACAACAGCCAGTGGTCATTCATAGTCACAGCTGCAGCTCCTGGCAAATACCTACTTACAGATAATGTAAAAAAATTACATGGTGGCCGGTTGGATGAATAACCATCCATGTAATACGACAACTCAAATCCATCAGAGAAAGAAATGCTTTTACAAAGTGAATCTGCCCTGGCTCATAGAGCAACGTCCTGAGTAGGAATCTCTTCTCTATCATATTCATAAGTTTGTACCCACAAAACTCAAAAAAGGCAGAAAACAGGATAAAACAATACATACTTCTCAAGCGCTCTCCCTTTGGCTTCAGCACAGGTCACTCCAGTGGTCATAATCAGGACCGGAAGAATTCATCTCATGCCTGTAACTGGCTTCTGATCTTCTGATATCAGGAAATCAAAACAGGACTTCATCAGATGTGTACTGGATAATGCCCCCTCCCCGTCATGGGGCTGCTGCATCCAACTATTTCCTGTCCTAGCAGTGATCACTGGAATCCAGGAGAATGGAAGCCAGTGTATCCACCAGTTTTTTTTTGTTATTTTAGAACATTTTATGCCTTTAGAAAAGTTTTTATAACTCAGACGTCCCTTTTTAAATCTTCAGAGGGCATGATGACTTTCCAAAACAGGAGGTATTTCCTCAGGATTCATGCTTCGTGGTCGTAGCAGAGGGACCACGTCTTAGTTTTTTAGTAATGACTCCCGAAATACAAAGTGACCATTTTGTAATGGGTGTCCTACCTTGGCCCTATGCAGGGTATGGAAGAAAAAACAAAGCACCACTGGACGCTGTTGGAAAAAAGATGTCTCATTGGTAGATGTTCAGACGCTTTATTGAGGCAACGCGTACATCGGAATAGTCCCTTTTGTAGCCAATGTATTATATCTACCTATCTTATCCTGTTAGCTTATCTCATACATCTGAGAGATAAAGGAACTTATGGATTTTTCTAAGGTCTCATTCAGACTTCAGTTTTTCACATGTGCATTTTATTTATATTTTTCACGGCATAGATAGAACATTGACCAATGTACCAATTATAGTCTATGGTGTTGTTCACATTTATGTGTTTTTTTGCTTACTGTGTGTTGGCAAAAAAAAAATTACGTAAACTTGTATGTTTTTACTTTGTCATTGAAAATCACCAGTCTATGGTCCAGGAAAATCACAGCCAGTAAACGGAAAGTACACGATGCGCTGTCCATTAAACGTTGTAATGGGAGAAGCTTTTTTAGCAATTTTTATTTTTCTCTTCTGGCATATGAGAAAATCACTGATGGTAAAAACGGACAAAAAAAAATGGAAATACTGATGAAATTCTGATCTAGCACATTGAGGGAAATCTCTCCACGAAGGAGAAATAAGCGAGAGTCCGAATAACTCTGGAATAGTGTAGTAAGTCCTCCCGCTCAGTACTGAGCATCCAGCCTCAGACCCAGCTTCTAGTAAATTCAATTAGGAAAGAAAGCCTGAAATGAATGTGATTAGATGTGCGCAGCGCTCTGCCTATAGCTCAGTATGTAGGTAGTGCTTAAGAGGACAAGCAGATGTTGGCCGTTCTCAGTTTATTCAATCTGATTAATGCAGCGTGGAGTGAATTACATTTGTATTTTTCCGTATTATTGCTGCTATTACTATTGTGTCCCTTTATTTGTGCTCTTAATTTTACTCCATTATGATTGCTTGCTGACCTTTGGCCCTAATTATAATATCTGCTATAGATCATAATAACAAACCTGTTCTCTTCTACCATTATTAATCTGGAAGAACTGAATTGCTCATATTCTACAGTATTTTGCTATAGTATTTTTTTTTCAAGGTTTTTGTGCACATTTGCAATCAATGTCTTTTAAAGGGAAAATTAAGTTTTTTTGTTAATATCTTAATTAAAATCCTCCTATTGTTTGGCGTCTACAGAACCTCTGCAGACAATGTGTCTCCATGGAAACAGATAACAAACAAACCCTGAACAGCTGAATCCTACACTCATATTTCCTTTAATTTACATACTACTTTATGCTAATGTAGGTTTGGTAGGTTATCAAGAAGTTAAAGACAGGTAGAAGGGAGGATGTAGGATCAGACTACACAGGGCTTGTTTGTTGTCTGTTACCATGGAGACACATAGATCTTTATACAAGCTATGGAAACAAATAGGTAGGAAACATTAAAAACCTTTACCACTTTGAGATTTTCTATTTTTGCGTTTTCATTTTTCGCTCCCCTTCTTCCCAGAGCCAAAACTTTTTATTTTTCCTTCAATATGGCCATTGGAAAGACTTGTTTTTTTTTTTGCAAGATGATTTGTAATTTTAAACGACTTCATTGATGTTACGATATAGTGTACTGAAAAATGGGAAAAAAAATTCTAAGTGCGGTAAAATTGCAAAACAAGTGCAATTCCACAATTGTTTTTTGGAGTTTTTTTGTACTTTAATCACTAAATGCTAAAACTGACCTGCCATTATGATTCTCCAGGTCATTGCGAGATTGTAGATACCAGACATGTCTAGGTTATTTTTTATTTAAGTGGTGAAAAGAAATTAAAAGCTTGTAAGGGAAAAAAATGGCGTTATTTTCTGAGACCCGTAACATCTCCATTTTTCATGATCTGGGATTGGGTGAGGGCTTATTTTTTGTGCGCTGATATTATTGATACTACTTTTGGTTACATATGATGTCTGATCGCTAGTGTTGAGCATTCCGATACTGCAAGTATCGGGTATCGGCCGATACTTGCTGTATCGGAAATTCCGATACCGAGATCCGATATTTTTGTGATATCGGGTATCGGTATCGAAACAACATTAATGTAAAAATGTGTAAAAGAGAGAATTAAAATAAAAAATATTGCTATACTCACCTCTCCGACGCAGCCTGCACCTTACCGAGGGAAGCGGCAGCGTTCTTTGTTTAAAATTCGCGCTTTTCTTTCCTTTACGTGAGTCCCGGCTTGTGATTGGTTGCGTGCCGCCCATGTGACCGGCACGCAACCAATCACAGCAAGCCGTGACGTAATTTCAGGTCCTTCAGGATTTTAAAATTACGTTCCGGCGTTGTGATTGGTTGCGTCGCAGTCACATGGGAGACGCAACCAATCACAGCAAGCCGTGATGTAATTTCAGGTCCTTAAGGATTTTAAAATTACGTCCCGGCTTTGTGATTGGTTGCGTCGCAGTCACATGGGAGACGCAACCAATCACAAGCCGTGACGTCACGGGAGGCTGGACACGCGCGCATTTTAAAATGGGCGCGTGTCCAGCCTCCCGTGACGTCACGGCTTGTGATTGGTTAATGGCGGCCATGTTGCCGGGACGCGGACCAATCACAGCAAGCCGTGACGTAATTTTGTCACGGCTTGCTGTGATTGGTCCGCGTCCCGGCAACATGGCCGCCCTGACCAATCACAAGCCGGGACTTCACGTAACCAAGTAAAAGCGCGAATTTTAAACAAACAACGCTGCCGGTTCCCTCGCTGAGGTCCCGGCTGCGTCGGAGGGTGAGTATAGCGATATTTTTTATTTTAATTCTTTCTTTTACACATTTATATGGATCCCAGGGCCTGAAGGAGAGTTTCCTCTCCTTCAGACCCTGGGAACCATCAGGAATACCGTCCGATACATGAGTCCCATTGACTTGTATTGGTATCGGGTATCGGTATCGGATTGGATCCGATACTTTGCCGGTATCGGCCGATACTTTCCGATACCGATACTTTCAAGTATCGGACGGTATCGCTCAACACTACTGATCGCCTGTTATTGAATTTTACTGCATTGTTGTGGTGATCAACTCTGGAGTTTTTATCTTTTTCTCGCTACGCTATTTACCCATCAGATTAATTTACTTAATATTTTGATAGATCGGACATTTCTGAATGCAGCTATACTAAATATGTGTATTTTTTATTATTATTTTATCTTCAGTTGGGCAAAAGGGGGTTATTTAAACTTTTATGTTTTTTATTTTTTTAAATATTTTTTTAAACCCTTTTTTTAACTTTTAACTCCTTCAATAATCTCCTTAGGAGACTTGAAGCTGTGATTATTTGATCGCCCATGCTATACTTAGCAGGGATTCAGTCCTGCTATGTGTAGCAGAAATCATCATTTCCTATGAACGCTGGCCACGGGGTGGCGTTCATGGCAGATCTGCAATGACTGGCACAGGGGTCTTCTACAGAGACCCGGCTGTCATGACAAATTATCATGTGGGTTGGTCTTGTGAAACTCTTCTGCTTGTCGCGTCTTAAATGCCGCAGTCAGAGTGTGACACCGGCATTTAAAGGGCCACTGTCACCCCCTCCAGCCGTTATAAACTAAAAGAGCCACCTTGTGCAGCAGTAATGCTGCAGTCTAACAAGGTGGCTCTTTTAGTTTTTGATTCATTTATTACCTCAATAAAGCGTTTTAAAAATTGGCCACAAATACCAGATATTGTACCTGGAGGCGGTCCGAATCGTCCTCTATCAATCTCCCAACTGCCGTCACTCTTCTCTTCAGGGGCGATGGTCGCCGCCCCCTTCGCGCTGTTGCTTCTTAAATCCGGCGCCTGCGCTGTGCGTGCCTACCTGGGGCAGGCGCAGTCTTCATTGTCAGTCACAGCTCAGACGCAGGGTGCCTGACTGCGCAGGTGCGGGCAGTGCGGCCACCCTGTTCCTGAATCCCCGCCCCGCACTGTGTTATTCATTATGCACAGTGCGGGGCTGGGGTTCCTGGGCATGCGCACTGCGCTTGTCAGACGCTCCCCCGGTCCCCCGCCTTCCAGCGTTGTTCTTTGTGGCTGTTCAAAACGTCGGCAATGAAACCTGTATATTCCGGCAATGCTGGAAGGCGGGGGACCGGGGGAGCGTCTGACAAGCGCAGTGCACATGCCCAGGAACCCCAGCCCCGCACTGTGCATAATGAATAACACAGTGCGGGCCCCAGGCAGGCACGCACAGCGCAGGCGCCGGATTTAAGAAGCAACAGCGCGAAGGGGGCGGCGACCATCGCCTCTGAAGAGAAGAGTGACGTCAGTTGGGAGATTGATAGAGGACGATTCGGACCGCCTCCAGATACAATATCTGGTATTTGTGGCCAATTTTTAAAACCTTTTATTGAGGTAATAAATGAATCAAAAACTAAAAGAGCCACCTTGCTAGACTGCAGCATTACTGCTGCACAAAGTGGCTCTTTTAGTTTATAACGGCTGGGGGGGGGGGGGGTGACAGTGGCCCTTTAACTTGTTAACAGCTGCTGGTGGATCGCAAATCCACCTGCGGCTGTTAGATGTACATTACAGGTTATCAGATCAGCTCAGCTGTCATCTGCAAGGAAAGATGCGGGCTCAGCTCCAAAGCCCGTGTAAAATGCAGGGTCGCGACCTTGGATATACCTATACGTCCAGGGTCGTGAAGAGGCTAATATTGAAATTTTCCAAAATTACCAAAGTACATGTATTAGGACAGTAAAAGTTGTTGGCGGAGCCAATCTGGGTCTGGTTTTCATGTTAGAATATGCTTTTCTTTGTGAAAGGAGAAGAAAAAATGTCACTAAACAAACTCACATACCTTCACGAGAGCATAGTATTCAGCTTGCGGACATATTGCTTTTTATACTGGAGACTCACAGATGCTTGTGAATGGCAGATGAGCTCATTCACATATGCAGGACAGAAGATGAAGGGTGAACACTGATCTGTAAAAAACGTCTTTATTAGTGGCATAAAAAGACATGGAGGCGGGCTAGCGCAGGTGACCGTGAGGACTACGCCCGTTTTGCATACACTCAACAATTCAACAGGTCAAGGTAACCATTGGTACCTGGACCCGTTGAAGGGTTTGTGTGCACGCGAACCGGCCATAGTCTGCACGGTCACCTGCGCTCCCCCGCCTCCATGTCTTTCTTAGTGCCACCCTTCATCGTCAATCCTGCGTATGCTTAGTTTTCACATGCAAGAAAAATGGACTGAGTTTCATCAGTGATTTTCATCAGAGTGACATCAGATTTTCCAAAGAAAAAATGATTATAGAGAATGATCGTCTACTGGAGGGAATATAGATCGCTATAGCAAAGCAGACTACTAATAAAACATTACTTTTAAAAAACTGATATCTAAAAAAATCCTCCTGGCTTTACACAAACAGACACATAAACACATAAAAAAACCTTCGGTATTGGCGTACAGAACCCTAGATATAGAATGCTGACTGAATTATGAATGAAGATATTGCAAGCACCAAACCGGTAACAATAAAATGTAAATACCGGATCAGTCTCACCCAATTGAAAACCTTTGTAAGTCCAGGGAATGCCCGTTGATGATCCTTTTTCCACTATATAGAGGAGGGCCCACTAAAATATGACCACACATTACTCCAAAGGAAGGGATCATTCAAGCCACAAATGCTTCCATATGCTCCCGACGAGTTTCTCCTCTCTATGTCATCAGGGTAGTTCTGTTGGTGGCATTATTGTCAGTGGCCTAAGAATCAGCCATACAGCGGCAGGCAGGTACGGACTGAGGGTGAAATTCAGCCCTGGCATTTGACATCACACAGGCCCATGTTGTCCCCGTCCCCAAGCACCAGATGGGATATATTACTAATATTACCCTGGATGAAGGACAGGAAGATTTTCTACAAGACCAATATTTCTAATGATACCGGTGGCCTGCTGGGGTAAGTGACAGTCAGTGACTTTGTGCTCCGTCACAGCTCTTAACAGTATAGGTGTCTTGAGAACACCGATTCTTTTAATAATGTAGCAGTCAAGGCAGCCCATGACCAGACAGGCCCTTCTGGCATTTGCCAGAATTGCCAGATGGCCAGTCCGGCCCTGGCGGCATTATAAATACAGCACCTCATCTGCGGCTACGAGTCTCCTACAAATGCCTTACTGTATTTACCCAGCCGCTGTTAGGAAGAAACGTAGGGAATCAGCTGTGATCTGAGATGCAACACAATGAAACTGAAAGGAAGAATAGGATTAAATATTAGAAAAATTTTTTTGACAGCTAGGGTGATCAATGAGTGGAACAGGCTGCCACAAGAGGTGGTGAGTTCTCCTTCAATGGAAGTCTTCAACCAGAGGCTTTCTATGTTGGTTTAATGAATCCTGCATTGAGCAAGGGGTTGGACATGATGACCCTAAAAGTCCCTTCAGATTCTAACATTTTATGATTCTATGATCCCTGTTTAAACTTACAGAGTCTACATTTTCAAGATCATATTGTAGATGGCATGGAAAAACACCTTATTAAAACGTAACTTTTACTTAATAATTCAATACAATCTATGATACTATTGACCACAATGGATTTAACATGTATTGTGTTCATATATTGTCCCAAGCACTATCTGCACATACAGAAAATACACACCAAAATGAAAAAGTGCCAATGCATTAAAAATGTTTAGCTGTCACCCATTTGAGCCAAGGGGTGTCCAGTTATGGAACTCCAGGGATGGACGGATCCTATCTCCCTTATTTTCTGCCCTGTTGGGCCCCGTGCATTTGCAGTCGCCTTAACAAGGGCAGTACCCAAATCGGCTTTATAAATCACCCCAGAAAAAAATATATGTCCCGCCCAACGCGTTTCTTTCTCAATAATGAGATGTTATCAGAGAAGTGTTGCTTGTATAGGGGAAAGAAGAGAGAAGAAGGAGGCATATGGTTCTTCTCGGAAAAATTGCCTCTATTCTAATAAAGTGCTGAGTGACAAAAAATGTGTATGTCCTCCATAGGAATATCTTACAGTGGTAAGTATCTCCTGAAAAAGGTGGAGAGTGTTACATATTTATTGTAGAGAAATGGGAAGAGATCCAAGGTGCCACCACACTGTTCTTTATGGTGAACACCAATGGACAATACGTGTTAAATCATTTTTGGTCTGTGGTCAATTCTTTTATTATATTTAATTGAATTAGTAAGGAAAAGTTATGTTTTAATATGGTGTTTTTCCATGTTATCTGCAAGGAAGAAAAGTATGGAAGAAAAATGTATATAGCTTGGCATGTAGCACCTATGCGTTTCCTTAATCATGGAATTTTACTCCGAGTTGGATAATTTCCATATTCTTACTTGTTTGTTGTTCATGGCAGTGGCTATATTTCAGGCGCCGGGAGACTTTGCGTTGCATTGGTGAGCTCCTTTTTTCTTATTCTTTTTAGGCAAAAAGACTCACAAATGGTGCTGCTGCTTTCTACTATTAATATCATCCCTGTGCTTGATTCCCAGCTACACTGCTCTGTAGTTCTGTGTACTATAATGCCATCTATGCCACCACTGCTACTTCTAAACATGTGCTACTGTGTATGAGGCACCATAACTGCTGGTCTCCACCCACTAGCTCATAGAAGACTGAAAACTAGAGAGAGACCATACAGAAGAAAAAACTGCAGAAAGACATGCATTGGTCAGAAATAGCATTATTTGTCATATAACCCACACGAGAGCTTATTCTAAAAGGTCAGATGAAATAGCAGGTTGACTTTAAGTCTCTGTCTATAGATTTCTCTACATAAAGTGCATGTTGCCAGTGGCAGAATATCATCAATATACAGCCAATGTTCCATTGTGATAAAGTTTTCATCTTATTGAAAGACATTGCATGCAGACATCCATTAGTAAAGGTAAAGCCATTTGATATAAAGGTGCTCATTTTTGTTTTGATGAGTTTCAATGATACACTCTAAGTTTGATTATAGGGCAGGGGAGCTGATCCGTGCCTCTTTTGTACATGGTCAAAATGAGAAACAATACAGACCATTAAAATAAAATGTGAGTCCCACGATCATGAAGCACAGACCATTTCAGCACCTGGACAGCTCCTGTTCTCAGTATACTTTGCTGTAAGTGCCCCTGTTCTTTGGTATCGGCTATACAATAAAATGAAAAGCAAATGTTTAGTCGATTGTTGCTTCGTCTTATTGACTTTTTTTTAAAGCCAGTCATCTTACATCATTCTTCTTGAGAAAGTTGCTAAAAGAAACTTCTGTAAGTTTAGTAACTTGCTCAAAGTCTAACCGTGTACTACTAAATTTCTAAGTTTTAACATGTGAACTGAACCAAACATCTTAAGAAATGCAATTCTTAAAACGTAACTGGTCAAAATAAAAGATGAGTGGACCAGGCAGAATTAGATTCGGCTGTTTGAGTGAATATTCCTGGGAAATTTGATTCAAGGAGAAGGTATTCTCCACTAATTTAAAGAGGTTATCTGCTCTTAGAGTACAACAAGTGACTGTAGACTTCAAATTCTTTACAGCGCATGCGCTGAGCACTGTGAGGATCCGCCGGTGTCGGCATATGTGATTTGCATCAATGCGGTCATGTGCCAACTAGACACTTATGGCCATACTCAATGCTAGTGTATCAAACAAGGCCGGACATATCTAGTCGGAATGCGGCTAGAAGTATGCATATCCCATACATGCAGTCACATGACTGCCCACTCTTGACTCCAACACCGGAGAATCCTCACAGTCCACATAATCCCTTGTTATGATCTGGGGTATTTTTAGACCCCAAAGCATAGCAAACAAAACTGTCTTGATCCGTTCCAGGATTTAGTCCTGTCTGCTCTTTTTCCGGGCAGATGATGTCGAGGGTTTACTTTTCTCTGCCTCACTCTGGGTTCAGGTTTGGTATTTAGCTCCCAGGCATCCTGCTGGTGGTGTCAGCTATAGTTCTGCCTCCGGCATGTGAACCTGACTCTGGTAACCCTTGATTTGTCCTGCTGTGATCCCTGACTTGCCCCGTGTCTGTTGTCTTCCTTTATCTGCCCTTTTCCCAGCGTTTTCTCAGTTTCTCGGTTTGATTATCTGGTTTCTGACTCGGCCTATATTCGAACTCGCTTCTGCTTTCTGTCTTTGTCTTTTCCACTTCTGACTGCCTGGCTTGCTCCTGACCATGTATATTGCTTATACCTTTTTGTACTTTGGCTCTCAACGTTTATTGTCTCGGCTTGTCTGACCACTCTCTCGTCACTTGGTGGCACCTGTGTTGCTGCTCTGTGGAGCTACTCTGTGTACGCAGTCTCACTTCCCTCTCAAACTCCCTCTGGTGGAGGTTGCGTTACACCGCACTGCAGCAGCATGACAGTAACATTAAAAAATCATTATACTTGCCTTACCTCTCCGGCATTTATGTTCCTCAACACTACATTCCCATCAACCACATTGAAATACCCTGCCCCCTCACAATAGGCTAAAGACATCTGGGCTTAAAACACCCAGGAGGATTCTGTGAATGCAATTGCAAACCGGGAATACAAAAGAGAGTGAAGCGATGAGAATAAGCATCTTTTTTCAACATTTTGATGGCCTTTCATGGTCCAGAAAAATGGTGGTCAGCAAAATCCAGGTGGAAACAAATTAGAAAGAAATAAGTATTTTGATGAATGCAGATTATTGGAAAATTCGACCAGAATTCGAGTCCAGTCAAATGTTTTCACTCACCAAATGGCTAGTGGTGTTACCATAATTGAAGGATCAGAGGTGCTGGTAACTAAAATGTAGAACAGTTACATAAAAGTAGTCCTGAGTCCTAAAGTACGTGTTCGAGAAGCTTTCAGGAGCGTATAAAGAAATATTTCACTTCCTTAAATGGTTCCCACTTTCAAATAAGGGAAATAAAATCTTCCTTTCATCCTCAATCAGCCCTTCCAGTCTAAAAATGTAAAAGCTAAGGCCATATATTTTCTCCGATATTTATTTATATTCAGGGTAGCCCGTTAAAGCCTGTCACTGTGCTAACCTATGTACTGAGGCTGTCCTATCAATCTTCCGCACCTGCTGTGAGTTCTCGGGCTGACATATTCAATGTACACAGAGTCTGATATACATCAGCCCTTTTCAAAATCTGATTTTGTGAAGTGTTTGGGGAACATTGTTTATTAATCCTTATTCCACTTGCATGCAGATCTTTTCTATCACTTCAAAGTTATCCTTAGTTTTCTCTCCAGGCTTGGATTTGGGGTATAAACCTCAATATTTTGGGGGTTCCTACAAATATGAAATCTTTGATATAGAAACTTTAATCATCGTTAAAAAGTAACTAAACATTTTGCAATTTTTTTTTAAATATATCTTTTGGTCTTTTTAATTTCAAGTAGACTTGCGGAAGTCCAGTTCCTGAGACCATCAATGATCGCTCTGTAGGGAGAAGTGCGCAAATCAGGGGACAAGAGCGCACAGACACTACCTGAGCGTTCCCACATAATAGAGTAAGGATACAATAAAAAGCTGATCCTTACTCCATCCGGTTACGCTCTTGGGCAGGATCTGTACCCTCTTTTCTCCAAACTTGCACACTTTGATTGTAAAGCAGATTAATGGGAGTCCAGATCCTAAGAACCCCGCTGATCACTCAGAAAACTTCGCTAAGAAGGGCACAGTTAGAGGACAAGAGTGCACACCTGTCTGAGAGAGCAGAGTATTGATACAAGAACAAGCTATTGTATCCGTACTCCATATTGAACACTCTCCAGCAGGAGCTGTGCACTCTTGTTTCCTAAGGTGCACACTTCTTAGTTTTTTTTTAACCTTTCTTGTATATATCAGAAGACCATTTTATATGGCAAGCATCAATCTAAAAACCAAACCTTTGTCATTTTTTTAAATATTTTTTGTCCTTTTAATTTGTCCATTAATTGAGGTCCAGGTCAGGAGACCCCCAACAGATCACTCAAAAAAAAACCCTAAGAAGTGTGCATCTAAGGAGACAGAAGCTCACTGCTCTTCGATAAGAGAGCACACAAATACAATCGAAAGCATAGACATCTTATGGTATCCATCCTCCTCTCTGTTCGCTCTCGTCTCCTAAGCTGCACACTTCTCAGTTTCTAAACCATCGTGAGGTTGACTTATGAACGAGATGAAGAAGAAAAAATCCCTACAAAATATGAATATGAATAAGCCAAGTAGTGACCATCTTACTGAAGAAGGCAGCAGAGAGCATAAGAATTAAAAATAGTATTATTATATGTTCTGCATTAATCTATATTTATCTATAAGGCACTAACTAACCTTAGATTATTGTGCAGAATAACAATTCAGCTCTTTTCATTACTGACCAATAAAAAAAAAAAAAAAAAAACTGTTTTGATAAATCACTGCCCCTCGATGCTTTTGGTTCCAAACCAATACATAAAAACTAAAAAAAATAAATAATTAAAATTATTTTGATAAATCACTGTCCTTCTATACTTTTGGTTACTGAACAATAAAAAGAAAAAAAAAAAAAAACTTTTTTTGATAAATCACTTCCCCTTTATCCTTTTGGTTCCAGGCCAATACAAAAAAAAAATAATTAAAACATTTTTGGTAAATCACTGTCCTTCTATCCTTTTGGCTCCTGGCCAATACCAAAAAAAATGAAAATAAAACCTTTGTTTTTAGAAATTGTTGTCTCTCTGGTTGTCTCCCTAAGGTTTCTGTTGATTTTCCTGCAGTAATGGCGTGCCGTATATCGATGTCACTGCTGCAACCAATCATTGACCACAGTCAAAGCTGGTTGTTGCATGTTTGGCGCAAAACCACTAAGGCCAATTTTTGGCTGCCGCTGTCATGTGGATATGATCCACGTCAAGACTGTTAGAAAATGGATAAAGACCAGTGGGTCACAGTAGATCACAGAGTATCAGGGACTCATCAGGTGAGTAATATTATTTTTTTAATCTATTTCCTCGTTCTTCAATGAAACATGGTGTCAATATAAAATAATAAAGTGGCTAATGGCTACATTCCTAGTGGTCTACAATGGTGAAGGTGGTTGCACCAGTGGTAAAGGTTCCAGCGTTGACTTTCCCTCACGCCTTGATTTTGCTCCTCCATCCTATGATAGGTCTGTAGAATACTAAGACAAAGACCATGTCTCCCCAGCAATCATGGAGCAGCGGAGCTAACCATAGTCATTGGTAAATTAGCATGATGTAGTATATGTGTGGTCTATCATATACCGGCTGTTATCATACAGTATATTCCTTCTATGCTGCTTGGTGTCAGGTTGTTTGGCTCGAGGATAGTAATATGACATTTCTGAGTTTCTCCATTTAAAAGCCCTCAAAGCAAGTGACATAAGCATCAGTTGAAACCAAAAATAGTCACGGCGGTAACATACAGGAGAAATTATAGCAGAAAACTTGTTTCCTTTTTAGCTTTGCTTCATTTCATCTCATGTCGCCTTTTCCGTCTTTTTTACCACTTTCTCAATTTTTTCCTTCTCGCTCTGAGCCACCCTCTTCTCGCCCGATTTATATTTATTCCTCTCGCTCTCGCCAGCTCTTGCCTACTGATTACTAATTCATTTATTTTCAATATTTAGGTTGTGTCTCACCTCTGCCTTCCGCAGAATTACATTCCATTAAAGCCAGTGCCAGGCTGTACGTGACTGTGTTCTCTGGCTGGGATTGATATTCCGCTTTGCTCTTTCTGAGGATTTGCCACTGGATTCTTTCCTCCTTGATATCACATTATGGAAGTCAAATTGCACAGGAGTAGAAAGGATAGCATTGTTTGTTGTTTAGTGAGAGCTCAATTTCCCCTGGGGCTTCTCTTCTTGCGAGCCAAAAACAGAAGAGAAAAAGAAAATTATTTCAACAAATTCATAAGATAGAGAGAAATAATGTAGAATAATAATAATAAAAAAACGTATTTCTGTCTCATCATAATGCATCAAAAAGCAGGACAATGTAAACCAATGTTAATGTACTAGAAAGGAACCAAGCAATCTGTACTGACAAGATAAGAGCCATTGACCTCACCTGATTGACTTTACCAGGCTTAACCCACAGGTTATCTTATGTGCTCTTTGGCCTTATACTCAGGGTATTTGAACATTTTCTCGTTTTTGTCTCCGACATCTGCCAGTGTTGTACTTGTCCCTACTTTACAATCAGTGGCATAACTAGAGGCTGATAGGCCCCAATGCAAAATTTGGACCTGGGCCCCCACCTGCATATTTGTCAGATGTATGGGCCCTTTTTAGCATTCCAGATCCTGTGAAGACATGTGTTCACCATCTCGTGTAACAATATTGTCACGCATCCTGTGCCCCTTTCCTTTGATAATGTCCCATATCCTGACCCTTTTCTGTAATAATGTCCTCCTTCCTGGCCCCTTCTTGTAATAATAGATATATATAAAGATAATACCTGCGCTTAGATATATGCACTTGTAAGATACCCCACAATGCAAAAAATTATTATAAATGGTTACCTTTTTTGTTGTTGGTATGCAAAAGGCTGGCTGGTGCTGTATGTTCAGACAGGCAATTTCAGGGCAATGTATATAGATTCAACTAAGATGAAAAACAAGGTATTCAATAATTCCCTTATTAAGCAGAAAGTATGAAAAAGTCTCAATTGGAATAAAATTCTACTTTTTGCAGGTGCGTACAAAACTATGTATCAAGCACAATAAGTGGAGACACGGTGGTAGATTTACCTACTAAACCGGTGTAATAAAAACGACAGGACTTATTAAATCAATAGTACCTGTGCTTAAGGTACACGTTGTTTCCGGGAACAAATGTCCTTATAAAGTAAAGGAATTTGAATGTTACTTATCTCCTTAATCCTGTATTGACGGCTTGCAGGAGAATTTCTGAGCGCACTGTCCCGGCCGGTGACAGGCGCTCGAGGTGCTTCGCTAGTACTAAGCAGCAGATTGCAGGACCTGCTTGACGTTCGGGTCACGTGACTAGCTTGGTCACGTGGTGCCCCTGTATGCAGTACGGCGTGCGAGGAGAGCCAAAAACCAACGCGTTTCGGAATGACAACGGATTCCTTCATCAGGGTTGGCTCCCTCTGCGTCACGGGGCTTTAAATACCCTCAGTGTATCAAGATCATAAGTTATTGAGTTATTAATCAAAAGCGAATAGTTCCACTTCATTATTTAACCCCTTGGGTTTGAGTGTGTCCAGTTCAAAAATCAATCTTGTTTCTTCTCTAGACATCTGTTTTACATAGTCCCCATTTCTCCAATCCTTTTTCACCACCTTTATGCCAGTTACTTTAACCCCTTGCAAGGATCCCCCATGGTAGGCTGCAAAGTGTTTGGACAGGGGGTGTTCATCATATTTATTTTTTATGTTGCGCAAATGTTCGTTAATTCTTCTGCACAGGGGGCGTTTAGTGCGCCCTACATATAATTTTCTACAGGGGCATTCGATCGCGTATATAACCCCCTGTGTGGTACACGTAATGAAATCTGTGATCTGTATTTGAATATTGTTCTGGGATGATACAGACTTTTGCTTTGATAAATGCAGGGACTTACACATTTTGCACTTCCGGCAGGGAAAAAAACCTTTTATAGATTGTTTAAAGTATCCCACATTCATATTTGGTTGTGCAAAATTCCGTGTTGTAGCAATAATTGTGCTTAGATTACGTGCTTTCCGAAAAACGAAACTAGGATGGTCTGATAATTTTTCCCAATTACTTTATCATCCTTTAGTAAGGGCCAATGTTTATTAACAATTTTTTTAAGTATTTTTATATTCGAATTATATTGGGTGATAATTGGGATAGACATTGGATTCGTTTTATTGTCTTTTATACTTCTTATCTAATCTGGTCCCCATGGCCGACCAGATTCGCGCCCAGTTATGCGAACCTATATGTGGGTAGGTGGGAGGACCTCCATATCTACCCGGGGGGTTCCCTGCGCACGGGTCTGGCCCTATGGCTGCGTTTTATTGATGATGTATTTTTTATATGGGAAAATGATGAAGATTCATTAAACCAGTTTTTAATCGATATAAATAAAAATGATTTTTATTTGCAATTTTCGGCTACTACCAGCAAAACTAACATACATTTTTTGGATCTTAATGTTTTTATTGATGAGGGCAATATTCATACATCTACGTTCATTAAACCAACTGATTCTAACAGTTTCATCTCAATGGGTAGCTGCCATCTACCAAGATGGCTGCTTAATGTCCCACGTAGTCAGTTTATGAGGTCAAATTGGAATTGCTCTAATAATGCAGATTATGTCAGGGAAACTAATACCCTTATTGACAAATTTTTACATAAAGGTTACAATCATCAGCATTTATTGACAACACAGGGAATAGTTCAAGATATCCCCAGAGAACAACTCCTCCAGGACTCGATAAGAAGTATAAAAGACAATAAAACGAATCCAATGTCTATCCCAATTATCACCCAATATAATCTTGGTAGATGGCAGCTACCCATTGAGATGAAACTGTTAGAATCAGTTGGTTTAATGAACGTAGATGTATGAATATTGCCCTCATCAATAAAAACATTAAGATCCAAAAAATGTATGTTAGTTTTGCTGGTAGTAGCCGAAAATTGCAAATAAAAATCATTTTTATTTATATCGATTAAAAACTGGTTTAATGAATCTTCATCATTTTCCCATATAAAAAAATACATCATCAATAAAACGCAGCCATAGGGCCAGACCCGTGCGCAGGGAACCCCCCGGGTAGATATGGAGGTCCTCCCACCTACCCACATAGAGGTTCGCATAACTGGGCGCGAATCTGGTCGGCCATGGGGACCAGATTAGATAAGAAGTATAAAAGACAATAAAACGAATCCAATGTCTATCCCAATTATCACCCAATATAATTCGAATATAAAAATCCTTAAAAAAATTGTTAATAAACATTGGCCCTTACTAAAGGATGATAAAGTAATTGGGAAAAATTATCAGACCATCCTAGTTTCGTTTTTCGGAAAGCACGTAATCTAAGCACAATTATTGCTACAACACGGAATTTTGCACAACCAAATATGCATGTGGGATACTTTAAACAATCTATAAAAGGTTTTTTTCCCTGCCGGAAGTGCAAAATGTGTAAGTCCCTGCATTTATCAAAGCAAAAGTCTGTATCATCCCAGAACAATATTCAAATACAGATCACAGATTTCATTACGTGTACCACACAGGGGGTTATATACGCGATCAAATGCCCCTGTAGAAAATTATATGTAGGGCGCACTAAACGCCCCCTGTGCAGAAGAATTAACGAACATTTGCGCAACATAAAAACTAAATATGATGAACACCCCCTGTCCAAACACTTTGCAGCCTACCATGGGGGATCCTTGCAAGGGGTTAAAGTAACTGGCATAAAGGTGGTGAAAAAGGATTGGAGAAATGGGGACTATGTAAAACAGATGTCTAGAGAAGAAACAAGATTGATTTTTGAACTGGACACACTCAAACCCAAGGGGTTAAATAATGAAGTGGAACTATTCGCTTTTGATTAATAACTCAATAACTTATGATCTTGATACACTGAGGGTATTTAAAGCCCCGTGACGCAGAGGGAGCCAACCCTGATGAAGGAATCCGTTGTCATTCCGAAACGCGTTGGTTTTTGGCTCTCCTCGCACGCCGTACTGCATACAGGGGCACCACGTGACCAAGCTAGTCACGTGACCCGAACGTCAAGCAGGTCCTGCAATCTGCTGCTTAGTACTAGCGAAGCACCTCGAGCGCCTGTCACCGGCCGGGACAGTGCGCTCAGAAATTCTCCTGCAAGCCGTCAATACAGGATTAAGGAGATAAGTAACATTCAAATTCCTTTACTTTATAAGGACATTTGTTCCCGGAAACAACGTGTACCTTAAGCACAGGTACTATTGATTTAATAAGTCCTGTCGTTTTTATTACACCGGTTTAGTAGGTAAATCTACCACCGTGTCTCCACTTATTGTGCTTGATACATAGTTTTGTACGCACCTGCAAAAAGTAGAATTTTATTCCAATTGAGACTTTTTCATACTTTCTGCTTAATAAGGGAATTATTGAATACCTTGTTTTTCATCTTAGTTGAATCTATATACATTGCCCTGAAATTGCCTGTCTGAACATACAGCACCAGCCAGCCTTTTGCATACCAACAACAAAAAAGGTAACCATTTATAATAATTTTTTGCATTGTGGGGTATCTTACAAGTGCATATATCTAAGCGCAGGTATTATCTTTATACATATCTGTTTTTACCCTTTTTTCCCATTGTGGTGTGGGATTATACTTGCAGCTGACTGTATGCACCTGCACTAGCGCCGCTACAATATACTTTATTTTCTTCTTGTAATAATACCCCCCATCCTGGAACTTATTCAGCAATAATATCCCCCATCCTGGTATAAGGTCTCCATCGTGGACCGCTTCCTGGTATAATGTCCTCCATTATGAGCCCCTTCCTGGTATTATGTATCTCGTTTGTGGTGTAATGTCTTCCATTCTGGGCCCCCTCCTGGTATAATGTTTCCCTTTCTTGGTATAAGGTCCTCCATTCTTCGCCCCTTCCAGTAATATATGTCCCCCCATTCTGGGACCCTTCCAGTATTATATGTCCACCAACCTGGTATAATGATCTCCATCCTGGGCCCGTTACAGTAATATATGCCTACCATCCTGGTATGATGCCCCCAATACTGGACCCCTTCCAGCAATATGTTTCCCATCCCGATGTAATGTGCCCTATCCTTGGCTTCTTTCAGTAATTATGTCCCTGTTCTGTCACACTTCTCCAAGAAATATATGGAAAAACCTTTTCTACTCACCTTTCTCTGCTCCCACAATGTTTGGCTTCCTTTTCATTAGCGGTCATGGAAACCAGCAGCTGCCATTTCACTGCCAGTAACCTGCATGCCAACATCAGCTGCCAGCCTCTGATAAGCCAGCACTGTGCATTGCAGTGCAGGGACCTGGCGCTGCAATACATCACAGCTGGATTTGCGTCCTCGGAGGCATATCCAGCTAAAATAACTGCTGGTGTTGGGGCTCCTGCCCAGGTTGGTCATAGTCGTACCCTCTATGACTGCGATCACTATGCCCCTGTTTACACTATTGAACTGACATTGGCGCATATATCTGTTCGTAAATTATTTTTGACATGTACCATATCTGTTGTGCCAAGTAACCAATATGACTGGTCTTTGTGATAATTTGCAGTATGAAGACCATACTTACCAAAATTGGGCCATCTAATACCCCTAAAAAGAGACAGCCCAGGAACCTCCCAGGGAACACCCTCAAGATTTCCACTGCTGTCCCTTTTATGCCCTTTCTCTTTTGCCCTTTGGTTTGCAGGATTGTCCTTGCAATACTGAAACTGCTACCAAGTATGAAAAACTAAAATTAAAATGTATAAATTATTGTTTTATTTATTAATTCCAGATATCTGGACAATTGCTCTACAGCCATATTATAAAGTTTGGTGTGTTGATAATTGGTCCGTGCTATGAATGAATTAAACTCAATTGCACATTTGACATTTAGAAAATTCATTTCCTGCAACCTTTGGTCCTGGCTCCTAGCACTCTGCTGCTCCTGGCATTAGGTCCTGGTAACATGTTCTATAACAGTTGTTCTGAGACAGACACGCATAGTGGAGGAAGTGCCAGTCATGATGAATGTCGAGCAGAATCAAGATGTAGATGTGTTTTACCTTTCCTTAAATTTGCTTACAGGGAATGTATTAACAGATATATGATTTACATCAGACTTTTGATTTAAATGTAATTTTAAAAATATTCAGGCATTTTTTTTTCATACTGCAATCTGTATATATAAATTAAAAAAATAAATCTTGCAATTTTTAAACTCATATTTAGACTCATATTTCCCAAATTTTCAGAGGTTTCATTATCATCAGATTGTAATGACAGGTAAACCTCTCTGCACTTCTGCTATGACATGACCCACAATATGAAATACATTTTTCATAGAATCTGAGTTATTCAATAAGTCATTTCTTAATGATAACCCTTTAAGCACCAGAGACGTTTTCATTTTTGCACTTTCATTTTTCCTCGCTTCTCTTCAAGAGCCCTAACTTTTATATTTTTACGTCAGCAAAGACGTGTGAGGGCTTGCTTTTTCATGGCATGAGTTGTAATATTTAATTACACCATTCATTTTGCCATCTAATTTAGTGTAAAACATGTGAAAAAAAATTTAAAAAATGCATTTCCGCCATTGTTAAACTTAAATGTATTTCATGGAATTTGCGATATACCAATACAGAGTGGCAAGCATTTGAGAAAAGTACAGGAAACGATACAAGTTTTTTTTAATATAAATCTCAAAAATTTGATGTGCCTTTGTATTTAGCCCCCTTTAGTCAATACTTTGTAGACACATCTCTTGCTACAATTACTGCTCCAAATCTTTTGAGATATGTCTTCTACTAGCTTTGCACATCCACAGGCTGAAATTGTGGGTCATTTTTCTGTGACCACTCACTCTAACTCGCAGCACACCCTACAGTATTATGGGCCCCCTGTCACCGATACAGTATAATGTCCCCCACAGCTCCTCCTCACATAATATGATATTCAGCACATCCCCAGAATATACAGTACAATGTTCATCACAGCCCCTTATAGAATTTGGTCAGCCCATTATATATGGTCACCACAACCACCTATACAGATTTGTCACCACAGTCCCCCATAGAGTATGGTCACCACAGACCCCAGTATGTCCCCTTCTGATTGTGGAGCCTACTGAAACAGACTTAGGTACCTTTTTAAATGCTTAGAAAGCCTTGGCAGATTTTTTTTTGTTAATTCTAATTTACTGAGATAATGACTTTTGGATTCTCATTGGCTATAAGCCATAATCATCAACATTAACAGAAATAAACAGTTGAAATAGATCACTCTGTTTGTAATGACTCTAAATAATATATGACTTTCACTTTTTGTATTGAAGAAATGAAAGGTCAAAAGGTTTAGGACGGTACATCTTGAGGTGTGCGACAGTCCTGTATATAGGAATCTCAGGATTGTGAGGTCTATAGCAGTGCGGTTCATTGGTATTTCTAATTTTGGCATTTCCCTTCTTGTAAGGTGATATACTGTTTGTCCTATATGTGTGTTTTTTCAGGCACCCTATTTTAACGAGTTTATTAAAAGTTAATTTTTAATCAAATAATCACATCCTGCTTTTCATACTATATTTGATTGGTGGTCACAGCTTTCTATAAGAAATGAAAAGAATAAACTTTTTGATGATATTCTAATTTAGTGAGAAGCATATGGACCTCTGCAAAAGTTTAGGCAAGCTTTGTGTGCTCAGATAACTTTGACCAAGGTTTCAGACCTTAATTAGCTTGCTAACGTTAAGACTTGTACACTATGATTATTAGTAAAGACCAGGTGATGCAAATTTCCCAGCTTTATAAAGACATAGACTTCTCTTACCTTGTGCCAAAATACAGCAGACATATAGGTTCTTCTAAGGAGCTGCCTAGCACTTTGAAAATTAAAATGGTGGAGGCCCACAATTAGGATAACAGGAACAATGGAGTTAACAGTAACAGTGGAGGTCAAGATAAGGGCTGGAAACATTTAATTGAGAGATGCTTGTAGGATTGCTACAGAGACAAATTAGAACCTCTTTTGACTGCAAAAGACCTTAAGAAAGATTTAGCAGACTCTGGAGTTGTGGTACATTGTTCTACTATTCAGAGACACCTGCATAAATATGGCCTTCATGGAAGAGTCATCAGAAGAAAACCTCTCCTGCGTCTTCACCATAACATTCAGTGTCAGATGTATGCTAAAGAACATCTAAACAAGCCTGATGCATTTTTGAATCAAGTCCTGTGAACTGATGAGGATAAAATAGAACTTTTTGGCAACAATGATCAAAGGTATGTGTGAAGAAAAAAGGGCACAGAATTTCTGGACAAGAACATCTCACCAGCCATTAAGCATGGGGGTGGATCAATCATGCTTTGTGATGGGGTTATGTTGCAGGCAATGGCATGGAAAACAAGTCATGTGTAGAGAGAAGAATGGATTCAATTAAATCTCAGTAATTTCTCCATGCAAAGATAACACCATCTGTAAAAAAAGCTGAAGTTGAAAAGAGGATGGCTTCTACAACTGAATAATGATCCTAAACACATGTCAAAATCCACAATAGACTACCTGAAAAGGTGCAAGCTGAAGGTTTGACAATGGCTCTCACATGGATGAGAAAGGAAATTAATTGAAAAGTGGAGGCCCAAATGTTAGATAAACCCCAAAGGTATGAAGAAGGGAAAGGTTATGGCCACACACATGCCCACACGGATGGGAAGTCGTTGGACACATATAACTAAGTTTCAGCTAATACCAACGCGGGGACTGTTTTCATATAGGCTTCGTAATACGCAGCACAGGAGAAAGTGTGACTTATGAAGGATAGTGTGCGAGACCATTCTGACCATGGAAACACTTTATTTAGGTCTCTTACCCAGCAGTAAATATATGGGTTTTAAGCCCTTTTGCCATGGTGGTGTGTTGCACAGTATTCTGGTTAAGTCAGAGTTGGCTTTAATCTGGGAAATGGGTACACTTTGTAGGAAAGGTCTAATACGAAGAGACTTGAAGAATTTCCAATTAGGTATTTTTAGTGTAATAACTTTTTTAAAACCTAGAAATGTTACACAATACATCTTGGAATTTATTGAGCCAAGAAATCAAAGCTAAGGAAGGAAATATCTGTAAATAAAAAAATATAGCAGTGCCAAAAGGAGGGCGAAAACTAGTAAAAAAAAAAATCCTCCAGCAACTCAGTAATCAAAATAATCAGAGTCAAGATCTAAAAGTCGAAATGGAAAACAATGAAATAAAATAATAACAATAATATTTATAATACAGCAAATGCTATATTACTACCAAGAGTCTAACTATAGAGGATGGATAGATGCAAAGGTTGCTCACGGTCCCTAGAGTCTGAGTTGCTCGAAAGCCCCCACTGCCAAATGATTGGGGGCTTTATTACACATTTTGCATTGAGACCCAAGAGCTTCAAATGAGACCTCTAGAAGCCGGCATTCACATAGCGCACACTACTCTACATTTATCATTTGTTTTTTCCCCAGAGTCTGAGTCATTTATCCCTCTCTGACAGCAGGGTCATGGATAAGTGTAAACGAGCGGTGGTAAGTATGTTGGCGCAAATTCCTGCACTGCTTCTTTTTAATGAATCGTTCTGCAGTTTCAGCTTATTGCAATAAGTAAAATGAAAAAAAAAAAAGCAATTGAGTTTTTCATGGCTGAGTGGGTGCATGTATGTGTTCTGGAGAAAACACATGACTCTACTTGTATATGTCAGATTATAATTATAGACCATAATTACAGTAAATGTGCGGGTCACTAAGCAATTGCATCCTCTATCCTCCAAGATAAATTAGATGTAGCTGTAATAGTACGGTATATAAAAAGTGCATACACATTTTACTAAATACTAAAATAGACTAAATTGAACAGTCTATAATCCAATATTGGCCCATACATCGTCCTTAGGATTTATATGGGTCTTAAATAATACAGAATACAATCCTGCCCTGCATCATAAATCATAGGTCTCTCCAGCTCGGTTAGATGTCGAATGTCACTATTATTTATTATCATTATTATTTATTATGCTTTGCTTATATAGTGCTATGTTATTCCACAGCGCTTTTCAGACATCATCATCACTGTCCCCAATGGGGCTCACAATCTAGAATCCCTACAGTATGTCTTTGGAGTGTAGGAAGAAATCAGAGGACATGGAAGAAACCCACACAAACACAGGGAGAACATCCAAACTCCTTGCAGATGTTGTCCTTGGTGGGATTTGAACCCAGGACCCCAACACTGCAGTGCTAACCACTGAGCCACCCTGCTGCCCTGAGGATGAATACCACTATTGGTATTGGAAAATTGATTAGATGGTTCCTTCTTAGCCAAATGCATCAAGGGTGTTCAAGTTGTGGCCACTTGGCATTAAACTTTAGCAAAACGATTCACATGACCCTGGTCCAGCAACCACAAATTGTAGTCCGTGCCCACCAGACTAGAGCCCTGTGAACCTGCTCCTCTCTGATGGCATCCCCTGCTCCTCTGCTGACTAGTACAGAAGGTCCAACGCAACTTCATTGGTGCCAATTACACAAGGGGCTGGGAATGCTGGCTGGTTGGAGAAGGTTTTCAGAGCTCTACACTGTGCACACTTATTAAGCATTTTTTTATGATTATTTTTATTATTAAATAACTGCAGTGCTGTCCGTGAAAGGTTAAGAAACCTGAAACTTTGATATTTAACCCCTTTCTGCCATCGGACGGAATAATACATCCGATGGCAGAAACTCCGCATCAATGTGGGCTCCGGTGGTGAGCCCGCATCAAAGCCGGGACATGTCAGCTGTTTTGAACAGCTGACATGTGTCAGCAATAGGGGCGGGCAGAATCGCAATATTAACTAGTTAAATGCCACTGTCAAACTCTGACTGCGGCATTTAACAAGTGATTCCGGCCATCGGGCCGGAAGTGCGCGCATCGCTGACACCGTCACGTGATCGGGGGTCAGCAATGCATTGGCATGACAACCAGAGGTCTCCTGCAGACCTCTATGGTTGTTGATGCCAGATTGCTGTGAGCGCCACCCAGTGGTCGGCGCTCATAGCAATGCTGCAATTCAGCTACATAGGAGGGATCTGATGATCGCTCCCATGTAGCTGAGCCGATTGAGTTGTGCCAGATTCTAGCCTCCCATGGAGACTATTGAAGCATGGCAAAAGTAAAAAAAAATGTTTTAAAAAATATGAAAAAAAAAAATCTAAAATTTCAAATCACTCCCCTTTCGCCCCATTCAAAATAAAACAATAAAAAAATCAAACATACACATATTTGGTATTGTCATGTTCAGAATTGCCCAATTTAGCAATTAAAAAAAAAAAGATTAACCTGATTGCGAAATGGTGTAGCGAGAAAAAAATTAAACCCCCCAGAATTACGCTTTTTTGGTTGCCGCAACATTGCATTAAAATGCAATAACGGGCGATCAAAATATCTTATGTGCACCAATATGGTATCTTTAAAAATGGCAGCTTGGCACGCAAAAAATAAGCCATCACCCAACCCCAGATCACAAAAATTGGAGACGCTGCAGGGATCGTAAAATGGCACAATTTTGGGTTTTTTTTAGCAAAGTTTGGAATTTTTTTACCACTTAGATAAAAAATAACCTAGACATGTTTGGTGTCTGTGAACTCATAATGACCTGGAGAATCATAATGGCAGGCCAGTTTTAGCATTTAGTGAACCTAGCAAAAAAGCCAAACAAAAAACCAGTGTGGGATTGCACTTTTTTTTTAAATGTCACGACACTTGGGATTTTTTTCCCCATTTTCTAGTACACAACATGGTAAAACCAATGATGTCGTTCAAAAGTACAACTCGTCCTGCAAAAAATAAGCTCTCACATGGCCATATTGTCGGAAAAATAATAAAGTTATGGCTTTGGGAAGAAGGGGAGCAAAAAACGAAAGCGCAAAACCGAAAAAAGCTCTGGTCATTAGGGGGTTAAAGAGGTAAAAGAGCGATTTTGTCTGTCTTAGGAGTAAATCTGTGTGTGCTGAATTTTTGTCCATCTATTAGCGTCCAGAATCATTAGTCAAGTAATAGAAAAACTTACGTTTTCCATTTCAATGTTTTTTTTTTATCATCTGTTAAAGTGAGAATAATAACCAAACTCCACAAAATGGATGAAAATACATTTCTGACACTTCAAAAAAAATATATCAGTGACCGATATATCCCTATATTCTTTTAAATAGCAGTCATCAGCTCCAACCATGGAATCTGTCAGTGGCCAATCCACCTTTTGGGAACCACAAAACCACAGCCTCCCAGACACTGTTCCACCATTAATCTATCATTTTAGAAGGACCCACAAGCTCTCAGTGGGGTTTAGGACAGGGAGGAAGGGGCCATGTCATTATTGTTTCATCTTTAAGGCCTTTGCTGGCAGCTGATGAAGTCTTGAAGAAGAGGTTTGTAAACCTTAAAGCACATTGACAAAAAAACGCACGTATGCTTCACCTCTGTGTGTGATCACATTTTTGGAACCTTGGGCATCGTGGACTTTGAACCACCGTATTCCTTATTGATTGCACTGCATCTCTCAGTAACATTTTTAACAATTTTTGACTTTTCAGAGTCAGTTAAATCTCTTTTTTTGGTCTGAAGTAAACAAGTTGCCTAATAATTCTGCATGCCTTGATAATGGGCAATAAATCCTTAGGCCGCACCCTCCTCATTACACAAATACACATCACCTGATCTGCTTTAGCCAATAAGCATTCACGTTTATATAACTTGGAGTTGGAAAATCTGCATAAAAATGATAATATGGTCAAAAATGCTCGTTTGTTAATTATTGTGCACACAGTTGTCATGTCGGACGCTGTTCACACTAGGGCGTCTGACAGACAGCGGTAATTCCTCATTCGTCCACTATATGCTCAGTGGTGCCGGCTAGATTGATCCAGATTGTCCGGGGTTCATCTGGCTGGTACTCGGGTTGGAGGCTTAGTCACGCCCATTGCCTTTAAATAGTTTTGCTGGGCTTTGGGCGTCGCCGATTATAGCTTGTGTCTTGTGCCTGGTGATCTCGGTCTGGAGTGGTGGTCTAGGAGAGGAAATATCGTATCTGGTGGTGTATTATCCTTCGTTATATTTCTCCTTCCTATATTTGTATTTGTTTTGCCCTGTGCACATTATAGTGTTTTCCTGTGTGTCTGCGGCGTGGTGCATTTTTCAGTTTTCCCTGTCTGTACTTTCTGTGGGGATTGGTGTGTGGTCTAATCACTGGGTGGCGGGTGGAGGTTTCAGCTTAGGGCTGAAACAGGAGACAGGGTCGGGCCTGGCAGCCCAGACATGCACACCATCAGTGTAACTTCTGGGAGAGGGACAGACAGGGTTTCCGTAGCCTGAGGGATATCACAGGGGCCCGGGAAATCAGCCATAGTCTACTCAGTACCCCCGTGACAACAGTGTAGTCTGGTGATGATGGATTGCCAATGTGGCTGCTGGGCCAGGCTACTACGAATCATTTTACTCAACTCAACTTGCCAAGTGTGACTATCCAGGAGGGGGTGTGCTGGTTCATTTAAATATTGCAGATAAAAATGTTACCAAGCCCCAGATACTGGCATCCATTTTCCTTTCAGAAATTCTACTCAATAATGTCTGTATTAAAGGATTCAGGATTGTCTGATATCAGAAAAGTGTAAATCTTATTTATAGGATATTGATGGGGTAGCTGGGATTCCAATGCATAGGGCCAAGGTGCAACACCAGACAGCAGATGGGCAGTGAAATAAGCCAGCCATATTTTCTTTATCTCATGCATTCTCTTTAAAATGTATTTCAATGAATCAAGCCATATAATAGGGGATAAGTTACTGTTTGCGGGGGTCTACCTGCTGGAATCCTCAGTGATCCTGAGAACACTAATAACCAGACTCTGCAAAGCACCCTTTCGAATGGAGCAGAGTTATGCATGCTCATCCTCTGCTCCATTCACTGCACATGAGATAGCTCAATACAGCTCAGTTAAAGGGGTTATCTAGTGTAAATGTATAAGTCTGCAGTCATCCTGTCTGCAGACTTATGAATCCCCTCAGCGCATGTACTGTGACCCTCTTCCAATTGAAAAAAATAGTTGGATCCAAAATGGCCAACTTCAAAACGGCCGCCATGGTCACCACCCATCTTGAATGGTTTTCCCCCCTCCCATATACTATTGTGCCACAAACAGGAAGTTGATACCACCAACCATTCCCATTTTATTTAGGTGTATCCATATACATGGCCTGAATATATATACGGTATATATCCAACTTATTTTAAAAGTAGGCAATGCATTTCCCTTTAAATACAACATTTGCATAAATAGTCAGGGGTGGGTCTATCTCAAAGTCACTGCTTTTTAAGCCGTGTTTTGACTTGGCTCCAATGAGATGAAACAAGGCAGCAAATTTCATTTTAATTGGTTTCATGATTATTCTATCCCACAGCCACCACTTAGCCCACGGGAAATTCTACGTTCTTATAAAAGGTTATTCTGGATCATATGGCAAAATAAGCTTAGCTTGACCTCCATACATCCTACATATCTGTGACAATAGGTAATGGCTGTATTTGGTTATTTTTGGCTGAATAATTTTATATGTTGTACTGGATTTAACAATGGTGCCACAACTTCTACTACATGCCAGCGCTGTAATACCCTATGCACCCGCTCTGAATCTGGGCTATATGTCGCGGCCTCACCCGACAGCCTTGTTGTGCGCTGACTCCCTCAGGCTTGTGATTTACTTTCTAACTAGATTAGAACAATTGATAAGTGAAGAGAGCGGTTATGTCAAACCAGCCTGCTCTGTATTTTCCATTACTGCCTGAAAACAAATGTGGAAACAGCAGAGCTACATAATATCATATTGTATATTGTTGTTGTTTTTTTTTTTACTTTTTTCTTCATGTTTTTTTTTATTATTATCATTCTCTGCTAGTTCCCTGAGATTTTCCAATGTAATATTATTACTAAAGCGCTGATAGAAACAACACAATTCTGTCTCTTGTACACAGGTTTCCGAGTGTGCCCACAGCTGATAAATAGTCACTCAGAAGTGCTGGAATAGAGGCTGATATATACAAAGGAACACATGGTTTACTCGGATTTATCATTGGGTACAATATCCAACCAAAGAATAGAAATGACCCTACTGGGGCTAAATCCCTGGGTTCGCAGAATATAATTCACCATTACATAAAGACTATGTTAACTACTTTTTTTTCCCATCAGGGAAATGTAAATTCTTTAACAGATAGTAAATTTGTCAAAATAAATAAAATTGATTGCTGAATCCGTATGTTGTTAAAGGGAACCGGTCATAACGGTAATCTGTAGGTAAATGAGATAACCGACTCACCTGTTCCGATGAGAGCACAGGACCTCAAATCCACAGCACATAGGCAATGCTATAAACCAGAGGTGTCAAACTGCATTCCTCGAGGGCCACCAACAGGTCATGTTTTCAGGATTTCCTTAGCATTCCACAAGGTGCTGGAATCATTCTGTGCAGGTGATTAAATTATCGCCTGTGCAATACAAGGAAATCCTGAAAACATGACCTGTTGGCGGCCCTCGAGGAATGCAGTTTGACACCTCTGCTATAAACCCTTCTAATGTGTCTGTAAACATTTTTTTTCATAAACATGGATGAGATTTGACAGGTTTGGAGTTTTTTGGATTAGAAAGGGTTAGTCCCTGGTGGAGCTCGAAGAAGAGCTCTTCGTGATAGAGAAGCAAACTGGATACTAATGCTCGATATTTCCCATACAGAGTTTAAATAAGCGTACAGATTAAATTTTACATTATTAAACATTGTATCTAATGTCTGTATCCCTGTTTATTTTTTCAGGAACTATTAATCTATTTAGTGATGTCATTGATCACGTGAGGTGGGGGGATGTATCGCTACTGGGATTTTAAATCCCTAGGTATGTTGTATGTGTCACAAATAATCCGCATCTTACTGAGACCTTTTCGCGGTGCAGATTGATTTTCACTTGGTGGGGAAGGGGTTAAGAGTTCCTTTTTGATGCTGCTGGGATTCCATACGCCTCTAGTCTGAGCTGCTGCAGCTCGCTGCCGTTTCCTTACATTATTAAAACTGACAGTGCCCATCTATGTAAGGCCAGGGTCACACTAGCGTAGAATACGGACGAGTGCTATGCGAGAAAGCATCACATAGCAGTCGGACCAGTGTTAATTTATGGGGCAGATCACATCTGCAATTATTTTCTCATGCCGAATCGGCATGCGAGGACAATAGCAGCATGCTATGATTGTCACCGACACTCGGCCGAGTCTCAGCTCACTCGCTCCCATACAAGTCTATGGGTGCAAGTGACAGCGCACAGTGTGATATACACCGACACCGACAGTGGAGGAGATGGAGAAATTACTTTCTTTGCCTCCTCCACAGCTGTGCTCTGATTCTTTCTGTGCGAGAGGCTTGTAACACAGTAGCATGACACTTGGCTCCCAATCGCAGCAGAGCAGGAGCCGAGGGTCATTAGCATATCGCATCCGATGCTCTTGCATTGCATGCCATACGCTAGTGTGACCCCGGCCTAACACCTGGTCCAGCCCGCAACTGGCAGTGCTCATCTGTTTATCTGCCGGTCAAGATCGCACCTGCCAGTGCCCATCTGTGTATTACCCAGTTCAGCTCGCACCTGCCATGCCCATCTATGTATCACCCGGTTCAGCTCGCACCTGCCAGTGCCTATGTGTGTAACACTTGGTCCAGTCTGCACCTGCCAGCGCCCATCTGTGTATCACCCAGTTCAGCTCGCACCTGCCATGCCCATCTATGTATCACCCGGTTCAGCTCGCACCTGCCAGTGCCCATGTGTGTAACACCCGGTCCAGTCTGCACCTGCCAGTGTCCATCTGTGTAACATCCGGTCCACCCCGCACCTGCCAGTGCTCATCTGTTTAACTGCCGGTCCAGTCTGCACCTGCCAGTGCTTTTCTGTTCCTCAGGTGGCCCCACCTGCATCTGTAGTTTCAGCATCCCTACAGTGAACAGTGCCTGCCTGAATTCTTTATCGCACCTACTAATGCCCATCTGTCTAACACCCGGTCCAGTCTGCACCTGACAGTTCTTTCCTGTTCCTCAGCCGGTCCAGCCCGCACCTGCCAGTGAACATTTATGTAACACCCGGTCCAGTCCACACCTGCCAGTGCTCATCTGTCTAACATTCAGTCCAGCCCGCACATGCCAGTGCCCATCTGTGTAACACCTGGTCCACTCCGCACCTTCCAGTGCTTTTCTGTTCCTCAGGTGGCCCCACCTGCATCTGTAGTTTCAGCATCCCTACAGTGAACAGTGCCTGCCTGCATTCTTTATCCCTCCTTTGGGCCGTACCAGTCTACCCGCTCTAAGGGGTCTGCTGCCACCTTCTGTAGGTCAGTCCTGGAGTAGCACCGGGAGCCACAACCTTGTCTCTCCTTGGATTGCTGTTTTCGCCTGCTGCCGCTTATACGAGGTCGGATTTGGTAGGCCACCTTGTTACACTGCTTCAGGTTTTCTGAGGGCTATGGCGCAGTGGTTCCACAACCTTGCACATTATAGTCTCCATCTGCTTCCTTTGAGTCAACTACCCGTGTTACTCCTATCCTTAGATTTTTCTGACAATGGTAGTCTACGAAACTGATATTTGTGCCACCTGAGTATGGCTGAGCATGAAAGCAGGTTGAGCTGTAGCATGTAGTATCAGGGCTCCCAGCAAGGAGGTCTACACCAATCCCTCACCCACCTCATCTTAATTTAAAGTTCAATTCAAAGCTGTAAATGCTGGCCCAGACCACGATACCTCATACCTGTCTGACTGCTGCAGTTCTGCTCTAAGTAATGAAATAGACAAGCCATTATTTCTTATATTTAGGAACTCTATAGCGACGGGGCCTGGTTTACAGGACTGGCGCATAGCAAATGTTGTACCAATATTCAAAAAGGGCTCTAAAAGTGAACCTGGAAATTATAGGCCAGTAAGTACAACTTCTATTGTTGGCAAAATATTTGAAGGGTTTCTGAGGGATGTTATTCTGGATTATCTCAATGAGAATAACTGTTTAACTCCATATCAGCATGGGTTTATGAGGAATCGCTACTGTGAAACCAATCTAATCTGTTTTTATGAAGAGGTAACTATAAACTGGACCAAGGTGAGTCATTGGACATGGTATATCTTGATTTTTCCAAAGCATTTGATACCGTGCCACACAAGAGGTTGGTACACAAAATGAGAATGCTTGGTCTGGGGGATAATGTGTGTAAGTGGGTAAGTAACTGGCTTAGTGATAGAAAGCAGAGGGTGGTTATAAATGGTATATTTTCTAACTGGGTCACTGTGACCAGTGGGGTACTGAAGGGTTGGTGTTGGGACCTATTCTCTTCAACATATTTATGAACGATATGGTAGAAGGTTTACACAGTAAAATAATGATATTTGCAGATGATACAAAACTATGTAAAGTAGTCAGTACAAGAGAAGATAGTATTCTGCTACAGATGGATATGGATAAGTTGAAAACTTGGGCCGAAAGGTGGTAGATGGGGTTTAACAATGATAAATGTAAGGTTAGACACATGGGAAGAAGGAATCAATATCACCATTACACACTGAACGGGAAACCACTGGGTAAATCTGACATAGAGAAGGACTTGGTGATCCTAGTTAATGATAAACTTACCTGGAGCAGTCAGTGCCAGGCAGCAGCTGCCAAAGCAAACAGGATCATGGGGTGCATTAAAAGAGGTCTGGATACACACTATGAGAGCATTATACTGCCTCTGTACAAATCTCTGGTTAGACCGCACATGGAGTCCTGTGTACAGTTTTGGGGATCGGTGCTCAGGAAGGATATAATGGAACAAGAGCAAGTGCAAAGGAGGGCAACAAAATTAATAAAGGGAATGGGGGAGCTACAATACCCAGAGAGATTAGCAAAATTAGGATTATTCAGTCTAGAAAAAAGATGACTGAGGGGAGATCTAATAACCATGTATAAGTATATAAGGGATCAATACAAATATCTCTCCGAGGATCTGTTTATACCAAGGAAGGTGACGGTCACAAGGGGGCATTCTCTGCATCTGGAGGAGAGAAGGTTTTTCCACCAATATAGAAGAGGATTCTTTACTGTTAGGGCAGTGAGAATCTGGAATTCCTTGCCTCAGGAGGTGGTGATGGCGAATTCAGTCAAGGGGATCAAGAGAGACCTGGATGTCTTCCTGGAGCGTAACAATATTGTCAGGTCCAGCGGCAGGCAGACCAGGCAGCTGCCTAGGGCCCCCCTCCCCCAGGGGCCCCCAGCTCATGCAGCCACTATGGGGCCCATGAGGCAAGGAGGCCCACCTGCCACCAACACTGACTCCCCCCACCGCCGCATTAAACTATACCAGCGTCATAGACGCTGGTACAGTTCAAAGCAATGATGGAGGAGAGAGAGTCAGCTGATGCTCCCTCTCCCATCATTCCCCTCTGCCTTTGACACTGCAGGTGCACGTGTCTCTTTTTGGCCTTGCTAACTATGTTACTATGGAAAATTATTTAGACGTGAGAGTCTTCAGTAGTTGATATCTTTTAACGACTAACTGAAATGATGGTAACAAATTGCAAGCTTTGAAGACTACGCAGGTCCCTTCATCAGGCAAAGACTAAAGCAAATTCTGAAGAATCACATACTTATATACAACACAGCACAGAGAGAAAGAAGGCAATAGATAGGCAAGTGACGTGAAGCAGAATTATCATTATGTGGGAGGGATAGCTATAGATATTGAAACAGTTCATAGATAAGAAGTCTTAATGTTTTATGGTCCTCTGAATGGGTCTGGTTCTATGTTGTGATGACCCCAGAAGGTCTGAAGAGCAAATTCCTTAATTGATGTAAAAAGACATAAATCCATGTGAAACATTCATTCCTGCACTGAGTGTGTCAAAGGTCCTCATGAGTTTACACTCACAGACTCTTCTGTCTTTCTGAGATTTGAAATTACCTTTTAAAACAAATAATTTCATGTCCATGAGGCTATGACCGGGGATACAAAAATGTTTTGCTACCGCTAGGTCCATTCTTTTTTTCTCTTATTGTGTGGCGATGAGAATTAATTCTTTTTCTAAGTTTTTACCCTGTCTCCCCCACATACAGACCCCCAGTTGGACATTTAGTACAAATTATTAGGTACACCACATTAGATGTGATGCAGCTGAAAGTACCTGGGATCTTGTAGTCCTGATGTGAGTTGGGGATCTTTATCTTGTCCGTAGTCATTATTAATGGACAAGTTTTAAATTTTTTTCTGGGTGCAAGGAAAGGTTCCTGCAGCTGTTTGAGAGGACATGGAGCTTCTGACAATAATACTTCTTAGATTTGGGGGCTGCCTAAAACACAGTAGTGGGGGGTCTGGAAAAATGGATTGTAAGCGGGCATCTATTTGTAGTAAAGGTTGTAATTTCTGTGCAGCTCCTCTTGGCACCTCCAGATTAGGATTGTAGGTGACTACAAGAGGAACCTGATTATAATCTTCTTTAGCTTTGCAATGTAGCACGTGATTCCTTGATATTCTGGTGTCTCTTGTAATTTGGTTCTCAATTGTTCTTGGATTGTAGCCCTGATGAAGGGACCTGCGTAGTCTTGAAAGCTTGCAATTTGTTACGATCTTTTCAGTTAGCCATTAAAAGGTATCAACCACTGAGCACTCTCATGTCTAAATAATTTTCTATCTACTGGCTAACACGGTACAAATATATATATATCTTTCCTGTATGTTACTATGTTAATTTGTGCTGTGGGTGAATTGAGGCCACTTTCCTGGTGTCTGTCCCTCATTTGATGTATTTTGGCAGCTTTTTCGGCCGTATGACCTGAATGGCGATCAGTTATGTTCAACGATTATTCAACTAATAAATCAGCGAATACTGCAAAATCAGCGATCGTAATCTGAACCGAATGTTGAAATATTCGCTCATTTCTAATCATCAATATGTAAAATCTTTTGCATGTATTTTCTGTAAACCAATATATTGCAGTCTCACAGATGCAATTAGCAAGTGCAGGGATCAGTAGGGTGTTTCAGTGCACTGGATGAAACCCACTCATCTGAAGACATTTCTCTGTAATTGCTTTTTCCATACATTCAGTAAGCAACAACCATGGAATTCTGTAGAACATGTAGCAGGAGCTAGAGCGATTCCTCACACATCCAGGACGGCTGACAGCCGACATTTACTGATCTATTGAGATATGGTGGTACACATCTGAATTCACACATGGAAAATTAAATTACTACCAACAGCAACAATTATTTGCACAAAACTACTAGTGTTTTTTCCAGATGAGGTTCCCTTTCCCTGCCGAGCTGGATCACTTCATCCCGATGGCAGTTAGCAGGGACAGTTAGATGAACAGCTGCTCTTTCCTGCCAGGGGGATGAGTAGGACCACGGCATTACAGAATCTTACATATCAATGCATCAAGCTGGCGTTCTGTACACGGCTTGGGTGTGACTGGACCAAGAGTAACTCAACGTGTTACAAAATTAAGTGGGTTGTAGCAGTTGGATAATTGATACTCTGCATCATGGTGGTGTCAATAAAGAAGCCAAGCAAGGAGCCTGGGCAGAGGCGTAGAACAAAATGACCTTGAATTAAACTGTTCGTTCTTATTAATAGCTTATGCTCCGAGCAGTCTGTGGTTGACTGTGTTATAGACAGTCGGTGTCACCAGCACAGAAAAGAAAGTGCTTTACCAGTTTCAATAGCCTTCTGCCTCAATTTCTCACTTCCTATGCATGGACACAATGCTCGTAAATAGTTAAAGAACCACTAACTGTTAACTACTACTTATTGTGTGATATTCATATAAGAATGTTGTAGGGATCCACACTCAAACAGCATTCACACAGGCAATGCGGTTTGGGCAAATATGTGCAGTTTTACAGCTTCCCTAAAACTCCAAAGGGATTCAAAGTTCCATCAGCAAGCACATATATGTCAGTGCTGGCTCTCCCGAACAGATTACCGTCTTTTCTTCAAGAGCAAAATGTATAGATAAAAGAGGTATGGTTCTACCATGTCTCGATATCCCCATCAGCCTGAGTTCCAGCGCCAAACAGAAGTATTCAACTAGGTGCACAGTTCACATTTAATATGCTGCAGCTTCGACTCAGAATTCTGCAACTACAACACACAGACTGCTCAGTTTTCCTAGCTGACCCGTGCAGTCTCCATTTAGAGAGAAAACAAACAAATAAAGTAGCACTCTGTAGTACTAAAGCATGTAAATATGAAATCTGAATATCATTACTGCTCTAGATAATTTGAAAAAATGGAGATACTTAGCACATAATTTAGCCAATTCATGCATTTCCAGCAGCCAATGACAAAGCAATCTCCGGTTTGCTGGGAACCTACGTATCTTTCGTGAATACCTCCCTTAGGCTAAAGCCTAAATTTATGGGTATGTAGGAGCCTGCTGCAATTGAAACTACCACAAACTGGAGGGCGGAGTGATCGGTCAGAGGGCTAATATACAAATAACAAAAAACTGATTGGCACTTCTTAACCCCTTCACGCCACAGCCCTTTTTCGTTTTTGTGTTTTAGTTTTTCACTCCCCTCCTTCCCAGAGCCATAACTTTTTTATTTTTCCATCAATATGGCCATGTGAGGGTCGAGGGTGCAGGACGAGTTGTACTTTTGAACGATACCATTGGTATTACCATGTCTTTTACTAGAAACGGGAAAAAAATTCCAAGTGCGATGAAATTGCAAAAAAAGTGCAATCCCACACTTGTTTTTTGTTTGGCTTTTTTGCTAGGAACACTAAATGCTAAACCTGACCTGCCATTGTGATTCTCTACATCATTATGAGTTCATAGACATCAATCATGTCTAGGTTATTTTTTTATCTATGTGGTGAAAAAAATTCCAAACTTTGCTAAAAAAATTTGCGCCATTTTCTGATACCCGTAGCATCTCCATTTTTTGTGATATTGGGTCGGGTGAGGGCTTATTTTTTGCGTACCGAGCTGACATTTTTAATAATACCATTTTAGTGCAGATATGTTCTTTTGATCGCCCATTATTGCATTTTAATGCAATGTCGCGGCGACCAAAAAAGCGTAATTCTGGCGTTTTTAATATTTTTCTCGCTATGCTGTTTAGCGATCAGGTTAATGCTTTTTTTTTATAGATCGGGCGATTCTGAACTCGGCGCTACCAAACGTGTATGTTTGATATTTTTTTAATTGTTTTATTTTGGATGGGGCGAAAGGGGGGTGATTTAAACTTTTATATTTTTTTTATTTTTCCATATTTTTTAAAACATTTTTTTTCAACTTTTGTCATGCTTTAGTAGCCTCCATGGGAGGCTAGAAGCTGGCACAACTGGACCGGCTCAGCTACATAGCAGCGATCATCAGATCGCTGCTATGTAGCTGAATTGCAGGCTTGCTATGAGCGCCGACCACAGGGTGGTGCTCACAACAGGCCGGCATCAGTAACCATAGAGGTCTCAAGGACCTCTATGGTTACTATCTTGACTCATCGCTGACCACCGCGCGGCCAGAAGCGGTAGTTAAATGCCGCTGTCAGCGTTTGACAGCGGCATTTAACTTGTTAATAGTGGCAGGTGGATCGCGATTCCACCTACCACTATTGCACACACATGTCAGCTGTACATAACAGCTGACATGTCGCGACTTTGATGTGGGCTCAGCGCTGGAGCCCACATCAAAGGGGGAGACACGACATGTGCCGTACTAGTATGGGGCATGTCGTGAAAGGGTTAGTCAGAAGGCTGTGGTTTACAGGAGCAAACTGGGAGCAGCCGTCTCTATATATTGCAAACAAATAAAGTTGCAGTTTGTAACATTAAAGCATGTAAATATGAAATATATGAAATATAAATAGCATTACTGCCCTATATAATAAGAAAAAATAGAGATAGTTAGCACATAATTTTGTCATTTTATACATGCCCAGCAACCAACGACAGGGCAATCTCCGGTTTGCTGGGAAACACAGATTTCAGGGAAGCTTCACTTATCAGGCTGTGTGCTGTTGTTTCCATACAGTGAAGGTTTTATCACCAATTTATCACTGCCTGGACTACAGTTCCTGTGAGCACTGCTCTGACCACACCCCTTCCTCTGATAAGCAGCTCACTGTCAATAGACAATGTACAGAGAAAGTTGTGGTGTGGGCGGGAGCAGCTTTCTCAGCTCTGCTTCACGCTGCATTGAAACTCTGATTGTGTCACAACTGCTGCACCCAGTAAAATAAGTGACACATCGCTGGAATCAGGGTCTCTTATCCTACATTATGCTGCTTTCTAGTGATGAAGCAAAAATCTGGTGACTGACTCTCTTTAAGTATCTATTCTCTAACAAGGCAATATTTTTTCTCCTAGAAATGTATGAATAAATTAACAGGGTGTAACCCTATTTAATCTCAAATGGGGCTCTCCTTACACAGATAAACATTGTTATCACTGAATGCACAAGGCAATAGTTGTGGGGACTCACTCTTAACTGGTAACCCCCATTTGCCAATTTATTCTGAAATTTCCAGGAGGAATAACAGAGTAATATAACAATACAGATGTCCTAAAATTGATGTGTTACATGGGATACACTGCTACAATGGACATGTCAGAGCTCTTTATTAGCTAGACTGTATATAATTTGCTGAATTTTGAAGCAGAAGGCAAACTTTAATCCCTGAAAATGAAATGCATTTCCATCTCCCTTGCATACTACATTACTGAGCCAGTTTCTTTTATTCTGCATGATTTATTAGACATTTTATGTGATTCTCTTTTATTTGGGCAATTAATCTATTCTTAACGACGGTACACAAAAAGTATGCAAACACCACTAAAAACAAAGTAAGACTAATTCTGGAAGAAAAACCTTGAACACAACATCATTTTCTTTCGCCACTCATGTAAAACACTTGGATAATGGCTCCAATATAATCCGTTTTAATGGAGTGATAACACAAAAAAATGAAATTACTCCTACGCACGGGCTATCGATTTAATCATCCTTCAATTATTTCTCATACTGTGAGGATCACTCGGCTGCATGAATGAAACAGGATGAAATCATATATTCAATTAAGAAAATTTGTGAATGTCATATTCTAAGTTGAATGTATGGAGTTTGGAAATACATAAACGGCAAACAATTGGCTTGTATTTGTCGCTGTCCTTGTTTTATTTCTTGCTTTGCCTTTTTTACTTTTGCACGTTGAGATAATTACAATTGTAGATGCTTTTACCTAATTCATCAAACACCTACTGTGCCTATCTGTGCACTACTTGTTTATTGACACATTATGTACTTATTAATTCTACAATAACATTCACATATTTTTCTAGAGTGATAATAGAAGATCTGTCACGCATGTTTTACAGTAGATGGCATCATTCCTGGCCTGGACGAAGAATTTTGTGGAGAAGATTTACGTAAGAATGACTCACTTGTTTTAAAGGGGAACGTTTCTCCTTGTGGGGAGTGCATACCAGCTCTGGCATGCCAATGTAAGGAGGCTTATTCGTCAAGCAATGCTCCTCTGGAAAATTAAATTTGAAAATTGACTCTTCAGAGAGGAAGAGGGCTACAACTTTATAGCGCTACCTGTTGGAAACCACAATCCTACAAGTCACTGTCAACTTGCTTACCATAGGCGGTGTTATAGAGTTCTAGTCCTCTTCCTCTATGAAGAGGCAATTTGTATATTCACTTCTTTTAACAAATTCTGTACTTCCCTCACGTAATCTCCGGTCCTCCCAAGACCTCCTTCTCCCCTCCACACTTATTCGCTCCTCACCTAATCGCCTCCAAAACTTCTCCCGAATATCCCCCATCATCTGGAATTCTGTGCCCCAACATGTCCGGTTATCCACCACATTTGGATCCTTCAAACGGAACCTGAACCTCAAAGAAACTTACAATCTGTAATGACCGTGCTGCCTCCTCACCACCACTGGAGCTACTGCAAAGTATACTGCAGAGTATTAGCTCTTATGGTCAGTGGGGTCCTCTCTCTTCCTCTTCTGTAGAGTATAAGCTCTTATGGTCAGTGGGGTCCTCATCCTCTCCTGTAGAGTATAAGCCCTTATGGTCAGCAGGGTCTTTTCTTAATCACCTGTAGAGTATAAGCTCTTATGGTCAGCAGGGTCCTCTCTCTTCCTCTTCTGTAGAGTATAAGCTCTTATGGTCAGTGAGGTCCTCTCTCTTCTGTACAGTATAAGCTCTTATGGTCAGTGGGGTCCTCTCTCTTCCTCTTCTGTAGAGTATAAGCTCTTATGATCAGTGAGGTCCTCTCTCTTCTGTAGAGTATAAGCTCTTATGGTCAGTGGGGTCCTCTCTCTTCCTCTTCTGTAGAGTATAAGCTCTTATGATCAGTGGGGTCCTCTTCCTCTCCTGTAGAGTATAAGCCCTTATGATCAGTGAGGTCCTCTCTCTTCCTCTTCTGTAGAGTGTTAGCTCTTATGGTCAGCGGGGTCCTCTCTCTTTCTCTTCTGTAGAGTATAAGCTCTTATGGTCAGCGGGGTCCTCTCTCTTCTGTAGAGTATAAGCTCTTATGGTCAGTGGGGTCCTCTCTCTTCCTCTTCTGTAGAGTATAAGCTCTTATGGTCAGTGGGGTCCTCTTCCTCTCCTGTAGAGTATAAGCTCTTATGATCAGTGGGGTTCTCTTCCTCTTCTGTAGAGTATAAGCTCTTATGATCAGTGGGGTTCTCTTCCTCTCCTGTAGAGTATAAGGCCTTATGGTCAGCGGGGTCTTTTCTTAATCACCTGTAGAGTGTAAGCTCTTATGGTCAGCGGGGTCCTCTTCCTCTCCTGTAGAGTGCAACCTCTTATAGTCAGCAGGGTCCTCTCTCATATAGAGTGTAAGCTCTTATGGTCAGTGCTGTTGTCTCTGTCTCTTCTGGAGAGTGTAAGTTGTTATGGTCAGCAGGATTCTCTCTCATCTCCCCCATGTATATTTTCTGAGCAATCACAAGCTTTCCAATATTGAGATTCAGACAAATCAAATTTTTAGGGAAAATTTGTCGGAGTGGTAAATTTACATTTCAAAAAATGTACTCATCGTTACCGATGTCTTCTGTAGCTACTGGTTTTCATCGATGTTCACTAAAACAGGCGAATAGAAAGAATGCAGCACTTTTCTCTCTGTTTTAGACAAAAGTTTCTCTGCCAGCAACCACCCTCCCAACTTTTCTTTAAATGTATTACATCCACCTATCTGAAGAGGTATTGGGTCTGTGAAATGATCTTGAGAAGTATTACACTTCTCACATAGAAAGAGAACCAGCATCATAACATTCCTTAAACAGTAGATGACAATACCTAACTTCTAACCTAATTAGATTCATGGATGTGTCAATCATCTCCTGCTGCTTTTATCAATTACATACTGTAAAACGGCCTTGCATTGTCCAATTTGGAAAAACCCTGAACTCACCTTAATAAGTACTATAGACCATATCTGAAAAACACTCCAGTAATATTCACAACATATGTATTATGATAAACCTCTCAACAGTCCCCCTACAGTGTCAGATTTATTTTATTGTTAAAGTATCATGGTGACAGACTTTTTATTTATTCTATATTGGATTTATATATTTTGATTATTTACTTACATTTACATGTATTTTATTCATATATAATAATTTATTTACTTAATTGTGTTGTATTTTTATATTAGATTTACTTTTATTATTTAAGTCTAATGGTAGAGATTCTCTAGTGGTCATCTATCTGTGTACCTGTTTCTTTTAGAACCATATCAGCTGTGATTTGAAGTATATTGTCAGGTGACATCAAACCCAGAGGTTGGTAATGGAGAGGCGTATATAAGACACCCCCCATTAGTAACCCCATAGTCATATTGTATAAAAACACAGACACCCAGAATAAAATCCTTTAATTGAAAGAATGACACAGACTCCATTAATAAATCTTAATAAAACCATACTTATGACATCGCCGATTCCACAGACGCCATTGTCTTCTGCAAAAGAGTTAACATAAAAAACATTAATATTCCTCACCTTTCCACAGAGAAGATGATAATCCATTTGTCCCACAATGGGTCTGCTACACCTAGATGGCAGGCTGCATGGTTGCATGATGCGACCATACAGCCTTTAATCCAGCAGAGACACTGAGCAGCATGTGTGACCGCTGCCCAGTGTCTCCCTGTAAACTCCTGTTACCTGTCTGATGGCACCATGAGCGTGAGAAAGTTCTCACGCTCACGATGCCATCAGAAAGGTCCTGGGATTTCACAGCCAATGAACTCATTTCACCTTTCTAATGTCAGCGCGACAGACAATTGGAATACATAACCAGTCAATAGTAACATCAAATACATTCCCTTATTATATGTAAGTACCAAGAATAATATGTAACTGGATAGGACCATATACGACCAAATGCATATTCACTAGAGATAAAGCATGCAACAAAAAGCAGTCAAAAAGTCCAAACATAGAAATGTACATAAATACTTTATTAATACCAACAGGTAAGAAAAACAGTAAGTGTGGACTTCCCCATGCCAGAATACAGCACACAGAAGATGACAGGCAGGGGCATGTGTAGTACTGCTTCTACACTCACTGGCCACTTTATTAGGTACACCTGTCCAACTTCTTGTTAACACTTAATTTCTAATCAGCCAATCACATGGCGGCAACTCAGTGCATTTAGGCATGTAGACATGGTCAAGACAATCTCCTGCAGTTCAAACCGAGCATCAGTATGGGGAAGAAAGGTGATTTGAGTGCCTTTGAACGTGGCATGGTTGTTGGTGCCAGAAGGGCTGGTCTGAGTATTTCAGAAACTGCTGATCTACTGGGATTTTCACGCACAACCATCTCTAGGGTTTACAGAGAATAGTCCGAAAAAGAAAAAAAATCCAGTGAGCGGCAGTTCTGTGGGCGGAAATGCCTTGTTGATGCCAGAGGTCAGAGGAGAATGGGCAGACTGGTTCGAGCTGATAGAAAGGCAACAGTGACTCAAATCGCCACCCGTTACAACCAAGGTAGGCCTAAGAGCATCTCTGAACGCACAGTGCGTCGAACTTTGAGGCAGATGGGCTACAGCAGCAGAAGACCACACCGGGTACCACTCCTTTCAGCTAAGAACAGGAAACTGAGGCTACAATTTGCACAAGCTCATCGAAATTGGACAGTAGAAGATTGGAAAAACGTTGCTTGGTCTGATGAGTCTCGATTTCTGCTGCGACATTCGGATGGTAGGGTCAGAATTTGGCGTAAACAACATGAAAGCATGGATCCATCCTGCCTTGTATGGAGCATCTTTGGGATGTGCAGCCGACAAATCTGCGGCAACTGTGTGATGCCATCATGTCAATATGGACCAAAATCTCTGAGGAATGCTTCCAGCACCTTGTTGAATCTATGCCACGAAGAATTGAGGCAGTTCTGAAGGCAAAAGGGGGTCCAACCCGTTACTAGCATGGTGTACCTAATAAAGTGGCCGGTGAGTGTATATAACATCCATGTTGTGATAGTAAAAATATGAGCGCAAATAGAACCTATAATACTAAGGTCATATTAGACCAATAGCATGGACATTATGTACCATATAGATAAGTACCAGTGTACAAAGTATACATACCGAAGCAGATTTACAAACCACACACACCCACAATTCCTGTCCACCCCAGTCCTGCTTCGGTATGTATTCTTTGTATACTTTCACGGTGAGAAATTTTCTCAGTGCTCGCTCGGATTGCATTCATCTGATTAGCCCTTGGTAAGAAGACTTGCTGATCAGGACTGTAGCATTAAAGCTGGGTTGTGGTGAAGAAGTAGGGAGAAACAGTGTGCCTCACTAGCCGTGGGGTAAACTACACAGGAAGAAAACTGTGAGCAAAATGCTTCATACTGTAAAGGAAACGTCCATGAGACTGTGTACCCACTATCCCTTGTATGTAACCCTTACCAACTTACCATTCAGTAACGAGTTTATGTTGGAACGGAAGTCTCTCTCATTGAACTTTAAAACACTTGGTCCTGGCCAGCACACACCACTGGCTACAGGTGTAAGGCCCTCGTGGCACAAGTCTACACACCCAGCCAGGACCCACACTTTCATGTTGTAAGATCAGCCCAATGTCCTACTGATTTATGAATCTACCAGTTGAGAAGTATGTACAAAATCTTATGGTTTGTGAACTTTCAACTGGTTATTTCCATTCTACATTCTTGCCCATGATTCTATACTTTCAGTGGACGCAATGGAACATGAAATTTGCATTTTTGCCCCCAAGCTACTTCTGATGTTAACTGTGATGATCCTTAGCTTTTCAAGTAGCAGGGATAATGTCAGAAGGCTTCAGTGAATGCTAGAACATTAGCGATCAGGCAAGGAAGAGATCATTGATGAAGGTTACTTTGTTATAGACGAGTTAAATATTCAATAGAGGGTAAATGTCTGTATGTGAGAGGGGCATGTCTGAGACTGGCTGCCAGTAAGTAGCAAGAATGAGTAAAAATGATAGAAGCAGCATAAAACAGAAAGCAAATAAAGATGTATGCAAGAATAAAAAAAAGGTGATGTTGACAGAAGAGGTATTAAGATTATGGAAGAATATGAGTACAGTAATTTCGAGGAGGATCATAATACATGCTGTATTATAGCTGGAATAAGTTAATATTAAAGTAAGAAAATCCCACACACAGACTTGTTAGCCCGGTTCACTATGTATTGATTTAGGCCTTCGCCGGAATTTTTTGGAGAGTCTGAAAACTATACATTTTTGGAAAGGTTATAGTATAAGCAATACGAAAAACAATGTTTCCATTTGCCCCGAGTCCCACGTGACCGCCATATTGGATTTTACAAAATGGCTGACGTAAAACCAATTTTCGTTAATATCTCAGCTTATAAATAACATAAAAATAAAATTTGACAGCTAAACATACATTTTAGGGCTAAGAAATGCAATATTACTAGTTGCAGATGTGTTTTAGATATTTACTACAGCAGTTTTTTATAATTAATTAGTATTGACATAATAATACATAATGACAGGAATCACATGTTTTTTTTTTCTTTTATTACAGGAGTTGAACATGACAGACAAACCACAAGCTACTGAAGTCACTTGTGAAGGTGAGGCACCTATCAACTGGAAGCTATGTATGCTCTGTCAGTCTTCCAATGGCAATGAGAAGTTGGTGCAAAATCCTCGGATACAGTCTTACCAGCGCGTTTTGGACATAGTAGCAGAGAGGGCAAGTTTACAAGATGGCAACTATGTTGATATCCATCGACGGATTAGCAACAGGAAAGACACAATCGCTACACATCAGGCAGTCTACCATCGAAGTTGTTACACAAATGCAATTAACGACCAAATACAACGAGCCCGGGACCGTTATGCACATGCATTAGCTACTGGTAGCCACATTACCAAGAAACGAGGATTAAAAAGAGGATGTGCTGAAATGGACGAATCAGGTTCATTAACATCTGACTCTTCATCACCATTCACGAGGTCACATACATGGCCACTGGATAAGGAAAAATGTTTCTTTTGTCAGAACGATGAGAATGAGAAGCTTTATAATGTGAGGACAGTCAACGCAGGGAAATCGTTGAAACAAGCTATTGAAACATCAGATAATTTAACACTGAAAACAAGACTGAACACATGCATTGCACCAGGGGATGCACATTCTATTGACGTCCGGTACCACAAAAGCTGTTGGACAAAGCATGTTTTTCATGGACAACGAGAACGTAGTACCAACAGAACAGACCACAAAGAACCCTTATTACAACGTGCAAGTCTGCTAGAGTTGCTAAACCTAGTGGATATTCAAACACAGAACCAATCATATCTATCTATACAAGATATCGAAACCACTTATTTGAATATGCTTGGTATAGAAGGCGTGGAAAATCACAAACCTACATTCACTAGAAAGTGGCTCAAAGAAATTATAATGAATGCCTTGCCACATCTGAAATCCTGCCTTTCAAAAAACAGAAGGGAATCAGCAGTTCTTTATTCACCAGAAGCCTGTGAGGAAATCATGGTTAATTCTGCAATGGAATGTCGTAGTGATGATGCAGACAACATCCAGACAATCTACAAAGCAGCACAGTTAATTAGGAAAAGCATTGCTAATTTTACAACGGAAGTCAATGATAAAAACACCATAACGGTCACTAGTGACATACACGACGTTCCAGCAGAATTATATTCCGCTATCCGTTGGATCATAACAGGGCCGATTAACAGCCTTGAAACTCAAAGAAGGACCAAAATTGTTGACCGAGCAGCACTCACTATGAGTCAGAACATCATGTATGAATTCAAATCAAAACGCCAGGTCAACTACAAGCCAAAAACCGAATCATCAGTATTCAGACAACCCAACGCACGAGAAAACCCACAGGTCCTGGGGCTAGCTCTGACTGTTCATCACACCACTCGCGATAAGAAATTAATGAATCTTCTTAGTTCACATGGGTTTTGTGTTCCCTATGGCCGTACCCTACGAATGGAAACTGCTTTGGCTAATGCTGTTGTAGAAAACACCCGAGAGTTAAAAGGTCTTTACGTGCCACCATTCTTGAAGAAGGGTACCTTTGTGTTCTTTGCAGTTGATAACACAGACTTTGCAGAGGATACCCCTGATGGGAAAGGAACCACACATGGAACTATTACTGCTGTATATCAGCAAGTAGATGCTGTTGGAGAACCAGTTGCACCACCCTTGAAGATAACAGATGCCCACACTTTATCTGTCACTCCATACCATGTACATATGTTGCACTGTGACAAGCCAAAAGTACAACATACCCAAAGATCAGAACACTTTGTCACAAACAAGGAAATATCAGGTTCTTCCCAACTTTCACAATTTGGATGGATTGTTGCTACTGCTGTATCCAGAATGCAGCAACTAGAGAAAGCATCGAGCAAAATTCCTGGATGGTCAGGATACAACTCACTGTTGTCCGAAAGCAAGCGATTTACCAACGTTGGAGCCTTACCACTGCTACCAGAGCTAGCACACGAGTGGTCAACCTTGCTGACTGTGATCATGCAAGCAAGTGAACTGAGGAAGTTGACTGTTGGTGAAGATCATCCCACTGTTATTTCATTTGATATGGCTCTGTATGAGAAGGTTGTCCAACTTCTAGATGCAAGACCTGATCTGAAACGCACCGTTGTTCCACGACTGGGAGAGCTACATGTTGTAATGGCTGCCCTGCGCGCTCTGGGTACCTCTACGGAGAACTCGGGTATTGATGATGCATGGATAGAAGGTGATGTGTATGGGTCTGCAACAACAAGGCAAATACTGAAATGTACCCATTACAAGCGTGCTCTTCGTGCTCACACATATACATATGTTGCTCTGTATGAACTGTTGCTGGACGAGTTCTTCATTGATAATCCAGAACTAAAACAGGTGTGTTTGATGGCAACAGAGGGAATTGAAGCTGCCTGTTCTGAGGAAAACAAGAACACAAAAAGTAAGTCAGTGAAACAAGCAAGCACTTCCCTACTAGAGGCCTTGACCACTGCTGATATAATCACAGTCTTTCAAACATGGGTGAAACAGAGATCCAAAAATGCAATGTTCAAGTCAATGATGAACTACCTACAGCGAGTGGAAACAATCCTTTTATTTGTTGCTGCAACCAGGAATGCAGACCTTGAGCTTCATCTTCAAGCCGGAGAGCAGCTCAGCAAGCTCTTCTTTGCATTTGACCGGATGAAATACAAGCGATTGTGGCCAAGGTATATCACGGACATGCATGACCTTAAAATAAATCACCCTCAAACATGGGAAGAAATGAAAGCGGGTAACATTTCAGTCACGAAAAGTGCTATCCCATTTGTATCCATTGGGGCGGACCATGCATGCGAGCATCTGAACAAGCTGATGAAAATCCATGCTGGCATAGTCGGCATCTCGAACAATGCCAATGCTCGTCAGAGATTCTTCATGGCCACACCTGAACTCTCCCGAGTTGTCAAAGAATATACCAGACAGTTTGATTTAGAACGTGACAAAACCAGAGAGCATCACGATCTTGGGCCAAGTGCAGTCAAGAAGTGTCATCATGTTATTGACAAGATTAAGGAAGCAATTTTGAAACATGGCAACCCATTTGCTGTTGTAGGTGACAAGTTGCACAATGTAATCACCCATGCCTACATCCCTGATGAGTACGTAAAAATGATCCTGAATGCAGATGAGACAGGTCAAAAGCTGTAGGAAGACTATGTGTTGGCGCGAATCAATGGGGATGTTAGCCTATGGGCACCAGTAAAGAAGGAGTACAACAGGATGTTCATGTCGGCAAACAAGAAAACCACAGTAAAACTCCGAGACAAGACTGTTGATCTTAAGGAGACCAAGGACTTGTATGGAAGAATGATGGTTTTGGCAAGGTCCAACAGAGACATAAACCAGAAAGTGGCCATTGGGAACTACGAATTCACTCTGACCCCAAGAGCCTTTTTTGCTCCAGATGGTACAATGTTACCATGCCATGACAAATCAAAACTGATCAGTCTCCTTAACAAGTTGGTTATAGTAGAAACTCCACAGAAAGATCTGCAGCCAGAAGATAGGATGGACACAAGATCAGATGCTCCAAGTCGCAAGATAGCCCTGGTAGATGGAATGGTTCTTCTGCAAAAGATGGCCAAGAAACCGGCAACACTAGTGACAGTCAAAGATCTCAGTTACTGCTTCAATGACAGGCTTATGTCTCTCACAGAAAATTACGATGAAATAATCCTTGTGTTTGATACGTATAGGGAAAATTCTCTCAAGGATGCTACCAGGGATAAAAGAAGAAAAGGAAAGGCACCAATTCAGTACCAGGTCAGAGATGAAACAAACATTAATCATATTCCAATGAACAGGTTCCTTTCACATGACAAGACAAAGGCTGACCTGACCAACTATCTTGCTGCAAAGACTCTAGAGTTCAACAGTTCATCACAAAAACTGGTCATCACTTGTTCTTCAGGGTGTACCAGGAGCAACAAAAACTTAGTTTTCGACGACAACAATCACGAAGAAGCAGACACACTGTTGATCTACCAAGCTGTCTTGGCAACACAACGAAACCCACCGGATGCAAGGATGGTTTTCTTCTCCCCTGATACCGATGTACTGGTGTTGGTCATAGCTAACTATGACCTCATGCTGAAGAATACATCGATTTCAATGGTCTCTGGGATGATCGAGATAGAGCCAATAAGGCGAGTCATAGGGGCAGACAGAGCAAAGGCTTTGACAGCCTTCCATGCATTCACTGGTGCTGACACAACTGGAAGGTTCTCTCGAATTGGCAAAGCAATCTGGCTGCAAGCTTACATGAACGCAACACCAGATGTAATCAGTTCTCTGCAGATGCTTTCGACTGAAAAAGAAGTGAGCGAAACTATGTTGTCAACTCTTGCTACCTTCGTATGTTTTGCTTACTCTCCAAAAGGCATTTTTATTAAGAATATTCCCGAACTGCGATGGCATCTATTTTGCAAGCATATGGCAGAAAGTGACAGGTTACCTCCTACACTCGGAGCTCTAAAACAACATGTCCTCAGAGTCCATATCCAAGCCAGAGTGTGGGGACAAGCTAACATTGCTTTGCAGGATTCTCAGCTGGATCCCGAGAAGAATGGCTATCACAAAGGGTTGGATGGACAGTTGAAACCAACCATGACAGATGTTCTTCCAGCTCCAAAAGCAATAATCGAGATGATTAGTTGTCAATGCAAACATGACTGTTCTTCTTCAAGGTGTTCGTGCCGAAAAAATAACTTATCCTGTACCGATCTTTGTCAGTGTGACAGCGAGTGTATGAATGACGAGGACACTCAGACCAAATATGAAACTGATGATGACAGTGATGGTGGCGATATGTAAAGACACTCTGGTTGTTCAAAAGTTAAAAACATTAACTCTCTGCTTTTCGAGTTCGAAAATTTGTTCAAATATAAACCGATACAATTTGTAGTCGTATAGAGTATTTATTTGGATACCACTGCATTTCTTAGTACTCAAAATGTATGTTTAGCTGTCAAAATTTAAGTTTTACGTTACTTACAAGCTGAGATATTAACGAAAATCGATGTAAATCAGCCATTTTGTAAAATCCAAGATGGCGGCCACTTAGGACTCGGGGCAAATGGAAACATTGTTTTTCTTATTGCTTATACCATAGCCTTTCCAAAAATGTACATATTTGAAACTCTCCAGAAAATTCCGGCGAAATTACACAGTGAACCGGACTATGTATATATCCTTATCTTCCTTGGCTCAGCATATCCTGAGATTAGTGACAAAGGTTAATCAGAATTGAAAAAAAAACTTTGTAACATTCTGTTGGGAGATATACATGCTGTATGTGTCTGTCTATATGTTTGGACTCTGCAAAGCTGTTCTAGGACATTATGCTTGTATCCTGGCTGAAGGTTGCAAACACACTTACAAAATAAGGTTTTCCTCCCAGTGGAAGGAAAAGAGTGAAGATTGCACTGAATCACATGGAAGTGAGTGTTTAAGGCATACATTTTGCCTTGTACTTGTATTGGAAAGATAGGGCTTCAATGGGCATAGCTGGAGCGGAGGCCTGGACATGACAGTGGTTTGGTTAAAGGCTAAGAAAGGGTTAATAGGTAGTTTTGTTAATAAAAGGGTTAATTTTGTGGGTTTTACACGTCCACAAAACAACGTTAGGGAATGTGGGTTCAGAGTCCAGGTTAAACAGTTGTAGTCAAAAGTTTACATATCCCGGCAGAATTTTTGCTCTTTTGGCCTTTTTTGAGAGAATATGAATGATAATATCATAACTTTTTCTCCACTCATAGTTAGTAGTTGGGTGAAGCCATTTATTGTCAAACTACTGTGTTGTCTCTTTTTAATCACATTGACAACCCAAAACATCCAAATGACCCTGATCAAAAGTTCACATACCCCATTTCTTAATACCATGTATTCCCCCCTCTAACATCAATGACAGCTTGAAGTATTTTATGGTAGCTGTGGATGAGGTTCTTTATTTTTTCAGATGGTAAAGCTGCCCACTCTTCTTGGCAAAAAGTCTCCAATACCTGTAAATTCCTGGTTTGTCTAGCATGAACTGCGCACTTGAGATCTCCCCAGAATGGCTCAATGATATTGAGGTCATAAGACTGAGATGGCCACTCCAGAACCTTCACTTTGCTCTGCTGTAGCCAATGACAGGTCGACTTTGGCTTGTGTTTTGGATCGTTGTCATGTTGGAACGTCCAAGTACGTCCCATGAGCAGCTTCCAGACTGATGAGTGCAAATTTGCCTCCATTATTTGCTGATAATGTGCTGCATTTATCTTTCCTTAAATTTTGACCAAATTTCCTGTGCCTTTGTAGCTCACACATCCCAAAACATCAGCGATCCACCTCTGTGCTTTACAGTAGGAATGGTGTTCCTTTCATCATAGGCATTGTTGACCTCTCTCCAAATGTAACGTTTATGGTTACAGCCAAAAAGTTCAATTTTGGTCTCATCACTCCAAATTACCTTGTTCCAAAATTTTTGAGGCTTGTCTGAGCTGTTTTGCGTATTGTAGGCGAGATACTTTGATACTTTGTGGCATTTGCGCAGTAATGGCTTTCTACTGATGACTTGAGCATGACGACCATTTTTCTTCAAGTGCCTTCTTATTCTTCATCTTTTAACAGCCACACCACTAGTTTTCAGAGAGTTGTGTATGCACACACACTGATTACAAGCAAAGAGGTCACAGGTGAGGATGTTACCTTTAGTAGCTATTCAAATCCATTTGTGTCAACTTCTGCACATGTTATCAGGCCAAAATCACCAGGGTGTGTAAACTTTTGATCAGGGTCATTTGGATGTTTTGGGTTGTCATTATGATTTAAATAGAGAAAACACAGTAGTTTGACAAAAAAGACTTCACACAGCCACTAACCATGAGTGGAGAAAAAGTTTTGGTGTTATCATTCATATTCTCTGAAAAAAAGGCCAAGAGAGCAAAAATTCTGCCAGGGAAGGGAAACTTTTGAGCACAACTGTATATGTTGGAAATCAGCTTAAGACTGGGTAGGAAGATTGTAGGAAGGAATGTGGAAACGATGAGGGTATCTTAAAAAGAAGAAGAGAAGCTGTTGAAACATCATCATTAGTGATGAGCAAGCCCGTGGATGTTTGGGTTCACTAGGTTTGATGAATATACAGTATAAAGTTTGGTTCGGTTCCAAATTTGATCTCGAACTTACCCCCAGACCCGAACCTAATAAAAATCAATGGGGATCCAAATTTTGGAGCTTTAAAATGGATGTAAAATGGTCATAGTAAGGGCTTGGGGCTGCAAAAGGAAGCAAAATGGAGTTAAGAGAAGGACAATTGCCCTGCAAACAAATGTGGATAGGGAAATTATTTAAAATAACATAGAAGAGAATAAAAGAAAAAATAATAATCATGAACGAGGAGGTGGAGGTCCAAGTGGTGGAGGAGGTGGACATGGCATTGTAGGTGGAAGAGACAGGGGAGGATGCATCCAATACTGTTGTTGCGGTGGGGGCAGGGCCGGACTGGCCATCTGGCAATTCTGGCAAATGCCAGAAGGGCCTGTCTGGTCATGGGATGCCTTGTCTGCCATGTTGTTAACAGAATCGATGTTCTCAAGACACCCATACTGTTAAGAATTGTGATGGAGCACAAAGTTGCTGACTCTGTCACTTACCCCAGCAGGCCACGGGTATCATTAGAAATATTGGTCTTTTAGAAAATCTCCCTTTCCGCCATCCAGGGTAATATTAGTAATGTATTCCATCTGATTCATGGGGACGGGAACAACATGGGCCTGTGTGATTTCAAATGCCAGGGCTGAATTTCAGCCCCAGTCCGTACCTGGGTGGGGGGGGGGTTGTTTTGGTTAGGGAACTGACTTAAAAGAAAATAGAAGTAAAAAATAATAACAATCTAGAATCAGTAGGTGGAGGTCCAAGTGGAGGAGGAAGGTTGAAGTGGAAGAGGATGTTGAGGTGGAGGAGTAGGTGGAAGAGGCATAGGAGGAGGAGGTAGCCAACACAGTTTTTTTTTTCGGCGGGGTACTCTGAAAACAGGCCTTGCAATGCACTTTTTTTGGTTGAAAACAATGCAGAGAGCATCACGTATGGGACATGGCTGTTTTGCTGCTGGCAGCGGTCTAGCTGCTGCATAGAGAGAGAGGACGTGGTCGATCTGTGCCTACTATGCACCCAAATAAAACATCTTCCTCTGGTGCACACAGGTGATAGGACATTCTGTGTAATTTCGCAGGCACAAATACCGCTGGACAAATGGTGAGGGAGGCCAGAACAAGCAGAGGTGGTATTAGAATAGTTGACAAAGAGTGAGCTTCAGTTTCTTTGCTTTATCTTCCACCCAGTACCCTGCTGATAGCACAGATTTTGCACCTTCGACCCATGAGCAAATCATGCAAGCAGTCTGACCCCCAAGTCATGCAACAGTCACTTCTGCATTTTGATGCTTCTGCTGGATGTGATTCCGTGGGCCATCCACCTAACCCTGGCCAACAATTATAAGAGATTGAGTGCACTGATGCCCGACCCCTTGTTCTGTTGCCGCTTCTGATCGGCACTGACATCATCCCTGATGACAAATCCAGTGTCACAACAAGTTTTAAGTTTTTCTATTTTTCCCTCCCATTATTTTTTGTTTTAAACTATTGTTTATTATTTGCTCTTTTGTATTTAACATGAGAGCTCTAAACAAAAAAAAACTTCCACTTGTTTCATTTTTTTTCAGAAGATATTCCACATTATGTACTTAAACTTCATGGGTGCCAATAACGATGAGCAGGACTGTATATATTTTGAAAGTGTAGTTGATGTACTCCTACACTCATAAAGGCTTTGCACTAAATGCAAAGCCAGGTAAAAATTCTAAGAAGGGTAATCCAGTAATCCTTTTCAGGTGTCCGCTTCTTCTTCCCTGGGAGGCTGGGGGGACTGCCTCCACCTGCTGCCTGGAGCCCAATTTCCAGGTTCCTGCTCTGAAAGTGTCTAAAAAATGGGCAACATCCCCGTGTCACCTTCATCATCGGCCTGCTTCCGCATAGGAGAGGAGGAACCCCAAGGACTATATGATTTCTTGGAGGGGTAGCCCATTTTCAAGGAGCCTCTCCCATGCCCGTTCATTTTGCAAGCAGTGTTTATCCTGCTTCCTTCCTTCTCGGATCATACCCACCGCATACCAGAAGTGCTGTCTCTCCATTTTGAAAAATGTGACCCTGGTTCTAGCCGTCAGCTCTTGCATCCTTCAAAGCAAGTCTCTACTGCCTGCTGGTTGAATGACATTTGATGACAGGTCCCAAACTCTTCTATGAACCCTCATCTCTGCTGATAGTGATACGTAACGATCTCCTCCCGGGATTGCCTACCCTCAGTACATTGTGGCTAATGGGCACTCTAGCATGTCTTCAGCCCTGGTCCTGGCTCGCCTCCTTCTCTCTTCCTACCAGCCTAGGCCCCACAGTCTGCTCACTAGTAGCTGAATCCTTTCCCTCCTGTCTACAGTCTGCAAGAACTCCAGTGGTGAAGGCTGTGGCCTGGGTTCGGGCCTTGGTGGTTCTGGAAAAGTGACCAGTTCTGGACCACAGGCTACTGCCACCTCTGCTGTCGCACCAGCTTGGTCTGGATATTCCTCCGGTCACTCCCTTGGAGTCTCGTGGGATTCTGCCATCTTTGTCGCCTTCTTGCTCACTAAGCACGTTACACTGTATCAATTACGAATTAAAACAGGAACATTTTTGACTGCTTTTTTAGAATGTTATATACCACCAAAAGATAACAGAAAGCACGTAATACTCTATGGATGAATAATTGAATCCAAATTTTTTTTCAATGCTTTTTTGGAGTATTATATACCACTGAAATTTAACAGAAAGCATGTAATACTCTATGGATGACTAATTGATTCCAGAAAAATGTTTGAGCGGTTTCTTAGAGTGTTATATACAACCATAATGTAACACAAAGCACAAAATCCTCTATGGCTGACATATAGTCAATTATTTCACCATAAAAAAAAAAAAGAATGTGATCAATTGTAGCAGTTACTAGGGTTGAGCGAAACGGGTCGTTCATTTTCAAAAGTCGCCGACTTTTGGCAAAGTCAAGTTTCATGAAACCCGATCCGACCCCTGTGCGGGGTCGGCCATGCGGTACGCGACTTTCGCGCCAAAGTCGCGTTTCAATGACGCGAAAAGCGCCATTTCTCAGCCAATGAAGGTGAACGCAGAGTGTGGGCAGCGTGATGACATAGGTCCTGGTCCCCACCATCTTAGAGAAGGGCATTGAAGTGATTGGCTTGCTGTCTGCGGCGTCACAGGGGCTATAAAGGGGCGTTCTCGCCGACCGCCATCTCACTGCTGCTGCTCTGAGCTTAGGGAGAGGTTGCTGCCGCTTCGTCAGAAGCAGGGAGAGCGTTAGGCAGGGTCCATTAACCACCAAACCGCTTGTGCTGTAGCGATTTCCACTGTCCAACACCACCTTTGGTGTGCAGGGACAGTGGAAGCTACATTTTTTTTTTTTTCCTCAGCGCTGTAGCTCATTGGGCTGCCCTAGAAGGCTCCCTGATAGCTGCATTGCTGTGTGTACGCCACTGTGCAAACCAACTGCTTTTTTCAAAGCACAAATCCTCTTGTTCCTTCCTTTCTGCACAGCTATCTTTTTTGTTTGTCCACACTTTTTATTTAATTTGTGCATCAGTCCACTCCTTATTGCTGCCTGCCATACCTGGCTGAGATTATTGCAGGGAGATAGTAATTGTAGGACAGTCCCTGTTTTTTTTTTTTTTTTTGTGGGAGATTAAGATTGGCATTTCTGCTAGAGTGCCATCCCTGTGTGTGCCATCTCTCACTCAGTGGGCCATAGAAAGCCTATTTATTTTTTTGCTTGATTTGGGTTCTAAAATCTACCTGAAAAAAAATCACTACATCAATCAGTGGGAGAAAAATATTGGCCTCAGGGCTTGTGTGCCACTCCTGACTCCTGTGTGTGCCATCTCTCACTCAGTGGGCCATAGAAAGCCTCTTTATTTTTTTGCTTGATTTGGGTTCTAAAATCTGCCTGAAAAAAAATCACTACATCAATCATTGGGAGAAAAATATTGGCCTCAGGGCTTGTGTGCCACTCCTGACTCCTGTGTGTGCCATCTCTCACTCAGTGGGCCACATGTTATGACCCCAATGGCAGAGGGTCTCAGGAATAATGCTAAGTCAGTAAATACAGAAAACCAGCTCATAGGGCAGTGGTAACTGGGCTGACCATATAACTAATCCTAGCACCACAAATACCAGCAGCCGGGGAACGTTCCTACGTTGATCCTAGACGTCTCGCGCCAGCCGGAGAGCTAACTACCCCTAGAAGGGAAAAGAAAGACCTTTCTTGCCTCCAGAGGAAATACCCCAAAAAGTTGGATAGAAGCCCCCCACAAATAATAACGGTGAGGTAAGAGGAAAAGACAAACATAAGAATGAGCTAGGAATTTAGCAAAGAGAGGCCCACTAGCTAATAGCAGAATATAGAAAGATAACTTACATGGTCAGCAAAAAATCCTATCAAAAATATCCACACTGGAAATTCAAGAACCCCCGAACCGTCTAACGGCCCGGGGGGAGAACACCAGCCCCCTAGAGCTTCCAGCAAGGTCAGGAATCACATTTAGTACAAGCTGGACAAAAATGATAGCAAACAAATAACCCAAAAAACAAAGAAGCAAGACTTAGCTTAATTTAGCACGAACCAGGACCAGCAAACAGGAGCAAACAGAATGTGTCTGATAACACCGATGCCAGGCACTGGACTAAGGTTCCAGGAGGTTTATATAGCAACACCCCTGAAGTAACGACCCAGCTGGGTGCAGACAGAGGGAAGGAAATCCCAGAGTCATATCACTAGTAACCACTAGAGGGAGCCAAAAAAGTCTAATTCACAACAGCCATAGAAAGCCTATTTATTTTTTTGCTTGATTTGGGTTCTAAAATCTACCTGAAAAAAATCACTACATCAATCATTGGGAGAAAAATATTGGCCTCAGGGCTTGTGTGCCACTCCTGACTCCTGTGTGTGCCATCTCTCACTCAGTGGGCCATAGAAAGCCTATTTATTTTTTTGCTTGATTTGGGTTCTAAAATCTACCTGAAAAAAAATCACTACATCAATCAGTGGGAGAAAAATATTGGCCTCAGGGCTTGTGTGCGACTCCTGACTCCTGTGTGTGCCATCTCTCACTCAGTGGGCCATAGAAAGCCTATTTATTTTTTTGCTTGATTTGGGTTCTAAAATCTACCAGAAAAAAAATCACTACATCAATCAGTGGGAGAAAAATATTGGCCTCAGGGCTTGTGTGCCACTCCTGACTCCTGTGTGTGCCATCTCCCACTCAGTGGGCCATAGAAAGCCTATTTATTTTTTTGCTTGATTTGGGTTCTAAAATCTACCTGAAAAAAAATCACTACATCAATCAGTGGGAGAAAAATATTGGCCTCAGGGCTTGTGTGCCACTACTGACTCCTGTGTGTGCCATCTCTCACTCAGTGGGCCATAGAAAGCCTTTTTTTTTATTATTATTATTTGGTTTCTAAATTGTCCCTGAAAATTTTTTTTATCTTATTTGGTTTCTAAAGTCTCCCTGAAAAAAAATAAATAAAAATAAAACAGTGGGAGATTAATATTGCCCTTTCTGCTTGTGTGCCAGTCTTGACTCCTGGGTGTGCCATCTCTCTCTCTCAAATTGTGGGCCATAGAAAGCCTATTTATTTTTTTGCTTGATTTGGGTTCTAAAATCTACCTGAAAAAAAATCACTACATCAATCAGTGGGAGAAAAATATTGGCCTCAGGGCTTGTGTGCCACTCCTGACTCCTGTGTGTGCCATCTCTCACTCAGTGGGCCATAGAAAGCCCATTTATTTTTTTGCTTGATTTGGCTTCTAAAATCTACCTGAAAAAAAAAAAATCACTACATCAATCAGTGGGAGAAAAATATTGTCCTCAGGGCTTGTGTGCCAATCCTGACTCCTGTGTGTGCCATCTCTCTCTCAGCGGGCCATAGAAAGCCTATTTATTTTTTTGCTTGATTTGGGTTCTAAAATCTACCTGAAAAAAAATCACTACATCAATCAGTGGGAGAAAAATATTGGCCTCAGGGCTTGTGTGCCACTCCTGACTCCTGTGTGTGCCATCTCTCACTCAGTGGGCCATAGAAAGCCTATTTATTTTTTTGCTTGATTTGGCTTCTAAAATCTACCTGAAAAAAAATCACTACATCAATCAGTGGGAGAAAAATATTGGCCTAAGGGCTTGTGTGCCACTCCTGACTCCTGTGTGTGCCATCTCTCACTCAGTGGGCCATAGAAAGCCTTTTTTTTTATTATTTGGTTTCTAAATTGTCCCTGAAAATATCATTTTATCTTATTTGGTTTCTAAAGTCTCCCTGAAAAAAGAAAAAAGAAAAGAAAACAGTGGGAGATTAATATTGCCCTTTCTGCTTGTGTGCCAGTCTTGACTCCTGGGTGTGCCATCTCTCTCTCTCAAATTGTGAGCCATAGAAAGCCTATTTATTTTTTTGCTTGATTTGGGTTCTAAAATCTACCTGAAAAAAAATCACTACATCAATCAGTGGGAGAAAAATATTGGCCTCAGAGCTTGTGTGTCACTCCTGACTCCTGTGTGTGCCATCTCTCACTCAGTGGGCCATAGAAAGCCTATTTATTTTTTTGCTTGATTTGGCTTCTAAAATCTACCTGAAAAAAAATCACTACATCAATCAGTGGGAGAAAAATATTGGCCTCAGGGCTTGTGTGCCACTCCTGACTCCTGTGTGTGCCATCTCTCTCTCAGTGGGCCATAGAAAGCCTATTTATTTTTTTGCTTGATTTGGGTTCTAAAATCTACCTGAAAAAAAATCACTACATCAATCAGTGGGAGAAAAATATTGGCCTCAGGGCTTGTGTGCCACTCCTGACTCCTGTGTGTGCCATCTCTCACTCAGTGGGCCATAGAAAGCCTATTTATTTTTTTGCTTGATTTGGGTTCTAAAATCTACCTGAAAAAAAATCACTACATCAATCAGTGGGAGAAAAATATTGGCCTCAGGGCTTGTGTGCCACTCCTGACTCCTGTGTGTGCCATCTCTCACTCAGTGGGCCATAGAAAGCCTATTTATTTTTTTGCTTGATTTGGCTTCTAAAATCTACCTGAAAAAAAATCACTACATCAATCAGTGGGAGAAAAATATTGGCCTCAGGGCTTGTGTGCCACTCCTGACTCCTGTGTGTGCCATCTCTCACTCAGTGGGCCATAGAAAGCCTATTTATTTTTTTTATTATTTGGTTTCTAAATTGTCCCTGAAAATATCATTTTATCTTATTTGGTTTCTAAAGTCTCCCTGAAAAAATCATTTTATCTTATTTGGTTTCTAAAGTCTCCCTGAAAAAAAAAAAAAAATAGGTGGGAGATTAATATTTAACATTTGTGCTTGAGTGACAGTCCTGCGTGTGTGGCATCTCTGTGATTTGGTGCCACAGAAAACAGAGTGTGTAACATTGGGCCTGATTTTCCTTGTGGTCTCACCAACCTGTAAAGGGATATTGAAATCATACTGAAGTTATAGCTCACCGTGTAAGTTGTTTGACAGCAACAAATAAAGTTACTTTGGTTAAGTTTTTAAAACAATGAGGAAGTCTGGTGCAAGAGGTCGTGGCCGTGGGCGTTCATTGTCAGCTGGTAATGATGGTAGTGGTAGTGGAGCATCAGGTGGTCGTGGGGATAAAAATATTCCACCTAAGTCTGGAGCTGTGGAGACAGGTTCGTCGTCTGGCTACACAAGGCCTCGAACGCTCTCTTTTCTGGGAGTAGGAAAACCGCTTTTAAAGCTGGAGCAGCAACAGCAAGTTTTGGCTTACCTTGCAGACTCAGCCTCTAGCTCTTTTGCCTCCTCTTCTGAAACTGGTAAATGTAAAAACAGCGCGTCGCTTGTGGATGTTCACGGTCAGGGACAAGTCGCTTCCTTGTCCTCTTCAGCAAAAACAACAAGAGAGAAGGATGCAGCAGGCGACACAACGGGTTACTCCATGGAGCTCTTTACACATACCGTCCCTGGCTTAGAAAGTGAAACACTTAACAGGCCATGCCCATTACAAGTAGATTCTGACATGGAGTGCACTGATGCACAGCCACAGCCAGAGTACTATGCTGCTCCTTTGACTCAGACCACCACATTGCCCTCTCAGGGTACTGATCCACAATCAGACCCTGATGAGACTATGTTGCCCCGCCACGAACGCTATACCACCGACCGACACGGTGACACAGACGAAGTTGCACACGAGCTCGAAGAGGAGGTAATAGATGACCCAGTTGTTGACCCCGATTGGCAGCCATTGGGGGAACAGAGTGCAGGCGGCAGTAGTTCAGAAGCGGAGGTGGAGGAGGGGCCGCAGCAGGCATCAACATCGCAACAGGTTCCATCTGCCGGTCCCGTATCTGGGCCAAAACACGTGTCAAAGCCAAAACCTGTTGGAGGACAGCGTGGCCATCCGGTTAAAGCTCAGTCTGCAATCCCTGAAAAGGGATCCGATGCTAGGAAGAGTGCAGTCTGGCATTTTTTTAAACAACATCCAATTGATCAGCGCAAAGTCATCTGTCAAAAATGTTCAACTAGCTTAAGCAGAGGTCAGAATCTGAAAAGTCTCAATACTAGTTGCATGCATAGACACTTAACCACCATGCATTTTCAAGCCTGGACTAACTACCAAACGTCCCTTAAGGTTGTAGCACCCTCGGCCAATGAAGCTAGTCAGCAACGCAACATCCCTTCCGTCACTATAAGGCCACCATTTTCCGCACCACCGGCAGTATCTGTGCAGGTTTCTTTGCCAGCCAAAAGCAGTCAGGGTCAGGGAATCACCAGTTTTGTAGGAGGAAATATTGCATCTAGGGCACCGGCGGAAACAATACCGCCTCCAACCGTCTCTCAGTCTGCCATGTCCACCGGCACACCCGAAAGTTCCACGATCTCCAGCTCTCCAGTCCAGCTCACCCTACATGAGACTCTGGTTAGAAAAAGGAAGTACTTATCCTCGCATCCGCGTACACAGGGTTTTAACGCCCACATAGCTAGACTAATCTCGTTAGAGATGATGCCCTACCGGTTAGTTGAAAGCGAAGCTTTCAAAGCCCTGATGGAGTACGCTGAACCCCGATACGAGCTACCCAGTCGACACTTTTTTGCCAGAAAAGCCATCCCAGCCCTGCACCAGCATGTTAAACAGCGCATCGTCCATGCACTCAGGCAATCTGTGAGTACAAAGGTGCACCTGACTACAGATGCATGGACCAGTAGGCATGGCCAGGGACATTATGTGTCCATCACGGCACACTGGGTGAATGTGGTGGATGCAGGGTCCACAGGGGACATCAATTTCGGGACAGTTGTGCCTAGCCCCCGGTCGTTCGCACCCCCTCCTCCTCCTCCTCGTCCTCCTGCAGAAGCGACAGCTCTTCCACAGACCGCAGTCGGCCAACCACTCCATCGGCAGATGACACTGTTGCACACCAGTGGTCCCATTATGGGCCAGCTACTGGCAAGCGTCAGCAGGCTGTATTGGCTATGAAGTGTTTGGGCGACAACAGACACACCGCGGAAGTTCTGTCCGAGTTCTTGCAACAAGAAACGCAGTCGTGGCTGGGCACAGTAGATCTTGAGGCAGGCAAGGTAGTGAGTGATAACGGAAGGAATTTCATGGCTGCCATCTCCCTTTCCCAACTGAAACACATTCCTTGCCTGGCTCACACCTTAAACCTGGTGGTGCAGTGCTTATTGAAAACTTATCCTTGGTTCTCCGACCTGCTCCTCAAAGTGCGTGGACTTTGCTCTCATATCCGACGTTCGCCTGTACACTCCAGCCGTATGCAGACCTATCAGCAGTCTTTGAACCTTCCCCAGCATCGCCTAATCATAGACGTTGTAACAAGGTGGAACTCAACACTGCACATGCTTCAGAGACTGTGCCAACAGAGGCGGGCTGTTATGTTTTTGTGGGAGGATACACATACACGGGCAGGCAGTAGGATGGCAGACATGGAGTTGTCTGGTGTGCAGTGGTCGAAGATACAAGACATGTGTCAAGTCCTTCAGTGTTTTGAGGAATGCACACGGCTGGTTAGTGCAGACAACGCCATAATAAGCATGAGCATCCCCCTAATGTGTCTGCTGATGCAAAGTTTGATGCACATAAAGGATCAGGCGTCTGCACCAGAGGAAGAGGAAAGCCTTGATGACAGTCAGCCATTGTCTGGTCAGGGCAGTGTACAGGACGAGGTAGCGGGCAAAGAGGAGGTGGAGGACGAGGAGGATGATGGGGATGAGTATATTTTTAATGAGGAAGCTTTCCCGGGGGCACTGGAAATTGGTTGCGTGGCAAGGCCGGGTTCTGGTTTTTTGAGGGACACAAGGGACGTAGATTTGCCTGAAACTGCCCCTCAACCAATCACAACCGGAGATTTGACAACTGGAACTTTGGCCCACATGGCGGATTATGCCTTACGTATCCTAAAAAGGGACACACGCATTACGAAAATGATGAATGATGACGATTACTGGTTGGCCTGCCTCCTTGATCCACGCTATAAAGGCAAATTGCAAAATATTATGCCACATGAGAACTTGGAACTAATATTAGCAACCAAACAATCAACTCTTGATGACCGTTTGCTTCAGGCATTCCCAGCACACAGCGCACGTGATCGTTCTCACACGAGCTCCAGGGGCCAGCAGACTAGGAGTGTTAGGGGTGCACACATCAGAAGTGGCGTTGGACAGAGGGGTTTTCTGACCAGGTTGTGGAGTGATTTTGCTATGACCGCAGACAGGACAGGTACTGCTGCATCAATTGAAAGTGACAGGAGACAACATTTGTCCAGTATGGTTACTAACTATTTTTCATCCCTTATCGATGTTCTCCCTCAACCGTCATTCTCATTTGATTACTGGGCATCAAAATTAGACACCTGGCCAGAATTGGCAGAATATGCATTGCAGGAGCTTGCTTGCCCGGCAGCTAGTGTCCTATCAGAAAGAGTATTCAGTGCTGCAGGTTCAATATTAACCGAAAAAAGGACTCGTCTGGCTACCCAAAATGTTGATGATCTAACATTCATTAAAATGAACCACAACTGGATTTCGAAATCTTTTGCCCCACCTTGCCCGGCCGACACCTAGCTTTCCTATGAAAATCTCTTGCCTGTGGACTACTGTGAATTACTTTTCTAATGTCTAATTTGCTGCAGCTGATTGTCCAGCATACGACATGTTTACACCTCCCTAAATGGCCAAAGTCCCCACACGGGGCCGTGGTATCGCGACTTGGCGCAAGCACCCGTGAGACTGCTGTTTGTCTGAAGAGGTGGGTGTGCTCGCTTTTGGTCGACGGCATTGCTACTGGGTCCCTCATAGTACAATAAAGTGTCTCTGGCGGTGGTGGTGCGCACCCAACGTCAGACACACTGTTGTAACATGAGGGGCCCTGGGCCTGTACCGCCGGCCACAAGAGAGTTCACCCACCCCCAGGTCAAACATTGCTCTACCACTTCCACAGTTATCTCTCACACTTCCACCAATGTTTAGTCTATGCGCTGACATCCTTCCATACCTGCCACTGACAATACCATTGTGTTGACATGTATGATGGTACTTAACATAGTCAGGGGCAGTGTCCTCTATTTACCACAGTAAATACTTTGCGCTAAATTAGTAGGTCTGAAACAACGCAGAGGATCCCACCCCTGAACCTAATGATTGCACCCTTTAGTGTTTTTGTTTTGTTTTAATGCGAGACATTCACATTTATTTGTTGTTTGGGACTACTAACTGGCAGACACTCATTACAATCGGCCTCCGTTGACCAGACAACTGCTGCCCGTGTACCCCTGGAACCAATTATAAAGTGCCTACAGCCAGCCCATTTTATTATGTTAGGCCTTCGAAGCCTGTCTGCGGTCCCTCCTTCCACTCGGCCTCCACTGACCAGACCACTGCTGCCCGTGTACCCCTGGAACCTATTTTACAGTGCATAGAGCCTGCCCATTTTATTATGTTAGGCCTTCGAAGCCTGTCTGCGGTCCCTCCTTCCACTCGGCCTCCACTGACCAGACCACTGCTGCCCGTGTACCCCTGGAACCAATTATAAAGTGCCTACAGCCAGCCCATTTTATTATGTTAGGCCTTCGAAGCCTGTCTGCGGTCCCTCCTTCCACTAGGCCTCCACTGACCAGACCACTGCTGCCCGTGTACCCCTGGAACCTATTTTACAGTGCATAGAGCCTGCCCATTTTATTATGTTAGGCCTTCGAAGCCTGTCTGCGGTCCCTCCTTCCACTCGGCCTCCACTGACCAGACCACTGCTGCCCGTGTACCCCTGGAACCAATTATAAAGTGCCTACAGCCAGCCCATTTTATTATGTTAGGCCTTCGAAGCCTGTCTGCGGTCCCTCCTTCCACTAGGCCTCCACTGACCAGACCACTGCTGCCCGTGTACCCCTGGAACCTATTTTACAGTGCATAGAGCCTGCCCATTTTATTATGTTAGGCCTTCGAAGCCTGTCTGCGGTCCCTCCTTCCACTCGGCCTCCACTGACCAGACCACTGCTGCCCGTGTACCCCTGGAACCAATTATAAAGTGCCTACAGCCAGCCCATTTTATTATGTTAGGCCTTCGAAGCCTGTCTGCGGTCCCTCCTTCCACTAGGCCTCCACTGACCAGACCACTGCTGCCCGTGTACCCCTGGAACCTATTTTACAGTGCATAGAGCCTGCCCATTTTATTATATTAGGCCTTCGAAGCCTGTCTGCGGTCCCTCCTTCCACTCGGCCTCCACTGACCAGACCACTGCTGCCCGTGTACCCCTGGAACCAATTATAAAGTGCCTACAGCCAGCCCATTTTATTATGTTAGGCCTTCGAAGCCTGTCTGCGGTCCCTCCTTCCACTAGGCCTCCACTGACCAGACCACTGCTGCCCGTGTACCCCTGGAACCTATTTTACAGTGCATAGAGCCTGCCCATTTTATTATGTTAGGCCTTCGAAGCCTGTCTGCGGTCCCTCCTTCCACTCGGCCTCCACTGACCAGACCACTGCTGCCCGTGTACCCCTGGAACCAATTATAAAGTGCCTACAGCCAGCCCATTTTATTATGTTAGGCCTTCGAAGCCTGTCTGCGGTCCCTACTTCCACTAGGCCTCCACTGACCAGACCACTGCTGCCCGTGTACCCCTGGGACCTATTTTACAGTGCATAGAGCCTGCCCATTTTATTATGTTAGGCCTTCGAAGCCTGTCTGCGGTCCCTCCTTCCACTCGGCCTCCACTCACCAGACCACTGCTGCCCGTGTACCCCTGGAACCAATTATAAAGTGCCTACAGCCAGCCCATTTTATTATGATAGGCCTTCGAAGCCTGTCTGCGGTCCCTCCTTCCACTAGGCCTCCACTGACCAGACCACTGCTGCCCGTGTACCCCTGGAACCAATTATAAAGTGCCTACAGCCAGCCCATTTTATTAGGTTAGGCCTTCGAAGCCTGTCTGCGGTCCCTCCTTCCACTAGGCCTCCACTGACCAGACCACTGCTGCCCGTGTACCCCTGGAACCTATTTTACAGTGCATAGAGCCTGCCCATTTTATTATGTTAGGCCTTCGAAGCCTGTCTGCGGTCCCTCCTTCCACTCGGCCTCCACTGACCAGACCACTGCTGCCCGTGTACCCCTGGAACCAATTATAAAGTGCCTACAGCCAGCCCATTTTATTATGTTAGGCCTTCGAAGCCTGTCTGCGGTCCCTCCTTCCACTAGTCCTCCACTGACCAGACCACTGCTGCCCGTGTGCCCCTGGAACCAATTATAAAGTGCCTACAGCCAGCCCATTTTATTAGGTTAGGCCTTCGAAGCCTGTCTGCGGTCCCTCCTTCCACTAGGCCTCCACTGACCAGACCACTGCTGCCCATGTACCCCTGGAACCTATTTTTCAGTGAATAGAGCCTGCCCATTTTATTATGTTAGGCCTTCGAAGCCTGTCTGCGGTCCCTCCTTCCACTCGGCCTCCACTGACCAGACCACTGGTGCCCGTGTACCCCTGGAATCAATTATAAAGTGCCTACAGCCAGCCCATTTTATTATGTTAGGCCTTCGAAGCCTGTCTGCGGTCCCTCCTTCCACTAGGCCTCCACTGACCAGACCACTGCTGCCCGTGTACCCATGGAACCTATTTTACAGTGCATAGAGCCTGCCCATTTTATTAGGTTAGGCCTTCGAAGCCTGTCTGCGGTCCCTCCTTCCACTAGGCCTCCACTGACCAGACCACTGCTGCCCGTGTACCCCTGGAACCAATTATAAAGTGCCTTGTTATGACCCCAATGTCAGAGGGTCTCAGAGGTTATTACCAAGTCTGCACACACAAAAAACCAGCTCATAGGGCAATGGTAACTAGGCTGACCGTATAACTGATCCTAGCACAACAAATAGCAGTAGCCGGGGAACGTACCTACGTTGGTTCTAGACGTCTCGCGCCAGCCGTAGAACTAACTAACCCTAAAGGGAAACAATAGACCTTTCTTGCCTCCAGAGAAAAGACCCCAAAAGTTGGATACAAGCCCCCAACAAATAATAACGGTGAGGTAAGAAGAAAAGACAAACGTAAGAATGAACTAGGTTTTAGCAAAGAGAGGCCCACTGACTAATAGCAGAATATAGGAAGATGACTTATACGGTCAGCAAAAACCCTATCAAAATTTCCACGCTGAATATTCAAGAACCCCCGAACCGTCTAACGGCACGGGGGGAGAATATCAGCCCCCTAGAGCTTCCAGCAAAATCAGGAATCACATTTAGTACAAGCTGGACAAAAATAAGAGCAATGCAAATAACCAAAAAATAAGGAAGCAGGACTTAGCTTATTTTGCAAAGAACCAGGACCAGCAGACAGGAGCAAACAGAAAGGAACTGATTACAACGATGCCAGGCACCAGACTGAGAATCCAGGGAGTTTAAATAGCAACACCCCTGGACTAACAGACCAGGTGGGTACCAAGCTGGGGAAAGAAAATCAAAGTGTCATGTCGCTAGTGACCACAAGAGGGAGCCAAAAAGTTCAATTCACAACAGTACCCCCCCCTTAAGGAGGGGTCACCGAACCCTCACCAAGACCACCAGGGCGATCAGGATGAGCAGCGTGAAAGGCACGAACCAAATCGGCCGCATGAACATCAGAGGCGACCACCCAGGAATTATCCTCCTGACCATAGCCCTTCCACTTGACCAGATACTGAAGCCTCGGTCTGGAGAGACGAGAATCCAAGATCTTCTCCACCACGTACTCCAACTCGCCCTCAACCAACACCGGAGCAGGAGGCTCAACAGAAGGAACCACCGGCACAACGTACCGCCGCAACAAAGACCTATGGAACACGTTGTGAATGGCAAACGACACCGGAAGATCCAAGCGAAAGGACACTGGATTAAGGATTTCCAAAATCTTATAAGGACCGATGAAGCGAGGCTTAAATTTAGGAGAGGAGACCTTCATAGGAACAAACCGAGAAGACAGCCACACCAAATCCCCAACGCGAAGTCGGGGACCCACACCGCGGCAGCGGTTGGCAAAACGCTGAGCCTTCTCCTGTGACAACTTTAAGTTGTCCACCACATGATTCCAAATCCGCTGCAACCTATCCACCACAGAATCTACCCCAGGACAGTCAGAGGGCTCAACATGTCCCAAGGAAAAACGAGGATGAAAACCAGAGTTGCAGAAAAATGGCGAAACCAAAGTAGCGGAACTAGCCCGATTATTAAGGGCAAACTCAGCCAATGGCAAGAAGGTCACCCAATCATCCTGATCTGCAGAAACAAAACACCTCAAATAAGCATCTAGAGTCTGATTTGTTCGCTCAGTTTGGCCATTAGTCTGAGGATGAAAGGCAGATGAAAACAACAAATCAATGCCCATCTTAGCACAAAAGGATCGCCAGAACCTGGAAACAAACTGGGATCCTCTGTCAGACACGATATTCTCAGGAATGCCGTGCAAACGAACCACATTCTGAAAGAATAGAGGAACCAGATCGGAAGAGGAAGGCAGCTTAGGCAAGGACACCAAATGGACCATCTTGGAAAAATGATCACATACCACCCAGATGACAGACATGCCCTGAGACACCGGAAGATCTGAAATGAAATCCATGGAAATGTGTGTCCAAGGCCTCTTCGCGACAGGCAAGGGCAAGAGCAACCCGCTGGCATGAGAACAGCAAGGCTTTGCTCGAGCACAAGTCCCACAGGACTGCACAAACGACCGCACATCCCGTGACAAGGAAGGCCACCAAAAGGACCTAGCCACCAAATCTCTGGTGCCAAAAATCCCCGGATGCCCTGCCAACACCGAGGAATGAACCTCGGAAATGACTCTGCTGGTCCATTTTTCAGGAACAAACACTGTCAGGTGGACAAGAGTCAGGTCTACCAGCCTGAAATCTCTGCAACACACGTCGCAAATCCGGAGAAATGGCCGACAAGATAACTCCCTCTTTAAGAATACCAGCTGGCTCTGAGACTCCAGGAGAGTCAGGCACAAAGCTCCTAGAAAGAGCATCAGCCTTCACATTCTTTGAACCCGGTAGGTTTGAGACCACAAAGTCAAAACTTGAGAAAAACAATGACCAACGGGCCTGTCTAGGATTCAGGCGTTTAGCAGACTCGAGATACATCAGATTTTTGTGATCAGTCAAGACCACCACACGATGCTTAGCACCCTCGAGCCAATGACGCCACTCCTCAAATGCCCACTTCATGGCCAACAACTCCCGATTGCCAACATCATAGTTCCGCTCAGCAGGCGAAAACTTCCTAGAAAAAAAAGCACATGGTCTCATTATAGAGCAACCAGGGTCTCTCTGCGACAAAACGGCCCCTGCACCGATCTCAGAAGCATCCACTTCAACCTGAAAGGGAAGTGAGACATCAGGCTGACACAAAACAGGCGCCGAAGTAAACCGGTGCTTCAGCTCTTGGAAAGCTTCCACGGCTGCAGGAGCCCAGTTAGCAACATCAGAACCTTTCTTGGTCATATCCGTCAAAGGTTTAACAACGCTAGAAAAGTTAGCGATAAAACGACGGTAGAAGTTAGCAAAACCCAAGAACTTCTGAAGACTCTTAACTGACGTGGGTTGAGTCCAATCATGAATAGCTGGGAACTTGACTGGGTCCATCTCCACCGCAGAAGGGGAGAAAATAAAACCCAAAATGGGAACCTTCTGCACTCCAAAGAGACACTTTGAGCCCTTGACAAACAAAGCATTCTCACGCAAAACCTGAAACACCATCCTGACCTGCTTTACAAGGGAGTCCCAATCATCAGAAAAAAAAACAGAATATCATCCAGATAAACGATCATAAATTTATCCAGGTACTTCCGGAAAATATCATGCATAAAGGACTGAAACACTGAAGGGGCATTAGAGAGCCCAAAAGGCATCACCAAGTACTCAAAATGACCTTCGGGCGTATTAAATGCAGTTTTCCATTCATCTCCCTGCTTAATGCGCACAAGGTTGTACGCACCACGAAGATCTATCTTGGTGAACCACTTGGCACCCTTAATCCGGGCAAACAAGTCCGACAACAGAGGCAAAGGATACTGAAATTTAACAGTGATTTTATTCAGAAGCCGATAGTCTATACAAGGTCTCAAAGATCCGTCCTTCTTGGCCACAAAAAAGAATCCCGCACCAAGAGGGGAAGAGGATGGACGAATATGCCCCTTCTCCAGAGACTCCTTGATATACGAACGCATTGCGTTATGCTCAGGTACAGACAGATTAAATAATCTTCCCTTAGGAAATTTACTACCCGGAATCAAATCTATAGCGCAGTCACAGTCCCTATGAGGAGGAAGAGCACTGGACCTGGACTCGCTGAATACATCCTGATAATCAGACAAATACTCAGGAACTTCCGAAGGAGTAGAGGAAGCAATAGACACCGGCGGGGAATCGCCGTGAATTCCCTGACAGCCCCAACTTGACACAGACATTGCCTTCCAATCCAAAACTGGATTATGGGTCTGTAACCATGGTAGACCCAAAACGACCAAATCATGCATTTTATGCAGAACCAGAAAACGAATCACCTCCCGATGTTCAGGAGTCATACACATGGTTACCTGTGTCCAAAACTGCGGCTTATTTTCCGCCAATGGCGTAGCATCAATACCTCTAAGAGGGATAGGATTTACCAACGGCTCAAGAACAAAACCACAGCGTTTGGCAAATGAAAAATCCATAAGACTCAGGGCAGCACCTGAATCCACAAACGCCATAACAGGGTAGGAAGACAATGAGCAAATTAAAGTTACAGACAAAATAAATTTAGGTTGCAAATTACCAATGGCGACAGGACTAACCACCTTTGTTAAGCGTTTAGAGCATGCTGATATAACATGTGTAGGATCACCACAGTAAAAACACAACCCATTCTGACGTCTATGATTTTTCCGTTCATTTCTAGTCTGAATTCTACCACATTGCATTAAATCAGGTGTTTGTTCAGACAACACCACCAGAGGATTAGCGGCTTTGCGCTCCCGCAAACGCCGGTCAATTTGAATTGCCAGCGCCATGGAATCATTCAGACTTGTAGGAATGGAGAAACCCACCATCACATTCTTAATGGCTTCAGAAAGGCCATTTCTGAAATTTGCGGCCAGAGCACATGTCATGATCTGTACTTTTGCCCTGTCCTGTATTTGAATCATATGTATTTTCTTGTGCTTTGAGTTAATCTGTAACAATGTTTCCTTCCCCCAATACTTGCAGCTCTAAGCTATAATGTAATTAAGCTTTGTCAACATCACTAGGAAGGAATAGCCATTGTTCCTCACAGCAGGTGGCTAGTCAAATGTACATATTACTTAGACTATATAACAACTTCGCAAGACACATGCCCACTATAGAGTATAATAAGATAAATGTATTAAATAGTGGGCTGTTATATGGATTATTATGGGGAAATCGCAATAAATATACCACAAAGCCACCGCAAACAACGATCAAAAGAACCCCAAAAACGACTTGGTTATTAGTAAATGTAACAATATTTTATTATGAACAGGATCAGGATAGGAGACAAAGGAAAAAACAAGGCAGATGTTATTCCACACATGTAGGGAAACGCTGGGGTACATACTGAGAAGCTGGCTCTACATATAGTCAGAGGAATACACAAAATCATCATAGTTGTAAAATATATACATAGTATAGACCACTGAATTTACCAATGCAGGTAACTATATCAGAGTAAAATGACAATTTAAATAATGCACAATTTACCTGCAAGGTGTGTGAAAATGTGAGCCGCCACCAGCATGCACCCGCCCCAACGCACGTTTCGGCGGGATGGCCTTTTTCAAGGGGTGACATGGAAGGGAAAGGAAGGTGCATATAAAGGGAATAACCACCAATGGCCAGTAAATCTCATGGTCACATGATACATCATTGCTGGTGCTGATGGAGAAAAGATTTTAACCAATGTGTGCGCCGCATCTGCCCGCCCGTGTGTATCGCCAAGATCATGTGATGTGTTCAAATCGAGGAGACTGTAGTGCGCCGTCCACTAAATATGACGCATGAGCTACTACGGTGGCCGAAGATGCAAGTCGGCGCCGGCGTCAGGTGTACGGCAGGGGTGCCATAGCAACGGAGACGCCGGAACCCGGCGAGCATGAAAGGCCTGTAGCGCGCATGCGTACGAGTGGAATTCGGTGATAGAAGGTAGAACACAGTATGAATAATGGCAGCGCGCCCAACATATGGGGCAATACAGAATATATCCGGCGACAGAATGCGAGGCAAAACGTTGGGATAAACAATATAGCAATAGATAATAAAAGTTGCTGGATGGAACAATATGTTAAACAAAAAATAATGGTTTTTAGTACATAAGGATTAACCATTGATATACTGTCCACTAATAATGATCAGCAAACATTTTATATACCATATAATAATACAACATAATATATAAAACAATTAGCATAGACAGATAAGGTATGAATATATTCTTCTTTTGCAGCAATTGGTGAATTGTATTCTGACTTCATGCGATCAAAACCAACGGCCGAAAAGAGAACACATACATCCAGATCCAGACAGCGTCCAGAGAGAAACAGCAAAAGGTGGTGGGTGCTGAATAAAAATGTTAAAATAAGTTAAAATCACAAACATGTGGCACCAAACAGAAAAAACAGACCGTAAAGAAAACCACTATAAAAATGGAGCGAAACTAATTGTTTCGTTAAGCCCTTTTGGATGGACGGTATCCAGTGCCCAGATCCATCTTGTTTCACAGCATGCCAATTTTTGTTTTAGGCCCCCTCCCCGAATATTTGGAGTGATCATATCAATCCCTCTGACCAATAATAGGGAGCTATCGCATCCATGATGTTCTTTAAAATGCCGTGGTATGGTCCTAAGCGTGGTTACATCGTCATGGCCGGCCGCCTCCTGGATCCCCAATATATGCTCGCGGACACGCACCTTCAATTGACGCGAAGTCATACCGATATAGATCATTCTACAAGGACAGAGAGCAAAGTACACCACATAACGAGAAGTACACGTGATGTTCTTTCTGATGTCATATGTTCTTGTTTCGGCTGAATTAAAGAATGTAGTGGTGCGTTCCACATTGGGGCAGGCCACACACCGGCCACAAGGAGTGCAACCACGCCTAGGACATCCACCATCGAGGAAGGTAGGCCTGGATTCATGTTGGTAATGGCTGTGTACAAGATGGTCTCTGAGGTTTCTGGCACGTCTAATGGTGATGTTGGGTGAGGACGAGATGAATTGACTCAAAATAGGATCGGATTGAAGAATGGGCCATGCCCTCTGAAGGCAACCTTTCATGCGGGTAAATTGGGCATGGTAATTAGTAATAAATCTTATTTTCTTGTCACATTTCTCAACCGTCTGTTTATATAACAAAGATTGGCGTGACGAATATTTCGCCCTATTGAAAGCTCTTTTAATTACTCGACCACTATATCCCCTTTCCCGGAATCTTGTACTAAGATCATGTGCATTCCGTAGAAATTCATCATCGCTGGAGCAGATTCTGCGCAACCGCAGAAACTGTCCAACGGGGATAGAATTTAACAGAGGTCTAGGGTGAGCAGAGGAGGCGTGAAGCAACATATTGGTGGACGTTTCTTTTCTATAGATAGTAGTCTGTAAAATGTTATGCTGATCCCTCCATATCTTAACATCAAGGAAATCAATCACATTCGAATCATATTTGTAAGTAATATGGATGTTCCTTTCATTGTGGTTGATCTCCAACATAAATTCCTTCAATTGTTCAAGGGTCCCCTGCCAGATCAGGAATATGTCGTCGATGTACCGCACCCAAAAGGGGATGCGGTCCATCGACAGACCCCGATCTGACAGGGGGAGGTCCCTCTCCCACAGCCCCAGGAACAGGTTGGCGTAAGATGGGGCAAAGGAAGCACCCATTGCTGTACCCTGGAGCTGGAGGAAGAAGGACCCCTTGAAGGTGAAAAAATTATGCGTAAGGGAAAATTCAAGGAGCTGTAAAATCAGCTCAATGATCCCCGGAGAAAAGTTGGACATACTCAAGTAATGTCTAGCTGCCACCAGGCCATCTGTATGTTTGATGTTGGTGTACAGGGATTCGACATCACCTGTCACCAACCAAGTCCCAGATTCAACTTGAAGACCATCCACCCTTTTGAGGAACTCCCCTGTGTCTAGCAGAAACGAAGGGAGGCCCTCAACCAGTGGCTGCAATTTGGAATCAATCCAGCAGTTGACCTTCTCCAGGTAATTACCTGTACCGGAGATGATCGGACGTCCTGGGGGGGCCTCAATGTTTTTGTGCATCTTGGGAAGAAGATACATAGTGGAGATAGTGGGTTCTTGTACTTGTAGTGCTGAAGCCAGCTCTTTGGTGATTATTTCATTCTGGACAGCAGCATTTAGGATTTTTATCAATTGACCCATAAACGAAGATAATGGGTTAAACGTTAAACGTTTATAGCATGCTTTGTTATTCAGCTGTCTGAAAGCTTCTTTTTCATAAAGGGATTTAGGCCAGATCACAATATTGCCACCCTTGTCAGCTGGCTTCAGCACCACATCAGGAAGCCCCCGCAGGACCTCCAATCTCTCCCGCTCAGGTCTAGAAAGATTGTCTCGCGTAACACCCCTCGGGATGTTCATGAAATCCCTGGTCACGACCTGCACAAACATGTCAATTGGTGCACAGATCGATAGTGGAGGGAATTTTTTGGATTTAACCCTTATTGATGGGGGAATCTTACCTCCCTCACCAAGTCTGTGTTCCAAAGACAATTCCTCCAAGGTTTGCAGAGCTAGTTGTTCCTCCTCTGTTGGGAATAAATTTTGAAGGTGAGGGTCAAAGAAATGTCTTTTGAACAACAGGTTTCTGGCAAATAGATGTAAATCCTTAATTGCCGTAAAGGTGTTAAAACCTGATGTTGGTGAAAAAGTGAGCCCTTTACTTAACAGTGACAGGTCAGTGTCAGATAAAACATGAGAACTCAAATTAATTACCTGATTGTTCTTTTTCCGTTCTGGTGATCTCATTTGAGTCCGTTTGTAGGGGTGGAAATTGGTGTCTCTATTTCGTTTAGGCCTTGCTCCAGACCTAGTCATCATAGAAGAAGTGGACCACTCTGAAGAGTCACTCATGTTAGAGAGAGAACTCTCTGATGGTGCTCCCATTAGTCTGGGGCCCTGGAAGTTGGACTTCCTCCAAAAATATACATTTTTATTGATAAAATCAGTTGTATCTCTTTTAAATTTGGAAGCCTGGGTGTCATGAATTTTTTTGACACAAGAGTCCAAACTCTTATCAATCTTAGATTCAAAGCCCATAACCTTATCAGCAGGGCATTTAATTTTAAAGTTCTGTTCCAATTCATCAATTTTTTTGTCCAAATCCAAGATTGATTTTGTATTCAAATCCACCAATAATTGCATAAAGGTAGATGAACATATACCACACGCCTCCTCCCATTTAGAAATGAAATCTCCATCCTCTACCGGAAAGGCTGGGATAACTCGAACCCTAAGACCCCTGGGAATCAATTTGGTGGAAATATATCGCTCCAGAAATGCACGATTCCACCAGAGTCTAGTCCTCTTAATTAATAATCTTTCAATATCCAAGGCTAGGTTTTCCACGGTCTGGTCTACTGATGGCTGAGACCCTGTTTCGCCAACTCCAAATACCTGATCCATTTGACATAACCAGGCCTTGTCTTTGGCCCGGAAATCCATGTCCCAGAAGAACAAAAAACCTGTGCAAAACACAGCAAAAATACCACATAACAACTTCGCAAGACACATGCCCACTATAGAGTATAATAAGATAAATGTATTAAATAGTGGGCTGTTATATGGATTATTATGGGGAAATCGCAATAAATATACCACAAAGCCACCGCAAACAACGATCAAAAGAACCCCAAAAACGACTTGGTTATTAGTAAATGTAACAATATTTTATTATGAACAGGATCAGGATAGGAGACAAAGGAAAAAACAAGGCAGATGTTATTCCACACATGTAGGGAAACGCTGGGGTACATACTGAGAAGCTGGCTCTACATATAGTCAGAGGAATACACAAAATCATCATAGTTGTAAAATATATACATAGTATAGACCACTGAATTTACCAATGCAGGTAACTATATCAGAGTAAAATGACAATTTAAATAATGCACAATTTACCTGCAAGGTGTGTGAAAATGTGAGCCGCCACCAGCATGCACCCGCCCCAACGCACGTTTCGGCGGGATGGCCTTTTTCAAGGGGTGACATGGAAGGGAAAGGAAGGTGCATATAAAGGGAATAACCACCAATGGCCAGTAAATCTCATGGTCACATGATACATCATTGCTGGTGCTGATGGAGAAAAGATTTTAACCAATGTGTGCGCCGCATCTGCCCGCCCGTGTGTATCGCCAAGATCATGTGATGTGTTCAAATCGAGGAGACTGTAGTGCGCCGTCCACTAAATATGACGCATGAGCTACTACGGTGGCCGAAGATGCAAGTCGGCGCCGGCGTCAGGTGTACGGCAGGGGTGCCATAGCAACGGAGACGCCGGAACCCGGCGAGCATGAAAGGCCTGTAGCGCGCATGCGTACGAGTGGAATTCGGTGATAGAAGGTAGAACACAGTATGAATAATGGCAGCGCGCCCAACATATGGGGCAATACAGAATATATCCGGCGACAGAATGCGAGGCAAAACGTTGGGATAAACAATATAGCAATAGATAATAAAAGTTGCTGGATGGAACAATATGTTAAACAAAAAATAATGGTTTTTAGTACATAAGGATTAACCATTGATATACTGTCCACTAATAATGATCAGCAAACATTTTATATACCATATAATAATACAACATAATATATAAAACAATTAGCATAGACAGATAAGGTATGAATATATTCTTCTTTTGCAGCAATTGGTGAATTGTATTCTGACTTCATGCGATCAAAACCAACGGCCGAAAAGAGAACACATACATCCAGATCCAGACAGCGTCCAGAGAGAAACAGCAAAAGGTGGTGGGTGCTGAATAAAAATGTTAAAATAAGTTAAAATCACAAACATGTGGCACCAAACAGAAAAAACAGACCGTAAAGAAAACCACTATAAAAATGGAGCGAAACTAATTGTTTCGTTAAGCCCTTTTGGATGGACGGTATCCAGTGCCCAGATCCATCTTGTTTCACAGCATGCCAATTTTTGTTTTAGGCCCCCTCCCCGAATATTTGGAGTGATCATATCAATCCCTCTGACCAATAATAGGGAGCTATCGCATCCATGATGTTCTTTAAAATGCCGTGGTATGGTCCTAAGCGTGGTTACATCGTCATGGCCGGCCGCCTCCTGGATCCCCAATATATGCTCGCGGACACGCACCTTCAATTGACGCGAAGTCATACCGATATAGATCATTCTACAAGGACAGAGAGCAAAGTACACCACATAACGAGAAGTACACGTGATGTTCTTTCTGATGTCATATGTTCTTGTTTCGGCTGAATTAAAGAATGTAGTGGTGCGTTCCACATTGGGGCAGGCCACACACCGGCCACAAGGAGTGCAACCACGCCTAGGACATCCACCATCGAGGAAGGTAGGCCTGGATTCATGTTGGTAATGGCTGTGTACAAGATGGTCTCTGAGGTTTCTGGCACGTCTAATGGTGATGTTGGGTGAGGACGAGATGAATTGACTCAAAATAGGATCGGATTGAAGAATGGGCCATGCCCTCTGAAGGCAACCTTTCATGCGGGAAAATTGGGCATGGTAATTAGTAATAAATCTTATTTTCTTGTCACATTTCTCAACCGTCTGTTTATATAACAAAGATTGGCGTGACGAATATTTCGCCCTATTGAAAGCTCTTTTAATTACTCGACCACTATATCCCCTTTCCCGGAATCTTGTACTAAGATCATGTGCATTCCGTAGAAATTCATCATCGCTGGAGCAGATTCTGCGCAACCGCAGAAACTGTCCAACGGGGATAGAATTTAACAGAGGTCTAGGGTGAGCAGAGGAGGCGTGAAGCAACATATTGGTGGACGTTTCTTTTCTATAGATAGTAGTCTGTAAAATGTTATGCTGATCCCTCCATATCTTAACATCAAGGAAATCAATCACATTCGAATCATATTTGTAAGTAATATGGATGTTCCTTTCATTGTGGTTGATCTCCAACATAAATTCCTTCAATTGTTCAAGGGTCCCCTGCCAGATCAGGAATATGTCGTCGATGTACCGCACCCAAAAGGGGATGCGGTCCATCGACAGACCCCGATCTGACAGGGGGAGGTCCCTCTCCCACAGCCCCAGGAACAGGTTGGCGTAAGATGGGGCAAAGGAAGCACCCATTGCTGTACCCTGGAGCTGGAGGAAGAAGGACCCCTTGAAGGTGAAAAAATTATGCGTAAGGGAAAATTCAAGGAGCTGTAAAATCAGCTCAATGATCCCCGGAGAAAAGTTGGACATACTCAAGTAATGTCTAGCTGCCACCAGGCCATCTGTATGTTTGATGTTGGTGTACAGGGATTCGACATCACCTGTCACCAACCAAGTCCCAGATTCAACTTGAAGACCATCCACCCTTTTGAGGAACTCCCCTGTGTCTAGCAGAAACGAAGGGAGGCCCTCAACCAGTGGCTGCAATTTGGAATCAATCCAGCAGTTGACCTTCTCCAGGTAATTACCTGTACCGGAGATGATCGGACGTCCTGGGGGGGCCTCAATGTTTTTGTGTATCTTGGGAAGAAGATACATAGTGGAGATAGTGGGATAGACAGCTGAATAACAAAGCATGCTATAAACGTTTAACGTTTAACCCATTATCTTCTTTTATGGGTCAATTGATAAAAATCCTAAATGCTGCTGTCCAGAATGAAATAATCACCAAAGAGCTGGCTTCAGCACTACAAGTACAAGAACCCACTATCTCCACTATGTATCTTCTTCCCAAGATACACAAAAACATTGAGGCCCCCCCAGGACGTCCGATCATCTCCGGTACAGGTAATTACCTGGAGAAGGTCAACTGCTGGATTGATTCCAAATTGCAGCCACTGGTTGAGGGCCTCCCTTCGTTTCTGCTAGACACAGGGGAGTTCCTCAAAAGGGTGGATGGTCTTCAAGTTGAATCTGGGACTTGGTTGGTGACAGGTGATGTCGAATCCCTGTACACCAACATCAAACATACAGATGGCCTGTTGGCAGCTAGACATTACTTGAGTATGTCCAACTTTTCTCCGGGGATCATTGAGCTGATTTTACAGCTCCTTGAATTTTCCCTTACGCATAATTTTTTCAGCTTCAAGGGGTCCTTCTTCCTCCAGCTCCAGGGTACAGCAATGGGTGCTTCCTTTGCCCCATCTTACGCCAATCTGTTCCTGGGGCTGTGGGAGAGGGACCTCCCCCTGTCAGATCGGGGTCTGTCGATGGACCGCATCCCCTTTTGGGTGCGGTACATCGACGACATATTCCTGATCTGGCAGGGGACCCTTGAACAATTGAAGGAATTTATGTTGGAGATCAACCACAATGAAAGGAACATCCTTATTACTTACAAATATGATTCGAATGTGATTGATTTCCTTGATGTTAAGATATGGAGGGATCAGCATAACATTTTACAGACTACTATCTATAGAAAAGAAACGTCCACCAATATGTTGCTTCACGCCTCCTCTGCTCACCCTAGACCTCTGTTAAATTCTATCCCCGTTGGACAGTTTCTGCGGTTGCGCAGAATCTGCTCCAGCGATGATGAATTTCTACGGAATGCACATGATCTTAGTACAAGATTCCGGGAAAGGGGATATAGTGGTCGAGTAATTAAAAGAGCTTTCAATAGGGCGAAATATTCGTCACGCCAATCTTTGTTATATAAACAGACGGTTGAGAAATGTGACAAGAAAATAAGATTTATTACTAATTACCATGCCCAATTTTCCCGCATGAAAGGTTGCCTTCAGAGGGCATGGCCCATTCTTCAATCCGATCCTATTTTGAGTCAATTCATCTCGTCCTCACCCAACATCACCATTAGACGTGCCAGAAACCTCAGAGACCATCTTGTACACAGCCATTACCAACATGAATCCAGGCCTACCTTCCTCGATGGTGGATGTCCTAGGCGTGGTTGCACTCCTTGTGGCCGGTGTGTGGCCTGCCCCAATGTGGAACGCACCACTACATTCTTTAATTCAGCCGAAACAAGAACATATGACATCAGAAAGAACATCACGTGTACTTCTCGTTATGTGGTGTACTTTGCTCTCTGTCCTTGTAGAATGATCTATATCGGTATGACTTCGCGTCAATTGAAGGTGCGTGTCCGCGAGCATATATTGGGGATCCAGGAGGCGGCCGGCCATGACGATGTAACCACGCTTAGGACCATACCACGGCATTTTAAAGAACATCATGGATGCGATAGCTCCCTATTATTGGTCAGAGGGATTGATATGATCACTCCAAATATTCGGGGAGGGGGCCTAAAACAAAAATTGGCATGCTGTGAAACAAGATGGATCTGGGCACTGGATACCGTCCATCCAAAAGGGCTTAACGAAACAATTAGTTTCGCTCCATTTTTATAGTGGTTTTCTTTACGGTCTGTTTTTTCTGTTTGGTGCCACATGTTTGTGATTTTAACTTATTTTAACATTTTTATTCAGCACCCACCACCTTTTGCTGTTTCTCTCTGGACGCTGTCTGGATCTGGATGTATGTGTTCTCTTTTCGGCCGTTGGTTTTGATCGCATGAAGTCAGAATACAATTCACCAATTGCTGCAAAAGAAGAATATATTCATACCTTATCTGTCTATGCTAATTGTTTTATATATTATGTTGTATTATTATATGGTATATAAAATGTTTGCTGATCATTATTAGTGGACAGTATATCAATGGTTAATCCTTATGTACTAAAAACCATTATTTTTTGTTTAACATATTGTTCCATCCAGCAACTTTTATTATCTATTGCTATATTGTTTATCCCAACGTTTTGCCTCGCATTCTGTCGCCGGATATATTCTGTATTGCCCCATATGTTGGGCGCGCTGCCATTATTCATACTGTGTTCTACCTTCTATCACCGAATTCCACTCGTACGCATGCGCGCTACAGGCCTTTCATGCTCGCCGGGTTCCGGCGTCTCCGTTGCTATGGCACCCCTGCCGTACACCTGACGCCGGCGCCGACTTGCATCTTCGGCCACCGTAGTAGCTCATGCGTCATATTTAGTGGACGGCGCACTACAGTCTCCTCGATTTGAACACATCACATGATCTTGGCGATACACACGGGCGGGCAGATGCGGCGCACACATTGGTTAAAATCTTTTCTCCATCAGCACCAGCAATGATGTATCATGTGACCATGAGATTTACTGGCCATTGGTGGTTATTCCCTTTATATGCACCTTCCTTTCCCTTCCATGTCACCCCTTGAAAAAGGCCATCCCGCCGAAACGTGCGTTGGGGCGGGTGCATGCTGGTGGCGGCTCACATTTTCACACACCTTGCAGGTAAATTGTGCATTATTTAAATTGTCATTTTACTCTGATATAGTTACCTGCATTGGTAAATTCAGTGGTCTATACTATGTATATATTTTACAACTATGATGATTTTGTGTATTCCTCTGACTATATGTAGAGCCAGCTTCTCAGTATGTACCCCAGCGTTTCCCTACATGTGTGGAATAACATCTGCCTTGTTTTTTCCTTTGTCTCCTATCCTGATCCTGTTCATAATAAAATATTGTTACATTTACTAATAACCAAGTCGTTTTTGGGGTTCTTTTGATCGTTGTTTGCGGTGGCTTTGTGGTATATTACTTAGACTATGTGGAGCCGACCAGAATAGAATCTTCTGGTGAACTCAACCATTGAACAGAAGGTGTGACCCCTACCCCTTCATGGGCGGATCCCAGGAGCTCAGACAATCCATTCTTATGTTGAGATCAGATGTGAGTTGATGCTGGAAGGAGAAGGAGTAGGGATTCTTAGCTGAGGCAAGACCCTACGTTCATCTGTGACTGCGGAAGCGAGACTTGAGCTAAGGCCATATCTCGTCGTTCGTGAGATTGTTTGGGATCTCTTGGACTCGTGTGGACTATAATTTGGTTAGCTGGCACAAGGATTATCGGGAGGTGCCCCCGAACCTGTTCCGTTGGACTAATTGTGGACTCTGTAGATCTACCTGCCTGTGTTGTTCCAGCGTTCTTGATAATAAATCTGTGGAATCATCCCTTGGCCTGTTGTCCCTTCTTGCTCTGCCGTACACCCCGTCACAAACTGGTGGCAAGCAGCGGGATCAGAGCAGAAGGAATGGAGGACAATGGCCCAACGTCTGGAACCAGCACCGCAGAGTACAAGAACTGGACTTTGGGGAGCCTACAATCAAAGGCCCGTGAAGTAGGAGTCCGTTTTAAAGGACTCTCCAAGGAGCAGCTAATTGAGGCTTTGGAAGGAGTTCGCCTGCAAGATGACGCTGAGGAGGGATCCTCACAGCAAATGGAGGAAAGACTGCAGCCGGAGGTAAATACCCACAAAAGTCAGTGGGTTGTATGGTACGAGGAGAAGTTGGCATTGCTGGGAGAGGAGCTCACCATTGCCGATAAGAAGGAGGCCATTCACAGAGCTCAGGAGAGGCAGAGGGAGGCCATTCACAGAGCCGAGGACAGAGCTCAGGAGATGGCATTGCTGGAGAGGCAGATCGCTTTGGAAGCAGCTAGAAGCTCCAGACAGACTGTAACCCCAGCACCCACCATGAGGGAACTCCCCAGAGTGTCCCGCAAAGACTTCAAGCCGTTTAATGAGGCTTCAGGTGACATTGAGGATTTCTTCCAGGACTTTGAGCATCAGTGTCGATTAATGGAAGTCCCGGACAGTGAGCGAGTCCGACATCTGGTGGGGCTCTTAGAGGGTGGAGCTGCCGCAGCCTATAGAGCTATGGGCCCTCGAGAGAACTGTGAGTATGCGGAGATTAAACTGACTATTCTTGAACATTATGCTGTGACGCCAGACACTTACAGGACTCAGTTCCGTACTTTAGCCTGCAATGAGGAAGTGTCTTTCAAGATGTATGCCCACAGACTCAAACAAATATGTAATCGCTGGCTGGAAGCAGAGGAGGCCTTAACCTGGGAGACCTTTCTCCAGGTTATCCTAAAAGAGCAGTTTTACTTCCAGTGCCCTGCTGAGATCCGGGAATGGGTGCGTGAGAGGAGACCAGCGACAGTGGAAGAAGCTGCATCTCTCGCTGATGAGGCTCTCACCATCAAGCCTCAGTGGAGGGTTCTGTTAGAGGATCGAGAGACACCTACCAGCTCCACAACACCGGTGGCCCCCAGTTCTTCTGTCCCCATTGTTCCCCGTTCCTCTAAGCCACCACCTCATGCTGATACCCGTGTAAATGTGCCTCCAGTTGCTTCTACTGCATTTTCTGGAATACGACGAGGAGAGGAAGTAGAAGAGCGCAGGTGTTATGGTTGTGGGTATCCGGGGCATCTGCAGGCCTCATGCCCAGCCAGCCCATGGAGGAGTCGTCCTCAAACCCCTACCGCACCTTCAGGTGGGAGCCGGCCTCCAGGTTCCCTTACCCCTCGCCCAAGAGGACGCCTTGGATGGAGTGAGACCCAGCACAGATGCTGTCGATGTGGGCAGCCGGGGCATCTGCAAGCCTCCTGCCCAGCTGTTCAAATGAGGATTGATCCTGTACCCAGTCGTATTATTAATTATGTACAGCCAAGTGCCATGGAGGAAGACGTGTCACCACTACGTGAGGACTGGCCTAGTGCCTCACCCACCCATGTTGCACCCCTAGGAGTTTATGGGGTGCGACCTGCAGCTATGATGACGTCTGCTCATCGAAGGAAGCACTTGCAGGAGGTAGTGCTGGATGGACAGAGACTTATTGGATTTTGTGACTCGGGGGCTTTCCTGTCATGGTTCCCAATGGCAGGGACTCAGGCAAAAACGGACTAGCTCTAGGAATGATGGAATCTCCGATGACCGCGACGCTGAACCTAACACGCAACTAATAGTAGCCAGGGGGTGTGCCTACGATTATCCCTAGACACCTCGCACCAGCCGGAGATCTAGTTACCCCCTAGTAGAGGAATACACAGACCTGGCTTGCCTCCAGGGAAACCCCAAAAGTGATAGTAGCCCCCCACATATAATAACGGTTAGGTAAGAGGAAAACACGTATGCAGTATGAATATAGATTCAGCAAAGAGAGGCCCTCTGACTAGATAGCAGAAAATACAAAAGAGGACTTCGCGGTCACCTCAAAACCCTAAACAGCCATCCTGAAATTACTTTAACTCCGTTATCAACTCATGACACCGGAGTAGTAATTTCAGATCACTAGAGCTTCCAGCAGCAAGAGAAATATAAATGCATGCTGGACAAACAAACACAAAAAATGCCAAAGATCCAACTTAGCTGAATTGCAGACTTGGAGCAGGTAGCAAGCAACAGAGGTGCTCTGGTAACATTGATTGCTGGCACTAGAATGACTGAGAAGCCAGACTAAATAGGAAACTCCCAGTTTCCTGATGGGAACAGGTGCAAGACAAAAGTCAGCCAGTACCACCAGTAACCACCAGAGGGAGCCCAAAAACAGAATTCACAACAGTACCCCCCCCTTAAGGAGGGGGCACCGAACCCTCATGAGAACCACCAGGGCGATCTGGATGCGCCCTATGAAAGGCGCGAACCAAATCAGAGGCATGAACATCGGAGGCAGTCACCCAAGAATTATCCTCCTGACCGTATCCCTTCCATTTAACCAAATATTGAAGTCTCCGTCTGGAAACGCGAGAGTCCAAAATCTTCTCCACAACATACTCCAATTCACCCTCCACCAGCACAGGAGCAGGAGGCTCAACAGAAGGAACAACCGGTACCTCGTACCTCCGCAACAACGACCGATGGAAGACATTATGAATGGTGAAAGATGCTGGTAGGTCCAAACGAAAAGATACAGGATTAAGAATCTCCAAAATCTTATAAGGACCTATGAACCGAGGTTTAAACTTAGGAGAAGAGACCTTCATAGGGACAAAACGAGAAGATAACCACACCAAGTCCCCAACGCGGAGATGATGACCCACACGACGATGACGATTAGCAAACTGCTGAGTCTTCTCCTGAGACAACTTCAAATTGTCCACCACATGACTCCAAATCCGGTGCAGTCTATCCACCACCGTGTCCACTCCAGGGCAATCCGAAGATTCCACCTGGCCAGATGAAAAACGAGGGTGAAACCCTGAATTGCAAAAGAAAGGAGAAACCAGAGTGGCAGAACTGGCCCGATTATTGAGGGCAAACTCTGCCAACGGCAAAAAGGCGACCCAATCATCCTGATCAGCAGACACAAAACACCTCAAATAAGTCTCCAAGGTCTGATTAGTTCGCTCCGTCTGGCCATTAGTCTGAGGATGGAATGCAGACGAAAAAGACAAATCAATGCCCATCCTGGCACAGAACGCTCGCCAGAACCTAGACACAAATTGAGACCCCCTGTCAGAAACGATGTTTTCCGGGATACCATGTAAACGAACCACATTCTGAAAAAATAAAGGAACCAACTCAGATGAAGAAGGCAATTTGGGCAAGGGTACCAAATGAACCATCTTAGAAAAACGGTCACACACCACCCAAATGACGGACATTTTCTGAGAAACCGGGAGGTCCGAGATAAAATCCATAGAGATGTGCATCCACGGCCTCTTCGGAATAGGCAAGGACAACAACAATCCACTAGCCCGAGAACAGCAAGGCTTGGCCCGAGCACAAACATCACAAGACTGTACAAAGGCACGCACATCCCGAGACAGGGAAGGCCACCAGAAGGACCTGGCCACCAAATCTCTGGTACCAAAAATTCCAGGGTGACCTGCCAACACAGAAGAATGAACCTCCGAGATGACTCTACTGGTCCATTCATCTGGAACAAACAGTCTCCCAGGCGGACAACGATCAGGCCTATCAGTCTGAAACTCCTGCAAAGCACGTCGCAAGTCTGGGGAGACAGCAGACAAAATCACCCCATCCTTAAGGATACCCGTAGGCTCAGAATCACCAGAGGAGTCAGGCTCAAAACTCCTAGAAAGGGCATCTGCCTCCACATCTTTTGAACCCGGCAAGTATGAAACCACAAAATTAAACCGGGAGAAAAATAACGACCAGCGCGCCTGTCTAGGATTCAGACGCCTGGCAGACTCAAGGTAAATCAGATTCTTGTGATCAGTCAAGACCACCACCTGATGTCTAGCACCCTCAAGCCAATGACGCCACTCCTCAAATGCCCACTTCATAGCCAAGAGCTCCCGATTACCGACATCATAATTTCGCTCGGCGGGCGAAAACTTTCGAGAGAAGAATGCACATGGTCTCATCACTGAGCAATCGGGACTTCTCTGCGACAAAACCGCCCCCGCTCCAATCTCGGAAGCATCAACCTCGACCTGAAAAGGGAGCGAAACATCAGGCTGGCGCAACACAGGGGCGGAAGAAAAGCGGCGCTTAAGCTCCCGAAAGGCCTCCACAGCCGCAGAGGACCAATTGGCAACATCAGCACCCTTCTTAGTCAAATCAGTCAGAGGTTTAGCAACACTTGAAAACCCAGTTATAAATCGACGATAGAAATTAGCAAAGCCCAAGAACTTCTGAAGACTCTTCAGGGAAGTAGGCTGCGTCCAATCACAAATAGCCCGAACCTTGACAGGATCCATCTCAACAGAAGAAGGGGAAAAAATATACCCCAAAAAGGAGATCTTCTGAACCCCAAAAATACACTTTGAACCCTTTACAAACAAAGAATTGGCCCGCAAAACCTGAAAAACCTTCCTAACCTGTTGAACATGCGACTCCCAGTCATCCGAAAAAATCAAAATATCATCCAAATACACAATCATAAATTTATCCAGGTATTTACGGAAAATATCGTGCATAAAGGACTGAAAGAATGAAGGAGCATTAGAAAGACCAAAAGGCATTACCAAATACTCAAAATGGCCCTCGGGCGTATTAAATGCAGTTTTCCACTCATCTCCCTGCTTAATCCGCACCAAATTATACGCACCCCGAAGATCAATCTTAGAGAACCACTTTGCCCCTTTAATACGAGCAAATAAATCAGTCAATAGTGGCAAAGGATACTGGTATTTGACTGTAATCTTATTCAACAGGCGATAATCAATGCAGGGTCTCAGGGAGCCATCTTTTTTACCCACGAAAAAAAAACCTGCTCCTAAAGGGGATGAGGATGGACGGATATGTCCCTTTTCCAAGGACTCCTTAATATACTCCCGCATAGCAGCATGCTCAGGCACAGACAGATTAAACAAACGACCCTTGGGAAACTTGCTGCCCGGAATCAAGTCTATAGCACAATCACAATCCCTGTGAGGGGGGAGAGAACTAAGTTTGGGCTCCTCAAAAACATCACAATAGTCAGACAAAAATGCCGGAATTTCAGAGGGAGTAGATGAAGCAATGGAAACCAAAGGTACTTCCCCATGAGCCCCCTGACATCCCCAGCTTAACACAGACATTGTTTTCCAGTCAAGGACTGGATTATGAGTTTGCAACCATGGCAATCCAAGCACTAAGACATCATGCAAGTTATGCAACACAAGGAAGCGAATCACCTCCCGATGGTCAGGAGTCATACACATAGTCACTTGTGTCCAGTATTGTGGTTTATTCCTAGCCAATGGTGTGGAGTCGATACCCTTCAGAGGGATAGGAACTTCCAAAGGCTCTAGGCTAAACCCACAGCGTCTGGCAAAGGACAAATCCATAAGACTCAAGGAAGCGCCAGAATCCACATAGGCATCCACAGTAATAGATGATAATGAACAGATCAAAGTTACAGACAAAATAAACTTAGACTGTAAAGTGCCAATTGCAAAAGACTTATCAACCTTTTTTGTGCGTTTAGAGCATGCTGATATAACATGAGCAGAATCACCACAGTAGAAGCACAACCCATTTTTACGCCTATAATTCTGCCGTTCACTTCTGGACAGAATTCTATCACATTGCATAATCTCCGGTGTCTGCTCAGAAGACACCGCCAAATGGTGCACAGGTTTGCGCTCCCGTAAACGCCGATCAATCTGAATAGCCATAGTCATGGACTCATTCAGACCTGTGGGCGTAGGAAACCCCACCATGACATCTTTAACGGCGTCAGAGAGACCTTCTCTGAAATTCGCCGCCAGGGCGCACTCATTCCACTGAGTAAGCACAGACCATTTTCGAAATTTTTGACAATATATTTCAGCTTCATCATGCCCTTGAGGGAGGGCTATCAAGGCCTTTTCAGCCTGAATCTCCAAATTAGGTTCCTCATAGAGCAACCCCAGTGCCAGAAAAAACGCATCCACATTGAGCAGCGCAGGATCCCCTGGTGCCAATGCAAATGCCCAATTCTGGGGGTCACCCCGCAACAAGGAAATCACAATTTTAACCTGCTGAGCGGAGTCTCCAGCGGAGCGAGATCTCAGAGAAATATACAATTTACAATTGTGCTTAAAATTCAAAAAACGAGATCTATCTCCAGAAAAGAACTCAGGTATAGGAATCTTGGGTTCTGACATAGGAGCATGTATAACATAGTCTTGGGTATTTTGAACCTTAGAAGCAAGAGCACTCAGGCCTGTAGCTAAACTCTGGATATCCATTTCTCAACAGCTGAGATCTGAGCCATTCAAGGGTTAAGAGGAGAGAAAAAAGCAGCAGATTGCAATTATGGCTAGACAGAACTTCTGAGTAAAAAAAAAAAAAAAAAAAACATGTCAGAAACTTCTTCTTTTCTCTCTTTCTTCAGCCAATACCTTTAATACATTTGCGGCCGGCAATACTGTCATGGTTCCCAATGGCAGGGACTCAGGCAAAAACGGACTAGCTCTAGGAATGATGGAATCTCAGATGACCGCGACGCTGAACCTAACACGCAACTAATAGTAGCCAGGGGGTGTGCCTACGATTATCCCTAGACACCTCGCACCAGCCGGAGATCTAGTTACCCCCTAGTAGAGGAATACACAGACCTGGCTTGCCTCCAGGGAAACCCCAAAAGTGATAGTAGCCCCCCACATATAATAACGGTTAGGTAAGAGGAAAACACGTACGCAGTATGAATATAGATTCAGCAAAGAGAGGCCCTCTGACTAGATAGCAGAAAATACAAAAGAGGACTTCGCAGTCACCTCAAAACCCTAAACAGCCATCCTGAAATTACTTTAACTCCGTTATCAACTCATGACACCGGAGTAGTATTTTCAGATCACTAGAGCTTCCAGCAGCAAGAGAAATATAAATGCATGCTGGACAAACAAACACAAAAAATGCCAAAGATCCAACTTAGCTGAATTGCAGACTTGGAGCAGGTAGCAAGCAACAGAGGTGCTCTGGTAACATTGATTGCCGGCACTAGAATGACTGAGAAGCCAGACTAAATAGGAAACTCCCAGTTTCCTGATGGGAACAGGTGCAAGACAAAAGTCAGCCAGTACCACCAGTAACCACCAGAGGGAGCCCAAAAACAGAATTCACAACACTTTCCTCACACTGGCTGATCCCCGAGGGGTTCGGCCTGAGGCAATCCATAGAGGACCTGGGATTGTTATTGAACTGGCTGGTGGACATTGGAGGACTATTCCCACAGCCACTGTGGATCTGAACTTTGGTTTTGGGGTCAGGCGATGTTTGGTTGGGGTGATGGGAGGTCTGCCTGCAGATGTTCTCCTGGGCAATGATGTGGGAGAGCTACGATGCCAATTCGTGGCTGCATGAAGCCACATGTAAGTTACGCTCTGCCTGTGTGTACTTAACCAGCGACCTGTAGAGGTCCCTAGTACGTACACAAATTGGGAGGGGAAGGGATTGTCATGATCTGTACGTTTGCCCTGTCCTGTATTTGAATCATATGTATTTTCTTGTGCTTTGAGTTAATCTGTAACAATGTCTCCTTCCCCCAATACTTGCAGCTCTAAGCTATAATGTAATTAAGCTTTGTCAACATCACTAGGAAGGAATAGCCATTGTTCCTCACAGCAGGTGGCTAGTCAAATGTACATATTACTTAGACTATGTGGAGCCGACCAGAATAGAATCTTCTGGTGAACTCAACCATTGAACAGAAGGTGTGACCCCTACCCCTTCATGGGCGGATCCCAGGAGCTCAGACAATCCATTCTTATGTTGAGATCAGATGTGAGTTGATGCTGGAAGGAGAAGGAGTAGGGATTCTTAGCTGAGGCGAGACCCTACGTTCATCTGTGACTGCGGAAGCGAGACTTGAGCTAAGGCCATATCTCGTCGTTCGTGAGATTGTTTGGGATCTCTTGGACTCGTGTGGACTATAATTTGGTTAGCTGGCACAAGGATTATCGGGAGGTGCCCCCGAACCTGTTCCGTTGGACTAATTGTGGACTCTGTAGATCTACCTGCCTGTGTTGTTCCAGCGTTCTTGATAATAAATCTGTGGAATCATCCCTTGGCCTGTTGTCCCTTCTTGCTCTGCCGTACACCCCGTCACAGCACACTCATTCCACTGAGTAAGCACGGACCATTTCCGAAATTTTTGGCAATACACTTCAGCTTCATCCTGGCCCTGAGAGATAGCCAGCAAAGCTTTTTCTGCCTGAATTTCAAGATTGGGCTCCTCGTAAAGCAACCCGAGCGCCAGAAAAAACGCATCAATATTTGCCAATGCCGGATCTCCTGGCACTAACGAGAAGGCCCAATCCTGAGGGTCGCCCCACAAGAAAGAGATAACAATTTTTACTTGCTGAGCTGAGTCTCCAGACGAACGAGGTCTCAGAGATAGAAACAATTTACAATTATTCCTGAAATTCCTAAACTTAAATCGGTCTCCAGAGAACAGTTCAGGAATAGGTATTTTAGGTTCTGACATAAGACTACAAGTAACAAAATCTTGAATGCCCTGCACACGAGCAGCAAGCTGATCCACACTAGTAATCAAAGTCTGGACATTCATGTCTGCAGCAAGCTCAAGCCACTCAGAGATAAAGGGGAGGAAGAAAGAAAAAAAAAAAAAAAAACCTCAGAATTTCCTTTCTTATAATCCCACTTCTGCAATGCATTAAGTATTACTTTTGGCCTGGCATACTGTTATGACCCCAATGGCAGAGGGTCTCAGAGGTTATTACCAAGTCTGCACACACAAAAAAACAGCTCATAGGGCAGTGGTAACTAGGCTGACCGTATAACTGATCCTAGCACAACAAATAGCAGTAGCCGGGGAACGTACCTACGTTGGTTCTAGACGTCTCGCGCCAGCCGTAGAACTAACTAACCCTAAAGGGAAACAATAGACCTTTCTTGCCTCCAGAGAAAAGACCCCAAAAGTTGGATACAAGCCCCCAACAAATAATAACGGTGAGGTAAGAAGAAAAGACAAACGTAAGAATGAACTAGGTTTTAGCAAAGAGAGGCCCACTGACTAATAGCAGAATATAGGAAGATGACTTATACGGTCAGCAAAAACCCTATCAAAATTTCCACGCTGAATATTCAAGAACCCCCGAACCGTCTAACGGCATGGGGGGAGAATATCAGCCCCCTAGAGCTTCCAGCAAAATCAGGAATCACATTTAGTACAAGCTGGACAAAAATAAGAGCAATGCAAATAACCAAAAAATAAGGAAGCAGGACTTAGCTTATTTTGCAAAGAACCAGGACCAGCAGACAGGAGCAAACAGAAAGGAACTGATTACAACGATGCCAGGCACCAGACTGAGAATCCAGGGAGTTTAAATAGCAACACCCCTGGACTAACGAACCAGGTGGGTACCAAGCTGGGGAAAGAAAATCAAAGTGTCATGTCGCTAGTGACCAAAAGAGGGAGCCAAAAAGTTCAATTCACAACAGTGCCTACAGCCAGCCCATTTTATTATGTTAGGCCTTCGAAGCCTGTCTGCGGTCCCTCCTTCCACTAGGCCTCCACTGACCAGACCACTGCTGCTCGTGTACCCCTGGAACCAATTATAAGTGCCTACAGCCAGCCCATTTTATTATGTTAGGCCTTCGAAGCCTGTCTGCGGTCCCTCCTTCCACTAGGCCTCCACTGACCAGACCACTGCTGCCCGTGTACCCCTGGAACCTATTTTACAGTGCATAGAGCCTGCCCATTTTATTATGTTAGGCCTTCGAAGCCTGTCTGCGGTCCCTCCTTCCACTAGGCCTCCACTGACCAGACCACTGCTGCCCGTGTACCCCTGGAACCTATTTTACAGTGCATAGAGCCTGCCCATTTTATTATGTTAGGCCTTCGAAGCCTGTCTGCGGTCCCTCCTTCCACTAGGCCTCCACTGACCAGACCACTGCTGCCCGTGTACCCCTGGAACCTATTTTACAGTGCATAGAGCCTGCCCATTTTATTATGTTAGGCCTTCGAAGCCTGTCTGCGGTCCCTCCTTCCACTAGGCCTCCACTGACCAGACCACTGCTGCCCGTGTACCCCTGGAACCTATTTTACAGTGCATAGAGCCTGCCCATTTTATTATGTTAGGCCTTCGAAGCCTGTCTGCGGTCCCTCCTTCCACTAGGCCTCCACTGACCAGACCACTGCTGCCCGTGTACCCCTGGAACCTATTTTACAGTGCATAGAGCCTGCCCATTTTATTATGTTAGGCCTTCGAAGCCTGTCTGCGGTCCCTCCTTCCACTAGGCCTCCACTGACCAGACCACTGCTGCCTGTGTACCCCTGGAACCTATTTTACAGTGCATAGAGCCTGCCCATTTTATTATGTTAGGCCTTCGAAGCCTGTCTGCGGTCCCTCCTTCCACTAGGCCTCCACTGACCAGACCACTGCTGCCCGTGTACCCCTGGAACCTATTTTACAGTGCATAGAGCCTATTTTTTAATTTTATTTAATATTAATAAAGCCATGATAGACTACGCTGTACCATGCTATGAGCTACCCAGTTGACAATTCTTTTGCAAGAAAAGCCATCCCACCCCTCCACCAGCATGTTAAAGACCACATTGTCCTTGCATTCTGTCAATCTGTGAGTCCAAAGGTACACCTGACAACAGACACATGGACCTGTAGGCATGGCCACGGAAGGTTACGTGTCCTTTGTGGCGCAATGGGTTAATGTATTGGATGCATGGTCCACACAGGGGACAGCCTGGTAAGTCTGTCTGCAGTCCCTAATTCAAGTTGTCCTCAAATGAATAAATCTGAGCTTCCACCTTCTGGCTCTCATTAAGTGCTGTTTTTTAAAAGATTGTTGGTTCCGGCCTACTAACGGTGTCTGCCCCTGCCTGGTGTTGTCCTCCACTGAACAAAGCTGAGCTTCCACCTTCTTGCTCTCTTTAAGTGCTGTGCTTTTAAAAATAGGTGGTTATGGGCCTACTAACGGTGTCTGCCCCTGCCTGGTGTTGTCCTCAACTGAATAAAGCTGAGCTTCTACCTTCTGGCTCTGATTAAGCTTTTTTTTTTTTTTCAATTGCTGGATGGGGCCTAATACCTCTTTTTGCTGCTCCCTGGTGTTTGTCCTCAACTGAATAAAGCTGAGCTTCATCCTTCTGGCTCTCATAAGGGTACCGTCACACAGTGAAATTTCCATCGCTGCGGCGGCACGATTCGTGACGTCGCAGCGTCGTATGAATATCGCTCCAGCGTCGTAGACTGCGGTCACACTTTGCAATCACGGCGCTGGAGCGATGCCGAAGTCCCCGGGTAACCAGGGTAAACATCGGGTTACTAAGCGCAGGGCCGCGCTTAGTAACCCGATGTTTACCCTGGTTACCAGCGTTAACATAAAAAAAACAAACAGTACATACTCACATTCCGGTGTCTGTCCCCGGCGTTCTGCTTCTCTCCACTGTGTAAGCGCCATAGCCGGAAAGCAGAGCGGTGACGTCACCGCGTCACCGCTGTGCTCGCTTTCCGGCCGGCAGGCGCTCACACAGTGCAGAGAAGCTGAGACGCCGGAGGACTGACACCGGAATGTAAGTATGTACTGTTTGTTTTTTTTACGTTTACGCTGGTAACCAGGGTAAACATCGGGTTACTAAGCGCGGCCCTGCGCTTAGTTACCCGATGTTTACCCTGGTTACAAGCGAACACATCGCTGGATCGCTGTCACACACAACGATCCAGCGATGTCAGCGGGTGATCAAGCGACGAAAGAAAGTTCCAAACGATGTGCTACGACGTACGATTCTCAGCAGGGTCCCTGATCGCTGCTGCGTGTCAGACACTGCGATATCGCTAGAACGTCATGAATCGTACCGTCGTAGCGATGGAAATTTCACTGTGTGACGGTACCCTTAAGTGCTGTGTTTTCAAAAATTGGTGGTTAGGGCCTACTAACGGTGTCTGCCCCTCCCTGGTGTTTGCGCTCAACTGAATAAAGCTGAGCTTCATCCTTCTGGCTCTCATTAAGTGCTGTGTTTTCAAAAATTGGTGGTTAGGGCCTACTAACGGTGTCTGCCCCTCCCTGGTGTTTGCTCTCAACTGAATAAAGCTGAGCTTCAACCTTCTGGCTTTGGGCCTATAGTATCAGATATTAAACTGCATTTGGCCTTCAACTTTGGTTACGGCCTACTAACGGTGTCTGCCCCTGCCTGGTGTTTTTCCTCAACTGAATAAAGCTGAGCTTCAATCTTCTGGCTCTCATTAAGTGCTGTTATTTTAAAAATTGGTGGTTAGGGCCTACTAACGGTGTCTGCCCCTGCCTGGTGTTGTCCTCAACTGAATAAAGCTGAGCTTCAACCTTCTGGCTCTCATTAAGTGCTGTTTTTTAAAAAATTGGTGGTTAGGGCCTACTAACGGTGTCTGCCCCTCCCTGGTGTTTGCCCTCAACTGAATAAAGCTGAGCTTCAACCTTCTGGCTCTCATTAAGTGCTGTTATTTTAAAAATTGGTGGTTAGGGCCTACTAACGGTGTCTGCCCCTGCCTGGTGTTGTCCTCAACTGAATAAAGCTGAGCTTCTACCTTCTGGCTCTGATTAAGCTTTTTTTTTTTTTTTTTTTTTTTAATTGCTGGATGGGGCCTAATACCTCTGTTTGCTGCTCCCTGGTGTTTGTCCTCAACTGAATAAAGCTGAGCTTCATCCTTCTGGCTCTCATTAAGTGCTGTGTTTTCAAAAATTGGTGTTTAGGGCCTACTAACGGTGTCTGCCCCTCCCTGGTGTTTGCTCTCAACTGAATAAAGCTGAGCGTCATCCTTCTGGCTCTCATTAAGTGCTGTGTTTTCAAAAATTGGTGGTTAGGGCCTACTAACGGTGTCTGCCCCTCCCTGGTGTTTGCTCTCAACTGAATAAAGCTGAGCTTCAACCTTCTGGCTTTGGGCCTATAGTATCAGATATTAAACTGCATTTGGCCTTCAACATTGGTTACGGCCTACTAACGGTGTCTTCCCCTGCCTGGTGTTTGCCCTCAACTGAATAAAGCTGAGCTTCAACCTTCTGGCTCTCATTAAGTGCTGTTTTTTAAAAAATTGGTGGTTAGGGCCTACTAACGGTGTCTACCCCAACTGAATAAAGCTGAGCTTCTACCTTCTGGCTCTGATTAAGCTTTTTTTTTTTTTTTTTTTAAATTGCTGGATGGGGCCTAATATCTCTGTTTGCTGCTCCCTGGTGTTTGTCCTCAACTGAATAAAGCTGAGCTTCATCCTTCTGGCTCTCATTAAGTGCTGTGTTTTCAAAAATTGGTGTTTAGGGCCTACTAACGGTGTCTGCCCCTCCCTGGTGTTTGCTCTCAACTGAATAAAGCTGAGCTTCATCCTTCTGGCTCTCATTAAGTGCTGTGTTTTCAAAAATTGGTGGTTAGGGCCTACTAACGGTGTCTGCCCCTCCCTGGTGTTTGCTCTCAACTGAATAAAGCTGAGCTTCAACCTTCTGGCTTTGGGCCTATAGTATCAGATATTAAACTGCATTTGGCCTTCAACATTGGTTACGGCCTACTAACGGTGTCTGCCCCTGCCTGGTGTTTGCCCTCAACTGAATAAAGTTGAGCTTCAACCTTCTGGCTCTCATTAAGTGCTGTTTTTTAAAAAATTGGTGGTTAGGGCCTACTAACGGTGTCTGCCCCTCCCTGGTGTTTGCCCTCAACTGAATAAAGCTGAGCTTCAACCTTCTGGCTCTCATTAAGTGCTGTTATTTTAAAAATTGGTGGTTAGGGCCTACTAACGGTGTCTGCCCCTGCCTGGTGTTGTCCTCAACTGAATAAAGCTGAGCTTCTACCTTCTGGCTCTGATTAAGCTTTTTTTTTTTTTTTTTTCTAATTGCTGGATGGGGCCTAATACCTCTGTTTGCTGCTCCCTGGTGTTTGTCCTCAACTGAATAAAGCTGAGCTTCATCCTTCTGGCTCTCATTAAGTGCTGTGTTTTCAAAAATTGGTGGTTAGGGCCTACTAACGGTGTCTGCCCCTCCCTGGTGTTTGCTCTCAACTGAATAAAGCTGAGCTTCATCCTTCTGGCTCTCATTAAGTGCTGTGTTTTCAAAAATTGGTGGTTAGGGCCTACTAACGGTGTCTGCCCCTCCCTGGTGTTTGCTCTCAACTGAATAAAGCTGAGCTTCAACCTTCTGGCTTTGGGCCTATAGTATCAGATATTAAACTGCATTTGGCCTTCAACTTTGGTTACGGCCTACTAACGGTGTCTGCCCCTGCCTGGTGTTTTTCCTCAACTGAATAAAGCTGAGCTTCAATCTTCTGGCTCTCATTAAGTGCTGTTATTTTAAAAATTGGTGGTTAGGGCCTACTAACGGTGTCTGCCCCTGCCTGGTGTTGTCCTCAACTGAATAAAGCTGAGCTTCAACCTTCTGGCTTTGGGCCTATAGTATCAGATATTAAACTGCATTTGGCCTTCAACATTGGTTACGGCCTACTAACGGTGTCTGCCCCTGCCTGGTGTTTGCCCTCAACTGAATAAAGCTGAGCTTCAACCTTCTGGCTCTCATTAAGTGCTGTTTTTTAAAAAATTGGTGGTTAGGGCCTACTAACGGTGTCTGCCCCTCCCTGGTGTTTGCCCTCAACTGAATAAAGCTGAGCTTCAACCTTCTGGCTCTCATTAAGTGCTGTTATTTTAAAAATTGGTGGTTAGGGCCTACTAACGGTGTCTGCCCCTGCCTGGTGTTGTCCTCAACTGAATAAAGCTGAGCTTCTACCTTCTGGCTCTGATTAAGCTTTTTTTTTTTTTTTTTTTTTTAATTGCTGGATGGGGCCTAATACCTCTGTTTGCTGCTCCCTGGTGTTTGTCCTCAACTGAATAAAGCTGAGCTTCATCCTTCTGGCTCTCATTAAGTGCTGTGTTTTCAAAAATTGGTGGTTAGGGCCTACTAACGTTGTCTGCCCCTCCCTGGTGTTTGCTCTCAACTGAATAAAGCTGAGCTTCATCCTTCTGGCTCTCATTAAGTGCTGTGTTTTCAAAAATTGGTGGTTAGGGCCTACTAACGGTGTCTGCCCCTCCCTGGTGTTTGCTCTCAACTGAATAAAGCTGAGCTTCAACCTTCTGGCTTTGGGCCTATAGTATCAGATATTAAACTGCATTTGGCCTTCAACTTTGGTTACGGCCTACTAACGGTGTCTGCCCCTGCCTGGTGTTTTTCCTCAACTGAATAAAGCTGAGCTTCAATCTTCTGGCTCTCATTAAGTGCTGTTATTTTAAAAATTGGTGGTTAGGGCCTACTAACGGTGTCTGCCCCTGCCTGGTGTTGTCCTCAACTGAATAAAGCTGAGCTTCTACCTTCTGGCTCTGATTAAGCTTTTTTTTTTTTTTTCAATTGCTGGATGGGGCCTAATACCTCTTTTTGCTGCTCCCTGGTGTTTGTCCTCAACTGAATAAAGCTGAGCTTCATCCTTCTGGCTCTCATAAGGGTACCGTCACACAGTGAAATTTCCATCGCTGCGGCGGCACGATTCGTGACGTCTCAGCGTCGTATGAATATCGCTCCAGCGTCGTAGACTGCGGTCACACTTTGCAATCACGGCGCTGGAGCGATGCCGAAGTCCCCGGGTAACCAGGGTAAACATCGGGTTACTAAGCGCAGGGCCGCGCTTAGTAACCCGATGTTTACCCTGGTTACCAGCGTTAACATAAAAAAAACAAACAGTACATACTCACATTCCGGTGTCTGTCCCCGGCGTTCTGCTTCTCTCCACTGTGTAAGCGCCATAGCCGGAAAGCAGAGCGGTGACGTCACCGCGTCACCGCTGTGCTCGCTTTCCGGCCGGCAGGCGCTCACACAGTGCAGAGAAGCTGAGACGCCGGAGGACTGACACCGGAATGTAAGTATGTACTGTTTGTTTTTTTTACGTTTACGCTGGTAACCAGGGTAAACATCGGGTTACTAAGCGCGGCCCTGCGCTTAGTTACCCGATGTTTACCCTGGTTACAAGCGAACACATCGCTGGATCGCTGTCACACACAACGATCCAGCGATGTCAGCGGGTGATCAAGCGACGAAAGAAAGTTCCAAACGATGTGCTACGACGTACGATTCTCAGCAGGGTCCCTGATCGCTGCTGCGTGTCAGACACTGTGATATCGTAACGATATCGCTAGAACGTCATGAATCGTACCGTCGTAGCGATGGAAATTTCACTGTGTGACGGTACCCTTAAGTGCTGTGTTTTCAAAAATTGGTGGTTAGGGCCTACTAACGGTGTCTGCCCCTCCCTGGTGTTTGCGCTCAACTGAATAAAGCTGAGCTTCATCCTTCTGGCTCTCATTAAGTGCTGTGTTTTCAAAAATTGGTGGTTAGGGCCTACTAACGGTGTCTGCCCCTCCCTGGTGTTTGCTCTCAACTGAATAAAGCTGAGCGTCATCCTTCTGGCTCTCATTAAGTGCTGTGTTTTCAAAAATTGGTGGTTAGGGCCTACTAACGGTGTCTGCCCCTCCCTGGTGTTTGCTCTCAACTGAATAAAGCTGAGCTTCAACCTTCTGGCTTTGGGCCTATAGTATCAGATATTAAACTGCATTTGGCCTTCAACATTGGTTACGGCCTACTAACGGTGTCTGCCCCTGCCTGGTGTTTGCCCTCAACTGAATAAAGCTGAGCTTCAACCTTCTGGCTCTCATTAAGTGCTGTTTTTTAAAAAATTGGTGGTTAGGGCCTACTAACGGTGTCTACCCCAACTGAATAAAGCTGAGCTTCTACCTTCTGGCTCTGATTAAGCTTTTTTTTTTTTTTTTTTTAAATTGCTGGATGGGGCCTAATATCTCTGTTTGCTGCTCCCTGGTGTTTGTCCTCAACTGAATAAAGCTGAGCTTCATCCTTCTGGCTCTCATTAAGTGCTGTGTTTTCAAAAATTGGTGTTTAGGGCCTACTAACGGTGTCTGCCCCTCCCTGGTGTTTGCTCTCAACTGAATAAAGCTGAGCTTCATCCTTCTGGCTCTCATTAAGTGCTGTGTTTTCAAAAATTGGTGGTTAGGGCCTACTAACGGTGTCTGCCCCTCCCTGGTGTTTGCTCTCAACTGAATAAAGCTGAGCTTCAACCTTCTGGCTTTGGGCCTATAGTATCAGATATTAAACTACATTTGGCCTTCAACATTGGTTACGGCCTACTAACGGTGTCTGCCCCTGCCTGGTGTTTGCCCTCAACTGAATAAAGCTGAGCTTCAACCTTCTGGCTCTCATTAAGTGCTGTTTTTAAAAAAATTGGTGGTTAGGGCCTACTAACGGTGTCTGCCCCTCCCTGGTGTTTGCCCTCAACTGAATAAAGCTGAGCTTCAACCTTCTGGCTCTCATTAAGTGCTGTTATTTTAAAAATTGGTGGTTAGGGCCTACTAACGGTGTCTGCCCCTGCCTGGTGTTGTCCTCAACTGAATAAAGCTGAGCTTCTACCTTCTGGCTCTGATTAAGCTTTTTTTTTTTTTTTCTTCTAATTGCTGGATGGGGCCTAATACCTCTGTTTGCTGCTCCCTGGTGTTTGTCCTCAACTGAATAAAGCTGAGCTTCATCCTTCTGGCTCTCATTAAGTGCTGTGTTTTCAAAAATTGGTGGTTAGGGCCTACTAACGGTGTCTGCCCCTCCCTGGTGTTTGCTCTCAACTGAATAAAGCTGAGCTTCATCCTTCTGGCTCTCATTAAGTGCTGTGTTTTCAAAAATTGGTGGTTAGGGCCTACTAACGGTGTCTGCCCCTCCCTGGTGTTTGCTCTCAACTGAATAAAGCTGAGCTTCAACCTTCTGGCTTTGGGCCTATAGTATCAGATATTAAACTGCATTTGGCCTTCAACTTTGGTTACGGCCTACTAACGGTGTCTGCCCCTGCCTGGTGTTTTTCCTCAACTGAATAAAGCTGAGCTTCAATCTTCTGGCTCTCATTAAGTGCTGTTATTTTAAAAATTGGTGGTTAGGGCCTACTAACGGTGTCTGCCCCTGCCTGGTGTTGTCCTCAACTGAATAAAGCTGAGCTTCAACCTTCTGGCTTTGGGCCTATAGTATCAGATATTAAACTGCATTTGGCCTTCAACATTGGTTACGGCCTACTAACGGTGTCTGCCCCTGCCTGGTGTTTGCCCTCAACTGAATAAAGCTGAGCTTCAACCTTCTGGCTCTCATTAAGTGCTGTTTTTTAAAAAATTGGTGGTTAGGGCCTACTAACGGTGTCTGCCCCTCCCTGGTGTTTGCCCTCAACTGAATAAAGCTGAGCTTCAACCTTCTGGCTCTCATTAAGTGCTGTTATTTTAAAAATTGGTGGTTAGGGCCTACTAACGGTGTCTGCCCCTGCCTGGTGTTGTCCTCAACTGAATAAAGCTGAGCTTCTACCTTCTGGCTCTGATTAAGCTTTTTTTTTTTTTTTTTTTTTAATTGCTGGATGGGGCCTAATACCTCTGTTTGCTGCTCCCTGGTGTTTGTCCTCAACTGAATAAAGCTGAGCTTCATCCTTCTGGCTCTCATTAAGTGCTGTGTTTTCAAAAATTGGTGGTTAGGGCCTACTAACGTTGTCTGCCCCTCCCTGGTGTTTGCTCTCAACTGAATAAAGCTGAGCTTCATCCTTCTGGCTCTCATTAAGTGCTGTGTTTTCAAAAATTGGTGGTTAGGGCCTACTAACGGTGTCTGCCCCTCCCTGGTGTTTGCTCTCAACTGAATAAAGCTGAGCTTCAACCTTCTGGCTTTGGGCCTATAGTATCAGATATTAAACTGCATTTGGCCTTCAACTTTGGTTACGGCCTACTAACGGTGTCTGCCCCTGCCTGGTGTTTTTCCTCAACTGAATAAAGCTGAGCTTCAATCTTCTGGCTCTCATTAAGTGCTGTTATTTTAAAAATTGGTGGTTAGGGCCTACTAACGGTGTCTGCCCCTGCCTGGTGTTGTCCTCAACTGAATAAAGCTGAGCTTCTACCTTCTGGCTCTGATTAAGCTTTTTTTTTTTTTTTCAATTGCTGGATGGGGCCTAATACCTCTTTTTGCTGCTCCCTGGTGTTTGTCCTCAACTGAATAAAGCTGAGCTTCATCCTTCTGGCTCTCATAAGGGTACCGTCACACAGTGAAATTTCCATCGCTGCGGCGGCACGATTCGTGACGTCTCAGCGTCGTATGAATATCGCTCCAGCGTCGTAGACTGCGGTCACACTTTGCAATCACGGCGCTGGAGCGATGCCGAAGTCCCCGGGTAACCAGGGTAAACATCGGGTTACTAAGCGCAGGGCCGCGCTTAGTAACCCGATGTTTACCCTGGTTACCAGCGTTAACATAAAAAAAACAAACAGTACATACTCACATTCCGGTGTCTGTCCCCGGCGTTCTGCTTCTCTCCACTGTGTAAGCGCCATAGCCGGAAAGCAGAGCGGTGACGTCACCGCGTCACCGCTGTGCTCGCTTTCCGGCCGGCAGGCGCTCACACAGTGCAGAGAAGCTGAGACGCCGGAGGACTGACACCGGAATGTAAGTATGTACTGTTTGTTTTTTTTACGTTTACGCTGGTAACCAGGGTAAACATCGGGTTACTAAGCGCGGCCCTGCGCTTAGTTACCCGATGTTTACCCTGGTTACAAGCGAACACATCGCTGGATCGCTGTCACACACAACGATCCAGCGATGTCAGCGGGTGATCAAGCGACGAAAGAAAGTTCCAAACGATGTGCTACGACGTACGATTCTCAGCAGGGTCCCTGATCGCTGCTGCGTGTCAGACACTGTGATATCGTAACGATATCGCTAGAACGTCATGAATCGTACCGTCGTAGCGATGGAAATTTCACTGTGTGACGGTACCCTTAAGTGCTGTGTTTTCAAAAATTGGTGGTTAGGGCCTACTAACGGTGTCTGCCCCTCCCTGGTGTTTGCGCTCAACTGAATAAAGCTGAGCTTCATCCTTCTGGCTCTCATTAAGTGCTGTGTTTTCAAAAATTGGTGGTTAGGGCCTACTAACGGTGTCTGCCCCTCCCTGGTGTTTGCTCTCAACTGAATAAAGCTGAGCTTCAACCTTCTGGCTTTGGGCCTATAGTATCAGATATTAAACTGCATTTGGCCTTCAACTTTGGTTACGGCCTACTAACGGTGTCTGCCCCTGCCTGGTGTTTTTCCTCAACTGAATAAAGCTGAGCTTCAATCTTCTGGCTCTCATTAAGTGCTGTTATTTTAAAAATTGGTGGTTAGGGCCTACTAACGGTGTCTGCCCATGCCTGGTGTTGTCCTCAACTGAATAAAGCTGAGCTTCAACCTTCTGGCTCTCATTAAGTGCTGTTTTTTAAAAAATTGGTGGTTAGGGCCTACTAACGGTGTCTGCCCCTCCCTGGTGTTTGCCCTCAACTGAATAAAGCTGAGCTTCAACCTTCTGGCTCTCATTAAGTGCTGTTATTTTAAAAATTGGTGGTTAGGGCCTACTAACGGTGTCTGCCCCTGCCTGGTGTTGTCCTCAACTGAATAAAGCTGAGCTTCTACCTTCTGGCTCTGATTAAGCTTTTTTTTTTTTTTTTTTTTTTTAATTGCTGGATGGGGCCTAATACCTCTGTTTGCTGCTCCCTGGTGTTTGTCCTCAACTGAATAAAGCTGAGCTTCATCCTTCTGGCTCTCATTAAGTGCTGTGTTTTCAAAAATTGGTGTTTAGGGCCTACTAACGGTGTCTGCCCCTCCCTGGTGTTTGCTCTCAACTGAATAAAGCTGAGCGTCATCCTTCTGGCTCTCATTAAGTGCTGTGTTTTCAAAAATTGGTGGTTAGGGCCTACTAACGGTGTCTGCCCCTCCCTGGTGTTTGCTCTCAACTGAATAAAGCTGAGCTTCAACCTTCTGGCTTTGGGCCTATAGTATCAGATATTAAACTGCATTTGGCCTTCAACATTGGTTACGGCCTACTAACGGTGTCTGCCCCTGCCTGGTGTTTGCCCTCAACTGAATAAAGCTGAGCTTCAACCTTCTGGCTCTCATTAAGTGCTGTTATTTTAAAAATTGGTGGTTAGGGCCTACTAACGGTGTCTGCCCCTGCCTGGTGTTTGCCCTCAACTGAATAAAGCTAATCTTCAACCTTCTGGCTCTCATTAAGTGCTGTTATTTTAAAAATTGGTGGTTAGGGCCTACTAACGGTGTCTACCCCTCCCTGGTGTTTGCCCTCAACTGAATAAAGCTAATCTTCAACCTTCTGGCTCTCATTAAGTGCTGTTATTTTAAAAATTGGTGGTTAGGGCCTACTAACGGTGTCTGCCCCTGCCTGGTGTTGTCCTCAACTGAATAAAGCTGAGCTTCTACCTTCTGGCTCTGATTAAGCTTTTTTTTTTTTTTTTTTTAAATTGCTGGATGGGGCCTAATATCTCTGTTTGCTGCTCCCTGGTGTTTGTCCTCAACTGAATAAAGCTGAGCTTCATCCTTCTGGCTCTCATTAAGTGCTGTGTTTTCAAAAATTGGTGTTTAGGGCCTACTAACGGTGTCTGCCCCTCCCTGGTGTTTGCTCTCAACTGAATAAAGCTGAGCTTCATCCTTCTGGCTCTCATTAAGTGCTGTGTTTTCAAAAATTGGTGGTTAGGGCCTACTAACGGTGTCTGCCCCTCCCTGGTGTTTGCTCTCAACTGAATAAAGCTGAGCTTCAACCTTCTGGCTTTGGGCCTATAGTATCAGATATTAAACTGCATTTGGCCTTCAACATTGGTTACGGCCTACTAACGGTGTCTGCCCCTGCCTGGTGTTTGCCCTCAACTGAATAAAGCTGAGCTTCAACCTTCTGGCTCTCATTAAGTGCTGTTTTTTTAAAAATTGGTGGTTAGGGCCTACTAACGGTGTCTGCCCCTCCCTGGTGTTTGCCCTCAACTGAATAAAGCTGAGCTTCAACCTTCTGGCTCTCATTAAGTGCTGTTATTTTAAAAATTGGTGGTTAGGGCCTACTAACGGTGTCTGCCCCTGCCTGGTGTTGTCCTCAACTGAATAAAGCTGAGCTTCTACCTTCTGGCTCTGATTAAGCTTTTTTTTTTTTTTCTAATTGCTGGATGGGGCCTAATACCTCTGTTTGCTGCTCCCTGGTGTTTGTCCTCAACTGAATAAAGCTGAGCTTCATCCTTCTGGCTCTCATTAAGTGCTGTGTTTTCAAAAATTGGTGGTTAGGGCCTACTAACGGTGTCTGCCCCTCCCTGGTGTTTGCTCTCAACTGAATAAAGCTGAGCTTCATCCTTCTGGCTCTCATTAAGTGCTGTGTTTTCAAAAATTGGTGGTTAGGGCCTACTAACGGTGTCTGCCCCTCCCTGGTGTTTGCTCTCAACTGAATAAAGCTGAGCTTCAACCTTCTGGCTTTGGGCCTATAGTATCAGATATTAAACTGCATTTGGCCTTCAACTTTGGTTACGGCCTACTAACGGTGTCTGCCCCTGCCTGGTGTTTTTCCTCAACTGAATAAAGCTGAGCTTCAATCTTCTGGCTCTCATTAAGTGCTGTTATTTTAAAAATTGGTGGTTAGGGCCTACTAACGGTGTCTGCCCCTGCCTGGTGTTGTCCTCAACTGAATAAAGCTGAGCTTCAACCTTCTGGTTTTGGGCCTATAGTATCAGATATTAAACTGCATTTGGCCTTCAACATTGGTTACGGCCTACTAACGGTGTCTGCCCCTGCCTGGTGTTTGCCCTCAACTGAATAAAGCTGAGCTTCAACCTTCTGGCTCTCATTAAGTGCTGTTTTTTAAAAAATTGGTGGTTAGGGCCTACTAACGGTGTCTGCCCCTCCCTGGTGTTTGCCCTCAACTGAATAAAGCTGAGCTTCAACCTTCTGGCTCTCATTAAGTGCTGTTATTTTAAAAATTGGTGGTTAGGGCCTACTAACGGTGTCTGCCCCTGCCTGGTGTTGTCCTCAACTGAATAAAGCTGAGCTTCTACCTTCTGGCTCTGATTAAGCTTTTTTTTTTTTTTTAATTGCTGGATGGGGCCTAATACCTCTGTTTGCTGCTCCCTGGTGTTTGTCCTCAACTGAATAAAGCTGAGCTTCATCCTTCTGGCTCTCATTAAGTGCTGTGTTTTCAAAAATTGGTGGTTAGGGCCTACTAACGGTGTCTGCCCCTCCCTGGTGTTTGCTCTCAACTGAATAAAGCTGAGCTTCATCCTTCTGGCTCTCATTAAGTGCTGTGTTTTCAAAAATTGGTGGTTAGGGCCTACTAACCGTGTCTGCCCCTCCCTGGTGTTTGCTCTCAACTGAATAAAGCTGAGCTTCAACCTTCTGGCTTTGGGCCTATAGTATCAGATATTAAACTGCATTTGGCCTTCAACTTTGGTTACGGCCTACTAACGGTGTCTGCCCCTGCCTGGTGTTTTTCCTCAACTGAATAAAGCTGAGCTTCAATCTTCTGGCTCTCATTAAGTGCTGTTATTTTAAAAATTGGTGGTTAGGGCCTACTAACGGTGTCTGCCCCTCCCTGGTGTTTGCCCTCAACTGAATAAAGCTGAGCTTCAACCTTCTGGCTCTCATTAAGTGCTGTTATTTTAAAAATTGGTGGTTAGGGCCTACTGACGGTGTCTGCCCCTCCCTGGTGTTTGCCCTCAACTGAATAAAGCTGAGCTTCAACCTTCTGGCTCTCATTAAGTGCTGTTATTTTAAAAATTGGTGGTTAGGGCCTACTAACGGTGTCTGCCCCTCCCTGGTGTTTGCCCTTAACTGAATAATGCTGAGCTTCAACCTTCTGGCTTTGGGCCTATAGTATCAAATATTAAACTGCATTTGGCCTACTAGTGTGGTTGGGCCCTTAAAACAGTGTCTGCTGCTCCTGGGTTTGCTACTCCACTGAACAAAGCAATGCCGCCTGTTTAGTCCTGTCCTGTTACCAATTTTGAACTGCATTTAGCCTACTTTATTCTTTGGCCCTATATCTGTTTCCTCCTCATCCTGCCCATTGCCCAGCCACTGCTAGATGAGTCTGCTGGTACATTGACCTAGACCACTACATTCCCCTTGCACTCTACACAGCCAGAATCTGACCCTGCTGAAAGTAAGGTTCCCCTTCCCGCATGTTATACCACCTTACACAGGGACAAAGAGGAAGGTGCAGATGAAAGTGCAGGTTCCTTCATCAGGTGGGGGGGGGGGGCATACTCGTTGGCGATGTCATTGGCACAGGGCCCCTCAGAGTACGCAAAAGTGTCGCTGCTGGTGGGAGGCGCCCCCGCCGTGCAAACACACCGCTGTACTTTGAGGGGCCCTGTGCCAGTGCCAATGCGAACAAGTGTGCCCCCCTGCTTGCTCAGGATCACAGCACTTGCAACGTTGAAATACTTTCCTCTCCCTGCTCCACCGCCGTGACGTAGTCCACGATTCCTGGGCCCACTAAAACCTTGAACCAGCCCTACCCCCCACAAATTTGCCAAATGACCCCCAAGTTCCATTGAAAAACTATTATAAAGTTAATTAAGATTGACAAGCTTCAGAAACAAGAATGGATGTTTTTGGCATTGAAATGGGCACTGTAGGTGTTTTCCTGGCCTCCACTCACTGCCGACTATGCTCCCCCATTGACTTGCATTGGGTTTCGTGTTTCGGTCGATCCCCGACTTTTAGCGATAATCGGCCGACTGCACTCGACTCGACTCTGGACAAATTCGGGTTTCACAAAACCCGACTCGACCTTAAAAAAATGAAAGTCGCTCAACCCTAGCAGTTACGTATATCTTTTTCAACGGACTGCAAACCTCTAAGCCCTGCCTAGATGCTGTATTCTGATAATCTTTATGCTCCTGCAACTGTCCCTAGGCTAAATGCAGAATGTATCTGATACAAACAGCAAAGCACAGGATTAGCCCTTAGAAGGACTATTCGTTTAATGGTCCAGCATCATCACCAGTATCTACGCTAGAGCAGAGGTGTCAAACTGCATTCCTTGAGGGCCGCCAACAGGTCATGTTTTCAGGATTTCCTTGTATTGCACAGGTGATAATTTAATCACCTGCACAGAATGATTCCAGCACCTTGTGGAATGCTAAGGAAATCCTGAAAACATGACCTGTTGGCGGCCCTCGAGGAATGCAGTTTGACACCTCTGCACTAGAGGACTCTGATTCGTTAAACTGTACACACACACGCCTGGATAACTGCTCTCTATCCAATCAGAACTGTCCCTGTGCTGTGCAATGGTGTCAGTTAGCTGAGCTAGGCAGAACCAATTCTTTTAAAACCGCTGATGAGATAATGCAGCCAGCCAATCACAGTAATGCCACTACCAAGATTGCTACGGCATGACAGTGCCTGGCAGTCAATCTCCGCATGTTTGGCACCTGTTACACAGCGGGGATTCAAGCTTCAAATCCGAGCACCAGCCAAGGCTCGTTGAGTGCCGAGCACCCAGATACTCGAGTAATAACTCGCTCATCCCTCTAAATTTATTCATTTTGCTAACATAAAATTTTGGCTCTAGTGTGTTGGTTTGAATTATTGTATAGTAATGTCATAGCAGCTGCAGGTGAGGAGTTGAGGTTTAGGCTATGGGGATACTTTGGCTTATTTTTTACTTTGAGGGGAACTATTACTGGTTCTCCAGATATTATATCATGCTCTGTTACAATACTTGAGTCAGATGAACACAAGAAAATATAAAATGGATTACTTGAAAAGTCTGACTTTGTATACTTTGAAACTATCTCTTCAGAGAATGGAAACCATTAAACAGAACCATCACAAGTATGAGCATTTAGTTTTATTTGCAGTCCTAGGGCTGGATATTTCAGTGTATTCTTCTCATCCCTATGTGTAGTTTATAAGATAAACTTATCTAACTGCACTTTGCAATTCCCATTCTGAGACCACCTGTAGAGATACACTCAATATCTAGGCTTAGGCAAACAGCAGGGATGGTTAGGGAGCCGATTAAAATTATAAGAAAGTCAACTGCTTGGATTATAATAATTAGATTGAAATAAACTGCATGTTGATAAAATTAATAAATGCAGAATTTATAAGAAATCAAACAAATAAAAGGGAGGAAAAGCGTACTAAACAAATAAGAAAAAGCTTGGAAGGAGTGAAATATGGCCTACACTTCTTGGTGTGCCTTGGTTGTCAGGTTGTAAGCAAAGTAATTATGAAGACATGATATCAAAGCTGTGCTGAGGACTCTGAGACTATCTGTCTTCTCCTGATTAATCCTTTCATACACTCAAAATTATGTTTAATCAAAGACAACAGGGTTGCTTTCTTCCCTCTTCCATCTGACAAAATACATACACTGGGGGAGAGATCCTGCTGCAGTCTCCCTTCTTCACTCTCTTAAATGCCATGCTTAAAGGGCCACTGTCACCCCCTCCAGCCGTTATAAACTAAAAGAGCCACCTTGTGCAGCAGTAATACTGCATTCTAACAAGGTGGCTCTTTTAGTTTTAGGTTCAAGTATACCCCAAAAAAAGCGATTTGATACTTAGCCATAATTGGTGTCTCTAGCCACGTAGGCTGGTCCTCCCTCCCCAGCTCGAAACGCTCCTCTGCCGTCACTCACATCTTCTTGGTCTTTCTGCGCCGCCCCCTCAGCACTGTTTACGTTTTCAAGCCGGCGCCTGCGCTGTGTAGTACTGTTCTGCGCAGGCGCAGTAAGCTCTGGCCGTCTGCCGTCCAAGCCAGGCTTTCACACTGCCAAAGAACCACGTGAAATATAATTAGAGAAAAATCATATAAAATTCTAAATATTTTATTTGACACCAATAGAACAATACACAAAAATGTTTAAAAACAAGAGGAGCAGTTTATAACATTCAAAATGTCACCAAATATATATAGATCCAAAAGGATATATTTCTTTTATGGTATCAAGTACTGTTAGCAAAAAAAGGAAAAAAAAAAAAAGGTTTTTAGCTGCAATACCTCATTGGTGTATATCCACAGTGGGACACGAATAAAGGGAAGTGCATATTAAGATATATGCCAGAGAAAAATCAATGGCATTTCGTGTGCTACAAATATTTCTCAAAATAAGCAGCTTTAGAAGTAATTAAAAAGTGCATAGTGCATAGTGCAGATACTAACCAGTACTCATGATAAACGTGCCAATACTGCCTCCTCACACTCCAACGTGCGTTTCACGCGTTTTGCTTCCTCAGGGAGTGACCATATATACCCAATAAGCCAGAGATTTAGCCAATCCAATGGAGGTGCATTTATATCGGCGCATCACATGCCGCTCTGGTGAGGCATCCCCGCCCAATGCCCCCCAGCGGCGTCACAGAAAGGCGCGTCGCGCCCTCCGCGACGTCACAGGCCAGACACGGGACGGAGCATGCGTACGTCAGGGAACCAGGGGATGCGCACAGCCCTCCATTGGCCATACTAAGAATAGCATTTGTATCGGCGCATCACACGCTGCCACGGCAACGGCTCAACCACCCCGCACCTCGCGGCAACAACACAGAGCCACGCTATCACGTGATCCATGATGTCACAGGCGAGGCACGGGATGGCAGGCGCCGCCCCACGGAAACAGGAGATGCGCTCAGCACAATTTCGGCCATGCTTAATTTGGGCAAATGTGTGGGCAATCTTAAATAACATAATTAAACAACATATATGCACCGAAACACAATGTGAGAAATCTATAATGTAAATAAATACTTGTGCCACATAAAAATGTGTTGTGCTATCTTAATAAATTCCTACATCAAAAAAGCATACAATTTTTCTACAAAAAACTGCATGCATGAATAGTGCAAATATAAAGTGCATCATTTATACATATTTATCAAAGGAGCCCCACATTTGAATTAGATTGACAAAGGGAACCTAAGTCCCCTTAGACCTACCCTAAAAAAAGAGACAAACAACCACAATTAAAACTAACATTATTTTGATACAAAATAATGATAAAAATAAGAGAAAAAGAAAAAGAAAAATTTTAAAACTGAAAATATAGTGGCAATACAGGCCACTATACACCTTCAAAACCACTACAGAGGAAATTGACTTTTTGGATCTTCAATTGAAAGTAGATGACTTTGGGATCATCCATAGTACTATTTTTCCTAAGGAGACAAGTACTAATTCAGTATTGCATGCAAAATCAGCGCACCCAAGGCATACTGTCAAAGCAATCCCTAAAGGACAATTCATTAGGGCAAGAAGAATCTGTGACACAAATGAAGAATTTGAAATTCAGGCCCGCGATATAACTGCGAGATTTTTGAGTCGAGGATATGACTCCAGAGATATTAATCGAGGTTACCAACAAGCAAAGGCAATGGATCGTAACACACTTCTTCAAAATAAGATCACTACAAAAGAAGACTCACGTCTACGAATAATCACCAATTATCATGGAAGATGGAGGGATATGAATAATATCTTCAATAGATTTTGGCCGATACTCAAACGAGACCCAGGATTAACTAAGTTCATTGAGGATAAAGCACAGGTCGTGGCAAGAAGGAGTAAGACTATTGGGGAAACCACTGTACATAGTCATTATGTTGCACCAAAATCTAATTTTATTTTTGATTCAAAAGGCCCCAAATGGGATTCACGCTCCTGTGGAGATTGTAGTGCTTGCAAGTATATGATTAAGACAGAGACCTTCAGTAACTCGACCAAAACACGTGATTTCAAAATTGTCCATTCGATCAATTGTAAAACAACATCAGTGATATACTATCTAACATGCCCGTGTGGACTTATATATATAGGTTTAACGTCTAGACAATTGTGGGTACGTGTATTGGAACACGTGAAGGACATTCGTGAAGCAAGATTACTCAACTCAGACAACTTACAGAAAGAGGAGATTGCCAAGTTGAAGACAATACCAGCCCATTATAGGGAATTCCATTCAACGGGAGCAATAGATCTTCAGATAAGAGGTATTGATGTTGTACATCTCAGTATTCGGGGAGGGAATATTATGAATAGATTAGCCCAAAGGGAATGCCGATGGATAACGGATTTGAGAACAATGAAACCATATGGCTTAAATGATCAATGGGGATTCGCCAGTTTTCTATAGTAGAATTCTTTAGCTGTTGCCTGTATTGCCACTATATTTTAAGTTTTTAAATTTTTCTTTTTCTTTTTCTCTTATTTTTATCATTATTTTGTATCAAAATAATGTTAGTTTTAATTGTGGTTGTTTGTCTCTTTTTTTAGGGTAGGTCTAAGGGGACTTAGGTTCCCTTTGTCAATCTAATTCAAATGTGGGGCTCCTTTGATAATTATGGTTTATTATGTATTTATTGATTATTTTTTCTTGTTTTTTCTTTTTTTCTTTGTATTTAGGTATCTATTACATATAAAATCGTTTTGGAGTTGTATGTTGGTGAAGAAAAATCGTGGCTATGGATCTTAAGGAAGCACATATCACTTTATATCAATATAAATATAAAAACAAGTCACTTTTGTATATTAATATTTACTAATAATGTTTAAATATGTATAAATGATGCACTTTATATTTGCACTATTCATGCATGCAGTTTTTTGTAGAAAAATGGTATGCTTTTTTGATGTAGGAATTTATTAAGATAGCACAACACATTTTTATGTGGCACAAGTATTTATTTACATTATAGATTTCTCACATTGTGTTTCGGTGCATATATGTTGTTTAATTATGTTATTTAAGATTGCCCACACATTTGCCCAAATTAAGCATGGCCGAAATTGTGCTGAGCGCATCTCCTGTTTCCGTGGGGCGGCGCCTGCCATCCCGTGCCTCGCCTGTGACATCATGGATCACGTGATAGCGTGGCTCTGTGTTGTTGCCGCGAGGTGCGGGGTGGTTGGGCCGTTGCCGTGGCAGCGTGTGATGCGCCGATACAAATGCACTATTCTTAGTATGGCCAATGGAGGGCTGTGCGCATCCCCTGGTTCCCTGACGTACGCATGCTCCGTCCCGTGTCTGGCCTGTGACGTCGCGGAGGGCACGACGTGCCTTTCTGTGACGCCGCTGGGGGGCATTGGGCGGGGATGCCTCACCAGAGCGGCATGTGATGCGCCGATATGAATGCACCTCCATTGGATTGGCTAAATCTCTGGCTTATTGGGTATATATGGTCACTCCCTGAGGAAGCAAAACGCGTGAAACGCGCGTTGGAGTGTGAGGAGGCAGTATTGGCACGTTTATCATGAGTACTGGTTAGTATCTGCACTATGCACTATGCACTTTTTAATTACTTCTAAAGCTGCTTATTTTGAGAAATATTTGTAGCACACGAAATGCCATTGATTTTTCTCTGGCATATATCTTAATATGCACTTCCCTTTATTCGTGTCCCACTGTGGATATACACCAATGAGGTATTGCAGCTAAAAACCATTTTTTTGTTTTTTTTTCCCCTTTTTTGCTAACAGTACTTGATACCATAAAAGAAATATATCCTTTTGGATCTATATATATTTGGTGACATTTTGAATGTTATAAACTGCTCCTCTTGTTTTTAAACATTTTTGTGTATTGTTCTATTGGTGTCAAATAAAATATTTAGAATTTTATATGATTTTTCTCGAATTATTTCAAGTGGTTCTTTGGTCGGATAATAGGTTGTTTATCTGCTTGAAGTTTATTTAATATATTGTGGGATATTTTCCTTGTCGGATAAAAGGCTTTCACACTGCGCCTGCGTAGAACAGTACTACACAGCGCAGGCGCCGGTTTGAAAATGTAAACAGCGCTGAGGGGGCGGCGCAGAAAGACCAAGAAGATGTGAGTGACGGCAGAGGAGCGTTTCGAGCTGGGGAGGGAGGACCAGCCTACGTGGCTAGAGACACCAATTATGGTTAAGAATCAAATTGCTTTTTTTGGGGTATACTTGAACCTAAAACTAAAAGAGCCACCTTGTTAGAATGCAGCATTACTGCTGCACAAGGTGGCTCTTTTAGTTTATAACGGCTGGAGGGGGGTGACAGTGGCCCTCTAAAATATGCAAGGTTGAAGAGGTTTCTCTATGTTCACAGAAAGCCTGGCAACCACAGACTATTAAAAATTGAAGGCAATGAGTGACTAGAGATGGGCGAACCTGAACTGTAAAGTTTGGGATCCATACCAGACATCTAGTGTCCATGCACAGACTTTTCCTTGAAGTCTGTGTTACTGTTCGGGTTCGGCAGCCTGAACAAAGCTTGTTGAAAAGTTGTAGAGCAGCCAATCAACCAGCTTTTCCTGTGTGCACCCAGCTGTGATTGGCCGCCACACTGTGTAAAAATAATAATCTAATATATAAAGCTGAATGTGTGTGTATGTGTGTATGTCCGGGATTGGCATCTGCACCGTCGCAGCTACAGCCACAAAATTTTGCACAGTCACACGTCTGGACCCCGAGAGCGTCATAGGATATGTTGTGAGGCGAAATTTTAACCCCGTGCATTCCAATTCACCAAACAATTTTGCCCGTATCTACATAATGGGGAAAAAGTGAAGGGAAAAGTGTTGGAGGCAAATTGACAGCTGCCAGATGTGAACAAGGGGGACTTAAAGAATGAGAGCGATGGCGCCAAAGATTATACACCATACAGTTGCTAAGGCGGGGCCCCGACATGGGATACTCACCACACACGGGGATATGAACACACAAACAAAATGCGCCACACACTACCACTTGCTTGAACACATATATCACCCTCAGCACACATTTCACCACACATACACCAACCTCGCCACATAAAAGTCGTAACACAAAAGTCACCTCTCAAAACTCGGCACGCGCAAAACTCGCCACATGCAAAACTAGGCTCACGCAAAACTCACCACACGTGCAAAACTCACCTCATGGAAAACTCGCCACATGCAAAACTTGCACACGCGGAAAAATTGCCACATGCACAAAAGTTGCAACACATGCAAAAGTTGCCTCACACAAAACTTGCACCTACTCAAAACGCACCAAACATAAAACTCGAAACGCGCAAAACCCGCCATGCGCAAAACTTGCTGCACACAACTTGCTACACTAACCTGTCACATGCAACTCAACACACAAAAAGTTGCTACATGCATGTCGCCACACAAAACTCATCTCACAAAAGTCGCTACATGCATGTCGCCACACGCAACTCAACACACAACTTGACACATGAAACTCGCCCTAAAACACACAAGTCTGGTATGATCCTTCAAAAATAAAAATCTGATTAAAAAGCAGACAAACTACAAGAGCAACAAATGCACCATTTAGGAAATACGGCAGCTGTCAGTCACATGACCTGTCTATTATGTGTATGTGTGAGCTAATATATACTGCCAGGGGGAGGGCTTCCTGTTGGCTGGGGATTTATCAGGCTGCCAATTTAGCTTACAAATACTGAGGTAAAAATACTGACCAAATAACGTGTGAACAAGGTATAATACAGGAGGGGATTACACACAGATATATACTATATACAGGAGGAGATGACATACAGATATATACTATATACAGGAGGAGATGACATACAGATATATACTATATACAGGAGGAGATGACACACAGATATATACTATATACAGGAGGAGATGACACACAGATATATACTATATACAGGAGGAGATGACACACAGGTACATAATATATACAGGGGAGATGACACACAAGTATATACTATATACAGGAGGAGATAACATACAGGTATATACTATATACAGGGGAGATGACACACAGGTATATTCTATATACAGTGTCATGGTTCCCAATGGCAGGGGAACGTCAAAACACAAAAATAACGGACGAGCTCTGGGTGATGGAATCTCGAGCTGACCGTGAGCTAAATCTACCACACAACTAATAGCAGCCAGGGAGCATACCTATGATTATCCCTAGATGCCACGCGCCAGCCGGAGGACTAACTACTCCTGGTAGAGGAAGAAACAGACCTGGCTTACCTCTAGTGAAATACCCCAAAGATGATAGAAGCCCCCCACATATAATAACGGTGAGTTCAGAGGAAACTACATACACAGTATGAAAGTAGATTTAGCAAAGAGAGGTCCACTTACTAGATAGCAGAAGGATACAAAAGAGGACTTCACGGTCAACTGAAAACCCTTTCAAAAAAACCATCCTGAAATTACTTTAAGACTCCTGTGTCAACTCATGACACAGGAGTGGCAATTTCAGCCCACAAGAGCTTCCAGCTACAGAGAATAACAAAACTGCAAACTGGACAAAGATACAAAAACAAAAGGACAAAAGTCCACTTAGCTGATCAGCAGACTAGTAGCAGGAACATGCAACCGAAGGCTCTGGTTACAATGATGACCGGCAAGGAAATGACTGGAGAGCAAGGCTAAATAGGAAACTCCCAAACACTGATGGGAGCAGGTGAACTGAGACAGCAAAGCACACACAAGTCATCAGTACCACCAGCAACCACCAGGGGAGCCCAAAAGCGGATTCACAACAGTACCCCCCCCTTAAGGAGGGGGCACCGAACCCTCACGAGAACCACCAGGGCGATCTGGATGAGCCCTATGAAAGGCACGAACCAAATCCGAGGCATGAACATCAGAGGCAGTTACCCAAGAATTATCTTCTTGACCATAGCCCTTCCATTTAACCAGATATGGAAGTCTCCGTCTGGAAATACGGGAGTCCAGGATCTTCTCTACAACGTACTCCAACTCACCGTCAACCAGCACAGGAGCAGGAGGTTCAGTAGAAGGAACCACCGGTACCTCATACCTCCGCAACAACGACCGATGGAATACATTATGGATAGCGAAAGATGCCGGGAGGTCCAAACGAAAGGACACAGGGTTAAGAATCTCCAAAATCCTATAAGGACCGATGAACCGAGGCTTAAACTTAGGAGAAGAAACCCTCATAGGGACAAAACGGGAAGACAACCACACCAAGTCCCCAACACGAAGGCGAGGACCAACACGACGACGGCGGTTAGCAAACTGCTGAGTCCTCTCCTGGGACAACTTCAAATTGTCCACCACTTGTCCCCAAATCCGATGCAACCGATCCACCACAGCATCCACTCCCGGACAATCCAAAGATTCCACCTGACCAGATGAAAAACGAGGGTGAAACCCTGAATTGCAAAAGAAAGGGGAAACCAAAGTGGCAGAACTAGCCCGATTATTAAGAGCAAATTCTGCCAACGGCAAAAAGGTAACCCAGTCATCCTGATCCACAGACACAAAACACCTCAAATAAGTCTCCAAAGTTTGATTAGTTCGCTCCGTCTGGCCATTAGTCTGAGGATGGAATGCAGACGAAAAAGACAAATCAATGCCCAACCTGGCACAGAATGCCCGCCAAAATCTAGACACGAACTGGGTTCCCCTGTCAGAAACGATGTTTTCAGGAATACCATGCAAGCGAACCACATTTTGAAAAAATAGAGGGACCAATTCAGATGAGGAAGGCAACTTAGGCAAAGGTACCAAATGAACCATTTTAGAAAAACGGTCACACACCACCCAGATGACAGACATTTTCTGAGAAACAGGGAGATCAGAAATAAAGTCCATAGAGATGTGCGTCCAAGGCCTCTTCGGGATAGGCAAGGGCAACAATAACCCACTAGCCCTAGAACAACAAGGCTTAGCCCGAGCACAAACATCACAAGACTGCACAAAAACACGCACATCTCGAGACAGGGAAGGCCACCAGAAGGACCTAGCCACCAAATCTCTGGTACCAAAAATTCCAGGATGACCTGCCAGCGTAGAAGAATGAACTTCCGAGATGACTCTACTGGTCCAATCATCAGGAACAAACAGTCTACCAGGCGGACAACGATCAGGTCTATCCGCCTGAAATTCTTGCAAAGCACGTCGCAGGTCTGGGGAGACAGCAGACAAAACCACCCCATCCTTAAGGATACCAGCAGGTTCAGAATCCCCAGGAGAGTCAGGCTCAAAACTCCTAGAAAGAGCATCTGCCTTCACATTTTTAGAACCCGGTAGGTATGAGACCACAAAATTAAACCGAGAGAAAAACAACGACCAGCGTGCCTGTCTAGGATTCAGGCGCCTGGCCGATTCTAGATAAATCAGATTCTTGTGATCAGTCAAAACCACCACCTGATGTCTGGCACCCTCAAGCCAATGACGCCACTCCTCAAACGCCCACTTCATGGCCAAAAGCTCCCGATTACCAACATTATAGTTCCGCTCGGCGGCCAAAAATTTTCGAGAAAAGAACGCACAAGGTCTCATCACTGAGCAGTCGGAACTTTTCTGCGACAAAACCGCCCCTGCTCCGATCTCGGAAGCATCGACCTCAACCTGAAAGGGAAGAGAAACATCAGGCTGGCGCAACACAGGGGCAGACGAAAAGCGGCGCTTAAGCTCCCGAAAGGCCTCCACAGCAGCAGGGGACCAATCGGCAACATCAGCACCCTTTTTAGTCAAATCAGTCAAAGGCTTAGCAACGCCAGAAAACCCAGTTATAAAAATTAGCAAAGCCCAAGAATTTCTGAAGACTCTTAAGAGAAGTAGGCTGCGTCCAGTCACAAATAGCCCGAACCTTGACAGGGTCCATCTCAATAGAAGAAGGGGAAAAAATGTACCCCAAAAAAGAAATCTTTTGAACCCCAAAAACACACTTTGAACCCTTTACACACAAAGAACTAGCCCGCAAAACCTGAAAAACCCTCCTGACCTGTTGAACATGAGACTCCCAGTCATCAGAAAAAATCAAAATATCATCCAAATACACAATCATAAATTTATCCAAATATTCACGGAAAATATCATGCATAAAGGACTGAAAGACTGAAGGTGCATTAGAAAGGCCGAAAGGCATTACTAAATCCTCAAAATGGCCCTCAGGCGTATTAAATGCGGTTTTCCACTCATCCCCCTGCTTAATTCGCACCAAATTATACGCCCCACGAAGATCAATCTTAGAGAACCACTTAGCCCCCCTTATGCGAGCAAACAAATCAGTCAGCAAGGGCAACGGATACTGATATTTGACTGTAATTTTATTCAGGAGTCGATAATCAATACAAGGCCTCAGAGAGCCATCTTTTTTAGACACAAAGAAAAAACCGGCTCCTAAAGGAGATGAAGAAGGACGAATATGTCCCTTTTCCAGGGACTCCTTGATATACTCTCGCATAGCAGTATGTTCAGGTACAGATAAATTAAACAAACGACCCTTTGGAAATTTACTGCCAGGAATCAGATCTATGGCGCAATCACAATCTCTGTGGGGAGGGAGTGAACCAATTTTAGGCTCCTCAAAAACATCACAATAATCAGACAAAATCGCCGGAACCTCAGAGGGAATAGATGAGGCAATAGAAACCAAAGGTACATCCCCATGAGCCCCCCGACATCCCCAGCTTATCACAGACATTGTTTTCCAGTCAAGGACTGGGTTATGAGATTGTAACCATGGTAATCCAAGCACTAAAACATCATGTAAATTGTACAACACAAGGAAGCGAATCACCTCCTGATGGTCTGGAGTCATACGCATAGTCACTTGCGTCCAGAACTGTGGTTTATTACAAGCCAAAGGTGTAGAATCAATACCCTTCAGAGGTATAGGGACCTCCAGAGGCTCTAAATCAAACCCACAGCGCCTGGCAAAGGACCAATCTATAAGACTCAGGGCGGCGCCAGAGTCCACATAGGCATCCACGGTAATAACTGATAATGAACAAATCAAGGTTACAGACAGAATAAATTTAGACTGTAAAGTGCCAATTGAAATAGACTTGTCAACCTTCTTTGTGCGTTTAGAGCATGCTGATATAACATGAGCAGAATCACCACAATAGAAGCATAACCCATTTTTACGCCTATTATTCTGCCGCTCGCTTCTGGACAGAGTTCTGTCACATTGCATATTCTCTGGCATTTTTTCAGAAGATACCGCCAAATGGTGCACAGGCTTGCGCTCCCGCAAACGCCGATCAATCTGAATAGCCATTGTCATGGACTCATTCAGACCTGTAGGCGCAGGGAACCCGACCATAACATCTTTAATGGCATCAGAGAGGCCCTCTCTGAAATTTGCCGCTAGGGCGCACTCATTCCACTGAGTAAGCACAGACCATCTACGAAATTTTTGGCAGTATATCTCAGCTTCATCTTGCCCTTGAGATAGGGCTATCAAAGCTTTTTCAGCCTGAATCTCCAAATTAGGTTCCTCATAAAGCAACCCTAAAGCCAGAAAAAACGCATTCACATTGAGCAACGCAGGATCCCCTGGTGTCAATGAAAATGCCCAATTTTGAGGGTCACCTCGCAGCAAAGAAATTACAATCTTAACCTGCTGGACAGGATCTCCAGAGGAGTGAGGTCTGAGAGAAAGGAATAATTTACAATTATATTTGAAATTCAGAAACCGAGATCTATCTCCGGAAAACACCTCTGGTGTAGGAATTTTAGGTTCAGACATAGGAGTATGTATAACAAAATCTTGTAAATTTTGAACCTTAGTAGCAAGATTATTTAAACCTGCAGCCAAACTCTGAGGATCCATCTTTAAACAGGTGAGATCAGAGCCATTCAAGGATTAGAAGGAGAGAAAGGCAAAGGCTGTAATTAGGTCTGAAATACAACTGATCCAACTATGGAGCAAGCATAGGGGAGAAAAAAAAAATCTGCAGACTTCTTTTTCTCTCCTTTCTTCTGCCAATAACTTTAACACATGGCCGGTCATACTGTCATGGTTCCCAATGGCAGGGGAACGTCAAAACACAAAAATAACGGACGAGCTCTGGGTGATGGAATCTCGAGCTGACCGTGAGCTAAATCTACCACACAACTAATAGCAGCCAGGGAGCATACCTATGATTATCCCTAGATGCCACGCGCCAGCCGGAGGACTAACTACTCCTGGTAGAGGAAGAAACAGACCTGGCTTACCTCTAGTGAAATACCCCAAAGATGATAGAAGCCCCCCACATATAATAACGGTGAGTTCAGAGGAAACTACATACACAGTATGAAAGTAGATTTAGCAAAGAGAGGTCCACTTACTAGATAGCAGAAGGATACAAAAGAGGACTTCACGGTCAACTGAAAACCCTTTCAAAAAAACCATCCTGAAATTACTTTAAGACTCCTGTGTCAACTCATGACACAGGAGTGGCAATTTCAGCCCACAAGAGCTTCCAGCTACAGAGAATAACAAAACTGCAAACTGGACAAAGATACAAAAACAAAAGGACAAAAGTCCACTTAGCTGATCAGCAGACTAGTAGCAGGAACATGCAACCGAAGGCTCTGGTTACAATGATGACCGGCAAGGAAATGACTGGAGAGCAAGGCTAAATAGGAAACTCCCAAACACTGATGGGAGCAGGTGAACTGAGACAGCAAAGCACACACAAGTCATCAGTACCACCAGCAACCACCAGGGGAGCCCAAAAGCGGATTCACAACAATACAGGGGAGATGACACACAGGTATATACCATATACAGGAGGAGATGACATACAGGTATATACTATATACAGGAGATGACACACACATATATACTATATACAGGGGAGATGATACACAGGTATATACTATATAAAGGAGGAGATGACACACTGGTATATACTATATACAGGGGAGTTGACATACAGGTACATACTATATACAGGGGAGATGACACACAGGTATATACTATATACAGGGGAGATGACACACACATATACTATATACAGGGGAGATGACACACAGGTATATACTATATACAGGAGGAGATGACATACAGGTATATACTATTTACAGGAGGAGATGACACACACATATATACTATATACAGGGGAGATGACACACAGGTATATACTATATACAGGAGGAGATGACACACCAGTATATACCATATACAGGGGAGATGACATACAGGTACATACTATATACGGGGGAGATGACACACAGTGTCAGTGTTCCAGGTTTTCCAAGTTACCTTGTGAATGATTTTGCCCTTTGTTAAGATGGAGTTTGCTGTTTTTGTCTGCCCTACTTCCTGTTCATTTGTTTAAAACCCGGGTCAGGTGTCAGCCTCTTTGCTGTAGTATTCTGCTTCTGTTTCTCCTTCAGCTCAGCTGCTTGTTTGCTGTACTTCTACCCGTGGCTCTGGACATTCTCTGCCTATGTAAGTTACGCTCTCAGTCTGTTGGCTTTGGAGCTTAACCCTTGGTTCACTCCTCCGGGTAAGAACTCTGTTTTGGAACTTTGCTGCTGGACTTAATCTGTGTTTGCTACTTAATCCTTATTTACTCCCCCCGGTGGGAGCTACTGGAAATTACACCAGTATAATACTTTAATGTGAACTTGTTCTGGACTTACCCGTGTTTATGCCACAACTGAGATCAACTTGAGAACTTGTTCTGGACTTACCCGTGTTCATGCCACACCTGGGATTAACCTGAGGACTTGTTTCTGGACTTCCCTGTGTTTACTACATACCCGGATTTGACTCTTTCTGACCCAATTGTGTTTTGGATCTGCACGTCACCTGTCACACTCACCTTGCCAAGGACTTTGTCCTAAGAACTCTTCTGATTTGCTGTATATGGTTAAGGGACTTGTTTCATTGCGGGTTATCAGTATATTGTTTTGTGTGTTATTGCGTGTTACAAATACACTATTTGCACTAAAGAAACCCATCTCTGTCTGTTCATTGCCCCATGCTACCAGAATCCTAGAGTTCCTACAATAGTATTACACACAGGTATATACTATATACAGGGGAGATGACACACAGGTATATACTATATACAGGGGAGAAGACACACAGGTATATACTATATACAGGAGGAGATGGCACACAGGTATATACTATATACAGGAGGAGATGACATACAGGTGCATACTATATACAGGAGGAGATGACATACAGGTACATACTATATACAGGGGAGATGACACACAGGGAAGATGACACACAGATATATACTATATACAGGAGGAGATGACACACAGGTATATACTATATACAAGAGGAGATGTGTTATGATCCGGTGGTAGGATCTCACAACTGACCTGACACATATGACCAGACTATAAGGACAAGTTCTGGGGATGTGGAAGCTATACTCACCGCAATCCTGATCCTATCCACACACACTAAAGGCAGCCATGGAGCGTTCCTAAAAACCTAGACGCCTCTTCACAGCCTGAGAAACTGACTACCCCTAGAGAGAAAGCAAAGACCTCACTTGCCTCAGAGAAATAACCCCAAAGTTTTAGATAGCCCCCCACAAATAATAACAGTGAGTTAAGGGGAAAATACAAACGTAGAAATGAAAACAGGTTTAGCAAATGAGGCCCGCTAACACTAGATAGACAGAAAATAGATAGGAATCTGTGCGGTCAGTACAAAAACTATCAAAAATAAACCACGCAGAGAATACAAGAACCCCCACACCGACTCACGATGTGAGGGGCGCACTCTGCACCCCAGAACTACCAGCAAGCAAAAGATCACATAAAAGCAAGCTGGACTGAATTCATCATATACTGAGAAATGTTTTCAAGGAAATAATGAGCAAAATGAACAAGCAAACTTAGCTTTCTCCAGCAGGAGACTGGTCACAAGGAATATTCAGGAGAGCTCAGAATCAGGACTGAATACACCGACAGCAGGCAACAAGTGAAGGTCCAGGTGAATTAAATAGGCCCAGCATAGCAGGAAATGAAGCAGCTGAGCCCAGCCAAGACTAGCCATATTGCTAAAGGCCACCAGAGGGAGCCCAAGAACAAACTCACACAGTACCACTCATGACCACAGGAGAGAGCCCGAGAACGGAATTCACAACAGAGATGACACAGAGGTATATACTATATACAGGGGAGATGACACACAGGTATATACTATATACAGGAGGAGATGACACACAGATATATACTATATACAGGAGCTGATGATACACAGGTATATACTATATTCAGGAGGAGATGACACACAGGTATATACTATATACAGGAGGATATGACATACAGGTACGTACTATATACAGGAGGAGATGACACACAGGTATATACTGTATATAGGAGCAGATGACACACAGGTATATACTATATACAGGAGGAGATGACTTACAGGTATATACTATATACAGGAGGAGATGACACATGTATATACTATATACAGGAGGAGATGACATACAGGTATATACTATATAAAAGAGGAGATGACACATAGGTATATAGAGGAGGAGATGACATACAGCAGGTATATACTATATACAGGGGAGATGACATACAGGTATATACTATATACAGGAGCTGACATACAGGTATATACTATATATAGGAGGAGATGACATACAGGTACTGTATATAGTATATACATAAGAGATGACATACAGGTATATACTATTTACAAGAGGAGATGACACATAGGTATATACAATATACAGGAGGAGATGACATACAGCAGGTATATACTATTTACAGGGGAGATGACATACAGGTATATACTATATACAGGAGATGACATACAGGTGTATACTATATATAACGGAGATGACAAACATGTATATACTGAGGGGAAAATGAGGGGTGTGAGGTGAAAATGAAAAGGTGTGAGTGCAAAATGAGAGGAGTGAGGGAAAATAGTGGATTGATCGGAAAATGACAGATGTGAGGACGAAATGACAAGTGTTAGGGGGAATGAGAGGAGTGAGGGGGAAAATAAGAGGAGTGAGGGGGAAAATGAGAAATGTAAGGGAGAAAATGAGAGATGTGAGGGGGAAAATGAGAGGCGTGATGGGAAAATAAGAGAAGTGAGGTGCTATAACTAACCACAGATATTTACTATGCCCAGGCAACGCCGGGCTCTTCAGCTAGTAATAAATAAAAAGACATGATGTCCCCTCTATTCATGATAACAGGCGCAGCTAAAGCTGACAGCTGCATTCTTCAGGCCTCCACTGTCAGCTTTATCATGGCTGTTTTTTAAAAATGTTTAAATAATTAATGGGGTCTCCATCTCCCCCATTTTGGATAACCTGCCAAGCTACAGCAGACAGCTGGGGGCTGGTATTCTCAGGCTGGGAAAGCCCATGGATATTTGGCCCTCTCCAGGGTAAACATGGCAGCCCTCAGCCACCACAGAACTGGGGCATCCATTAGATGCGCCAATTCTATTGCTTTGCTTGGCTCTTCCCACTTGCACTTGTACGTTGGCAAGCCCAGAGGTTACTTATGGAGAGACTTCTATCAGACACCCAAATTGCTAATACTCTAGTGAATGTTAATAAGGACATGCTCAGAAAAAAGTACTTTAATTGAACAAAACAATCCCCAACAAATCCCCTTTTTCCCTTTTATTAACCCCTTAGTGTCAGAGCCAATTTGGTACTTAATTACCAGGCCAATTTATACCATTCTGACCGCTGTCAATTTATGTGGTTATAACTCTGGAACGCTTCAACAGATCCACTGATTCTGAGATTGAATTTCATGACATATTGTACTTCCTGTTAGTGGTAAAATTCCTTCCATATGACTGGCGTTTATTTATGAAAAAACGGAAGTATGGCAAAATTGTTGAAAATTTTGCAATTTTCAAACTTTAAATATTTATGTCCTTAAATCAGAGAGATATGTTGCACAAAATAGTTAATAAATAACATTTCCCACATGTCTACTTTACATCAGCACAATTGTGGAAACAAACTTTTTTTTGTTAGGAAGTTATAAGGGTTAAAAGTTGACCAGCAATTTCTCATTTTTACAACGCCATTTCTTTTTTAGGGACCACATCACATTTGAAGTCACTTTGAGGGGTCTATATGATGGAAAATACCCAAAAGTGACACCATTCTAAAATCTGCACCTCTCAATGTGCTCAAAACCACATTGAAGAAGTTTATTAACCCTTTATGTGCTTCACAGGACCTGAAGCAACGTGGAAAGGAAAAAATGAACATTTAACTTTTTAGACACAAAAATGATCTTTCAGCAACAATTTTTTTATTTTCACAAATGTAAAAAGAGAAAATGAACCACAATAGCTGTTGTGAAATTTATCCTGAGTACGCCAATACCTGATATGTGGGGGTAACCACTGTTTGGTCACATGGCAGAGCTCGGAAGGGAAGGAGCGCCTTTTGACTTTTTCAATGCAGTATTGGCTGGAATTGAGATCGGACATCATATCGCGTTTGGAGACCCCCTGATGTGCCTAAACAGTGGAAACCCCCACAAGTGACAACCATTTTGGAAAGTAGACCCCCAAAGGAACTTATCTAGATGTGAGTTGATCACTTTAAACCCCCAAGAACTTCACAGAAGTTTATAACGTAGAGCCGCAAAAATAAAAAATCATATTTTTCCACAAAAATTATATTTTCACCCCAAAATTTTTATGTTCCCAAGGGTAACAGGAGAAACTAGACCCCCACAGTTGTTGAGCAATTTATCCTGAGTATGCTGATACCCCCTATGTGGGAGTAAACCACTGTTTGGGTGCATGGCAGAGCTCAGAAGGGAGTGAGCACCATTTGACGTTTTGAACTCAAAATTAGCTGGAATCAATGGTGGCTCCTTGTCTTGTTTGGTGACCCCCTAATGTACCTAAACAGTGGAAACCCCCCAATTCTAACACCAACCCTATCCCCAACACACCCCTAACCCTAATCCAAACCCTAACCACAACTCTAACCACAAACCTAACCCCAAAACACCCCTAATCCTATTCCCAATCCTAACCATAATCCCAACCCTAACCCTAGCCCTAACCCTAACGCTAATCCTATCACTAACCCTATCGCTAACCCTATCGCTAACCCTATCGGTAACCCTAGCCCTAACCCTAATGCTAAGCCTAATGCTAACCCTAACGCTAACCCTAACGCTGACCCTAACGCTAACCCTAATCCCAACCCTAACCATAACCCTAACCACACATCTAATCCTAACACACCCCTAACCCTAATCCCAATCCTAACCGTAATCCGAGAACATTAACACCAGCCACCAGTTGTCTTCTTTCCTTCAGCTGTTTGCTAAAAATGAGGGGGACCCCATGCCATTTTTTTTATTTTATTTATTTATTAGCAAAATACATGTACAGTAAGCAACACATGTACTGCACTAATTATCTCACTGTCACTGACATATTTCTTAATATGCACTGTCACCGGCTGGTGAATACTCTCATCAGCGCACGCCTGTTCTCGCTGCTATCAGGCATCCGCTGATGAAAGTAGTAGTAAACTCTTCACCGCCGGTCACAGCTGCTGGCTCACATGCTGTCATCTGTGTGAGAGTGTGGTGACTGCAGCGCTGTGTTCGGGGTCAACATCAATAAGGTTACCATCAATCAGAGCAGAGTTTCCCGTGCTGTTACACAGAAGACAGAGTGGGAACTGCTGGATGTTTGGGCCCCCATTCATTTGAATGGAGTCCAAGATAGAGATCGAGTTCAGTTACCATTCTGGTACCAGTACCAATCATTTTTCTAAAGTTTAGCCAAACTGACTGAACCGAACATCCACTTGTTTGTTCATCCCTAGTCATGAAAATTTTTCAAATTTCTAGTTTTACGTATTTACATGTACGAAATACTGAAAAAAATGTTTCAGTACAACAAAGCGAATTAAAAGCAATAAAATTATCTATTGTGACCTAATTAAAAGAGTACCATGGGGATAGAAATAAACCTGATCAAGTCTGTCTAACTCTTAATCGTAAATGACAAAACTACTGGTATAAAAACAGATGAAGCCCACTAAGGGTTTGTCAGTTTATATTGAAATAATACATTTTCTCTACAATAGCTACGCTTAGCTAACCTAATGTATAACAGTCTCACACTGATACAAAGTATCTACGAAAGATGGATGCTATCAGTTTATACTGATACTATATATTTTCTTTGCAACACCTACTGTATAATAAATGAGTCACCCACCAGGGCAGTAGGGTACTCGGTACCAGCTCCGGTACTTAAATGGATGTGTCACGGCAGTGGTGACCCAGTGCGTGGCCCTGGGCGCCCATGGTAAAGGAAAGGTCTTTAAAGGGGTTTTTGAAATAAAGAAAGTTTGTGACGCCACCTGTGGTATTCGGTCAGTGGGGACCGACGCTGCTTAAAGGGGTCTTCTGGGGTGATGTTATTGCAGTCGGATGGTATAACTTCCCACAGGTGAAGTAGGTCCGTCTGGCCGGCTTGTAAGCAAGTTGAAATTTCCCCCTTACCAGGTCGGATTAGAAGCCTTCCCTCTAGCGCTGTGGTATAGTTCCTTGCTGCCTATAGCTGTCCATCAAGGTTCTCACGAGGTCTCTAATCTTTTGTGTAAAAAGTTAGACACTAACCTGTATGACAGGTGGCTTGAGCCTTTTCACAGGGTCTCTATCACGACCCGGGCTCTATACGCCATTGTGTCTTCAGGTATTAGGGCGGGCAAGTGACCTGTAGTTCAGTTGTCCTGCCGGTTTCTGCTGTGAGTCTTAGAGCCACTCACAACCTCGGTTGCCCAGCCACCGGTGTCTGCGCTCTGTCAAGAGGTAGCTAAATTTCAGCTATTCTCCTCTGGTCTTAACTTCGCCTTTGCCTCTTTTCCCTTTCAGTCTCTTTATCAGTTGCTCTGCTCTGTCTTTCCTTCCTAGGAGCTGCAGAATCCCTCGTCTGCCCAGCTCCAGCTTTCCTACCTCACACGTAGCTCTCCTCTCACCAACTAACTCTTCCTAACTGTCTAGCAACGGACTAGCAACTGACTCCTCCTCCTGACCAGAGAGAGCAGCTCCCCTGAAGTCGGGTATAGAGCTCCTCCTTCTGGCCTGAAGTCAGAATGGTTTTGTATGTGTTGATTACTTGATAAATGGATCCTTCCTTGCTTCCAAGCGTGACATCACTCTCCCCATGAGGAAAGCAATGCCACTGTAATAACCGGTTATCTGGGGTGTTACATAAACATTCTTATTCTATTATTATATAATACAACAGGCTTATACTGATGCAAAGTATTCACAAAAGATAGCTGATGGCAGTTTTTACTGACATGATACAATTTCTCCTCAATAGCTGTAATTAACATCTTAATGCAGCTTTATACTGACATGCAGCAAGAAATAGTTTCTAACAGTTTATGCTGACCATTGGTGAATATACTCGTTACTCGAGATTTCTCGCGCACACTCGGGGGTCCTCCAAGTGTTTTTTAGTGCTCGGAGATTTCGTTTTTCTTGCAGCAGCTGAATGATTTACATCTGATAGCCAGCATAAGTACATGCCTGGTTGCTAGGGAATCCCCACATGTACTTATGCTGGCTAACAAGGAGGACCCCCGAGCATGCGCGAGAAATCTCGAGTAACGAGTATATTCGCTCATCACTACTGACCATACATTTTCTCTGCAAACGTTATGATTAACTAATTTAACACATAATCACATTGTAAGGTTTTTCTTCACCATCCCATTCTAGGCTTAATACTTTGCTTTTCAGGTGCTGTTAATATGTGATGTCATCTAATTAGTGGCATTTATGTGCTTTTATACCAGCAGTTTTGCCATTTTTGAACTGTAACCAGGATTAAGAATCAGCCAGACTCGAAATGCGTCAGTATTTTTTTATGCCCATGCTAATATTTTAATAAAGCCACAATGAGGAATCTTTGAATTTTAATTCGCTTTGCTGGATTGAAAAACATTTTCCATCACTTTGATCAAAGCTGATTGATACTTCACAAGCTTTATTTGTGCACAGTGGAGTGGATTGCCCAGGAACCAGATATAACAACATGAACTCATAGGAAGAAAAAAATGCGTATTATGAACACTTTAGTAAAACTGATCTTTATTTGTAATAAGAAATAGAGGATTCAGTCCTCATAACATACATAAAGAAACAAAAAGAAAAAAACAAAACAAACACACGACTGGTAACCATATATGTGTCAGTGGTGAGCCAACAGAAAATATATAAATGGCACCCTTCAGAGTATGTATAAATCTAGAAAAAAATCTGGACCTAAGCAAACATATATTTAATATAGAAAATAGCCAAGCAAAAGTACTGGGATGCAGGTAGTGAGAAACCACAAATCCACCTTGCACCTAAACAGATCGAATCCGTTATGATACGGATTACTAAATACCAGTACACAAAGTAACGGCAATTAAACAATAGTGTAGGCCAGATATTAGTAAGAAGTACCTTACCCACACACTCTGGAAGATGGTGCCACGACCCCTACGCGCGTTTCGGCGGCGTGCCTTCGTCAGGGGGAGTCTTTTAGATATAACAACATGTATATATTTGGTGGAGTGAGCTGCATCCACAAGCTTTCTTGCATTGACATATATTATAGATTTGTCACCGAAAGCAAAATTGCAATAAGCATGCTTTAGAATGGGACTTTTCAAAAAGTGACCAGTTGTTTATTTTATTTTGTTTCCTGCTGCTCCTCCAAGTATTCAGTCCACCATGCTGGTATTTTCCAGGAGAGTATTCCTCACAGGATTCACTGGGTGCGTCTTTTTAAGTTGCTCGGCATAACTATCTTGTGAGCAACGCCCCCTCGATAACGACTATAAAAATTAGCATATTAGATGCACTAGATAAAAAAGCCCATATTTCATGAACCATGTGGCATATTAAAAAGAAAAAACGTGGATTACTCAATGGCGCAGCGGGAATAAAGTAAGAGCAAAAATTGGCCACTTTGGTGTGGTGACAGGTCCTCCTTAGACACTAGTTTCTTACATGTAATACTTACCGTATATACTCGAGTATAAGCCGAGATTTTCAGCCCACTTTTTTGGGCTGAAAGTGACCCTCTCGGCTTATACTCGAGTCATTGTCGGTGGGGGGGGGTCGGCGGGTGAGGGGGAGCGGCGCGGTGACATACCTAGGCTGCTTTCACACTAGTGTCGGTACGGGGCCATCGGGCTGCGTCGGCCCGACGTACCGACACATACTGTGAAAAAAATGCCCGACGTGGGCAGCAGAAACAGTCTTAGGACGCTTCCGCTGCCCCATTGCAAGGTCCGGGGAGGAGGGGGCGGAGTTTCGGCAGAACATGCGCGGTCAAAAATCGCAGTCTCGATGCACAAAAAAAGTTACATGTAACATTTTTTTGTGGTGGCGGTCCGCCAAAACACGCCGCAACCGTCGCACAATGGTTCCGACGTGTGGCACTGCATCGCAATGCATCACTAGTAAAAGTCTATGGAGAAAAAAATGCATCCTGCAGGCAACTTTGCAGGATGCATTTTTTCTCCACAACGACGCATTGCGGCATGCAGTGCCCGACGCTAGTGTGAAAGTAGCCTTACCTGCTCCTGGCGCTGTCCCTGCATGTCCCATGGTCTCCGGGCAGCTCTTCCTGTGTTCAGCGGTCACGTGGTACCGCTCATTAAAGTAATGAATATGGATGCATATTCATTACTGTAATGAGCGGTACGTGACCGCTGAACACAGGAAGATGCCGCCGGCTCCCGTTGACCATCTGACAGTGAGACACTGCCAGGGACCGCGCCAGGAGCAGGTGAGTATAAAGGGGGAGGTGAGCATTGAGCGATAGTCACCTTCCTCGTTCCACCGCTGCGTGCTGCTCTGTCTTCCGTCCTCTGGCTGTGACTGTTCAGGTCAGAGGGCGCGATGACGCGATTAGTGTGCGCACTGCCCTCTGCCTGAACAGTCAGTGCAGAGGATGGAAGACAGAGCGGCGCGTTGAACGAGGAAGGTGACTGTCGCTGGTGCTGGGGGCCTGAGCGAAGAGAGGTGAGTATGTGTTTTTTTTATTTTAATCGCAGCAACAGCAAATGGGGCAAATGTGTGGAGCATCGTATGGGGCCACAATGTATGGAGCATCTAATGGGGCCTCAATGTATGGAGCATCTTATGGGGCCATAATGTGTGGAGCATCTTATGGGGCCATAATGTATGGAGCATCTTATGGGGCCATAATGTGTGGAGTATCTCATGTGGTATAATGTGTGGAGCATCTTATGGGGCATAATGTGCGGAGCATCTTATTGGGCCATAATATGTGGAGCATCTTATGGGGCCATTATTAACCTTTGTGCAGCATTATATGGGGCATATTTTAATATGGAGCATTATATGGAGCGTATTTTGTATGGAGCATCTTATGGGGCCCATCATGAACTGGATGGAGCATTATATGGGGCTCCTGATTCAATATGGATATTCAAAAACACTTAACCTACTCAATGAGGTCTCAATTAATTTTACTTCTATTGGCATCTATTTTTATTTTTGACATTTACCGGTAGCTGCTGCATTTTCCACCCTAGGCTTATACTCGAGTCATTAAGTTTTCCCAGTTTTTTGTGGCAAAATTAGGGGGGTCGGCTTATACTCGGATCGGCTTATACCCGAGTATATACGGTAATTCATATATTCTACAAAAAGGAAATGTAGGTAAAAAAAAAGACTGGAATGTTACTGCCTCCTCATAATTTCACTCCTGAAAATCATTTTTGTAGAATATTTTCTAGAATACAATTGTTAATGGGCATTACCCTCTTGGACTCATATACCATAAATGTTTGATAGATAAGGGTCTCACTTCTGGGGCCCACAATTCCGTCCTCTGCATGGTAAGACTACTGGAAATCTCATGTATGTGCATGACATGCTGGTTGTTCTACCATGATGGGGAATTTATACAAGGCATGATTACAGGATCCAGGACAGAACTTGTCTGGCGGAAGCGATTCTGACTCTTTTGCATACGCCAAGCAGCAGAATGAAATGAATGCTGTTTGTATGCAACATAGAGGGCCTTATTAGAACATAGTAATCACTATATATAACTCTACAGTAGTAGTTTGGTACTGTTAGAGAATCTGACAGGTTTTCTTTAAGGCTGTTGTAGACTTATTTCATTGTACAACATAAATGAGATTCATAGACTTTCCTGTATACCCAGGCTCTGTGTATTATAAGTCTTCTTCTCATAGGTGTTTCTACTAAGATTATTATGAATTTGACAGGTGCTAGTTTTCATTGAATAGATCCAGCTGGTGTTCAAAGACATCATAGTTACAAGCAATGCTCTGTGGGAAAAAAGATGCAAATTAGCTGTCCTGATCAGTGGACAAATAAACAAGCCCCTATGGTGTAATGTAAGGCTCGGGTTACATGTGATTTTGGTTATGATGTTGGTCGCGTGACCAAAATTGGCTAGATGTCGCTGCGTTATACAAGTAAATGGGTTTGCACTTGAACCACAAGAATATTGCAATTGTAATAATTTAGTCACAAAACATTTTTTTTTTGTATTGGGTGCAATATCCTCGGGGTTGCGATGCAAATCCATTAACTGAGTTGTAGCCGCGACACCCAGCGAACACTAGTTGCATGACAGGTGTCACGACCAAAGTTGTCATCTTGCCAAAGACTTATAGATACTAGTTGCTTATACAAAGAACAATTTTTTATATGTATTTTCTGATTATTATGTTATTGTGCATATTTTATCCTAGTGACCACTCTTTGTGTAAAGAAGAATCTTGAAACATACCCACTACCACTGGTGGTTAGTAACCTATTAATAGTGTAAATTGTAACTTGTTTTGTAAAGCTGGTTTTAGATGGGCCGATAATTGAGGAACGAGCATTCCAAGTAAAGTTCATTAATTATCAGGCTATCTAAACAGACTGTCAGTTACCCTGAATAACAAGCAAAATGCGGGTTTATCCGATGCAGTGATTTTTACCAGTCCCTGTTTGTGCAGTACATCAACTCATATGCACTGGATATGTGCGCTGAGAAAATTGATATTCTATACACACAAAAAGATTGCACTAGAGATAGTTGCACATAAAATTGTGGTTAGCCTATCTAAACTGTCTATCAAAGGATCATCAATTAGACTGCATGTAGCCCAGGTGCAGACACTGACAGCTTGGGGCCACTGTGCAAGAAGTGTGTCTGCCACCCCCCTTCCTTTTTTGGCAGCAAAGATACAGATTAGATATATTGTATATATACATTATCTATAAATCTGATGCTATACCTAATAAGGGAGGACACTATTTAATAAGGGGCATTGTTTAATATAATAAGAGAGGAAACTGTAATAAGGGACTTCACTATACATAATAAGGGATGGCTCTATACATTAATTACATTAATAAGTAAGGATGCTATAATAAGGTTTGGTGCTATAGATAAGATAACAAGAGAGTACACTGTATACTAAGGGATGGTATTATACAAAATAAGCAAGTACGCTATGTACTAAGGGACATTCCTTTTCATAATAAGGGAGGATGTTTTACAAACAAGAGTATCATTACTATCATCTTACTGCAAGTCATATAGTGTAAACACAGAATAAATATTTTCATCCCATAACTTCCTGGTAATGTCTTTGATTTCTTCTTCATCTGGTCAGACCTTTGTCACGCTTGTGGATCATGGACCCAGTGCACCACAGAACGGGGAGAGCCTGGAGAGGTGTAACTAAGAGCCCACCTGAGGTTTCACTAGAGTCACTTATGGTGGCGTTAGACTTTGGCCAAGGTGACATCAGGTGCTACTCCAGGACAAATCCAAATATTGCAACAGCTGGACCCACGGGACAGGACAGTAGAACGGATTAGGAGTCCAATGCAGACTGGATACAGAGGATATAGATGTAACTGTTCGTTCAAAAGGGATGAATGCAGGAATTGGTATTAGCAGCATGGAATTCAGGCTCTGTTACCACTAGAGCGGTTTCAGGTTTAGATATCTCCGAAGGGGTTTCGGATTCAGGCACCGCCGCAGAGGTTTTGTGTTCAAATACCGCTAGAGTGGTTTTGGGTTCAGGTACAGCCGGAGAATTTTCGGAGTCAGGTACTGCACAGACAGGATGGGAACAGGAAAGCAGAACTAGTACTGGTAGAGATGAAACTGGACTGGTACAGGGACCTGGTCACTAGCTAGCAGTTTGCAAATTGACTAACTGCAATTGTTGCTCAGGCACCTCCCAACAGGTGGAGGTGCCTTAACTACAGTCACAGTTATTGACTGTGTCCTTTCCCCCTCCCCAATCTATCTATATATATAATTGTCTAAGGGTTTTTCCGTCTGTCTGTCTTTCTGTCTGTCTGTCTGTCTGTCTGTCCTGAAAAAATCCCGCGTCTCTGATTGGTCGAGGCCGCCAGGCCTCGACCAATCAGCGACGGGCACAGTATCGATGTAGATGTCATAATGGTTGCCATGGCGACGATGATGTCATAAAGGTTGCCTCGACCAATCAGTGACGGGCACAGTCTGCCGCGAATTCTGGAATCATCATTGTCCATGTACTACGGGGACATGCATATTCTAGAATACCCGATGCGTTCGAATCGGGCCACAATCTAGTCTATATATATAATTGTCTAAGCGTTTTTCTGTCTGTCTGTCTGTCTGTCCTGGAAATCCCGCGTCTCTGATTGGTCGAGACCGCCAGGCCTCGACCAATCAACGACGGGCACAGCATGGCGACGATGATGTCATAAAGGTTGCCTCGACCAATCAGCGACGGGCACAGTCTGCCGCGAATTCTGGAATCATCATTGTCCATATACTACGGGGACATGCATATTCTAGAATACCCGATGCATTAGAATCGGGCCACAGTCTAGTATATATATAATTGTCTAAGGGTTTTTCCGTCTGTCTGTCTGTCTGTCTTTCTGTCTGTCTGTCTGTCTGTCCTGGAAATCCCGCGTCTCTGATTGGTGGCCTCGACCAATCAGTGACGGGCACAACATGGCGACGATGATGTCATAATGGAAATCCCGCGTCTCTGATTGGTCGAGGCCGCCAGGCCTCGACCAATCAGCGACGGGCACAGTATCGATGTAGATGTCATAATGGTTGCCATGGCGACGATGATGTCATAAAGGTTGCCTCGACCAATCAGCGACGGGCACAGTCTGCCGCGAATTCTGGAATCATCATTGTCCATATACTACGGGGACATGCATATTCTAGAATACCCGATGCGTTAGAATCGGGCCACAATCTAGTTCATTATAAGTCTCTGTCCTATGTCCACTTTCCCATCCTCAGTTAGTTATAAGTCGCTATATAGTGTTCTGTCTCCCATTCTCCCAACTCAATAAAAAAACTTCCTCTCTCACCCTTCCCCCAATTCATTATAAGTGCCTGTATGCTGTCCTCTCTCTCACTCCCACAATTCATTATAAGTCCCTGTGTTGTGTCCTTGCTGTCCCATCGTGCCCTACCACACTGTGTTATAAAAAAAAAAAAAAAGGATAACTCAACCCTCCAAACAATGCTACGTGGTGCCACTTACATAATCTTCTGGCCAGGCACTTTCTATAGATGATGTAGGAGGTGCAATGGAATCACCGCACTAGCTGAGTCATAGGCAAAGCATCGGAAGGAAAGTTTAGAGAAGATTTCTGCAGCAATGCTGCTACTTCCTATAGCTGTGTCGGTGAAAAAAATATATAATGAGAGCAATTAAGTCATGGGCCCCCAGTGTCTTGGGCCACATGCAGTAGGACAGATTGTCCTCATTATAATCCTTACTTGCAAAACTGGCATTAACCCCCCTCCCCTTCTGGACTCCTGTAAAGCTAAATCGGCTACACCGGCAGTATGTCCACTCTTGATATAGCTGATTGACAGTTGTTTAGTGGCCCACGTTGACATGTCTAAATCTAGCTTAACTCTTGTTATTAATTCTATCACTAGCTTGATCTTACTGGTAAACTCCATTTTTACTTTTTTGTTACCTTCATGCATTTATAATACAAAAAAGTAGTGTTCATCTTTGACATCTTTGGTCCGCTAGGGGAAATGAGTGTTAGAGTTCACCTTTCATCAATACAGAACATGTGTTTATTCACTTTCAATTTAGCCAGAAATGTTATCATTGCACATGCAAGATATGTTCTAAGAAAGGTCTTAGAGATTATTAATTGCTTTGGTGAGCCAATGTGACAGGCTCGTTAGAAGGAAGCTATGTCTGGAGTATTAAATTTGGGTTTGTTGACACATCCTCCCTGGGAACAACTCTTGGCGATTATCCTTCTATGACTGCAAGGAGATCCAAAAATCTTAAAGACCTCCTAGTGAGTAGTCATTATATTCCCACTCCTAACCATCCGTTTGGCTTTAGAGGTCCAACACCTGGTTCCATACCATGCGGTCGCTGTCTTGCCTGCACAAATGTCCTGCGCTGCACCACGTTCTGCTCCTCCGATGGTAAAAAACAATCCAATATTAGACATCGGATATCGTGTAGCAGCGCGAATGTCATCTATTATGCGACTTGCGGCTGCTCAAAAATCTACATAGGACTTACATCAAGAGAACTGAGAGTACGTGTGCGTGAGCATGTGTGGGACATTTGTGCGGCCAAGACAGTGACCGACACCACCCTCCTTAAGACGATCCCACGTCATTTTAAACAGTACCATAATAGTAAACCATCTTTGTTTAAAGTGAGAGGGATTGATATTATTCACTTAGGGATCGGGGGGGGGGGGATTATAAAAAGATTCTGGCCTAGGTAGAAGCCAAATGGATTGTGTTATTGGACACCTTGACCCCTAGGGGCCTAAATGAGTCATTGTCTTTTACATCCTTTTTATGAGTTACTAAAATATTGGAATAACTCTTAGTGTGTTTCCATTATCCTGGGATCCTTATTTCTTGTCTCCCACACCCCTTGTTTATGGTGTTAGTTTTGTTTATTTTTAATTTTATTTTAATTGTTTTTAACTTTTTGATTTTTTCTACAACTCTTGCAGTGGGACAGATGTTGTGGTCCATTTTTACATCTATTACGGACGTTGGAACAGCAAACTCACCTTCTTTTTGATCATCTATTCAACTGGCTGGTGTTATTAACAATTGTATAATTATGTATGAGACATATATTGCGCTATAATAATGCTTTTTACTTATGTAAGGTATAGCTGCTTTATGTTTATAACATTATAGGGTCGATACTAGTGAGTCGGTGATTAGATATAGTACTGTTCTATCATGCCACCTGATTACGATCTTGTGGCACTGAAATGGTTATTTAGACCTTACGTTAATGAGACAGCGGTTGTGCGCATGCGTGCCGCTACTCCTACTTCCTGGTAGACGGCGACACGTCTCTTTGTCTTGTTTGCCCACGCGGGGACTCCCCCTACGCATGTGTGGCAACATATGACATCGGGCAGTGCCTCCTGGGACCGTGGAGATGTGATGCGCATGCGCCGGCTTTAAACTGCTCTGATTGGTTCCCCTTACACCATGTGATCTACCATGTGACCATAAAAGGTCCTTACTGCTGCATTATTGCATTCCCCTTGATAAAGAGGTATAGTGAACACGCAAAACGCACGTCGGGGTATCTAACACCTGGCCTGGGGTCCTTCCGCTCCTGCCCGTGGTAAGTCCTCTCCTTCTCCAGGGTTGTGGCTGGATTTAATTATTTGACATCCTGTTTGAGAGCGACTTTTTTGCCATTGCTATATATTACTGCACAAGCACTTTAGATGAATATTGATGGCTATGCGCAATCGGGCAGTTGCAACTAGGGGCCCCTTGGCTTCTCTGTTTCTTTCCTGCTTATGTTTCATTTTTATATAGCTTTTGGTGGTGATTTGTGTTTACCTGGTATATTTTTGAACTTTTAATAAAATACATTTTTACTTTTACTGTACCTGGTTGCTCTTGTTTCTCTCTCTCTCTCTCTCTCTCTCTATATATATATATATATATATATATATTCTCTCTCTCTCTCTCTACATATATATTTATATATTTTGAGTGCGTACCCATTTTCTTTATTTTTGATGGGCTACTTATAGCCCTACTGATGACATTAATATATCACTGAGGTATTTGTGTCTATTGTTGACACATAGGCCTACATAAGAGCAGTGGATTTAGGTGGATGTGAAGATATTGACCTGCGTACTGTTTGTGGTTTGGGAGTTTTTCAAGGCCTTTATTTTTCCTGGAGAACAGCAGAAAGCCAGTGCAAAGCAAAGAGTATACAGTAAATTAATTCATATTTACTAAGATTTGGATTGCAAACCAAAATGTCCGTCTGCGAATGTCTCCCGAGAACAGAACTTGAACATTACACAAAACAGATTAAGCCTTGAACAGCAGTGATGTATTTTTCTCATGTGGTGCTGCTGTGCTCATGAAGATTAATAAAAAAATTAGGCCCTACTTTAAAGTATTTGCTAATTAAATCAGGGTGACAGTCCTCAGTCTCAGGATCCTTTGGAGGCAAACCTCGTTCAGGTCCTTATCTCCAAATAGACAAGTCACTTCTTGGTCTTTATCCGTGACACAAGCTCTACAGCCTCTATTTTTGACCAGTGAAATCCCTCTACTATGGTACTTACTGAAATTACATTTTGCCCATTAGGATGCATAAGTAGGTTGTGACAATAATAACGCTTATACTTGCTTTTGCTTCTTATACTTTATTCCAAGCTTTAACATAGAAAAGCTGTACAAATTTGGTTTAGTCACTATACGGAGGCTGAGAAGAGAAGGTAATTAGGAGAACATGCCCTGTTCCCCTCTGTGTAATATATAATCAAGACTGCTATAATTACATTTACACTTTTTGCAAACTTCTTGATGAGAGCGGACAGAATTGACATTTCTGGAACAGCAGAGGAGGCATATTGCGCAGTAAAGGGTTAACGAGGGCACCCTGTCCGCAGCTCTGGATGAGACAAGCAGCTGTTAGATGGTATTTGCTATCATTATTTCCAATACTGTTTGCCTCATATCTTTGTTTGAACATTTGATATTTTCACAGTCTTGTAGACCTTGGCAGGGAAGGAAAATGTTTACTTGCAAACAGAACAAATCATGCAGCTTTGTGAATATTTATTCAAAGCAGCACTTAATGTGTCCTGGAACTGCATTTAATGATATGTCAGAACATCTTCTTCCATGGAGCGTGATCAGCACACATTCTCCCAATTACATGTACCATACATCATGCATAATGCTCGCCGTCAGGGGAGGGGGCAGCTCGTGACGTCACAGGAACTGTAATGTGCAGTGAGGCATGTACTGATGTCTTATCAATATCGGCCTAATTCTCTGCATATATTTGAACATTTACACCCTATTAAAGGGCTCATAAGAGAATTAAGCAAGTGGTTGGATGCACTTAAAGCAGATCTGCTACCAAATTTCATAGCCCAACTATGTATATTATTAAATACATCTTTTAGACCTGATGTGACTGGTGCATTTAATTTGATATCAATGTCTGAAGGATTGCGTAAGATTAAAAGGGTTGGTCACTACTTTTGTCTTATTGTTGGCTTATCTTCAGGATAGGATCTCAATATCTGATCAGGTGGTGTGCGGCATCCCTGCCAAAGTCGTGGGATCGTAGGAAGATAAGTAGAATGTTTGGTTTGTGCAGAAGCAGAACAGTGGACATGGATACCAGATAGGGGCCCAGGATGGAGGAAATATATACTTGGATGGGGGGACATATATTCCAGGATGGGGACCATTCATAGCAGGAAACGGCCCTTGATGGAGGACATATATACCAGGAAAGGGCCCAGAATGGGGACATGTATTTCTATGGAAGGGGACATGTACACTAGGATGAGGGGCATTAAACCAAAAGGGGGTCCAGGATATATACCAGGAAGGGTCTGGATTGGGTGACATATATGCCAGGATGGTGGAAATACATAGCAGGAAGGGGCCCATGATGGGGGACATACAGTATATACCAGGAAAGTGCCCAGGATGGGAACATGTATACCAGGATGGGGGACATATATTTCTATGGAAGGGGACATGTACACTAGGATTAGGAGCATTATACCAAAAAGGGGCCCATGATGGAGGACATATATGCCAGGATGGGGGACATATATACCAGGACGGGAGAAATACATTGAAGGAAGGGGCCCATGATGGAGGACATATATACCAGAAAAGTGCACAAGATGGGGACATGTATACCAGGATGGGGGACATATATTTCTATGGAAGGGGACATGTACAATAGAATAAGGGGCATTATACCAAAAAAGGGCCCAGTTTGGAGGACATATAAACCAGGATGGGGGACATATATACCATGAAGAGGCTAAGGATGGGGGAAACATATACCAGTGTGGGGGGACATATATACCAGGATGGGGGACATACATATCAGGAAGGGGCCTATGATGTGGGACATACAGTACAGACCAAAAGTTTGGACACACCTTCTCATTTCAAGATTTTTCTGTATTTTCATGACTATGAAAATTGTAAATTCACACTGAAGGCATCAAAACTATGAATTAACACATGTGGAATTATATACTTAATAAAAAGTGTGAAACAACTGAAAATATGTCTTATATTCTAGGTTCTTCAAAGTAGCCACCTTTTGCTTTGATGACTGCTTTGCACACTCTTGGCATTCTCTTGATGAGCTTCAAGAGGTAGTCACCGGGAATGGTTTTCACTTCACAGGTGTGCCCTGTCAGGTTTAATAAGTGGGATTTCTTGCCTTATAAATGGGACCATCAGTTGTGTTGTGCAGAAGTCTGGTGGATACACAGCTGATAGTCCTTGTATTAACAGGGCAAGGGTGCGTTTTTCCGCTGTATGGAATTTTTTTCTGAAAGTCCTTCAGATAAAACAATTGTAATTTGCATCATCTGCCAAACCAAGCTAAGAAGAGGCAAGAACATTGTCAACCTAAGCACCACCAGCATGCAAAAACACCCCAGTAGGTGGGCAGAACGCCTGGGTACTAAATCTGTGTCTGAGGGTGAAACCACTGCCCCTTCCCCTGTGTTATGTCCGTCCCAATCTTATGACCATGAAGCAGGTGCTGATGCCTCCTGCCCACAACCAGTGGTTGCACACACACAACAGTCAGAAACCACGTCCAGTTCATTGTCCCAGCGCAGCATTCAGTTGTCCCTTGTCAGCATACATGTCTGTTCACAAATTGTTAGATAGGGCATATGCGGAGCGCCCCCACACCGCCGCAGGGCCGGGGGGTACCCGGAGCCGGGCCTCTGGGTCTCAGTCCTGGGGTTGTCACGGTGGCTAGACCCGGTCCGTGGCCCTGTCTGTCAGTGGGGGACGTCCGGTGCAATAAGTGATGATGATGGTGCAGTTGTGGGGTGCAAGTCGCGGTAAATAACGAAGACACCAGGTTGCAGTCTCTTTACCTCTTTACTGAAGGTTTTGGAGACCTCAGTCCAGAGCGCTGTTAACTGGGTTGTCAGAGACCGGCCGGTCCAAAGGCACATCAGGAGTTCTCTTTACAGGTGGGAATCAGTGTCTACCTTCTAGCGCTGGATGTTGTAGTTCTTCCCTGCTGAGCTCCCGGGATAGTCCTCACAACTGTTTCTGTCTGTCTCTGATGTTCGTTCTCGCCGTCCCCCAGATGATATGGTAGGACGCACCCGTATGACGGGGTAGGCCTGGAGTTCTTCCGGGACCCTAGAGTCGCCCCTCTCCCACAACTGCCTCCGTTGTCTGCTTAGGTGTTAAGTGAGACAGCCAACCTGTAATTAGCTGTCCGGCCGTGGTTTGCAGTGTACTTAAAGTCTCTTACTTGCTCGGCGTTCCGGCCACCGACTGTTTGCGCCTCAGAAGGATGTTGCCTCGGTCTAACAGCACGACTCCTTCTGGTCCCAATACTTCTTTACTGTATTCCCGTTGTGCGCTGGTTAGTTCTGTTCTGAGGAGTCTGCCAGGATCCCATCCCTGACAGGTCCTCTCGCTAGCTCTTCCCAGCTACTTCTCCCTGTCTTCCTGTCCAACCCCCAGTTTTACCAGAGTTGTGAGGAGTGGCCTACTAGATAGGACCACCCCCCCTGGTGGCCGGAGTGTGAAGTGTGGTGTGAGTGTACCTGGTCAGAGAAACTCCTTAGTGCAATCAGACGTACCATAGCTCCCCATAGTGGCGGAGCCACAGTACTGCAACAACCAGGACTCTGGGGTGCTGCACTCCCCCCCGGTTAAATCCAGTACTCCGGGACTGGGAAAACAAGAACAATAATACATGTTAACAGGAAACACACAAATTTTTGAAATAGCATACCAATTGAACATAACTATGCTTCCCTTTACGGGAGGTGAGGATTCTTGAACGTTGCAAAAGTTAGGTCATGCACAGTTTATGACTCTCAGTTCAGTGGTTGAAACAGCGGGGACCCCGGGTAAACAAAGGGGTCCCCCTTATGAAAGTTTTTGAGCAATTCACCGTCCATTACTCTAGTGTCCATTTAAAAACCTGTAACAAAAAGATATGCATACAAACATTTTCAATTAAATAGCAGCCCTTATCAATACCTCCAAGTTTTGTAGCGGAGGGGAGTTTGATTTTGAGTGCTGCGTGTGGACCTTCGCAGCGCAGGGGTTGCTATTGGCCTAACAGGGCCCGCTATGCTTGCTACCGCTGGTGTAGTGCGCTGTCTTCTAACTACACTTCTAGTGAGTCTGGGTAGCACTGGCAGATTGGGGCTCTCAGAGCTGCTGCTATCAACAGTGGGTACAGCAGATTCACTGACAGCAGAGGGAGGATTTGCTGGTTCAGCGGTCGGCATGGTGTCAACAGTTAAGGCTTGTTGAGGTAGCGGGGCCGGCTGATCTGATACCACCATTGTTTCTGGTGGGTCCGGCTGTTGGAACATTAGAACAGGCACCGCGATGGCTTGGTTTATCTGAGTCCAGGATTGGGGAAAGTCACCAAGGACGGTATGGAACATCTTCTCCTTTTCCACCGGCGGGGAGATTTCTGGGGCCGTGCCCCTCTCTTTCAACTTATCGGGGCAGACCTTAAGGTGATCCCTGGATACCGCTGTCGAGGTCTCCCCTCTGTCCTTGCTGATGAGACAGACCTTTGTGTTGTCGATGTCGGATGGCAGGATGGTATACAGTTCCGCTTCCCATTGGTCATCGAGCTTATGTAATCTCCTCTTTCGTTTAAGTACTTGCTCACCAGGTGACAGGGGAATCGCAGGAGCGTGTTGATTGTAGTCCTTTTCTTGTTTCTGCCTAGCCTGGGCGAGACTTCTCTCTACACACTCCTGTACTTCGCGGTATCTTTGCTGCCTTTCTGTATCCCAATCTGCCTCCGGCGAGGTATCTTCGGGTACTAGGACCCCCATGTCCAGATCAACGGGTAACCGACTAGACCTTCCTCGCATCAGGTACGCTGGAGTACAGTTGGTGGAACTTACTGGGATGTGGTTGTACATATCCACCAGGTCAGGCAACTTTGTCGGCCACAGGTTCCGTTCCTCCACAGGCAAGGTCTTCAATAAATCGATCACTACCTGGTTCATCTTCTCGCACATCCCGTTGGTTTGAGGGTGGTATGGGGTGGTTCTGATCTTCTTACACCCGTACAGCTGGCAGAATTCTTGGAACACTTCTGCTTCAAAGGCAGGTCCCTGGTCGGTCAGTACCTTCTCTGGGTAGCCATGGGGTCTACAAAAGTGCTGCTGGAAGGCCCTGGCGGCAGTCCTGGTCGTTAGATCTTGAACAGGCACAACCACCAAAAACCTGGAGTAGTGGTCCACGATGGTAAGGGCGTAGATATAGCCCGACCGGCTAGGTGTCAGCTTCACATGATCCAGCGCGACCAATTCGAGCGGCCGTTTGGTGATGATAGGCCGCAGGGGAGCCCGTTGACTGTCACGGTCCTTCCTGCGCAGACTACATGGACCACACTCCCGACACCACTTCTCAATGGTTCTCTTCATGCCAATCCAATAGAACCTCCCTCGGAGCAGCTTCTCTAGCTTCCTCCATCCGAAGTGTCCGGCTCCATCATGGTAGGCTCCCAGAACCATGGGCGCATCTCGCCTTGGCACCACTATCTGCCACACCAATTCATGAGTACGTGGGTCGATGCTCCTCCTGCACAACTTGCCATCATGGATAAACAGTTTGCTTCTCCCCTTCCACAGCTGTTGGGTTTCTTGTGGATCATCTGGGCCAGGGTGCAACCCAGCCTGCGTCAAGAGCTCCTTCACCTGACGGACCGCGGGGTCACTATCCTGGGTTTCTGCCCATCCGTGGTGGGGCAGGGGATTGAGCGTGGCATCCGGTTGGTTTTTGTGCCTATTCTTCACCTGATGAGAGTTTTGGGTGGCTTTGGGGTGATGGAATGCAGGCAGCTCCACCTCTTCAAGTGCCTCCGGGTCTTCTCCCACTTCTGGTAAATTGGGCATTCGGGACAGAGCATCGGCATTGGCATTCTGGTGTCCTGCCCGATATTTGATGGTGAAATCATAGTTGGACAGCCGGGCCATCCACCGCTGTTCCAAAGCCCCGAGTTTGGCAGTACCCAGATGCGTTAGCGGATTGTTGTCCGTAAAGACGGTGAATTTCGCGGAGGCCAGGTAGTGCTTAAACCTCTCTGTCACTGCCCAGACAAGGGCAAGGAATTCCAGTTTGAAGGAAATGTAGTTGTCAGGGTTCCTTTCCGTGGGACGGAGTTTCCTGCTGGCGTAAGCGATCACTCTTTCCTTGCCTTTCTGGACTTGAGACAGCACGGCTCCTAGTCCCACATTACTGGCATCTGTGTACAGCACAAACGGTTGGTCGTATTCGGGGTAAGCCAGTACCTCTTCTCCCGTCAGTGCCGACTTCAAACAGGTGAAGGATTCCTCCAGCTCTTCATTCCAATCAAAGGGGGTGTTCCTCCCCTTGGTCTTCTTTGGTTGGCCCACCAACAGGTTTTGCAAGGGTGCGGCCTTCTTGGTGAAGTCCTTAATGAACCTCCGGTAATAGCCTACCAGCCCGAGGAACTGCCGGACTTCGTGGAGGTCACTGGGCTTTGGCCAGTCCTTAATCACTGTGACCTTGTCGGGGTCTGGGGCCACTCCTTCAGCGCTCACCACATGGCCCAGGTACTGCACTTTAGGTTTCAGCAGATGACACTTGGACGGTTTCACCTTTAAGCCAAAGTTGGATAGGGCTTCAAACACCTCGGCCAGGTGCTTCAGGTGGTCTTCGTAGGTCTTAGAGAAGACAATGACATCATCCAAATATAGCAGCACGGTTTCAAAGTTCAGGTGTCCCAGGCAGCACTCCATCAGCCTCTGGAACGTTCCGGGAGCATTGCACAATCCGAAGGGCATGTAGTTGAACTCACAGAGACCCATTGGCGTCGTGAAGGCCGTCTTCTCTTTGTCCGCCTCCGCTACAGGAACCTGCCAGTACCCACTGGTGAGATCTAAGGTAGAGAAGTAGTTAGCAGATTTTAAGGCAGCCAGAGACTCCTCTATCCTAGGCAGTGGGTATGCGTCCTTATGTGTAATGCGATTCAACTGCCTGTAATCAACACACATCCTCATTGTACCATCTTTCTTTTTAACAAGGACTAACGGAGCTGCCCAGGGGCTACAGCTGTCTCTCACCACCCCAGCCTCCTTCATTTCCCGCAACATGTCCTTGGCACACTGGTAATGAGCTGGGGGTACAGGGCGATATCTCTCTTTTATGGGTCGGTGATCTCCCGTGGGGATGTGATGTTGGATCCCTTTCACCTGCCCAAAATCTGAGGGGTGTTTGCTGAATATCTGCTCGTACTCGTGTACCACCCTGTAGGCCCCCTGTTTTTGATGGGATGGGGTAGAGTCAGTGCCCACATGCAATTCCCGACACCAGTCCTTCGAGGGCTCTGCAGAACCTTTGTTCTCCGCCAAGTTTGACGGGGCCAAGGGTTCAGGTGTCTGTATCACATTATTATTGACAGTGAACAATTTGGCGAGCGTGGTATACTTGGTGAGGTGAACCTCTTCCTCCCCACAATTGAGGACACGTACGGGCACTCTCCCCTGATGGACGTCGACCACCCCCCGGGCTGTCAGAACAGTAGGCCTATGGTCTGAATATACGGGTTCTACCAAGGCCTGGTAGTCCTTACCCCTGAGGCCTATGGCTGCTCGACACCATATTAACATTTCACTCTTGGGGGGTATCGCGATGGGGTTTGAATCACTCACAGTGACACGACCAATCTCACCACCAGTCAGCTCTACCTGCTGTCTCTGCATCAGAGCTCTGATTTCCTTCTGCAGGGCACGTTGCTCACTGTGGCCAGCGGTTTCTGCCACCTGTTGCAACAAAACAATCACTTCTGCAAGACAATTTTCTATAACATTAGTACCAAGAGTCATCATGGGATTACATTCTCGACGATCAATATCAACAATCACAATCCCTTGGGCTTTCAATTCCACCCGCCCCACTTTGATGGTGACCTCCTTATACCCCACTTGTGGCAACGGCTGACCATTACTGGCGATTATGGTGAAATCATCGTCAGGGCCACGAGTAATATCAGCGTCCTCCCAATACCGTTTGTAGAGCACGTAAGGTATAGTCGTCACCTGAGAACCGGTGTCCAGCAAAGCATTCAAGGGGATTCCATCAATCACTACAGGGAGAACTGGTCGTCCTCCAATATACTTGGTTCTCCAATGCTGCGGGCCTGACCGTCCTACTCCTGGGGGTTGGCCCTTTGCCCCAGGGGTTGCTCGTTTAAAGGACAGTACCTTGCAAGATGGCCCACCTGGTGACATCGGCGGCAGATGGGTCGTCCGTCCTGATGGAAACGATCGCTGTCCCGGCCTCTGGTCGGTGGGGTCCTCTTCTGTCGCGTCCAGGGAACATCCTCTGGTCCGGAGGCTAGCTGGATCTTTTTCTTGGGGGCCTCCTGTAGGGACTGCACCGTCCGGGCTAGGGCAGCAACGTTCTTGGTCAGCTCCTGCACCTGAAGACGGAGTCCTGCAGGGGAGTCGTCCTCGAAGCTCTGGGCGTCGGCCTCCGCGGCAACTGGGGTATCCGATGCCACCTCCTGGTGGTATGTGAGAGCGGGGCGCCTGGGTGGTACTGCGCGGCTGGGCTGTCGCTCCTGCAATGCCTGGATAGCTTTATCTTTAAACTGCGCAAAAGTCAAGTCTGGATTTTGCATGGCCAGGAAGTGCAATTGGCCCCGCTGGTGACTGCACAGGAGCCCCTCAATGAACCGCTCCTTCAGGATTTTATCCTCATCCTGCATGCTGCCGGGGTCACTCTGCTTAATGGCCCGCATCGCTTCCTGGAGATTAAGGGCATAGTCCCGTAAGCTATCCTGTGGCCTTTGTTTGCATCCATAAAAAGTCAGTTTAATTTCTGTAGCAGTGCGAGTATCAAAGGTGGCTTTAAGCTTGGCAAAAATCTGTTGTGCAGTTTCTTTTTCCTCAGCGGGCCAGGATTTCAATTCTCTCAGAGCCGCCCCAAAGAGTTGGCTCGGTTAGGGGATAGAACTCGAGCAGGCTGCAGAGCCCCTCTTTAAAGTCAGTGAACGTATGCGACTCCCCAGAGTATCGCGGAAGCCAAGCCGCTCCGGGCAGGTACGGCATAGAGAAGGGCATTATGGCTTTTATGTTAGCGACAGCGTCCGGCTGGTTGGGAGGAACAGCGGGTTCTGCGGCTACCGGTGGTGGTATTAGGGCCGCGGCTCCGTCCGCTGTGGGGACCGGAGCTGCCCCTGCGTCCGCGGCTGCGACCGCCACCTCCTCTCCTCCCGACTCAGACATGGCTGTCCCTTCCTCCCACGAACCTGCTGGAGGTCGGAGTTCCTCTTCCGGGATTGGCGCCTTACCGCGCTTTCCGTTCCGTGCTTCTTTTGGCTGATTCCGCCCACGTAGCTAAGGCTCCTCCCTCCGTGCGCGGCAATGGCGAATTTTGGCGGTAAATGGCAATACACAGTCTTTTCAATAAAGTACAATTCAAGCGCAATAAATCACAGTTCCAAGGCACACATGACCTGATTCTTCAGGCTTAAGTAAATCCTGTTCGTGACGCCAAGTTGCGGAGCGCCCCCACACCGCCGCAGGGCCGGGGGGTACCCGGAGCCGGGCCTCTGGGTCTCAGTCCTGGGGTTGTCACGGTGGCTAGACCCGGTCCGTGGCCCTGTCTGTCAGTGGGGGACGTCCGGTGCAATAAGTGATGATGATGGTGCAGTTGTGGGGTGCAAGTCGCGGTAAATAACGAAGACACCAGGTTGCAGTCTCTTTACCTCTTTACTGAAGGTTTTGGAGACCTCAGTCCAGAGCGCTGTTAACTGGGTTGTCAGAGACCGGCCGGTCCAAAGGCACATCAGGAGTTCTCTTTACAGGTGGGAATCAGTGTCTACCTTCTAGCGCTGGATGTTGTAGTTCTTCCCTGCTGAGCTCCCGGGATAGTCCTCACAACTGTTTCTGTCTGTCTCTGATGTTCGTTCTCGCCGTCCCCCAGATGATATGGTAGGACGCACCCGTATGACGGGGTAGGCCTGGAGTTCTTCCGGGACCCTAGAGTCGCCCCTCTCCCACAACTGCCTCCGTTGTCTGCTTAGGTGTTAAGTGAGACAGCCAACCTGTAATTAGCTGTCCGGCCGTGGTTTGCAGTGTACTTAAAGTCTCTTACTTGCTCGGCGTTCCGGCCACCGACTGTTTGCGCCTCAGAAGGATGTTGCCTCGGTCTAACAGCACGACTCCTTCTGGTCCCAATACTTCTTTACTGTATTCCCGTTGTGCGCTGGTTAGTTCTGTTCTGAGGAGTCTGCCAGGATCCCATCCCTGACAGGTCCTCTCGCTAGCTCTTCCCAGCTACTTCTCCCTGTCTTCCTGTCCAACCCCCAGTTTTACCAGAGTTGTGAGGAGTGGCCTACTAGATAGGACCACCCCCCCTGGTGGCCGGAGTGTGAAGTGTGGTGTGAGTGTACCTGGTCAGAGAAACTCCTTAGTGCAATCAGACGTACCATAGCTCCCCATAGTGGCGGAGCCACAGTACTGCAACAACCAGGACTCTGGGGTGCTGCACATACATATTCATTAGCAATTTACATTGTCCAGTTCTGGACAAAGACCATTTCTGACTTTTCCAGGCTCTTAAATGAGACTTGTGTTTCTTTATTACACTGTTGCTTCCCTTATATTTTCTAAATTTGGTTCCTTACAAAAAAATGGTGGTGGGGTATTGGCCAGTTTCTGTATATTTTAAGCACGTTTATGAGACTGGGTTAATACCCTTCACAGACCTATTCAGGCCACAGCCTTACACATATTGGAACAGGTTCATTGCTACGCTAAGGCCTTTACCTGAGCCCTGTAGCACTGCCTGTCACCTGAGTAATACACTCCACAGACCTCAACACTCTCTGGGACATATCCTATAATAACTCCATCGTTGCTCAAAACCATGCAAAAGATACATTCTGACTGGTTGGGTAGTTTCCAGAAGAAGTGTGTAGGCTTGTGCAGATTGGTCAATGGCACTCCTGTCTCTTTTCCTTGCGGAGGCTGCTTCCAAACAAAATTAGGCTTGTACATGTTCCTGACATGGGTTTCAGGCCTGAGAGACTAACCACAATACAGGCCCTCGCTTGCATACACTATATTCTGAATTTAATTCTAATGCTTTTGGTGTCTGGTAGAATCCAATTTACTGACATTGATCATACAGCTCACCCCCAACTCCTGTATTATATTCACCTTACAGCAGCTTCACCCACTATGACAGTCGTTTCTTTGGGATCTGGTGGCAAAAATGAACTGTGGACCTTACAAAATGCAGGTTTCACAGTACCTGGTGGCTCTTTGAAAATTAAAAGCGAGGGCCGCATAATGACATGGCAGTGGACATGGTGGTGGTGATGGGCAAAGTCAAAAATTCAAATGGGCATGTTTGAAATGGCATTGTAAAGGGATGGGGAATATGGATCTTCCTAACTATTTGGCATGAGGGAGGGACCTCCCAAATGTATGATACAGGACCACCTGAGGGCCTTTACCAAACTCAGGTTTCACGGCACCCTCTGGTACTGTGAAAATTGTAAGCGAGGGCCGCAAAATGACATGGTGATGGACATGGTGGTGGTGGCGGGCAAAGCCCAAAATTCAAATGAGCATGTTTGAAATGGTAGATACCATGTGAGTCAGAATGGCATGCAGGCATCTTCTTCATGCTACTTCCATTTAGTTTTAGCTCTTTCATATCCATTTTAGCATTTTTCTCATGCACCCAGACCTGTTTGTTGGGTCCATATTCCGCAGAGCTTTACAATTCAACAGTCATAGGTAACAAAGTTAAAGCTAATAAATTAATTAAAGCAAAGATAATGATGACCCGTCTTGTAAGAGCTTACACTCTAGAATGAGGTGGGGGTGACACAAAGTACAGGAGTTTATTTACAATGATGGTCCAGCCATCTTGAGGAAAGATGCCAGCCAGTATTTGTAGTGCTTTTGGACGCAGTGGAGTTTAACCCCTTCACCCCCGGAGCTTTTTCCGTTTTTCCGTTTTCGTTTTTCGCTCCCCTCCTTCCCAGAGCCATAAATTTTTTATTTTTCTGTCAATTTGGCCATGTGAGGGCTTATTTTTTGCGGGACGAGTTGTACTTTTGAACGACATCATTGGTTTTACCATGTCGTGTACTAGAAAACGGGAAAAAAATTCCAAGTGCAGTGAAATTGCAAAAAAAGTGCAATCCCACACTTGTTTTTTGCTTGCCTATTTTGCTAGGTTCACTAAATGCTAAAACTGACCTGCCATTATGATTCTCCAGGTCAGTACGAGTTCATAGACACCTAACATGACTAGGTTCTTTTTTACCTAAGTGGTGAAAAAAAATTCCAAACTTTGCAAAAAAATAAATAAATAAAATTGCGCCATTTTCCGATACCCGTAGCGTCTCCATTTTTCGTGATCTGGGGTCGGGTGAGGGCTTATTTTTTGCGTGCCGAGCTGGCATTTTTAATGATAGCATTTTGGTGCAGATACGTTCTTTTGATCGCCCGTTATTGCATTTTAATGCAATGTCATGGCGACCAAAAAAACGTAAATCTGGCGTTTCGATTTTTTTTTTCATTACGCCGTTTAGCGATCAGGTTAATGCTTTTTTTTTATTGATAGATCGGGCGATTCTGAACGCGGCGATACCAAATATGTGTAGGTTGGGTTTTTTTTTTATTGATTTATTTTGATTGGGGCGAAAGGGGGGTGATTTAAACTTTTATATTTTTTTTATTTTTTTCACATTTTTTTTAACTTTTTTTTTTAACTTTTACCATGCTTCTATAGCCTCCATGGGAGGCTAGAAGCAGGCACAGCCCGATCGGCTCTGCTACATAACAGCGATCATCAGATCGCTGTTATGTAGCTAAAATGCAGGTGTGCTGTGAGCGCCGACCACAGGGGGGCGCTCACAGCCACCGGCGATCAGTAACCATAGAGGTCTCCAGGACCTCTATGGTTACAATATACAAGCATCGCCGACCTCCGATCATGTGACGGGGGTCGGCGATGCGCTCATATCCGGCCGCACGGCCGGATGCGGTAGTTAAATGCCGCTGTCTGAGTTTGACAGCGGCATTTAACTAGTTAATAGCGGCGGGTGATCGCGATTTCACCCGCCGCTATTGCGCGCACATGTCAGCTGTAAAAAACAGCTGACATGTCGCGACTTTGATGTGCGCTCACCGCCGGAGCGCACATCAAAGCGGGGGTCCCGACATGTGACGTACTATTCCGTCACATGTCGGGAAGGGGTTAATGGAGAGTTATGTTCATAGAAATCGTGAATGGGTTATACATAAGAGGACTTTGATTAAAGAGCGTTGTAGACATCTCTAAACAGGTGTGTTTTTAGGAAGCACCTAAAACTGTGTAAGTTGTGGTTAGTCCTAATTTCTTGGGGTAGAGCATTCCACAGGATTGGTGCAACTCAGGAGAAGTCTTGGAGTGGGAGGTACAGATTATTGGGATGTTAGTCGAAAGTCGCTTGTACAGCATACCGAGCGGGTAGGCTGATAGGCAGAAATGATGGAGGAGATGTAAGGGGGTGCCTCACTGTGGAGAGCCTTGTGGGTGAGAAGAAGCTATTTCAATTGGATTCTATAATGTATGGGCAGCCAGTGCAATGACTGGAACAGAGCGGAAGCTTCCGAGTACCAATTAGCCAGATGAATGACCCTGGTTGTTGTATTAAGGAAGGTGTCACCGGTTTACCGCGGCAGAGAGGAGCCAGAAGACCGCAGCGTCTGAGTTTTCCTTCTCCTGCACTGAAAAGAAGCACTTCACCTTCTTATTAAATGGTGTACATTTCTTTGGGAAGTGCAGGGGTTAATCTGCTCTGTTGAGAGCTCCAGGAGCTAAGGTTCTCAGCTGTGCACTGATAGCCACTCCTATCCCCACATATAATCTGGTTCCTGACTAAAACATATCGTTAGAGCAAGCTTACGTCGCATGGCTGGAGGATAGGTGTTGGTGGTTATTTGAGTAGTCAGTTGGTGGATTTATCTGTGACTGTTACTTGAGTTTTGTGAGTGTGATAATTCCCTTTCTTCTCCTACTTTTTGTGTAACCCCAACCTTCACTCTCCAGTGCATACCTCTGTTATATGTGAGTGTATACTTGTATGTTTGGTATTTTCCGTTACCTTCGTCTGTATTGTCTTCTTAGTCTGGTTGGTTTACAACAGTGCATCACTACTCCCCTCTTCCCTGAGTGGGGGAAGGGTACAGACTGAGGTTGGATTCAGGAGTTAAGGCAAGGTACGTGGCTCTGGCATCTTCATCTTCCGAAGTAACATGGGGAACATGGTGAGCAAGGATGCCCCTAGTGTTAGGAACAGGGAAGGATCCCCTGGTCCAAGGACACTCAATAACAGAGTCATGACAGATGGATTGAAGAGGGGAAAGTCTTCAATGGACAACCCTTTCGATTTTCTTTGATTTTTATGTATTTTCCTTACTAGGAGGGTCTTCCACATGGTGACTGGAGTTTTCTTTCAGTCTTTGGCCTCCTGTATACATAGCAGACAGTCAGTGAGTAAGATATCTCAGTAGGTATAGGTGCTGCACAGCCACAGGCAACCTAAGGTTTCCTATTTAGCTGGAGCAGTAATGAAATCTTTGTGAAGCGGTTATTTCCTTTGAAGCTACAGAGCACCATGAGGTTCCTAAACTCTCCCAGTAGTAATATAAACCTTTATCTTTTTTGATGAGAGATGAAGACTAAAAACAACAGGTGGGTAAAGAGAACACAGCATGAACCTTTAGCGCAGTTGCCTTATGTTCCCGCCAATGTAAGAAACTTTGCATTTAGCCTGAGCTTTTAGCACAGTGGTCAGCAAGACTAGACAAGGCCGCATAAATCTTACGTATATAAATCAAGACATTTACAGCGTTGTTGAACACTGTACTTTAACTGTGCCAAACGATGGTTCCTCCATCAGCGATTCTTCATCCCAACCACTGTAATACTGATTGGCCTTTCCTCCATTTAACAACCTATATTGGTTTTGCAGTAAGGTGTAGTCACTTAGCAATTTACCACCTTGTCCGGAATTTTTAGTATCTGCTGTGTTACATTTGAAATATTTTGCAGCTTGGTCTAAAGAGGTCAAATGTTCTTTTAGGTAGAGAGAAATAAATGGATTCCCCCCCCCTCCCTGGAGGCAGCCTGGCAGACACACTTCGTTCTGGACAGATATTGCAGACGGAGACCTGCACACAAGCGCACATCCCAGGCCTATTTGCTTTCTATCTGTGTTTAAACAGAATACAGCCGCTGCTCCATCTCATTTGCCGTCTTAGAGGAGCAATGTTTGCTGAGAAAAGTTAACACTTAAAATTAGACGGTTAAAAAAAGCAAAGGGCAGATTCAGACACATTAATGGGCACCTTCCGAAATAACAGGAATAGGTACTGAGACAACTTGGATGTGCATCACTGAAGAAAGCCAAGACTGATTTTTTATTGTACACTTGGAGGTTTTGCAAGGAGTTTTTTTTTCATCTTTGAGAATAAAGCATATCCCTAGAATGTGCCACCGTTATATAAAGAAGTAGCCTAGAATTCAAAAAAACATGCAGCTTTCTTTCAAAAACTGTGCCACATTGGTCAACAAGTTGTACATGTTAATTTGAGACATATTTGACTCTGTTTTTGGAAGAATACGCCATGATTTTTAAATTCTGAACCAATATCAAATTTAGGTGGAAAGGTGGGAAACGTGGCAATTTCCCAGGGCCCCAATCCTCGGAGGGGCCACCAGCGCATGAACCAACCTCTACTTATAACTATATTAGCATGCACACCATGCTAATACAGATAAATTCTGCAGTAGAGCAGAGACATTGTCTCCTTACTTAAGCGATCTCTGCTCTTTTAGCCACAGGTCGTTTTACACTTGTGGATGTCAGCATCCCGATGTAGGTGACGTGATGACGTTTACTGCATCACTCTGCTCTCGCTAGCATTTCGACTGTGCTGGTGGACACAGGGGTGGGTATGTATATAGTGTGCATTTTTTATTGTATTAGTTCATACTTGTAGGGGAATGTGGGGGCCATTATACTATATATATGGAGATGTGGGGGCCATTATATTGAGTATAGGAAACAGTGGAAGGCCCATAGTGTATATAGGAAGCTATGTGTGCCATTATAATGTAGCATAATGTATTTAGTGGGCTGTGGGGGCCATTACACTACAGTATTTATAGAGTATATATGACATGATGACGTTACTGCATCACTCCACCCACGCTAGGATGCCGACTGTGCTGGCAGACAAAGCTTCAGGTAAGTATATAGTGTTTATCTTTTATAGTATAAGTCAGTACATGTAGGGAAATGTGGGGGCATTATATTGTATATAGAGGGTGTGTTGGACATCATACTGTACATTGTGGACTGTGTTGGCCCCATACCGTAGTATGGATCTGTGGGGACATAATACTGTATATAGGGAGCTGTGGGGGCCATCATACTGAGTATAGCAGGAAGAATTTACGGCCGCACTCACCGAACTCTCGGCTCTCACTAACCTTGTACAAACACCCCCGTGCCGTGAAGATGGTTTTTCAATAAAGTGAACTGCATAGAAGATCGGTGAGTGCGGCCGTAAATTCTTCCTGCTATATCTTTATGACAGCATTTTTCCTGGCCATAGCACCCGAGATCGCAGGCGGACCAGCCAGCACCTTCATACTCCAGAGTCCACAAACAGGAATCGGTGGTGCGGGTTGCTGGTTTCTTTCATATTGAACCATCATACTGAGTATATGGAGCTGTGGAGGGCCCATATTGTATATAGGGAGATGTAGGGGCCATTATAATGAATATAATGTGCTGCAGGTGACCCATACTGAATAGTCAACTGTGGGCACATTATTCTGTATATAGTAGGCTGTGGGGTTTTATACTGTATAAAGGTGGCTGTAGGGATGTTATACTGTATATCATGGAGTTGATGTAGCCCAATACTATACTGTATATAGATGACTGTGGGGAACATCATACTGTATACAGTGGGTTCAACGTTTCCCTTACTGTCTATCGGGAGTTATAAGGACATATTACTGCATATAGTGAGCTCTGGGGCCCCATAATTTTTATAAGGAGCCGTGGTCTCCATCATGCTGTATATAGTGGGCTGTGTGTTTCCCATTCTGTGTAAACGGGCTGTGGTGGGCATTATTACAACGTGTGGCAGTAAGAGGACTACTATTACCATGTCACACAGCAAGTCCAGTCGTAGGAGCAAAAGAAGCCGTGGCAGCAGCAGCTCAGTATGGGGTATCAGCAGGATGGGGAGTTTTGCAGGTTGGGAATAGATGTGACTGAAAATGTGAAAAGTTAAATGTGTCTTTGTTATAAACTCTACAGACACTTATTGCTGGAGAATCTGTCATGTCGGTCTGAGACAGATGGGAAAGACAGAAAATATCTTAAAGGGAACTTACTATTAAAAAAAAACCCTATTGCATACCTCCCAACCGTCCCGGATCCCGCGGGACTGTCCTGATTTTGACAGCCAGCCCCGGGATCCCGGGCGGGACACTAATGTCCCGTGCCTAGGGCAGGGACAATGCAGGGGGCGGCACCTGAGTAGCTTAGGTTTGTGGCTGTTTTTTTTTTCTTATACATGCTGGGTCTCCTCCCGACCGATCCCGCCCCCGCCCCCCCCCCCCGCCCCCGCCCCCTGTGTGTGCGGCGCTGCCACACTGAGGAAGAGAGCCAGCAGCGATCAAGATGAGAGGTCAGCGACTCACTTCCTCCTGTGTGTGCACGGAGCTCCGGCGTCTCCTGCTCTTAGCTGCTATCCCGGCAGAGAAGGAGAGACGGGGGAGGTGCCGGGACAGTGCAGAGCTGTGAGCAGCCGGAGAAACTGAAGAGCTGCACATGGACAGATCAGCCGCCCCTGCACCACAGAGGAGATTGTGTGTGTGTGTGATGTGTGTGTGATGTGTGTGTGTGTGTGTGTGTGAGATGTGTGATGCTGCATTTGTGTGTGTGTCATGTGTGTATGAGGTATCTGGTGTGTGTGATGGCTGGGTGTGTGTGTGTGATGGCTGTGTGTGTGTGTGTGATGGCTGAGTGTGTGTGTGTGATGGCTGGGTGTGTGTGTGTGATGGCTGGGTGTGTGTGTGTGTGATGGCTGGGTGTGTGTGTGTGTGATGGCTGGGTATGTGTGATGGCTGCGTGTGTGTGTGTGTGATGGCTGCATGTGTGTGATGGCTGCGTGTGTGTGTGTGTGTGATGGCTGCGTGTGTGTGTGTGATGGCTGGGTGTGTGTGATGGCTGGGTGTGTGTGATGGCTGGGTGTGTGTGATGGCTGGGTGTGTGTGATGGCTGGGTGTGTGTGTGTGATGGCTGGGTGTGTGTGATGGCTGGGTGTGTGTGTGTGATGGCTGTGTGTGTGTGTGTGTGTGTGTGTGATGGCTGGGTGTGTGTGTGTGATGGCTGAGTGTGTGTGTGTGTGATGGCTGGGTGTGTGTGTGTGTGTGATGGCTGGGTGTGTGTGTGTGTGATGGCTGGGTGTGTGTGTGTGTGTGATGGCTGGGTGTGTGTGTGTGTGATGGCTGGGTGTGTGTGATGGCTGCGTGTGTGTGTGTGTGTGATGGCTGCATGTGTGTGATGGCTGCGTGTGTGTGATGGCTGCGTGTGTGTGTGATGGCTGCATGTGTGTGATGGCTGCGTGTGTGTGTGTGATGGCTGCGTGTGTGTGTGTGATGGCTGCGTGTGTGTGTGTGATGGCTGCATGTGTGTGTGATGGCTGCGTGTGTGTGTGATGGCTGCGTGTGTGTGTGTGATGGCTGCGTGTGTGTGTGATGGCTGCGTGTGTGTGATGACTGCGTGTGTGTGTGATGACTGCGTGTGTGTGTGATGACTGCGTGTGTGTGTGATGACTGCGTGTGTGTGTGATGGCTGTGTGTGTGTGATGGCTGCGTGTGTGTGTGTGATGACTGCATGTGTGTGTGATGGCTGTGTGTGTGTGTGATGGCTGCATTTGTGATGCATTTGTGTCAAAGCTGCATGTGTTTGTGAGCTGCGTTTGTGATGCTGCGTGTGTATGTGTGATACTGTGTGTGTGAGCTGCGTGCCTGTATGTCATTATACAGTATGGAGAACTGTGGCCATAATACAGTATGGAGCATCATGTGGGGTCATTATACAGTATGGAGCATCATGTGCAGTCATTATACAGTATGGAGCATCATGTGCGGTCATTATACAATATGGAGCATCATGTGCAGCCAGTATACAGTATGGAGCATCATGTGTGGTCATTATACAATATGGAGCATCATGTGCAGTCATTATACAGTATGGAGCATCATGTGCAGCCAGTATACAGTATGGAGCATCATGTGCGGTCATTATACAATATGGAGCATCATGTGCGGTCATTATACAGTATGGAGCATCATGTGCGGTCATTATACAGTATGGAGCATCATGTGCGGCCATTATACAGTATAGAGCATCATGTGCAGTCATTATACAGTATGGAGCATCATGTGCGGTCATTATACAGTATGGAGCATCATGTGCGGTCAGTATACAGTATGGAGCATCATGTGCGGTCATTATACAGTATGGAGCATCATGTGCGGTCATTATACAATATGGAGCATCATGTGTGGCCATTATACAGTATGGAGCATCATGTGTGTTCATTATACAGTATGGAGCATCATGTGCAGCCAGTATACAGTATGGAGCATCATGTGCGGTCATTATACAATATGGAGCATCATGTGCAGTCATTATACAGTATGGAGCATCATGTGCAGCCAGTATACAGTATGGAGCATCATGTGCGGTCATTATACAATATGGAGCATCATGTGCAGTCATTATACAGTATGGAGCATCATGTGCGTTCATTATACAGTATGGAGCATCATGTGCGGCCATTATACAGTATGCATGCGGTCATTATACAGTATGGAGCATCATGTGCGGTCATTATACAGTATGGAGCATCATGTGCGGCCATTATACAGTATGGAGCATCATGTGCGGTCATTATACAGTATGGAGCATCATGTGCGGCCATTATACAGTATGCATGCGGTCATTATACAGTATGGAGCATCATGTGCGGTCATTATACAGTATGGAGCACCATGTGCGGTCATTATACGGTATGGAGCACTGTGTGGCCATATTTTTTTGTTTATAACTATTGTATATGAAACAGTGTGATCAGCAGTGCTAAATGGGTGTGCTTGGGACGTGGATATGGGTGTGACTAATTATGAATGGGTGTGGTCAGAGGCGTGGCCTAAAATTTGCCGCGGCGCGCTTCGCGCGCCGCAAACTTTGTCCCTCTTTCCCATCTTCAAAAGTTGGGAGGTATGCTATTGGACTACAGATATGGAACTAAAGTGCAGGTTAATAGTATTCTGAAGCTGCTCGGCACTGAGCTGGCTGTCAGTCAGTGCCAGGCGTGCGGTTACAGCTGCAGCTCACTATGTCACACTCTCTTGGAAAGTCCATAAAATTAGCACTAAATAGAAAAGATCCAAATCTCTATACAAAACTGATTAAAAAAACCCTTAGGGTTCAACAAGAGTAAAAGAAAAATAGGAAGAAAAACTGTTCTCTTGTGACAGGTCCTATTTATTGATGGGAGTAGCTGCAGCAATGATTCCTCCTTGTGCCCCTTCACAGTTTTAGCGTTGCTCCGATATGCTAGAAAGTCACAGCCTACTTCATTTACTTACACAGAGTCATGGGGTAGTGGGAGGCTGCGAGTGTCATTGTAAGGGAAAACTGAAGCAGCATTGGGTGGGGGTTTATGTGAATCTTAGGCAATGTCATATCCTAGCGATATGGCATCCTTGCTCATATAGAAATACCCATTTAATGGAGGTGCAGTAAGTTATTTCTATAATGAAAAGTTGTACATTTTTCAATACAATTTCTACAGTAATTTTTCATAGTTTAAAATTTTTGATTGCACTCATAAAATGGAAACCTTCATTGTTTCCTCTCGGGCCTACTCCGTTTGTAGTATTATGTGAATTGTGTCCTTTGTATGTTGATTTACAGTAGGAGTCTGGAGATGGGGGCTCTTTTGGTAACATGATAACACAGGAGAAATTTGTCCCTGGCTTTAATGCACCAGTTTGTTGTACTGTTTGTTGTAAGGCCATCGATGTGTAGCATGTGAGGTATCTTGCCAATCATGTCCACATGTAGCTGTGGCAGAAGTTTAGTACTGTGCAGAAGGATCAGCTGTACCTAGGCTGGTCTGGTGATGTTTGCTAGGCCACAATAGCCGCCAGTTAGGGTACCGTCACACAGTGCCATTTTCATCGCTACGACGGTACGATTCGTGACGTTCTAGCGATATCGTTACGATATCGTTGTGTCTGACACACTACTCCGATCAGACATCACGCTGAGAATCGTACGTCGTAGCAGATCGTTTGGAACTTTCTTTCGTCGCTTGATCACCCGCTGACATCGCTGGATCGTTGTGTGTGACACCGATCCAGCGATGTGTTCGCTTGTAACCAGGGTAAACATCAGGTAACTAAGCGCAGGGCCGCGCTTAGTAACCCGATGTTTACCCTGGTTACCAGCGTAAACGTAAAAAAACCAAACAGTACATACTTACATTCCGGTGTCTGTCCTCCGGCGTCTCAGCTTCTCTGCACTGTTAGCGCCTGCCGGCCGGAAAGCGGGCACAGCGGTGACGTCACCGCTCTGCTTTCCGGCTATGGTGCTTACACAGTGCAGAGAAGCAGAACGCCGGGGGACAGACACCGGAATGTGAGTATGTACTGTTTGTTTTTTTTACGTTTACGCTGGTAACCAGGGTAAACATCGGGTTACTAAGCGCGGCCCTGTGCTTAGTAACCCGATGTTTACCCTGGTTACCCGGGGACTTCGGCATCGCTCCAGCGCCGTGATTGCAAAGTGTGACCGCAGTCTAAGACGCTGGAGCGATAATCATACGACGCTGCAACGTCACGGATCGTGCCATCGTAGCGATGAAAATGGCACTGTGTGACGGTACCCTTAGACCAATGAGCAGTAAAGTTGAAAAGGCTCCAGAAAAGAAGCTAGTGGCAACGGCATGCAAAATATTCCATATCCATAATATGGCAGAGACAGAGTGAGACAGATGTCTGATTGTGAGCCACGAGGGCCATATACCATAGTTCTTTCGTACATCAGATTGTAGACCCCTCTGTTGAGTTCCACTGTTTTGTCTGATGTGATCCATCACTATGCAAATTTAGGAATATTTTTTTGTGTGTATACCTTGTGTAAAAAAAGGACTTTGGTCATTTTAAAGCCTAAAGTTTCATCAGGCTTACTATTTATTAATTCAGCGTTTTTGACACAAAAGGCATATCTTAAACTAAAAGAAGTATAGTTCAAAAAGTGAAATTATGCCGCATTTTTCAGCCAACCGTAGGTGCAAAAAAGTAATGTAAAGTAAGCGAACGAAGAGGTGGTGTAAAGTTAGGTAAAAATGCTTATATGTGCCAAATTTATCATTCATCCTGAGCAATGGGGATACATTTATTGCATTTAAAGTTTATGCTGCCTACAAAATAGTCTTTTATAGTAAATCAACACTACTGAGAAGAGCAACAGAGGAACGTATAAAGAAAGGCCAAGGGTAAAACCAGAATGTCAGGCCTATCGTCTACTGGGCTTTATGTTTTATCTTTTTATTATTGTATTGGAAGATGAAAAAAAACCTGTTCATTATCTAAGAAAAGAACGTAAAGATCTGAAAATGTTTGCAAATCAACACTAATTCTTACCACACAACAGAAGATTGTGAGAGCTGGGAAGGTAAGGTTAAACTTGTCTGCTCAACCACCTGGCAGAATACAATGTAAGTGCTCGCTGGGGTCAAATGCTGCACTGATCCCCACCAGACTAGAGGGATTTGCTACAAGCACAATTCAGTAATGTTATGCAACCAGCACAGCTAGTCTGAAAGCAGATCTGCAAGCCTAGAAAGCAAAGCAATCATGAAATGCTCTTAAATAATGTGATGACTATGTGTTCAAAAAGCATTTCTACCTTCAATAAATATATGCTTGTGTGAACAATGTATCATAGATAATAAAAATTGACATAACAGTTTTTTTTAGCTTGGGTAATGACTTCTATGCAGGATCCACAACCAGAAGTTGTGGTCCTCCTGGGTGAAGGTCTTTGGCAGTCAATGTTTCTAGTGAATATTGTGCATTCCTATAGTGTTGGGCTTTACATAATGAAGGGGACCTAAACAGAAATCTTAACATATACAAGTGCTTCTCACTAAATTAGAATATCATTAAAAAGTTAATTTATTTCAGTTCTTCAATACAAAAAGTGAAACTCATATATTATATAGAGTCATTACAAGCAGAGTGATCTATTTCAAGTGTTTATTTTTGTTAATGTTGATGATTATGGCTTACAGCCTATGAAAACCCAAAATTCATTATCTCAGTAAATTAGAATAATTAACAAAAAACATGTGAAAAGGCTTCCTAAGCATTAAAAAAGGTCCCTTAGTCTGTTTTAGTAGGCTCCACAATCATGGAGAAGACTACTGACTTGACAGATGTCCAGAAGGCAGTCATTGACACACTCCACAAGGAGGGTAAGCCACAAAAGGTCATTGCTAAAGAAACTGGCTGTTCACATAGTGCTGTAGAAAAAGGTGCACAAGCAACCGGGATAACCACAGCCTAGAAAGGATTGTTAAGAAAAGGCCATTCAAAAAATTCGGGGAGATTCACAAGGAGTGGACTGTGTTCAAAACATCCAAAGGTGTCTGTAAGAAGAAAAAAAAAGAAAAAAGAGCCAATCAAAGGTGAGTGTCGAGGAGATATGAGGTAAAGAGTTTATGTTTTAGTCCTCTCATTGGCAGATTTAATTTGCACAACATTTATTTCATACAATTCAAATCATCCTCACCCCATACACAAATTGAGCAAATCTGCCTTAATCGCATTGCAGAAGAGTCACTCAACTCTCGCTCTAACCAATCTCAGACTAACTGTGATTCTATCAAATGAACAAGGACTTACAATAGTAATTGGCACACTTACAAGTTGACTGCATGCATACAGGGTCTGCTCCAGGTTTTCGTGGGCTCTGGATGAAAGAGTCTTAGTGGGCCCCTTTAACTCATACCACGATTCATGTACAGATATGGCAGAGATATATAGGTGTAGTACAATGCCAAAGATTTCACTTACTTCTTTCATTACATGAGTGATATCTATTATAAATTCTACAATAGCTCAGAAATGGTGAATCTTCGCAGCGGACAGTGCTTGCACTGGGGTGCTTCAAAAGTCTGCAGACTTTTCATTTTAGTATGGACAGTATAGTCCCCCATACAATATTATGGGCACCACATAGCCCTCCATGCAGTATTATGTGCAGCACAAATTCCTTCATACAGTATTATAGGCCCCACATAGTCCTCCATACAGTATTAAGGACATCATGAAGTCCTCCATACTGTATTATGGCCAACACATAGTCCTTCATACAGTATAATGGACCCCACATAGTACTTCATACAGAATATTGGGACCCACATACTACTCTATACAGTATAATGGGCCCCATATATCACTCCATACAGTATATTAAGCCCTATGTATTACTCCATACAGTATAACCGCCCCATGTAGTGCTACATACAGCATAATGGACCACATATATTGCTCCATACAGTATAACTGATCTTGTATATTGCTCCTTACAGTAAAATGGCCCAACATAGTGCTCCATACAGTATAATGGGCACCATTTATTACTCCACGCAGTATAATGGCCCACATATATTACTCTGTACAGTATAATGGCCCCACATATTACTCCATACAGTATAATGGCCCCACATATTGTTCCACACAGTATAATAGGCCCCACAAATTGCTCCATACAGTGTAATGGCCTTCTCATAGTGTTCCATGCACTATAATGGCCCCACATAATGCTCCATACAGTATAGTGGCCTCACATAGAGCTCCATACAGCATGATGGCCCTACACAGTATAATGGGCTCCATATATTATTCCATACAGTATAATAGGCACCATTTATTACTTCATACAGTATAATCGCACAACAAAGTGCTACATACATTATAATGGACCACATATATTGCTCCGTACAGTACACTCCCTGACAGAAGTTATGTCGCTTATCCATGTTATGTAAATATAAGCTTATAACCTGACGTTAAATTCATCCATTGGTTGTAAAAATTATTCTTTTGAAAGCTGAAACCCTCCGAAATGTGGTTTAGGTTAAGAAAATAAATTGGCATCAATGCAGAAATATCGATCAGTTAATGGACACAGAATGGTCTGATTTTGGCAAGATAAAAGTTTTGTCGCCTGGTCATATAATGCACCCAATCCTAATTTACATCCTCACCTGTGCTCAGTAAATGATTGGTTACTTATTGTGTGTGTATGAAAAGAAACCCAGCACCCCAGACCTTCACTTGAACTGCAACTTAAGCTCTGACAACATGCCAAAAATCCACCCTGCGACCAAAGCCTGGATTATCAAGAGGCTGAAGACCAGATCCACTGCAGAGGTGGCTGACACCTTTAATGTGTCTCAGCGTCAAGTACAAAGAATTAAAAAAAAGATTTGAAGAGACTGGAGATGTGTTTGACAAGCCCAGGTCCGGCAGATCCCGTAAGACAACTGCTCAGGAGGAAAGTTTGTTGGTTAGAAAATCCAAAGCAAGCCCCTCTACCACTGCAGCTGAGCTCCAACAGGTCTGGTCACCTCAAGTCCCTGTGTCAACTAGAACAGTTTGTAGTATTCTGTCTCGAAATGGCCTCCGTGGTCGAATCAGTGCCCAGAAGCCAGCACTAATCCATACAGTATAGTGGGCCCTTCATTGTGCTCCATTCATAAAAAAATAAATAATCAAACACTCACCTCTCCACGTTCCCCGCTGCTCCAGTCTTTGCAGAGTCTTCTGACTCTCTGTACAGAAGGAGCGCTGAAATTACTCCAGGGCACTCTCTGTGCAGAGTCAGAAGACGCTGTGGAGACCAGAGCAGTGGAGAATGGAGAGAGGTGAGTATTTAAAACAGTTTAAGGTATGGTGCAGGGCCTGGTACCAGCGCTGGCACAGAGCCCCCCTACTCACGGGACCCATAGCCTGCTGGTGACTCAGATGGTGAGTGCCCCCCCTGGCTGCCCAGGGCCCAGTGGTGACGCTGATCCTGCATGCATACAAGAGGAAAAAGTGCTAAACATACCTTACCGTAAATCAATAAATTCATCAACTACAGTGTGCAATGGAAAGCAAGGTGTGAAAAAGATAAACATGTGAGAATAGAAACAATGTGAAAACTAATTGTAATGTGTGAAGAGATGAGATAAACAAATGTGCAGGAGAATAAAAGAATAAAAATGACAACATCTACACATTACAGTATATAGGATCAGAATACTGCTGTTATGAATATGATGATATACAGTACGTGGAGAATTCAAGAATTTCACAAAATTAAATAAATGAGGTGCAGGTGGAGAATTTCTTAAATTAAAACATAAGTAAGATATCACAATGCAGAATATAGGGAAAAAGAAATCCAAACCTACAGGGTGCTGTGTGAAAAAGTGATTGTCCCATAAACTTAATAACTGGTTGGGCCACCCTTAGCAGCAACAACTGCAATCAAGCGTTTGCAATAACTGGCAATGTAGGCACTAATTTCTCTGATTCCCTGAGGAAGGAATACGTTTATTCTGAAACGCGTAGGAATTGGTCCATCGCGCTCCCCCTAGCCAGTCAAGTGAGCAATCACGTGACCGTGACGTCACGTAAGGTCCTGTACTCACAGTGACCGAGCGGCTGTACAGCGCAACGTGTATTCAGTACACGCGGGCAACAACTTCAGGGGCACCCTGCCACCGGCCGTGGCAGAGAAATTAGTGCCTACATCTGATGGATCCTTACCGGACCTCTAAAGACGGACACCCTATACAGGCAAACAGCATACAAGAGGACAGTATTACAATCAAGCATTTCAGGTAAATCCTTTCCAGCCATACCTGCAGCTTACGTTTAACCATGTATGCTTGATATTTTTATGATTTTATTGCACAGCTTCGGGCGCCCTCTATACAATCTTTTATGCAGAAGCATTTATTTCACTAGGAGAATCCTATTTTTTTCTGGCTGCTTTTTTTTGCTTCTAATCACGTCTAACGTTGGCTTTGTATATCGACTCATATAATTAGAGAGGAGAGTTCTTTAGCGCAGATATAAATTGTTTTAAAAGCATCTGTAGATAAGGACGCAGTAGAGTGGTATAGTGCTATTATCTGCTGCAGGAACACTGGTGTGGTTAGCGCCACTGGATTTATACTTTATCTCTACCAAGTCAGGAACATGTGTGTCACATGATACTACCTAGACGTCTCCACAGGTCCTAATACCGTCGTCTCACAGTGCCGCGTGTTACCATAGCCACCACAGCATCAGCAGGCTCCGTAACAAGTGGAGGGCGAAGGTGGAAACACGTCGGGCCCCACGCGATCCAACCCCGACTGACACACAACAAGGTATGAGTAACAAGCCAAAAACAACAAAATGTGTTCTGGCAAAACTGAGACGAGCCTTTATGTTCTTATTGCTCAGCACTGGGTTTTGTCTTGGAACTCTGCCATGTAGGCCATTTTTGCTCAGGCTCTTTCCATAGAGCTCTCGGCAGGACATTGTCCTGAGGAAACAGGACATGTTATGCCAAGAACAGTGGTACTCTATGTGCAAAGAACATTATTATTAACTATCATTCTGTGGACATGAAAGTGTGGTTTACCTGTCTAAACGTATTACTTGTAGCCGATCAGCGGTCATTTAAAGGCCGCGATCAGCCACAATAAACACACCCTAAGAGGTTTACCACAAAAGATCTCATTCTCTAAATACAGTAGGTGAAAAAATAGTGAAAAATATATTTTGTGAGCTATATGTTTTTGTGCCTATTTAGGCTCAGTTGACTTTTTTTACAAGAGTCATATCTGACTGATTCAGTTTCATCTGTTACCATCTATTATAATCCAGGGAATTACTAATATTCAATGTGCTCCACCTTTTATTACTATTTAGCACTGTTTAAGGTGTGTTATAGGGTGAGCAGAGGTAGCAGTCGCAACAGCAGCCTATTGCTTGAGGGTGCCCATAGGACTCTCTGCTGTATAAGAAGGAAGCACACGGTATATGGTAGAAGTAGGACCTTTATTCTATGTATTGGGAAGAAATATTGAGATATATTGTGTACTGGGGTCCTGGATTTAATCTGGACTGAGGACAAATGCTGCATATGAACTTACCAACATTCGTGTTGGCACAGGACTCTGGTATTGTAGATATTTTGGTGCCAGACTCCAGCTTCACCCACCTCTTACTTTCCATTCCTCACCATTCATCCATCCATAAAACTCCAATACTGTAGGTTGGATTATTTGGCCACAGCAGCCTTTGTATAACATATACATAACAACTTCAAACAGTTTAACTTGATAAGGTCCTTAACGCTATGAAAACTTCTGGTGATTGAAAAAAAACAGCCTGGGGAGCCAGGTTAGGAAATAACCTCATCAGAGGTTGTGACTTGCGGGGGCAAAGAAATGCTGTGGCCAATGTCCTCGCTTCCCCATCTTTGATCCCCACAATCTGTTCTTCCAACCAACCTGGAGGCTAGATGCCGGCAGCTGTCCTGAGACGCTCTAGGAGATGATCCACTGACGCCACCTTGAGGCAGTATTAGAATCTCTAGGTCACTATGATTGTGGCTAAAATCGAATATACGCACACACACTATAATTGTGGATAATGAAAAATCCCTCCTCCCACTGCCCTTGTAAACCTCTACCACTGACCCTACTTTTTCCCACTATAATGACCTCACCTTCCCTCGAACCCATTGTGATGTCAGCCTTCACCCATTGTCAGAGACTAGGCCTCTGGCCTTTCTCAGTGTCCCTAAGGATGCTTTCACAATGCATTCAGGCACTCATTCAGCTGTTCAGTGACTCTGTAGGGGCTTAGGTTCGAGACACTGACAAAACTGGATTTGGATGTATGCGACAAGGCGGTCATAGACTATAATCATGCTGACAGAGTGAATGACATAAATCATTATACACCTACTGGAGATGGACACCCAGATGTAGTCTACTACATTTGAGTGTCCACCTCCAGTAGGTGTACATGCCCGAAAATGATGCACGACAGAGCACACATTCATTATCTCGATACCATTATAGTCTACGGCCCCATCGGAGCATATGCCCGGATGCCGTTTGGACGTAAGCCCCGACAGAGACAATGAACAGGAGCCTTAGCACAGTGTCAAAGCACCCTAAGCCTCTCAGCCTCAGCCCATCTTTAACAGTTTGTACTTCGGAGCTTGTGGTGCCTTTAAACAGGATTGTCTATTCACAATGCTAAAAAGAAGTCAATTCATTCAAGCCAAAGTAAAATAATAAGGGAAAGACTTATTAAATATAATGGACTTTGTTGGATATAATCAATGAAGAATGTATAGGCTTTTATGTTTGTTTAATAGAGGTCATTAATTCTGCTTGATAGATACATTAATCACACAAACTATATGTGACCATTTGATTTATGCATGTTAAATTTTATTAGGATAGCTACACATCATCAGCAATAATAATTATCTGATGGCTCTAAGTGGAATGTACAGTGTGACAGGGGCTGCGGTGAGAGACCGTTTTCCTATTAAGACTATTGTGTACCTATCCGCTGTAAAACATCTCCATTGTGGACCTTTTATTTAGGATTAACTACTTTCATGATGGATGAATCAAGTTTCTGGCTGTACTATATACAGTACTTTTTCTTTTATTATCTCTGCTGAGAGCTAATTTTATGACTTCACTTAAGTACAAGCATTGGATTACAAAGGAATATTTCACCATGAAGACCCCAGTAAAGATGATTGAATCATTTGAAATTCAAATTTTCCATGTTTATCAAATTTTTCCCTAAAATGTGATTCTCACTCCTGCTGCTGCCACCATCTCTCTCTCTTTGTCTTTATCTCTCTCAATTGACTACACCTACACCTCTATATCCCGACTACTACTCTCATCTTCTTGCATATATGCAACCTATTATTGAATTGAGTATTTGTTCAGTGCTTTAGGTATTGTCTTCCTATCGCTATTGCTGAGCTCTGACGTCCTCTCACTAGCATAAAATCCTAAACACTAAAGTGGCTGCTGTAATCCCTGCATAAGCTTTTATATAGGCTCTGCTGTCATAGTTGCAAAGTTTTTTTGGGAAACCTGTGTGATCAACTCTGATGCTTCTGTGACCAATGCAATTTTGTGCAAAGTGTGAAATGGTGGTGCACTCACAGCGGATTGTTTCAATCATCTATATATGCAATCTCTTTTTCCACATCCGTCTTGTATGAGGAAATTGCAAAATTCTTCTTGTTGTCATGGCTCAGTTTGGGGATTCGATCCAGTGACCTGTTGCTGCATGATTGGTTCCCATCTCTGCTGAGCTATTGCTCTTTTCTTCCCTGTCCAAATGCTGATGGTTTCTATTGTCTTTGATTTCCATTCTTGGTTTGCACAACTCCAGATGTTTCTCATTTTCCCATTTTGGATTGCCATAACATATTCTGAGAGGGGTTTTATATGTTCACCCTTCACTGCACTTCCTTGATGGCTATACTTCTTGGTGGATGTGTGTTCAGGAGTTTTAGCCCTTCAGCTAAGCGGTTAACCTTGTTTGGTAAAGTCCAGTCATATTGCTGAAGTGAGTCTGTTTGCTTTTCTTCCCAGCAACTTTTCTTTTTACCACTGTTAGAGTTTTGGGAGGTTACTTGTTTCTTTTGGCTCACCTTAGTTTTCCCTCTCTCCTCAATATGAAAAAGTTTTAGTTTCTCACCCTGGGTTTTCCTATCATGCTTCAAACTTTCCTTTTCCCTTGTTTGCAGTGTGTTGTTACCTCCACTCTGGTCCCTCAGGAGGTATAAGAAACCAGTGGAAGACCTTTTAGGGTGTTAAGTCAAGGTGCGGTGTCTCTCTGTGGCTTAACTTCCATTTTTCCGTTACCCGTATATGCACATTCATAACACTTGTCTGGTTTAAATTCCAATGATTACTGTATCAATTACCTATCAGTTAATCTATTATGAAGGTCTAGTTGTATCACTGTGGGCACATTTCCATTTTCAGTAATGCGACTAAAATAAAAATGAAGCACAGTTGGTAAAAATATTCCATTATATAATAAGATCTTATGTAGAACTATAAGTTTCCATGTTGACAGACTACAAACACTGTTTTAGACTGATACTACAGCTATATCATGCACTATCACTTTCCAGTTTGCATTCTAGCTAGCTTACTATGTCTGTAAGATATCATAAGGAAAGGGCAGAGGGAACGTTCACCATGTCAGTTATCTGTCTCCAGTTGTGAACATACCACCAAATATTCCACAACACTGTAATACAAAAAGTTGATCTGATCCATGTATCTTTCAAATTCCATCTTTCAAATTACAGTTTTCTAATTACTATACTTTACTATTAGTGTTGAGCATTCCGATACCGCAAGTATCGGGTATCGGCCGATACTTGCGGGTATCGGAATTCCGATACCGAGATCCGATACTTTTGTGGTATCGGGTATCGGTATCGAAACAACATTAATGTAAAAATGTGTAAAAGAGAGAATTAAAATAAAAAATTATTGCTATACTCACCTCTCCGACGCAGCCTGCACCTTACCGAGGGAAGCGGCAGCGTTCTTTGTTTAAAATTCGCGCTTTTCTTTCCTTTACGTGAAGTCCCGGCTTGTGATTGGTTGCGTCGCAGTCACATGGGCGACACAACCAATCACAGCAAGCCGTGACGTAATTTCAGGTCCTTAAGGATTTTAAAATTACGTCCCGGCTTTGTGATTGGTTGCGTCGCAGTCACATGGGCGACGCAACCAATCACAGCAAGCCGTGACGTAATTTCAGGCCCTTAAGGATTTTAAAATTACGTCCCGGCTTTGTGATTGGTTGCGTCGCAGTCACATGGGCGACGCAACCAATCACAAGCCGTGACGTCACGGGAGGCTGGACACGCGCGCATTTTAAAATGCGCGCTTGTCCAGCCTCCCGTGACGTCACGGCTTGTGATTGGTTGCATCGCGGTCAACCAATCACAAGCCGGGAGGCTGGACAAGCGCGCATTTTAAAATGCGCGCGTGTCCAGCCTCCCGGCTTGTGATTGGTTGACCGCGATGCAACCAATCACAAGCCGGGACGTCACGGGAGGCTGGACAAGTGCGCATTTTAAAATGCGCGCGTGTCCAGCCTCCCGTGACGTCACGGCTTGTGATTGGTTGCGTCGCCCATGTGACTGCGACGCAACCAATCACAAAGCCGGGACGTAATTTTAAAATCCTTAAGGGCCTGAAATTACGTCACGGCTTGCTGTGATTGGTTGCGTCGCCCATGTGACTGCGACGCAACCAATCACAAAGCCGGGACGTAATTTTAAAATCCTTAAGGACCTGAAATTACGTCACGGCTTGCTGTGATTGGTTGCGTCGCCCATGTGACTGCGACGCAACCAATCACAAAGCCGGGACTTCACGTAAGGAAAGAAAAGCGCAAATTTTAAGCAAACAACGCTGCCGGTTCCCTCGGAGAGGTGAGTATAGCAATATTTTTTATTTTAATTCTTTCTTTTACACATTAATATGGTTCCCAGGGCCTGAAGGAGAGTTTCCTCTCCTTCAGACCCTGGGAACCATCAGGAATACCGTCCGATACTTGAGTCCCATTGACTTGTATTGGTATCGGGTATCGGTATCGGATTGGATCCGATACTTTGCCGGTATCGGCCGATACTTTCCGATACCGATACTTTCAAGTATCGGACGGTATCGCTCAACACTATTTACTATACTTTCAATTAGACTTGAATTCTAGAATGCATTTAGCCACTCATCACTGCTACAATATTATGATCATCATCATCTGTACCATCTAATCGAGCTGTTCTCCTCTTCCCACAAGTATGCACTAACTTTTTCCCAACTCTCCCTGGATCCTGAATGTCTCTGTATATTGCATTGATTTTCTATGGTATGCATTGACTTTCCCCATCTCTCCCTGGATCCTGAATGTCTCTGTATATTGCATTGATTTTCTATGGTATGCACTGACTTTCCCCAACTCTCCCTGGATCCTGAATGTCTCTGTATATTGCATTGATTTTCTATGGTATGCACTGACTTTCCACAACTCTCCCTGGATCCTGAATGTCTCTGTTAGGTGTCAAGTTCCTGCCTCTGCACAGGGGGAATCTCGAACCATCTCCGCTGGCCTGCTCAGCGGAGATGTCGGTCCCAGCGTCTGGCTCAAGCTGATACTGTGCAACTGGTTATTGCTGCCCTTCCAGGCTCTGCATTTGTAGCCAGCACTGATCAGCAGCGAGCAGGTCTTTCTAGGACTAAGTCCTGCTTTTCCCATACTGAGCATGCCCACGGGATGACCTCCCATTGGAGGTCGAGGGTCACATGCTCGGGTCCTGTTGCGGCTCCTATTGGACCACCTGGAAGGTCAAGTAGCGCTGCTGCTATAAAAGGTTCGCATGGCCGCTCGGCCATGCGCTAGTGTATACTTGATAATGTGTGTGTGTAGATGTGTGACTGTCGCTCCTTAATCATCCCGTTCCTAGTGTTGTTGACTGCTCGCGAATGGTGGATGCTATCTAGTGCCCAACAGTGCTGCCTGCACACCTAGCACACGATATAGCGTCTGATTGCAGTGACCGCCAGTGTGACGCCGTGTGCTATTAGAGCACTTTCCTGGCCCAAGTCTGGGTGGTTAGTGGCGTCCACCAGAGCGGCACTGCACGCACTCTTGTGCATTAAACTATTATTTCTGTTAAAATCTGACACTCCAGTAGCGGTGTCGAGTGCTAGAGGTCTAGAGGAACTCTTTCCCTGAGTCTTGGAACAGAGTTCTGTGACTCCTTGCTTGCACTCTTTGTGCGGTACCGCGGCCTTGTGATGCAACAGGGTTTGCTTCCTTCATACCAGGTGAAGCTAACCCATGTGTATCCACATTATACCACCATGTAGTCCGTCATTACTCAGCAGCAGGTTCCAACTCTGCACGTTGGACCCCGGGCTGCGAACGCACCTTATACCATTTTTCTAATTATTTGGTGCGTTCCGCTAGCCCTAACAGTATATTGCATTGATTTTCTATGGTATGCACTGACTTTCCCCAACTCTCCCTGGATCCTGAATGTCTCTGTATATTGCATTGATTTTCTATGGTATGCACTGACTTTTCCCAACTCTCCCTGGATCCTGAATGTCTCTGTATATTGCAATGATTTTCTATGGTATGCACTGACTTTCCCCAACTCTCCCTGGATCCTGAATGTCTATGTATATTGCATTGATTTTCTATGGTTTCCCTGGCATCTGAGTGTCTATGTGCAGCACATGTAATCTTTTTCTGGTATCCTTTCTTACCTATCATCTTGTTTCCATGACCTGTCTCTCATTATGTTATTCTGGCATCTCTTTGAGTGGCCACTCCAACCCCTCCCTCTCTTTATGACCTTTGCTTAACTCTCTACATATGGTCTAGCCATACCCACCCACCTTCTCATTCACACCTGATTGTCCTTAGCTGGGGATATATTCAGACCCACCCAGGAGTCTGATCAAGACTTTAGTCTGATCCATGTATCTTTCAAATAACATCTTTCAAATTACATATTTCTAATTACTATACTTTACTATACTTTGAATTAGACTTGAATTGGACTGGAATTTGACTGTAAGGTAACTGACTATCAAACCACTACAATGTTTTGGTTTCTTTTCCCATTCACACCTATACTACTCAATTTTTCCCTACCTCCTGTAATCCCCCCACCTATTAAGGACCTAGTAATTTCACCCTCCATCCTCCCCAGCCATCTCACCTCCTCCTCACAGCTGATCCTCCACATACAATCCTCTTTCTCCAGACACCCATGGCTACATCATGTCCTATCCTGCTCCCACCTTCTAACGCTCTGTCTGCTACTCCTCATTGCTGGTGACGTATTCCCAAATCCTGGCCCTCCTCAACACATCCCCACACTCCTTTCTAACCCTGTGCCACGATCCTCTACATGTTTTCCCAACCATGATAACCTCATTCCCATTTATCCAGCCCCCACTTCCCCAGTTCCCCTACCTGAAGCACTATGGAACGCACACTCCATCTGCAACAAACTGCCATTTATCCATGACTCTTCATCACTAGCAAACTCTCCTTCCTTGGCATCACTGAACCCTGGCTCACCCCCTCTGACTCAACGTCTCCAGCTGCACTTTCCTATGGTGGATTCCACCTCTCTCACACCTCTCGCCCCAGCAACAAACGTGGTGGAGGAATTGGATTGCTCCTGTCCACCACCTGCTTCTTTACTCCAATCACACTACCACCCTCACTACTCTTCCCTCGTTTGAGGTGCAACCTGTCTGCATCTATTCCCCCTCCAACCTCCAGCTGGCTGTCATCTACCGCTCCCCAGAACTAGCCATCTCCACCTTTCTCGACCACTTCACCACCTGGCTACTTCATTTCCTCTCTGCTGACATCCCCACTATCATCATGGGTGACTTCAATATCCCCATTGACACTTCCACCTCAGCTGCCTCTAAACTTTTATCACTTACTGCCTCCTTCGGCCTCACTCAATGGTCTTTTGGGGCCACTCACAAAGATGGTCACACACTAGACCTTATCTTTACCCGATTCTGTTCCCTTACTAATCTCACTAACTCACCCCTCCCCCTGTCTGACCACAACCTACTGACATTCTCTTCCCTCTCTTCTACTGTTGTGCAACCCCTACTCCACAAACTCACCCTCGCAGAAATATCAAACACCTCAATTTACAATCACTCTCTGAGTTCCTTCTCCCTCTTACAGACATAGCTTCCCTTCATGACACAGATGCTGCTGCCACTTTTTATAACACCACAATAACAGCTACACTTGACCGCCCTCCTCATGCAAAGCAAAACTCGTAAAATCAACAGGCAGCCCTGGCTGAACAGCCTGACCAAAGAACTGAGACGGGACTTCCAGGGTCACTGAGCGGAGATGGAAGAGATCCCACTCTGCCGAGCACCTCATCGCATACAAGCAGTCCCTTGCCAGCTTCAAGTCTACAGCTCACTGCCACAAAACAAACTTATTTCTCATCTCTCATATCCTCCCTGTCTCAAAATAGCTTTTCAACACTTTCAATTCTCTACTCCGTCCCCCAGCACGTCCTCCCTCCATCCTCATTTCTGCTTAAAACTTTGCCTCTTTCTTTAAACAGAAGATTGATACGATCAGAGAAAGCTTTGGCCCTCAGCGCCCAATACCCCTCTTAGCTGCTCAACCCTGTTCCTCCAAAACCAACTTCTCCGCCATGACAGAAAATCAGCTCTCCACCCTCCTTTCTAGATCACATCTCACCACTTGCACGCTTGATCCGCTCCTGTCCCACCTCATCCCTAAACTCACCACAGTCTTCATCCCAACCCTAACACACCTTTTCAACCTCTCACTCACAACTGGTGTCTTCCCCTCATCCTTCAAAAATGCCACGATCACACCCATCCTCAAAAAGCCCCCCCTCGACTCATCCTCTGTGTTTTAACTATTGCCCGATATATCTTCTCCCTTATGCCTCAAAACTACTGGAACAGCAAGTCCATCTTGAACTGTCCTCCCACCTCTCCTCCTGCTCCCTCTTTGACTGGTTACAATCTGGCTTCCGACCCCATCACTCAACTGAAACTGTCCTAACTAAATTCACCAATGACCTACTTACCACCAAGAGCAAGCGACACTACTCTGTCCTGCTTCTCCTGGACCTGTCTTCTGTCTTTGACTCTGTGGACTATTCTCTCCTGCTACAGATGCTATCATCTCTTGGCATCACAGACTTGGCCCTATCCTGGATCTCGTCATATCTAACAGACCGAACTTTCAGTGTCTCCCTCTCCACACCACCTCCTCACCTTGCCCCTTGTCTGTCGGTGTCCCTCAAGGCTCAGTTCTGGGACCCCAATTCTTTTCCATCTACACCTTTGGCCTTGGACAGCTCATAGATTCCCACAGTTTGCAGTATCGTCTCTACGCCGATGACACGCAGATCTACCTATTTGGACCAGACCTCAACTCCTTACTCACCAAAATCCCACACTGTCTGTCTGCTATCTCTGCCTTTTTTTCTGCTTGCTTTCTAAAACTGAACATGGACAAAACAAAATTCATCATCTTTCCCCCATCTCACTCTACCCCTCCACCAGACCTATCCATCAATGTCAATGGCTGCTCACTTTCCCCAGTCCCGCATGATCAGTGTCTCGGGTTGATCCTAGACTCTGCCCTCTCTTTCAAGCCACATATCTAAGCCCTTTCCTCCTCCTGCTGTCTCAAACTCAAAAATATTTCCCGGATCCACGCATTCCTCGACAACGAAACCACAAAAACACTAGTGCACGCCCTTATCATCTCTCACCTTGACTACTGCAACCTCCTACTCTCTGGCCTCCCCTCTAGCACTCTGGCACCACTCCAATCCATCCTACACTCTACTGCCCGACTAATCTACCTGTCTCCCCTCTATTCCCCAGCCTCTCCCCTATGCCAAAACCTTCACTGTCTTAATATCGTCCAGATGTGTACTGTTTGTTTCCACTTATGGTCCAGCCAGTAGACAGATTGGTAATATCCTGAGGAAACACTGGAACCTACTTCAGAGGGGTTTACCGTCAATACCTGATTTTGCTTTTTTTCCCATTCTCTCTTATAGAAGGGGACACAATTTGAAGAATAGACTTGTTAAATTGGATGTGGGGTCCTTCAAAAACTCTATACAGACTACTTTATGTCCTCCGAGGCAGGGCAATTTTCCCTGCCTTAATTGTGCATGCTGCAGTAACATGCTTGAAGGAGACTGTTTCTATCACCCCCATACTGGAAGAAAGTTCTTTATTAAGAATAGATATACATGTACTTTTAGTTTTGTGATATATCAATTGGTGTACCCATGTGGGCTGATGTATGTGGGGGAGACGACAAAAGCACAAGAGCACAATTAGGACAAAATTGATAGATTTACCTGTACCGAAGCACTTTTGTGAGTTTAAGCACTCTGTTAATGAGCTGAGATTTAGGGTGATAGTGTTCGTTTGCAAAGGAGGGGAGGTGATAGATTGAGGATTTTAAAGAAGAAAGAAATTAAATGGATTTTCACCCTTGGTATGTTATATCCAAGGGGGATCAATCTTGATTACAATCTACAGATTTGTGTATCTTGAATGCTTTGTAGAAGGGGCATTTTCTGGGGTATATTTAAAAATTTCCTTTTTTCTTCTTTTTTTAATTTTTTTATTTTTATTTTTCTGTTTTATTAATTTTTTGTATTTGTTTTCAGATGTTGTCACTGACGACGGGGAGTGAGAAGCTGACATAGGAAACTGGAGCCTGAAAATTGGACCTTAATGTTATTTGATATGTTTGTATATTTTCCCATGCCTTTTTTTCTCTCCTGGTGGTCATGTGACAATAAAGATGGAAAGTGTTTAGCAGGACTCACCGTGCCTGTTATTAGGGTACATACGCTGTGAAAGACAATTCTTATGTTAGGGCTGGAGCGACAGATATATATTTTCACCGACAAGGATATGTCTGAAGTGTTTGTGTAATATGAACATATATTATGATGTATAGTGTGTAAAGAAGAATAAAGATCTTTTAATCTTTCATCACCTGGATGGGATGCTGTTCCTTTTTTGTACTGGACTGTGACTTCTCTCCAATTGGGCCATGGGATTGGAACATGCATTCCTGCGTTGAAGTGCTGTCGGCTACAATTTATTTATAATCTTCTGTGTACTTATCCGGAGCTGCCACATCACCAGGGATGCTGACGTCCGACCACCAATGAGAAGACGCCACATCACGGACATGCTCAGTAAGGTGATCTCTGGACTTAGAGTCTGGAGCGCTGGACTGCACTAAAACATCACTGGTTCCTATAGATTTGGCTGGAGAGCCAGCAGTAACCAAGTGAATACCACAAGCCTGAGCAAGATGCTGGGACTGATGTTTGTGCTGAGCAGCACCCACCCCGGCTTGAGCTGAATGGCAGACCAAAGCACCAGGCAATGCAGCAGGAGAATCCCAAATCCTAACATCCCCCCAGCGACATTTGCCACGCTTGAAAGTCACCACAATCTGGGGGGTATGGATGTGCTTTTGATCATCGGCCGAAGTTCTCCTTCACTCCAACCGTTCAGTGGTCATTTTTATACTAGAGAGACCCCCCATTCGAAGATATGTGCCCCAGAGTGACTCTCTGACTGATGATTAGATGGAACATAGATCTCGCCCGGGGGCACCTGGGCCTTAAGACATAGACTCTCACAGAAACTGCCCCATTTATGAATGCTCCATATTACCCAATCAATCTGGAAATAATTAAACCGAAAACGCCCTCTCAGCCAGCAGAGGGCCTACCTCTAAGCCACAACATATAAACCTATAAAAACCTGCCAGGTTGCAAAATCAAAAAACCCAAATGTCAATGAAAATTCACAACCACACAGAAGAGGTAACAAAGAACAAATGATTTTATTAACGATGACATATACAAAATGGTGCGATACTAATTATGGACAAAAACGGTGAAAGGGAGGACGTGCCACTAATGCCACCAGCAAAAAGAGATGTTAATGAGTTGCTGGAGGCGGACACAACACGTTCAGGCACCCTGACCCCACAACCACGCTGGGAAATGCCGAAGAATGAGACCAATGGCAAGCAGTGATATACCTAGATAGCTAGAACCTCCAAATGGATAAAGTAAAAATAATTCAGGTTAAAATAACCCATAAATCCAAAAAATGGACCCATTAAGAATGGTAAACAATCATATGTGTAATATTAAGTAACACAGTCACTGCGCCAGGTCAAAGACGGGGCATGAGGATATAACTAGCACCGGTACCTCCAAGTCTGAGGGAAAATGTATGCATGCTAAAGATGGTAACGGACATTACCTTGAGACATGGTAGCAACCGGGCACCGGCGTGGTGTGGGCAGGGAGAGACCTCGACGTACGTTTCGCCTTAGGGGGCTTCGTCAGGAGGCGTGGCTAGATGTTGGGTAAGATGTGAATTATATAGGAAAGAAGGATACTGAACTATCCAATCGGCGCGCACCCATGATGGGTGCGCGCCGATTGGATAGTTCAGTATCCTTCTTTCCTATATAATTCACATCTTACCCAACATCTAGCCACGCCTCCTGACGAAGCCCCCTAAGGCGAAACGTACGTCGAGGTCTCTCCCTGCCCACACCACGCCGGTGCCCGGTTGCTACCATGTCTCAAGGTAATGTCCGTTACCATCTTTAGCATGCATACATTTTCCCTCAGACTTGGAGGTACCGGTGCTAGTTATATCCTCATGCCCCGTCTTTGACCTGGCGCAGTGACTGTGTTACTTAATATTACACATATGATTGTTTACCATTCTTAATGGGTCCATTTTTTGGATTTATGGGTTATTTTAACCTGAATTATTTTTACTTTATCCATTTGGAGGTTCTAGCTATCTAGGTATATCACTGCTTGCCATTGGTCTCATTCTTCGGCATTTCCCAGCGTGGTTGTGGGGTCAGGGTGCCTGAACGTGTTGTGTCCGCCTCCAGCAACTCATTAACATCTCTTTTTGCTGGTGGCATTAGTGGCACGTCCTCCCTTTCACCGTTTTTGTCCATAATTAGTATCGCACCATTTTGTATATGTCATCGTTAATAAAATCATTTGTTCTTTGTTACCTCTTCTGTGTGGTTGTGAATTTTCATTGACATTTGGGTTTTTTGATTTTGCAACCTGGCAGGTTTTTATAGGTTTATATAATCTGGAAATAATGGAGGCACAGCCAAGGCATCTCCAGAAGTACCTCATCCATACCCTCAGAGATAACAAGAAAATAAATTATCTCTTGATGGGAAATTGGGTTTGGTAAAACGGACCCATTAGCTACCCATATGGACAACAGCTTAGGAAGCATCACTAATGGAATTGTGAGCCATTGGGCAAAGGTAGCAGACATGAAATTGCCCTCAGCCATGGAGTCCACACAAGCCTCAGCATTGAGAGTAGTCGACCCACATGTCAATGACACCCAAAGGCCAATTTGGAAGACACATCAACTGGAACTAGTGAGCCTCTCCACAAGCCACTAGATGCTGTAACTCCCTCTGACCCTCGGGACATTTATTGGCAAAATGGACAGTTTGCCTGCAGGCAAAACAAGTCGATTGTAAATGTACAGAGCGGTTGTTTCATTTCGTCGAGAGACATCCATCTACAGGGTCATCAACCTAAGTTGAAGGATCCATGGGATAGGCAAAGTTCGGAGCCAACCGAATCTCTGATCTACTCTGAGCTTGCTATAACCCCCGCTCAGCATGCCGAAGATCTATGCGAGTGGACACAGATATTAATTCCTCTAGAGTAGTGGGAATCTCCCTATTGGCCAAAGCATCTCTTACATGATCAGCTAAACCACTCCAAAAAATAGGTATCAGGACCGTAGCAGTCCACTCCAACTCTGTACCAAGAGTATGGAATTGGATGGCAAATTGACTAAACAAGGACGAACCCTGAGTTAGAGCCAGAAGTTGGAGTGCGGTATCATGGATTACTTGTGGCCCTCTTTCAGGGCACCCAAAAATGGGAGGCATTAAGAATCAGCTGGTCATCACACTCCCATAACTGGTAGCCCACTCCAACGCTCTGCCTGACAAAAGGGAAATCACAAATCCCACCTTAGGCCTCTTTCACACGTCAGTGTCTCCGGTACGTGTAGTGACAGTTTTCTCACGTACCGGAGACACTGACACACGTAGACCCATTTAAATGAATGGGTCTATGCACATGTGCGTGTTTTCACACGGACCGTATGTCCGTGCTGAAAACACGTCGACATGTCCGTTTTCTACCGGCAGCACGGACCACAATACGGACAGCACACGTGCACACGGAGAACAGTGTGCACTCTCCTCCGTGTGCACGTACCGCCCGCAGGAGAGACAGCGCTACACTAAGCGCTGTCCCCCCGCTGTGGTGCTGAAGGCGGAATTCATCTCTTCTCCCCCTCCGGAGAGAAGAGATGAAAGATCAAGTTTTTTTTTTTTTTGTGAAAAATAAAGTTTTCATGTGTCCCCCCCCCCCCCCAGTGCGCCGCCTGGTCCCTTGCCGCAGAAATACTCACCTAGCTCCCGCGATGTCTCCTCTGTCCTCTCCGCGCTGGCAGCTTCTCCTCTGTGAGCGGTCACGTGGTACCGCTCATTACAGTCAGGGAATATTCACTGACTGTAATGAGCGCTCCCACGTGACCGCTCACACAGGAGAAGCTGCCGGCGCTGAGAGGACAGAGGAGACATCGCAGGAGCTGGCCGGGTGAGTATTTTTGCAGCAAGGGGCCAGGCGGCGCACTGAGGGGGGGGGGGGCTTTTGGACGCGGACGCACATGCAAACTTTATTCCCCCCCCCCCCAAAAAAAAAAAAAAAGATCTTTCATCTCTTCTCTCCAACGAACGCTGGGGGAGAAGAGATGAATTCTGCCTTCAGCACCACATGCGGGGGGGACAGCGCTTAGTGTAGCGCTGTCTCTCCTGCACGGTCCGTGTGGTCCTCAGGCGGCACACGGGCGGCACACGGATGCCGCACGTATGTGCCACTTGAGCACACGGACATACGGACACGGATATCTCCGGTACCGGTTTTTTCCGGTACTGGAAATATCAGGACGTGTGAAAGAGCCCTTAGTTCGCTCAGTTGGGAATCGTGCAGCTAGTAACTCCAGGTGAATTGAGCCCTGATTCACGAAACTTCTGCAGGCCTTACTGTCCCTGGAAAATTTATCAGGCAGTGGAAAATGTGTTACGGCTGGAACAGGCACCGCAGCTTTGCTGGCTGCCTGATCTGCCATGGCGGCAAAATCGACAGCTGAAGCCGCCCGCTCTAGAGAGGACAACCTGCTCTCCAGCTGATGGATGTACTCCTGGAGTCGCTGCTCATCCACCATTACTAGCCAGACCCTGGCTCTAGTATACTGCTAGGGTTAGTGGATTGCACTAAATAAAAATAAATAATAAAGTTCAATCGCAACCTGGGGTCCACCGTGCAGAGATTTATAACTGCTGCTAGTGAGCAATGATGGAACAAAAACAGCAAGCGATTGCTTGAACATGCTGAGTTGACGCCACATAGTGTGAACGGAATACTGAGTACTAAGCTCTGTTACAGCACAGAGTTGTACTGCCCAAAAGAATACAAAGTGCATTACCCTGTTAAATGTCACATGGATATAGCACATGGATTAGACTTGCTCTGAAACGAAACAGTGCCAATCGCACACATAAACGAAACAGATGCAAGCCGGAAGAAAGAACTTCTATGACACTAGATTTCATACCCTGACTAGAGAGTTGAACTTGCTCTGTAGCTCTACTGTGCTAACCGCACACAAGTAGGAAACAAATCAAAAGCTAATTGCCCCTACTGACACTCTCTGCCTGCCAAAGTGTACCGTCCCAGAACTGATTCACACAACACACAGACAGAATGGTAGTTTATCCACACTCATTCACCATATCATTCATGATACTAGCGCACCCGTGTGTGCCGCTGAGAGCCTTTTAAATGCAAGGCTCCACCCCAAACACTCACCCTCCCAGCCAGCCATGACATTGCCTTCGGACCAATCCGGAGCTGCCACATCACCAGAGCAGCTGTTGTCTGACCACCAATGAGAAGTCGCCACATCACGGACATGCTCAGTAAGGTGATCTCTGGACTTAGAGTATGGAGTGCAGGACTGCACCAGAACATCACTGGTTCCTATAGACTTGGCTGGAGAGCCAGCAGTAACCAAGTAAATACCATGAGCCTGAGCAAGACGCTGGGACTGACATCTGTGCTGAGCAGCAGCCACCTTGGCAGAGCTGAATGAGAGACCGCAGCACCAGGCAATGCTTGGGATATATCCCACGTAGCGGTAGAATCCTGACACCTTCCACACAGAAGCATCAATCTCTAAATATGAAGAAAAAACTTAGAATATTGCCAAAAGCAAAAATAGGTGCATGAATTTTTTTTACAATGCAAAATGTATTCATTTGGAAAATAAAAGCAAAAATATCATGAACAGAGTAACCACAATGGAGGATCACATTCAATATACTAATACCATTGTATGTAGAATGGCTATTAACATGTCGACACTACATGATACCCTTATTTATACTCAAAAGTAGGTCTTTGTAGTTCATGATGATCAGATAAAGACCTGATGATGATCAGAATATAATTTAAGAAAAGGATAACATTGACATATCTGTCAGACCAATGTGGTCCTGATGCCCCAACAAGTGTTTCACCCTTGCTTTGTCAGGGGGCATGTAAGGAAGGGAGCAACAAAGTGGGAATATTGAGCTAAGCCTGTTCACTAATTGATCTAATCAACCAATGACAACCTAACTGTTTATTATACATATAGTGAATCCACCAATCCCAGAGACCGTGTACATGATACAGCCACAGTCAATACCCTCATACAGCGGCATGTAAAAGTTTGGCCACCCGTGGTCAAAATGACTGTTATTGTATACAGTTAAGCAAGTTGAAAAGTTAAAGATGACACATTTCCTATGTATTTCAGGAAAAAAATATATATTTATATATATGCTATATATATATATATATATATATATATATATATATATATATGTATATATATACAGCTTTTACATTTTCAAAATTGGAAAAAAGGAAAATGGGCTGATGCAAAAGTTTGGGCATCCTGCATGTTTTATACCTAGTAGCATCGCCTTTTGAAAGTATCACAGCTTGTACACGCTTCTTGTAGCCAGCCAAGAGTCTTTCAATTTTTGTTTGATGTATTTTCATCCATTCTTCCTTGGAAAATTATAGGAAATTTCATGCACCTATTTTTATGTTTTTGGTGGTAGATTCTAGAGGCGTTTTTAGGAATTTTGCTCATTCATCAAGAAGAATATTTGATAGATCAGAGACTGATGTTAGATGAGAGTGTTGGACTTGTAACTGCTATTTAACTTTATTCCAAACACTTACTCATCGATGCCTTTATGGACCATATTTTGGGCATGCTCATTCACTGATGTCCATTTTGAGAATAGGAGCACTGTGCAGTCTGTGAGGAAAGCGGCATTAATGAGTGATGGAGGACAACCAGTGATACTTATTGTGGAGACGTAGGGGTCAGTGGGTGCTCTCAGCTGCTGGTGCAACTGTCATTGGAAAGATCACATGGACCAATGAACACCTGACTCCTTCCCTGTGCGCATAATACTTCTCAGACAACATAGAGTGAGGGTAAAACAGTGTGGCAATACTTCATTGAACCACCAACAGACAGTAACATATAGTACAGTTCCAGCAAATACACAAGAAGGCACAAATTACAGAGTCTCACCCTTCTCTGGATCCCTGGGATTTGTGTAGCTGTGATGCCTGGCCTTCCAGGCCGACTACCCCCACCAGAGGCACCCACAGAGAGGAGGTAATGACAAGCTTAGCAAGCTGACAATACATTGAGGTACATGACTAGTTGAACCGATTGTCTCATCCTGATTTCGCCAAATGTCTACATGGGGCCAGGGGACCATGTGGTCCCAACCTGGCTTCTCCGAACATTTCCATGGGTTCAGTGGTGGTCAATGGATCAGATCTGCATTCCTCCAGCTCGGGCCGAGGTCCATTAAGCTGACTTCCTGTAGTGTGTCTCAAATCTGTATCCCTCTGGTTGGAGCCATGGTGTCCTGGCTGCTGTTCTGTTGAGTTTCTGTGGGAACACAGGCATATCCCCTTTTATATTTCACAACTAGATTTCAGACCATCATCCACAGGTTAGGGGGAGGGTGGGATTAAGTCAACTCTCATGGTTTGAGTATTTAATCAATCTGCATAGTTTCTCCTTCACTGTTTGCAGGTCAACAAGCTACATGGACTTATACAATGGGTGTCTCTGTCCTCCTAGGATAGCAGCACAATAATCAGTTCAAGAGTCAACATTTAGGCTCATATGAACAATGTCTTATGTCTCTTGACCCACTGAAGAAAAACACAGCAATTCAGGAGTCTACATTTAGGCTGATATGGACAATGGCCTATGTTTCTTGACCCAAAAAATAAAAATAAGTTTGGCCTAATTAAGAATAAATGCTGTGTCGCCTTACTATATATATTACAAAGTGCCACAAAATCATGCCCTTAACAAATATTTTAAATAAGAATGAAGAGCCCAACAATCTAATTTCCCTATCTCAGATGCACACATACTTATGGGGGGCAATTTCAAAGAAAGTAAATTAGCAATTAGTATTCTCTGGGTATCAAAATATTAGAAATGGCTTTAATTTCCTTAAAAGGAATATTTTGCTTTGGTTAGGTTTCTTAATTAAGAATACAAACTAAAACAAGGTTTTGTAATAGTTTTTTTCAACATTTACATTACACATACTGTATTCTTTTCTTCGTTGCATAATTATAGGGATTTATACAGACAGACATTTTGTCTATTAATTAAATGACTGCTGATACTGCCCTCAGAGTATACATGAAGCCGGAAAGGTAATTTTGATAAAATTGGACACATCAACCAACTGAGGGATTTGCGGTCATTGCAAAAACTGCAACATTTCAGGATTTGTTTATAGTTACATTGAAAATCATTTAAAAAAACCCATACCACTAAAAGGCTTACACTATGCTTAACATAAAAGTTGATTTAAACACCTGACCATTCTTTTTTTATAGAATCGCTTTAAAGCTTTTATACGGATATAATATGATAAAAGTATGGAAATTCTCTTATTTTCAGAAGGTCATTGAGTTAGAATTTTTAACTACCGTAATGGCTGTAACAATTATGCCTGTCATTTTTCTACTTTTGCATTTATATACATAATACTGTAATTGACTGCATTGTTCACTAGTCATTGTCCCAGTTTAGATTAAGGTTCATAGAGGTTGAAATTCCCAAATAAGCTTATTTATTTATATGTTTTTTTTCAAGTAATTGTTATAAAGTTAAAATGTTAACAAGGGAAAGCAAATAACAACATATCCATTAGTAGCTAAAGGGGGAAAAGGAGGAAGGTGAATGCAAGGAAAGAAATTAGGAAATACATTTTAACTGAAACCAAATGTTGTTAAAGTTGAAGCATAATGGTGGATAAATAGGACAAAGAGGAAACAAAAAAAAAAACACACTCAAAAACAAAGAGTCTGTGCATTAAAGTTAAAGGGCAAGAGCCAACCACCAGAAACTAGGATCAATTACCAAAGGAATAGTGACACGGATATAGTTTATTAAAATTACTTTATTTGAGCTGGTAATAACATATTTCATGTGCACATGTTGGGAAAAATATAAAAACAATATAAGGTGACATAAATACACAATTAATCACCAATATATAAAAGCCTAGATAGGCAAATGGTGCACCACATCAGGAAGGGTTAATCTCAGGGCTCCCTATAGGACTATAATAGTGTCTCACAAGTGAAAAAAGTTTATAAAACCATAATGTGAGAATTAAAAATATAAAAATATGAAAACCCTACAAGGCAATGTGTGGGTTTAAAAGCAAGTGCACCAGTGCTGAGTGCAATGTGCAAAAAGCAAAAATGGAACAAAAGTGCTGAGTGCAAGAAATAGTCCAAAAATATATATGGGAGTACCTGTACCTTTATGTAGCGTCACCAACCTCCAAACAATGCGCACCCCAACGCACGTTTCGGATTTAGAATCCTTCGTCAGGGGGTGGCAATTCATGGATATCAGGGCATTTATATATTCTAACACAATCCGACGTCAGACGCTGAAGTTATGGCGGCGCAGGCGCCATCAAGCAGACCCGGGAGTCCCCGCCCACTGCATCACGTGGTCGGACGCACAGGAACTAAGTCACTGGCGTTGCCAAGGCCACAGAGATACAGAGAGCAGGGACGGCGAATCGCCGAGTGCGCGTGCGCACAACTCCAGCACACCGATGTGGGTAAATGGCAAAGACAGATTAATGGGCATGTCAATTTTGGTATAATCAAAAAAATAGAAAACAAGAAAAAAGAGAAAAAGACTAATAATAACTTGATAGGTGACCTAAGAGGTCCGAGACAATATGGCATAACTATTGAGTACATGCTACTCATATTGAAAGAACCATCTAATGGTATTGAAATGACTTAAGGGAACAGTGGAAAGGGAAAGGGAGAAAGGAAGGGAGTAATTAACCTTCAATAATACGTAGCACTCTGGATATCCATAGATCCAAAGCAAAAGAACCAAAAAATATATATGCAATTGTGCAAGAACAGTGTGCACCAGGAAGTGCTGGATGAACACAAATGAAAATGAATAAAATTCATTGGTATGTATAAATCTAACACACCAATGCAGGCCAAAAGAAGGAAAAAGGAAAGAAAAATGTGCTCCATGATGTGCAATTATGTACAACAAATTGTACACCAGAAAGTGCTGGATCAACAGGGATCCAAATAAAAAATCACATAAATCAATGTATATCACCCACATCCATACAACCAATTAATGTGTCCATAAACCCAATAAGTGCTGGAGAGTGGCATACCAGCACTATTCCAAAATCTCTAAATAAAAATAATAATGATAATAATAATAATAATAATAAAAATAAAAAATAAAAAATAATAAATAATAATTCATTGATATATATATGAAACTCTAATATCATATGTCTATATAATAGGTAGGAACACTATGTGAGACTGACAGATGAACATTGCCTTGTGCATAAAACCAAATAAAAAGAATATTAATAGAATATATTCATAAATTATGAAGTAGAGTAAAGTGCTCATTGGCAGCGTGTAACAAAAGGGAGGGAGTGGGAGAGGGGAAGGGGGGGGGAAAGGGGGGGGGGTTGGAAAGAGGAGGGGAAGGAAAGAAAAAGAAGAAGAAAAGGGTGGGGGGGGAAGGAGGGGGAAGAGGGGGGAAGAAGGGGAAGGGTTAAAAAGAGGAGGGGAAGAAAAGAAAAAGAAGAAGAAAAGGGTGGGGGCAAAGGAAAGGGGGGGGGGAGGAGAAAGAAGGGGAAGGGGAGGGGGGGGAAAAAAGAGAGAGGGAAAGAATGAGGAAAGAACAAGGTGGAATAAAGTTATGTCAACCAATAACCTTGTAATAACTCATATATCAAAAATCATAGATCACCAATCTCAATTTTATCAATGGAAGAACAAAAATAATAAAATGACTTAATATAATGCCACTTTCTATATTCATTCTCATTTTCACTTTCCAGATCTAGAGGACAATCCAATTTTTTCATCAGTGTATGAAGAAAGCTTCTCAGCAATCCGGTAATGGATGAATTTCGCCACAGATGGACCAGCCATACACCAATGACAGCTTCAAACTTCAAAAAAAGGTAAGTAACATCTAAAGTCTGGAAAATACAAATAAACATCAATTAAAACTAACTGTGTATATATGTATACACTCCATATGTGTATAAACACATATGTACATATATAACACACATGCCTGTATACTCATATATATACACATATATTCTCATGTGTATACCTACATATAAATAGAGATATTAAAAATATAAAAAACCACATATACGGAATAAAATATAAAAGTACTATAAAAAATTAAAATGCCATGATTAAAATATTACGGTTTACAGGAAAGGGGCAAAGCTTAAATTTTCATTTAGACCAAGTGGAGATACCGTATCCAAGGTCCATATCCACCTGGCCTCCATTTTAGCCAAAGGTATACTTACCTTTCCTCCTCTCTCATTCTGTTTAATCATATCAATGCCTATCACTTTCAAAAGTGAGGCATCACAGTTGTGGTGGATTTTAAAATGCCTGGGAATAGTTTTTAATAATGAAACATCCTCAACTTCTTTTGCTGCCAGGATACCCAGAACGTGTTCTCTGGTCCGAATCTTTAATTGTCGAGTTGTAAGTCCCACGTAAATAAGAGAGCAGGGGCACATCGCATAGTATATTACGGCCTTAGAGGTACAGTTTATAGTATGTTTAATTTTATAACTGACCGTACCCTTTGAATTCCAAAATTCTTGGGCTCTCTGAATGTTGGGACAGGCTATACATTTCCCACATGATTTACATCCTGTTTGTATCCTGGGACAAGATGGAAAAAGAGGAAGGGTTGTCTTGTACGTGTAGTGACTTTGCACAAGAAAATCCCTTAGATTTCTGGACCTCCTATAAGTAATGTTGGGTATCTCCCCAACATATTTACACAAAATGGGATCCGACTGTAAGATTGACCATGATTTGGCCATACAAGACCGCATCAGATCTGCTTGGCCATGATATTGGGTAATGTACCTAACTGGTTGATTAGAGACCGAAAATTTACTTGAATATAGAGCTTGATGCCTTGTTGTATGTCTGGCCCGATTATATGCTTTTTTGATGGAACGTTTACTGTACCCCCTTTCTAAAAACCTCATTTTTAGATCCTCAGCTTGCATTTCAAAATCTATCTCATCAGAACATATCCTCCTTAGGCGCAGAAATTGTCCTGTTGGTATCGACCGTATCATAGTCGGAGGATGTGCTGAGGCTGCGTGAAGTAACGAGTTTACCGAGGTGGTTTTTCTATAGAGGTCAGTGTGTAAACAACCATCGTCACCCCTCTGGATACTAACATCCAAAAATTCCATCACTTTATAATCAGATTTGTAGGTTAAATGTATGTTATAGTTGTTCTGATTTAACCCTGTCATGAACTCTTTCAGGGTATCCGCTGATCCCTGCCAGATCAGAAAAATATCGTCGATGTAGCGTGTCCACATGAGGACACGCTCCATCGACTGTAACTGATCTGACATAAAGAGGTCCCTCTCCCACAGCCCCAGGAATAGATTTGCATAAGCCGGTGCAAAAGAAGCACCCATTGCAGTACCCTGGAGCTGTAGGTAGAGGGACCCCTTAAATAGAAAAAAATTGTGGGATAACGAAAACTCAAGCAATTGGACCACAAATTTACTCATCAAGGGGGACATGGACGAAGTTTGTGCATAGTATTGAACAGCTTTTATCCCATCAGTATGGCGTATATTAGTATACAAGGATTCTACGTCACATGACACCAGCAATGTGTCGTTTTCAATACATAACCCATCTACTTTTTTCAAAAATTCTGTTGTGTCCTTTATGAATGATGGCAATTCTTCTACCAATGGCTGCAGTTTAGCATCTACAAACTTATTTACATTTTCAAGATAATTCCCACAGCCGGAAATGATCGGCCTACCTGGGGGAATCGTTTGGTTCTTATGTACCTTTGGTAGCAAATATAAAGTTGGCACCATAGGTTCCAAGACTTGAAGAGCTGCAGATAGTTCCTTGGTGATCACCTCATTATCACATGCCATTTTGAGAATAGATGTAAGTTCTGATTTGAATTTGTCCAATGGATTAAATGTTAGTTTCTTGTAACATCTCACATCTCTCAGCTGTCTAAAGGCCTCACCCTCATATAACGCCTTCGGCCAAATAACTATATTACCACCCTTGTCAGCTGATTTAATTACTACATCATCCATTTCCTGCAATCTTTTCAGAGCTAATCTCTCTTCCCTATTCAAGTTATCACTGTTAGGGTATAGAGGTATCTTTTCAAAATCTCTGCTTACCGTTTTAACAAAAACGTCAATTGCAGGGTAGGCTGACAAGGGTGGAAATTTCTTAGATTTTGGTTTAATTGACTCAGGGATCTTACCTTCCTCTGTTTCATTATGTTCTTGTGCCAGTTCATGTAGGATGGTTAGTGCCTCCTGCTCCGCCTCTGTTGGGAACATTTGTAACAGATTTTCATTATGGAAGTATTTTTTAAAAACCAACTTTCTCGCGAATAAATGCAAATCTTTGACTGCAGTAAAACAGTCAAACTGCGCTGTTGGACAAAACATTAAACCTCGACCCAAGATGTCAATCTCAATAGATGATAATTTATGTGAACTAAGATTGATTACCTTTAAATTATTTCTTGATTTCTCCGGAGAGTACCCATAAGGTCTCTTTGCAGCTGTATAACGTGGTTCTCTCTTCCGTTTCGGTGTAGAGACAATTGAGGTTATAGACAGGGCGGAGGAGGAGGCACCAGACACATCACTCATTTGTGGATTAATTGAGGTTGATGGAGTTCTATCCCTTCCATTATCTTTTGGTTGATACCTCCGCCATTTATATATCTTCCCATTCAGGAAGTCTTTCTGATCCCTCGAGAGCTTATTTGATTGTTTCACCTGAATGTCTTTAACCCATTGGTCAATATGTTTATCCATTTGTATATTGATAGACTGAAACTGTTCCACCATACAATTTGCCTTAGCTTTGATAAGTGTCTCCTCAAGGAGTGTATCAATTTTGGTCAATACTCCTACGTTGTATCTAACCAATAACTCCATTAATTTTTTCGATGTTTCATTACATATTTCTTCCCAGTTTTTTATAAATTCATCATCCTCCACAGGAAAGGAGGGAGTAACTTGAATCCGTAGCCCTCTAGGTATTAACTGTCTTTGTATATAATTTTCCAGGAAGGCCCGATTCCACCACGAACGGGTTCTCTTATGGGTTAGAGTCTTAATATTATTAAATATATCATTAAACTGTAAACCGTTATCTGTATTCAATATGGTATCACCATTGCAGAATACCGCATTGATTTGTCCCTGCCATGAAATCTCTCTGGCCTTGAAGTCCATGCTCCGGTTTATGGAAGAAAGCCTGTGCAAAACACAGTGTATATTGAGACAAGGAAATTTTGTTAACACTTGAGGAATGAAAAATTCTATCTATACCATCCCATATATATATATATATGTCAAAGGATTATAAACCAGTGATCTCCAGTGCAAACAAACAAGTGTTGAGTGGGAACCACTCATATAACTAGCAAGAGCCAACCACCAGAGACTAGGATCAATTACCAAAGGAATAGTGACACGGATATAGTTTATTAAAATTACTTTATTTGAGCTGGTAATAACATATTTCATGTGCACATGTTGGGAAAAATATAAAAACAATATAAGGTGACATAAATACACAATTAATCACCAATATATAAAAGCCTAGATAGGCAAATGGTGCACCACATCAGGAAGGGTTAATCTCAGGGCTCCCTATAGGACTATAATAGTGTCTCACAAGTGAAAAAAGTTTATAAAACCATAATGTGAGAATTAAAAATATAAAAATATGAAAACCCTACAAGGCAATGTGTGGGTTTAAAAGCAAGTGCACCAGTGCTGAGTGCAATGTGCAAAAAGCAAAAATGGAACAAAAGTGCTGAGTGCAAGAAATAGTCCAAAAATATATATGGGAGTACCTGTACCTTTATGTAGCGTCACCAACCTCCAAACAATGCGCACCCCAACGCACGTTTCGGATTTAGAATCCTTCGTCAGGGGGTGGCAATTCATGGATATCAGGGCATTTATATATTCTAACACAATCCGACGTCAGACGCTGAAGTTATGGCGGCGCAGGCGCCATCAAGCAGACCCGGGAGTCCCCGCCCACTGCATCACGTGGTCGGACGCACAGGAACTAAGTCACTGGCGTTGCCAAGGCCACAGAGATACAGAGAGCAGGGACGGCGAATCGCCGAGTGCGCATGCGCACAACTCCAGCACACCGATGTGGGTAAATGGCAAAGACAGATTAATGGGCATGTCAATTTTGGTATAATCAAAAAAATAGAAAACAAGAAAAAAGAGAAAAAGACTAATAATAACTTGATAGGTGACCTAAGAGGTCCGAGACAATATGGCATAACTATTGAGTACATGCTACTCATATTGAAAGAACCATCTAATGGTATTGAAATGACTTAAGGGAACAGTGGAAAGGGAAAGGGAGAAAGGAAGGGAGTAATTAACCTTCAATAATACGTAGCACTCTGGATATCCATAGATCCAAAGCAAAAGAACCAAAAAATATATATGCAATTGTGCAAGAACAGTGTGCACCAGGAAGTGCTGGATGAACACAAATGAAAATGAATAAAATTCATTGGTATGTATAAATCTAACACACCAATGCAGGCCAAAAGAAGGAAAAAGGAAAGAAAAATGTGCTCCATGATGTGCAATTATGTACAACAAATTGTACACCAGAAAGTGCTGGATCAACAGGGATCCAAATAAAAAATCACATAAATCAATGTATATCACCCACATCCATACAACCAATTAATGTGTCCATAAACCCAATAAGTGCTGGAGAGTGGCATACCAGCACTATTCCAAAATCTCTAAATAAAAATAATAATGATAATAATAATAATAATAAAAATAAAAAATAAAAAATAATAAATAATAATTCATTGATATATATATGAAACTCTAATATCATATGTCTATATAATAGGTAGGAACACTATGTGAGACTGACAGATGAACATTGCCTTGTGCATAAAACCAAATAAAAAGAATATTAATAGAATATATTCATAAATTATGAAGTAGAGTAAAGTGCTCATTGGCAGCGTGTAACAAAAGGGAGGGAGTGGGAGAGGGGAAGGGGGGGGGAAAGGGGGGGGGTTGGAAAGAGGAGGGGAAGGAAAGAAAAAGAAGAAGAAAAGGGTGGGGGGGGAAGGAGGGGGAAGAGGGGGGAAGAAGGGGAAGGGTTAAAAAGAGGAGGGGAAGAAAAGAAAAAGAAGAAGAAAAGGGTGGGGGCAAAGGAAAGGGGGGGGGAGGAGAAAGAAGGGGAAGGGGAGGGGGGGGGGAAAAAGAGAGAGGGAAAGAATGAGGAAAGAACAAGGTGGAATAAAGTTATGTCAACCAATAACCTTGTAATAACTCATATATCAAAAATCATAGATCACCAATCTCAATTTTATCAATGGAAGAACAAAAATAATAAAATGACATAATATAATGCCACTTTCTATATTCATTCTCATTTTCACTTTCCAGATCTAGAGGACAATCCAATTTTTTCATCAGTGTATGAAGAAAGCTTCTCAGCAATCCGGTAATGGATGAATTTCGCCACAGATGGACCGGCCATACACCAATGACAGCTTCAAACTTCAAAAAAAGGTAAGTAACATCTAAAGTCTGGAAAATACAAATAAACATCAATTAAAACTAACTGTGTATATATGTATACACTCCATATGTGTATAAACACATATGTACATATATAACACACATGCCTGTATACTCATATATATACACATATATTCTCATGTGCATACCTACATATAAATAGAGATATTAAAAATATAAAAAACCACATATACGGAATAAAATATAAAAGTACTATAAAAAATTAAAATGCCATGATTAAAATATTACGGTTTACAGGAAAGGGGCAAAGCTTAAATTTTCATTTAGACCAAGTGGAGATACCGTATCCAAGGTCCATATCCACCTGGCCTCCATTCCCTGAATGGGAAGATATATAAATGGCGGAGGTATCAACCAAAAGATAATGGAAGGGATAGAACTCCATCAACCTCAATTAATCCACAAATGAGTGATGTGTCTGGTGCCTCCTCCTCCGCCCTGTCTATAACCTCAATTGTCTCTACACCGAAACGGAAGAGAGAACCACGTTATACAGCTGCAAAGAGACCTTATGGGTACTCTCCGGAGAAATCAAGAAATAATTTAAAGGTAATCAATCTTAGTTCACATAAATTATCATCTATTGAGATTGACATCTTGGGTCGAGGTTTAATGTTTTGTCCAACAGCGCAGTTTGACTGTTTTACTGCAGTCAAAGATTTGCATTTATTCGCGAGAAAGTTGGTTTTTAAAAAATACTTCCATAATGAAAATCTGTTACAAATGTTCCCAACAGAGGCGGAGCAGGAGGCACTAACCATCCTACATGAACTGGCACAAGAACATAATGAAACAGAGGAAGGTAAGATCCCTGAGTCAATTAAACCAAAATCTAAGAAATTTCCACCCTTGTCAGCCTACCCTGCAATTGACGTTTTTGTTAAAACGGTAAGCAGAGATTTTGAAAAGATACCTCTATACCCTAACAGTGATAACTTGAATAGGGAAGAGAGATTAGCTCTGAAAAGATTGCAGGAAATGGATGATGTAGTAATTAAATCAGCTGACAAGGGTGGTAATATAGTTATTTGGCCGAAGGCGTTATATGAGGGTGAGGCCTTTAGACAGCTGAGAGATGTGAGATGTTACAAGAAACTAACATTTAATCCATTGGACAAATTCAAATCAGAACTTACATCTATTCTCAAAATGGCATGTGATAATGAGGTGATCACCAAGGAACTATCTGCAGCTCTTCAAGTCTTGGAACCTATGGTGCCAACTTTATATTTGCTACCAAAGGTACATAAGAACCAAACGATTCCCCCAGGTAGGCCGATCATTTCCGGCTGTGGGAATTATCTTGAAAATGTAAATAAGTTTGTAGATGCTAAACTGCAGCCATTGGTAGAAGAATTGCCATCATTCATAAAGGACACAACAGAATTTTTGAAAAAAGTAGATGGGTTATGTATTGAAAACGACACATTGCTGGTGTCATGTGACGTAGAATCCTTGTATACTAATATACGCCATACTGATGGGATAAAAGCTGTTCAATACTATGCACAAACTTCGTCCATGTCCCCCTTGATGAGTAAATTTGTGGTCCAATTGCTTGAGTTTTCGTTATCCCACAATTTTTTTCTATTTAAGGGGTCCCTCTACCTACAGCTCCAGGGTACTGCAATGGGTGCTTCTTTTGCACCGGCTTATGCAAATCTATTCCTGGGGCTGTGGGAGAGGGACCTCTTTATGTCAGATCAGTTACAGTCGATGGAGCGTGTCCTCATGTGGACACGCTACATCGACGATATTTTTCTGATCTGGCAGGGATCAGCGGATACCCTGAAAGAGTTCATGACAGGGTTAAATCAGAACAACTATAACATACATTTAACCTACAAATCTGATTATAAAGTGATGGAATTTTTGGATGTTAGTATCCAGAGGGGTGACGATGGTTGTTTACACACTGACCTCTATAGAAAAACCACCTCGGTAAACTCGTTACTTCACGCAGCCTCAGCACATCCTCCGACTATGATACGGTCGATACCAACAGGACAATTTCTGCGCCTAAGGAGGATATGTTCTGATGAGATAGATTTTGAAATGCAAGCTGAGGATCTAAAAATGAGGTTTTTAGAAAGGGGGTACAGTAAACGTTCCATCAAAAAAGCATATAATCGGGCCAGACATACAACAAGGCATCAAGCTCTATATTCAAGTAAAATTTCGGTCTCTAATCAACCAGTTAGGTACATTACCCAATATCATGGCCAAGCAGATCTGATGCGGTCTTGTATGGCCAAATCATGGTCAATCTTACAGTCGGATCCCATTTTGTGTAAATATGTTGGGGAGATACCCAACATTACTTATAGGAGGTCCAGAAATCTAAGGGATTTTCTTGTGCAAAGTCACTACACGTACAAGACAACCCTTCCTCTTTTTCCATCTTGTCCCAGGATACAAACAGGATGTAAATCATGTGGGAAATGTATAGCCTGTCCCAACATTCAGAGAGCCCAAGAATTTTGGAATTCAAAGGGTACGGTCAGTTATAAAATTAAACATACTATAAACTGTACCTCTAAGGCCGTAATATACTATGCGATGTGCCCCTGCTCTCTTATTTACGTGGGACTTACAACTCGACAATTAAAGATTCGGACCAGAGAACACGTTCTGGGTATCCTGGCAGCAAAAGAAGTTGAGGATGTTTCATTATTAAAAACTATTCCCAGGCATTTTAAAATCCACCACAACTGTGATGCCTCACTTTTGAAAGTGATAGGCATTGATATGATTAAACAGAATGAGAGAGGAGGAAAGGTAAGTATACCTTTGGCTAAAATGGAGGCCAGGTGGATATGGACCTTGGATACGGTATCTCCACTTGGTCTAAATGAAAATTTAAGCTTTGCCCCTTTCCTGTAAACCGTAATATTTTAATCATGGCATTTTAATTTTTTGTAGTACTTTTATATTTTATTCCGTATATGTGGTTTTTTATATTTTTAATATCTCTATTTATATGTAGGTATACACATGAGAATATATGTGTATATATATGAGTATACAGGCATGTGTGTTATATATGTACATATGTGTTTATACACATATGGAGTGTATACATATATACACAGTTAGTTTTAATTGATGTTTATTTGTATTTTCCAGACTTTAGATGTTACTTACCTTTTTTTGAAGTTTGAAGCTGTCATTGGTGTATGGCTGGTCCATCTGTGGCGAAATTCATCCATTACCGGATTGCTGAGAAGCTTTCTTCATACACTGATGAAAAAATTGGATTGTCCTCTAGATCTGGAAAGTGAAAATGAGAAAGAATATAGAAAGTGGCATTATATTATGTCATTTTATTATTTTTGTTCTTCCATTGATAAAATTGAGATTGGTGATCTATGATTTTTGATATATGAGTTATTACAAGGTTATTGGTTGACATAACTTTATTCCACCTTGTTCTTTCCTCATTCTTTCCCTCTCTCTTTTTCCCCCCCCCTCCCCTTCCCCTTCTTTCTCCCCCCCCCCCTTTCCTTTGCCCCCACCCTTTTCTTCTTCTTTTTCTTTTCTTCCCCTCCTCTTTTTAACCCTTCCCCTTCTTCCCCCCTCTTCCCCCTCCTTCCCCCCCCACCCTTTTCTTCTTCTTTTTCTTTCCTTCCCCTCCTCTTTCCAACCCCCCCCCTTTCCCCCCCCCTTCCCCTCTCCCACTCCCTCCCTTTTGTTACACGCTGCCAATGAGCACTTTACTCTACTTCATAATTTATGAATATATTCTATTAATATTCTTTTTATTTGGTTTTATGCACAAGGCAATGTTCATCTGTCAGTCTCACATAGTGTTCCTACCTATTATATAGACATATGATATTAGAGTTTCATATATATATCAATGAATTATTATTTATTATTTTTTATTTTTTATTTTTATTATTATTATTATTATTATCATTATTATTTTTATTTAGAGATTTTGGAATAGTGCTGGTATGCCACTCTCCAGCACTTATTGGGTTTATGGACACATTAATTGGTTGTATGGATGTGGGTGATATACATTGATTTATGTGATTTTTTATTTGGATCCCTGTTGATCCAGCACTTTCTGGTGTACAATTTGTTGTACATAATTGCACATCATGGAGCACATTTTTCTTTCCTTTTTCCTTCTTTTGGCCTGCATTGGTGTGTTAGATTTATACATACCAATGAATTTTATTCATTTTCATTTGTGTTCATCCAGCACTTCCTGGTGCACACTGTTCTTGCACAATTGCATATATATTTTTTGGTTCTTTTGCTTTGGATCTATGGATATCCAGAGTGCTACGTATTATTGAAGGTTAATTACTCCCTTCCTTTCTCCCTTTCCCTTTCCACTGTTCCCTTAAGTCATTTCAATACCATTAGATGGTTCTTTCAATATGAGTAGCATGTACTCAATAGTTATGCCATATTGTCTCGGACCTCTTAGGTCACCTATCAAGTTATTATTAGTCTTTTTCTCTTTTTTCTTGTTTTCTATTTTTTTGATTATACCAAAATTGACATGCCCATTAATCTGTCTTTGCCATTTACCCACATCGGTGTGCTGGAGTTGTGCGCACGCGCACTCGGCGATTCGCCGTCCCTGCTCTCTGTATCTCTGTGGCCTTGGCAACGCCAGTGACTTAGTTCCTGTGCGTCCGACCACGTGATGCAGTGGGCGGGGACTCCCGGGTCTGCTTGATGGCGCCTGCGCCGCCATAACTTCAGCGTCTGACGTCGGATTGTGTTAGAATATATAAATGCCCTGATATCCATGAATTGCCACCCCCTGACGAAGGATTCTAAATCCGAAACGTGCGTTGGGGTGCGCATTGTTTGGAGGTTGGTGACGCTACATAAAGGTACAGGTACTCCCATATATATTTTTGGACTATTTCTTGCACTCAGCACTTTTGTTCCATTTTTGCTTTTTGCACATTGCACTCAGCACTGGTGCACTTGCTTTTAAACCCACACATTGCCTTGTAGGGTTTTCATATTTTTATATTTTTAATTCTCACATTATGGTTTTATAAACTTTTTTCACTTGTGAGACACTATTATAGTCCTATAGGGAGCCCTGAGATTAACCCTTCCTGATGTGGTGCACCATTTGCCTATCTAGGCTTTTATATATTGGTGATTAATTGTGTATTTATGTCACCTTATATTGTTTTTATATTTTTCCCAACATGTGCACATGAAATATGTTATTACCAGCTCAAATAAAGTAATTTTAATAAACTATATCCGTGTCACTATTCCTTTGGTAATTGATCCTAGTCTCTGGTGGTTGGCTCTTGCTAGTTATATGAGTGGTTCCCACTCAACACTTGTTTGTTTGCACTGGAGATCACTGGTTTATAATCCTTTGACATATATATATATATGGGATGGTATAGATAGAATTTTTCATTCCTCAAGTGTTAACAAAATTTCCTTGTATTAAAGTTAAAGGGTAATGGTGGGGAAGATGTAAATAGGACAAATGGGAAATGAGAAAAAAATAAAGAAAGAAGGAGTCTGTGAATACACAGAATGTGGCCAAAAATTGGTCAATGTATACACAGGAAACTTAGTTTCAATTGAACTTGAAAATGAGTGTGCTTTAAGGGAACCTGTCACCTGAATTTGGCGGGCCCTTTTTTCGGTCTGATGGGCAGTGTTTTCGGGTGTTTTATTCACTCCTTCCTTTCCCGCTGGCCGCACGCTGGCTGCAATATCATCTTGAAGTTGATTTGCTTTCCTTCGCAGAACACGCCTGCGCAAGGCAATCTTGCCTTGTGCACGTGCAGTATGCTTTGCCCAACTGTGGGCAAAGCCGAAAAGCATTAGTGCGCATGCGCCGGAATTATTTCGCTGTGTTCCTGTCACGGGGAGACTAGGTGAGCAAGAGCTAATAACCCGGGCCCCTGCAATTTCCCTCAGACTAGGGAAATCCTGACTGACCCTCTACCTAGAGTTTACACTGATGGTGTGCATGTCTAGGCCTCGACCCTCGCCCTGTCTCCTGTTTCAATTCTAGGCTGACACCAACCGCCCACCACCCAGTGAAGAGGTAATACACCAATACCCACAGTTAGCACACACAAGGATAAAGGAAAATATACACCACGCCGCAGTCACTCAGGAATACACTATAAATGTGCAGGGCAAAATAAATACAAATATAGGAAGGAGTAAATAAGACTAAGGAAAATACACCACCAGCAACGAATCTCCAACAACCAGCTCTCCTCTCCGGACCGAGATAACAACGCACAAGACAGAAGCTATAATCGGCGACGCCCAATGATCCGGAGAACTATTTAAAGGCCATGGGCATGGCCCAGCTTCCAATCCGAGGATCAGGTAAATTAACCCTGGAACAGCTGGACAAAACCTAGCCAACGCCAATGAGCAAATAGTGGTCAAAAGCGGAATTACCGCTGTCTGTCGAACGGCCTGGTCTGAACAGCGTCCGACATGACAGTACCCCGCCTTCTACGAGGGACCCCAGGGCCCTCACGGCTTATAGGACCCAGCTTGTCTGGATGGCGACGATGAAAAAACCTGACCAGCCGATCCGCATGAATAATCGAGTCTGGTACCCAGGACCTCTCCTCAGGACCATAACCACGCCAGTGTACCAAGTACTGAAAAGTACGACGCACTACACGAGAGTCAACCACCTTGGAGACTTCAAACTCCAAATTACCATCCACCAAGACTGGAGGTGGCATAGGCGCCACGTCCACAGAAACCACCACCTTCTTTAGAAGAGACCTGTGGAACACGTTGTGTATCTTATAAACTGTAAGGAGCTCCAATCGGTACGCTACTGGGTTAATGAAGGCGGTGACCCTAAATGGACCAATAAACCGTGGACCCAATTTAAGGGATGGTATTTTGAGTCTTATGTTTTTTGTGGATAACCACACCCAGTCATCCACACTCAGGTCCGGACCTGGCACACGCCTACTGTCAGCCACACGTTTGTACCTAGCACCCACACTCAACAGGCGCTGTTTAACTCTCCTCCAGACTGATGATAATTGTGCTCCTAACTGATCCTCCTCCGGAACGCCGGAAGAGCCACTCTGACTCAAGGTACAAAATTGAGGATGTAGCCCGCAAACACAAAAAAATGGAGACTCCCCAGACGACTCCTGGCGGTGATTATTGATGGCAAACTCAGCCAAAGGAAGAAAGGTAGACCACTCCTCCTGGTTATCAGAGACAAAGCAGCGTAAGTACTGTTCCAAATTTTGGTTCATACGCTCAGACTGACCATTTAACTGAGGATGGAACGCCGAAGAATGAGACAACTTGATCCCCAGCCGTGAGCAAAATGCTCTCCAAAATTTTGCCACAAACTGAGACCCCCTATCAGACACGATGTCAGACGGAACCCCATGAAGTCTGACCACCTCCTGCACAAATACCTGAGCCAGAGTCTTAGCGTTAGGCAACGAAGGGAAAGGCACAAAGTGTGACATTTTTGAAAACTGATCAACAATCACCAAGATGACCGTGTTCCCAGCAGATGAGGGCAAATCAGTGATGAAATCCATGGAGATTTCCGTCAATGGCTTACTAGGTACTTCAAGAGGAAGTAGTGTGCCAACAGGACGGGAGCGGGGCCTCTTAGCCCTAGCACACGTGGTACAAGCTGACACGTATGAGACCACATCCTGTCGGATCTTGGGCCACCAAAACCGACGTGACACCAACTCCAAGGTACCTCTAACCCCTGGGTGGCCAGCCAGGACAGCATCATGATGCTCCGCCAAAACCTTTAGGCGGAGATGAAGCGGTACAAAAGATTTGTTGATGGGAAGCTCAGATGGTACCTCCTCCTGAGCCTTGGCAATCTCAGCCTCAACCTCGGTAGTGAGAGCCGAAACCACAACACCCTTTTGGAGGATGGGTACTGGATCCTCCCGAGGTTCACCCCCCGGAAAACACCTGGACAGAGCATCCGCCTTAGTGTTTTTAGACCTCGGTCTGTAAGTGACAACAAAATTGAACCGTGTGAAAAACAATGCCCAGCGAGCCAGCCTGGGGGACAGACGCTTGGCTGACTCCAAATACAGCAGATTCTTATGATCAGTAATAACAGTAACCTGATGTACCGACCCCTCCAAGAAGTGTCGCCATTCCTCAAAGGCCAACTTGATTGCCAACAACCCTGTTGTCGATATCATAGTTACGTTCGGCGGACGACAGTTTCTTGGAGAAATAGGCGCACAGACGCAAACCACTCAAAGATGAGCCTTGAGATAGTACCGCCCCCACACCAACCTCAGACGCATCGACTTCCACAACAAAGGGTTTTGATACGTCTGGCTGCACAAGAATAGGGGCTGAAACAAAACTGTTCTTAAGAAATTCAAATGCGCACACAGCAGCCTCAGGCCAAACAGAGAAATTGGTACCTTTTTTAGTCATGTCAGTTAGCGGTTTAGCAATGATGGAAAAATCCTTGATAAATTTCCTATAGTAGTTAGAAAACCCAAGGAACCGCTGAAGTGCTTTCAGGTTATCAGGATGTTCCCAATGCAGCACCGCTTGCACCTTAGCGGCGTCCATTTTAAAACCAGAAGCAGACACAATATAACCCAAGAAAGGCAACTCTTGAACAGAAAATACACATTTCTCAAGTTTAGCATACAGCTTATTCTCTCTGAGAAGCTGTAACTAGGGTTGAGCGACTTTCATTTTTTTAAGATCGAGTCGGGTTTTGGGAAACCCGATTTTGTCCAGAGTCGAGTTGAGTGCAGTCGGCCGATTGTCGCTAAAAGTCGGGGATCGACCGAAACACGAAACCCAATGCAAGTCAATGGGGAAGCATAGTCGGCAGTGAGTGGAGGCCAGGAAAACACCTACAGTGCCCATTTTAATGCCAAAAACATCCATTCTTGTTTCTGAAGCTTGTCAATCTTAATTAACTTTATAATAATAGTTGGGCATTGGAACTTGGGGGTCATTTGGCAAAAGTTGTTGGGGGTAGGGCTGGTTCAAGGTTTTAATGGGCCCAGGAAACGTGGACTACGTCACGGCGGTGGAGCAGGGAGAGGTAAGTATTTCAACGTTGCAAGTGCTGTGATCCTGAGCAAGCAGGGGGGGCCCACTCGTTCGCATTGGCACTGGCACAGGGCCCCTCAAAGTATGGCGGTGTGTTTGCATGGCGGGGGCACCTCCCACCAGCAGCGACACTTTTGCGTACTCTGAGGGGCCCTGTGCCAGTGACGTCGCCAACGAGTATGCCCCCCCCACCTGATGAAGGAACCTGCACTTTCATCTGCACTTTCCTCTTTGTCCCTGTGTAAGGTGGTATAACATGCGGGAAGGGGAACCTTACTTTCAGCAGGGTCAGATTCTGGCTGTGTAGAGTGCAAGGGGAATGTAGTGGTCTAGGTCAATGTACCAGCAGACTCATCTAGCAGTGGCTGGGCAATGGGCAGGATGAGGAGGAAACAGATATAGGGCCAAAGAATAAATTAGGCTAAATGCAGTTCAAAATTGGTAACAGGACTAAACAGGCGGCATTGCTTTGTTCAGTGGAGTAGCAAACCCAAGAGCAGCAAACACTTTTTCAAGGGCCCCAACCACACCAGTAGGCCAAATGCAGTTTAATATCTGATACTATAGGCCAAAAGCCAGAAGGTAGAAGCTCAGCTGTATTCAGTTGAGGACAAACACCAGGCAGGGGCAGACACCGTTAGTAGGCCCTAAACACCATTTTTTAAAAACACAGCACTTAATGAGAGCCAGAAGGTAGAAGCTCAGCTGTATTCAGTTGAGGACAAACACCAGGGAGCAGCAAACAGAGGTATGAGGCCCCATCCAGCAATAAAAAAAAAAAAAAAAAAAAAAAAAAAAAGCTTAATAAGAACCAGAAGGTAGAAGCTCAGCTTTATTCAGTTGAGGACAACACCAGGGAGGGGCAGACACCGTTAGTAGGCCCTAACCACCAATTTTTAAAAACACAGCACTTAATGATAGCCAAAGGGTTGAAGCACAGCTTTATTCAGTTGAGGACAACACCAGGCAGGGGCAGACACCGATAGTAGGCCGGAAGCACCAATTTGTTTAAAAACAGCAGTTAATCAGAGCCAGAAGGTAGAAGCTCAGCTTTATTCAGTTGAGGACAACACCAGGCAGGGGCAGACACCGTTAGTAGGCCGGAACCACCAATTTGTTTAAAAACAGCAGTTAATCAGAGCCAGAAGGTAGAAGCTCAGCTTTATTCAGTTGAGGACAACACCAGGCAGGGGCAGACACCGTTAGTAGGCCGGAACCACCAATTTGTTTAAAAACAGCAGTTAATCAGAGCCAGAAGGTAGAAGCTCAGCTTTATTCAGTTGAGGATAACACCAGGCAGGGGCAGACACCGATAGTAGGCCGGAACCACCAATTTGTTTAAAAACAGCAGTTAATCAGAGCCAGAAGGTAGAAGCTCAGCTTTATTCAGTTGAGGACAACACCAGGGAGGGGCAGACACCGTTAGTAGGCCCTAACCACCAATTTTTAAAAACACAGCACTTAATGATAGCCAAAAGGTTGAAGCTCAGCTTTATTCAGTTGAGGACAACACCAGGCAGGGGCAGACACCGTTAGTAGGCCGGAACCACCAATTTGTTTAAAAACAGCAGTTAATCAGAGCCAGAAGGTAGAAGCTCAGCTTTATTCAGTTGAGGACAACACCAGGCAGGGGCAGACACCGTTAGTAGGCCGGAACCACCAATTTGTTTAAAAACAGCAGTTAATCAGAGCCAGAAGGTAGAAGCTCAGCTTTATTCAGTTGAGGACAACACCAGGCAGGGGCAGACACCGTTAGTAGGCCGGAACCACCAATTTGTTTAAAAACAGCAGTTAATCAGAGCCAGAAGGTAGAAGCTCAGCTTTATTCAGTTGAGGACAACTTGAATTAGGGACTGCAGACAGACTTAGCAGGCTGTCCCCTGTGTGGACCATGCATCCAATACATTAACCCATTGAGCCACAAAGGACACGTAACCTTCCGTGGCCATGCCTACAGGTCCATGTGTCTGTTGTCAGGTGTACCTTTGGACTCACAGATTGACAGAATGCAAGGACAATGCGGTCTTTAACATGCTGGTGAAGGGGTGGGATGGCTTTTCTCGCAAAAGAATTGTCAACTGGGTAGCTCATAGCGTGGTACATCGTAGTCCATCCTGGCTTTATTAATATTAAATAAAATAAAAAAATAGGCTCTATGCACTGTAAAATAGGTTCCAGGGGTACATGGGCAGCAGTGGTCTGGTCAGTGGAGGCCTAGTGGAAGGAGGGACCGCAGACAGGCTTCGAATGCCTAACACAATAAAATGGGCTGGCTGTAGGCACTTTATAATTGGTTCCAGGGGTACACGGGCAGCAGTGGTCTGGTCAGTGGAGGCCTAGTGGAAGGAGGGACCGCAGACAGGCTTCGAAGGCCTAACACAATAAAATGAGCTCGCTGTAGGCACTTTATAATTGGTTCCAGGGGTACATGGGCAGCAGTGGTCTGGTCAGTGGAGGCCTAGTGGAAGGAGGGACCGCAGACAGGCTTCGAAGGCCTAACTGTTGTAAAATTGGATTCTGGGCTCCCCCGGTGGCCACTGGTGGAATTGAACTTGTGTGCATCATCCCCTCTGTTCACCTGCTCCCATCAGGATGTGGGAGTCGCTATATAACCTTGCTCCTCTGTCAGTTTCATGCCGGTCAACAATGTAATCAGAAGCCTTTCTGTGCATGTTCCTGCTACCAGACAACTCTCAGCTAAGTTGGACTTTTGTCCTTGTTTGTTTTTGCTTTTTGTTCCAGTTCACAGCTGCTGTTTCGTTACTGTGTCTGGAAAGCTTTTGTGATCGGAAATTGCCACTCTGGTGTTATGAGTTAATGCTAGAGTCTTAAAGTAATTTCTGGATGGTGTTTTGATAGGGTTTTCAGCTGACCATGAAAGTGCCCTTTCTGTCTTTCTGCTATCTAGTAAGCGGACCTCGATTTTGCTAAACCTATTTTCATACTACGTTTGTCATTTCGTCTTAAATCACCGCCAATATATGTGGGGGCCTCTGTCTGCCTTTTGGGGAAATTTCTCTAGAGGTGAGCCAGGACTGTATTTTCCTCTGCCAGGATTAGTTAGTTCTCCGGCTGGCGCTGGGCATCTAGGGAAAAAAAAAACGTAGGCATGCTACCCGGCTACTTCTAGTTGTGCGGCAGGTTTTAGTTCATGGTCAGTATAGTTTCCATCTTCCAAGAGCTAGTTCTCATATATGCTGGGCTATGTTCTCTCGCCATTGAGAATCATGACAGTTTGACCGGCCGAAAAAGGGTTAAATTACTGCTGAGAAAGGAGAGAAAAAAGAAGTCTGCTACAATTTTTTTTTTTTTTTCCCTCTAGTTCTGAGTGTGCTCATAATTGAATCACTTGCTAGTCTGCCTATACTGCAGCCTCCCTCTCTTTCTCTCCTTCTAATCCTTGAATGGCTCTGTGTTCACCTGTTTGAAATGGATCTTCAGAGTGTAGCTACAGGTTTGAATAATCTTGCCACGAAAGTACAAAATTTGCAAGATTTTGTTGTTTATGCACCTATGTCTGAGCCTAGAATTCCTTTGCCCGAATTCTTCTCAGGGAATAGATCTCACTTTCAAAATTTTAAAAATAATTGCAAATTGTTTTTGTCCCTGAGGTCTCGCTCTGCCGGAGACCCTGCACAGCAGGTCAGGATTGTAATTTCCTTGCTCCGGGGCGACCCTCAAGACTGGGCTTTTGCATTGGCACCAGGGGATCCTGCGTTGCTCAATGTGGATGCGTTTTTTCTGGCCTTGGGGTTGCTTTATGAGGAACCTCATTTAGAGCTCCAGGCGGAAAAGGCCTTGATGTCCCTATCTCAGGGGCAAGATGAAGCTGAAATATACTGCCAAAAATTCCGCAAATGGTCTGTGCTTACTCAGTGGAATGAGTGCGCCCTGGCGGCGATTTTCAGAGAAGGTCTCTCTGATGCCGTTGAGGATGTTATGGTGGGGTTCCCTGTGCCTGCGGGTCTGAATGAGTCCATGACGATGGCTATTCAGATCGATAGGCGTCTGCGGGAGCGCAAACCTGTGCACCATTTGGCGGTGTCTACTGAGAAAACGCCAGAAAATATGCAATGTGATAGAATTCTGTCCAGAAGCGAGCGGCAGAATTTTAGACGAAAAAATGGGTTGTGCTTCTATTGTGGTGATTCAACTCATGTTATATCAGCATGCTCTAAGCGTACTAAGAAGCCTGACAAGTCTGTTTCAATTAGCACTTTACAGTCTAAGTTTATTCTATCTGTGACCCTGATTTGTTCTTTATCATCTATTACCGCGGACGCCTATGTCGACTCTGGCGCCGCTTTGAGTCTTATGGATTGGTCCTTTGCCAAACGCTGTGGGTATGATTTGGAGCCATTGGAGGCTCCGATACCTCTGAAAGGGATTGACTCCACCCCATTGGCTAGTAATAAACCACAATACTGGACACAAGTGACTATGCGTGTTAATCCGGATCACCAGGAGATTATTCGCTTTCTGGTGCTGTATAATCTACATGATGTTTTGGTGCTAGGATTGCCATGGCTGCAATCTCATAACCCAGTCCTCGACTGGAAAGCTATGTCTGTGTTAAGCTGGGGATGTAAAGGGACTCATGGGGACGTACCTTTGGTTTCCATTTTATCATCTATTCCCTCTGAGATTCCTGAATTCTTGTCTGACTTTCGTGACGTTTTTGAAGAACCCAAGCTTGGTTCACTACCTCCGCACCGGGAGTGCGATTGTGCCATAGACTTGATTCCGGGTAGTAAATACCCTAAGGGTCGTTTATTTAATCTGTCTGTGCCTGAACACGCTGCTATGCGAGAATATATAAAGGAGTCCTTGGAAAAGGGACATATTCGTCTTTCGTCATCTCCCTTAGGAGCCGGTTTTTTCTTTGTGTCTAAGAAAGACGGCTCTTTGAGGCCGTGTATTGATTATCGACTTTTGAATAAAATCACGGTTAAATATCAATATCCGTTACCACTGCTTACTGATTTGTTTGCTCGTATAAAGGGGGCCAAGTGGTTCTCTAAGATTGATCTCCGTGGGGCGTATAATTTGGTGCGAATCAAGCAAGGGGATGAGTGGAAAACCGCATTTAATACGCCCGAGGGCCATTTTGAGTATTTGGTGATGCCTTTTGGTCTTTCAAATGCCCCTTCAGTCTTCCAGTCCTTTATGCATGACATTTTCCGCGATTATTTGGATAAATTTATGATTGTGTATCTGGATGATATTCTGATTTTTTCGGATGACTGGGACTCTCATGTCCAGCAGGTCAGGAGGGTTTTTCAGGTTTTGCGGTCTAATTCCTTGTGTGTGAAGGGTTCTAAATGCGTTTTTGGGGTTCAAAAGATTTCCTTCTTGGGATACATTTTTTCCCCCTCTTCCATCGAGATGGATCCTGTCAAGGTTCAGGCTATTTGTGATTGGACGCAACCCTCTTCTCTTAAGAGTCTGCAGAAATTTTTGGGCTTTGCTAACTTTTATCGCCGATTTATTGCTGGTTTTTCTGATGTTGTTAAACCATTGACTGATTTGACTAAGAAGGGTGCTGATGTTGCTGATTGGTCCCCTGATGCTGTGGAGGCCTTTCGGGAGCTTAAGCGCCGCTTTTCTTCCGCCCCAGTGTTACGTCAGCCTGATGTTGCTCTTCCTTTTCAGGTTGAGGTCGACGCTTCTGAAATCGGAGCTGGGGCGGTGTTGTCGCAGAGAAGTTCCGACTGCTCCGTGATGAGACCTTGTGCTTTTTTTTCCCGTAAATTTTCGCCCGCCGAGCGGAATTATGATATTGGGAATCGGGAGCTTTTGGCCATGAAGTGGGCTTTTGAGGAGTGGCGTCACTGGCTTGAGGGGGCCAGACATCAGGTGGTGGTATTGACTGACCACAAAAATTTAATTTACCTTGAGTCTGCCAGGCGCCTGAATCCTAGACAGGCGCGCTGGTCGTTGTTTTTCTCTCGGTTTAATTTTGTGGTGTCATACCTACCGGGTTCTAAGAATGTTAAGGCGGATGCCCTTTCTAGGAGTTTTGAGCCTGACTCCCCTGGTAATTCTGAGCCCACAGGTATCCTTAAGGATGGAGTGATATTGTCTGCCATTTCTCCAGACCTGCGGCGGGCCTTGCAGGAGTTTCAGGCGGATAGACCTGATCGTTGCCCACCTGGTAGACTGTTTGTTCCTGATGATTGGACCAGTAGAGTCATCTCTGAGGTTCATTCTTCTGCGTTGGCAGGTCATCCTGGAATTTTTGGTACCAGGGATTTGGTGGCAAGGTCCTTCTGGTGGCCTTCCCTGTCACGAGATGTGCGAGGCTTTGTGCAGTCTTGTGACGTTTGTGCTCGGGCCAAGCCTTGTTGTTCTCGGGCTAGTGGATTGTTGTTACCCTTGCCTATCCCGAAGAGACCTTGGACGCACATCTCGATGGATTTTATTTCGGATCTGCCTGTTTCTCAGAAGATGTCTGTCATCTGGGTGGTGTGTGACCGTTTCTCTAAGATGGTCCATCTGGTTCTCTTGCCTAAGTTGCCTTCTTCTTCCGAGTTGGTTCCTCTGTTTTTTCAAAATGTTGTTCGTTTGCATGGTATTCCGGAGAATATCGTTTCTGACAGAGGGACCCAATTCGTGTCTAGATTTTGGCGGGCATTCTGTGCTAGGATGGGCATAGATTTGTCTTTTTCGTCTGCTTTCCATCCTCAGACTAATGGCCAGACCGAGCGGACTAATCAGACCTTGGAGACATATTTGAGGTGTTTTGTGTCTGCGGATCAGGATGATTGGGTTGCTTTTTTGCCTTTGGCGGAGTTCGCCCTCAATAATCGGGCCAGCTCTGCCACCTTGGTGTCCCCGTTTTTCTGTAATTCGGGGTTTCATCCTCCGGTCAAGTGGAATCTTCGGATTGTCCTGGAGTGGATGCTGTGGTGGAGAGGTTGCATCAGATTTGGGGGCAGGTGGTGGACAATTTGAAGTTGTCCCAGGAGAAGACTCAGCTTTTTGCCAACCGCCGTCGTCGTGTTGGTCCTCGGCTCTGTGTTGGGGACTTGGTGTGGTTGTCTTCTCGTTTTGTCCCTATGAGGGTCTCTTCTCCTAAGTTTAAGCCTCGGTTCATCGGCCCGTACAAGATATTGGAGATTCTTAACCCTGTGTCCTTCCGTTTGGACCTCCCTGCATCCTTTTCTATTCATAATGTTTTTCATCGGTCATTATTGCGCAGGTATGAGGTACCGGTTGTGCCTTCCGTTGAGCCTCCTGCTCCGGTGTTGGTTGAGGGTGAGTTGGAGTACGTTGTGGAAAAGATCTTAGACTCTCGTGTTTCCAGACGGAAACTCCAGTATCTGGTCAAATGGAAGGGATACGGTCAGGAGGATAATTCTTGGGTCACTGCCTCTGATGTTCATGCCTCCGATCTTGTCCGTGCCTTTCATAGGGCTCATTCTGATCGCCCTGGTGGTTCTGGTGAGGGTTCGGTGCCCCCTCCTTGAGGGGGGGGTACTGTTGTGAAATTGGATTCTGGGCTCCCCCGGTGGCCACTGGTGGAATTGAACTTGTGTGCATCATCCCCTCTGTTCACCTGCTCCCATCAGGATGTGGGAGTCGCTATATAACCTTGCTCCTCTGTCAGTTTCATGCCGGTCAACAATGTAATCAGAAGCCTTTCTGTGCATGTTCCTGCTACCAGACAACTCTCAGCTAAGTTGGACTTTTGTCCTTGTTTGTTTTTGCTTTTTGTTCCAGTTCACAGCTGCTGTTTCGTTACTGTGTCTGGAAAGCTTTTGTGATCGGAAATTGCCACTCTGGTGTTATGAGTTAATGCTAGAGTCTTAAAGTAATTTCTGGATGGTGTTTTGATAGGGTTTTCAGCTGACCATGAAAGTGCCCTTTCTGTCTTTCTGCTATCTAGTAAGCGGACCTCGATTTTGCTAAACCTATTTTCATACTACGTTTGTCATTTCGTCTTAAATCACCGCCAATATATGTGGGGGCCTCTGTCTGCCTTTTGGGGAAATTTCTCTAGAGGTGAGCCAGGACTGTATTTTCCTCTGCCAGGATTAGTTAGTTCTCCGGCTGGCGCTGGGCATCTAGGGAAAAAAAAAAAACGTAGGCATGCTACCCGGCTACTTCTAGTTGTGCGGCAGGTTTTAGTTCATGGTCAGTATAGTTTCCATCTTCCAAGAGCTAGTTCTCATATATGCTGGGCTATGTTCTCTCGCCATTGAGAATCATGACACCTAACACAATAAAATGGGCTGGCTGTAGGCACTTTATAATTGGTTCCAGGGGTACACGGGCAGCAGTGGTCTGGTCAGTGGAGGCCTAGTGGAAGGAGGGACCGCAGACAGGCTTCGAAGGCCTAACACAATAAAATGGGCTGGCTGTAGGCACTTTATAATTGGTTCCAGGGGTACACGGGCAGCAGTGGTCTGGTCAGTGGAGGCCTAGTGGAAGGAGGGACCGCAGACAGGCTTCGAAGGCCTAACACAATAAAATGGGCTGGCTGTAGGCACTTTATAATTGGTTCCAGGGGTACACGGGCAGCAGTGGTCTGGTCAACGGAGGCCGATTGTAATGAGTGTCTGCCAGTTAGTAGTCAAAAACAACAATTAAATGTGAATGTCTCGCATTAAAACAAAGCAAAAACACTAAAGGGTGCAATCATTAGGTTCAGGGGTGGGACCCTGCGTTGTTTCAGACCTACTAATTTAGCGCAAAGTATTTACTGTGGTAAATAGAGGACACTGCCCCTGACTATGTTAAGTACCATGATACATGTCAACACAATGGTATTGTCAGTGGCAGGTATGGAAGGATGTCAGCGCATAGACTAAACATTGGTGGAAGTGTGAGAGATAACTGTGGAAGTGGTAGAGCAATGTTTGACCTGGGGGTGGGTGAACTCTCTTGTGGCCGGCTGTTATGACCCCAATGGCGAGGGTCTCAGAGATATCAGCAAGTCTGTGAAGTACAAAAATCCAGCTCATAGGGCAGTGGTAACTGGGTTGACCATATATCTACTCCTAACGCCAACACTAGAAGTAGCCGGGGAACATGCCTACGTTGGTCGCTAGATGTCTCGTGCCAGCCGGAGAGCTAACTACCCCTAGAAGAGGAAAACAAAGACCTCTCTTGCCTCCAGAGAAAAGACCCCAAAAGTTGGATACAAGCCCCCCACAAATAATAACGGTGAGGTAAGAGGAAATGACAAACACAGAGATGAACTAGGTTTAGCAAAGAGAGGCCCACTTACTAATAGCAGAATGTAGAAGATAACTTATATGGTCAACAAAAACCCTATCAAAAATCCACGCTGGAGATTCAAGAACCCCCGAACCATCTAACGGCCTGGGGGGAGAACACCAGCCACCCTAGAGCTTCCAGCAAGGTCAGGATACAGATTATATACAAGCTGGACAAAAAATGCAAACAAAAACGAATAGGAAAAAGCAAGAAAGCAGACTTAGCTTAATCAAGCAGGAACCAGGATCAGTAGACAAGAGCACTACAGATTAGCTCTGATATCAACGTTGCCAGGCATTGAACTGAAGGTCCAGGGAGCTTATATAGCAACACCCCTGACCTAACGACCCAGGTGAGCATACAAGGGATGACAGACCTACCCAGAGTAAAATCACTAGTAGCCACTAGAGGGAGCCAAAAGGTAAATTCACAACAGCCGGCGGTACAGGCCCAGGGCCCCTCATGTTACAACAGTGTGTCTGACGTTGGGTGCGCACCACCACCGCCAGAGACACTTTATTGTACTATGAGGGACCCAGTAGCAATGCCGTCGACCAAAAGCGAGCACACCCACCTCTTCAGACAAACAGCAGTCTCACGGGTGCTTGCGCCAAGTCGCGATACCACGGCCCCGTGTGGGGAGTTTGGCCATTTAGGGAGGTGTAAACATGTCGTATGCTGGACAATCAGCTGCAGAAAATTAGACATTAGAAAAGTAATTCACAGTAGTCCACAGGCAAGAGCTTTTCATAGGAAAGCTAGGTGTCGGCCGGGCAAGGTGGGGCAAAAGATTTTGAAATCCAGTTGTGGTTCATTTTTAATGAATGTTAGATCATCAACATTTTGGGTAGCCAGACGAGTCCTTTTTTCGGTTAATATTGAACCTGCAGCACTGAATACTCTTTCTGATAGGACACTTGCTGCCGGGCAAGCAAGCTCCTGCAATGCATATTCTGCCAATTCTGGCCAGGTGTCTAATTTTGATGCCCAGTAATCAAATGGGAATGGCGGTTTAGGGATAACATCGATAAGGGATGAAAAATAGTTAGTAACCATACTGGACAAATGTTGTCGCCTGTCACTTTCAATTGATGCAGCAGTACCTGTCCTGTCTGCGGTCATAGCAAAATCACTCCACAACCTGGTCAGAAAACCCCTCTGTCCAATGTCACTTCTGATGTGTGCACCCCTAACACTCCTAGTCTGCTGCCCCCTGGAGCTCGTGTGAGAACGATCACGTGCGCTGTGTGCTGGGAATGCCTGAAGCAAACGGTCAACAAGAGTTGATTGTTTGGTTGCTAATATTAGTTCCAAGTTCTCATGTGGCATAATATTTTGCAATTTGCCTTTATAGCGTGGATCAAGGAGGCAGGCCAACCAGTAATCGTCATCGTTCATCATTTTCGTAATGCGTGTGTCCCTTTTTAGGATACGTAAGGCATAATCCGCCATGTGGGCCAAAGTTCCAGTTGTCAAATCTCCGGTTGTGATTGGTTGAGGGGCAGTTTCAGGCAAATCTACGTCACTTGTGTCCCTCAAAAAACCAGAACCCGGCCTTGCCACGCAACCAATTTCCAGTGCCCCCGGGAAAGCTTCCGCATTAAAAATATACTCATCCCCATCATCCTCCTCGTCCTCCACCTCCTCTTCGCCCGCTACCTCGTCCTGTACACTGCCCTGACCAGACAATGGCTGACTGTCATCAAGGCTTTCCTCTTCCTCTGGTGCAGACGCCTGATCCTTTATGTGCGTCAAACTTTGCCGCATTAGGGGGATGCTCATGCTTACTATGGCGTTGTCTGCACTAGCCAGCCGTGTGCATTCCTCAAAACACTGAAGGACTTGACACATGTCTTGTATCTTCGACCACTGCACACCTGACAACTCCATGTCTGCCATCCTACTGCCTGCCCGTGTATGTGTATCCTCCCACAAAAACATAACAGCCCGCCTCTGTTGGCACAGTCTCTGAAGCATGTGCAGTGTTGAGTTCCACCTTGTTGCAACGTCTATGATTAGGCGATGCTGGGGAAGGTTCAAAGACCGCTGATAGGTCTGCATACGGCTGGAGTGTACAGGCGAACGTCGGATATGTGAGCAAAGTCCACGCACTTTGAGGAGCAGGTCGGAGAACCCAGGATAAGTTTTCAATAAGCACTGCACCACCAGGTTTAAGGTGTGAGCCAGGCAAGGAATGTGTTTCAGTTGGGAAAGGGAGATGGCAGCCATGAAATTCCTTCCGTTATCACTCACTACCTTGCCTGCCTCAAGATCTACTGTGCCCAGCCACGACTGCGTTTCTTGTTGCAAGAACTCGGACAGAACTTCCGTGGTGTGTCTGTTGTCGCCCAAACACTTCATAGCCAATACAGCCTGCTGACGCTTGCCAGTAGCTGGCCCATAATGGGACAACTGGTGTGCAACAGTGTCATCTGCCGATGGAGTGGTTGGCCGACTGCGGTCTGTGGAAGAGCTGTAGCTTCTGTGCAGGAGGACGAGGAGGAGGAGGAGGAGGGGGTGCGAACGCCTACAGCCAACTGTTTCCTAGACCGTGGGCTAGGCACAACTGTCCCGAAATTGATGTCCCCTGTGGACCCTGCATCCACCACATTCACCCAGTGTGCCGTGATGGACACATAACGTCCCTGGCCATGCCTACTGGTCCATGCATCTGTAGTCAGGTGCACCTTTGTACTCACAGATTGCCTGAGTGCATGGACGATGCGCTGTTTAACATGCTGGAGCAGGGCTGGGATGGCTTTTCTGGAAAAAAAGTGTCGACTGGGTAGCTCGTATCGTGGTTCAGCGTACTCCATCAGGGCTTTGAAAGCTTCGCTTTCAACTAACCGGTAGGGCATCATCTCTAACGAGATTAGTCTAGCTATGTGGGCGTTAAAACCCTGTGTACGCGGATGCGAGGATACGTACTTCCTTTTTCTAACCAGAGTCTCATGTAGGGTGAGCTGGACTGGAGAGCTGGAGATCGTGGAACTTTCGGGTGTGCCGGTGTACATGGCAGACTGAGAGACGGTTGGAGACGGTATTGTTTCCGCCGGTGCCCTAGCTGCAATATTTCCTCCTACAAAACTGGTGATTCCCTGACCCTGACTGCTTTTGGCTGGCAAAGAAACCTGCACAGATACTGCCGGTGGTGCGGAAAATGGTGGCCTTACAGTGACGGAAGGGATGTTGCGTTGCTGACTAGCTTCATTGGCCGAGGGTGCTACAACCTTAAGGGACGTTTGGTAGTTAGTCCAGGCTTGAAAATGCATGGTGGTTAAGTGTCTATGCATGCAACTAGTATTTAGACTTTTCAGATTCTGACCTCTGCTTAAGCTAGTTGAACATTTTTGACAGATGACTTTGCGCTGATCAATTGGATGTTGTTTAAAAAAATGCCAGACTGCACTCTTCCTAGCATCGGATCCCTTTTCAGGGATTGCAGACTGAGCTTTAACCGGATGGCCACGCTGTCCTCCAACAGGTTTTGGCTTTGACATGCGTTTTGGGCCAGATACGGGCCCGGCAGATGGAACCTGTTGCGATGTTGATGCCTGCTGCGGCCCCTCCTCCACCTCCGCTTCTGAACTACTGCCGCCTGCACCCTGTTCCCCCAATGGCTGCCAATCGGGGTCAACAACTGGGTCATCTATTACCTCCTCTTCGAGCTCGTGTGCAACTTCGTCTGTGTCACTGTGTCGGTCGGTGGTATAGCGTTCGTGGCGGGGCAACATAGTCTCATCAGGGTCTGATTGTGGATCAGTACCCTGAGAGGGCAATGTGGTGGTCTGAGTCAAAGGAGCAGCATAGTACTCTGGCTGTGGCTGTGCATCAGTGCACTCCATGTCAGAATCTACTTGTAATGGGCATGGCCTGTTAAGTGTTTCACTTTCTAAGCCAGGGACGGTATGTGTAAAGAGCTCCATGGAGTAACCCGTTGTGTCGCCTGCTGCATCCTTCTCTCTTGTTGTAGTTTTTGCTGAAGAGGACAAGGAAGTGACTTGTCCCTGACCGTGAACATCCACAAGCGACGCGCTGCTTTTACATTTACCAGTTTCAGAAGAGGAGGCAAAAGAGCTAGAGGCTGAGTCTGCAATGTAAGCCAAAACTTGCTGTTGCTGCTCCGCCTTTAAAAGCGGTTTTCCTACTCCCAGAAAAGAGAGCGTTCGAGGCCTTGTGTAGCCAGACGACGAAACTGGCTCCACAGCTCCAGACTTAGGTGGAATATTTTTATCCCCACGACCACCTGATGCTCCACTACCACTACCATCATTACCAGCTGACAATGAACGCCCACGGCCACGACGACCTCTTGCACCAGACTTCCTCATTGTTTTAAAAACTTAACCAAAGTAACTTTATTTGTTGCTGTCAAACAACTTACACGGTGAGCTATAACTTCAGTATGATTTCAATATCCCTTAACAGGTTGGTGAGACCACAAGGAAAATCAGGCACAATGTTACACACTCTGTTTTCTGTGGCACCAAATCACAGAGATGCCACACACGCAGGACTGTCACTCAAGCACAAATGTCAATATTAATCTCCCACTGTTTTATTTTTTTTTCTTTTTCAGGGAGACTTTAGAAACCAAATAATAAAAAATAAATAGGCTTTCTATGGCCCACTGAGTGAGAGATGGCACACACAGGTGTCAGGAGTGGCACACAAGCAGAAAGAGCAATATTAATCTCCCACTGTTTTCTTTTTTTTTTCTTTTTCAGGGAGACTTTAGAAACCAAATAATAAAAAATAAATAGGCTTTCTATGGCCCACTGAGTGAGAGATGGCACACACAGGAGTCAGGAGTGGCACACAAGCAGAAAGGGCAATATTAATCTCCCACTGTTTTAATTTTTTTTTTCTTTTTCAGGGAGACTTTAGAAACCAAATAATAAAAAAACAAGGGCTTTCTATGGCCCACTGAGTGAGAGATGGCACACACAGGAGTCAGGAGTGGCACACAAGCAGAAAGGGCAATATTAATCTCCCACTGTTTTCTTTTTTTTTTTCTTTTTCAGGGAGACTTTAGAAACCAAATAATAAAAAATAAATAGGCTTTCTATGGCCCACTGAGTGAGAGATGGCACACACAGGAGTCAGGAGTGGCACACAAGCAGAAAGGGCAATATTAATCTCCCACTGTTTTATTTTTTTTTATTTTTCAGGGAGACTTTAGAAACCAAATAATAAAAAATAAATAGGCTTTCTATGGCCCACTGAGTGAGAGATGGCACACACAGGAGTCAGGAGTGGCACACAAGCAGAAAGGGCAATATTAATCTCCCACTGTTTTAATTTTTTTTTCTTTTTCAGGGAGACTTTAGAAACCAAATAATAAAAAAACAAAGGCTTTCTATGGCCCACTGAGTGAGAGATGGCACACACAGGAGTCAGGAGTGGCACACAAGCAGAAAGGGCAATATTAATCTCCCACTGTTTTCTTTTTTTTTTCTTTTTCAGGGAGACTTTAGAAACCAAGTAATAAAAAATAAATAGGCTTTCTATGGCCCACTGAGTGAGAGATGGCACACACAGGAGTCAGGAGTGGCACACAAGCAGAAAGGGCAATATTAATCTCCCACTGTTTTCTTTTTTTTTTCTTTTTCAGGGAGACTTTAGAAACCAAATAATAAAAAATAAATAGGCTTTCTATGGCCCACTGAGTGAGAGATGGCACACACAGGAGTCAGGAGTGGCACACAAGCAGAAAGGGCAATATTAATCTCCCACTGTTTTAATTTTTTTTTCTTTTTCAGGGAGACTTTAGAAACCAAATAATAAAAAAAACAAAGGCTTTCTATGGCCCACTGAGTGAGAGATGGCACACACAGGAGTCAGGAGTGGCACACAAGCAGAAAGGGCAATATTAATCTCCCACTGTTTTCTTTTTTTTTTCTTTTTCAGGGAGACTTTAGAAACCAAATAATAAAAAATAAATAGGCTTTCTATGGCCCACTGAGAGATGGCACACACAGGAGTCAGGAGTGGCACACAAGCAGAAAGGGCAATATTAATCTCCCACTGTTTTATTTTTTTTTCTTTTTCAGGGAGACTTTAGAAACCAAATAATAAAAAATAAATAGGCTTTCTATGGCCCACTGATTGAGAGATGGCACACACAGGAGTCAGGAGTGGCACACAAGCAGAAAGGGCAATATTAATCTCCCACTGTTTTATTTTTTTTTCTTTTTCAGGGAGACTTTAGAAACCAAATAATAAAAAATAAATAGGCTTTCTATGGCCCACTGAGTGAGAGATGGCACACACAGGAGTCAGGAGTGGCACACAAGCAGAAAGGGCAATATTAATCTCCCACTGTTTTAATTTTTTTTTCTTTTTCAGGGAGACTTTAGAAACCAAATATTAAAAAAAACAAAGGCTTTCTATGGCCCACTGAGTGAGAGATGGCACACACAGGAGTCAGGAGTGGCACACAAGCAGAAAGGGCAATATTAATCTCCCACTGTTTTATTTTTTTTTTCTTTTTCAGGGAGACTTTAGAAACCAAATAATAAAAAATAAATAGGCTTTCTATGGCCCACTGAGTGAGAGATGGCACACACAGGAGTCCGGAGTGGCACACAAGCAGAAAGGGCAATATTAATCTCCCACTGATTGATGTAGTGATTTTTTTTCAGGTAGATTTTAGAACCCAAATCAAGCAAAAAAATAAATAGGCTTTCTATGGCCCACTGAGTGAGAGATGGCACACACAGGAGTCAGGAGTGGCACACAAGCCCTGACTGAGGCCAATATTTTTCTCCCACTGATTGATGTAGTGATTTTTTTTAAGGTAGATTTTAGAACCCAAATCAAGCAAAAAAATTAATAGGCTTTCTATGGCCCACTGAGTGAGAGATGGCACACACAGGAGTCAGGAGTGGCACACAAGCCCTGACTGAGGCCAATATTTTTCTCCCACTGATTGATGTAGTGATTTTTTTTAAGGTAGATTTTAGAACCCAAATCAAGCAAAAAAATTAATAGGCTTTCTATGGCCCACTGAGTGAGCGATGGCACACACAGGAGTCAGGAGTGGCACACAAGCCCTGAGGCCAATATTTTTCTCCCACTGATTGATGTAGTGTTTTTTTTCAGGTAGATTTTAGAACCCAAATCAAGCAAAAAAAATTAATAGGCTTTCTATGGCCCACTGAGTGAGAGATGGCACACACAGGAGTCAGGAGTGGCACACAAGCAGAAAGGGCAATATTAATCTCCCACTGATTGATGTAGTGATTTTTTTTCAGGTAGATTTTAGAACCCAAATCAAGCAAAAAAATAAATAGGCTTTCTATGGCCCACTGAGTGAGAGATGGCACACACAGGGATGGCACTCTAGCAGAAATGCCAATCTTAATCTCCCACAAAAAAAAAAAAAAAAACAGGGACTGTCCTACAATTACTATCTCCCTGCAGTAATCTCAGCCAGGTATGGCAGGCAGCAATAAGGAGTGGACTGATGCACAAATTAAATAAAAAGTGTGGACAAACAAAAAAGATAGCTGTGCAGAAAGGAAGGAACAAGAGGATATGTGCTTTGAAAAAAGCAGTTGGTTTGCACAGTGGCGTACACACAGCAATACAGCTATCTGGGAGCCTTCTAGGGCAGCCCAACGAGCTACAGCGCTGAGAGAAAAAAAAATGTAGCTTCCACTGTCCCTGCACACCGAAGGTGGTGTTGGACAGTGGAAATCGCTACAGCACAAGCGGTTTGGTGGTTAATGGACCCTGCCTAACGCTCTCCCTGCTTCTAATGAAGCGGCAGCAACCTCTCCCTAAGCTCAGATCAGCAGCAGTGAGATGGCGGTCGGCGGGAACGCCCCTTTATAGCCCCTGTGACGCCGCAGACAGCAAGCCAATCACTGCAATGCCCTTCTCTAAGATGGTGGGGACCAGGACCTATGTTATCACGCTGCCCACACTCTGCGTTCACCTTCATTGGCTGAGAAATGGCGCTTTTCGCGTCATTGAAACGCGACTTTGGCGCGAAAGTCGCGTACCGCATGGCCGATGCAATGCTGGGATCGGCTCGGTTTCATGAGACGCCGACTTTGCCAAAAGTCGGCGACTTTTGAAAATGAACGACCCGTTTCGCTCAACCCTAGCTGTAACACCTGCCTGACATGATCTAAATGAGCATCACGGTCGCAAGAATATATGAGGATGTCATCTAGGTACACGATAACGAATTTCCCCAAAACATGCGAGAACACATCATTGATGAAATGTTGGAACACTGCAGGTGCGTTAGTCAACCCAAAAGGCATCACCAAATTTTCAAAATGACCCTCAGGGGTATTAAAAGCCGTCTTCCACTCATCACCTTGACGGACTCTTATGAGGTTGTACGCCCCCCCTGAGGTCAAGCTTGGTAAACCACTTAGCACCCGCCACCTGGTTGAACAAATCTGGTATCAGTGGCATCGGGTATGGATCACGAACCGTAATCTGGTTCAACTCCCTGAAATCCAAACACGGGCGTAATCCGCCATCTTTCTTCTTCACGAAGAAGAACCCTGCTGCCACCGGCGAGGATGACGGCCTGATGTTCCCTTTGCTCAAGCTTTCAGCAATATAATCTTTTAACGCTTGTCTCTCCGGACCGGAGATGTTAAACATCCTTGCTTTAGGCAACTTGGCCCCTGGTTTAAACATGATAGAACAGTCATAGGGACGATGTGGCGGCAACTCTGAACAACCCTTTTCAGAGAACACATCCACAAAATCCAGAAGTGAGTCCGGAACGCTTGAAGTCACCGCAGCCACACATGCGGCCAGGCAATTCTCCTGGCAGAACTCGCTCCACTGAATTATGTCCTGAGTTTTCCAGTCAATTACCGGGTTGTGCATGGACAACCAAGGAAAACCCCAAACCACCTGAGCAGGAAGATTCCTGAGCACCTTACATGTAACCCGCTCGGAATGTAGAACCCCAATGTGGAGTTTCACCTCAGCCACAAATTCAGTAATCTCCCCCTGAGAGAGAGGAGCAGCATTGATGGTGACCACACGGATAGGATGAGACAGTTTTTCAATCCTAAAACCTGCTGTGCGCGCAAACTCCTCATCAATGAGATTTGTGGCTGAACCACCATTCACAAAAACAGTAATTGGCAGCTCACTGCCAGCGATAAAAACCTTAGCAGGGAGCATGCATTGAGAAACCACCATGGAGGATATACATAAGCTCAGATTGGTCTCCTCCACCCCATCTGAGCTTAGAAATTTTCCGCCGTTGCGTTTTTCTTAGACAGCAGAGGACAGATGTTAATAAAATGACCAGTTTTACCACAGTAAAAACAGGCTCCCTGCTTCCTGAGCTCAGGGGCTCGATTCTTAACATGTGATACCCCTGCGATTTGCATAGGTTCCATGGGCTCACCTGCAGCAACCTCACGTGAACCCAAACCCTCTCCCATAGGCGGTGTTTCATGCTCCCCCTGACGCAAACGGCGATCAATGCGGACAACCAGACTTATAGCGGAATCTAGAGAAGCAGGAGTCTTGTACATCAGAAGAGCTTTTTTAACCCTTCCAGAAACCCCATGAATAAACTGACTCCGCAATGCTGGATCATTCCATTGTGTATCGATCGCCCAGCGACAAAATTCAGAACAGTAATCCTCTGCAACTCGCTCCCCCTGACGAATAGTGTGTATCTTAGATTCTGCTAGAGCCATTCTGTCAGGTTCATCATAGATTTTCCCAAGAGAAGAAAAGAAACACTCCACAGAGTCAAATGCAGCAGAATCAGATGGCAAAGAAAACGCCCATGCTTGGGGATCCCCGCTTAACAATGACAACACCAGGCCCACACGCTGAGCCTCATTACCCGAGGAGATCGGGCGCATACGGAAATATAGTTTGCAAGCTTCACGAAAAGAAACAAATTTACTGCGTTCCCCAGCAAATTTTTCAGGCAAAGGGAATTTAGGCTAAGCACCCCTTCCTGTCGCTTCAGTTTGCACATTAGATACTGCTAGTCCCTGTTGCTGAACTGCCCCCCTCAACTCAGTGACCTGTAGGGACAGCGCCTCCAACTGGCGGGTTATGGAAGTCATGGGATCCATGACAAGAGAAAAAAACAGAGAAACCCCTTTTTTTTTTTTGTTGTTGTTGTTGGGCCAATTATAATGTCACGGGGAGACTAGGTGAGCAAGAGCTAATAACCCGGGCCCCTGCAATTTCCCTCAGACTAGGGAAATCCTGACTGACCCTCTACCTAGAGTTTACACTGATGGTATGCATGTCTAGGCCTCGACCCTCGCCCTGTCTCCTGTTTCAACCCTAGGCTGACACCAACCGCCCACCAACCAGTGAAGAGGTAATACACCAATACCCACAGTTAGCACACACAAGGATAAAGGAAAATATACACCACGCTGCAGTCACTCAGCAATACACTATAAATGTGCAGGGCAAAATAAATACAAATATAGGAAGGAGTAAATAAGACTAAGGAAAATACACCACCAGCAACGAATCTCCAACAACCAGCTCTCCTCTCCGGACCGAGATAACAACGCACAAGACAGAAGCTATAATCGGCGACGCCCAATGATCCGGAGAACTATTTAAAGGCCATGGGCATGGCCCAGCTTCCAATCTGAGGATCAGGTAAATTAACCCTGGAACAGCTGGACAAAACCTAGCCAACGCCAATGAGCAAATAGTGGTCAAAAGCGGAATTACCGCTGTCTGTCGAACGACCTGGTCTGAACAGCGTCCGACATGACAGTTCCGGGACATAGTGCGCCGGTGCATGCCCCATCTAGACCCGTAGAAGCACGGCAGCGCGAAACGGCCGTCGTCTTTTGGATCCACTGTTCTCTCTATATGGTCCTGCTATTTATATGATGCCAGAATAAAGACTAAAAAATGTTTGCGGAGGGTGAGTGATCTTCTTCTTCTATACCAGTATATCTTTTGCGTTAAAAACCCTGATGTTTATTATTATTATTGTTTGACTAACCGTTCCAAGAACTCCGACAATGTTGGCGACTATTTACGCTTAGAAATCCCAATATAAATAATTGAAATTGACTCCGGTAGGAATTTAAACTGAAATAACATTAGAAATTTTAGTGGTAATCACCTACCTTTTAAATCAGAAAAACTGGGAAAAGTGGGGCATCAAATTAATTTCAGATATATTTCTAGATCATGACAAAAATCTTTCTCCCTTTTATCTCTTGCAAGAAAAATTAAAATTTGATTACAATGATTTTGTCCCTTACCTAGATATAAAGAGATACTTTCATAATTTTAACAAAAGAAACAATTTCCAAAGGATCAATTTACCAACAGTGATCTTCCCCTTACTAATGAGATTTTTTTACAATTCAAATTTAGTGTCTAAATTATATGTAAAAATCAGTTTTGATATTTTATATTCCTTTTTTTGGTTAGTCTTTACTAGAGATGTATAACATCAATAGGAACCTTCTGTCCTTGTATAAAAAAAACCCAGGGAATAAAAAAGGGGAAACTACAATGAACACCAAAAAAAGAAAAACTAATTCCCCAAAATGGGTTAAAAATACTTTTTTTTATTATTACACGATGTCATGAATACAATATAGTCATCAGAATTATCCAATAAATATAACACAAAGGGGATCCACAAATACAGGAACAAGAATAGAAGTGGGACACCTGGACACCTGGAAATAGCAAAGAACAGCACAATCTAAATATAAATTATCTGCTATCAAAGGGATAAAATCCGTTCAAAAATATGAAATATCAAATAGCATTATAAATAAAGTGCTTGTGCAAGAGATATATTAAAGCCAGAGATAGGTTAAGATATCCAACTATATCCCTTTAGATAGCAGAGACCCAAATGGAGTACAATATCACATGATTCGGACCAAAGGTCCTGTAGATGTTGTCAAAACACAAATAATACATGACAAAAAAGTCACAGTGAAGCAATGCATGTTTACCTTAAAGATATATCGGTATCCAGGTGCCCACCACACCCGACGCACGTTTCACTCTGGGAGCTTCGTCCAAAGGTACTAGAGATGATCAAATATTTTAACATTTGGAATCTCCAGTGTAATAGAGGCAATGTTCATGGTCACCTAGCAGCTCTAAAAATTGTTACCACTAACAGGTTTTGAGCCAGATACACGGTTTCTAGTTCCCAGGAGTTGCCCTAGCCTCTACCCTTTAATCTCTATACAGGGATCTAGACTTAACAGGTATCCTTATGCTGGGGCCACAGAGTTAGCTGCTATTTGGTACTGTGAACTGATGAACTGTAAACTGTGAACTGGTCTGGTAGCTTTGTCAGAATCAGGATCTCAGTACAGGGACAAGGCAGGAGAGTATTAAAAAAAATCGAGCCGAGGTCAAAATTAGGAATGTCTACTGGGAAATGAAGCAGGATACCAAAATGTTCACTAGAGTTAGTCAAATTATAACGGGCCATGAACAGCAGGTTTTCAGTAGCTTATATAGCTTGCAGCCCTATAGAGGCCAAACATGAGGTAGCAAACACTGTCAAAAGGTAATTCTTGATCACCCAGCATGGATGGAACAACAAACCCTCTAAAGGACAAAGAACTAGAGATGTCACTTCATGTCACCTTCAAAAAGAGTGCAGTGCCACCTGCCAACAGAAGAAGAGACAGGAAGGGCACGAAAATATATTGATATCACAGTCAGGTTGGACAAACTTAAAAAAAATGGATTTGCAGCGAATCGCAGTATTGCGAAGCCTCCAATTGCCCTAAAAAGACTTATGTAACACTCTGAATTGTTCTGGGACTCTATCTAACATGTTCAAGCTCCTTAACACAAGCAGAGCCTCAGTAATATCAAAGTAACCTAATCATAAAAAGAGACAGTAACTCAGTAGTGACCAACAACCTAGCTAATAACACAGTGCACTGACAGACTGTTGATGTATTTTTTTTTAATAAAAAATGGTCCAAAACATATCAGTTTTATTCATTTGAACGTTGATGGTGTTTCTGTCACAGGTAGCATCATCTTGCTGTGACTGAGAAGAATGATGTGTCATATATTCCTTAGCACCATCCATCTCCGTTCCACTAATATACTTGCCAGAGCCAAAGAGGCCAATTGTAGCTTGTGCATGGTAGCATTACTGACAAAATGGCTGGTGCCATTGGTGGTGGTCGTGCTGCTGGTGGCTGCTACATTTTTAGCCATAGTATGGGTTTTATTTTCTTTCCCACTACCCGTCCATTGACATTGTCATTTTTTCTTTTAGCATACATTTTGCGCAACAATATAATTAACTTTTGGCAAACTTTTCAAGCTCAGTTATTCAATCGTCGTCAAAAAAGATGGTTAAAAGAAATGCTAGGATAGATAGGTACTCATTTATTATTTATTTAACAGCCTTCAGCTCGATCTCGAGCCATGGCGACTTGATGGATGAACATTCTGTAGGAAGATCGGTCTTGTGCAAACCCAAATATGGTTTACATAGGTCCCCCAGGGTCTTGTTTACCATTATTTTGATTGAATCAAGCCATCAGGTTGTTGGTCTTCCTCTTCACCTTGTTATATCTATTCTTCTAACCATGATGTCCTTCTCCAGTGATTGCTCTCTTCATGATCCTTGCTTCGAGTGACATGTCTGGCTTAATTTGTTCAAAAAAATGATCTGTTTGTACTTCTTACCATCCATGGTATTGATAACATCCTTCTCCAGCACCACATTTCGAAGCCGTTGTTTCTTATTCTCTCTTGTTTCTTTATCATCCAGATTTTGCATACATATCTTACTACAGACCAAACATTGTACGAGCCGTTTCTTTATCGCCAGTGCAATGTTCGTCTATTTAAGGACCTTGTCTAGTGACATCATTGTTGATTTGCTCATAACTATTCTATTGATTTCCGGCGCTATTGCTGCATCTTGAGTGAACATTGATCTTAGTAGGTTGAAATTCTTTTTAACTTCCAGTTCGTTTCCGTATATCTCAATTGTGTCCTGCTCATACCGGCAGTAGTCAATATCTTTGTCTTCGTTGTATTGAGTAGGAGACCCATGTTCAGGTTTGCTTTCTTGACACTCCACAATAAGTCCATTATTCCATCTACGCTTGTTGCTATCAATGTTGTATCATCTGAGTATTGCAAAAAATGGCAGCATAAATGTGCTTACATGGTTGTCAAATTCCGTGGTGGTCCACAGTTCAAGTGCACACCTCGACGTGTGTTTTGGAACGAGTTCTGAAAAGCACGTCAGGGTGTGAGCCGCATTTGAACTGTAGACCATGAAGGTATTTTTCTGGTACCTCTATATGTGTCTTATGCATCAGTACTTACTGCACATATCGATCCCTGTCATGCAGGTCATGTGACGCCCTGTTGGCACCATGTATTCATTTGATTAATCCATGTGCACTTTATAACTACTTTGTTGATGGGTATGTGACAGTGGTACTAGCTGCCCATTATATGATCACCAAGTACTCTATCTTGGTTTTTCCATGTGCCTTCCACTCCTATATATACACATCCTTCATCCATTTTATTTCCATTCTGTGTATTATGTGGGCTATAAACACAGCCCCTTCCATTTAGCGGTAAGGGCTTATATGGTAGGTTATCCTTTTACCATGCTTACCTATATACTATTGCCTACTACATCAGCTTGCATGGTTCACAGAATGCATATAAAGTCACTGATCATGGTTTGAGTTTCCCAATTTTGGTTACACACTACCAGGTAGCTCTTTGGTGGCCACCTACCACTTTCACCTGTTTTTGAGATTTCTTATACATTCCCTCAGCATTGGGTGGGTCTTCTCGTATCTCATAGTGTGGGGCATGTTTGCAGGTCAACGTACATCGATACAACTTATGGTCTGGCTATATGTACTGCTCACTGAGTTATTAATTTTTTAAAAGCCAGCATATGACATATATAAATTGACTTGAACTTCCCTTGTGTGATCCTTGATTGTTGTTTTTTTTTTAAATCTTGTTTGTGCAATTAATTGTTTTACTTAAGTGCAGGTACTCGTTCGTTTGTAGTGCCACCAAATACCATTCTTTGTTCAATAAAGGTATTTTATCCTTCTATCTCATGTTCCGTACTTTTTTCTGGCCAAATGTTCAGAGTTCTTTATTGCATTGAAGGGGTTGCCTACCCTGTGCAAGTCTGCAGTCACTGCATGTGACTGCAGACTTGTGAGTCCTTACATCGTGTGCACTGTGAGGCTGTGAAGAGTCTCCAGTGTTGGTGCTAGGAGTGGCAGGCGTGTCCACAAGTATGTGATTCCCAGTGTCGTCTGTGTATTGAGCGAGGACGGACACGACTAGTCGGAATGAGGCTGAACATATGCAAATCAAATATTTTGGTCACCTGACCGCGTGCTCCCGACACTGGCGCTGGAGAATACTCGCAATTCACAAAGCACGCACTGTGAGGAGTCACAAGTCTGTAGTCTACAGTCAAAAAGGTTTAGTGTTTATTTCCTTCTATTCTCCTTCTGCACAACTGTGAAGCCAGTTTTCCTCCCCTTAATTATCTAACAATGCAGCTCCTCTATTGAGGGGAATCTTGCTGCAGGTCTTTTCCAACCAATCACGAAATGCGCAGAATAATAAAGGATGGGCCCTTACACCAAGCACAATATTGCAACCATATATTCAATCTTAGTGTTACATATGATTGTGTATGGTATAGGCAATATGATGGATACTGGAAATTATAGCTTGCAATGAATTTTCCAAACTAGTTTTTGTTATATCTTATCTTTACTGTCTTGTAGAAAATGAGAAAATAATATATTGTGATATGAGCTACTTCCCAAATCTACGTGCAGATCTGTTTACTGTCTGAGCATCCTTTGGGGAGGAGAGGAATGAGATTCTGGGATAGAAAGCTTTAGTAAACTGTGGCTAGTGAGGCAGATGTAGAGACTAAGAGACAAATGAGGTGAAACCGGAGAAATTTCATTTGTCAGAGAGGACGGAGGGAGAAATTGGAGAGAGGAGCAGGAAATGGAGCAAAGCCAGAGAGATTTACAGAGGCAGTAGCTTCACAAGAGGATGAGACTTTCATTAGCACATTCATGGGAAAACACTTATGGTGCTGACAGCTATAAAATAATAATAATCTATTTTGGGGGGTTCTGGTTGAAAGGGTTAACTTTCTTCAGACCGCAGTGTACATAGGAGGTAAAGTGAATGTTCTAAATCTATTTTCTACCCTTTCTGTTATATTGCAGAGTGACTCATTTTTGGGGTTCAAAAACAGTAGTTTTGATACTTTATTTATAATGTCCATTGTCTTTATATGACGCCTATATATTTTGAAATCCTTTTATATTAAAGGGGTTGCCTTGTTAAATGGGTAAAATTCAAGACCTAAGATAAAAACAAAATCAGCATAGACCCTATAATAAGTAAATAAGTAAAAAAAATAGTGCATGTAAATAACATAGGGTACTTAGATAAGTTGGCTTTTAGCCAACATAGGGTACTTTGTTGGCTAAAAGCCATCCCAGAGCGACAAGTGGTACCCAATAGGGACAGTAAGATCTCCAGTATTAAAACCTCACTTTGCATCAGCCAACTGATGGAGGCAGAGCAGGACTCTTCAGACACCTGACCATGGGAAGCTGAATAGATCAAATGCCTAGCTCAAAAAAGTGGAGCCACCTCCCTGTTTGTACAAAGTGCAGCAAACTACAACAAAACCAATTAAATGAGCCGAAACATTGTTTAGGCTACAGCAGTTACATCACGACAACAGCGCTGGAACCAATCACTGAGCTCAGCAGCCTGTGCCATCAGTCATTAGCTGAAGCACTGTCTACAGTGTGACAGACCTTCAGATATTTGTAGACAGCTATTAAGTCTCCTCTTAGCCTTCTTTTTTACAAGCTAAACATTTTCAGATCCTCGTAGGACATTCTCTGCAGTCCGCTCACCATCTTGGTAGCTCTTCTCTGAACTTGCTCCAGTTTTTAAATGTCTTTTTTACAGTATAGCGCCCAGAACAAGACACAATATTCCAGATGAGGTCTGACCAAAGAGGAGTAGAGGAAAATAATTACTTCATGTGATCTAAACGGTATGCTTCTGTTAATACATCCTAGAACTGTGTTTGCTTGTTTTTGCTGCTGCATCACACTGTTGACTCATGTGCAGTCTGAGATCTATTAGCATACTCAAGTCTTTTTCACACGTGCAGCTGTATTCTATAGATGTGATTTTCATTTTTCTTGCCCAGTTGTAGAATCTTGCATTACTCCCTGTTAAATACCCTTCTATTAGCCCCTGCCCATCGTTGAAGCTTATCTGAATCATTTCTCTGTCTTCTCTAATGTTAGTGTTGAAAAACACTGGGGCCAAGACAGGTCCTTGTCGTACCACACTTGAAACACTCTTCCAACTGGATGTGCAACCATTTATTACCACTCTGAGTACGAGCCCTGAGCCAGTTATGAATCCACCTAACCGTACTCTTGTCAATCCCACATTTGGTCACTTTTTCACTAAGAATAGCATGAGATGCTTTATCAAATGCTTTGCTGAAGTGAGATATACTATCTCTATCGCATTTCCCTGATCAACCCAGTCAGTGATTCTATCATAGAAGGAAATTAGATCAGTCTGGCATGATTTGTTTATAAACCCATGCTTGCTCTAGTTAATTACTGCATTTTATCCAAATATTTACATACATGTTGTTGAAAAATTTGTTCAAATCTCTTTTCTGCTATAGAAGTAAGGCTCACTGGCCTGTAATTTCCTGGCTCCATCTTCTCTTCTTTTTTGAAGGTAGTAACACAATTTGCATTTCTCCAATCTCCTGGGGCTTGTGTTCTCCAGGGTTTTTCGAAGATTCTGACTATTTGGTGAATAGCATTCCAAAAGGAAATGAGAGTCATTATATTCATTGAATCAGTCGCTCACATACAATTTAAAGATTGCGTGTCATCACAAAATCACTTACTATTTAAGTTCAATTATTTGTCAAATGTATTTTTGTAAAATAAAATTGATGTTTTTTTCACATCATGATCTGTATTATAAAATATTTATTTTGCAATTTTCACACTGACTAGCGGCGCTATTCTAGACTCATACCTCATACTTTCTGTTCTTTCAGGAAATCCACATGTACATTAGCAACAGTGAACTGACTTACACTCTATCTATTGTATTGAGGCAACTAAAGGATCATGTTCAAAGATCATTATGAAGAAAGGGAACAGGGGAGCTGTGACATTGCCTATTGTGACTGGTGCATCCCATGTTATTAGCTGTGCACAGAGGTGGTATCTGTCACTTTAGCCCTGACTGTGATGATAATGAGACTTCTGTAAAATCTTACGTGAAGAACTAGAATTATGAACCTAAATATTCCCATTGGCCAGTGAAAAAAATCACAAGATTTCTACTTTTCTAAATACTGATTGTGATATAAAAACAATTGCAACATTTGAAAAAATAAATACAAATAACAGTAGCAAGATTTAAATAATAGTTCATTTCTGATGATACATTCCTTTTAATAGATTATGGAATGGTGGCAGTGGGCTTGCTTAATTGTTACTGCTATGCATAGTTACGTAGGTTGTATGTTTGATATACTATATGATATACTATATGGGCAAAAATATTGAGACACACCTTTTTTTGAACAGGTTTTTCATGTTTTTAATTCAGGCCAGTTGCCACAAGTGTATAAAATCCAGTCCCTTGCCAAGCTACCTGCCATTGCTAATATTTGTGAAAGATTTGTTAGCATTGTAACTAGTCTGTGAAATTTACCCCTTCCTAAATATTCCACTATCAACTCTAAGGGCTATTATTGAAAAGTAGAAGCTTTTAAGAACCACAGAAACTCAACCCAAAAGTAGACTCCACGTAAAGTTACAGAGCAGGGTCACTTAATTAGGTGAATAGTACATAATACTCCCCAACAATCTGCCAACTCAATAACTGCAAAACTCCAGACCTCCTCTGGTATTAACATCAGCACACAATATGTGTACCTGGAGCTTCATGACATAGGTTTCGATGACCGAGCATCCCCATGTAAGCCTTATATCACTAAGCAAAAAGCATTGTATGGATTGGTGTAAAGCCGTCACCGCTGGACTCTGGAGCAGTGGAAACTTGTTCTGTGGTGTGACAAATCATTCTTCTCTATCTGGCATCTCATGGACGAGTCTTGTTTTGGCAAATTCCAGGAGAATGTTACCTGCCTTATTGTGCTGTGATAACTGTACAGTCTGATGGAGAAGTAATAAAACTATGGGGCTGTTTTTCAGGAAAGGCCTGAGCCACTTCTTTTCAGAAAAGGGAAATCTTGAGAGGACATTTTGAACAATTGCAGCTTCCAATATTCTGGGAACCAATGACTGACTGACAAATTTTAGTCTGGGATGCAAGTGTAAAGCAGTTGGGGTGCTTTTGAGACCTTCTTTGAGAATCTTATTGTAATATAGTGCATTGACCTGTGTTGTATGCTTTTTTATCTGTTCTGTAGCCTGCAGCACTTATCCTGTAGAAAGGGTTAACTGCCATATTGGGAGGAATTCAGTGGGTAGAGGAGCTCAGTTCCTGTTAGTTGTTGAAAGAAGATGGAATATTTTGTGGACCACTATTGATTAAGGCTGTTGTGTGTGGAGAAGAGAAAAGTTTATATCCTGGTAGCAAGTTCTGAGGAGTTTAAGTATCAAGTGGCTGAAGTAATCCTACATATCAGGCAAGTGAGGGCCTACAGCAAGTATGATCTATACTAGATATGAACGTTCAAGTGTAGCCAGACCTGAGGGTCTAGCTGAAGACTGGCCAGGCTGAGACACGCCTATGGAGTTGCAGGAGATGTAAACACTTACACACTTATGGAAATGTAGAGCAGCACCCTCATACAGGTGGCCCACATAAATCAGAAGTTGAGAATAGTTGTGAGGGGCCGCCCGTAGCGATCCACCTCGACTTGTGCAGCCCTCACAAGAATGGAAGATGGAGGCCCTCAAAGTAACGTGAGCTTTCAGTGTAATATCAGAAACGTGCCATCACTCGTAACTGTCAAGCTTATAATAATAATAATAATTTTTATTTATATAGCACCAACATATTCTGCAGCACTTTACAATTAGCGGGGACATGTACAGACAATAAATTCAACACAAGTTAAGACCATTTAAACAGTGACATTGGGGTGAGGTCCCTGCTAGCAAGCTTACAACCTACAAGAAATGGGGGGGGACACAATAGGTGAAAAGTGCTTGTTATTTCAGGCCTGGCAATTATAATAAATAGGGATTTTCATACAAAGCTGCATGATCCGGTCATCAGCCCGTGTGTTTAAGTGCAATAGTCAAGTATCAAGTGCAGTTATCATGTGCATGGAGGGTGTGGAGACAGATGAATAGTAGGGTGCAGATTCAGAATAATATTTGGAAGGAGGGAACAGGGCAAAGTTAGTTTACTGAGTAGTTGATGTGGTAGGCTTGTTTGAAGAGATGGGTTTTTAGAGCGCGCTTGAATAGGTCGGGGCTAGGTATCAGTCTGATCGTCTGGGGAAGTGCATTCCAGAGAGCTGGCGCAGCACGAGAGAAGTCTTGGAGACGGAGGTGCGAGGTTCGGATTACGGGGGATGTTAGTCTTAGGTCATTTGTAGAACGGAGGGCATGTGTAGGGCGATAGACGGAGATGAGAGAGGAGATATAAGGCGGTGCAGAACTGTGGAGAGCTTTGTGGGTGAGAGAGATGAGTTTATACTGGACCCTGTAGCGAATGGGTAGCCAGTGTCGAAGCTTATACTTCTGATCTGTGCAGAATATGTATTGTTTATGTGCCATGCCTGCTACTGGATGTACATATGGTTTCCCAGTTAGTTATAAAGAAAGCTTATTGTCGTACTCTCATCTCTCTCATTCACCCCAACTTCATTGGGTCCTGTCATGCCTTATCAAGTGGCAGTGTACGGTCTGCAGTTATGCGTACGAGAGATAACAGCAAGCGCACACAGCCAGACTCCTTTTTCTGTGGCATTCCAGGGCAGCGACCCTCGGCCGGGGTGTCTATCGGCATTACAAAAGCATGAATCTCTGGCCTAGGAGTGGCGGTCCATCCTTAGCCTTGGGACTCATGTGGCGCTCGGCATCTGTACAGTGCATCCGAGGTGCGGCTACTAAGAAGGTGATTAATTAAACTCACAGCTTCTTTCTACTGTATCAATAAAAATTAAATAAATTAATTACAAGTGGCGTAATTATTTTTAATATCTGCACAGTTTCTGAAAACCTATGCAAAAAAAATTGCAATTAATTTCTAATGATACAGTGAAAAAAAGCTGCAGCTTGAATTGACTTTTTAGCAAGCACACCTCAGACACTGCGCTACATACATTGAATGTTACATGAGCCTCCAGTTTTGAATCGCATGCCCCCTTGCAGTAATTCCAACCTTGAAGTAAAATATTTCATAATCTCTCTTATAATATAACACCCCCCATGCAGTAATGAGCTCCCCTCGCACCGGAACCTCTGCCATGGTTGTATGTAAAGTTTCTGCACCTTTATTTGTAATATCTTAATGTGCAGAGTGAAACATAATGTTAGACTAGGATTCAGATCAAACAGTGGCTTAAGCAATACAGCACTTTTTGTGTACAGCGGCCACTAATACAGTAGTATGAGAAATGGCGGCACTTTGCATATCATGTACTACCATGAAGTTGAAAACATTAATAATGTAGTAGGCATGACGATGCGTTGACAATTGCTATATCTGTAAATTGGACCCACTTTAAATTTACTTCAATAGAATGCATGTTCATTTTTGTAGCTATTGTTAACATAGAATAGCATTAAAAGAACTTGATACCTGACATTAACTTGACAGATTCTTAGAGAAAATGGAATCAATCAGGCAAATTGTAACTGATAACAATGGATCTGTCATATCTACCATGGCTTATGTGTAAAAGAAAACATTGTCAGGGTGAGCAGAGCCCTAGGCTCTGTTCACATCACATGTCTTTGTTTAACATATACATAGCAAAAAGCTCCCTATGCATTTGTTAACAGGAGTTTTGATGGATGCCTAACATTGGCCTCCACCACCCATAGGATGTCAGGTTGAGAAAGTTATATTTTTTACACTAGAATTATTGGGATGGAATAGTGTAGTCTCCTAGCCTGTTGCATGCTTTTTTTTTCTTGTGGCAGAAAAAAGTGTCGCCCCGTGGACACTGGCGCCATAAACACACTTCTTCAGATCCTTGTGTGAAATTTGGTCCTGCTAGCTGGATAAATATCATATGGTCCATGCAGTATTGGTAGTAACTGCTTATAGAAATGATTCAAGGCTCTCAACAATGCCTGGCCTACTATGTCTACTGTATCACAGGTCGGGCACCATAATGTCTTCAAAACAAGCTCACAAGTTCCTTTATGGACTTAATCAGCACAGTGTAACAGTCAGAGGGGTGTCTTCAGCAGACAATGCCAGAAACAGCGGATTTCTACCCCTTGGTCTAGGGAGGATCAATTAGGGGGTTGTGTTTGCTAAGCCCAGGAGGGTTCTGCGTATGCGCCCGCAAAGGTCATGGAGCACGCAGTGATGTCATACCTCTCAAAGTGGGTCATGACCTTTGTAGATGTATTCACAGAACCCTCCTGAGTGTAGGAAACCCAGAGGCTTCGGACTATCAATCGCGGATTGAGGATTTCACCACTTCCAAAACCAAAAAGGACAGGAAGGGTCATGTTGAGTAGAGGAAAGGGGCCAAAAATATCAATATAAGATGTTTCAATTGCTCATATCCGAGCGTGACTGCATATTCCATAGATAATCTGTGGCAAGACTTGAAAACTGCTGTTCAAAGACATCTTCATCCAATCTCACTGAGCGTAGAGCGAATGTGCACAGAAGAATGGGCAAAAATGTCAGCCTCTAGATGTGCAAAGCTGGAAGAGACATGCCCAAAAAACTTGCAGGAGCAATGGCAGCGAAAGGTGGTCCTATAAAGTATTAACTCAAGAGGGGCTAAATGCGATTGCACAGGGGTGGACACAGACAGGTGGGGCCCCTGTGCAGGAAATGTGTCTGGGCCCCCCTCCTTTTAAGGCAACAAAGCCATCTATCTATATATATATATATATATATATATATACGGTATATATATATATATATATATATATATATATATATATACACACACACTAAGGGACTGTACTATACATAAGTGGGTACACTTATAGTAAGGGACTGTGTTAGACATAATAGTCTACAATAACGTTTCCTCCACCTTTCCCTGTTCCTAAATCCATTATAAATCCCACTTCCTCCCGTCCCAATCCCCCACACCCCTCATTGTCCGTCTCCCCCAGCATCCCATTATTGCCCTCTCCCCCACCTCTGTGATTGCCCTCTTCATGACCTCCATTATTGCCCATTCCACCAGCTCCATCATTGCCTCCTCCCCATCACACCATCATTGCCCTTTCCACTGCTACCATCATTGCCTTCTCCCCCACCACCCCATCATTACCCATCCCACCACCTCCATCATTTCCTACTCCCCCTCAACCCTCATTATTGCCCATTCACCACCTCCATCATTTCCTCCTCCCCCACCACCCCTGTCATTGCCCTCTCCATCAATCCAATCGTTGCTTTCCGCCCCATCATCCCCGTCATTGCTCTCTCTGGCAACCCAATCATTGCCCTCTGCCCCACCACTTCCCTCTCTGTCATCCCTATCATTGCCTTCTGCCCCATCACCCCCATCATTGCCCTCTTTGTCAACCCAATCAATGTTTTCTTCCCCATCATTGCCCTCTCTGTCAACCCAATCATTGCCTTCTGCCCCATCACTCCCTCATTGCCCTCTCCTCCACCTACACACAGACACACACAGCACAATTCACCTCCCTGCATACACACACACAGCACCATTAACCTCTCTGCACACACACACACACACACAGCACCATTCACCTCTCTGCATACACACACACAGCACCATTCACCTCTCTGCATACACACACAGACACACCTCACCTCACCTCTGCACACGGTATTCTGAAGCGCACCATCGCTGGCAGCTTCCTGTCTCGCACAGCCGTTGCGCTGAATGATTATGTCATTCGGCCACTGCTGTGTGAGCCATAACAGCTCCAGATCCAGGCTGGCGGGCATGCTGGGACTTCTGCTCCCTCGGGTATAGGGGGCCAGCTTATGCTCTGTCCCCCCAGTTATACAGCAGACGTCTAGTCCTCATTGCTTCACATCCGAACACCCCCCACCTTGGGGACGGACACACGCTCCTTACCTGCACCGGACTGCGCGGCTGGCACCTGGGGGCCCCGGTTGTTCTTGTGGTTGCCATGGTGTAAGGAGCAGCCGTGCAAACGGGCCTCTGAATTTCCCTGGATCTTGTGGCCCCGCACCCACAATGCGCGGAGGATTGTGGAAGGATCGTTCAGTCAGCACTCGCATTGCAGCAAGAAAAGGTGGGAAGTGAGAGCGAGACGGATCCATTCCCTGCAGCTCTGCTCCCATTCTCTGTTGTAGGTAGTGGAGCTGCAGGGATTGTTCCCTGCCCGCCGCACATGAGGGCGATCTGGCTAGGGGCCCCCAGACCCTTGGGGCCAGATAAACCCAGAGGTGTATCTAGCCTTTCCTGCACCCGGGGCAAAGGATCAGTTTGGTGCCCCCCCCCCAAACATCCCCCATTTGAACCTTAACTCTATTGAAACTGTATGACCAAGCCAAGGTAAATTCCTGAATCCCCATAATGTTAAAATAGATACCAATAAAAGTAAAATTAATTGAGACATCAGTAGGTTAAGTGTTTTTGAATATCCATATTGAATCAGGAGCCCCATATATCCCACATAAAGGTTAATAATAGCCCCATAAGATGCTCCATAGACACATTTGCCCAATATAGTGCTGCAGAAACGTTGATTATGGCCCCATAAGTTGCTCCATAAAGATATTTGCCCCATATAGTGCTGCAGAAATGTTGATTATGGTCCCATAAGATGCTCTATAAAGATTTTTGCCCCATATACTGATGCAGAAACGTTGATTATAGCCCCATAAGATGCTCCATAGAGACATTTGCCCCGTATAGTGCTGCAGAAATGTTGATTATGGCCCCATAAGATGCTCCATAAAGATATTTGCCCCATATAGTGCTGCATAAACGTTATGGCCCCATAAGATGCTCCATATAGACACTTGCCCCATATAATGCTGCACAAACATTATGGCCCCATAAGATGCTCCATACAGACACTTGCCCCCTTATAGTGCTGCACAAACGTTATGGCCCCATAAGATGCTCGATACAGACACTTGCCCCATATAGTGCTGCACAAACCTTATGGCCCCATAAGATGCTCTATACAGACACTTGCCCCAGATAGTGCTGCACAAACGTTATGGCCCCATAAGATGATCCATACAGACACTTACCCCATTTGCTGTTGCTGCGATAAAAAAATCACATACCCACCTCTCCGTTGCTCAGGCCCCCGGCACTTTCAATATTCACCTGATCCTCGTTCCAGCCGCTGCTCCATCTTCAGCGTCTCCTGCACTGACGTTCAGGCAGAGGGCACGCACTAACCACGTGACCGCGCCCTCTGACCTCAGCGTTACTGCTGAAGACGGAGCAGCGCTGGAACGAGGAGCAGGTGAATATTGCACAGCACTGCGATCCCCGTTATACTCACCTGCTCCTGGCGCTGTGCAGTCCCTGCTTCCCCGGCCCCGGCAGCTTCTTCCTGTACTGAGCGGTCACCGTTACCGCTCATTACAGTAATGAATATGTGGCTCCACCCCTATAGGAGGTGGAGCTGCATATTCATTACTGTAATGAGCAGTACCATGTGACCGCTCAGTACAGGACGAGGAGCCTCCTTGGACTGGAACATCATCAGGCGGCCCGCAGGCGCCCCCCTGTCGGCTGCGTCCGGGGCACATGCCCCCCTGGATACGCCACTGGATAGCCCTTATTAATAGCTGCCCTGCAGGGGCCCCTCGGATCCTCTGGGCCCCGGTGCAGCCGCACCAGTTAAACCGGCGGTATGTCCGCCCATGCGATTGCACACTACAATGTTTAGATTACATTTTTTAAATATTTAGAAAACCATGTATCGTTTCCTTTACATTTTGCAAACACTTGCTAATTTGTGTTGGTATATCACATAAAATCATAATTTGGCATGAGAAAAAATAACAGCATGATGCGAGTGACTCTGCAAATCTGATCACGAGCACCCATTCAAGCCTGTGGATGCATCCGAGTATAGTCCTAGTTATGAGGACACAGACAATGGAGAAGATGGAGAAATTAAGTTCTCCATCTTCTCTGTACCTGTGATGCGAGAGAATCAGATCACAGTAAACTATCACTGAGTTTAAACTCTATAGATATATCTATAGATAGATATATCCATAGATAGGCCGATGTTGATAAATGAACATAAAGAAAAAAACAGGAAAAAACGACATGGGCTCCCGCGCAATTTTCTGACTTTTGAAGTTGAATTTGACTACCTTTTGAAGCTCATCAAGAGAATGCCAAGAGTGTGCAAAGCAGTCATCAAAGGAAAAGGTGGCTACTTTGAAGAATTTAGAATATAAGACATAATTTCAGTTGTTTCACACTTTTTGTTAAGTATATAATTCCACATGTGTTAATTTATAGTTTTGATGCCTTCAGTGTGAATGTACAATTTTCATAGTCATGAAAATACAGAAAAATCTTTAAATGAGAAGGTGTGTCCAAACTTTTGGTCTGTACTGTATGTAGTATGTACAGTATGTATGTAGTATGTATGTTGCATGCATGTAGTATGTATGTTGTATGTATGTGGTATGTATGTTGTATGTATGTATGTAGTTTGTATGTATGTATGTAGTATGTTGTATGTATGTATGTAGTATGAATGTAGTATATAGTATGTTGTATGTATGTATGTTGTATGTATGTTGTATGTATGTATGTAGTATGCTGTATGTATGTTGTATGTAGGTATGTAGTATGTATGTAGTATATAGTATGTTGTATGTAGTATGTATGTTTGTGGTTTTTTTTTACATTCAACACATTAGCCAGATGATGGGACTACTACTGTCCCACCATTGGCTAATGTGTCAATCACTGTCATTGTAGCAGGCATTGCCCCATGGGCCTTGTAGTCCCATCGGACGATGCCTGCACACAGACACAAAGACCCCCGAGAGGCCCGCACAGACCCCGAGAGGCCCGTACAGACCCCCGTCAGGGTCGCACAGACCCACTAGAGGCCTGCACAGACCCCCAGCAGGCACGCACAGACCCCCGAGAGGCCTGGACAGACCCAAGGCAGGCCCGCACAGACCCCCGGCAACCCGCACAGACCCCCAAGAGGCCCGCACAGACCCCCGGCAGGCCCGCACAGACCCCGAGAGGCCCGTACAGACCCCTGGCAGGTCCGCACAGACCTCCGGCAGCCCACACAGACCCCCGAGAGGCCTGTACAGACCCCCGGCAGGCCCACACAGACCCCCCACAGTCCCGCACAGACGCCGCCCGCACACACAGACACGCAGTCTCCGCCCACGCACCGCCCACACTCCCCCCTCCAGAACTGGATGTGCAAGGAAAGAAAGGGTTTATTTTCATTCCGATATTTGAGTCCCATTGACTTGTATTGGTTTCTGGTATCGGAATCGGCAATACCCAATATTGTTTGGGTATTGGTCCGATCCAATCCGATCAGATATTGGAAGGTATCGCTCAACACGTTGGTGGTCATGTACTTAGAGCAAGGTGCAAAAAGGCATGTTTAGATGGGTTTGTGTTGAAGTACTTGACTGGCCTACACAAAGCCCTGACCTCAACCCCATTGACCACCTGTGACTTGAGCAAGAACAGAGATTTCCTATGGATTTAGTATGGTGATGTCCTAAACGCTCTTCCATGTGTAATGTGTAGGTGTCCCAATACGTCTGTCCACATAGTGTGTGATTTTATGTTTTACAGATTGTATATAATATATTATCATGTATGATATAATTAGTAATTACCGTCTAATCATCTGAATGTAGGTGTGTCTTTCAAACATATTCATTGCCCTGTTTGTAGTAATGATGAAAACCAGATGTCGCCATGTCGTCTTCACTTTGTTCACAGTTCATATAAGTTCATTAATTCATTTCTCAATTCACAATGGAGAACATTAATCATACTTTCCAGTACAAAATAATTGTGTATATTCACACTTCATCAGGAAAGGAAGCATGAACTTGACTAACAGGTTCCAACGGGGCCATTATCAGAAAAGACATGCACGTACACCTTATTGTTCAGATTCTTCCAGTTCTGGGTATTTCTTACTATCCATCTATGCCCTGTATGTGCATGTTCTGCAAAATGAGATACATATTGATCAAAAGAAGAAAAAAGTGGAGGATCAATACAACTGCAAGTGTTGGAGACATGGGCAGAATGTGCTTGCTGAGTCGTTCCATCCATGAGCTGTGAATCTTTTCTATCTCTACAATCTGGTTCAGTTGTGCACAACAATGGCTTTTCATTACTTTGGAAAAGAAAAATCATATTACATACGGCAAACAGAATACGTGCAGAGTTCTATTCTAACGCAACCAGGACAGCAAAAATATTTCAGGTTAGTTATGTATTCCATTCATTTTGTGTGATCTAATATTGAATATTGTTTGAGTTTGGTCAATGGACACCAGGAAAGGAGACGAGTTGCTGTCTGGAGACATGTCCAACCTTACCATGATTTTTAACATTTTGTGTAAGTCATGACATGCTAGCAAAAACCTAGATAGGCTGAAATTCATATATAAAACACTGTGCGACCAATCTATATAAAGACATATATAACATGAATATCTCCCGGCAGGGTATCACAAATTCATGGTTATTTACATAAATGGTAATATTGCACAATTACTCTTGCGACATGTCACTGATGGCATTGGCAGCAATCTATAGTATAATACATGTCGATAAGGGTTTTCAAAACTGCATCAACTTAGGCCATGTGCAAACGCTGCGGATTCCATTGCGGAATTTTCCACAGCAGATTTGATAAATCCGCAGTGCAAAACCGCTGCGGTTTTTCCTGCGGATTTATCGTGGTTTTTATTGCGGATTCCGCTGCAGGTTTTCACCTGCAGTTTTCTATTGGAGCAGGTGTAAGCCCGCAGCGGAATCCGCACAAAGAATTGACATGCTGCGGAATGTAAACCGCTGCATTTCTGCGTGTTTTTTTCCGCAGCATGTGCACTGCGGATTTCGTTACCCATAGGTTTACATTATACTGTAAACGCATGGGAAACCGCTGTGGACCTGCAGCTGCGGAAACGCTGCGGATCCGCAGCAAAATCGGCAGCGTGTGCACATACCCTTACACAGTGTTGGATTGGGGTACCAAGGGCCCACCAGTAATCAACTGCAGGACCCCACTTTTCAGCTCCATGCAAATATGATATTATCCTCGATCACAAATTTATATAACAATGAACTGGGTAGATAGTTAAAGGAATAAAATGCTGTCATTGTCTGTACATAGTGATTCAAGTCTATTGTGCCAATTACTGCTTATATAAAAGGTGACCCACTCTTGCACAGGGGCCCACTGGAGGATTCTCCTGTTCTCCTCTGGGCCAGTCCAAGCCTGAACTTACAGTATACAGAAAACAAACCTTGCTAATAATCAAATGGAGCACCTGCCAGGGCCGTGGGGATACTCAGTACCGGGCCAGGTCTTAAAGGGATGTGTCACGGCAGCAGTGACCCGGTCTGTGGCCCTGGGCATCCAATAAAAGAGTGATGATGAAAAGGGTAATAAAATTTATGGGAAAAGGGGAATTGTTCGTGAAGCCACCTATTGTATTTGGCAAATAGGATATGTTAGCCGACGCTGCTTGAGGAGACCACTGGGGCTGATGGTGGTGCAGCAGTGTGTTGTTACAGATCTCCACAGGCAGAGCTACAACCCAGGGCAGTGGTGCTGTTAAAGGTGATGATGGTGGTTGGAGTGCAGGGCAGGTGATGCAGTAATAATTCAGAGGACACAGCAGGGTGCAGTTTCCACACATTTGCTTATTTGTAGTCCCCAGCCGGGGTGCAGTGTCTTCCCAGTCTGTGGTCCAGCCAGCTCTCAAGTAAATTGGGTGCACCTTCCAGAACCCCCCTATGTTCCTTTCCTGGCCATCTCACTGTGCTGGCTCTCACCCTCCCGCCCTGCGCCTTCACACGCAGCATCCCAATCCAGCAGCCTCAGATCTTGTCAGGCGACACTCTTGGTTGGTCCCCTGGATCCTATGTGGCTGCCTGTTCAGCAAATGTGTTGGATGTGGCTGTAGCACATGCAGTTGCTGCAGCCTCTGGTAAGCTAGCTGAGTCCTTAGTTTCTCCACTAGCTTGAGGGACGGTACCCCACTGTGACCTGGTCTCTCCAGCTGACTACGGTCGGCATGGATGCGCACCCCACGGATGGACTGCTCACTACCCGTGCCCCTAGGATCCCTTCTTTCTCTCTTCTTTCGGTAGCTTCACTTTTCTCTAGCTCCCTCTGACAGGGAGCTCCTTTCACCACATCTCACTTTGTCTCTTCCTCCCCACTGACTGACTACTTTCCCTCCTAATTAGTTCCTTCCCTAACTACTGGCTCCACCCACACCCCCTACTTAGTTACCCTCTCCAGACTGGGATGAGGCCATCCTCCCTTAGGGTACACCCAGATGCCCTGACTGGAGTGTTGTGGTGTTGGATGCTGGTGTGGAGTCCCGGTTAGTGCCCCCTCCTTACCGGAGAGCGGAGTCCCACACCTCTGGATGAGGTGCAGTACTTCTGTGGCGACTAGACTTCAGGGGCGCCACACAAACAGGAAGCATATTTTGAAATTTACATGCAATTCATGCATTTGCATCCGAATTGGTGTAGATTTGTAAACTGAGGTTCATCTTTGAAATTCAAGGGGTATTTATTTTCCCACTGTAGATCACTTCCTATGTCTTTCTATGGAAAAATCACATTGTGAGCTTTATAAGGATATGGATCTACTGTCTGATAGTGATAATCTAGCTATGATATACAGTCATGAGAAAAAATAATTCCAAATTCAATGATTTTACGTAATAGGATGTAGTAAAAAAAAAAAATGTTCCTTCGAAAGTCTTAAAATTAAGTAAAGTCTACTATAGATGAACCAAAACACATGACAAATTGTGCTGTCTTTATTTAACAATAACTAGGCTAAATGCAATAAATGCAAAAGCAAGGTGTGAAAAATTGATTACACACTTACTACTTTTAATAGGAATTGAGAGGGTAAGTAGCAGGCAACAACTGAGATTCAAACAGAGATTTCAGTTCTGTATTCATGCAATGCCAAGGAGGAAAGACATCAGAATTACTGTAGAGAAGCAACAGTTGCTGCCCATAAATCTCGTAAGGGTTTTAATGCCACTTACAAATAATTTGGATTACATAATTTTCCAGTGAGAAAGATTATTCAAAAGTGGAAAACATTCCAGACAGTCTATCATCTCCCCAGGAATTCACCTCAAGGTCAGCCCAAGCATTGCTCAAAGGATTTCCAAAAATACTAAGAGCAACAGCTCAGACTCTAAAGGCCTCAGTGACCATGTTAAATGTTCAAGTCCATAACAGTACAACTAGAAAAAGACTGAACAAGCATGTCTTGTTTTGAAGGTTTGCCACTAGAAAGACTCTTCTTTGTAAAAAAAAACATGCCATCACTGCTGATCTTTGCAAAGTTGCATCTTAACCCACCCACATAGCTTCTGGAACAATGCACAGGCAAGACCAAACTGGAGATATTTGGCCATAATGCCCTGTGTCACATTTGGTGAAAACGAATCACGGCATATGAGCAGAAATACTTCATCCTGGTACCAAGCATGGTGGTGGTGGAGGAGTGGTGAGCACAAATCCACACTAGAGCTTATCGCTAAAAAAGAAAAGCATCAGGGTGTTGCAATGGTCTACTCAAACTGCAGAGCTTAAGCCAATTGAAGTGCTGTGGTAGGAACTGTGGTTAAAGAAATGCACACAAACCTACTTGGACAGAACCAATTTTGTAAAGAAGAGTGAGTGAAAGTTATGCCCTAATGATGTGAAAGACAGAAAATATGAAAATGATTACTTCAAATTATTGCTGCTGAGTGTGGTTCTACAAGTGACTGATTCATGGGGTGTACTTAATTTTCCACACTGCTACTATACCTTGGCCTAGTTTTTGCTAAATAGATGAAAACAAACTCAGATGAACCAATCATGACAAATTAAACCGTAATTATTTAATTTTATAACTTTCTAAAGACCAGATGTATTTTATTACATCCTAGTAAGTAAAGCAAAATATGTCAACGAGGGTGTACTTATTTTTTTTTTCGGTTGTAAAAGCATCAGGAAAGAAAGAGAAAAATCATATTACAGCACAAATGAATATACCTCAAAGGTACTAAAATATGATTATAAAACTGCTTAGCTGGTGAACATCCTACCATAGTGCCATTTGAAAATTTAGGTTTCCTACAAACATTTTTCCCTCCCACTTTTCAACTGAAGTCAATAGAGAAAAAAATGCATGGGATATTGTGGTCTGAAAACAGAAAATAAGGTAAAGACTAGTAAAATACCACAGTGGTCAAATGAAGGACCGACTCCAGGTTTATGTGGGTCTTTGGCATGTACCCAGATTTGCCTGGAGTAGTGTCAGTCAGTTTTACCTTCATCATCATATTACCCATATTTTTTTGGACTATAAGACGCACCGGACTATAAGACGCACCCAGGTTTTAGAGGTGGAAAATAGGGAAAAAAATATTTGAAGCAAAAAAGGTGGTAAAATATTTAATAACATAAACATACTATTATATGTATTGTTATTATATATAATAGTATGTTATTATGTTGGAAGCTGTGGATAGAAGATGGTGCTGCGGGACCAGTGTGGTGTCTGTAAAGTGCTATATGAAGACGCTGGAGGGTGAGTATAAGAATAGGGGCACAGGGCTTATATTTAAAGCACCACTCCAGCACTGAAAAATAGCACTGGAGTGCTGCTTTGAGATCCCATTGGGAGTACTACAACTCCCAGCATGTCCTGCAGATCCTATGGCATGCTGGGAGTTATAGTTCACCACAGAAGTGGCAGAGTGCTTTATTGTGTGTTGTAGTGACTAACCTTTTAATTGTGACATCCAGCCAGCTGTGGTGAGGTAAAATTCTGGAGCATCCCATGGCTGCACACATAGAGCGCTCCCTCTTGTTGCCTCTCCACAGCACAGGAGTAAGCTTGCAGATTGCAGTGTGGTGTCTCTCTGGGTGGGCTCTGTGCTGCCATGTGATGCTCCAGCCCACCCTCTTCATGACATAACACAGGTCCTTGTGCTGGAGCACTCAGCACCCAGCACAGCCACGGCAGGAAGGTATGCAGCGATCTTGTCCCATCTGGCCCCCTGCTCCTGCTGCCCCTCCTCCACAGGTCACACAGATCTCCCCAGCAGCTGCAGGAATCCAGCGCTGGGGAAACCATGTGTATCCCTGTGAAGGACTATTCATTTGCTGCTCCCAGTTCACAGCTCAGCTGACAGGTGGGCGGGGAAGCAGCTAATGAATATTCACTGCACTTTAATGATCGGGAGCATGTGGTTTCCCCAGCACTGATTCCTGAAGCCACAGGGACATTTTTCTGCCTCCCAGTGCAATCCCACTCACTGCTGCCCCCTCCCCACGTTACATCCCTACCATAAGACGCACCCACACTTTCCTCCCAAATTTGGAGGAAAAAAAGTGCCTCTTATGGTCAGAAAAATACGGTATATATAATAATCTTTCGACATTTCAGTAATGATTTTTCATATGTACTTATTTTAATATAGTGTTGTTTCTTATTTCTCATAATGTCAAGTTTTTTAGTTGAAAGTTCCACACACTTCTTGTCTTTGGTGTTCTGCAGATTTCATTTTTTCTTTTACAAGAGGTGTCGTCAAGCGAACACACATGTACAGAATATCAGGCACCTGCCACAGATCCACCAGAGGACATACAGCAGCTGCTTATCACAAAATTAGAATATCATCAAAAAGTTCATTTATTTCAGCTCTTCAATACAAAATGTGAAACTCACTGTTAGGCGTCGAGTTCCTGCTGCTGCACAGGGGGAATCTCGAGCCATGTCCGCTGCGATCTCCCATTCTACTCCAGCTGCAGTGGAGCCTGCTCAGTGGAGATGTTGGTCCCAGCGCCTGGCCAGGACAGATACTGCATGTTTGGTTACTGCTGCCCTTCTAGGTTCAGCCATTATAACTAGTGCTGTTCGGTGGCGAGCAGGCACTCCTGGGACTAAGTCCTGCTTTTCTCCTCCTGAGCATGCCCAGGGAAAGACCTCTCATTTGAGGTCAGGGGTCACACGCTCAGGTCCTGTAGCAGCTCCTATTGGTCGACTAGGAAGGTCCTGAACTGCTACAGCTATAAAAGATTTGCACGGCCACGAGCTAGTATCATTTGTGTTTGGTAGTTGCCAGTGGATACTCTGCCACACTGTATATAAGTGGTGTGAGTCTGTTTAGCCTTGGGGCTGTACACTCTGGCAGGCAGCTAGCGTCAGTGGGGTCAATAAGCCTTGGCTTAGTAAATGCTCTCATTACTTAGTGGGGCTCCTTTTGCATCAATTACTGCATCAATGCGGTGTGGCATGGAGGCGATCAGGCTGTGGCACTGCTGAGGTGTTATGGAAGCCCAGGTTGCTTTGATAGCAGCCTTCAGCTCATCTGCATTGTTGGGTCCGGTGTCTCTCATCTTCTTCTCGACAATGCCCCATAGATTCTCTATGGGGTTAAGGTCAGGCAAGTTTGCTGGTCAATCAAGCACAGTGATATAGTTGCTTCTAAAATCAAGCATTGGTACTTTTGGCAGTGTGGACAGGTGCCAAGTCCTGCTGGAGAATGAAATTTCCATCTCCCAAAAGCTTGTCGGCAGAGGGAAGCATTAAGTGCTCTAAAATTTCCTGGTAGATGGCTGCGCTGACTTTTGTCTTGAAAAAACACAGTGGACCTACACCAGTAGATGACATGGCTCCCCAAACCATCACTGATTGTGGAAACTTCACACTAGACCTCAAGCAGCTTGGATTGTGGCCTCTCCACTTTTCCCCCTTTCTCGGCGACCTTGATTTCCAAATGAAATGCAAAATTTACTTTTATCTTCAAACACCCTGGACCACTGAGCAACAGTCAGTTCTTTTTCTCCTTGGCACAGGTAAGACGCTTCTGGCGTTGTCTATTGGTCATGAGTGGCTTAACCCAAGAAATATGACACTTGTAGCCCATGTCCTGGATACATCTGTGTGTGGTGGCTCTTGAAGCAATGACTCCAGCAGCAGTCCACTCCTTGTGAATCTCCCACAATTTTGTGAATGGCCTTTTATTAACAATCCTTTCAAGGCTGTGGTTATCCCAGTTGATTGTGCACCGTTTTGTACCACACTTTTTCCTTCCACTCAACTTTCCATTAATATGCTTGGATACAGAACTCTGTGAACAGTCAGCTTCTCTAGCAATGACCTTTTGTGGCTTACCCTCCTTGGGGAGTGTGTCAATGACTGCCTTCTGGACATCTGTCAATTCAACAGTCTTCCCCATGATTGTGGAGCCTACTGAAACAGACTAAGGGACTTTTTTAAATGCTTAGGAAGCCTTTGCAGGTGTTTTTTTGTTAATTATTCTAATTTACTAGGATAATGACTTTTGCGTTCTCTTTGGCTGTAAGCCATAATAATGAACATTAACAGAAATAAACACTTGAAATAGATCACTCTGTTTGTAATGACTCTATATTATATATGAGATTCACTTTTTGTATGGAAAAACTGAAATAAATTAACTTTTTGATGATATTGTAATTTGTGAGAAGCACCTGTATATTAGTAAGCTCTGGTCATAGACAATAACTTCATGTGAAGTGAGTTGCGAATGCGTGAACAACGGAAGGACAGGTCTCTTAGAAAGTGATATTTTAGCTGACATTTATTGGCGAGAAAAGTACTTTGTACATATTGAGTGGAAAATAATCCAGGAACACAGATGAGCGGTTAAGAACATGATGGACTACTGAATAGGATGAAGTTTATATTGAACAACTGTCATTTACACACTTTTATATGTTCTTCTTTATTAATATATTTATCATTTCCTGTTACTTACAGATGTGTCCCCCCATTACAAGAAACTAATTAATTTCTCCTCGAAATTTACAAAAAAAAATTCTGAATTGTCAGAATCAGTATTTGGGCTCAAATCGGACATGTGCAATACGATAAAAAAAATTGGATTGCACTTGTACCAATGTTTTTCAATAAGTTTGTGCTGATCTGTGATTTTTTTCTCAGCTGAATCTGGATAAGAAAAAAATGCAGCATGCTGAGAGTGGCCGAGTATATTGGACGAGGCTTGCCGATGTAAGTCAAAGGATGCAAGAAAAGAAAACGGCACATGGACCATTTGTATGCCATCTGATTTTTACTCATACATTACCATTCTGTAGCATAGAGCACTGTAAATGGTCCTGTAAATGATTGCAGAATATTAGTTGCAGAGAAAAAAAACGCATTGCATACTCATGTCATATAGATGTCATACGGATGCTATGTGAGAAGAAACTCATTGTCCTCTCATGACACTCGTCCTACTTTTCTGGATCAACACCGAAGCGATTTTATTTACGCTGATACGTACAAGCCCTTTTATTGTGATTTATTTCTGGCAAACAGAATAGCAAGGGACATGAAGGTTCTTTATTATAGTATTTATTATTATTAGAGATGAGCAGATCAATTCACAGAGGATCGAGTTTAAGGCAAATTTCATGAAATACAGTTTCACACAAATTTTAAGATTTTTAGATTCCACTTGCAATTTGCCCAAAAAATACTTGCCTGGAACCATTTACCACACTACTGAAGCATCAGAAAGCAGGCAAAAGTCATTCTTCATTTCCATGTGGGCCTCTTTTTATTGCCCTGAAGCTGTGACATCTAGCAGATTATCATATCTTGTACACCGCTGGTCAGTTCCTGGGCCATCACAGATCCATGGTTCCCGGTGAAGCACAGTTGGCATGGCAGAGCTGAACGCTCCATTCCCAAGAGCCAGCGGCACTGCCGGGTATTGGTCGGGGTCACATTTGCACTCGCAAGACTTAAGTCTATCTCTGTTGTAAAGTGTAAGCTTTAATGGTCAGCGGGCTTTTCTCTCCCTGTAGAGTAAGTTTAAGCTCTTATGATCAGTGGGATCCTCTCTTTCTCGCCTATGAATTTTAAGCTCTTCAGTGGGGTGCTCTCTTTCCCACCTGTAAAGAGTCTTCTCTATGGTCAGAGATGCTCTCTTTCTCTGTCCTCTCCCTCTCGTGTATTTTATGAGCAATTACAATCTATAGGGCATTGGGGAAGGAGACATAAGTTGAGGAGCAGGAGACAAAAGATTACATCTGTGCAAAAAAATAATAATGGGTCTTTGCAGTCCAAAGGTTCAACATAATGCACCCTTCAGTCTGCATTAGAGTTTGTAGTGGGCCCTCTTACCTATTGGGCCTTTGTGTGGCTGCATAGGTTGCACCATGGTATGTCTACCTCTAGTTAGGGGATTGGAAATGCTCCAGTGGTAGTGATATGGCAGTGAGATTATTGCAGGCTTTTGGGTATCCTGAAGGGATGAGTTTTCAGGATGCGTCTAAAGGTTTCAATTGTGGAAGACAATCGGTTGTGCTGAGGCACTTAATTCCAGAGTATAGGGGATGTTTGGGAAAAGTCTAGCATGCGATTGGGCGAGGAACATATGAGAGCGGAGGAGATAAAGATGTCTTGTGTAGATCGGAGATTACATATGTGAAGATATTGGGAGATTAGTTTGGAGATGAATGGAGTAGACAGATTATGGATGGCCTCCTGTGTGTGATGACGAAGCGTGCTCAGTAAGGTGTTATCTGAGCATGCTGAAGTCATAATAGAGCATCTTTGGCATGCTCTACTACCATGTTTCAGTCACCATGGCTGCATATCTCACGGTAGTTTGACAGCTGCAATAAAGGCAGGCATTGCCTGTTTGCTAGTAAGAAGCAAGACATGATGAGGGCATTCACTTACATTTTAGTTGATTTAGGGTTGAGGAAAGGGCAAAATCTGGAATTATTATACTGGAGTTGGAGACTGCAGAAAGTGTTAAGGGTTGGTTATGTGGCTTGATGTACAGAGCAAAATCAAGGGTTGCACTGAGACAGCGGACTTTACTTTATATACAGGCAAAAGTGTGATGTCATATGTTGACAAATCAAATCTGATACTTTGTACTGACGAGGGGCAATACCTCGAAATATGTTGTCTACAAATTGAGATTCTGATTTGGCTTTTATCCTAAATCATATGTCAAGGCTTGATAAAGAGTCGATAATGACGTGTAGGATAGCTACTTCCAACAAGTGACCCTAGAGTTCAAGTCCTCTTCCTCTCTGAAGAGTCAATTTGCATATGCCATTTATTGTGATAGATATATAATGATCCTAGCTATATTCTCATTGAGTTTTAGCAAACTTGATGAGAGAAAGATGGATATGGCTGAGAGACAATCTGGGACAGCAGAGAGGTGACATAAGATCGTTCAACTTAAATGTCTTTATTTTTTAGACTTCCCAAAATAAACTCAAACCCTATCTTCCGGTTTGCAGCCAGATCATCAGTAAATGGCCACATCAGTCTGTTGCCATGGACGGCTGCTCCTCCGTGTAACTCGTGGGTGCGTCAATGGCTAATTACAATGCTTTCCAGTGGGTTCAGTATGTTTCTATGCACATTCAGGAGGGACATGTAATGACCCTCATATATGATCTCCCTCACTGCTTTACATATCCTAGCCCTCACCTATTTTGCCGCTCAACCCTGCTGTCATCTTTTTCTATCCAGTCACCAGTGCAGTCTTTTCAAAGGCATCATTGATGCCTCCAGAGGGGAGTAGGCCCCGAGAAGTTAAAATGCTGTGGGGCTATGTATGTTATGATTCCATAAGAGGCCTCATTTATGACAATGGCACTAAAGTTGCCTTTGGAGAGACCACACTGTTGACCACACAGACCAGACTGGAGGTGAGGGCATAATGAGGGTAATTATTTTTTTATTTTGTTTTGCCTGTATTTCATATTGTAGAGTTATCAATGTTAGCATCTCACAAAAGATTCCTCACTTGGATGCATAAATCTAATCAGTTACACTTAATTCTATTTACAATTGTCACTGATTGGTACGGCTACCTCTTTAAATCTGTACCTTGTGGCAGTCTTTATAAATCTGGCTACTCCTCCTTTTGATTCAACACTACAGTAATCCACTAGTTGTCTTCTAAAACTGTATGGCCCATTCAGGTTAGATCTTGTTTGTCCTGAAGCTGTTCTCTCTCTGTGTGGACTTTAACTACAACACGGGGCCCTTGTGAAAGGAAATTCTTTTCTTTCATACTGGGACCCCAAACTAATCTCAGTGAATGTTAAAGGGAATCTGTCAGCTAATTTTTCGAATATAAGCTTCGGCCACAGCCATCAGGTGCTTATCTACAGCATTCTGTAATGCATTCTGTAATGCTGTAGATAAGCCCCCGATGTAACCTGAAAGATAAGAAAAACAAGTTAGATTATACTCACCTGGGGAGGGTCCCGGGGCCTCCCATCTTCATGCGATGATGTCCTCTTCCTTGCTTTTGTCGTGGCTCTTGCGCAGGTGTACTGATTTGCCTTGTTGAGGGCAGCGTAAAGTACTGCAGTGCGCAGGCGCTGGCCTTTCCGGGCCTGTCCCGGCGCCTGCGCACTGCAGTACTTTGCTCTGCCCTCAACAGGGCAGATAAAGTACGCCTGCTCAGGAGCTGCGACAGAAGCAAGGAAGAGGACGTCATCGTATGAAGATGGGAGGTGCCGGACCAGGACCGCAACGCCCATCGGACCGGACTGCACCGGACCGCCCCCCCCCAGTTGGATATAATATAACTTGTTTTTCTTAACTTTCAGATTACATCAGGGGCTTATCTACAGCAGCACAGAATGCTGTAGATAAGCCCCTGACGGCGGTGGCCGAAGCTTATATATGAAATAGTAGGCGACTGATTCCCTTTAAAGTGCATACATTGCCTCATTTGTCATTATAGGGTCTTCTAAGTTATCAGAACCCTGTGTTCATAACCTCCAGAACATTGCGGCCAGAGTATATCACCTATCTGGTGAAGACAGACAGAAAAGGTCCCCTGTGCAAGAACAATTTACGGGCCTTTTGCAGTCCATTAGCTCATCACAATGCACATCTATTTTGCTGTTGGTAGTGGCCCCCTACCTTTTTTATTCGACTGTATTTGTGCTTTAGTGCTTATGATAAATTATTCCATGTCAGAGTGAGTAGAAACATGTCTCATTGACAAGAGGATTGGTAAAGCCTACATTTTTCCAGAAAGAATAACAGAGGAACATCTAAAATTCTAATGAAAGACGTCCTGGAACTGGTACTTCATGGGAAATACGAGTAATTACTGAAACAGACATGTCAGGCGAGCAGCTCCTCTGTAAATAATGTATATCTTAATATCATCTTCTCCAATTGTTATCCGAATGACACCAGGTGCTTATAGAACCTGTCAGATTAATCCAGCTCATCACTTGTCTGCGGAAAACAGTTCTTGTTTGCTTATAAATAAATATCCATTTCTTTAACATCCTTCTTCACGTGTGGTTAATCTCCATGAAGGTAACCTTTGTACTAAACCCAAACCTAGATTATGCTGTGAAGTGGGATTATAATCACTACAACAAGTTTTCCGCTATTACAAACCTGAGACAAATTGATTTGTTTTCAAATACACAACCTACAAATGTATTATTCACAATCCTGTTGACATTTTCAGTAGATGTTCTTCAAAGGCAGCCATCTGGAAAGTGAACACATGCTGACTAAAGCTTGGTCAGAAGAAGAAAAGTAAAAGAAAGTTCGCTATTTGTCGGCAAATAGCAATTATTTTCCTGAACAATTTTCCAAGATTTTACTTTCAATCATTATCATCCGACGTTAAAAATACATAAAACGTTCTCGGATTCACATATGCACACTGTATAGACCAGAAGTATACGAACACCTACATTACCACCTACAGGAACTTTCATGTCATCCCATCATAAATCCAGTATGGAGTTGGCCACCAGTTTGCAATTACAACAGTTTCCTCTCTTCTGGAGAGACTATTGACAAGATTTTCTCTGTGTTAATGGGGATTTTTGCCCATTCATCCAGAAGAGGATTTGTGAGATGAGATACTGATATTGGAGGAGAGTCCCAGCTCCCAACCACCATTCTAATGCATCCCAAAGATGTTTGATGAAGCTGAGGTCAGAGTTCTGTGCCTTTGTGGATCTTGTTTTGTGCACTGGGGCACAGTCATGGGGAACTTAAAAGGATCTTCCCCAAACTGGTCTCACAAAGTTGGAAGCTACAATCGTCCAAAATGTTTTGATATGTTGACGCATTAAGATTTCTTTTCACTGGAATTAAGAGACTTAGGTCAACCCCAGAATTGAAAACCCATAACATTATCCCCTTCTCCACTAAACAAGTTGGCACAATGCTGTCAGGTAGGCCTCAATCTCCTGGCATTCACCAAATCCAGACTCGTCTGTCAGACTGCTAGGTAAAGAAACACTCCACAAGACACATTTCAAATGTCTTACACCAGTCCATAAGATGCTTTGCATTGTGTTTGGTGATGTAAAGCTTGTATGCAGCTGCTTGGCCACGGAAACTAGGGATGAGCGAACATGATTGGTAATACTCAGTTATCACTTGAGTATCATGGTGCTCGGATGTACTCGAACGTGCTAAAACTCGAATCCCCACAATGCATCTTTGTCACCTGTTATGCAGCCAAAAGGCATGCGGAGATTGTCTTTGAGTCACTGTAATGCTGTAGCCATCTTGGTTGTGGCATTACTGTGATTGACTGGCTGTCTGACATCCTCAGAGATTAGAAAAAGGAGAGACGCCATTGCACAGATCTGTAACACTTCGTATTGGAGGACTAGAGTGCTTGTCAAGGCCTGCATGCACAGTATAACGAATCAGAGGCCTATAGTGTGACGCATCATACTAAGAGCCCTTCTAAGGGCTAATCGTTTATCTCACATGCATTCTGAATTTAGCCTAGGGAGGGAGAGAGAGTCACAAGAGCAGGGAGAGTAACAGAATACGGGGTGTAGACAGAGATTAGGCCTGTGCAGTCTGTTGGCAAATATAAAGCTTCAGTTTTTTGTGAGGGCTGAAAAAATTGAATATATTTTGATCCATCAAGTATTACATGCTTTGAGGTTCTTTTTGTGTTATATAACACACACAAATATTGTTGAAACATTTTCCTAGGCTACATTTCTCAGCCATACACTATTCTGTAGTGTGGTGTAAATTTCTGTGATCTACAAATCTAAGAAAAAGCTTTTTAAAATGTTGTAGGCTTCCATTTCTAAGCCATGCAGTGTTATGTGGTTTATGAGCAGTTATGTGATCTCTAAAGTGAACAAAAGCTTTCAAAAATGTTGTATGCTTCCATTTTTCAGACATACAGTGTCACGTGGTCTTATACAATTTCTGTGATCTCTAAAAGAGAGCAAAAGCTTTTAAAAATGGTGTAGGCTTCCATTTCTAAGACATACAGTGTAACGTGAACTGGGAACATGTCTGTGATCTCTGAAACTGCTAAAATGCTTTTAAAAACTGTAGAATACCCTGCTTAATGCAGCACAGGATTCACTAAATGATTTCAGACAGATGTCTGTCAAGCCTCTGAAGACTTCTATTGAATGAGAACTTACCACCTCTCATGGCAGCCTGTTCCACTCATTGATCACCCTCACTGTCAAAATGTTTTTTCTAATATCTAATCTGTATCTTCTCCCTCTCGGTTTCATTCCATTGCTTCTTGTGTTTCCATGTGCAAATGAGAATAAGGATGATCCCTCTACACTGTGACATCCTTTCAGATATTTGTAGACCGCTATTAAGTTTTCTCTAAGTCTTCTGTTTTGCAAGCTAAACATTCCCACATCCTTTAATCGTTCCTCTGCAAGGGATGCAGTGACGAGCAGGAGGCAGAGCAAGAGTTAAAGGGTTTATTACAGAGATTACTCCATGCAGGGAGATAAAGGGTTAAGAGGAGAGTTAAACTAAATATTACATCAGGGTAAAGGTCCCGTCTCACTAAGCGATTTACCAACGATCACGACCAGCGATACGACCTGGCCGTGATCGTTGGTAAGTCGCTGTGTGGTCGCTGGGGAGCTGTCACACAGACCGCTCTCCCCAGCGACCAACGATCAGGGGAACGACTTCGGCATCGTTGAAACTGTCTTCAACGATGCCGAAGTCCCCCTGCAGCACCCGGGTAACCAGGGTAAACATCGGGTTACTAAGCGCAGGGCCGCGCTTAGTAACCCGATGTTTACCCTGGTTACCAAAAAAAACAAACACTACATACTCGCCTTTCGGTGTCCCTTGCCGTCTGCTTCCTGCTCTGACTGAGCCGCCGTACAGTGAGAGCAGAGCGCAGCGGTGACGTCACTGCTGTGCTCTCACTTCTCACTGTACGGCCGGGAGTCAGTGAGAGCAGGAAGCAGACGGCAAGGGACACCGAAAGGCGAGTATGTACTGTTTGTTTTTTTTAGGTAACCAGGGTAAACATCGGGTTACTAAGCGCGGCCCTGCGCTTAGTAACCCGATGTTTACCCTGGTTACCAGTGAAGACATCGCTGGATCGGTGTCACACACACCGATTCAGCGATGTCAGCGGGGCCTCAACGACCAAAAAAAGGTCCAGGCCATTCTGACACGACCAGCGATCTCGCAGCAGGGGCCTGATCGCTGGTACGTGTCACACATAGCGAGATCGCTATGGAGGTCGCTGTTGCGTCACAAAACTTGTGACTCAGCAGCGATCTCGCTAGCGATCTCGCTATGTGAGACGGGGCCTTTAGAACAAGCGGTTATGAAACAGGTAAACTTAACAGTCTGATGAGTTCCGGCCTGTCAAAGCTTGCAATCCCACATTGGCGCCACAAGCGATGTGTGAAGTCTCTGACCTGATCTGAAGAAAGCTGATACACTGTCTCCTGACAGAGACAGTGACTTCTGGCTCTCCAAGGCAAGGTACTGGAATACTGGGAAGACGTCTGTGTTACCTCCAGACTGGGACTCAGTTCACAGGCAGAGGCGGGGATGACGCTGCCTGGCTCTGGATGACACAGCGGGTCTGACTCTGGCCGCGAGCCCATGGCAGAAGGTGGAACGGCACGGAAAGAATTCCCCGAGACTGGAGAAAGTTGGCCCACAGATATACGTTCCTCACAGTCGGTCTGTTCAAGGGCGGGAGTGCTGCAGTGCTGGTCTGGCCTATTGCATATCTCTACAGAGAGTGAGCGAACCTTTTCCTGCTGCACGCTCTGTCTTCCCACCGACTGACTTGCTTTCCCGCGTACTGTACCTTTTATCACTGACATGCACCCTACAGTCGGGTGCAAAGGTCTGTCCGAGTCAGAAAGCTTTCCCTCGGCAACAATGGTGACAGCCCCGATAGTTCCGGAACTAACGAGGGAGGTATTACTGGTGTGGCCCATCATCCTACGCCTCATAGGACATACTTTGCAGTTCTATCACCATCCTGGTATCTATTCTCTGAACTTGCTCCAGTTTTTCAATATCTTTTCTAAAATGTGATGCCCAGAACTGGACATAGTTAGAGATGGATGAACCCGGAGAGTAAAGTTCATCATCCATACCAAACACCTACTGTTTAGGAATGAACGCCGGTTCGGCACCTTAACACCGGGTGTTTCTCACACTATTATGTGCATGACAGCGCAGCAAACACTGGCTCTGATTGGCGGTAAAACCATGTCATCTAAGCACCCAACTTGGTGAACCAAATGCCTGGATCCACGATTGGTGCAATCAGGTGACACCATTGTCTCTACCCCTTTGCTAGGTGCTTCCCAATCCCCTGTTCAAAACACTGGCGCAGATGCCTCCTGCCCTGCACCTATCCTTGCACATTTGACTTACAATCATCAGGCACTTCCAAATCTTTATCCCAGGCCAATCATCAGGCACTTCCAAATCTTTGTCCCTATCCCAGGCACTGGAACAAAAAACAAGAAAGTTCCCAGCCACCCACAGGCCTAAAAGCTAATCAGGCACATTTCCATGCTGCTTGCCTTGGGAATGTTGCCATTTAGGCTGGTAGATATGGAGCATTTTGCCAGATTCATGGCGACAGCTGTCCCTCGGTACCCATCCGCCACGTGTGCCATCCCCACCTTGTACAAGCATGTGTCCAGGAACATCACCCGCGCCCTTACCAATGCACTTACTGGCATTGTCCACTTAGTGACTGACACGTGGACAAGCACTTGTAGCCAATGATGCTACATTTAACAGATGGCACACTAGGTGAACATTGTGGAGGCTGGGGCCGAGTCACACCCTGGCACGACACATGTGCTGCAGATGCTGAGAATTGCTCTCCCTATTTGTATTAGGGTTTTCTCCACCTCCTACAGCAGTTCCTGCACACTCTCCTGCTCCTCCTCATTCTTCATCTCCAATGTGCTATCTCAAAGCATGTCATGGAAGCTCTGCAGCACCACCTTAGCAAAGCGGCAACAGGCTCTTCTCAAGCTAATTTGACTAGGATAAAATCCATACACCATGGCAGAGTTACTTAAAGGAATAACAGAGCAGACAGATTGGTGGATTTTGCCCCTGAAGCTCCAACCAGGCATGGCCATGTGGGATAATGGGTGTAACCTGTTGGTGGCTGTGAAGCTTGGCAAGCTCACATACATACCATGCTTGCCTATGTGCGCAACTTGGTAATGCACTGGTTTCTGAAAACATACCTAGATTTGCCAGAGCTTTTGGTCAAGTTATGTCGTCGGTGCCCCTTTTCGCAAGCCTGCTTCAGCTGCTGCCACTCTGATAGTGGTCCAGCAGCTCATGCAAGTGCCAGCTCACTGACTGGTGTGTGATGTTACCATGCTGGAACTCCACACTGCACATGCTAGCAAGGCTTTGTGAGCAGAAGAGGCCAGTGGTTTAGTACCAGATCCAACTCGCCCATCGGTATTCTGGTCAGCTTCCGCACATAACAGCTGAAGAGTGGGCCTAAATTTCTGACATTTTTTGGTTCTCAAATACTTTGAGAACTCCACAAAGATAGTGAGTGGCTATGACCTGCTTCTGTGCCTACTTAAACAGTCGCTGCTCAAAATTAAACATGAAGCTTTGCATGTAGACCAGGTGGGTATAGAGAAAGACATAACACAGAGATTGTAACCAACTCAGCCTCGTCTCGTCTTCACAGCATGCATTGGGTAACAATGAGGAGGTGAATGCTGAGGAGGAGGAAGAGGATAAAGAGCTGGTGGCTAGCGCAACAGAGGCTAGTAGCCACACAATCTTTGTCCCATCTCTCCTACGTGGATGGGCTGAAGATGGGAATGAGGAGAAAGAGAGGCAGCGGGAGATGAAGAGTCTTTATCATGGTGGACACAGAGAAGTGCTGACTGTAAGGAGCTGGCACATATGGCCCACTTTATGTACCGCTGCCTTACCCGTGACCATCATGTTACATTCATCTTTGCCAAAAAAGAGTACTGGTTGTTCACCCTGCTAGACCCACGTTACAAGGAGAACTTTGGATCTCTTCTTCCAGAGGTGGAGACGTCTTCTAAAATAGTGCTATGCCAGAAGGCAATTGTGGAAAATATGTTGACAAAATTCCCATTAGACAATGCTAGCAGCAGTGGGCAAGCTTCCTTGCCCAACCAAGGAGGAGATGCGAACTCTGCTTCAGGAAAATGGCCGCCGCGATCTCCATCTGCGCACGCGCGGCATCCCGCGGCCATTTTCGTGAAGCCCCGGGCAGCAGAGCGCTCAATCTGCACACGCGCGGCCACAGGAAGATGGCCGCCCCCACCGATCACCAGGGGAATAGCGCAGATCGCGCTCTTTTCCCTCCCCTGTGCAGTGGATTCTGGACTTGGGCATGCGCAAACCACTACGCCACCAACGTAAAACTAAGCAAGATCTAGGTGAAGACACCACGCCCATCTGACCAGACCAGCCTGATTGACAGGCGAAAACAGCTACTTTGGTAACGTATTTCGGCAGCATAGGTGGGGAATCGGGGTCCACAAAATACACTATTGTAATGCACAGCTCAGGCCCTATTTAACAGTATTTTTATCTCATACGGAAAAAACAGGGTGACAGGTTCCCTTTAATACCGTGTATTGCCACCTCTAACATCAATGACAGCTTGAAGTCTTTTGTGGTAGTTGTGGATGAGGTTCTTAACTTTCTCAGATGTAAAGCTGCCCACTCATCTTGGCGAAAAGCCTCCAGCTCGTATAATTCCTGGGCTGTTTAGCATGAACTGCGTGCTTGAGATCACCTCATAGTGGCTCAATGATATTAAGGTCAGGAGACTGAGATGGCCACTCCAGAACCTTCACTTTGTTCTGTTGTAGCCAATGACAGGTCAACTTGGCCTTGTGTTTTGGATTGTTGTCATGTTGGAACATCCAAGTACGTCCCATCCGCAGCTTCCAGGCTTATGAGTGCAAATTTGCCTCCAGTATTTGCTGATAACACGCTGCATTCATCTTTCCTTCAACTTTGACCAAGTTTCCTGGGCCTTTGTACCTCATACATCTCCAAAACATCAGCCATCCACCTCCATGCTTTACAGTAGGAATGGTGTTCCTTTCATCATAGGCCATGTTGATCTCTCTCCAAATGTAACGTTTATGGTTGTGGCCAAAAATTTCAATTTTGGTCTCGGGGTCTAAGGGGTAACATAACGAGGGGTAACGAGGGCCAACAGCCCAAAACACCGTGTCTGCGAATTGAGATTCTGATTTGGCTTTTATCCTAAGTCATATTGCACGACTCGCTAAAGGGTTGATTGTGACTTGTAGGATCGCTACTTCCAACAGGTGGCACAATAGAGTTTAAGCCCTCTTTTTCTCTGAAGAGGCAATTTGCAATTTTGGTCTCATCACTCCAAATTACCTTGTTTTCAGGCTTGTCTCTGTGCTGTTTTGCGTATTGTATGCTAGTTACTTTGTGGCATTTGCGCAGTAATGGCTTTCTTCTGGCGACTTGACCATGCAGTTCATTTTTCTTCAAGCGCTTCCTTATTGTGCATCTTGAAACAGCAACACCCCTAGTTTTCAGAGAGTCCTATATTTCAGCGGATGTTATTTGTGGGTTTTTCTTTGCATTCTAAAAATTTTTCCTGGCAGTTGTAGACCACATTTTTGTTGGTCTACCTGACGGTTTTGTTTTTACAGAGTCCCTGATTTTTCATTTATTGATCAAAGTTTGAATGCTGCTGACTGGCATCATCAATTCCTTGGATATCTTTTTGTATCCCTTTCCTGTTTTATATTGTTCAACTACCTTTTCTTGTAGATCCGTTGACAATTCTTTTACTTTCCCCATGACTCACAGTCCAGAAGCGTCAGTGGCTGGATGAAAGATGCAAGAGTCTGTCTGGATCCCATAAATTCATTCAGCTTTTATGGACACACACTGATTACAAGCAAACAGGTCACAGGTGAAGACTTACCTTCAGTAGCCAGTCAAACCCATTAGTGTCAACTTCTGTGCATGTTATCAGGACAAAATCACCAGGGTGTGTGAACTTTGGATCAGAGTCATTTGGATGTTTTGGGTTGTCATTATGATTTTAAAAGAAAAAACAGTAGTTTGACAATAAATGGCTTCACCCAATCACTAACCTTAAGTGGAGGAAAAGTTTTAGTGTTATCATTCATATTCTCTGAAAAAAAGGCCAAGAAAGCAAAAATTCTCCTGGGGTTTATAAATTTTTGAGCACAACTGTATACACACTCATCTCTTTGTATGTTCACCCGCCACTGCACCACTTCCTTCTTTTTGCTGGGAACTTGTCACAGGCATGCACAGAGTGCTGACGTGCAACCTGTGTCACATAGAAAGCATCAGGCAGGAAGCTGAGGACAGGATCCTGCAGTTCTGCTGCCATTTTCAACTGTAGGCAGTGGAGCCCAGCACACTCTTATGATTAGGGCAATCTGGCCATTCGGAGCCATGGGCCAGATTTCTCTAATTATTAATTGCCCTGCAAGGGACTCCCTCCACCTCCAGGCCCCGTTGCAGCTACCGGCTACATCGGCAATATATCCGCCCCTGAAACTACAGGAAGTTAGAGTGTAAAAAAGCCTCAGCTGCCGGAGTGTAAATTTCAAAATTTCTATTTTTTATTTTTAATATAGATTGTGATACTGTAAAAAAAAGATGCAGAAAAACCTGATTTAAGTTATAGATAATTTTCTGATGACAGCTTGCTTTTAACATAAAAATTTCTTTTAGTTTTGCAGTTTAGTTTTGAAGAGTTGTTTTTGAAAAGATACACAATTAATCTCCAAATGTCATAAGAGAGAACAGTCTGATTACCAATATCCTATTATGTGGCATGTATTCTGGCTTTTAACTAATTCCTAGTCTGTTACTTATCCAAGTTATTGGACATTTTAGGTTCTTGAAACCTTCAAGGAAAGAATAAGTTAAACACTTGTCAATTCCCCTAAGCTGATAAAGTGCTGTATTCCTAAATCCTTAATGGAGACGATAACACTGGCCTTCACAAAACCCCTCAGTAATGAGAGTTTGCCCTCCCTCTTTAAATAAATGCATAATAAATTGACTGGAGATGTCTTTTCAGAGCCAAAAGGAATCTCTAATCCTGTAATTAAAGCACAGGTTAAAAGGATTTGCTGCCTGATCCGTCCCACCTCTGTGCATGGGTCTGCTGAGGCTCTCCTTTGATTATCTTGTAAATCCATTTTTATGATGCTGAGCTCCCCTTATTGTCACTCATCTTTTGGACTTCATATGCCAGACCACTGCATTTGTGGAATGAAAAAAAAAAACCAAATCTCCAGTATTCTCATAAATTACTTACATACATATCATCCTGTTTTAAAGCATAGGATAGAGAGACAAATATACATACAACAAAAATGTTTATTTTACACTGTCACTTCAACACCCTCAACTAATCCTATGCATGTTCTGAAATATTTGCTAGCGGAGCACATTATTGTTCCCACACTGTACAATACCCGTCATAGCCCTAACAGTTCCCTCCACATAGTACGATTCTCACACTACATTGTTCTATAAACATTATGTTGCTCACACGTACATTGCCCCAACACAGTATGATGTCCCTCACAATCCCCAACACATTATGATGTTCCAACTGCTCCTCACATTATAATGCTTCAACAGCATCCCACACAAAATATGATGCACCACATGCCCCCCAACAATGAATGATGCGTCATCACACAGTATGATGCCCCAGAGTGCATTCCCTCACACAGTATGATGTTCCCACAGCTTGCGCGCACAGAATGATGAACCACAATAATCTGAGGGTACAATGCCCCTACATTATATTCCCCCACACAGTATGATGTGCATACAGCCCCCACACAATGTGATTTCCACACACACAGTTTGTTGCCCCCACAGCTTCCTACACAGAATAATGCTCTCATAGTTCCACCACACAGTGTGATTCCCCTGCAACCCATACAGAAAGTAATATGCCCCACAGCCCCCCACAAACCCCCTCACACAGTATGATTTCCCCACAGCCCCCATAAAGTGATTCCCCGACATCCTCCCCACACAGTATGATACTCCCACAGTGCCCAACCTCAAATTGATGCCTCATAGTCTTCCCATAGTATAATGCACCCAGATTCAACCCCACACAGTATAATGCATTTTTTGCCCATTCCACACAATATGCTGCACCCGCAGTCCTTATACACAATATGATGTTCTATATTAATCCACACACAGTATGATGCATCTACACGCAGTAAGGTACCCTCACAGTCCTCCACACAGTTTGATGTTAAGAATCCCCAATAAAGGTTGTTATCATAAACTCCACACAGTATGATGCCCCTACATCCTTCGCACACAATATGATGTTCCCATAGCCACCCGCACACAGTATGATGACCCACATTCCCTCCACACATTATGATCAACTGCAGTGCCCCAGGGTCCTGATCATTGCAGTAATGTCATTCTCCTTTAGGGGAGGGTGATGTTACGTTTGGAGGCAAAGAAGGACAACTGCATCCAGGTATCACAAACATGCAACACATTTCACACTCCAGGCCACCAGGGGTAGCTCTGCTCCTATTTATTAGGTCACTCCCCACACTTAAGTAAAACTGGTTGCCTGTAGGGAAAGTTAGTGAGTTGCTGGCTGAGCTTCGCTCAGGTAGTTGGTCCCTGACAGGGGTGGGATCCTGTCCCAGATCGGGGGAGAAGGACAGGGAGCGGTGCATGCCCTGAGAGCTGCAGCTCCTAGAAAGAGACATTGAAGGCAGAACTGTATTGCAGCGAGCGTGCAAAGAAGTTGTAGCAAAGGAGTGGATATCAGAAGGGGACCAGCCCTACACAGGCTGCCTCCTTCTGAGGCGCAGAAGCCCGGAAGCCGGAACACCGAGGGAGTAATGTCCTTTATGCCTTGCTCCAGAGACCAGCAGGACAGCTAATTTCACATTACCTTTCCGCCCTACACCCAGGGGGCACGGTGGCACCCCTTAGAGGCTGGGGCATGATAGAGCCCTATAAACCGCCTCAAACCACCAGTCATACGGGTTTGTCCTATCCTATCCGGGGGACAGAGAGAGACATAACATTGATGACATCTACAACAGTTGTGAGGACCTTATGAGAAGCTTAGCAGTAAGGGACTACAACACTGCAGCGCTCGAGGAAGGCTACTGATTTCCACCTGGACAAGGGGACTCTGGACTTGCCTCCAAACCGGCTGGACTCTGCCAGCCCTGTCATCTGGTGCCCTGGACTGTGGATGCTGAAGTCTTCAGTAAAGGTAAAGAGACTGCAACCTTGTGTCCTCGTTCTTCACTGCGCCTCTCACCATCCACCATCTACATACTGGGAAGTCCTGGGGATACACTTCACCTGTGGGAAGGTATACCATCTAGCTGCCATAACATCACCCCGGCAGACCCCTTAAAGCAGTGTCGGTCACCCTGACTGAATACCACAGGTGGCATCACGAACATTTCCCCTATAAAGACCTTTCCCTTTTACACAAACGTCCCAGGGCCACGGACCGGGTCAGCCACCGTGACATCCCCCTGTGAATCAAAGGACCCGATACCGAGTACCCCACGGCCCCATGAGGGCACTCCAAACTTTGGCGTCACGAAAAGGATCTACTAAAGCCTGAAAATCGGGTCATGTGCGCCTAGAGACTATGCCAGAATTGTGCTTGAACTGTGATATATTGAAGGACTGTGTATTGCAAAAGACTGCCAAAACCGCCACCATTACAGCACCACGAGGAGCGCTGGAGAAGAAGGACGTGCCATCGTGGGCGGTAACTAACTGAGAAGCGTGAAAAATAATGGCCGCCCACTCCAAGTACTACTGTACCATGCGGACATGTCGCTCAGCAACAGAGATCCGCCTCCTGATCCTGAATGGCGGAAGAAAGAGAAAGAAGAAGCTCCGCCCCCGAAGGAGAGAGCTGGAAAGGGATGAGGACCCAGCAAGAAGGAACATGGAGGACAAGATGGCGAGCGGCCAGGACTCGGAGCGTGGGGTGGAAGCCGAGGACTCCCCCAGTTACCGGGATGGAAGCCGCAGCGAGCCGTCACCAGAGGTCCTGGAGTTCCTGAAAGTGGAGGTGGGAGAGCTCAGTGACCAACTCTTGCGGATGCAGCTGAGCACTGTGGCCGGGTGGAAGAAGACCTTCATCGGGAGCCTCACCAGACGTCCATCGGTATCCTCGTCTGGTCCGGAGCAAGAAAGAGGTTCCGGCGCTCCGAAGCAAGAAAGCAAGGCCCTGCCGGAAAACGAGTTGCTGCAAACAGAGATGACGACGCTGCAGCACAAGGCCCTTTAACCAGCGTTCCAGACTCCAGTGGGGGCAGAGCAGACTGGCACCAGAGGGAGCGCATCTGAGGCAGGTATGAGGAACGACTCTGCCCCGGTGACCGACCACACTCCAACGACTGCTTGTGCCACCGCTACTGACCCCGCTCCAGTGACTGACCTTACCGCGGCCACCGACTGTGCCACACTGCAGGCCGATGAGTCACTGGTAGGTCCACTCCCAGCATAAGAGATAGTAAAAGAAGAATCTGAAAATGACTGTATATAGTTAACTGTTAACTCTTTGCTGCTACCGTTTACAAGTTTATAAACCCAACCAGGGTTTCTTCTTAAAGGGTTCCCTCGTTTAAAGGGATCCTCTGTTTACAGAGTTTCATTTTGCTTCAAGGACATTTGGATCATGGACAGTGAATGGTCCACAAACTTTCCATTGCACATAGTTGGCACCCACAAGGTGCCCCTTGGTTCTGCCTACTTGCCGGCGTGGGTAGGGCTGGACTTGCTTGTAAATAGTTTGCACCTTCTTAAAGGTGTTTCCTACTGGTTTTACAAAGGAAGCTTTTACAGAGACTGTTTCCAAAACAGACTGCTGCTAATCTTGTTGTGAGAACTGCTTTATTTTTCAGAGACCTGAAGAAAAACCCGTTGGTGTAGCAGAATTCCAGGTCGAGATACACGCCTTGTAGCCCGCCCAAGTCCAACATTGGGGGTGAATAACGCGTCCCTCGCATCGTTCCTGCTGTTATTATGTTAATAACTGACTTGAGTATTGATACTTTGCACTACCTCAGTAAAAGAGACTTGAATATTGTTTACTCCCTTAAAGGGAAATGTTTAATTGTTGCACTTGACAGAGTATATTAAAAGAGTTAATACAGTAGTGAAAGTTAACATTTGAATCTAGTTAAAATAATGTTTCAGTATAGCCGACAGTGAGTATTGATATCTTGATGCACTTTTCAATAAAATAAAGAAAGAATAAATGGAAGAGAAAATGCAGTGAGCCCCTCACTCCGCACACTTAGGTAAAACTGGTTGCCTGTAGGGAAAGTTAGTGAGTTGCTGGCTGAGCTTCGCTCAGGTAGTTGGTCCCTGACAGGGGTGGGATCCTGTCAGAGATCGAGGGAGAAGGACATGGAGCTGTTTATGCCCTGAGAGCTGCAGCTCCTAGAAAGAGACATTGAAGTCAGAACTGTATTGCAGCGAACGTGCAAAGAAGTCATAGCAAAGGAGTGGATATCAGAAGGGGACCAGCCCTACACAGGTTGCCTCCTTCTGAGGTGCAGAAGCCCGGTAGCTGGAACACCGAGGGAGTAACATCCTTTATGCCTTGCTCCAGAGACCAGCAGGACAGCTAATTTCACGTTACCTGTCCGCCCTACACCCAGGGGGCACAGTGGCACCCCTTAGAGGCTGGGGCATAATAGAGTCCCTATAAACTGCCTCAAGCCACCAGTCATACGGGTTTGCCCTATCCTATCCGGGGGACAGAGAGAGACATAACATCGATAACATCTACAACAGTTATGAGGACCTTATGAGAAGCTTAGCAGTAAGGGACTACAACACTGCAGCGCTAGAGGAAGGCTACTGATTTCCACCTGGACAAGGGGACTCTGGATCTGCCTCCAAACCGGCTGGACTCTGCCAGCCCTGTGATCTGGTGCCCTGGACTGTGGATGCTGGTCTTCAGTAAAGGCAAAGAGACTGCAACCTTGTGTCCTAGTTCTTCACTGCGCCTCTCACCATCCACCATCTACATACTGGGAAGTCCTGGGGATACACTTCACCTGTGGGAAGGTATACCATCTAGCTGCCATAACATCACCCCAGCGGACCCCTTAAAGCAGCGTCGGTCACCCTGACCAAATACCACAGGTGGCATCACGAACATTTCCCCTATAAAGACCTTTCCCTTTTACACGGACGTCCCAGGGCCACGGACCGGGTCAGCCACCATGACATCCCCCTGTGAATCGAAGGACCCGGTACCGAGTACCCCACGGCCCCATGGGGGCGCTCCACAACTCTCAATCCCCCTATAAAATATGAATTTCCCACTGTCGATGACACAATACGATAGCCCCACAGCCCTTGCAAAATATCAAGCTCCATATACATCATGAATAGTGATGAGCGAATATACTCATTACTCGAGATTTCCTGAGAATGCTCGGTTGTCCTCCGAGTATTTTTTTGTGCTCAGAAATTTAGTTTTTATTGCCGCAGCTGAATGATTTACAAGTTCATGTGGGGGTTGCCTGGTTGCTAGGGAATCCCCACATGTACTTATGCTGGCTAACAGATGTAAATCATTCAGCTGCGGTAATAAAAACTAAATCTCTGAGCACTAAAAAATACTTGCAGGACACCCGAGCATGCTCAGAAAATCTCGCGTAACGAGTATATTCGCTCATCACTAATTATGAATGATCCTCCCCCAGCCATCAACACACAGTTTGATATTCTCCATAATCCCCCACAAACAGTCTAATGCTCTCACGGCCCTCCACACAGTATGATACCGCCAGTATCCACCAGACACAGTATGATGCCTAAATATAGCTTATGAATTGCCTATGTGTCTTGATTCTTTGCTGAACTGGTTTCTGCTGCCCAGTCACATGAACTGAAAAACTTCATTTTCTACCCAGATGAAGTGGTAGAGCAGGGATCGAACATCTCTTTGTTATATCTTTTTATTCAACTGCATCAGTGTCCTAAGGACACAAATGCAGTTGAAGTCAGAGCATACCTTGACTTCCTGGGACAGCAGGACAGCTCCTCAAATGTGGAGGCATCTCACCGGATCCAGGAGAGTTGGAAGGTGTGAAGAAACCAGATTATATATCTTAAATAGTAATTCTAAAAATAGCTTAAAAGCCTCGGGTATAAAAAGACTCAGAGATCTCTTGACTCCATCTGAACTAATACAGAGCTACCAGTCTGACATTCTACAAAACACTCGATGTACGAGAGACAGGATTGCAGCCAATTCATCATGGCACCATCGTGAGGGACACAAATCTATGATTCTATAGGAAACAACCTAGGGGTTTTCGGCTCCGGTTGGAAGGATACAGATCTGATCCATTGAGCATCTGTGAACCATGGAAACATTTGGAGAAAGCCAGGTTTGGGACCCGTTGGTCGCCTGGTTCCATGGAGATGGTCAGATAAGCCTGGTGGTGACTCTCGTGTCAACTGGCTTTGGACCTTGTATGGACTCTATGTCATTACCTCTTCTCTGTGTGTGTGTGTATCACAGGTGGAATAGTGACCTTGGGAGCTCTGACGTATCATCTACCATTATAACGGCGAGTCAGCGGAAGGGTGAGATCCTGTAATGTGCACCATCTTGGGGGTAATTGCTAGGACTGTTTTGTTTGCTATTGTGTGTTGTGGTTCAATAAAGTATTGCCACACTGTTTTACCCTCACCCTGTGTTGTCTGAGTAGTGTCTTGCCCATGGGGAGAGAGAGCGGGCATTCAGTGGTATGAGCCCTGGTCCACGCTGTCTTGCTAAAGACAGCCGGGCCAGCGGACGTTAGCACCCACTAACCCCTGTTTCTCCACAGAAGGCATGGTTATTTTGCTGGTGATCATAAATTTCTCTCAGGACTCTTTCATGACAACTGATTGAAGAGCTTGACCTTGCTGCAAAAATACACTGAACATACAAGTGTTTAGTGAGTTTTCTAAAATTCAAATTCATTAACTTTGTCAAATTTTGTCAGGAAATTTGAATTGTAGCTAACTGATGCAGTGCGAATTGAAAGTAATTCAAAACTTCCGACCACTAATAAAACAGGTATGTAAAAATCAGAAATGTGAGATAGGTATGTGTTGTAAAGCAGTCACAGAGTTAAATGACTGTACTTGTTTGCCTCTTACCTTACCAATTATCTTGAAAAAACATAATACTTTGAAGTCTCCTAGTATTGTATTGTATGCATCCTTTTTGAAGAAACCTGTCAGGACAATTTTCAATGTAAAAACATAACTGTAATGGCGTTGTAATTACTGATTAAATTGGTACCTCTGGTGAAAAAAATCCACTTTGTTGTTCTACTTTAATTATCATTTGAAGTTTTCTGCTAATTAGATTTTGTTGCGCAGAGGTTGGACTGTACACTGAGTCTGTGATTCTCTGGCCCCTCTGCTGCCTTCAGTCTGTGAATGACAGGTCACTTAAGAGACTTCAAACAGAGGAGGCAGGTGATTTAATAAATCGGAGGCAGAAAGAGGGACTGTAGAATCACAAATAGGGAGGAGAAGACCCAGTATACCATCCAGCTCCTGTGCAGTGAATAGTGTTGAGCATTCCGATACCGCAAGTATCGGGTATCGGCCGATACTTGCGGTATCGGAATTCCGATACCGGGATTCCGATACTTGCCGCGTATCGGATACCGGAATCGGAAGTTCCCAGATTCAAAATGCAGAAATTCAGCCAATGAGAATGATTTCAAGTGTGGGCACATCCTGTTCAGCATGGAGGGCATGAAACTACTGGCATGGCTGTGATTGGCTGCTGAAATGATGTCATGATGCAGTTTAAAAGTCGCTGGCGCCATTTTGCGATCACTCTGCTGTGAATTCAGTTAGTGACAGGACGCTGTTTGCTGACTGAGGGCCAGTTTAGAGATAGCGATTTGCTTCTTTGTGCTTTCCAAAGGCTAATTTAGCAACCGCTGTGTTCACCTACTATTCACCTTGCTTTTGCCTTGTAGCGCTGTTTTCACAGCGATCTGCAAGGTCTGTGTGTGTGTGTGTGTGTGTGAGTGCAGCCCACTCTCTAGTCTGAGTGCAGCCACATAGGCCATCCATAGCTGGTTGTATTCAGTTCAGGGAGGGTGGTTCATTGCCTCATACTGTTCTTTTTTTTTTTTTTTTTCCAAGTAGTGTAGTCTGCTGCTAATTTATTCCAAAAAATCCTATTAGTGTCTTTCCACCCGTCTACAGCTAATTTGTGGAAAAACACTACATAGGATAACATAGAGAAGGGTTTTTGGGCCTTGCAGCGCCGTTTACGGCTGTCTGCACGGTCTCCGTGTGACTGCAGCTCGCCCTGTAGTCTGTGAGCAGCCATAGCCTGGTTGTCTCCAGCTCAGGGTTGTTCACTGCGTCATACCGCCAAATCAATTTTCATTTTGTTTTAAGTAGTGCAGGCTGCTGCACATTTTTTCAAAAAATTCCTATTAGTGTCTTTCCACCCGTCTCCAGCTAATTTGTGGAAAAACACTACATAGGATAACGTAGAGGAGGGTTTTTGGGCCTTGCAGCGCCGTTTACGGCTGACGGCACGGTCTCCGTGTGACTGCAGCTCGCCCTGTAGTCTGTGAGCAGCCATAGCCTGGTTGTCTCCAGCTCAGGGTTGTTCACTGTGTCATACCGCCAAATCAATTTTCATTTTGTTTTAAGTAGTGCAGGCTGCTGCACATTTTTTCAAAAAATTCCTATTAGTGTCTTTCCACCCGTCTCCAACTAATTTGTGGAAAAACACTACATAGGATAACGTAGAGGAGGGTTTTTGGGCCTTGCAGCGCCGTTTACGGCTGTCTGCACGGTCTCCGTGTGACTGCAGCTCGCCCTGTAGTCTGTGAGCAGCCATAGCCTGGTTGTCTCCAGCTCAGGGTTGTTCACTGCGTCATACCGCCAAATCAATTTTCATTTTGTTTTAAGTAGTGCAGGCTGCTGCACATTTTTTCAAAAAATTCCTATTAGTGTCTTTCCACCCGTCTCCAGCTAACTTGTGGAAAAACACTACATAGGATAACGTAGAGGAGGGTTTTTGGGCCTTGCAGCGCCGTTTACGGCTGTCTGCACGGTCTCCGTGTGACTGCAGCTCTATCCGTTGTCAGTTCAGCCCCCAAAAAATAAATAAATAATAAAGTTCACCAAACACACCAGTTACACCACTTTACATTTGTGTAGGCCACATTAGCTCATATTAAAGTCTAGTCCACACTTTAGAAAATTAGTGTTTCTTATACCTGTTAGGAGGAGTTGTTCAGGAATAAGCACACAAAGCCGTTAGTACTTTTCTGCTTATCTTTATCAGTCAACCAAGATGAAGAAGGCAGTGAGTAAGGCACGTGGGCGTGGGCGCGGAGCAGGGAGGGGACGTGGGGATTCTGTGCCTGCTGCGGGCACCGGTGACTCATCAGCACCCACTTTCACCAGGCAACAGTCATTCATGCGCAGCTTTGTGTCAGAGCGCCGTACACCGCTGCTGCGTGAAGAACAAATTGAAGCCGTTGTCGGATGGATGGCAGCTAATGCATCAACTTCAATTAGTGCCACATCCTCTCAGACACAGAGCACTGGAGAGCAGCCATCTGTCTCTTCACCACCTGCCAAATTGCCCAGGCAGACAGAGAGCCCAGGGCAGGAGCCGTCTCTACTTCTGTTCTCTGAATCTCTTGGCTTGGAAACAGGGGGCCAGCCAAGCAGCATTGGAGAAATGGAAGAAGAGGCAGGGTGCAGTGATGCCCAACAGCTTTTTCTCTCTTCCTCTGAAGAGGCGGGTGGGCCAGTGGCTCCGGTCACCACATCGCAGGCCGCATCAGCTGATGATGACACTCAGGTGCCACTTACTGGTGCGTGCTCTGCTGCTGAGACTACCCAGGAGGAGCAGTTGGGGGCAGAGGGTAGTGTAGATGATGAGGTCCTTGACCCATCTTGGCGTGAGGGACAGGAAGGTGGTGGGAGCAGCTCTGAGGAAGAGATTCCCCGTACGGCCCAAAGAGGGAGAGGGAGGGGGAAGACTGCGGATCCTGCAGCCTCCGCTTTGGCACCCGTTAGGAGCATGTCTCTTCCAAAAGCCAAAAAGGGCGCTCCCAAGACTTGCAGTGCCTGGTCCTTTTTTGACACAGTTGCAGATGACATTTGCTATGTCAGATGCAAGGTGTGTCATCAAAAAGTCAAAAGAGGGAAAAATGTCAGCAACCTCAATACCTCCAACATATGGAAACATGTGCGCACCAGGCACCTAGCGGAGTTAGAAAAACACACTGAAGAGCTAGGCCAACCAACAGCGGCAGCTACCACCTCTTCAGCTCGTGTTGCCTCTTCCTCCAGCTCACACGCAGCTGGTTCGGCTTCCTCCCAGGATCGCCGTGGAAGAACCTCTGGCCCTGTTGTCCAGAGACCCGCTGTAATTCCACCCGCAGCACCACTTTCCCAGTCATCCACACACTCCCAGCCCAGTCTACAGCCATCGGTAGTACAGGCATGGGAGAAAAGGCGGCCTTTCTCGTCAAACCACCCACGAGCACAGGCTCTGACTGCAGGCATTGCCAAACTTCTGTCACTGGAAATGCTGTCATTCAGGCTGGTGGAGACTGACAGCTTCCCTGACTTGATGTCATTGGCAGTCCCACAGTACAATGTGCCCAGCCGCTTTTACTTCAGCAGGCAAGCCGTCCCTGCCCTGCACAAGCATGTGGAGGGACACATAAAACACGCGCTACTGAATGCCGTCAGTAGCAAGGTCCACCTCACCACCGATGCGTGGACCAGTCAACATGGACAGGGGCAATACCTTTCCCTCACTGCCCATTGGGTTAATGTCGTTGAGCCGGGTACAGACCGTGCGAGTGGCGCAGGACGTGTCCTGCCCACTCCAAGGATTGCAGGAATCCATTCTGTACGCATTGACTCCTCCTCTTACACCAGTTCCTCAGAATCATCGCTGCAGGAGCCGTCACAGTCCACCTCCACATGGACCCGTGATGAACGTGTACCTGTTACGACCGACATGAGCACAGCCATGGCCAAACGTCAACAGGCCGTCTTGAAATTTTTTTGGGGAATCGTAGCCACACAGCGCAGGAGCTCTGGAATGCCATCAAGCAGGAGAGCGATGTGTGGTTTGTGCCAGCGAATCTCCAGCCAGGCATGGTAGTGTGTGATAATGGCCGAAATCTGGTGGCAGCTCTGGGCCTCGGCAACCTCACTCACATCCCATGTCTGGCACATGTGCTCAATTTGGTCGTGCAGAGCTTTTTGAGGGACTATCCGGATCTTGATGCACTGCTGCACAAGGTCCGCCTAGAGTGTGCTCACTTGCGGCGTTCCAGCACGGCAAAAGCGCGCATTGCGGCTCTGCAGCGCCGACACCGCCTGCCGGAACATCGCATCATATGTGACCTACCTACCAGGTGGAATTCCACGTTACATATGTTGGAGCGGTTGTGTGAGCAGCAGCAAGCTGTAATGGAGTACCAGCTGCTTCAGGCGCAAAGAAGTCGCAGTCAGCGCCGTACAGACTTCACAACCACAGAGTGGGCCACTATGAATGACGTCTGCCAGGTTTTGCGTCCCTTTGATTATTTCACGCGGATGGCGAGTGCAGATGATGCACTAGTCAGCATGACTGTCCCCCTTATCTGCCTGCTTGAAAAATCACTGCAAGCGCTAAGGGATGATGTTGTGGAAGAGGTGGAGGATGAGGATTCACCATTTCCATCATCTTCTGGACAGTCAGCGCCACGTGGTTCCTCACAAACGCGTAGGCAGGGGACAGTTTGTGAGGAGGATGAGGAGGAGTCAATGGAGGAGGAAGACATCCGTCCAGAGGAGGGAGTTACACAATTGTCCAGTACTCAGTGTGTACAGCGAGGGTGGGGTGATGACGAGCGGGCAGAGATCACGCCTCCAGCAGGGGACAGCGTTTCTTGGGCAGTTGGCAGTCTGCAGCACATGGTGGATTACATGCTGCAGTGCCTGAGAAACGACCGCCGCATCGCCCACATTCTCAACATGTCTGATTATTGGGTGTTCACCCTCCTCGATCCTCGCTACCGGGACAACGTAGAAAGCCTCATCACACCGTTGACCCGGGAGCGAAAAATGCGGGAGTACCAAGACACACTGGTCAATTCCATCATCTTCTCCATTCCAACTGAGAGAAGTGCTGCTAGTGCATTCCAAAGCAGCTCAGTGCGTCCAGGCAGTGGTAGAGGCTCTGCACAAAGAGGGAGCAGAAGCAGTGCCTCTGCCCAAGGCAAGACCAGTATGGCCCAACTGTGGCACAGTTTTCTGTGCCCCCCACAAAAGTCTACACCATCACAGACGGCTCCAGTCAGCAGGAGGCAACGGTTCCGTCAGATGGTGAGAGACTACATGTCTTGCCCTCTTGCTGTACTCCCAGACGGCTCTTCCCCTTTCAAGTTTTGGGTCTCAAAGCTGGATACATGGCCAGAGCTAAGCCAGTATGCATTGGAGGTGCTGTCTTGCCCTGCGGCCAGTGTATTATCGAAACGTGTCTTTAGTGCTGCAGGTGGTGTACTAACTGACCGTCGCATGCGACTATCCTCCGATAACGTTGACCGGCTTACTTTCCTGAAAATGAACAAGGCCTGGATCTCGCAGGAATTTGCCACTCCTCTTCCTGATTAAATAATTAGGTGACTGTCTAGAGTATCCAGGTCTCCTGTTGTGTTCATCTTTCTACCACCTGAACTTAAATTCCTGGGCTCCAACACCGCCAGTTGAGGCTCAGAAGTGTCGTCTGCACAGTCAAAACATACGACCCAGTGTTATTGGGTTTCAGTAACGTCGGCTGATCCCCAGCTGTGTAGCCGGCAATGTGTCCTGCGACCGCCACGCTGACACAACAACTGAAATGTAAGGGAATCTGTCCCCCCCCCCCAAGGCGTTTGTTACTGAAAGAGCCACCTTGTGCAGCAGTAATGCTGCACAAGGAAAAGGTAGCTATTTTTGTTTAGCTCCTTGCACACGCAGAACTTAACACTTATAAAATGTGTCCACTGATACCGTAAAACCGTCCCGGAGGTGGTACTTTCTTCGTAATATGACGCAGCACAGCCGTCATTCCTACCCCCTTGGCGCCGTGCCCCGGCTCCTCAGCGTTGTTTGATTCCGTCCCGGAGCCTGCGCTGTTATGTTATCCCGTGGCCAGGCACACTTAGCGCTGCCCGTCTTCTGGCATCATTTGGTGTCAGGATGGCTGCGCCTGTGCGGCCGCGCTGGCCGAGAGCCCGCCTCGCAGTGTCTTCTGATTTAATCCCACTGGGGGCCTGGGATCCATGGACATGCGCAGTGCATATCTGAACCTCCACCTCTCACTCATCTCCCTATGGCTTCTTCAGACTGTTCGGTGTCAGCTGGTCCCTAATAGCATGCCACGGCCGTGACACCGCACAGTCTTAAGAAGCCGTAGGGAGGGGAGTGAGAGGCGAGGATATGCACTGCGCATGGCCATGGATCCCAGGCCCCCAGTGGGATTAAATCAGAAGACACTGCGAGGCGGGCTCTCTGCCAGCGCGGCCGCACAGGCGCAGCCAGCCTGACACCAAATGATGTCAGAAGATGGGCAGCGCTAAGTGTGCCTGTCCACGGGATAACATAACAGCGCAGGCTCCGGGACGGAATCAAACAACGCTGAGGAGCCGGGGCACGGCGCCGGGGGGGTAGGAATGACGGCTGTGCTGCGTCATATTACGAAGGAAAGTCCCACCTCCGGGACGGTTTCACGGTTTCAGGGGACACATTTTATAAGTGTTTAGTTCTGTGTTTGCAAGGAGCATGATGAAAAGAGCCACCTTTTCCTTTTGCATCTTTTGTGCTGCACAAGCTGGCTCTTTCAGCTACAAACGCCTTGGGGGGGGGGTTAAAGGTTCCCTTTCGACTTTCTCAGGCTTCGGCCTACATTGTGTTCCTCTGCTTTTCCACCTGTCCCTGGGCTCCAACACCGCTAGTTGCCGTCCAGAAGTGCTGTCTGCACAGTCCCAACAGTCCCTCCTCTGTTATTGGGGTTCAGTAACGTCAGCTGTTCCCCTGCTGTGTGTGTGGCAATCCCTCCTACCTCCTCCTCCACCTCCTCCTCCTCCTGTCCCTGGGCTCCAACACCGCTAGTTGCCGTCCAGTAGTGCTGTATGCACAGTCAACAGTCCCTCCTCTGTTATTGGGGTTCAGTAACGTCAGCTGTTCCCCTGCTGTGTGTGTGGCAATCCCTCCTACCTCCTCCTACCTCCTCCTCCTCCACCTGTCCCTGGGCTCCAACACCGCCAGTTGCCGTCCAGAAGTGCTGTCCGCACAGTCCCAACAGTCCCTCCTCTGTTATTGGGGTTCAGTAACTTCAGCTGTTCCCCTGCTGTGTGTGTGGCAATCCCTCCTACCTCCTCCTCCACCTCCTCCTCCTCCTGTCCCTGGGCTCCAACACCGCTAGTTGCCGTCCAGTAGTGCTGTACGCACAGTCAACAGTCCCTCCTCTGTTATTGGGGTTCAGTAACGTCAGCTGTTCCCCTGCTGTGTGTGTGGCAATCCCTCCTACCTCCTCCTACCTCCTCCTCCTCCACCTGTCCCTGGGCTCCAACACCGCCAGTTGCCGTCCAGAAGTGCTGTCCGCACAGTCCCAACAGTCCCTCCTCTGTTATTGGGGTTCAGTAACGTCAGCTGTTCCCCTGCTGTGTGTGTGGCAATCCCTCCTACCTCCTCCTCCACCTCCTCCTCCTCCTGTCCCTGGGCTCCAACACCGCTAGTTGCCGTCCAGTAGTGCTGTACGCACAGTCAACAGTCCCTCCTCTGTTATTGGGGTTCAGTAACGTCAGCTGTTCCCCTGCTGTGTGTGTGGCAATCCCTCCTACCTCCTCCTACCTCCTCCTCCTCCACCTGTCCCTGGGCTCCAACACCGCCAGTTGCCGTCCAGAAGTGCTGTCCGCACAGTCCCAACAGTCCCTCCTCTGTTATTGGGGTTCAGTAACGTCAGCTGTTCCCCTGCTGTGTGTGTGGCAATCCCTCCTACCTCCTCCTCCACCTCCTCCTCCTCCTGTCCCTGGGCTCCAACACCGCTAGTTGCCGTCCAATAGTGCTGTACGCACAGTCAACAGTCGCTCCTCTGTTATTGGGGTTCAGTAACGTCAGCTGTTCCCCTGCTGTGTGTGTGGCAATCCCTCCTACCTCCTCCTCCACCTCCTCCTCCTCCTGTCCCTGGGCTCCAACACCGCTAGTTGCCGTCCAGTAGTGCTGTACGCACAGTCAACAGTCCCTCCTCTGTTATTGGGGTTCAGTAACGTCAGCTGTTCCCCTGCTGTGTGTGTGGCAATCCCTCCTACCTCCTCCTACCTCCTCCTCCTCCACCTGTCCCTGGGCTCCAACACCGCCAGTTGCCGTCCAGAAGTGCTGTCCGCACAGTCCCAACAGTCCCTCCTCTGTTATTGGGGTTCAGTAACGTCAGCTGTTCCCCTGCTGTGTGTGGCAATCCCTCCTACCTCCTCCTCCACCTCCTCCTCCTCCTGTCCCTGGGCTCCAACACCGCTAGTTGCCGTCCAGTAGTGCTGTACGCACAGTCAACAGTCCCTCCTCTGTTATTGGGGTTCAGTAACGTCAGCTGTTCCCCTGCTGTGTGTGTGGCAATCCCTCCTACCTCCTCCTACCTCCTCCTCCTCCACCTGTCCCTGGGCTCCAACACCGCCAGTTGCCGTCCAGAAGTGCTGTCCGCACAGTCCCAACAGTCCCTCCTCTGTTATTGGGGTTCAGTAACGTCAGCTGTTCCCCTGCTGTGTGTGTGGCAATCCCTCCTACCTCCTCCTCCACCTCCTCCTCCTCCTGTCCCTGGGCTCCAACACCGCTAGTTGCCGTCCAGTAGTGATGTACGCACAGTCAACAGTCCCTCCTCTGTTATTGGGGTTCAGTAACGTCAGCTGTTCCCCTGCTGTGTGTGTGGCAATCCCTCCTACCTCCTCCTACCTCCTCCTCCTCCACCTGTCCCTGGGCTCCAACACCGCCAGTTGCCGTCCAGAAGTGCTGTCTGCACAGTCCCAACAGTCCCTCCTCTGTTATTGGGGTTCAGTAACGTCAGCTGTTCCCCTGCTGTGTGTGTGGCAATCCCTCCTACCTCCTCCTCCACCTCCTCCTCCTCCTGTCCCTGGGCTCCAACACCGCTAGTTGCCATCCAGTAGTGCTGTACGCACAGTCAACAGTCCCTCCTCTGTTATTGGGGTTCAGTAACGTCAGCTGTTCCCCTGCTGTGTGTGTGGCAATCCCTCCTACCTCCTCCACCACCTCCCCCTCCTGTCCCTGGGCTACCCACCGCTAGTTGCCATCCAGAAGTGCTGTACGCACAGAGCCAAACACCTCGCCAATGTGTTAGTGGGGTTCAGCACCGCCAGCTGTTCCCCTGCTGTGTATACGGCAACGTGTACTGCGACCGCCACGCAGGCACAACAAGTTAAATTTAAGGGAACCTGTCCCCCCCCCCCAGGCGTTTGTTACTGAAGGAGCCACCTTGTGCAGCAGTAATGATGCAAAGGGAAAAAGTGCCTCTTTTCGTGGTGCTCCTTGCACATGCTGAATCTAACACTTATGAAATGTGTCCCCTCACAGCGTTAAACCGTCCGGTAGGTGGAACTTTCCTTTGTCGTGTGACGCAGCACAGCCATCATTTTTACCCCCTTGGCGCCGTGCGCCGCCTCCTCAGCGTTGTTTGAATCTGTCCCGGAGCCTGCGCTGTTAGGTTAGCCCTTGGCCATGCACACATTTTGCGCTGCCCGTCTTCTGACATCATTTGGTGTCAGGCTGGCTGCACCTGTGCGGGTGCGCTGGCCGAGATCCCGCCTCGCAGTGTCGTCTAATGTAATCCCACCGCGGGCCTGGGATCCGTGGCCATGCGCAGTGCATATCCTCGCCTCTCACTCCCCTCCCTACGGCTTCTTCAGACTGTGCAGTGTCAGCTGATCCCTAATAGCATGCCACGGCCGTGACACCGCACAGTCTTAAGAAGCCGTAGGGAGGGGAGTGAGAGGCGAGGATATGCACTGCGCATGGCCACGGATCCCAGGCCCGCGGTGGGATTACATTAGACGACACTGCGAGGCGGGATCTCGGCCAGCGCACCCGCACAGGTGCAGCCAGCCTGACACCAAATGATGTCAGAAGACGGGCAGCGCAAAATGTGTGCATGGCCAAGGGCTAACCTAACAGCGCAGGCTCCGGGACAGATTCAAACAACGCTGAGGAGGCGGCGCACGGCGCCAAGGGGGTAAAAATGATGGCTGTGCTGCGTCACACGACAAAGGAAAGTTCCACCTACCGGACGGTTTAACGTTGTGAGGGGACACATTTCATAAGTGTTAGGTTCAGCATGTGCAAGGACCATAATTAAAAGAGCTAAGTTTACCTTTTCCAGCATTAGTGCTGTACACAATGGCTCTTTCAGCTACAAACGCCTGGGGGGGGGTTAAAGGTTTCCTTTCAACTTGCTCCGGTGCAGGCTTCGGCCTACACTCCGCTCCCCCTGCTCCTCCTGCTGACCCTGGGCTCTAACACCGCCAGTTTTGGCCCAGATGTGCTAGCTGCACAGAGAAAAACACCAGCCAATGTGTCAGTGGGGTTCAGCACCGCCAGCTGTTCCCCTGCTGTGTAGCCGGCAACGTGTCCTGCGACCGCCACGCAGACACAAGAACTGAAATTGAAGGGAACCTGTCCCCCCTCCCCCAGGTGTTTCTATGTTTTACAGCCACCTTGTACAGCAGTAATGCTGCATGTGTGCAAGGTGGCTCAGAAACGTATTCTCCTTGCACTCGTGGAACTGAACACGTCTAAAATGTGTCCTCTGTGACCATTAAAACGTCCCTCAGGTGTGATTTTCCTTTGTATTGACACGCAACAAGCTCCTTGGTAACGCTGCCCGTCTTCTGGCATCATTGTTTGGCTGGGTGCGCCTCTGCGGCCGCCTTGCCCCACACAACACTGTTGTGAAATTGGATTCTGGGCTCCCCCGGTGGCCACTTGTGGAATTTAACTTGTGTGCATCATCCCCTCTGTTCACCTGCTCCTATCAGGATGTGGGAGTCGCTATATAACCTTGCTCCTCTGTCAGTTTCATGCCGGTCAACAATGTAATCAGTAGCCTTTCTGTGCATGTTCCTGCTACTAGACAACTCCCAGCTAAGTTGGACTTTTGTCCTTGTGTGTTTTTGCATTTTGTTCCTGTTCACAGCTGCTGTTTCGTTACTGTGTCTGGAAAGCTCTTGTGAGCGGAAATTGCCACTCTGGTGTTATGAGTTAATGCTAGAGTCTTAAAGTAATTTCTGGATGGTGTTTTGATAGGGTTTTCTGCTGACCATGAAAGTGCCCTTTCTGTCTTCATGCTATCTAGTAAGCGGACCTCGATTTTGCTAAACCTATTTTCATACTACGTTTGTCATTTCATCTAAAATCACCGCCAATATATGTGGGGGCCTCTGTCTGCCTTTTGGGAAAATTTCTCTAGAGGTGAGCCAGGACTGTCTTTTCCTCTGCTAGGATTAGGAAGTTCTCCGGCTGGCGCTGGGCATCTAGGGATAAAAAAACGTAGGCATGCTACCCGGCCACTTCTAGTTGTGCGGCAGGTTTAGTTCATGGTCAGTATAGTTTCCATCTTCCAAGAGCTAGTTCTCATATATGCTGGGCTATGTTCTCTCGCCATTGAGAATCATGACAGTTTGACCGGCCCAAAAAAGGGTTAAATTACTGGCTGAGAAAGGAGAGAAAAAAGAAGTCTGCTACAATTTTTTTTTTTTTTTTTCCCTCTAGTTCTGAGTGTGCTCTTAATTGAATCACTTGCTAGTCTGCCTATACTGCAGCCTTCCTCTCTTCCTCTCCTTCTAATCCTTGAATGGCTCTGTGTTCACCTGTTTCAAATGGATCTTCAGAGTGTAGCTACAGGTTTGAATAATCTCGCCACAAAGGTACAAAATTTGCAAGATTTTGTTGTTCATGCACCTATGTCTGAGCCTAGAATTCCTTTGCCTGAATTCTTCTCGGGGAATAGATCTCACTTTCAAAATTTTAAAAATAATTGCAAATTGTTTTTGTCCCTGAAGTCTCGCTCTGCCGGAGACCCTGCACAGCAGGTCAGGATTGTAATTTCCTTGCTCCGGGGCGACCCTCAAGACTGGGCTTTTGCATTGGCACCAGGGGATCCTGCGTTGCTCAATGTGGATGCGTTTTTTCTGGCCTTGGGGTTGCTTTATGAGGAACCTCATTTAGAGCTTCAGGCGGAAAAGGCCTTGATGTCCTTGTCTCAGGGGCAAGATGAAGCTGAAATATACTGCCAAAAATTCGGCAAATGGTCTGTGCTTACTCAGTGGAATGAGTGCGCCCTGTCGGCGATTTTCAGAGAAGGTCTCTCTGATGCCATTAAGGATGTTATGGTGGGGTTCCCTGTGCCTGCGAGTCTGAATGAGTCCATGACGATGGCTATTCAGATCGATAGGCGTCTGCGGGAGCGCAAACCTGTGCACCATTTGGCAGTGTCTACTGAGAAAACGCCAGAAAATATGCAATGTGATAGAATTCTGTCCAGAAGCGAGCGGCAGAATTTTAGACGAAAAAATGGGTTGTGCTTCTATTGTGGTGATTCAACTCATGTTATATCAGCATGCTTTAAGCGTACTAAGAAGCCTGACAAGTCTGTTTCAATTAGCACTTTACAGTCTAAGTTTATTCTATCTGTGACCCTGATTTGTTCTTTGTCATCTATTACCGCGGACGCCTATGTCGACTCTGGCGCTGCTTTGAGTCTTATGGATTGGTCCTTTGCCAAACGCTGTGGGTATGATTTGGAGCCATTGGAGGCTCCGATACCTCTGAAAGGGATTGACTCCACCCCATTGGCTAGTAATAAACCACAGTACTGGACACAAGTGACTATGCGTGTTAATCCGGATCACCAGGAGGTTATTCGCTTTCTGGTGCTGTATAATCTACATGATGTTTTGGTGCTGGGATTGCCATGGCTGCAATCTCATAACCCAGTCCTCGACTGGAGAGCTATGTCTGTGTTAAGCTGGGGATGTAAAGGAACTCATGGGGACGTACCTTTGGTTTCCATTTCATCATCTATTCCCTCTGAGATTCCTGAATTCTTGTCTGACTTTCGTGACGTTTTTGAAGAACCCAAGGTTGGTTCACTACCTCCGCACCGGGAGTGCGATTGTGCCATAGACTTGATCCCGGGTAGTAAATACCCTAAGGGTCGTTTATTTAATCTGTCTGTGCCTGAACACGCTGCTATGCGAGAATATATAAAGGAGTCCTTGGAAAAGGGACATATTCGTCCTTCGTCATCTCCCTTAGGAGCCGGTTTTTTCTTTGTGTCTAAGAAAGACGGCTCTTTGAGGCCGTGTATTGATTATCGACTTTTGAATAAAATCACGGTTAAATATCAATATCCGTTACCACTGCTTACTGATTTGTTTGCTCGTATAAAGGGGGCCAAGTGGTTCTCTAAGATTGATCTCCGTGGGGCGTATAATTTGGTGCGAATCAAGCAGGGGGATGAGTGGAAAACCGCATTTAATACGCCCGAGGGCCATTTTGAGTATTTGGTGATGCCTTTTGGTCTTTCAAATGCCCCTTCAGTCTTCCAGTCCTTTATGCATGACATTTTCCGCGATTATTTGGATAAATTTATGATTGTGTATCTGGATGATATTCTGATTTTTTCGGATGACTGGGACTCTCATGTCCAGCAGGTCAGGAGGGTTTTTCAGGTTTTGCGGTCTAATTCCTTGTGTGTGAAGGGTTCTAAGTGTGTTTTTGGGGTTCAGAAGATTTCCTTCTTGGGATACATTTTTTCCCCCTTTTCCATCGAGATGGATCCTGTCAAGGTTCAGGCTATTGGTGATTGGACGCAACCCTCTTCTCTTAAGAGTCTTCAGAAATTTTTGGGCTTTGCTAACTTTTATCGTCGATTTATTGCTGGTTTTTCTGATGTTGTAAAACCATTGACTGATTTGACTAAGAAGGGTGCTGATGTTGCTGATTGGTCCCCTGATGCTGTAGAGGCCTTTCGGGAGCTCAAGCGCCGCTTTTCTTCCGCCCCAGTGTTGCGTCAGCCTGATGTTGCTCTTCCTTTTCAGGTTGAGGTCGACGCTTCTGAAATCGGAGCTGGGGCGGTGTTGTCGCAGAGAAGTTCCGACTGCTCCGTGATGAGACCTTGTGCTTTTTTTTCCCGTAAATTTTCGCCCGCCGAGCGGAATTATGATATTGGGAATCGGGAGCTTTTGGCCATGAAGTGGGCTTTTGAGGAGTGGCGTCACTGGCTTGAGGGGGCCAGACATCAGGTGGTGGTATTGACTGACCACAAAAATTTAATTTACCTTGAGTCTGCCAGGCGCCTGAATCCTAGACAAGCGCGCTGGTCGTTGTTTTTCTCTCGGTTTAATTTTGTGGTGTCTTACCTACCGGGTTCTAAGAATGTTAAGGCGGATGCCCTTTCTAGGAGTTTTGAGCCTGACTCCCTGGTAATTCTGAGCCCACAGGTATCCTTAAAGATGGAGTGATATTGTCTGCCGTTTCTCCAGACCTGCGGCGGGCCTTGCAGGAGTTTCAGGCGGATAGACCTGATCGTTGCCCACCTGGTAGACTGTTTGTTCCTGATGATTGGACCAGTAGAGTCATCTCTGAGGTTCATTCTTCTGCGTTGGCAGGTCATCCTGGAATCTTTGGTACCAGGGATTTGGTGGCAAGGTCCTTCTGGTGGCCTTCCCTGTCACGAGATGTGCGAGGCTTTGTGCAGTCTTGTGACGTTTGTGCTCGGGCCAAGCCTTGTTGTTCTCGGGCTAGTGGATTGTTGTTACCCTTGCCTATCCCGAAGAGGCCTTGGACGCACATCTCGATGGATTTTATTTCGGATCTGCCTGTTTCTCAGAAGATGTCTGTCATCTGGGTGGTGTGTGACCGTTTCTCTAAGATGGTCCATCTGGTTCCCTTGCCTAAGTTGCCTTCTTCTTCCGAGTTGGTTCCTCTGTTTTTTCAAAATGTTGTTCGTTTGCATGGTATTCCGGAGAATATCGTTTCTGACAGAGGGACCCAATTCGTGTCTAGATTTTGGCGGGCATTCTGTGCTAGGATGGGCATGGATTTGTCTTTTTCGTCTGCTTTCCATCCTCAGACTAATGGCCAGACCGAGCGGACTAATCAGACCTTGGAGACATATTTGAGGTGTTTTGTGTCTGCGGATCAGGATGATTGGGTTGCTTTTTTGCCTTTGGCGGAGTTCGCCCTCAATAATCGGGCCAGCTCTGCCACCTTGGTGTCCCCGTTTTTCTGTAATTCGGGGTTTCATCCTCGATTTTCCTCCGGTCAAGTGGAATCTTCGGATTGTCCTGGAGTGGATGCTGTGGTGGAGAGGTTGCATCAGATTTGGGGGCAGGTGGTGGACAATTTGAAGTTGTCCCAGGAGAAGACTCAGCTTTTTGCCAACCGCCGTCGTCGTGTTGGTCCTCGGCTTTGTGTTGGGGACTTGGTGTGGTTGTCTTCTCGTTTTGTCCCTATGAGGGTTTCTTCTCCTAAGTTTAAGCCTCGGTTCATCGGCCCGTACAAGATATTGGAGATTCTTAACCCTGTGTCCTTCCGTTTGGACCTCCCTGCATCCTTTTCGATTCATAATGTTTTTCATCGGTCATTGTTGCGCAGGTATGAGGTACCAGCTGTGCCTTCCGTTGAGCCTCCTGCTCCGGTGTTGGTTGAGGGTGAGTTGGAGTACGTTGTGGAAAAGATCTTGGACTCTCGTGTTTCCAGACGGAAACTCCAGTATCTGGTCAAATGGAAGGGATACGGTCAGGAGGATAATTCTTGGGTCACTGCCTCTGATGTTCATGCCTCCGATCTTGTCCGTGCCTTTCATAGGGCTCATCCTGATCGCCCTGGTGGTTCTGGTGAGGGTTCGGTGCCCCCTCCTTGAGGGGGAAGTACTGTTGTGAAATTGGATTCTGGGCTCCCCCGGTGGCCACTTGTGGAATTTAACTTGTGTGCATCATCCCCTCTGTTCACCTGCTCCTATCAGGATGTGGGAGTCGCTATATAACCTTGCTCCTCTGTCAGTTTCATGCCGGTCAACAATGTAATCAGTAGCCTTTCTGTGCATGTTCCTGCTACTAGACAACTCCCAGCTAAGTTGGACTTTTGTCCTTGTGTGTTTTTGCATTTTGTTCCTGTTCACAGCTGCTGTTTTGTTACTGTGTCTGGAAAGCTCTTGTGAGCGGAAATTGCCACTCTGGTGTTATGAGTTAATGCTAGAGTCTTAAAGTAATTTCTGGATGGTGTTTTGATAGGGTTTTCTGCTGACCATGAAAGTGCCCTTTCTGTCTTCATGCTATCTAGTAAGCGGACCTCGATTTTGCTAAACCTATTTTCATACTACGTTTGTCATTTCATCTAAAATCACCGCCAATATATGTGGGGGCCTCTGTCTGCCTTTTGGGAAAATTTCTCTAGAGGTGAGCCAGGACTGTCTTTTCCTCTGCTAGGATTAGGTAGTTCTCCGGCTGGCGCTGGGCATCTAGGGATAAAAAAACGTAGGCATGCTACCCGGCCACTTCTAGTTGTGCGGCAGGTTTAGTTCATGGTCAGTATAGTTTCCATCTTCCAAGAGCTAGTTCTCATATATGCTGGGCTATGTTCTCTCGCCATTGAGAATCATGACACAACGCCCCTCGGTGTCTTATTTATTTTGACTGCGAGGGTGTGATTGACGGGCATGAACGGTGCATTTCTTCGCCTGTCCCTCATCTCCTTCCGCCTTCTTCGGACTGTGCGGCTTCATGGCCGTGGCATGCGATAAGGGATCAGCTGACGCCACATAGTCTGAAGCAGGTGTAAGAACCCAAGCGAGAGGCGAACATATGTACTGCGCCAGGCCATGAATCCCAGCCCCGCAGTGTTTTAACTATGTCAAGACACTGCGGGGCTGGGATTCATGGTCATCGCGAACCGCACCGGCCGACATCAAATGATGTCAGAGGACGGGCAGCACTAACAGCGCAAGGCCAAGGGATAACACGACAGCGCAGACTCCTGTGCAACAAATAACGATGCTCAGGAGGCCGCGCAAAGCACCAAGGTGGCATTTTTGCCAGCTGTACTGCGTCTCTTTACGAAGGGAACTCACGCCTCAAAATCAGTTTGACTGTGTAAGGGCCTAAATGTTATACGTGTTCCTTTCAGCGTGTGCAAGGAGCAAAATTAAAAGAGCAACCTTTGACTTGTGCAGCACTACTGCTGCATAAGCTGTGGCTCTTCTACTTTGTAACCCCTGAGGGGGGGTTAAAGGTTACCTTTGAAATTGGTTCAATTAGGCTTCGGCCTACACTCTGCTCCCCCTGCAGAGCCCGGGCTCCAACACCGCCAGTTGGGGCCCGGTACTGCTAGCTGCACAGAGCCAAACACCAGCCAATGTGTCAGTGGGGTTCAGCACCGCCAGCTGTTCCCCTGCTGTGCAGCCGGCAACGTGTCCTGCAACTGCCACGCAGGCACAACAGACCCAAAGCTGCCGCCAGTGCAGGCTTCGGCCTACACTCTGCTCCATCTCCTCCTCCTGCTGACCCCGGGCTCTAACACCGCCAGTTGGGGCCCGGTACTGCTAGCTGCACAGAGAAAAACACCAGCCAATGTGTCAGTGGGGTTCAGCACCGCCAGCTGTTCCACTGCTGTGCAGCCGGCATCGTGTCCTGCAACTGCCACGCAGACACAAGAACTGAAATTGAAGGGAACCTGTCCCCCCTCCCCCAGGCGTTTGTACGTTTTAAAGGCCACCTTGTACAGCGGTAATGCTGCATGTGTGCAAGGTGGCTCATAAACGTATTCTCCTCGCACATGTGGAACTGAAAACACGTCTAAAATGTGTCCTCTGTGTGACCATTTAACCGTCCCGGTGGTGTGACTTTCCTTTGTAATGACACGCTGCAACCCCCTTGGTAGCGCTGCCCGTCTTCTGGCATCATTGTTTGGCTGCCTGCGCCTCTGCTGCCGCCCTGACCCACACAACGCCCCTCGGTGTCTTATTTCTTGGGACTGCGAGGGTGTGATTGATGGGCATGAGCAGTGCATCAGTTTGCCTGTCCCTCATCTCCTTCCGCCTTCTTCAGACTGTGCGGCTTCATGGCCGTGGCATGCGATAAGGGATCAGCTGACGCCGCACAGTCTGAAGCGGGTGTAAGGACCCGAGTGTGCGAGGCGAACATATGTGCTGCGCCAGGCCATGAATCCCAGCCCCGCAGTGTTTTAACAATGTTAAGACACTGCGGGGCTGGGATTCATGGTCATCGCGAACCGCACCGGCCGACATTAAATGATGTCAGAAGATGGGCAGCGCTAACAGCGCTAGGCCAGGGGATAACACGACAGCGCAGACTCCTGTACAGCAAATAACAACGCTCAGGAGGCTGCACCCAGCACCAAGGTGGGATTCTTGACATCTGTGCTGCGTCTCATTACAAAGGGAACTCGCGCCTCCAACACAGTTTGACTGTATAAAGGGCTAAATGTTATACGTGTTTCATTCAGCGTGTGCAAGGAGCAAAATTAAAAGAGCAACCTTTGACTTGTGCAGCACTACTGCTGCATAAGCTGTGGCTCTTCTACTTTGTAACCCCTGAGGGGGGGTTAAAGGTTACCTTTGAAATTGGTTCAATTAGGCTTCGGCCTACACTCTGCTCCCCCTGCAGAGCCCGGGCTCCAACACCGCCAGTTGGGGCCCGGTACTGCTAGCTGCACAGAGCCAAACACCAGCCAATGTGTCAGTGGGGTTCAGCACCGCCAGCTGCTCCCCTGCTGTGCAGCCGGCAACGTGTCCTGCAACTGCCACGCAGGCACAACAGACCCAAAGCTGCCGCCAGTGCAGGCTTCGGCCTACACTCTGCTCCATCTCCTCCTCCTGCTGACCCCGGGCTCTAACACCGCCAGTTGGGGCCCGGTACTGCTAGCTGCACAGAGAAAAACACCAGCCAATGTGTCAGTGGGGTTCAGCACCGCCAGCTGTTCCCCTGCTGTGCAGCCGGCATCGTGTCCTGCAAAAGCCACGCAGACACAAGAACTGAAATTGAAGGGAACCTGTCCCCCCTCCCCCAGGCGTTTGTACGTTTTTAAGGCCACCTTGTACAGCGGTAATGCTGCATGTGTGCAAGGTGGCTCATAAACGTATTCTCCTCGCACATGTGGAACTGAAAACACGTCTAAAATGTGTCCTCTGTGTGACCATTTAACCGTCCCGGTGGTGTGACTTTCCTTTGTAATGACACGCTGCAACCCCCTTGGTAGCGCTGCCCGTCTTCTGGCATCATTGTTTGGCTGCCTGCGCCTCTGCGGCCGCCCTGACCCACACAACGCCCCTCGGTGTCTTATTTCTTGGGACTGCGAGGGTGTGATTGATGGGCATGAGCAGTGCATCAGTTCGCCTGTCCCTCATCTCCTTCCGCCTTCTTCAGACTGTGCGGCTTCATGGCCGTGGCATGCGATAAGGGATCAGCTGACGCCGCACAGTCTGAAGCGGGTGTAAGGACCCGAGTGTGAGAGGCGAACATATGTGCTGCGCCAGGCCATGAATCCCAGCCCCGCAGTGTTTTAACAATGTTAAGACACTGCGGGGCTGGGATTCATGGTCATCGCGAACCGCACCGGCCGACATTAAATGATATCAGAAGATGGGCAGCGCTAACAGCGCTAGGCCAGAGGATAACACGACAGCGCAGACTCCTGTACAGCAAATAACAACGCTCAGGAGGCTGCACCCAGCACCAAGGTGGGATTCTTGACATCTGTGCTGCGTCTCATTACAAAGGGAACTCGCGCCTCCAACACAGTTTGACTGTATAAAGGGCTAAATGTTATACGTGTTTCATTCAGCGTGTGCAAGGAGCAAAATTAAAAGAGCAACCTTTGACTTGTGCAGCACTACTGCTGCATAAGCTGTGGCTCTTCTACTTTGTAACCCCTGAGGGGGGGTTAAAGGTTACCTTTGAAATTGGTTCAATTAGGCTTCGGCCTACACTCTGCTCCCCCTGCAGAGCCCGGGCTCCAACACCGCCAGTTGGGGCCCGGTACTGCTAGCTGCACAGAGCCAAACACCAGCCAATGTGTCAGTGGGGTTCAGCACCGCCAGCTGTTCCCCTGCTGTGCAGCCGGCAACGTGTCCTGCAACTGCCACGCAGGCACAACAGACCCAAAGCTGCCGCCAGTGCAGGCTTCGGCCTACACTCTGCTCCATCTCCTCCTCCTGCTGACCCCGGGCTCTAACACCGCCAGTTGGGGCCCGGTACTGCTAGCTGCACAGAGAAAAACACCAGCCAATGTGTCAGTGGGGTTCAGCACCGCCAGCTGTTCCCCTGCTGTGCAGCCGGCATCGTGTCCTGCAAAAGCCACGCAGACACAAGAACTGAAATTGAAGGGAACCTGTCCCCCCTCCCCCAGGCGTTTGTACGTTTTTAAGGCCACCTTGTACAGCGGTAATGCTGCATGTGTGCAAGGTGGCTCATAAACGTATTCTCCTCGCACATGTGGAACTGAAAACACGTCTAAAATGTGTCCTCTGTGTGACCATTTAACCGTCCCGGTGGTGTGACTTTCCTTTGTAATGACACGCTGCAACCCCCTTGGTAGCGCTGCCCGTCTTCTGGCATCATTGTTTGGCTGCCTGCGCCTCTGCGGCCGCCCTGACCCACACAACGCCCCTCGGTGTCTTATTTCTTGGGACTGCGAGGGTGTGATTGATGGGCATGAGCAGTGCATCAGTTCGCCTGTCCCTCATCTCCTTCCGCCTTCTTCAGACTGTGCGGCTTCATGGCCGTGGCATGCGATAAGGGATCAGCTGACGCCGCACAGTCTGAAGCGGGTGTAAGGACCCGAGTGTGAGAGGCGAACATATGTGCTGCGCCAGGCCATGAATCCCAGCCCCGCAGTGTTTTAACAATGTTAAGACACTGCGGGGCTGGGATTCATGGTCATCGCGAACCGCACCGGCCGACATTAAATGATATCAGAAGATGGGCAGCGCTAACAGCGCTAGGCCAGAGGATAACACGACAGCGCAGACTCCTGTACAGCAAATAACAACGCTCAGGAGGCTGCACCCAGCACCAAGGTGGGATTCTTGACATCTGTGCTGCGTCTCATTACAAAGGGAACTCGCGCCTCCAACACAGTTTGACTGTATAAAGGGCTAAATGTTATACGTGTTTCATTCAGCGTGTGCAAGGAGCAAAATTAAAAGAGCAACCTTTGACTTGTGCAGCACTACTGCTGCATAAGCTGTGGCTCTTCTACTTTGTAACCCCTGAGGGGGGGTTAAAGGTTACCTTTAAAATTGGTTCAATTAGGCTTCGGCCTACACTCTGCTCCCCCTGCAGAGCCCGGGCTCCAACACCGCCAGTTGGGGCCCGGTACTGCTAGCTGCACAGAGCCAAACACCAGCCAATGTGTCAGTGGGGTTCAGCACCGCCAGCTGTTCCCCTGCTGTGCAGCCGGCAACGTGTCCTGCAACTGCCACGCAGGCACAACAGACCCAAAGCTGCCGCCAGTGCAGGCTTCGGCCTACACTCTGCTCCATCTCCTCCTCCTGCTGACCCCGGGCTCTAACACCGCCAGTTGGGGCCCGGTACTGCTAGCTGCACAGAGAAAAACACCAGCCAATGTGTCAGTGGGGTTCAGCACCGCCAGCTGTTCCCCTGCTGTGCAGCCGGCATCGTGTCCTGCAAAAGCCACGCAGACACTTGCTCTTGTACCTTCTGCTCCCCATCCTGGTTCGAGTACCGTCAGCTGGTTCCGGGCAGAGCCTTTGGCTTAGGTGCCTCCCTCTGGGTATCCGAGTTCCACCAACGTCAGGTGGTCCTTGGTAGTGCTTTCAGGCACGGGTACCTCCTGCTTAGTAACCGGGTTCCAGTAATGTCAGCTGGTCCTCGGTAGTTCCATTGGCTCTTGGACCTTCGGCTACCCATCCGGGTTCCAGCACCGTCAGCTGGTTCTCGGCAGTGTCTTTTGCTCTTGTACCTTCTGCTCCCCATCCTGGTTCCAGTACCGTCAGCTGGTTCCGGGCAGAGCCTTTGGCTTAGGTGCCTCCCTCTGGGTATCCGAGTTCCACCAACGTCAGGTGGTCCTTGGTAGTGCTTTCAGGCACGGGTACCTCCTGCTTAGTAACCGGGTTCCAGTAACGTCAGCTGGTCCTCGGTAGTTCCATTGGCTCTTGGACCTTCGGGTAGCCATCCGAGTTCCAGTTCCATCAGCTGGTTCTCGGCATTTTCTCAGCCTTCTTGTACCTTCTGCTACATTTCCAAGTTCAAGAGACTAAACACAATGACCCGGAAGACCACCCCTAAGATGACGACGACACCAGAGACGACAACCACCGTGATGACGACGACCCTGGAGACGATGACCCTGAAGACCACCCCGATGATGACGACCCCGGAGACGACGACCCTGAAGACCACCCCGATGACGACGACCCCGGAGACGACGACCCTGGAGACGACGACGACCTGGAAGACCGAGAAGCAGAAGAACAAGAGGCTGCAGAACAAAGAGCAGAAGAACATTAAGCATAACACTAAATATCAGAGCAAAAAATATTATCTAAATTATAAGCAGAAGAAGACTAAGCAGTGTATGGGGGTGAGTCCGTTCCTCCTCGTGGTGCCCCTGGATAAAGCCTGATGCTGCAGGCCAAACTGAACGCGGACAAATGTAACTGTTTTGTGACAGGCAGAACGGAAGGTGTAATCTTCAAACTTTTATAGATAACAACTACGGGAATGCCTGACACAAATAAGAATATGATGAAGAAGTAGAATATGATGAAGATAATAGTAAAATAAAAAGAATATGAACAATGTAACCCAAAAAATAATAGGTAGAAGATGAAGAAGAAGATGAATAAGGTGAAGAAGTTGATGTCAAAGAAGCTGATGATGAGGATAATGAAGAAGAAAGTGTGGGAGAAGTAAAAAAGAAGGTGAAGGGCGTGGAAGTAGTGAAACATCAATATCTGACAAAATAAAAAAAAAATTAACATAGTCAAAATCTTTCTAACGCCGAACGTCATAAAAAATAAAAAAATCCTGCTATTCTATTAGATTGGGCTAAACCTCTGTGCCTTTAATGTCTCCGCCACGTCCCCCAATACATCCTACATTATTCTTAGTTGTTTTCCTTCATGTAGAATGAACCTACAAGTTTATAAAGGGTTTATTTTAATTCCGATATTTTCGTCCCATTGACTTGCATTGGGATCGGGTATCGGTATCGGATTAGATCCGATATTTTGACGGTATCGGCCGATACTTTCCGATACCGATACTTTCCGATATCGGAAAGTATCGCTCAACACTAGCAGTGAATCCTTAATAGCAGAAAACTTCTAAATGTGAGTAAAGAAGAACCACAAAGCGGATTTGTTAACCAAATATATCAGCCTAATCTATATTACAGTGCCATTACAGCCATGTCTTTACTTTATCTAACAAAATTGTTGTGGCAGGTCCCTCTTTATAGTTCTTTAACTCAAAGTGATCTCAAAGCATAAATGGATGTTTGCCTGGCAGTATTCAAAAAACTTTAATAAAAAAGTATACTGTCACACTTTTCTTGTTTTTCTAGATAAAAAAAAACTATTACAAAATGATCTATCTATGTCAGACCAGTTTTTGTGGAACACTTACTCAAACACATGATTTCGATGTCAGAGGTAACATTATCCTGCAGTGATTGAAATGAGTGATGTGTAGGGATGAGCTGAGCCATGAATGTTCGGGTTCAGCCGAACTTAAAAAAAAAGTTTGGTCCAGGTCTCAAAACAGCACACGAACTTGACTCCAAACCCTATTCAAATGAGTGGGAGGCTTGAACATCCGGTGGTTCCCATGCAATCCTCTGTGTGACAGTGTGGAGAATACCGGCTTTGACAGGATGTAACCTTACTGAAGTCACCAGCAGTCAGAGCTCCTGGGTATCACGGTTCTCAAGCGTCACACACAAAACAGAGTGTAAACAAGCAGCTGTGACCACAATTACTAACCTAGTAGTAAAAATAAACTAACACAAGGAACAAAATACTTTATTTGAATAACGACTCCCCCACACTCCCTTGTTTACCTATGTTTTAATTAAAAATAAATCCAGGAAGTTCCGATGGTAATCTAATAGTGAAATGTCCCACAACACCCAGCAAAACCTATGATGTCTCATTGTAAGAAAGTTCTCAAAACGACTCTTCATAGTTTACCCATGGTCAGTGTGTCATGTTGGGGGAGGGAGAAGCAAGGTACACAGAAATGGGGAGAGGGAGGGGAAGCCCAGACACTAGGGAAGGGGGAGTGGAGACCCCTAGGCAGATCTAACAACACACTGTCAGCCCTAAACATCTCTAAATAGGTTACACATCTATCACCGAGCAGGAACTTAGTCTCTGCCTGTCCCTAGTGATAGGCCCTGGATAGGAATGGGATGGGGTGTTCACTAGTCAACCCCAACTACAAATAAAGGCAGAGGATGGACGAACGAGGGGATACACTTAGCTTGAGAATACCACTGATATATCATGCCAGCAATCCTCTAAGGGTACCCCAAGGAGACACTAGCCTGATGATAGTACTTCCAACAAGACAGAGAGAAATTGAGCTAACACCAGTGCTCTGCTGAAGAAACTGAATGTATTTAAATCTTCAGCAAAGGTGTGTTAATTAGCAGCAAGAGGTGGAGGTAACTGTTGGGCCATAGAGGGAGAAGGATATCACTCCATAATAGAGATGCAAAAATCAAGCAGGTGCTTGTAGAGCTAAACGCAATGACCTTCTACGGCCAAATCAAGGATAACTGTCTGACACCCATGACAGTACCCTCTTCTACGAATGGCCTCTGGACACTCAGGACCTGGTTTCTCTGGACGAGATGCTTGGAGAGAAGCAGTCTAGGGGCATTTGCCTCTGATGCTGAAACCCACATTCTTTCCTCTGAACCATAACCCCTCCAATGCACAAAGTACTACAAGGAACGACGCTGAAGATGAGAATCAACAATCCTCAAAATCTGGAACTCCAAATCACCATCAACAATGATTGGGCGGCGGCAGGAGGGAGGACTCAAGAGTTTCGACACACTTCTTGAGCAGAGACATGGGAAACACATTGTGAATTTTAAGAGCCTGGGGTAACTCAAGATGAAAAGCTATAGGGTTAATGGTGGCAGTTATTTTATAGGGACCAATAAACCTAGATCCCAGTTTCCAGGAAGGGATCTTCAACTTGATGTTCCTGGTAGACAACCATCCAAAGTGATTCACAGTAAGGTCTGGACCTGGTGAGCGTTTCCTCTCAGCCATAAGTTTGTACCTGTTTCTCATGATCTTCAAATTATTCTGAACCCCTGCCACACTAAAGAGAGCGACAAAGCAAAATGTTCCTCCTCAGAGACTCCCGAAGCCCCTCCCCCACTAAAAGCACCAAACTGTGGATAGAAACCATCTGCACCAAAGAATGGTGACCTGCTGGTAGACTCTTGGTGATGATTACTAATAGCAAACCCAGCAAATGGGAAGAAAGATGCCAAATCCTTCTGATTTTCGATGACAAAACACCTGAGGGTAGGGTTGAGCGAAACGGGTCGATCATTTTCAAAAGTCGCCGACTTTTGGCTAAGTCGGCGTCTCATGAAACCCGATCCGACCCCTGTGCTTGTCGGCCATGCGGTACGCGACTTTCGCGCCAAAGTCGCGTTTCAATGACGCGAAAAGCGCCATTTCTCAGCCAATGAAGGTGAACGCAGAGTGTGGGCAGCGTGATGACATAGATCCTGGTCCCCACCATCTTAGAGAAGGGCATTGCAGTGATTGGCTTGCTGTCTGCGGCGTCACAGGGGCTATAAAGGGGCGTTCCCGCCGACCGCCATCTTACTGCTGCTGATCTGAGCTTAGGGAGAGGTTGCTGCCGCTTCGTCAAAAGCAGGGAGAGCGTTAGGCAGGGTCCACTAACCACCAAACCGCTTGTGCTGTAGCGATTTCCACTGTCCAACACCACCTTCGGTGTGCAGGAACAGTGGAAGCTATTTTTTTTTTTTTTTTCCTCAGCGCTGTAGCTCATTGGGCTGCCCTAGAAGGCTCCGTGATAGCTGTATTGCTGTGTGAACGCCACTGTGGAAACCAACTGCTTTTTTCAAAGCACATATCCTCTTGTTCCTTTCTGCACAGCTATCTTTTTTGTTTGTCCACACTTTTTATTTAATTTGTGCATCAGTCCACTCCTATTGCTGCCTGCCATACCTGGCTTAGATTACTGCAGGGAGATAGTAATTGTAGGACAGTCCCTGTTTTTTTTTTTTTTTTTTTTTTTGTGGGAGATTAAGATTGGCATTTCTGCTACAGTGCCATCCCTGTGTGTGCCATCTCTCACTGAGTGGGCCATAGAAAGCCTATTTATTTTTTCCGTGATTTGTGTTCTAAATTCTACCTCAACACAAAAACACTACATCAATCAGTGGTAGAAAAATATTGGCCTCAGTCAGGGCTTGTGTGCCACTGCTGTGTGTGCTATCTCTCATTCAGTGGGCTATAGAAAGCCTATTTATTTATTTATTTTTTTTCTTATTATTTGGTTTCTAAAGTCTCCCTGAAAAAAAAAAAAAAATAAAAAAACAGTGGGAGAGTAATATTGCCCTTTCAGCTTGTGTGCCAGTCTTGACTCCTGGGTGTGCCACCTCTCTCTCATTCAGTGGGCCATAGAAAGCCTATTTATTTTTTTGGTTTTTTTAATATTATTTGGTTTCTAAAGTCTCCCTGAAAAAAAAAAAAAACATAAAAAAACAGTGGGAGAGTAATATTGCCCTTTCAGCTTGTGTGCCAGTCTTGACTCCTGGGTGTGCCACCTCTCTCATTCAGTGGGCCATAGAAAGCATTTTTTTTTTCCTTGATTTGTGTTCTAAAATCTACCTCAACACAAAAACACTACATCAATCAGTGGTAGAAAAATATTGGCCTCAGTCAGGGCTTGTGTGCCACTGCTGTGTGTGCTATCTCTCATTCAGTGGGCTATAGAAAGCCTATTTATTTAATTATTTTTTTTCTTATTATTTGGTTTCTAAAGTCTCCCTGAAAAAAAAAACAAAAAAAAAAACAGTGGGAGAGTAATATTGCCCTTTCAGCTTGTGTGCCAGTCTTGACTCCTGGGTGTGCCACCTCTCTCTCATTCAGTGGGCCATAGAAAGCCTATTTATTTTTTTGGTTTTTTTAATATTATTTGGTTTCTAAAGTCTCCCTGAAAAAAAAAAAAACATAAAAAAACAGTGGGAGAGTAATATTGCCCTTTCAGCTTGTGTGCCAGTCTTGACTCCTGGGTGTGCCACCTCTCTCATTCAGTGGGCCATAGAAAGCATTTTTTTTTTCCTTGATTTGTGTTCTAAAATCTACCTCAACACAAAAACACTACATCCATCAGTGGGAGAAAAATATTGGCCTCAGTCAGGGCTTGTGTGCCACTGCTGTGTGTGCTATCTCTCATTCAGTGGGCTATAGAAAGCCTATTTATTTATTTATTTATTTTCTTATTATTTGGTTTCTAAAGTCTCCCTGAAAAAAAAATAAAAATAAAAAAACAGTGGGAGAGTAATATTGCCCTTTCAGCTTGTGTGCCAGTCTTGACTCCTGGGTGTGCCACCTCTCTCTCATTCAGTGGGCCATAGAAAGCCTATTTATTTTTTTGGTTTTTTTAATATTATTTGGTTTCTAAAGTCTCCCTGAAAAAAAAAAAAACATAAAAAAACAGTGGGAGAGTAATATTGCCCTTTCAGCTTGTGTGCCAGTCTTGACTCCTGGGTGTGCCACCTCTCTCATTCAGTGGGCCATAGAAAGCCTATTTATTTATTTTTTTAAATATTATTGGGTTTCTAAAGTCTCCCTTAAAAAACAAAAAATACATAAAAAAACAGTGGGAGAGTAATATTGCCCTTTCAGCTTGTGTGCCAGTCTTGACTCCTGGGTGTGCCACCTCTCTCATTCAGTGGGCCATAGAAAGCATTTTTTTTTTTTCCTTGATTTGTGTTCTAAAATCTACCTCAACACAAAAACACTACATCAATCAGTGGGAGAAAAATATTGGCCTCAGTCAGGGCTTGTGTGCCACTGCTGTGTGTGCTATCTCTCATTCAGTGGGCTATAGAAAGCCTATTTATTTATTTTTTTTTTTCTTATTATTTGGTTTCTAAAGTCTCCCTGAAAAAAAAAAATAAATAAAAAAACAGTGGGAGAGTAATATTGCCCTTTCAGCTTGTGTGCCAGTCTTGACTCCTGGGTGTGCCACCTCTCTCTCATTCAGTGGGCCATAGAAAGCCTATTTATTTTTTTATTTTTTTTTAATATTATTTGGTTTCTAAAGTCTCCCTGAAAAAAAAAAAAACATAAAAAAACAGTGGGAGAGTAATATTGCCCTTTCAGCTTGTGTGCCAGTCTTGACTCCTGGGTGTGCCACCTCTCTCATTCAGTGGGCCATAGAAAGCCTATTTATTTTTTTTTAAAATATTATTGGGTTTCTAAAGTCTCCCTTAAAAAACAAAAAATACATAAAAAAACAGTGGGAGAGTAATATTGCCCTTTCAGCTTGTGTGCCAGTCTTGACTCCTGGGTGTGCCACCTCTCTCTCTCATTCAGTGGGCCATAGAAAGGCTATTTATTTTTTTGGTTTTTTTAATATTATTTGGTTTCTAAAGTCTCCCTGAAAATAAAAAAAAAAAAACTTAAAAAAACAGTGGGAGAGTAATATTGCCCTTTCAGCTTGTGTGCCAGTCTTGACTCCTGGGTGTGCCACCTCTCTCTCTCATTCAGTGGGCCATAGAAAGGCTATTTATTTTTTTGGTTTTTTTAATATTATTTGGTTTCTAAAGTCTCCCTGAAAAAAAAAAAATAATAAATTAGGTGGGAGATTAATATTGACATTAGTGCTTGAGTGACAGTCCTGCGTGTGTGTCATCTCTGTGATTTTGTGCCACAGAAAACAGAGTGTGTAACATTGTGCCTGATTTTCCTTGTGGTCTCACCAACCTGTTAAGGGATATTGAAATCATACTGAAGTTATAGCTCACCGTGTAAGTTGTTTGACAGCAACAAATAAAGTTACTTTGGTTAAGATTTTAAAACAATGAGGAAGTCTGGTGCAAGAGGTCGTCGTGGGCGTTCATTGTCAGCTGGTAATGATGGTAGTGGTAGTGGAGCATCAGGTGGTCGTGGGGATAAAAATATTCCACCTAAGTCTGGAGCTGTGGAGCCAGTTTCGTCGTCAGGCTACACAAGGCCTCGAACGCTCTCTTTTCTGGGAGTAGGAAAACCGCTTTTAAAGGCGGAGCAGCAACAGCAAGTTTTGGCTTACATTGCAGACTCAGCCTCTAGCTCTTTTGCCTCCTCTTCCGAAACTGGTAAATGTAAAAGCAGCGCGTCGCTTGTGGATGTTCACGGTCAGGGACAAGTCGCTTCCTTGTCCTCCTCAGCAAAAACTACAACAAGAGAGAAGGATGCAGCAGGCGACACAACGGGTCACTCCATGGAGCTCTTTACACATACCGTCCCTGGCTTAGAAAGTGAAACATTTAACAGGCCATGCCCATTACAAGTATATTCTGACATGGAGTGCACTGATGCACAGCCACAGCCAGAGTACTATGCTGCTCCTTTGACTCAGACCACCACATTGCCCTCTCAGGGTACAGATCCACAATCAGACCCTGATGAGACTATGTTGCCCCGCCACGAACGCTATACCACCGACCGACACAGTGACACAGACGAAGTTGCACACGAGCTCGAAGAGGAGGTAATAGATGACCCAGTTATTGACCCCGATTGGCAGCCATTGGGGGAACAGGGTGCAGGCGGCAGTAGTTCAGAAGAGGAGGTGGAGGAGGGGCCGCAGCAGGCATCAACATCGCAACAGGTTCCATCTGCCGGGCCCGTATCTGGCCCAAAACGCGTGTCAAAGCCAAAACCTGTTGGAGGACAGCGTGGCCATCCGGTTAAAGCTCAGTCTGCAATCCCTGAAAAGGGATCCGAGTCTAGGAAGAGTGCAGTCTGGCATTTTTTTAAACAACATCCAACTGATCAGCGCAAAGTCATCTGTCAAAAATGTTCAACTAGCTTAAGCAGAGGTCAGAATCTGAAAAGTCTAAATACTAGTTGCATGCATAGACACTTAACCACCATGCATTTTCAAGCCTGGACTAACTACCAAACGTCCCTTAAGGTTGTAGCACCCTCGGCCAATGAAGCTAGTCAGCAACGCAACATCCCTTCCGTCACTGTAAGGCCACCATTTTCCGCACCACCGGCAGTATCTGTGCAGGTTTCTTTGCCAGCCAAAAGCAGTCAGGGTCAGGGAACCACCAGTTTTGTAGGAGGAAATATTGCATCTAGGGCACCGGCGGAAACAATACCGTCTCCAACCGTCTCTCAGTCTGCCATGTACACCGGCACACCCGAAAGTTCCACGATCTCCAGCTCTCCAGTCCAGCTCACCCTACATGAGACTCTGGTTAGAAAAAGGAAGTACTTATCCTCGCATCCGCGTACACAGTCTTTTAACGCCCACATAGCTAGACTAATCTCGTTAGAGATGATGCCCTACCGGTTAGTTGAAAGCGAAGCTTTCAAAGCCCTGATGGAGTACGCTGAACCACGATACGAGCTACCCAGTCGACACTTTTTTTCCAGAAAAGCCATCCCAGCCCTGCACCAGCATGTTAAACAGCGCATCGTCCATGCACTCAGGCAATCTGTGAGTACAAAGGTGCACCTGACTACAGATGCATGGACCAGTAGGCATGGCCAGGGACGTTATGTGTCCATCACGGCACACTGGGTGAATGTGGTGGATGCAGGGTCCACAGGCGACATCAATTTAGGGACAGTTGTGCCTAGCCCACGGTCTAGGAAACAGTTGGCTGTAGGCGTTCGCACCCCCTCCTCCTCCTCCTCCTCGTCCTCCTGCAGAAGCTACAGCTCTTCCACAGAACGCAGTCTGCCAACCACTCCATCGGCAGATGACACTGTTGCACACCAGTTGTCCCATTATGGGCCAGCTACTGCCAAGCGTCAGCAGGCTGTATTGGCTATGAAGTGTTTGGGCGACAACAGACACACCGCGGAAGTTCTATCCGAGTTCTTGCAACAAGAAACGCAGTCGTGGCTGGGCACAGTAGATCTTGAGGCAGGCAAGGTAGTGAGTGATAACGGAAGGAATTTCATGGCTGCCATCTCCCTTTCCCAACTGAAACACATTCCTTTCCTGGCTCACACCTTAAACCTGGTGGTGCAGTGCTTATTGAAAACTTATCCTGGGTTCTCCGACCTGCTCCTCAAAGTGCGTGCACTTTGCTCACATATCCGACGTTCGCCTGTACACGCCAGCCGTATGCAGACCTATCAGCGGTCTTTGAACCTTCCCCAGCATCGCCTAATCATAGACGTTGCAACAAGGTGGAACTCAACACTGCACATGCTTCAGAGACTGTGCGAACAGAGGCGTGCTGTTATTTATTTGTGGGAGGATACACGGGCAGGCAGTAGGATGGCAGACATGGAGTTGTCAGGTGTGCAGTGGTCTAAGATACAAGACATGTGTCAAGTCCTTCAGTGTTTTGAGGAATGCACACGGCTGGTTAGTGCAGACAACGCCGTAATAAGCATGAGCATCCCCCTAATGCGTCTGCTGATGCAAAGTTTGACGCACATAAAGGAGCAGGCGTCTGCACCAGAGGAAGAGGAAAGCCTTGATGACAGTCAGCCATTGTCTGGTCAGGGCAGTGTACAGGACGAGGTAGCGGGCGAAGAGGAGGTGGAGGACGAGGAGGATGATGGGGATGAGTATATTTTTAATGCCGAACCTTTCCCGGGGGCACAGGAAATTGGTTGCGTGTCACGGCCGGGTTCTGGTTTTTTGAGGGACACAAGTGACGTAGATTTGCCTGCAACTGCCCCTCAACCAATCACAACCGGAGATTTGACAACTGGAACTTTGGCCCACATGGCGGATTATGCCTTACGTATCCTAAAAAGGGACACACGCATTACGAAAATGATGAACGATGACGATTACTGGTTGGCCTGCCTCCTTGATCCACGCTATAAAGGCAAATTGCAAAATATTATGCCACATGAGAACTTGGAACTAATATTAGCAACCAAACAATCAACTCTTGTTGACCGTTTGCTTCAGGCATTCCCAGCACACAGCGCACGTGATCGTTCTCACACGAGCTCCAGGGGGCAGCAGACTAGGAGTGTTAGGGGTGCACACATCAGAAGTGGCGTTGGACAGAGGGGTTTTCTGACCAGGTTGTGGAGTGATTTTGCTATGACCGCAGACAGGATAGGTACTGCTGCATCAATTGAAAGTGACAGGAGACAACATTTGTCCAGTATGGTTACTAACTATTTTTCATCCCTTATCGATGTTCTCCCTCAACCGTCATTCCCATTTGATTACTGGGCCTCCAAATTAGACACCTGGCCAGAATTGGCAGAATATGCATTGCAGGAGCTTGCTTGCCCGGCAGCAAGTGTCCTATCAGAAAGAGTATTCAGTGCTGCAGGTTCATTATTAACCGAAAAAAGGACTCGTCTGGCTACCCAAAATGTTGACGATCTAACATTCATTAAAATGAACCACAACTGGATTTCGAAATCTTTTGCCCCACCTTGCCCGGCCGACACCTAGCTTTCCTATGAAAAGCTCTTGCCTGTGAATTACTTTTCTAATGTCTAATTTGCTGCAGCTGATTGTACAGCATACGACATGTTTACACCTCCCTAAATGGCAAAACTCCCCACACGGGGCCGTGGTATCGCGACTTGGCGCAAGCACCCGTGAGACTGCTGTTTGTCTGAAGAGGTGGGTGTGCTCGCTTTTGGTTGACGGCATTGCTACTGGGTCCCTCATAGTACAATGTAGTGTCTCTGGCGGTGGTGGTGCGCACCCAACGTCAGACACACCGTTGTAACATGAGGGGCCCTGGGGCGGTCCCGCCGGCCTCAAGAGAGTTCCCCCCTACCCCAGCTCAAAATGTGCTCTACCACGTGCAAAATTATGTCGCACAGCTCCACCAATCTTTAGTCTATTCGCTGACATCATTCAATGTCTGGCACTGACAATACAAATTTGTAGACATCTATGATGCAACTTAAAGTAGTCTGTGTCTGTGTCCTATATTGGCACCATTAAATAGTTACTGCCAAATTACTATGTCAGAAACTCAGTAGATGAGCCCACCCCTGTACCTAAGTATGCCACCTTTTTTTTTGTTTTGGTTGTTTTGCGAGACATTAACATCTATTTATATTTTGGGAGTACTGGGACAGACACTCCTTGCACTACTCCTCCACTCACCACCAAGCTGCCTGTGTATCCATGTAACCGCTGTAAAGCTGCCATGAGCCTATTGTTTGTTATTTTAGGCCTTTGATAGCCTGTCTGCGGTCCCTACTTTAAATACTCCTCCACTCATCACCAGCTGCCTGCCCGTGTATCCATGTAACCGCTGTAAAGCTGCCATGAGCCTATTGTTTGTTATTTTAGGCCTTTGATAGCCTGTCTGCGGTCCCTACTTTAAATACTCCTCCACTGACCACCAAGCTGCCTGCCCGTGTATCCATGTAACCGCTGTAAAACTGCCATAAGCCTATTGTTTGTTATTTTAGGCCTTTGATAGCCTGTCTGCGGTCCCTACTTTAAATACTCCTCCACTCACCACCAAGCTGCCTGTGTATCCATGTAACCGCTGTAAAGCTGCCATGAGCCTATTGTTTGTTATTTTAGGCCTTTGATAGCCTGTCTGCGGTCCCTACTTTAAATACTCCTCCACTGACCACCAAGCTGCCTGCCCGTGTATCCATGTAACCGCTGTAAAACTGCCATAAGCCTATTGTTTGTTATTTTAGGCCTTTGATAGCCTGTCTGCGGTCCCTACTTTAAATACTCCTCCACTGACCACCAAGCTGCCTGTGTATCCATGTAACCGCTGTAAAGCTGCCATGAGCCTATTGTTTGTTATTTTAGGCCTTTGATAGCCTGTCTGCGGTCCCTACTTTAAATACTCCTCCACTGACCACCAAGCTGCCTGCCCGTGTATCCATGTAACCGCTGTAAAACTGCCATAAGCCTATTGTTTGTTATTTTAGGCCTTTGATAGCCTGTCTGCGGTCCCTACTTTAAATACTCCTCCACTCACCACCAAGCTGCCTGCCCGTGTATCCATGTAACCGCTGTAAAACTGCCATGAGCCTATTGTTTGTTATTTTAGGCCTTTGATAGCCTGTCTGCGGTCCCTACTTTAAATACTCCTCCACTGACCACCAAGCTGCCTGCCCGTGTATCCATGTAACCGCTGTAAAACTGCCATAAGCCTATTGTTTGTTATTTTAGGCCTTTGATAGCCTGTCTGCGGTCCCTACTTTAAATACTCCTCCACTCACCACCAAGCTGCCTGTGTATCCATGTAACCGCTGTAACGCTGCCATGAGCCTATTGTTTGTTATTTTAGGCCTTTGATAGCCTGTCTGCGGTCCCTACTTTAAATACTCCTCCACTCATCACCAGCTGCCTGCCCGTGTATCCATGTAACCGCTGTAAAGCTGCCATGAGCCTATTGTTTGTTATTTTAGGCCTTTGATAGCCTGTCTGCGGTCCCTACTTTAAATACTCCTCCACTGACCACCAAGCTGCCTGCCCGTGTATCTATGTAACCGCTGTAAAACTGCCATAAGCCTATTGTTTGTTATTTTAGGCCTTTGATAGCCTGTCTGCGGTCCCTACTTTAAATACTCCTCCACTCACCACCAAGCTGCCTGTGTATCCATGTAACCGCTGTAACGCTGCCATGAGCCTATTGTTTGTTATTTTAGGCCTTTGATAGCCTGTCTGCGGTCCCTACTTTAAATACTCCTCCACTCATCACCAGCTGCCTGCCCGTGTATCCATGTAACCGCTGTAAAACTGCCATGAGCCTATTGTTTGTTATTTTAGGCCTTTGATAGCCTGTCTGTGGTCCCTACTTTAAATACTCCTCCACTCACCACCAAGCTGCCTGTGTATCCATGTAACCGCTGTAAAGCTGCCATGAGCCTATTGTTTGTTATTTTAGGCCTTTGATAGCCTGTCTGCGGTCCCTACTTTAAATACTCCTCCACTCACCACCAAGCTGCCTGTGTATCCATGTAACCGCTGTAAAGCTGCCATGAGCCTATTGTTTGTTATTTTAGGCCTTTGATAGCCTGTCTGCGGTCCCTACTTTAAATACTCCTCCACTGACCACCAAGCTGCCTGCCCGTGTATCCATGTAACCGCTGTAAAACTGCCATAAGCCTATTGTTTGTTATTTTAGGCCTTTGATAGCCTGTCTGCGGTCCCTACTTTAAATACTCCTCCACTGACCACCAAGCTGCCTGTGTATCCATGTAACCGCTGTAAAGCTGCCATGAGCCTATTGTTTGTTATTTTAGGCCTTTGATAGCCTGTCTGCGGTCCCTACTTGAAATACTCCTCCACTGACCACCAAGCTGCCTGCCCGTGTATCCATGTAACCGCTGTAAAACTGCCATAAGCCTATTGTTTGTTATTTTAGGCCTTTGATAGCCTGTCTGTGGTCCCTACTTTAAATACTCCTCCACTCACCACCAAGCTGCCTGTGTATCCATGTAACCGCTGTAAAGCTGCCATGAGCCTATTGTTTGTTATTTTAGGCCTTTGATAGCCTGTCTGCGGTCCCTACTTTAAATACTCCTCCACTGACCACCAAGCTGCCTGCCCGTGTATCCATGTAACCGCTGTAAAACTGCCATAAGCCTATTGTTTGTTATTTTAGGCCTTTGATAGCCTGTCTGCGGTCCCTACTTTAAATACTCCTCCACTCACCACCAAGCTGCCTGCCCGTGTATCCATTTAACTGCTGTAAAACTGCCATGAGCCTATTGTTTGTTATTTTAGGCCTTTGATAGCCTGTCTGCGGTCCCTACTTTAAATACTCCTCCACTGACCACCAAGCTGCCTGCCCGTGTATCCATGTAACCGCTGTAAAACTGCCATAAGCCTATTGTTTGTTATTTTAGGCCTTTGATAGCCTGTCTGCGGTCCCTACTTTAAATACTCCTCCACTCACCACCAAGCTGCCTGTGTATCCATGTAACCGCTGTAAAGCTGCCATGAGCCTATTGTTTGTTATTTTAGGCCTTTGATAGCCTGTCTGCGGTCCCTACTTTAAATACTCCTCCACTCATCACCAGCTGCCTGCCCGTGTATCCATGTAACCGCTGTAAAGCTGCCATGAGCCTATTGTTTGTTATTTTAGGCCTTTGATAGCCTGTCTGCGGTCCCTACTTTAAATACTCCTCCACTGACCACCAAGCTGCCTGCCCGTGTATCCATGTAACCGCTGTAAAACTGCCATAAGCCTATTGTTTGTTATTTTAGGCCTTTGATAGCCTGTCTGCGGTCCCTACTTTAAATACTCCTCCACTCACCACCAAGCTGCCTGTGTATCCATGTAACCGCTGTAAAGCTGCCATGAGCCTATTGTTTGTTATTTTAGGCCTTTGATAGCCTGTCTGCGGTCCCTACTTTAAATACTCCTCCACTCACCACCAAGCTGCCTGTGTATCCATGTAACCGATGTAAAACTGCAGTATTTTGCTTATAAAAAAGAAAATACTGGAGAGATATCAAATGCAGACATTTTAACATTAAAAACAAAAACACATACAACAAAAAACTGGTACAGTACAAAAATTGGCCACCAGCTACAAAAACTTTCTCCTGCAAGTAGTTAACTGAAAGGTTTTTTTCCATTGAAAACACAGATATGGCATCCACCGAGTGTTGTCCTGTCGCGTCTTCTTTATATTATTGCCAAGAAGCTGCAACTGAATAAAGCTGAGCTTCTACCTTCTGCCTCTTATTAACTGCTTTTTTTAAAAAAAATTGTCCACCAGCTACAAAAACTTGCTCCTGCAAGTAGTTAACTGAAAGGTTTTTTTCCATTGAAAACACAGATATGGCATCCACCGAGTGTTGTCCTGTCGCGTCTTCTTTATATTATTGCCAAGAAGCTGCAACTGAATAAAGCTGAGCTTCTACCTTCTGCCTCTTATTAACTGCTTTTTTTTTTATAAAATTGGCTGTTCCGACCTACTAAAGGTGTCTGTCTGCCCCTGCCTGGTGTTGTCCTCAACTGAATAAAGCTGAGCTTCAACCTTCTGTTCCAAATTACCATTTTTAAAAATGCAATTGGCTGTTCCGGCCTACTAAAGGTGAATGTCTGCCCCTGCCTGGTGTTGTCCTCAACTGAATAAAGCTGAGCTTCTACCTTCTGTTCCAAATTACCATTTTTAAAAATGCAATTGGCTGTTCCGGCCTACTAAAGGTGAATGTCTGCCCCTGCCTGGTGTTGTCCTCAACTGAATAAAGCTGAGCTTCAACCTTCAGTTCCAAATTACCATTTTTAAAAATGCAATTGGCTGTTCCGGCCTACTAAAGGTGTCTGTCTGCCCCTGCCTGGTGTTGTCCTCAACTGAATAAAGCTGAGCTTCTACCTTCTGCCTCTTACTAACTGCTGTTTTTTTAAAAAATTGGCTGTTCCGGCCTACTAAAGGTGTCTGTCTGCCCCTGCCTGGTGTTGTCCTCAACTGAATAAAGCTGAGCTTCAACCTTCTGTTCCAAATTACCATTTTTAAAAATGCAATTGGCTGTTCCGGCCTACTAAAGGTGTCTGTCTGCCCCTGCCTGGTGTTGTCCTCAACTGAATAAAGCTGAGCTTCAACCTTCTGTTCCAAATTACCATTTTTAAAAATGCAATTGGCTGTTCCGGCCTACTAAAGGTGTCTGTCTGCCCCTGCCTGGTGTTGTCCTCAACTGAATAAAGCTGAGCTTCTACCTTCTGCCTCTTACTAACTGCTGTTTTTTTAAAAAATTGGCTGTTCCGGCCTACTAAAGGTGTCTGTCTGCCCCTGCCTGGTGTTGTCCTCAACTGAATAAAGCTGAGCTTCAACCTTCTGTTCCAAATTACCATTTTTAAAAATGCAATTGGCTGTTCCGGCCTACTAAAGGTGTCTGTCTGCCCCTGCCTGGTGTTGTCCTCAACTGAATAAAGCTGAGCTTCAACCTTCTGTTCCAAATTACCATTTTTAAAAATGCAATTGGCTGTTCCGGCCTACTAAAGGTGAATGTCTGCCCCTGCCTGGTGTTGTCCTCAACTGAATAAAGCTGAGCTTCTACCTTCTGTTCCAAATTACCATTTTTAAAAATGCCATTGGCTGTTCCGGCCTACTAAAGGTGTCTGTCTGCCCCTGCCTGGTGTTGTCCTCAACTGAATAAAGCTGAGCTTCAACCTTCAGTTCCAAATTACCATTTTTAAAAATGCAATTGGCTGTTCCGGCCTACTAAAGGTGTATGTCTGCCCCTGCCTGGTGTTGTCCTCAACTGAATAAAGCTGAGCTTCTACCTTCTGCCTCTTACTAACTGCTGTTTTTTTAAAAAATTGGCTGTTCCGGCCTACTAAAGGTGTCTGTCTGCCCCTGCCTGGTGTTGTCCTCAACTGAATAAAGCTGAGCTTCAACCTTCTGTTCCAAATTACCATTTTTAAAAATGCAATTGGCTGTTCCGGCCTACTAAAGGTGTCTGTCTGCCCCTGCCTGGTGTTGTCCTCAACTGAATAAAGCTGAGCTTCTACCTTCTGCCTCTTACTAACTGCTGTTTTTTTAAAAAATTGGCTGTTCCGGCCTACTAAAGGTGTCTGTCTGCCCCTGCCTGGTGTTGTCCTCAACTGAATAAAGCTGAGCTTCTACCTTCTGTTCCAAATTACCATTTTTAAAAATGCAATTGGCTGTTCTGGCCTACTAAAGGTGAATGTCTGCCCCTGCCTGGTGTTGTCCTCAACTGAATAAAGCTGAGCTTCAACCTTCAGTTCCAAATTACCATTTTTAAAAATGCAATTGGCTGTTCCGGCCTACTAAAGGTGAATGTCTGCCCCTGCCTGGTGTTGTCCTCAACTGAATAAAGCTGAGCTTCTACCTTCTGTTCCAAATTACCATTTTTAAAAATGCAATTGGCTGTTCCGGCCTACTAAAGGTGAATGTCTGCCCCTGCCTGGTGTTGTCCTCAACTGAATAAAGCTGAGCTTCAACCTTCAGTTCCAAATTACCATTTTTAAAAATGCAATTGGCTGTTCCGGCCTACTAAAGGTGTCTGTCTGCCCCTGCCTGGTGTTGTCCTCAACTGAATAAAGCTGAGCTTCTACCTTCTGCCTCTTACTAACTGCTGTTTTTTTAAAAAATTGGCTGTTCCGGCCTACTAAAGGTGTCTGACTGCCCCTGCCTGGTGTTGTCCTCAACTGAATAAAGCTGAGCTTCAACCTTCTGTTCCAAATTACCATTTTTAAAAATGCAATTGGCTGTTCCGGCCTACTAAAGGTGAATGTCTGCCCCTGCCTGGTGTTGTCCTCAACTGAATAAAGCTGAGCTTCTACCTTCTGTTCCAAATTACCATTTTTAAAAATGCAATTGGCTGTTCCGGCCTACTAAAGGTGAATGTCTGCCCCTGCCTGGTGTTGTCCTCAACTGAATAAAGCTGAGCTTCAACCTTCAGTTCCAAATTACCATTTTTAAAAATGCAATTGGCTGTTCCGGCCTACTAAAGGTGTCTGTCTGCCCCTGCCTGGTGTTGTCCTCAACTGAATAAAGCTGAGCTTCAACCTTCAGTTCCAAATTACCATTTTTAAAAATGCAATTGGCTGTTCCGGCCTACTAAAGGTGTCTGTCTGCCCCTGCCTGGTGTTGTCCTCAACTGAACAAAGCTGAGCTTCCACATTCTGGCTTTCGCCCTATACTATCAGATATTAAACTGCATTTGGCCTACTAGTGTGGTTATGCCCTTGAAACAGTGTCTGCTGCTCTTGGGTTTGCTACTCCACTGAACAAAGCAATGCCGCCTGTTTAGTACTGTTACCAATTTTGAACTGCATTTAGCCTACTTTATTCTTTGGCCCTATATCTGTTTCCTCCTCATCCTGCCCATTGCCCAGCCACTGCTAGATGAGTCTGCTGGTACATTGACCTAGACCACTACATTCCCCTTATACTCTACACAGCCAGAATCTGACCCTGCTGAAAGTAAGGTTCCCCTTCCCGCATGTTATACCACCTTACACAGGGACAGAGAGGAAGGTGCAGATGAAAGTGCAGGTTCCTTCATCAGGTGGGGGGGCATACTCGTTGGCGACGTCACTGGCACAGGGCCCCTCAGAGTACGCAAAAGTGTCGCTGCTGGCGGGAGGCGCCCCCGCCATGCAAACACACATCGCTGTACTTTGAGGGGCCCTGTGCCAGTGCCATTGCGAACGAGTGGGCCCCCCCTGCTTGCTCAGGATCACAGCACTTGCAACGTTGAAATACTTACCTTTCCCTGCAACACCGCCGTGACGTAGTCCGCATTTCCTGGGCCCACGAAAAACTTGAGCCGGCCCTACTCCCCCCACAACTTTTGCCAAATGACCCCCAATTCCCTATGCCCAACTATTATTATAAAGTTAATTAAGATTGACAAGCTTCAGAAACAAGAATGGATGTTTTTGGCATTAAAATGGGCACTGTAGGTGTTTTCCTGGCCTCCACTCACTGCCGACTATGCTTCCCCATTGACTTGCATTGGGTTTCGTGTTTCGGTCGATCCCCGACTTTTAGCGATAATCGGCCGACTGCACTCGACTCGACTCTGGACAAAATCGGGTTTCACAAAACCCGACTCGATCTTAAAAAAATGAAAGTCGCTCAACTCTACCTGAGGGAAGTCTCCAAATTCTGATTAGTGTTCTCGGTCTGTCTATTCGACTTTAGATAGAAAGCAGAGAAAAAGGACAACTGCACCCCCCTTCAAGTACAGAACACTTTCCAGAACTTAGAAACAAATTGGGTCCTCTGATCTGACATCACATCGGAGGGAACGTGATAACAGTATTAGTATAACTGCCCCCTCCAACAAATGTCACCAGTACTCAAACACCAATTTAATTGCCAAAAGCTCCCTATTACCTAAGTTATCAGTTCTCTCGTCAGAGGATAATTTTTGGGAAAAGAATGCGCATGGGTGCCATTTACCAGGGGACGGACCTTGAGACAACACAGCCCCAACCTCCACCTCCGACGCATCCACTTCCAGGATAAAAGGTTGAGAAACATGGGGTTCACTGAGTATAGATGCAGTGTAAAAACAACTCTTTAAGGAAGAAAAAGCATGCTGCGCAGCATACAACCATTTCGAAAAATCAGTCCCTTTTCTTGTCATGTCAATAAGGGGTTTCACCATTACCGAATAGTTTTGAGTAAACTTCCGGTAAAAATTAGTAAAACCCAGAAAATCGCTGTATTGCCTTCATGTTCTCTGGATGGTCCCAATCAAGTACAGCATGAACCTTCTCTGAATCCATCTGGAAACCTGAAGATTACAACAGGTACCCCAAAAACTGCACCTCCTGGATGGTGAATACACATTTCTCAAGTTTGGCATAAAGCTTGTTATCCCTTAATACCTGAAGCATCTGTCTCACATGCCCCCAATATGTCTACAAATCAGGTAAATAAAGCAAAATGTCATCCAGATAGACCACCACAAAACTGCCCACCAAATGATGGAAAATATCATTTATGAAATGCTGGAACACCACCGGTACATTGGTCAGAATGAAAGATATAACCAAAATCTCAAAATGTCCCCCATGGGTATTAAACTCCATTTTTCGAACCAGGTTTTAGGTCCCCCCTTAAATCCAGCTTGGAGAAAACCTTAGTTCCCACCACCTGGTTGAATAAATCTGGAATCAGGGGAAGAGGATATGGATCTCGGATGGTAATTAGATTCAACTCCCAGAAAACTAAACAGGGATGGAGACTGCCATGTATCTTTTTCATGGCCTGCCTCTCAGGACCAGACAGATTGTACAGTCTGGAATTGAGTAGTTTAGCTCCGGGAGTCAGGTTAATAGGACAGTCATAAGCATGATGGGGGGAGGGGGGGGGGGGCAAATCCTGATACCCCTGCTCAGAAATCATCCTCAAAGCCAGACAAAAATGCAGGTAAAGTCCCCATAGATACTGCAGAAAGGGAAATGTTTAGACAGTTATCATGGCAGTAATCTCCCCACTCCATAATTTCTCTGGATTGCCAATCCACAATCGGATTATGTTTCACCAACCAGGGTAAAATCAGTACAATTGGAGTGGGGAAACCTTCCTGGACATAACAAAGAATTACCTAATGAAGAAAAGACCCCATCTTCAGTCTTATGTTACTGTATGTACATTCTGCTTCAAAGCTCTCTGTGCAAGGGGTGCTGACTCCGAGTCAATGGCGTAAATAGGAATGGGTTTAGCTAAGGTAAAGCAAGCAAGCCCATGAGTTCTAGCAAACTCAGCATCAACCATGCTGACTTCAGCTCCACTGTCTACAAACACAGAAATTCTCTTTGTCCTGCTTCCTAGCACCACCTCTGCTGTCAGGACAAACCGAGAATAACAGGTTGAAAACGAACATAGCCCATGATTAACAAACTCCAGACTTCTGAGGGTTAATCAAGTCTCTTTTTGTTTAGGAATCAAAGGACATGCCTCAATAAAACGTCACTTCCTCCCGCAAAAAAACACATGCCCTTTTTCTTGCAAATGTCAGGGAAGACCTACAATGCAGAAGCACCTCCTAACTGCATGGGTTCCTCTAACTCCACAGGAATAGGTTCACCCCCGGACCATCCCCCCGGCACCCTGATATTGTCCTGGAAATAGGGCTCAGGAGGAGGTGATCTTACCATATCTATCTCGCAGGCGTCTATCCCCCATATAGCGAATGACATGGCAGCTTTTAATGACTCTGGGGTTTCATACACTGCCAAAACATCTTTTAACCTTTCAGTAAGGCCATGAAAAAATGGGCTGCTAAGAGTCTGGTCATTCCATTTGGTATCAGTTGCTTATCTGCGGAATTCAGAGCTGTATGCCTCCACTGAACAGTTCCCCTGCTGAAGGCAACACAGTCTGGATTCAGCCAGGATCATCATAGATAAGGGCTAAAGCCCTGAAAAACCCTTCTACGGTCTGCAGACAAATATACCACTGTGGCATAGAAAAAGCCCAGGAGTGAGGAGCCCTTGCAACAGTGAAATCACAATTCCCACTCGTTGATCCTCTTCTCCAGAGCAGTAAGGATGAAGTGTAAAATACAATTTACATGCTTCTTTAAATACAAAAAACTTGTCCCTACCTCCTGACAACCTGTCCGGGAGGGCAATTTTGGGTTCAAGCTGGATCGGCCTACCAGCAGAGTCCCCCACAGTAGGGTTACTTGCAGTCGGTGGCAGGCAGGAGAGTGGGATTTTTGGTACCTGCCGCTGACCGCGAGTGAACTATGAAGTCTCATTTTGACAACTTTCTCACAACGAGAATGCTTAGGGTTTGATGGGCGTCTGTGTGTCTGTGTATTTTTAACTATTCACTGACCAAGTTAGTAATAGGGGTGTCTTGTAGATGCTGCATCATTACTAACCTCTGGGCTTGATGTCAGTGAACATTACACAGCTGACATCAACCCCAAATATTACCCCACTTGCCAACACACAAGCCAGGCAAATCGGCAGAATTGGCACATCAAAGTGATGAAGGGAGGGCCAAGTATCCATGGACCTTCACAGGCTAATACAGAATACTAGTGCAGCGCCCCAGAGTTTGGTCATTGCAGTAACGTTGCTCTTCCACCAGGGGGATTGCACTAAAAGAGTTCACCTTGTAGGTATCACAGACACACATTACACTTCACACTCCGGCCGCCAGGGGGAGCAAAAGGTCCTATCTACTAGGCCACTCCTCACACATGGGTAAAACTGGGGGTTGGATAGGAAGTTAGGGAGAAAGTAGCTGGGGAGAGTTCAAGAGAGGACCTGTCAGGGGTAGGATCCTGACAGCGACCTAGCACAGATAGATCATTACAGAGCCGTGCCTGTGCCTTATAGCGGCAGACTCCTAAGAAAGGACACGAAGCGAAGTATATTGTGGAGAAGTGAGAAACAGGATCACAGCACAAAGGAGATAGAACCAGAAGGAGTCATGCCTCAAGATCAGCAACATCCTTCTGAGGCGCGTAGCCGGCGGCCGGAACGCCTAGGAAGTAATAGACTCTACGCATTACTTTGAACCAACGGCAGGGCAGTTAACTTTAGGTTGGCCGTCTCACCTTTTACACCTAATGAAGACATCGGAGGCAATTGTGGGAGAGGGGCGTCTCTAGGGTCCCTATAAAATAACTCCAGGCCTACCCCGTCATACGGGTGCATCCTATCCATATCATCTGGGGGACGGAGAGAGAAAGAACAGAAACATACACGACAGTTGTGAGGACTATCCCGTGGTGCTCAGCAGGGAAGTACTGCAACACACAGGCACTGGTAGGAAGGCCACTGATTTCCACCTGAAAAGGGAACTCTGGATGTGCCTTCGGACCGGCCGGTCTCAGCCAGCCCTGTTAGCAGTGCTCTGGATTGCGGATGCCGAAGCCTTCAGTAAAGAGGTAAAGAGACTGCAACCCTGTGTCTTCATTATTTACTGCAACCTACACCGTCACCTACATCTTTAATTGGGCGCCCCTTAGCAGGGCCATGGACCGGGTCAGGCCACCGTGATATCCCCAGAACCGAGAGAGACCCGGTACCGAGTACCCCGCTGCCCTGCGCTTGGGGGGCCGCTCCAACTTGGCGTCACGAACAGGATCTACTTAAGCCTGAGGAATCAGGTCATATGTGCCTTAGAACTGTGACTGGATTGTGCTGAATCGTGATTTATTGCAAAGACTGTGTATTGCTATTTGCCGCCAAAATCCGCCATTGCCGCGCCGTGTGGGGCACGAGGGGAGGAGCCATAGCTTCGTGGGCAGAGCCGGTCAAAAAGAGCACGGAACAAGAAGACGCGGTGAGGTGCCGATTCCGGAAGAGGAACCCCAATTTCCACCAGGTTAGCAGAGGGGAGGGGCGGCCATGTCTGATCCAGGAGGAGCGGAGGCAGCTGCAGACTCGGGGGCACCTCCGGGCCCCATAGTAGGCGCAGCCGCAGGCCTTGTACCACCGCCGGGTTCCGCAGAGCTTGCCGCCCCCAGCAGCCAGCCGGATGCTGCCGCAGCTACAGCAACGATAATGCCCTTCTCCATGCCGTACCTACCTGGAGCAGCCTGGCTCCCGCGATACTCTGGAGAATCACATACATTAACTGACTTTAAAGAAGGGATCTGCAGCCTGCTTGAGTTTTATCCCCTGACAGAGCCTCAGAAAGTTCATATGATAACAGGCCAACTCTTTGGAGTGGCTCTGAGGGAAGTGAAGTCCTGGCCCGCCACGGATAAGAGAACTGCGCAGCAGGTCTTTGCAAAGCTTAAAACCACCTTTGACACCCGCACCGCTACAGAAATTAAATTGACGTTCTATGGGTAAAAGCAGAGGCCGCAGGATAGCTTTCGGGACTATGCCCTTAATCTCCAGGAGGCACTGCGGGCCATCAAACAGAATGACCCAAACAGCATGCAAGATGAGGATAAACTCCTGAAAGAGCGGTTCATCGAGGGGCTCCTGTGCAGTCACCAAAGGGCCCAAGTGCACTTCCTGTCCATGCAGAATCCAGACCTGACTTTCGTGCAATTCAAAGATAAAGCCATCCAGGCACTACAGGAGCGACAGCCCAGCCGTGCAGTACTTCCCAGGCGTCATGCTCTCACGTACCACCAGGAGGTGGCGCCAAATGCCCCAATTGCCGCCGAGGCCGATGCCCAGATCCTGGAGGACGATTCCCCTGCAGGACTACGCCTCCAGATGCAGGAGCTGACCAAGAGCGTTGCTGCCCTAGCCCAGACCGTACAGTCCCTACAGGAGACCCCCAAGGAGAAGATCCAGCTGGCTTCCAGACCGGAGGATATCCCCTGGCAGCGACAGAGGAGGATTCCGCCGACCAGAGGCAGGGACGACGATCACTTTCATCGGGACAGATGACCTATCTGCCGCCGCCACCAGGTGGGCCACCTTGCAAGGTACTGTCATTTAAATGAGCAACCCCTGGGGCAGAGGGCCAACCCCCAGGAGTAGGACGATCAGGCCCGCAAAATTGGAGAGCCAAATACATTGGAGGGCGACCAGTTCTTCCCATCGTGATCAACGGTATCCCCATGAACGCTTTGCTGGACACCGGTTCTCAGGTGATGACTATGCCTTACATCCTTTATAAACGTTATTGGGAGGACACCGACATTACTCGTGGCCCCGATGATGATTTCACCATAATAGCCGGTAATGGTCAGCCATTGCCACAAGTGGGGTACAAAGAGGTCACCATTAAAGTGGGGCGGGTAGAATTGGAGGCCCAAGGGATTGTAATTGTTGATATTGACCGACGTGAATGTAATCCCATGATGACCATTGGTACTAATGTCATAGAAAATTGGCTTGCAGAAGTTAATGTCTTGTTACAGCAGGTAGCAGAAACAGCTGGCTACAGTAAACAACGTGCCCTGCAGAAAGAAATCAGGGCTCTGATGCAGAGACAGCAGGTGGAGCTGACTGGTGGTGAAATTGGTCGTGTCACAGTGAGTGATTCAAACCCCATTGCGATACCCCCCAGGAGTGAAATGTTAATATGGTGTCGGGCAGCCATAGGCCTCAGGGGTAAAGACTATCAGGCCCTGGTAGAACCTGTATATTCAGATAATAGGCCTACCCTCCTGACAGCCAGAGGGGTGGTTGACGTCCGCAAGTGGAGGGTGCCAGTACGTGTTCTTAACTGTGGGGAGGAGGAAGTCCACTTAACCAAATATGCCACACTTGCCAAACTGTTTACTCTTAATAATAGTGTGATACAGGCACCCGGACCCTTAGTCCCGTCCAATCCGGCGGAGAACAACGGTTCTGCAGGGCAACTGAAAGATTGGTGTTGGGAATTGCATGTGGGCACTGACTCTACCCCATCTCACCAGAAACAGGGGGCCTACAGGGTGGTTCATGAGTACAAGCGGGTATTCAGCAAGCACCCCCTAGATTTTGGGCAGGTAAAAGGGATTCAACATCATATCCCCACAGGAGATCATCCACCCATAAAAGAGAGGTACCGTCCTGTACCCCCAGCTCATTATCAGTGTGCCAAAGACATGTTGCGAGAGATGAAGGAGGCTGGGGTAGTGAGAGACAGTTGTAGCCCCTGTGCAGCTCCATTAGTCCTCGTTAGGAAGAAAGATGGCACAATGACGATGTGTGTTGATTATAGGCAGCTAAATCGCATTACACATAAGGATGCATACCCACTGCCCAGGATAGAGGAGTCCCTGGCTGCATTAAAATCTGCTAACTACTTCTCTACCTTGGATCTCACCAGTGGGTACTGGCAGGTTCCCGTGGCAGAGGCAGACAAGGAGAAGACGGCCTTCACGATGCCGATGGGTCTCTGAGAATTCAACTACATGCCCTTCGGTGTTGTGAATTCCGCTCTTGGGCTCCCTCCGGTGGTTGTAAGTGGCACTTTTGTGAGTTCTGCTCTTGGGCTCCCTCCGGTGGTTTTGAGTGGAACGGCTGCTCCTTGGATTTAGCAGTCAGCAGCTGCTTCCACTGATCTGATCGTCTTTCTGGCTCGGCTATTTATCCTGGCTCTATCCTTCAGCCTGGGCCAGTTGTCAATGGTTCCTGGTTGGATTCACATCTCTGCTTGGATTTCCCTGATATTCTGACCAGTTCAGCAAAGATAAGTCCTTGCTAGTGTTGAGCATTCCGATACCGCAAGTATCGGGTATCGGCCGATACTTGCGGTATCGGAAATCCGATACCGAGATCCGATACTTTTGTGGTATTTGGAATCGGTAACGGGATTAATATCAATGTGTAAAAGAAAGAATTAAAATAAAAAATAGGGATATACTCACCTCTCCGGCGGCCCCTGGACTTTACCGCCGTAACCGGGAGCCGTTGTACCTAAGAATGCGCGCTTGAAGGGCCTTAGATGACGTCACGGCGCTCTGATTGGTCCGTAGCGGTCACGTGACCGCTCCACGACCAATCACAAAGCCGTGACGTCACCTAAGGTCTTTCAAGCGCTTGAAAGACCTTAGGTGACATCACGGCTTTGTGATTGGTCGTGTAGCGGTCACGCGACCGCTACGCGACGAATCAGAAGCTGCGGACGTCTTCTAAGGTATTTCAAGCGCTTGAAAGACCTTAGGTGACGTCACAGCTTTGTGATTGGTCGCGTAGCGGTCACGCGACCGCTACGGACCAATCAGAGCGCCGTGACATCATCTAAGGCCCTTCAAGCGCGCATTCTTAGGTACAACGGCTCCCGGTTACGGCGGTAAAGTCCAGGGCGCGTCAGAGGGTGAGTATATCCCTATTTTTTATTTTAATTCTTTCTTTTACACATTGATATGGATCCCAGGGCCTGAAGGAGAGTTTCCTCTCCTTCAGACCCTGGGAACCATACAGGATACCGTCCGATACTTGGTGTCCCATTGACTTGTATTGGTATCGGGTATCGGTATCGGATTAGATCCAATACTTTGCCGGTATCGGACGATACTTTCCGATACCGATACTTTCAAGTATCGGACGGTATCGCTCAACACTAGTCCTTGCTTGTTCTTTTGCTGTCCACTTATTTTGGACTTAATCGTTCAGCTCTTTCTATGTTTTTTCTTGTCCAGCTAGTCAATATGGATTTATTCAGTTAAGCTGGAAGCTCTGGGAAGCAGATTTACCCTCCACACCTTTAGTCAGGTGTGGAGATTTTTGTAAACTCTGTGGTGGATTTTTCTAATTTTTTTATACTGACCGCACAGTATTCTGTCCTGTTCTATCTATCTAGCTAGACTGGCCTCCTTTGCTACATTCTGATTTCATTCTGCGTATGTCATTTCCCTCTCCACTCACAGTCAATATTTGTGGGGGGCTGCCTTTCCTTTGGGGATTTTCTCTGAGGCAAGATAGCTTTCCTGTTTCCATCTTTAGGGGTAGTTAGTCCTCCGGCTGTGACGAGGTGTCTAGGAAGTGACAGGAACATCCCACGGCTACTTCTAGTGTTGTGATAAGCTCAGGAACTGCAGTTAGTACAGGTACCACCTCCTCCAGAGCTCGTCCCATGTTGCTCCTAAACCACCAGTTCATAACAGTACAAATGGCCAAAAATGAATTAAATGCATCTCAAAAGAAGGAAAAAAAAGTTCTGAGCCATTCTTTTTTTTTGCAGTCTGTTTTGTCTTTTTTTTCCTCTTAATCTCTGGGTGGTTCAGGATTTTGGCGCTGGCATGGAAGTTCAGGGTTTGTTTTCTCGTGTGGATCAACTTGCTGCAAGAGTACAGAGTATCCAAGATTATGTTGTCCAGACTCCGGCTTTAGAGCCTAAAATTCCTACTCCTGATTTGTTTTTTGGGGACAGATCTAAGTTTTTGAACTTTAGGGCTTGTTTCCACTTGCGAGAAACACGTCCGTGTCTCGCATGTGGAAACCAAGCTCTGGCGCCGGCACTTTGGAGCGGAGCTGTGCAGCTCCATGTGTTCCTATGCGGCCGCACGCTCCGCTCTGGAGTGCCGGTGCTATAGCTTGGTTTCCACATGCGAGATACGGACGTGTGCCTCGCATGTGGAAATGAGCCCTTAAAAATAACTGCAAATTGTTTTTTGCTTTTAAACCCCGTTCGTCTGGTGATCCCATTCAGTAGGTTAAGATTGTCATCTCTCTGCTGCGTGGTGACCCTCAGGACTGGGCTTTCTCCCTTGAATCAGGGAATCCGGCATTGCTTAATGTAGACGCATTTTTTCAAGCGCTCGGATTATTGTATGACGAACCTAATTCTGTGGATCATGCAGAAAAAACCTTGTTGGCCCTATGTCAGCATCAGGAAGTGGCAGAATTATACTGCCAGAAATTTAGAAAATGGTCTGTGCTCACTAAATGGAATGAGGATGCTCTGGCAGCAATTTTCAGAAAGGGTCTTTCTGAAGCCCTTAAAGATGTTATGGTGGGGTTCCCCACACCTGCTGGTTTGAGCGAATCTATGTCTCTAGCCATTCAGATTGATCGGCGCCAGCGCGAGCGCAAAGTTGTACACCATATGGCAGTGTCCTCTGAGCGGAGTCCTGAGCCTATGCAATGTGATAGGATTTTGACTAGAGCAGAACGGCAGGGATTCAGATGTCAGAATAAGCTGTGTTTTTACTGTGGTGATTCTGCTCATGTTATTTCTGATTGCCCTAAGCGTACTAAGAGGGTCGCTAGGTCTGTTACCATCAGTACTGTACAGCCTAAATTTCTCTTATCTGTGACCCTGATTTGCTCATTATCGTCCTTTTCTGTCATGGCATTTGTGGATTCAGGCGCTGCCCTGAACTTAATGGACTTGGAATTCGCCAGGCGCTGTGGTTTTTCCTTGCAGCCTTTGCAGAGCCCTATTCCTTTGAGGGGCATTGATGCTACACCATTGGCCAAGAATAAACCTCAGTATTGGACTCAGCTGACCATGTGTATGGCTCCAGCACATCAGGAAGATTGCCGTTTTCTGGTGTTGCATAACTTGCATGATGTTGTTGTACTGGGTTTTCCATGGTTACAGGAACATAATCCGGTGCTGGATTGGAAATCTATGTCTGTGACTAGTTGGGGTTGTCAAGGGGTACATTGTGACGTTCCTTTGATGTCAATTTCCTCTTCCCCCTCTTCTGAAGTCCCTGAGTTTTTGTCGGATTTCCAGGATGTATTTGTTGAGCCCAAGTCCAGTTCCCTTCCTCCACATAGGGACTGTGATTGTGCTATTAACTTGATTACTGGCTGTAAGTTCCCTAAGGGCCGACTTTTCAATCTGTCTGTGCCAGAGCATGCCGCCATGCGGAGTTATGTCAAGGAGTCTTTAGAAAAGGGGCATATTCGTCCGTCTTTGTCGCCATTGGGAGCGGGATTCTTTTTTGTTGCCAAGAAGGATGGCTCCTTGAGACACTGTATTGACTATCGCCTTCTTAATAAGATCACGGTCAAATTCCAATACCCTTTACCTTTGCTTTCTGATTTGTTTGCTCGGATTAAGGGGGCTAGTTGGTTTACTAAGATTGACCTTCGAGGGGCATATAATCTTGTTCGTATTAAACAGGGTGACGAATGGAAAACTGCATTTAATACGCCCGAAGGTCATTTTGAATACCTTGTGATGCCTTTCGGGCTTTCTAATGCTCCTTCTGTATTTCAGTCCTTCATGCATGATATTTTCTGCAATTATCTTGATAAATTCATGATTGTGTATTTGGATGATATTTTGATTTTTTCCGATGATTGGGAGTCTCATGTGAAGCAGGTCAGGATGGTATTCCAGATCCTTCGTGATAATGCTTTATTTGTGAAGGGGTCTAAGTGCCTATTTGGAGTTCAGAAGGTCTCTTTTTTGGGTTTTATTTTTTCTCCCTCGTCTATAGAAATGGATCCTGTTAAGGTCCAAGCCATTCATGACTGGATTCAACCCACATCGGTGAAGAGCCTTCAGAAATTTTTGGGCCTTGCTAATTTTTATCGCCGTTTCATTGCCAAATTTTCCAGTGTGGTTAAGCCCCTGACCGATTTGACGAAGAAAGGCGCTGATGTGATGAATTGGTCCTCTGCGGCGGTTGAGGCCTTTCAGGAGCTTAAACGCCGATTTTCTTCTGCCCCTGTGTTGCGTCAGCCGGATGTTTCTCTTTCTTTTCAGGTTGAGGTTGACGCTTCTGAGATTGGGGCAGGGGCCGTTTTGTCTCAGAGGAATTCTGATGGTTCTTTGATGAAACCGTGTGCCTTTTTTTCCAGAAAGTTTTCGCCTGCGGAGCGCAATTATGACGTTGGCAATCGGGAGTTGCTGGCTATGAAGTGGGCATTTGAGGAGTGGCGACATTGGCTTGAGGGAGCCAAGCACCGCGTTGTGGTCTTGACCGATCATAAGAATCTGATTTACCTCGAGTCGGCCAAGCGGCTGAACCCTAGACAGGCTCGATGGTCCCTGTTTTTCTCCCGTTTTGATTTTGTGGACTCGTATCTTCCGGGATCTAAGAATGTTAAGGCTGATGCCCTCTCTAGGAGTTTTTTGCCTGATTCTCCAGGAGTCCTTGAGCCGGTTGGGATTCTTAAGGAAGGGGTGATTCTTTCTGTCATCTCCCCTGATTTGCGGCGGGTGCTTCAGGAATTTCAGGCTGATAAACCTGACCGCTGTCCAGTGGGGAAGCTGTTTGTTCCTGATAGATGGACTAGTAAGGTAATTTCTGAGGTTCATTCTTCAGTGTTGGCTGGTCATCCTGGGATTTTTGGTACCAGAGATTTGGTTGCTAGGTCCTTTTGGTGGCCTTCCTTGTCGCGGGATGTGCGTTCTTTTGTGCAGTCCTGTGGGACTTGTGCCCGGGCCAAGCCTTGCTGTTCCCGCGCTAGTGGGTTGCTTTTGCCTTTGCTGGTCCCTGAGAGGCCCTGGACGCATATTTCCATGGATTTTATTTTGGATCTTCCTGTTTCCCAGAAGATGTCTGTTATCTGGGTGGTTTGTGACCGGTTCTCTAAAATGGTCCATTTGGTACCTTTGCCTAAATTGCCTTCCTCCTCTGATTTGGTTCCATTGTTTTTTCAGCATGTGGTTCGTTTGCATGGCATTCCGGAGAACATTGTGTCTGACAGAGGTTCACAGTTTGTTTCTAGGTTTTGGCGGGCCTTTTGTGCTAGGATGGGCATTGATTTGTCTTTTTCTTCGGCGTTCCATCCTCAGACAAATGGCCAAACTGAGCGAACTAATCCGACCTTGGAAACCTATTTGAGATGCTTTGTGTCTGCTGATCAGGATGATTGGGTGGCTTTCTTGCCATTGGCCGAGTTTGCCCTTAATAATCGGGCTAGTTCGGCTACTTTGGTTTCACCTTTCTTTTGTAATTTTGGTTTTCATCCTCGTTTTTCTTCGGGGAAGGTTGAGCCTTCTGATTGTCCTGGTGTGGATTCTGTGGTGGACAGGTTACAGCAGATTTGGACTCATGTGGTAGACAATTTGACTTTGTCTCAGGAAAAGGCTCCACGTTTTGCTAACCGCCGTCGGTGTGTTGGTCCCCGGCTTCGGGTGGGGGATTTAGTCTGGTTATCTTCTCGTCATGTTCCTATGAAGGTTTCTTCCCCTAAGTTCAAGCCTCGGTTTATTGGTCCTTATAAGATTTCTGAGATTATCAATCCGGTGTCTTTTCGTTTGGCCCTTCCAGCCTCTTTTGCCATCCATAATGTTTTCCATAGATCTTTGTTGCGGAGATATGTGGTGCCCGTTGTTCCCTCGGTTCATCCTCCTGCCCCGGTGTTGGTTGAGGGGGAGTTGGAATATTTGGTGGAGAAAATTTTGGATTCTCGTTTTTCGAGGCGGAGGCTTCAGTATCTTGTCAAGTGGAAGGGTTATGGCCAGGAGGATAATTCTTGGGTTGTTGCCTCCGATGTCCATGCCGCCGATTTGGTTCGTGCCTTTCACTTGGCTCACCCTGATTGGCCTGGGGGCTTTGGTGAGGGTTCGGTGACCCCTCCTCAAGGGGGGGTACTGTTGTGAATTCCGCTCTTGGGCTCCCTCCGGTGGTTGTAAGTGGCACTTTTGTGAGTTCTGCTCTTGGGCTCCCTCCGGTGGCTGCTGCTTGGATTTAGCACCTTGGATTTAGCAGTCAGCAGCTGCTTCCACTGATCGTCTTTCTGGCTCGGCTATTTATCCTGGCTCTATCCTTCAGCCTGGGCCAGTTGTCAATGGTTCCTGGTTGGATTCACATCTCTGCTTGGATTTCCCTGATATTCTGACCAGTTCAGCAAAGATAAGTCCATGCTTGTTCTTTTTCTGTCCACTTATTGTGGACTTAATCGTTCAGCTCTTTCTATGTTTTTTCTTGTCCAGCTAGTCAATATGGATTTATTCAGTTAAGCTGGAAGCTCTGGGAAGCAGATTTACCCTCCACACCTTTAGTCAGGTGTGGAGATTTTTGTAAACTCTGTGGTGGATTTTTCTAGTTTTTTTATACTGACCGCACAGTATTCTGTCCTGTTCTATCTATCTAGCTAGACTGGCCTCCTTTGCTACATTCTGATTTCATTCTGCGTATGTCATTTCCCTCTCCACTCACAGTCAATATTTGTGGGGGGCTGCCTTTCCTTTGGGGATTTTCTCTGAGGCAAGACAGCTTTCCTGTTTCCATCTTTAGGGGTAGTTAGTCCTCCGGCTGTGACGAGGTGTCTAGGGAGTGACAGGAACATCCCACGGCTACTCCTAGTTTTGTGATAAGCTCAGGAACTGCGGTTAGTACAGGTACCACCTCCTCCAGAGCTCGTCCCATGTTGCTCCTAAACCACCAGTTCATAACACTTCGGATTGTGCAATGCCCCGGGAACGTTCCAGAGGATGATAGAGTGCTGTCTAGGGCACAAGAACTTCGAAACCATGTTGCTATACCTGGACGACGTCATTGTCTTCTCCAAGACTTATGAGGACCATCTGAAGCACCTGGCCGAGGTGTTCGAAGCCCTGTCCAACTTTGGCCTAAAGGTAAAACCGTCCAAATGCCATCTGCTAAAACCCAAGGTGCAATACCTGGGCCATGTAGTGAGTGCCGACGGGGTGGCCCCAGACCCTGACAAAGTCACTCTGATCAAAGACTGGCCGAAGCCTGGCAACCTCCATGAAGTCCGGCAGTTCCTCGGGTTGGTAGGCTATTACAGGAGGTTTATTAAGGACTTCACCAAGAAGGCCGCGCCATTGCAAGACCTGTTGGTGGGCCAATCCAAGAAAACCAAGGGTAAAAATACCCCATTTGATTGGAACGAGGTACTGGAAGGACCATTCACTTGTTTAAAGTTGGCGCTGAAGGGAGAAGAGGTACTGGCCTACCCTGAATATGACCAACCATTTGTGCTGTATACGGATGCCAGCAACGTGGGACTGGGAGCAATGTTGTCCCAGGTCCAGAAAGGCAAGGAGAGGGTAATCGCTTACGCCAGCAGGAAACTTCGTCCCACTGAAAGGAACCCTGACAACTACAGTTCCTTTAAGCTGGAATTCCTCGCCATCGTTTGGGCTGTGACGGAGAGGTTCAATCACTACCTGGCCTCAGCAAAATTCACCGTCTTCACGGATAATAATCCACTAACGCATTTGAACACAGCAAAACTCGGTGCCTTGGAACAGCGGTCAATGGCCCGGCTGTCCAATTACGACTTCACCATCAAGTACCGGGCAGGGCACAAGAATGCGAACGCCGATGCCTTGTCCCAGATGCCCAACTTGCCTGAAGTGGGGGAAGACCCGGAGGCACTTGAAGAGGTAGAGCTGCCCGCTTTCCATCACCCCAAAGCCACTCAGTGTTCCCATCATGTGAAGAACAGGCACAAGAACAAGCAGGCTGAATCCCCTGTCCCACCACGGATGGGCAGAGACCCAGGATGGTGACCCCGCGGTCCGTCGGGTGAAAGAGCTCCTGACGCAGGCAGGTTTGCATCCCAGCCTGGATGATCCACAAGAGACACAGCAGCTGTGGAAGGGGAGAGGCAAACTGTTTATTCACGATGGTAAGCTGTGCCGGAGAAGTATCGACCCACGCACTCATGAATTGGTATGGCAGATAGTGGTTCCAAGGCAAGATGCGCCAATGGTTCTGGGAGCGTACCACGATGGGGCCAGACACTTTGGATGGAGGAAGTTGGAGAGGCTACTCCGAGGGAGGTTCTACTGGATTGGCATGAAGAAAGCCATCAAGAAGTGGTGTCGAGAGTGTGGCCCATGTAGCCTACGCAGGAAGGACCGTGACAGCCAACGGGCTCCCTTTCAGCCCATCATCACCAAACGGCCGCTCGATCATGTGAAGCTAACACCTAGCCGGTCAGGCTATGTCTACGCTCTTACCATCGTGGATCACTACTCCAGATTCCTGGTAGTTGTGCCTATCAAAGATCTAACGGCCAGGACAGCCGCCAAAACCTTCCAGTAGTACTTCTGTAGACCACATGGGTACCCGGAGAAGGTACTGACCGACCAGGGACCAGCATTTGAAGTGGAGGTGTTCCAGGAGTTCTGCAATCTGTACGGGTGTAAGAAGATCAGAACCACCCCGTACCATCCACAAACCAACGGGATGTATGAGAAGATGAACCAAGTGGTAATCGACTTACTGAAGACCTTGCCTGTGGAGGAACGGAACTTGTGGCCAACAAAGTTGCCTGACTTGGTAGACGTGTACAACCACATCCCAGTGAATTCCACCAACTGCACTCCAGCGTACCTGATGCGAGGAAGATCTAGCAAGTTACCCGTTGATTTAGACATGGGGGTCCTAACCCCCGAAGATACCTTGCCAGATGCAGATTGGGATGCAGAAAGGCAGCAAAGGTACCTCAAAATACAGGAATGCGTGGAAAGAAGTCTCGCCCAAGCCAGACAAAAACAAGAAAGAGACTACAACCAGCATGCTCCTGTGATTCCCTTGTCACCTGGTGAGCAAGTACTCAAACGGAAGAGGAGATTACACAAGCTTGATGACCAATGGGAAGCCGAATCGTATACCATCCTGCCATCCGATTTTGACAATAAGAAGGTCTGTCTCATCAGCAAAGATGGAGGGGAAACCTCAACGGCAATATCCAGAGACCACCTTAAAATATGCCCTGATAAGTTGAGAGAGAGGGAAACAGATCCCGGAACCTCTCCACCTGTAGAAGAGGAGAAGATGATACACACTGTTATTGGCGATTTTCCCCAGTCTTGGACTCAAATAAATCAGGCCATCGTGGTACCTGTCTTAATGTTTCGTCAACTGAAACCACCAGAACTAAATGTGGTGCCAGATCATCCGGACCCGCAATCACAGCGGACCCCACCAGAGGATGCCATGCCAACCGTTGAACCGGCAAGTCCTCCCTCTGCTATAGGCGAATCTGCCATACCCACCATTAGTAGCAGCAGCCCTGAGAGCTCCAGCATGCCAGTGCTACCCAGACTCACTAGAAGTGTAGCTAGAAGACAGTGCACTACACCAGCGATAGCAAGCATAGCGGGCCCTGTTAGGCCAATAGCAATCCCTGCACTGTGGAGGTCTACACGTAGCACCAAGAACCAAACTCCACTTCGCTACAAAACTTGGAGATATTAACGATAGTTGCTATTTGGTTGAAAATGTTTGTGTAAATATCTTTGTTACAGGTTTAAAAATGGACAATGGAGTAATGGACAGTGAATTGCTCCAAAACTTTCAAGAGACACAGCAGCTGTGGAAGGGGAGAGGCAAACTGTTTATTCACGATGGTAAGCTGTGCCGGAGAAGCATCGACCCATGCACTCATGAATTGGTATGGCAGATAGTGGTTCCAAGGCAAGATGCGCCAATGGTTCTGGGAGCATACCACTATGGGGCCAGACACTTTGGATGGAGGAAGTTGGAGAGGCTACTCCGAGGGAGGTTCTACTGGATTGGCATGAAGAAAGCCATCGAGAAGTGGTGTCGAGAGTGTGGCCCATGTAGCCTACGCAGGAAGGACCGTGACAGCCAATGGGCTCCCTTGCAGCCCATCATCATCAAACGGCCGCTCGATCATGTGAAGCTAACACCTAGCCGGTCAGGCTATGTCTACGCTCTTACCATCGTGGATCACTACTCCAGATTCCTAGTAGTTGTGCCTATCAAAGATCTAACGGCCAGGACGGCCGCCAAAACCTTCCAGCAGTACTTCTGTAGACCACATGGGTACCCGGAGAAGGTACTGACCGACCAGGGACCAGCATTTGAAGCGGAGGTGTTCCAGGAGTTCTGCAATCTGTACGAGTGTAAGAAGATCAGAACCACCCCGTACCATCCACAAACCAACGGGATGTATGAGAAGATGAACCAAGTGGTAATCGACTTACTGAAGACCTTGCCTGTGGAGGAACGGAACTTGTGGCCAACAAAGTTGCCTGACTTGGTAGACGTGTACAACCACATCCCAGTGAATTCCACCAACTGCACTCCAGCGTACCTGATGCGAGGAAGATCTAGCAAGTTACCTGTTGATTTAGACATGGGGTCCTAACCCCCGAAGATAGCTCGCCAGATGCAGATTGGGATGCAGAAAGGCAGCAAAGGTACCTCAAAATACAGGAATGCGTGGAAAGAAGTCTCGCCCAAGCCAGACAAAAACAAGAAAGAGACTACAACCAGCATGCTCCTGCGATTCCCTTGTCACCTGGTGAGCAAGTACTCAAACGGAAGAGGAGATTACACAAGCTTGATGACCAATGGGAAGCCGAATCGTATACCATCCTGCCATCCGATTTTGACAATAAGAAGGTCTGTCTCATCAGCAAAGATGGAGGGGAAACCTCAACGGCAATATCCAGAGACCACCTTAAAATATGCCCTGATAAGTTGAGAGAGAGGGAAACAGATCCCGGAACCTCTCCACCTGTAGAAGAGGAGAAGATGATACACACTGTTATTGGCGATTTTCCCCAGTCTTGGACTCAAATAAATCAGGCCATCGTGGTACACCAGCGATAGCAAGCATAGCGGGCCCTGTTAGGCCAATAGCAACCCCTGCACTGCGGAGGTCTACACGTAGCACCAAGAACCAAACTCCACTTCGCTACAAAACTTGGAGATATTAACGATAGTTGCTATTTGGTTGAAAATGTTTGTGTAAATATCTTTGTTACAGGTTTAAAAATGGACAATGGAGTAATGGACAGTGAATTGCTCCAAAACTTTCAAGAGACACAGCAGCTGTGGAAGGGGAGAGGCAAACTGTTTATTCACGATGGTAAGCTGTGCCGGAGAAGCATCGACCCATGCACTCATGAATTGGTATGGCAGATAGTGGTTCCAAGGCAAGATGCGCCAACGGTTCTGGGAGCGTACCACTATGGGGCCAGACACTTTGGATGGAGGAAGTTGGAGAGGCTACTCCGAGGGAGGTTCTACTGGATTGGCATGAAGAAAGCCATCGAGAAGTGGTGTCGAGAGTGTGGCCCATGTAGCCTACGCAGGAAGGACCGTGACAGCCAATGGGCTCCCTTGCAGCCCATCATCATCAAACGGCCGCTCGATCATGTGAAGCTAACACCTAGCCGGTCAGGCTATGTCTACGCTCTTACCATCGTGGATCACTACTCCAGATTCCTAGTAGTTGTGCCTATCAAAGATCTAACGGCCAGGACGGCCGCCAAAACCTTCCAGCAGTACTTCTGTAGACCACATGGGTACCCGGAGAAGGTACTGACCGACCAGGGACCAGCATTTGAAGCGGAGGTGTTCCAGGAGTTCTGCAATCTGTACGAGTGTAAGAAGATCAGAACCACCCCGTACCATCCACAAACCAACGGGATGTATGAGAAGATGAACCAAGTGGTAATCGACTTACTGAAGACCTTGCCTGTGGAGGAACGGAACTTGTGGCCAACAAAGTTGCCTGACTTGGTAGACGTGTACAACCACATCCCAGTGAATTCCACCAACTGCACTCCAGCGTACCTGATGCGAGGAAGATCTAGCAAGTTACCTGTTGATTTAGACATGGGGTCCTAACCCCCGAAGATAGCTCGCCAGATGCAGATTGGGATGCAGAAAGGCAGCAAAGGTACCTCAAAATACAGGAATGCGTGGAAAGAAGTCTCGCCCAAGCCAGACAAAAACAAGAAAGAGACTACAACCAGCATGCTCCTGCGATTCCCTTGTCACCTGGTGAGCAAGTACTCAAACGGAAGAGGAGATTACACAAGCTTGATGACCAATGGGAAGCCGAATCGTATACCATCCTGCCATCCGATTTTGACAATAAGAAGGTCTGTCTCATCAGCAAAGATGGAGGGGAAACCTCAACGGCAATATCCAGAGACCACCTTAAAATATGCCCTGATAAGTTGAGAGAGAGGGAAACAGATCCCGGAACCTCTCCACCTGTAGAAGAGGAGAAGATGATACACACTGTTATTGGCGATTTTCCCCAGTCTTGGACTCAAATAAATCAGGCCATCGTGGTACACCAGCGATAGCAAGCATAGCGGGCCCTGTTAGGCCAATAGCAACCCCTGCACTGCGGAGGTCTACACGTAGCACCAAGAACCAAACTCCACTTCGCTACAAAACTTGGAGATATTAACGATAGTTGCTATTTGGTTGAAAATGTTTGTGTAAATATCTTTGTTACAGGTTTAAAAATGGACAATGGAGTAATGGACAGTGAATTGCTCCAAAACTTTCACAGGGACCCCTTTGTTTACCCGGGGTCCCTGCTGTTTCAAGGTTGCACCCACTGAACTGGGAGTCATGAACTGTGCATGACCAAACTTTCGCAACGTTCAAGTGTCCTCACCTCCCATAGAGGGAAGCACTGTTATATTTACTTGTTCATAGCATTTACTTGTTCATAGCATTTCAAAATTTTGTATGTCTTTTGTTAACATGTATTGTTGTTCTTCTTTCCCCAGGCCGGGAGTACTGGATTTAACGGGGGGGGGGGGAGTGCAGCACCCCAGAGTCTGGTCGTTGCAGTAACGTCGCTCTTCCACCAGGGGGAGTGATGGTACGTCTGATTGCACTAAAAGAGTTCACCTTGCAGGTATCACAGACACACATTACACTTCACACTCCGGCCGCCAGGGGGAGCAAAAGGTCCTATCTACTAGGCCACTCCTCACACAAAGGTAAAACTGGGGGTTGGATAGGAAGTTAGGGAGAAAGTAGCTGGGGAGAGTTCGAGAGAGGACCTGTCAGGGGGGGATCCTGACAGCGACCTGGCACAGATAGATCGTTACGGAGCCATGCCTGTGACTTATAGCGGCAGACTCCTAAGAAAGGACACGAAGCGAAGTATATTGTGGAGAAGTGAGAAACGGGATCACAGCACAAAGGAAATAGAACCAGAAGGAGTCGTGCCTCAAGATCAGCAACATCCTACTGAGGCGCGTAGCCGGCGGCCGGAACGCCGAGGAAGTAATAGACTCTACGCATTACTTTGAACCAACGGCAGGGCAGTTAACTTTAGGTTGGCTGTCTCATCTTTTACACCTAATGAAGACAACGGAGGCAATTGTGGGAGAGGGGCGTCTCTAGGGTCCCTATAAAATAACTCCAGGCCTACCCCGTCATACGGGTGCGTCCTGTTGTGAATTTGGATTCTGGGCTCCCCCGGTGGCCGTTTGTGGAATTGGACTTGTCATCCTCTTTCCTGTTTCACCTGGTTCCATCAGTAGTGGGTGTCGCTATTTAAGCTCATTTCTCTGGTGGTTTCTTGCCGGTCAACAATGTTATCTGATGCCTCTCAGTGCTTGTTCCTGCTTCTAGACAACTACTAGATAAGTTGGACTTTTGTCCATGTTTCGTTTTGCCTATTTGTTCCAGTTCACAGCTGAAGTTTTTTTTTACTGTGTCTGGAAAGCTCTCGTTGATCAGGGATTGCTACTCTGGCGTTATGAGTTAATGCCAGAGTTTAAGGTAATCTCTGGATGGTGTTTTGTTAGTGTTTTTCTGCTGACCATGAAAGTATACTATCTGTCTTCTGCTATCTAGTAAGCGGACCTCAAATTTGCTAAGACTATTTTCCTGCTGCGTTTGTTGTTTCATCTGAACTCACCGTCATTATATGTGGGGGGCTACTGTCTTCTTTGGAATATTTCTCTAGAGGTGAGCCAGGTCTTATATTTCCCTCTGCTAGCTATTTAGGTCTTAGGCCAGAGCTGGGCATCTAGCGATAAATAGGAAATGCTACCTGGCTATTTCTAGTTGCGCGGCAGGCTTAGTTCATGGTCAGTATAGTTCCATCTTCCGAGAGCTTGTCCCTCTATAGGCTTGCTATGATCTCTGCCTGCAGAGATCATGACAGTTTGACCGGCCCATAAAGTGTTAAAGACCCAGGTTGAGAAAGGAGAGTTATAAGAAGTCTGCTGGAATTTTTTTTTTTTTTTTTTTTTTCCCTCCAGTCTGCCTTGCTGCAGTCTTTTTTCTCTCTCTCCTCCTAATCTCTGTATGGCTCTGTGTGCACCTGACAATAATGGATCTCCAGAGTGTAACTGCGGGTTTGAATAATCTCATCACGAAAGTACAAAATTTACAAGATTTTGTGGTACATGCTCCGGTATCTGAGCCGAGAATTCCTTTGCCGGAGTTCTTCACAGGGAATAGAGCTAGCTTCCAGAATTTCCGAAATAATTGTAAGCTTTATTTGTCCCTGAAGTCTCGTTCAGCTGGAGACCCTGCTCAGCAGGTTAGGATTGTGATTTCCTTGCTCAGGGGTGACCCTCAAGATTGGGCCTTCTCATTGCCAGCAGGGGATCCTGCGTTACGCGATGTGGATGCGTTTTTTCTGGCCTTGGGCTTGCTTTATGAGGAACCTCATTTGGAACTTCAGGCAGAAAAAACTTTGATGGCACTATCTCAGGGGCAAGACGAAGCTGAAGTTTTCTGCCAAAAATTCCGTAAATGGTCTGTGCTTACTCAGTGGAATGAGTGCGCCTTGGCGGCAACTTTCAGAGAAGGTCTCTCTGATGCCGTTAAGGATGTTATGGTGGGGTTCCCTGTGCCTGCAGGTCTGAATGAGTCCATGACAATGGCTATTCAGATTGATAGGCGTCTGCGGGAGCGCAAACCGGTGCACCATCTGGCGGTGTCTATGGAAAAGACGCCAGAAAGTATGCAGTGTGATAGAATTCTGTCCAGGAGCGAGCGACAGAATTTTAGACGGAAGAATGGATTGTGTTTCTATTGTGGGGATTCTACTCATGTTATATCAGCATGCTCTAGGCGTACAAAGAAGCTTGATAAGTCTGTTTCCATTGGCACCATTCAGTCTAAGTTTATTTTGTCTGTAACCCTGATTTGCTCTTTGTCATCCATTGCCACGGACGCCTATGTTGACTCTGGCGCCGCTCTGAGTCTTATGGATTGGTCCTTTGCCAATCGTTGTGGTTTTGATTTAGAGCCTTTGGAGACTCTTATTCCTCTGAAGGGGATTGACTCCACCCCATTGGCTAATAATAAACCACAATACTGGACACAAGTAACCATGCGTATCAATCCGGATCACCAGGAGATTATTCGTTTCCTGGTGCTGTATAATTTACATGACGATTTGGTACTGGGATTGCCATGGTTGCAGTCTCACAACCCAGTCTTGGACTGGAGAGCAATGTCTGTGTTGAGCTGGGGATGTAAGGGTATTCATGGGGACTTACCTTTGGTTTCTATTTCGTCGTCCATTCCCTCTGAAGTCCCTGAGTTCCTCTCTGATTATCAAGACGTCTTTGACGAACCCAAGCTTGGGTCGTTACCTCCGCACCGTGAGTGCGATTGTGCCATAGATTTGATACCGGGTTGTAAATATCCAAAGGGTCGTTTGTTTAATCTGTCTGTGCCGGAACATGCTGCTATGCGGGAATATATAAAGGAGTCTTTGGAAAAGGGACATATTCGTCCATCTTCTTCTCCCTTGGGAGCTGGGTTTTTCTTTGTCTCAAAAAAAGACGGCTCTTTGAGACCATGTATTGATTATCGGCTTCTGAATAAGATCACTGTTAAGTATCAATACCCATTGCCATTGCTTACTGATTTGTTTGCTCGTATAGAGGGTGCTAAGTGGTTCTCTAAAATTGATCTTCGTGGGGCGTATAATTTGGTGCGGATCAGGCAGGGGGATGAGTGGAAGACCGCATTTAATACGCCCGAGGGCCACTTTGAGTATTTGGTCATGCCTTTTGGTCTTTCTAATGCCCCTTCAGTTTTCCAGTCTTTTATGCATGATATTTTCCGCGATTTTCTGGATAAATTTATGATAATATATCTGGATGATATTCTGATTTTTTCTGATGACTGGGACTCTCATGTCCAGCAGGTCAGGAGAGTTTTTCAGGTTCTGCGGTCTAATTCTTTATGTGTGAAGGGGTCTAAGTGCGTTTTTGGGGTCCAGAAAATTTCCTTTTTGGGGTATATTTTTTCTCCCTCTTCCATTGAGATGGATCCCGTCAAGGTGCAAGCTATTTGTGACTGGACTCAGCCCTCCTCTCTTAAGGGTCTTCAGAGATTTTTGGGCTTTGCCAACTTTTACCGCCGATTTATTGCTGGTTTTTCGGATGTCGTTAAACCACTGACTGATTTGACCAGACAAGGCGCTGATGTTGCTAATTGGTCCCCTCATGCTGTAGAGGCCTTTCAGGAGCTTAAGCGCCGTTTTGCCTCTGCCCCTGTGTTGCGTCAGCCTGATGTGAATCTGCCTTTTCAGGTTGAGGTTGACGCTTCGGAGATCGGAGCTGGGGCAGTGTTGTCGCAGAAAGGTTCCGACTGCTCCGTCATTAGGCCTTGTGCCTTCTTTTCTCGCAAATTTTCGCCCGCAGAGCGGAATTATGATGTTGGGAATCGGGAGCTTTTGGCCATGAAGTGGGCGTTTGAGGAGTGGCGCCATTGGCTCGAGGGGGCTAGGCATCAGGTGGTGGTATTGACTGACCACAAAAATTTGATTTATCTTGAGACTGCCAGACGCCTGAATCCTAGACAGGCGCGCTGGTCTTTATTTTTTTCTCGCTTTAATTTTGTGGTGTCATACCTACCGGGTTCTAAGAATGTTAAGGCAGATGCCCTTTCTAGGAGTTTTGACCCGGACTCTCCTGGTAATTCTGAACCCACAGGTATCCTTAGGGAGGGAGTAATTTTGTCGGCCGTTTCTCCTGATCTGCGGCGGTCCTTGCAAGAGTTTCAGGCGGATAGACCGGATCGTTGTCCGCCTGATAGACTGTTTGTTCCGGATGATTGGACCAGCAGAGTCATCTCTGAGGTACATTCTTCTGCATTGGCAGGTCATCCCGGAATTTTTGGTACCAGGGATTTGGTGGCAAGATCCTTCTGGTGGCCTTCCCTGTCACGAGATGTGCGAGCCTTTGTGCAGTCATGTGACGTTTGTGCTCGGGCCAAGTCTTGTAGTTCTCGGGCTAGCGGACTGCTGTTGCCCTTGCCTATTCCTAAGAGGCCTTGGACACACATCTCGATGGATTTTATTTCAGATCTGCCTGTTTCCCAGAAGATGTCTGTCATCTGGGTGGTCTGTGACCGTTTCTCTAAAATGGTCCATTTGGTTCCTCTGCCCAAGTTGCCTTCTTCTTCTGAGTTGGTTCCTCTGTTTTTTCAGAATGTTGTCCGATTGCACGGTATTCCTGAGAATATTGTTTCTGACAGAGGTACCCAATTTGTGTCTAGATTTTGGCGGGCATTCTGTGCTAGGATGGGCATAGATTTGTCTTTTTCATCTGCTTTTCACCCTCAGACTAATGGCCAGACCGAGCGGACTAATCAGACCCTGGAGACATATCTGAGGTGTTTTGTCTCTGCTGACCAGGATGATTGGGTTGCTTTTTTGCCATTGGCAGAGTTCGCCCTCAATAATCGGGCCAGCTCTTCCACCTTGGTGTCCCCGTTTTTCTGTAATTCGGGGTTTCACCCTCGATTTTCCTCCGGTCAGGTGGAATCCTCGGATTGTCCTGGAGTGGATGCGGTGGTGGAGAGATTGCATCACATCTGGGGGCAGGTTATGGACAATTTGAAGTTGTCCCAGGAGAAGACTCAGCGTTTTGCCAACCGTCATCGTCGTGTTGGTTCTCGGCTTTGTGTTGGAGATTTGGTGTGGTTGTCTTCTCGTTTTGTCCCTATGAGGGTCTCTTCTCCTAAGTTTAAACCTCGGTTCATCGGCCCTTATAGAATATTGGAGATTCTTAATCCTGTTTCTTTCCGTTTGGACCTCCCTGCGTCCTTTTCCATTCATAACGTTTTTCATCGGTCGTTATTGCGCAGGTATGAGGTACCTGTTGTACCTTCAGTTGAGCCTCCTGCTCCGGTGTTGGTTGAGGGTGAGTTGGAGTACGTTGTGGAGAAAATTTTGGACTCTCGTGTTTCCAGACGGAGACTCCAGTATCTGGTCAACTGGAAGGGTTACGGCCAGGAGGATAATTCTTGGGTCAATGCATCTGATGTTCATGCTTCTGATCTTGTTCGTGCCTTCCATAGGGCTCATCCTGGTCGCCCTGGTGGATCTGGTGAGGGTTCGGTGCCCCCTCCTTGAGGGGGGGGTACTGTTGTGAATTTGGATTCTGGGCTCCCCCGGTGGCCGTTTGTGGAATTGGACTTGTCATCCTCTTTCCTGTTTCACCTGGTTCCATCAGTAGTGGGTGTCGCTATTTAAGCTCATTTCTCTGGTGGTTTCTTGCCGGTCAACAATGTTATCTGATGCCTCTCAGTGCTTGTTCCTGCTTCTAGACAACTACTAGATAAGTTGGACTTTTGTCCATGTTTCGTTTTGCCTATTTGTTCCAGTTCACAGCTGAAGTTTTTTTTACTGTGTCTGGAAAGCTCTCGTTGATCAGGGATTGCTACTCTGGCGTTATGAGTTAATGCCAGAGTTTAAGGTAATCTCTGGATGGTGTTTTGTTAGTGTTTTTCTGCTGACCATGAAAGTATACTATCTGTCTTCTGCTATCTAGTAAGCGGACCTCAAATTTGCTAAGACTATTTTCCTGCTGCGTTTGTTGTTTCATCTGAACTCACCGTCATTATATGTGGGGGGCTACTGTCTTCTTTGGAATATTTCTCTAGAGGTGAGCCAGGTCTTATATTTCCCTCTGCTAGCTATTTAGGTCTTAGGCCAGAGCTGGGCATCTAGCGATAAATAGGAAATGCTACCTGGCTATTTCTAGTTGCGCGGCAGGCTTAGTTCATGGTCAGTATAGTTCCATCTTCCGAGAGCTTGTCCCTCTATAGGCTTGCTATGATCTCTGCCTGCAGAGATCATGACAGCGTCCTATCCATATCATCTGGGGGACGGAGAGAGAAAGAACAGAAACATACACGACAGTTGTGAGGACTATCCCGTGGTGCTCAGCAGGGAAGTACTACAACACACAGGCGCTGGTAGGAAGGCCACTGATTTCCACCTGAAAAGGGAACTCTGGATGTGCCTTCGGACCGGCCGGTCTCAGCCAGCCCTGTTAGCAGTGCTCTGGATTGCGGATGCCGAAGCTTTCAGTAAAGAGGTAAAGAGACTGCAACCCTGTGTCTTCGTTATTTACTGCAACCTACACCGTCACCTACATCTTTAATTGGGCGCCCCTTAGCAGGGCCACGGACCGGGTCAGGCGACCGTGACATCCCCAGAACCGAGAGAGACCCGGTACTGAGTACCCCGCTGCCCTGTGCTTGGGGGGCCGCTCCACTAGCCCTCAGCTGCCTTCTTTACCTTTACTGGTTATCAAAAACAGAGGTGACACCAGGCTGTTTATTTTAATTATTTCTTTAAATAATTTTAAAAAATTGCTTGGGGTCCCCTATTTTTCATAACAAAAAAACAGACAGCTGAGGGCTGCAGCCACTGCTGCCTGCTTTACCTGCGCTTGATATCAAGAATAGAGGGACCCCACATTTTTTTTCTATTCTAACATGATGCACTGACCAGTCACAGCCATGTCAATACTTGGCATGGCTGTGATGATGCCAGAGGTGCCCACAATGGAAAAGTTTGTGCTGCAACCTTTCAACAAGCTTTATTAGTCTGCTGAACTGAACAGGAAACTGGACGTACAGTAAGAAGTCTGTGCTCCGAGTTCTGTGCTGGACACTAGGTGTCTGGGATAGACCCCAAACTTTACAGTTCGGGTTCGCTCATCTCTGGTGACGTGTCATATTTTCTGTAATGTTAGCAAGTCCCTCCACAGAAATATGCTTGCCTTTGATGGTGCTGATGTTTCTGTTGCTGCCAAGTGGCTCCCACATTTTTAGCTGTGGAACATGTATTCATTTTGTTTACACTAACACTACCATGTTCATTACCATTGCCAATTATTTTACCATACATTTTGTATAACTATAATTAACTTTTGACAACCTTTTCAACCCTAATATCCAACCCTTGCCAACAAGAATATAACTAGAAATTCTAAGTAGGTAGGTACACATATAGCAAAGAGAATGTGTCTACAGGCTGCAGTATTGGTTTGGCATGTTCAGTTGTCATGTACGAAAACAGACATGCACAGTTATCGTCTGTCACATGTGGTCAGTGTGAATCTGCTCTCATCCATGAAGGAGAGATCAGGGTGCCGATGTTGAATCTGTCAATCTTCTTGTTCTCTGGCAAATGCAATCTCCCTGGTGTAAAAATAACACCCAGTTGTGAAGTCGGGCCATCATACCACCTTCATAGTGTCTGTTTCTGACAGTTTGAGCAAACGCATTGATGCTTAGTGGGTTCCTGGAGGTAATTTTGCAGGGTTTTGGCACTGCTCCTCCTGTTTCTTCTTGCACGAAGGAGGAGGTAGCTGTCCTGCTGCTGGGTTGTTGCCCCCTATGGCCCTCTCCATGTCTTTTAGTGTACTGGCCTATCTCCTGGTATCTGCTCTATGCTCTGGACACTGTGCTGACAGACACACCTACCTTCTTGCCACAGCTCGCATTGATGTGCCATCCTGGATGAGCTGCACTACCTGAGCAACTTTTGTGGGTTGTACAGTAGACATCGCCTCATGCTACTGTACCTCTAGGGTTGAGAGTAATGACAAAATGCAAATTGATCAAAACAACAGCAAAAAAGAATGAGAACAGAGAAATGGCCTGTGGTCATGATCTGCAGTACCACTCATTTATAGGAGTTGTCTTGCTAGTTAACTATATTTTCTACCTGTTTTCTGTTCCATTTGCAAAACAGCAGGAGAAATTGATTTATAATCCATGTTGCTTTATAACTGGACAGGTTGAATTAACACTTACAGGTTGAATTAACAGAAGTGTGATGGACTTGAAGTTGCATTGTATTGTTTAAGTGTTTCCTTATTTATTTGAGCAGTGTATAGACAGTGGTGAAAATAAGTATTTGATACATTACCTATTTTGCAAGTTTTCCCACCTACAGAAAAAGAAGAGGTCTGTAATTTGTATTGTAGGTGCACTTCAACTGTAAGAGACACAATCTAAAACTAAAAAACAGAAAATCACATTGTATCATTTTTAAATAATTAAATTGCATTTTATTGCATAAAATAGGTCTTTGATCACCTACCAACCTGAAAGAATTCTGGGTCTCACAGACCTGTTAGTTTCTCTTAGCCCTCTTACTCTGAACTCATTACCTGTGTTAATGGCATCTGTTTGAACTCATTATCTGTATAAAAGACACCTGTCCACACATGCAATCAATCACACTACAACCTCTCCACCATGGCCAAGACCAAAGAGCTGTTTAAGGATGCCGGGGACAAAATTGTATACCTGCACAAGGTTGTATTCGGCTACAAGACAATAGGCAAGCAGCTTGGTGGGAAGGCAAAAACTTGTCAAATTAATTAGAAAATGAAAACAATGCAAGATAACTGTCAATGTTTCTCAGTCTGGGGCTCCATGCAGGATCTCACCTTGTGAGGTAAGTGATGATTTTGAGAAAGGTCAGGAATCAGCCCAGAACTACATGGAAGGGCACGGTCAGTGACCTGGACAGAGCTGGGACCACAGTCTCAATCAAACAGACTACAATGTCATCGATTAAAATCATGCAGAGCATGCGAGGTTCCCCTGCTCATGCCAGCACATGTCCAGGTCTATTTGAAGTTCACCAATGATGGATGATCCAGAGGAGGCATGGTAGAAGGTCATGTGGTCAGATAGAACCAAAACAGAACTTTTTGGTGTAATCTCCACTCGCCGAGTTTGGAGGAAGAAAGATGAGTGTAACCCCAAGAACACTGTTCCAACCATGAAGCAGTGGGGGAAACCTCATGCTTTGAGGGAGCTTTTGTGCAAAGGGGACAAGATCACTGCTCTGTATTGAAGGGATGAATGGATGATGGCTGGAATCATATAGCGCAAGATTTTGGCCAACAACCTTCTTCCCTCAGAAAGAGCATTGAAGGTGGATCGTGGCTGGGTCTTGCAGCATGACAGTAACTCGAAACACACAGCCAGGGCAACAAAGGAGTGGCTCCATGACAAACATTTCATGGTCCTGGAGTGGTCTAGCCAGTCTCGATACTTTAACCCAATAGAAAATCTTTGGAGGGAGCTGAAACTCAATGTTGCCCAGTGACCGGCCTGCAACGTGAAAGACTTGGAGAAGATCTGTATGGAGGAGTGGGTCAAAATCCATGCTGGAGTGTGTGCAAACTTTGTCAAGAACTACAGGAAATGTCTGACCTCTGCAATTGCAAGCAAAGGTTTCTGTACCAAATGTTAAGTTCGGTTTTTCTATTGTATCAAATACTTATTTCATGCCATAAAATGCAAATTAATTATGTAAAAATCATGCAATGTGATTTTCAGTTATTTTTTTTTAAGAATCTGTCTCTCACAGTTGAAGTGTACCTACGATTAAAAAATACAGACCTCTCCATTCTTTGTAGGTGAGAAAACTTGCAAAATTGGCAGTGTATCAAATACTTATTTTCCCCACTTTATTTACACTTGCAGATGAGTAGAGGATACAAAGAATAGGAGGTGATTGTATGATTACTATTGTAACCCTGTAAGGCTCTCAATATCTGCTCTATCCAGCCGCGGAGGTTGGCACCCTAAAAAGCAATCAAAAAATTGGTGCCCCCACTCGTTGTTGACTGCCCCTATTGTTCCTTGTTAATCCCAATAGATCATCTCTCAAACATGTGCTACACCACATAATAACACAAGACATACAAAGCAAAAAAATCAAAAGCAATAATATGATAAATATATATCACCATTGGTCCCTTAAATGATCATGAGTAAAGATGAGCGAATATTTCAACATTCAGTTCGGATTATGATCGCCGTATTTGCAATATTCGACGAACTCCATTGGAAACGATCTTCAAATATAAAATCAGCACGAAAATGTCACATTCGGATTCAGCAATCATTTTCCGAACATATTCGCTCATCTCTAATCATGTGTAGATTTTTTAAAATGGCATGGGGGGTAGCCATAGACAATGTTCTCTTCTCTTGAGCCCCTGCACGTTACATGAAGGTGCAAGACCTGGCAGGGAGAGGGGACTTGTGCTATGGGGGCGTTTTCCAATGATACTAGTTTGCCAGGATCAGATGTTTCACAATTCAATGAGGGAGACCACCAGAAAAAATAAAAACTTTTTAGTCAATGATAGCTGTGATTAAATTCAGGAGATAGTGTGCATATATCTTGACAAACGTTTCTTTTACAATATTGAGCATGTTCGACACAGAGATCCCATCCTCTTTACTCACTTGTCCTAGCTTGACCTTTCCACTTTTCTTCACCATAGCCCAGCTCAGTACTACAATCCAGGTTATAAGAGACCTATGCTCAACTCGCGGTTCTGCATCATTTTCCCCTTAAGCTAGGTTCACATTGCATTAGTGCAGTCCGTTCAGCGCATACGCTAACAGACTGTGCTAACACAAGTGCCGACTTTGGCACAGCGCTAGCGCAGATGGAGCATCTGCTAGCTCCATATGCGCTAGCAGTGACGGACCCGAAAATGCTGCAGCCCGCGTCTCAGGTCCGTCACTCAATGACGGCACATCGCCTAGCGCACGCCCATTGTGGGCGTGCGCTAGCGATGCATCTGACATTGCTTTCAATGGCGGCATTAACGGACTACGTTACACCGTGTTATGACGTGGTGTAACATAGTCCGTTTAACGTACCGCCATAATGCAATGTGAACCTAGCCTTAGGAGAGTTACTTTGCCACTATGGCCACTACTTATCTCTTCTGTCTCTGACTCTGCTGAACTCCCACTTGGGGCACTCTCTCTTCGTCTTACTTACTTTATCTCGTCTAGGCCCATTACCTCTCTGAGTTAAAAACTCCAGGCCATTATGCTAGGAGTCCTGACCCAGAACCCATCTCCGACAGATCAATCTGTTTCTTCAGTCACTTCTCTACTACTTCTCTGCTCAGGATCTCTCTATCCTTTGTCTCTGTCTCCTCTTTCATGCCACATCATGAGGCACTGCTTGCATTAGATCATAGGTATTTTCTCATTGGACGCTAGGTCCTTTCTGACATTTTGACGGGAACTGTCTCTTATCCCTTCAACTTAGCCCCTTCCACTCTGGGCTGGTCCAAAACATTAACTCTAACTATCCCTTCTGTCAAACAAGATACATTATCAGCATTATTAAAGCAAGTCACAATTCGCAGTACACGTATTTGCATTACACATTACGATAACAGTTTATCTTCAAGGGGAAAGGCGGGCAATATAACCATCTAGTTAGAATATAAGTAACAATGAAGTAATACCACAGAAAATGTACACATGGCAAAATAAACATCTCACAAAAAAAAGAATATTATTTATGGTCTAATGGACTGGGGACCAGCAGAAGGCCCATGCGTTAACATGAAGAGAATGAACAATACGTTTTTTTAAAACGGCTTAGCATTGAATTTTTCCCTGATGTATAAAAAAAGAGAAAGGGAACGAATCAGCAATTGTCAAGAGTCATAAATAAACTGAAAAAATGGTATATGTACTTTCCTCCTTAGTTGACATCCAAGGTTATGGCATTGACGCATTATGGTTCATTAGGAGGCCAGGAAAGAAGTGACCAAGACATGCTGGCAGATGCTACTGTAATGCATCCTGTGATAGCTGGGGTAGCTTTCAATGGCTGCTAAAATTCACTTTCTGATTGTACAGGGAACAGATGCCAATAGATCAGTAAATTTAGGACTGTCTACTAAATGCTCAATGCACATTTCCAAGAGTGGAGTGCAGACACTATAGGGCTGTCACGTGACAAAAAAGTCACCTGACACCGACTGATCATTTCCTGATAGTAAAGGGAAAAGACACTAATAGATCAGGAAGATATAACTGTCTACTAAATGTGCTTGCCCAAGAATGGAGGGTAGACATTAAAGGGCTGTGATGTGACAGAAAAGTCACCTGACACCAACTGCATAAAGTACTACTCAGCTGACGCGAAGAGTCAGAGATCACATGACCTTGATCTAAGGGTGGCTCATTTGCATTGTGACGAATAATACACGGCGTTTCATCTAGCGTGCATGTGCCTGAATGTAAACCCCGCCGGCTATGTGTCAAACTGTCCAAAGTCCTACAAGTTACTGGGCCACGCATGGTATAGTGAAGCCTTGACAAGGAGTCAAGTGACATAAAACGCACAGGCGCCTTGCTCACAATGATTATAACTGAATAAATGCTGGTATCAATGTATAAATGATGAACATAGGAAGAGATAATTAGCTGGGTAGAAAGGCAAAGCGAGCAATTATAAGTACAGGGTGCCATATAATATAATGATTGTAATATATGAAGATGATAAAAATGTTGATGGGAGGAGGGCTTTCTTAAATAATCAACCATTCACAAAAAGGATTGTGTAAGAAAGGCAAATGCTTAGTACAGTTACTTGTGACAAGAAAACACATCTCTGACTGAAATTGATTTAATATTTTTTCTGTAAAAATATTTTGCTGACTTGCTGCTGCTTTCTTGTGCATTATGAAGAAATAAATTGTGTCATTGGAATGTAAATGCAGCAGGACAGATGCTTGCTACACAATATTACTGGTCAATCACACGGAGTCTGACACTGCTGCTGGCACCTCTCCTACCTCTCTCTGTTCTGCTATCAATACAATGTCTGCATATTTCATAGACTACTACAGTCAACTTCTTTACTGCTGCAGTTCTACAATACAGTCTGGAATATTTGTCCAGTTTCTTAGTACTTTCTCTTTCTATCTCTATTGCTAAGCTGTAAGCTCTGATGTTCTTTCGCTATTCGAATCCACTCGAGAGAGGCTGCTGCACCCTCTGCTTAGGCTTTCATGCAGACTATGATAATCCCTCCCTACTGGCCGCACTACATCATGTGATATGATTGCTGCAAAGCATTGTGGGTAAACCCACATGGGTGCACCTAACATCATGTCAGCCTTCTGTAGTGGTCTGCAAACTTCTGCATTGTGTATAAAGACTTCAAGCCTTTTCTTCAGATTTGTATTAATCGAAATGCAAATCATTCAAATTCACTGGGAAATACCATTTTAGACAATTCGTGCAAAGTGAATCGCATATTGTTCAAATTCACTAGCTGCAACAAATTCTTAAATATATGACATGAATTGGATTAGAATCAACCCAACCACCTGAGCTGTCGCCTCACCAACCACCCGAGTTGCTGCCACGTCACCAACCACCCGAGCTGCCGCATCGCTGCCGCCTCACCAACTGTTGTGAATTTGCTTTTTGCTCCCTCTAGTGGTTACTAGTTTTTTGACTCTGGTTTTTCTGTCATTCCTTTTATCCGCACCTGGGTCGTTAGTTAGGGGTGTTGCTATATAAGCTCCCTGGACCTTCAGTTCAATGCCTGGCAACGTAGTTATCAGAGCTAGTCTGCTGTGCTCTTGTCTACTGATCCTGGTTCCAGTTATATCAGCTAAGTCTGCCTTTTGCTTTTTGCTATTTGTTTTGGTTTTGTATTTTTGTCCAGCTTGTTCCAAATCTATATCCTGACCTTTGCTGGAAGCTCTAGGGGGCTGGTGTTCTCCCCCCGGACCGTTAGACGGTTCGGGGGTTCTTGAATTTCCAGTGTGGATTTTGATAGGGTTTTTGTTGACCATATAAGTTACCTTTCTTTATTCTGCTATCAGTAAGCGGGCCTCTCTGTGCTAAACCTGGTTCATTTCTGTGTTTGTCATTTCCTCTTACCTCACCGTCATTATTTGTGGGGGGCTTCTATCCAGCTTTGGGGTCCCCTTCTCTGGAGGCAAGAAAGGTCTTTGTTTTCCTCTACTAGGGGTAGCTAGATTCTCCGGCTGGCGCGTGTCATCTAGAATCAACGTAGGAATGATCCCCGGCTACTTCTAGTGTTGGCGTTAGGAGTAGATATATGGTCAACCCAGTTACCACTGCCCTATGAGCTGGATTTTTGTATTCTGCAGACTTCCACGTTCCTCTGAGACCCTCGCCATTGGGGTCATAACAGTTTGCCAGGCCTTGATTAAATGTTTAATGCATTGCAGAAGAGGGATTATAAGAAAGAAGATTCTGAGTTTTTTTTTTTCTCCTTCCCCTTTACCTCAGAGTGGCTATGCTTGCTGCAGACATGAATGTCCAGACCTTGATTACAAGTGTGGACCAGCTGGCTACTCGTGTGCAGGACATATTCGTCCGTCTTCTTCCCCTCTTGGTGCGGGATTCTTTTTTGTGGCAAAAAAGGACGGATCTTTGAGACCTTGTATTGATTATCGGCTTTTGAATAAGATCACTGTCAAATTTCAGTATCCTTTACCGCTGTTGTCTGACTTGTTTGCCCGGATTAAGGGTGCCAAGTGGTTCACCAAGATAGACCTTCGTGGTGCGTACAACCTTGTGCGCATTAAGCAAGGTGATGAATGGAAAACCGCATTCAATACGCCCGAAGGTCATTTTGAGTACTTGGTGATGCCTTTTGGGCTCTCCAATGCGCCTTCAGTTTTTCAGTCCTTTATGCATGACATTTTCCGGAAGTATCTGGATAAATTTTTGATTGTTTATCTGGATGATATTTTGGTTTTTTCTGATAATTGGGATTCGCATGTGGAGCAGGTCAGGTTGGTCTTTAAAATTTTGCGTGAAAATTCTTTGTTTGTCAAGGGCTCAAAGTGTCTCTTTGGTGTACAGAAGGTTCCCTTTTTGGGGTTCATTTTTTCCCCTTCTGCTGTGGAGATGGACCCAGTCAAGGTCCGAGCTATTCTTGATTGGACTCAGCCCTCGTCAGTTAAGAGTCTTCAGAAGTTCTTGGGCTTCGCTAACTTCTACCGTCGTTTTATCGCTAATTTTTCTAGCATTGTGAAACCTTTGACGGATATGACCAAGAAGGGCTCCGATGTAGCTAACTGGGCTCCTGCTGCCGTGGAGGCTTTCCAGGAGTTGAAACGCCGGTTTACTTCGGCGCCTGTTTTGTGCCAGCCTGACGTCTCACTTCCCTTTCAGGTTGAGGTGGATGCTTCGGAGATTGGGGCAGGGGCCGTTTTGTCGCAGAGAGGCCCTGGTTGCTCTGTTATGAAACCTTGTGCCTTTTTCTCTAGGAAGTTTTCGCCTGCCGAGCGAAATTATGATGTGGGCAATCGGGAGTTGTTGGCCATGAAGTGGGCATTTGAGGAGTGGCGTCATTGGCTCGAGGGTGCTAAGCATCGTGTGGTGGTCTTGACTGATCACAAAAATCTGATGTATCTCGAGTCTGCTAAACGCCTTAATCCGAGACAGGCCCGCTGGTCATTGTTTTTCTCCCGCTTTGATTTTGTTGTCTCGTATTTACCAGGTTCAAAGAATGTGAAGGCCGATGCTCTTTCTAGGAGCTTTGTGCCTGATGCTCCTGGAGTCGCTGATCCTGTTGGTATTCTTAAAGATGGAGTTATCTTGTCAGCTATTTCTCCGGATCTGCGACGTGTGTTGCAGAGATTTCAGGCTGATAGGCCTGAGTCTTGTCCACCTGACAGACTGTTTGTCCCGGATAAGTGGACCAGCAGAGTCATTTCCGAGGTTCATTCCTCGGTGTTGGCAGGTCACCCGGGAATTTTTGGCACCAGAGATCTGGTGGCCAGGTCCTTTTGGTGGCCTTCCTTGTCAAGGGATGTGCGGTCATTTGTGCAGTCCTGTGGGACTTGTGCTCGAGCTAAGCCTTGCTGTTCTCGTGCCAGCGGTTTGCTCTTGCCCTTGCCTGTCCCGAAGAGACCTTGGACACATATCTCCATGGATTTCATTTCTGATCTTCCGCTATCTCAGGGCATGTCCGTTATCTGGGTGATATGTGATCGCTTCTCCAAGATGGTCCATTTGGTTCCTTTGCCTAAGCTGCCTTCCTCTTCCGATCTGGTTCCTGTGTTTTTCCAGAACGTGGTTCGTTTGCACGGCATCCCTGAGAATATTGTGTCAGACAGAGGATCCCAGTTCGTTTCCAGGTTCTGGCGATCCTTTTGTAGTAGGATGGGCATTGATTTGTCGTTTTCGTCTGCTTTCCATCCTCAGACTAATGGACAGACGGAGCGAACCAATCAGACTTTGGAGGCTTATTTGAGGTGTTTTGTCTCTGCTGATCAGGACGATTGGGTGACATTCTTGCCGTTGGCTGAGTTTGCCCTTAATAATCGGGCTAGTTCCGCCACCTTGGTTTCGCCTTTTTTCTGCAACTCTGGTTTCCATCCTCGCTTTTCTTCGGGTCATGTGGAGCCTTCTGACTGTCCTGGGGTGGATTCTGTGGTGGATAGGTTGCAGCAGATCTGGAATCATGTGGTGGACAACTTGAAGTTGTCACAGGAGAAGGCTCAGCGCTTTGCCAACCGCCGCCGCGGTGTGGGTCCCCGACTACGCGTTGGGGATTTGGTGTGGCTTTCTTCCCGCTTTGTTCCTATGAAGGTCTCCTCTCCCAAATTTAAACCTCGTTTTATTGGGCCTTACAAGATATTGGAAATCCTTAATCCTGTATCTTTTCGTCTGGATCTTCCTGTGTCGTTTGCTATTCACAATGTATTTCATAGGTCCTTGTTGCGGCGGTACATTGTGCCTGTAGTTCCTTCTGCTGAGCCTCCTGCTCCGGTGTTGGTTGAGGGCGAGTTGGAGTACGTGGTGGAGAAGATCTTGGATTCTCGCCTCTCCAGGCGGAGGCTTCAGTACCTGGTCAAGTGGAAGGGCTATGGTCAGGAGGATAATTCCTGGGTGGTCGCCTCTGATGTTCATGCGGCCGATTTAGTTCGTGCCTTTCATGCCGCTCATCCTGATCGCCCTGGTGGTCGTGGTGAGGGTTCGGTGACCCCTCACTAAGGGGGGGGGTACTGTTGTGAATTTGCTTTTTGCTCCCTCTAGTGGTTACTAGTTTTTTGACTCTGGTTTTTCTGTCATTCCTTTTATCCGCACCTGGGTCGTTAGTTAGGGGTGTTGCTATATAAGCTCCCTGGACCTTCAGTTCAATGCCTGACAACGTAGTTATCAGAGCTAGTCTGCTGTGCTCTTGTCTACTGATCCTGGTTCCAGTTATATCAGCTAAGTCTGCCTTTTGCTTTTTGCTATTTGTTTTGGTTTTGTATTTTTGTCCAGCTTGTTCCAAATCTATATCCTGACCTTTGCTGGAAGCTCTAGGGGGCTGGTGTTCTCCCCCCGGACCGTTAGACGGTTCGGGGGTTCTTGAATTTCCAGTGTGGATTTTGATAGGGTTTTTGTTGACCATATAAGTTACCTTTCTTTATTCTGCTATCAGTAAGCGGGCCTCTCTGTGCTAAACCTGGTTCATTTCTGTGTTTGTCATTTCCTCTTACCTCACCGTCATTATTTGTGGGGGGCTTCTATCCAGCTTTGGGGTCCCCTTCTCTGGAGGCAAGAAAGGTCTTTGTTTTCCTCTACTAGGGGTAGCTAGATTCTCCGGCTGGCGCGTGTCATCTAGAATCAACGTAGGAATGATCCCCGGCTACTTCTAGTGTTGGCGTTAGGAGTAGATATATGGTCAACCCAGTTACCACTGCCCTATGAGCTGGATTTTTGTATTCTGCAGACTTCCACGTTCCTCTGAGACCCTCGCCATTGGGGTCATAACAACCAACCACCCGAGCTGCCGCCTCACCAACCACCCGAGCTGCCGCCTCACCACCACCAGAGCTGCTGCCTCACCACCACAAGTACTGCAGCACACCGACCTCCTGTATCTTCCCCATTATCCCGAAGAATGTAAGTCCGCAAGGACAGGGTCCTCTCCCCTCTGTTCCAGTCTGTCATTGTAAATTTGTTTACTGTTAACGATATCTATAACCCTGTACGTAACCCCTTTTCACATGTACAGCACCATGGAATTAATGGTGCTATATAAATAAATTAATAATAATAATAATAATAATAATTAGAATCGATTTGCTCAATTTTATAAAGTACCCAAACTAAACCCAATAAAAAGTCTACAGGGTGGGCCATTTTTATGGATACACCTAAATAAAATGGGAATGGGTGGTGACCATGACGGTCATTTTGAAGTCGGCCATTTTGGATCCAACTTTATTTTTTCCAGTGGGAAGAGGGTCATGTGACACATAAAACTTATTGAGAATTTCACAAGAAAAACAATATCACAGTATCAATCACCTGGATATACTGAGGTCTTCCATCTTGGCATTAGCTTTAAATTTACTTAGAGTGACAAATATCTCAAGATTTTTTATGATAAAGTTTTTTAAAAAATCACAACATTCTCTTTATTCTTTAACATTTTTAGTGACGTCTATGTTACTTCAGTGCTTTATTTTGATACTAAGAAAAGGTTATTCAACACATTTATTCTACCAGGCTCTTATTATTATTATTACCAGACTACAGTAATTTTACTGTCGAAACACAGCATGCGGCACCTCCTGGAGGGAAAATCATAGGCTTCTATGCTCTTTTCTGACATAGTCCGGCGAGTATATACTCATGACTGAGCTCTAGTCTAACCTAAAAATACAGCGAGAAGACTGAAGATGCACTTTAAGAATAATTTCTATAAAAGTATTACTTAATTTTCTTTATGACATTTGTAGTTTTATTTTTGGATGGTAGTTGAAAATCTCTACAGTGTCTTCTTCTGAGCTTTATCACACAACATGCCATGATTTCCATAATGATTATCATATGTTTTATCTAGTCTTGTATATTCATGTTAAGCCCTGAAGTTGTCTTCACTATACATTTAAGACTTGGAGGAAAGAAAGGTCCTAAATAAATATTACAAATGTGGCATTGTTGTTATTTTGAAGCCTTTGGAGCTAGTTATATGTGATCACAGAAGTGTAAACATCACATCTCCAGGCTTGTCCTCTTTTTAAAAAAGAAAAAGAAGTAAAAAAAATATATATCTGGTCAAAGAGAAACGAATCTCCAGTCAAGAAAGGTGAACCTTGGTCTCCATAGAATTTCTCAAACTGAGCGTCGGTTCATCTTATCAAGTCACAAGCCTCGTCTCAAGTGCTAGAAATGGAAGAAGTTAAGCTGAACAAATGCTGAAAGGGTGGCGGCTCGAAGTGTGAGAATTTTCTTATCATTGGAAAGCACTGAAACAAAAGCTTTTCCAGAGAAAGGGCAGCCCAGTCGGTGATACAAGCATTGTTCATGTCGATCTTTCTTCTCCGGATGACCCAGGCAGGCAGCCCACGGCATTGCACTCAGGTCTATTTTTTGCATCTTACAAAAAAGAGGAAAATGCAGAAAAAAATAATCCATTTTTCTATTATAACTTGAAAAAAATCAATAGATGGAAGAAAATAGTAGTGCATAAGGCAGGTGTTAAGACACTTTAGCTGTACAAACTACGGCACACTGGAGCTTCTAGTGAAGGGGAAATTTAGCAGTGTGTCCAGTAATATTCTGAGCTGTAAAATAGATCAAATAATTTGTTGTGCGCAGCTTTTTCTTTTGTAGAGTTTGCTGTGTGGGAAGTAGCTTCCAATTGTACGCACTCTTATGTGTTTCCATTGATTTGAATTACTTAGAAAATGTGGTTATTTTGCAGGATATATTTTTTTGTACCAAAACTTGTTTGCTAGAAGAGAAAATGTACTTTGGAAGCACTTCAAGCTGAATGTGACCATTTTTAGCATTTACGTAGGTCCAAAAGCTCTCGTCTTCGGTACTTCAAAACATTTTTATATAGACAAATCGTTAAATCAATAAATTTTGTCTGACTGCAACCACCAACTTAGGAGTTAATGGCATGCTTGAAATTAATGATAAAGCAGGGCCCGCGCTCCTCTTGGTATCTGTTGAATTATGTGCTACTCTGTAATGTCTGATATTGTCTGTACACGTCTCATTTGAATTGGAAAGTTCTGCGGAATATGTTAGCACTATAAAAATAAAGTTATTATTAGTATTAGGCCGGTGTCCCACGGTGTTGCACTGCAATGCGAGAAACTCGTGCGAGTCTCTCGCCTCAATACCTGGCACTGCCCCCGGTGGATCGGACCGGAGCGTTCAGCTGCATAGAAATACATGCGACCGCACACTCTGGTCCCGAGTGCCGGCGGCAGTGCTGGGTATTGAGGCGAGAGATTTGAGCGAGTTTCTCGCATTGCAGTTGCAAGTGGAACCCCGGCCTTAACATTATTATCCGACTTTGTTATTTTACAAGTTGGCAAACATTGGGTGACTGCTTTTCTGAACATGTAAAACACCTTCAACAAACAAAATGGAGCTTTGACCGCTATTAAGATATGTGGTAAAAGGGGGATCAGCTGAACAGCAGGTCACAGGAGGCAGGAGCCGGCAGCTGTGGCTAAAATCTGTGCCTGCTGCTAAAGAGAAATACATTTTCATTGCAGTGGCAGTGAATATTCATTTCTCTTATAGCGCGCACAGTGTCAGCCACAGCAGATGCCAGGCTAGCACACATGCCCACTCATTAAGGTAATGAATATTCACCTCTCTCCACTCTCATAGGCGTGGAGAGAGGTGAAAATTCATTCCATTAATGAGTGGGGACACATGATCGCTCGGCCACAGTAGCTGCTGTGATACAAACAAGATATGGTGAGGGAGCGAAGGTAAGTAGGATGTTTTGGTTTTTTTTCTTTTATACATGCATACAAGGATAGGGATGAGGAGCCATGCATACCAGGACAGGGATGAAGAGCCATGCAGACAAGGATGGGAATAAGGAGCCATGCAGACAAGGATAGGGGTAAGGAGCCATGCAGACCAAGATGGGGATAAGGAGCCATGTATACAAGGATGGGGATAAGGAGCCATGCAGGCAAGGATGGGGATAAGGATCTATGCAGACAAGGATAGGGATGATGAGCCATGCAAACAGGGATGGGGATTAGGAGCAATGAATACAAGGATGGGATCAGGAACCATGCATACCAGGATAGCGATGAGGGGACAATGCATACCTTGCTTTTATTCGAGTCAGTAAGTTTTCGCAGTTTTTCATGGCAAAATTAGGTGCCTCGGCTTATACACAAGTATATACGGTCCTTAGTTTGAAAATTCATATCAGAGTGCCTGTATAATCCTAATATTAAGAAGAAAATGTTATAAGTACAGATATAGCATGTGACAGCACTTGTGCAACTTACAGCTGCAGCTTGTGCTGTGTAATGAGAGATCTCAGCAAGAAAGAGGGTTACTGAAGAATTCTATAAGACTATGTCAGTAGAGAGAAAGGTAAACAATCATAAAAAATGATATGGCTGTTCTAAATGCAAAATCCCAAGGTGTATCGACACTCCATTGACTAGAGTGGTGCTCATGGAAATGTAATATATAGTATACAAAGAATTCCCAGCACTCATGTACTGGTTAATAAGACTTCAATCCAATTATCATATAGGAGGCATTAAAGCCCATCCAATGCTTTCAACAATGGTCATTCTGAGTTGACTTTTCAATGTAAATGCACCATGGTAAACATGTATTAGAAATCGAATTAGTACTAAATTCACTTCGTATTGCAAAATCTCTGTATTGTGACAGATTCTCTAAGATGGTTTTAAATGTTTGTTTGGAGTTCAGACTCTAACAACAGAATGACAGCCTTCAACTCAAACATCTCTATATCTGGGAAACAAAAAAACAAAACTCAGACTAGATAGGCAATTTGGGTGTAATGATTAATAGAGGACTGTCTTTCAGGATCCTAATATCAACCGTCATTAAGTCTTAATTTTTTCCATTTGAAGAACATTGCCAAAATGAAACATCTCATTCCAGCAGAAGACTAGAAGGTACTGTACTTCATGGCTGGATAACTGCAATGCCCCATGTGTGGGACTGCCAGACAAAGCAGCACACCGTCTTCAGTTAGTCCTTGGCATTCTCCAATAATACTCCACTCACTGCACTAGCTGCCGGTAAAATGAGGAATCATTTTTTTTAATTTGCTTTATGATCTACAGTATAAATCCATGAACTTAGGCCCCAGCTATTTAATGGATTTACTGATGGACTACACTCCATACTAACTGCTCGGATCAGCAGTCAAAAATAACCTGTCCACACCCAGGATCCAGCCTAAGTTTTGGGCAGAGCCTTTTGTTATACATCCCTCACTTTCTACAACTCGTTACATGGATTAATCCCATGAGAGGTCTCCTCCATGGACACATGTAAATCAGGATACAAGACGCACCGGTTCAGTCTGACATTTAAAAAGAAATAACGCATTCACCCCCTAGATCAGACATTTGACCAAACTGACTCAGTTACTCCCCATTCACTGCATTTTGAGTCCTCCAAGAGAAAAGCGCAGTACAATTGTTTGTTGTGTTGGAAAATATTTTCATAAGTCAATCAAAAGTCCATCAATGAACGACCATGTTTAAGTCAAGCAACTCACAAACCAAATGCTTCCATAAAGTTTTCTTTTAAAATGTTAAAAAGAAATCAACCTAAGCCACAATTCTCCGATGTAGAAAATGAATTATAAACTGTACATACGACCATTAACATAAATGAATGTGTAGGAATGGGAAAGATGCTGACTTTTTTGTTGTCCTTTCAGAAGAGTTTGATGTGAAATACTTCAAAGCCCGAATGTCCATGTACTGCTGTCTTTGTTAATCAAATGTGCACCTTACATTTATGTGGAAACGTAAAGAACAGAGCAGAACTCAGAATTAATGATGATGTATCACTTCTACATTAAATGGGCTTTGAGAATAAGTCCTTTCTTCATGTTCTCTCCTCAGCATTAAAGGAATGGCCTCAGGATATGCAGAAATCTTTTTTTCTAATCAATGTAATGTAAAGAAAAAATAGTTTTGAATGTTCAGGTTGAATATGTCTGAGATGGCTACTATCAGTAGAAAAAGGACTTCTGTTTTCGTATAATATATACCTTCTACCATTTTACATTTTGTCTTCAGTAGTCACATTGACGCCAGGAGAAAATTGCTTTACTTTAGTGATAAATCCATACATGAGTGATAGGAGGGTAGGGTCAACAATAACAAACTGGGAAAAAGAAACAAGCAATATGTTGAAATGGTTTCACTTACATTTCCTATTACAAAATTTAGACAACAGAGCATTCAATAGCACTTATTTTAACCTACTTTGATTTATTTTGTAAATATAACCGTCATTAGGAAATTTACTAATGCTCTTAAGAAAGTTGTACAGCCTGTAAAATGGCCACCGGACAGGTCCCTGAGGGGAGATATGTAATATTGAGGTTGATAGCTTTGGCGGTGATGTAAGCCCGGGAAAGCGTACTCCACCACATAAAGTGCTGAGAGATATTAGGGCATTCCAGGGCCGGTTTTATGGTCTCACTGCTTTTACAGTGAAGAATCACCACCTATGATGATGATTATTTGAGGCCAAGGTATGAAAAGATAATTAAAAAGAACTTTGTACTGTCTCGTTATATATTTGTACATTGTCATAAGATTTAAGCAGTCATTCTTGAAAACTGAATAACCTGTCTTGGTAATACACATTCACTTAATAACCTTGGTTGCTCTTCTCTGTACCCGTTCTAGCTTAGCTATGTCTTTCTTATACTTTGGAGTCTAACATTGTACACAGTATTCTAAATGTGGTGGCACAGGTGACTTATATAGGAGCAAACTGTGTTCTCGCCATGAGCATATATGCCTCCTTTAATGCATCCAATGATTTTATTTATCTGGGCAGCAGCTTCCTAGCAGTAATTGCTTAAGTTGAGTTTGCTGTCCACCAATACCCTTTAAATCTTTTTTTCCGTGACTTTTTTACCCACGTTTTACTGTGTAGTACATAATTTAACATTTTGATTCCTCTGCCAAAGTGCATGATTTTACATTTATTTGTGTTAAACTTCAAATGCCATTTCTTGGCTCATGACTCCCAGTTCTACAAATCATATTGCACTGAAACTTTTTCAGGAGTTTTAAAACATAAAAATTGTCCAAAAATTATCCCTGTTTGGGGAGTAGCAAGAGATTTGTGATGCAATTACGAAGCTATAGGTTTTTCACAAGCCTTCCAAAAGCCATCCATGTTTTTGGAAACAACAATGGTCCAATCTGTTGACCCAGTACATGAGGTCTTGATTTAAGATCTCTGCCAGAGAAAGGACTCAGCTCATGTACTGCTGAATCTGACTTTTTAGACAGTGGAACTCTGTTTGATGACGTGCATCTGGTTGGTGCAATAGCAAATTCAATAGCTGATCTGACATGTAATTTATAATTAATTATGCTGCTTCCTATTTGTTCTAGCCCTAGCACTGGCAGGGGGACATTGGTTCTACTGGAGTGTGGAGGGTCTCCTGGATAAATGCACAGTTAGCAAACATCTGCTCTGCAAAAGCGTTCATTTAAAGGGAACCTTGTGCAGCACTAATGCTGCATTCTGACAAGGTGGCTCTTTTAGCTATGCTCCCTGCACACGCTGAAATAAACATTTATAAAATGTGCCCCCTCATACCGTGAAATCGTCCCGGGGCGGGTCTTTTCCCCCTAATCAGATGCACCACAGCCGTCACTCCGGGCCTGTGCTCGCTGTCGCCGCCTCCTCTTGCTTCATTAGCATCCCTGGCGCCTGCACTGTATGTTCGAAGGGCAGCGCAACTGCGCATGCTCAGAAAAAGACACTTACAGCGCAGGCGCCGGGAGCGCTAATTAAGCAAGAGGAGGTGGCGCTCGGTGCACACAGGCCCGGAGTGACAACTGTGCTGCATCTGATTAGGGGGGAAAGACTCACCCCCAGGACAATTTCACGGTATGAGGGGGCACATTTTATAAGCGTTTATTTCAGGGTGTGCAAGGAGCATAACTAAAAGAGACACCTTGTCAGAATGCAGCATTAGTGCTGCACAAGGTGGCTCTTTTAGTTACAAACGCCTGATGGGTGTGGCACGTTTCCTTTAACAATGATCAAACCTTATCCTGGTAGTAAGCCAATTTTGGATTCCCTTTCAGAAGTTGAAAAATGTTTCTCCCATATTGCTTTTATAGCAAGAGTCTAAATGCATAGCTACCCAACTGTCATCTCTTTAGTTGATGCTAATGATAAGCCAGTCATCCTACCAGTAGTTGAGCATGCAGTTTTCCAAGCTCGCCATTATGACGGAGGACCTTGTTAGTCTACTTTCCACTCCCCACTATGATGTGACCCAGCTACTAGACACACAAATGTGATGAGAAGGGAGAGGAAGGACAGCTTGAGTCTTGCTTTTGTCACGTCGGCAGTGCAGAAAAGAACTGCAATACCTGAGCGATCTCCTGCATTGATGCTGATAGCACTTGCCATCCCTCTCACATCTTATATGCTTGTCACAGCGACCGTATGTTACAGACCCCGGAAAAGTCGAAACGTCCTATATTGGATCTGTTATTTTATGTCCTATTGCTTCACACGTTCTTCGCGCTTTGATGTGCCTATCTCTCAATAAAAGAATCTTACATCTTGAACTGATCTGATAGTGTGGGGAACACTTTATGAAGTAGACAGTTGCAGTTACATGTCTGAATTTTGAGTTTTCGTTTGTATTTTTAAGAAACAGTTATTTTCCTTTCACAACTTGGATTACGCAAGAAATGCAAAACTCTTCACTGTCATGTGTGACAAGCAAGCACACATTCTCTGGCTGGCACTGATTTCATTTTTTTTTTCCATAAAAAATATTGTGCTGCCTTGTTGCTACTGTCTTGAGCATTAATAATGAAAAAAATGCATAATTAAAATGCAGGAGGACATATGCCAGATACATCATATCACTAATTAATTACACTTAGTCTGGCTGTGCTGTTACCTCCTCTACAATCTCTCTCCTCCTATTAATTGTATCACTGTATTATTCACAGACTACTGCAATCATGTTTTTTCACTGTGGCATTTGTATAAATATTACCGCCTGGAATATTTGTTCAAATTCACCAAGACCTGTAAATTTCATAAAATTTAGCATGAATTTTATTCACATTATTTAATCTCTAGTACTAACATTTTATGTGGCTCAAAATCAAATGCCTTTCAAAAGTAGATATGCAGATTGCCTCTTCAGAGACAAAGAGGACTTGAACTCTATAGCGCCACCTGTTGGAAGCAGCAATTCTACAAGTCACAATCAACCGTTTAATGAGTCTTGCAATTTGACTTAGGATAAAAGTCAAATCAGAATCTCAATTTGCAGACACAGCGTTTCGGGCTACTGTCTCTCGCCAGTGCAAAGCATGATAACTCATTTGCTAGGTGAGAGGCTTTGGACTGAGGTCTAAGGGGTAACATTTCTCCTTGTGGATAGTGACATACCAGCTCTGGCATGTCAAGGAAAGGAGACTTATTCAGCATGCAATGCTCCTCTGGGAAATTGAATATGCAAATTGCCTCTTCAGAGAGAAAGAGGACTTGAGCTCTATAGCGCCACCTGTTGAAAAGTAGATACACAACATTCATGGCATTGGCTTGTACCAGTCAAGGACTAACCATCCTCAAAAAGGCTCTTCATATTAGTTTGACAGGATCAATCTCTCATAATTCCATTGTCACAGGTTTACTATGACAGAAGAGCTAGAAGACCGTAGTGTCTGATTTCTCCTCTTCCTGCACTGATTAGAAGCACTTCACCTTCATATTAAACAGTGCAGGTTTCTTTTAGCAGTGCTGGGGTTAATCTTCTCAGTTGAGAGCTCTTGGAAGCTTTCATGCTTTAAGGCTCTCAGCTGTTCACTGTTAGCCACTCCCCTCTCCTATATAATCTGGGCCCTGGCTAGCACTCATTACCAGAGTTTGCTTATGCTGCATGCTTGGAGATGGTGGCTTGTGGTTGATGTTTGACAAGGCATTTTTGTGGATGTATCTGAGACTGTTGCGAGGTTTTGGGTATGTGCAAATCCCCTTCTGCTCCTACTTTGCTTTCCCCATCTTCCACTCCTCGATGTATACTTCTGTTGTTTGAGTGAGTATATTTGTATGATTGATATTTTCCTTTATCCCGGTTTGTAATACCTTGTTAGTATGGTTGGTGTATTACGGTATACTACTACTCCCCTCTTCTGTGGGTGGGGGAAGGATACAGACTGAGGGCGGTTTCAGGAGCTAAGGCAAGGTACGTGGCCCTGGCATCTTCACCATCAGAAGTAATCCTGGGAACAGGGTAAGCTAGGGTGCCCCTATTGTTAGGGACAGGGAAGGAGCCTCTGGTCCCTGTATACCCAACAAAAGAGTCGTGACATCAATATTGGGATTATAGTTATGGATGTCGGCCATCCTGAAGACCCACACTGTTAGTCTATTAAAACAACAGCTGTACTTTACCTTCCTCTATGTAGTAACTGCCACTGAATCCATTCAAAAAGTTCCAGAATGAAGTAGCATTTAGCACAGCACCCATGACGGCAAGATCTGTTGGTTTTAATTAAGTTTTGCATAGGGCAATAGTTTATGAGCCATAATATAATCAGCATCGTTTGATTCGCTCCCGTAAAATTTCCAAGCAAATTAATTTTAGATAACGCAAAACAGATTTTTCCTTCTGTTCAATTATTTATTTTTTTTATTTTTATTGCCAGTTGTTAAAAATATTAATTTCTGTAAAGTCTGCAGAAAAAAAATATGTCTTCCAGCACAGCACATTCTCGGGTCCTTTTATGGCTGAAAAATGATACTGAGCGGAATGAAATTACCAGGATTCACCACTGAGCCGTGCAGCAGATTATAATATCAAGAACCTAGGTACTGGAGGAGAGGAAAAAAAATTATAATAAAGCTTTGAATTCACTAACATTTTTACTTAAAAATAAGAAAATGGCAGCTAAAAGCTGCGTAACTGGGAAAGAGGGAAAATAGGTAAAATTGTATTCGGATTGCAACTTCTTGGATCAAGATGAATATTAAAATCTATTTATTTGTAGAAATGTATATTTATTTACTTGTGTCCAAAGCAAACTTTTGTGTCTCAGTGGAACTTTGGTGCACCCCTATACTGTATATGTATGTCATTTAATATAGTAGGTAATTCACTGTATTCATTGGTAGTCACAGTGATAATTACCTATTTGGATATTGAATGAAGTCAGGAACTAACTTCTCTTCCTCTCTGAAGCTGCTCGCTACACTTCCAGGTGTATTAGTGTAGTGAGTGGCAGAGAGGATCCATGGAGAAGAACGCGTGCCCACCTACTCTGTGTGTATTCTAGCTATGACACTGTGTATGCATGGCCAGGCTCACATGTGCTACCATGCCGGCTGAGTTCAGGTAGTGCACGCTATTGGCAAGCTAGTGCTGCCAATAAGAAATATTAGAAGTCCCTAAAATGCAAATCGGAGGGGCAATGAAGGGGGTGTACTGACCTCTTGGCAACGTCAAAGGTGTACTAAGCCCTGGGCAACACCAAAGGTGCACTGAGCCCTCAACTTCGCCAAAGGTGCACTAGCCTTCAGCAACATTGAACGTCCACTGAAACATTATCATTTGCATTTTTATTAAAAGTATTTTTCTTAGGTACCGTACCACTAAAATGTCAGGACTTCAACGAAATCTGTGCAGCCGCATGGGACATAGTGTCCTGCGCGGATCAAGAGGTGCTCAACTGTCAGACATCATCAGTTAGGGATCAGAAGAGAAATGTCTTGATATGATCTTTAGTTGTCAGCCAGGGGAAGAGAGCTGAGGTACAAGTGCTTCTCATTAAATGAGAATATCATCAAAAAGTTAATTTATTTCAGTTCTTCAATACAAAAAGTGAAACTCATATATTATATAGAGTCATTACAAACAGTGATCTATTTCAAGTGTTTATTTCTGTTAATGTTGATGATTATGGCTCACAAACAATGAAAACCCCAAAGTCATTATCTCAGTAAATTAGAATAATTAACAGTAAACACCTGAACAGGCTTCCTAAGCATTTAAAAGGGTCCCTTAGTCTGTTTCAGTAGGCTCCACAATCATGGTGAAGACTGCTGACTTTACAGATGTCCAGAAGGCAGTCATTGACACACTCCACAAGGAGGGTAAGCCACACAAGGTCATTGCTAAAGAAGCTGGCTGTTCAGAGTGCTGTATCTAAGCATATTAATGGAGAGTTGAGTGGAAGGAAAAAGTGTGGTAGAAAAAGGTGTACACCGGGCAAGGTGACACTGACCCAGAAATTACCTTCTCCACCAGTGAGTATAAATGTTTTTCTTAGTGCCATTCTGTTTTTTTTTCTTTTTTCACTTTATGAAGCCATCGGTGGGTTGCGGTCAAGGTTGAGATGCCAGTGAGGCTTCTAGAGATGGACCCTTATCTAAGTGGATTCCCGGATAAGGTGAATGCGGGGGTTCTTTTGAGGGTTTTTTCTGAAGGTTTTAAGATTCCTCCCCCTAACCACACAGTCCCCTTTTCCATTAAGAATTTTAGGTCAGCGGGTCTGCATTCCGAGGTTTTTAGCGCTAAGTTAAAGAAGGAGGTGGAATTGGGTAGAATGGTGGGGGCATTTTGTTTTTTGCCAGTTGAAGGGGTGATTGTTTCCCCCTTAGGGGTTGTGCCTAAGAAGGAACCGAACAAATTTCGGTTGATTCATGATTTGTCATATCCGAGAGGTAGGTCGGTTAATGATGGCATCGCTGAGGAGTTATGTTCCGTAGTGTACATATCGTTTGATGCTGCAGTGCAATGGGTTCGGCGGTATGGTGTGGGGGCTTTGTTGGCTAAGACGGATATTGAATCTTGGAATACTTATTGACTCAGAGAGAATGGAGTGTAGGTTACCAGAGGATAAGCTGTTGTTGCTTAAGCAGGAAGTGCAGAGAATTGGGAGACTGCGTAAGGTGACATTGAAGGAGTTGCAGTCATTATTTCGCCATTTAAATTTTGCATGCCGGATCATGCCCATGGGCAGAATTTTTTGCCGTAGGTTGTCTGGGGTGACAGCAGGGGTTCAGGTAGTGCATCAGTTTGTCAGTTTAAATAAGGAGCATAGGGAGGATTTGATGGTTTGGCAGCATTTTTTGGAGAATTATAATGGAAGATCGTTGATTCAGCAGGAGACATTGAATGATTTTGATTGCAAAATTTACACTGATGCAGCTGGAGGCATTGGTTATGGTGCCTATTGTGGTGGTAGGTGGAGTGTTGGGTCGTGGCCAGAATGGTGGCACCAAAAAGGCTTCACCAAGAATCTTGCACTGCTAAAGTTATTCCCAATTGTGGTGTCGGTCTGGGTTTGGGGTGACATGTTTGAAAATCGGAGGGTTAGGTTTCATTGCGATAATTTGAGTGTGGTCTCGGTGATCAACAGCTTGTCTGCTTCCTCCCCTCCGGTGATTAGGTTGGGGAGGGAATTCGTTTTTCGATGCCTGGAATTGAATGCCTGGATTTCTGCAGTACATGTGCCAGGTGTTCAAAATTCTATAGCAGATGCTTTATCTCGTTTGCAGTGGGAGCATTTCCGGGAGTTGGCACCAGATGCGGAGGCCTCAGGAGCAGAATGCCCTTCACATTTGTGGCAGATTGTTGCGGAAGAGGAAGACGGTTGATTCAAGCTTCAGTTACAAGCCAGACATGGTCAGCTTATGAACCTGCATGGCAAATATGGGAAAGCTGGTTGGGTCAGTGGGGACCAGTGGAGTCTGACGGTGATAGGACGTTGGCAGTGTTGTTTTTGGTAGGCAAGGTTGCTGAATTGGGTTGGTCCGTTTCAAAGGTGAATAAATTTATTGCCAGCCTTGCAGACATTTTTAAGCTGCAGGGGTCTGTGGATATTACAAATTTTTTTTTGATAAATCAGGCATTGAAGGGTTTTTGGAGCGGTAACAAGAGTTTTGATAAGCGTAGACCCATTTCGTTCAGCATGCTGGAGAAGTTGGGTAGTGTAGTGGAGGGTATTTGTTGTTCTCATTTTGAAGAGGTGCTTTTTAGGTTGACTTTTTCTTTGCCATTTTTTGGGGCATTGTGACTGGGTGAGCTGGTGTCTCCCAATAAAAACAGGGCTGGGGGTTTGTTAGCGGAGGATGTAGAGTTTTGGATGGGAAGCATTGCTTTTTGGATTAGGCATTCCAAAACTGATCAGTTGGGAAGGGGCAAGTGGGTGGTGACAGGGAGGGTTGAGGGGTGTTTGATGTGATCACAGCATTGTTTGGAAGCGTACTGGAGTTTGTGTGGTCAGGGAGGTTGGGCCCACTGTTACGTCATAAGGGGGGGCATTTTTGTCACGTTTTCAGTTTACAGCAGTGTTAAAAAAGGGTTGGTAGAGTTGGGCCTCAACCCCAATAGGTATGGGTCGCAATCTTTTCGAATTGGTGCTGCTTCGGAGGCAGATAGTATGGGATTGGGAGCTGAGGTGATTAAACAAATTGGTAGATGGAGTTCGAACTGTTATTTGACTTACGCACGTCGTTAGGTAATTCGGGGTTGGTAATTAGTGCTTGTCTTTAATTGTTGTTATGTTTTTTAGGTCAGACTCCCTTATTGACCTGGATTTTTGGACACTCGTTCTCATATTGGGGTGCGCTTTGGGCCGACGCTAGACCGGATGGTAGGCAATTAGGTTTTAGTAGGGATAGAGTGGTCATTAGATGGTTAGGGTTTAGAGGTATGTTGTGGAGCAGGGCATTGTCGGAGTTTGCCCGGGCCGCTCATTTGGATAGAGCGCCGGATATTTTCATTGTACATCTGGGTGGGAATAATTTGGGAACAAAACTAGTTAGGGAATTGATTAGGGATATTCGCTTAGATTTTTTGGGATTATGGGTATTTTTTCCAGGAGTGTTGACGGTGTAGTCAGACATCGTGCCAAGGAGGAAGTGGAGGGCCGCACGGTCTTTAAAAGTGATTAATAGGGTCAGGGTAAAACTGAATAGGGCAGTGGCGAGTTTTGCATCCAGGAATGGGGGTATTTCTGTAATGCATTTTGATTTCGAATCTGGGATTGGTAACTTTTGGAGGGATGAGGGAGTTCATTTAAATGACATAGGGATTGATTTGTGGGCGCTTGCAATACAAGAGGGGGTTGAGAGGGCATTGGTGGTAGTGGGGCATTCACAAGCCTAAGGTGATCAGTGCTGTTCGTGGTTGGCGGGGGGTGGAATTCTTGGAGTTGACAATGTTTTATTTGGGGAAGGAATTGTATGTTAAATTACGATAAGTTATGTGGCTGAGGGTTGATCTGGATTTTGATTACGGGCTCTGGACGGGGATTTACCTCGGGAGCTTTGGTGTTTGTCTGCCCAAAAAGGGTTACATGGTGCCCTTGAGCTGGTGGTTACGGCTGAGGGTAAAAAGTGTTGGTTCAATTTTTTTGTTGTGGTTTTTGCCGATAGTAAGCCAGATCTTTTAGCTCCAAGAACCCTCCCCTCAAGTTTTGCATATGTATTGTTATATGTTAGGGCTGGCGGAATGCACAGAGTAAATATTGAGATTATATAGGTGCGTTCGCAGCCCGGGGTCCACCATGTATGAGTGGAACCTGCTGCGAGTATATGGCGGCACTATATGGCGGTTAAATGCTTGAATAGACACGGGTTCGGTCACCCGGTCTATATAGGAGCGAGCTCTGTTGCTTCAAAGAGTTGCCGGGATTAGGATAACACTGTGCCCTGTTAACCTCACAGAGGATCACAGGTAACTAACAGAGCAGGTAGCATACAGTGGTCATATAGTCAGCATAGCACACAAACAACTCCTCTCTGGAAGTGCCGGAATTCTAGTGGCTATACGCCAGCCCTAAATTCACATACACAAACTCCTCTCCGGAGGTGCCGGAATTCTAGTGGCTATACAGCTGACCCCGAATACATGCAGACACAGACAACAAGGTAGCTAAGCTCATAAACATAGGTTGATACTAGCGCATGGCCGTGCGGCCATGCTAACCTTTTATATAGAGAGAGCTCTCCAGGACCTTCCTAGTGGTTCAATAGGAACCGCTTCAGGACCTGAGCATGTGACCCCCGACCTCCAATGAGAAGTCGTCCCCTGGGCATGCTCAGTAGCGGAAAAGCAGGACTTAGTCCCAGGAGCATCTGCTCACTGCAGAGCAGTGCTGGTTACAATGGCTGAGCCTAGAAAATCAGCAATAACCAAGCGCACAGTATCTGCCTGAGCCAGACTCTGGGACCGATGTCTCCGCTGAGCAAGCTCCACTGCGGCTGAAGAAGAATGGGAGACTGCAATGGAGGTGGCTCGAGATTCCACTTGTGCAGTGGCGTGAACTTGACACCTACATGTTATTTATGTCATTGTTTGTTAATAAACTGGCCGCTGTGGTAGATTTATCCAAAGAATTGTATGTGTTGTGTTTTTATTGTTTAGTAAGTGTGGGGGGATGTTTTTTAGGTACAGAACGGTGGGGAGAGGAGATAATAAGTGGGAAAACCCGTATTGGCCATAGGCGGTCATGACGTTTGGGTTTTCATTGGCTTTAAGTCATCATCATTAACAGAAATAGATCACTCTGCTTGTAATATGACTATATAATATATGAGTTGCACTTTTCGTATTGAAGAACTGAAATAAATTATCTTTTTGACAATATTCTAATTTAGTGAAAAGCACTTGTACTTTCCTATTAAGCCAGAGATGCTGTGGATGCCAAGGTCTAGGCTGAGAGAAGCTTTAGTGCATGTATAGTGCTATATGCAGCAGGTATGAGGAGAGCTCCTACACATTGCTGGTAAAGAGCTGGGGCTATCACACCATAAGGGGCTGTTGGCTCAGTGTACAGAATAACTGTGGAGAGCTGTAATCATCATCATCAACTGCTCCAGTAAAAGCTGGATATTGCTTAGGCCTCTTTCACATTTCCGTTGGTACGGGGCCATTGCAAACTGTCGGCCCGACGTACCGACCAACGTTGTGCAAATAGTGCACAACATGGGCAGCGGATGCAGTTTTCAGACGCATCCGCTGCCCATTATGAGTTCCGGGGAGGAGGGGGCAGTGTTTCGGCCGCGCATGAGCGGTCGAAAATGGCGGACGCGTCGCTCAAAAAAAGTTACATTGAACTTTTTGGTGACAATGGTCCGCCAATTACCGACGCATCCAGTGCCTCGACGTATGGAATGTGTGTCCATACATCGTGATGCGTCGGTAATACAAGTCTATGTGCAAAAAACACATCCTGCGGGCAACTTTGCAGGATGCGTTTTTTGCACAGAACAACGCATTGCAACGTCTTCATAAAGACGGAAGTGTGAAAGTAGCCTTATTGAGACTGGATGATCCTGCATCCCTTCCACAACTTTCCCCTTCTTATTCTGATGGGGATGGCCTTCCGGCCAGCGAGCCCGCCGTGACTGTTGTCCGCCGGCTCGGTAATGGCCGACCCAGAAATATAGCCAGTTTAATATGCAGTTCTAAAAATAATAATAATAATCTTTATTTATATAGCGTCAACATATTCCGCAGCACTTTACAGTTTAACAGTTTCAAACACAACAGTCATAAGTAACAACGTTAACAATACAATAATTAAAGCGAAATAAGACGACCCTGCTCGTGAGAGCTTACAATCTACAATGAGGTGGGGGAGATACAAAGTACAGGAGCTTATTTACAATGGTGTATTTACAATGATGGTCCAGCCATCTTCAGGGGGTGGGGGATAGATGGAAGTAGTGAATGGGCTACACACACACAAATATAAAATGAGTTTGATTAGTGAATGAACAAATGTGTTTTGAGGGCACACCTAAAACTATGCAAATTGTGGATGGTCTTAATATCTTGGGGCAGAGCATTCCAGAGGATTGGCGCAGCACGGGAGAAGTCTTGGAGTCGGGAGTGGGAGGTACGGATTAGTGCAGAGGTTAGTCGAAAGTCATTTGCAGAGCGCAGAGGTCGGTTAGGCCAATAGACAGAAATGAGGGAGGAGATGTAAAGGGGTGCTGCACTGTGGAGAGCTTTGTGGGTGAGAACAAGTACTTTGAATTGTATCCTGTAATGAATGGGAAGCCAGTGTAACATGTAAAAATGTAAAAAAACAGAAAAAATTCAAGAATGTTTGGTTCTGGTTGCTGCAATACCCCAAAAATGATGTAACATGCGATCAAAATTTCATATCTAGGGTTGAGCGAAACGGGTCGTTCATTTTCAAAAGTCGCCGACTTTTGGCTAAGTCGGCGTCTCATGAAACCCGATCCGACCCCTGTGCTTGTCGGCCATGCGGTGCGCGACTTTCGCGCCAAAGTCGCGTTTCAATGACATGAAAAGCGCCATTTCTCAGCCAATGAAGGTGAACGCAGAGTGTGGGCAGCGTGATGACATAGGTCCTGGTCCCCACCATCTTAGAGAAGGGCATTGCAGTGATTGGCTTGCTGTCTGCGGCGTCACAGGGGCTATAAAGGGGCGTTCCCGCCGACCGCCATCTCACTGCTGCTGATCTGAGCTTAGGGAGAACTTGCTGCCGCTTCGTCAGAAGCAGGGATAGCGTTAGGCAGGGTCCACTAACCACCAAACCGCTTGTGCTGTAGCGATTTCCACTGTCCAACACCACCTTCGGTGTGCAGGGACAGTGGAAGCTACATTTTTTTATTTTTTTTTTCTCTCAGTGCTGTAGCTCATTGGGCTGCCCTAGAAGGCTCCGTGATAGCTGTATTGCTGTGTGTACGCCACTGTGGAAACCAACTGCTTTTTTCAAAGCACATATCCTCTTGTTCCTTCCTTTCTGCACAGCTATCTTTTTTGTTTGTCCACACTTTTTATTTAATTTGTGCATCAGTCCACTCCTGTTGCTGCCTGCCATACCTGGCTGAGATTACTGCAGGGAGATAGTAATTGTAGGACAGTCCCTGTGTTTTTTTTTTTTTTTTTTGTGGGAGATTAAGATTTACATTTCTGCTAGAGTGCCATCCCTGTGTGTGCCATCTCTCACTGAGTGGGCCATAGAAAGCCTATTTATTTTTTTTCCTTGATTTGGGTTCTAAAATCTACCTCACCAAAAAAACACTACATCAATCAGTGGGAGAAAAATATTGGCCTCAGTCAGGGCTTGTGTGCCACTCCTGTGTGTGCCATCTCTCATTCAGTGGGCCATAGAAAGCCTTTTTATTTTTATTTTTTTTATTATTTGGTTTCTAAAGTCTCCCTTAAAAAAAAATAAATAAATAAAAAAACAGTGGGAGAGTAATATTGCCCTTTCAGCTTGTGTGCCAGTCTTGACTCCTGGGTGTGCCACCTCTCTCTCTCAAATTGTGGGCCATAGAAAGCCTATTTATTTTTTTCCTTGATTTGGGTTCTAAAATCTACCTCAATAAAAAAACACTACATCAATCAGTGGGAGAAAAATATTGGCCTCAGTCAGGGCTTGTGTGCCACTCCTGTGTGTGCCATCTCTCACTTAGTGGGCCATAGAAAGCCTATTTATTTTTTTCCTTGATTTGGGTTCGAAAATCTACCTTAAAAAAAAACACTACATCAATCAGTGGGAGAAAAATATTGGCCTCAGTCAGGGATTGTGTGCCACTCCTGTGTGTGCCATCTCTCATTCAGTGGGCCATAGAAAGCCTTTTTTTTTTTTTTTTTTTTTTTTTATTATTTGGTTTCTAAAGTCTCCCTTTAAAAAAAAAAAAATTAAATAAAAAAACAGTGGGAGAATAATATTGCCCTTTCAGCTTGTGTGCCAGTCTTGACTCCTGGGTGTGCCACCTCTCTCTCTCAAATTGTGGGCCATAGAAAGCCTATTTATTTTTTTCCTTGATTTGGGTTCGAAAATCTACCTTAAAAAAAAACACTACATCAATCAGTGGGAGAAAAATATTGGCCTCAGTCAGGGCTTGTGTGCCACTCCTGTGTGTGCCATCTCTCACTTAGTGGGCCATAGAAAGCCTATTTATTTTTTTCCTTGATTTGGGTTCGAAAATCTACCTTAAAAAAAACACTACATCAATCAGTGGGAGAAAAATATTGGCCTCAGTCAGGGCTTGTGTGCCACTCCTGTGTGTGCCATCTCTCACTTAGTGGGCCATAGAAAGCCTATTTATTTTTTTCCTTGATTTGGGTTCTAAAATCTACCTCAACAAAAAAACACTACATCAGTGGGAGAAAAATATTGGCCTCAGTCAGGGCTTGTGTGCCACTCCTGTGTGTGCCATCTCTCATTCAGTGGGCCATAGAAAGCCTTTTTTTTTTTTTTTTTTTTTTTTTTTTTTTATTATTTGGTTTCTAAAGTCTCCCTTAAAAAAAAAAAAAAAAAAAAACAGTGGGAGAGTAATATTGCCCTTTCAGCTTGTGTGCCAGTCTTGACTCCTGGGTGTGCCACCTCTCTCTCTCAAATTGTGGGCCATAGAAAGCCTATTTATTTTTTTCCTTGATTTGGGTTCGAAAATCTACCTTAAAAACACTACATCAATCAGTGGGAGAAAAATATTGGCCTCAGTCAGGGCTTGTGTGCCACTCCTGTGTGTGCCATCTCTCACTTAGTGGGCCATAGAAAGCCTATTTATTTTTTTCCTTGATTTGGGTTCGAAAATCTACCTTAAAAAAAACACTACATCAATCAGTGGGAGAAAAATATTGGCCTCAGTCAGGGCTTGTGTGCCACTCCTGTGTGTGCCATCTCTCACTTAGTGGGCCATAGAAAGCCTATTTATTTTTTTCCTTGATTTGGGTTCGAAAATCTACCTTAAAAAAAACACTACATCAATCAGTGGGAGAAAAATATTGGCCTCAGTCAGGGCTTGTGTGCCACTCCTGTGTGTGCCATCTCTCATTCAGTGGGCCATAGAAAGCCTTTTTTATTTTTTATTTTTTTTTTTTATTATTTGGTTTCTAAAGTCTCCCTTAAAAAAAAAAAAAAAAAAAAAACAGTGGGAGAGTAATATTGCCCTTTCAGCTTGTGTGCCAGTCTTGACTCCTGGGTGTGCCACCTCTCTCTCTCAAATTGTGGGCCATAGAAAGCCTATTTATTTTTTTGCTTGATTTGGGTTCTAAAATCTACCTCAACAAAAAAACACTACATCAATCAGTGGGAGAAAAATATTGGCCTCAGTCAGGGCTTGTGTGCCACTCCTGTGTGTGCCATCTCTCACTTAGTGGGCCATAGAAAGCCTATTTTTTTTTTCCTTGATTTGGGTTCGAAAATCTACCTTAAAAAAAAACACTACATCAATCAGTGGGAGAAAAATATTGGCCTCAGTCAGGGCTTGTGTGCCACTCCTGTGTGTGCCATCTCTCACTCAGTGGGCCATAGAAAGCCTATTTATTTTTTTCCTTGATTTGGGTTCGAAAATCTACCTTAAAAATAAACACTACATCAATCAGTGGGAGAAAAATATTGGCCTCAGTCAGGGCTTGTGTGCCACTCCTGTGTGTGCCATCTCTCACTTAGTGGGCCATAGAAAGCCTATTTATTTTTTTCCTTGATTTGGGTTCTAAAATCTACCTCAACAAAAAAACACTACATCAATCAGTGGGAGAAAAATATTGGCCTCAGTCAGGGCTTGTGTGCCACTCCTGTGTGTGCCATCTCTCACTTAGTGGGCCATAGAAAGCCTATTTATTTTTTTCCTTGATTTGGGTTCAAAAATCTACCTTAAAAAAAAACACTACATCAATCAGTGGGAGAAAAATATTGGCCTCAGTCAGGGCTTGTGTGCCACTCCTGTGTGTGCCATCTCTCATTCAGTGGGCCATAGAAAGCCTTTTTTTTATTATTTGGTTTCTAAAGTCTCCCTTAAAAAAAAAAAATTAAATAAAAAAACAGTGGGAGAGTAATATTGCCCTTTCAGCTTGTGTGCCAGTCTTGACTCCTGGGTGTGCCACCTCTCTCTCTCAAATTGTGGGCCATAGAAAGCCTATTTATTTTTTTTATTTTTTCTATTATTTGGTTTCTAAATTGTCCCTGAAAAAAACATTTTATCTTATTTGGTTTCTAAAGTCTCCCTGAGAAAACAAAACAAAAAAATAGGTGGGAGATTAATATTGACATTTGTGCTTGAGTGACAGTCCTGCGTGTGTGTCATCTCTGTGATTTGGTGCCACAGAAAACAGAGTGTGTAACATTGTGCCTGATTTTCCTTGTGGTCTCACCAACCTGTTAAGGGATATAGAAATCATATTGAAGTTATAGCTCACCGTGTAAGTTGTTTGACAGCAACAAATAAAGTTACTTTGGTTAAGTTTTTAAAACAATGAGGAAGTCTGGTGCAAGAGGTCGTGGCCGTGGGCGTTCATTGTCAGCTGGTAATGATGGTAGTGGTAGTGGAGCATCAGGTGGTCGTGGGGATCAAAATATTCCAATACAGCATTGAGAATAAATTTAAAATATAACTTTTAATTATATCATTAAAAACTACCTTCTATACAAAAAGTGATTAAGTGCATTTGCATAATGTAAGAAAATTCCACTTAGCCACTATAGGTCCAATTAGACCAAAAACATAGGTATCAACATGTCCCTTATGAAGAACACCCTATATTATAAAGAGAAAAACAGTTCCAATTCTGGTCAACTTCTTAATTGGATACCAGATCGCATATTTTCATAAACCGTGCGCTTCAGATATAAAGGTCCAATATTTTGAACCATAAAGCACTTATCACGGTTATCATGTGGACATATCACATCGGGTGCATACATCACGTTCCACCATATTTAGCAAAAAAGGAACAATCTCACCCATCAGTAGCTCAGGAGCCGTCCTCTTTCACCTCAGCAACTGATTTCCATGGGAGTGGGGCACTAAACCTGTTATGCCCTGTAAAGGCTAATATGGCCCTGTCCCCAATAACTCCCGCCCTAACAAGGGCAGTCCACAGCTGACTCCTACAATATCAGCCCTGTTTGTCCCTGTGTGTCCCAACGCGTTTCATCAGTTCATAGAATCATCAGGGGAGTCCACACTCTATCAGGGTACATAGCTATTGCTGGAAAAAACAAAGGTTCTCCCTCTCTGACTATCGGGCTATCAGTGGTCACACCTCCCCGCCCGTGTCAGTGTTTTATAAAGATTAGCTCCAATCGGGTCAGAAAAGATTTACAGAATAGTTATCCAATCCGAATCACTCACCCATTAGCATTCCGCCGCCGATACGTGTCAGCCATACCGCTACACGTGTGTCTCCAAAATGGCCGCTTAACTTCCGGTTCATGACCCGGAAGCTCAAACGTTAGTGTCCACCGCTCACCATAGTTACCGCTTATGCCGTAGCCATTCAGCTTACGGCCGCTTCTAGTAATAGCGTTCAAGCCTCACCATGGTTACTGACTGCTGCGCTATACCGGACTATAGTTTCCATAACAGCCATTCGGCTGCATGGAAATAACCTCTGAAACGCTAAGTGCGTTCCACAGGAAGTCTCATAGCGGCCCATACCACTAGCGTCTGTATTATATTCCCATCATTTGAGTAAACATGAGAGAATAGGGGCGAAATAGTTACATATATTCACATATGAATCCATAGTGTATCTAGAGGAATGATTAGATAGGATTACACCAAATAAAGTTTTTTTACAAATAAAGCAACCTATTAAGATCTACAGCTATTTATACCAACCAACCACAACACTGGTGGATCCACATGTTAAACCGCCGGATCTATTGTTTGTGCATATACTGAAAAAATCATTTTAGATTCTAATCCATCTTTTATCCCATCCCAATCCATCCTCTATTAATGGGATTTAATCCCCAGAACTGGTACTGTGGGTAGTTAAAGCAATTGCAGTATTGACAGTCTAATAGCTATTGAAAGCAGACACTCGTTACGGAATTTAGATAAAGCAACTAAAACTCAATTGCTCATTAAGCACTCTTGGGGCTACCGTGTTCAGGTGGAATATCCACCTGGTCTCTTTCTGTAATATTTTTTTGTCCCAATTGCCACCTCTCACCGACTTTGCCACTTTTTCAATTCCCATAAATTTGATAGAATCCACATTACCACTTTGACAGGCATTCACGTGGCGAGCAATGGGGGTCTCTCTCTTGTGGACAATGTCCCCAATATGCTCTCCAATCCTTCGCTTGAATTCTCTAGTGGTTTTACCCACATATTCTTTACCACATGCACAGCTGGCTCTATAGATCACTCCCTTACTACTGCAGTTGATGAATTCCCTGATCGTATATTCTCTGCCAGTCATACTGTTAGTGAAGCGATTACCTGTGCTAATGTGGGAGCAGGCGACACAATGTCCACATCTAAAACACCCCTTAGTATTGCTATTTAACCACGTACCAACCGTCGGGCTCTTAAAATGACTCTTAACCAGTCTATCTTTCAATGAGCGTCCTCTCCTGTAGGTGATCAATGGGCGTTCTGTTAAGTCCCTACTAATATCTGGGTCCATAAGCAAGATAGACCAGTATTTAGTTAAGATTTTGCGTACGTCATCTGCTCCATTGTCAAACGTGGTGACTATTCTCATTTGTCCATCTTTAGTTGTCTTTTGGACCGGTCTCAATAAGTCCGACCTCCTTTGTTGTTTAACCTCCCTATAAGCCTTTTTCAAAACATCAGGGGGATAGCCCCTCTCAGTGAACTTGCGACGAAGCTCCTGTGCTTGTATTTCAAACGCTTCTTCAGTAGAGCAATTCCTGCGGATCCTGAGGTACTGGCTTTTGGGTATCCCTCTTTTCAGATGGGTAGGATGACTACTCTCCCATCTGAGCAATGAGTTTGTTGCGGTCGGTTTTCTATATGTACAAGTGGTGAGTGTACCCTCCTTCTTCTTGATCAGTATATCAAGGAAAGGCAGTGAAGACTGATCTATTACTGAAGTGAAAAAGAGGCCCAGATCGTTTTTATTCAAGGTGTCAACAAATAATTTGAAATTTTTCACCCCATCACTCCATATTACCAGGATGTCGTCAATATAACAAATCCAGAAATCAATCCCTCTGACACTCCCTGTTTCACTGCCAAAGACACGAGTCTCCTCCCACCAGCCCAGGAACAAATTCGCGTACGTGGGGGCACAAGGACACCCCATCGCGGTGCCCCTGAGCTGGTGGTACAGTCTCTGATCAAAGAGGAAGAAATTTCTCGTAAGACAAAACCGCATTAGTTTCAACACAAACTCATTGTGAGTACGGAACTGACATCCTCTCATGCTTAGGAAGTACTGGATTGCTTCCAGCCCCTTATCATGGGGTATCGAACTGTAGAGAGCCTCCACATCTACACTCCCCAATTGTACCTCAGGATCCACAGTTAAACCCTCCAATCTCTGAAGAAGGTCAGGTGTATCCTGTACAAAGGACTGAAGGGAGGATACAAAGGGTTTTAATACCTGGTCCAGATAGACTCCCACGTTTTGGGTGATGTTATCTATGCCTGCCACTATGGGCCTCCCTTTAAGTGGGGAGACCCCTTTATGTATTTTCGGCAGGCAATAGAACGTGGCTGTTACTGTATTTTTTGGCAACAAAAAATCATATTCCACTTTGTCTATGATCCCATCAACCAGACCTTCATCCAAGATGCATTTTAACTCAGCTATATATTCAGTAGTTGGATTTTTACTAAGAACTTCATAGCTGTCACGATCGTTCAACAGGGTTTCACACATTTTCTGATATTTATCAGCATCCAGGACAACCACATTGCCACCCTTATCCGAGGGTTTAATTACAATGTGGCTGTCCTGTTCTAGCTGTCGAATCATCACCATCTCCGCTTTTGTACAATTAAATTTTTTAGGAGTAGTCTTACCCTGTAGACGCTGGTGGAAAATTTTTTATCAGAAACAGGATAGTCGTACATGTAGTGACATGGGTATACCTATAGACTTATTATCTGATGTAAGGTTGCTGCAAAGTATTGGGGAAATAAATCCGAATACATTGGGTAAAGGCCCTTTTACGGACCTGAAAAACAGAAGCACAAGAATGCCCCCACAAATGGGTGATGTTTCTGCTGTGGATGTCTTTGAGAGTCTTGTGACACAGGACCTTAGGCGTCTACAGGGTAAGACTACTCCTAAAAAATTTAATTGTACAAAAGCGGAGATGGTGATGATTCGACAGCTAGAACAGGACAGCCACATTGTAATTAAACCCTCGGATAAGGGTGGCAATGTGGTTGTCCTGGATGCTGATAAATATCAGAAAATGTGTGAAACCCTGTTGAACGATCGTGACAGCTATGAAGTTCTTAGTAAAAATCCAACTACTGAATATATAGCTGAGTTAAAATGCATCTTGGATGAAGGTCTGGTTGATGGGATCATAGACAAAGTGGAATATGATTTTTTGTTGCCAAAAAATACAGTAACAGCCACGTTCTATTGCCTGCCGAAAATACATAAAGGGGTCTCCCCACTTAAAGGGAGGCCCATAGTGGCAGGCATAGATAACATCACCCAAAACGTGGGAGTCTATCTGGACCAGGTATTAAAACCCTTTGTATCCTACCTTCAGTCCATTGTACAGGATACACCTGACCTTCTTCGGAGATTGGGGGGTTTAACTGTGGATCCTGAGGTACAATTGGGGAGTGTAGATGTGGAGGCTCTCTACAGTTCGATACCCCATGATAAGGGGCTGGAAGCAATCCAGTACTTCCTAAGCATGAGAGGATGTCAGTTCCGTACTCACAATGAGTTTGTGTTGAAACTAATGCGGTTTTGTCTTACGAGAAATTTCTTCCTCTTTGATCAGAGACTGTACCACCAGCTCAGGGGCACCGCGATGGGGTGTCCTTGTGCCCCCACGTACGCGAATTTGTTCCTGGGCTGGTGGGAGGAGACTCGTGTCTTTGGCAGTGAAACAGGGAGTGTCAGAGGGATTGATTTCTGGATTCGTTATATTGACGACATCCTGGTAATATGGAGTGATGGGGTGAAAAATTTCAAATTAATTGTTGACACCTTGAATAAAAACGATCTGGGCCTCTTTTTCACTTCAGTAATAGATCAGTCTTCACTGCCTTTCCTTGATATACTGATCAAGAAGAAGGAGGGTACACTCACCACTTGTACATATAGAAAACCGACCACAACAAACTCATTGCTCAGATGGGAGAGTAGTCATCCTACCCATCTGAAAAGAGGGATACCCAAAAGCCAGTACCTCAGGATCCGCAGGAATTGCTCTACTGAAGAAGCGTTTGAAATACAAGCACAGGAGCTTCGTCGCAAGTTCACTGAGAGGGGCTATCCCCCTGATGTTTTGAAAAAGGCTTATAGGGAGGTTAAACAGCAAAGGAGGTCGGACTTATTGAGACCGGTCCAAAAGACAACTAAAGATGGACAAATGAGAATAGTCACCACGTTTGACAATGGAGCAGATGACGTACGCAAAATCTTAACTAAATACTGGTCTATCTTGCTTATGGACCCAGATATTAGTAGGGACTTAACAGAACGCCCATTGATCACCTACAGGAGAGGACGCTCATTGAAAGATAGACTGGTTAAGAGTCATTTTAAGAGCCCGACGGTTGGTACGTGGTTAAATAGCAATACTAAGGGGTGTTTTAGATGTGGACATTGTGTCGCCTGCTCCCACATTAGCACAGGTAATCGCTTCACTAACAGTATGACTGGCAGAGAATATACGATCAGGGAATTCATCAACTGCAGTAGTAAGGGAGTGATCTATAGAGCCAGCTGTGCATGTGGTAAAGAATATGTGGGTAAAACCACTAGAGAATTCAAGCGAAGGATTGGAGAGCATATTGGGGACATTGTCCACAAGAGAGAGACCCCCATTGCTCGCCACGTGAATGCCTGTCAAAGTGGTAATGTGGATTCTATCAAATTTATGGGAATTGAAAAAGTGGCAAAGTCGGTGAGAGGTGGCAATTGGGACAAAAAAATATTACAGAAAGAGACCAGGTGGATATTCCACCTGAACACAGTAGCCCCAAGAGGGCTTAATGAGCAATTGAGTTTTAGTTGCTTTATCTAAATTCCGTAACGAGTGTCTGCTTTCAATAGCTATTAGACTGTCAATACTGTAATTGCTTTAACTACCCACAGTACCAGTTCTGGGGATTAAATCCCATTAATAGAGGATGGATTGGGATGGGATAAAAGATGGATTAGAATCTAAAATGATTTTTTCAGTATATGCACAAACAATAGATCCGGCGGTTTAACATGTGGATCCACCAGTGTTGTGGTTGGTTGGTATAAATAGCTGTAGATCTTAATAGGTTGCTTTATTTGTAAAAAAACTTTATTTGGTGTAATCCTATCTAATCATTCCTCTAGATACCCTATGGATTCATATGTGAATATATGTAACTATTTCGCCCCTATTCTCTCATGTTTACTCAAATGATGGGAATATAATACAGACGCTAGTGGTATGGGCCGCTATGAGACTTCCTGTGGAACGCACTTAGCGTTTCAGAGGTTATTTCCATGCAGCTGAATGGCTGTTATGGAAACTATAGTCCGGTATAGCGCAGCAGTCAGTAACCATGGTGAGGCTTGAACGCTATTACTAGAAGCGGCCGTAAGCTGAATGGCTACGGCATAAGCGGTAACCATGGTGAGCGGTGGACACTAACGTTTGAGCTTCCGGGTCATGAACCGGAAGTTAAGCGGCCATTTTGGAGACACACGTGTAGCGGTATGGCTGACACGTATCGGCGGCGGAATGCTAATGGGTGAGTGATTCGGATTGGATAACTATTCCGTAAATCTTTTCTGACCCGATTGGAGCTAATCTTTATAAAACACTGACACGGGCGGGGAGGTGTGACCACTGATAGCCCGATAGTCAGAGAGGGAGAACCTTTGTTTTTTCCAGCAATAGCTATGTACCCTGATAGAGTGTGGACTCCCCTGATGATTCTATGAACTGATGAAACGCGTTGGGACACACAGGGACAAACAGGGCTGATATTGTAGGGGTCAGCTGTGGACTGCCCTTGTTAGGGCGGGAGTTATTGGGGACAGGGCCATATTAGCCTTTACAGGGCATAACAGGTTTAGTGCCCCACTCCCATGGAAATCAGTTGCTGAGGTGAAAGAGGACGGCTCCTGAGCTACTGATGGGTGAGATTGTTCCTTTTTTGCTAAATATGGTGGAACGTGATTATGCACCCGATGTGATATGTCCACATGATAACCGTGATAAGTGCTTTATGGTTCGAAATATTGGACCTTTATATCTGAAGCGCACGGTTTATGAAAATATGCGATCTGGTATCCAATTAAGAAGTTGACCAGAATTGGAACTGTTTTTCTCTTTATAATATAGGGTGTTCTTCATAAGGGACATGTTGATACCTATGTTTTTGGTCTAATTGGACCTATAGTGGCTAAGTGGAATTTTCTTACATTATGCACATGCACTTAATCACTTTTTGTATAGAAGGTAGTTTTTAATGATATAATTAAAAGTTATATTTTAAATTTATTCTCAATGCTGTATTGGATTTAAAGAAGAGAGAGAATTTGGGCTTTTGACCCTTTATTACGGAGTTGGATCAAAATATTCCACCTAAGTCTGGAGCTGTGGAGCCAGTTTCGTCGTCTGGCTACACAAGGCCTCGAAAGCTTTCTTTTCTGGGAGTAGGAAAACCGCTTTTAAAGCCGGAGCAGCAACAGCAAGTTTTGGCTTACATTGCAGACTCAGCCTCTAGCTCTTTTGCCTCCTCTTCTGAAACTGGTAAATGTAAAAGCAGCGCGTCGCTTGTGGATGTTCACGGTCAGGGACAAGTCGCTTCCTTGTCCTCCTCAGCAAAAACTACAACAAGAGAGAAGGATGCAGCAGGCAACACAATGGGTTACTCCATGGAGCTCTTTACACATACTGTCCCTGGCTTAGAAAGTGAAACACTTAACAGGCCATGCCCATTACAAGTAGATTCTGACATGGAGTGCACTGATGCACAGCCACAGCCAGAGTACTATGCTGCTCCTTTGACTCAGACCACCACATTGCCCTCTCAGGGTACTGATCCACAATCAGACCCTGATGAGACTATGTTGCCCCGCCACGAACGCTATACCACCGACCGACGCAGTGACACAGACGAAGTTGCACACAAGCTCGAAGAGGAGGTAATAGATGACCCGGTTGTTGACCCCGATTGGCAGCCATTGGGGGAACAGGGTGCAGGCGGCAGAAGTTCAGAAGCGGAGGTGGAGGAGGGGCCGCAGCAGGCATCAACATCGCAACAGGTTCCATCTGCTGGGCCCCTATCTGGCCCAAAACGCGTGTCAAAGCCAAAACCTGTTGGAGGACAGCGTGGCCATCCGGTTAAAGCTCAGTCTGCAATCCCTGAAAAGGGATCCGATGCTAGGAAGAGTGCAGTCTGGCATTTTTTTAAACAACATCCAATTGATCAGCGCAAAGTCATCTGTCAAAAATGTTCAACTAGCTTAAGCAGAGGTCAGAATCTGAAAAGTCTCAATACTAGTTGCATGCATAGACACTTAACCACCATGCATTTTCAAGCCTGGACTAACTACCAAACGTCCCTTAAGGTTGTAGCACCCTCGGCCAATGAAGCTAGCCAGCAACGCAACATCCCTTCCGTCACTGTAAGGCCACCATTTTCCGCACCACCGGCAGTATCTGTGCAGGTTTCTTTGACAGCCAAAAGCAGTCAGGGTCAGGGAATCACCAGTTTTGTAGGAGGAAATATTGCATCTAGGGCACCGGCGGAAACAATTCCGTCTCCAACCGTCTCTCAGTCTGCCATGTCCACCGGCACACCCGCAAGTTCCACGATCTCCATCTCTCCAGTTCAGCTCACACTACATGAGACTCTGGTTAGAAAAAGGAAGTACTTATCCTCGCATCCGCGTACACAGGGTTTTAACGCCCACATAGCTAGACTAATCTCGTTAGAGATGATGCCCTACCGGTTAGTTGAAAGCGAAGCTTTCAAAGCCCTGATGGAGTACGCTGAACCACGATACGAGCTACCCAGTCGACACTTTTTTTCAAGAAAAGCCATCCCAGCCCTGCACCAGCATGTTAAACAGCGCATCGTCCATGCACTCAGGCAATCTGTGAGTACAAAGGTGCACCTGACTACAGATGCATGGACCAGTAGGCATGGCCAGGGACGTTATGTGTCCATCACGGCACACTGGGTGAATGTGGTGGATGCAGGGTCCACAGGGGACATCAATTTCGGGACAGTTTTGCCTAGCCCACGGTCTAGGAAACAGTTGGCTGTAGGCGTTCGCACCCCCTCCTCCTCCTCCTCGTCCTCCTGCAGAAGCTACAGCTCTTCCACAGACCGCAGTCGGCCAACCACTCCATCGGCAGATGACACTGTTGCACACCAGTTGTCCCATTATGGGCCAGCTACTGGCAAGCATCAGCAGGCTGTATTGGCTATGAAGTGTTGTGATTCGGTTCGTGGGCTCCCCCGGTGGTCTTTTGTGGTACTGGTGTCCTGCAAGCTTTGCCTTCTCAGTTCACCTGTTCCTATCAGGATGTGGGAGTATCCTATTTAACCTTGCTCCTCAGTCATTCTAATGCTGGCCATCAATGTATCCAGAGTGATTCTGTTGCATGTTCCTGCTCCCAGTTTTCTGCTCAGCTAAGTTGGACACTTTAGTCCTTAAGTCTATTTTTGTATGTTTTGTCCAGTTTGCACTTATGTGAATCTCTGCAGCTGGAAGCTCTTGTTGGGCTGAAATTACCACTCCAGTGGCATGAGTTGTCACATGAGTTAAGGTAATTTCAGGATGGTGTTTTGAAGGGTTTTGCAGCTGACCGCGAAGTCCTCTGTTGTATCTTTCTGCTATTTAGTTAGCGGGCCTCTCTGTGCTAAATCTGCTTTCATACTACGTGTGTCTTTTCATCTGCTCTCACCGTTATTATATGTGGGGGGCTGCTATCTCCTGTGGGGACATTCTCTGGAGGCAAGCCAGGACTGTGTTTTCTTCTACCAGGGGTAGTTAGTTCTCCGGCTGGCGCGCGGCATCTAGAGACAACGCAGGAATGCCCCCTGGCTACTTCTAGTGTGGTGTGTAGGTTTAGCATCGCGGTCAGCTCTAGTTTCCATCACCCGAGAGCTTGTCCGTTTATTCTGTGCTTCTGATGTTTCCTTGCCATTGGAAACCATAACAGTATGGCCAGCCTGATGTTTAATCTATAGGCTGAAGCAGGAGAGAAAAGGAACTGTGAAACCTTTTTTTTTTTCCTCTGAAGTTGCACTCCAGCTCTAATTGCAGTCTCCTGTTTTCCTCTCCTCTTAACCCCTGAATGGCTCAGACTTTATCTGTTGAAATATGGATCCCCAGAGTCTGGCTACCAATTTGTATAATCTTGCCTCTAAAGTTCAGAATATACAAGATTTTTTGTTACATGCTCCTCGGTCTGAACCTAAAATTCCTATACCTGAGTTTTTTTCTGGAGATCGATCTTGTTTTCTAAATTTTAAATACAATTGTAAATTGTTTCTTTCGCTGAGATCTCATTCTGCTGCAGATCCTGCCCAGCAAGTAAAAATTGTTATTTCTTTACTGCGGGGTGACCCCCAAAATTGGGCATTTTCATTGGCACCAGGGGATCCTGCGTTGCTCAATGTGGATGCGTTTTTTCTGGCTTTGGGGTTGCTTTATGAGGAACCAAATTTGGAGATTCAGGCTGAGAAAGCCCTAATAGCCCTCTCTCAGGGGCAAGATGAAGCCGAAATATATTGCCAAAAATTTCGAAAATGGTCTGTGCTTACTCAGTGGAATGAGTGCGCTCTGGCGGCAATTTTCAGAGTAGGTCTCTCTGATGCTGTAAAAGACGTCATGGTGGGGTTTCCTGCGCCTACTGGTCTGAATGAGTCCATGACAATGGCAATTCAGATTGATCGGCGTTTACGGGAACGCAAACCTGTGCACCAGTTGGCGGTGTCTTCTGAAGAGGCACCACAGAGTATGCAATGTGATAGCTTTCTGTCCAGAAGCGAACGACAGATTTATAGGCGCAAAAATCATTTGTGCTTCTATTGTGGAAATTCTACTCATGTTATATCAGCATGCTCTAAACGAACAAAGAAAGTTGATAAATCTTCTGCTATTGGCACTTTGCAGTCCAAGTTTATTTTGTCTGTAACTCTAATTTGTTCGTTATCTTCTATTGTTGCGGATGCGTATGTGGATTCTGGCGCCGCTTTGAGTCTTATGGATTGGTCCTTTGCCAGGCGCTGTGGGTTTGATCTAGAGCCTCTGGAAGTTCCTATACCTTTAAAGGGTATTGATTCTACACCATTGGCTAGTAATAAACCACAATACTGGACACAAGTGACTATGCGTATGACTCCAGACCATCAAGAGGTGATTCGCTTCCTTGTACTGTATAATCTACATGATGTGTTGGTGCTGGGATTGCCATGGTTGCAAACTCATAACCCAGTCCTTGACTGGAAAACAATGTCTGTACTAAGCTGGGGATGTCAGGGAAATCATGGGGACACATCTTTGGTCTCAATTGCTTCATCTATTCCCTCTGAAATTCCTGAGTTTTTGTCTGATTATCGTGAGGTTTTTGAGGAATCTACTCTTAATTCTCTTCCTCCTCACAGAGATTGCGATTGCGCCATAGATTTGATCCCTGGCAGTAAATTTCCTAAGGGTCGTCTATTCAATCTCTCTGTACCTGAACATGCTGCCATGCGAGAGTATATTAGGGAGTCCTTGGAAAAGGGACATATTCGTCCTTCTTCGTCTCCTCTTGGAGCGGGGTTCTTTTTCGTAGCTAAAGGCGATGGTTCTTTGAGACCTTGTATTGATTATAGACTCTTGAATAAGATCACAGTCAAGTATCAGTATCCTTTGCCATTGCTGACAGATTTATTTGCTCGCATTGAGGGGGCGAAGTGGTTCTCTAAGATTGATCTTCGCGGTGCGTATAATTTGGTGCGAATTAAGCAGGGGGATGAGTGGAAAACCGCATTTAATACGCCCGAGGGCCATTTTGAGTATTTGGTGATGCCTTTTGGTCTGTCAAATGCCCCTTCGGTCTTTCAGTCTTTTATGCACAATATTTTCCGTGAATATCTGGATAAATTTATGATTGTGTATTTGGACGATATCTTGATTTTTTCGGATGACTGGGAATCTCATGTTCAACAAGTTAGGAGGGTTTTTCAGGTTTTGCGGACCAATTCTCTGTTTGTTAAAGGTTCAAAGTGTGTTTTTGGGGTTCAGAAGATTTCTTTTTTGGGGTACATTTTTTCCCCCTCTTCTATTGAGATGGATCCTGTGAAGGTTCGGGCTATTTGTGACTGGACGCAACCGACTTCTCTTAAGGGCCTTCAGAAATTTTTGGGCTTTGCTAACGTTTATCGTCGATTCATAACTGGTTTTTCTAGCGTTGTCAGGCCTTTGACTGATTTGACTAAAAAGGGTGCTGATGTTGCAGATTGGTCTCCTGCTGCTGTGGAGGCCTTTCGGGAGCTTAAGCGCCGTTTTTCTTCTGCTCCGGTGTTGTGCCAGCCTGATGTTTCTCTTCCTTTTCAGGTGGAAGTTGATGCTTCCGAGATCGGAGCGGGGGCGGTTTTGTCGCAGAAAAGTTCAGATTGTTCAGTGATGAGACCTTGTGCGTTCTTTTCTCGAAAATTTTCGCCCACCGAGCGAAATTATGACGTCGGTAATCGGGAGCTTTTGGCGATGAAGTGGGCATTCGAGGAGTGGCGTCATTGGCTTGAGGGTGCTAAACATCAGGTGGTGGTCTTGACTGATCACAAAAATTTGATTTATCTTGAGTCGGCCAGACGTCTGAATCCTAGACAGGCGCGCTGGTCGTTGTTTTTCTCCCGGTTTAATTTTGTGGTTTCGTATCTCCCAGGTACTAAGAATGTGAAGGCGGATGCCCTTTCTAGGAGTTTTGAACCTGATTCCCCTGGTGATTCTAAACCTACGGGTATACTTAAGGATGGGGTGATATTGTCTGCTGTCTTCCCAGACCTGCGACGTGCTTTACAAGAGTTTCAGGCGGATCGGCCTGATCGTTGTCCGCCTGGTAGATTGTTTGTGCCGGATGAGTGGACCAATAGAGTCATCTCGGAGGTTCATTCTTCTGCGTTGGCAGGTCATCCGGGAATTTTTGGTACCAGAGATTTGGTGGCTAGGTCCTTCTGGTGGCCTTCCCTGTCTCGGGACGTGCGTACTTTTGTGCAGTCTTGCGATGTTTGTGCTCGGGCCAAGCCTTGTTGTTCTCGGGCTAGTGGGTTGTTGTTGCCCTTGCCTGTTCCTAAGAGGCCTTGGACACACATCTCTATGGATTTTATTTCTGATCTCCCTGTTTCTCAGAAGATGTCCGTCATTTGGGTGGTGTGTGACCGCTTTTCTAAGATGGTTCATTTGGTGCCCTTGCCCAAGCTGCCTTCCTCATCTGAGTTGGTGCCCCTGTTTTTTCAGAATGTGGTTCGGCTGCATGGTATTCCGGAGAATATCGTTTCCGACAGGGGATCCCAGTTTGTGTCCAGATTTTGGCGGGCGTTTTGTGCCAGGATGGGCATTGATTTGTCTTTTTCGTCTGCATTTCATCCCCAGACAAATGGCCAGACGGAACGTACTAATCAGACCTTGGAGACTTATTTGAGGTGTTTCGTGTCTGCTGATCAGGATGACTGGGTCTCCTTTTTGCCGTTGGCTGAGTTTGCCCTTAATAATCGGGCCAGTTCTGCCACTTTGGTCTCCCCTTTCTTTTGCAATTCAGGGTTCCATCCTCGTTTTTCATCTGGTCAGGTGGAGTCTTCAGATTGTCCTGGAGTGGATACCATGGTGGATAGGTTGCATCATATTTGGGGGCAGGTGGTGGACAATTTGGAGTTGTCCCAGGAGAGGACTCAACGTTTTGCTAATCGCCGTCGTCGTGTTGGTCCTCGTCTTCGTGTTGGGGACTTGGTGTGGTTGTCCTCCCGTTTTGTCCCTATGAGGGTCTCTTCTCCTAAGTTTAAGCCTCGGTTCATCGGTCCTTATAAGATTTTGGAAATTCTTAACCCTGTGTCTTTTCGTTTGGACCTCCCAGCATCCTTTGCTATCCATAATGTCTTCCATCGGTCATTATTGCGGAGGTATGAGGTACCACTTGTGCCTTCTGTTGAGCCTCCTGCTCCTGTGCTGGTTGAGGGTGAATTGGAGTACGTGGTGGAGAAAATCTTGGACTCCCGTGTTTCCAGACGGAGACTTCAATATCTGGTGAAATGGAAGGGCTATGGTCAAGAGGATAATTCTTGGGTTACAGCTTCTGATGTTCATGCTTCTGATTTGGTCCGTGCCTTTCATAGGGCTCATCCAGATCGCCCTGGTGGTTCTTGTGAGGGTTCGGTGCCCCCTCCTTAAGGGGGGGTACTGTTGTGATTCGGTTCGTGGGCTCCCCCGGTGGTCTTTTGTGGTACTGGTGTCCTGCAAGCTTTGCCTTCTCAGTTCACCTGTTCCTATCAGGATGTGGGAGTATCCTATTTAACCTTGCTCCTCAGTCATTCTAATGCTGGCCATCAATGTATCCAGAGTGATTCTGTTGCATGTTCCTGCTCCCAGTTTTCTGCTCAGCTAAGTTGGACACTTTAGTCCTTAAGTCTATTTTTGTATGTTTTGTCCAGTTTGCACTTATGTGAATCTCTGCAGCTGGAAGCTCTTGTTGGGCTGAAATTACCACTCCAGTGGCATGAGTTGTCACATGAGTTAAGGTAATTTCAGGATGGTGTTTTGAAGGGTTTTGCAGCTGACCGCGAAGTCCTCTGTTGTATCTTTCTGCTATTTAGTTAGCGGGCCTCTCTGTGCTAAATCTGCTTTCATACTACGTGTGTCTTTTCATCTGCTCTCACCGTTATTATATGTGGGGGGCTGCTATCTCCTGTGGGGACATTCTCTGGAGGCAAGCCAGGACTGTGTTTTCTTCTACCAGGGGTAGTTAGTTCTCCGGCTGGCGCGCGGCATCTAGAGACAACGCAGGAATGCCCCCTGGCTACTTCTAGTGTGGTGTGTAGGTTTAGCATCGCGGTCAGCTCTAGTTTCCATCACCCGAGAGCTTGTCCGTTTATTCTGTGCTTCTGATGTTTCCTTGCCATTGGAAACCATAACAATGAAGTGTTTGGGCGACAACAGACACACCGCGGAAGTTCTGTCCGAGTTCTTGCAACAAGAAACGCAGTCGTGGCTGGGCACAGTAGATCTTGAGGCAGGCAAGGTAGTGAGTGATAACGGAAGGAATTTCATGGCTGCCATCTCCCTTTCCCAACTGAAACACATTCCTTGCCTGGCTCACACCTTAAACCTGGTGGTGCAGTGCTTATTGAAAACTTATCCTGGGTTCTCCGACCTGCTCCTCAAAGTGCGTGGACTTTGCTCACATATCCGACGTTCGCCTGTACACGCCAGCCGTATGCAGACCTATCAGCGGTCTTTGAACCTTCCCCAGCATCGCCTAATCATAGACGTTGCAACAAGGTGGAACTCAACACTGCACATGCTTCAGAGACTGTGCCAACAGAGGCGGGCTGTTATGTTTTTGTGGGAGGATACACATACACGGGCAGGCAGTAGGATGGCAGACATGGAGTTGTCAGGTGTGCAGTGGTCCAAGATACAAGACATGTGTCAAGTCCTTCAGTGTTTTGAGGAATGCACACGGCTGGTTAGTGCAGACAACGCCGTAATAAGCATGAGCATCCCCCTAATGCGTCTGCTGATGCAAAGTTTGACGCACATAAAGGATCAGGCGTCTGCACCAGAGGAAGAGGAAAGCCTTGATGACAGTCAGCCATTGTCTGGTCAGGGCAGTGTACAGGACGAGGTAGCGGGCAAAGAGGAGGTGGAGGACGAGGAGGATGATGGGGATGAGTATATTTTTAATGCGGAAGCTTTCCCGGGGGCACTGGAAATTGGTTGCGTGGCAAGGCCGGGTTCTGTTTTTTTGAGGGACACAAGTGACGTAGATTTGCCTGAAACTGCCCCTCAACCAATCACAACCGGAGATTTGACAACTGGAACTTTGGCCCACATGGCGGATTATGCCTTACGTATCCTAAAAAGGGACACACGCATTACGAAAATGATGAACGATGACGATTACTGGTTGGCCTGCCTCCTTGATCCACGCTATAAAGGCAAATTGCAAAATATTATGCCACATGAGAACTTGGAACTAATATTAGCAACCAAACAATCAACTCTTGTTGACCGTTTGCTTCAGGCATTCCCAGCACACAGCGCACGTGATCGTTCTCACACGAGCTCCAGGGGGCAGCAGACTAGGAGTGATAGGGGTGCACACATCAGAAGTGGCGTTGGACAGAGGGGTTTTCTGACCAGGTTGTGGAGTGATTTTGCTATGACCGCAGACAGGACAGGTACTGCTGCATCAATTGAAAGTGACAGGAGACAACATTTGTCCAGTATGGTTACTAACTATTTTTCATCCCTTATCGATGTTCTCCCTCAACCGTCATTCCCATTTGATTACTGGGCATCAAAATTAGACACCTGGCCAGAATTGGCAGAATATGCATTGCAGGAGCTTGCTTGCCCGGCAGCAAGTGTCCTATCAGAAAGAGTATTCAGTGCTGCAGGTTCAATATTAACCGAAAAAAGGACTCGTCTGGCTACCCAAAATGTTGACGATCTAACATTCATTAAAATGAACCACAACTGGATTTCGAAATCTTTTGCCGCACCTTGCCCGGCCGACAACTAGCTTTCCTATGAAAAGCTCTTACCTGTGGACTACTGTGAATTACTTTTCTAATGTCTAATTTTCTGCAGCTGATTGTCCAGCCTACGACATGTTTACACCTCACTAAATGGCCAAACTCCCCACACGGGGCCTTGGTATCGCGACTTGGCGCAAGCACCCGTGAGACTGCTGTTTGTCTGAAGAGGTGGGTGTGCTCGCTTTTGGTCAACGGCATTGCTACTGGGTCCCTCATAGTACAATAAAGTGTCTCTGGCGGTGGTGGTGCGCACCCAACGTCAGACACACTGTTGTAACATGAGGGGCCCTGGGCCTGTACCGCCGGCCACAAGAGAGTTCACCCACCCCCAGGTCAAACATTGCTCTACCACTTCCACAGTTATCGCTCACACTTCCACCAATGTTTAGTCTATGCGCTGACATCCTTCCATACTTGCCACTGACAATACAATTGTGTTAACATGTATGATGGTACTTAACATAGTCAGGGGCAGTGTCCTCTATTTACCACAGTAAATACTTTGCGCTAAATTATTAGGTCTGAAACAACGCAGAGGATCCCACCCCTGAACCTAATGATTGCACCCTTTAGTGTTTTTGTTTTGTTTTAATGCGAGACATTCACATTTATTTGTTGTTTTGGACTACTAACTGGCAGACACTCATTACAATCGGCCTCCACTAACCAGACCACTGCTGCCCGTGTACCCCTGGAACCAATTATAAAGTGCCTACAGCCAGCCCATTTTATTATGTTAGGCCTTCCAAGCCTGTCTGCGGTCCCTCCTTCCAGACCACTGCTGCCTGTGTACCCCTGGAACCAATTATAAAGTGCCTACAGCCAGCCCATTTTATTATGTTAGGCCTTCGAAGCCTGTCTGCGGTCCCTCCTTCCACTAGGCCTCCACTGACCAGACCACTGCTGCCCGTGTACCCCTGGAACCAATTATAAAGTGCCTACAGCCAGCCCATTTTATTATGTTAGGCCTTCGAAGCCTGTCTGTGGTCCCTCCTTCCACTAGGCCTCCACTGACCAGACCACTGCTGCCCGTGTACCCCTGGAACCAATTATAAAGTGCCTACAGCCAGCTTATTTTTTTATCTTAGGCCTTCGAAGCCTGTCTGCGGTCCCTCCTTCCACTAGGCCTCCACTGACCAGACCACTGCTGCCCGTGTACCCCTGAAACCAATTATAAAGTGCCTACAGCCAGCCCATTTTATTATGTTAGGCCTTCGAAGCCTGTCTGCGGTCCCTCCTTCCACTAGGCCTCCACTGACCAGACCACTGCTGCCCGTGTACCCCTGGAACCAATTATAAAGTGCCTACAGCCAGCCCATTTTATTATGTTAGGCCTTCGAAGCCTGTCTGCGGTCCCTCCTTCCAGACCACTGCTGCCCGTGTACCCCTGGAACCAATTATAAAGTGCCTACAGCCAGCCCATTTTATTGTTAGGCCTTCGAAGCCTGTCTGCGGTCCCTCCTTCCACTAGGCCTCCACTGACCAGACCACTGCTGCCCGTGTACCCCTGGAACCAATTATAAAGTGCCTACAGCCAGCTTATTTTTTTATGTTAGGCCTTCGAAGCCTGTCTGCGGTCCCTCCTTCCACTAGGCCTCCACTGACCAGACCACTGCTGCCCGTGTACCCCTGGAACCAATTATAAAGTGCCTACAGCCAGCTTATTTTTTTATGTTAGGCCTTCGAAGCCTGTCTGCGGTCCCTCCTTCCACTAGGCCTCCACTGACCAGACCACTGCTGCCCGTGTACCCCTGGAACCAATTATAAAGTGCCTACAGCCAGCCCATTTTATTATGTTAGGCCTTCGAAGCCTGTCTGCGGTCCCTCCTTCCACTAGGCCTCCACTGACCAGACCACTGCTGCCCGTGTACCCCTGGAACCAATTATAAAGTGCCTACAGCCAGCCCATTTTATTATGTTAGGCCTTCGAAGCCTGTCTGCGGTCCCTCCTTCCAGACCACTGCTGCCCGTGTACCCCTGGAACCAATTATAAAGTGCCTACAGCCAGCCCATTTTATTATGTTAGGCCTTCGAAGCCTGTCTGCGGTCCCTCCTTCCACTAGGCCTCCACTGACCAGACCACTGCTGCCCGTGTACCCCTGGAACCAATTATAAAGTGCCTACAGCCAGCTTATTTTTTTATGTTAGGCCTTCGAAGCCTGTCTGCGGTCCCTCCTTCCACTAGGCCTCCACCAACCAGACCACTGCTGCCCGTGTACCCCTGGAACCAATTATAAAGTGCCTACAGCCAGCCCATTTTATTATGTTAGGCCTTCGAAGCCTGTCTGCGGTCCCTCCTTCCACTAGGCCTCCACTGACCAGACCACTGCTGCCCGTGTACCCCTGGAACCAATTATAAAGTGCCTACAGCCAGCCCATTTTATTATGTTAGGCCTTCGAAGCCTGTCTGCGGTCCCTCCTTCCACTAGGCCTCCACTGACCAGACCACTGCTGCCCGTGTACCCCTGAAACCAATTATAAAGTGCCTACAGCCAGCCCATTTTATTATGTTAGGCCTTCGAAGCCTGTCTGCGGTCCCTCCTTCCACTAGTCCTCCACTGACCAGACCACTGCTGCCCGTGTACCCCTGGAACCAATTATAAAGTGCCTACAGCCAGCCCATTTTATTATGTTAGGCCTTCGAAGCCTGTCTGCGGTCCCTCCTTCCAGACCACTGCTGCCCGTGTACCCCTGGAACCAATTATAAAGTGCCTACAGCCAGCCCATTTTATTATGTTAGGCCTTCGAAGCCTGTCTGCGGTCCCTCCTTCCACTAGGCCTCCACTGACCAGACCACTGCTGCCCGTGTACCCCTGGAACCAATTATAAAGTGCCTACAGCCAGCTTATTTTTTTATGTTAGGCCTTCGAAGCCTGTCTGCGGTCTCTCCTTCCACTAGGCCTCCACTGACCAGACCACTGCTGCCCGTGTACCCCTGGAACCAATTATAAAGTGCCTACAGCCAGCCCATTTTATTATGTTAGGCCTTCGAAGCCTGTCTGCGGTCCCTCCTTCCACTAGGCCTCCACTGACCAGACCACTGCTGCCCGTGTACCCCTGGAACCAATTATAAAGTGCCTACAGCCAGCCCATTTTATTATGTTAGGCCTTCGAAGCCTGTCTGCGGTCCCTCCTTCCAGACCACTGCTGCCCGTGTACCCCTGGAACCAATTATAAAGTGCCTACAGCCAGCCCATTTTATTATGTTAGGCCTTCGAAGCCTGTCTGCGGTCCCTCCTTCCACTAGGCCTCCACTGACCAGACCACTGCTGCCCGTGTACCCCTGGAACCAATTATAAAGTGCCTACAGCCAGCTTATTTTTTTATGTTAGGCCTTCGAAGCCTGTCTGCGGTCCCTCCTTCCACTAGGCCTCCACTGACCAGACCACTGCTGCCCGTGTACCCCTGGAACCAATTATAAAGTGCCTACAGCCAGCCCATTTTATTATGTTAGGCCTTCGAAGCCTGTCTGCGGTCCCTCCTTCCACTAGGCCTCCACTGACCAGACCACTGCTGCCCGTGTACCCCTGGAACCAATTATAAAGTGCCTACAGCCAGCCCATTTTATTATGTTAGGCCTTCGAAGCCTGTCTGCGGTCCCTCCTTCCACTAGGCCTCCACTGACCAGACCACTGCTGCCCGTGTACCCCTGGAACCAATTATAAAGTGCCTACAGCCAGCCCATTTTATTATGTTAGGCCTTCGAAGCCTGTCTGCGGTCCCTCCTTCCACTAGGCCTCCACTGACCAGACCACTGCTGCCCGTGTACCCCTGAAACCAATTATAAAGTGCCTACAGCCAGCCCATTTTATTATGTTAGGCCTTCGAAGCCTGTCTGCGGTCCCTCCTTCCACTAGGCCTCCACTGACCAGACCACTGCTGCCCGTGTACCCCTGGAACCAATTATAAAGTGCCTACAGCCAGCCCATTTTATTATGTTAGGCCTTCGAAGCCTGTCTGTGGTCCCTCCTTCCAGACCACTGCTGCCCGTGTACCCCTGGAACCAATTATAAAGTGCCTACAGCCAGCCCATTTTATTATGTTAGGCCTTCGAAGCCTGTCTGCGGTCCCTCCTTCCACTAGGCCTCCACTGACCAGACCACTGCTGCCCGTGTACCCCTGGAACCAATTATAAAGTGCCTACAGCCAGCTTATTTTTTTATGTTAGGCCTTCGAAGCCTGTCTGCGGTTCCTCCTTCCACTAGGCCTCCACTGACCAGACCACTGCTGCCCGTGTACCCCTGGAACCAATTATAAAGTGCCTACAGCCAGCTTATTTTTTTATGTTAGGCCTTCGAAGCCTGTCTGCGGTCCCTCCTTCCACTAGGCCTCCACTGACCAGACCACTGCTGCCCGTGTACCCCTGGAACCAATTATAAAGTGCCTACAGCCAGCCCATTTTATTATGTTAGGCCTTCGAAGCCTGTCTGCGGTCCCTCCTTCCACTAGGCCTCCACTGACCAGACCACTGCTGCCCGTGTACCCCTGGAACCAATTATAAAGTGCCTACAGCCAGCCCATTTTATTATGTTAGGCCTTCGAAGCCTCTCTGCGGTCCCTCCTTCCAGACCACTGCTGCCCGTGTACCCCTGGAACCAATTATAAAGTGCCTACAGCCAGCCCATTTTATTATGTTAGGCCTTCGAAGCCTGTCTGCGGTCCCTCCTTCCACTAGGCCTCCACTGACCAGACCACTGCTGCCCGTGTACCCCTGGAACCAATTATAAAGTGCCTACAGCCAGCTTATTTTTTTATGTTAGGCCTTCGAAGCCTGTCTGCGGTCCCTCCTTCCACTAGGCCTCCACTGACCAGACCACTGCTGCCCGTGTACCCCTGGAACCAATTATAAAGTGCCTACAGCCAGCCCATTTTATTATGTTAGGCCTTCGAAGCCTGTCTGCGGTCCCTCCTTCCACTAGGCCTCCACTGACCAGACCACTGCTGCCCGTGTACCCCTGGAACCAATTATAAAGTGCCTACAGCCAGCCCATTTTATTATGTTAGGCCTTCGAAGCCTGTCTGCGGTCCCTCCTTCCACTAGGCCTCCACTGACCAGACCACTGCTGCCCGTGTACCCCTGGAACCAATTATAAAGTGCCTACAGCCAGCCCATTTTATTATGTTAGGCCTTCGAAGCCTGTCTGCGGTTCCTCCTTCCACTAGGCCTCCACTGACCAGACCACTGCTGCCCGTGTACCCCTGGAACCAATTATAAAGTGCCTACAGCCAGCCCATTTTATTATGTTAGGCCTTCGAAGCCTGTCTGCGGTCCCTCCTTCCACTAGGCCTCCACTGACCAGACCACTGCTGCCCGTGTACCCCTGGAACCAATTATAAAGTGCCTACAGCCAGCCCATTTTATTATGTTAGGCCTTCGAATCCTGTCTGCGGTCCCTCCTTCCACTAGGCCTCCACTGACCAGACCACTGCTGCCCGTGTACCCCTGGAACCAATTATAAAGTGCCTACAGCCAGCTTATTTTTTATGTTAGGCCTTCGAAGCCTGTCTGCGGTCCCTCCTTCCACTAGGCCTCCACTGACCAGACCACTGCTGCCCGTGTACCCCTGGAACCAATTATAAAGTGCCTACAGCCAGCCCATTTTATTATGTTAGGCCTTCGAAGCCTGTCTGCGGTCCCTCCTTCCAGACCACTGCTGCCCGTGTACCCCTGGAACCAATTATAAAGTGCCTACAGCCAGCCCATTTTATTATGTTAGGCCTTCGAAGCCTGTCTGCGGTCCCTCCTTCCACTAGGCCTCCACTGACCAGACCACTGCTGCCCGTGTACCCCTGGAACCAATTATAAAGTGCCTACAGCCAGCTTATTTTTTTATGTTAGGCCTTCGAAGCCTGTCTGCGGTCCCTCATTCCACTAGGCCTCCACTGACCAGACCACTGCTGCCCGTGTACCCCTGGAACCAATTATGAAGTGCCTACAGCTAGCCCATTTTATTATGTTAGGCCTTCGAAGCCTGTCTGCGGTCCCTCCTTCCACTAGGCCTCCACTGACCAGACCACTGCTGCCCGTGTACCCCTGGAACCAATTATAAAGTGCCTACAGCCAGCCCATTTTATTATGTTAGGCCTTCGAAGCCTGTCTGCGGTCCCTCCTTCCAGACCACTGCTGCCCGTCTACCCCTGGAACCAATTATAAAGTGCCTACAGCCAGCCCATTTTATTATGTTAGGCCTTCGAAGCCTGTCTGCGGTCCCTCCTTCCACTAGGCCTCCACTGACCAGACCACTGCTGCCCGTGTACCCCTGGATCCAATTATAAAGTGCCTACAGCCAGCTTATTTTTTATGTTAGGCCTTCGAAGCCTGTCTGCGGTCCCTCCTTCCACTAGGCCTCCACTGACCAGACCACTGCTGCCCGTGTACCCCTGGAACCAATTATAAAGTGCCTACAGCCAGCCCATTTTATTATGTTAGGCCTTCGAAGCCTGTCTGCGGTCCCTCCTTCCAGACCACTGCTGCCCGTGTACCCCTGGAACCAATTATAAAGTGCCTACAGCCAGCCCATTTTATTATGTTAGGCCTTCGAAGCCTGTCTGCGGTCCCTCCTTCCACTAGGCCTCCACTGACCAGAATACTGCTGCCCGTGTACCCCTGGAACCAATTATAAAGTGCCTACAGCCAGCTTATTTTTTTATGTTATGCCTTCGAAGCCTGTCTGCGGTCCCTCATTCCACTAGGCCTCCACTGACCAGACCACTGCTGCCCGTGTACCCCTGGAACCAATTATAAAGTGCCTACAGCCAGCCCATTTTATTATGTTAGGCCTTCGAAGCCTGTCTGCGGTCCCTCCTTCCACTAGGCCTCCACTGACCAGACCACTGCTGCCCGTGTACCCCTGGAACCAATTATAAAGTGCCTACAGCCAGCTTATTTTTTTATGTTAGGCCTTCGAAGCCTGTCTGCGGTCCCTCCTTCCACTAGGCCTCCACTGACCAGACCACTGCTGCCCGTGTACCCCTGGAACCAATTATAAAGTGCCTACAGCCAGCCCATTTTATTATGTTAGGCCTTCGAAGCCTGTCTGCGGTCCCTCCTTACACTAGGCCACCACTGACCAGACCACTGCTGCCCGTGTACCCCTGGAACCAATTATAAAGTGCCTACAGCCAGCCCATTTTATTATGTTAGGCCTTCGAAGCCTGTCTGCGGTCCCTCCTTCCACTAGGCCTCCACTGACCAGACCACTGCTGCCCGTGTACCCCTGGAACCAATTATAAAGTGCCTACAGCTAGCCCATTTTATTATGTTAGGCCTTCGAAGCCTGTCTGCGGTCCCTCCTTCCACTAGGCCTCCACTGACCAGACCACTGCTGCCCGTGTACCCCTGGAACCAATTATAAAGTGCCTACAGCCAGCCCATTTTATTATGTTAGGCCTTCGAAGCCTGTCTGCGGTCCCTCCTTCCACTAGGCCTCCACTGACCAGACCACTGCTGCCCGTGTACCCCTGGAACCAATTATAAAGTGCCTACAGCCAGCTTATTTTTTTATGTTAGGCCTTCGAAGCCTGTCTGCGGTCCCTCCTTCCACTAGGCCTCCACTGACCAGACCACTGCTGCCCGTGTACCCCTGGAACCAATTATAAAGTGCCTACAGCCAGCCCATTTTATTATGTTAGGCCTTCGAAGCCTGTCTGCGGTTTCTCCTTCCACTAGGCCTCCACTGACCAGACCACTGCTGCCCGTGTACCCCTGGAACCAATTATAAAGTGCCTACAGCCAGCTTATTTTTTTATGTTAGGCCTTCGAAGCCTGTCTGCGGTTCCTCCTTCCACTAGGCCTCCACTGACCAGACCACTGCTGCCCGTGTACCCCTGGAACCAATTATAAAGTGCCTACAGCCAGCTTATTTTTTTATGTTAGGCCTTCGAAGCCTGTCTGCGGTCCCTCCTTCCACTAGGCCTCCACTGACCAGACCACTGCTGCCCGTGTACCCCTGGAACCAATTATAAAGTGCCTACAGCCAGCCCATTTTATTATGTTGGGCCTTCGAAGCCTGTCTGCGGTCCCTCCTTCCACTAGGCCTCCACTGACCAGACCACTGCTGCCCGTGTACCCCTGGAACCAATTATAAAGTGCCTACAGCCAGCCCATTTTATTATGTTAGGCCTTCGAAGCCTCTCTGCGGTCCCTCCTTCCAGACCACTGCTGCCCGTGTACCCCTGGAACCAATTATAAAGTGCCTACAGCCAGCCCATTTTATTATGTTAGGCCTTCGAAGCCTGTCTGCGGTCCCTCCTTCCACTAGGCCTCCACTGACCAGACCACTGCTGCCCGTGTACCCCTGGAACCAATTATAAAGTGCCTACAGCCAGCTTATTTTTTTATGTTAGGCCTTCGAAGCCTGTCTGCGGTCTCTCCTTCCACTAGGCCTCCACTGACCAGACCACTGCTGCCCGTGTACCCCTGGAACCAATTATAAAGTGCCTACAGCCAGCCCATTTTATTATGTTAGGCCTTCGAAGCCTGTCTGCGGTCCCTCCTTCCACTAGGCCTCCACTGACCAGACCACTGCTGCCCGTGTACCCCTGGAACCAATTATAAAGTGCCTACAGCCAGCCCATTTTATTATGTTAGGCCTTCGAAGCCTGTCTGCGGTCCCTCCTTCCACTAGGCCTCCACTGACCAGACCACTGCTGCCCGTGTACCCCTGGAACCAATTATAAAGTGCCTACAGCCAGCCCATTTTATTATGTTAGGCCTTCGAAGCCTGTCTGCGGTCCCTCCTTCCACTAGGCCTCCACTGACCAGACCACTGCTGCCCGTGTACCCCTGGAACCAATTATAAAGTGCCTACAGCCAGCCCATTTTATTATGTTAGGCCTTCGAAGCCTGTCTGCGGTCCCTCCTTCCACTAGGCCTCCACTGACCAGACCACTGCTGCCCGTGTACCCCTGGAACCAATTATAAAGTGCCTACAGCCAGCCCATTTTATTATGTTAGGCCTTCGAAGCCTGTCTGCGGTCCCTCCTTCCAGACCACTGCTGCCCGTGTACCCCTGGAACCAATTATAAAGTGCCTACAGCCAGCCCATTTTATTATGTTAGGCCTTCGAATCCTGTCTGCGGTCCCTCCTTCCACTAGGCCTCCACTGACCAGACCACTGCTGCCCGTGTACCCCTGGAACCAATTATAAAGTGCCTACAGCCAGCTTATTTTTTATGTTAGGCCTTCGAAGCCTGTCTGCGGTCCCTCCTTCCACTAGGCCTCCACTGACCAGACCACTGCTGCCCGTGTACCCCTGGAACCAATTATAAAGTGCCTACAGCCAGCCCATTTTATTATGTTAGGCCTTCGAAGCCTGTCTGCGGTCCCTCCTTCCAGACCACTGCTGCCCGTGTACCCCTGGAACCAATTATAAAGTGCCTACAGCCAGCCCATTTTATTATGTTAGGCCTTCGAAGCCTGTCTGCGGTCCCTCCTTCCACTAGGCCTCCACTGACCAGACCACTGCTGCCCGTGTACCCCTGGAACCAATTATAAAGTGCCTACAGCCAGCTTATTTTTTTATGTTAGGCCTTCGAAGCCTGTCTGCGGTCCCTCATTCCACTAGGCCTCCACTGACCAGACCACTGCTGCCCGTGTACCCCTGGAACCAATTATAAAGTGCCTACAGCTAGCCCATTTTATTATGTTAGGCCTTCGAAGCCTGTCTGCGGTCCCTCCTTCCACTAGGCCTCCACTGACCAGACCACTGCTGCCCGTGTACCCCTGGAACCAATTATAAAGTGCCTACAGCCAGCCCATTTTATTATGTTAGGCCTTCGAAGCCTGTCTGCGGTCCCTCCTTCCAGACCACTGCTGCCCGTCTACCCCTGGAACCAATTATAAAGTGCCTACAGCCAGCCCATTTTATTATGTTAGGCCTTCGAAGCCTGTCTGCGGTCCCTCCTTCCACTAGGCCTCCACTGACCAGACCACTGCTGCCCGTGTACCCCTGGAACCAATTATAAAGTGCCTACAGCCAGCTTATTTTTTATGTTAGGCCTTCGAAGCCTGTCTGCGGTCCCTCCTTCCACTAGGCCTCCACTGACCAGACCACTGCTGCCCGTGTACCCCTGGAACCAATTATAAAGTGCCTACAGCCAGCCCATTTTATTATGTTAGGCCTTCGAAGCCTGTCTGCGGTCCCTCCTTCCAGACCACTGCTGCCCGTGTACCCCTGGAACCAATTATAAAGTGCCTACAGCCAGCCCATTTTATTATGTTAGGCCTTCGAAGCCTGTCTGCGGTCCCTCCTTCCACTAGGCCTCCACTGACCAGACCACTGCTGCCCGTGTACCCCTGGAACCAATTATAAAGTGCCTACAGCCAGCTTACTTTTTTATGTTAGGCCTTCGAAGCCTGTCTGCGGTCCCTCATTCCACTAGGCCTCCACTGACCAGACCACTGCTGCCCGTGTACCCCTGGAACCAATTATAAAGTGCCTACAGCTAGCCCATTTTATTATGTTAGGCCTTCGAAGCCTGTCTGCGGTCCCTCCTTCCACTAGGCCTCCACTGACCAGACCACTGCTGCCCGTGTACCCCTGGAACCAATTATAAAGTGCCTACAGCCAGCCCATTTTATTATGTTAGGCCTTCGAAGCCTGTCTGCGGTCCCTCCTTCCACTAGGCCTCCACTGACCAGACCACTGCTGCCCGTGTACCCCTGGAACCAATTATAAAGTGCCTACAGCCAGCTTATTTTTTTATGTTAGGCCTTCGAAGCCTGTCTGCGGTCCCTCCTTCCACTAGGCCTCCACTGACCAGACCACTGCTGCCCGTGTACCCCTGGAACCAATTATAAAGTGCCTACAGCCAGCCCATTTTATTATGTTAGGCCTTCGAAGCCTGTCTGCGGTCCCTCCTTCCACTAGGCCTCCACTGACCAGACCACTGCTGCCCGTGTACCCCTGGAACCAATTATAAAGTGCCTACAGCTAGCCCATTTTATTATGTTAGGCCTTCGAAGCCTGTCTGCGGTCCCTCCTTCCACTAGGCCTCCACTGACCAGACCACTGCTGCCCGTGTACCCCTGGAACCAATTATAAAGTGCCTACAGCCAGCCCATTTTATTATGTTAGGCCTTCGAAGCCTGTCTGCGGTCCCTCCTTCCACTAGGCCTCCACTGACCAGACCACTGCTGCCCGTGTACCCCTGGAACCAATTATAAAGTGCCTACAGCCAGCTTATTTTTTTATGTTAGGCCTTCGAAGCCTGTCTGCGGTCCCTCCTTCCACTAGGCCTCCACTGACCAGACCACTGCTGCCCGTGTACCCCTGGAACCAATTATAAAGTGCCTACAGCCAGCCCATTTTATTATGTTAGGCCTTCGAAGCCTGTCTGCGGTCCCTCCTTCCACTAGGCCTCCACTGACCAGACCACTGCTGCCCGTGTACCCCTGGAACCAATTATAAAGTGCCTACAGCCAGCTTATTTTTTTATGTTAGGCCTTCGAAGCCTGTCTGCGGTCCCTCCTTCCACTAGGCCTCCACTGACCAGACCACTGCTGCCCGTGTACCCCTGGAACCAATTATAAAGTGCCTACAGCCAGCCCATTTTATTATGTTAGGCCTTCGAAGCCTGTCTGCGGTTTCTCCTTCCACTAGGCCTCCACTGACCAGACCACTGCTGCCCGTGTACCCCTGGAACCAATTATAAAGTGCCTACAGCCAGCTTATTTTTTTATGTTAGGCCTTCGAAGCCTGTCTGCGGTCCCTCCTTCCACTAGGCCTCCACTGACCAGACCACTGCTGCCCGTGTACCCCTGGAACCAATTATAAAGTGCCTACAGCCAGCTTATTTTTTTATGTTAGGCCTTCGAAGCCTGTCTGCGGTCTCTCCTTCCACTAGGCCTCCACTGACCAGACCACTGCTGCCCGTGTACCCCTGGAACCAATTATAAAGTGCCTACAGCCAGCCCATTTTATTATGTTAGGCCTTCGAAGCCTGTCTGCGGTCCCTCCTTCCACTAGGCCTCCACTGACCAGACCACTGCTGCCCGTGTACCCCTGGAACCAATTATAAAGTGCCTACAGCCAGCCCATTTTATTATGTTAGGCCTTCGAAGCCTGTCTGCGGTCCCTCCTTCCAGACCACTGCTGCCCGTGTACCCCTGGAACCAATTATAAAGTGCCTACAGCCAGCCCATTTTATTATGTTAGGCCTTCGAAGCCTGTCTGCGGTCCCTCCTTCCACTAGGCCTCCACTGACCAGACCACTGCTGCCCGTGTACCCCTGGAACCAATTATAAAGTGCCTACAGCCAGCTTATTTTTTTATGTTAGGCCTTCGAAGCCTGTCTGCGGTCCCTCCTTCCACTAGGCCTCCACTGACCAGACCACTGCTGCCCGTGTACCCCTGGAACCAATTATAAAGTGCCTACAGCCAGCCCATTTTATTATGTTAGGCCTTCGAAGCCTGTCTGCGGTCCCTCCTTCCACTAGGCCTCCACTGACCAGACCACTGCTGCCCGTGTACCCCTGGAACCAATTATAAAGTGCCTACAGCCAGCCCATTTTATTATGTTAGGCCTTCGAAGCCTGTCTGCGGTCCCTCCTTCCACTAGGCCTCCACTGACCAGACCACTGCTGCCCGTGTACCCCTGGAACCAATTATAAAGTGCCTACAGCCAGCCCATTTTATTATGTTAGGCCTTCGAAGCCTGTCTGCGGTCCCTCCTTCCACTAGGCCTCCACTGACCAGACCACTGCTGCCCGTGTACCCCTGAAACCAATTATAAAGTGCCTACAGCCAGCCCATTTTATTATGTTAGGCCTTCGAAGCCTGTCTGCGGTCCCTCCTTCCACTAGGCCTCCACTGACCAGACCACTGCTGCCCGTGTACCCCTGGAACCAATTATAAAGTGCCTACAGCCAGCCCATTTTATTATGTTAGGCCTTCGAAGCCTGTCTGTGGTCCCTCCTTCCAGACCACTGCTGCCCGTGTACCCCTGGAACCAATTATAAAGTGCCTACAGCCAGCCCATTTTATTATGTTAGGCCTTCGAAGCCTGTCTGCGGTCCCTCCTTCCACTAGGCCTCCACTGACCAGACCACTGCTGCCCGTGTACCCCTGGAACCAATTATAAAGTGCCTACAGCCAGCTTATTTTTTTATGTTAGGCCTTCGAAGCCTGTCTGCGGTTCCTCCTTCCACTAGGCCTCCACTGACCAGACCACTGCTGCCCGTGTACCCCTGGAACCAATTATAAAGTGCCTACAGCCAGCTTATTTTTTTATGTTAGGCCTTCGAAGCCTGTCTGCGGTCCCTCCTTCCACTAGGCCTCCACTGACCAGACCACTGCTGCCCGTGTACCCCTGGAACCAATTATAAAGTGCCTACAGCCAGCCCATTTTATTATGTTAGGCCTTCGAAGCCTGTCTGCGGTCCCTCCTTCCACTAGGCCTCCACTGACCAGACCACTGCTGCCCGTGTACCCCTGGAACCAATTATAAAGTGCCTACAGCCAGCCCATTTTATTATGTTAGGCCTTCGAAGCCTCTCTGCGGTCCCTCCTTCCAGACCACTGCTGCCCGTGTACCCCTGGAACCAATTATAAAGTGCCTACAGCCAGCCCATTTTATTATGTTAGGCCTTCGAAGCCTGTCTGCGGTCCCTCCTTCCACTAGGCCTCCACTGACCAGACCACTGCTGCCCGTGTACCCCTGGAACCAATTATAAAGTGCCTACAGCCAGCTTATTTTTTTATGTTAGGCCTTCGAAGCCTGTCTGCGGTCCCTCCTTCCACTAGGCCTCCACTGACCAGACCACTGCTGCCCGTGTACCCCTGGAACCAATTATAAAGTGCCTACAGCCAGCCCATTTTATTATGTTAGGCCTTCGAAGCCTGTCTGCGGTCCCTCCTTCCACTAGGCCTCCACTGACCAGACCACTGCTGCCCGTGTACCCCTGGAACCAATTATAAAGTGCCTACAGCCAGCCCATTTTATTATGTTAGGCCTTCGAAGCCTGTCTGCGGTCCCTCCTTCCACTAGGCCTCCACTGACCAGACCACTGCTGCCCGTGTACCCCTGGAACCAATTATAAAGTGCCTACAGCCAGCCCATTTTATTATGTTAGGCCTTCGAAGCCTGTCTGCGGTTCCTCCTTCCACTAGGCCTCCACTGACCAGACCACTGCTGCCCGTGTACCCCTGGAACCAATTATAAAGTGCCTACAGCCAGCCCATTTTATTATGTTAGGCCTTCGAAGCCTGTCTGCGGTCCCTCCTTCCACTAGGCCTCCACTGACCAGACCACTGCTGCCCGTGTACCCCTGGAACCAATTATAAAGTGCCTACAGCCAGCCCATTTTATTATGTTAGGCCTTCGAATCCTGTCTGCGGTCCCTCCTTCCACTAGGCCTCCACTGACCAGACCACTGCTGCCCGTGTACCCCTGGAACCAATTATAAAGTGCCTACAGCCAGCTTATTTTTTATGTTAGGCCTTCGAAGCCTGTCTGCGGTCCCTCCTTCCACTAGGCCTCCACTGACCAGACCACTGCTGCCCGTGTACCCCTGGAACCAATTATAAAGTGCCTACAGCCAGCCCATTTTATTATGTTAGGCCTTCGAAGCCTGTCTGCGGTCCCTCCTTCCAGACCACTGCTGCCCGTGTACCCCTGGAACCAATTATAAAGTGCCTACAGCCAGCCCATTTTATTATGTTAGGCCTTCGAAGCCTGTCTGCGGTCCCTCCTTCCACTAGGCCTCCACTGACCAGACCACTGCTGCCCGTGTACCCCTGGAACCAATTATAAAGTGCCTACAGCCAGCTTATTTTTTTATGTTAGGCCTTCGAAGCCTGTCTGCGGTCCCTCATTCCACTAGGCCTCCACTGACCAGACCACTGCTGCCCGTGTACCCCTGGAACCAATTATGAAGTGCCTACAGCTAGCCCATTTTATTATGTTAGGCCTTCGAAGCCTGTCTGCGGTCCCTCCTTCCACTAGGCCTCCACTGACCAGACCACTGCTGCCCGTGTACCCCTGGAACCAATTATAAAGTGCCTACAGCCAGCCCATTTTATTATGTTAGGCCTTCGAAGCCTGTCTGCGGTCCCTCCTTCCAGACCACTGCTGCCCGTCTACCCCTGGAACCAATTATAAAGTGCCTACAGCCAGCCCATTTTATTATGTTAGGCCTTCGAAGCCTGTCTGCGGTCCCTCCTTCCACTAGGCCTCCACTGACCAGACCACTGCTGCCCGTGTACCCCTGGATCCAATTATAAAGTGCCTACAGCCAGCTTATTTTTTATGTTAGGCCTTCGAAGCCTGTCTGCGGTCCCTCCTTCCACTAGGCCTCCACTGACCAGACCACTGCTGCCCGTGTACCCCTGGAACCAATTATAAAGTGCCTACAGCCAGCCCATTTTATTATGTTAGGCCTTCGAAGCCTGTCTGCGGTCCCTCCTTCCAGACCACTGCTGCCCGTGTACCCCTGGAACCAATTATAAAGTGCCTACAGCCAGCCCATTTTATTATGTTAGGCCTTCGAAGCCTGTCTGCGGTCCCTCCTTCCACTAGGCCTCCACTGACCAGAATACTGCTGCCCGTGTACCCCTGGAACCAATTATAAAGTGCCTACAGCCAGCTTATTTTTTTATGTTAGGCCTTCGAAGCCTGTCTGCGGTCCCTCATTCCACTAGGCCTCCACTGACCAGACCACTGCTGCCCGTGTACCCCTGGAACCAATTATAAAGTGCCTACAGCCAGCCCATTTTATTATGTTAGGCCTTCGAAGCCTGTCTGCGGTCCCTCCTTCCACTAGGCCTCCACTGACCAGACCACTGCTGCCCGTGTACCCCTGGAACCAATTATAAAGTGCCTACAGCCAGCTTATTTTTTTATGTTAGGCCTTCGAAGCCTGTCTGCGGTCCCTCCTTCCACTAGGCCTCCACTGACCAGACCACTGCTGCCCGTGTACCCCTGGAACCAATTATAAAGTGCCTACAGCCAGCCCATTTTATTATGTTAGGCCTTCGAAGCCTGTCTGCGGTCCCTCCTTACACTAGGCCACCACTGACCAGACCACTGCTGCCCGTGTACCCCTGGAACCAATTATAAAGTGCCTACAGCCAGCCCATTTTATTATGTTAGGCCTTCGAAGCCTGTCTGCGGTCCCTCCTTCCACTAGGCCTCCACTGACCAGACCACTGCTGCCCGTGTACCCCTGGAACCAATTATAAAGTGCCTACAGCTAGCCCATTTTATTATGTTAGGCCTTCGAAGCCTGTCTGCGGTCCCTCCTTCCACTAGGCCTCCACTGACCAGACCACTGCTGCCCGTGTACCCCTGGAACCAATTATAAAGTGCCTACAGCCAGCCCATTTTATTATGTTAGGCCTTCGAAGCCTGTCTGCGGTCCCTCCTTCCACTAGGCCTCCACTGACCAGACCACTGCTGCCCGTGTACCCCTGGAACCAATTATAAAGTGCCTACAGCCAGCTTATTTTTTTATGTTAGGCCTTCGAAGCCTGTCTGCGGTCCCTCCTTCCACTAGGCCTCCACTGACCAGACCACTGCTGCCCGTGTACCCCTGGAACCAATTATAAAGTGCCTACAGCCAGCCCATTTTATTATGTTAGGCCTTCGAAGCCTGTCTGCGGTTTCTCCTTCCACTAGGCCTCCACTGACCAGACCACTGCTGCCCGTGTACCCCTGGAACCAATTATAAAGTGCCTACAGCCAGCTTATTTTTTTATGTTAGGCCTTCGAAGCCTGTCTGCGGTTCCTCCTTCCACTAGGCCTCCACTGACCAGACCACTGCTGCCCGTGTACCCCTGGAACCAATTATAAAGTGCCTACAGCCAGCTTATTTTTTTATGTTAGGCCTTCGAAGCCTGTCTGCGGTCCCTCCTTCCACTAGGCCTCCACTGACCAGACCACTGCTGCACGTGTACCCCTGGAACCAATTATAAAGTGCCTACAGCCAGCCCATTTTATTATGTTGGGCCTTCGAAGCCTGTCTGCGGTCCCTCCTTCCACTAGGCCTCCACTGACCAGACCACTGCTGCCCGTGTACCCCTGGAACCAATTATAAAGTGCCTACAGCCAGCCCATTTTATTATGTTAGGCCTTCGAAGCCTCTCTGCGGTCCCTCCTTCCAGACCACTGCTGCCCGTGTACCCCTGGAACCAATTATAAAGTGCCTACAGCCAGCCCATTTTATTATGTTAGGCCTTCGAAGCCTGTCTGCGGTCCCTCCTTCCACTAGGCCTCCACTGACCAGACCACTGCTGCCCGTGTACCCCTGGAACCAATTATAAAGTGCCTACAGCCAGCTTATTTTTTTATGTTAGGCCTTCGAAGCCTGTCTGCGGTCTCTCCTTCCACTAGGCCTCCACTGACCAGACCACTGCTGCCCGTGTACCCCTGGAACCAATTATAAAGTGCCTACAGCCAGCCCATTTTATTATGTTAGGCCTTCGAAGCCTGTCTGCGGTCCCTCCTTCCACTAGGCCTCCACTGACCAGACCACTGCTGCCCGTGTACCCCTGGAACCAATTATAAAGTGCCTACAGCCAGCCCATTTTATTATGTTAGGCCTTCGAAGCCTGTCTGCGGTCCCTCCTTCCACTAGGCCTCCACTGACCAGACCACTGCTGCCCGTGTACCCCTGGAACCAATTATAAAGTGCCTACAGCCAGCCCATTTTATTATGTTAGGCCTTCGAAGCCTGTCTGCGGTCCCTCCTTCCACTAGGCCTCCACTGACCAGACCACTGCTGCCCGTGTACCCCTGGAACCAATTATAAAGTGCCTACAGCCAGCCCATTTTATTATGTTAGGCCTTCGAAGCCTGTCTGCGGTCCCTCCTTCCACTAGGCCTCCACTGACCAGACCACTGCTGCCCGTGTACCCCTGGAACCAATTATAAAGTGCCTACAGCCAGCCCATTTTATTATGTTAGGCCTTCGAAGCCTGTCTGCGGTCCCTCCTTCCAGACCACTGCTGCCCGTGTACCCCTGGAACCAATTATAAAGTGCCTACAGCCAGCCCATTTTATTATGTTAGGCCTTCGAATCCTGTCTGCGGTCCCTCCTTCCACTAGGCCTCCACTGACCAGACCACTGCTGCCCGTGTACCCCTGGAACCAATTATAAAGTGCCTACAGCCAGCTTATTTTTTATGTTAGGCCTTCGAAGCCTGTCTGCGGTCCCTCCTTCCACTAGGCCTCCACTGACCAGACCACTGCTGCCCGTGTACCCCTGGAACCAATTATAAAGTGCCTACTGCCAGCCCATTTTATTATGTTAGGCCTTCGAAGCCTGTCTGCGGTCCCTCCTTCCAGACCACTGCTGCCCGTGTACCCCTGGAACCAATTATAAAGTGCCTACAGCCAGCCCATTTTATTATGTTAGGCCTTCGAAGCCTGTCTGCGGTCCCTCCTTCCACTAGGCCTCCACTGACCAGACCACTGCTGCCCGTGTACCCCTGGAACCAATTATAAAGTGCCTACAGCCAGCTTATTTTTTTATGTTAGGCCTTCGAAGCCTGTCTGCGGTCCCTCATTCCACTAGGCCTCCACTGACCAGACCACTGCTGCCCGTGTACCCCTGGAACCAATTATAAAGTGCCTACAGCTAGCCCATTTTATTATGTTAGGCCTTCGAAGCCTGTCTGCGGTCCCTCCTTCCACTAGGCCTCCACTGACCAGACCACTGCTGCCCGTGTACCCCTGGAACCAATTATAAAGTGCCTACAGCCAGCCCATTTTATTATGTTAGGCCTTCGAAGCCTGTCTGCGGTCCCTCCTTCCAGACCACTGCTGCCCGTCTACCCCTGGAACCAATTATAAAGTGCCTACAGCCAGCCCATTTTATTATGTTAGGCCTTCGAAGCCTGTCTGCGGTCCCTCCTTCCACTAGGCCTCCACTGACCAGACCACTGCTGCCCGTGTACCCCTGGAACCAATTATAAAGTGCCTACAGCCAGCTTATTTTTTATGTTAGGCCTTCGAAGCCTGTCTGCGGTCCCTCCTTCCACTAGGCCTCCACTGACCAGACCACTGCTGCCCGTGTACCCCTGGAACCAATTATAAAGTGCCTACAGCCAGCCCATTTTATTATGTTAGGCCTTCGAAGCCTGTCTGCGGTCCCTCCTTCCAGACCACTGCTGCCCGTGTACCCCTGGAACCAATTATAAAGTGCCTACAGCCAGCCCATTTTATTATGTTAGGCCTTCGAAGCCTGTCTGCGGTCCCTCCTTCCACTAGGCCTCCACTGACCAGACCACTGCTGCCCGTGTACCCCTGGAACCAATTATAAAGTGCCTACAGCCAGCTTACTTTTTTATGTTAGGCCTTCGAAGCCTGTCTGCGGTCCCTCATTCCACTAGGCCTCCACTGACCAGACCACTGCTGCCCGTGTACCCCTGGAACCAATTATAAAGTGCCTACAGCTAGCCCATTTTATTATGTTAGGCCTTCGAAGCCTGTCTGCGGTCCCTCCTTCCACTAGGCCTCCACTGACCAGACCACTGCTGCCCGTGTACCCCTGGAACCAATTATAAAGTGCCTACAGCCAGCCCATTTTATTATGTTAGGCCTTCGAAGCCTGTCTGCGGTCCCTCCTTCCACTAGGCCTCCACTGACCAGACCACTGCTGCCCGTGTACCCCTGGAACCAATTATAAAGTGCCTACAGCCAGCTTATTTTTTTATGTTAGGCCTTCGAAGCCTGTCTGCGGTCCCTCCTTCCACTAGGCCTCCACTGACCAGACCACTGCTGCCCGTGTACCCCTGGAACCAATTATAAAGTGCCTACAGCCAGCCCATTTTATTATGTTAGGCCTTCGAAGCCTGTCTGCGGTCCCTCCTTCCACTAGGCCTCCACTGACCAGACCACTGCTGCCCGTGTACCCCTGGAACCAATTATAAAGTGCCTACAGCTAGCCCATTTTATTATGTTAGGCCTTCGAAGCCTGTCTGCGGTCCCTCCTTCCACTAGGCCTCCACTGACCAGACCACTGCTGCCCGTGTACCCCTGGAACCAATTATAAAGTGCCTACAGCCAGCCCATTTTATTATGTTAGGCCTTCGAAGCCTGTCTGCGGTCCCTCCTTCCACTAGGCCTCCACTGACCAGACCACTGCTGCCCGTGTACCCCTGGAACCAATTATAAAGTGCCTACAGCCAGCTTATTTTTTTATGTTAGGCCTTCGAAGCCTGTCTGCGGTCCCTCCTTCCACTAGGCCTCCACTGACCAGACCACTGCTGCCCGTGTACCCCTGGAACCAATTATAAAGTGCCTACAGCCAGCCCATTTTATTATGTTAGGCCTTCGAAGCCTGTCTGCGGTCCCTCCTTCCACTAGGCCTCCACTGACCAGACCACTGCTGCCCGTGTACCCCTGGAACCAATTATAAAGTGCCTACAGCCAGCTTATTTTTTTATGTTAGGCCTTCGAAGCCTGTCTGCGGTCCCTCCTTCCACTAGGCCTCCACTGACCAGACCACTGCTGCCCGTGTACCCCTGGAACCAATTATAAAGTGCCTACAGCCAGCCCATTTTATTATGTTAGGCCTTCGAAGCCTGTCTGCGGTTTCTCCTTCCACTAGGCCTCCACTGACCAGACCACTGCTGCCCGTGTACCCCTGGAACCAATTATAAAGTGCCTACAGCCAGCTTATTTTTTTATGTTAGGCCTTCGAAGCCTGTCTGCGGTCCCTCCTTCCACTAGGCCTCCACTGACCAGACCACTGCTGCCCGTGTACCCCTGGAACCAATTATAAAGTGCCTACAGCTAGCCCATTTTATTATGTTAGGCCTTCAAAGCCTGTCTGCGGTCCCTCCTTCCACTAGGCCTCCACTGACCAGACCACTGCTGCCCGTGTACCCCTGGAACCAATTATAAAGTGCCTACAGCCAGCCCATTTTATTATGTTAGGCCTTCGAAGCCTGTCTGCGGTCCCTCCTTCCACTAGGCCTCCACTGACCAGACCACTGCTGCCCGTGTACCCCTGGAACCAATTATAAAGTGCCTACAGCCAGCCCATTTTATTATGTTAGGCCTTCGAAGCCTCTCTGCGGTCCCTCCTTCCAGACCACTGCTGCCCGTGTACCCCTGGAACCAATTATAAAGTGCCTACAGCCAGCCCATTTTATTATGTTAGGCCTTCGAAGCCTGTCTGCGGTCCCTCCTTCCACTAGGCCTCCACTGACCAGACCACTGCTGCCCGTGTACCCCTGGAACCAATTATAAAGTGCCTACAGCCAGCTTATTTTTTTATGTTAGGCCTTCGAAGCCTGTCTGCGGTCCCTCATTCCACTAGGCCTCCACTGACCAGACCACTGCTGCCCGTGTACCCCTGGAACCAATTATAAAGTGCCTACAGCCAGCCCATTTTATTATGTTAGGCCTTCGAAGCCTGTCTGCGGTCCCTCCTTCCACTAGGCCTCCACTGACCAGACCACTGCTGCCCGTGTACCCCTGGAACCAATTATAAAGTGCCTACAGCCAGCTTATTTTTTTATGTTAGGCCTTCGAAGCCTGTCTGCGGTCCCTCCTTCCACTAGGCCTCCACTGACCAGACCACTGCTGCCCGTGTACCCCTGGAACCAATTATAAAGTGCCTACAGCCAGCCCATTTTATTATGTTAGGCCTTCGAAGCCTGTCTGCGGTCCCTCCTTCCACTAGGCCTCCACTGACCAGACCACTGCTGCCCGTGTACCCCTGGAACCAATTATAAAGTGCCTACAGCCAGCCCATTTTATTATGTTAGGCCTTCGAAGCCTGTCTGCGGTCCCTCCTTCCACTAGGCCTCCACTGACCAGACCACTGCTGCCCGTGTACCCCTGGAACCAATTATAAAGTGCCTACAGCTAGCCCATTTTATTATGTTAGGCCTTCGAAGCCTGTCTGCGGTCCCTCCTTCCACTAGGCCTCCACTGACCAGACCACTGCTGCCCGTGTACCCCTGGAACCAATTATAAAGTGCCTACAGCCAGCCCATTTTATTATGTTAGGCCTTCGAAGCCTGTCTGCGGTCCCTCCTTCCACTAGGCCTCCACTGACCAGACCACTGCTGCCCGTGTACCCCTGGAACCAATTATAAAGTGCCTACAGCCAGCTTATTTTTTTATGTTAGGCCTTCGAAGCCTGTCTGCGGTCCCTCCTTCCACTAGGCCTCCACTGACCAGACCACTGCTGCCCGTGTACCCCTGGAACCAATTATAAAGTGCCTACAGCCAGCCCATTTTATTATGTTAGGCCTTCGAAGCCTGTCTGCGGTTTCTCCTTCCACTAGGCCTCCACTGACCAGACCACTGCTGCCCGTGTACCCCTGGAACCAATTATAAAGTGCCTACAGCCAGCTTATTTTTTTATGTTAGGCCTTCGAAGCCTGTCTGCGGTTCCTCCTTCCACTAGGCCTCCACTGACCAGACCACTGCTGCCCGTGTACCCCTGGAACCAATTATAAAGTGCCTACAGCCAGCTTATTTTTTTATGTTAGGCCTTCGAAGCCTGTCTGCGGTCCCTCCTTCCACTAGGCCTCCACTGACCAGACCACTGCTGCCCGTGTACCCCTGGAACCAATTATAAAGTGCCTACAGCCAGCCCATTTTATTATGTTGGGCCTTCGAAGCCTGTCTGCGGTCCCTCCTTCCACTAGGCCTCCACTGACCAGACCACTGCTGCCCGTGTACCCCTGGAACCAATTATAAAGTGCCTACAGCCAGCCCATTTTATTATGTTAGGCCTTCGAAGCCTCTCTGCGGTCCCTCCTTCCAGACCACTGCTGCCCGTGTACCCCTGGAACCAATTATAAAGTGCCTACAGCCAGCCCATTTTATTATGTTAGGCCTTCGAAGCCTGTCTGCGGTCCCTCCTTCCACTAGGCCTCCACTGACCAGACCACTGCTGCCCGTGTACCCCTGGAACCAATTATAAAGTGCCTACAGCCAGCTTATTTTTTTATGTTAGGCCTTCGAAGCCTGTCTGCGGTCTCTCCTTCCACTAGGCCTCCACTGACCAGACCACTGCTGCCCGTGTACCCCTGGAACCAATTATAAAGTGCCTACAGCCAGCCCATTTTATTATGTTAGGCCTTCGAAGCCTGTCTGCGGTCCCTCCTTCCACTAGGCCTCCACTGACCAGACCACTGCTGCCCGTGTACCCCTGGAACCAATTATAAAGTGCCTACAGCCAGCCCATTTTATTATGTTAGGCCTTCGAAGCCTGTCTGCGGTCCCTCCTTCCACTAGGCCTCCACTGACCAGACCACTGCTGCCCGTGTACCCCTGGAACCAATTATAAAGTGCCTACAGCCAGCCCATTTTATTATGTTAGGCCTTCGAAGCCTGTCTGCGGTCCCTCCTTCCACTAGGCCTCCACTGACCAGACCACTGCTGCCCGTGTACCCCTGGAACCAATTATAAAGTGCCTACAGCCAGCCCATTTTATTATGTTAGGCCTTCGAAGCCTGTCTGCGGTCCCTCCTTCCACTAGGCCTCCACTGACCAGACCACTGCTGCCCGTGTACCCCTGGAACCAATTATAAAGTGCCTACAGCCAGCCCATTTTATTATGTTAGGCCTTCGAAGCCTGTCTGCGGTCCCTCCTTCCAGACCACTGCTGCCCGTGTACCCCTGGAACCAATTATAAAGTGCCTACAGCCAGCCCATTTTATTATGTTAGGCCTTCGAATCCTGTCTGCGGTCCCTCCTTCCACTAGGCCTCCACTGACCAGACCACTGCTGCCCGTGTACCCCTGGAACCAATTATAATGTGCCTACAGCCAGCTTATTTTTTATGTTAGGCCTTCGAAGCCTGTCTGCGGTCCCTCCTTCCACTAGGCCTCCACTGACCAGACCACTGCTGCCCGTGTACCCCTGGAACCAATTATAAAGTGCCTACTGCCAGCCCATTTTATTATGTTAGGCCTTCGAAGCCTGTCTGCGGTCCCTCCTTCCAGACCACTGCTGCCCGTGTACCCCTGGAACCAATTATAAAGTGCCTACAGCCAGCCCATTTTATTATGTTAGGCCTTCGAAGCCTGTCTGCGGTCCCTCCTTCCACTAGGCCTCCACTGACCAGACCACTGCTGCCCGTGTACCCCTGGAACCAATTATAAAGTGCCTACAGCCAGCTTATTTTTTTATGTTAGGCCTTCGAAGCCTGTCTGCGGTCCCTCATTCCACTAGGCCTCCACTGACCAGACCACTGCTGCCCGTGTACCCCTGGAACCAATTATAAAGTGCCTACAGCTAGCCCATTTTATTATGTTAGGCCTTCGAAGCCTGTCTGCGGTCCCTCCTTCCACTAGGCCTCCACTGACCAGACCACTGCTGCCCGTGTACCCCTGGAACCAATTATAAAGTGCCTACAGCCAGCCCATTTTATTATGTTAGGCCTTCGAAGCCTGTCTGCGGTCCCTCCTTCCAGACCACTGCTGCCCGTCTACCCCTGGAACCAATTATAAAGTGCCTACAGCCAGCCCATTTTATTATGTTAGGCCTTCGAAGCCTGTCTGCGGTCCCTCCTTCCACTAGGCCTCCACTGACCAGACCACTGCTGCCCGTGTACCCCTGGAACCAATTATAAAGTGCCTACAGCCAGCTTATTTTTTATGTTAGGCCTTCGAAGCCTGTCTGCGGTCCCTCCTTCCACTAGGCCTCCACTGACCAGACCACTGCTGCCCGTGTACCCCTGGAACCAATTATAAAGTGCCTACAGCCAGCCCATTTTATTATGTTAGGCCTTCGAAGCCTGTCTGCGGTCCCTCCTTCCAGACCACTGCTGCCCGTGTACCCCTGGAACCAATTATAAAGTGCCTACAGCCAGCCCATTTTATTATGTTAGGCCTTCGAAGCCTGTCTGCGGTCCCTCCTTCCACTAGGCCTCCACTGACCAGACCACTGCTGCCCGTGTACCCCTGGAACCAATTATAAAGTGCCTACAGCCAGCTTACTTTTTTATGTTAGGCCTTCGAAGCCTGTCTGCGGTCCCTCATTCCACTAGGCCTCCACTGACCAGACCACTGCTGCCCGTGTACCCCTGGAACCAATTATAAAGTGCCTACAGCTAGCCCATTTTATTATGTTAGGCCTTCGAAGCCTGTCTGCGGTCCCTCCTTCCACTAGGCCTCCACTGACCAGACCACTGCTGCCCGTGTACCCCTGGAACCAATTATAAAGTGCCTACAGCCAGCCCATTTTATTATGTTAGGCCTTCGAAGCCTGTCTGCGGTCCCTCCTTCCACTAGGCCTCCACTGACCAGACCACTGCTGCCCGTGTACCCCTGGAACCAATTATAAAGTGCCTACAGCCAGCTTATTTTTTTATGTTAGGCCTTCGAAGCCTGTCTGCGGTCCCTCCTTCCACTAGGCCTCCACTGACCAGACCACTGCTGCCCGTGTACCCCTGGAACCAATTATAAAGTGCCTACAGCCAGCCCATTTTATTATGTTAGGCCTTCGAAGCCTGTCTGCGGTCCCTCCTTCCACTAGGCCTCCACTGACCAGACCACTGCTGCCCGTGTACCCCTGGAACCAATTATAAAGTGCCTACAGCTAGCCCATTTTATTATGTTAGGCCTTCGAAGCCTGTCTGCGGTCCCTCCTTCCACTAGGCCTCCACTGACCAGACCACTGCTGCCCGTGTACCCCTGGAACCAATTATAAAGTGCCTACAGCCAGCCCATTTTATTATGTTAGGCCTTCGAAGCCTGTCTGCGGTCCCTCCTTCCACTAGGCCTCCACTGACCAGACCACTGCTGCCCGTGTACCCCTGGAACCAATTATAAAGTGCCTACAGCCAGCTTATTTTTTTATGTTAGGCCTTCGAAGCCTGTCTGCGGTCCCTCCTTCCACTAGGCCTCCACTGACCAGACCACTGCTGCCCGTGTACCCCTGGAACCAATTATAAAGTGCCTACAGCCAGCCCATTTTATTATGTTAGGCCTTCGAAGCCTGTCTGCGGTCCCTCCTTCCACTAGGCCTCCACTGACCAGACCACTGCTGCCCGTGTACCCCTGGAACCAATTATAAAGTGCCTACAGCCAGCTTATTTTTTTATGTTAGGCCTTCGAAGCCTGTCTGCGGTCCCTCCTTCCACTAGGCCTCCACTGACCAGACCACTGCTGCCCGTGTACCCCTGGAACCAATTATAAAGTGCCTACAGCCAGCCCATTTTATTATGTTAGGCCTTCGAAGCCTGTCTGCGGTTTCTCCTTCCACTAGGCCTCCACTGACCAGACCACTGCTGCCCGTGTACCCCTGGAACCAATTATAAAGTGCCTACAGCCAGCTTATTTTTTTATGTTAGGCCTTCGAAGCCTGTCTGCGGTCCCTCCTTCCACTAGGCCTCCACTGACCAGACCACTGCTGCCCGTGTACCCCTGGAACCAATTATAAAGTGCCTACAGCTAGCCCATTTTATTATGTTAGGCCTTCGAAGCCTGTCTGCGGTCCCTCCTTCCACTAGGCCTCCACTGACCAGACCACTGCTGCCCGTGTACCCCTGGAACCAATTATAAAGTGCCTACAGCCAGCCCATTTTATTATGTTAGGCCTTCGAAGCCTGTCTGCGGTCCCTCCTTCCACTAGGCCTCCACTGACCAGACCACTGCTGCCCGTGTACCCCTGGAACCAATTATAAAGTGCCTACAGCCAGCCCATTTTATTATGTTAGGCCTTCGAAGCCTCTCTGCGGTCCCTCCTTCCAGACCACTGCTGCCCGTGTACCCCTGGAACCAATTATAAAGTGCCTACAGCCAGCCCATTTTATTATGTTAGGCCTTCGAAGCCTGTCTGCGGTCCCTCCTTCCACTAGGCCTCCACTGACCAGACCACTGCTGCCCGTGTACCCCTGGAACCAATTATAAAGTGCCTACAGCCAGCTTATTTTTTTATGTTAGGCCTTTGAAGCCTGTCTGCGGTCCCTCCTTCCACTAGGCCTCCACTGACCAGACCACTGCTGCCCGTGTACCCCTGGAACCAATTATAAAGTGCCTACAGCCAGCCCATTTTATTATGTTAGGCCTTCGAAGCCTGTCTGCGGTCCCTCCTTCCACTAGGCCTCCACTGACCAGACCACTGCTGCCCGTGTACCCCTGGAACCAATTATAAAGTGCCTACAGCCAGCCCATTTTATTATGTTAGGCCTTCGAAGCCTGTCTGCGGTCCCTCCTTCCACTAGGCCTCCACTGACCAGACCACTGCTGCCCGTGTACCCCTGGAACCAATTATAAAGTGCCTACAGCCAGCCCATTTTATTATGTTAGGCCTTCGAAGCCTGTCTGCGGTCCCTCCTTCCACTAGGCCTCCACTGACCAGACCACTGCTGCCCGTGTACCCCTGGAACCAATTATAAAGTGCCTACAGCCAGCCCATTTTATTATGTTAGGCCTTCGAAGCCTGTCTGCGGTCCCTCCTTCCACTAGGCCTCCACTGACCAGACCACTGCTGCCCGTGTACCCCTGGAACCAATTATAAAGTGCCTACAGCCAGCCCATTTTATTATGTTAGGCCTTCGAAGCCTGTCTGCGGTCCCTCCTTCCAGACCACTGCTGCCCGTGTACCCCTGGAACCAATTATAAAGTGCCTACAGCCAGCCCATTTTATTATGTTAGGCCTTCGAATCCTGTCTGCGGTCCCTCCTTCCACTAGGCCTCCACTGACCAGACCACTGCTGCCCGTGTACCCCTGGAACCAATTATAAAGTGCCTACAGCCAGCTTATTTTTTATGTTAGGCCTTCGAAGCCTGTCTGCGGTCCCTCCTTCCACTAGGCCTCCACTGACCAGACCACTGCTGCCCGTGTACCCCTGGAACCAATTATAAAGTGCCTACAGCCAGCCCATTTTATTATGTTAGGCCTTCGAAGCCTGTCTGCGGTCCCTCCTTCCAGACCACTGCTGCCCGTGTACCCCTGGAACCAATTATAAAGTGCCTACAGCCAGCCCATTTTATTATGTTAGGCCTTCGAAGCCTGTCTGCGGTCCCTCCTTCCACTAGGCCTCCACTGATTAGACCACTGCTGCCCGTGTACCCCTGGAACCAATTATAAAGTGCCTACAGCCAGCTTATTTTTTTATGTTAGGCCTTCGAAGCCTGTCTGCGGTCCCTCATTCCACTAGGCCTCCACTGACCAGACCACTGCTGCCCGTGTACCCCTGGAACCAATTATAAAGTGCCTACAGCTAGCCCATTTTATTATGTTAGGCCTTCGAAGCCTGTCTGCGGTCCCTCCTTCCACTAGGCCTCCACTGACCAGACCACTGCTGCCCGTGTACCCCTGGAACCAATTATAAAGTGCCTACAGCCAGCCCATTTAATTATGTTAGGCCTTCGAAGCCTGTCTGCGGTCCCTCCTTCCAGACCACTGCTGCCCGTCTACCCCTGGAACCAATTATAAAGTGCCTACAGCCAGCCCATTTTATTATGTTAGGCCTTCGAAGCCTGTCTGCGGTCCCTCCTTCCACTAGGCCTCCACTGACCAGACCACTGCTGCCCGTGTACCCCTGGAACCAATTATAAAGTGCCTACAGCCAGCTTATTTTTTATGTTAGGCCTTCGAAGCCTGTCTGCGGTCCCTCCTTCCACTAGGCCTCCACTGACCAGACCACTGCTGCCCGTGTACCCCTGGAACCAATTATAAAGTGCCTACAGCCAGCCCATTTTATTATGTTAGGCCTTCGAAGCCTGTCTGCGGTCCCTCCTTCCACTAGGCCTCCACTGACCAGACCACTGCTGCCCGTGTACCCCTGGAACCAATTATAAAGTGCCTACAGCCAGCTTATTTTTTTATGTTAGGCCTTCGAAGCCTGTCTGCGGTCCCTCCTTCCACTAGGCCTCCACTGACCAGACCACTGCTGCCCGTGTACCCCTGGAACCAATTATAAAGTGCCTACAGCCAGCCCATTTTATTATGTTAGGCCTTCGAAGCCTGTCTGCGGTCCCTCCTTCCACTAGGCCTCCACTGACCAGACCACTGCTGCCCGTGTACCCCTGGAACCAATTATAAAGTGCCTACAGCCAGCTTATTTTTTTATGTTAGGCCTTCGAAGCCTGTCTGCGGTCCCTCCTTCCACTAGGCCTCCACTGACCAGACCACTGCTGCCCGTGTACCCCTGGAACCAATTATAAAGTGCCTACAGCTAGCCCATTTTATTATGTTAGGCCTTCGAAGCCTGTCTGCAGTCCCTCCTTCCACTAGGCCTCCACTGACCAGACCACTGCTGCCCGTGTACCCCTGGAACCAATTATAAAGTGCCTACAGCCAGCCCATTTTATTATGTTAGGCCTTCGAAGCCTGTCTGCGGTCCCTCCTTCCACTAGGCCTCCACTGACCAGACCACTGCTGCCCGTGTACCCCTGGAACCAATTATAAAGTGCCTACAGCCAGCTTATTTTTTTATTTTAGGCCTTCGAAGCCTGTCTGCGGTCCCTCCTTCCACTAGGCCTCCACTGACCAGACCACTGCTGCCCGTGTACCCCTGGAACCAATTATAAAGTGCCTACAGCCAGCCCATTTTATTATGTTAGGCCTTCGAAGCCTGTCTGCGGTTTCTCCTTCCACTAGGCCTCCACTGACCAGACCACTGCTGCCCGTGTACCCCTGGAACCAATTATAAAGTGCCTACAGCCAGCTTATTTTTTTATGTTAGGCCTTCGAAGCCTGTCTGCGGTCCCTCCTTCCACTAGGCCTCCACTGACCAGACCACTGCTGCCCGTGTACCCCTGGAACCAATTATAAAGTGCCTACAGCTAGCCCATTTTATTATGTTAGGCCTTCGAAGCCTGTCTGCGGTCCCTCCTTCCACTAGGCCTCCACTGACCAGACCACTGCTGCCCGTGTACCCCTGGAACCAATTATAAAGTACCTACAGCCAGCCCATTTTATTATGTTAGGCCTTCGAAGCCTGTCTGCGGTCCCTCCTTCCACTAGGCCTCCACTGACCAGACCACTGCTGCCCGTGTACCCCTGGAACCAATTATAAAGTGCCTACAGCCAGCTTATTTTTTTATGTTAGGCCTTCGAAGCCTGTCTGCGGTCCCTCCTTCCACTAGGCCTCCACTGACCAGACCACTGCTGCCCGTGTACCCCTGGAACCAATTATAAAGTGCCTACAGCCAGCCCATTTTATTATGTTAGGCCTTCGAAGCCTGTCTGCGGTCCCTCCTTCCACTAGGCCTCCACTGACCAGACCACTGCTGCCCGTGTACCCCTGGAACCAATTATAAAGTGCCTACAGCCAGCTTGTTTTTTTATGTTAGGCCTTCGATGCCTGTCTGCGGTCCCTCCTTCCACTAGGCCTCCACTGACCAGACCACTGCTGCCCGTGTACCCCTGGAACCAATTATAAAGTGCCTACAGCCAGCCCATTTTATTATGTTAGGCCTTCGAAGCCTGTCTGCGGTCCCTCCTTCCAGACCACTGCTGCCCGTGTACCCCTGGAACCAATTATAAAGTGCCTACAGCCAGCCCATTTTATTATGTTAGGCCTTCGAAGCCTGTCTGCGGTCCCTCCTTCCACTAGGCCTCCACTGACCAGACCACTGCTGCCCGTGTACCCCTGGAACCAATTATAAAGTGCCTACAGCCAGCCCATTTTATTATGTTAGGCCTTCGAAGCCTGTCTGCGGTCCCTCCTTCCACTAGGCCTCCACTGACCAGACCACTGCTGCCCGTGTACCCCTGGAACCAATTATAAAGTGCCTACAGCCAGCCCATTTTATTATGTTAGGCCTTTGAAGCCTGTCTGCGGTCCCTCCTTCCACTAGGCCTCCACTGACCAGACCACTGCTGCCCGTGTACCCCTGGAAGCTATTTTACAGTGCATAGAGCCTATTTTTTTATTTTATTTAATATTAATGAAGCCAGGATGGACTACGATGTACCACGCTATGAGCTACCCAGTTGACAATTCTTTTGCGAGAAAAGCCATCCCACCCCTCTACCAGCATGTTAAAGACCGCATTGTCCTTGCATTCTGTCAATCTGTGAGTCCAAAGGTACGCCTGACAACAGACACATGGACCTGTAGGCATGGCCACGGAAGGTTACGTGTCCTTTGTGGCTCAATGGGTTAATGTATTGGATGCATGGTCCGCACAGGGGACAGCCTGCTAAGTCTGTCTGCAGTCCCTAATTCATGTTGTCCTCAACTGAATAAAGCTGAGCTTCTACCTTCTGGTTCTGATTAACTGCTGTTTTTAAAAAAAAAATGGTGGTTCCGGCCTACTAACGGTGTCTGGCCCTGCCTGGTGTTGTCCTCAACTGAATAAAGCTGAGCTTCTACCTTCTGCCTCTTATTAACTGCTGTTTTTTTAAAAAATTGGCTGTTCCGGCCTACTACAGGTGTCTGCCCCTCCCTGGTGTTGTCCTCAACTGAACAAAGCTGAGCTTCAACCTTCTGTTCCAAACATACAACAAAAAACTGGTACAGTACAAAAATTGGCCACCAGCTACAAAAACTTTCTCCTGCAAGTAGTTAACTGAAAGGTTTTTTCCATTGAAAACACAGATATGGCATCCACCGAGTGTTGTCCTGTCGCGTCTTCTTTACATTATTGCCAAGAAGCTGCAACTGAATAAAGCTGTGCTTCAACCTTCTGTTCCAAATTACGATTTTTAAAAATGAAATTGGCTGTTCCGGCCTACTAAAGGTGTCTGCCCCTGCCTGGTGTTGTCCTCAACTGAATAAAGCTGTGCTTCAACCTTCTGTTCCAAACATACAACCAAAAAATGGTACAGTACAAAAATTGGCCACCAGCTACAAAAACTTTCTCCTGCAAGTAGTTAACTGAAAGGTTTTTTTCCATTGAAAACACAGATATGGCATCCACCGAGTGTTGTCCTGTCGCGTCTTCTTTATATTATTGCCAAGAAGCTGCAACTGAATAAAGCTGTGCTTCAACCTTCTGTTCCAAATTACGATTTTTAAAAATGAAATTGGCTGTTCCGGCCTACTAAAGGTGTCTGCCCCTGCCTGGTGTTGTCCTCAACTGAATAAAGCTGTGCTTCAACCTTCTGTTCCAAATTACGATTTTTAAAAATGAAATTGGCTGTTCTGGCCTACTAAAGGTGTCTGCCCCTGCCTGGTGTTGTCCTCAACTGAATAAAGCTGTGCTTCAACCTTCTGTTCCAAATTACGATTTTTAAAAGTGAAATTTGATGTTCCGGCCTACTAAAGGTGTCTGCCCCTGCCTGGTGTTGTCCTCAACTGAATAAAGCTGAGCTTCAACCTTCTGTTCCAAACATACAACCGAAAAATGGTACAGTACAAAAATTGGCGACCAGCTACAAAAACTTTCTCCTGCAAGTAGTTAACTGAAAGGTTTTTTTCCATTGAAAACACAGATATGGCATCCACCGAGTGTTGTCCTGTCGCGTCTTCTTCATATTATTGCCAAGAAGCTGCAACTGAATAAAGCTGTGCTTCAACCTTCTGTTCCAAATTACGATTTTTAAAAATGAAATTGGCTGTTCCGGCCTACTAAAGGTGTCTGCCCCTGCCTGGTGTTGTCCTCAACTGAATAAAGCTGTGCTTCAACCTTCTGTTCCAAATTACGATTTTTAAAAATGAAATTGGCTGTTCCGGCCTACTAAAGGTGTCTGCCCCTGCCTGGTGTTGTCCTCAACTGAATAAAGCTGAGCTTCTACCTTCTGCCTCTTATTAACTGCTGTTTTTTTAAAAAATTGGCTGTTCCGGCCTACTAAAGGTGTCTGCCCCTGCCTGGTGTTGTCCTCAACTGAATAAAGCTGTGCTTCAACCTTTTGTTCCAAACATACAACCAAAAAATGGTACAGTACAAAAATTGGCCACCAGCTACAAAAACTTTCTCCTGCAAGTAGTTAACTGAAAGGTTTTTTTCCATTGAAAACACAGATATGGCATCCACCGAGTGTTGTCCTGTCGCGTCTTCTTTATATTATTGCCAAGAAGCTGCAACTGAATAAAGCTGTGCTTCAACCTTCTGTTCCAAATTACGATTTTTAAAAATGAAATTGGCTGTTCCGGCCTACTAAAGGTGTCTGCCCCTGCCTGGTGTTGTCCTCAACTGAATAAAGCTGTGCTTCAACCTTCTGTTCCAAATTACGATTTTTAAAAATGAAATTGGCTGTTCCGGCCTACTAAAGGTGTCTGCCCCTGCCTGGTGTTGTCCTCAACTGAATAAAGCTGAGCTTCTACCTTCTGGCTCTTATTAACTGCTGTTTTTTAAAAAATTGGCTGTTCCGGCCTACTAACGGTGTCTGCCCCTCCCTGGTGTTGTCCTCAACTGAACAAAGCTGAGCTTCCACATTCTGGCTTTCGGCCTATACTATCAGATATTAAACTACATTTGGCCTACTAGTGTGGTTAGGCCCTTGAAACAGTGTCTGCTGCTCTTGGGTTTGCTACTCCCCTGAACAAAGCAATGCCGCCTGTTTAGTCCTGTTACCAATTTTGAACTGCATTTAGCCTACTTTATTCTTTGGCCCTATATCTGTTTCCTCCTCATCCTGCCCATTGCCCAGCCACTGCTAGATGAGTCTGCTGGTACATTGACCTAGACCACTACATTCCCCTTGTACTCTACACAGCCAGAATCTGACCCTGCTGAAAGTAAGGTTCCCCTTCCCGCATGTTATACCACCTTACACAGGGACAAAGAGGAAGGTGCAGATGAAAGTGCAGGTTCCTTCATCAGGTGGGGGGGCATACTCGTTGGCGACGTCACTGGCACAGGGCCCCTCAGAGTACGCAAAAGTGTCGCTGCTGGTGGGAGGCGCCCCCGCCATGCAAACACACCGCCGTACTTTAAGGGGCCCTGTGCCAGTGCCAATGCGAACGAGTGGGCCCCCCCTGCTTGCTCAGGATCACAGCACTTGCAACGTTGAAATACTTACCTCTCCCTGCAACACCGCCGTGACGTAGTCCGCATTTCCTGGGCCAACGAAAAACTTGAGCCAGCCCTACTCCCCCCACAACTTTTGCCAAATGACCCCCAATTTCCTTTGCCCAACTATTATTATAAAGTTAATTAAGATTGACAAGCTTCAGAAACAAGAATGGATGTTTTTGGCATTAAAATGGGCACTGTAGGTGTTTTCCTGGCCTCCACTCACTGCCGACTATGCTTCCCCATTGACTTGCATTGGGTTTCGTGTTTCAGTCGATCCCCGACTTTTAGCGATAATCGGCCGACTGCACTCGACTCGACTCTGGACAAAGTCGGGTTTCACAAAACCCAACTCGATCTTAAAAAAATGAGTCGCTCAACCCTAGTCATATCTATCCCAAAATAAGATAAATGAAAAATCTCATCTCGCCTTGCAAAAATAAACCTTCACAGATCCATCGACTAAAAAGTGAAAATCATTATGGATCTTGAAAAATGGAGACACAACCCAAAAAATGTTTTTTTCTTCAAACGTCTGATTTTTTTTTACCACTAACATAAAAAACTTGACATGTTTGGTATCACCATAATCGTAATGATGAGGAGAATTATATTTTGAGATCATGCTTATCACACAATGTACGATTACCAAAAAATAATGTCAGAATTCCTTTTTATTTTCAAAATTTCACCACATTTGGATTTTTTTCCCATTTTCCAATACATTATGTGGTAAAATGAATGATGTCATTTAAAAGTAAAACTTGTCCTGCAAGAAACAAGTCCTCATGCGTCTATGTGAACAAAAAAATAAAAAAGTTAGGCCTCTGGGAAGAAGGGGGGAGGGAAACGAAAACTCAAAAACAGAAATGAACTGTGTTGGGAAGAGGTTAAAAGGCTTTATATAGCAGCTGCAGTGTCATAAGTAAAATCAATTAGTTATGTCTGCGTAAAGTCCAGGCGCTATGCACATATTTCCAGGAGTGATGCTGCCCTGGTTATGGTTGAGCAATGTCATAAAGGGGGAAGAGCTACACGCTCCCAAGGAAAAAAACTCTCTGATAACACCCACTTAGACTTAATGAAAATGTACTCATTACAGACCAAATACTTTGCTAAAAAAAAGTTTTATTCTGCTTTTCAGCCAGTATTATATTGTGTGTCCAGTTTAACACGAAAAATTTGTGAAAGGTCCTCTTTAACCCATTTACCCTCCAAGGCTGTTTGCACCTTCATGACCATGCCAAATTTTACAATTCTGATCAATGTCACTTTTAGGGTATGTTTCCACGGTAAGTAAACGCTGCTTGTTTGACGCTGCAGCGTCAAACAAGCAGCGTCCAGATGTTCCAGCATAGTGGAGGGGATTTTATGAAATCCCGTCTCCACTATGCGTGGAAACCCGCACGCGGCGGCCCTGCGACTCCGGACATGCTGCGCGTCTTTTCAGAACGCAGCATGTCCGTACACCTTGCGGGGATGCAGCGTCCCCGCAAGGCATATCACAGGGCCCTATGGCGAGGGGTGCGATGATCCCGGATGTGTACTGTACACATCCGGCACCATCGCGTCCCATTAAGGGGGCGGGGCTTAGCGCCGAGCGGCTTCGCCGCTGCGGCGATACCGCCGCGTAGCCTTAACGTGGAAACATACCCTTATGTGGCAATAACTCTGGAAAGCTTCAACATATCCCAGTGATTTTGAAAAAAAAAATTTTCATGACATATTGTACTTTATGATAGTAGTAAAATTTCTTCGATATGACTTGCTTTTATTTGTGAAAAAAATGGAAATTTGGCAAAAATGTTATCATTTTCAACATTTTAATTTTTATGCCCTTAAATAAGAACATTATGTCACACAATATAGCTAATAAGTAAAATTTCTCACAGGTCTATTATACATCAGCACAATTTTTGGAACATAATTTTTTTAGGAGGTTATAAGGGTTAAAAGTTGACAAACAATTTCTAATTTTTCCAACAAAATTTACAAAACCATTTTTTAGGGTCCACATTACACTTGTATTGACTTTGAGGGACTTATAGGACAGAAAATACCCAAAAGTGACACCATTCATAAAACTGCACCCCTCAAGGTACTCAAAACCACATTCAAAATATTAATTAACTCTTCAGGTGCTTCACAGAAATTTTTAGAATGGAAAGGAAAAAAATGAACATTTAACTTTTTTTCACTATTTTTTTAATTTTTATTAGGGTAACAGTAAAAATGAAACTGTTTTGCTGTGCAATTTCACCTGTTCATGCTGATAACTCATATGTGGGGGAAAAACCACTGTTTGGGTGCATGCTAGGGCTTGGAAGGGATGAAGCGCCATTTGACTTTTTGAACGCAAGATTTGCTGGAATAATTAGCGGATGCTATGTCGCGTTTGAAGAGCCCCTGATGTACCTAAACAGTAGAAACCCTCGGCAACTGATACCACTTTGGAAACACGACCCCTCAGGGAACTTTTGTAGATGTGTGGTGGGCACCTTACACCCCCTAGGTGCATCTCAGAAGATTATAACTTAACTTTTATAACTCCGAAAAATCAATTTTTTTCCCACAAAAAAAATGCGTTTTAGCTCCAAATTTTGCATTTTCATAAGGGTAACAGGAGAAATTGCACAATTCAATTTGTTGTGCAATTTCTCCTGAGTACGCAGATACCCAATCTGTGGAGAGGAGGAAAACAACTGTTTGGGCGCACAGCATGGCTTGGAGGAGAAGGAGCGTCACTTGACTTTTTGAAAGCAAAATTTGCTGGAATAATTAGCGGACGCCATGTTGCATTTGGAGAGCCCCTGATGTGCCTAAACAGAGAAAAAACCCCAAGATCTACACCATTTTGGAAACATGACCCCTTAGGCAACTTATCTAGATGTATACTTAGTACATTGATCTCCCGGGTGCTTCACAGAAGTGTATAACAAAGAGCTGTGAAAATAAAAAAAATCTAATTTTTCTAATAAAAAAATTTCTTTTAGTCTTCATTTTTTTTATTTTCACAAGGTAACAGGCGAAAATGGACACCAAATTTTAATGTGCAACTTCTCCAGAGTATGCAGATACCACATATGTGGTGAATAACTACTACTTGGGAGCACAGCATGGCTCAGAAAGGAAATAGTGATATTTTCGAATGCATATTTTTATGGAATAGTTTTCAGGTGTCATGTCATGTTTGGAGAGCGCCTGATGAGCCTAAACAGTGGAAACCCCCACAAGTGACCATATTTTGGAAACTAGACCCCTCAAGGAATGTATCTAGATGTGTGGTGAGCACCTTGAACCCCCAGGTGTTTCACAGAAGTTTGTAACATTGAATTGTGAAAATATAAAAATCACATTTTCCCCACAAATATGTTTTGCATTTTCTCAAGCGTAACAGAACAAAATTGTAGAGTACAATTTATTGTGGAATTTCTCCTGAGTATGATGATACCTCATATGGGAGGGAAATCTACTATTTGAGCACATGACAAGTCTCGGAAGTGAAGGAGCGCCATTTGACTTTTGAATACAAAAACTGATGGAATAATTAGCGGACACTATGTGTCTTTTGAGTAGCCTCTGATGTGCCTAAAGCATTGAATCCCCTGCTGCAAGTGACACCATTTTCAAAACTAGACCTCTCAGGAAACTTATCTAGTTGTGTGGTGAGCAAAGGTGCTTCTCAAAAGTTTATAAGTGAAAATAGAAAAAATCTAATTTTCCCCCCAAAATGTTGTTTTAGCCTAACATTTGTTGTTTTTACAAGGGTAACAGGAGAAAATGGAAACAAAAAATTGTTGTGCAATTTATCCTGACTACGTTCATACCCTATATGTGGTCAAAAGCTACTTTTGAGGCACAGTGCAAAGCTCTGAAGGGAAGAAGCACCATATAATAGTTCAGATTTTGCTGGACTGGTATGGGGGTGCCATGTCACATTGGCAGATCCCCTGGGGTGCCAGAACAGCAGAACCCACCATAAGAGACACCATTTTACAAAACACACCTCTCAGCGAATTCATTTTTGAGTGCAGTAATCATATTGACATAACAGGTGGATCACAGAATGTTATACCGTTGGGCAGTGAAGAAAAAAATAATTAAATTTTTACAACCAAAATTTAGTTTTAGCCTCAGATTAGCCTCAGATTTTACATTTTGGGGGCTAAAAATGGCACCAAAGTATGTCCCACAATTTCTGCTGAATGTAGAAATACCCCATATGTAGCTGTATTGTACTGCTTAGCCACACGGCGAGTCTCAGGAGAGACAGAGCAGTATTTGCCTCCTGGAGTGCACATTTTCCTAGACTAGTTTGCGGACTCCACATACAAAGCCCCTAAGTGCTAGAAGAGCAGAACCCCCCCTCAAATTACCCCATTTGGAAATTATATTCCTTTGGGAATTTATCTACAGATGTAGTGATGATTTTGACTCCACCGGTGTTTTCCAGAAACAAGCAGCAGTGGATGTTGCTGAGTGAAAATTGCAAACTGCTGCTGTAGTGACCAGTACTCTGTTTATCGCTCATCCTTCCAGAGACACACATCTGTAAATTATGCAGACTCTCATCACTGAAGAAATGCCAAAATGTGGATGTTAAATGTGGTATAGGCAATCTTTGAGCTTCAGAAGAGAGGGGGGCATTTGGGAGGCAAACATGTGCTGATTTTCCTTTTGGGGGGGCGAGGAGCCATTTTACTTTTCCAGAGCCTTTTTGCTACCAGTTCGCTATATTTCCATTGTCAGATGATAGACCTGAGTGGGGACTTTTTTTGTGGATTGAGTTGAAACTTTTATTGGAAACATTTTACATAACGTTTGGTATCACATTTATACAGTGATCTACGCTGAGCACTTACATCGGGGTTTCCATCTAAGGCCGGGGTCGCACTAAACGTATGGAAATTTGGTCCGAGTCTCCCTGCCGAGAGTCGCACAAGTGTTCTCCGTATGGTTAACTATGTGTAATCCGTTTGCAATGCAATGATGCGATTTCCTCTCATCTATGTATCCTCGTATCTATGACATCCATATGGCATCCGTATGTCATGCGTATGGCTTTAACTTTCTCGCTGACTTGTACGATGGACATAAATGGATAAATGGCCTGAAATGAATAAAAACGTAATCAAGGAGCCTATTTATTGGCTCCACAACAAGTTCCCTCCTCCAATCTTTGCATTAGAGTCCTTGCTAGTGTTTTGGTATTGCTGCTTTGTGTCAAACATGTGTGACAGACTAACCTTCAACACAACTGAGCGGGTTCTTTTCCACTGGGTTTTGTCCCAACATTTTGGGGAGCCTTACCCAGTGATTGTAGATCCAGGAAGGTGGAGAAGAATGTGGGTACATCCGCTTTTGAGGTGACGGCTGACTAAAGGATATTTCCACCATCTGTATGCTTCTCTACGCAGCCATCCTGACAAGTTCTACCTGTATTGTCGGATAAGCATGCCGACGTTGGAAATTCTTCTCGAGACTGTGCTCCCTGGTATCACCTTCAAGGACACCAAGATGTGCATATGTATTTCCGCAGAGGAATGCCTTTTACTTACATTACGGTATGTATTCATCCTCTTTTTGCCTTTTTCTGGGGGGGTTAAATACGATGTTCCCTTGCTTTTGTTATCTTTTGTGGTTTTTTTGCCTTTTTAAAAGATAAATTGCTTAATCGCTTTTTGCCTTTTACATTCCATACTATTTTTAATTTTCATCTGTTCCTTAGGCATTGAATTGTGTTGTCTCTTGTTTAGGCAGGGCGTAGTTTGCTATGTACATTGTTACGGCTAGCGGAACGCACCGAGTAAATATAGCTGTTTATTATAAATGGTGCGTTCGCAGCCCGGGGTCCACCGTGCAGGAGGAACCTGCTGCTAGTGAATGGTGGCACTGTTTGGCAGTATAGACTAGCTCTGTTTCTTCACAGAGTAGCCGTGAGAGGAAAGCACTGCACCCTGTTAGCCTCACAGGAGCACAAGCTTGCTGCTGAACTAATAGCAGTCAGTGGTTATGCACACATGCAATCTCCTCACTGGAGGTGCCGGAATTCTAGGGGCTTATTTCAGCCGGGTCCCTGAATACGTTCATACAATCTCCTCACCGGAGGTGCCGGTATTCTAGGGGCTTATTTCAGCTGGGTCCCTGAATCCATTCATACATAACCACACTGGCGCAAAGCACATATTTGGATCGATACTAGCGCATGGCCGTGCAGCCATGCGAGCCTTTTATAGCTGCAGCAAGTACAAGACCTTCCTAGAGGGACCAATGAGAGGCTGCCACAGAGCCTGAGCACCTTCAGGACCTTCCTGGAGAACCAATGGACTTTGCTGCAGTATCCAAGCATGTGACCCTCGATCTCCAATGAGAGATCTTACCCTGGGCATGCTCAGAAGGAGAAAAGCAGGACTTAGTCCCAAAAGCGTCTGCTCACCGCTGTCCAGAACTGGCTTCAATGGCAGAAGCTGGAAAAGCAGCAGTAACCCTTTGTACAGAGTCAGACTGAGCGAGACGCTGGGACCGATGTCTCCGCTGAGCAGACTCCACTGCAGCAGGAGATGAATGGGAGACCGCAGCAGAGATGGCCCGAGATTCCCCCTGTGCAGAGGTGGGAACTCGACCCCTAACATACATTACATTTATGATGTCCTAAATTGTTAAGGTGCTGCGTGGATATGTCCTTTCGTAATTTTTTTATTTTCCCTTTTTTGTAGCTTCCTATCAACTGGTCTCTCCTATGCGGCCCTTCATCTGGAATTTTTGATTGGGAAATCCACCATCTCAGGCATTGTCCATTCTACTTGTACAAAAATATGGTTACTCCTGCATAATTCTGTAATGCCTGAGTCCAAGAAAGAAGGTTGACTGCGGATTGCCAGTGGCTTTGAGGATACGTGCCAGTTTCCAAATTGCATAGTATCCCTGGATGGGAAGCACATCTGTGTTCGTAAGCCGCCAAACTCAGGGTACCAAAATTATAATTATAAACAGTTTTTTCCTGTATTGCTGTTGGCACTGGTCGACAGCACATACGGGTTTATAATTGTCAAAATTGGGGCCGACCGAAAAACTGGAGACTCCAGAGTCTTCAATTCTTCCATAGTGGGCTGGCAGCTGCGCACCAAAGATTTAGACTTTCCACCACCATGACAGCTACCGGGGTCTGCTATGGAAGCGGTACCTTATGTCATGGTTGCTGATGAGGCTTTTCAATTGAACCACAACGTCATGAGGTCCTATCCACGTAGAGCCCTGGACCAGAATATTTAATTATCGCCTATCTTGTGCCCGACGATTGGTGGAGTGTGCATTTGGAATACTGTGTGCCAAATGGCGGGTCCTGCAGTCAGCCATTCAACTTAGTAAAGGGGATGTGAATGTGGTAATTAAAGCCTGTGTCATACTTCACAACTTCACCAGAATCCATGATTGTACATCAAATGATGGTGCAGATGGAAATAATGGCATGGCTACTACACATGTACACCATCCACATCGTCAGCCCTCTGGTCTTAAAGTGTGGGATGTGTTTACTAATTATTTTGTTTCACCAGAGAGATATTCTCCATGGCAAGACAATGCAGTGATTACAGCTCTGGCAAAAATTAAGAGACCACCACATCAAAACCCTGTCATGGGCAGCCCAATCTCCAGACCTGAACCCCATTGAAAACCTCTGGAATGTAATCAAGAGGATGATGGATAGTCACAAGCCATCAATCAAAGAAGAACTGCTTAAATTTTTCACAATAAATGTCATAAAATTTGATGGATGTGGGCCTTACCGCTCACATTTATTTTGAAAACTAGGGTAGTGCCCATCCATGTATTGATCTGTCCTTCGACTTTTGTAGGGTTTTCAAAAATATTAGAGCAAGTCAGTTTCAGGTCTTATTTTATTCTTTTAGCACAAGGTCCTCACTTAGACACTATATAAATGTAAATTTCAACCATTTAGCATCATCATTTCCAAATATGTTGATTTTTAGGAGGATTTTTCAATAATCTAATGTGCATGATAGTCCTCCAAAATTGGAACTAAGTACTCACCCACCCCAAATAGATACAGGAAAGATATATATCTTGGTACCGTGTTAGGCAGTGGATAGAAAAATATTTAGAATTGAGAGTCCTCAGTGGTTGATACCTTTTAATGGCTAACTGAAAAGATGGTAACAAATTGCAAGCTTTCAAGACTACTCCGGTCCCATCATCAGGCTAAAGACTAATATGAATTCTGAAGAATCACATATTTATGCACAACACAGCACAGAAATAATGCCATAGATAAGACAGGTGAAGTGAAGCAGAACTACCATTATGTGAATGATAAACAGTTATGTCCATAAATATTGGAACAGTTCATAAATAAGGAGTGCGAATGTTTTATTGTCCTCTGATTGGGGTCTGGTTCTATGTTATGATGCCCCCACACGGTCTGAGTAGCAAATTCCGTAACTGATGTAAAAAAACATAAATCCATGCGACAAAATTCATTCCTGCACCGAGTGTGTCAAAGGTCATCATCAGCTTATATTCCCAGACTCTTCTGTCTCTCTGAGATTTGAAGTCACCTTTTAATACAAAGATACCCAGATATATTTCTTTCCTGTATCTTTTAATACAAGCAATTTCATGCCAATAATGCTGTGATCTGGGAGAAAAAAATGTCTTGCCACAGGTAGATCCATTCTTTTTTCTCTTATTGTGTGGCGATGAGAGTTCATCTTTGTTCTCAGTTTCTGCCCTGTCTCTCCTACATACAGACCCCGAGTTGGACATTTAGTACAAATAATTAGATATACCACATTAGATGTGATGCAGCTGAAAGTACCTGGGATCTTGTAGTCCTGATGTGAATTAGGGATCTTCTTTTTGTCCATTAGCCATTAAAAGGTATCAACCACTGAGGACTCTCAATTCTAAATATTTATCCACCCCTATTAGAGAACTTCTCAAAAATAGCAGCTCTTACTGTGGAGCACTTGGGTCTAGTGACGAGCGAGTATGCTCATTTCTCAGATTTTCCGAGCATGTGCGGGTGTTCTCCGAGTATTTTGGGTGTGCACATGTGGGGGATGTCTGTTTGTTAGGGAATCCCCACATGCATTCAGGCTGTCTAGCAGCTGCAAATCATGCAGCTACGGCAACACAAACTAAATCTCCGAGCATGCCCAAAATACTCGGAGACCACCAGAGCATGCTCGGAAAATCCGAGTAACGAGCATACTCTCTCATCACTACTTAGGTCTTCAGAAATGTCATGATGGCTTCCCTTTTGTAGGGGTTAGCGAATACACAAGAAATAGGGTCTTTAGGTGAGATAAGTGTTTATTAAATATCTTGGAAGCCCCTAAGCTATCTTGATAAGTGGTTTAATAGTTTGGAAATAAAGCATACTCTTACGCAGTCTGTTTTGCTGATGTGCAGAATGCTTTTTTGTCCTTCCTTAAACAGAAATCACAGTTCAAAGTCATTGTAAATTATATCCGCATGTTAATTGTTCTTCAGCGCTATGCATGTATGTATATTTATTTCTGACAATAGAGACACTAATTTTCTGTCTACCCATATATTTGTTCAGCTTATGAGCAATTTGCTGGAGGGTATCAGAAATGTAGGTGGCAAGGTCAGGCAATGCATGTCAGAACTGCCTGTGAATAATTAGTGCATTTAATTATTCCCTTTGGGAAAGATCTGGAGAATTGGAGCCATTGATGACTGATGATAGATTTCGGCTACTCCAGAGCATGGTACAAGGCTGCACGCTTAGCTGTATATCTGTGTATTCTAGTATGAGTTGACATATTAGATATGTTCATTGAATGTAGATGAGAATGTCTGGTGTTTTTGTACACACGTACGAACAAAGTGTACATAGATGCATTTGTTGGTACTTTGTAAGGCATTATTGCTAGCATGTCCTTGTAACTTCACAAAAAGTCTTTCTGATTATGCTACACATTCATCTATGAACACTAACTCATCTGTTCATAGCCATTTAATCCACGCTAAACGACCTCATATTCACTAATGGGGTTTACATTTGAAAAAAAGGAAACTTAATTGAGACAGGTTGGAGGCACACTTGCATCGGTTGCTACAATGGAAAATTAGGAGAGTATAGCTTAGAGAATATCCCAATAATAAAAGGTAACTTTTAATACAAAATTTAAAACCTGGACACTCAACAAAAAACACAGACAATAACAGAACAATAAGCTGCTCATGTGAACCAGTGCTCAAAGAATAAAAATTGGTTCGGTCTCACCAATGATGACGGACACTTCACCGTAGCGGTTTGGTAGACATTGGTGGTCCAACAGTAAGGGTAGGGGGGTGGGGTATTTTCCCTTTCTGCCCTGTCGTGCCCCTGCAAGACTCCTGTCCTCACAAGGACAGGCCCCAAGTGAACCCTACTATGGACAACCACCATTAAATAGACATATTCAGTATTACCCCCTACGCCCTTTCATCTCCAATAGCGGGGACTCATCAGGGGAGACAAATGGAGGTCAGTGCCAATAGGTCACATACAAAGAATCCAGCGTAAGTCCACACATAAAGCAGGTCCCGCAGTGGGCAGGTACCCATGGGTCAGAATGGCAGTCAGTGTTTACAGCCCATAGTGAAGGAAACTGAGAAACAAACCGCTACGGTGAAGTGTCCATCATCATTGGTGAGACCGAACCAATTTTTATTCTTTGAGCACTCCTATGGGATGTGGAGCTGCATATTCATCACTGTAATGAGCGGCACCACGTGACCGCTCATACAGTACAAGCTGCGGCGCTGAGAGGAAGCATAGAGGGAGCTGGGTGAGTATTTTATTTCCAGCGGGCGGGCGCACAGGGGGTGGGAGGGGGGAGGTTGCCGGGAACTTTATTTTAACCACAAAAAAAATTAAAAAACAATGATTTTTCATTCCTTCTCTCCAGCGAACGCTGCTGGGAAGAAGGAATGAATTCCGGCTTCAGCACCCAAAGCAGGGGACAGCGCTTACTGTAGCGCTGTCTCCTGCACAGTCCGTGTGGTACTTAGTCGGCACACGGATGGCACACGGACAGCATCCATGTGTGGTACGTGTTTACACAGACCCATTGACTTTAATGTGTCCATGTGATACGTGCGCTCCCACGAACACTGACATGTCTCCATGTTTTTCAAACGGACACACGGTCCATGAAAACACACTGACATGTGCAGAGACACAATTATTTTAATGTTTTAATGTGTCTACATGAGTCAGTGTCTCCGGTATGTGAAAAAACTGTCACCACACGTACCGGAGCCACTGACGTGTGAAACAGGCCTTACAGAGAACAGATAAAACATGCTACAGATGAGAAAGAAATTATCTCTTTTTGTTCTTTACTCCTTATCTGCAGACTATTTTGTCTTTACTTTCTATTACTGTAATTATTTTCTTCCCTGTTCACACTCTGGAATACATAAACACGGACCATGCTTGGATCTATGCACAATTGGAAGTTTTCTGATTAGGAGCTCATTTACATGTCCTGATAGTTTCAGTACTGTAAAAACCAGTACTGGAGCTATCCATGTCTGTGTGTCATAAACATGTGGTATATATACGTGTGTCATACATGTGACATGTACTGGCACCTGGGAAAAGCTGTACAGTTTTCACTGTTCATTCCCAAGTGCCAGGTATTGGAGGCAGCTCTCATCATTATTGCCTGGTCTCTCTGAGATTAGCACAACCACGCACCAATGGTGGGAGTTGTATTCAGCACCTGCTGTGTACATAGTGTATAAAATTAACAATTAAAAAAAATGTTGTCGGGTCCCACATAATTTTCATGGCCAGTAGAGGGAAAGTCAACCACTTGTTGCTGATGTTAATAATCTGGAAAAGGGGCCAATATCCCAAAAGGATCCCCGGCTGTTAATAACAGCTCACAGCTGTTTGCTTAGCATTTACTGGTTAGTTTACAGGGGACCCAAGAAAAAGAATGATGTAGGGCCTTTCTATAATTTCTGTCCAGCAAAGGCTAAACAGACATTTGTGGTCTGTTATTAATAGCCTGGGAAAAGGCCAGGGCTATTGGATCCCTCCCAGGCTAATAACATCAGTCCTCAGACACCCCAGAAATAGTGCATCCTTAAGATGAGCAAAATCTGGCACTTAGCTTTGCTCTTTGCACTTGCCCTGTTGCGGAGGAAAGTGGGGTAAAAGGGTTGGAGTTGATGTCAGCTGTTTTATGACCGCTGACATCAAACTCAGGGGTTTGGTATTGGAGAGGCAGGTGTCTATAAGACACCCTCATTACTTAGGCTGCTTTCACACTCGCGTCGGTACGGGCCCGTCGCAGTACGTTGGGCTGATGTACCGACGCATGCTGTGAAAGAAATGCCTGACGTGGGCAGCGGAAGCAGTCTTACGACGCTTCTGCTGCCCCATTGTAAGGTCCAGGGAGGAGGGGGCGGAGTTTCGGCCGTGCATGCGCGGTCGAAAATGGCGGACACGATGCGCAAAAAAGCGTTATATGTAATTTTTTTGTGCCGACGGTCCTCCAAAATATGACGCAACGTCGCACGACGGTTGCGACGTGTGGCAATACGTCGCAATGCATTGGTAATGTTAGTCTATGGGGAAAAAACGCATCCTGCAGACAACTTTGCAGGATGCGTTTTTTCTCCTGAACGACGCATTGCGACGCATTGCAAACGACGCTAGTGTGAAAGTAGCCTTACTCCACAGTCATGTTGTAAAAAATACACAGCTAGAATAAAGTCCTTTAATTGAAAGAAAGACACAAACTCCTTTATTTGAAATAACTACTACCCATTTATTGCTGTAAATTTAAAAAGTAATAAAACACCATAATCCTCATCAGCCCGACTAACCTACATTTGTGCCCAGAAGAACTCCAGCTCTGTTACAGCTGGCTTGCATGGCTGAGCAGTGGCATGTTGCGACTAGGGTTGAGCAACTTTTATTTTTATAGGATCGGGTCGAGTGAAATCGGCTGATCCTATAAAAAAGTCGGGGTCGGGGTCGGCCGAAACACGAAACCCAATGCAGTGCAATGGGATACTATGGTTCCCAGGGTCTGAAGGAGAGGAAACTCTCCTTCAGGCCCTGGGATCCATATTAATGTGTAAAATAAAGAATAAAAATAAAAAATATTGATATACTCACCTCTCCGGAGGCCCCTGGACATCGCCGCTGGTAACCGGCAGCCTTCTTTGCTTAAAATGAGCGCATTTAGGGCCTTCCATGACGTCACGGCTTCTGATTGGTCGCGGCCGCCCATGTGACCGCCACGCGACCAATCACAAGCCGTGACGTAATTCTCAGGTCCTAAATTCCTAATTCTAGGAATTTAGGACCTGAGAATTACGTCACGGCTTGTGATTGGTCGCGTGGCGGTCACATGGGTCCTAATTCTAGGAATTTAGGACCTGAGAATTACGTCATGGCTTGTGATTGGTCGCGTGGCGGTCACATGGGCGGCCGTGACCAATCAGAAGCCGTGACATCATGGAAGGCCCTAAACGCGCTCATTTTAAGCAAAGAAGGCTGCCGGTTACCAGCGGCGATGTCCAGGGGCCTCCGGAGAGGTGAGTATATCAATATTTTTTATTTTAATTCTTTATTTTACACTTAAATGTGGATTCCGATACCGATTTCCGATATCGCAAACATATCGGAACTCGGTATCGGAATTCCGATACCAGATTCAGAAGATCGCCGACCTCACGGCCGACCCCACACAGGGATCGGGTCGGGTTTCATGAAACCCGACTTTGCCAAAAGTCGGCGACTTCGCCAAAAGTCGGCGACTTCTGAATATGGCCGACCCGTTTCGCTCAACCCTAGTTGCGACCACTCAGCCATGAATCCGGGACACACTGAGCTGAGTTTGGGATGCAGCTTCAGTGTCGAGCGATAATATCATAGAGGTTACTGCCGATCACTACCAGCTGTTCCCATGGTCAGTTCAGTGTGAGCCGGCTGATGAACTGTGGTAACCATCATGATGTCACCGCTAGCACCATGGGAAATTTCTCCCAACATTGTCCTCTGGTTGTGCTGATCTCAGGGAGACCAGATGACAATGATGAGAGCTGCCTTCAGGACTCAGCACCTGGGAAAAGTGCGAACTGTAATGCTTTTTCCCAGGCACCAGTAAGTGTCACACTGATGCATTTGTTATCAGTGTGCATGTGTGCTGGATGTTTTGTGGCCTGTGCTGCTGATAAAAACAGACATGTCAGCGTGTTTTTGCCCACAGTAGGACAATATATGGGCATTGTGTTTAAGTGCATTTCATTTTTTAATGAACCTAACACTTAGAGAAAGGAAGGGGAGTGCAGAGAGTGATTGACACGTCTGCTTTCAGATAGAATGACTGTAAAATTTTAGCCTAAGTCTGTATTACATGGATGGGTTAGGCTGGGGGCAGAAACGCATATGCCACCTGAGCTGCTCCCTAAGTAGCTGTGTGGGGCCTCTGGGTTCCAGCACTCCAACTGTGTGTAGCCAGCTGCCTCCGAAATGTTTCAATATTGCAGGCACATCCACACTGCAAACCCACACTGTGAGCACACTACCTGCTTTTTCCTGCAAGAGAGGAGGACAAAAGACAACATGGTACAGTAAGTATGAGTTCGGGCTACTACCTGAACCTGGGACAGAGGTTTTTACACTTGAGGTAAACTCATGTGGTATATGGCAGAGGGAGGGTTTGTGCTCCTGGCTGTCTACTGTATAATCTGCATCACAGTGGCCAAGCTTTGTGTCAAAATAAACCTCACCCCCCTCTCCAATTACACATACACAAAGTTGCCCAATGACAATATAATACAAAATGTAACCGTGGCAAATAGTCTGTTGTGATGCCAGGTGCGTATCGGACAGTTGTAGATGGGTCTCTGAACACAGGGCTAATAACAGATCCCAAATCTGCCCACATTAGAGGGCAATGTGATGAATGATGATTTGCACAGTCACTGCCCCTTTGTCACAGACAGTGTAGCAAAGACTAAGTGCGACACAAAGTGATGAGGGGGAAAGGAGCCCAACACTAGGGAAACAGTGAGTGGAGACCCGTAGGCAGATCTAACATCACCCTGTCTGCCCTAAGCGTCCCTATATAGCAGTGTTTCTCAACTCCAGTCCTCAAGACCCATCAACAGGCCAAGTTTTCAGGATTTCCATAGGTGATGGAGTTAATGCTGAAGCAGGTGATGAAATTATCACCTGTGAAATACTAAGAGATCCTGAAAACTTGACCTGTTGGTGGGTCTTGAGGACCGGAGTTGAGAAACACTGCTATATAGGTTCCGCGCCTATCGCCGAGCAGGATACTTTAACCCTGCCTGACTCTAGCAATAAGCCCTGCTTATGGAAGGATGGGGTATGCTGGTCGATCCCCGTTATAACTAAAGACAGATGGGATAGAAAAACAAGGGGAACACTTAGCTTGAGTGGACTTAGAGAGAAACACAGACGTCCTCCAAACAGCAAAGAGAAAGATAGCTGACTGCTATAGCTCCAAGCCTCAACAGTGTGTGACAATAATTTTTTGAAATGTGGAGACTCCAACTTGGGTCTCCATCTGGTGGGTTGCCTGTCGTGGAAGGTGTGTCAGAGGCCCATTATACTGTTTTTACTCTGGGGAAATTGATGCCACTTTAGTGGTATAAGGCAATATTTTTGGAAATATTAGCAATCCAAGTTGGGTCTCCTTCATTTGTGTTGCCTGTAGCAGTAGGGCCATCAGACTGTCAGGCATGCACTAACTTTCAGTCAACTACTTATGATACTATCCTTACAGTTTTCTGCCAATAGTAGTGTACAAAACTGATGTTTGTGCCGCCTGAGTTTGGCTAAGCAGAAAAACAGTTTGAGCTTTTGCATGAGGTATCAGGGCTATGAGCAAAGAAAGCTTACACCGCTCCCTCTCCCACCTAGTCTTAATTTAAACTTCAATTCAAAGCTCTAAATGCTGGCTCAGACCCTGATACCTCAGACTGACTGCCTCTGTGCCATTATAAAATGTTCTACAGTGGGTTAATCGATGCCACTTTTCCTGGTGTCTGCCCCTACTTTTTCGATATGTTTGTACTCCAAGTTCATGTGTGGTGCCTAAATTTGAAATTCTCAGAGCAGCAGGCCTACACCTGTAATTCATCCGCCTTACTAATCAATGTTTCAGCTAGAAATGCTGATACAAGAACTGTCCCATGCATCCATGCTGCGTAATTATACTATTTGTACTCTGGGTCAATTGATATTACTTTTCCTGGTGTCTGCCACTAATTTAAGCTGTGCTGGCAGCTTCTTGGTCCCTCTAAGGGTGTTGTCTATGCGTTTGGTTTTGCTTCCCACTGAATTCAATGTGTTCAGGTACGTTTTGACAAACCGTTAGGCGAACATGTTTGGTAAACATCGGGACGTTCGCCAAACCAAACCTTGAAAGGTTTATTCATCTCTAATCTCCTTCATGTGTGTTGCCTGAATTTGGCAGGGCTCTCAGAGCACCTGGCCTACACCCGTCACTCATCCACCAGTTACTGATCAATGTTTAAGCTAGAAGTGATGGTCTAATCTTTGTCCCAGACCCTGTCCCATGTATTCATGCTGTGCAGTCATACTATTTGTACTCTGGGTCAATTGATGCCACTTTTCCTGGTGTCTGCCACTAATTTGGTTTTGCCTCCCATTGAATTCAATGGGGTTCTGGTATGTTCAATGAACCATTCGGCAAACATTGGGATGTTGGCTGAACCAACCAAACCTTCAAAGGTTTGCTCATCTCTAGTCAGATTTACAGTTGAAGTTTGACCCCCCAAAAAGGACAGGCAGATCTTTGTGGGATACATGTCTTATCAATTCAACTCTCTCATTCTCAGGCTGTCCATCTGGTAATGGTCACTTAATATTCTTTACTTAGGGCTGAGCTATGCTTCTCCTCTGAGAAGCTATTTCCTTCTGGAGGTTTAATTGTGATCCTTCCAATCTGAGGCTATCAGCTTTCTTCCTTTTCCATCAGTCTCTTTTGGACCAAGCACTAAGGGCTAGAAAGAGCAACCTCTCCTACTTGCAGTCTGCTTCCCTCTACTGACTTCTCTCTATTGTGACTATTTTCAGCTGCAGTCATTGGGTGATAGCCAGGGGAGTTTATTCCCACTCTTTCCAAAACCTCCTGCACATCAAGCAGAGCAATTTCATGTAAACAAACCCCTGATAGGGAAGGTTAACCCATTGAGTGCTGCATGTCAGCAATCCTCATTACTGTATATGTTACAGCATACAGTTTACGCAGACATCACCTTATTTTCATGGAACACACTATACTGTACATCCGGTATCACATGGAGATGGCCACTTTGTAGGTTATCACACACTGTCCAATGAGGACGTGACAGGACGCTGCTCACTTCCTGACAAGTCAAGGGTCCTTCTTTTGTTATCCCTGCAGTCTCTATCTGAGGCACAGAAGACTAATGGCAGCTGCTTGAAATTTTAAACAGAAGGGCACAATGTTGGAAAGTGGTGCAAAAGGCCAGAGATGAGTTAAGTCTAGAGAGATCAGCTCTAGATGTGAAATCTCATCATGGCTTCTGTACTATGACAAAAGGATTGGAGACAAAAGAGATGGGAACAACTTCAGTTGGCTATAAGGTACCTGGATATAAATGTTTATTTGTGATACTGCCTGCATCTCATCAGTACTGTGTTTTCTGTATGGTCTGCAGGCCATCATAAACCCTATAGGCTTCACAAATAGTCTCCATATAGCAGGATCGTTGAACAATTCTGGAGGGGCTTTTTCCCTATTACACTTGCTAAAATGGCTTGGAGGAGGATTTTTTTCTTCTGCAGCAAGATGGTGCCGCTGTCGCCTGCACAATAGCAGCTACTGGCGATCGCCGATAGAAGCTATTGCACAGGCGCCGGTGCCACCATTTTCAATTTTTTTTCTTTGTAATAGCAGAATAACCTCAAGCACTTTATAAACACAGTACACATGAGATTATGCTGTAGCGCAGGCTCCACGGCTGGCACCTGCTTACAGAAGGGTTTTTTTTCAGTATTTAGATATAATATTCATTATCTAAACAAGGGGGCAGGTCACGGAGGGATCAGTAACCTTTCAGCAGTCTTCATAATGAATATGTAAGCAGAGCACCACATGAAGACCCCCACAGGCCGCCCTGAAGCCAAGCATATCATTAACTCAAAGCTGAAAATAAAGATTAAACAACAACCACAGGATGGATTTCATCATCCAAGGTATCATTGTAATCAGTATGAGGGCGCCAACATTACACTGTGTGCAGTTTACTGTGCACAATCCTGCTGATAGTTTCCCTTTAACTGGTCTAGGGCAGACACTGCTGCTGGTGGTGACGGGCTCCTCATCCTCCTGGATTGCTGTGGGACTTCGAGGCTTAGATGTTCTGGCAGGCGCCGACATCTGTCAGGAGGGCACCATTGATTTTGAATCTCACCCATTACAAAGTTCAGCTGCTTCTGCAGCCACTCACATCAATGCTTCTACGCTGCTTCTTTCAATGATGCCATCATGTCTGGTTCCATGGTGTCGGCCCTGGAGCATGTCCTAGATGTTTCCTGGTCCTGTATCTTGAATAGCAGGTGCACCCCCAATATCCTTTTCTTCTTATATTGCCCTATCCTGACTCAACCCCCCCACTGAATGTGACCTGAATTCTTATTAACCCCTTCTAACAACTTTTGGTGTATGTGCCTAACCACTTTTTAACCCTTGCCTAGCCTCCTGTTGTGAATTCCGTTCTCAGACTCCCTCCTATGGTCATGAATGGTACTTTGGTTGGTTCTGCTCTTGGACGCCCTCTGGTGGCTTCGAGCGGAACTGCTGGTCACTGAGGTTGGCTTTATCAGCTGCTCTCATTTATTGCTATGCTTGCTTCCCTATTTAACTCCACTGAGATCGTTACTTCATGCCAGCTGTCAATGTTTCAGTATTGGTTCAGATCTCTCTTGGACTTCTCTGAGGACCTGTCTACTCCAGCAGAAGCTAAGTCTTTGCTAGTTCATTTGTTGTTACTGCTTCCTGAATATATTTCTTAGTACTGCTAATTTCTAGTCCAGCTTGCTATCATGATATTACCTTGCTAGCTGGTAGCTCTGGGGGTGCAGAGTGGCACCTCCACACCGTGAGTCGGTGTGGGGAGTCTTTTTGCTTACTCTGCGTGGTTTTTTGTAGTCTTTCGTGCTGACCGCATAGTTCCCTTTTCTATCCTCTGACTATTTAGTGGTATCTGGCCTCCTTTGCTAAAACCTGTTTCATTCCTGTGTTTGTGACTTTCCTCTTAACTCACAGTCAATATGTGTGGGGGTCTGCCTTTACCTTTGGGGAATTTCTCTGAGGCAAGGAAAGGCTTCTATTTCTATCTTTAGGTGTAGTTAGCTCTTAGGCTGTGAAGAGGCGTCTAGGGAGAGTTAGGTACGCTCCACGGCTATTTCTAGTGTGTGTGATAGGAGTAGGGTTTGCGGTCAGCAGAGTTCCCACTTCCCAGAGCTAGTTCCGATTTTGAGTTTACTCATCAGGTCATTACGGGTGCTCCTAACCACCAGGTCCATAACAGAACAGCTGGCCATAAAGTGTTAATGCATCTCAAAAGAGGGATAAGAGAAGTTCTGAACCCATTTTTTTTCTTTGCAGTGTGTTTTGTCTCTCTTTTCCCCTTGACCTCTGTGTGGTTCAGGACTCAGGTGTAGATATGGATATTCAAGGTCTGTCCTCTTGTGTGGATCATCTCACTGCAAGGGTACAAAGCATTCAAGATTATGTAGTTCAGAATCCGATGTTAGAGCCTAGAATTCCAATTCCTGATTTGTTTTCTGGGGATAGATCTAAGTTTCTGAATTTCAAAAATAATTGTAAACGCTTTCTTGCTTTGAAACCCCGCTCCTCTGGTGACCCCATTCAGCAAGTAAAAATTATTATTTCTTTGTTGCGTGGCGACTCTCAAGACTGGGCATTCTCCCTTGCGCCAGGAGATCCTGCATTGCTTAATGTAGATGCGTTTTTTCTGGCACTTGGATTGCTTTATGACGAACCGAATTCAGTGGATCAGGCAGAGAAAATCTTGCTAGCTTTGTATCAGGGTCAGGATGAAGCGGAGATATATTGTCAGAAGTTTAGAAAATGGTCTGTGCTTACTCAATGGAATGAGTGTGCCCTGGCAGCAATTTTTAGAAGGGGTCTTTCTGAAGCCCTTAAGGATGTTATGGTGGGATTCCCCACGCCTGCTGGTCTGAATGAATCAATGTCCTTGGCCATCCAAATTGATCGGCGTTTGCACGAGCGCAAAATTGTGCACCATTTGGCGGTGTCCTCTGAGCAGAGGCCTGAGCTTATGCAATGTGATAGAACTTTGACCAGAACTGAACGGCAAGAACACAGACGTCAGAATAGGCTGTGTTTTACTGTGGTGACCCCACTCATGCTATCTCTGATTGTCCTAAACGCACCAAGCTGTTCGCTAGGTCTGTCACCATTGGTACTGTACAGCCTAAATTTTTCTTGTCTGTTACTCTGATTTGCTCTTTGTCATCCTACTCAGTTATGGCATTTGTGGATTCAGGCGCTGCCCTGAATTTGATGGACTTGGAGTTTGCCAGGCGCTGTGGTTTTTTCTTGGAGCCTTTGCAGTATCCTATTCCATTAAGGGGAATTGATGCCACGCCGTTGGCCAAGAATAAACCTCAGTACTGGACTCAGTTGACCATGTGCATGGCTCCTGCACATCAGGAAGATATTCGCTTTTTGGTGTTGCATAATTTGCATGATGTGGTCGTGTTGGGTTTGCCATGGCTACAGGTTCATAATCCAGTATTGGATTGGAAATCAATGTCTGTGTCTAGTTGGGGTTGTCAAGGGGTACATGGCGATGTTCCGTTGGTGTCAATTTCTGCTTCCACTCCTTCTGAAGTCCCTGAGTTTCTGTAGGATTACCAGGATGTATTTGATGAGCCCAAATCCAGTGTCCTACCCCCTCATAGGGATTGTGATTGTGCTATAAATTTGATTCCTGGTAGTAAGTTTCCTAAGGGCCGACTTTTTAATTTATCTGTGCCAGAGCACGCCGCTATGCGGAGTTATATAAAGGAGTCCTTGGAGAAAGGGCATATTCACCCGTCTTCATCACCGTTGGGAGCAGGGTTCTTTTTTGTGGCCAAGAAGGGTGGTTCTCTGAGACCCTGTATAGATTACCGCCTTCTCAATAAAATCACGGTCAAATTTCAGTACCCTTTGCCTCTGCTGTCTGATTTGTTTGCTCGGATTAAGGGGGCTAGTTGGTTTACCAAGATAGATCTTCGAGGAGCGTATAACCTTGTGCGTATTAAACAGGGCGATGAATGGAAAACAGCATTTAATACGCCCGAGGGCCATTTTGAGTACCTGGTAATGCCATTCGGGCTTTCAAATGCTCCATCTGTGTTTCAGTCCTTTATACATGACATCTTCCGAAAGTATCTGGATAGATTCATGATTGTATATTTGGATGATATTTTGGTCTTTTCGGATGATTGGGAGTCTCATGTGAAACAGGTCAGAATGGTATTCCAGGTCGTTCGTGCTAATTCCTTGTTTGTGAAGGGGTCTAAATGTCTCTTCGGAGTTCAGAAGGTTTCCTTTTTGGGCTTTATTTTTTCCCCTTTTACTATCGAGATGGATCCTGTTAAAGTTCAGGCCATTTATGATTGGACTCAACCTACATCTGTGAAGAGCCTCCAGAAATTCCTGGGCTTTGCTAATTTTTATCGTCGCTTCATCGCTAATTTTTCTAGTGTGGTTAAACCTTTGACTGATTTGACAAAGAAAGGTGCTGATGTGGTGAATTGGTCCTCTGCGGCCGTTGAGGCTTTTCAGGAGCTGAAACGTCATTTTTCTTCGGCCCCTGTGTTGCGTCAGCCAGATGTTTCGCTCCTTTTTCAGGTCGAGGTTGATGCTTCTGAGATTGGAGCAGGGGCTGTTTTGTCTCAAAGAAGTTCTGATGGCTCTGTGATGAAGCCATGTGCCTTCTTTTCTAGAAAGTTTTCGCCTGCTGAGCGTAATTATGATGTTGGCAATCGGGAGCTGCTAGCTATGAAGTGGGCATTCGAGGAGTGGCGACATTGGCTTGAGGGAGCCAAGCACCACGTGGTGGTCTTGACGGATCACAAAAATCTGACTTATCTCGAGTCTGCCAAGCGGTTGAATCCTAGACAGGCTCGATGGTCGCTGTTTTTCTCCCGTTTCGATTTTGTGGTCTCATACCTTCCAGGTTCTAAGAATGTGAAGGCGGATGCCCTTTCTAGGAGTTTTGTGCCTGATTCTCCGGGAGTCCCTGAGCCGGCTGGTATTCTCAAAGAGGGGGTAATTCTGTCTGCCATCTCCCCTGATTTGCGGCAGGTGCTGCAGGAGTTTCAGGCTGATAGACCTGACCGATGTCCAGCAGAGAAATTGTTTGTCCCTGATAGATGGATTAGCAGAGTTATTTCTGAGGTTCATTGCTCGGTGTTGGCTGGTCATCCTGGGATTTTTGGTACCAGAGATTTAGTGGCTAGGTCCTTTTGGTGGCCTTCCTTGTCACGGGATGTGCGGTCTTTTGTGCAGTCCTGTGGGACTTGTGCTCGGGCTAAGCCCTGCTGCTCTCGTGCCAGTGGGTTGCTTTTGCCCTTGCCAGTCCCGAAAAGGCCTTGGACGCATGTTTCCATGGATTTTATTTCAGATCTTCCTGTCTCTCAAAGGATGTCTGTCATCTGGGTGGTTTGTGATCGCTTTTCTAAGATGGTCCATTTGGTACCCTTGCCTAAATTGCCTTCCTCCTCTGATTTGGTGCCATTGTTTTTTCAACATGTGGTTTGTTTGCATGGCATTCCGGAGAACATTGTGTCGGACAGAGGTTCCCAGTTTGTCTCTAGGTTTTGGCGGTCCTTTTGTGCTAAGATGGGCATTGATTTGTCTTTTTCTTCGGCTTTCCATCCTCAAACAAATGGCCAAACCGAACGAACCAACCAGACTTTGGAAACCTATCTGAGATGCTTTGTTTCTGCTGATCAGGATGATTGGGTGACCTTCTTGCCATTGGCTGAGTTCGCCCTTAATAATCGGGCTAGTTCGGCTACTTTGGTTTCGCCTTTTTTTGCAATTCTGGTTTTCATCCTCGTTTTTCTTCGGGGCAGGTTGAGCCTTCTGACTGTCCTGGTGTGGATTCTGTGGTGGACAGGTTGCGGCAAATTTGGACTCACGTATTGGACAATCTGACGTTGTCCCAGGAGAAGGCTCAACGTTTCGCTAACCGCCGTCGTTGTGTTGGTCCCCGACTTCGTGTTGGGGATTTGGTTTGGTTGTCTTCTCGTTATGTTCTTATGAAGGTTTCTTCTCCTAAGTTTAAGCCTCGTTTCATTGGTCCTTATAAGATTTCTGAAATTCTCAACCCTGTGTCATTTCGTTTGGTCCTTCCAGCTTCTTTTGCCATCCATAATGTGTTCCATAGGTTGTTGTTGCGGAGGTACGTGGCGCCTATGGTTCCCTCCGTTGATCCTCCTGCTCCGGTGTTGGTTGAGGGGGAGTTGGAGTATGTGGTGGAAAAAAATTTGGATTCTCGTATTTCGAGACGGAAGATTCAGTACCTGGTTAAGTGGAAGGGCTATGGTCAGGAGGATAATTCCTGAGTTGTTGCCTCCGATGTCCATGCTGCCGATTTAGTTCGTGCCTTTCATTTGGCTCGTCCTGATCGGCCTGGGGGCCCTGGTGAGGGTTCGGTGACTCCTCCTCAAGGGGGGGTACTGTTGTGAATTCCGTTCTCGGACTCCCTCCTGTGGTCATGAATGGTACTTTGGTTGGTTCTGCTCTTGGACTCCCTCTGGTGGCTTCGAGCGGAACTGCTGGTCACTGAGGTTGGCTTTATCAGCTGCTCTCGTTTATTGCTATGCTTGCTTCCCTATTTAACTCCACTCAGATCGTTACTTCATGCCAGCTGTCAATGTTTCAGTATTGGTTCAGATCTCTCTTGGACTTCTCTGAGGACCTGTCTACTCCAGCAGAAGCTAAGTCTTTGCTAGTTCATTTGTTGTTACTGCTTCCTGAATATATTTCTTAGTACTGCTAATTTCTAGTCCAGCTTGCTTTCATGACATTCCCTTGCTAGCTGGTAGCTCTGGGGGTGCAGAGTGGCACCTCCACACCGTGAGTCGGTGTGGGGAGTCTTTTTGCTTACTCTGCGTGGTTTTTTGTAGTCTTTTGTGCTGACCGCATAGTTCCCTTTTCTATCCTCTGACTATTTAGTGGTATCTGGCCTCCTTTGCTAAAACCTGTTTCATTCCTGTGTTTGTGACTTTCCTCTTAACTCACAGTCAATATGTGTGGGGGTCTGCCTTTACCTTTGGGGAATTTCTCTGAGGCAAGGAAAGGCTTCTATTTCTATCTTTAGGTGTAGTTAGCTCTTAGGCTGTGAAGAGGCGTCTAGGGAGAGTTAGGTACGCTCCACGGCTATTTCTAGTGTGTGTGATAGCAGTAGAGTTTGCAGTCAGCAGAGTTCCCACTTCCCAGAGCTAGTTCCGATTTTGAGTTTACTCATCAGGTCATTCCGGGTGCTCCTAACCACCAGGTCCATAACAGCCTCCTACTTTCAAACCCTTTTCATGTCCGGGCCTACATTAGTGGCACCTGCTCCAGCCCTGTATTTCTCTGCGCTGTTGCATCCGCACTCCTTCTTACTGTGGTATACTATGTGCACAGACATTCTGTGTACTATGAGGACAATATGCAACTTCTAAACCGCACACTTTTTTACCAACACTTGTTTATGTCATTATTTTTGCAGTAATATTAGTTCAGTTACAGTGTCTATATAGTAAATTTGGTTCTGCTCTTATATCTATACAGTAAGCGTGCTTGTGTTACTCTCTCTGTGGTTCTGTTACTGCAGCTATGTAGTAAATTGGTTCTTGATTCTCATATGATATCTATTCTCAGTAAGCCTGATTTTGGTACTGGATCTACGTATTAAAGAGGTTGTCCCTTTGTTTCAGTTACATATTGCAGTAGTTATACAAAACAAATAAAAAAAAACCACAAATGACGTTCCCCTTTTGGGTCCAGTGCTGAATATCTGCTACTGTCAACAAGATGTTAGCAGTGCAAACAGAGATTGATGCAGCTGTGAAGAACTAATGCTGGACCCAGAGTAGGTAAGTAACATATATGTTTTGCTTTTTATTAGAACTACTGCAGTATTTAACTGAAAATTCAATGAAAGGGAAGACCCCCTTTAAAGTGAACCTGTCAGCAGAATTTTGCTAAGTAACCTACAAGCATTGTCAGGTTGGTGTTGTTATACTGATTAAAATGATATCTGGGGTGAAGAAATCTGCCTTGTGGTTCTTGTGTAATCAGTGTCAGAAGTTTTCAGCTAATGATATAACCATGCTCGGGGGGAAGGACTGTAGGCAGAGTCTTATCTTCCTGCTCTATCCTGTTCTAAGCCATAGAAACCAAGGAGAGACCTGCCGACAGGCCACCCTGAAGCACCAACAGTCTGTCTCTATGATGAGGAACATGTTTGTGCTTCAGGGCGGCTTGTGGGCAGGTGCTTCCTTGGTTTCTCTGGCTAAGAGCTGGATAAAGCATGAAGATAACACTCTGCCTACAGTCCCGCCCTGGAGCACGAGCATATCATTAGCTGCAAACTTAACATCTAACACTGATTACACTAGAGCCACAAGATGGATTTCTTCACCCCCAGGTACCATTTTAATCAGTTTAACAGCGCCAATCTGACAGCATCTGTAGGTTACTTATCAAAATCCTACTGACAGGTTCACTTTAAGTTTGGTTCTGTCCCTGCATGTATAAATTAAGTTTGGTTTTGTTACTGTATCTATATTATGTCAGATCTTTGGTGAAGAGTAGTGTTGAGAAGAGGTTTCTGCATAGAGTCTAATGAATTGAGTCTACTCTATGATGAATTTCATATAGTGGTCACCTACTAGATTTCTATTTGAGATGCTGATTTTCCACATCTAAGAAACTAGCTATCAGGTTATTGTATCAGTGAATACTGCCCCACTGCAGAATTGTTCAGTTACTGACAGCTCATCATGTACCATCCTATCAATCACACCATCCTACATCTTTTTAAAGTCTTGTCATATCTTTTGACTTTATGAAGCAGCCAGAGGTAAGCGCGGTAACGATGGTCCGCTACTAATAGTCCATTGGTTCATGCTTGCCAGCCAGCCCCTGCTGAACAACCCCTTTAACTTTGCATTCAGACAGCAAATGATTGATAAACAAATTCTGCCCAATAGTGTACATTGCCTTTAACTATACAGAAAAGAGATGGTTGTCTCATCTTCAGCTATGCTTTGTTTATTTTGCATTTTCCCCTGAGATTAGTATAAAAAAACAAGAGTCTGATTATTCTTGTCCTGAATTTAGCTGAATGAGCTGAATTGTAGTAAAAAAAGAAGCAGCTTATGGTTTAATTATTTTCTCATTTTGCTTTCCTTAAATGCAGAAAGTGTATATTTCTGCCACAAGGAATCGTTAATTAGCATTTTCTGCCATTTTGTAAGGAGATTAATTCAACGTTCATTCTATAAATCCACAGCGAGTCTGTAATCTGAACCGGTATTCATAGTGAGCATTCCCCACTCTCCCTTTAAGTGTGTTCCACTAATTGTATACTAATGAGCACTGGATGATTTGGAAAACATCTTTCTCATGAATGAATTATGAAGAAGTTTATGGAGGGCTGTTCCAGGTTTGGCCTCTCTCGTAGAATCCCACGTAGAAATTTGCACACTGTACAGTCTAATTAATTTGCTTGCTATAAAATAAACGACTTCTCTCCCCCTGCACGCATTTAGATTACTTGAATGCTATTAATTTGTATTGTTATGTATTTAACCTTCTCAATGCCAGTATAATTTACAATATTTAATTACGTAGGTTGCCACACATGAAGAACTGTGTGTAATGTTCACCATTCCATTATATAGGCTCATGTGATTACTGCTGCACCCTGTAATGTCTGTGATCGTTCACTTATTGCATTGTTATAATCAAGGCCGACCTTAGGCTGAGCGGTGCCCTTTGCAAATATGCCCTGTGATGCCCCCACCCCACAGTTTGTCTAGCCAGAACTCATGGGCGAGCATGTTTCTAAATGATCTGTACATGGTGTGCTTCACTGTTGGCTGCCGCAACACCTGTGCACAGTGTCAGACCAAAAAACAGTCTTGCACTGAACCTGACACACCTAAACCCTATACTGCAGAATTTTTGACCTTCAGCCACATGGAAAACCCAGTTAGGAATAAAACAGACTGCATGACTACCATGCTGCAGTTTGCTTCAAAACACAAAAGCTCAGCAGGTTTTCTTAAATCTGCCCTGGACAAATAGCTTGTCCAGGACTAACACTTACTCATTATTTCGCATTGCAATCACAGCTATGCCTGTAACTGAAATGCACTACCATGGCCTCAATACGCCTCCGTGTGCATCCTAGGGGGAACATACAGCGACCCCCACATGAAACACCGTTCATGGCCCCACACAGGAAAAGGGAAAATGGTCCAAGTCAAAGGGAAGATAGATTGTGCGAAATACAGGAATGTTCTTGAGCAAAACTTGGTTCAGTCTGTCAGTGAATTGAGACTGGGATAGAGGTTTACCTCCCAACAAGACAATGAACCAAGGCATACTGCTTAAGCAACACTCAAATGGGTTAAAGATAAACTTGTAAATATTTTGGAGTTGCCTAGTCAAAGGCCAGACATTAATCCAATAGAGAATCTGTGGTCAGACTTGAAGATTGCCGTTAACCAGTGGAAACCATCTAGCTGTACCTGCAGCAAAAGGATGTTCTACAAAGTACTGACGGGGGGGTGAATAGTTATGCACACTGAAGTTTTCAGTTATTTTTTCTTATTTGTTGTTTGCTTCACAATTAAAAGAAAGCCAAATGTTCACAGTTGTAGGCATGTTCTTAACATGATCGGATGCAAACCCTCAAAAAAACTGAAATGAGTGAATACTTTCGCAAGCCGCTGCAATTTCAAAGTCTCCAATTGTCCTCAAAATACATCTTTAACACAGTTAGGACTTCTAGGACACTGTTCAACCGCTTAATTTTTTTTAATGCAAAAACAACCCTAGTAATGTCAAAGTGACCTTAACATATATGGATATGGGTAAACAGAAAAAAACAATTTTAACAGCCTGTTTAATATTACACTGCAGTGTCTGACTTTTTATGCTTTTTAAATGAAACTGTATTAAAAAATAATTCTTTTTTTGTTGACAGATGTCTGCTGTACCTGTGCTTGCATGTGATATATATTAAAGACATGATATTTTAAAAAGCAGAGGTCGAAAAATGTCCTTTCTTGTGGAGTAGCAACAGGTTTAGTGTTTGTCCATAAAGTTAATAAAAAAATGGAGAATCAACAGGGCCACGGCCAAGACAGTATGAGCCTTGTAAAGCTGGCTTTACATTTTAGATGTGGCCCTTTGAAAATGTATTTTTCTTTTCACAGCAGTAAAACGTTTATGACATTTTTTTCTTTGCCTGTAAGAAAAATGATGATGAAAAAAAAAACGATTATAAAGCAATAGCTAGTAACAATAACATTGAACATTTTCTGGACAGGAGAGCAATAGATTTTTGTTGGGAAAAATGTTACATTTTTTAGGACTGTGTGGACCCCAAGGCAGCGATATCTTCAGTAGTAGTAAGGTTTATTAATAATAATGAACTTTTTTTGCATTTGGTGTATAAACTGAATGATAAAGAAGCAATGGCTTATTTTCAGTCATGACAACGAATTTGAATTTGTTTTGGTAAGCAGTATCAATTTTGTTAAAAAAAGTAACATTTTTTGCCCACTGTGCAAAATGTGAAATTTCTTACCCACTGTACAAAGACAGCATGGCCATAAAAAAGCAATTGCTTTTATAAAGCTGTCCAAAAATGTTATAATTTTGGGGGATTAGCAACATGTTTGTTATTGGGAAAGTAAAGAAGCAATGGCTGTTTAACAAGATATGGGCACCTTTTTTGGAAGTAGTGTAAGTTGTGCTCCTCATGGGCGGACATACCATGTGTGCAGCCTGTGTGGCTGCACCGGGACCCAGAGGCTCCAGGGGGCCCCTCCAGGGTGGCTAATAATGAGGATAATCTGGCCTGTTTATCCAGCCTTGAGGCTCTGGGCGGCCCGTGGCCGGATTGCCCTCATGTAAGGTGAGCAGGGAGAAATCCCTGCTCCGCTACCTACAAGAGATAATAGCAGCAGAGCGGAGCTGCAGGGATCCGTCCTACTTCCTGCACACGTTTTCTCTCATGCAGAAAGCAGCGCCGCTGGATGACGCAATCATTCAGCGGCCGGCTGTGCCAGAGAGGAAGCTGCTGTCAGCATTCCGGGTTTTCCAAGTCACCTTGTGAATGATTTTGCCCTTTGTTAAGATGGAGTTTGCTGTTTTTGTCTGCCCTACTTCCTGTTTGTTTGTTTAAAACCCGGGTCAGGTGTCAGCCTGTTTGCTGGACTATTCTGATTCTGTTCTCCTTCAGCTCAGCTGCTGGTTCTGAGTGTGTCTCTACTTCTGGCTCTAGACATTCCCTGCATATGTAAGCTACACTCTCTTTGTTATCATTAGACTGCTGACTTGGAACTAAACCCTTGGTTCATTCCTCCTGGTAAGGACTATGTTTTGGAACTTTGTTTTTGGACTTCGTTTCTGGACAGTGTGTTGTTACTTAATCCTTCATTTACTCCCCCTGGTGGGAGCTGTTGGAAACAACACCAGTATAATACTTAAATGTGAACTTGTTTCTCAACTTACCCGTGTTTATGCCACATCTGGGATCAACTTGTGAACTAGGTTTCTGGACTTACCCGTGTTCATGCCACACCTGGAATGAACTTGTGGACTTGTTCTGTGTTTACTTCATACCTGGATTTGACTCTTTCTGCACCGACAGTGTTTGGATCTGCACCACGTCACCTGTCACACTCACCTATTGATCACCTTGCTGAGGACTCTGCTTTAAGAACTCTGCCGATTTGCTGTATATGTTTCAAGGACTCGTTTCATTCCAGGACACTATGGGTTATCAGTATATTGTTTTAGGTGTTATTGCTGTTGTACAAATACACTATTTGCACTAAAGAAACCCGTCTCTGTCTGTTCATTGCCCCATGCTATCAGAATCCTAGAGTTCCTACAATAGTATTACAGCTGTCGACGATAATGGTTCAGCTGTGGGAAAACGTGCAGACTGGTGAGAGGTGTGTGTTTTGTTATATGTATGTGTGTCTGCCCGTGCATGCGTAGCGCTGTGGGGGAATGTGCAGAGAGGTGAATGGTGTTGTGTGTGTGTAGGAGAGAGCAATGATAGGGATGAGGAAATGATGGAAGTGGTTGAATGGGCAAGGATGGGGATGTTGGGGGAGGAGGAAATGATGGACTTGTTGGAAAGAGCAATAATGGGGGTGGAGGGGGAGGAAATGATGGAGGTGGTGGAATGGGCAAGGATGGTGGTGGTGGAAAGGGCAATGATGGGGATGGTGGGGGAGGAGGAAATGATGGAGGTGGTGGAAAGGGCAATGATGGTAGTCGAGGAGAAGGCAATGATGGTGTTAGTGGAAAAGACAATGATGGGAGTGGTGAGGAAGAAGGCAATGATGGTGGTGGTGGAAAGGGCAATAATGGGGAGGAGGAAATGGTAAAGGTGGTGGATTGGGCAATTATGGCGTGGGGGAGAGGACAATAATGGGATGTGGCGGGAGGAGGACAATGAATGGTGTGGAGCATTGGGATGGGAGGAAGGGGGACTTATAATGGACTTAGGGAAAGGGGGAAGGGGAGGAAGACATTATCGCTTATTATGTCTAACACAGTCCCTTAGTGTATACTGTACTCACTTATTATGTCTAGCAGTCCCTTAGTATATAGTGTACGTACTTATTATGTATAACACAGTTCCTTAGTATACAGTATAGTATACTCACTAATTCTGTATAACACCATCTTTAGTTACATAGTTTCCTTATTATGTATAACATCATGTATAACACCGTCCCTTATTACGTACCGTCCTCTCTAGTTATATATAGTGCTGTCCCTTATTATATAGCTTCCTCTGCTGTTATGTACAGTGCTGTCTCTTACATAATGTATTCTTGTTAATTTTGTTATTCACAACGCCCTCTTTTATTGCACAGTCTCCTCTCTTTTTAGATATAAAATGACTGCTGATGAAGGAGCCGGTGACCAGGCGACCAGTCCATGAGCTCCTCCATTAGGAAAGATCAGCCATCATTGCATTATACATCTAACAAGACAGGACGGTATGTAATAAAAAACAGGGCTCTATACAATCCAATATGTAAGGGATGGCACTGTACATAACAAGAGAGGGCACTGTATAATAAGGTATAGCAATGTACATAATAAAGAGACTATGCAATATATATACATGTATATGTGTATCGCTATATATATATATATATATATATATATATATATATATATATATATATATATATATATATATATATATACACTCACCGGCCACTTTATTAGGTACACCTGTCCAACTTCTTGTTAACACTTAATTTCTAATCAGCCAATCACATGGCGGCAACTCAGTGCATTTAGGCATGTAGACATGGTCAAGACAATCTCCTGCAGTTCAAACCGAGCATCAGTATGGGGAAGAAAGGTGATTTGAGTGCCTTTGAACGTGGCATGGTTGTTGGTGCCAGAAGGGCTGGTCTGAGTATTTCAGAAACTGCTGATCTACTGGGATTTTCACGCACAACCATTTCTAGGGTTTACAGAGAATGGTCCGAAAAAGAAAAAAAATCCAGTGAGCGGCAGTTCTGTGGGCGGAAATGCCTTGTTGATGCCAGAGGTCAGAGGAGAATGGGCAGACTGGTTCGAGCTGATAGAAAGGCAACAGTGACTCAAATCGCCACCCGTTACAACCAAGGTAGGCCTAAGAGCATCTCTGAACGCACAGTGCATCGAACTTTGAGGCAGATGGGCTACAGCAGCAGAAGACCACACCGGGTACCACTCCTTTCAGCTAAGAACAGGAAACTGAGGCTACAATTTGTACAAGCTCATCGAAATTGGACAGTAGAAGATTGGAAAAACGTTGCTTGGTCTGATGAGTCTCGATTTCTGCTGCGACATTCGGATGGTAGGGTCAGAATTTGGCGTAAACAACATGAAAGCATGGATCCATCCTGCCTTGTATGGAGCATCTTTGGGATGTGCAGCCGACAAATCTGCGGCAACTGTGTGATGCCATCATGTCAATATGGACCAAAATCTCTGAGGAATGCTTCCAGCACCTTGTTGAATCTATGCCACGAAGAATTGAGGCAGTTCTGAAGGCAAAAGGGGGTCCAACCCGTTACTAGCATGGTGTACCTAATAAAGTGGCCGGTGAGTGTATATATATATATATATATATATATATATATATATATATATATATATATATATATATATATACACATACACTGCTCAAAATAATAAAGGGAACACTAAAATCCCTCATCCTAGATATCACTGAATGAAATATTCCAGTTGTAAATCTTTATTCATTACATAGTGGAATATGTTGAGAACAATAAAACCTAAAAATGATCAATGTAAATCACAACTAATATCCCACGGAGGTCTGGAGTTGGAATGATGCTCAAAATCAAAGTGGAAAATGAAGTTACAGGCTGATCCAACTTCAGTGGAAATGCCTCAAGACAAGGAAATGATGCTTAGTAGTGTGTGTGGCCTCCACGTGCCTGTATAACCTCCCTACAATGCCTGGGCATGCTCCTGATGAGGCGGTGGATGGTCTCCTGAGGGATCTCCTCCCAGACCTGGACTAAAGCATCCACCAACTCCTGGACAGTCTGCAGTGCAACATGACGTTGGTGGTAGTGTAAGACATGATGTCCCAGATGTGTTCAATCGGATTCAGGTCTGGGGAATGGGCAGGCCAGTCCATAGCTTCAATACCTTCATCTTGAAGGAACTGCTGACACACTCCAGCCACATGAGGTCTGGCATTGTCCTGCATTAGGAGGAACCCAGGTCCAACTGCACCATCATATGGTCTCACAAGGGGTCTGAGGATCTCATCTCGATACCTAATGGCAGTCAAGCTACCTCTGGCGAGCACATGGAGGGCTGTGCGGCCCTCCAAAGAAATGCTACCCCATACCATTACTGACCCACTGCCAAACCGGTCATGCTGAAGGATGTTGCAGGTAGAAGATTGCTCTCCATTGGATCTCCAGAATCTGTCACGTTTGTCACATGTGCTCATTGTGAATCTGCTTTCATCTGTGAAGAGCACAGGGCGCCAGTAGCGAAGTTGCAATCTTGGAGTACTGTGGCAAATGCCAAGCGTCCTGCACAGTGTTGGGCTGTGAGCACAAGCCCCATGGAGTCAGTTTCTAACCCTTTGTGCAGACACATGCACATTTGTGGCCTGTTGGAGGTCATTTTGCAGGGCTCTAGCAGTACTCCTCCTGTTCCTCCTTGCTCAAAAGCTGAGGTAGTGGTCCTGCTGCTGGTTTATTGCCCTCCTACGGCCCACTCCACATCTCCTGGTGTACTGGCCTGTCTCCTGGTAGCGCCGCAAGCATCTGGACACTACGCTGACAGACACAGCAAACTTTCTTGCCACAGCTCGCAATGATGTGCTATCCTGGATGAACTGCACTACCTGAGCAACTTGTGTGGGTTGTAGAGTCCGTCTCATGCTGCCATGAGTGTGAAAGTACAACCAACATTCAATAGTGACCAAAACATCAGCCAGAAAGCATTGGTACTAAGATGGGGTCTGTGGTCCCCACCTACAGAACCACTCCTTTATTGAGTGCGTCTTGATAATTGCCAATAATTTCCATCTGTTGTCTATCCCATTTGCACAACAGCATTTGAAATTGATTGTCAAACAGTGTTGCTTCCTAAGTGGACAGTTTGATTTCACAGAAGATTGATTTACTTGGGGTTATATTCTGCTGTTTAAGTGTATATACTGTGTATATATATATATATATATATATATATATATATATATATATATATATAATAGCTTTGTCGCCATAAAAGGAGGGGGGCCCAGACACATTTCTTGCACAGGGGCCCCAAGCTGTCTATGTCCGCCCTTGGTGCTCCTGATACTTCCTGATGTGCGTGTTTCAGTTCCCAGTGGCACACCTAATGTGCACGTATACACACTCCCTGTTCTTAAAAAGGCTGCACTCTCATATAATAAATACCCTCAGCTTCGTGCTAGGAGGCATTTAGTACAATGTGCACATCTGCAAGATGGCTCCCAGTCAATTGCTGGGAGTCACCGTATATAAAATATTCCCTCTCCCTTAGGGCATTGCCAAGCAACAAGTTGAGCAATTAGATAGTTGGTCTTCTACCAGTGCAGTTGTGAGGTCCCCTGGTTCCGATGCGGCCAATGTTCTGATCCCGAATATATAGTCCCAATCCGGCCAGTGTCCTGAACCCAAATCCCTGGTCCAGGTGCGGCCAATGTCCTGTACCCGAATCTTGGGTCCCATTGCGGCTTGGGCCCTGAACCTCGTCCCAGTGCAGCCAGTTCCTGAACGTAGTCCTCTGGATCTGGAGTAGACAGGCCTGTATCCTAAGTTCCCTGGTCCTGGAGTTGCCAGTCCTAAATTTGAAGTCCCCTAGTCACCGTGCAGCCTGTCCTGTTCCCGAAGTCATCTGGTGGCAGAGTGGCCAGTGACTGAACATGTCCCTTTATCTGTGTGCGGCCAGTCCCTGATCCAGTGTCCTGGAAATATGTGTCTGAACATAGCTCTAATCAGTGACAGCGATGCTGATTCCTGAGGTCAGCAGCTGCACTAGCGGGTTCTGCCTACCTGGGCTTCCCGCAGTCCAGTCTGTTTCCACCATCAGGAGCTCCAGCGAAAACCTGGTTGCGACTTAGCTACTCCCCTTCTTAGAGAGGCCAGGTCCTGTGGCATAGTGGGTCTACAAATCCACGTGCGCCACCGTTGGGCGTAACACCTATTCACTCCAAAAATACTCTATCAGCAAGTGATCTGCATAATGCTGGGAAAGCTAATGAAAAATATCTACTTCTACTTCTCAGCTATAGTTGTATCAGCAAATGAGCACTGAGTCACATACAGTATGTCAACTTTCTGTATTTTTTTCTAAGCTCGGTAAACTCTTTTAATGAATGAGGGCTGCATTTTTGGACATGATGATAAATATGTAAAGCCATCAAAGTGAATAGTGGCAATAGCAAAGTCAGCTCTGTTGCTTTGCCTGAGCTTTGTTACATCTGTGCATATCTCTAGGTGGATGGAAAACAAATACAGTCTGTGCAGGAATCAGAATTAAGCTGCTTATGTTTAATATTTCTAATGCACATTTTATAGGTTATTTTAGAGGTCTAATTTGTTTATTCTAGTTGAATGCTCTGCACCCAGTGGGTTATTTATGCTCTAGCATTAAACCAGCAAAGCTATGACACAAAAATGTGTATTGATTTTATATGTGAGTAATGTCTCTTTTAATTAGAGATTATAGTAAATCATGCCTATGTTTTATTAATATGTTGTTAGTTATGACATGGTTGCAAATTGATGTTCATATGGTATTATTTCAGTATGATATGTTTACCATTAGATAAAGTGGTGTGTTTCATTAATGTCCATTTATGACATGCTTATTGCAACGTTTGTGATTTAACGGCATGAACAAGAAATATTTTATTCACTTATCTTGGATGATGTTAGCAGTTTATATTCATTCTGGCCCATTCTGATAACAATGCAGAATGCTGGCCATCTCTTGAAATCCATCGTAATTGACTACCCTCTATCTCAGTGGGAAACTTTTTCTAGCCGGGGCCATTTGGAAACTTCTACCATCATTCGGGGGCCACACAAAAATGATCACCTTGAAAATTACCCCGGTATACTTAGTCAAACAATTAATTACGATAACTCAACCTTAGGCTGCCGTCACACTAGCAGTATTTGGTCAGTATTTTACATCAGTATTTGTAAGGCAAAACCAGGAGTGGGACAAATAGAGGAAAAGTATAATAGAAACATATGCACCACTTCTGCATTTATCACCCACTCCTGGTTTCGGCTTACAAATACTGATTTAAAATACTGACCAAATACTGCTAGTGTGACCGCAGCCTTAATGTGATGGCTGGAGCTGCTTCTTTTTGGTGCAGCTGTGATGTTAGGTGATACTGATCATGTTGCTTCTCACAGCTGCTTTTCCAGGTTTGTGACGGCCAGGAGAGCAGAAAACTTTTTGTCATAAGTTTGTTTTGTAAATCATTTAAATCATTTAGGAGACTTTGGGACTACTGTATATACATCACATAGGAGATGCTGACACAGCTGTACTGTATATACACCACATTGTAGATGATGGGACTGCTATATAAGCATCACATAGGAGACACTGTGACTGCTGTCTATGCATCACATAGGAGACGCTGGGACTGCTGTATATACATCACATAGGAGATGATGAGACAGCTGTATATACACCATATAGGAGACGATGGGACTGCTGTACATGCATAACATAGGAAACATTGAGACTGCTGTATATGCATCACAGGAAACTCTGGGGTCATATAAATTACAGTAAGGGCTGGGGGGCATCGACATCACAGGAGATGCTGAGACATATTCATCACCTGGGAGGCTGAGGAGAATATACATCACTGAGGGGCTATATACATCACTAGGAAGCATAGACAGCACTGGGGGTATATATGTCCCTGGGGGGAATATACATCACTGGGGGCTTTATACATCACAGGTGGTGGATATACAGGTGGATATAAAGCACTGGGGGCGATATATAATACTCAGTGGTATACTGTATACAGCACTTTTGGGGCAAATGTATCACTGGGTAATATACATATCACTTGGGGAACATACAGCACTGGGGTGGACAGGCATCACCAGGGAGGCACAGAGATCACTGGGGGGTGCATAGAAATCACAGAGGGGGCGCACAGAGATCACCGGGGGCGCAAAAATGCTTTCCAGGGGGTGCACAAATATCACAGGGAGGTACATAGCAGGGGGTACATAGATCACAAGGGGCCACAAAGTTGGGAGCCACAGAGATCACAGGAGTGCACATAGCTGGAGGGCACAGAAATCACAGGGGGCATATAGCTGGAAGGGCAGAGAGATCTCAAGGGGCATATAGTTGGGGGGGCACAGAGATCACAGGGGGCACATAGCTGGGAGGCACCAAGATAATAGGGCACATAGCTGGAAGGGGCACAAAGCTGAGAGGCACAGAAATCACCAGCAGACAGGCACAGAGCTGCCGGCATGCACACAGATCGCTCTGGACTCTCTGGCAGCAGGTCCTCTTTTGGCACTGGAGGATGGGAGCCCATTTGGCGCTAACCCCACCCACCCTGATGATGTCACCATTCAAGTGCAGGCAGGCAGAGTTCTGTAATGATCGCTGCATACCGTGTACTTGGGAGTAAAGGGGTCGGCAGCTGACAGGATATGGCTGCCGCTCGAGGATTGCAGACTCCGGGGAAATGCCCACCCCTGCTCTAACTCCAGAGCAGACTCTGTGAACATTTTGTTTAAACTCACCAATTTTTGCAAGTTTAGCGAAAAATACAGTATATCCAGTGGTGGTCGTTGTTATTTCACACTGGCCTCAAAACAACCCTCTTCCCATTTCTCTCCTGGTGGTCACTACGTCAGGAAATATTCTCTAGAGCTCTGCCCACACCAAACAAGAACCATTCTTAAGATTTCCACTTTTCTTTATTAAGACCCTGACCGTAAGGACCCTACATCTCTTCTCCGAGGCCTTGTCTCTTAGAACTCTATTTCTCCACATCTAGATATTGCATTTTAATGGTACTGATATCAAAATACTGACCGTCACTTCCAAACAGAAAACAGGTGTGAACAGGTAGCTTACTAAGAGTAGCCATCTCCATGTATAACTAACAAATAAAGTAGCACTCTGTAGCACTATAGCATGAAAACATGAAGAGAGAGCTGAGGTACAAGTGCTTCTCACTAAATTAGAATATCATCGAAAAGTTAATTTATTTCAGTTCTTCAGTACAAAAAGTGAAACTCACATATTATATAAAGTCATTACAAACAGAGTGATGTATTCCAAGTGTTTATTTCTGTTAATGTTGATGATTATGGCTTACAGCCAATGAAAACCCAAAAGTCATTATCTCAGAAAATTAGAATACTTCATAACACCAGCTTGAAACAATGATTTTAAAATCCGAAATGTTGGCCTACTGAAATGTATATTCAGTAAATGCATTCCATACTTGGTCGGGGATCCTTTTGCATCAATGACTGCATCAATGCGGCGTGGCATGGAGGCGATCAGCCTGTGGTACTGCTGAGGTGTTATGGAAGCCCAGGTTGTCTGGTGTCTCTCATCTTCTTCTTGACAATAGGTCAAGGTTAAGGTCAGGCGAGTTTGCTGGCAAATCAAGCACAGTGATACTGTTGTTTTTAAACCAGGTATTTTATGCGATGTACCTGTATTTCATGTTTGCATGCTATAACGTTACAGAGTGCTACATTATTTTTTAATTTTTAAGGTTCTGTCACACTTTGCTCCAGCCCTAATCCTTAGTGTCCTAGCCATGAAATGAAATTCAAAGGACAGTCAATAAGACCCATGCAAAATAACAACAATTGCACGTAGCACGCACACTGTGTTAGGTATACATTCACAATTAAATGTATGGATTTATGGTATTTCATTTGTATTTCTTTTAAATGAACAAATATTCCTCCCTTCACAAAAAGGATTGCATAAGAACTGTAAAAACTCAGTACAGCTGCTTGTGACTAGCAAGCACATCTCTGAATGACACTAATTTCAGGGTTTATGTTGTGTCAAAAATATTGTTCTGTCTTGCGACTGCTTTCTGGTACATTATGAATAAATGAAAAGAATGTGTAAATGTAATTAAAATGCAACAGAATGTAAACCAGCTATACTATATCACTGATCAATCACATCGAGTCTGGCAGTGCTTTTAGCAAGTCCCCTATATCTTTCTCCTATTATCAATTAAATATCTATTTTTTCCCAGGCTACTACACCCATCATCTTCACTGCTGCAGTTCTATAACACATTACTGTCTTGAATATTTCTATAAGTCTACGTTCACATTAGCGTTCGGCGCCGCAGCTTCGCCGGATGCGTCATGCGCCCCTATATTTAACATGGGGGAGCATGGACATGCGTTGTGCTGCGTTTTGCGATGCATGCGGTTTTTTGGCCATAAAGTGTTAGGCGCAGAGAACGCAGCAAGTTGCATTTTTTTTGCGTCCAACTTTCGGCGAAAAACGACACATGCATCGCAAAACGCAGCGTTTTAGCGTGCGTTTTGTTGCGTTTTTGTTTGCGTTGTGCGTTGCGTCGCCGACGCAGCGGTGCACAACGCAAATGTGAATGTAGCCTAACATAGCACTCTAAAATCCCGGCTGCTTCCCCAGCCAAAGCCTTCATACAGGCTAAGATAGCTCCTTCTGAATGACTTTGAGATATATATATATATATATATATATATATATATATATATATATATATATATATATATATATATATATATATATATATATACTGTATATATAAAAAGAGGAACAGCACCAGAAAAAATACCTTAAAGCGTGCACCCTTCCCTGCCCAGCGTTCCAATGGCCTTTCAGACAGTAAACAAAAAGGGAAACAGAACAAAAAGATGTAAAGAAGAGGACTTTAATGCCCTGTGGTGTGTTTACTATATATGTGTGTATATATATATATATACATATATATATATATATATATATATATATATATATATATATATATCATACAGTACAGACCAACAGTTTGGACACACCTTCTCATTTAAATATTTTTCTGTATTTTCATGACTATGAAAATTGTGCATTCACACTGAAGGCATCAAAACTATGAATTAACACATGTGGAATTTTATACTTAACAAAAAAGTGTGAAACATCTGAAATTATGTCTTAGATTCTAGGTTCTTCAAAGTAGTCACCTTTTGCTTTGATGACTGCTTTGCACACTCTTGGCATTCTCTTGATGAGCCTCAAGAGGTAGTCACCGGGAATGGTCTTCCAACAATCTTGAAGGAGTTCCCAGAGATGCTTAGCACTTGTTGGCCCTTCTGCCTTCACTCTGTGGTCCAGCTCACCCCAAACCATCTCGATTAGGTTCAGGTCTGGTGACTGTGGAGGCCAAGTCATCTGGCGTAGCACTCCATCTCTCTCCTTCTTGGTCAAATAGCCCTTACACAGCCTGGAGGTGTGTTTGGGGTCATTGTCCAGTTGAAAAATAAATGATGGTCCAACTAAACGCAAACCAAATGGAATAGCATGCCGCTGCAAGATGCTGTGGTAGCCATGCTGGTTCAGTATGCCTTCAATTTTGAATAAATCCCCAACAGTCACAAGCAAAGCACCCCCACACCATCACACCTCCTCCACCATGCTTCAGGCGTGTAGAGTCCATCCGTTCATCTTTTCTGCATTGCACAAAGACACGGTGGTTGGAACCAAAGATCTCAAATTTGGACTCATCAGACCAAAGCACAGATTTCCACTGGTTTAATGTCCATTCCTTGTGTTCTTTAGCCCAAACAAGTCTCTTCTGCTTGTTACCTGTCCTTAGCAGTGGTTTCCTAGCAGCTATTTTACCATGAAGGCCTGCTGCACAAAGTCTCCTCTTAACAGTTGTTGTAGAGATGTGTCTGCTGCTAGAACTCTGTGGGGCATTGACCTGGTCTCTAATCTGAGCTGCTGTTAACCTGTGATTTCTGAGGCTGGTGACTCGGTTAAACTTATCCTCAGAAGCAGAGGTGACTCTTGGTCTTCCTTTCCTGGGGCAGTCCTCATGTGAGCCAGTTTCTTTGTAGCACTTGATGTGGTTTATGCCACTGCACTTGGGGAAACTTTCAAAGTTTTCCCAATTTTTTGGACTGATTGACCTTCATTTCTTAAAGTAATAATGGCCACTCGTTTTTCTTTACTTAGCTGCTTTTTTCTTGCCATAATACAAATTCTAACAGTCTATTCATTAGGACTATCAGCAGTATATCCACCAGACTTCTGCACTACACAACTGATGGTCCCAACACCATTTATAAGGCAAGAAATCCCACTTATTAAACCTAACAGGGCACACCTGTGAAGTGAAAGCCATGCCCGGTGACTACCTCTTGAAGCTCATCAAGAGAATGCCAATAGTGTGCAAAGCAGTCATCAAAGAAAAAGGTGGCTACTTTGAAGAACCTAGAATATAAGACATAATTTCATAAATAGAGACGAAAAGCTGAACCGCACAGCCCTTGTCACTAAGAGCTACCACAGTCCATCAGTGGTGTGACCGGAGAGCCTGACATCCAGATGGAGGTGCTCGCATGAAAAACAACAATGCAGCAGATAAGAACTAGAAAAAATGCGGCAGCACTCACCAGCTTCGGTGTGGTCTGAGTCCTTTATTGAGACATGTGATACATCACCATTATCTTCACGGCACGGGGGAGTGTGAAAGGAAAGGAGGTGAGCAGGGATCAACGACGGCCGTTTCGCGCCAACAACAGTACTTCTACAGGTCATTTTTTCTAGTTCTTATCTAAGACATAATTTCAGTTGTTTCACACTTTTCTGTTAAGTATATAATTCCACATGTGTTAATTCATAGTTTTGATGCCTTCAGTGTGAATGTATAATTTTCATGAAAATACAGAAAAATATTTAAATGAGAAGGTGTGTCCAAACTTTTGGTCTGTACTGTATATATTCAGAAATCAAGAAAGGGCATTCCTACAGTGTGTTAGTTATAGGGATCACGCAATTAGTATAATCCTGTTCCAGATGCGTTATTGAAGGGAATCTGTCATTTGATTCATGATGCATGAATCAAAGCTTGCCTTTGTAATTGCAGAAAGGTATGTTTTTCTCTGAAACACTCAAGCATTTCAGAGAGAGAATAGTGTGAAATGCTGGCTAGGGATTACAGGAATAAATGAGATTATTCCAGAGCTAACCCTGTCAAGCTTCTCATTGCCTCACTCTACTTGATTGACAACTCTTTCTCATGTGTGTACATCAGAAGGGACCTGTCAGTCACTAGAACAGTGTGGGAAAAGCTTGTGAAGGTCTATAGAGATAGATAAGACTAGTCTGCTGCTGCTCTTAGCCATCTTCTCTTGCAGCGCTCTAGTTCAGAGGTGGGCTAAATGAGGCCTGCGGGCCACATCTTGCTCTCTGGCTGTTCCATTCGGCCTGAGGATGAAGCAGCTGAAGGACTGAAAACACCTGGCTCTACCCCATCCAGTGCCACAGACCGTTTCGGTTTCCCAATATGACAGCTATCCGCCTCCTCCTGCTCCTTCTTCCACCAATCATTGTGTGAGACAGCAGACGCAATTACGTCATTATATCATGTCTGGTGTTGACGTCATTATATCATGTCTGGTGTGTGGAGTGTCAATGCATCAGAGACAAGAGCAGAGAGGCTCTGTGGGAGCTCATACTGTATCTAGAGGGCTGTGGGTGCTCATATTGTATGTGAGGATTATGTGGGCGTATCATACTGTATATAGGGATTGCGTGGGGCCTCATAATCAGGAGTGCCCCAAAAAAATAAGCAAAAATAAATAATTGCTAGAGTAACAGAAGAACATATCTCACAACTTCCCAGCCTTTACATAGTAATTTTCTTCTTGTTGAAGTCCTAAATTTCTCCTTCATTACCCCCATAAAGTATGATGCAAACAAAAGTGCCCCAAAAAAACAGTATGATGCCCCGTGGTGAATTTCTTCACATTAGACTCCATATGAAGAGTATAATGACCCTACTGTACCCTACCTCAACTCGCAAGGCACAATATGTTGACCCCAACACAGTATAACCCCCCAACTGTGACCCCCACACAGCAATCCATGCATTATAATAGCCTATACACAGTATGATAGACCCTACACAAACCTTCATGCTGTATAATTGCTTGCATACAATATAATGATCCCCACATAGCCCTTCATATATTATAATGGCCCCCATAATATCCTATATAGTAAAATGGGCCCCATATAGTCCTCCATATAATATTATTTGCCTCCCATACTCCTCCATATACTGTAATGCACTCCTCATGGTCCTCCAAAGAATATAATGCACTCCCCCTGGTCATCCATAGAATATAATGCACCTCCCATGTTCCTCCATAGAATATAGTGCACTGTGCATGGACTTCCATACAATACAATGCACTCCCCATGGTCCTCCTTATAATATAATGCACTTCCCATGATCCACTGTAAAACAGGAACTTGGATGCAGTGACACAGAGGCGCGGAGCAGGGGTTAAGTATTGTTTACTTAATAAACAGTAATGAACTCCTGATTGGGAGATAACAGAGAGGGGGAAACAGGTTAAACAGTGTAATGATTATTTAACTTAACAGTCTTTTGTAGCAGATTCAACTTATCCTCACTCCGCTGTCCATTACTCACTTGCAGTCTGATGGGTGATGATGAAATGCCAGCAGAGGCTGGTGCTGTGTCTTCAGGCTTCCCCGCCCCAACACACGGTCTCGCTTCTGGCAGCAGTGGGCGGTCACCAGTTTTGCCCGCTGAGCCACTACTCCATTAAAATGCAGAGCCAAAGCGTGAAGCTCTGCACAAATCTCTACTCGGCGTGTGCTCCCCTGCACACCTGTCGATACCTGAATGCCCGCACCACAATGTTTCACTTGGCGCTGATCTCTCGGTACACCCGCTGGTACCTGGATGCCCGCACTGCGATGATTCACTCAGCGCCCGTCTCTCTGTGCACCCACTGGTACCCGGAAGTCCCCACTGAGCCCATCCTGGGTCTCTGTTCTGCGGTCTAACTCCCTCCACCGCACACAGCAGGTCTCTTCCACCCAGCGGGAACTCTCTCACTCTTCCCCTTGCTTACCACGCCCTTTCTCTGCAGGTCATGGGTTCTTTCCATCTCCCATTTCCTTCCTCCCTTCAACACTGGATGAAGCCTCGGCAGTTCCGGACCCAGTGTCTCATAAATACCCACAGCCCGGTCTTCTTCCTTACACCACCATAGAATGTAATGCAGCCCAATGGTCCTCCATACAATAAAATGCACTCCCCATGTAAACCCGTACAATATAAATCTCGCCCATGGTCCTCCATACAATATAATGCACTCTCCATGGTCCTCCATACAATACAATGCACCCCCCATGGTCCACTGCTCATACTGTACATGTAGGCTTTATGGGCTCATCCTGTATATGGCGGTGTCAACATACTTAAATATGCTCAATATTAAGTGATATCATCATTAAAAATTCTAATTGTAATTAATACGTTAATATTAATATGCCCTCCACAACAGTCACGGTCTCTCATGAGACCACTCTGGAAAATTAATTGCCCACCCTTGTTCTAGTTGGTTGACACATCTCTCCTAATGTGCACACATGGGATAAACCTGTCAATCAACTGGGACGGGGAGAAGCCAGCAAGCTAGCAATCACTCTGGAATATAGGCATGGTTGTTACATTTCAGCCCAGAAGCTTATATCTGCATGAAGTCTGTATGAAGTCACTAATAAGCATACTCGAGCAATACAAAGGAAGATTTGCGGCAAAGTCATTCCCCTTGTAAAGTCATCTTTGTCGGACCCCTCATAACTATTTATTAAACATTTGTCTGCTTTCTCCTTTAATCCTTGACTTTAGAACAAATCATGTTTGCTCTGTATTTTTTCCACTTTCTTCTTGCTGTTATTTGTAGCTCAGATGTTTTTTTCTTCTTACTTAAGTCAAGAAATCTAATTTTCTCTCCTGTTTTCTCGTTCTATAAATTTTCATGGTCTAACCAAAGCCGGTGACATTTTGCAGAATTCTGAATCAGGAGCGCTGTTATGTACATTCATGCCACGCTCTTTGTGTGCTATTGGTATCTCAGTTTATTTTTTATGTTGCTTTGTTTTAAGAAGAAAAAAATAATTTTCCTTTTCATTGCATAAAAATCTATTTGAGCGAAAGTTAAATCCCTGTTTTTAGTTTGATATTTTTTTTTCATCCATAAAATGTCATTGGATTCACACACTTCACACAACTGCAACTAATTCAGAATGACAGTGCCACAACTCCAGTCTGCATGCTGGCAGACCCCAATTGTCATTCATAATTGTGCCACACACCCTTTATGTCAGTGTGAAGAGCTCCTGCTTCATCTTCTGGGGAGGGAGATGGAATATAATTAAAGAGACAGTTGCTATTTCATCATGTAAAGACAATCTTCAAATTTTGTATGTTCCTTTAAAATATTTTGGAAAGTATTATTATTGCTTTATAATTATTCTATATTAACTTGCATAATCTAAGTCATGGGTAAAAAAAATATCTATAGATAGAAAGAAAGTTAAAAATGACCCAAAGCTAGATTTAGAAAAATCATAGAATCATAGAATGTTAGAGTTGGAAGGGACCTCCTGGGTCATCTGGTCCCACCCCTGCTCAAAGCAGGATTCACTAAATCATCCCAGACAGATGTCTGTCCAGCCTCTGTTTGAAGACTTCCATGGAAGAAGAACTCACCACCTCTTGTGGCAGCCTGTTCCACTCATTGATCATCCTGTCAAAAAGTTTTTTCTAATATCTAATCTGTGTCTCCTCCCATTCAATTTCATCCCATTGCTTCTAGTCTTTCCTTGTGCAAATGAGAATAAAGATGATCCTTCTACCATGTCACAGCCCTTGAGATATTTGTAGACAGTTATTAAGTCTCATCTCAGTCTTCTTTTTTGCAAGCTAAGCATTCCCAAATCCTGTAAACGTTCCTCATAGGACATGGTTTGCAAACCGGTCACCATTCTGGTTGCTCTTCTCTGAACTTGCTCCAGTTTGATGTTTTTTTCTAAATGTGGTGCCCAAAACTGGACACAGCATTCCAGATGAAGTCTGACCAAAGAGGAGTAGAGGGTAATACTGACTTTGCGTGATCTAGACTGTATGCTCCTGTTGATGCATCCCAGAATTGCATTTGCCTTTTTATGCAGCTGCATCACACTGTTGACTCATGTTCAGTTTATGATCTATTAGTATACCCAAGTCTTTTTCACATGTGCTATTGCTTAGCCCTATTCCTCCCATTCTGTATATGCTTTTTTCATTTTTATTGCCCAGATGTAGTACTTTGCATTTTTCCTTGTTAAAAACCATTCTGTTAGTTGCTGCCCACTGCTCTAGTTTATTTATATATTTTTAAATCCTCTCTCTTCTTCAGTATTCGCTATCCCTCCTAGCTTTGTGTCATCAGCAAGTTTAATTAGTGTACCCTCAATTCCTTCATCTAAATCATTGATAAAGATGTTAAACAATAAAGGGCCCAGGACAGAACCCTGTGGTACCTCACTTGAGACATTCTTCCAACTGGATGTGCAGCCATTGATGACCACCCTTTGGGTCCGATCACTAAGCCAGTTATGAATCCAACGAACAGTTGCCTTGTCCATTCCATACTTTGTCATTTTTTCAATAAGGATGGTGTGAGATACTTTGTTAAATGCTTTGCTGAAGTCAAGATATACTATATCTACAGCATTTCCCTGATCCACCCAGTCAGTGATTCTGTCATAGAAGGAAATTAAGCTAGTCTGACATGACTTATTAGTTACAAACCCATGCTGACTATGGTTAATCACTTCATTCTTATCCAGGTACTTACATACATGTTGTTTAATAATTTGTTCAAAGATCTTTCCTGGTATAGAGGCCAGACTCATCGGCCTATAGTTCCCTGGATCTACCTTCTTCCCTTTTTTGAAGATAGGAACAACATTTGCTCTTCTCCAATCTTCTGGGACTTCTCCTGTTCTCCAAGAATTTTCAAAGATTATGGAGAGTGGTTAAAAAATTTCTTTTGCTATCTCCTTCAGTAGTCTGGGGTGTACTTCATCTGGACCTGGAGACTTCAATTCATTTATGTTAGCTAAGTGTTTTCTCACTATCTTTCTGTTTATAGATATCCTGGATTCTTCTATTCCTTTAATAGGACAATGAAGATCAGTTGATGTTACATTTCCTTTCTGAGAGAAAACAGATGCAAAATAGGAATTTAAAAGTTTGGCCTTTTCAGCATCCTTTCTTACCATTTCATAATTTTCATCCCGCAAAAATCCTATAGCATCTTTGAATTTTCTTTTACTTTTGACATATCCCCCAAATCCTTTTTATTGCTTTTGATGTCTCTTGCATACCTTAATTCATTGTCAGCTTTAGTTAATCTGATTTGTGCCCTGCAGGTTCTGCAGACAGCATTATATTCTTCTTTAGATATGCCTCCCTCTTTCCATTTTGATAAACATTTCTATCTTCCTTTTTAGCATGTGTTTAAGTTCTGTGTTCATCCATCCTGGTTTCCTTAATTGCTTCGTAGTCTTCCTCCTTTTGGAATTGTTAACCCATTACTTGCCAAATTAAAATTTTTACAAGTACGGATTTTTCAGAAAAGGGCGTCCCAATATTCTTTTAAAAATTACAATGACATGATTTCCTATTTTGAAAACATTCATTTTACAAACACAACACAAAAAATTGGACCTAATTATAAAAATTATAAAATCTTAGTTGCTAGAAGCTAAAGATTAGGCGTCCCAAATAAAGGACATTGGTAGATAATGGGTTAACGATTGTGCTTTGAGAATCTCATTTTTCAAGATTTCCCATCCTTCCTGGACATATTTGTCGTTAAGAATATCTAGCCATTGGATCCCTCCGATTCTCATTCTGAGTCCCTTAAAATCTGCTTTTCTGAAATCTAGCCTTGAAGTCTGAGTCTTCACAGGTCTTCCTCCTCTAGTTATCCAAAATTCTAAAATAGCATGGTCACTACCTCCTAGGGTCCCAGCCACTCTTACCTCCTCAACTATTTCCTCCCTGTTTATAAGGATTAGATCCAAGGTAGCAGATCTATTTGTTTTCTCCCCTACCTTTTGTAAGATAAAGTTGTCAGCAAGAGAGGGTAAGAATTTGCTTGACCTGTTAGTTTTTCCTGAGAGAGATTCCCAACAAATGGCTGGATAGTTGAAATCTCCCATGACCACTATGTCATATTTTTGGGAGAACTTGGTCATTTGATGCATAAAGAGTTCATCCATATCTTCAGCTTGCACAGGCGGCCTGTAGTAAATGCCTACAATGGTGTCCTTTCCGTTGTTCACAGAACCTTGTTTTGCAGAACCCCGTTCGAGCAACCAGGTGAGTAATCGGTGACTGCTCGACAGGAGGCCTTGGAATTACTTCTTACCTGCTGTCATCTTCAGCTTTTTTTTTAGCTTGGATTGCTCACCATTGCAGCGTGATGCACAATCAATGTTATACTAACCACAACAAAAGCCAGGGACTACTGCATGTTCTGTAATTGGTGATTCATTGGGCTTCTATCTAGCAGCTAAGTATTCCATAATTGTTGGACCATGGCCCTGAATGTTGCCACTTATCTGCCATAATCCTCAGCTCTTCTTTTCATTAGCTAGACTGGCACAAAATTGTTTGTGCCTCATGTCATGGTGATGATGGTGCACCTGCCCATCTCTACCATGGAGTGATTATAGGGAGGGAACAAGCCTGGGTCTCTACCACCTTGGGGACCTTTACGACAAATGATCCCTGCCCAAACCAATTCTTATGATCTAGTATTTAAAATCACAGACAACTGATTTTTCACCAGTTCCATTGTGTTGTGCACTAATTGTAACTTGGGCTCCAACACAAGGATCTTACATTCAGAGATAAAAGATATTACCGTATATCGGAAGCTCACAAGTTGGATTCCTAAAAAAATTTAAAACTGCTGGGTCCTAATACAAAATCTACTAGAGTGGCTGCAAATTATCACTTGTCTTTTTTATTATTGGTCTTCTCACATGGGCAAAAGGGACCTTTTTGGCACCCTCAGACTCCAGGCCTGGGTACAACAACAACATTTGCACAAAAAGTAGGTAGGAATAGTAGTTACTAGGGATGAGCGGAGCTGTGGAAGTTTGAGTTCTGGTACCCGACCTGAACTTTATTCCAAGTTTGGTTTTGGTATCAGAACTGTACCTAAACTTGAACCAGAATCCAAACTTCATTAAAAAAATGGGGGCCCAGACTTTTTAAAAGTTAAATTTTGTCTTTCACTGTAACTCTGCAATAGATATTCCCCAGGAACCCTGAAAATTTCAACGGACTTCCAGGGAAAGTCCAAGTTCAGCGTTTAACACTGGACAGTAACTATCCGGTACGAACGCTGAACTTTAAAATTCGGGACCGATAATTCGTAGAAGTTACTATTTTATTGGGTAGTATGCACATTACTTATCTCTAGGACTCCCATCTGACTGTGAAGTCTGCCTACCATAGAAGACTGCCAGGCATGAGTTTGCTTCTCCACATTGAGGGAGCTGCTTGCTCAGTCAGTTGTGGTAATCTCATTGACATCAGTAGGGTTATGTGTGTGCAATCAACTTGCAAAAACAGAGTCATTTGAGATCTGTGTTTGACATTTTACCCAGTTACCGTCAACAATGCTAATTGGCCCTGACAGTGATTGGCTATAACACAAGGAAAACAATTTGTATATATATTCCTCATTGTTGTTGGTGCCATATTTGCCACTTATGGTGCATTAACACTCTATCATACTCTCCTCTACAAATATTAGGTCTAGAAACATATGGGATTCAATAGAGCATACAACATATTTTTCATATTTTTGGTAACTTTCATATTGAGAATTTCTATGGGATGCGTAAAGGGAACCTGCCGGCTGATTTATACTGAGTAAAGCACAGGCAACAAGAATCATAACCTGGCCACACAATTGCCTCCAGGTGTATCCTTTTCTGAAATGCTCTAGTGTTTCCTAGAAAATATAGTTTGAAGATTCGACCCTTGCTGGATGTACACACATAGGCGAGACCTACAAATCACCTACAGTGTTGTGGGGAGTCTCTACAAACTATATCTTCTCTGAAACACTGGCTGGCAGGTTTCAGAGGAAAACATGCCTGCTGCAATCAAACTAAGCTCCGATCCATGCCGCATGAAGTGTGGGCAGCATAAATCAGCTGACTAGTTCTCTTTAATATTTTTTAAAGACCGCTCACCTGATAGCAGGACTGCCCAGATTGTACAATTATATTAGAGGAAACACTTTCTGGGACCAACAGTATATTATTGAGGGTTATAAGATTTATATTTTCCAACAATGATATGTAAAAAAAATGGGTGAGTATTATGCAAAGTTAAAAAATGCATTCAAGGGCATTTGATAATCACAAATGATACATTCTTTATGTTTGATCCATTTAGTAAAATCTGAAAGAGGTTAAGAGAGAAAGGAAATTCCTATTTGTTCCCAAAAGGATCATTAATGGATAGTCTTGCCCAGGTCAGTTTACCTTGATGAAACTTTAAAGGGAACCTGTCACCCCCAAAATCGAGGGTGAGCTAAGCCCACCGGCATCAGGGGCTTATCTACAGCATTCTGGAATGCTGTAGATAAGCCCCCGATGTAACCTGAATGATAAGAAAAAGAGGTTAGATTATACTCACCTGGGCAGGCGGTCCGATCCGGTGGGTGTCGTGGTCCGGTCCGGGGCCTCCCATCTTCATCAGATGACGTCCTCTTCTGGTCTTCACGCTGCGGTTGCGGTGCAGGCATACTTTGTCTGTCCTGTTGAGGGCAGAGCAAAGTACTGCAGTTCGCAGGCACGGGGAAAGGTCAGAGAGGCCAGGCGCCTGCGCACTGCAGTACTTTGCTCTACCCTCAACAGGACAAAGTATGCCTGCACCGCAACCGCAGCGTGAAGACCAGAAGAGGACGTCATCTGATGAAGATGGGAGGCGCCGGACTGGACCCCGCCACCCATCGGACTGGACCGGGACCGCCCCTGGGTGAGTATAATCTAACCTCTTTTTCTCATCTTTTAGGATACATCGGGGGCTTATCCACAGCATTACAGAATGCTGTAGATAAGCCCCTGATGCTGGTGGGCTTAGCTCACCCTCGATTTTGGGGGTGACAGGTTCCCTTTAAGGTAACCTTGTTAAATACACTGTTCAGTAGTACCATAATTCTTTTTCTTTTTTCTCTGACCTGCTAGTGTATCTACTTCTTGCCAATTAATGAATGAATAACCTATGGTTGAAAACACCTCATTTCTATACCATCCACAACCCACTCATTCCTCATACCTGTCATTCATCCATTCCTGCATATGACATTATCTCCCACTTAGTATTTGTCAGTCAAGAATAGCTCCCTCCATTTATAAGTCCAACTGATAAATGGCATCAGAAATTAAATACCTATTTAACTTGTTCGTATACAGATCACTCCTGACAGATTTATTATAAGGATATTGCATTCATAAATAAAAGGTGTTCCAGAAAACTGGAAGCTCAGGGGTTATACGTTGTTAATTTATGGATTCTATAGAAAAGGCATGGACAATTGTCAGTTTGCCGAACCGAAAAATAATACACATCCCATACGGCAGTAATGTAGTAGAGCTGTATGTACAGTCATCGCCGAAAGTGTTGGAACATTTGAAATTGTTCCAGAAAAATAAAGTATTTCTCCCAGAAAACTATTGCAATTGCAAATACTTTGTTACACACATTAGAAAAACACAAAAGAAAGAGGAGAAAAAAGCAAATTGGACAAAATTTCACACTACACTGCAAATATGGGCTGGACAAAATTGTTAGCCCCCCTCCCAAAATGTAGGAAAACAACTTTGTTTCAAGCATGTGATGCTCATTCAAATTCACCTTTGGCAAGTAACAGGTGTGGGCAATATCAAAATCACACCTGAAACCAGATAACAAGGCGAGACATTGACTCAATCTTTGCATTGTGTGTCTGTATGCGTGTGCCACACTAAGCATGGGAAACTGAAAAAGGAGAAGAGAGCTGTCTGAGTACTTGAGAACCAAAATTGTTAAAAAATATCACCAATCTCAAGGTTATCCAAAGAAAAAGGGAAGTAACAAAATAAGAATAAAATGTAAGAAATTTTATTGATGTCAATTAAAAGACAAAAAATATAAATAATGTTTAAATATATACAAAGCAAGGGAGATAAAGACAGGGCAGAGTGGACTCAAAGCAATTCATATACATTATGGAGTAAGTATAATCAACATCAGACTTAAGTGCAACAGCAGGCTCTGGATTATATAAAGCAGTTGCTGCAAAGTAAATGCAGCCAATGTCAGTAGAATGTATTAGTATAAGGCCATAGGAGTATGCATGTCAAAAAGTCCCAAAGTGACTAAAGAGTATATAAAATATAGCAAGAGGTGTGCTGGCTATAATAGCTAATTAGTTGCCAAGTGGATAATAATAAGGTGCCAGTGCTTTTGGGAGTTAATTTAAAGTCCCAGTATACTCATATAGGGGCCATATAAGAATTCATAAGTAAGACAATAACGCCATGTGAATACCTGCTGATGGAAGGATTGCCGTGAGGAGGATAACTGCTTATCAAGAAATTCCAAACTGATTCCATAAGATAAAGTGCATAGTGCTTGTTTTAGGGTCTATCACACGTCATATTAAACATATATAATTAACAGGGCAAAACATTGAGGCGTTTTGCCCTGTTAATTATATATGTTTAATATGACCTAAAACAAGCACTATGCACTTTATCTTATGGAATCAGTTTGCAATTTCTTGATAAGCAGTTACCTACGTATATTATAGGCGTCACATATAGCTTTGTGTTTTTGATAGTCTTTGACAGCTGAATCGATCCTATACCCTCTTGGGAACATGCCCATGGGAGGGCTGTAGGCCTGGATGGGCCACCCTGAACAAGAGGAACGTATATAGTGGGGCATTATATGTATTTATAGGAGCCCTTAGTCTATATGTGGTGTTCTACCTAATGGGTGGTAACTTATGGTGATATTGTTAGGATACATAGGGGTGTACTACCCAGTTGGGCGGCTGTATTGTGCACTAGTATCTTCATTTTTTTACTTATTTGTACCCTTTTACTGAATTGTTTCTAATAAAGTGTTTGAAAATTTTAAATTGGCATCTGCTTCCGTTTTTTCGGATTGGATTGTGTATTGTTGTGGGAAGCGCCACTACTTAAGCCTTGTTTTTGTGCATAGGTGTGCCTTACAAAAAAGGGAGCACCAGGGGAAAATGAGGGTAACGATTTAATCATCTCGTGGAACCAACACTGATCTGAGCAAGCCAGTAGATAGGTATTAACTTGCTTAGATCTGAATTGTATCTTACTTAAGGCTTAATTGTGCTGTGCTCCTCCCCCAATGTGTATTTCAGATATTAGGTTTATTTATTTCCTTGAGTAGCTTCACTGTATTTCACCAACGCTTTCAAGAAAATTAACACATATAATGGTTCTCTTAGTAAAAATCTAATTAGCGCATACAATAGTGTAAGGATCATAGCCGAAACACATGAAAAGAAGTACAACCCTTTGAAACTGGTACAGTAAGAACGGCATTGCTAATATTGTCATGCATGACTTGCCTAGCACTTCCAAACAAATTAGTAGATGCCACGAACGTGCGGTTTTAATATAAGTGTTTTAATTTTCTGTTTTAGATGCACCATAAATGAGCTTCACTCCATTATCTCGGCTGTAATATCAAACTGTTTTAAGACTTAGATGTACAAGTGTACTAAAGTTGACTACTACCAATATAAATACCCTGATTAAAGCCTATGATAATCTTGGCGTGTAAACCAACATTCAGTCAGTTCAATAAAACCAGTCCCCAGACGTGTCGAGTTCTACGAGAGGGTTCCTCAGTGCCAGACCTGAATCTCTATCGAAAGCTACATATTGAATTACAGCAGAGCAATATGCATTTCGCAAACAAGCTGGAATAAAAGCTTTCTACTCTATTAATGAAAAACGTTCCCTGACATGGGACCTATTAACAACAGCATACTATGCAAAGAAATTGCAAGAGAAAACCCATTGGGGCAGTGTGTGTTTGATACGGAGGACTCCGCAAAGACTTCATTGCAAACCTGGACAAGTGAGTGACACCTTATTATAGCAAATGGTGAACGCACTCTGTGTTTGAGTGATGTTCTCAATAATCAGATGTCATTCACGCGGGAAACCATTTCTTGCGCTCGTGTTTGGACTCATAGTTGTAAACCCTAGGGGAGACGTAAAAGTTCCTGCAACTATGATGAAAAGAAAAAGAAATCATGTTTTACATATCAATAGGCATTGTGATTTTAATTATAGACTAGTGACACCTTGAAAGTTTCCCATATTACTGAGAACATCATAAATGACACCGACTATAAAAAATATACGGTCTTCTGACACCGGGATTAATTTATTGTGATTATATTATGTAGTGGATTGTCAGGCTCTATTTTAGGGTCACGAAAAATTACTTAGTAATCGAAATGTCAAAATATAGACATTAAAACATGCAGGGAATATTCTACACAGAAGAAGGGAGTCTTGACCTTTTCCCCAAAAAAAAACTAGGACTGGTTTGACACATGTGGAAGAAAGTTATGATCAGGATCATTTTTTAAGTCACTTTTTGGTGAACGATTTTTTTTTTTTTGAGCCAATTAGTTTACGCCGCATTCATAAAAATGTTCATGCTGAACTTGGCACAAAATAAAAACACGAGTAATTGTTTGTAGAGTGAAAGGAACGCATACTGAGACTTCAGACAGAAGAAAAGATAAAATAGAAAGTTCAAGGAAAGTGGAAGTGATTTCATGATAACTCACATCCACTATGCATTTAAATACATGATAGAACTTTGTTTTTCTTCTATGCGGAACTGGAAAAAAACACATATGAAATCAAAATAGCATTTTTAAGTGCTGACTGCTGAATTGCTGCATTACTGTATTAAAAACATTTAAAATAAACACAAAAATTGGGAATTAGGGGAATTAACAGCCATCTATATTTTAATGGCTAAAAAGAGGAAGGCAGCAGCACTCTGTAGAGACCAATACACAAGCGATCATAAAATTAGTCATAATTACTGAGGAAACTGTAATAAAAAGTAAAAAAAAACCCTTTTTTTAAAAAAAAAAAAAAAAATTGCTTTAAAAAATGAACGTTCTTAGCGCATAAATTAGCCAATGCATGTGAGCCCATCAACCGCGACAAGGTGACACTTCTCTTATGGGTCATATCTAATAAATGCCTCTCTTGTGCTATAAAAGTCTACAGTGTGAATGGGCAACATGCCTCTCCTGGGTTACAAACTTGCACATAGAAGTAAGCTGGTTGGATCCAGAGTTGATTATAAACACCCTTGGGCTGATGGGTGGGGTGCAGAGTCAGAAAGAAGGAGCTAACAAACTTCAAGGGATAACTGCATAGATCAAAAACCTGACCTGCACCTCCATATAGTTGGAACAAGTTTGTAACCGAGGAGAGGCATGTTGCCCATTCACACTGTAGACTTTTATAGCACAAGAGAGGCATTTATTAGATGATAGGACCCATCAGAGAAGTGTTACTTTGTCGCGGTTGATGGGCTCACATGAATTGGCCAATTTATGCAATAAGAACCTTCATTTTTGTAAGTAATTTTTTTCTTTTTACTTTTTATTACAGTTTACTCAGCAATTATGACAGATTTTGTGTTTGCGTGTGTATTGGTCTCTACAGAGTGCTGCTGCGTTCCTCCTTTCTGCCAGTTATGTGTTCATTGCAGTAGGCACCTGTTCATACTATATGGAGGTGCAAGTCAGGTTTCTGTTCCTCTGTATTTTAATGTATCAAGAAAAAAAATATCATTAAGAGGCTGTACTGCAGTAAATCACAATCCGGTCAATTTGGTCACACTGACTCTACAGGTCCAGCACCTCCCTAACACTTGAATCAATGGATTTCTAGTCACAGACTGAGACTACGAGTCCTATTTTCTATGTTTTATGCACTGCAGTAGTACACCACAATCTACTTTAGACCTTTTTATTCTTCTGTGTAAAAATGAGCTGTGTGCCCTGATCTCCTATCCCTAACTGTAAAACCCTAAAATGGACACTGCTTTCCCTGCCCACATTTTCTATACTGCTTGTGATAACCCTTCCTAAATGGTTGTGCTGGACTATATGTGACAGCTGCAATGCAAGACATTATGGGTAAGGTAACACTTGATATCATCTAAGCCCGCTATCTCTTTAGCAACGTGCGAAATGAGGTTGCCACCGGTCTTTTTTTTCGATCCAGACAAATCAAATTGCAAACCAAGACCCGCAAAGTACAGGAAATTTGACTCAAAGTTGATTCACAAAGTATTGATTTGATCATCTCTAAACAGATAGGAACATTGATTAAGATTTGGTATGCCTCAAATAAGTTTTTAGTATTGCAGCATTTATTGTAGCTGCTGCTTTACAAAGCCTGATGATATTTGACATATGAAGGACGTCATTAATAGGATATTTCATTTTCTTTATATAATGTCAGGACCAACAGGGAATCCCAGGAGAGAGAAAATAGTGAACTGTTTTCTCAGTATTAATATGCAGATGAGGACGAAGAGCAAATCATCAAAGCATAGATGATGATTTGCGTAAATAGTTTTTCTTGAAAAGTTGGCAGCTGATGTAAAGGACTGACAGAGGGTGATTGGACAACCCAAGTGTATTTAAATTAGATTTATCTAAAATGCTTTTAATAAAGAAATTGCTTTTTTGATGATATATAACATGAACCGAAGAGTCTGAAATGTGCAGTTGGACAAGTTGATTCTTCTCCGCTCTTAATTTCTCACGCAGAAACCAAAATGATAAATTAGCAAAGGGCTCAAATTTTCCACTCTTTAAAAGAAATGGAAATGCAACAAAAGTTATCAGTCATAAACTATGGCTGATTGGACAATTTCCATAATTATAATGCAGTCAGCTGAATGCCAGAGGGATGAAGGCAGAAGAAACCTGACAGATGTTAAAAATACGATGTTGTTGATTGCAAACCACTTTTACATTCTTGCTATATTAATGTCTTTTGTTGAGAGATGATGATTAGTGATTGTGAGCTGGTCTTGAAAGAGTGCACATCATTTTCACATCTTACCATAACTTATGCCGTTACTGCTTACTATGATCACTACCTTGGTTAAAATAATGGCGATCAAGCCCAGTCATATTCCAATCATGGCATTTACTATTGGCGTTGCCTTGGTGGTTGTAAATTATCCCAAGCCAATAATACCCCTTTGAAATTAGCCTTTAAAATAGCCTATTTTGTTTTGAATATTTTGTTTTTACTTTTTTTTTATTTTTTAAAGGGTTGTTCTGGCACATAAAATGTATTTTTTAAATATCTATCCTTACACCCTAACCACTTTCGTACGTTGTTTTTTTACAGAAAAGCCTAAACTTTTCCCTCTTTATCTATTCCCTAAATGTTTTTTTTTTACTGTAATTCCTGTGGCGTTTCATTTGAGGAGTCTCAAACGTGACGTCACAGGAAGCTTGGGCTACACTCACTACCCACAACGTCCTGGAACAGGATGTCATCGGGAGGCAGCTATGCAGATGCTTACTACAGTGTCTTGCATCGCAACCCCTCTGAATATATCATGGATCCTGATAGATGAACGCTGTGTGAGAGATGAGTGCAGCGCTGGCTCTCTGCTTTTGTCTCCGCCACTGAATCTTCTAACTGTACAACAATATGGAATCAGGAGGTGGAGATTGAAGCAGTGAGTGACAAAAAAACAACCCCACTGCTTTAAGCACCGCCCTCAAAAGAATAGTCATCAGGGGCGACACTAATATCACTGCTATTATCACCTCCCCCTGCTGAAATTTTGCTTGAGGGCATTGCTAGTAACTGTTGTGCAGTGCTGGTGTCACTCACTGCATCTGTCGTTGCTCCCTGAAGATGTCTTCTTTCAGTTACAAGCTAAGGTAGCAGCAGAGATAAAATCAGAAAACCAGTGCCACACTTACTCCTCCCACAGTGTCAATCACTCAGGATTCAGGATGACTTTAGAGGTGGAAGTAATGCAAGAAATTAGTGAGTAACTGCAGCGCTACCCCAAAGTTAGATACTGGGGAGATGGACGCTGCAGGGTGTGAGTGCAGCCCCAGCCTCCTGTGACATCATGTTTATGACTTCTCTAAAAAAGAATGTCACACTAAGTACAACAAAAGAACACATTTACAAATTTGTTAGATAGGGAAAAATGTAGAGTATTGTGTAAAAAAGCAAATTACCAAAGTGTTAGGGATAGGGTTAGGGTGTAAGGATAGATATTTAGAAAATACATTTCTACCAGACCACACGTTTAAGGTGGAGCAGCAAATGGCTCAATATTCATTTATTTAAGCCAAAGATAATGCATAATATCATTAATCTCATCTTCCTAATATTATAAAAGTTTCACTTGTACCACCAAAACTGCTCTGCTCTGTCCAGGATTAGACTTCACAAGTCCTCTTAAGATCTCCTCTGAAATCAACAGCCAAGATTATAGCAGCAGATCCCTTAAGTCTTAGTGCCATGTTTGGCTGCAAAAAGTTATTGGTTATCCAAAGCATGCTTTATCATACTAGAATATGGAGATTTCTTAAAGGCTGATTACCTCGTGTACGCTTTGCTATAGTCCTTCAACTGTTCATGAAAATTTTTGCAGTGTGTCTAGGTTCATTAAAGAGGTCACTGACATAAGCGAATTCCATTGCCTTGAAGGGCTGTACTTTGTAGTTTGCAAAAATGTTTAAGCACAAGTATCTGGTAGCTGTCAAGTTACCATCCACATGAATGCCAGAGGCCAATGTTTTCCAGCAGAATATTAAACTGCAAATTGGCTTGCCAATCTATTAAACCCCACCTTGCAGGACTTAAAGAACCAGCAACTTACATTTTAGTGCCAAATGCTAGAGGATTTCTTCAGAGGTAATTGGTGAGACTAGGAGAGCAATATTAAGTAGGTGTCAGTAAGCGCAGAATGACTATCCAACCAAAGCAGAGGCGCCCTGTGCACCTTGCCATGGCTGAACAATTTCATACACCTACAATACTTTTGCATCAAACCCCTATCTTCACTCTTGATTTATATCTCTAGATTTACAAATGACAGTCGAGATAGATGGGACTGCTCAGCCATGACAAGGGTTCTTGGTTTGAACAGTCGTTATGATCTGACAGATTCCCTTTAATATAATTACTGATGATCACAGTATAATCCTGATTATTTTATTGAGTGATATTGCTTGATAAATTACTTCATGGTATTATTCAAGTTTAGTCATTCTTTCTCTTTTCTTCCTAGCATTGCATTCTTTACTTATTTATATCAGGCTTACCCTGACGCTAAGTGCACACGGGTGCATAAAAAAATAATATTGTAACCCTGAAAAAATGTATGATTTTCATCCATATGGTGGTCTGTATGCATCCATATGTCATTCATATGACATCCATACATGTGGCTTCTTTTCATTCATATCACATCCGATTTTGTAGACAATTTTTTTAATCACTTTATTCAAATTAAAGGGCCTATATGATCCCAATCCTATAAAAACATCCTCATTATGATCAGATGACTGGCCAAACTCCAACATATGGTCATTTTAACAAATAGGCCGGGGTCACACTTGCGAGAAACTCACGCGAGTCTGCAGGGACATGCTTATATCTGCCACTCACTGTGTATATAGTGATGACTGTTGCTGCCCTGGCTTGCCTATATGACTGAATACGGGCAGCTCCTAGTGAAGGTATAAAGTTCAATTCCTCCCGATAGCCATGCTTTCAGTCAGGCAGATGGACAAAACTGGAATGCTGTTAAACTGCACATTTACCCTATATCTTCAGGTGAAAGTATTTTATTCCCAAGTAATTTTAACCCCTTTATTGTTTGTAGTAATTTTGGACAGCAGTCATTACTGGGATTTCTTCTGCTGCACCTTAACTTTACAGAGGCATTACAGAATAAAATCATGCTGCAAGAAGGAAGAACAATCTCTGTTCCTCAGCTGGTCTTGGAGGAAAGGTGGGATAGGCCTTCCGCCATATCATCGCTATGATAAGTCTATCACAATTAGAGTTGAGCACATTCTTGAAAATTCGGTTCGGATTACGATCGGCAGCGGATATGCAATTTGCAATATTCGCCGAACACATACAAACGTCATTGGAGTCAATGGGAGAAGAAATGTCCGAATATGATCTTTAAACATAAATTCGGCATGAGTAGGATACCAATACAGCACGAATATAGCAAATTCAGATTCGAACAAATTCGCTCATCTCTAATCACAATATTCACAGTTCATCTAAACAGAAGTCAGAATGCGCTCTCCTACTGATCTCCACCTCGTCTCTATATAGTTTTTCTTTAGAGATACAGAGACATGATAGCATTGCTGGGTGAGCTAGCAACAACCTAAACAAAAATTCAACTGTAAAAAAGTAAACACACCTCATAATAAACTTCTATTTTATATTTAAAAAAAAAACATACCTAGGGTTCAGTGAACGCCTGGCGTTAGGTGCACAGTTAGACGTATACTGTAATTTGGGTTCTGGATAGGGTTAGGGGTATTGTATGGTTATTGGTAAAGTTAGGGTTTGGTCTAAAACATGTTTTAACACCATTATTAATATTTTGCTTACTTTTTGTCCCAACAGAGTTCTTCCTACACAAAATTATTTTTCATCCTTGTATTTAGACTTGTTGTTGGGAAATGCAACAATATTTTTTTTTCATTTTGTCGATCCTTGCTAATTGAATTGTAGAGTGTTTGAATTCATGGGGAATTGCAAATTTCAGGAAATGTGACTCAAATTTGACTCTCTGAAGATCGATTCACTCATCTCTAATGGGGAGTCCTATGTGCCCGGGTATGGGAATTATTTCTCATGTTACCCAAGGATCAATCTTTTGCAGTGTTTAGTCTCTGCCATTGGAAAACCTGGCAGATATCAAGTAGGAAATGCATCTCTCATCCACACATAAAACATCATTACCTGTGGTAAGAAAACTGGCCAACAAAATAAAAAATTCTCCAGCTGTCCTCCTTCTCCTCGAGATCATCTTTCTGGTAACTAGTGCACAACCGAAGGTAGTGTCTTGTTGCTGTCATAGGCGCCATCATCAGCCTAACCTTCTGCTTTCTGTACTCTTCCTCTTCTCCCTCCATTGTGTCATCTGTTAGTCTTTTCTGTGCCCAAGAAACAGGTCAGTTATCGATTTAGGTGGAAACTGAACTTCAACATGTCCAAATTCACTCTAATAGATGAAGAAGGAATAGCATCAGTGAAACATACTGTATAAATACATGAATAAGAATATATGTGGTCGCCTGGTGTATAAAATGAGAGATAAAATCTTGCGATCCCAATGTATTATTACTCCTCTATTAATCACTGGTGAAGCCACATCTAGAATACAGGATCCAGTTTTGGGCCCCACATTTTAAAAAGGATATTCAGAAGTTAGAATCAGTTCAAAGATGAGCAACTAGATTATTATACGGGATGAAAGGCCTCATATGAGGAGAGGTTGGAAACGTTGGGCTTGTTTAGCTTAGAAAAAAGTGTCAAAGGAGATCTCATTTACAGTATTGGTATAAATATATGTGTGATCAAATAAGTAAGGCAGCACTCTGTAGCGCCATAACTTGCAAATATGAAATATGAAAATTGAATTGCATTACTGCATTAACAATATGAAAAATTGAGAAAGTTTAGCTTATAAATTGGCCAATTCATGTGTACCTGGTAGCCTCGTTACCAGGACCTAACAATGCCAATCCTCGCTTAGAATAAAGTTTTCATCTGTATGGAAACCTGTGAATCCTCTCTTAGACTAAAATCTATATCTCTGTGGAGGGGTAGGGTCCTGCCTTGATTAAAAACGCCTGTAGCTTAGAGGCAGAGTGCTCAATCAGAAGGCTAAGGAATGCAAATTTCAAAAACTGACCATCACATCCAAATTTACATACTAAGGACCATGGGGCACTCATTATGGGTGGAAGAAAAGCCATTCTGGCAGCTAAATAGGAAAGGGTTCTTTACAGTTAGAGCAGTCAGACTGTGGAATGCCGACCACAAGAGGTAGTATAGCAGTCACTATGACAGCTTTTATACAAGGGCTGTATGATCTACTACTAAATTAACTATTTAGTGGCAAAATGAACTTGTGTAGAAAAGTTGAACTTGATGGACCTAGGACTTTTTTCAACCTATGTAACTTTGTAACTATGTCTAGACTTCAACCTAAAAAAACTTTGAAACGATATTTACGTCATAAAACCCGTGAGATATTTTCTGCACAATCTTGCAGAACACAATCTATAGCATTAGAATAGCTATGTTCAGAATTAATTCTTTTCACAGGTTTATACTTTCACCCCCAGCTGTAATCTATCTGTGTTTTATTTTATTTTGATATCAAGGATGCTGTTAGCACAAATGGACATTAGATTGTTAGCCTTTACCAGTGAGGATTTATGAACTCCGCTGGGTTATATTTGCTGGGCTCGGTTGGAATTCTGCTTGATACATAAAATCACTACAATTGAGGTGAGGTTGCTGAGTAAATTGGAATAGGATTTTCTATTACTGCTCTTCTAGTTCCTATTTTCTGTGTTGCTTTTGAAATTCCTTCTTATGGAGTTAGTTGAAAAATTCTGTGGGTCCTTTTTTAGCATAAAATTGGAGTGTGTGTATATATTGCAGTCCAATATATAAAAAACAAAATACTTTTGTAACTTTTACAAATCTTTAGAACAAAATATATCATACCATTTTGTGAATACAGCCCCTATGCAAAATATGGTATTCTCATATTTATGGGCATCAAAAATACTAGTTTGTCTAGTTAGTCTAATACATTTATGTGTTGTTCCATCCCTTTAAAGGGAACCTGTCACCTGTAACTAAAAGAGCCACCTTGTGCAGCACTAATGCTGCATTCTGACACGGTGGCTCTTTTAGTTTTTGTTCCTGCCACTGCTGAAATAATCGTTTATCAAATTTGTCCCTCATACCTTGAATTTGTCAGGGGGGCAGGTCTTTCTCCCCTAACACAGTCGCACCACAGCCATCAGTTACTTCCACATGTTTACAGGGCGCCGCCTCCTCAGCGTTACTGCGTTTTCCCGATGCCTGTGCTGCGATATTAGGCCTTGGGCATGTGCAGTTAGCGCTGCCCGTCCACTGACATCACTTGATGTCTTTCTTATTGCGCCTGCGTGGACGCGCGGCCCATCAGATATCGTCAGATTCCTATTAAGCTGCACAGTAGGAAAGAGGTGTAGGGAGATGAGGGAGAGCTGCAGATAAGTACATACTCATGATTCCCAGCCCCGCAGTGTGAATAAATCAGAAGAGACTGTGGGGCGGGATCTCGGGACGCATGTCCACGCAGGGGCAATAAGAAAGACATCAAGTGATGTCAGTGGACAGGCAGCGCTAACTGCGCATGCCCAAGGCCTAAGATCACAGTGCAGGCACCGGGAAAATGCAATAACGCTGAGGAGGCGGCACCCAGTAAACATGAGGAAGTAACTGATGGCTGTGGTGCATCTGTGTTGGGGGGAAAGACCTGCCCCCCTGACAAATTCAAGGTATGAGGGACAAATTTGATAAATGATTATTTCAGCAGTGGCAGGAACAAAAACTAAAAGAGCCACCTTGTCAGAATGCAGCGTTAGTGCTGCACATGGTGGCTCTTTTAGTTACAAACGCCGGGGGTGTGGGGGTGTGACAGGTTCCCTTTAACTTTCTTCCACAGATAATACCACTATAGAGAACCTAAACATTGCTGCAATACAGTGTGTGCATTACAATATTACTTTCATCAATTAAAACATGCAATCTGCGGATATAGTGTAAAGAACAGCTATCTATTCCTCCTAGATCACAAGCATAGTCATGAAAAAACTAAGCACAACTTCTATGAATAGAGATGAGTAGACTAGGAAAAATTCACATTTCCCTGCTTCTGTGGTTTTATCGGGAAACTCAATTCACAGAGAAGTTATTTTCCATGAATTTCATGTCCCCAGACCCCAGAACCTAATATGTACAAAAAATTTAAAAAAATCTTATACTCACCCTATGACTCACCTCTCCATCCCTCCGCTCCTCATCATGACCCGTTCGGTCGTCGCCTCATCTTCAAATCACTGCCACTCAACCTTTCATCTCCAATCCTCTCACGCTGGCCTGGGACCTCTGAATTTGATGACGGACTCTGTGCATGAACATACAAGGCCAGGACCTTTCAAATATTTGAGCAGAACACTCCAATACCCTCATCAAAGCCGAAAGTACCGGCCCAGTGTGAGAGGCCCGGGAATTTTAGCTTGAGACATGGTGATCTAAAGATGTGCTGATGACAGGACGGGTGAGGCAGAGGGCCCGGAAAAATTAGTATACATTTTTATTTTACTTTTTGATGGCCATTTACAGTTTAAAAAAATATCAGCCAGTAGACGTCAATTTTCTGTATCTGTGCAGAAACAAATTACCAAAAAATACATTTTGACAAATGCAGATTTTTTTTCTAATCTGAGTAGAATTAAATTTCACACAAATGTATTTTCTAATCTCTACCTTATGGATTTAAGCTTAGAATATAATAGAAACATCTGGTTCTTAAAAGGAATCTGGCAGCAGGTTTTTGCTTATGAAATCTGAGGATAGCACAAGGTATGGGCTGACACACAGATATCAGGGATGTGTCACTTATTAGGCCGGCGTCACACTCAGCATAAGACAATACGGTCCATTTTTTACGGCCGTAATACGGAGAAATGTTCCCAAAATAGTGATCCGTATGTCCTCCGTAGGCAGGGTGTGTCAGCGTATTTTGCGCATGGCATCCTCCGTATGTAATCCGTATGGCATCCGTACTGCGATATTTTCTCGCAGGCTTGCAAAACCGACATCTAATGGATTTATGTGCTCAAATGTCCGTTAAAACATATACTGTATACAGTATATATATATATATATATATGTCATTGAGACACATATATATATATTATGTATTTATATTTAATTCAGCGCGATATATGTGAAAAGCCGGTAATTCAATTGCTGGCTTTTCATTTCTCCTGCCTAAACCCGACAAGATATGAGACATGGCTTACATACAGTAAACCATCTCATATCCCCTTTTTTTTTGCATATTCCACACTACTAATGTTAGTAGTGTGTATGTGCAAAATTTGGGCGCTGTAGCTGCTAAAATAAAGGGTTAAATGGCGGAAAAAATTGGCGTGGGCTCCCGCGCAATTTTCTCCACCAGAGTGGTAAAGCCAGTGACTGAGGGCAGATATTAATAGCCTAGAGAGGGCCCATGGTTATTGGCCCCCCCTGGCTACAAACATCTGCCCCCAGCCACCCCAGAAAAGGCACATCTGGAAGATGCGCCTATTCTGGCACTTGGCCACTCTCTTCCCACTCCCGTGTAGCGGTGGGATATGGGGTAATGAAGGGTTAATGCCACCTTGCTATTGTAAGGTGACATTAAGCCAGATTAATAATGGAGAGGTGTCAATTATGTCACCTATCCATTATTAATCCAATTGTATGAAAGGGTTAAAAAACACACACACACACACACGTTATTAAAAAGTATTTTAATGAAATAAACAAACAGGTTGTTTTAGTATTTTATTGCTCTCTCAATCCATCCGGAAGACCCTCGCTTGGCAAAATAATAAACCAACAATATACATACCTTCGGATGAACTGTCAGGTCCCACGAAGTAAATCCATCTGAAGGGGTTAAATCATTTTACAGCCAGGAGCTGCGCTAAAGCACTCGCTCGTGGTTGTAAAAACCCCGGTTGCTGAAAGGAAAGCTGGGTGATCTGTACTTACATTGAGTCGCGGTGAGGCGCCTTCTGCTGGATGAACTCATATGAACTCGAGCGTGGGAACTTTTCCAAGGCTGCAGTTCATGAGAACATCCAGCAAAGGGCGCCTCACTGCAACTCAATGTAAGTACAGATCACCCAGCTTTCCTTTCAGCACCCGGGGTTTTTACAACCATGAGCAGTGCTTTAGCGCAGCTCCTGGCTGTAAAATGATTTAACCCCTTCAGATGGATTTACTTCGTGGGACCTGACAGTTCATCCGGAGGTATGTATATTGTTGGTTTATTATTTTGCCAAGCGAGGGTCTTCAGGATGGATTGAGAGAGCAATAAAATAATAAAACAACCTGTTTGTTTATTTCATTAAAATACTTTTTAATAACGTGTGTGAGTGTTTTTTAACCCTTTCAGACAATTGGATTAATAATGGATAGGTGTCATAATTGACGCCTCTCCATTATTAATCTGGCTTAATGTCACCTTACAATAGCAAGGTGGCATTAACCCTTCATTACCCCATATCCCACCGCTACACGGGAGTGGGAAGAGAGTGGCCAAGTGCCAGAATAGGCGCATCTTCCAGATGTGCCTTTTCTGGGGTGGCTGGGGGCAGATGTTTGTAGCCAGGGGGGGCCAATAACCATGGACGCTCTCTAGGCTATTAATATCTGACCTCAGTCACTGGCTTTACCGCTCTGGCGGAGAAAATTGCACTGGAGCCCACGCCAATTTTTTCCGCCATTTAACCCTTTATTTTAGCAGCTACAGCGCCCTAACATTAGTAGTGTGGAATATGCATAAAAAAGGGGATATGAGATGGTTTACTGTATGTAAACCATGTCTCATATCCTGTCGGGTTGGGGAAGGAGAAATGAAAAGCCTGCAATTGAATTACCGGCTTTTCACTAACCGCTGCGTATTTCTCGCAAGTCACACTGCTGGTCCATGTGGAAACCGTATTTTTCTCGCCACCATAGACTTTCATTGGCGTATTATTTGCGCAATACGCTGACAAACGCAGCATGCTGTGATTTTGTACGGCCGTAGAAAGCCATATAATACGGATCCGTAATATACGGCTGATAGGACCAGACCCATTGAGAATAATTGTGCCGTTTGTTTGGCGAGTTTTACGAACGTATTTTCTGCGCTCTTACGTCCGTAAAACTTGCTAGTGTGACGCCGGCCTTAGGCTGTGTACTGTTGATTCCATACAATGAATGTTTCATCACCAGGAGATTATCACTGCCTAGATTAGACCTCCTGCCAAATGGTCCAGTCATGCTCCTTCATATGATAGCAGTCAGGTGTTGCCAATCAAATGCACTTAATGAATTGTTCATTAACAAGTGTGGCAATCTTTATGAAAGCACAATTTTTGGAAATTTTGCTGGTGTAGAACATTTAGGTTTGTATTACAATTTGAAGAAGAAATGATTTTAGAGAAGCAATTGTTGATGCCCGTTAATCTGGGGAGGATTGCAAGGCCATTTCCAAACAATTTGGACTCTATCATTCTTTGTAGAACATTAAGATTACTGAAAACAATATTGAAAAGTTGAAAAAATTAAATGTTCAAGTTCATGACAGCACAATTAGAAAAAGCCTGTGCAAGTATGATTTCTTTTGGAAGGATAGCCAGTACAAAGCTTTGTTTCTCCTGGAACATGGCAGCATAGCTAAATTGCATTTGAATAAACCATAAGACTTCTGAAATAGTGACCAATGGAGAGACAAGGGCAAAGTGGAGACGTTTAGTCATAATCACCAAGGTTTCGTGAAAAACAAACAGCACAAACACCTCGCACAGGCAGTGGTGAATGGGTGATGCTTGTTTTACAGCCATAGGTCGTGGGCACCTTGCAGTGATTGAGTACTTCCCTATATACCAAATTATCCTAATCTTAAGTGTGAGATCCTCTATGTAAAGCCTAAAGCCTGGATGAAACTGGGTGATGGATAAGGACAATGATCTCCAGCACATTAAGATATTGCTATGGCTCTGAAAAAGTCCAGATGTAAACACAATTGAAATGTTTGCAATGGTATCTTAAGAGAATTGTGCATAAACAATGCCCACAAATCTCAATTAACTTAAATAACATTATAATGCAGAGTGGGGAAAAATCCCACCAGAATGATGGAGGAGACTGATAAAGTCATGCAGAAAATTATTAATTCAAGTATCTGCTGCTAAATGTAACCTAAAATGGTGTAATTTGCCATGAGTAGTTGTTAAAGGAGATATACAGGACTTCATAAAAAAACAAAAAATGAACCTAAGCACTAGCAGTCGAGTAGTTGCTACCTACCAGCCTGTCGTGTCCGGCATCATTCTTCCTCGGCATAGACCGCTCCTGCCAGCGATTCAGCTGCTTCTGCTGGCGTCACGTCGACAGAACAGAAAAGAAGCCTCCACTCTGTCGATGTGACATCAGCAGAGGTAGCTGAATCGCTGGCAGGAGCGGTCTATGACCGCTCTGTGCCGAAGACAAATGGTGCTTTGACACAACAGGCACGTTAGGTAGCAACTTGGGTACATTTTTGGTTTTTCACAAAGTCCTGGATATCCTCTTTAATTTGAGGTTGCATTTAGATAATGTAAAGACATTCTAAAGACAAGATATACATAAATATTAATTGTGTACTGATACATGGCTCTCAGGGATAATGTGTCCCCTTGTGAAAATGACATACCTGATATGACAGTGTAAGGAGACTTATAAGGCTTGCAATGTTCCTCTGGGAAATTAAATATGCAAATTGTCACTTCAGAGAGGATGAGGACTTGAATTGTAGTGCCACCTATTGGAAGTAGCAATCATAAACTGTAATATCAACCTTTTAGCGAATGTTGCAGCTTGACTTAGGATAAAGACCAAACCAGAATCTCAATTAGCAGACACGTGTTTCAGGGTGTTGCCCTCTCCTCACCGTAAAGCATGAAATTTAATTTGGCTGACAGATTTTATCCTTTGCACTGAGGGAGGGAAAACATCCCAAAACACGAGTCTGCAAAATGAGATTCTGGTTTGGCTTTTAGTCTAAGCCATGTGGCGCGGCTCGTTAACAGGTCGATATTGACTTAGGATTGCTACTTCCATTAGGTGGCACTATAGTTAAAGTCCTGTATGTCTCTTAAGAGACAATTTTCATACGGATATGTGCAAGACCAGCATTTTAAAAGGTTGTTTTTAGTTTTTCTCATAACTGTAAGTTGTCACATATATAAATACCAGGTTTATTAGTAGTAGATGGTATCCCAGGTGGTTCCGGGTGAATAAATTATTAATTTGCATATCCCTAGTGACCTAGAGAAATTAAGTGGTTAATTATAGCATCATGGTGGACTAGAAGACGTTGAAATCTAATTATTCATGTCCTGGTTATTTGCCATCTCTGTACTAATTTCACCATCCAGTAAGAAGTGGTAAGATATACAGTAGGTGAGCATTGAGAGACTAATAATATTAGAAGGTTTTTCTTTCTAATCTATGAGAGAAAAAATAACAAATACATAACATCTTGGATAACTCCTTTAAATTTTATGATGGCTTTTCTAAATAAGCTGTCATGTCTGTGTCACCTCTGTGAGCACATGACAAAAACACTATCTTTGATCATATATGATTTGTATCTCTATTTTTCTCTAGTTTTCAGTTCTTTCTGGGTGGGGAATGGAGATGACCTGCTATTATATCTCATGTACAAAGTACTCAGAGGATTCATGCACCACTGTCACTATGTAGCACATGTGCTGCAGCAGCAGCAGCCATCACATTTAAATAAATAGATAAAACACTTACTAGTATGTAGCAGCACTAACCTTTATCACTGTGCTCCATCTACTAAACTCATAGTCTAAAGACATCCATAGACAGCTCTCATCTGATGCCGCAGAGAGCTGACAGTCTATCTTGTCTTGAGCAGGATGAATTTTACCAATTTTTCAGAGTGAATGATGATTTCAGAAGGCAGGGGGGAAGGGAAGAAGTACTGTATCTCACCAGTAGAGACAGAATATATTTTTCAATAAGATATATTACAATGTTTCTTATATTGTATATATTTTTATATATACACTCGATTCGGCCACCCCGCTCATGCATAGCAAAACTCGTACACTCAATAGGCAGCCCTGGCTGACCAGCCTGAACAAAGAACTAAGACGGGCCGCCAGGATCGCTGAGCAGAGATGGAAGTGATCCCGCTTCACTGCATTGCATACAAGCAGTCCCTTGCCAGCTTCAAGTCCACTTCTCACTGCCGCAAAACAAACTTACTTCTCATCTCTCATATCCTCCCGCTCTCACAACCCTAAACAGCTTTTCAATACTCTCAATTCTCTACTCCATCCCCCCGCACCTCCTCCCTCCTCTCTCATTTCTGCTGAAGACTTTGCCTCTTTCTTTAAACAGAAGATTGATACGATCAGAGAAAGCTTCGACCCACAGCGCCCAATGTCCCTCTTAGCTGCTCAACCCTGTTCCCCCAAAACCAGCTTCTCCATCATGACAGACGATCAGCTCTCCGCCCTCCTGTCAAGATCACACCTCACCACTTGCACGCTTGACCTGCTACAGACCCACCTCATCCCTAACCTTGCCACGATCTTCATCCCAACCCTAACACACCTCTTCAACCTTTCACTCACAAAAGGTGTCTTCCCCTCATCCTACAAGCATGCCAAGATCACACCCATCCTCAAAAAGCACTCCCTCGACCCATCCTCTGTGTCTAGCTATCGCCCGATATCTCTTCTCCCTTACGCCTCCAAATTACTGGAACAACACGTCCATCTTAAACTGTCCTCCCACCACTCATCTTGCTCCCTCTTTGACCAGTTACAATCTGACTTCCAACCCATCACTCAACTGAAACTGCCCTAACTAAAGTCACCAATGACCTACTAACTGCCAAGAGCAAGCGACACTACTCTGTCCTCCTCCTAGACCTGTCTTCTGCCTTTGACACTGTGGACCACTCCCTTCTGCTACAGATCCTCTCATCTCTTGGCATCACAGATTTGGCCCTATCCTGGATCTCGTCATATCTGACATTCCAAACATTCAGTGTCTTCCTCCCCCACACCACCTCTTCACTTCGCCCCTTGTCTATCAGTGTTCCTCAAGGCTCTGTTCTAGGACCCCTACTCTTTTCCATCTACACCTTCGGCCTGGGACAGCTCATAGAATCCCATGGTTTGCAGTACCATCTCTGCGCCGATGACATGCAGATCTACCTATCCGGACCTGGCCTCACCGCCTTACTTACCAAAATCCCACAATGTTTGTCTGCTATCTCGGCCTTTTTTTCTGCTCTCTTTCTAAAACTGAACATGGACAAAACAGAATACATCATCTTTCCCCCATCTCACTCTACCCCTCCACCAGACCTATCCATCAATGTTAATGGCTGCTCACTTTCTCCAGTCCCACACGCCCACTGCCTCGGGGTGATCCTCGACTCTGCCCTCTCTTTCAAGCCCAATATCCCACCCCTTGCCTCCTCTTGCCATCTCAAACTCAAAAATATTTCATGGGTCCATGCATTCCTTGACCGCAACACCACAAAAACACTAATGCATGCCCTTATCATCTCCAGCCTTGACTACTGCAACCTCCTACTCTCTGGTCTCCCCTCTAGCACTCTGGCACCACTCCAATCCATCCTACACTCTGCTGCCCGACTAATCTACCTGTCTCCCCGCTATTCCCCAGCCTCTCCCCTATGCCAAGCCCTTTACTGGCTTCTTATCGCCCAGAGACTCCAGTTCAAAACCCTTACAATGACATACAAAGCCATCCACAACTTGTCTCCTCCATACATCTGTGACATGGTTTCCCGGTACTTACCTACACGCAACCTCCGATCCTCTCAGGACCTCCTTCTCTACTCCCCTCTCATCTCTTCTTCCCATAACCGCATCCAAGACTTCTCCCGTGTTTCCCCCATACTCTGGAACTCTCTACCCCAACACATCAGACTCTCGCCTACCATAGAAACCTTCAAAAAGAACCTGAAGAGTCACCTCTTCCGACAAGCCTACAGCCTGCAGTGATCCTCAACCTACTGAACTGCCGCACAACCTGCTCTACCCTCTCCTAGTGTATCATCACCCGTCCCCTGCAAACTGTGAGCCCTCGCGGGCAGGGTCCTCCCTCCTTATGTCCCTGTGTGCCTTGTTTTTTGCTCATGTTTAATGTATTTGTCTATATTTGCCCCGTATTTCACATGTAAAGCGCCATGGAATATATGGCGCTACAAAAATGTATAATAATAAATAATAATATTGATTTATGTAAAGTTTTTGTGTAACAACAGTTATCATATTGGTAAATACATGGCATAAAAAGGTGTGACCTGTACATGGAGATCATTTAGAAGCATATTGAATGACAGGATGAGATCAGAAGCAATGCAACACAAAAAGATGTATTTTATTGACTATTTAACTCACATTACACTATTTTAATCATTACAAAACTGTTTGCTAGCGACAGAATGAGGAATAATCACCAATGATGTGAAATCCAGTTGGAACATAGCAATCACATCTCTGCTTGAGTTTGCTAGGCTGAGAAGAAGACCACTGGGTGACAATGTACTGGATATCACATCAACACCTCCCAGATAATAACAGAAAACTGCATAATTCCATTCCACTTTAAGGATTTCTGATTGTTCCCATACCAGCTTTAGTAACACAATCCCTTGATCACAGGAGTTAGTGTTCAGCGTAACACATAGAAAGGGCTCTTTAAACCTCTTTCTTTTCAACCACATTTTGATGAGGGTTTAAAATGTAAATGAAAAGACAGAGCCGGGACATGAAACATCTTTAAACTTGCAACAAATCATTTTATATTGATAGAGTCCTGGGCTTTTTTCCAAGTACAGCTATTTGCCCTAATGCAGACTGATTTCAAGAGACTTAAAATAACTGTGATACTGTGTGACTGGCAGAAGCCGAGGAAAGAACTGCCAAAGTCAAATTGATTATTTTTTTCCTACTAGTGAAGGACTCAAAATGATATATACAAGGCTGGGATAGAAGGAAAATTTGTAGGAAGAGAGTTTACCCCCAGGTGCACGAGGCGCATATGAGGTTGGTGACAGAACAAAGCTGAGCACGCTGTCCTCTGTCTTCTATCATTGTGAATTTATGGTAGATGTTGAGAAAACATTCAGGTGACCAAACAAAAATGAAAATTGTGACAATCCATCAGGAAGCCTCCCTCCCTCCATGGGAGCTTTGTCTAGTAATATATTATCTTCTAATGACCTCACATCACAATATCTCATCTTGGCTAGATGTGTTCCTGCAGGGAACCGCTTTGTGTAGTATTTACGTTAGATCATTCTATTTCTTTACTCATAGATCTGGTGATTTGCTTTAAGGCTCCACTTCTTCTCACAGAAGAACGTACATCTCCAGAATTTGAAATTCGGTTTGCTCAATCTAAGTAAACAAGTAAATTATGATCTTTGTAACTCTTGGTCCATGGGTAATAAATAGAGATAATCAAATCAATTTGCAGGACTCTAATTAAGAGACCACGTCAAGCATTCTGTGCCTGCAGAGAGGAGACCTACTAAGTGCCACCTACATGTCGGAATCTCTGGCATTTCTTCTGATTTGTAAGCCTGGTGTAACGTCACTGTTGCAGCACATTTCAAAGTCATTCCAGACTTCTTCCTCAGGACACAAATCGTATAAGCAGACAATGGAAGGTGATCATAATTATACACATAGTTTAGGGAAAAAAAAATATGTGCCAAAAAGACACCTGACATATCAAGGATTTTTTATTTTGGCTTTTTTTCCCCCTCTTTCCTGATTGGAAGACCCGTGGGTCTGCAGTAGCTGTTTTCATGCATATTTGCATATTCATGGTTGTGTGTCACACAACCTTATCAGGTTAGCATAATTTTAATTGACATAATTGTTATTCTCAGATAAGACCTTATTTGCACTTTTTTTTACCCCTAGCTTCTACTTTATTGAATAGAAAAGGTGGCCAGCTTCTGTCACCTCACAGACTCTACAGGATGACAGCGGAAGAAACACAACTCCAGCTGGTGGAATACAGATCTGCTCCACTGCCCATCACTGAAATCATGAAGAAGTTTGGAGAACCCAGGTTAGTACTATCAGGTCACCTGGCCACATACCAAACTTACTGCTGCCTTCTCTCTATGGATGCGTGCCAAAATCGGGTTGCAACTGGTTGGGGTGGTTGGCCCTGGATGCCCCTGGAAGTCACAGAGTTTCTAATCCCCGGCAAGCCATCGGAAGGGTGAGACTCTGTCATTTACACAATCTTCGGTACTTGATGGGAATGTACTATGTGTTGTTGACTGTTGGTGATTCAATAAAGTATTACCGCAGTGTGTTACCTTCACTCTGTGCTGTCTGAGTACAACCCCTGGCAAAAATTATGTAATCACCGGCCTTGGAGGATGTTCATTCAGTTGTTTAATTTTGTAGAAAAAAGCAGATTACAGACATGGTACCAAACTAAAGTAATTTCAAACGGCAACTTTCTGGCTTTAAGAAACACTAAAAGAAATCAGGAACAAAAAGTGTGGTAGTCAGTAGTGGTTACTTTTTTTAACCAAGCATAGGGTAAAAATTATGGAGTCACTCAATTATGAGGGAAAAAATTATGGAATCATGAAAAACAAACAAACAAAAAAACACTCCAACACATCACTAGTATTTTTTTGCACCACTTCTGGCTTTTATAACAGCTTGCAGTCTCTGAGGCATGGACTTACTGAGTGTCAAACAGTACTCTTCATCAATCTGGCTCCAACTTTCTCTGATTGCTGTTGCCAGATCAGCTTTGAAGGTTGGAGCCTTGTCATGGACCATTTTCTTCAACGCCCACCAAAGATTTTCAATTGGATTGAGATCCGGACTATTTGCAGGCCATGACATTGACCTTATGTGTCTTTTTTCAAGGAATTTTTTCACAGTTTTTGCTCTATGGCAGGATGCATTATCATCTTGAAAAATGAGTTCATCATCCCCAAACATCCTTGCAATTGATGGGATAAGAAAAGTGTTCAAAACATCAACATAAACTTGCGCATTTATTGAAGATGTAATGACAGCCATCTCCCCAGTGCCTTTACCTGACATGCAGCCCCATATCATCAATGACTGTGGAAATTTGCATGTTCTCTTCAGGCAGTCCTCTTTATAAATCTGAGTGGAACGGCACCAAACAAAAGTTCCAGCATCATCACCTTGCCCAATGCAGATTCGTGATTCATCACTGAATATGACTTTCATCTAGTCATCCACAGTCCACGATTGCCTTTCCTTAGACCATTGTAACCTTGCTTTTTTCTTTTTATGTGTTAATGATGGCTTTCATTTAGCCTTTCTGTATGTAAATACCATTTTCTTTAGGCGGTTTCTTACAGTTTGGTCACAGACGTTGACTCCAGTTTTCACCCATTCGTTCCTCATTTGTTTTGTTGTGCATTTCCTGTTTTGGAGACACATTGCTTTAAGTTTCCAATCTTGACGCTGTGATGTCTTCCTTGGTCTACCAGTATGTTTGCTTTTAACAACCTTCCCATGTTGCTTGTATTCGGTCCAAATTTTAGCCACAGCTGACTGTGAACAACCAACATCTTTTGCAACTTTGCGTGATGATTTACCCTCTTTTAAGAGTTTGATAATCCTCTCCTTTGTTCCAATTTACATCTCTCGTGTTGGAGCCATGATTCATGCCAGTCCACTTGGTGCAACAGCTCTCCAAGGTGTGATAACTCCTTTTTAGATGCAGACTAACGATCAGATCTAATTTGATGCAGGTGTTAGCTTTGGGAATGAAAATTTACAGGGTGATTCCATAATTTTTTTCCTTATAATTGAGTGACTCCATAATTTTTACCCTATGCTTGGTTAAAAAAGTAACCATTACTGACTGCCACATTTCTTTTTCTTGATTTCTTTTAGTGTTTAGTGTTTTAGTGTTTCTTAAAGCCAGAAAGTTGCCATTTGAAATTACTTTAGTTTTGTGCCATGTCTGTGATCTGCTTTTTTTCTATAAAATTAAACAACTAAATGAACATTCTCCAAAGCCGGTGATTACATAATTTTTGCAAGGGGTTGTAGTATTCTGCCCAAGGGGAAGGAGAATGAGTGTTCAGTGGGATGAGCCCTAGCCCATACTATCTTTCTAAAGATAGCCAGTCCAGCGGACACGGCACCCACTGACCCTCATGTCTCCAAGTCCCCCATTGCTCTTTCAAGCCTTTTAATGCAAGCACAGCCTTACTAATAATAAGTGACCTCAACGTATATGGCTATAAGTAAACAAGTGTTAACAAGTGGTTCCTCACACACCAATCTTCACTGCTGTGGTGTCACATGATTTATAGCTTTCAATCTCTACCTTTATGGCTGTGTTGTCACATGTTCTCACTATCCAGTTTCACCATAAAATGGCTACTGCATTCATTTTTTCTTCCGCTATACAGCTATGATAGTCCCACCCAATTGACTATGCTATATCATGTGATGTGATAACCTTCAAAAAGAACCTGAAGACCCACCTCTTCCGACAAGCCTACAACCTGCAGTAACCACCAATCGACCAAACTGCTGCACGACCAGCTCTATCCTCACCTACTGTATCCTCACCCTTGTAGATTGTGAGCCCTCGCGGGCAGGGTCCTCTCTCCTCCTGTTCCAGTTGTGACTTGTATCGGTCAAGATTATTGTACTTGTTTTTATTATGTATACCCCTCCTCACATGTAAAGCGCCATGGAATAAATGGCGCTATAATAATAAATAATAATAATGTGATAGCGAAAAAGTCAGATGTGCCATTTAATTTTTCTGTCCTCCGATGTGATCGCACATCAGAGGACAGAGAAATAGGGTCCCCAATCCCCCCTGGTACCTCCCGATGCTCTTCAGAGTTCTTGCTTCCCCCCATGGGCGCTGCCATCTTTTTCCGGGATGAAAATGATCGGCTGGCCGGCAATAGTAAGATTTTTCCTATTGGTTCATTTTGGTCACTGTGATAGACCCTATCACAGTGATCAAGATAAAAAAAATAGTAAATAACCCCCCCTTTATCACCCCCTTAGTTAGGAAAAAATAATAAAATAAAGAAAATGTATTTATTTCTGTTTTCCAATTAGGGTTAGATTTGGGCTAAAGTTAGGGTTAGAGTTAGGGTTAGGGTTAGGGTTAGAGCTAAAGTTAGGGTTAGGGTTGGGATTAGGGTTTGGATTAGGGTTAGGGTTGAGATTAGGGTTAGGGTTGAGATTACGGTTAGGTTTGGGATTAGGGTTAGGTTTGGATTAGGGTTGAGGTTATGGTTAGGGTTAGGATTAGGTTTAGGGGTGTGTTGGAATTAGGGTTGTGATTGGGATTATGGATAGGGTTGGGATTAGGGTTAGGAGTGTGTTGGGGTTAGGTTTGGAGTTAGAATTGGGTTGTTTCCACTGTTTGGGTACATCAGGGCTTCTCCAAACGCGACATGGTGCCACCATTGATTCCAGCCAATTTTGTGTTCAAAAAGTAAAATGGTGCTCCCTCTTTTCTGAGCTCTGCCGTGCGCCCAAACAGTGGTTTACCCCCACATTTGGGGTATCAGCGTACTCAGGACAAATTGGAAAACAACTTTTGGGATCCAGTTTCTCCTGTTACCCTTGGGAAAATAAAAAAAATTGGGGCTAAAAAATCATTTTTGTGAATAAAAAGGATTTTTTTATTTTCACAGCTCTGCGTTATAAACTTCTGTGAAGCACTTGGACATTCAAAGTGCTCACCACACATCTAGATAAGCTCCTTGGGGATCTAGCTTCCAAAATTGGGTCACTTGTGGGGGGTTTCTACTGTTTAGGCACATCAAGGACTCTGCAAATGCAACATGATGCCCGCAGACCATTCCATCAAAGTCTGCATTCCAAAACATTGCTACTTCCCTTCCGAGCCCCGACGTGTGCCCAACAGTATTTTTCTCCCACATATGGGGCATCAACGTACTCAGGACAAATTGGAAAACAATTTTTGGGGTCCAATTTTTCCTGTTACCCTTGGGAAAATAAAAAAAAATAGGGGCTAAAAATCATTTTTGCAGAAAAAAAATGATTTTTTATTTTCAAGGCTCTGCATTATAAATGTCAGGACTCTGAACATTTTTATTACCTTTTGTGCATTACTGCCTTTTTCCAAGATTCTTTGGTCTCATGTGCACTGTGTCTTCCTGCTATAAAACTCCACCCCAGCCTTCAGTCTGTGATAGAGTATTCTGCCTTGCATCCAGCTCCTGACTCTGATGACTCCCTGGCTATATACCTGCTCCTGTGAACCTGTGTGGTTATCCTGCTACTCTGCTCTGAGTTCCTGCTGCATACACCAGTTTCCAGTAATCCTCCTCCTGCTCATGTTTACTTCCATCTGTATTTGCTGGACATGTAAGCAGTTGCTGCTCTGCTTAAACCTGAGATTATCACCCAGGCCTTCCTAGTTGAGATAAGACATTGCTTGAACTGCCTTATAAGCATATCTATCTATGTTTGGATTAAAACAAGGACTTATTCGTGTCAAGTATCCTCAAGAATAATTGTGCTTCATAGACTTTCTGCGTGATTGCATTTTCCTCTGAAGTTCCCTATAGACTGTTTAAGCTGCGTTTAATATTTACACCAAGCGTTGTGGACTTGAGTTTCTCTCTGCACCTGTTTGAATCACCGTGTGATAATATAGACTTTACCACTTATAAAACTGTGTCCTGTAGTTGTCTTATTCCGCGCAAAGAGTCTCCTGAGTTATCCCCTATGATTATTACAATAAACTTCTGTGAAGCAATTGGGCATTCAAAGTGCTCACCACACAGCTAGATAAGTTCCTTGGGGGGGTCTAGTTTCCAAAATGTAGTCACTTGTGGGGATTTTCTAATGTTTAGACACATCACGGGCTCTGCAAATGCAACATGACGCCCTCAGACTATTCTATCAGTCTGTATTCCAAAACGGCACTCCTTCCTTCCGAGCTCTGCCATGCGACCAAACAGTGGTCCCCCCACAGTGGTCCCCCCCACATATGGGGTATCAGCGTACTCAGGACAAATTGCACAATAAAATTCATGGTCCATTTTCTCCTGTTACCCTTGTGAAAGTAAAAATTTTGGGGTGAAAATATAACTTTTGTGAAAAAAAATGATTTTTTATTTTCACAGCTCTGCATTATAAACTTTTGTGAAGCACTTGGTGGTTCATAGTGCTCACAACACATCTAGAAAAGCTCCTTGGGGATCTAGTTCCCAAAATGGGGTCACTTGTGGGGGTGTCTACTGTTTAGGTACATCAGGGGCTCTGCAAATGCAACATGATGCTCGCAGGCCATTCCATCAAAGTCTGCATTTTAAAACATCACTACTTCACTTCCGAGCCCCGATGTGTGCCCAAACAGTGATCTCCCCCCACATATGGCATATCGGCGTACTCAGAACAAACTACACAACAACTTTTGGGGTCCAATTTCTCCTGTTACCCTTGTGAAAGTAAAAAATTGTGAGCTAAAAATCATTTTTGAGGAAAATAAAAAGATTTTTTATTTTCATAGCTTTGCATTATAAACTTCTATGAAGCACTTGGGGGTTCAAAGTGCTCACCACACATCTAGATAAGTTCCTTAAGGGGTCTTGTTTCCAAAATGGTGTCACTTGTGTGGGGTTTCCACTGTTTAGGCACATCAGGGGCTCCCCAAAAGCGACATGGCGTCCGATCTCAATTCCAGCCAATTCTGCATTGAAAAAGTCAAACGGCGCTCCTTCTCTTCCAACCTCTGCTGTGTGCCCAAACAGTGGTTTACCCCCACATATGGAGTATCGACATACTCAGGAGAAATTGCACAGCAATTTTTTTCATTCATTTTCTCTTTTTACACTTGTAGACATAAAAAAGTTGGTTCTGAAGTAAAATGCTTGTAAAAAAAAAGTTAAATGTTAATTTTTTCTTTCCACATTGCTTCAGTTCCTGTGAAGCAGGTAAAGAGTTAGTAAACTTCTTGAATATGGTTTTGAGCACCTTGAGGGGGGCAGTTTTTAGAATGGTGTCACTTTTGGGTATTTTCTGCCTTGTACACCCCTCAAAGTGACTTTAAATGTGAGATGGTCCCTAAAAAAATGGTTTTAGTAAATTTTGTTGTAAAAATGAGTTTTGTTGTAAAAAATAGCTCATCAACTTTTAATCCTTATAACTTCCGAACAAAATTTTTTTTTTCCAAAATTGTGCTGATGTAAAGTAGACATGTGGGAAATGTTATTTATTAACTATTTCATGTGACATATCTCTCTGATTTAAGGGCATAAAAATTCAAAGTTTGAAAATTGCAAAAGTTTAAAAATCACCATATTTCCGTTTTTTCATAAATAACGCAAGTAATATCGAAGAAATTTTACCACTAACATGAAGTACAACATGTCTCGAAAAAAACATTCTCAGAATCAGCGGGGTCTGTTAAAGTGTTCCAGAGTAATAACCTCATAAGGTGACAATGGTCAGAATTGTAAAAATTGGCCCAGTCATTAAGCTGCAAATTGACTCCGTCACTAAGGGGTTAAGAATTACTTCTCTGGATAAATGGGTGAAAGGCAGGGTAGACACAGAACCAAGTGAAAGTTGCTAAAAATGGGATAAAGCTTTACATTTCTGGGCTGCCCATCAATAGTACTAGTGGTCAGTAGGGTTGAGCGAAACGGGTCGTTCATTTTCATAAGTCGCCGACTTTTGGCAAAGTCGGCGTCTCATGAAACCCGACCCGATCCCTGTGTGGGGTCGGCCATGCGGTACGCGATCTAGGCGCGAAAGTCGCGTTTCGTATGACGCGTTTAGCGCCATTTTTGCCGCCAATGAAGGAGCGGTAGACTGCTGACGTAGGTGTTAGGGGGCGTACACAACAACAGGCATTTTTTTTCGCGTGCATTACAGCGATGTGCAAAGTGTAAAATGAGCGTTCTGGGAGCGATGTGGAAAATCAGCGTTTAGGGGGAGAGAGAGAGAGAGATTTAAAAAATAATATTAGAAAAAATTTCTTCATTGGGTTTCGTGTTTCGGCCGAAACCCGACTTTTCACGGTGGTCGGCCGATTACACTCGACTCGACTTTTAAGACAGTCGGGTTTCACAAAACCCGACTCGACCCTAAAAAACTAAAGGTCGCTCAACCCTAGTGGTCAGATCAGCAAGTATCATTTATGGACAACTGCAGGTCAGGAGCTTACTGTGCAGAAAATGGAGAATTATTTGGCCGTCGGTTCTAGACAATGCAGTTGGTAAGAGGATAGTCATTCAAAATCAGAGTCTATTTATTGACAGACCATAATCTCAGCCAACTATATTTTCTAGTACATAAAAAAGTAGAAAAAAAGTCTGCCATTAGAAAATGTAAAAGAACTTACTGTATCCAATATCTGTATATTGGGTACTGAGTTAATTAGTTGAAGATTTTCGAAATGACAGCAATTTTTTTTTGTTTTTGTATTACTGTGTTCTTAGAGCCATAGCCCTTGGTACAAGACTATTTATGTACACAGACGTAAAATTATCAAAAACAATTATATATGACAGTAGTACAAAGATTACCTCTGGTGGGTGCCAATGAGTGCCCCTACGTACGTTTTGGCTATTGCCTTCTTCTGGGGGTGGCATCACATCAGCAAGAGCAAGGTTATATAGTTTATAAGAAGCAGTGAAACACGAGATTACTAGCAACATTAAACTAACAGTCCCTCTCTATGATCAAGAGAATGCCACAAAAACCGGAACTTGATACTAACATCAGTGAAGTGGATAATCAAAAAAGGCTGAGGAGTAACACATGCATACAACCAATCATGATCCAGACACGTCACCAAACACTATGTCATGCTTTAGAGACTGCCCATATAATTTGCATAGAACGCTTAGTGCACTATATAAAGTGGGTTGGATATTAGTGACATAGTGTGACACTCAACCAATAGAGTATTTAAAAGACGTGTCAAAGAATCATGTCCACATTCATGAAGCACGCAAGAGAAATTCAATATTTGGATATACAGGCTATGCTTTTTTATACACTTATGGGCTAATTATTCCGACCATTACGGTGAAAATTACAGGGAGTAGGCTCTACCCTCCTAAGGCCTCTTTCACATTTCCGTCGGTACAGGCCCGTCGCAATGCATCGGGCTCATGTACCGACGGACGTTGTGAATTCTCTGCACGACATGGGCAGCGAATGGACGCATCCACTGCCCATTCTGCAGTCCGGGGAGGAGGGGATGGAGTTTCGGCCGCGCATGCACGGTCGAAAATGGCGGACCCGTCGCACAAAAAAAGTTACATTTAACGTTTTTTGTGACGACGGTCCGCCTATTACCAACACATCCAGTGCACGGCGTATGGAACGTGTGTGTATGAAGCCCTGAAAAAGACTTTTGCTTTAATGGTGCAGCCTCGTTATAAAATTACTGCAATAGCAATTAAACACGGCCTATATGCCTGCTCTAATCTAAGCTTTTCTTCAAATTTTGCAAAATTGTTTAAATTATTCTGGGAAATTGGATTTTCATCAAATTTATTCAATGTGGTTGAATTATGCATCACTATTCTTTGTGATCTCTCCAGACGCCAGGACATAATAGACAAAGCTAAAGAAAATGAATAAGAATTGATTTATCGGGCACTCACTTGTTCCACTGCAGAGCCGCACTTCAGTCCAGTGGTCGTTCTGGGTCCTTGGTCCAGCGTGGCCTATTCTTCTGTTTGGTGCAGGGTCTTCCTCTGCCTCCTGGCATCTTTGATGCTGATTAGACTTTGATGTGGGATGAGGACTACCAGCATGCGAGCTTATTAGGCCTCACACAATGTCACATCATGTGCCACAGCGTCATGCTAACACTAGACCTAGTGAGAAGAAGTCAGGAACCAGAGCAAACACCATACCAGATTGCAGATCTCCTCATGGTACCAAAGAAGAAGACAGGGGGGCTGCTCGGCAAGACAAGTAAAGGCTGGTTTTATTGTAATCCTTTTTGGTGCTCTTGTAAGGGTGTGACAGAGGCTGTCATGTGCCTCTCCCTCTCTAAACAGTGTTGGTATTAAATGTGTGCTGAATTGTCACTGTATATGTGCTGCTTCATAGAATTTTATGCACATTACTGTGTTTGCTTAATGTTATTATATAGTGATTAATTGTCATTTATGTATAGCAATTAATAACAAAGGTGTGAAGGATAAGATAAGAGGGTAGCTATAAATTAGAATAGGATTTGGGTTTAGTATAGTGGAGCACAATAGAGTCAGTAAACTAGGGTGCCAGTATAATAGTTAAAATAGGGGATTTCCAAGTTGGGAGGGGCAGGAGTGAGTTTTTCTAGGGGAGACTTCCTGATTCTCAGTCAGTCAGTGGGAGCAGTATACTGTAATGTATTATAATTGTAATGTTAAGAAAGTGCTGGAGAGTGATTCAGGAGAAGGCAGAACAGGCCAGAGGGCCACACAGTATGGAAAGGCACAGAATGCTTGGGAAAAGCAGAATGTGGTTGGCCACCACTTTATACGATGGTATACCTAAGAGCAGAGGTCCCTAAGCTTTCTGACCTTGAGAGCCACATTCAGCTCTGAGAGAGGGTCGCCAGCCACAACCAGCTCCTTCCCCACTCACAGTAGTGACAGTATAATGACAACCAAAGCTTTTCCACTGAAATCACACCAAGGCAGTATGCCAAGCTCCATGATTTCCTATCTCACCCCCATTCAGATCTGCTCTTCTGCGCAGGGCTACACACAAAAGTTACCAACTAGAGATCTGCTCTTATTAACCGTTTACTACTCCTGGTACTAATGCACCAAGCTGACAATCAGCCACAAGCCACATGTGGCTCCCGAGCTACAGATTGCGGACCCCTGCCTTAGAGAATCTGGGACCTATGGCTCGAATCAGGACAGAGGAACCTTTTTGTTCTCCCAGTGAAAGGGAGCCGGAGTGGAAACCAGTGCGGGAAAGTGGGCGCAGGAATATGGGGGCCCCAGAGCCCAGACGAGCATCTTAGAAGCTAGAGGAGCCAGCATTGAGAGGGAAAGCTCAGGCTGGAAACATGAACTTGTGCTCTACTGAAACTGCCATGGTTTGTATTGTTATCAAATAAAGTTACATTGTTAAAGCAGAATATGGTGTCCGTTCCTGAGTATGTGATATCTTCCAGAGATGGAACTATGGGATCAGCAGGATCTGCAAACGCACGCGTGAGTTTTGTGCAATACTCCTACGCCACACATCAGACAGGACATTATGTTTTCTTTGCGGGGTTCTAGAGTGTGTCAAAACAGCAGACCCTCTGCATGACTGCCACCCTGGCCAGCTCACACTCTGTAATACAGTAAAATGATGGAAGCTTAAATTCACACAAGATGATCACAAACATTCGGATTGGAGCAATTAAGAATCAAATTAAATTTGCCTTGAAAGGATTCGCTCATCTCTAATCAAGATATCTTGATTTTAGAAGGTATAATCTTCCCTCCTTGGAAGTCATTATTTGCTTAGTTAACAACTGCGATTCATCTCTACAGACATCTATGTAGACATGAACAGAGCTGAACTGTTTGTCGTACCGCAGCCTGCAGAGTAATACGCTCAATTGCTCGGAATCATCTTCTGGGCTATATTTACAGTGCATTGAACCAGCGTGTCTGTAGCTGCATGTGGATCCAATGAAATGCACTCAAATTGCTGCTCCAAGTATTTGGCTTTATTAACAGATGGGACTTTAGAAAGCATTTACTGTGCAGAGAAGACAATTACTTATAGCTACGGCAAGCAGAGAGTATAGTCACTGGGGTAGTTGTCTAGAGTTATTCAACCATCCTTTCATTATAAAATACTGTGGGAAAAAAGTACACAAAGTTTTGTAGAGATTTTGAGCAAGAAGCATAGGCACAAAGATGTTCTAAAAATCCATATTTTCTCTGTGTACTGACCATGGTCACTTCCCTCAATGTCTGGCAACACTATTAGGAGACTGAAGTAACACCTAGAGTAGTCCTCTACTGATTAACACAATGTCATTTTTATATCCAAAATGCAGTGTAAAATAATTTACCTGACCTTTGTTTTTGTATTTATCTGCCCTTGTCCCTTGGCATCTTTTAAGGAGAGCATCACTCACCAGTTTTCCTCTTTCTTGCTTGACAGAGGGCTCCCTCCTGCTTGATTGAGAGTTTGGGCCAATGGCATTGTTGTGCTGCTGGCCTGAACTGTGCACATTCCATTGCTGATTTATGTGGCAACATTACCTTTGCAGCATCAGATTGGTGCTTTAACAACAAAGTTAGCCAGGATTGGAACACAATGCATTTTCAGGCACCACTGGTAAACTGCAGCTGTTGCCAGTAACTGGGAAATGAGCAGTTAAGAATACATTTTTAATCTTAAAGGTAATCTGTCACCAGGATTTTGCTACCTCATCTAAAGGTACCTTCACACTGAACGATATCGCTAGCGATCCGTGACGTTGCAGCGTCCTGGATAGCGATATCGTTGAGTTTGACAGGCAACAGCGATCAGGATCCTGCTGTGCCATCGTTGGTCGGAGCAGAAAGGCCAGAACTTTATTTCGTCGCTGGATCTCCCGTAGACATCGCTGAATCGGTGTGTGTGATGCCGATTCAGCGATGTCTTCACTGGTAACCAGGGTAAACATCGGGTTACTAAGCGCAGGGCCACGCTTAGTAACCCGATGTTTACCCTGGTTACCAGCGTAAACGTAAAAAAAACAAACACTACATACTTACATTCCGGTGTCTGTCCCCCGGCGCTGTGCTTCTCTGCACTGTGTAAGCGCCGGCCGGCCGGAAAGCAGAGCACAGCGGTGACGTCACCGCTGTGCTTTCCGGCTGGCGCTTACAGTGCAGAGAAGCGGACGCCGGGGGACAGACACCGGAATGTAAGTATGTAGTGTTTGGTTTTTTTTACGTTTACGCTGGTAACCAGGGTAAACATCGGGTTACTAAGCGCTGCCCTGCGCTTAGTAACCCGATGTTTACCCTGGTTACCCGGGGACTTCCGCATCGTTGGTCGCTGGAGAGCTGTCTGTCTGACAGCTCTCCAGTGACCACGCAGCGACGCTGCAGCGATCGGCATCATTGTCTTGATCGCTGCAGAGTCGCTAAATGTGACGGTACCTTAAGAGCAGAAACCACAACAGGAGGAAAAAAAAGGAAGAAAAAGCCTCCACTATTCTAGAGAAAACCCCACAAAAAACAGGCAAAGGTGTTTACCTGTCCAGGCCTCAAGTCAAATGCACTAACATGGTGCAGCGAGCCCAAGTAAAGGTGGCAACTGCACAGGTGCGGTAATACCAAATGAGACAGCCAGCCTGCAATCAGGGAATGGCCTCTTGGCACACCAGTGCAAATAATCTGCAGCAGTGTTCACACAGAGTATGCAAACCATCTGTTAGGTGTCAATTTCCCGCCGCTGCACAGGGGGAATCTCGATCCACCTACGCTGCAGTCTCCCATTCTTCTCCAGCCACAGTGGAGTCTGCTCAGCAGAGACATCAATCCCAGCGTTTGGCTCAGGCTGATACTCTGCGCTTGGTTACTCCTGCTCTTCCAGGCTCAGCCATTGTAGCCAGTACTGGTCTGTCTGCGGTGAACAGACGTCTCTGGGACTAAGTCCTGCTTTTTCCCTTCTGAGCATGCCCAAGGGAGGACCTCTCATTGGAGGTCAGGGGTCCTCTCATTGGAGGTCGGGGGTCACACACTCAGGTCCTGTAGCAGCTCCCATTGGACCACTAGGAAGGTCCTTGTCTGCTGCAGCTATAAAAGGTTCGCATGGCCGCACGGCCATGCACTAGTATCAACCTATGTCATGAGCTTTGCTACCTTGTGGTCATGTCAGCATGTGGTCAGGGTTGGCTGAAATAAGCCCCTAGAATACCAGCACCTCCGGTGAGGAGTTTTGTGTGTGAATTCAGGGTTTAAGTATAGCCACTAGAATTCCATCTCCAGCGGAGAGGAGTTGTTCGTGTGCTATGCTGACTGCATGACCACTGTTTGCTTTCTGCTCTGTTAGGTAGCTGTGATCCTCTGTGAGGTTAACAGGGCACAGTGTTTTCCTATCTTAGCGATTCTGTGAAGTAACAGAGTTTGCTTATACCGCCATATAGTGCCGCCAATTGCTAGCAGCAGGTTCTCTCCTGCACGGTGGACCCCGGGTTGTGAACGCACCTATTATAAAACATATATATACTCGGTGCGTTCAGCCAACCCTAACAGCATCTGGATCATAGCCTATTAGCAATGCTCTGTGGTGGCCTGCCCAGTGCTAACTGTAATGTGTCCCGTGTGAACAAAGGCCACAACTTACAAAGCCATCAGGGCCCAACTGCACTTAAAAAAGTAAAAGTTAAAAAAGTGCACAAGAACATATCAAAATATGTAAGGTATTTGTTAATATTACGGTCACAATATGTAATTTGGCAACCCACATCACGAGTCCTCACACTTGCCAATCCTACTCTATCAGCAAAAAACACAACAGGAGGAAAAAAAGGAGGAAAAACCCTCCACTATTCTAGAGAAAACACCATAAAAAACAGGCAAAAGTGCTTACCTGTCTAGGCCTCAAGTCAAATGCACTAACATGGTGCAGTGGGCCCAAGTAAAGATGGAGACTACACAGGTGCGGTAATACCAAATGAGACAGCCAGCCTGCAATCAGGGATTGGCCTCTTGGCACAATAAATAATCTGCAGCAATGTTCACACAGAGTATGCAAAACATCTGGATCATAGCCTATTAGTAACGCCCTGTGGCGGGCTGCCCAGTGCTACTGTAATGCGTCCCATTGTCAATAGAAGCCACAACTTACAAAGCCATCAGGGCCCAACTGCACTTAAAAAAGTAAAAGTAAAAAAGTGCACAAGAACATGTCAAAATATGTAAGGTATTAGTTAATATTATGGCCACATTACGTAAGCTGTTAACCCACGTCACGGGTCCTCACACTTGCCAGTATCATCTAAGAGCTGTATAATTTAGGAAAAGAGGCCCTGAATCCAACGATGTATCACTTACTTTACTGAGTGCAGCACTTGTGACACCCTCAGACAGAGTCGTATTTAAGGGGGGCAGTCAAGGCCATGGGCACAGTCAGCAGGGGGGCACAGTTGGGCCACCTAATGTGGTGGTCTAAAGTGTATCCCCCGGTGGCAGCATTCTGTTGCCCTCTGGACTGGGAGTTGGCAGTTTTCGGAGCTTGCTGTCAAGCTGACAGCCGGCTCAGAGAAGCTGCAGCATGTTGGGCTCCAGGGATGAATTGTACTTGCGTCTTTCAGACACGAGTACAATAGAAGCTCTGACCGCCAGGTCAGAGCAACATCAGAAGCGTGATCAGGTCATGTGATCACACCGCTGATGTGGCACCCCTGAGGTCTGGTTGCCACAGAGGTACTGCACCTCATCCAGAGGTGTGGGACACCACTATCGGGTAAGGAGGGGGGCACTAACTGGGACTTCACACCAGCATCCAACACCACAACACTCCGGTCAGGACATCTGGATGTACCCTAAGGCAGGATGGCCTCATCCCAGTCTGAAGAGACTAGGGGTATGGGTGGAGGCAGTAGTTAGGGGACTAGCTAATTAGGAGGGAAATTAGTCAGTTAGTGAAGAGGAAGAGACAAAGTGAGATGTGGAGAAAGGAGCTCCCTGTCAAAGGGAGCTAGAGAAAGGAAATGCTACAGAAAGAGAGAAAGAAGGGGTCCTAGGGGCATGAGTAGTGAGCAATCCACCAGTGGGGCCCGCATCCACACTGACCATCGCCAGGTGGAGGGACCAGGTGGCATTGGGGAACCGGCTCCCAAAACTAGTGAAAGACTACAAGACTTAGCTAGCCAGCCGGAGGCTGCAGCATCGGCATGTGCTGCAGCCACATCCAACACATTAGCTGAAAATGCAGCCACATAGGATCCAGGGGACCAATAGAGAGTGTCGCCCGACAAGATCTGAGGCTGCTGGATTGGGACACTGTGTGTGTAGGCGCAGGGCAGAAGGGTGAGAGCCAGTGCAGCGAGACGGGAAAGTAACATAGAAAGGGGGTTCTGGAAGGTGCATCCAATTTATTTGAGAGCGGGCTGGACCACAGACCCGGAAGACACAGCACCCAGGCTGGAGACTACAACTAAGAACTGTGAGTAAACGTGTCAAAACTGCACTCTGCTATGTCCTCTGAATTATTACTGCATCACCTGCCCTGCACTGCAACCACCATCATCACCTTTAACACCGTCACTGCCCTGGGGTCTAGCTCTACCTGTGGAGATCTGTAACAACACTGCTGCATCACCATCAGCCCCAGCGGTCTCTTCAAGCAGCGTCGGCTAACATATCCTATTTGCCGGATACCACAGGTGGCATCACAAACAATTCCCCTTTTCCCATAAACTTTATTCCCCTTTTCATCATCACTCTTTTATTGGACACCCAGGGCCATGGACTGGGTCACTGCTGCTGTGACACATCCCTTTAAGAACTGGCCCGGTACCGAGTATCTCCACGGCCCTGGTGGGCGCTCCACTGGCATCACCCGTCAGCGCAGGGTGAATTGGTGGAAAGTGCTCCATGTTAGTGGAGCTGAAGACACCAAAGATGGGAGGGGGATTTACTGTGTGTGTGGGGTATTTACTGGCTGGGGTGATTACTGTGAGGGAGGTATTACTGTATGTGTAGGGGTATTTTCTGTGTGGGTGTATTAAATGTATGGGGGAGATTTACTGTGATGGGGGTATTTAGTGTAACAGGCCTGGAGGAGATTTAGTGTAACGGGAGATAAGTTGAGGACCCAAGATTGGGGAGTAAGAAAGGGACACGTGCACACACAATATGAGGAGTGGGAGAAATTTGAAGACACAATATGAGGAAGTATGGTAATGGTATGAGGAGGGCCGGGAAAACGTGTGAGGAGACTATTGAGGGGAATAGTGTGAGGAGACAGTATGGGGAAAGAAAATTGTGAGTGGGCACAGTGTAAGGTCACTGCATACCAAGGAGGGGGAGTGTAGTGAGGGGGCATAGTATAGAGACTGGGCTCCATAGGGGGGACCCAGTGTGAAGAGGAGGTCTAGTATGGAAAGGAGGGGGCAGTGTGGAGAGCATGGACCATAAGAGGGACAGTGTGGGGGTCATATTTTGTGCAGGAAATATAGTGAGGGGCAATTATTTGTTCAGGGGTTCAGCATGGAGCAGAAATTTATATTCAGGAGCATTATAATGACACTGTTATCTTTAAGGGAATTGTGTGGGGATGTGCTGCAAAAGACTGGAGAAGATGGAAGTCTGCAAGCTGTGGATGAGAAAACTTATCCTAGGTTTTGTTTGTTAAATGGCCACAGTGTGAATGTGCACCTACACATTGCACTTATCCCAACATATAATCCAGCTCATTATTTAGGTTTGTTATATTCAGGCTGCAGAGATATACAGTGCCTTGCGAAAGTATTCGGCCCCATAGAACTTTTCAACCTTTTCCCACATATCATGCTTCAAACATAAAGATACCAAATGTAAATTTTTGGTGAAGAATCTACAACAAGTGGAACACAATTGTGAAGTTGAATGAAATGTGTTGGTTATTTTACATTTTTGTGGAAATTCAAAAACTGAAAATTGGGGCGTGCAATATTATTTGGCCCCTTTACTTTCAGTGCAGCAAACTCACTCCAGAAGTTCATTGTGGATCTCTGAATGATCCAATATTGTCCTAAATGCCTAATGATGATAAATATAATCCACCTGTGTGTAATCAAGTCTCCATATAAATGCACCTGCTCTGTGATAGTCTCAGGGTTCTGTTTGAAGCACAGAGAGCATCATGAAGACCAAGGAACACAACAGGCAGGTCGGTGATACTGTTGTGGAGAAGTTTAAAGCTGGATTTGGATGCAAAATGATTTCCAAAACTTTAAACATCCCAAGGAGCACTGTGCAAGCGATCATATTGAATTGGAAGGAGTATCATACCACTGCAAATCTACCAAGACATCGCAGTCCCTCTAAACTTTCATCTCAAACAAGGAGAAGACTGATCAGAGATGCAGCCAAGAGGCCCATGATCACTCTGGATGAACTGCAGAGATCTACAGCTGAGGTGGGACAGTCTGTCCATAGGACAACAATCAGTAGTACACTGCACAAATCTGGCCTTTATGGAAGTGGCAAGAAGAAAGCCATGTCTCAAAGATATCCATAAAAAGTTTGCAACAAGCCACCTGAGAGACACACCAAACCTGTGGAAGAAGGTGCTCTGGTCAGAAGAAACCAAAATCGAACTTTTTGGCAACAATGCCAAACAATATGTTTGGAGTAAAGTCTACACAGCTCATAACCCTGAACACACCATCCCCACTGTCAAACATGGTGGTGGCAGCATCATGGTTTGGACTTGTTTTTCATCAGCTGGGACAGGGAAGATGGTTAAAATTGATGGGAAGATGGATGGAGCCAAATACAGGATCATTCTTGAAGAAAGCCTGTTAGAGTCTGCAAAAGACCTGAGACTGGAATGGAGATTTGTCTTCCAACAAGACAATGATCCCAAACATAATGCAAAATCTACAATGGAATGGTTCACAAATAAATGTATCCAGGAGTTAGAATCCAATCGAGAATCTGTGGAAAGAGCTGAAAACTGCTGTTCACAAGCAATCTCCATCAAACCTCACTGAGCTCGAGCTGTTTGTGAAGGAAGAATGGGCAAGAATTTCAGTCTCTCGATGTACAAAACTGATAGAGACATACCCCAAGCGGCTTGCAGCTGTAATCGCAGCAAAAGGTGGCGCAAAAAGTATTAAGTTAAAGGGGCCGAATAATATTGCACGCCCCACTTTTCAGTTTTTGAATTTACACAAAAATTTAAAATAACCAATACATTTTGTTCAACTTCACAATTGTGTTCCACTTGTTGTTGATTCTTCACTAAAAATTTACATTTGGTATCTTTATGTTTGGAGCATGATATGTGGGAAAAGGTTGAAAAGTTCCAGGGGGTCGAATACTTTCGCAAGGCACTGTATGTCTATATGGGGCCAGCCAGTGGCTGTTAGGTGTGTTGCAACCTTTCTAGAGTCTTGTATTGAATAAAATATTGTGTTAAATTGGAGTCTTTTATGAAATTTGCAAAAAAATAAGGATGAACACCATGTAGTTTGTACAAATGGTACAATTAAAAATGCCTTATTCTACTTAAGTGCACCCTCAATACAATACTGGGTGTGCTTTTTGTTGAACTGGCAGCATCTGCTTATAAATTTGTGAAGGGACGTGATTTCCAGATGTTGGTTGCAACCAGGATGCAGATAATACAGATCGGCTGTCATTTCTGATCAATCACTTCTAATGAATGATACCAGATGATGGCTGGGTAGGTTCAGGGTGACTGAGATTTCTCCAACAAGACTGACAAGCCTCATATCCTAAAAACTCTATTAACTCCCCCTAATCTCCACATGCGACAGTCACAGTGGGGAAAGCAATGTTAGTTTTGTGTGTTGAGTTTGTTTTCTTTAATTTACATTGCAGCATTATCATAATGCAATACATTACACAGTGTAAATAACACATGAAGCTTTGATTAGCAGATGCCGAAGCTAAAATAGAATTGACAGGTTTCGAGAGTAGAACAAAACTCATTATGAGCCTAATGGGCCTGAAGGTAAAGATTGTATCTGACAGATAAAATGATGAATTTGTGTAATATACAGTTCAGTCCCTTTAATTAGCCGACGTAACTAGAACAGTGTATCAACTCCACTGAAGGAAGCAATACTTAAAGGTAACTGTATCCAATTTTTTCTCACCGATCCAATTACATGGGCAATCCCCAGGAAATGCACATACTAATGCAGACTGGAATCCATATGCGAGTGAATTTCAACCTACGAAAAAACAAGCTCTAGGAGGGTAGGGATTCTCATTAAGGAGACTCTGCAGGAGTATAGAGACTTAAAGGCAATGCTCCTTGGGAAAAGCTATGCAAATTAGCTTTTTTCAAGCTAGAGGAAAACTGCGTGAATAAATGACAAGGAAGAAATCCACATTCAAAACCAACTTTCCGTAGCAAAATATAACATGCTAAGCATCTGAAAATGTATTAGTGATATATAATATAGATTAGATTAATTAGTAAGAGAAATATAATTTTGTAGATATGAGACCTTCTCATGGCTGATACAAATAAAATAGGTGATGTTACAAGGAGAGCTTTCACGACTAGTTAGGTCTCTTCATCAGGCGTCATATATCAAAATATCCAAAGAGACATGACCTGAAACAAAAGCAGTAAGACCCCAATTATTTAAGAACAGCATTTTTTACATCATTCTTCTTGGGGGCATGCAGGAATAATACATGCTGAATGCACGCAACTATATGAATTTGACACATCTTCTAAGTATTATGCGTCTCCGTGCAAAAAGGAGCTCGCACATACTGTATATGATGTGTGGAGAATATAGTAAGTAAAAAAAAAACACAAATGGAATTCATTTAAACTCTGTTCATGTCATTACAGCCCTGGTTTTTAGGGGAATCCAGACAGAATCCATGAAAGTACAGCAGAAGAAGATTGTGAAATTCAGGGTTATTACACTGCTGCTGATCAGAGGTGCTGCTTAGCAGCCTGCCTGGAATTAGGGAGCGTATCAGAACTAGTGACGGATGAACCCTTGGATGTTTCAAATGAACAGTTTAAAAAAAAAGTTCGGTTCAGATAGCAGAACAGTATCTGAAACTGGACCTCATTCACATGAATGGGAGACCCGAAGATCCATTGTTTGATACACTGTCATTTGTATGATAGTTCAGCACCCCAGGGGACCGGTTGCTGCAGTGATGTTGCCTTTTCTTCGGGGAGAGTAATATCATGCTCAGAGGCAATGGAGTTCTCTTCACCAGGTAAGGCACACATATGCAACACATTCTGAATCCAGGCCAGGAGGGGGAGCTCAGGCCTCGGATTCAGGGGAGCTTTCCTAAGCTATAAGTATCCTGACCTGGAGGAGGAGTCAGGTAGGTGGTCCAGAGAGACCAAGGAGAGCAGACGTTTAAGAGAGATGCAGAGCAGACAGAGAGGCCTGGCAGTCACAAGGGTGCTGCGGCCTCTGGAAAGGACAGATAACCCGAGAAGTTGTATGTGGAGGAGCCGGAAGGGAAGGAGCAAAGGAGAGGAACAGGGTTCAGAGGGGAACTATGACTGGGAACCCTCAGAGCCGAAGCGCAGTACTAGGTACCAGGAGCCCGAGGCCTTAGTGGAACTGTACGACACTTGGTAGAACCGGAGGGCATAAGATCATACAGACATTGCACACACCACACCTGAGACGCAGCAGCACCGGAGGAGCCCAGGGCACGATAGAGTCCCTATAAAAAGGTTCAAGCTGCCCGTCATGCAGGTACCTGTCTCAAGACAGGGGGAATAGAGGACTCTGCAGAAAGCTTCAGGCAGCAGGGACTTAATTTACAGCAGGCGCTAGTTGGAAAGGCTCACAGACCTCTACTGGAACAAGGGAACTGTCCATTGCCTCTGGGCCGGCCGGGCCATACCATCATCCGTGCCTGGTACCCTGGACTGTGGCCTGCTAACTACAGTAAACCAGGTAAAGACTTACAACTTGAGTCCTTTACTTATTACCCGATGTACACCATCGTGGCCATACACCTTAGGACCCCTGGGGACCCCGCTTCACCTGTGGGAAGTGTAACATCAGTGCTGCAATAACACCCCCCAGAGGACCCCTTTAATGCAGCATTGGTCCCACTATTGACCGAACACCACAGGTGGTGTCACGACAGACTTATGAACACTTTTCCCTTAAAAGACCGTTCCCTTTAATTGAGCGCCCAGGACACGGACCGGGTTGCAGCCACCATGACATCCCCTTTAAATGACCGGAGCCGGTGTCAAGTACCCCAGGCCCTGGTAGGGTGACTCAATAGCGCGGAAAACGCTGCCTCTGATGCGACTATTCATTAGCCAGCACCTGCCCTATAAATTAATAAAAAATGAATAATAATAGTGATAGAAAAATGTAAGGAAAGTAACACAGGTAGATGACTGAAAGTAAATGCAGGCCTACCTGTCTTGGGAGCTCTAGTTACACGGGTAACCCACCAGATGGAGACCAAACTTGGAGTCTCTACATTTCAAAAAATAATTGTAACACAGCACTAAAATAGCATCAATTCCACAGAGTAGAAACAGTATAATAGGTCTCTTACACACCTTCTACTACAGGCAACCCACCAGATGGAGACCCAACTTTGAATCTCCACATTTCAAAAAATAATTGTCCTACAGCACTAAAGTAGCATCAATTTCCACAGAGTAGAAACAGTATAATTGGCCTCTGACACACCTTCCACCACATATAACCCACCAGATGGAGACCCAACTTGCAGTCTCCATTAGGGTTGAGCGAAACGGGTCGGTCATTTTCAGAAGTCGCCGACTTCTGTGTGGGGTCGGCCATGAGGTCGGTGATCTTCTGAATCTGGTATCGGAATTCTGATACCGAGTTCCGATATGTTTGCGATATCGGGAATCTGTATTGGAATCCATATTTAAGTGTAAAATAAAGAATCAAAATAAAAAATATTGATATACTCACCCTCTGACGCGCCCTGGTTGCAACCGCCAGCTTCCGTTCATAAGAATGAGCGCTTGAAAGTTCTTAGATGACGTCGCGGCCTGTGATTGGTCGCGGAGCGGTCACGTGACCGCAACGCGACCAATCACAAGCCGCGACGTCATCTAAGGGCTTTCAAGCGCTTGAAAGACCTTAGATGACGTCATGGCTTGTGATTGGTTGCGTTGCGGTCACGTGACTGCTCCGCGACCAATCACAGGTCGCAACGTCATCTAAGGACTTTCAAGCGCTCATTCTTATGAATGGAAGCTGGCGGTTACAACCAGGGCGCGTCCGAGGGTGAGTATATCAATATTTTTTATTTTGATTCTTTATTTTACACATTAATATGGATCCCAGGGCCTGAAGGAGAGTTTCCTCTCCTTCAGACCCTGGGAACCATAGTATCCCATTGCACTGCATTGGGTTTCGTGTTTCGGCCGACCCCGCCCCACGACTTTTTTATAGGATCGGCCGATTTCACTCGACCCAACTTTTGAGAAAGTCGGGTTTCGTGAAACCTGACCCGATCCTATAAAAATAAAAGTTGCTCAACCCTAGTCTCCATATTTTAAAAAAATTGGTTGTAACATCAGGAGCAGTGGCATAAGCAGGCACATAAGACACCACAAAGATGGCACAGACTGCAATAACGTGAGATCAATACATGGCACTAAAAACAACACCATCGCCTAGTCTGCCCAATCTGCAACAGGGGTGCAGAAGTCATCAGAGATTCATGACTAGTTCATTTTGATGAAAGTTAGGCTACACTTTGAGGGGACAGCTGAATGTGCTTATGTGTCAGAACACCACCAACAGCGCTGAAGACACGTTCTGAGAGAATGAGAGAACGCTGGCTGCTGGGCATGACAAAACCTCCAAGGCATGACAGGCGAACTCAGGCCACTCTTCCATTTTTGAAGACCAAAATGTAAAAGGGTCCAAATCCCCCTGAAGGCATTGATATTGGTTCCAGATACTCCTGTATCATCCTCTCCAGTCGTTCACAAGGTGTCAGACTTGTACTCTGTTCTGCTGATGCACGGGCTGGTCTAAAACGTGTTAAATGACTCACAAAAATTGCAGTTACATTGCTGCTGCTGCTAATGTTTTGCTTATGATACCTTGACGTTGATATACCTTGATAATCCAGCATGTGTGCATCACTTTTACAAGGGGGGAAGCATATGGCTAAATTTACTCTTGTACTGTGGATCTAACAGAGTGGCAATCAGTAGTCAGCACAATTTTTAACCCTAAGAATACAGGCATTGTGCAGCAAGAAGGCACTCATGTGTCGGGTGCTTCCATGAGGTCCAAGTCCATGCTGTGTTGGTGGCAGGGTGGCACTCAAGGTTACTTCCTCCATCCTGTCCCGCCAACCACGGACGACAGAGACTGTATCTTTATCATCTCCATTTCCTGACTGTTGTGTGTTCATCACCTCATCCTCAGTTTTTTTCCTTGGCTACTGCATCTTCACTAGCAGTTTGTTTGGTACTATTAGCCCTCCTTGATTTCTGTAAGCCACCTTCCGATGGCACCCGCCTGTGTGATGATAGTCCAGAAATTTGCTTGGTACTATGAGAAGTTTGGTACTATGAGCCCTCCTTGATTGCTTTAAGCCACCTTCCGATGGCACCCGCCTGTGTGATGATAGTCCAGAAATTTGAGATATTGTTATCCCTTCTGCATCCTCTGCTTCCAAGTCTTTCTCTGGAATCATCACCTCCTGGCACACAGGCTCCACACGTATGTTACAATTATGAAACACATGTACACACAGACACTAATATCAGGATTTGTGAAAGAGCCCTAATGCTCACTTTCCTCAGGGGAAGCATTGCAGGGAGATTATCCACTTGCTACCAGATATCCAGGCAGATTTCACCTTATTAATGAAAGGCCAACATCAGGACACCTGGTGTTCAACTTTTTATTATGACCACATGTTGGAATTCATTTGATGAACCCGAGATTAAGGTGTACAGTATAAGGAAACCTCTGGTTTCCACTCTGAACCCCCTCAATAAGCTAAAGAAAAAAGAGTCAGGATTCCTCATCAGGAGAACAGACAGGAATCGAGAAACCAAAGGATGAAAGAGGACTGATGTCATGATGAAATTGGAAGTCCAGAGAAGGAGTATCACTTCAAATATAGTCCAAAAACAGAAATAAAAATAAAAAAAATGGTGACACTTACCATCCGGCAAAACATTCCTTTATTTAGTCCATAACACGGATACTGCAGGATAGGAGCGGATACCTTCTGTGAACGATGGCCGTTTCATGCTAGCTGTTAGCGCGAAAGAAGGCCATCCCTATATTCAAATATCCCACATGAAGATGGACTATCCGTCTGCCAAATGTTTCTTGAAGCTAATGGGATTCCCTCTTAGTCTCTATTAAGTCTCTCACCAGATTTATCCTCACACACAACCTTTTTTCTTTTGTAGAGGAGATATATCTACAACTCACCGAAACTGCTATGGGCAGCAAAATGGCACCCCAGAATGCCAATCTTTTCATGGCTAAACTGGAAAATTACTTTTTAGCATCCTGTTCCATCAAACCCTTGGCTTATTTCTGTTATATCAATAACATCTTAATAATCTGGACTGAGTCTCAACAAAAACTTCCAAAATTCCATGATAAATTCAATACATTTCACTCCACAATAAACCTGACATTGGACCACTTAAAAACGGAAATCAACTTTCTTGATACCATCATAACAATTCAAAATGTTTCAATCCAGACATCGGTGTATCAGAAATCAATTGACTGTCCCACATACCTCAGATGGGACAGTTTCCACCCTAAACACATTAAAAAGTCCATCATCTGCAGCCAGGCCTTTAGATATAATCGTATCTGTTCCAGCCCAACGGATCGGGATGAACACTTAATGCATCTCAAAAAGACATTTTTAAATCAAGGCTACCACCCCTTCTCCATTGATGATCAGATCATTAGAGCCACAAGGATCCCTAGAAGTCAATTACTTCAATATGGAGAAAAAGAGGAAAATAATTGTGTACCTCTGGTAGTGACCTACAACCAACATCTTGATGTACTCAGAAAAACTGCTAAAACACTTCACCACATCTAACACAAGGATGACTGGCTAAAGAAAATATTCAAAGATCCTCCCTTGCTATGCTACAGGCAACCTCCAAATTTAAGAAACCTCATGATCCGAAGTTCAATGTCCTCAGATACACCGAGATGAAGAAACCTCATGATCCGAAGTTCAATGTCCTCAGATACACCGAGATGAACTTATCCGTGCAATGTGAAGAGCTGCAAAACCTGCACTCATGTAGAGACCAAAGACAGGATACCGATTCCCAACACACAGCAGGACTATAAGATTCCCAGGACATTCACATGTTCTTCTTCCAATGTGGTGTACTTAATTCTGTGCACTATATGTCCTATTGGGGGCCTCTATGTGGGAGAAACAGGACAGAAACTGAGAGCAAGGATGACGTTTCATTGCCACACAATTGGAGATAAAAAAAGCATTAACCAGTGGCCAAACATTTCTGTAGTCTGGGACACAACAGAAACAATATGAAAGTTGTCATATTAGAAGGCAACTTCAAATCAAAAAAACATCACAGGGTTTGGGAATACAAACTTATAAAAGTCTTTGATTCCCTCTACACGGTACTAAATCTGCCAGAAGGATTTATGACTCACTACAGAAACTGAAGAATCTGCTCCAAAGAAGTTGAGGGCACCAGGCCTCTGATCTTACTTGGATATTGAGACTTTAGAACTTTCACACCACTAATCTAATCCAATTAAGGATTCAGTTTCTGAGCTCAGTTTGTTTGTTTATTCAAAGGTTCATTTATTATACCATGCCACTTTTTATTTCTCTTTTTTTTGCTATTTGTTTGTACATACCTGTATACAGCTCTGGAAAAAATTAAGAGACCACTGAAAAATGTTCAGTTCTGATTTTTCTCTTTATAGGTATATTTTTGCGTAAAATGTAATTTTTTATTCTATAAACTTCTGACAACATGTCTCCGAATTTCCAAGCAATACATTTTGTATTCTTTTTCTGACAAAAAAAATGGTCAAAATTTTAAAAAACCCCAGTGCCTTCAGACCTCTAATAATGCAAAGAAAACAAGTTCACAATCATTTAGAAACAACAATACTAATGTTTTAACTCAAGAAGAGTTCAGAAATATTTTGTGGAATAACCATGATTTTTAATCACAGCTTTCATGCGTCTTGGCATGCTTCCCACCGGTCTTTCTCACTGCTTCTGGCGCACAAATGTAAGCAGTTCTTCTGTGTTTGATGACTTGTGACTATCCATCATCCTCTTGATTACATTCCAGAGGTTTTCAATGGGGTTCAGGTCTGGAGATTGGGCTGCCCATGACAGGGTTTTCATGTGGTGTTCTCTTAATTTTTTCCAGAGCCGTATTTGTGTTTATTCAGAAACTTTGTTATACCATGCCTGAGGAAGGGACCTAAGAAGTCCCGAAAGATTGCTTTGTAGCATCATTTATTTTATCTTTGTTAGCCATTACAAGGTATCATAACTACAAGATCATCTTGTTTTTCACACTGAGAGCATTATTTTTTCAACTTGCTAACATGGTACCAAACCCCTTTTTTTCTTTCAGCAGGAGATTATCACTAAAGTACTGGGTGCCTCGTGCTATTAAATCCTCCTCCTCTGTGTAACGCCACCCCATCGCTTTCTGCCTATGCACAGTGTACACAGTAAGCTGCCAGTTAGTAGCATGGGCGGGGTTATACAAAGCTCAGCATTCAGAGAACTGCAAAATCTGTAGCAGAGAAAACTGACTTTATTATATCTGCAGCAAGCAGCTCATTAAGTGACACATTGCTGGAATAAGAGTCTCCACTACATCATGCAGCTCTCAGATCATATAAAAAAAAATCTTGTGACAGATTCCCTTTAAGTATTCCACTGGGACTTATGTGATCTTCTAATCCCAGTTGCTTTGGATGCCACTGTGGTCCGTAGGGCTAACAAGGCAGAAGGCAGAGGACAAGCTTCTGGTTGCCTAAGAATCTAATGAAGCCATCAGTAGAAGCTGTGGTCACTTGCCTGTATTCTTGTTACTGAAATACACTCACCGGCCACTTTATTAGGTACACCATGCTAGTAACGGGTTGGACCCCCTTTTGCCTTCAGAACGGCCTCAATTCTTCGTGGCATAGATTCAACAAGGTGCTGGAAGCATTCCTCAGAGATTTTGGTCCATATTGACATGATGGCATCACACAGTTGCCGCAGATTTGTCGGCTGCACATCCCAAAGATGCTCCATACAAGGCAGGATGGATCCATGCTTTCATGTTGTTTACGCCAAATTCTGACCCTACCATCCGAATGTCGCAGCAGAAATCGAGACTCATCAGACCAAGCAACGTTTTTCCAATCTTCTACTGTCCAATTTCGATGAGCTTGTACAAATTGTAGCCTCAGTTTCCTGTTCTTAGCTGAAAGGAGTGGTACCCGGTGTGGTCTTCTGCTGCTGTAGCCCATCTGCCTCAAAGTTCGACGCACTGTGCGTTCAGAGATGCTCTTAGGCCTACCTTGGTTGTAACGGGTGGCGATTTGAGTCACTGTTGCCTTTCTATCAGCTCGAACCAGTCTGCCCATTCTCCTCTGACCTCTGGCATCAACAAGGCATTTCCGCCCACAGAACTGCCGCTCACTGGATTTTTTTTCTTTTTCGGACCATTCTCTGTAAACCCTAGAGATGGTTGTGCGTGAAAATCCCAGTAGATCAGCAGTTTCTGAAATACTCAGACCAGCCCTTCTGGCACCAACAACCATGCCACGTTCAAAGGCACTCAAATCACCTTTCTTCCCCATACTGATGCTCGGTTTGAACTGCAGGAGATTGTCTTGACCATGTCTACATGCCTAAATGCACTGAGTTGCCACCATGTGATTGGCTGATTAGAAATTAAGTGTTAACAAGAAGTTGGACAGGTGTACCTAATAAAGTGGCCGGTGAGTGTAGGTTATTGAGGCAGACAACCCCTTTATAAAGATGTCCGTTGGCAAAATGGAGTCCTCAATATTATATTTAGCCCAAGCATTTCACAGCTGTTTCATACTCTCTCTATACAGATCCTGAAATGCAGAGGTTCCATTTAAATTACATTTTCTCCTACATTTTTGAAGTTCACTAAAAAAACATGAAGCACAATCTGAAACCCTGTATGATAGAATGTCTTTGGCGTTCTTTCCAGGAACAGCAAACAAATCCAACTACATATCATAAATCTCAGAATAATATTTCACCAGCATGTGAGCACAGAAGGTCCCTCATGACTGGCGTCTGGACCTCCAGGTTGATCCTTAGTAATTGTTTGGATGACGTCAATGCATATGCAGGCCGAAGAGACAGAGATCGTAAAAGCCAGAGTCGCTGATTAAACTTTCAGTATCATCTCGGAGAAGAATCACTCCAAAGGTCAGCATGGTTGGTTTCCTTTGGCCCATTAAAGCCTAAGTATCTATTATACGGTCTAAAGAACATATTAGAAAGGTCAGTCTCAGTGAAGAATTTTATGTTTCAACAGGGTAATAAAGAAATGTGCATGTAGCTAGTTTTTTTTTCTAGCACATATTTCATAGGAGAATTTAGAAACAAGATGAACATAAGTGGAGGGATCATAAACTGGGATTCTCTAGGTCTAATTACTCTTACCTAAAGAATAGGCATCATGGGGTTTTATGTGAGAAATGTGAGAATTGTTCCATTAAAGTTGATAACATATACAATCTAGACCATGACTAATTTCTAGATGTACTGTATATAAGTCTATGATTTCTATTTTACAACCTAATAAAGTGAAAACACACACATATATATATATATATATATATATATATATATATATATATATTTATTTAATAGTCATAGACTTAAGCTGGTGTGACCCCTTTACAGCCTTTATGACCTCTGACAGTAAAGCAAAGGTCTAGAGTAGGGTTAAGCGAAACGGATCAGTCAATTTCATAAATCGCCGACTTTCGGCAAAGTCAGGTTTCGTGAAACCCGACCCGATCCCAGTGTGGGATCGGCCATGCGGTCGGTGATCTTCGCGCCAAAGTCGCGTTTCGTATGACGCTTTCAGCGCCATTTCTCAGCCAATGAAGGTGGACGCAGAGTGTGGGCAGCGTGATGACATAGGTCTTGGTCCCCACCATCTTAGAAAAGGGCATGAGAGTGATTGGCTTGCTTTCTGCGGCATCACAGGGGCTATAAAGGGGCGTGCACGCCGACCGCCATCTTACTGCTGCCGATCTGAGCATAGGGAGAGGTTGCTTTAGCTTCGTCTGAAGCAGGGATATTGTTAGGGAGGAAATATTAACCCCCAAACCGCTTGTGCTGTAGCGATTTCCACTGTCCAGCACCACCTTTTCTTTGCAGGGACAGTGGAGGCTAGATTTCTGTGCATCAGCTCTGTAGCTTATAAGGCTCCCTGATAGCTGCATTGCTGTTTGTACGCCACTGTGCAAACCAACTGCTTTTTTCAAAGCAAAAATCCTGTTGCATCTTTCTGCACAGTTCTCTTGTTTCTTTGTCCACACTCTTGTGTGCAGCAGTCCTTTTTATTGCTGACATACTTGTCCTTTGATCATTGTAGGGAGATTGAAATTCTACTACAGCCCTTTTATTTTTTGATATATCTGCCAGCCACTTTTTGCCACTCAAACTGTGTAGTGTAATACAGTGGGCCTGATTTTCTCCTGCATTCTCCCACACATAAAAAGGGAGATTTCTATTGCCACTGAGTGCATGTGCGTCAGTCCTGTTTGTGGCATATCTGCCAGCCACTTTCTGCCACTCAAACTGTGTAGTGTAATACAGTGGGCCTGAGTTTTTCCTGCATTCTCCCACACATAAAAAGGGAGATTTATATTGCCACTGAGTGCATCTGCGTCAGTCCTGTTTGTGGCATATCTGCCAGCCACTTTCTGCCACTCAAACTGTGTAGTGTAATACAGCAGGCCTGATTTTTTCCTGCATTCTCCCACACTTAAAAAGGGAGATTTATATCGCCACTGAGTGTGTTATGGAAATATTAGGGTTGGATAAATATATCCCTGTGTGTGCTGTGGCCGCTCCCAATTAGACTGAGTATTTTGAGCGCTCATCAAGAATGGACTGTACACAACTGTGACAGAACGACATTCCATCAATACTGACACTTTATTGTACATACATAGTTTTATATTTTCACATAGAAAGGAGTGGTTAGGGGTTGTCAGGGGTGGTTAGTTAATTATCATATTGTCTAGCTCCTCTGTCATTGGTTATCTAAACATATATGGAATATTGTGATTAATGCTCATATGACTGCTGATTAAGCAACCGAACTCGAGTTCTCTGTCTAGGACAAAGTGGAGACACCTGACCAGCAGTCACCAAACATCTGACTCTCTTCTGCTTTTAGGGGTGGAAAACCCCATATGATCTGTCTGGGTTATATCAGGCTTATATCAGTTCAGTTCGTGTCAGCCATTTTAAACCATTGATTATAATATATATATTAGCTGTGAGCATATAAGTATATATTTGATTATAGAGGAGTATACATGCAAGTGAGATCTACATGATATATATATTTCTATCACAAGCCCCCCTTAGATATCACTTGCCCTAATCCTAGCCTCCTGTCCCAAAGCGCTGCAACTCTTTTGTGCTGTTGGCGAACTGACACAAGCCTAACGCCTGTGCCCCACTCCATACAGACTTTTCGCAAATGGGCGGTCAGGAGATCTGTCCCTAACGGGGGTTCGTTGCAATCAGTCTCTTAGTCAATAGCAGGTGTAGTGAGCGATGTGCAGTCTTTATCAGGTAGGTCATCTGTTCGGTCAGGCAGGGCATCCACGACATCATTCTGGCTTGGGTGTCATCTTCTGGTAGGGGAGCTTTCTTGCCATGCGATGAGTGGATCCAAGCGAGTCTTCCCTCCAGTTTCACAGAGTTTGGTGTCATCAGCAGCACTTGAACAGGATCATCAAATCTGGGATCGAGTGGTGTTCTCCTTACAAGCTTTTTCACCAACACCCAGTCTCCTGGCTTCTAGGAGTGCATACCGGACACTGAATCTGGATCTGGCAATGAAGAAAAAAACTCGAGAATGGATGTTAGCAAGTTTCTTGGTGATTTCAATTACATAAGCAGACAAAGTATCATATTGCATAATCAGCTGCTAAGGGAAAGGATACCCCTAACCTGGGACTAGACACAAACAAAATTTCATATGGTAACAGCTTTTCTGGGCCTCTGGGAGTGTGCCTAACACTGAGTAGTGTGATTGGGAGTGTGTAGGCCTAAGTCTGACCTTACTGCTGACTAGATCTCTCATGTGAGGTCTGCTGTGAATGCAGGTCCCTGGTCACTCTCTATCACTTCTGGGACCCCATAGCTGCATATCTCGTCTCTGAGAGTAGCTTCTTTGCAGTAGTCTTTGCTGACTGGTTCCTCACTGGGAAAGCTTCTGGCCATCCTGAGAACACGTCCACGACCACAAGGGCATATTCGAATCCTCCACTTGGCGGCATCTGGATGTGGTCTATCTGGATCCTCTGGAAGGGGTACAGTGGTCTGGCAAGACGATGTGTGGGAACTTTCTTCATTCTTCCAGGGTTGCATTTGCCACAGGTCAGACAGCTGTTTATGAACTTGGCTGTTAGGGTGGAGATTTCTGGGGCGAACCAGTAAGCACCAATCGGATCATTCATCTGTGTCTTTAATCTGTGTGTGGGCCCATGTGCCCACTGGATAGGGTACATGCTTCGGGGTAAACAGGGTTTGTAGTCCATTTAGTATACCCTTCCTTCTTCATGTGTTGCTCACTTCTGCATCCAGCATTCCTTCTTGTCCTTTGGGGCTTGCTCTTGCAACTTTTTTGAGCAGATCCCAGGATGTCATCTTGTCAGGTTTCCTGTCTTCAGCCGTCCTGTAGTAGCCGTCCGGCTCTACGACCTCTTCCACTTGTCCATATTGTCTCCCCTTGACTGTTTCTTTGGCTGCCATATCCGCCATGTTGTTGCCTCGTGCCCCTACTGTGTTCAGTTTTCCATGCGCTTTGACTTTTAGCATTGTCACCACTTTTGGAAGTTGAAGTGTGTTCAGCAGGTCCTTAATGGCTCCATTGATGCTTCACGGTTGTTCCGCTGGCTGTTATGAAGTCCCTTGCAGCCCAGATGGGTCCGAAGTCATGTGCTATGCCATGCAAGTACCTTGAATCGGTATACATTTTCTCAGTCTTGTCTTCTGCCATCTGGTAGGCCTTCATCAGCGCTATCAGTTCTGCTTCCTGGGCTGACAGACTGGGCGGCAGACTTCTGGACCACAGGATCTCTTGATTGCTGGTCGCTGCACCTCCCGTGTGGAATCTTCCTTCATCATCTGCAAATCTGGAGCCATCCACATAGAGGATCAACTCTGGGTTGGTCAGTGGCTCTTCTGCCACCTTGGGTAGTCCTGCTGTTTCCTGTTGCATGATGCTGAAGCAATCATGGTCATCCGTCCGGAGCAAATTCAGATCCCTGCAGAAGGTATCATGCAGATTTTGATCAGACTTTTTATCTGAGGATCCGTATCTGTATCCCCCCTTGGGAGTGGGAGTAGAGTGGACGGGTTGAGGACTGTGCATCTGGAGATGGTGACATTGTCGGGCAGGAGTAGAGAGCACTGGAGGCGAAGATGCCTGGCGGTGGAGAGATGTTTTGGCTGGGTTTGGTTGAGGATTGCTGAGATGTCATGCAGAGCCAGGATTTCCAATGGTTTTTCCACTGATGTCAGTAGTCCTGTCCAGGAGGGCGTGTGCTGCAACTGCTGCCTTCATGCGGGAGGAAGAGGCTTCCCTTGCAACTGGATCCAGGCAAGCTGAAAAGTAGTCCGAAAGTCTCTGCTTTCCCCCCTGAAGCTGTGTCAGGACTCCAGTAGCAAGGCCTTCTTTTCTCATCAAGTAGAGATGGAATGGCTTCTTGTAGTCGGATAGGCCTAGTGCTGGCGCTGAGACTACAGAGCCTTTTAACTTCTTGAACGAACTGAAGGCCACATCTGTCTGGAGGAATGGGGTCACACTGACGTATTCACACTGAGGCTGCATTAGGACGGAAGCATCAGGGATCCAGGCTCTGCAATATGAAACTAGACCAAAGAAGGCCTGTAGCACCTTTGGAGTTGTCGGAGGGACCATCTTCTCTACTGTGGTCTTCCGGTCATCTGTCAGGTATTTCACCTGGTGAGCAATACAGTGTCTCTGGAACGTAACTTGCTTCAGACACCACTGGACTTTGTTCTTTTAGATCTTGCAGTGCTGCTCCGCCAGGTAGAGTAGGAGATACAAGGAATGGGCTTTAAACGTGTCAAAGTCAACTGCACAAAGGAGTAGATTGTCCATGTATTGTAGCAGGGTTACTTCTGCTTGTTCTGTGACTCAGTTGGTGAGAACTGTGGACATTGCTTTGGTGAACTGTGAAGGGCTGTTCTGGGCCCACTGTGGCATCACTGTCCATGTGTGGTGTCCCCCCTGGTGCATTAAGGCAAACAGGAACTGGTCTTCCGGATGAGGGGGAACACTGAAGAAAACATTAGCCAGGTTGTTCACTGTGAACACTTTTGCTGTGGCAGGCACATTTGAGAGCAGAGTGTGCGGATTCGGCATAATTGCAGTTTCAAACACTGTGGCGTCATTCACAGCTCTCAGGTTATATACCATTCTGAACTTGGCTGGCTCTCCTTTTACAGTCTTTTTCTTGGCGGGGAAAAGCGGGGTATTGCAAGGCGATGTGCGAGGAACAATGATTCCTATTTCCAGGTAGACCTTCAGTTGGTCAGAGGCAGCTTGACTCTAGGCCTGGCCTGGGCCTTACGAGGGTACGGGGTACATGGCTTGAGTGACACCCGTACTGGGGCAACTTGAGGTTTTCTCACGTGCTGGGGTCCCTTAGACCATAGACTTTCTGGTACTACATCCAGTACCTCCTTGGGTAGGCCTCGATTGTTTAATGTTCTTGTAGGGCCGCCAGCATGACTCTTCTCGGGTCAGGGATGAAGAAAGTGTCACTGTCCCATCTTCCTGGAACACTGTGGTTGCCTTCAGCTTCTGCAGTAGGTTCGCTCCCAGCAGGTTGAGTGGCAGGTCCTTTACACCACAAACTGGGACAGGATAGAGTGTCCTGGCTGAGTGCACACGCTCAGTGGCTTTGTAAGCTGAGAATGTCTGACCTGACCATCAATGCCCATGCGAGACACAGAGGATTCTGATAGGCAGGTGGGATCAGCGAGTTCCACAGGTGTCATCACACTTCTGGCTGCACCACTTTGGATCTGACAACGCCATCCACTTTTAAAGGTAATTTGAGGTATTGGTCCTGCAGATGAAGTTTTACATGTCAGGAGCGTAGTGTCTTGCGGACCTGGCTTGCTTGCCTCTGTCCTATGAATGGGGTACTTCACTGCTTTCTGCACTTCCTCCTTGACCTGTTTCTCTGGACCAACTCTTGGGTTGCATGGGTCCAGTCTCTTCGGGGGCGTGAGTGCTTTGCACTGGTTCTGGAAATGGCCAAACTTGCCACAGATGTAACCCTTGACACTTCTTCTGTCTTTGTAGGGTGGTTGGGCTTCCAGGTCAGTGGTCACCATGAGAGGGGCTGTCTTCTGCACCCCTGGTTGTGACTCAATCCCTTGATGGGTACTGCAGCGGCAGCGGGGTCCGGCCTGCTGATTGAAGCTGCGGTGGTAAGACGGGGCCTGCAGGTGCATTCGTGACGAGGCCCGGGGTGCCATGAGACCGGCGGCTGCATCCAACCCAAGGTCTTGGGGCGTTACAGGGGCTGCGGCTGCATCTGCCGTCACTTCTTACCCCTGGTCTGACATAGCTTCTCCCCTTTGCTAACCTTATTGAGGTCGGTGTCTCCTCTCTGGAGTCTGCAGCGGTTCTTCCGGTGTGTCGATCGGCACTTTGTAGCGTCTTCACCTCTGGCTCCCCTTCTGGTGTTCTCAGCAGCACGGCACCTGCTCCTTCTTCACGCTCTTTGTGGTGCTATAATAGCGGCAGTTTTGGTGACAATTGGCATTGAACAGTCTCCTAGGCGCACATAAAACATTTTTTTCTGGGTCAGTCCACTGCTATTGACCTGTTCTCAGGCCTAGCCACTATCAGTGGTTTCCTGATTGGCTGTCTCAGTCCATGCACAAAGGCCTGTGTATCTGGTCATCAATGGTGAAGCCCAAGTCTTGGAATACTTGCATTACTCTGCACTGAAACTTCTTTACAGACTCTGTCTTATCTTGGCTCATGTCATGGCTTCTCCTGCCAATTTGCCTTTGGCCCACTCTCTGAGTTGTTCAATTAGCTGTGGCCCTGACTCCCAAGCGTGTACGTCTGATTCTGCTGGAAGTTTGAATTGTTCCTTCATGATTGGCCAGAGTGCATCACCTGCTTCTATTTTCATTCATGGCCCAGAGATCATTGCAGCTGCCTGCATATGTTTGCTGCTTCTGCTACATTCTTCGGTAAAATGGCATGGGATGCATCCCTGGGTCTGGACTATTGTCACCTGACTTGAAGTGCAGTGCACATAGTGTAATGGTGGTGCCTCTATCTGCCCCTGCATTCTTGGTGCCTGTGGGTTTCTTTTCTAGTACTAGACAGCATGTATGATGTTCCCTCTTCATCTTCATCAGAGGAATAGTTGTGATAGCTTGTACTGGGGTCGTACACTGACTGATTTTGGACTTAGAAGTTGCTTTTTTTTTTTTTTTTATGTGAGGATGTCTCCCCCCTTGCTGAAGCTATGATGGATTAGGATTATAGTTTCATGTTGGTGTGAATGTGGATGTAGGCAGCTCTGACCGGTGCTGAAGCTGTACATTATCAATACATGGTGATATCAAAGTTCATGTAAAACCTTAAGGGTTACAATATTGTTGACTGTGAAATGAGGTAACGGAGAATCTGTCAGTGAGCTCGTTCTGATATCACTCCTCCCCCCTCTGCACCCAGGGCTGAGCTGACTGCTGCCTGACGTGTCTGGGGCTGCCCACTGTAGGGGGGGCTTTCACCTTCTCTCCCCGATATCACAACTGGCAATGGCTGGACTGTGCCAGGGACACCTTGTGCTGTAAGCACCATACTGTTTGAATTGGGCGTTGGCCCAGCCGGCAACACGGAGGAAAAAAGAGGAAGAAGAAGGAGGAGGGGGTGATGAGTGAGACAAAGGAGTAGTAGGAGGGGAGAGAGAATGTGGAGAGAGAGGGAGGAGAAGAGAGGAGAGAGAGAGAGAAGAAAGGTGTGGTGGGGGAGTGGATAAGGAGGGAGGAGAAGATGGAGGGTATGGAGGAGAGAGATAGAGAGGGGAAGAGAGAGAGAGAGAGAATGTGGAGAGAGAGGAGAGAGAAAGGAGAGAGAATGCGGAGAGAAAAAGACTGACAGAGAAAAAAAAAAAAAAAAAAAGGAGGATAGATGAGAACAACAAGAATAATAGAGAGGAGCAATTATGCCTTCCCCCTGTAGGGAGAGATGGGGCGCACCACATACTGTGCAAAAATAACTACCTACACCATGGATTCTGCTAAAAGCAGACTGCGCAGATTCTCCTGTCTCATACCCACAAAAATCACTTCCTGATTTGCTCACATAACTTTCTGTTCCACCTAAACGATGTAAGCTCTGCTGCCACTTCATACCATGTATTAGTATTCAGCAATCTAACATCAGCTACTGTAACTTCCCTTATTTTCCTTTCTACGTCATGCCACTCTGCAGCTTGAAATCTGCCATTCTAATGAATTTCACGTACTTTATACCTTCCAAAAATCTTCACATACTTAACACCTTCGTATTCTGTCACTATCTACTGACTTTCCTGTTGCTCGGCCACTTTGTTCCCCATGGCAAAAGCAAAAAATGAAAATGAAAAACACATAAAAATGAAAAAAGAAAACAGTACTAAAAAAACTTCTAAAAATGAGTATATAAAACTCTAAGAAAAACCCAAAACGATAAGAAAAACCGTCAAAAACTTAGTTCACAACCAAAAACTCAAAACTTTGATACAATAGTAAAGAAAAAAAAAAAAACTTTTTTCAAAAATATATATAAATAAAAAATAAAAAGGTAAAGAGATTGAAGATTGAGGAAAACTTAATTAAAAAACTTTAAAATGCCGCAAAAAGAAAAAAAGACCCCCTAAGAGAGTTAAAAAAATTAAAAATGAAAACGGCTGTCAGTCAGAGACACACTTCCTCTTTATTCCGTATGCCATTGCAATAATATCAAATGTCACTAAAATCACATTTCTGAAAACACGTAGGTCACATCAAAAAATGATAGATACAATTTAAATTTCACTTCTTCACAAAAAAAACTACACATACCCAGCATTGCAGCTGAAAACAGTCCGGAAAAAAAATGTGACAGTTTGATTTACAATGCATATCTCTCTGCTAAACAGCACGGAGAAAGAGGAAGTTCGGACAAGAGAACTATTTCTGCTTCTTAAAGCGGCAATAGTACATGACACAAACAGACAGATAGACAATCCGAGAGATGCCCTTTTAAATTCTGTGACACATGCAGGCTGCGCTGGGAACAGACTACTGCCAATCGCACTGGACGCACCTGCGCCCGGGCCCCCTGAGTGCTTGAGAAGCACAACAAGCGGGAAATCTACCACCCCGGTCCGGACGTCCTGACTGGATCGCCGGCACTACGGGAATCTGCAGTAGCCCTCTTAAGTTATCACTACCCGTGCCTGGAACATGGGACTACCTGCCCCGGAACTCTGCGTGTTCCTCCTATGCACGGGAATCCTGCAATAACTTATCGAGCGATTTGACCTCCTGCGGTCTGTTTCTCAGCAACCACAAACAAAAGTCACTTTTTCCTTCTTCTCTCGGATTTTACACAAACACATACACGGTCCACAGCAGACACCTCCCAGGGTGGATTCGTGGCTACGGATTTTTTACACTACCTGGGAATTTGTGACCACATCTGACCGGCAAGAGGCATAGACAAGGACTGGGCACAGGGGACTTTCAGGTAAGATGATACCATTTTCTTACCTTACTTATGGAGCTGCGCAGTCTCCTGCCCCTGTGCCAGGCCACGCTACAGCTTCCGTATCTCCGGTTAGAAGGATCCCGTGCGTTTCATCCGAGCCGTTGGGCGCCATTCTGTTATGGAAATATTAGGGTTGGATAAATATATCCCTGTGTGTGCTGTGGCCGCTCCCAATTAGACTGAGTATTTTGAGCGCTCATCAAGAATGGACTGTACACAACTGTGACAGAACGACATTCCATCAATACTGACACTTTATTGTACATACATAGTTTTATATTTTCACATAGAAAGGAGTGGTTAGGGGTTGTCAGGGGTGGTTAGTTAATTATCATATTGTCTAGCTCCTCTGTCATTGGTTATCTAAACATATATGGAATATTGTGATTAATGCTCATATGACTGCTGATTAAGCAACCGAACTCGAGTTCTCTGTCTAGGACAAAGTGGAGACACCTGACCAGCAGTCACCAAACATCTGACTCTCTTCTGCTTTTAGGGGTGGAAAACCCCATATGATCTGTCTGGGTTATATCAGGCTTATATCAGTTCAGTTCGTGTCAGCCATTTTAAACCATTGATTATAATATATATATTAGCTGTGAGCATATAAGTATATATTTGATTATAGAGGAGTATACATGCAAGTGAGATCTACATGATATATATATTTCTATCACAAGTGCATCTGCGTCAGTCCTGTTTGTGGCATATCTGCCAGCCACTTTCTGACACTCAAACTGTGTAGTGTAATACAGTGGGCCTGATTTTTCTGCTGTCTCCCACACATAAAAAGGGAGATTTATATTGCCACTGAGTGCATATGCATCAGTCCTGTTTGTGGCATATCTGCCAGCCACTTTCTGACACTCAAACTGTGCAGTGTAATACAGTGGGCATGATTTTCCCAGCAGTCTCCCACACCTATAAAGGGAAATTTAAATTCACAACAAGTTTACGTACAACTTCTACCTGGTTTTACAGTACCATATAACGGTTGTTAGTTTGGTTACATTTTTCCAAGAATGAGGAAGTCTGGTGGAAGAGGTCGTGGCCGTGGGCGGTCATTGCCAGCTGGTAATGATGGTAGTGGTGGTGGTCGTGGAGCATCAGGTGGTCGTGGGAAAAGCAATACAGCACCTAAGTCTCGAGTTGTTGAGCCAGCGTCATCGTCTGGCTGCACAAGGCCTCGAATGCTCCCTTTTCTGGGAGTTGGAAAACCGCTTTTAATGCCGGAGCAGCAGGAAAAATTTTTGGCTTTCCTTGCTGACTCTGCCTCTAGCTCTTTCGCCTCCTCTTCGGAAAGTGCAAAATTTAAAAGCAGCGCGTCGTCAGTGAATGCTCCCGGTCAGGAACAAGTCGCTTTCTTGTGTCCTTCACCCAGAACAACAGTGAAGGATGCGTCAGGCGACACAACAGGTTACTCCATGGAGCTCTTTACACATACCGTGCCTGGGTTAGAAAGGGAAATTGTTAACAGGCCATGCCCATTACAAGATGAATCAGACATGGAGTGCACAGATGCACAGCCACAGCTAGATTATTATGCTGTTCCATTGACTCAGATCACAACATTGCCCTCGCAGTGTACTGAGCCAGAATCTGACCCTGATGAGACTATGGTGCCCCGTCCCGAACGCTATAGCACCGGCTTACACGGTGACACAGAGGAAGGTGCACAGGACATAGAAGAGGAGGTGATAGATGACCCAGTTGTTGACCCCGATTGGCAGCCATTGTGGGAATAGGGTGCCGCTGGCAGTGGCTCTGAAGCGGAGGAGGAGGAGCCCCAGCAGGCATCAACATCGCAACAGCTTTCATCTGGCAGGCCCGTATCTGGCCAAAAACGTGTGTCAAAACCAAAAATAGTTGTAGGACAGCGTGGCCATCCGGTTAAAGTAGCACAGTGTGCAATGAATGAAAAGGTTTTCGATAGTAGGAAGAGTGCAGTCTGGCAATTTTTTAACCAAGATCCGAATGATCAGTGCAAAGTGATCTGTAAGAAATGCTCAAGGACCTTTAGCAGAGGTCAGAATGTCAAAAATGTAAATACAACTTGCATGCGTAGACATTTAACCACCATGCACTTGCAAGCCTGGACTAACTACCAAATGTCCCATAACGTTGTTGCACCCGCTCACAATGAAGCTAGTCAGCAACTCTACATTCCTTCCCTCACTGTAAGCCCACCTTTTACGACACCACCTGCAGCAAATGTGGAGGTATTGTCACAAGGCCAAAGCTGTCAGGGAATCACCAGGTTCTTGGTAGGAAACACTGTATGTAGGCCAACAGCAAGAATACCATCACCAACCCTCTCTCAGTCTGCCATGTCCACCACCACCTCCGCTAGTTCCACCATATGCAGCTCTCCAGTCCAGCTTATTCTACAAGAGACTCTCGTTAGGAAAAGGAAGTACTCATCCTCTCATCCGCGTACACAGGGTTTGAACGCCCACATTGCTAGACTAATCTCGTTAGAGATGATGCCCTACCGGTTGGTTGAAAGCGAAGCTTTCAAAGCAATGATGGCCTTCGCAGTACCACGCTATGACCTACCCAGTCGACACTTCTTTGCAAGAAAAGCCATCCCAGCCCTCCACCAGCATGTCAAAGACCGCATTGTCCATGCACTGAGGCAATCAGTCAGTAGAAAGGTGCACCTCACAACAGATGCATGGACCAGTAGGCATGGCCAGGGACGTTACGTGTCCATCACGGCACACTAGGTTAATGTGGTGGATGCAGGGTCCACAGGGGACAGCCATATTGGGACAGTTCTGCCTAGCCCAAGGTCTAGGAAACAGTTGGCTGTAGGTGTTCGCCACCCTCCTCCTCCTCATCCTCCAGCAGAAGCGAGAGCTCGTCCACAGACCGCAGTCGCACGACCACTCCATCCGCAGCTGCCAGTGTTGCACACGAGGTGTCCCATTATGGAACAGCTAGTGGTAAGCGTCAGCAGGCTGTGTTGGAAATGAAGTGTTTGGGCGACAACAGACACACCGCGGAAGTTCTGTCCGAGTTCTTGCAGCAAGAAACTCAGTCATGGCTGGGCAGTATACATCTTGAGGCAGGCAAGGTAGTCAGTGATAATGGAAGGAATTTTATGGCTGCCATAGCCCTTTCACAACTGAAATACATTCCTTGCCTGGCTCACACCTAGAACCTGGTGGTGCAGTGCTTTGTGAAAAGTTATCCGGGGTTATCCGCCCTGCTCCTGAAGGTGCGAAGACTTTGCTCGCACATCCGCCGTTCGCCCGTACACTCCAGCCATATACAGAACCATCAGCGATCTTTGCAGCTTCCCCAGCACCGCCTAATAATTGACGTTGCAACAAGGTGGAACTCCACACTGCACATGCTTCAGAGGCTGTACAAACAGAGGCATGCTGTTATGTATTTGTGGGAGGATACACATACACTGGCAGGCAGTTGGATGGCAGACATGGAGTTGTCAGGTGTGCAGTGGTCGAAGCTACAAGACCTGTGTCAAGTCCTTCAGTGTTTTGAGGAATGCACATGCCTGGTTAGTGCAGACGACGCCATCATAAGCATGAGCATCCCCCTAATGCGTCTGCTGATGCAAAGTTTGACGCACATAAAGGAGCAGGCGTCTGCAGCCGAGGATGAGGGAAGCCTTGATGACAGTCAGCCATTGTCTGCTCAGGGAAGTCTCCTGGACGAGGTGGCAGACGAAAAGGAGGAGGACGAGGAGGATGATGGGGATGAATATTTATGGGAGGAGGAAGCTTCTCAGGGGGCAATATAAACTGGTGGCGTTGCAAGGTCAGGTACAGGGTTTTTGAGGGAGGCAAGTGATGTTGATTTGCCAGAAAGTGCTCCTCAACCCAGCACAAGCAGTGAATTGACACCTGGAACATTGGCCCACATGGCGGACTATGCCTTGCGTATCCTAAAAAGGGACCCCCGCATTATCAAAATGATGACCGATGACGATTACTGGTTGGCCTGCCTCCTGGATCCACGCTATAAAGGGAAATTGCAAAATATCATGCCACATGAGAACCTTGAGCAAATATTGGCTACCAAACAAGCAACTCTTGTAGACCTTTTGGTTCAGGCATTCCCAGCACACAGCGTCGGTGATGGTTCTCACACGAGCTGCAGGGGGCAACATGGCAGAGGTGTTAGAGGTGCACAAATCAGAAGTGGCGTTGGACAGAGGGGTTTTATGACCAGGTTGTGGAGTGATTTCGCAATGATCGCAGACACGACAGGTACTGCAGCATCAATTCAAAGTGACAGGAGACAACATTTGTCCAGTATGGTTACTAACTATTTTTCCTCCCTTATCGATGTTCTCCCTCACACGTCATTCCCATTTGATTACTGGGCATCCAAAATAGACACCTTGCCTGAATTGGCAGAATATGCATTACAGGAGCTTGCTTGCCCAGCTGCTAGTGTGCTATCAGAAAGAGTATTCAGTGCTGCTGGTTCAATACTGACCGAAAAAAGGACTTGTCTGGCTACCCAAAATGTTGATGATCTAACCTTCATTAAAATGAACCAATCATGGATTTCTAATTATTTTGCCCCACCTTTCCCTGCTGACACCTAGCTTTCCTGTAAAAAGGTCTTGCTTTTGGACTCTTCTTACTGACTGCTCCAATTTCTCCATTTGCAGCTGCTGTATGTCCACCATAGGCCATTTTTACACCTCCCTAAATGGGCTGACTCCCCCCATGGGGCCGTGGTCACCACTTGGCGCAAGCACCCGTGCGAGTGCCGTTTGGCTGAACAGGTGGGTGTGCCCACTTTTGGGCGACGGCACTGGCACAGGGTCCCTCATAGTACAATGAAGTGTCTCTGGCGGTGGTGCACACCCAACGTCAGACACACCGTCGTAACATGAGGGGCCCTGGGCCAGTACCGAAGCCCACGAGAGAGTGTCCCCCCCCAGCTCAAACAGTGCTCTACCACTTGCAAAATTACCTCTCACTAGGGTTGAGCGAAACGGGTCGGCCATTTTCAGAAGTCGCCGACTTTTGGCAAAGTCGGGTTTCATGAAACCCTACCCGACCCCTGTGTGGGGTCGGCCATGAGGTCGTCGATCTTCTGAATCTGGTAACGGAATTCCGATACTGAGTTCCGATATGTTTGCGATATCGGAAATCGGTATCGGAATCCACATTTAAGTGTAAAATAAAGAATTAAAATAAAAAATATTGATATACTCACCTCTCCGGAGGCCCCTGGACATCGCCGCTGGTAACCGCCAGCCTTCTTTGCTTAAAATGAGCGCGTTTACGGCCTTCCATGACGTCACGGCTTCTGATTGGTCGCGTGCCGCTCATGTGACCGCCACGCGACCAATCACAAGCCGTGACGTAATTCTGAGGTCCTAAATTCCTCATTCTAGGAATTTAGGACCTGAGAATTACGTCACGGCTTGTGATTGGTCGCGTGAGCGGTCACATGGGCGGCCGCGACCAATCACAAGCCGTGACGTCATCTAAGGCCCTTCACGCGCTCATTCTTAAGAAGGAAGGCTGCCGGAAAGAAGCAGGGCGCGTCCGATGGTGAGTATATACCTAATAGGAATATACTCTCCCTCGGCTTCTTTCCGGCAGCCTTCCTTCCTAAGAATGAGCGCGTTCAGGGCCTTAGATGACGTCACGGCTTGTGATTGGTCGCGGCCGCCCATGTGACCGCCACGCGACCAATCACAAGCCGTGACGTAATTCTCAGGTCCTAAATTCCTAGAATTAGGAATTTAGGACCTGAGAATTATGTCACGGCTTGTGATTGGTCGCGTGGCGGTCACATGAGCGGCACGCGACCAATCAGAAGCAGTGACGTCATGGAAGGCCCTGAACGCGCTCATTTTAAGCAAAGAAGGCTGCCGGTTACCAGCGGTGATGTCCAGGGGCCTCCGGACGGGTGAGTATATCAATATTTTTTATTTTAATTCTTTATTTTACACATTAATATGGATCCCAGGGCCTGAAGGAGAGTTTCCTCTCCTTCAGACCCTGGGAACCATAGTATCCCATTGCACTGCATTGGGTTTCGTGTTTCGGCCGACCCCGACCCCGACTTTTTTATAGGATCGGCCGATTTCGCTCGACCCGACTTTTGAGAAAGTCGGGTTTCGTGAAACCCGACCCGATCCTATAAAAATAAAAGTCGCTCAACCCTACCTCTCACTGCTCCACCACTGTTTAGTCTGTGCAGTTAAATCCTTCAATGGCACTGCCAATACCAATTTGTTGACATGATTGATGCTAGTAAAAATATTCAGGGGCCCTGTCCTACATTTTCACCAGTTAATACTTTGCACCAACTACCACTGTCTGCAAGTCAGCAGAGGAGCCCACCCCTGTACCTAGGTATGCCACCTGTTTATTTGTGATTTTTTTTTTTGCCAGACATTAACCTCACTTTATTATTTTGGCCTACTAACTGTGTCAGACACTCCTTACAGTTGTCCTCCACTGAACAAAGCTAGGCCGCCTGCGTGCTCCTGTAACCTATTTTTAACTGCATTTTGCCTATTACTTTTTTGGCCCTACTAACTGTGTCTGCCCCTCGTTGCAATCGTCCTCCGCTGAACACACCAATGCTGCCTGTGTACCCCTGTAACCTATTTTAAACTGCATAGAGCCAACTTTTTTATTTTAGGCCTAGTAAATCTGTCTGCGGTCCCTCCTTGCAATCGTCCTCCGCTGACCAAACCAATGCTGCCTGTGTACCCCTGTAACCTATTTTAAACTGCATAGAGCCAACTTTCTTTTTTATTTTAGGCCTAGTAAGTCAGTCTGCGGTCCCTCCTTGCAATCGTCCTCCGCTGACCAAACCAATGCTGCCTGTGTACCCCTGTAACCTATTTTAAACTGCATAGAGCCAACTTTTTTATTTTAGGCCTAGTAAGTCTGTCTGCGGTCCCTCCTTGCAATCGTCCTCCGCTGACCAAACCAATGCTGCCTGTGTACCCCTGTAACCTATTTTAAACTGCATAGAGCCTACTTTTTTATTTTAGGCCTAGTAAGTCTGTGCCACTCCTTCCAATTGTCCTCCGCTGACCACACCAATGCTGCCTGTGTACCCCTGTAACCTTTTTTAAACTGCATTGAGCCAACTTATTTGGTTAAGGCCTACTACCTGTGTCTGTCTGCGCCACTCAATACAGCTGTCCTCCTCTGAAAAAAGCTGAGCTTCAATTGTCAGGTTTTCAGCCTAAAGGAATTTGAAAACTGCATTGGGGCTACTAGTTTGGTTGGGCCTACTAACGGTGTCTGCCGCTCCTTGGTGTTCTCCTGGTTTTTTATCCTGAGCTCCTATCTTCAGGCTTTCGACCTGTATTTAGAATATTAAACTGCATTTAGGCTACTAGTTTGGTTGGGCCAACTTACGGTGTCTGCTGCTCCTTGGTGTTCTCCTGTTTTTTTTTCCTGAGCTTCAATCTTCAGGCTTTCGGCCTATATTTTTAATATGAAACTGCATTTGGCCTACTAGTTTGGTTGGGCCCTACTAACGGTGTCTGCTGCTCTTTGGTGTTGTCCTCCACTGAACAAAGCTGAGCTTCAATCTTCAGGCTTTCGGCCTATATTTACAAATTTTAAACTGCATTTGGCCTACTAGTTTGGTTGGGCCCTACTAACGGTGTCTGCAGCTCCTTGGTGTTCTCCACTGAACAAAGCTGAGCTTCAATCTTCAGGCTTTCGGCTTATATTTTTAATATGAAACTGCATTTGGCCTACTAGTTTGGTTGGGCCCTACTAACAGTGTCTGCCGCTCCTTGGTGTTCTCCTCCACTGAGCAAAGCTGAGCTTCAATCTTCAGGCTTTCGGCCTATATTTACAAATTTTAAACTGCATTTGGCCTACTAGTTTGGTGGGGCCCTACTAACGGTGTCTGCTGCTCCTTGGTGTTCTCCTCCACTGAACAAAGCTGAGCTTCAATCTTCAGGCTTTCGGCCTATATTTTTAATATGAAACTGCATTTGGCCTACTAGTTTGGTTGGGCCCTACTAACGGTGTCTGCCGCTCCTTGGTGTTGTCCTCCAAGGAAAAAAGCTGAGCTTCAATCTTCAGGCTTTCGGCCTATATCAGATATTAAACTGCATTTGGCCTTCTTGTTTGGTTGTGCCTACTAACGGTGTCTGCCGCTGCTTGGTGTTGTCCTCCACGGAAAAAAGCTGAGCTTCAATCTTCAGGCTTTCGGCCTATATTTTTAATATGAAACTGCATTTGGCCTACTAGTTTGGTTGGGCCCTACTAACGGTGTCTGCCGATGCTTGCTTTTCTCCTCCACTGAACAAAGCTGAGCTTCAATTTTCAGGCTTTCAGCCTATATCAGATATTAAACTGCATTTGGCCGACTAGTTTGGTTGGGCCCTACTAACGGTGTCTGCTGCTCTTTGGTGTTCTCCTCCACTGAACAAAGCAGTGCCGCCTGTTTACTCCTGTTACCAATTTTGAACTTTATTTGGCCCACTTTATTATTTGGGCCTACTAACTGTGTCTGCCTCTCATTACAGTTGTCCTCCACTGAACAAAGCAATGCTGCCTGGTTAGTCCTGTTACCAATTTTGAACTGCATTTAGCCCACTTTATTATTTGGGCCTATATCTGTGTTTCCTCCTCATCCTGCCCATTGCCCAGCCAGTGCTACATGAGTCTGCTGATACACTGACCCAGATATGAAGATCACTGCACACGTACAAGTTGAAGGTATGCTTAAGGTGGAAATTTTATTTACAGTGGTTTTTTAGAAAAAGCGACTGGTAAGCGTTGACGTTTCGGCTAGTATATAGCCTTGGTCACAACGTCGCTGGAAAAGATACAAATATTTACAATTAGCTATGTATAATGATTGGTGTATATACATATATCAAGAAATGTGCATTTTAATATACAATATATACAATTGTGACATTCATGTACAGAGAAATGTCTCTGTGTGACCCTGTAGCGAGATGTCATGGAATACCATACGTAGATAAAGAAACAATAAGACATACGTATTAAGAGAGATAAGTTTTAAGGAAATGCATATCGTGGTGTCTGTGCCAACACGTATGAACCAGGCAAAAAGGTGGCCTACCTAAAATATGAAGAGTCTGTCTTGATTGGAAAATGGTGATATAGAGCAAGGAAATGTATCATCCTGTCAGAAAAAAATAAAAAGAGAGGGGCATGTATACGTGGATGTCCCAGAGGGGTCACCATGATGTATGAGACAATGTGAGGGGGTAATTGAAACCTACCCTGACAATTTGGTTGATTGTCATATATCGTAGGATATTCTTTGCCAATGGTTGGTAGGGATGAGGATGGCAAACCTGTGCCAGGGGCCTGTGGAAAGGTATGTTGGTAAAGATCACCCTGAGAAAAATGGGAACAAATCATATGCTGTGTCCCATAGTGTATGGTAGGAGCCTACCCTGGTGGTATATATGGAGACTTATGTGTCCAATGATATGGCGTCCAGACCCCAGTGGGCGTAGTGCTATAAGGCCCAGCGTTTGTCCGGTAGTGCCTGTGAAAGTTGATAATGTTATGGTAACGATCGTAAGGCATAATAGTATGAAAATAATGTGGGTATACTTATCTTTGGAGTTGTGACCTACATCCATAGGTGGCGCAGCGGTGTGAGGCTGACACTTCCGTGTCTGAGCTGAGACTGGCGCTGGGTGACTGTGCGCGCTTCTAATCATGTGGTGCTGCGAGGTCATGTGACCGGAAGTAGAGGAGACGCCGGCGCTTGCGCTGTACAGGCTGCAATAGTGTGTGGCCGACAAAGTTTGTGTGTTGTCATGGGGATACCAGCGCCTGCGCAGTTGTGCTCTATTGTGGGCTGAGTTGAAACTGGAAGGGAAGAAGGGGCGGAGGGAAGCAGGGACAGAGATAGAAAGGGAGGGCAATATCTTGGATCTATTGTAATCGTGTGTAAAGTGAATACATCTATATATATTTTAAGTGAATACTGGTCATGTAAATTACAGGATAAGTTTGAGAATTATATTGTTATACAATTATGCTGTATTGGTATCCATGAATAATTTACAAACACATTTGTTGAAATCATATATATTATTGACAATAATTGCAACTAAGTAGGAGTCCAAACCATATAAGGAAAAAAGGGGGGAAGGGGGAAAAAAAACACAAAGGGACCAAGAGAGAAGAAGAAAACGGAAACTTAGATAGACTCTATATTGTGGTAGGGGATCTTACCAACTCCATCGGGGGGAATTGCCGAGTGGATGCGTGCGACTATTCAATGGGTCTAGGGAAAGAAATACATTATGTTAGCCAATCTATTTCTCGATTGAGACCCCTTGGGCTGAGTGTGTCCAACGTGTAGATCCAGTAAGTTTCACGCTGTTTTAATAGTTGTGTGTGGTTCCCACCCCGCCTTGGTCTGGGAACTTTTTCAAGAACTTGGAACCGTAATTGGGATATATTGTGCCTGGCTTCCTGGAAGTGTGCAGGTAGAGGTAGCCAGGTCTTGCCACATCTGATGGTGGATTTGTGGCTTGAGATACGATCTCTAATGGCCTGGATGGTTTCGCCTACATACAGTAAGCCACACGGACACTTGATGATATACACTACATAGTTGGATTCGCAGGTATGATAGTCCCTAATGGGGTAGGTTTTTCCTGTGCGTGGATGAATTACCTCACTCCCTTTGATGATATTAGAGCAGCACATACAACTTAAGCATGGAAATGTGCCCCTTCTTTTTTGTCCACTCAATGTGCGAGTTAGTGTTTGTTTACAAGATCCAATGTCGGCCCTAACCAATTTGTCTCTAATGTTAGGTGGTCTGCGTAGGCACATTAGGGGGGGATTTCTGAAGATCTCCACTTTGGGATAAGCTTTGGTAAGCAAGGGCCATTGTCTATGGATCAAGTTGTGAATTCTTTGCATGGAGGGGTGATGGCCGTGGACAAAAGGTAATCTCGATGGTTTCTGTGGTGGAATAGCTGCAGAATCTGTGTCTGACAGTATCTTAGTCATTTCCGTGTTTAGAAGTGTACATGGATATTGTCTGTCTTCGAATTTTTTGGACATTTCGCTCAGTCTGGTTTGTCTGACAGTGGGGCTAGATACGATTCTGGAGACTCTTTTAAATTGAGATCGGGGAAGGCTGTTTCTTGTGGATTTAGGGTGGCAGCTATTGTACAAAAGAAGGTTGTTACGATCGGTAGGTTTGCTGTAGATATCGGTGGTAAGGACACCTTGGGTATCTTTGCATATTTTGGTGTCCAGGAAGGTAATAGTTTCCATGTGATGTGAAATAGAAAACTTGAGTTCCGGTCTGACCCTGTTGATGGTATTGTAGAATGTGGTTAAAGAGGTGTGGTCACCCTGCCAAATACAGAAAATATCATCTATGTAACGGTACCATAGAAGGGCATGTTGTTGAAATAATGAGTTAGGGTAAATAAAGTCTTGTTCAAAGCGGTCCATGTATAGATTGGCGTACGCCGGGGCTACATTTGAGCCCATTGCGGTCCCGCACGTTTGGACGTAAAAGTCATCCTCAAAAAGGAAATAATTTTCCCTGAGTACCAGGTTGAGTAATTCCAGACAGAGATCGTGGGAACGTGTGTCAATTTTGGCTTCAGTTAGTGTGAGGGAGACAGCCTCAATCCCCTTGTCATGTGAGATTGAGGTATATAGGCTACTAACATCTAAGGTGTATAAGATGCTGTTAGCTGGAACCGTGTTAATGTCTTGGATTTTTTTCAAAAAGTCGCTAGTGTCCAGGATGAAGGATTTAGTTTTGTGAGTATATGGCGTGAGCAATTTTTCTAGGTAGATGGATATGGGATTGAGGATTGAGTCGGTGGATGCTACAATGGGGCGTCCTGGTGGATTTTGCAGGTTTTTGTGGATTTTTGGGAGAATGTATAGTACTGGGGTTACTGGATGTTCATTTGTCAGGTATGTTTTGGTTTTGGCATCAATAGTTTTTAATTGTGAATGTTTAGTAAGAATGGCATCAATCTTTCTACGGATGTTATAGACAGGATCAGATTGGATTTTTTTATATGTGGTGGTGTCTGATAGCTGTCTTTTGACCTCAGCTGTGTATTGATTTTTGTTCATCACTACGACAGCCCCTCCCTTATCTGCGGGTTTGATGATAATGTTGCTGTTGTTTTTGAGTGAAAATAGTGCCTGTTTTTCTGGTGGTGTTAAATTGTGTCGGACTGGGAGAAGACCTACACGTTGGTCATGGATAGTCTCCTTAATGTCTTTATCCAAGAGATCAATGAAGGTCTCTACGGCATGGTTTGTCTTGGGAGGCATAAAATTGCTGGGATTTCTCAATCCCAGTTGGTCCAATGTGATTAGTGGCCCTCCGTCCCGATTAGGTAATATACCTAGTGTGTTACCAGTGAAGTATGGATTGACCTCAAAGTGTACTTTTAGTCTTATGCTGCGGTAAAAACTTTGTAGATCTTTTTCTAGCTGGAAGGAGTCCCATCTGGGGGTTGGGCAGAAAGATAGACCTTTGTTCAGTACCTTTAGTTCTAAAGGGGAAAGAGAGTAATCAGAAATGTTCACAACTAGGTTTGGACCCCTACCTGTGATCGAAGTGTCATCTGGCGTTCTCGATCTTTTCCTTCTCGACCTCCTACATGGCGTCCGCTTGGGCCTAAAAAAGCCGTTCTTGTGGTTAAGGCTCCGCCAGTGTCGCTTCCAGAGCCCGGGGAGGATCCCCCAGCCGGTGAGGAGTCCCCGGATGCTGTGTATCTTTCTGGGCGGCGTGATCTCGGATATTGTCTTCTGTGGGCTGTTTCCTCCCATCGATAGACTCTGTTGTTCAGGTAGTCCTCGGTGTCTCTTTGAAATTTGGTCCGTTTTCTTTCCTCGAGCGTTTTTTGATGTGTAGACAAAATGGAATCGACCTTACTTTTCAAGGTGTTGAATTCGGTGCTGGTAAGAGTAGAGGTGAGCTGCGTCTCGATGGTGATGATCTTTTCTTCTGTTTCTTTGATGGCTTCCTGTAAATATTCAATTGTTAGTAAGATGATATCAAATGAACATTTGTTAAGTATTTTTTGAAAGGTTGTGCAATATTGTGCGTTGTCTGAGAATAAGGTTGGTCGTAGGTTACAACGTAGACCCCGTGGTATCCTCCCTTGTCTGTGATATTCCCCAAGAGTGGCGCAATGTAGATCGTAGGCTATGAGTCTCTTTTTCTCCTTTTCCCAGTCTCTCGTTTTGATGTCTTTATTGGGTATACGTAGGAAGTCAGTTTTTGTTCTTATCTTAGATAGAATTGTAGATCCCGTGGCATCATCATACATGTAGGTCTCGGACGACATGAGTTCCGTCGGTGCAGATAACCAAGAAATTCGTAGATCAATGAAACTATGATGGCTCGCACACGACCAATTTGGAAGTGACGGTGCTAGTGAAAGGAGCAAAAAGTTCCGAATATACTAGATATGAAGATCACTGCACACGTACAAGTTGAAGGTATGCTTAAGGTGGAAATTTTATTTACAGTGGTTTTTTAGAAAAAGCGACTGGTAAGCGTTGACGTTTCGGCTAGTATATAGCCTTGGTCACAACGTCGCTGGAAAAGATACAAATATTTACAATTAGCTATGTATAATGATTGGTGTATATACATATATCAAGAAATGTGCATTTTAATATACAATATATACAATTGTGACATAATATATATGATTTCAACAAATGTGTTTGTAAATTATTCATGGATACCAATACAGCATAATTGTATAACAATATAATTCTCAAACTTATCCTGTAATTTACATGACCAGTATTCACTTAAAATATATATAGATGTATTCACTTTACACACGATTACAATAGATCCAAGATATTGCCCTCCCTTTCTATCTCTGTCCCTGCTTCCCTCCGCCCCTTCTTCCCTTCCAGTTTCAACTCAGCCCACAATAGAGCACAACTGCGCAGGCGCTGGTATCCCCATGACAACACACAAACTTTGTCGGCCACACACTATTGCAGCCTGTACAGCGCAAGCGCCGGCGTCTCCTCTACTTCCGGTCACATGACCTCGCAGCACCACATGATTAGAAGCGCGCACAGTCACCCAGCGCCAGTCTCAGCTCAGACACGGAAGTGTCAGCCTCACACCGCTGCGCCACCTATGGATGTAGGTCACAACTCCAAAGATAAGTATACCCACATTATTTTCATACTATTATGCCTTACGATCGTTACCATAACATTATCAACTTTCACAGGCACTACCGGACAAACGCTGGGCCTTATAGCACTACGCCCACTGGGGTCTGGACGCCATATCATTGGACACATAAGTCTCCATATATACCACCAGGGTAGGCTCCTACCATACACTATGGGACACAGCATATGATTTGTTCCCATTTTTCTCAGGGTGATCTTTACCAACATACCTTTCCACAGGCCCCTGGCACAGGTTTGCCATCCTCATCCCTACCAACCATTGGCAAAGAATATCCTACGATATATGACAATCAACCAAATTGTCAGGGTAGGTTTCAATTACCCCCTCACATTGTCTCATACATCATGGTGACCCCTCTGGGACATCCACGTATACATGCCCCTCTCTTTTTATTTTTTTCTGACAGGATGATACATTTCCTTGCTCTATATCACCATTTTCCAATCAAGACAGACTCTTCATATTTTAGGTAGGCCACCTTTTTGCCTGGTTCATACGTGTTGGCACAGACACCACGATATGCATTTCCTTAAAACTTATCTCTCTTAATACGTATGTCTTATTGTTTCTTTATCTACGTATGGTATTCCATGACATCTCGCTACAGGGTCACACAGAGACATTTCTCTGTACATGAATGTCACAATTGTATATATTGTATATTAAAATGCACATTTCTTGATATATGTATATACACCAATCATTATACATAGCTAATTGTAAATATTTGTATCTTTTCCAGCGACGTTGTGACCAAGGCTATATACTAGCCGAAACGTCAACGCTTACCAGTCGCTTTTTCTAAAAAACCACTGTAAATAAAATTTCCACCTTAAGCATACCTTCAACTTGTACGTGTGCAGTGATCTTCATATCTAGTATATTCGGAACTTTTTGCTCCTTTCACTAGCACCGTCACTTCCAAATTGGTCGTGTGCGAGCCATCATAGTTTCATTGATACACTGACCCAGACCACTACATTCCCCTTGCACTCTACACAGCCAGAATCTGACCCTGCTGAAAGTCAGGTTCCCCTTCCCGCATACTATACCACCTTGCACGGGGACAGAGAGGAAGGCGCAGATGAAAGTGCAGGTTCCTTCATCAGGTGGAGAGGGCATACTCGTTGGTGACTTCACTGTCACAGGGCCCCTCATAGTACGCAAAAGTGTCTCTGCCGGTGGGAGGCGCCCCCGCTGTCAAACACAATGCCGTACTTTGAGGGGCCCTGTGCCAGTGCCAATGCGAACAAGTGGGCCCCCCTGCTTGCTCAGGATCACAGCACTTGCAAAGTTGAAATACTGACCTCTCCCTTCTCCACCGCCGTAACGTAGTCCGCGTTTCCTGGGCCCACGAAAAACTTGAGCCAGCCCTACCCCCCCACAACTTTAGACAAATGACCCCCAATTTTCAATGCCTAACTATTATTATAAGGTAAGTTAAGATTCACAAGCTTAAGTGACACAAATTGATTTTTTTTACATTAAAATGGGCACTGTAGGTGTTTTCCTGTCCTCCACTCACTGCCAACTTTTGTTCCCCATTGACTTACATTGGGTTTCGTGTTTCGGTCGATCCCCGACTTTGCGCGATAATCGGCCGATTTCACTCGACTCGACTTTTGACAAAGTCAAAAGTCAAAAGTCACTTTGGACAAAGATCCTAAAAAACTAAAAGTCACTCAACCCTAGTCTAGAGGTGTGGTCGGCCTCTGCTATGTCCTTTGTAGTGTAAGTGAAGAGCCGTATTGCTCCATCTTCTTCAGAGAGAAGGAACAGTAGCACTCAATTGATTCTCAGTCATTTTCAACCACTTTCTAACAGTTGTAAATAGTTTATGGCTAGTAAATGGAGGTTTCATTATAAAGTGATTTATTGTTCAGTATCATTTGGTTTGGTGAATTGTAGACACTTTCCCTTTAGTTCTTTGAGAAGTACACACAGGCTCTGAGCATCGTCTATTTGGCCTTTGAACAAGTCATTTATAAATCAGTCATCAGTATGAGCTGTGCTTGTCTCTGGTTGTAAGAATACTTCATGTACTTTGCAAAGCCACTGGCCATTGTTTCAGACTCATAAGCTGTTGGTTCCTTCAAGTGAGGTCTCCGAGGACTCCCCTCTAGCGCATGACCTCTCAGGATCCACAGGTCTTCAGAGGTCTCCAGAATATTAAACATGGACCTCACCACAGCTACTTCTCTACACATTAACTGTTTACAGCTGTTTTCAGGTTTATGAGATGTTTTATCAGATCGCTCCTAGGTGGTTGATTTCTGACTCTTCCTTCTGCACGCTCACACAGCCAAACTTACTATGATCATTAGTGTTGAGCGATACCTTCTGATATCGGAAAGTATCGGTATCGGATTGGATCGGCCGATACCGGCAAAATATCGGATCTCGCCGATACCGATACCCGATACCAATGCAAGTCAATGGGACGAAAATATCAGAATTAAAATAAACCCTTTCTTTTCTTGTAGGTTCATTCTATATGAAGGAAAACAAATAAGAATAATGTAGGATGTATTGGGGGAGGTGGCGGAGACATTAAAGGCATAGAGGTTTAGCCCATTCAAATAGAATAGCAGGAATTTTAATTTTTTTTAAGACGTTCGGAGTTACAAAGATATTGACTATGCTAAGATTTTTTTTATTTTGTCAGATATTGATGTTTCACTACTTCCACGCCCTTCACCCTCTTTTTTACTTCTCCCACACTTTCTTCTTCATCATCATCAGCATCTTTGACATCAACTTCTTCTTCACCATATTCATCTTCTTCTTCATCTTCTACCTATTATTTTTTTTGTTACATTGTTCATATTCTTTTTATTTAACTATTATTCTTCTTCAAATTCAACTTCTTCATCATATTCTTATTTGTGACAGGCATTCCCGTAGTTGTTATCTATAAAAGTTTGAAGATTACACCTTCCGTTCTGCCTGTCACAAAAGAGTTACATTTGTCCGCGTTCAGTTTGGCCTGCAGCATCAGTCTTTATCCAGGGGCACCACGAGGAGGAACGGACTCACCCCCATACACTGCTTAGTCTTCTTCTGCTTATAATTTAGATAATATCTTTTGCTCTGATATTTAGTGTAATGCTTAATGTTCTTCTGCTCTTTGTTCTGCAGCCTCTTGTTCTTCTGCTTCTCGGTCTCCCAAGTCGTCGTTGTCTCCAGGTTCGTCGTCTCCGGGGTCGTCGTCATCGGGGTGGTCTTCAGGGTCATCGTCTCCAGGGTTGTCGTCATCTCAGTGGCTGTCGTCTCTCTGGTGTCATTGTCATCTTAGGGGTGGTCTTCCGGGTCATTGTCTTTAGGGTCTTGAACTTGTAAATGTAGCAGAAGGTACAAGAAGACTGAGAAAATGCCGAGAAACAGCTGATGGAACTGGAACTCGGATGGCTAGCCGAAGGTCCAAGAGCCAATGGAACTACCGAGGACCAGCTGACGTTACTGGAACCTGGTTACTAAGCAGGAGGTACCCGTGCCTGAAAGCACTACCAAGGACCACCTGATGTTGGTGGAACTCGGAAACCCAGAAGGAGGCACCTAAGCCAAAGGCTCTGCCCAGAACCAGCTGATGGTACTGGAACCAGGATGGGGAGCAGAAGGTACAAGAGCAAAAGACACTGCCGAGAACCAGCTGACGGTACTGGAACCCGGATGGGTAGCCGAAGGTCCAAGAGACAATGGAACTACCGAGGACCAGCTGATGTTACTGGAACCCGGTTACTAAGCAGGAGGTACCCGTTCCTGAAAGCACTACCAAGGACCACCTGACGTTGGTGGAACTCGGATACCCAGAAGGAGGCACCTAGGCCAAAGGCTCTGCCCGGAACCAGCTGATGGTACTGGAACCAGGATGGGGAGCAGAAGGTACAAGAGCAAAAGACACTGCCGAGAACCAGCTGACGGTACTGGAACCCGGATGGGTAGCCGAAGGTCCAAGAGCCAATGGAACTACCGAGGACCAGCTGACGTTACTGGAGCCCAGTTACTAAGCAGGAGGTACCCGTGCCTGAAAGCACAACCAAGGACCACCTGACGTTGGTGGAACTCGGATACCCAGAAGGAGGCACCTAAGCCAAAGGCTCTACTGTTATGGTTCTCAATGGCAAGAGAACATAGCCCAGCAAACATAAGTACTAGCTCTTGGAAGGATGGAAACTAAACTGACCATGAACTAAACCTGCCGCACAACTAACAGTAGCCGGGTAGCGTTGCCTACGTTTTTTATCCCTAGACGCCCAGCGCCGGCCGGAGGACTAACTAATCCTGGCAGAGGAAAATATAGTCCTGGCTCACCTCTAGAGAAATTTCCCCGATAGGCAGACAGAGGCCCCCACATATATTGGCGGTGATTTTAGATGAAATGACAAACGTAGTATGAAAATAGGTTTAGCAAAATTGAGGTCCGCTTACTAGATAGCAGGAAGACAGAAAGGGCACTTTCATGGTCAGCTGAAAACCCTATCAAAATACCATCCTGAAATTACTTTAAGACTCTAGTATTAACTCATAACATCAGAGTGGCAATTTCAGATCACAAGAGCTTTCCAGACACAGAAACGAAACTACAGCTGTGAACTGGAACAAAATGCAAAAACAAACGAGGACTAAAGTCCAACTTAGCTGGGAGTTGTCTAGCAGCAGGAACATGCACAGAAAGGCTTCTGATTACAATGTTGACTGGCATGGAAGTGACAGAGGAGCAAGGTTAAATAGCGACTCCCACATCCTGATGGAAACAGGTGAACAGAGGGGATGATGCACACCAGTTCAATTCCACCAGTGGCCACCGGGGGAGCCCAAAATCCAATTTCACAACAGTACCCCCCCTCAAGGAGGGGGCACCGAACCCTCACCAGAACCACCAGGGCGATCAGGATGAGCCCTATGAAAGGCACGGACCAGATCGGAGGCATGAACATCAGAGGCAGTCACCCAAGAATTATCCTCCTGACCGTATCCCTTCCATTTGACCAGATACTGGAGTTTCCGTCTGGAAACACGGGAGTCCAAGATTTTTTCCACAACGTACTCCAACTCGCCCTCAACCAACACCGGAGCAGGAGGCTCAACGGAAGGCACAACCAGTACCTCATACCTGCGCAACAATGACCGATGAAAAACATTATGAATAGAAAAAGATGCAGGGAGGTCCAAACGGAAGGACACAGGGTTAAGAATCTCCAATATCTTGTACAGGCCGATGAACCGAGGCTTAAACTTAGGAGAAGAAACCCTCATAGGGACAAAACGAGAAGACAACCACACCAAGTCCCCAACACAAAGCCGAGGACCAACCCGACGCCGGCGGTTGGCAAAAAGCTGAGTCTTCTCCTGGGACAACTTCAAATTGTCCACTACCTGCCCCCAAATCTGATGCAACCTCTCCACCACAGCATCCACTCCAGGACAATCCGAAGATTCCACCTGACCAGAAGAAAATCGAGGATGAAACCCCGAATTACAGAAAAAAGGAGACACCAAGGTGGCAGAGCTGGCCCGATTATTGAGGGCAAACTCCGCTAAAGGCAAAAAAGCAACCCAATCATCCTGATCTGCAGACACAAAACACCTCAAATATGTCTCCAAGGTCTGATTCATCCGCTCGGTCTGGCCATTAGTCTGAGAATGGAAAGCAGATGAGAAAGACAAATCTATGCCCATCCTAGCACAGAATGCTCGCCAAAATCTAGACACGAATTGGGTTCCTCTGTCAGAAACGATATTCTCCGGAATACCATGCAAACGGACCACATTTTGAAAAAACAGAGGAACCAACTCGGAAGAAGAAGGCAACTTAGGCAGGGGAACCAAATGGACCATCTTAGAGAAACGGTCACACACCACCCAGATGACAGACATCTTCTGAGAAACAGGAAGATCCGAAATAAAATCCATCGAGATGTGCGTCCAGGGCCTCTTCGGGATAGGCAAGGGCAACAACAATCCACTAGCCCGAGAACAACAAGGCTTGGCCCGAGCACAAACGTCACAAGACTGCACAAAGCCTCGCACATCTCGAGACAGGGAAGGCCACCAGAAGGACCTTGCCACCAAATCCCTGGTACCAAAGATTCCAGGATGACCTGTCAACGCAGAAGAATGAACCTCAGAAATGACTTTACTGGTCCAATCATCAGGAACAAACAGTCTACCAGGTGGGCAACGATCAGGTCTATCCGCCTGAAACTCCTGCAAGGCCCGCCGCAGGTCTGGAGAAACGGCAGACAATATCACTCCATCCTTAAGGATACCTGTAGGTTCAGAGTTACCAGGGGAGTCAGGCTCAAAACTCCTAGAAAGGGCATCCGCCTTAACATTCTTAGAACCCGGCAGGTAGGACACCACAAAATTAAACCGAGAGAAAAACAACGACCAGCGCGCCTGTCTAGGATTCAGGCGTCTGGCGGACTCAAGATAAATTAGATTTTTGTGGTCAGTTAATACCACCACCTGATGTCTAGCCCCCTCAAGCCAATGACGCCACTCCTCAAAAGCCCACTTCATGGCCAAAAGCTCCCGATTCCCAACATCATAATTCCGCTCGGCGGGCGAAAATTTACGCGAGAAAAAGGCACAAGGTCTCATCACGGAACAATCGGAACTTCTCTGCGACAAAACTGCCCCAGCTCCGATTTCAGAAGCGTCGACCTCAACCTGAAAAGGAAGAGCAACATCAGGCTGACGCAACACAGGGGCGGAAGAAAAGCGGCGCTTAAGCTCCCGAAAGGCCTCCACAGCAGCAGGGGACCAATCAGCAACATCAGCACCCTTCTTAGTCAGATCAGTCAATGGTTTAACAACATCAGAAAAACCAGCAATAAATCGACGATAAAAGTTAGCAAAGCACAAAAATTTCTGAAGACTCTTAAGAGAAGAGGGTTGCGTCCAATCACAAATAGCCTGAACCTTGACAGGATCCATCTCGATGGAAGAGGGGGAAAAAATATATCCCAAAAAGGAAATCTTTTGAACCCCAAAAACGCACTTAGAACCCTTCACACACAAGGAATTAGACCGCAAAACCTGAAAAACCCTCCTGACCTGCTGGACATGAGAGTCCCAGTCATCCGAAAAAATCAAAATATCATCCAGATACACAATCAAAAATTTATCCAAATAATCACGGAAAATGTCATGCATAAAGGACTGAAAGACTGAAGGGGCATTTGAAAGACCAAAAGGCATCACCAAATACTCAAAGTGGCCCTCGGGCGTATTAAATGCGGTCTTCCACTCATCCCCCTGCTTAATTCGCACCAAATTATACGCCCCACGGAGATCTATCTTAGAGAACCACTTGGCCCCCTCTATGCGAGCAAACAAATCAGTCAGCAGTGGCAACGGATATTGATATTTAACCGTGATTTTATTCAAAAGCCGATAATCAATACACGGTCTCAAAGAGCCATCTTTCTTAGCCACAAAGAAAAAACCGGCTCCTAAGGGAGATGACGAAGGACGAATATGTCCCTTTTCCAAGGACTCCTTTATATATTCTCGCATAGCAGCATGTTCAGGCACAGACAGATTAAATAAACGACCCTTAGGGTATTTACTACCCGGAATCAAATCTATGGCACAATCGCACTCCCGGTGCGGAGGTAATGAACCAAGCTTAGGTTCTTCAAAAACGTCACGATATTCAGTCAAGAATTCAGGAATCTCAGAGGGAATAGATGATGAAATGGAAACCACAGGTACGTCCCCATGCGTCCCCTTACAACCCCAGCTTAACACAGACATAGCTTTCCAGTCAAGGACTGGGTTATGAGATTGCAGCCATGGCAATCCAAGCACCAACACATCATGTAGGTTATACAGCACAAGAAAGCGAATAATCTCCTGATGATCCGGATTTATCCGCATAGTTACTTGTGTCCAGTATTGTGGTTTATTACTAGCCAATGGGGTGGAGTCAATCCCCTTCAGGGGTATAGGAGTTTCAAGAGGCTCCAAATCATACCCACAGCGTTTGGCAAAGGACCAATCCATAAGACTCAAAGCGGCGCCAGAGTCGACATAGGCATCCGCGGTAATAGATGATAAAGAACAAATCAGGGTTACAGATAGAATAAACTTAGACTGTAAAGTGCCAATTGAAACAGACCTATCAAGCTTCTTAGTACGCTTAGAGCATGCTGATATAACATGAGTTGAATCACCGCAATAGAAGCACAACCCATTTTTTCGTCTTAAATTCTGCCGTTCACTTCTGGACAGAATTCTATCACATTGCATATTCTCTGGCGTCTTCTCAGTAGACACCGCCAAATGGTGCACAGGCTTGCGCTCCCGCAGACGCCTATCGATCTGGATAGCCATTGTCATGGACTCATTCAGACCCGCAGGCACAGGGAACCCCACCATAACATCCTTAATGGCATCAGAGAGACCCTCTCTGAAATTCGCCGCCAGGGCGCACTCATTCCACTGAGTAAGCACAGCCCATTTACGGAATTTCTGGCAGTATATTTCAGCTTCGTCTTGCCCCTGAAATAGGGACATCAAGGCCTTTTCCGCCTGAAGCTCTAACTGAGGTTCCTCATAAAGCAACCCCAAGGCCAGAAAAAACGCATCCACATTGAGCAACGCAGGATCCCCTGGAGCCAATGCAAAAGCCCAATCCTGAGGGTCGCCCCGGAGCAAGGAAATCACAATCCTGACCTGCTGAGCAGGATCTCCAGCAGAGCGAGATTTCAGGGACAAAAACAACTTGCAATTATTTTTGAAATTTTGAAAGCAAGATCTATTCCCCGAGAAAAATTCAGGCAAAGGAATTCTAGGTTCAGATATAGGAACATGAACAACAAAATCTTGTAAATTTTGAACTTTCGTGGTGAGATTATTCAAACCTGCAGCTAAACTCTGAATATCCATTTTAAACAGGTGAACACAGAGCCATTCCAGGATTAGAAGGAGAGAGAGAGAGAGAAAGGCTGCAATATAGGCAGACTTGCAAGAGATTCAATTACAAGCACACTCAGAACTGAAGGGAAGGGAAAAAAAAAAAAAAATCTTCAGCAGACTTCTCTTTTCTCTCCTTTCTCTGTCAATTAATTTAACCCTTTTTGGGCCGGTCAAACTGTTATGGTTCTCAATGGCAAGAGAACATAGCCCAGCAAACATAAGTACTAGCTCTTGGAAGGATGGAAACTAAACTGACCATGAACTAAACCTGCCGCACAACTAACAGTAGCCGGGTAGCGTTGCCTACGTTTTTTATCCCTAGACGCCCAGCGCCGGCCGGAGGACTAACTAATCCTGGCAGAGGAAAATATAGTCCTGGCTCACCTCTAGAGAAATTTCCCCGATAGGCAGACAGAGGCCCCCACATATATTGGCGGTGATTTTAGATGAAATGAAAAACGTAGTATGAAAATAGGTTTAGCAAAATTGAGGTCCGCTTACTAGATAGCAGGAAGACAGAAAGGGCACTTTCATGGTCAGCTGAAAACCCTATCAAAATACCATCCTGAAATTACTTTAAGACTCTAATATTAACTCATAACATCAGAGTGGCAATTTCAGATCACAAGAGCTTTCCAGACACAGAAACGAAACTACAGCTGTGAACTGGAACAAAATGCAAAAACAAACGAGGACTAAAGTCCAACTTAGCTGGGAGTTGTCTAGCAGCAGGAACATGCACAGAAAGGCTTCTGATTACAATGTTGACCGGCATGGAAGTGACAGAGGAGCAAGGTTAAATAGCGACTCCCACATCCTGATGGAAACAGGTGAACAGAGGGGATGATGCACACCAGTTCAATTCCACCAGTGGCCACCGGGGGAGCCCAAAATCCAATTTCACAACACTCTACCCGGAACCAGCTGACGGTACTGGAACCAGGATGGGGACCTATTCAAGCTTATCTTCCTAGAGCCCCAACTAGTGGTGTTGGAGCAAAGGGTCAGCAGGTGGAGCAGAGTGTAGGCCGAAGCCTGCACTGGAGGCATTTGGAGGTCTGTTGTGTCTGCCTGGCATTTGCAGGACACGATGCCGACTACACAGCAGGGGAACAGCTGGCGTTGCTGAACCCCACTGACACATTGGCGGGTGTTTTTCTCTGTGCAGCCAGCATTTCAGCGTGCCAACTGGCGTTGTTAGAGCCCAGGGTCAGCAGGAGGAGCAGAGGGAGCAGAGTGTAGGCCGAAGCCTGCACTGGCGGCAGCTTTGTATCTGCGTGGCATTTGCAGGACACGTTGCCGGCTACACAGCAGGGGAACAGCTGGCATTGCTGAACCCCACTGACACATTGGCGGGTGTTTTTCTCTGTGCAGCCAGCATTTCCGGGCACCAACTGGCGGTGTTAGAGCCCAGGGTCTGCAGGAGGAGCAGAGTGTAGGCCGAAGCCTAATTGAACCAATTTTAAAGGTAACCTTTAACCCCCCCTCAGGTGTTACAAACTAGAAGAGCCACACCTTGGGCAGCAGTAGTGCTGCACAAGTCAAAGGTTGCTCTTTTAATTTTGTTCTTTGCACACGCTGAATGAAACACGTATAACATTTAGCCCCTTATACAGTCAAACTGTCTTGGAGGCGGGAGTTCCCTTCGTAATGAGACGCAGCACAGCTGTCAAAAATACCACCTTGGTGCTGGGCGCGGCCTCCTGAGCATCGCATTTTGCTGTACAGGAGTCTGCGCTGTCGTGTTATCCCTTGGCCCTGCGCTGATAGCGCTGCCCGTCTTCTGACATCATTTAATGTCGGCCGGTGTGGTTCGCGATGCCTGTGAATCCCAGCCCCGCAGTGTCTTTTCATTAATTCACACTGCAGGGCTGGCATTCATGGCCTTGCGCAGTCAATATGTTCGCCTCTCACTCGTGTCCTTACACCTGCTTCAGACTGTGCGGCGTCAGCTGATCCCTTATCGCATGCCACGGCCATGAAGCCGTACAGTCTGAAGAAGGCGGAAGGAGATGAGTGACAGGCGAAGATATGCACTGCTCATGCCCATCAATCACACTCTCGCAGTCAAAATAAATAAGACACCGAGGGGCGTTGTGTCGGCCAGGGCGGCCGCAGAGGCGCAGCCAGCCAACCAATGATGTCAGAAGTAGTGTTGAGCATTCCGATACCGCAAGTATCGGGTATCGGCCGATACTTGCGGGTATCGGAATTCCGATACCGAGATCCGATACTATTGTGATATTGTGATATCGGGAATCGGTATCGGGATTAATAGCAATGTGTAAAATAAAGAATTAAAATAAAAAATATTGCTATACTCACCTCTCCGACGCAGCCTGCATCTCTCCGAGGGAACCGGCAGCCTTCTTTGCTTAAAATGCGCGCGTTTACTGCCTTCCGTGACGTCACGGCTTCTGATTGGTCGCGTGCCGCCCATGTGACCGCGACGCGACCAATCACAACAAGCCGTGACGTAATTTCAGGTCCTGAATGCCTAATTCTAGGCATTCAGGATTTGAAAATTACGTCACGGCTTGTGATTGGTCGCGTGCCGCCCATGTGACCGCGACGCGACCAATCACAAGCCGTGACGTAATTTTCAAATCCTGAATGCCTAGAATTAGGCATTCAGGACCTGAAAATAAAGTCACGGCTTGTTGTGATTGGTCGCGTCGCGGTCACATGGGCGGCACGCGACCAATCACAAGCCGTGACGTAATTTTCAAATCCTGAATGCCTAGAATTAGGCATTCTGGACCTGAAATTACGTCACGGCTTGTTGTGATTGGTCGTGTCGCCGTCACATGGGCGGCACGCGACCAATCAGAAGCCGTGACGTCACGGAAGGCAGTAAACGCGCGCATTTTAAGCAAAGAAGGCTGCCGGTTCCCTCGGTAAGGTGCAGGCTGCGTCGGAGAGGTGAGTATAGCAATATTTTTTATTTTAATTCTTTATTTTTCACAGTAATATGGATCCCAGGGCCTGAAGGAGAGTTTCCTCTCCTTCAGACCCTGGGAACCATCAGGGATACCGTCCGATACTTGAGTCCCATTGACTTGTATTGGTATCGGGAATCGGTATCGGATTAGATCCGATACTTTGCCGGTATCGGCCGATACTTTCCGATACCGATACTTTCAAGTATCGGACGGTATCGCTCAACACTAGTCAGAAGACGGGCAGCGCTACCAAGGGGGTTGCAGCGTGTAATTACAAAGGAAAGTCACACCTCATGGATGGTTTCATGGTCTCAGGGGACTCATTTAATACGTGTTGAGTTTGACGTGTGCAAGGACAATAACTGAATGAGCCACCTTGTACAAATGCAGCATTACTGCTGTACAAGGTGGCTGTTATACATACAAACGCCTGGGGGGGACAGGTTCCCTTCAATTTCAGTTGTTGTGTCTGCGTGGCGTTTGCAGGACATGATGCTGGCTACACAGCAGGAGAACAGCTGGCGTTGCTGAACCCCACTGACACATTGGCGGGTGATTTTCTCTGTGCAGCCAGCACTTCCGGGCGCCAACTGGTGGTCTTAGAGCCCAGGGTCAGCAGGAGGAGCAGAGGGAGCAGAGTGTAGGCTGAAGCCTGCACTGGAGGCAGTTTTAGGTCTGTTGTGTCTGCGTGGCGTTTGCAGGACACGTTGGCAGCTACACAGCAGGGGAACAGCTGGCGTTGCTGAACCCCACTGACACATTGGTGGGTGTTTTTCCCTGTGCAGCCAGCACTTCCGGGCGCCAACTGGCAATGTTAGAGCCCAGGGTCAGCAGGAGGAGCAGAGGGAGCAGAGTGTAGGCCGAAGACTGCACTGGAGGCAGTTTTAGGTCTGTTGTGTCTGCGTGGCGTTTGCAGGACACGTTGCCGGCTACACAGCAGGGGAACAGCTGGCATTGCTGAACCCCACTGACACATTGGCGGGTGTTTTTCGATGTGCAGCCAGCACTTCTGGGTGCCAACTGGCGGTGTTAGAGCCCAGGGTCAGCAGGAGGAGCAGAGGGAGCAGAGTGTAGGCCGAAGCCTGCACTGGCGGCAGCTTTGTGTCTGCGTGGCGTTTGCAGGACACGTTGCCGGATACACAGCAGGGGAACAGCTGGCGTTGCTGAACTCCACTGACACATTGGCGGGTGTTTTTCTCTGTGCAGCCAGCACTTCCGGGCGCCAACTGGCGGTGTTAGAGCCCAGGGTCAGCAGGAGGAGCAGAGGAGCAGAGTGTAGGCCGAAGCCTGCACTGGAGGCAGTTGTCGGTCTGTTGTGTCTGCGTGGCGTTTGCAGGACACGTTGCCGGCTACACAGAAGGGGCACAGCTGGCGTTACTGAACCCCACTGACACATTGATGGGTGTTTTTCTCTGTGCAGCCAGCACTTCCGGGCACTAACTGGCGGTGTTAGAGCCCAGTGACAGCAGGAGGAGAGGGAGCAAAGTGTAGGCCGAAGCCTGCACTGGAGGCAGTTTTAGGTCTGTTGTGTCTGGGTGGCGTTTGCAGGACACGTTGCCGGGTACACAGCAGGGAAAAAGCTGGCATTGCTGAACCCCACTGACACATTGGCGGGTGTTTTTCTCTGTGCAGCCAGCACTTCCGGGCACCAACTGGCGGTGTTAGAGCCCAGGGTCTGCAGGAGGAGCAGAGTGTAGGCCGAAGCCTAATTGAACCAATTTTAAAGGTAACCTTTAACCCCCCCTCAGGTGTTACAAACTAGAAGAACCACACCTTGGGCAACAGTAGTGCTGCACAAGTCAAAGGTTGCTCTTTAAATTTTGTTCCTTGCACACGCTGAATGAAACACGTATAAAATTTAGCCCCTAATACAGTCAAACTGTCTTGGAGGCGTGACTTTCCTTCTTAATGAGACGCAGCACAGCTGTTAAAAATCCCACCTTGGTGCTGGGCGCAGCCTCCTGAGCGTTGTTATTTGCTGTACAGGAGTCTGCGCTGTTGTGTTATCCCTTGGCCATGCGCTGTTAGCGCTGCCCGTCTTCTGACATCATTTCATGTCGGCCGGTGCGGTTAGCGATGCCCATGAATTCCAGCCCCGCAGTGTCTTTTCATTAATTCACACTGCAGGGCTGGCATTCATGGCCTTGCGCAGTCAATATGTTCGCCTCTCACTCGTGTCCTTACACCTGCTTCAGAGTGTGCGGCGTCAGCTGATCCCTTATCGCATGCCATGGCTATGAAGCCGCACAGTCTGAAGAAGGCGGAAGGAGATGAGTGACAGGCGTAGATATGCACTGCTCATGCCCATCAATCACACCCTTGCAGTCAAATAAATTAAGACACCGAGGGGCGTTGTGTCGGGCAGGACGGCCGCACAGGCGCAGCCAGCCAACCAATGATGTCAGAAGACAGGCAGCGCTACCAAGGGGGTTGCTGCGTGTCATTACAAAGGAAAGTCACACCTCAGGGACGGTTTAATGGTGTCAGGGGACACATTTCATACGTGTGTTGAGTTCGATGTGCGCAAGGAGAATAACTTCATGAGCCACCTTGTACAAATGCATTACTGCTGTACAAGGTGGCTGTTATACATGCAAACGCCTGGGGGGGACAGGTTCCCTTCAATTTCAGTTCTTGTGTCTGTGTGGCATTTGCAGGACACAATGCCGGCTACACAGCAGGGGAACAGCTGGCGTTACTGAACCCCACTGACACATTGGCTGGTGTTTTTCTCTGTGCAGCCAGCACTTCCGGGCGCCAACTGGCGGTGTTAGAGCCCAGGGTCAGCAGGAGGAGCAGAGGAGCAGAGTGTAGGCCGAAGCCTGCACTGGAGGCAGTTGTCGGTCTGTTGTGTCTGCGTGGCGTTTGCAGGACACGTTGCCGGCTACACAGAAGGGGCACAGCTGGCGTTACTGAACCCCACTGACACATTGATGGGTGTTTTTCTCTGTGCAGCCAGCACTTCCGGGCACTAACTGGCGGTGTTAGAGCCCAGTGACAGCAGTAGGAGAGGGAGCAAAGTGTAGGCCGAAGCCTGCACTGGAGGCAGTTTTAGGTCTGTTGTGTCTGGGTGGTGTTTGCAGGACACGTTGCCAGGTACACAGCAGGGAAACAGCTGGTGTTGCTGAACCCCACTGACACATTGGCGGGTGTTTTTCTCTGTGCAGCCAGCACTTCCGGGCACCAACTGGCGGTGTTAGAGCCCAGAGTCTGCAGGAGGAGCAGAGTGTAGGCCGAAGCCTAATTGAACCAATTTTAAAGGTAACCTTTAACCCCCCTCAGGTGTTACAAACTAGAAGAGCCACACCTTGTGCAGCAGTAGTGGTGCACAAGTCAAAGGTTGCTCTTTTAATTTTGTTCCTTGCACACGCTGAATGAAACACGTATAACATTTAGGCCCTTATACAGTCAAACTGTCTTGGAGGCGGGAGTTCCCTTCGTAATGAGACGCAGCACAGCTGTCAAAAATTCCACCTTGGTGCTGGTCGCTGCCTCCTGAGCGTCGCATTTTGCTGTACAGGAGTCTGTGCTGTCGTGTTATCCCTTGGCCCTGCGCTGTTAGCGCTACCCGTCTTCTGGCATCATTTCATGTCGGCCGATGCGGTTCGCGATGCCCATGAATTCCAGCCCCGCAGTGTCTTTTCATTAATTCACACTGCAGGGCTGGCATTCATGGCCTTGCGCAGTCAATATGTTCGCCTCTCACTCGTGTCCTTACACCTGCTTCAGACTGTGCGGCGTCAGCTGATCCCTTATCGCATGCCATGGTTATGAAGCCGCACAGTCTGAAGAAGGCGGAAGGAGATGAGTGACAGGCGAAGATATGCACTGCTCATGCCCATCAATCACACCCTTGCAGTCAAAAAAATTAAGACACCGAGGGGCGTTGTGTTGGGCAGGACGGCCGCACAGGCGCAGCCAGCCAACCAATGATGTCAGAAGACAGGCAGCGCTACCAAGGGGGTTGCTGCGTGTCATTACAAAGGAAAGTCACACCTCAGGGACGGTTTAATGGTGTCAGGGGACACATTTCATACGTGTGTTGAGTTCGATGTGCGCAAGGAGAATAACTTCATGAGCCACCTTGTACAAATGCAGCATTACTGCTGTACAAGGTCGCTGTTATACATGCAAACGCCTGGAGGGGGACAGGTTCCCTTCAATTTCAGTTCTTGTGTCTGTGTGGCATTTGCAGGACATGATGCCGGCTACACAGCAGGGGAACAGCTGGCGTTACTGAACCCCACTGACACATTGGCTGGTGTTTTTCTCTGTGCAGCCAGCACTTCCGGGCGCCAACTGGCGGTGTTAGAGCCCAGGGTCAGCAGGAGGAGCAGAGGAGCAGAGTGTAGGCTTAAGCCTGCACTGGAGGCAGTTGTCGGTCTGTTGTGTCTGCGTGGTGTTTGCAGGACACGTTGCCGGCTACACAGAAGGGGCACAGCTGGCGTTACTGAACCCCACTGACACATTGATGGGTGTTTTTCTCTGTGCAGCCAGCACTTCCGGGCACTAACTGGCGGTGTTAGAGCCCAGTGACAGCAGTAGGAGAGGGAGCAAAGTGTAGGCCGAAGCCTGCACTGGAGGCAGTTTTAGGTCTGTTGTGTCTGGGTGGTGTTTGCAGGACACGTTGCCGGGTACACAGCAGGGAAACAGCTGGTGTTGCTGAACCCCACTGACACATTGGCGGGTGTTTTTCTCTGTGCAGCCAGCACTTCCGGGCACCAACTGGCGGTGTTAGAGCCAGGGGTCTGCAGGAGGAGCAGAGTGTAGGCCGAAGCCAAATTGAACCAATTTTAAAGGTAACCTTTAACCCCCCTCAGGTGTTACAAACTAGAAGAGCCACACCTTGTGCAGCAGTAGTGGTGCACAAGTCAAAGGTTGCTCTTTTAATTTTGTTCCTTGCACACGCTGAATGAAACACGTATAACATTTAGGCCCTTATACAGTCAAACTGTCTTGGAGGCGGGAGTTCCCTTCGTAATGAGACGCAGCACAGCTGTCAAAAATTCCACCTTGGTGCTGGTCGCTGTCTCCTGAGCGTCGCATTTTGCTGTACAGGAGTCTGTGCTATCGTGTTATCCCTTGGCCCTGCGCTGTTAGCGCTACCCGTCTTCTGGCATCATTTCATGTCGGCCGATGCGGTTCGCGATGCCCATGAATCCCAGCCGCGCAGTGTCATTTCATTAATTCACACTGCGGGGCTGGCATTCATGGCCTTGCGCAGTCAATATGTTCGCCTCTCACTCGTGTCCTTACACCTGCTTCAGACTGTGCGGCGTCAGCTGATCCCTTATCGCATGCCACGGCCATGAAGCCATACAGTTTGAAGAAGGCGGAAGGAGATGAGTGACAGGCGAATATATGCACTGCTCATGCCCATCAATCACACCCCCGCAGTCAAAATAAATAAGACACCGAGGGGCGTTGTGTCGGCCAGGGCGGCCGCAGAGGCGCAGCCAGCCAACCAATGATGTCAGAAGACGGGCAGCGCTACCAAGGGGGTTGCAGCGTGTCATTACAAAGGAAAGTCACACCTCAGGGATGGTTTAATGGTCTCAGGGGACACATTTCATACGTGTTGAGTTCGACGTGTGCAAGGACAATAACTGAGTGAGCCACCTTGTACAAATGCAGCATTACTGCTGTACAAGGTGGCTGTTATACATACAAACGCCTGGGGGGGGACAGGTTCCCTTCAATTTCAGTTGTTGTGTCTGCGTGGCGTTTGCAGGACACGATGCCGGCTACACAGCAGGGGAACAGCTGGCGTTGCTGAACCCCACTGACACATGGGCGGGTGTTTTTCTCTGTGCAGCTAGCACTTCTGGGCACCAACTGGCGGTGTTAGAGCCCAGGGTCAGCAGGAGGAGCAGAGGGAGCAGAGTGTAGGCCGAAGTCTGCACTGGAGGCAGTTTTAGGTCTGTTGTGTCTGCGTGGCATTTGCAGGACACATTGCCGACTACACAGCAGGGGAACAGCTGGCGTTGCTGAACCCCACTGACACATTGGCGGGTGTTTTTCTCTGTGCAGCCAGCACTTCCAGGTGCCAACTGTCGGTGTTAGAGCCCAGGGTCAGCAGGAGGAGCAGAGGAGCAGAGTGTAGGCCAAAGCCTGCACTGGCGGCAGCTTTGTGTCTGCATAGCATTTGCAGGACACGTTGCTGGCTACACAGCAGGGGAACAGCTGGCGTTGATGAACCCCTCTGACAAATTGGCGGGTGTTTTTCTCTGTGCAGCTAGCACTTCCGGGCACCAACTGGTGGTGTTAGAGCCCAGGGTCTGCAGGAGGAGCAGAGTGTAGGCTGAAGCCTGCACTGGAGCAAGTTGAAAGTGAACCTTTAACCCCCACCCCAGGCGTTTGTTGCTAAAAGAGCCATCTTGTACAGCACTAATGCTGCAAAAGGAAAAGGTGGCTCTTTTAATTATGCTCCTTTCAAAGGCTGAACTAGACACTTATGAAATGTGTCCCCTCACACCGTTAAACCGTCCCGGAGGTGGGACTTTCCTTTGTAATGTGACGCAGCACAGCCGTCATTCCTACCCCCTTGGCGCCGTGCGCCGCCTCCTCAGCGTTGTTTGATTCTGTCCCGGAGCCTGCGCTGTTATGTTATCCCTTGGCCAGGCGCACTTAGCGCTGCCTGTCTTCTGACATCATTTGGTGTCAGGCTGGCTGTGCCTGTGCAGCCGCACTGGCCGAGATCCCGCCTCGCAGTGTCGTCTAATGTAATCCCACTGCGGGCCTGGGATCCGTGGCCATGCGCAGTGCATATCCTCACCTCTCACTCCCCTCCCTCCGGCTTCTTCAGACTGTGCGGCGTCACGGCCGTAGCATGCTATTAGGGATCAGCTGACGGCGCACAGTCTGAAGAAGGCAGAGGGAGATGAGTGACAGCCTGAGGTGAAGATATGCACTGCGCATGCCCATGGATCCCAGGCCCGCAGTGTGATTAAATCAGAAGACACTGCGAGGCGGGATCTCGGCCAGCGCGGCCGCACAGGCACAGCCAGCCTGACACCAAATGATGTCAGAAGACGGGCAGCGCTAAGTGTGCCTGGCCAAGGGATAACATAACAGCGCAGGCTCCGGGACAGAATCAAACAACGCTGAGGAGGCGGCGCATGGCGCCAAGGGGGTAGAAATGACGGCTCTGCTGCGTCACATTACAAAGGAAAGTCCCACCTCTGGGACGGTTAAACGGTGTGAGGAGACACATTTCATAAGTGTCAGGTTCAGCGTGTGCAAGGAGGACAAAGAAAATAGGCACCTTTTCCTTGTGCAGCATTACTACTGCACAAGGTGGCTCTTTCAGTAACAAACGCCTGGGGGGGAAGGTTCCCTTAAATTTCAGTTGTGCCAGCGTGGCGGTCACATGACACGTTGCCGGATACACAGCAGGGGAGCAGCAGGCGTTACTGAACCCCACTAACACATTGGCGTGGTGTTTGGCTCTGTGCAAACAGCACTTCCAGGCAGCAACCAGCAGTGCTGGAGCCCAGGGACAGCAGGAGGAGCAGAGTGTAGGCCGAAGCCTGCACTGGAGGCATGTAAATGTCTGTTAGTGTGCCAGCGTGGCAATCGCATGACACGTTGCCGGATACACAGCAGGGGAGCAGCAGGCGTTACTGAACCCCACTAACACATTGGCGAGGTGTTTGGCTCTGTGCAAACAGCACTTCCGGGCAGCAACCAGCAGTGTTGGAGCCCAGGGACAGCAGGAGGAGCAGAGTGTAGGCCGAAGCCTGCACTGGAGGCATGTAAATGTGTGTTAGTGTGCCAGCGTGGCGGTCGCATGACACGTTGCCGGATACACAGCAGGGGAGCAGCTGACGTTATTGAACCCCAATAACATGGCAGCAAGTGTTAACTGTGCATCCAGCACTTCCAGGCACCAACTAGCAGTGTTAGAGCCCAGGGACAGCAGGAGGAGCAGATTGGAGGTATTGCCGAACATAGGGTTGAGCGACTTTTATTTTTATAGGATCGGGTCGGGTTTCACGAAACCCGACTTTCTCAAAAGTCGGGTCGAGTGAAATCGGCCGATCCTATAAAAAAGTCGGGGTCGGGGTCGGCCGAAACGCGAGACCCAATGCAGTGCAATGGGATACTATGGTTCCCAGGGTCTGAAGGAGAGGAAACTCTCCTTCAGGCCCTGGGATCCATATTTACGTGTAAAATAAAGAATTAAAATAAAAAAATTGATATACTCACCCTCTGACGCACCCTGGTAGTAACCGGCATCTTCCGTTCCTAAAAATGGCGCTTGAAAGACCTTTCGAATGCTTCACGGCTTGTGATTGGTCGCGGCGGCCCACGTGACCGCTGAGCGACCAATCACAAGCCGGTGACGTAATTCTAGGTCCTGTTCTGGTTCTCAGGTACATGAGAATTACGTCACGGCTTGTGATTGGTCGCTGAGCGGTCACGTGGGCCGCCGCGACCAATCACAAAGCCGTGACGTCATCGGAAGGTCCTTCACGCGTTCATTCTTAAGAAGGAAGGCTGCCGGAAAGAAGCAGGGCGCGTACGATGGTGAGTATATACCTAATAGGAATATACTCACCCTCGGCTTCTTTCCGGCAGCCTTCCTTCTTAAGAATGAACGCGTGAAGGACCTTCCGATGACGTCACGGCTTTGTGATTGGTCGCGGCGGCCCACGTGACCGCTCAGCGACCAATCACAAGCTGTGACGTAATTCTCATGTACCTGAGAACCAGAACAGGACCTAGAATTACGTCACCGGCTTGTGATTAGTTGCTCAGCGGTCACGTGGGCCGCCGCGACCAATCACAAGCCGTGAAGCATTCGAAAGGTCTTTCAAGCGCCATTTTTAGGAACGGAAGATGCCGGTTACCAGCGGCGATGTCCAGGCTGCGTCGGAGAGGTGAGCATATCAATATTTTTTATTTTAATTCTTTATTTTACACTTAAATGTGGATTCTGATACCGATTTCCGATATCGCAAACATATCGGAACTCGGTATCGGAATCCCGATACCAGATTCAGAAGATCGCCGACCTCATGGCCGACCCCACACAGGGGTCGGGTTTCATGAAACCTGACTTTTCCAGAAGTCGGCGACTTCTGAAAATGGTCGACCCGTTTCGCTCAACCCTAGCCGCACACACAGCTGGGGAACAGCTGACGTTACTGAACCCCAATAACAGAGGAGCGACTGTTGACTGTGCGGACAGCACTTCCAGGCACCAACTGGTGGTGTTAGAGCCCAGGACAGCAGGAGGAGCAGATTGGAGGTATTGCCGCACACACAGCTGGGGAACAGCTGACGTTACTGAACCCCAATAACAGAGTAGCGACTGTTGACTGTTCAGACAGCACTTCCAGGCACCAACTAGCGGTCTTAGAGCCCAGGGACAGCAGGAGGAGCAGAGGAACACCATTTAGGCCGAAGCCTGATTGGAGCAAGTCGAAAGGGAACCTTTAACCCCCCCAAGGCGTTTGTAGCTGAAAGAGCCAGCTTGTGCAGCACAAAGGAGGCAAAAGGAAACGGTGGCTCTTTTCATTATGCTCCTTGCAAACACAGAACTAAACACTTATAAAATGTGTCCCCTGATACCGTGAGACCGTCCCGGAGGTGGGACTTTCCTTCGTAATGGGATGCAGCACAGCCGTCATTCCTACCCCCTTGGTGCCGTGCGCCGCCTCCTCAGCGTTGTTTGATTCTGTCCTGGAGCCTGCGCTGTTATGTTATCCCTGTTATGTTATCCCTTGGCCAGGCGCACTTAGCGCTGCCCGTCTTCTGACATCATTTGGTGTCAGGCTGGCTGCGCCTGTGTGGCCGCGCTGGCCGAGATCCCACCTCGCAGTGTCGTCTAATGTAATCCCACTGCGGGCCTGGGATCCGTGGCCATGCGCAGTGCTTATCCTTGCCTCTCACTCCCCTCCCTCCGGCTTCTTCAGACTGTGCGGCGTCACGGCCGTGGCATGCTATTAGGGATCAGCTGACGGCGCACAGTCTGAAGAAGGCGGAGGGAGATGAGTGACAGCCTGAGGTGAAGATATGCACTGCGCATGCCCATGGATCCCAGGCCCGCAGTGTGATTAAATCAGAAGACACTGCGAGGCTGGATCTTGGCCAGCGCGGCCGCACAGGCGCAGTCAGCCTGACACCAAATGATGTCAGAAGACGGGCAGCGCTAAGTGTGCCTGGCCAAGGGATAACATAACAGCGCAGGCTCCGGGACAGAATCAAACAACGCTGAGGAGGCGGTGCACGGCACCAAGGGGGTAGGAATGACGGCTGTGCTGCGTCACATTACGAAGGAAAGTCCCACCTCTGGGACGGTTTAACGGTATCAGTGGACACATTTTATAAGTGTTAGGTTCTGCGCGTGCAAGGAGCTAAACAAAAATAGCTACCTTTTCCTTGTGCAGCATTACCGCTGCACAAGGTGGCTCTTTTAGTAACAAATGCCTGGGGGGGACAGGTTCCCTTAAATTTCAGTTGTTGTGTCAGCTTGGCGCAGGACACATTGCCGGCTACACAGCTGGGGATCAGCTGACGTTACTGACACCCAATAACACTGGGTCGTATGTTTTGACTGTGCAGACGGCACTTCTGAGCCTCAACTGGCGGTGTTGGAGCCCAGGAATTACAGTTCAGGTGGTAGAAAGGTGAACACAACAGGAGACCTGGATACTGTAGACAGTCACCCAATTATTTAATCAGGAAGAAGAGTGGCAAATTCCTGCGAGATCAAGGCCTGGTTCATTTTCAGGAAAGTAAGCCGGTCAACGTTATCGGAGGATAGTCGCATGCGACGGTCTGTTAGTACACCACCTGCAGCACTAAAGACTCGTTCCAATAATACACTAGCCGCAGGGCAAGCCAGCACCTCCAATGCATACTGGCTTAGCTCTGGCCATGTATCCAGCTTAGAGACCCAAAACTTGAAAGGGGAAGAGCCGTCTGGGAGTACAGTAAGAGGGCAAGACATGTAGTCTGTCACCATCTGACGGAACCATTGACCCCCTGCTGACTGGAGCCGCCTGTGATGGTATAGACATTTGGGGCGGGCACACAAAACTGTGCCACAGTTGGGCCATACTGGTCTTTCCTTGGGCAGAGGCACTGCTTCTGCTCCCTCTTTGTGCAGAGCCTCCTCCACTGCCTGGACGCACTGAGCTGCTTTGTAAAGCACTAGCAGCACTTCTCTCAGTTGGACTGGAGAAGATGATGGAATTCACCAGTGTGTCTTGGTACTCCCGCATTTTACGCTCCCGTTCAACGGTGTGATGAGGCTTTGTACGTTGTCCCGGTAGCGAGGATCGAGGAGGGTGTACACCCAATAATCAGCCATGTTGAGAATGTGGGCGATGCGCCGGTCGTTTCTCAGGCACTGCAGCATGTAATCAACCATGTGCTGCAGACTGCCAACTGGCCAAGAAACGCTGTCCCCTGCTTGAGGCGTGAGCTCTGCCCGCTCTTCATCACCCCACCCTCGCTGTACACACTGACTACTGGACAATTGTGTAACTCCTCTGGACGGATGTCTTCCTCCTCCATTGACTCCTCCTCATCCTCCTCACAAAGTGTCCCCTGCCTACGCGTTTGTGAGGAACCACGTGGCGCTGACTGTCCAGAAGCTGATGGAAATGGTAAGTCCTCATCCTCCACCTCTTCCACATCATCCCTTAGCGCTTGCAGTGTTTGTTGAAGCACGCTGATAAGGGGGACAGTCATGCTGACTAGTGCATCATCTGCACTCGCCATCCGCGTGGAATAATTGAAGGGACGCAAAACCTGGCAGACGTCCTTCATAGTGGCCCACTCTGTGGTTGTGAAGTCTGAACGGCGCGGAGTGCGACTTCTTTGCGCCTGATGCAGCTGGTACTCCATTACTGCTTGCTGCTGCTCACACAACCGCTCCAACATATGTAACGTGGAATTCCACCTGGTAGGTAGGTCACATATGATGCGATGTTCCGGAAGGCGGAATCGGCGCTGCAGAGCTGCAATGCGCAATCTTGTCGTGCTGGAACGCCGCAAGTGAGCACACTCTAGGCGGACCTTGTGCAGCAGTGCATCAAGATCCGGATAGTCCCTTAAAAAACTCTGCACGACCAAGTTGAGCATATGTGCCAGACATGGGATGTGAGTGAGGTTGCCGAGGCCCAGAGCTGCCACCAGATTTCGGCCATTGTCACACACTTCCATGCCTGGCTGGAGATTCGCTGGCACAAACCACACATCGCTCTCCTGCTTGATGGCATTCCAGAGCTCCTGCGCTGTGTGGCTTCGATTCCCCAAAGAAATTAATTTCAAGATGGCCTGTTGACGTTTGGCCACAGCTGTGCTCATGTCGGTCGTAACAGGTAAACGTTCACGGGTCCATGTGGAGGTGGACTGTGATGGCTCCTGCAGCGATGTTTCTGAGGAACTTGTGTATGAGGATGAGTCAATGCGTACAGACTGGATTCCTGCAATCCTTGGAGTGGGCAGGACACATCCTGCACCACTCGAACAATCTTTACCCGGCTCAACAACATTAACCCAATGGGCAGTGAGGGAAAGGTATCGCCCCTGCCCATGGTGACTGGTCCACGCATCGGTGGTGATGTGGACCTTGCTACTGACGGTGTTCAGTAGCGCGTGTTTTATGTGTCCCTCCACATGTTTGTGCAGGGCAGGGATGTCTTGCCTGGTGAAATAAAAGTGGCTGGGCACATTGTACTGTGGGACTGCCAATGCCATCAAGTCACGGAAGCTGTCAGTCTCCACCAGCCTGAATGACAGCATTTCCAGTGACAGAAGTTTGGCAATGCCTGCAGTCAGAGCCTGTGCTCATGGGTGGTTTGATGAGAATGGCCGCCTTTTCTCCCATGCCTGTACTACCGATGGCTGTAGACTGGGCTGGGAGTGTGAGGATGACTGGGAACGTGGTGCTGCGGGTGGAATTACAGTTGGTCTCTGGACAACAGTGCCAGAGGTTCTTCCATGGCGATCCTGGGAGGAAGCCGAACCAGCTGTGTGTGAGCTGGAGGAAGAAGCAACACGAGCTGAAGAGGTGGTAGCTGCCGCTGTTGCTTGGCCTAGCTCTTCAGTGTGTTTTTGTAACTCCGCCGCGTGCCTGGTCCGCACATGTTTCCACATACTAGAGGTATTGAGGCTGCTGACATTTCTCCCTCTTTTGATTTTCTGATGACACACCTTGCATTTGACAAAGCAAATGTCATCTGCAACTGTGTCAAAAAAGGCCCAGGCACTGCAAGTCTTGGGAGCGCCCTTTTTGGCTGTTGGAAGAGGCATGCTCCTAATGGGTGCCAAAGTGGAGGCTACAGGCTCCGCAGTCTTCCACCTCCCTCGCCCTCTTTGGCCCGTTTGGGGAATCTCTTCCTCAGAGCTGCTCCCACCACCTTCCTGTTCCTCACGCCACGATGGGTCAAGGACCTCATCATCTACACTACCCTCTGCCACCAACTGCTCCTCCTGGGTAGTCTCAGCAGCACAGCACGCACCAGAAAGTGGCACCTGAGTATCAACAGCGGATGCGTACTGCGGTGTGGTGACCGGAGGCCCTAGCCCACCCGCCTCTTCAGACTCAGAGAGAAAAAGCTGTTGGGCATCACTGCACACTGCCTCTTCTTCCATTTCTCCAATGCTGCTTGGCTGGCCCCTTGTTTCCAAGCCAAGAGATTCAGAGAACAGAAGTAGGGACGGCTCCTGTCCTGGGCTCTCTGACTGCCTGGGCAATTTGGCAGGTGGTGAAGAGACAGGTGGGTGCTCTCCAGTGCTCTGTGCCTGAGAGGATGTGGCACTAATTGAAGTCAATGCGTTAGCTGCCATCCATCCGACAACGGCTTCAATTTGGTCTTCACGCAGCAGCGGTGTACGGCGCTCTCCGACAAAGCTGCGCATGAAGGACTGTTCCCTGCTGAAACTGGGTGATGATGAGTCACCGGTGCCTGCAGCAGGCACAGAATCGCCACGTCCTCTCCCTGCTCCGCGCCCACGCCCACGTGCCTTACTCCCTGCCTTCTTCATCTTGGTTGACTGATAAAGATAAGCAGAAAAGTACTAACGGCTTAGTGTGCTTATTCCTGATCAGCTCCTAACAGGTATAAGAAACACTAATTTTCTAAAGTGTGGACTAGACTTTAATATGACCTAATGTGGCCTACGCAACTGTAAAGTGGTGTGTTTGGTGAACTTTATTATTTATTTATTTTTTTTGGGCTGAACTGACTACAGGGCGAGCTGCACTCACACGGAGACCGTGCAGACAGCCGTAAACGGCGCTGCAAGGCCCAAAAAACCTCCTCTACGTTATCCTATGTAGTGTTTTTCCACAATTTAGCTGGATACGGGTGGAAAGCCACTAATAGGAATTATTTGAAAAAATGTGCAGCGGGCTGCACTATTTGCAAAAAAGGACAATGTATTTTACGGTATGAGGCAGTGACGCACCCTGAGCTGGATACAACCGGCTGTGGCTGCACACAGACTACAGGGCGAGCTGCACTCACATGGAGACCGTGCAGACAGCCATAAATGGCGCTGCAAGGCCCCAAAACCTCCTCTACGTTATCCTATGTAGTGTTTTTCCACAATTTAGCTGGATACGTTTGGAAAGCCACTAATAGGAATTATTTGAAAAAATGTGCAGCGGGCTGCACTATTTGCAAAAAAGGACAATGTATTTTACGGTATGAGGCAGTGACGCACCCTGAGCTGGATACAACCGGCTGTGGCTGCACACAGACTACAGGGCGAGCTGCACTCACACAGAGACTGTGCAGACAGCCATAAAAGGCGCTGCAAGGCCCAAAAAACCTCCTCTACGTTATCCTATGTAGTGTTTTTCCACAATTTAGCTGGATACGGGTGGAAAGCCACTAATAGGAAGTATTTGAAAAAATGTGCAGCGGGCTGCACTATTTGCAAAAAAGGACAATGGAATGGATAGAACAGTATGAGACAGTGAACCACCCTGAGCTGAATACAACCGGCTATGGCTGCACACAGACTAGAGAGTGGGCTGCACTCACACACACACACAGAGACCTTGCAGATCGCTGTGAAAACAGTGCTGCAAGGCAAAAGCAAGGTGAACACACAGCGGTTGCTAAATTAGCCTGGGAAAAGCACAAAGAAGCAAATCGCTATCTCAACTGGCCCTCAATCAGAACACAGCGTCCTATGCCTAACTGAATTCACAGCAGAGTGAGCCAGAAATGGCGGCAGCGTTTTTTATAGTGCATCATGACATCATTTCAGCAGCCAATCACAGCCTTGCCAGTAGTTACATGCCCACCATGCTGAACAGGATGTGCTCACACTTGTAATCATTCCTCATTGGCTGAATTCGTGCTGTTTGAATTCTGGGAACTTCCGATTCCGGTATCCAATATGCGGTAAGTATCAGATTTCAGTATCGGAATTCTGATACCGCAAGTATCGGCCGATACCCGATACTTGCGGTATCGGAATGCTCAACACTAATGATCATAGTTGCTAAATTAGGGACACTTTGGGGCAAATTTCCAATTACACTTGATTTTCAACTTGGACCTTGCAGAAATTGTGTATTGTTTGAAAATTTTGAATAATCACATCAAACTGGCAACAAGTAGAAAACTGTGAAGAGCAGATCTCTGTAACTTTCAAGCAACTCATTATTGGCCTTGTTGACTGACATCCAAGCCATTAACAGGCTCGAATAAAAAAAAATCCAATCTGGATGCCAACTACACTAGAGACTACACAGCCACAATAAAGACATGGCTGACAGATGTAGGGCACAGTAACATATACTTCAGACTTAACATGGTCCAGTAACCTTCTTTACAAACACAAAACCCAGTTGCATTTTATATGCGTGAGGGGGATAACACTCAGTGGTGGTCCACCCTCAACAATACTAACCCTAACTCCAAACGCAAGCACAGTAGATAGGAGGACACAGAGTACATAGGTTCACCTGATCTGATTTAGGGTATCACTGCTTTACATCTTGGGACCTGCTAGAAATAGGCTTGACATTTATTTACCTAGACACAATAATGTGGGTTCTGTGGAAAGGATGTCCTTCCCTGATATAACTGCACTATAGCACTTTTTTGTTTTTTCCTTTTGGGACTATGTGGGGCATGTGCATTTTTACTATACGCACTGACTTCAGTGCTTTCATGCTTCTTGTGGGTTAAATTATATCTGCTAAGAGTCATGCTTTGTTTTAAAATATCGCGCACTTTACGCGACAAGTATACATTTATGATTCTATGATATACAGGTCCTTCTCAAAAAATTAGCATATAGTGTTAAATTTCATTATTTACCATAATGTAATGATTACAATTAAACTTTCATATATTATAGATTCATTATCCACCAACTGAAATTTGTCAGGTCTTTTATTGTTTTAATACTGATGATTTTGGCCTACAACTCCTGATAACCCAAAAAACCTGTCTCAATAAATTAGCATATTTCACCCGTCCAATCAAATAAAAGTGTTTTTTAATAACAAACAAAAAAACCATCAAATAATAATGTTCAGTTATGCACTCAATACTTGGTCGGGAATCCTTTGGCAGAAATGACTGCTTCAATGCGGTGTGGCATGGAGGCAATCAGCCTGTGACACTGCTGAGATGTTATGGAGGCCCAGGATGCTTCAATAGCGGCCTTAAGCTCATCCAGAGTGTTGGGTCTTGCGTCTCTCAACTTTCTCTTCACAATATCCCACAGATTCTCTATGGGGTTCAGGTCAGGAGAGTTGGCAGGCCAATTGAGCACAGTAATACCATGGTCAGTAAACCATTTACCAGTGGTTTTGGCACTGTGAGCAGGTACCAGGAAGCATGAAGTGCTCCAAAATCTCCTGATAGCTAGCTGCATTGACACTGCCCTTGATGAAACACAGTGGACCAACACCAGCAGCTGACATGGCACCCCACACCACTGACTGTGGGTACTTGACACTGGACTTCAGGCATTTTGGCATTTCCTTCTCCCCAGTCTTCCTCCAGACTCTGGCACCTTGATTTCCGAATGACATGCAAAATTTGCTTTCATCAGAAAAAAGTACTTGGGACCACTTAGCAACAGTCCAGTGCTGCTTCTCTGTAGCCCAGGTCAGGCGCTTCTGCCGCTGTTTATGGTTCAAAAGTGGCTTTACCTGGGGAATGCGGCACCTGTAGCCCATTTCCTGCACACGCCTGTGCACGGTGGCTCTGGATGTTTTCACACCAGACTCAGTCCACTGCTTCCTCAGGTTCCCCAAGGTCTGGAATCGGTCCTTCTCCACAATCTTCCTCAGGGTCCGGTCACCTCTTCTCGTTGTACAGCGTTTTCTGCCACATTGTTTCCTTCCAACAGACTTACCATTGAGGTGCCTTGATACAGCACTCTGGGAACAGCCTATTTGTTGAGAAATTTCTTTCTGGGTCTTACCCTCTTGCTTGAGGGTGTCAATGATGGCCTTCTTGACATCTGTCAGGTCGCTAGTCTTACCCATGATGGGGGTTTTGAGTAATGAACCAGGCAGGGAGTTTTTAAAAGCCTCAGGTATCTTTTGCATGTGTTTAGAGTTAATTAGTTGATTCAGAAGATTAGGGTAATAGGTCGTTTAGAGAACCTTTTCTTGATATGCTAATTTATTGAGACAGGTTTTTTGGGTTATCAGGAGTTGTAGGCCAAAATCATCAGTATTAAAACAATAAAAGACCTGACAAATTTCAGTTGGTGGATAATGAATCTATAATATATGAAAGTTTAATTGTAATCATTACATTATGGTAAATAATGAAATTTAACACTATATGCTAATTTTTTGAGAAGGACCTGTAAGTGGCTCCTGACCTATAGTTGTGCATTGTCACAATATTATTAAACCCACTTGATTTTGGTACTGTGCGATATGTGCAATATTATAAAGACAGTGACCTCAAAACCTCCATCTATTCCTGAATGTGTCTTCCATACTGTGTTTATATTGCTTGATATGGATAAATAAATTTATTAATTTTTATGCACCTATGTACTCAGTAGCCTTCTTTAGTTTGGTCACCAATACAATCTTCACTGGTCCATCTTCAGCATCTACTGCACTGAATAGGCCACAACATTGTGATGTCTTGTGACAGGGGTCATGATATCATGGCCTAGGCAGCACAGGAGATGCTAAAGATGTTAGGTGCCAGGAGATGCTCAATCAATGGAGCCCGCATCAGTGACCGGACTGAAGAAAAATGGTCAGATGCATTTTATTTTTGTTTAATTTCATAAGTTTCTTCTCGTCCATTTTGAAATAAGCAAAAATGGCAGTGGGCCAGCCACCTTTTTTGCAGCATTCATGTGACTCAAATAGCCAAAAATCAGATTTTTTACATGAAATTATAGGTAAATTTGATTTACCTCAAACTGATGCGCTCATCTCTGAATACCAAAAATTCTACAATAACTTTTACCTGCATAACCCAGCAAGATATTCAGTGCCACATTTGGCTGAGGTCACACGGGCATAGATTCTCTCATGCGAGAGAATTGGATTGATTATAACAATGACACTTGGATAAAACTTTGATCAGAGTTTGATCTGAGTGTGAGCTTAGTGTGATCCGACTAGCTCACTTGAGAGAATCGTGTCACAGGTGAGTAGAAGATGGAGAACAAACTTCCTCCATCTTGTCCTTTGCAAGTGTAGTATAGTGATGATTTTTCTATCATAAACAGTGATGATGCAGTAATTTAATCCTGATGTTTTCTGTTCTAAACAATGTTGATGCAGTAACTTTTTTCAGCCACCGGAGGTCACCCTTGAGTTATGGACAAGAAGATTCTGGAAACAGGAGAATTACCTCAGAGAGTTTTCTGGTTGTTTGAGGAGTAGCAGCGCGGTGATGGAGAGAGGGGAATCCAGAGCTTGATGCATTCCTGTTTTGGGACCATGTGATTTTAAGAAAGCAGCTCTTGTAAGTAAACAGAGAAGTGTTCAGTCACCAACTAGGGACAGCTAGATAGGAATCACAGCCTATTTAAGGACACTCTTGTACTAAGAATTGCATGCAAACTAATAGAGACTGTGTGGATTCCTGTGCTTCAAAATTCTGGCTGTGGGATATTCCTGGAATTATTTGTGAACTTTATCTGGACCTGCATCAGAAGATTTCGTGGCTCAAAAAGATGGGAAATGTTGGGAAAAACCGGGTAGCCATGATTTATTATAAATTAGGCTGGAGGCGGGTGTAAGATTGTATTCCTGAGAGGGCCACGTGTCACAGGCACATTATAATCCCGTGTAGTCCCATTACAGATTAGGGTGGGAGTGGTATAGTCTTGGGGTAGTCTGATTCCTGTCTGTGAAGCTGGCACTTGGGGTCTCTCAGGCTGCATAACTTGTATTCTGTGAGTTGTGGCTGTTGTGGCCCATATTGTGTTGGGAGAGAAAATTCTGTCATTCTTTGCAGTGGATATAAAGATAAAGTTGGTTTACCTTCATATTGAGTTCTGAGTCAGTCACAGCAGCGCCATATTCCTATCTCAAGCAACGAATGATGTACCTGTCGTTACATTTTGGCATAGTCGTCAGGATACGGTGCTCGCTATGAATGTTACTGACAGAACAGAAGGTGCTGTTGCGCCTGCTGTAGTTATTCACCCCCCTTCCACCATTGTTTCTGGTAGAGATTGGTTAGTGGGTTGCTCTGTTATGGGAGCGCTGCTTAATCACCTGGCCAAGTTTTATGGATACAACCTGCTGTTCAGTGACTAGGTAGGCAGGGTAAAGAATGCCATTGCCTTGCTCAGTGTTAGCCTCCGACTGGAGCCAGAAGTCGCGCTGAATGCTTTGGAGGGGGATGCCCGCAAAGTTGTCTTGTTGAAATCCAAAGATAAGTGAAGAACAGTTGATGACATCATTCATGTGGCAGCAACAGGGCAACTGCATGTACAGTTTTTTGCTCGAACCCAGAGAGACGGAGAAAGTCTAATTAAAAAGACTTTAAAAGAGACTAAAAAGAGGTTAAAAAGAAGTCACCTCTGACTGTGGGTACTGAGGCCCAGGTTGACAGCATTCTTCGGGATCAGTTCATTGAGGGGATTCGAAGTGAAACACTAAGGAGTGAATTGCTACTGAATGCATGAAGTATTCCTGGTCTTACATATGCTGAAAAGCAGGAAGCAGCAGTAGCACAGACCTTAGAAGTGAAGCCTGCTCTATAGTGGAGTAACTTGCAGGTGACTGATACACGAGGGCCGGGGCCAGATCCCATCCAGACACAGTTGGCGGCTTTACAGAAAACCGTGGAAAGCCTGGTGGAGCGGGAAATGCCTCCGATATACCAGGCGCCGCCTAACCCCTCTATTCCATTGTATGGGTGTTTACCCTATAACTCAAGGGAAATGCCGACTGCTTTAAGACCCAGGCTATCAAGAGGTCGGGCAAGAAGACCGGTGCAATGCTGGCGATGCTAGGAATTTGGTCATTTACAGCAAGACTGCCAGCTGAAGCCTCGCCATCAGTTAAAGAGGCCCTCACTGTAGTTGGGCATATGGCGGGCAGGAATGAAAATCAGTGCCCAACATCTGTTTTGAGGATCTGATTGAGGATAGCCCCAATTTGGAGGTGCAATTTGCAGGCAAGAAGGTGGCATGCCTGGTGGATACCAGGTCGGAGGTGACTGCGATGCCGATGAAATTTTTTGAGGCGCACTTCAAAGGGACTGTTAACGGAGTCAGGACATCTATTAAGACTGAAGGCCGCTAATAATGAGGAAATCCCAGTGGCAGGCATTGCGTGGATGAAGGTACAGCTGTGTGGTCAGGAGTTGGGAACCAAGGGAGTGGTGCTCGTGAAGATGTAGGCAAGACCAAACCTTCCGGTGGTTCTGGGAATGAACATCCTGAGAAAGCTGGATTCCCTTCTGTTTGAATGTGATGGTCCACGTTATTGGAAGCGGGCGATGCCCCACAAAGTCACTCAGAGTCCTGCGGCAGGTGGTCCGTTCGTGCGGCATTCAGAAAAGTTCGGCAGAAGAAAGAGCAGTGTGAGTGGTGTATGTCCCATGCGGGTCTGCTGTTGTGATCTGTCCGGGTCAAGAGAAGCTTGTATTGATGCCAGTAAGGACACCCAGAAAACTGAATGGTGTGGAGGTGATTCTGGAACTGACCAGTCTGTCAGAAGACACGGACAGCCCGAATGGTGGCCGTTGTGCGTGACAGAAGTGTACCAATAAGGTGCTTGAATCTGCAACACCTGCACCTGGACACTGTCAATGCAGACCACTGCCAAAGGGTCCCTTACACCTAGGTGGAATGGCAGGAAGATAATGGAGATTTTGGGGGTGGATGAGTCCAAGTTCACATCCGAGCAGGCGCACAGGCTGGAGGATACACTGTGGGAATATCAGGCTGCTTTCTCCAGGGATGATGAAAACTTTGGTTGCACAAAGGCAGTGGAACTCGAAATACCCACAGGAGATACCCCTTCGATTCGAGAGAGATATCGTCAGTTCCCACTGAACCTCTTCCAAGAGGTTAAGGGGATGACAGCACAAATGCTAGACAATGGGGTGATTGGCCAGAGTCAAAGCCCTTGGACCACACCAGTTGTGTTGGTATGGAAGAAGAATGGGTCCATACGGTTTTGTGTTGATTACCGCAAGCTGAATGCACATACTGTATGTGACTCTTATCTATTATCAAGAATCGAGGAATCCTTGTCTGCACTAGGGAAGGCAAAGTACTTCTCTGCAATTAACTAGGCTAGTGGCTACTGGCAGGTGCCCGTGGCGGCTCAAGATCGGCAGAAGACAGCATTCATCTTGCCGATGGGTCTGTTCGAGTTTAACCGAATGCCTTTTGGACTGAGTAATGCCCCAGGAACATTTCAGTGGTTGATGGAGTATTGCTTGGGTGATTACAACATCAAATCTGTGTTGATCTATTTGGATGATGTAATCGTATTCGGAAATTCATTCGATGATCACCTGAAAAAGCTACGGCAAGTGTTGCACCGACTGAGAGACAATGGACTTAAGATCAAGCCAAAAAAAGTTAACTGTTCCTGATGCAGATTGAGTATCAGGAGCATGTAGTGTCGGCTGAAGGTGTGCATCTGGCACCGAGTTAAATTGATGCCATTCAAGGGTGGCCCAGACCCAAGATCCGGAAAGAAGTACAGGCATTTCTCTGTCTAGCCAGGTACTATCACCGATTTGTAAAAAACTTTGCTAAAGTGGCTGAGCCACTAAATGAGCTGTTGAGAAGGACGATGCGAGGGCCCATGAACCAACCCATCCAATGGACAGATCGGCAACAAGCCCAGACCCAAGACCCGGAGAGAATTACAAGCATTTTTCGGTCTAGCCAGGTACTGTCTATCACCAATTTGCAAAAGACTTTGCTTAAGTGGCTGAGCCACTGAACAAGCTGTTGAGAAGGACGGCGCGAGGGCCCAGGAAACAACCTATCCAATGGACAGATCGACAACAGGCATTCAATCAGATCCTGGATGCCCTTGTGCAGGCACCTTTATTGGCATATGCACGTTTTGACCGACCTTTCATTTTGTACACTGACGGGAGCCTCTATGGCCTGGGAGCTGTGTTAGCCCAAGAGCAGGAGGGGCGTGAAAGGGTTATTGCATATGCCAGTCGGTCTCTACGAGACACCGAGTGAAACCCAGATAATTATAGCTTGTATAAGTTGGAGATGTTGGCCTTGGTGTGGGCTATGACCGAGAAATTTGCAGAGTACCTGGCTGGCTCGGAGATTTCATTATGAATGATAATAACCCGCTGACACACCTGGAGAATGCCAGGTTGGGAGCCCTAGAGCAGAGGTAGTTAGCACGGATATCCAAGTTTAATTACCAGATTCGGTTCCCTTCTGGTAAAGAAAACTCCAATGCTGAAGCACTGTCACAAGTGACTTGTGGTACTCCCAGGCATGTTGTGGATGAAGACCTCGAGGATACCGAGATTCCTGACCTGAAACGATTACCTGTGTTTCTGGATGTGGCACACTCAAGTGGTGTGGTGAAAAGGGTCACCACGTTGCTGGGAAAGACTTGTCAGGAGTGGGCCGATTTACAGGATGTGGACTTCAAGCTGTCACGTGTAAAGAAGTGGCTGAATCAAAAGTCCTGGCCTGACGGAAGGGCAAGAGCTCGGCTGGGCGCAGAGGGGCAGGAACTTCTATGGCAGTGGGATCAATTGGCCATAACGGAAGGGGTACTATATCGCTGGATCTACATAGCGGCAGAGCTGGGGACCGTTGGCAGGTGGTGATCCCAGCTTCAATGGCTCCAGACATTGCCCGAGAGGCTCATACGCAGGGTGCACATTTTGGACCTGAAAAGACTTATAGATGGTTGCACCAATTTGTGTACACACCTGGCTTGGAAGAAGTCGTGAGAGAGGTGTGTGCTAAGTGCCAGCCCTGTGAATTGAATAAGTCCCCTGAACAGAGAGCTCCTGTTCAGACAATTGTGATGTCTGCCCCGCTGGAGGTATTAATGGTGGATTATCTGTCCATTGGGTACTCCAGAAGCAGTCATCATTCATGCCTGGTCATGACCGATCATTTCACAAAATTTGCTGTGGCAGTTCCCACTAAAGATCAGACTGCAAAGTCCGCAGCAAAGGCGATCTGTAAACATTTCATTCCGGTGTATGGGTGCCTCCAAAGAGTGCATTCAGACCAAGGTACTTGTTTTCAGGGTCAGCCCATGACTAAGTTGCTGCAGGTCTATGGGAATCAGCAATCACGGACAATGCCCTATCACCCACAGGGAAATGGGGCTTGTGAGCGATTCAACCGAATGCTGCTCCAGATGCTGAGAACGCTGGATCAGAGGCAAAAGGGGCAATGGCCTGAGTTTCTCCGTGAACTTATGTGGGCTTATAACAACAGAGTCCATGGCACTACAGGGTTCTTGCCTCATGCGATGATGTTCGAACGGCCTGGACGAGAAATCGGGAAGTTGGGTCTGATGGTACCATATGAGGCGCAGTATCGTACAGCCAGTGAGTGGGTCCAGTATCACCAACAAAAACTGCGAGAGATCCATCAGATAGTGAAAGAACATGTACGGGATCATCCACACCGAGATGGAGAACCACTGCACGGGGATGAGTTCCGGGTGGGTTACAGGGCGCTAGTGCGGGTTATACATCCAGAAGGGAAGTTGAGTGACAAGTGACAAGATGGTGGTGCAACCGAGAAATGTTGAGTGTTACTGTTGGGATGACTGTGAGGGTGACCTCCCAGAAATGCAGTCTGACAGTGCAAACTCCAGATGCACCAGACATGCCCACTGATGTAACTGTTCCACCAGATACGACAAATGTTTTGTTGAACCAGACAGGTACTGGCTTATGAAGATCAGAGAGGAGCACAGACGAAATTCCACTGATACAATATAATCCTGACGAGTTTGTGTTGTGTGTGAGTTGCTAGAAGCCATTTGTTGGGACGACAAATTGTAAGTGGAGTGGATTGTAGCATGGTGATGTTTTTTCTATCATAAACAGTGATGATGCAATAATTTAATCCTGATGTTTTCTGTACTAAACAATGTTGATGCAGTAACTTTGTTCAGCCACCAGAGGTCACGCTTGAGTTACGGACAAGAAGATTCTGGAAAAAGGATAGTTACCTCAGAAAGTTTTCGGGGCGTTTGAGGAGAAGCAGCGCGGAGATGGAGAGAGGGGAATCCAGAGCTTAATGCATTTCCATTTTTGGACAGTGTGATTTTAAGAAAGCAGCTCTTGTAAGTAAACAAAGAAGTGTTACCGGTCACCAACTGTGTAGTTAGCTAGGGATAGCTACAGTGCCTTGCGAAAGTATTTGGCCCCCTGGAACTTTTCCCACATATCATGCTTCAAACATAAAGATACCAAATGTACATTTTTGGTGAAGAATCAACAACAAGTGGAACTCAATTGTGAAGTTGAATGAAATTTATTGGTTATTTAAAATTTTTGTGGAAATTCAAAAACTGAAAAGTGGGGCGTGCAATATTATTCGGCCCCTTTAGAGGAGCAAACTCATTCCAGAAGTTCATTGTGGATCTCTGAATGAAACAATGTTGTCCTAAATGCCTAATGATGATAAATATAATCCACCTGTGTGTAATCAAGTCTCCGTATAAATGCACCTGCTCTGTGATAGTCTCAGGGTTCTGTTTGAAGCACAGAGAGCATCATGAAGACCATGGAACACAACAGGAAGGTCCGTGATAATGTTATGGAGAAGTTTAAAGCCGGATTTGGATGCAAAATAATTTCCAAAACTTTAAACATCCCAAGGAGCACTGTTCAAGCGATCATATTGAAATGGAAGGAGTATAATACCACTGCAAATCTTCCAAGACCTCGCCGTCCCTCTAAACTTTCATCTCAAACAAGGAGAAGACTGATCAGAGATGCAGCCAAGAGGCCCATGATCACTCTGGATGAACTGCAGAGATCTACAGCTGAAGTGGGACAGTCTGTCCATAGGACAACAATCAGTCGTACACTGCACAAATCTGGCCTTTATGGAAGAGTGGCAAGAAGAAAGCCATGTCTCAAAGATATCCATAAAAAGTGTCATTTAAAGTTGGAAAAAGCCACCTGAGAGACACAACAAACACGTGGAAGAAGGTGCTCTGGTCAGATGAAACCAAAATCAAACTTTTTGGCAACAATGCCAAACAATATGTTTGGCGTAAAGTCTACACAGCTCATAACCCTGAACACACCATCCCCACTGTCAAACATGGTGGTGGCAGCATCATGGTTTGGACTTGCTTTTCTTCAGCAGGGACAGGGAAGTTGGTTAAAATTGATGGGAAGATGGATGGAGCCAAATACAGGACCATTCTTGAAGAAAACCTGTTGGAGTCTGCAAAAGACCTGAGACTGGGATAGAGATTTGTCTTCCAACAAGACAATGATCCCAAACATAAAACAAAATCTACAATGGAATGGATCACAAAAAAAGTATCCAGGTGTTAGAATGGCCAAGTCAAAGTCCAGACCTCAATCCAATCGACAATCTGTGGAAAGAGCTGAAAACTTCTGTTCACAAACGATCTCCATCAAACCCCACTGAGCTCAAGCTGTTTGCCAAGGAAGAATGGGCAAGAATTTCAGTCTCTCAATATACAAAACTGATAGAGACATACCCCAAGCGACTTGCAGCTGTAATCGCAATAAAGTATTAAGTTAAAGGGGCCGAATAATATTGCACTCCCCACTTTTCAGTTGTTTAATTTCAGCAAAAATTTAAAATAACCAATAAATTTCGTTCAACTTCACAATTGTGTTCCACTTGTGGATTCTTCATCAAAAATTTACATTTGGTATCTTTATGTTTGAAGCATGATATATGGGAAAAGGTTGAAAACTTCCAGGGGGCAGAAAACTTTCGCAAGGCACTGTAGATAGGAGTCACAGCCTATTTAAGGACATTCTTCTACTAAGAATTGCATACAAACTAATGGAAAATGTGTGGATTCCTGTGTTTCAAAATTATGGCTGTGGGATATTCCTGGAATTATTTGTGAACTTTATCTGGATCTGCTTCAGAAGAATTGGTGGCTCAAAAAGCTATATAATCCACTGCTGGATGTCTGTATGACAAATTCAGTTATTGACTGTTGAAGCATATTTTGTAAAGGAGTACACTCTGAGCGCTCAACAATAAGGCAGCGCACTGCGTATACATTGAGTTTATACTGTGATATATATGTTGGGAAAAACCGGGTAGCCGTGATTTATTGTAAATTAGGCTGGAGGCGGGTGTAAGATTGTATTCCTAAGAGGATCATGTGTCACAGGCACAGTATAATCCAGATAAGGGTGGGAGTGGTATAGTGTTGGGGTTGTCTGATTCCTGTCTGTGAAGCTGACACTTGGGGTCTCTCAGGCTGCATAACTTGTATTGTGTGAGTTGTGGCTGTTGTGGCCCATATTGTGTTGTGAGAGAAAATTATGTCATTCTTTGCAGTAGATATAAAGAAAAAGTTGGTTTACCTTCATATTGAGTTCTGAGTCATTCACAGCAGTGCCGTATTCCTATCTCAAGCAGCGACCAACGTACCGGTCGTTATATATGCGTCTGCTGAAAATACACTGCTCAAAACAATAAAGGGAACACTAAAATCCCACATCCTAGATATCACTGAATTAATATTCCAGTTGTAAATCTTTATTCATTGCGTAGTGGAATTTGTTGAGAACAATAAAATCTAAAAATTATCAAGTAAATCACAACTAATATCCCACAGAGGTCTGGAGTTGGAATGATGCTCAAAATCAAAGTGGAAAATGAAGTTACAGGCTGATCAAACTTCAATGGAAATGCCTCAAGACAAGGAAATGATGCTCAGTTCAGTAGTATGTGTGGCCTCCACGTGCCTGTATGACCTCTCTACAATGCCTGGGCATGATCCTGATGAGGCGGTGGATGGTCTCCTGAGGGATCTCCTCCCAGACCTGAACTAAAGCATCCACCAAATCCTGGACAGTCTGTGGTGCAACATGATGTTAGTGGATGGTGCGAGACATGATGTCTCAGATGTGTTCAATCAGATTCAGGTATGGAGAACAGGCGGGCCAGTCCATAGATTCAATGCCTTTATCTTGCAGGAACTGCTGACAAACTCCAGCCACATGAGGTCAGGCATTGTCCTACATTAGGAGGAACCGAGGGCCAACCGCACCATCATATGGTCTCACAAGGGGTCTGAGGATCTCATCTCGGTACCTAATGGTAGTCAATCTACCTCTGGTGAGCACATGGAGAGCTGTGCAGCTTTCCAAAGAAACGCCACCCCACACCATTACTGACCCACTGCCAAACTAGTCATGCTGAAGGATGTTGCAGGCAGCAGATCGCTCTCCATGGCGTCTCCAGACTCTGTCACGTTTGTCACATGTGCGAGGTGTGAATCTGCTGTCATCTGTGAAGAGCACAGGGCGCCAGTGGCAAATTTGCCAATCCTGGTTTCTGTGGTAAATGCCAAGCGTCCTGCATGGTGTTACGCTGTGAGCACAACCCCTATCTGTAGACGTCGGGCACTCAGACCATCCTCATGGAGACGGTTTCTAACCATTTGTGCAGACACATGCACATTTGTGGCCTGCTGGAGGTCATTTTGCAGGGCTCTGGCAGTGCTCCTCCTGTTCCTCCTTGCACAAAGGCTGAGGTAGCGGTCCTGCTGCTGGGTTCTTGCCCTCCTACGGCCCCCTCCATGTCTCCTAGTGTACTGGCCTGTCTCATGGCAGCGGCTCCAGCCTTTGGACACTACGCTGATAGACACAGCAAACCTTCTTGCCACAGATCGCATTGATGTGCCATCCTGGATGAGCTGCACTACCTGAGCCACTTGTGTGGGTTGTAGAGTCCGTCTCATGCTACCATGAGTGTGAAAGCACAACCAACATTCAAAAGTGACCCAAACATCAGCCAGAAAGCATTGGTACTGAGATGTGGTCTGTGGTCCCCACCTGCAGAACTACTCCTTTATTGAGTGTGTCTTGATAATTGCAAAAAATTTCCATCTGTTGTCTATTCCATTTGCACAACAGCATGTGAAATTGATTGTCAACAGTGTTGCTTCCTAAGTGGACAGTTTGATTTCACAGAAGTTTGATTTACTTGGAGTTATATTCTGTTGTTTAAGTGTTCCCTTTATTTTTTTTTGAGCAGTGTACAAAAACTGGCCTTGCTGGGAAGGGCCTAAATGCTAATGTGCCTGCTAAAAAAATGAGAGCAAAATGGCTGGCAGACATGTACAGGGTGAAAGAGGTGGATGGACTGCAGTACCAAGACAGAATATTAAACTTGTAGTCATTCAGAAAAATGATGGCGCAGAGGTGAACTTATTACAATGTACAAATATACTGTATGAGGAGACCATACAGAGATCATTCTAATGATCTTTTTACACACACAGCGATCCTTTACTGTACAAGCAGTGAGACTATGGAACCCTATGCCAATCCATGTAGTAATCGATGATTCACAAAACAAGTTCAAGGAGCGCCTGGATGCCTTTCTTGATAAATATAATGTTACAGGGTACAGTGCTACATTCTGTGATGGGGCGTTGATCTAGGTAACTAGTCCGATTGCCGTATGTGGAGCCGGGAAGGAATTTTTTCCCCTAATTATGCCTCATGGTGTTTTTTTTCCTTTTGGATGAAAACATTAGGATATAAGTTGAATTTGTGTCTTCTTTCAGTTTTAAAACTGTAAAACTTAAAGTGAATCTATCATTAAAAAAAGTTATTAACCTGCAGATAAGGGGTTAATCTGCAGGTTAACAGCATTCTTTAGCTGCCTGGTGCTGGCATCGAGAGCTCTGCTGCAGAGAGGAAATTAACTTTATTACACATGGCAGCCTTGGGCATTCAGTCATAGAAGAGTGCTGGAGGAATAAAGTTAATTTTCTCCCGGCAGTGGGGCTCTCAATTCTGGCGCTGGGTAGATTTATAACACTATTGACCTGCAGGTTATCTCCATATCTGCAGGTTAGGAGCAGCGTTTTACATGACAGGTTCCGATTAAAGAAATGAAAAGCTTATCCTTATTCATTGTGGGTTATTCTTCATAACTATAAGTTTATCAAAAAATCAGGTGGATGATTTTTGTTACCATCTGATTTTCTATATTTGTATCTGACATTATATGTAATTTAAAGTTGTTAACCCATGTAAGTAAAACAAAATCCTTTGTAGTGAACTTGATTGTCTGGGGATAATGTCTAGGGATGGGAGGACCAGTGGAAATTTGGGTTCTGGTATCTAAGCTGAACTTTTTGGAACAGTATCTGAATTTCCACCAGAACCCGAACCCCATTGAAAGTAATGGATACCCGAACTGCTAAGATAAAAAGGCTCTCTCTCTGTCTCTCTCCATGGACTTACCCCAAACACTGCACTGGACTGCAGCAGGAAGTCCGTATTCATCGTTCAGGCCTGAACACTGACTGTCCGGTACGAACATCAAACATTTCTATTCTGGTTCACCCATATCCAGTCATGACTCATGACTATTGATGAGCGAACCCATGAAAGTTTGGTTTCTGGTACCCTACCCAAACATTTTTCCAAAGTTGAGTTCTGGTACCTGAGCTTTACTCAAACTTGAACCAGAACACAAACCCCATTGAAGATAATAAGAACCAGAACCTTTTAGCTGGAAAATTCTCTCTCTCTCCTCTCCTTCCGGACCTCTCCAGAACTCTGAACATTGCAACAGACTTCAGGAAGAAGTCCATGTTTGGTGCTTGGCAATGGACATTTACTGTCTGGTACGAACCCTGAACTTTTAAGTCTTTAGTCAGGACTATCGGAGGACATTGCCCCTTTTTTTTTGTTTTGGGAACATAACAGGCAAGTGGAATACAGATATTTTACTATGGCTGGAATCACACCAGCATATTGTATCCGATGTGAGAGCATTGGATGCGATATGCTAATGACACTCGGCTCCAACTTTGCTGCAAGCGTGACATGAGTGTCAGTGCTTTGTGCGCCTATGCTCTTGCTTGATAGGATCTCCGCACAGGTGCAGAGGAGACAGAGAAAGTCATTTCTCCATCATCTGTATGCTGTATATATTTTGGGTTATTTCAAGTTGGTCAACTTTTTTTGTGTGTAGAACAGTTTAGATATATGATGCTGGTGTTTGCTTTGCTATATCTATTTCTACCTTTAGCTTTTTTGTCATTCCCGCAGTCCTATTGTGCAGTGATTAAAGCAACAACCAGGCATTTGTTTTTTCATCTCAGCACTGGAGAGGTGTCACTAATCTAAGTTTTCTGTCCTTAGTATTATACATACCTGTCGCCGTCTTTAGCTGTTCCTGGTGCAGCTCCAGTTGGTCTTCTGCCATGTGTGATCTGTTGGATTTCTCCAGTGTTTGCTGGGCAACTCAAGGTCACATCTCAAGTCTATGAGAGCCAGAACGAGGGCTGAATGAGGCTGTCAGAATTACACAGAGAGCTTGTAACTGTTAATTCTGACTTGTGATCAGTCAGAAACTGTGGTCACAAGATGGTGTCGCGTGAACAGAGCAAAGAGCTGAAGATGGCGACTAGTAAGTATAATACTAAGCTCAGGAAGCTTACATTAGTAGCACCACTCCAGCGCTGAAATAAAATAAAAATGTTGGAGTGGTGCTTTTCCATTGTTAGAAAAAAAAGTCCACTCCAAAGCTTCGTTTGATATGTCCCCACAAAGCTTCAATATATGCCAGCAAATCAAATGTATGAAGTGTGGGCAAATAAAGTACAATGGTTGCAGAGAGGGGTGAGCGGCACTAAGATGTATTAGGATATTAAAAGAATGTAGGCTCGACAAACGTGAACGGGTGTACTTAGCCACCCATATTGGGAGGGAGAACTTTGTGTTTTCATTTGAAGGAGCGCTATTGTTCATTTCAAGCTGCTCTCCGACAGATCTTTACAAGCACAGAGATTTTATAATCTTGAAGCTTCCTTGCAAACAAAAATCAGATGTTCAAGTAGGCAGTGATTTTCAAAGAGGTGATATAGATAAGAGTCAACAAGCTATCTGTCCTTGAGTGTCATGATAGAATAAATCAATATGAGCACTGATCTATTCTGTGTCATTTCCTGGTGTTTAGAGGAAAGGAGCAGCACAAGACTTCCAATCTGCCAGGATCGCATGGACAATTCGTAGCAGGACTGGATCAACTATTCGGAAAAAGTCTGGATAGAGACGCATTTTACGTTTAACCCTTTAGCCATACATTAGTTTGCTCTTTTTGAAACATTAGGTAACATTGTGATACAGTATTTGCATGGTTAAACTACACCTCCGAAACAAAGCTTTGTCAGATCTTCAACACCAAATGCAAAACAGTTGGGGCGCTGTGCAAAATGCAAAGAAACAAGAATGCAATGATATGAAAATCTCTTATAGCAAAATTTTATTTACAACAGAAAACAGATCAGAAGTAGAAAGACTTTTTTCCATTTCATTTAAAACATTTTTTTCCTCATTTAGAAATTAATGGCAGCAACATATCTCAAGAAAGTTGAAAAGACTTGGAAAAGTAAGTGGTGCTAACAAAGAGCTGGAGGGTAAATTTTCAAATATTGTCACATGACTGTATATAAAAGGAACATGTTGGGGAGGCAGAGTCTCTCAGAAGAAAAAGATGGTCAGAGGTTCAGAAAAATGTTCCTTGGCATAAAATTGCAGAGTTTGAATATCCTACATCTACAGGACATAATATCATCAAAAGATTCAGTGATTCTGGAGAAATCCATGTGCACCAGAGACAAGGCCCACAGTCAATAATGAATGCTCATGATCTATGGTCCGTCAAAAGGCTACATCTTCTATGACCAAAGCTTATTTAAAATTGACTGAGGCAGAATGGAATACTTGTTTTTTGGTCAGGTGAATCAAATTCTTTCTGGAAGCCATAGACACTAAGTCCATATATAGAGGTTCTAGAACATTTTCTCCCATCCACAAAAAGTCTATTTCAGGGAAGGCCTTGCATGTTTAAGCAAGACAGTGCTAAACCCCTACTGCACCTATAATAACAGCATATCTTTAATCAAGAAGAGTTCAAGTGATTAACTGGCCGCCTGCAGTCAAGACCTTTCATCGATCAAAAATGTTTGAGAAATTATTGAAATTAAAAATCTGGCAAAGTCTCTGGCTGTAATTAATGCTGTCAATGGTGGGGTGTAATCTGCAACACCATGTTAAATCTAAGGAATATCTCATAGTCTCTGCCACATTAGAGTACAGAACAGAAGTACATTCCAGGTGGGGAACTTAGATATGTGAAAGTTGAGTCTCCCCACAAACGCACTATGGACACATGTTTACTGGGCACAAATACGTGTAACTGATGTTGCAATGGAATGATGACAGTGATGATGACAATGACCAAGAACTACTTGAAGATGTGGCCACACTATCAGAAAGACGATTGGGAGGACAACAAGGTGGACAGTGTGGGCACGCACTGCTCCTAATGATACAGTCAAGTGTGAATTATATTAATATTATTTATTATTATAGCGCCATTTATTCCATGGCGCTTAACATGTGAGGAGGGGTATACATAATAAAAGCAAGTACAATACTCTTAATCCATACAAGTCACCGACTGGTACAGGAGAAAGGACCCTGCCCGCGAGGGCTCACAATCTATAAGATTGGGTGAGGATACAATAGGCAAGGGTAGAGCTGGTTGTGCAGTTGCTTGGTCTGTTCTGAAAAAGAAGAAAGCAGATAAAGGACAAAAAAAAAACAACTTTAATTTTGCACATTTTTTTTAACCCATGCATTATTAAGAATTTGACACACAAAAAAGCAACTAATACCACAAGAGAAAACAATTACAAGACCTGCTAAAAAAAATCTAGAAGGATAAACAATAAATGTTGGCCCAAAAGGCTGCATCACCAATGTGACGGACATAGCGCTCCTGGACCTCAACAGTTTCCGCCCATTCCGGACTGATTTTCTTCTTGGCATATCCTATTCCTTATTAAAAGTGAGGTTTTGCCAAAGACCATCCTTGGTCGAAACGTTAACCCTAACTTAATTGTCCGTCAAATTTTTCATTCGCTATTGAGCACCTGGTGATGACTGTACGCACAAATAAAAGCATTAATTTTTCATAAACCTTCAAGTTACATGTGTGCAGCTGTTTCTCTGTAAACATTAACTATTCGTTCAGCCTGCTCCTTTCGCTCTTAGATACAGAGTGCACCACATTTTTTGGACGGCCCAAAAGGCTTGGTCTGATGGTGGTTACTGCAGATTGAAGGCTTGTCATAAAAGGTGGGTCTTCAGGTTCTTTTTGAAGGTTTCAATGGTAGGCGAGAGTCTGATAAGTTGTGGTAGAGAGTTCCAGCCAGAGTAGGGGGGATGCAGGAGAGAAATCTTGTATTCGATTGTGGAAAGAGGATATAAGAGGGGAGTAGAGAAGGAGAGCTTGTGAGTAGTGTTGAGCATTCCGATACCGCAAGTATCGGGTATCGGCCGATATTTGCGGTATCGGAATTCCGATACCGAGTTCCGATATTTTTGCGATATCGGGAATCGGCATCGGAATGCATATTCATGTGTAAAATGAAGAATAAAAAAAAAAAATAGGGATATACTCACCCTCTGACGCGCCCTGGTTGTAACCGCTGCAACCGGCAGCCTCCGTTCTTAAGAATGAGCAAGTGAAGGACCTGCGATGATGTCGCGGTCTTGTGATTGGTCGCGTGAGCGTTCACATGAGCGGTCACGCGACCAATCACAAGCCGCCACGTCATCGAAGGTCCTTCACTCGCTCATTCTTAGGAACAGAGGCTGCCGGTTAACACCGCTAGGTCCAGGGTCCGCCGGAGGGGTGAGTATATCCATATTTTTTATTTTTATTCTTTATTTTTTACATGAATATGGATCCCAGGGCCTGAAGGAGAGTTTCCTCTCCTTCAGACCCTGGGAACCATCCAGGATCACTTCAAATACTTGTGTCCCATTGACTTGTATTGGTATCGGGTATCGGCGATATCCGATATTTTTCGGATATCGGCCAATACTATCCGATACCGATACTTTCAAGTATCGGAATGTATCGCTCAACACTACTTGTGAGGATCAGATGTTGCGTGCAGGTAAGTACCGAGAGACAAGGGCACAGATATATGGAGGAGACAGGCTGTGGAAGGCTTTGTATGTCATAGTCAGGGTTTTGAACTGGAGTCGTTGGGTAATGGGGAGCCAGTGCAGGGATTGACAGAGAGGAGAGGCCGGGAATAGCGGGGGACAGGTGGATTAGTTGGGAAGCAGAGTTCAGAATAGATTGGAGGGGTGCGAGAGTGTTCAAGGGGAGGCCACAGAGCAGGAGGTTGCAGTAGTCAATTATATGCGCCTATGTGTCTTTCACCTGTGGATTTTGGGCATTTATGGGGAAATCCAAACATAAAACTCACTGTACCTAAACAAGAAAGAGACATGTTGTGGATTTTAAACATTCACCGGAGGTCAGTTTACACGGCGGAAAAAAGTGGCCATAAGATTCCTTTAAATCCCACCTGCTTTGATGGAACTGTAAGACACTGTGTTTTTTTGCACAACGAAAATATGCAGCGTCAAAAACCCACCCAAAACATAATTGTGTAACTGTAAACTTAAAAGTGACTGTTTGAGCTTTATTTAATATTTTTGCACCTCTTTTTAAATTAACTTTACTTGGTTTCATTTTTTTTTTTGTTTGGCATTATGGCGTTTTATTTGGTTATCCACAGTCTAATTTATCATGTGAGACTTTTTGAAATATCCCATTTTTTTGCCCAATTGCACTCCATTGCCCTAATATAGGAAATAATCTGTCAAATTTTATTTTTGCGTGGTTAAAGACTTTTGTTCTGAAAAAGAAGAAAACAGATAAAGGACAAAAAAGAACAACTTTAATTTTGCACATTTTTTTTTCAACCCATGCATTATGAAGAATTTGGCACACAAAAAAAACAACTAATACCACAAGAGAAAAAAAGACAAGACACGCTAAAAAAAAAAATAGAAAGATAAACGATAAATGTCGGCCCAAAAGACTTTCAGCAGTACCTGATGTGTTGAGTTAAGCAATGACTTGTATATTATACACAGGATAAATTGATATATGAATGTCAGAGAGGAAGTGTGAGGATTAAAGCTTCAATTAGACAGGAGAGCAGTCTCATACTCAGTCCTGTCTGTCAAGTGGAATCTCTAGAAATAATTACAAGCTCAGGACTTATCAGCCGAGTAAGCTGTCCTACAGAACTGTTCCCCTTTACAGATCCTCCAGAGCATAGAAATGATGGTTTTATTTCAGGAAATGATTTTCTGCATTAAATATCTCTTTTTTTTCTTTGGCTCTATGAGATAAAATATAGTGACTTCAGAAGAATTGAATGTGACCCTTTTAGACCTTTGGAGTTCTGCCTGCTAGTATTCCCTATGAGTGCTAATGACAGAATGGGGCACCTTATATAATAGCATTTGCTTGGAAACCTACTACTCCGTATCCGCTCTGAAGTGTAAGAAATCCCATTGAGAATCCTGGAAAAGCTTTGAACTTTTTTTTAAAACTGTGAAAAAAATCAATATCTAATTTCTGATATGGATTTTTTATTTCTGCTTTTTTGAGGATGTTGATAGTTTGCCTATATATATCAATAATCTAAAATTTAGAATCACATTCTCTTCATTATATATGAGAAATATTAAACAAAAAATCAATAGCTAATAAAATCCATGATAAATCAGGGAATATTTATTAAAAGGGTTTTCCAAGCTTTGGACAAAAGTCTCTATGCTGAATCGTGATAGTGCGTGCGTAGTCACGTGAATGCATGGGTGGTGTGGGTGGTCACGCGTGGGTGGTGACATGAACGAGCGAGTGGCCACGTGAACGCTTGTATGTGATTTGTATAGTTTCGGTCATGAACAGAGTAGATGAGTTTGGTTTCTCTCAACAGAAAACAATTCAGTGAAGCCAGACACGTCTAGCCAGGACATGAGTGCAAGTATGAAAATTGTATACTGTACATGTGGTCACACTGGAAATATCGGAGAATTGTGACAGCTGTCATCATTAAGCAGTTTGCAGTTACACTGAGTGACTGCCGAATTTTTTCCCAAGCCTGTACAATTCCTTTAAGAATTGTACTGTATACTTCAGTCTTAAAGGAAACCTTACACTAGTTTTAGCATGGCAATCTGGTCACATCATGAAATAGTGGCTGCGGAGCTGAATAAAAGGTAGTTTTTATTTCGCATCGCCATGGTGGAGATTTTAGCTTGTAAAGTTTAGCTTTAGTTTACGGGCATTAGCAGAGATTCATCCTTTGGGGCGTGTACTTTATACCCTGCATGATGCTGCCCAATGATAAGCCGCATCATGCAGTGGGGAGAAAAAGAAGAACACTCCCCCACAGAAGCTTAGAGCAGGCTTTCAGCTGGTTGGAAAGGAAACTAAAATCTAAACTTTACAAGCTAATATTTTTGCAACAGAGATGAGAAAAAAAAAAAAAAATATATATGTTTTACTCAGATCTACAGCACTATTCCATGATGTTGCGAGTAAATCACGGCTTTCCACGAGCGCTTCTCTATCATATACGCCTCTCCTATATGCTTTCTGGTAAGCGACCTTCCCTGCATCACATAGTAATAATCTCTTGGTATGTTATTCAATATGTTTGTGTGTCTGTCAATGGTTCACCATGCTCCCTCTGTGCAGGGTGTTAAGATACCTTGTCATAGCCATAAAGGTACACATTGCTGCTTTATATTGTGTATATACACATTCTTCTATTGTCTTCTAAGTCAATATATTAACAGAGGTTCTAAAATAATAACAGTTTACTACTATGTTTATCTGTAATTCCTTTCACATATATACCCTTTATTTGCATGCTGACTTTTTGACAACAGGTAATATCATGTATCACACCTTGTATGCTCTATATTATTACCTGACATATTCTGCCAGACACTGCATGTGTTAGGTCTATTTCTATGCAAACATATAATGGCCGTCTATATCCATGTTCATGATTGTATTCTCATCCTACATTATACTTATTTAAAGGGAACCTGACAGCTGATATCTTCTGCTGTATGAGCTCAGCCAGGTATATTTGACTCTGAAATGCTGCGACCTTTCAGAGGAAAACATACTATAAGGCCTGATGCCCACGACCCAGAACTAGCAGAGCTGTGGATGCAGCGCATGTTTGCTGCACCCAAAGCGCTGCCTTGTATTAAATGCAAGTAAATCTGCATTTGCTCACTGAACCATGCAGATTTACCATATCCAGTACATTCATGACCATCTGGTTGATCCATGGGAGGCATAGGAGAAGCTCATGTAGTCAGATGAGACGAAAATAGAACTTTTTGGTATCAAAACACTTGGTGTGCTTGGAGAAAAAAGAAAGATGAGTACAACCCCAGGAACACCTCCCAAACCGTGAAGCATGGTGGGGGAAACAGCATACTTTGGGGGTGATTTTCTGCAAAGAGGACAGGACAACTGCACCATATTGAAGGGAGGATGGATCATATATCGCAAGATTCTGACCAACAACCTTCTTCCTTCAGTAAGAGCATTGAAGATGGGTCATGGCTGGGTCTTCCAGCATGACAATGACCCAAAACACACAGCCAGCACAACTAAAAAGTGGCCACCAAAAATGTATTTCAAGGTCCTGGAGTGACCTAGCCAGTGTCCAGACCTGAACCCAATACAAAATCTTTGGCGGGAGATGAAACTCAAAGTTGCCCACCCAGTGACAGCCCTGAAACATGAAAGATCTGGAGAAGATCTGTATGGAGGAGTGGGCCAAAATCCCTGCTGCTTTGTGTGAAAACTTGGTCAAGAACTACAGGAAACACTGGACCTGCGTAATTGCAAACAAAGGTTTCTATTCCAAATACAGTATTAAGTTCTGTTTTTCTGTTGTATCAAATGCTGATTTCATGCAATAAAAAGCAAATTAATGTAAAAATCATACAATGTGATTTTCTGGATTGTTTAGAAGATTCTGTCTCTCACACTTGAAGTGTAACTATGAAAAAAAGTTAAAGACCTCTCCATTCTTTGTAGGTAGGAAAACAAAATCGGCAGTGTATCAAATACTTATTTTCCCCACTGTATTTAAGTGAGTATAATAATAGTCTGTTTATTGCTGATAATTTTCATGTGTATTTCCTGAAACAGCATGAAGTTAGTGTGTAAAAAATATCAAACTTACAGTGTAAAAATTGTAAGACTTCAAATTTTCAGTTTTAATGCAGATTTTGATATGGAAAAAACATTCCTGGAAATGAAAAAAAAAACATTTAACACACAAAGTTGGTCTAATCAATAGGTCATCCTGTGAATTTGGGAAACGGTAAAATGCTACATTTATGGTGTTAATGTGATAAAATAAAACCCTTATAGGCCTTCTCTGCATATATTAAAATTACGGAGGACATAAAAAGGCCTTCCCACAGGCAACGCTACTGTCGATACTTCCAGGCTGAATTGGGTTCCAAAAATGCAGTCTTCTAAAATTCTGTTTAACGGCAGCTAGGACAGTAATACCTATTGAAGTACAAGTATCAGCATTATAAGAAATATTTTATTGTTATTCAAAAGTCACTTTTGGGTATTTTCTGTTATATTGACCCCTCAAACTCACTTCAAATTTGATGTGGTCCCTAAAAAAATGTTTGTAAATTCAGTTGGAAAAATGTGAAATCGCTGGGCGACATTTAACCCTTATAAGTTATAACTTAACAAAAAAATTATATTTCCAAAATTGTGCTGATGTAAAGAAGACATGTGGGAAATGTTACTTATTAACTATTTTGTGTGATATAACTCTCTCATTTAAGGGCATACAAATTAAAAGTTTGAAAATTGCAACATTTTCCAAATTTTTGCCAAATTTCTGTTTTATTCAGAAACGAATGCAAGTCTTAACGAAGAAATTTACCACTAACATGAAGTACAATATGTCACTAAAAAACTTTCTCAGAATCAGTGGGTTCCATTGAAGCGTTCCAGAGCTATAACCTCATCAAGTGACAGTGGTCAGAATTGTAAAAATTGGTTTGGTCATTAAGGTCCAAGTTGGCTAGGTCACTAAGGGGGTAAGTTCAGATGAAGCCAATCGTAGCTTGTCTTGTTATTTCTTTCTTCTTTAATGAAAAATTCTTAAGAAAATTATTATTCAATAAACAATAAGCTATTCTCTGATGGCTTCATTTAAGAAATAACATTTAGGCTACTTGACTGCACAGCACCAGCAACACCATCTGCTTTAAATTGTAAAAAAAGTTGTAAGATAAGATGACATTGCTCTGCCTCCAAGATGTAGACTTGTCTTTCACACAAAACCTGGAGAAAGACATAGTCTTGCTTATGCTTCTCCTAACAATAACTGTCTAATATTTGCAGGAACAATACTGATTTTTCTGCACTGTAATTTGCCGTTCTCTTTTTCTGTTGCAGTTTCCTCTTTATCATCATTCTGCCAGCACTGTAGGAGCTGAAACTTTCTTTCCTCACTTCTCAGCACATATTCCTTCTGCCATTGTTCAATTACTTGCCTGCACTGAACTAAAAGCCTGCCTCTCTCTTATGCAGTTTCTCAGACAGGAGATGAGGAGCACAAAATCAAAGACCGGTCTGGCTTCCACTTCCTCGAAGTCTTTGTTGCTCAGATGCATCATACCTTTTTCAGGGCAGTTGATATGGAAAAGAGACTCCAACTAGCAGGCACTTCTGAAAAAATTTTCAGATATAGGATAACAGTTTTTAAATTAAGAGCTTTGGAAATAATTTATTTATTACATTATCAGGTTTAATGACCATTTAAGGTGTCTTGATCCACATAATATTTTTTTTTATGTTGAAACGTATAATTTCTAAAGAAAACTGATATATCATGATGCAGTAGTTTAAGTATCGTAGGGCCAGGGGTTACAGTTACAAAGACTAGTGATAGTTGGGGCCTGCATTGGAGAATTTGCATTAGGGCCCACAAGCTTCAAGTTACACTACTACTGTACCATGATGTGTTAAGGAATCACAAACTAATGCAGATGTCCCCTATGGCTTTACACTAGTGTATTTTAAGTGCCTCCCCATTTCCCATTACAGCAGAAAAAGGAGCATGTCGTGATTTCTATCATACTGGAAATGCAACACCCACTAGGGCCGTGGGGTACTTAAAGGGGTGGTCATGGCAGCAGTGACAAGGTCTGTGGCCCTGGGCGTGCAATTAAAGGGGATGGATGATGGAAAGGAATACAGTTTATATAGGAAAAGGGGATTGTTCGTGATGCCACCTGTGGTACTCGGCTATAGATGGCCGACGCTGCTTAAGGGGACCACTGGGGCCGGTGGTGTTGCAGATGAGATGGTTTGGCTCCCCACAGGTGGAGTGGGGTCCCAGGGCTACCAGAAAAGTTTATGAAGGTTTGAGGACATTGGGGTGCAGAAATGATTGAAAGACACAAAGACTGTAGTTTCTTTACCTTTAATTGCAGGTGTAGTCCCGGGCACTGGTGACAGGTGATCATGGAGGTCCGGGCAGCCTGGAAGCATTTCAGGATCCACCTAGCCAGGTGGATTTAAAGGCCTTCCCTCTGCGCTGCTTTCTAGGTCATTGATGCCTTAAGCTCTCTACAAGTCCCTATTACTGTCTGTCCACAAAATAGAACATTCTCTGCATGGCAGGCAGCTTGAGCCTGTTGCAGGTGTCACTCCCTTGTGGTGACTCTGGGCTCTCATTTGCTGCAGGGCCTCAGGGTGTCAGTTGTGACCAGGAGACCTGCAATCTCCTGTCCTCCAGATTCAGTTGCTAGCATGCAGTCCCTACACAACCACGGACTCCCCCACACAAACCGGGTTAGAGCTCCCCCTTCTGGTCTAGAGTCTGGAAAGGTGTTGCATGCTGTGTTACCTGCTAAGGGGATCCCTTCTTGCATCCAGGCATGGCATCACCCCCCCATGAGGAAGGCAATGCCACTGTGGCACCTGGACTCCTGGGGTACCACAGATCCATACAGAATTCAATAACAACAAAATATGATTGCCTCCTCTTAAAGGGGTTGTCCACTTCTAGGACAACTTTTTCTTAAACTAAATGGTCGTTCCGATAAAATAATAAAGCCTATACTCACCTCCGGTGCCGGCACCATTCCCTGGTGTTGGCAGTCACTCTCCTCGGGACTGTGATGCTGAGTTGTGACACGTAAATAAAGAAAAAACCTAGCACTCAACTGATGCTTATGTGCAAATTTTATTGTAGTACCCAAAAACGTTTCGGACACCGCGTCTGACAGCAGCACATCACGCCTGATCCTCCACAGCATTGTATCCAGTACAGCGTTCTGCCAAGACACTGCAGGTACAAGTGCCCTGAGACAATATTGTCTCTTATGCCCGAGCTTCAGTTTAGTACGTAACTGATGAAGGTCCGCTTGAGGGACCGAAACGTTTTTGGGTACTACAATAAAATTTGCACATAAGCATCAGTTGAGTGCTAGGTTTTTTTCTTTATTTGGATTAAGGTGTGGGAGCCTACCTTAGCACCATTTGACCAGTAGTGCACACGCTATTTTCTACTAGAGTTGTGACACGTGACCCCAGCGCTCAAATACCACTTGCATCATTTTCTCTGCTCCTTCATATAAATTGAAAATGAAGAGGAAGCCAGGACTGCATCCTGTCCTTCCTCTTCCTGTTCAGTTTGTCTGAAGATGAAGACAGTGACACCAGCGCTGATTGGGCGCCAAGCATCAGGTATCATTCACCGCTTCACAGCCCTGGGACAGTGAGTGCTGACTGCTGGAATGGAGCCAGTCCATCACTGCATCCTGCAACCTGCTTACATTGTTGACACTCTGTTGTTGGGTGTCATGGGACCAGGAGCTCCTTCCCTGACCCTAACTCTAGGGGGTGCCCTAGCTTGCCCTACTCTCCAGATTACTTCTGATGGTGAAGACACAGGGCCACATACCTTGCCTTAGCTCCTGAATCCATCCTCAGTCTGTAGCCTTCCCCCTCCCAGGGAAGAGGGGAGTAGTAGTGTACTGTAATACACCAACCACACTTAACAAAGTTATACAAACAGAGGTAACGGAAAACAACTAACATATAAATATATACACAGAGGTATGCACCAGGGGAGTGGAGGATGGAGTTAAAACACAGTAGGAAAAGAAAGGGAATTATCACACACTCAAAACCAAGCAACAGTCACAGATAAATCCACCAATCACCCACTCAAATGACCACCAAAAACAACCTCCAAGCTTTGCAGCATAAGCTAACTCTGACAATGAGTGTTAGCCAGGACCCAGTTTATAAAGGAGATGGGAGCGGCTAACAGTGCGCAGCTGAGATCTATAGCTCCAGGAGCGCTCAACAGAGCAGATTAACCCCTGCACAGCCCAAAGAAATTTACACTGTTCAATCAGACGCTGCGTTCTTCTGACTCCTCTCTGTCGTGGTAAACCCATGACACATGTTATGCCCCTATGTTTTATGTTTTATGGATTTGTAATAGTGAATATAAATGTGTAGATCCTATTTATTTATTTATGTCCCAGATTTGAAATTGTGGTAGACACTGTATGTATGGAAATATCAGAGGTGCACCGCCAATATCCGCAATTCAGGCTACCGTCATACAGTCCATAAGCAGAGGAGCCTGGTGCCAAATTCCTCTATGTCCACCTTGTGTTTGCCCATTTCATCATACTGTATCTGTGCAGCAGATGTCAGGAGGACTTGTATAGATTGTTTTATACAGCAGACTCCAGTAGGTAAATTAGTCCATTACAGCTCGCTCTGATCACAACAGTTTAACCTCTTAAATGTCATGGTGAGCAGTAACTTTGGTGTCTTAATGGTGAGATATTGTTCTGTATAGGCTCATCCAGCCATCAGTATGTTCCACATACAAGAAAAACGGTCTGATTATTCTGATCAAAGTGTGGTCCGAATGTTATCAATTTTTCTCGTACGTGGAAAGAACAAAAAGAAAAATTTTCCCCTCCTTCTACCTTCTGAAAATCAGATTGCACTTTGATGTCATCCAAGTGTAGTCCGATATAATGGGCACATAGACTTGCATTGCCGATTTTGATCTGACCCTTAAAAAAGACACTTTCCACTGACCACTCGGACAGAGAAAAAAAAAATCGGACATGTGCACAGCCCCATAGAATATCATGGGTACGAGTTCTATATGTGAAAACCACAAAAGTGGGCTCCTGGTATGCATTAATAAGAATCTATTGGGTTTTTTAATGGCAGCAGGGCCTCATAAAGTGCCTCAATTTGCCCCTATGTTACATGACCTCTGATTTATATGTACATCCTTCAGATATACACCCATAATACTTCTAAAGGGAAATTTCTGCACTATTCAGGACCTGATGGAGATACATCCCATACAGATCTTTTCTATGGGGCCACACAGGACTCACAGCTTTGCCATATAGCCTCCTACACACAACTTTTCACAAGGTCCCATAAACATCTTTTAACCTGGATAGTAGAATCTTAATGAATTCTGATTTAATTTTATGCAAATTTCCATCCATTGATATTTAACATCGCTGTGAATTAGGTAATAGATCCTCCAGGTGCAGGAAATTACTGTAGTCTGTGCATTAAATCTGCGCTAATTAAAGACTGCTCTCTGGACAAACACTTTAACCTAAAAGTCCTCCTGCACCTGCTTCTACCAAGTGCAATTAGCATGGTGAGAGGGCCGCCCCGTCTATCATATCTTACATCACATGTATTATTTATGTGCATTATTATTACTGTTCAATACAGATGGGCAGGCATTACGGTAAACAGAGATGACATGTCTATGAATGATACTATGCTTTTTAAGCCATTGCCTTCATACAAATATAGAGGTATACTGAGGAATAGTCCACATCATGCTCAGATTTACGGTCGGTGTATTCATATTTGTTTTGTATTCATGGACAGGGGGAATGTGCTCCATGCCGGTGACATAGCAGCTTGATATGGTGTAATCTCCTTTATAAACTTGTTAGGAGGAGTTGTTAGGAGGAGCGCATATAAAGATCCCCAGGAATAGTTTTGCATCAATGGCTGAAATCTGAACTAGTAGGATTATTTTTGTACTTGCAGTAAAAGGATATCCCATATAGAAAATTGGATGGTTGTAATACAAGTACATGACAAATCATTTGATTATTATACAGTAAGGAGTAAGGTTAATGTTGTGCCATACATTATACAGACTGTATGTTGGCTCTATCCCTATGATTGCCGTCAGGGTGGCATAAACGTACATTAATTACTCGTCTACATAAAGCTTCCGGGTTCTTCCGGAATGGAGGAAGAAGCAAATTTCTTTTTGGCAAGCATTGTCTTTGTGCTTCGGTGTTTTATTTTTCTGAGTTCTGTTCTTCACTCTGATGTACATTTGTAACCTTTTGTTGGTGTCCTCAGTGAGCTGATGTGCGAAAAAGAGCTTCGGAGCACAAACAACATGCCTGGTTGGCAGGAAGCTTGTTCTTTTAGGCTTCAGGCTTTAGCCAGAGGGTGGAGGTGCTCAACATCAGTGGTAGTGTTGCACAATGCAGCATTGTAACCACTGAGATGACGGAAACCATCATGTAGAAAAAAAACATTGGAAACCGAAACCTGGAGATTCTGAGACAGTGCCACCCACTCCATTTGTTCTCTGTTTGGACTGCCAAAAAGAGCTGAGCGCAACTTCTGGCAACCCAAAGGGAAAGAATGGAGCACAGGTTGAGCATGAGCACTCTTTTCCCATTCTAATGTGGATAAACGCTCCCTTTTCTGCTAATCAGTGTGCTTAGTGGGTCAGATCTCCACCGATCAATACGTTATCAGTCACCTATCTTTTAAAATAGGTTTCCACTAACCTGACTCGGATACTAGTTTTGCCATAAATCCTTAAGGATAACGCACTTAAATAATCCATATACATTTTCTACCAAATTTTATGTTGTTTTCCGCCTTTTTGCCTCACTTCTTGTACCAACTGTTGCTATAGTAATCTCTTCCATTTCTGATTCCTCTGCTCCCTTCTTATTACATTCCCATCATTTCTTGTCCTGGACTGCAAGCCAGCAGTGATCACAGATCTGTAACTCTGCCTAAACCGCTTCTCCTCCAGAGTCACAGAGATCTGAATGTATTCATATTACACAGGAAATACATTATTGTGTAAATACAGTAAACAGGGTAATCAATAGTGTGTATAAGGGTGTGTTGGGGTCAATCATGCCCTGGATCCCTTCCAAGTAAAACGGGTATGTTTTATGTCTAAGATGCTTTATGTGATGATGTATGTGTAATGTATAGTTTTGCATGTTTATGGGATTAGGGTTAGAGTTAGGGAATTATAGTACAAGTGTAGGATTTAGTTAGAGCAAAAGTAATGTTTAGTATAGGGTTTAGTACAGTAGGGGTACTGTAGATTAGGAAATTAGATAAGGTTAGGATAGAACTGATTAAGGAAATAAGAGTTTTTCCAAGCTGAGAGGGGCAATAGTAAGTGTAGCTGGGACACTTCCTAGTTTTAGTCAGAGAGCAGGATGGAGTTTGATGAGTTCACTAGTACAAGGATAGACAAACAGTTCAGGGCATTAGGGCTGGAAGTCACACAGGTACAAGGAAACAGGAGCACGTGATACCAGAGCTTCTGCAGTGAGTGAGCCTTGGCCCCAGACCCTTAAGCAAAGGCCCAAGTTTGCAGACGTTCTACCCTCCAGTTCCCTACCCCGCTATCAAGAAAGAGAGAGCCCCTTCCCGTTCCCTGAGCAGGAGGCGTGGATAGTGGGTGTGGTGAAGGAAAAAAAAGGGAGGAGGATTTGGGTGGAGCTACACTATTCGGGAGGAGTGGCCATGGTCAGGCGGAGAACAGGCCTACTCATGTACTACAACCCGCCCCATGGTTATGGTTTTATCCAAGAGTCAGGTACCAAAAACAAGGTGTACGTAAATGCGAGCTCCATAAAATATCAGCGGCCACTGTGGGAAGGTGATGGTGTCACCTTCATTAAGGAACGAGGACCCCAGGGATACTTCACAGTAGGATCATCCTTCTGTTGTCGGATAATAATCCTGAACTGCACATGCGCCAAGAACGTAGGTGGGTGCAGGTGCAAAATTAACCAGTGGCCATGGGAACGATGGGCTCTGTTCCTCCCCGGTCAGCAACAGAATATGTGACACCAGAAGTGGTGTCTAAGCCACAACCTGCCAGTGCGGCACAACCACTGAGCCCAGTGGTGGGGAGGTGAATCCGGAGGGAACGTGGAGAGTCTGCCTCCAGTTGGAAGTTTTCAGGAAATACCTTTATAAACTGTATGTGCAGGGGCTCGGAAGGGCTCAATATGCCAACCACAAGGATACTGAGTGAAGGCGGCCCCTTTAAGTTTGTTTTCTACTGTTGTGTTAGTTGCATCTAAAAAAAACATATGATAATAACAAAATATAGAGACTGTTCCGCATCTCCTGGAGGGCAAGGAGCACTGAGTTGTGCCAAGAAGACATCTGTACTGGCCACCAGAGCTGCAGTTGAGTAGGTTTTGAGTGAGTTTTTGCCCGCTTCTGAGTTGTTTTGCACACATTTGCGTATTCACCTGCTGGATTACGGGAATGAGACCTTAATGGAGTCAACCACCCTTTGTGATAAAAACAGACTTTGTGCGGCTGCCTATGGACTGTGCTCTATTACACAGGATCTGCCTTTGCTTGTATCTTGAATTTTCTTCCTAGTAGTTTAAGCACACTTATTTTTAAAGGGCCTTAGTCTGCAAAAAAGAGGGAGGGGAAAATCTGAACAGGAAGACCCGAGTAGTGAGCCGGGTCAAGACTACATGGACTGTCAATGCTCCTGGACTGTCGGAGCTGTGGTGATTTGCCCACTGGGCCACTGTGTTTGTTTACATGTGTTTGGACACCCAGAGTAGAAAAGGACTGGCCAACGGACCTGGAATGTTTTAAGTGAGCATAATGTGTGTCAGAATCCCATGGAAAAGGGACTGGGCTCAGTGGGATCCTTGTTGAAACAAGAACTTGGACACTGCCAGGGGTCCCTAAGGAGAAGGATCAGAGTCATGCGAACCCAGGTTTGCAAAAGTACTTGGACATGCTGTATCTGGGTCTCAATGGTGGTGGGACCAGGGCTAAGTGGACCCATACTACCAATCAGACAACACGAAGATCATGCAAGGTTATTAAAGACACTTGAACTGTATGTTCCAGGGTCCCAACCAAGTGGGACCTGTACCTGTCCTGACCAGGAATAGTGTCAGAGATGGTAGAGAGAGAAGAAAAAGTGACTCTTATATAGAGCATACAAATTATTGGGGTTAAAAATGTTTTACAATAATGTTTTCCCTTCACCCATGACAGCACACCTGAGAGAGGGATCCAACCAGCCAGGACAGGAACCTACTGAAATAAAAGGGCGGTACCTCTCCCCTGCTTCAGTTGGGTTCCTGTCCTTGATGGGATTCCCGTGTTGAATCCGGATGGTAACCTGTAATGGGTGAAATTAAAGGTCCCAGGCCCGTCCCAGCGTCGGAAGAACAGGTCTCGTACCTGTGGCGCCAGCCTTTGTGTGGCTAGAAGCGCCATCTACGGATCCCCCCGGGGGCTCGGTGCATGAGCGGGCACGGGCAGCACAGTCGGCTCTATCCTGGCTCGGTCTGCTGTGCCGCCCTCCCCCTACTGCGTTCCCCAGGCCACCATGCTGATGTCAGCGAGGTGGAGTGGCCAGGGCATCTTCCAGCAAGTACTGCCAGCATCACAGGTGCAGGGCACGCTGGGTAGGCATGCCCAAATGGCGTCAAGATGGCACTGGCTACCCCTTAAGAACAAGCAGCGGAGCAGGTGGCTGCTGATGCCGATCATTGCACCAGATCAAGATGGATCAAAGCAATTTTCAGCAGTAGGAGCCAACACAGCCAACTGCTCACATTCAGCATTGATACAAGGGAGGCAGCTGTTCAAGTGGCAGGAGCAGCAGCTGTCCCTGCCAGAGGAGCAGGGCATCCCATGACTCCACAGTGTCCAGAGAGGATACGTTATGTGTCCCACTGCAGCCTCCAAATCCGGTACCCTTGAATGACAATGCGTGGTGAGTGATCTCTGTGAATGTCATCATTTTGTTAATGGGCTCCTTATTGTTTGTTAAAATCATTAGGAGAAGCCTAGGAAAGTTATGGTAAAGAAAAGGAACAGGGAGTGCGCACTATGCAAAGGCCCCTAGCGATGGATTGGCAGAAGGATCTCTGCTCCGACTGCATCCACAGGACCATTAGTGAGGATACTCCTGATTTCACAGCAAGCCTTCGATCCGTTATTTGATCCGAATTTTGTGTAAAATTCAAGGCGATTTCAATTCGCCTTAATCAAATTAGCTTATCTCTAATTTCCTGTAAAAATGTTGATTTGGGGTCCATGAGTTTCAAGTTACACCTTACAGTTAATTCAAATAATTGATATATATATATATATATATATATATATATATATATATATATATCCATCCCTCCTACGTGGTGTATACACATAGGAATTTGCAACGTTCTTTCAGCAGGAACTTTTCCTATGGGTGGTAGTTAAGCACAGGACCACTGCGCCTATAAGTAAATCTTCCTTGATTGCATATCTTGTATTGTGAAACGAATACAGATAAAAAAAATGAATGCGTAATGTCTAGAAATCGCCTTATTTCTGCTCTATAGTAAAAGCTGGTTATATTGTAATAATTCTATAGGGAAAGTGAGAGAGTAGGAATAAAAGCAGACAGCTCGGTCTTATACGCTAATAGATTCAGCTCTTTTTAATAAATCCTGTATACTTACGATAAGCTCTCATGACCGCACTCGTTACAGCGTGAGTAGATGCAACTCATTGTAAAACAAATTGATGTAAAATATAATGCGGAAAGATGAAAAAAAATACTCTTTTGGTGAAGCGCTGTATCTCACAGACTAAAAAGTCATAAAAATTACTGCTAGGAAAATCTAAATGGTCCATTCCTAAATTTTATGAGCTCTATAAAAGCTAAAAAATGCATCGCTGGTTAAGTCAACCTGATGAGAAGATTTATTGGCATAGAGATGGTGTTAAAACAGATTCAAACTTTTATCCGTTATCATATAGATTAATATTCTGGCGTAGCAAGCAGAGATCAGAACAGGTGGTGCTTCCATAAACTTTGCAGTCATTTTTGCGAAGATCTGACTGTGGGATGTGTTACTTAGTCGAATAACTTCCTCTAATAAGGGAATAATAAAATAATATGTATAATATACTGTAGAAAAGGAGTGGAAACCCAGGAGTACTGCAGATCGTAACGAGGAGTAAAAGCTAGTAGAAGAGAAAACTGCTGTGGGCATACCTACCAGAGAGGAAAATCATGGTGCTGCTTGGATTACTTAGAAATGGGTGAAAAGAATGGGGTGAAGATTCCACTGCTGGAATAAAACAAACTTGTATTTTCCAACAAAGAGACAGAGGTATATTTGTAGTTTCCCTCATTTTAAGGGTTATGTTCACGTTGCGTCTTTTTCTAACAGTCAATACAGCCATATTGTAAGATGTTTCATGAATCGCTCCTTTTTAGTGACATTCGCTCCATGTTTGTTAGCCTCTTTCTGTTAGCCTCTTTTGGTCATCTCCAGAAGCACTTTGTTGATGTTTTTTCTGGTGGCATTTCATTTAACTTTTTTTTCCAGCATTTTTTGGGTGTCTTTTTGTTGCCGATTTTCAGAATTTTTTTAAAATCCATTAAACAATGAATAAAACAATCTCGTTTTTGGAGGTGAGAAAGGCTTAAAAAAAGGCTCCAATAATTGGTGGAGAACGGTTGAACTTGATGGACCTAGGTATTTTTTCAACCTATGTACAGTAACTACAGTGGATATGGAAAGTATTCAGACCCTTATAAAATTTTTCACTCATTGTTTCATTGCAGCCATTTGGTAAATTCAAAAAAGTTATTTTGCTTCCACATTAATGTACACTCTGCAGCCCATCTTGACTGAAAAAAAACAAAAATGTAGAAATTTTTGCAAATTTATTAAAAAAGAAAAACTGAAATATTACATGGTCATAAGTAGTCAGACCCTTTGCTCAGACACTCATATTTAAGTCACATGCTGTCCATTTCCTTCATCCTTGAGATACTTCCACTCCTTCATTAGAGTCCAGATGTGTTAAATTAAACTGATAGGACTTGATTTGGAAAGGCGCACACCTGTCTATATAAGACCTCACAGCTCACAGTGCATGTCAGACCAAATGAGAATCATGAGGTCAAAGGAACTGGCCAAGGAGCTCAGAGACAGAATTGTGGCAAGGCACAGATCTGGCCAAGGTTACAAAAGAATTTCTGCAGTACTCAAGGTTCCTAAGAGCACAGTGGCCTCCATAATCCTTAAATAGAATAAGTTTGGGACCACCAGAAGTCTTCCTAGACCTGGCCGTTCAGCCAAACTGAGCAATCGTGGGAGAAGAGCATTGTTGAGAGAGGTAAAGAACGACCCAAAGATCACTGTGGCTGAGCACCAGAGATGCAGTAGGGAGATGGGAGAAAGTCTCTCCTCAATGCAAGACATATGAAAGCCTGCATAGAGTTTGCTAAAAAACACATGAAGGACTCCCAGATTATGAGAAACAAGATTCTCTGGTCTGATGAGATGAAAATAGACCTTTTTGGTGATAATTCTAATCAGTATGTGTGGAGAAAACCAGGCACTGCTCATCACCTGCCCAATACAATCCCAACAGTGAAACGTGGTGGCAGCATCGTCCTATGGGGTTGTTTTTCATCTGCAGGGAAAGGACAACTGGTTGTCATTGAAGGAAATATGAATGCAGTGTACAGAGATATCCTGGATGAAAACTTCTTCCTCAGATTTGGCTGAAGGTTCACCTTCCAACAAGATGATGACATAAGCAAATAGCTAAAATAACAAAGGAGTGGCTTCAGAACAACTCTGTGACCATTCTTGACTGGCCCAGCCAGAGCCCTGACCTAAACCCAACTGAGCATCTCTGGAGAGACCTAAAAATGTCTGTCCACCAATGTTCACCATCCAACCCGATGGAACTGGAGAGGAGCTGCAAAGAAGAATGGCAGAGGATCCTCAAATCCAGGTGTGAAAAACATGTTACATCATTCCCAAGAAGACTCATTGCTGTACTAGCTCAAAAGGTGCTTCTACTTAATACTGAGCAAAGGATCTGAATAGTTATGACCATGTGATATTTCAGTTTTACCTTTTTAATAAATTTGCAAAAATTACTACATTTCTGTTTTTTTTTCAGTCAAGATGGGGTGCAGAATGTACATTAATGAGAAAAAAATTGAACTTTTTTGAATTTACCAAATGGCTGCAATGAAACAAAGAGTGAAAAATTTAAAGGGGTCTCAATACTTTCCGTAGCCACTGTACGTAAAAGAAGCCCAAACAAGTTTTGGGTATCTATTTAGCCTTTCCATTGATTTCTATTGCATCGTATAGAGTGAGATGAACATGTCACTCCTTTTAATTGCTAAGAGTCTTTGAAAGCCTGGAGAATTTAAAGGGTTAAAGTGATGCTCAGAAACCGGAACGAAAAAACTCAAAAGGAATTTTCGAACCATTTAATTAGGTGCAATCTTTTGTAAGTGCCTTTTCCTACATTTTTTGCTAAAAAAAAAAAATGAGAAAAGACCCAACATAAACATACTTTAAGTAATACACAAGTGTTATAGGTAGTTTCTAGGTAAAGTACTTGTCTGGTGAAATAAAGTTATCACTTATCTACAGGATAAGTGATAACTTATAGATCGATGGTTATATATCTGATGAGTTGGATTGTTAAAAGGAATCTGTTGCCTTTTTTTGCTACTTCATCTGAAAGCAGGAAAAGTTAGGAAAAGAGACCACAATTCTTGTGATGTATCATTTAGTGTCACAACTGCTGCAGCCAATAAACTATCAGAGTTCTTAGATGTAGCATGTAAGAGCTCAGAAAGCTGACCCCGCCCACACCACAGCTCTCTATGTACATTATCTATTGACAGTGAGCAGCTTATCAGAAGAGGGGGCGTGGTAGGACCACTTGGCACAAGGCAGCTAGTCCCAGCAATGATAATTTCCCAGTAATTAAATTTTTATTGTAAGTAAACAGCACACAGCCTAATAAGTGACACATCACTAAAATTCTCTTACTGAGACCTAAAGGGCAGTGCGGCTTATCATAAATCCTCTAAGGTGTAGGCTGCTCTCAAAATAACTAAAAGCGCTTCTCTGAACCTTCCGTGCCATTATGGGTCTAAGGGAGGCAATACTCTACCACAGTTTGCCTCACCTAGGCATTATTTTGTGGCGTTGCACCATCATCTTGCATAATGACATCCTGACATCTTCTGGGTAGTTTATAGCTGATAGACCAATACCCACTCCCAAAATCAACCTTGATCGCTCACCGCTTCGAACTTGTAGCAAGCACGCTATATGTACTTGTGCTTAGCAAAGAGCATTCCAGATTAGAAAAGTGGATAAAATGTCTAATGTTGTAGCAAATGGAGAAAAGGTGAGAATAGAAGAATATAGCTACCACTTGGAGAGATGATTTTGGCGATACACTGCTACCAGTAGTGAGTGTAGAGGGAGTATACTTCTGTCTACAGTGGAGGAGTAGTGACATAGAGGAGCATAAAAATAGAAACAATAGGGGCACCACGGTCAGTGGGATTCAAACCAAGGCCTAAAGTAAGCTACAAGTATAAAATTTGAAGAAAAAGGTAGGCCTTATAAATGGGAATCACCGCAATATAAGCAACAGAACACAGCTTTATTTTACACATATGAATACAAAAGGCAAAGCACACACATTAAAAACATTTAAAACACGGGGATACAAAGTGACCCCAAAAACACAAAAGCCCAGAATAAGGCAAAAAAGCCGCACAAAAATAAAGGGAATACAATGAACATGCCCACTGATAATGATGGCCTATGGTAACAGCATAATCATGGAATATACAAAGTAACTGTGACCAGCCCAAAATGCCTGTTTACCTGCCAAACAAATACATGGGAGCCCAATAACCTGGTAACACACATAACCTAATGTACAGCACAGTATGAATGCCGTGATACACACCAATAGAAAGGCTGTACCAAGAACATAGGGCTAACCATTAGGACCGTGAAGGCAGGGCTGAAAATACCATCACAGATTAAATGAAATGCTGTCCGATACACACCCAACGTACGACCAGGCGCCTGGAGGGAATGAAGTGCGTGAATGGCAAAATCTGCCCTGGATGAAAATCCTATGGTCACCGGACATGGGCAGGGCCAAGTGAGCATGTGTACCCTATAAAGTTTGAAGTGCGGGCTGCAGACACCCAACGCATGTCGCCACGCACTGGTGGCTTTGTCATTTCCCCATTTCCACAGGAACTATCATTTTGGGAGCCTCAGGAGCTTTTTCTGTCCCACTTCTGGATTTATAGACGACAGCTCAGGCGACTCTTCATCTTTGCAATCAACAACAGGCGGAGTAGACATTTCAAGAGCACTTTTCTCTTCAATTTGGTCTCCCTCAAGGATGTAGCATATTCTGGTGGGCTACTCGAGTGGGGGCATCTTTTTTTCCTTCAGGTTGGATTTCATATACTGGCCCTTCCGAGCTGATTATTTGCTTTACTCAATATGGGGTTTTCTCCCACCGGTCTTCCAGTTTGTGTTTTGGACGTTTGTCTCGAACCAACACTTGGTCTCCTGCCTGAAGAGCTGTCTCTCGCAGAGGAGCTGTCTCTGGATGTTCGAGTTCCTGGTGTCATGTCGATACAGGAAAGATATATATCTTAGTACCATGTTAGCCAGTAGATAGAAAAATGTTTAGAATTGAGAGTCCTCAGTGGTTGATACCTTTTAATGGCTAACTGAAAAGATGGTAACAAATTGCAAGCTTTCGAGACTACTCAGGTCTCTTCATCAGGCATAGACTAATACAAATTCTGAAGAATCACATATTTATGCACAACATAGCACAGAAAAAAAAAATCATGGATAAGACAGGTGACATGAAGCAGAACTACCATGAGTGATTAACAGTTATGTCCATAAATGTTGGGCCAGTTCTTAGATAAGGAATGTTTTATTGTCCTGATTGGGGTCTCTGTTGTGATGACCCCTTATAGTCTGAGGGGCAAGTTCCTTAGTTGATATAAAAAGACATAAATCCATGCGACACATTCATTCCACCACTAAGACAGTCAAAGGTCATCATCAGTTTATATTCCCAGACTCTTCTGTCTCTCTGTGTTTTGAAGTTACCTTTCAATACAAGTAATTTCATGTCCATAATGCTATGATGTGGGAGACAAAAATGTATTGCCACAGGTAGATCCATTCTTTTTTCTCTTATTGTATGGCGGTGAGAATTCATTCTTGTTCTAAGCTTTTGCCCTGTCTCCCCCACATACAGACCCCCAGTTGGACATTTAGTACAAATAATTAGGTACACCACATTAGATGTGATGCAGCTGAAAGTACCTGGTATCTTGTAGTCCTGATGTGAGTTGGGGATCTTTATCTTGTCCGTGGTCATTATAAATGGACAGGTTTTACATTTTTTCTTTTTCATGTCGGATGCTGTTCACACTAGGGCGTCCGACAGACAGCGGTAATTCCTCATTCGTCCACTATATGCTCAGTGGCGCTGGCTAGATTGATCCAGATTGTCCGGTGTTAATCTGGCTGGTACTCGGGTTGGAGGCTTAGTCACGCCCATTGCCTTTAAATAGTTTTGCTGGGCTTTGGGCGTCGCCGATTATAGCTTGTGTCTTGTGCCTGGTGATCTCGGTCTGGAGTGGTGGTCTAGGAGAGGAAATATCGTATCTGGTGGTGTATTATCCTTTGTTATATTTCTCCTTCCTATATTTGTATTGTTTTGCCCTGTGCACATTATAGTGTTTTCCTGTGTGTCTGCGGCGTGGTGCGTTTCTTAGTTTTCCCTGTCTGTGCTTTCTGTAGGGGTTGGTGTGAGGTCTTATCACTGGGTGGCGGGTGGAGGTTTCAGCTTAGTACTGAAACAGGACTCAGGGTCAGGCCTGGCGGCCCAGACATGCACACCTTCAGTGTAAACTCTGGGAGAGGGACAGACAGGGTTTCCCTAGTTTGAGGGATATTGCAGGGGCCCGGGTAATCATCAAGCGATGTAGTGTCTGCAGACGATAACGATGTTCTGGGACCAAGGTGGACACCCCCGTCCATGGGTAGTCCTCCTCTGGGTCCAATTCTAGCTTGGTGATCTCTCTTCTTGTTCAGTCAAACAGTCGGAAATAAGGTATGTAACCAGTGGCGGGGTGTACTCGATTGTTGTACACCCACACCAACTCAGCTACAAATTCAGACCACCGGGCCTTCCGGTCTTCCTCTAGTATCCTTAGCATTTGGATAAGGGTCCGATTGAACCATTCACAGGCTTCATCTCCCTGAGGGTGGTACGGCATTGTCTGCGATTTTTTGATCTAGTACAGGCGGTGCAGTTCTTCCATTACTCACCCTGGGAAACAGGCACCTTGATCGGAGGGGATTCTCTTCGGGCAGCAATACGCTTGGATGAAATTTTTGCAGATGGCATGTGCTGCGGACTCGGCAGTTTGGTCACATGTCGGGGTCACAACAGCAAACTTAGTGAAATGGTCTGTCATTGCTAGACAATGCTTGTATCCCTGGTGGGCCAGACCTATCGTAAGATAATCTATTCTCAAAACTTGCAGAAGTGCAGAAGTTACGATGGTTTGTGCTGGAGCTCTTTACTCCAGAGGCTTAGCTAATTCACAGTTTCTACATTGCCGAATGGCCTCTTCCATCGCGGCCGGAGGGTAGTTAGCACCACTCCCTTTCAGACCAGATCTTTACCACAGATGGTGATTTGCATCCAGACCACCCCTGCGACCGGGATGGGTAGGTGGTTGGCAGCTCTCAACTTTATCACCGGGCCCAACTTGGGCCACATCGCCTCAGGGAAATGACGACGGAAGTACCGTATGCTTTAGGCATTGTGGTTACCTGCGAGCCAGTGTTCACCAGACATCGGAGGGCCTGGCCATCCATTTCGGTCCAGATGAGAGGGCACATGGAAACTAGACTTGTGGGACTACTGATTCTCCTTCTTGACAGTTCAGGATCCGGGCGGCGTCCCCCAGCCTTGGAGCCCATTAGTTTAACGGACAGTGCTGCATGGGTCGGCTTCGTCATTTGCAACCCAGTGCCAAATGTCCCGGTTCACCGCAGTTGTAGCATGTATGGAGTTCTTCTTTGGGAGATGTCCTAACTTCACTATGTGGTTCAAAGACAGTTCTACCCCCAGGCGAGTTGGATGCGACTGATTTCTTCTGGGAGTCAGCCAATTCTTCTTGTATACCCTGGATCTCTTACCGCAACTCTTCCACCCATCTGGATTCGGTGGCCATTGTCACAGATACCTCCCCGCTCTGGACGTTCCCCGCCGGTACTGTCACCCCTGCTCCTGCTCACGCATACGCACTTCACTCCCCACTTCAGAAAAGGTCATGCGTGGATTCACCCATAAGCGCTCACGTAATGCCTGTTTCAGCAGTATATCTCACAAGCCTGTTTGTTATGATCCTTAGTGGTTGAGGATCACAAATTACTCCAGCTAAGTAACAAAACATAGGACAAGCTCTAGGGAGGTGGCAAACTGGACTGACCGCAAATCTGAACCTATCCAAACACACTAGAAGTAGCCGGTGAACGTGCCTAAAAATCCTAGACGTCTCTAGCCAGCCTGAGGAACTAACTACCCCTAGAGAGAAAGAAAGACCTCTCTTGCCTCCAGAGAAATAATCCCCAAAGATATAGAAGCCCCCAACAGATAATAACGGTGAGGTAAGAGGAAGGCACATACACAGGGGTGAAAGCAGATTCAGCAAAAGAGGCCCACTAATTCTAGATAGCAGAAAATAGCAAAGGGGTCTATGCGGTCAGTAAAAAACCCTTACAAAATATCCACACTGAGATTTCAAGAACCCCCACACCAACTAACGGTGTGGGGGGAGAAAGTCAGTCCCCTAGAGCAACCAGCGAGTAAGAAATCACATTTTAGCAAGCTGGACAAAAAAACATGATGAACGCTGATAATCAGAAAATGAACAAACAAGGACTTAGCTTGTCTTGGAGACACTGGGAGCAAGGTAGTCACAAGGAATCTGAAGAGCACTGAATACATTGATAGCAGGCAAGGAACTGAGTATCCAGGTGAGTTAAATAGGAAACCAACCAAGGATAACGAACCAGCTGATGAGGCCACCTGCAGAAAGACAACACTACACAGTACCGCTTGTGACCACTAGAGGGAGCCCAAAACTAGAGTTCACAACAGTACCCCCCCCTTGAGGAGGGGTCACCGAACCCTCATCAAGACCCCCAGGGCGATCAGGACGAGCCGCGTGGAAGGCGCGAACCAAATCGGCCGCATGAACATCAGAGGCGACAACCCAGGAATTATCCTCCTGACCATAGCCCTTCCACTTAACCAGATACTGAAGTCTCCGTCTAGAGATACGAGAATCCAAAATCTTCTCCACCACGTACTACAATTCGCCCTCGACCAGCACTGGAGCAGGAGGCTCAACAGAAGGAACCACAGGTACCACATACCTCCGCAACAAAGACCTATGGAACACATTATGGATGGCAAACGATGCCGGAAGATCCAAACGAAAAGACACCGGGTTAAGGATTTCCAAGATCTTATAAGGACCGATGAAGCGAGGCTTAAACTTAGGAGATGAGACCTTCATAGGAACATACCGAGAAGACAGCCACACCAAATCCCCAACACGAAGTCGGGGACCCACACCGCGGCGGCGGTTGGCAAAGCGCTGAGCCCTCTCCTGTGACAATTTCAGATTGTCCACCACATGGCTCCAAATCTGCTGCAACCTATCCATCACAGAATCCACCCCAGGACAGTCAGAAGACTCAACCTGACCCGAGGAAAAACGAGGATGGAAACTGTTGTGAATTTGGATTCTGGGCTCCCCCGGTGGCTACTGGTGGAATTGAACTTGTGACATCATCTTCCCTGTTCACCTGTTCTGATTAGATCTGGGTGTCGCTATATAACCTGGCTTCTCTGTTAGATGCTTGCCGGTCAACAATGTTATCAGAAGCCTCTCTGTGCTTGTTCCTGCTCCCAGACATCTACTAGATAAGTTGGACATTCGTCCATGTTTTGTTTTTGTATTTTGGTTCCAGTTCACAGCTGCAGTTTCGTTACTGTGTCTGGAAAGCTCTTGTTGATCAGGAATTGCCACTCTGGTATTATGAGTTACTGCCAGAGTCCTAAAGTAATTTCTGGATGTGTTTTGTTAGGGTTTTCTACTGACCATGAAAGTATGCTTTCTGTCTTCTGCTATCTAGAAAACGGACCTCAAATTTGCTAAAACTATTTTCCTGCTGCGTTTGTTGTTTCATCTCATATCACCGCCAATATATGTGGGGGGCCTCTGTCTCCTTTTTGGGCATTTCTCTAGAGGTGAGTCAGGTCTTATATTTCCCTCTGCTAGCATTATTTAGTTCTCCGGCCGGCGCTGGGCATATAGGGATAAAAAGTAGGACATGCTACCTGGCTACTTCTAGATGATGCGGTAGGTTTAGTTCATGGTCAGTATAGTTACATCTTCCAAGAGCTTGTTCCTATTGAGGCTTATGCTAGTTCTCTGGCCATGGAGAACATGACAGTTTGACCGGCCCACTAAAGGGTTAAAATCCTTGGCTGAGAAAGGAGAGAAATAAGAAGTCTGCTGAAAATTATTATTTTTTTTTTTTTTTTTTCTCTAGTAGTTAGTGTGCTCTTAATTGGATCACTTGCCAGTCTGTCTATGCTGCAGTCTTTCTTTTTTTTCTCTCTCCTTCTAATCTTTGAATGGCTCTATGTTCACCTGTCTATAATGGATCTACAGAGTGTAACTGCAGGTTTGAATAATCTCGCCACGAAAGTACAAAGTTTGCAAGATTTTGTTGTTCATGCTCCGGTATCAGAGCCGAGAATTCCTTTGCCGGAATTCTTCTCAGGGAATAGATCTAGCTTTCAGAATTTTAGAAATAATTGTAAGTTATTTTTGTCCCTGAAATCTCGTTCTGCTGGAGACCCTGCACAGCAGGTTGGGATTGTGATTTCCTTGCTCCGCGGCGACCCTCAAGATTGGGCTTTTGCATTGGCACCAGGGGATCCTGCGTTGCGCAATGTGGATGCGTTTTTTCTGGCCTTGGGCTTGCTGTATGAGGAACCTCATTTGGAACTTCAGGCAGAAAAAACTTTGATGTCCCTATCGCAGGGGCAAGATGAAGCTGAAATTTACTGCCAAAAATTCCGTAAATGGTCTGTGCTTACTCAGTGGAATGAGTGTGCCTTGGCGGCTACTTTCAGAGAGGGTCTTTCTGATGCCATTAAGGATGTTATGGTGGGGTTCCCTGTGCCTGCAAGTCTGAATGAGTCCATGACAATGGCCATTCAGATCGATAGGCGTCTGCGGGAGCGCAAACCAGTGCACCATCTGGCGGTGTCCACTGAGAAGACGCCAGAAAACATGCAGTGTGATAGAATTCTGTCCAGAAGCGAGCGGCAGAATTTTAGACGGAAAAATGGGTTGTGTTTCTATTGTGGGGATTCTACTCATGTTATATCAGCATGCTTTAAGCGTACTAAAAAGCTTGATAAATCCGTTCCCATTGGCACTTTACAGTCTAAATTTATTTTGTCTGTGACCCTGATTTGCTCTTTGTCATCTATTACTACGGACGCCTATATCGACTCTGGCGCCGCTTTGAGTCTTATGGATTGGTCCTTTGCCAATCGTTGTGGGTATGATTTAGAGCCTTTGGAGACTCTTATTCCTCTGAAGGGGATTGACTCCACCCCATTGGCTAATAATAAACCACAATACTGGACACAAGTGACTATGTGTATTAATCCGGATCACCAGGAGACTATTCGTTTTCTGGTGCTGTATAATCTACATGATGATTTGGTGCTGGGATTGCCATGGCTGCAGTCTCACAACCCAGTCCTTGACTGGAGAGCTATGTCTGTGTTGAGCTGGGGATGTAAGGGGACTCATGGGGACGTACCTTTGGTGTCCATTTCATCATCTATTCCCTCTGAAATCCCTGAGTTCCTGTCTGATTATCGTGACGTCTTTGAAGAACCCAAGCTGGGTTCACTACCTCCGCACCGTGAGTGCGATTGTGCTATAGATTTAATTCCGGGTAGTAAATACCCAAAGGGTCGTTTATTTAATCTGTCTGTGCCTGAACATACTGCTATGCGAGAATATGTAAAGGAGTCCTTGGAAAAGGGACATATTCGTCCATCGTCATCTCCCTTAGGAGCCGGTTTTTTCTTTGTGTCAAAAAAAGACGGCTCTTTGAGACCATGTATTGATTATCGGCTTTTGAATAAAATCACGGTTAAATATCAATACCCATTGCCGTTGCTTACTGATTTGTTTGCTCGCATAAAGGGGGCCAAGTGGTTCTCTAAGATTGATCTCCGTGGGGCGTATAATTTGGTGCGGATCAGGCAGGGGGATGAGTGGAAAACCGCATTTAATACGCCCGAGGGCCACTTTGAGTATTTGGTGATGCCTTTTGGTCTTTCTAATGCCCCTTCAGTCTTCCAGTCCTTTATGCATGATATTTTCCGCGATTTTTTGGATAAATTTATGATAGTGTATCTGGATGATATTCTGATTTTTTCGGATGATTGGGACTCTCATGTCCGGCAAGTTAAGAGGGTTTTTCAGGTTTTGCGGTCTAATTCTCTGTGTGTCAAGGGTTCTAAGTGCGTTTTTGGGGTTCAGAGAATTTCCTTTTTGGGATATATTTTTTCTCCCTCTTCCATTGAGATGGATCCTGTCAAGGTTCAAGCTATTTGTGATTGGACGCAGCCCTCTTCTCTTAAAAGTCTTCAGAAATTTTTGGGCTTTGCCAACTTTTATCGTCGATTTATTTCTGGTTTTTCGGATGTCGTTAAGCCATTGACCGATTTGACTAGACAGGGTGCTGATGTTGCTAATTGGTCCCCTGATGCTGTGGAGGCCTTTCAGGAGCTTAAGCGCCGTTTTTCTTCTGCCCCTGTGTTGCGTCAGCCTGATGTGACTCTTCCTTTTCAGGTTGAGGTCGACGCTTCTGAGATCGGGGCTGGGGCAGTGTTGTCGCAGAAAAGTTCTGACTGCGCCGTGATGAGGCCTTGTGCCTTCTTTTCCCGTAAATTTTCGCCCGCTGAGCGGAATTATGATGTTGGGAATCGGGAGCTTTTGGCCATGAAGTGGGCGTTTGAGGAGTGGCGCCATTGGCTCGAGGGGGCCAGACATCAGGTGGTGGTATTGACTGACCACAAAAATTTGATCTATCTTGAGACCGCCAGGCGCCTGAATCCTAGACAGGCGCGCTGGTCATTATTTTTCTCTCGGTTTAATTTTGTGGTATCGTACCTACCGGGTTCTAAGAATGTTAAGGCGGATGCCCTTTCTAGGAGTTTTGAGCCTGATTCACCCGGCAACTCTGACCCCACAGGTATTCTTAAGGAGGGAGTTATCTTGTCAGCCGTTTCTCCAGACCTGCGGCGGGCCTTGCAGGAGTTTCAGGCGGATAGACCGGATCGTTGTCCGCCTGATAGGTTGTTTGTTCCTGATGATTGGACCAGTAGAGTCATCTCTGAGGTACATTCTTCTGCATTGGCAGGTCATCCTGGAATTTTTGGTACCAGGGATTTGGTGGCAAGATCCTTCTGGTGGCCTTCCCTGTCACGAGATGTGCGAGGCTTTGTGCAGTCTTGTGACGTTTGTGCTCGGGCCAAGCCTTGTTGTTCTCGGGCTAGTGGATTATTGTTGCCCTTGCCTATTCCTAAGAGGCCTTGGACACACATCTCGATGGATTTTATTTCAGATCTGCCTGTTTCTCAGAAGATGTCTGTCATCTGGGTGGTGTGTGACCGTTTTTCTAAGATGGTCCATTTGGTTCCCCTGCCCAAATTGCCTTCTTCTTCCGAGTTGGTGCCCCTGTTTTTTCAAAATGTTGTTCGTTTGCATGGTATTCCTGAGAATATCGTTTCTGACAGAGGAACCCAATTTGTGTCTAGATTTTGGCGGGCATTCTGTGCTAGGATGGGCATAGATTTGTCTTTTTCGTCTGCTTTTCACCCTCAGACTAATGGCCAGACCGAGCGGACTAATCAGACCCTGGAGACATATCTGAGGTGTTTTGTGTCTGCTGACCAGGATGATTGGGTTGCTTTTTTGCCATTGGCGGAGTTCGCCCTCAATAATCGGGCCAGCTCTGCCACTTTGGTGTCCCCGTTTTTCTGTAATTCGGGGTTCCACCCTCGATTTTCCTCCGGTCAGATGGAATCCTCGGATTGTCCTGGAGTGGATGCGGTGGTGGAGAGATTGCATCATATCTGGGGGCAGGTGATGGACAATTTAAAGTTGTCCCAGGAGAAGACTCAGCTTTTTGCCAACCGTCACCGTCGTGTTGGTCCTCGGCTTTGTGTTGGAGATTTGGTGTGGTTGTCTTCTCGTTTTGTCCCTATGAGGGTCTCATCTCCTAAGTTTAAGCCTCGGTTCATCGGTCCGTATAAAATATTGGAGATTCTTAACCCTGTTTCCTTCCGTTTGGACCTCCCTGCATCCTTTTCTATTCATAACGTTTTTCATCGGTCGTTATTGCGCAGGTATGAGGCACCGGTTGTGCCTTCCGTTGAGCCTCCTGCTCCGGTGTTGGTTGAGGGTGAGTTGGAGTACGTTGTGGAAAAAATCCTAGACTCCCGTGTTTCCAGACGGAGACTCCAGTATCTGGTCAAGTGGAAGGGATACGGCCAGGAGGACAATTCTTGGGTCACTGCATCTGATGTTCATGCCTCTGATCTGGTTCGTGCCTTTCATAGGGCCCATCCTGATCGCCCTGGTGGTTCTGGTGAGGGTTCGGTGCCCCCTCCTTGAGGGGGGGGTACTGTTGTGAATTTGGATTCTGGGCTCCCCCGGTGGCTACTGGTGGAATTGAACTTGTGACATCATCTTCCCTGTTCACCTGTTCTGATTAGATCTGGGTGTCGCTATATAACCTGGCTTCTCTGTTAGATGCTTGCCGGTCAACAATGTTATCAGAAGCCTCTCTGTGCTTGTTCCTGCTCCCAGACATCTACTAGATAAGTTGGACATTCGTCCATGTTTTGTTTTTGTATTTTGGTTCCAGTTCACAGCTGCAGTTTCGTTACTGTGTCTGGAAAGCTCTTGTTGATCAGGAATTGCCACTCTGGTATTATGAGTTACTGCCAGAGTCCTAAAGTAATTTCTGGATGTGTTTTGTTAGGGTTTTCTACTGACCATGAAAGTATGCTTTCTGTCTTCTGCTATCTAGAAAACGGACCTCAAATTTGCTAAAACTATTTTCCTGCTGCGTTTGTTGTTTCATCTCATATCACCGCCAATATATGTGGGGGGCCTCTGTCTCCTTTTTGGGCATTTCTCTAGAGGTGAGTCAGGTCTTATATTTCCCTCTGCTAGCATTATTTAGTTCTCCGGCCGGCGCTGGGCATATAGGGATAAAAAGTAGGACATGCTACCTGGCTACTTCTAGATGATGCGGTAGGTTTAGTTCATGGTCAGTATAGTTACATCTTCCAAGAGCTTGTTCCTATTGAGGCTTATGCTAGTTCTCTGGCCATGGAGAACATGACAGGAAACCAGAATTGCAGAAAAAAGGCGAAACCAAGGTAGCAGAACTAGCCCGATTATTAAGGGCAAACTCGGCCAATGGCAAAAAAGTCACCCAATCATCCTGATCAGCAGAAACAAAACATCTCAAGTAAGTCTCCAACGTCTGATTAGTTCGCTCGGTTTGGCCATTAGTCTGAGGATGGAAGGCCGACGAAAAAGACAAATCAATGCCCATCTTAGCACAAAAAGTTCGCCAAAACCTGGACACAAACTGGGATCCTCTATCAGACACAATATTTTCAGGAATGCCGTGCAAGCGAACCACATTCTGAAAAAATAGAGGAACCAAATCGGAGGAGGAAGGCAGCTTAGGCAAGGGCACCAAATGGACCATCTTGGAAAAACGATCACACACCACCCAGATGACAGACATTTTCTGAGATACTGGAAGATCCGAAATAAAATCCATGGAAATGTGCGTCCAAGGCCTTTTCGGGACAGGCAAAGGCAAAAGCAAACTGCTGGCACGAGAACAGCAAGGCTTAGCCCGAGCACAAATCCCACAAGACTGCACAAAGGAACGCACATCCCGCGACAAGGAAGGCCACCAGAAGGACCTAGCCACCAAATCCCTGGTACCAAAAATCCCAGGATGACCCGCCAACACCGAAGAATGAAACTCAGAAATAACTCTGCTGGTCCATCTATCCGGGACAAACAGTCTCTCTGGTGGACAACGGTCAGGTCTATCCGCCTGAAATTTCTGCAGCACTCGTCGCAAATCTGGAGAAATGGCAGACAAAATCACTCTCTCTCTGAGAATACCAGCCGGCTCAGAAACTCCCGGAGAGTCAGGCACAAAGCTCCTAGAAAGTGCATCAGCTTTCACGTTCTTCGAACCAGGCAGATTTGAGACCACGAAGTTGAAACGGGAGAAAAACAACGACCAACGAGCCTGTCTAGGATTCAGGCGCTTGGCAGACTCGAGGTAAATCAGATTTTTGTGATCAGTCAGGACCACCACACGATGTTTAGCTCCTTCGAGCCAATGACGCCACTCCTCAAATGCCCACTTCATAGCCAACAACTCCCGATTACCAACATCATAATTTCGCTCGGCAGGCAAAAACTTTCTTGAAAAGAAAGCACACGGCTTCATCACAGAGCCCTCAGAGCTTCTCTGCGACAAAACAGCCCCTGCTCCAATCTCGGAAGCATCAACCTCGACCTGGAAGGGGAGAGAGACATCTGGCTGACATAAGACTGGAGCTGAAGAAAACCGGTGCTTCAGCTCCCGAAAGACCTCCACGGCCGCAAGAGACCAATTAGTCACATCAGAACCCTTCTTGGTCAAATCCGTCAAAGGTTTAACCACGCTAGAAAAATTAGCGATGAAACGACGGTAAAAATTAGCAAAACCCAAGAACTTCTGAAGACTCTTAACAGACGTGGGCTGAGTCCAGTCATGAATAGCCTGGACCTTGACTGGGTCCATCTCCACAGAAGAAGGAGAAAAAATAAAACCCAAAAAGGAGACCTTCTGTACTCCGAAGAGGCATTTTGAGCCCTTCACAAATAAAGCATTAGCACGCAGGACCTGAAACACCATCCTGACCTGCTTCACATGGGACTCCCAATCATCAGAAAAGACCAAAATGTCATCCAGATAAACAATCATAAACTTATGAATAACAAAATCAAGTAGCACGTATTAAGAACCTGGGCCAAGAGCATGTTTAGGTATTACACTCTCCCCATCTTAAATATCCAATGTTTAAACTCTAGTGTAGTACTCCAAAATACATATGAATGTCAAAAAACACGGAGTAAACGACAACACTCAAAAAGATGGTATAAAACTCTTTTTATTAAAGATACAACTTACAAACAAAAATAACCCATATAATAAAGGGAAACAAATAAAAATAAGGAGGAAACAATGCCAATAACCCGAGGAGATCAAAGTGGTCACTGGTATAATCTGGGTAAAATGTATGTTGCAGTGCTACGGCGTATATGCCTCATGCATGCAAGTAAATCTCTCCCCAGGCATAACACCATATTATACGCCCATGTATAAATGCCCCTAGAGCAGAGCATACATGTAAAGTGCGTTCTAGTGCTTCCCCATGATACATCCTAATCAATACAGCCTGGGTAAAAAATACATACAGCAGTGCTCAATTCTCTATTAGGTTTACACGCATGGCAGTTACCATACTAAATGCCCCTATAGAACTGCCTCCGAAAAATGGAGCATACATATAAAGTGCCACTAGTGCTTACCCATGGTAGATCCGGATCCACTGTGATCTCCTCGCAACCCCTGACGCGCGTTTCGCGTGCCCGCTTTTTCAGAAGGGGACGTAGCATACAAATCTATCCAAAAAACCCCAATTTATAGGGACATGACCGCCAGTGTATTGTGGCGCATGCGCACATGACCCCGCACACAAAATGAGTCTCCTCCGCCGCTGTACATCCACACTGCGCATGCGGGTGACCAATCACCCCATGACGTCAATTGACATGCGCAGTGCGGGTATTCAGCACGGCAGCAGCAGAAACAGTGCTAGGGGAACATAGCGCTCATGCGCACCATCGGCGGCCATTTTAATGAAGGCCAGAACAATAGGATACTGTGAGGATTAATTCCCATCCCAGGACTCCAGACGCCATATAAATAAGTGAGTAACAAAATGACTAAAAATAGTTAAATACAACCTACATATTATGCTGCCCACTAGAAATAAAAAAATCTAAAAACACACAACTGGGTACCAAACCCATCAAATATAAGAAATGCAATAAAATGAATCATATAAGTGAAATAGTGACATTATACAAGTGATATAACATATAATTGTACACTAAATATACATAAGAATTATAAAAAAAAAAAAAATATATATATATAACTGGGTATCAAACCCATCGAAAGTGAACAGTGCAGTGAAATCACTAATAATATAGTGACAATATAGAAGTGACATGGCATGTAACCATGCTCATACATTGTGAATAATAAAGAAGTGCAATTATACACTCCATAAATATGTGAACATAAATCCAATTGTGTATACAGGAAGGAGTCCAAGTTCTGAGGAAGGGAAACACATCCAGATCCGCAAGTTCAATTATTGGTTATCCAAATGAAGACTCCCAATGGGTACGATAGAGTCACCAATATAACGACATCTCCAACATTAAAATGAAAGAACTAAAACAAGGACAGAAAAAAACAAATAATTAAAAACAAGAAATGTATCAGGGAACTAATAGGGACTCAAGAAACTAATTACATGGTATATCAATATATCCTATGTGCAAAAAGAAAAAAAAAAAAAGAGCATGAACCGCACATCCCAAAATCATACGTTGATCTAAAGCCGCTAGGCAAAAATTTAAATACTGAACATGAGGTTTTCAGTTTAACATTCTGATCAGACTGTATGAAGCCCACTGCCCCTTCACGGCAAACCTCGTAGTGGGTCCTAACGCCCTAACGGAGCGGAGCCGTGCGGCGACCACCGCCGCAGCGGCCATGCACCAGCAGGGCGGACGGCCTGTTGCCCCACAGCACCCATGCTGCGAGACTGAGTCCCCAAGACTCCAGACCGCGCCGCCCCACCAGCACAAAGCCACAGCAACAATGGCCGCCACACAGCACCAGCACCAAAATGAAGGGAGCATTTCAACTCACCTTCCTCCAGCTCTTCAGTGAGAGCCAAAATGGGCTAGACCCCTTACTTTGCAGTCTCCTGCTAATTAAAATCACCTGAGCCAAATGGGAGGAGTGCTGGTCCAAAAAAAGAGACAAGTACATGCTATGTGCAAAAAGAAAAAAAAAAAAGAGCATGAACCGCACATCCCAAAATCATACGTTGATCTAAAGCCGCTAGGCAAAAATTTAAATACTGAACATGAGGTTTTCAGTTTAACATTCTGATCAGACTGTATGAAGCCCACTGCCCCTTCACGGCAAACCTCGTAGTGGGTCCTAACGCCCTAACGGAGCGGAGCCGTGCGGCGACCACCGCCGCAGCGGCCATGCACCAGCAGGGCGGACGGCCTGTTGCCCCACAGCACCCATGCTGCGAGACTGAGTCCCCAAGACTCCAGACCGCGCCGCCCCACCAGCACAAAGCCACAGCAACAATGGCCGCCACACAGCACCAGCACCAAAATGAAGGGAGCATTTCAACTCACCTTCCTCCAGCTCTTCAGTGAGAGCCAAAATGGGCTAGACCCCTTACTTTGCAGTCTCCTGCTAATTAAAATCACCTGAGCCAAATGGGAGGAGTGCTGGTCCAAAAAAAGAGACAAGTACATGCTATGTGCAAAAAGAAAAAAAAAAAAAGAGCATGAACCGCACATCCCAAAATCATACGTTGATCTAAAGCCGCTAGGCAAAAATTTAAATACTGAACATGAGGTTTTCAGTTTAACATTCTGATCAGACTGTATGAAGCCCACTGCCCCTTCACGGCAAACCTCGTAGTGGGTCCTAACGCCCTAACGGAGCGGAGCCGTGCGGCGACCACCGCCGCAGCGGCCATGCACCAGCAGGGCGGACGGCCTGTTGCCCCACAGCACCCATGCTGCGAGACTGAGTCCCCAAGACTCCAGACCGCGCCGCCCCACCAGCACAAAGCCACAGCAACAATGGCCGCCACACAGCACCAGCACCAAAATGAAGGGAGCATTTCAACTCACCTTCCTCCAGCTCTTCAGTGAGAGCCAAAATGGGCTAGACCCCTTACTTTGCAGTCTCCTGCTAATTAAAATCACCTGAGCCAAATGGGAGGAGTGCTGGTCCAAAAAAAGAGACAAGTACATGCTATGTGCAAAAAGAAAAAAAAAAAGAGCATGAACCGCACATCCCAAAATCATACGTTGATCTAAAGCCGCTAGGCAAAAATTTAAATACTGAACATGAGGTTTTCAGTTTAACATTCTGATCAGACTGTATGAAGCCCACTGCCCCTTCACGGCAAACCTCGTAGTGGGTCCTAACGCCCTAACGGAGCGGAGCCGTGCGGCGACCACCGCCGCAGCGGCCATGCACCAGCAGGGCGGACGGCCTGTTGCCCCACAGCACCCATGCTGCGAGACTGAGTCCCCAAGACTCCAGACCGCGCCGCCCCACCAGCACAAAGCCACAGCAACAATGGCCGCCACACAGCACCAGCACCAAAATGAAGGGAGCATTTCAACTCACCTTCCTCCAGCTCTTCAGTGAGAGCCAAAATGGGCTAGACCCCTTACTTTGCAGTCTCCTGCTAATTAAAATCACCTGAGCCAAATGGGAGGAGTGCTGGTCCAAAAAAAGAGACAAGTACATGCTATGTGCAAAAAGAAAAAAAAAAAAAGAGCATGAACCGCACATCCCAAAATCATACGTTGATCTAAAGCCGCTAGGCAAAAATTTCTTGGACCAGCACTCCTCCCATTTGGCTCAGGTGATTTTAATTAGCAGGAGACTGCAAAGTAAGGGGTCTAGCCCATTTTGGCTCTCACTGAAGAGCTGGAGGAAGGTGAGTTTAAATGCTCCTTTTCATTTTGGTGCTGGTGCTGTGTGGCGGCCATTGTTGCTGTGGCTTTGTGCTGGTGGGGCGGCGCGGTCTGGAGCCATGGGGGCTCAGTCTCGCAGCAGGGGTGCTGTGGGGCAACAGGCCGTCCGCCCTGCTGGTGCATGGCCGCTGCGGCGGTGGTCGCCGCACGGCTCCGCTCCGTTAGGGCGTTAGGACCCACTACGAGGTTTGCCGTGAAGGGGCAGTGGGCTTCATACAGTCTGATCAGAATGTTAAACTGAAAACCTCATATTCAGTATTTAAATTTTTGCCTAGCGGCTTTAGATCAACATATGATTTTGGGATGTGCGGTTCATGCTCTTTTTTTTTCTTTTTGTACAAAGCATGTTCTTGTCTCTTTCTTGGACCAGCACTCCTCCCATTTGGCTCAGGTGATTTTAATTAGCAGGAGACTGCAAAGTAAGGGGTCTAGCCCATTTTGGCTCTCACTGAAGAGCTGGAGGAAGGTGAGTTTAAATGCTCCTTTTCATTTTGGTGCTGGTGCTGTGTGGCGGCCATTGTTGCTGTGGCTTTGTGCTGGTGGGGCGGCGCGGTCTGGAGCCATGGGGGCTCAGTCTCGCAGCAGGGGTGCTGTGGGGCAACAGGCCGTCCGCCCTGCTGGTGCATGGCCGCTGCGGCGGTGGTCGCCGCACGGCTCCGCTCCGTTAGGGCGTTAGGACCCACTACGAGGTTTGCCGTGAAGGGGCAGTGGGCTTCATACAGTCTGATCAGAATGTTAAACTGAAAACCTCATATTCAGTATTTAAATTTTTGCCTAGCGGCTTTAGATCAACATATGATTTTGGGATGTGCGGTTCATGCTCTTTTTTTTTTTCTTTTTGTACATATCAATATATCCAGAGAGATCTATAAATCTGGAAAGGCACGAGACTGTGGGGTCACATCCTATATACACCCATCCTTCAAAACCTCAGAGGAAGGGTGCAAAACTTAATTTTTCGTTTAGTCCCTTCGGGGACATAGTGTCCAGAATAGTGATCCATTTACACTCACGTTGGGCCAGGATCTGCCTAACATCACCACCTCTGATGCCAACGTGAATGTGGTCAATTCCTCTAACCCTCAAGCCGCTGGGATCAGATCCATTACACATCCTGAAATGCCTCGGAATAGTATTTAGTACAGACACATCAGACACCCCCTTAGCCGCCAAGATGTCACGTACATGCTCCCGAGTTCTAATTTTTAATTCTCTCGATGTGAGACCAATATATATCCGGAGGCAGGGACAGGTGGCATAATAAATAACACATGATGTGTTACAGGAAATATAGTCCCGAATCTTGTATTCCCTGCTCCCATCGGATGACATAAAGGTCCCACATCTCAGTATATTCGGGCATGCCACGCATGAACCACAGGGAAAACAACCACGTCTAGGACCACCTGAATTAATTTTTTTTTATAATTCTTATGTATATTTAGTGTACAATTATATGTTATATCACTTGTATAATGTCACTATTTCACTTATATGATTCATTTTATTGCATTTCTTATATTTGATGGGTTTGGTACCCAGTTGTGTGTTTTTAGATTTTTTTATTTCTAGTGGGCAGCATAATATGTAGGTTGTATTTTATCTATTTTTAGTCATTTTGTTACTCACTTATTTATATGGCGTCTGGAGTCCTGGGATGGGAATTAATCCTCACAGTATCCTATTGTTCTGGCCTTCATTAAAATGGCCGCCGATGGTGCGCATGAGCGCTATGTTCCCCTAGCACTGTTTCTGCTGCTGCCGTGCTGAATACCCGCACTGCGCATGTCAATTGACGTCATGGGGTGATTGGTGACCCGCATGCGCAGTGTGGATGTACGGCGGCGGAGGAGACTCATTTTGTGTGCGGGGTCATGTGCGCATGCGCCACAATACACTGGCGGTCATGTCCCTATAAATAGGGGTTTTTTGGATAGATTTGTATGCTACGTCCCCTTCTGAAAAAGCGGGCACGCGAAACGCGCGTCAGGGGTTGCGAGGAGATCACAGTGGATCCGGATCTACCATGGGTAAGCACTAGTGGCACTTTATATGTATGCTCCATTTTTTGGAGGCAGTTCTATAGGGGCATTTAGTATGGTAACTGCCATGCGTGTAAACCTAATAGAGAATTGAGCACTGCTGTATGTATTTTTTACCCAGGCTGTATTGATTAGGATGTATCATGGGGAAGCACTAGAACGCACTTTACATGTATGCTCTGCTCTAGGGGCATTTATACATGGGCGTATAATATGGTGTTATGCCTGGGGAGAGATTTACTTGCATGCATGAGGCATATACGCCGTAGCACTGCAACATACATTTTACCCAGATTATACCAGTGACCACTTTGATCTCCTCGGGTTATTGGCATTGTTTCCTCCTTATTTTTATTTGTTTCCCTTTATTATATGGGTTATTTTTGTTTGTAAGTTGTATCTTTAATAAAAAGAGTTTTATACCATCTTTTTGAGTGTTGTCGTTTACTCCGTGTTTTTTGACATTCAATCATAAACTTATCCAGATATTCTCGGAAAATGTCATGCATGAAGGACTGAAACACAGAAGGAGCATTAGAGAGTCCAAAAGGCATCACCAAGTACTCAAAATGGCCTTCGGGCGTATTAAATGCTGTTTTCCATTCATCTCCCTGCTTAATGTGCACAAGATTATACGCACCACGGAGATCTATCTTGGTGAACCAACTGGCACCCTTAATCCGAGCAAACAAATCAGACAATAGTGGCAAAGGATATTGAAATTTGACTGTGATTTTATTCAGAAGGCGATAATCTATACACGGTCTCAAAGAACCGTCCTTCTTGGCCACAAAAAAGAATCCTGCACCAAGAGGGGAAGAGGATGGACGAATATGTCCCTTCTCCAAAGACTCCTTTATATAACTCCGCATCGCGGCATGCTCTGGTATAGACAAATTAAAAAGTCGTCCCTTAGGGAATTTACTACCAGGAATTAAATTTATAGCACAGTCACAATCCCTATGAGGGGGCAGAGCACTGGACCTGGGCTCATCAAATACATCCTGGTAGTCAGACAAAAACTCAGGGACCTCAGAAGGAGTGGAAGAAGCAATAGACACCAATGGAGTATCGCCATGAATTCCCTGACAACCCCAACTAGACACAGACCTAGCTTTCCAATCTAAAACTGAATTATGAGCCTGCAGCCATGGCAGACCCAAAACGACAACATCATGTAGATTATGCAGAACAAGAAAGCGAATCACCTCCTGATGAACGGGAGTCATGTACATGGTCATTTGCGTCCAATACTGAGGTTTATTCTCAGCCAATGGCGTAGCATCAATTCCCCTCAGAGGAATAGGAAATTCCAAAGGCTCCAGGACAAAACCACAGCGCCTGGCAAATGACAAATCCATCAGATTCAGGGCAGCACCCGCATCCACAAAGGCCATAACCGAGTAGGACGACAAAGAACAAATCAAAGTAACAGACAAAATAAATTTAGGCTGTATAGTACCAATGGTGACAGGTTTAGCGACCTTTTTTAAGCATTTAGAGCATGCTGAGATAACATGAGCAGAATCACCACAGTAAAAGCACAACCCATTTTGACGTCTATGACTTTGTCGCTCAATTCTGGTCAGAGTTCGATCACATTGCATAGACTCAGGTCTCTGCTCAGAAAATACCGCCAAAGGATGAGCAGATCTGCGCTCCCGCAAACGCCGATCAACCTGAATGGCTAAAGCCATAGAATCACTCAGACTTGTAGGGGTGGGGAACCCCACCATAACATCCTTAATGGCTTCAGAAAGACCTTCTCTGAAATTAGCAGCCAAGGCACACTCATTCCATTGAGTAAGCACTGACCATTTCCGAAATTTTTGACAATACACCTCTGCTTCATCCTGCCCTTGAGAGAGGGCCAGCAACGCTTTTTCTGCCTGACTCTCAAGATTAGGCTCCTCATAAAGTAGTCCAAGAGCCAGAAAAAATGCATCCACATTAAGCAATGCAGGATCTCCTGGCGCAAGAGAGAAAGCCCAATCCTGAGGGTCGCCACGCAACAAGGAGATAACAATTTTTACTTGCTGAGTGGAATCACCAGAGGAACGAGGTCTCAGAGATAGAAATAACTTACAATTATTCTTAAAATTCTGAAACCTAGATCTATCTCCAGAGAACAACTCAGGAATGGGTGTCTTTGGTTCTGACATAGGGCTATGAATAACAAAATCCTGAATACTTTGCACCCGTGCAGCAAGATGATCCACACTACAAGTCAGAGTCTGAACATCCATGTCTGCAGCTGAGCTCAAAACCACTCAGAGTTCAAGGGGATGAAAGAAGCTAGACAGACTGCAGCAAGGAAAAGCGGGAGGGGGAAAAAAAATGTACTCAGGTCTTCTTTTAATCCCACTTCTGCGATGCATTAAACACTTTTTGGCCTGCTATACTGTTATGATCCTTAGTGGTTGAGGATCACAAATTACTCCAGCTAAGTAACAAAACATAGGACAAGCTCTAGGGAGGTGGCAAACTGGACTGACCGCAAATCTGAACCTATCCAAACACACTAGAAGTAGCCGGTGAACGTGCCTAAAAATCCTAGACGTCTCTAGCCAGCCTGAGGAACTAACTACCCCTAGAGAGAAAGAAAGAACTCTCTTGCCTCCAGAGAAATAATCCCCAAAGATATAGAAGCCCCCAACAGATAATAACGGTGAGGTAAGAGGAAGGCACATACACAGGGGTGAAAGCAGATTCAGCAAAAGAGGCCCACTAATTCTAGATAGCAGAAAATAGCAAAGGGGTCTATGCGGTCAGTAAAAAACCCTTACAAAATATCCACACTGAGATTTCAAGAACCCCCACACCAACTAACGGTGTGGGGGGAGAAAGTCAGTCCCCTAGAGCAACCAGCGAGTAAGAAATCACATTTTAGCAAGCTGGACAAAAAAACATGATGAACGCTGATAATCAGAAAATGAACAAACAAGGACTTAGCTTGTCTTGGAGAGACTGGGAGCAAGGTAGTCACAAGGAATCTGAAGAGCACTGAATACATTGATAGCAGGCAAGGAACTGAGTATCCAGGTGAGTTAAATAGGAAACCAACCAAGGATAACGAACCAGCTGATGAGGCCACCTGCAGAAAGACAACACTACACAGTACCGCTTGTGACCACTAGAGGGAGCCCAAAAATAGAGTTCACAACACCTGTCACCAAGTGATCTCGCAGCACAATGTCCGTAGACCCTATGCTCCTGCTGTCTTTTCTAGTAATGGTGGTGTGGATCTCTTCTAGCGCATTCATGGACTGGGTCACTGTCTCCCCCCTCCCTTTGCACCCAGCAAAATAAACACATGCGTAACTCCCCTAGACAGTAGTCATGGGGTGCATTCTCATCATTCCCCGGATCTGCTCAGTCCAGCTCCATAACATGGTGTTATTTCCAGTAAACTTCGGAAGGTTGCTTAACATGGCCCCTAGAGATATGCTGGACCTTGGCCCCCTCTACCGCTTGGTCTGCCGCCTCTGTGCTGTTGGACTGCATCCTGCCAACTACGCCAAGTATGAGTAGGTTGCGGAATGCAGTAATGAATAGGAGGCAAAGCAAGGGTTAAAATTAACTTTACTATAACAGGGGTAAACTCCACACAGGGAGGAGAGAAGGTAGAGGCAGGTGACATGAACACTTTCAATATACTGACGGAGGGAATGAGGGTGAAGGTTATAACCAATATTCAATAATAGTAAACTTATCAGGCCGACGGCTTCAGAGTGAAGAGTCTCAGATGTGCTCAGTGGTGCCAACACGGTCAGCATGTGATGGAAATGATGCAGGCCTGTAGGCGTCGATGTACCGCTTCCTGATGGTGACAATGAGTCCTCATTGTCTGTCTCGGGGTCCTGGGTAGCAAGGAGATGAGCAGTCTTTTGCACTGCCAGGGCTGGACAGAGCCCGACAGAAGTAAGCGAGTGAGTAAGGGTAAAGTTCACGATAAGTCACCTGGTTTCTTTCAGGCGGCATGCACGTGTTATACGTTGGCCTATGACGTTGAGTGACTCGAGCAGTAGGGTCCAACAGGCAGAAAATGGTTCTCCAATTGCAGTCTTTATAGGGAGCAGCTGGGACAATGTAGAGCGGTCCTGCGCTGTAACGGTGTTCAGAGGACGGAGCACCTAAATTCCCCTGCTGTGCGCTTCGTCTTCCCGCCAAGTCTCTCTTTCGTTTCGCAGGCTTAGACCTTTTTTATCCGAGCCCCGCCCCCTGCTGTCCAGTGCAAAGGTCAGTCCCAGTCTCTAAACTTTCCCCCTGACACCGAAGGTGACAGTCCCGACAGTTCCGGCAAAGACGTGAAAAAGGTACCCCCAGCCCGTTCTCTCTTCTTACTCTCTCATGTACACTATAGTCTGGAGCGGAAATGGTTCAATCAAAACTGTGAAAAAAAAAAAATCCTGCCAGCATTAGATGGATGTTTTGAAGTTAATACCTATATATAGGATAGGCTATATATGGGCTATTAGTATACATGCCCAGCAAGCACTCCAGTCAGTCAGAGCTCAGCAGAGTTGGGATCACCACGGATCAGCAAGTTATCACCTATCCTATGGGTAAGTGATACCTTCTAAAGATGTGAATAAGCCTCACATAATAACACGGTCTGTTAAAGGGAACCTAACAGGTTAGAATTTTTAATTTAAGCTAAGGCAGGGCAATTGAGGGCTTGTTCAGTAATTACTTTTTCAAATGTTGTCAGTGCCATTTGTATCTGTCAGAGTTGGAAGTACAGAGTAACGCACCCTTTACATGACACTGTGGACAGCTCTAACTAGTCACGGGTGCACTTCTAATTACGCTCACTGTTTACTTGACTGTAACCCCACTCAGTACATTCATATGCCAGGCAGGATATCAATCAAGTGGACAGCGGGCATGAAGAGGGCTAGTCACCCAACAAGACTGTACTGTTTTTTTTTTGTAATCTGCAGCATGTCAATTTGTTCAACCTTTTTGCAGTGTTTTTTCCCCAATCAAATGAATGGGAAAAATGCAAGTGAAAAAGCTTCCAAAATGCATGCAAAAATGCGCTCTGCATTTTTCCTGCCAACACTCTGGTTTTTCCTGCAGAACAATCCACAGCACAACCAAGTACGCATGAACATAACCTAAAGATTTTTTTTTTACAATATTAGGAGATCTGGTTAGAAGTGCTTCCTATACAGCTCCAATAGTTACATCTCTCATTAAACTCCTGCGTAAAGTCAAATACAAAGTGTTAAACATTTTCAGTTAATGAGAAGAGGAGAATGGGGGATTGAAAATTTGGGAAAAAATGAAATAAAAGCCCTCAGAATTCACAAGCCTTGGCATGTAACAGCTTTGTGATGTGAATAGTGCGATTCACTGCATACAACTAAAGAAATGCTAAGAGAAAACTTCTTGGCATACATTTTTATTTCCATGACTAACAAAGATGATGTCCCTGAAAATCGGAACCTGGATATCTGGAATTTTTCAGGCATCAGTTGATTGCTTACACTTACAAATCTTCACAAAAGAGAAATATTACTAAAGTAAAGCAACTTACAATTGTGAGGACCATGCATGTGGTAGTGGCCTTCCAGAACTTACATGGCTAAAACTATATTTTTTCAAAGCAAAACCTGGTCACTAGAGATAAGCAGATTGAACTGTGGAGGATCGAGTTTCAGTTAAATTTCCGGAAATTTGCTGTTTAACTAAATTGCGGAGATATTGAGATTTGATTTGTGGTTCTTTAAAAAAAACTTGCCCTGCACCATTTCTCACACTGTTGTAGCATCATAGAGCGGGCTAATGTGATTTTACTTTTCTGCATTGGCCTCCACATAATACCCTGCAGCTATGACATTTTATGGATTATCATACCTTTTTCACTGGTGGTCAGTACCTGGACCATCACAAATCAGTGGTTTCCAGTGGAGCACAGTTTGTACTATTGACTTGTTTTTCATGTCTAGAATCACTGGGTAAATATCTCTCTCCTGTAGAGTATTAGCTATTATGGTCAGCAAAATACTCTCTCTCCTGACGTCTGTAAGCTTTTATTGTCAGTGATGCATACCTCCCAACCGTCCCGATTTCAGCGGGACAGTCCCGCTTTGGCACCGGGGTCCCGCTGTCCCGCTTCGGGCATTTAAAATCCCGAATTTGCGGCCGCCGGTGAAGCCCCGCCCACTTCCGGGACGTAGAGAGAGCCAGCCTGTTTTTTTTTTTTTTTTTATAAAAGCTGCCTCCTGACCGCCCGCGCAACACCCCCCCCCCCTCCCGCCCCCTGTGCGGCGCTGCCACGCTGAAGGAGAGAGCCTGCAGCAATCAAGAAGAAAGGTCAGCGATTCACTACCTCTGGCTGTGTGTGCACGGAGCTCCGGCTTCTGCTCTTAGCTGCTATCCCGGCAGAGAAGGAGAGACGGGGGAGGTGCCGGGATAGTGCAGAGCTGTGAGCAGGAGACTGAAGACTTCAGCAGAGAGCTGCACATGGACATCAGCCGCCCCTGCATCACAGAGGAGATTGTGTGTGTGTGATGTGTGTAATGGCTGCGTGTGTGTGTGTGTGATGGCTGCGTGTGTGTGTGTGATGGCTGCGTGTGTGTGTGATGGCTGCGTGTGTGTGTGTGTGATGGCTGCGTGTGTGTGTGTGATGGCTGTGTGTGTGTGATGGCTGTGTGTGTGTGATGGCTGTGTGTGTGTGTGATGGCTGTGTGTGTGTCATGGCTGTGTGTGTGTGATGGCTGTGTGTGTGTGATGGCTGTGTGTGTGTGATGGCTGTGTGTGTGTGATGGCTGTGTGTGTGTGATGGCTGTGTGTGTGTGTGATGGCTGCGTGTGTGTGTGATGGCTGCGTGTGTGTGTGTGTGTGTGATGGCTGCGTGTGTGTGTGTGTGATGGCTGTGTGTGTGTGTGTGATGGCTGTGTGTGTGTGATGGCTGTGTGTGTGTGATGGCTGTGTGTGTGTGATGGCTGTGTGTGTGTGATGGCTGCGTGTGTGTGTGTGATGGCTGTGTGTGTGTGTGTGTGTGTGATGGCTGCGTGTGTGTGTGTGTGATGGCTGCGTGTGTGTGTGTGTGTGTGTGATGGCTGCGTGTGTGTGTGTGATGGCTGCGTGTGTGTGTGTGATGGCTGCGTGTGTGTGTGATGGCTGCGTGTGTGTGTGATGGCTGCGTGTGTGTGTGTGTGATGGCTGCGTGTGTGTGTGTGTGATGGCTGCGTGTGTGTGTGTGTGTGATGGCTGCGTGTGTGTGTGTGATGGCTGCGTGTGTGTGTGATGGCTGCGTGTGTGATGCATTTGTGTCAAAGCTGCATGTGTTTGTGAGCTGCGTGCGTGTGAGCTGCGTGCCTGTGTGTGAGCTGCGTGCCTGTATGTCATTATACAGTATGGAGCATCATGTGTGGTCATTATACAATATGGAGCATCATGTGCGGTCATTATACAGTATGGAGCATCATGTGCGGCCATTATACAGTATGGAGCATCATGTGCGGCCATTATACAGTATGGAGCATCATGTGCGGTCATTATACAGTCTGGAGCATCATGTGCGGTCATTATACAGTCTGGAGCATCATGTGCGGTCATTATACAGTCTGGAGCATCATGTGCGGTCATTATACAGTATGAAGCATCATTTGCGGTCATACAGTATGGAGCATCATGTGCGGTCATTATACAGTATGGAGCATCATGTGCGGTCATACAGTATGGAGCATCATGTGCGGTCATTATACAGTATGGAGCATCATGTGCGGTCATACAGTATGGAGCATCATGTGCGGTCATTATACACTATGGAGCATCATGTGCGGTCATACAGTATGGAGCATCATGTGTGTTCATTATACAGTATGGAGCATCATGTGCGGTCATTATACAGTCTGGAGCATCATGTGCGGTCATTATACACTATGGAGCATCATGTGCGGTCATACAGTATGGAGCATCATGTGTGTTCATTATACAGTATGGAGCGTCATGTGTGTTCATTATATATTATGGAGCGTCATGTGTGGTCATTATATATTATGGAGCGTCATGTGTGGTCATCGTACAGTATGGAGCATCATGTGTGGCCATTATACAGTATGGGGCACTGTGTGGCCATATTTTTTTGTTTATAATTATTGTATATGAAACTGTGATCGGCAGTGCTAAATGGGTGTGGTTGGGATGTGGATATGGGTGTGACTAATTATGAATGGGTGTGGTCAGAGGCGTGGCCTAAAATTTGCCGCGGCGCGCAAAGCGCGCCGCAAACTTTGTCCCTCTTTCCCATCTTCAAAAGTTGGGAGGTATGAGTGATGTCCTCTCTCTCTCTCGCTTCTGTAGAGTGTAAGCTATTATGGTCATTGGGGTCCTCTCTATCTTACTACTGTAAAATGTAAGTTCTTATGGTCAGTAGGGTCATCTGTCACCCTGCTGTGGAGTGCAAGGTCTTATGATAAGCAAGGTCCTCTCTCTTTCTTGTGTACTGTGTAAGCTATTATGATCAGCAGAATCCTCTTTGTCTCTCTCTTGTAAAGTGTAAGCTCTTATGGTAAGCAGGATCGTCTATCTGTCTCTTGCTGCGGGTCAGTAGTGTCCTTTCTTAGGGTATGTGCACATGTTCAGGTTTTTCGCATTTTTTTCGCATTTTTTCACGATAAAAACGCTTTAAAAATCATTAAAAACGCATACATTACGCATCCTATAATTTAGAATGCATTCTGCATGTTTTGTGCATATGGTGCATTTTTTTCCGCGAAAAAAAAGCATTGCGGTAAAAAAAGCAGCATGTTCATTAATTTTGCGGATTTTCCATGTTTTTCCCACAATTCTATGCATTTGTAAAAAAAACGCACAGAAAATGCACAGAAAACGCGTCAAGAACGCGTCAAAAACGCATGAAAAACCGCAAAAAAACGCATGTGGATTTCTGGCAGAAATGTCCGGTTTTTGTCAGGAAAATTTCTGCTAGAAATCCTGACGTGTGCACATAGCATTACACTACTTCTTCCTCGCTCTTTCTCTCTCCTGTAGAGTGTAAGTTCTTATGATCATCAGGGTCCTCTCTCTCTCTCTCTCTCTCTGTAGAGTAACTATTTATAATGCTCTTGAATTGCTGTCCAATGCCTTTGTTAGATGGATAGATAGATAGATAGATAGATAGATAGATAGATAGATAGATAGATAGATAGATGCAGTGGCTACGGAAAGTGTCATGGTTCTCAATGGCAAGAGACCGTAGTAAAGCATACAAAAGGACTAGCTCTTGGAAGATGGGAACTCGAGCTGACTGTGAGCTAAACCTACCGCACAACTAACAGTGGCCGGGTAGCGTGCCTACGTTTTATCCCTAGACGCCCAGCGCCAGCCGGAGGACTGACTGACCCTAGCAGAGGAAAATACAGACCTGGCTTACCTCTAGAGAAATTTTCCCCAAAAGGCAGACAGTAGCCCCCACATATATTGTCGGTGATTTTAGAGGAAATTGACATACGAAGTATGAAGATAGGTTTAGCAAATTGAGGTCCGCTTACTAGATAGTAGGAAGACAGAAAAGGGAACTTCACAGTCAGCTGAAAACCCTTTCAAAACACCATCCTGAAATTACTTTAAGACTCTAATATCAACTCATGACACCAGAGTGGCAATTTCAGCTCACAAGAGCTTCCAGCCTCAGAAATATTCAAACACAGAGAACTGGAACAAAAATGCAAAAACAATCTTAGGACTACAAGTCCAACTTAGCTGATAGTAGTCTAGGAGCAGGAACATGCAACAGAAAGGCTTCTGGTAACATTGTTGGCCAGCATAGAAATGACTGAGGAGCAAGGCTAAATAGAAACTCCCACATCCTGATGAAAACAGGTGAACAGAGGAGATGAAGCACACAAGTTCAGTACCATCAGTAACCACCGGGGGAGCCCAGAAACCAAATTCACAACAGTACCCCCCCCTCAAGGAGGGGGCACCGAACCCTCACCAGAACCACCAGGGCGATCAGGATGAGCCCTATGAAAGGCACGGACCAAATCGGAGGCATGAACATCAGAGGCTGTCACCCAAGAATTATCCTCCTGACCGTAGCCCTTCCACTTGACCAAATACTGAAGTCTCCGTCTGGAAACACGGGAGTCCAAGATCTTCTCGACAACGTACTCCAACTCACCCTCAACCAACACCGGAGCAGGAGGCTCAACGGAAGGCACAACCGGTACCTCATACCTGCGCAACAATGACCGATGGAAGACATTATGAATAGAAAAAGATGCAGGGAGGTCCAAACAAAAGGACACAGGGTTAAGAATCTCCAATATCTTGTACGGGCCGATGAACCGAGGCTTAAACTTAGGAGAAGAAACCCTCATAGGGACAAAACGAGAAGACAACCACACCAAGTCCCCAACACAAAGACGAGGACCAGCACGACGACGGCGGTTGGCAAACTGCTGAGTCTTCTCCTGGGACAACTTCAAATTGTCCACCACATGCCCCCAAATCTGATGCAACCTCTCCACCACAGCATCCACTCCAGGACAATCCGAAGACTCCACCTGACCGGAAGAGAAACGAGGATGAAACCCCGAATTACAGAAGAAAGGAGAAACCAAGGTGGCAGAACTAGCCCGGTTATTGAGGGCAAACTCCGCCAAGGGCAAAAAGGCAACCCAATCATCCTGATCCGCAGACACAAAACACCTCAAATAAGTCTCCAAGGTCTGATTAGTTCGCTCGGTCTGGCCATTAGTCTGAGGATGGAAAGCAGACGAAAAAGACAAATCAATGCCCATCCTAGCACAGAACGCTCGCCAAAATCTAGACACGAATTGGGTTCCCCTGTCAGAAACGATATTCTCCGGAATACCATGCAAGCGAACCACATTTTGAAAAAACAGAGGAACCAGCTCGGATGAGGAAGGCAATTTAGGCAAGGGGACCAAATGGACCATCTTAGAGAAACGGTCACACACCACCCAGATGACAGACATCTTCTGAGAAACAGGGAGATCAGAAATAAAATCCATGGAGATGTGAGTCCAAGGCCTCTTCGGAATAGGCAAAGATAACAACAATCCACTAGCCCGAGAACAACAAGGCTTGGCCCGAGCACAAACATCACAAGACTGCACAAAACCTCGCACATCTCGCGACAGGGAAGGCCACCAGAAGGACCTAGCCACCAAATCCCTGGTACCAAAGATTCCAGGATGACCAGCTAACGCAGAAGAATGGACCTCCGAGATGACTCTACTGGTCCAATCATCCGGAACAAACAGTCTACCAGGCGGGCAACGATCAGGTCTATCCGCCTGAAACTCCTGCAAGACCCGTCGCAAGTCTGGGGAAACAGCAGATAACATCACTCCATCCTTAAGGATACCTGTAGGTTCAGAATTACCAGGGGAATCAGGCTCAAAACTCCTAGAAAGGGCATCCGCCTTCACATTTTTATTACCCGGTAGGTAAGAAACCACAAAATTAAACCGAGAGAAAAATAACGACCAGCGCGCCTGTCTAGGATTCAGGCGCCTGGCAGACTCAAGATAAATCAAATTCTTGTGGTCGGTCAATACCACCACCTGATGTCTAGCCCCCTCAAGCCAATGACGCCACTCCTCAAAAGCCCACTTCATAGCCAAGAGCTCCCGATTACCAATATCATAATTTCGCTCAGCGGGCGAAAATTTACGAGAAAAGAACGCGCAAGGTCTCATCACGGAGCAGTCGGAACTTTTCTGCGACAAAACCGCCCCAGCTCCGATTTCTGAAGCGTCTACCTCAACCTGAAAAGGAAGAGTAACATCAGGCTGACGCAATACAGGGGCGGAAGAAAAGCGGCGCTTAAGCTCCCGAAAGGCCTCCACAGCAGCAGGGGACCAATCAGCAACATCAGCACCCTTCTTAGTCAAATCAGTCAACGGCTTAGCAACATCAGAAAAACCAGTTATAAATCGACGATAAAAATTAGCAAAGCCCAAAAACTTCTGAAGGCTCTTAAGAGAAGAGGGTTGCGTCCAATCACAAATAGCCTGAACCTTGACAGGGTCCATCTCAATGGAAGAGGGGGAAAAAATGTACCCCAAAAACGAAATCTTTTGAACCCCAAAAACACACAGAACCCTTTACACACAAGGAATTAGAGCGCAAAACCTGAAAAACCCTCCTGACCTGTTGGACATGAGAGTCCCAGTCATCCGAAAAAATCAAAATATCATCCAGATACACAATCATAAATTTATCCAAATATTCACGGAAAATGTCATGCATAAAAGACTGAAAGACTGAAGGGGCATTTGAAAGACCAAAAGGCATTACTAAATACTCAAAATGGCCCTCAGGCGTATTAAATGCGGTTTTCCACTCATCCCCCTGCTTAATTCGCACTAAATTATACGCCCCACGAAGATCAATCTTAGAGAACCACTTGGCCCCCTTTATTCGAGCAAACAAATCAGTAAGCAGTGGCAAAGGATACTGATATTTAACCGTGATTTTATTCAAAAGCCGATAATCAATACACGGCCTCAAAGAGCCATCTTTTTTAGATACAAAGAAAAAACCGGCTCCTAAGGGAGATGACGAAGGACGAATATGTCCCTTTTCCAAGGACTCCTTAATATATTCCCGCATAGCAGCATGTTCAGGCACAGATAGATTAAATAAACGACCCTTTGGAAACTTACTGCCCGGAATCAGATCTATAGTACAATCGCAATCTCTGTGCGGAGGTAGTGAACCAAGTTTAGGTTCCTCAAAAACATCACGATAATCAGATAAAAATTCCGGAATCTCAGAGGGAATAGATGACGAAATGGAAACCAAAGGTACGTCCCCATGAGTCCCCTGACATCCCCAGCTTAACACAGACATTGCTTTCCAGTCGAGGACTGGGTTATGAGATTGCAGCCATGGCAATCCAAGCACCAACACATCATGTAGATTATACAACACAAGGAAGCGAATAATCTCCTGGTGATCCGGATTAATACGCATAGTTACTTGTGTCCAGTATTGTGGTTTATTACTAGCCAATGGCGTGGAGTCAATACCCTTCAGAGGTATAGGAACTTCCAGAGGCTCTAAATTAAACCCACAGCGTTTGGCAAAGGACCAATCCATAAGACTCAAAGCGGCGCCAGAGTCGACATAGGCGTCCGCGGTAATAGACGATAAAGAGCAAATCAGGGTCACAGATAGAATAAACTTAGACTGTAAAGTGCCAATTGAAACAGACTTATCAATCTTCTTAGTACGTTTAGAGCATGCTGATACAACATGAGTTGAATCACCACAATAGAAGCATAACCCATTTTTTCGCCTAAAATTCTGTCGTTCGCTTCTGGACAGAATTCTATCACATTGCATAATCTCTGGCGCCTTCTCAGTAGACACCGCCAAATGGTGCACAGGTTTGCGCTCCCGCAAACGCCGATCAATCTGAATAGCCATTGTCATGGACTCATTCAGACCTGTAGGCACAGGGAACCCCACCATAACATCTTTAATGGCATCAGAGAGACCCTCTCTGAAATTCGCCGCCAGGGCGCACTCATTCCACTGAGTAAGCACAGACCACTTACGAAATTTTTGGCAGTATATTTCAGCCTCATCTTGCCCTTGAGACAGGGCCATCAAGGCTTTTTCAGCCTGAATCTCTAAATGAGGTTCCTCATAAAGCAACCCCAAAGCCAGGAAAAACGCATCCACATTGAGCAACGCAGGATCCCCTGGTGCCAAAGCAAATGCCCAATCCTGAGGGTCGCCCCGGAGCAAGGAAATTACAATCCTGACCTGCTGTGCAGGATCTCCAGCGGAGCGAGATCTCAGAGACAAAAATAATTTACAATTATGTTTGAAATTCTGGAAGCGAGATCTATCCCCGGAGAAAAATTCAGGTAAAGGAATTCTAGGTTCAGATATAGGAGCATGAATTACAAAATCCTGTAAACTTTGAACCTTCATAGCGAGATTATTCAAACCTGTAGCTAAACTCTGAGAATCCATTTTAATCAGGTGAAATCAGAACCATTCAAGGATTAGAAGGAGAGAGAGACGAAGGCTGCAGTAAGCAGAGATGCAAGTGAATCAACTAATGAGCAAACTCAGAAAAAAAAAAAAAAAAAATTCTCTGCAGACTTCTTTTCTCTCCTTTCTTCTCTTCTGCCAATTATTTTAACTCTAGGCCGGCCAAACTGTCATGGTTCTCAATGGCAAGAGAACCATACAAAAGGACTAGCTCTTGGAAGATGGGAACTCGAGCTGACTGTGAGCTAAACCTACCGCACAACTAACAGTGGCCGGGTAGCATGCCTACGTTTTATCCCTAGACGCCCAGCGCCAGCCGGAGGACTGACTGACCCTAGCAGAGGAAAATACAGACCTGGCTTACCTCTAGAGAAATTTTCCCCAAAAGGCAGACAGTAGTGTCATGATTCTCAATGGCGAGAGAACATAGCCCAGCATATATGAGAACTAGCTCTTGGAAGATGGAAACTATACTGACCATGAACTAAACCTGCCGCACAACTAGAAGTGGCCGGGTAGCATGCCTACGTTTTTTTATCCCTAGATGCCCAGCGCCAGCCGGAGAACTACCTAATCCTAGCAGAGGAAAAGACAGTCCTGGCTCACCTCTAGAGAAATTTTCCCAAAAGGCAGACAGAGGCCCCCACATATATTGGCGGTGATTTTAGATGAAATGACAAACGTAGTATGAAAATAGGTTTAGCAAAAATCGAGGTCCGCTTACTAGATAGAAAGAAGACAGAAAGGGCACTTTCATGGTCAGCAGAAAACCCTATCAAAACACCATCCAGAAATTACTTTAAGACTCTAGCATTAACTCATAACACCAGAGTGGCAATTTCCGCTCACAAGAGCTTTCCAGACACAGTAACGAAACAGCAGCTGTGAACAGGAACAAAATGCAAAAACACACAAGGACCAAAGTCCAACTTAGCTGGGAGTTGTCTAGTAGCAGGAACATGCACAGAAAGGCTTCTGATTACATTGTTGACCGGCATGAAACTGACAGAGGAGCAAGGTTATATAGCGACTCCCACATCCTGATAGGAGCAGGTGAACAGAGGGGATGATGCACACAAGTACAATTCCACAAATGGCCACCGGGGGAGCCCAGAATCCAATTTCACAACAGTACCCCCCCCTCAAGGAGGGGGCACCGAACCCTCACCAGAACCACCAGGGCGATCAGGATGAGCCCTATGAAAGGCACGGACAAGATCGGAGGCATGAACATCAGAGGAAGTGACCCAAGAATTATCCTCCTGACCGTATCCCTTCCATTTGACCAGATACTGGAGTTTCCGTCTGGAAACACGAGAGTCCAAGATCTTTTCCACAACGTACTCCAACTCACCCTCAACCAACACCGGAGCAGGAGGCTCAACGGAAGGCAAAACCGGTACCTCATACCTGCGCAACAATGACCGATGAAAAACATTATGAATCGAAAAGGATGCAGGGAGGTCCAAACGGAAGGACACAGGGTTAAGAATCTCCAATATCTTGTACGGGCCGATGAACCGAGGCTTAAACTTAGGAGAAGAAACCCTCATAGGGACAAAACGAGAAGACAACCACACCAAGTCCCCAACACAAAGCCGAGGACCAACACGACGACGGCGGTTGGCAAAAAGCTGAGTCTTCTCCTGGGACAACTTCAAATTGTCCACCACCTGCCCCCAAATCTGATGCAACCTCTCCACCACAGCATCCACTCCAGGACAATCCGAAGATTCCACTTGACCGGAGGAAAATCGAGGATGAAACCCCGAATTACAGAAAAACGGGGACACCAAGGTGGCAGAGCTGGCCCGATTATTGAGGGCGAACTCCGCCAAAGGCAAAAAAGCAACCCAATCATCCTGATCCGCAGACACAAAACACCTCAAATATGTCTCCAAGGTCTGATTAGTCCGCTCGGTCTGGCCATTAGTCTGAGGATGGAAAGCAGACGAAAAAGACAAATCTATGCCCATCCTAGCACAGAATGCCCGCCAAAATCTAGACACGAATTGGGTCCCTCTGTCAGAAACGATATTCTCCGGAATACCATGCAAACGAACAACATTTTGAAAAAACAGAGGAACCAACTCGGAAGAAGAAGGCAACTTAGGCAAGGGAACCAGATGGACCATCTTAGAGAAACGGTCACACACCACCCAGATGACAGACATCTTATGAGAAACAGGCAGATCCGAAATAAAATCCATCAAGATGTGCGTCCAAGGCCTCTTCGGGATAGGCAAGGGTAACAACAATCCACTAGCCCGAGAACAACAAGGCTTGGCCCGAGCACAAACGTCACAAGACTGCACAAAGCCTCGCACATCTCGTGACAGGGAAGGCCACCAGAAGGACCTTGCCACCAAATCCCTGGTACCAAAGATTCCAGGATGACCTGCCAACGCAGAAGAATGAACCTCAGAGATGACTCTACTGGTCCAATCATCAGGAACAAACAGTCTACCAGGTGGGCAACGATCAGGTCTATCCGCCTGAAACTCCTGCAAGGCCCGCCGCAGGTCTGGAGAAACGGCAGACAATATCACTCCATCTTTAAGGATACCTGTGGGCTCAGAATTACCAGGGGAGTCAGGCTCAAAACTCCTAGAAAGGGCATCCGCCTTAACATTCTTAGAACCCGGTAGGTAAGACACCACAAAATTAAACCGAGAGAAAAACAACGACCAGCGCGCCTGTCTAGGATTCAGGCGCCTGGCAGACTCAAGGTAAATTAAATTTTTGTGGTCAGTCAATACCACCACCTGATGTCTGGCCCCCTCAAGCCAGTGACACCACTCCTCAAAAGCCCACTTCATGGCCAAAAGCTCCCGATTCCCAATATCATAATTCCGCTCGGCGGGCGAAAATTTACGGGAAAAAAAAGCACAAGGTCTCATCACGGAGCAGTCGGAACTTCTCTGCGACAACACCGCCCCAGCTCCGATTTCAGAAGCGTCGACCTCAACCTGAAAAGGAAGAGCAACATCAGGCTGACGCAACACTGGGGCGGAAGAAAAGCGGCGCTTGAGCTCCCGAAAGGCCTCCACAGCATCAGGGGACCAATCAGCAACATCAGCACCCTTCTTAGTCAAATCAGTCAATGGTTTTACAACATCAGAAAAACCAGCAATAAATCGACGATAAAAGTTAGCAAAGCCCAAAAATTTCTGAAGACTCTTAAGAGAAGAGGGTTGCGTCCAATCACCAATAGCCTGAACCTTGACAGGATCCATCTCGATGGAAGAGGGGGAAAAAATGTATCCCAAGAAGGAAATCTTTTGAACCCCAAAAACACACTTAGAACCCTTCACACACAAGGAATTAGACCGCAAAACCTGAAAAACCCTCCTGACCTGCTGGACATGAGAGTCCCAGTCATCCGAAAAAATCAGAATATCATCCAGATACACAATCATAAATTTGTCCAAATAATCGCGGAAAATGTCATGCATAAAGGACTGGAAGACTGAAGGGGCATTTGAAAGACCAAAAGGCATCACCAAATACTCAAAATGGCCCTCGGGCGTATTAAATGCGGTTTTCCACTCATCCCCCTGCTTGATTCGCACCAAATTATACGCCCCACGGAGATCAATCTTAGAGAACCACTTGGCCCCCTTTATACGAGCAAACAAATCAGTAAGCAGTGGTAACGGATATTGATATTTAACCGTGATTTTATTCAAAAGTCGATAATCAATACACGGCCTCAAAGAGCCGTCTTTCTTAGACACAAAGAAAAAACCGGCTCCTAAGGGAGATGACGAAGGACGAATATGTCCCTTTTCCAAGGACTCCTTTATATATTCTCGCATAGCCGCGTGTTCAGGCACAGACAGATTAAATAAACGACCCTTAGGGTATTTACTACCCGGGATCAAGTCTATGGCACAATCGCACTCCCGGTGCGGAGGTAGTGAACCAACCTTGGGTTCTTCAAAAACGTCACGAAAGTCAGACAAGAATTCAGGAATCTCAGAGGGAATAGATGATGAAATGGAAACCAAAGGTACGTCCCCATGAGTTCCTTTACATCCCCAGCTTAACACAGACATAGCTCTCCAGTCGAGGACTGGGTTATGAGATTGCAGCCATGGCAATCCCAGCACCAAAACATCATGTAGATTATACAGCACCAGAAAGCGAATAACCTCCTGGTGATCCGGATTAACACGCATAGTCACTTGTGTCCAGTATTGTGGTTTATTACTAGCCAATGGGGTGGAGTCAATCCCTTTCAGAGGTATCGGAGCCTCCAATGGCTCCAAATCATACCCACAGCGTTTGGCAAAGGACCAATCCATAAGACTCAAAGCAGCGCCAGAGTCGACATAGGCGTCCGCGGTAATAGATGACAAAGAACAAATCAGGGTCACAGATAGAATAAACTTAGACTGTAAAGTGCTAATTGAAACAGACTTGTCAGGCTTCTTAGTACGCTTAAAGCATGCTGATATAACATGAGTTGAATCACCACAATAGAAGCACAACCCATTTTTTCGTCTAAAATTCTGCCGCTCGCTTCTGGACAGAATTCTATCACATTGCATATTTTCTGGCGTTTTCTCAGTAGACACCGCCAAATGGTGCACAGGTTTGCGCTCCCGCAGACGCCTATCGATCTGAATAGCCATCATCATGGACTCATTCAGACTCGCAGGCACAGGGAACCCCACCATAACATCCTTAATGGCATCAGAGAGACCTTCTCTGAAAATCGCCGCCAGGGCGCACTCATTCCACTGAGTAAGCACAGACCATTTGCGGAATTTTTGGCAGTATATTTCAGCTTCATCTTGCCCCTGAGACAAGGACATCAAGGCCTTTTCCGCCTGAAGCTCTAAATGAGGTTCCTCATAAAGCAACCCCAAGGCCAGAAAAAACGCATCCACATTGAGCAACGCAGGATCCCCTGGTGCCAATGCAAAAGCCCAGTCTTGAGGGTCGCCCCGGAGCAAGGAAATTACAATCCTGACCTGCTGTGCAGGGTCTCCGGCAGAGCGAGACTTCAGGGACAAAAACAATTTGCAATTATTTTTAAAATTTTGAAAGTGAGATCTATTCCCCGAGAAGAATTCAGGCAAAGGAATTCTAGGCTCAGACATAGGTGCATGAACAACGAAATCTTGCAAATTTTGTACCTTTGTGGCGAGATTATTCAAACCTGTAGCTACACTCTGAAGATCCATTTGAAACAGGTGAACACAGAGCCATTCAAGGATAAGAAGGAGAGAAAGAGAGGAAGGCTGCAGTATAGGCAGACTAGCAAGTGATTCAATTAAGAGCACACTCAGAACTAGAGGGAAAAAAAAAAAAAAAAAAAAAAATTGTAGCAGACATCTTTTTTCTCTCCTTTCTCAGCCAGTAATTTAACCCTTTTTTTTGGGCCGGTCAAACTGTCATGATTCTCAATGGCGAGAGAACATAGCCCAGCATATATGAGAACTAGCTCTTGGAAGATGGAAACTATACTGACCATGAACTAAACCTGCCGCACAACTAGAAGTGGCCGGGTAGCATGCCTACGTTTTTTTATCCCTAGATGCCCAGCGCCAGCCGGAGAACTACCTAATCCTAGCAGAGGAAAAGACAGTCCTGGCTCACCTCTAGAGAAATTTTCCCAAAAGGCAGACAGAGGCCCCCACATATATTGGCGGTGATTTTAGATGAAATGACAAACGTAGTATGAAAATAGGTTTAGCAAAAATCGAGGTCCGCTTACTAGATAGAAAGAAGACAGAAAGGGCACTTTCATGGTCAGCAGAAAACCCTATCAAAACACCATCCAGAAATTACTTTAAGACTCTAGCATTAACTCATATAACACCAGAGTGGCAATTTCCGCTCACAAGAGCTTTCCAGACACAGTAACGAAACAGCAGCTGTGAACAGGAACAAAATGCAAAAACACACAAGGACCAAAGTCCAACTTAGCTGGGAGTTGTCTAGTAGCAGGAACATGCACAGAAAGGCTTCTGATTACATTGTTGACCGGCATGAAACTGACAGAGGAGCAAGGTTATATAGCGACTCCCACATCCTGATAGGAGCAGGTGAACAGAGGGGATGATGCACACAAGTACAATTCCACAAGTGGCCACCGGGGGAGCCCAGAATCCAATTTCACAACACAGTAGCCCCCACATATATTGTCGGTGATTTTAGAGGAAATTGACATACGAAGTATGAAGATAGGTTTAGCAAATTGAGGTCCGCTTACTAGATAGTAGGAAGACAGAAAAGGGAACTTCACAGTCAGCTGAAAACCCTTTCAAAACACCATCCTGAAATTACTTTAAGACTCTAATATCAACTCATGACACCAGAGTGGCAATTTCAGCTCACAAGAGCTTCCAGCCTCAGAAATATTCAAACACAGAGAACTGGAACAAAAATGCAAAAACAATCTTAGGACTACAAGTCCAACTTAGCTGATAGTAGTCTAGGAGCAGGAACATGCAACAGAAAGGCTTCTGGTAACATTGTTGGCCGGCATAGAAATGACTGAGGAGCAAGGCTAAATAGAAACTCCCACATCCTGATGAAAACAGGTGAACAGAGGAGATGAAGCACACAAGTTCAGTACCACCAGTAACCACCGGGGGAGCCCAGAAACCAAATTCACAACAGGAAAGTATTCAGACCCCTTTCAAATTTTACTCTTTGTTTCATTGCAGCCATTTGATAAATTCAAAAAAGTTCATTTTTTTCTCATTAACTCTGGACTCCATATTGACTGAAAAAAACAGAAATGTAGAAATGTTTGCAAATTTATTACAAAAGAAAAACAGAAATATCACATGGTCATAAGTATTCAGACCCTTTGCTCAGTATTGAGTAGAAGCACCCTTTTGAGCTAGCACAGCCATGAGTCTTCTTGAGAAAGATGCAGCAAGTTTTTCACACCTGGATTTGGGGATCCTCTGCCATTCTTCCTTGCAGATCCTCTCCACTTCCGTCAGGTTGGATGGTGAACATTGGTGGACAGCCATTTTCAGGTCTCTACAGAGATGCTCAATTAGGTTTATGTCAAGGCTCTGGCTGGGTCAGTCAAGAATAGTCACAGAGTTGGTCTGAAGCCACTACTTTGTTATTTTAGCTGTGTGCTTAGGGTCATTGTCTTGTTGGAAGGTGAACCTTCAGCCAAGTCTGAGGTCCGGAGCACTTTGGAAGAGCATTTCATCCAGAATATTTCTGTACTTGGCCACATTCATATTTCCTTCAATTGCAACCAGTCGTCCTGTCTTTGCAGTTGAAAATCACATCCATAGCATGATGCTGCCACAACCGTGTTTCAGTGCCTGGTTTCCTCCTCACATACCACTTAGAATTATCAACAAAAAGATCTATCTTCCGCTCATCAGACCAGAGAATCTTATTTCTCATAGTCTGGGAGTCATTATGTTTTTTAAATTATAAGCTGGGTGTACTTATCCAAAAAATATTTATATATATTAGCGACTGGATAAAAATTAACCTTTATTAGGTATTGTTAAAAGCCCAATATGGCACACTAAAAATGACGAGACAAAACCAAAGTGATTGGTGCCCTATTACCCAAACAGAAAAAGGGGAAATCACACACAACAATTAACAAACAAACCAACACTGTCAGTGTTGAAATGACTTCCAATCTATATTCGTAGTTGTGGCTATTATTTCAATGGACTAGCTGCCACCAAGCTCATGAAATACACGGTTTACTGCAGTATGTTGGACATCTGTCTGTGGGTCACACTTTGATGTTAGTGTCCACCTGTCTACACACTATATGTGCAGTACTCAACCTTCAAATTCCGTTTAAATGGCTTTTCAATTATAGTAATGCATTATATTTGGTATATTTACATATAAGACCCACCTTATTACTATTCTCAAATATATACATACTAAAAACTGCCATATATTAGATTGGAGCCTTTTGTCAATTATAAATTGGCTGCACCAATACCCAGCCTATAAAATTGCCAAATCTTCATAATTTCCCATCCATGAATCTATGGGATACATGTATTTCTCATTTAAATTCCTATGAGTGTTCCCAGACGGGTTAATTTTTGGCAACCTACAGGGTTAATGTGGATGCGATATTATGTAAACATTGCTGGGATGTGTGCGTTATCCTAAATATATTATTCCCATATATATGGGTGGATCTCACCGCATCTTCATCATCTCCAGCCTTTCAGCTATCACTATCCACCTCGTGTCCGCCCTGGTATGTGGGTATCATGCTCTACAATGCGTCTCCCGACGCGTTTCTTCTTTATAGAATCATCAGGGGAGAAATGCTGCTGCCATCCACTGACAGTGTTGGTTTGTTTGTTAATTGTTGTGTGTGATTTCCCCTTTTTCTGTTTGGGTAATAGGGCACCAATCACTTTGGTTTTGTCTCGTCATTTTTAGTGTGCCATATTGGGCTTTTAACAATACCTAATAAAGGTTAATTTTTATCCAGTCGCTAATATACATTATGTTTTTTAGCAAACTCTATGCGGGCTTTCATGTCTTGCACTTAGGAGAGTCTTCCATCAGGCCACTCTACTATAAAGGCCTGACAAGTGGAGGGCTGCAATGAAAGTTGACTTTGTGGAACTTTCTCCCATTTCCCTACTGCATCTCTGGAGCTCAGCCACAGTGATCTTGGGGTTCTTCTTTACCTCTCTCACCAAGTTTCTTCTCCCACGATTGTTCAGTTTAGCTGGACGGCCAGGTCTAGGAATAATTCTGGTGGTCCCAAATTTCTTCCATTTAAGGATTATGGATGCCACTGTGCTCTTAGTAAACTTGAGTCTGCAGAAATTCTTTTGTAACCTTGGCCAGATCTGCATCTTACCACAATTCTGCCTCTGAGCTCCTTGGCCACTTCCTTTGATCTCATGATTCTCATTTGGTCTGATATGCACTGTGAGCTGTGAGGTCTTATATAGACAGGTGTGTGCCTTTCCAAATCAAGTCCTATCAGTTTAATTAAACACAGCTGGACTCCAATGAAGGAGTAGAACCATCTCAAGGAGGCTCACAAGGAAATGGACAGCATGTGACTTAAATATGAGAGTCTGAGCAAAGGGTCTGAATATTTATGACCATGTGATATTTCATTTTTTCTTTTTTAATAAATTTGCAAAAATTTCTACATTTCTGTTTTTTTCAGTCAAGATGGGGTGCAGAGTGTACATTAATGAGAAAAAATTTATCTTTTTTGAATTTACGAAATGGCTGCAATGAAACAAAGATGTTAGATGGATAGATATTAAATAGATAGATATATATTAGATAGATATGGGATTGATAGATAGATAGATAAATAGATAGATAAATAAATAGATAGATAGGTAGATAGATAGATAGATAGATAGATAGATAGATAGATGGATCGTCACAAACTGGACCTCATCTTCACCCGCCTCTGCTCCCTATCTAACCTCTCTAACTCGCCTCTTCCTCTTTCTGACCACAGTCTACTCACATTCTCTTCCTTCTCCACTCCTTGTCTATAATCCCCACCCCACAAACTTGCACACCCTTGGAGAAATCTTAAACACCTTGATCTACACTCACTCTCTGAATCCCTACTCCCTCTCACAGACATAAGTTCCCTACACAATGCGGATGACACTGCCGCTCTATATAACACCACAATAGCTGTAGCTTTGGAATCTCTTACCCCTCTCACACATACCAAAGCTCACAAAATCATCAGACAGCACTGGCACACCAGCCTGACCGAAGAACTGAGGCGAGCTTCCAGGGCTGCTGAGCGCAGATGGAAAAGATCCCACTCCAACGAGCACTTCATCATATTGAAACAGTCCCTCACTACTTTCAAGACCACACTCGCCACAGCCAAACAAACCTACTTCTCATCTCTCATATCCTCCCTGTCTCACAACCCAAAACAGTTATTCAACACCTTCAATTCTCTCCTCCATCCCCCAGCACCTCCTCCCTCCCCACTCATCTCAGCTGAAGAGTTTGCCTCATTTTTCAAGCAGAAGATTGAGAACATCAGAGATGGTTTTAGTGGACAACCCCCACAGCCCTTCCTCCCAACTACCCAGCCCTCCACCTCCAAAACCAATGTCTCCACCATTACAGAAGATTGACTCTCCACTCTACTCTTAAGATTGCATCTCACCACCTGTGCACTTGACCCGATTCCATCCCACTTCATCCCAAACCTCGCCACAGTCTTCATCCCAACCCTAACCCATCTCTTCAACCTATCACTAACAACTGGTGTTTTCCCCTCAAGTTTTAAACATGCCTCAATCACACCTATCCTCAAAAAGACCTCTCTTGACCCATCCTCTGTATATAGCTTTCGCCCTATATCACTTCTCCCCTATGCCTCAAAACTACTGGACTAACACGTCCATCTTGAACTGTCCTCCCATCTATCTTCCTGCTCCCTCTTCGTCTGCTTACAATCAGGCTTCCGGTCACACCACTCCACTGAAACTTCCTTAACTAAGGTCATCAATAACCTATTAACCGCAAAAAGAGCAAGCAACACTACTCTATCCTCCTTTTCCTGGCCTCTGCCTTTGACACAGTGGACCATTCCCTGTTGCTGCGGACCCACTCATCCCTTGGCATCACAGACTTGGCCCTATCCTGGATCTTGTCATACCTAACTGACCGGACATTCAGCGTCTCCCACTCACACACCACCTCCTCACCTCGCCCCCTGTCGTAGTTCCACAAGGTTCAGTTCTAGGGCCCCTGCTCTTCTCCATCTACACCGTTGGCCTGGGACAGCTCATAGAATCTCACGGTTTTCAGTATCATCTCTATACTGACGACACACAGATCTACATCTCTGGACCAGATATCACCACCCTACTAACCAGAATCCCTCAATGTCTGTCCACTATTTCATCCTTCTTCTCCGCTAGATTTCTAAAACTTAACATGGACAAAACAGAATTCATCATCTTTCCCCCATCTCACGCAACCCCCCCAATGAATCTATCCATTACAGTAAACAGCTGCCCACTCTCCCCAGTCCCACAAGCTCGCTGTCTTGGGGTAATCCTTGACACTGATCTCTCCTTCAAACCACATATCCAAGCCCTTCCCACTTCCTGCCGCCTTCAACTCAAAATATTTCATGGATCCGTACATTCCTAAACCAAGTATCTGCAAAAACCCTAGTCCATGACCTCATCATCTCCCACCTCGACTACTGTAACCTCCTGCTTTGTGGCCTCCCCTCGCACCCCTCCAATCTATTCTAAACGCTGCTGCCAACTAATCCACCTGTCCCCCCGCTACTCCCCGGCCTCTCCCCTCTGTCAATCCCATCACTGGCTCCCCATTACCCAGAGACTCCAGTACAAAAGCCTAACCATGACATACAAAGCCATCCACAACCTGTCTCCTCCATACATCTGTGACCTCATCTCCCGGTACTTTCCTGCATGCAACCTCTGATCCTCACAAGATCTCCTTCTCTACTCCCCTCTTATGTCCTCTTCCCACAATCGCATACAAGATTTCTCTTGCGCATCACCCCTACTCTGGAACTCTCAGTACCCCAACATATCAGACTCTCACCTACCATCGAAACCTTCAAAAAGAGCCTGAAGACCCACCTCTTCCGACAAGCCTACAACCTGCAGTAACCACCTATCGACCAAACCACTGCACGACCAGCTCTACCCTCACCTACTGTATCCTCACCCATCCCTTGTAGATTGTGAGCCACCGCGGAAGGGTCCTCTTTCCTCCTGTACCAGTTGTGACTTTTATTGTTCAAGATTATTGTACTTGTTTTTATTATGTATACCCCTCCTCACATGTAAAGCGCCATGGAATAAATGGTGCTACAGTAATAAATAATAATACTAATATTAGATAGATATATAGATAGATAGATAGATAGATAGATAGATAGATAGATAGATAGATAGATAGATATTATAGCAAAAAGTGAGAGCAGCACAGAAAAAACAAATTCTGGGTGCAAAGCCCCTCAGTCATGTACCAAACCTTATAATGAGAGTCCAAAAAGTCAGAGGCAGCACACCATTGCAAATGAGTTCAAAAAGTGTTCAAGTTTAATAGCCCATCATGGCGACGTTTCAGCTCATGGAGAGCCTTTCTCAAGCCTCAAGATAGATTTGACTGTTTTTCTACAGGGTAAATATAAATTTGATATATAAATATAAAAGTAAAGTCAATGTAAATCATGGTCATAAAAAATCTTCTTTCATGAAATGACCCTCAAGGAAATAATGCCTTATCTTTCCAATAACATTTCATATTTTGTCAGTACCTTGTATATAACGAGTGCTGATTGTCCACAATAGCTGTGTTACTACAATCTCCATCATGTTCCATAGCCGTACTGGATTCTCTTCAAAGAAATCAATGCACTCTCTTATTTTGATCAGTTTTTACATTGAAGCTGAAGCCTGTGAAAATATTATCTGAAAAAAAATGACAGGATGCTGACACAACACGGAGATTAAAAATTCAATAATGACACAATAAAGACAGGAATATGGAGGTGGAGATGTCACAGCAATCTTTATCATGTGTCCATATTTATCCATGTATTTTAAAAAGACTGGAGCTGCATGCACTATAAAAGTGGGAAACATATGTAACCAGGACTGGAACCTCTAGGGGCTCATTCAACGAGCTTGCGTTTGGTCCATAAGCTGTCTGTGTGCAAAAGACTGCACTCGGACAGCACATGGACCAGCTGATGTAGTGGGGCACATGACCAATCTCCCTTTTGGACCATAGGTCAACATGGCAAAAATTGCAGTATGCACAAGTCTGGTCAATTTCATGAATTGAACCATGGGTCCACTGTGGCTTTGGTGATCATGAGAACCGGAACACAATCCAACAATGAAAACATCTGATGGTTCAGAAGGTGAATTTTCAATCTTTCAGGGTTTCCAGGGTGTATAATCGAACAGTGGAAGTGCCAACCCTAGTACACCTACCAACAAGATTACCAGGTAGCATGCTCTTAATGGATTGCAATGACCTTTGCACACCAATACGTGGCATAGCAATTTTCCACCCAGAGTATGCTTGAGCGTGACAGATACTCATTGCCAATAACTTGAATGGGCTGACCAACAATACCTAGCACAGGCACCGACTGCGTGGTATTAATACTGCCAGTCCACTATCATGCCCATTCAGCTTTTATAGTTTCTCTTTCACTTGCCCTACTTTCTAATATCAGGACTGATTATCACTATTTATTTATGTGCTCATTCATACATATAACTCATTGTGGGTGAGCATTGGGTAAAGCTGAAACCTGGGTGTACTAGTTTTCTTTAATTTAAACAAGAGAACATAGTAAAAATCCATTTTATAGGAAATTATTATTACGTATTCATTCAATAAATGGCAGATTTAATGGCATACCACCTCAACTGAAAGTCAGAGTCTTGAACTTCTATCCTCTTTATGCATCATAGACATAAATGCTGCCGTTGGTTTTACTAAGGTTTCAAAAACCATGAAACATCTTAGGAATATTTCATGCAGTTTGAAAACTAAAGTCATATCTTGCCCTTTCTGCACTGTAGTTTCTGATTCTTTACTATAAAAGATGTAAAGTAGCCAGAGAGTCACAGAACAGTAGTGGTAATGGAGTGGTGTGCGGTTCTAATACTGTATATTGGAAGGATCTCTATCAAGCTCTGGAATCAATGGTACTGCAGGTGGTGAAATGACCAAAGCGTGAGGGTCATGCATACATAAAACATAGGGTTGAGTGGATCTAAGACAATGTTCTAACAAAGTGATAGAGGAGAATATGAAACAGAATCCAGATATTGTATACACAAAGATCCATAAGTACTACTCAGGATAACACAATGGAAAAACCGCTTCTGGTCTATGAAGCGGTACATGAAGACATGAAGAGGAGCTGTCGTCTCAAGTCATGCAGGGTATACTGTACTTAACTTCAGTCTGAAACACACTAAGGCTGATTTACTAAATCTTTTGAGCTTATAGTCAGACTAAACTTGGACTAGGCAGTAGTGATGAGCGAGTGTGCTTGTTACTCGAGTTTCTCTGAGCATGCTCGGGTGGTCTCTGAGTATTTCAGCATGCTCGGAGATTTAGTTTCTGTCAATGCAGCTGCATGATTTGCGGCTGCTAGACAGCCTGAATACATGTGGGGATTGCCTGTCTCTTTTTAGACTGGGGGGCTGTATCGAAGGCCCCTTACCCACCTGAGAATAGCAGCCCCCAGCTGTGAGCTTTAGCAAGGCTGGTTGTCAAAAATGGGGGGACCCCATGCCATTTTTTAAAATTATTTCTTTAAATACAGTAATTATAAAAACAGCGTGGGGACCCCTCTATTCTTGATAACCAACCTTGCAGAAGCTGACAGCTGAGCATTGCAGCCCTCAGCTGTGAGTTTTGTCTGGTTGGTTCAAGAAAATAGGGGGACCCCTCATCGGTACTTCATTCATTTAGTTAGTTAGATTACAGACGGCGGCAGTGGAATACCCCCATCATCCCCTCCTGCTGACATCATTCGGACATCATTCTCCTCTGCTCGCGCCGATTGCCGTCAGAGCAGGGGAGAATGATGAGAGTTGGCCTCAGCACCCACCACCAGAGAACAGTGCTTACTGTAGCGCTTTTTCCCCAGCGGCCGTCTGTGTGGTACTGATACGGCACACGGGTGGCACACGATTGCAACACATGTGCCGCACGTAGTACACACACGGACACACGGACCCGGATATCTCCAGTAGTGTTTCTTCCTTTACTGGAAATAAACTGACGTGTGAAACCAGCCTTATATATTTTGGAAATGTATGAATAAACGTCTTTGGTCAATAGGCATGTCTAGCCATTACAATTCGGCCTGTGACGAAGTTACTCATATCCTTACGCTGGCCCGATTTTCCTTTTTCCAACACATAAGCTTCAAGAATGGACTGATCAGTCTGGTCCTCCATGGCAGTTGGACCAGGGCAACCTTCACTTTTATGCCCAGCAATGTCATGTCAACTTTCTGGGTGCCTCTTGCGTTGACTAGGTCCCGCAACTTTATCAAGTCACGTGAGGCCTAGGGGCTAGACCTCAAGAGATTTAAAACTGGGCCTAATGAAGAGCCAGTATCAGTCAGGGCCAGGGGGCATGGTTACAGCCCCCGTTATGTATTCTCAGAGCAGTGACTAAACTAACGCCAGCGCTGCTTCATGACTGAAACTGAATGCTACTGAATGCTACTGGGGAGAATAAAGTTAATTTTCTTCCAGCAGTACTCGGCTAAGTGCAGGTGCAAGGTAGGTTATTAATGCTATTAACCGGCAGATTAAATGCATATGTGCAGGTCAATAGCATTTTTGCTGGTGACAGGTTCTCTTTAATGACTTTACAGGGCTTAATAAGTACAAGAGGTACCAAGAATGCATGTATGACTATGCAGGGCGCAGAAGTGAAGACTGTCCTTGTCCAGCTACCATGGTTGAGCAGACTGGCTGCTGGAACAGGGCAGTGTGAATATTTTTGCTCAACCTCTTATGGTCGCCATTCTTAGAGGGATAATTACTGTAGTTTCAGTCTATCAGTAATATGATATGGGAATATTGAGCCATAGTTGACTATATTTTTAATTAGTTTTGAGTTTTTACACAAATGTGCATTTCACTATTCTACAGATGGCATTTTATTTATGTAGTAAATGTTACTTAATACTTAATTATGTTTTGTATAAAGCTTAAAATAGCAGAAAATAACATATGTGTTATAACAAGTGTCATCAATCCAGCAATGGAATAAACATTCATCTATAGGATCTTCTCTGTAGTTAGAAGCTTTCTTGGATGTAGGGGCAATGAAGTATACTTGGCATGCTTCAGTTTATGCAGAAAATAAAAAAAATCACAGCAAGTGGAATATCCAGCAAAGATAAATCTGGTGCAATTTCATTGTTTTGATTTGATACGCACAAAGCAAACACTTGGAGCCTTGCGTCATCTTAACTGGTCACAGCCCATTTTCTCTCTCCTGTTTGTTCATTCCACCATGACTGATTTTCCTGTCACTGTCCCCTCTCTGTCACCTGAGCCCACCACATTTTAGATATTTTCCATGCCCCTTTGTTTAACCTCCTGCTGAGCGCAGGAGGCAGCGGGGGAAAAAAACATGACAAGTAAGGAAAAAATAAATAAAAAAAGTTAAACAGACTAGAAAAAAAAGAAATGAGAAAACAGAAAGCAAGAAATGAGGGGATAAAACTCAGATGTAGCAGGGCCGAATGCAGCTACTCTTTCTTATTCCTGCCAGGAAAATGGCATGAGTTGGAGTGGGTCAAACAAGGCTAGGATATGTTGAAACAGAGAGTTAATAAATCATTAGGGGGGCAGTCCATCACCTAAAATTTGCTAAATATCTCTCCTAACCACCTTAACCACTTTTGCAAATTGCTTTATTACACATGACTAAGGAATGGCTAAGCTAACCAACTTCCCCCTTCCTAACTTTTCACCTCTTTTTCATCTTCTCCTTCACCTGTCAATAATGATAAATCACTGCTGGTGTGGATAAATTGGCCACATCAGCCTTTATTAAATAACATTAACCAATGCATAAGGAAAGGACGCTCAACCAATAAACTTAGCGCCATCAACTACTCCTCTCTGCCCTCAAGCTCATTGAGATGATTTGAGAGCACTCCTGCTGAGTGGCACCCCACATAAAATTGTACTCCTGAGACCTTGGCTGAGTGGAGACCCTGAGTATTTACTCACAACTCATTAAAGGGAGGATTCACCCTACCAAAACAGGCCCCCTACTCCCCCTTTTCCTTACGACCAATTGGCTTTCCAAAGACCCATTCCTGCTAGCTGCCAAGACATTAGGGTTAATCCCAAGCAACCAACAGTACAATAATCATACTATAACATTCTGTTAACACATTATATCCAATTTAACGGTTCTTAACACATTATATCCATATTAACAGTAGGGTAGGTGGGATGCGGATCCACTAACCGATAGACATTACCACGCCCCAGCTTCCATATATACCCAGAACCCCCCTTCCAATCAGGTAAGATACCCTGCGAAGAGACTCCCTTGGTCCTCACCTCAATTTTCCATGGGACTCTGTCCCCTATCTTCAAAACACTACTTTGGTTGCTTATAATACTTATCCCAAGTAAACCACCATGATAAACAGGGCCTGAAAGGCATCATAGTAATGTGGGCATCCTTTGTAGCCTTTTGGGATTGCAGTATGGGCTTTACTTGCGTAAGGAATGGTTGATCTCAGCCTAACCATACCAACCATCCACTCTAACTTTTTACCTTCTTTTCCCCTACTCCTTCCCCTATCAATGACAAAGCACTGGGGGTTTGTATAATCTGACCACAGCAGCCTTTATTAAATAACATTAACATATTGACCAAAATAAAAGGAAATGGTCTATGGGCACTTAATGAAAACAATTAGCGCTATCAGATGCTGCTCTCTGCCCCCAACTGCATCGTGCTGATTCGGGGGCCTTTCCATTGAATGGCACCTCTATAAAATTGTTCGTATGAGACCTTGTCTCAGTGGGGACCCTGACTATTTGCTCACCACTTATCACTTTTTCATACCACCAATTGACTTTCCAAAGACCAATTGCCGCCATGACAGGCATGCATGGAACTTTATCCAAGCATGTCCCTCCAAACCCTGACTGCTTTTTCAAGGTCTTCCCTTAACCCCAGCATCAAAATATCAATTTCTATAGGTAACAAATGAACATTATTCCATCGCAAATTCTCCCGAGAAGTATTCTCTAACTCCGGATGTCATATTGCAATGGCACCATTTGTAGAAAGGAAGCTAGCTACTTCCCTGTTGACTGTAATAGGCCGGGGTGGGAGGACATGAGCCATAGTCAATTGAATTTGATGTCACGGATCAAGTCCTTAGAAGTCCTAAAACCCAGGTTGTTTCCCTTAGTGTGTATTATTGTCTGTGGTTCTGTCCAAAATTGCATAGAAATAAAATTCAGGCATGAGTCTCACTTCAACAATACACTAGCTTCAATGCATCAGACCATGGCCTCTTCTTTCGGGAAGCCAAGCTGATGGCTGCATGGCCTTACATTTGCCCTTAACGCAGAAATACTGCATAAAAATGGCCTAACACCTGTCATGAATCAGAATGGGGTGGTTCTGGCTCCATCCTGGTCAGGTCAGGGTTAAGTCTGTCTGCCTCTCTTTGGTTCTGGGGTGGCTATTTAATGCTGGGACTTCTTGGGTCTAGTGTCGGTGATGCTTTCGTCCACTCGGTTTGAGGTCGCTGACCCAGGTTACTCTCTGTAATCGTTGTTCCTTTGCGTGTGTGTTTTACTGTGTTTGACCCGGTTTTGTCCCTTGACCATTGTCTCTGTCTTTCTGATCAGTACTGATTCATCCCTCCTGGTATTCTGACCCCTTGGCTTGCCTCTGTTTATTCGTCTGTCTTGTCCCTGGTTATCTCATTTCCGTCTGGCTTCTGACCCTTGGCTTTGCTCTCTGACTACGTTATTGGCTTTGTCTTTTGTATTCTGTGTTCTCGGCCGGCTCATCGAGTGTGGTAGCTCTGCCCCCAGTGATAGCATAACCGGCTAGCTCTGCCCCTTGTGATCACGTGACCGGCTAAGCTCAGGTCCTGTATGATCTGCACTCCTCGGTCTCCACACACCCTGTTAACTGGTGCACATTCCCTGTTAGCGCCCCCAGGCTTAATCACGGTGACACCGTCCCCGTGTCACTACAACACTCATACCAGTAGTGGGCCATCTGAAAAATAAAAACAACAACCAGTTCGAAAACTTGTGCCAACTTACTGATTTATGACATTTTGGTGCGAGCATACAAACGAAATTGCTCTGACTCCCAATGACCAATCTTGCATACCACAGGTCCATTCAGTCCCATCTTGCTGCCTTAGTTCCTGCCCCTGTTCGTGCCCCTATTGTAAATTAATAGAACCCAAAATCTGACCCATCCAGGTCCACAGTCGCTAAACTCCTCTTGAAAATTTGTGTAAACTGAAATTGTTACAATGCCATTTCACTAACATGATTAAGAAGGGATTCAGGGTTACCCCCGTTCAACACCAAGTACTTTGATGTCCAATGTAACATATAATGTATATATATATTATTATATATAGTAATATATTAACCAATGTTAATGATGATCCAATACCAGATTCCAAAGATCTTGTGGCCTGTGTCGATTCCGTGCCGTTTCACTGATTGTACCACCTCCCGAAACTGAGCCCACTAAAACCGATAAATCGCTTGAACTATGAATTTATTAACATGAGATGCCAGCAACCAGACACTCAGTTTAGAAACATTGTAGCACCAAATACAGCATCAAGTTCACCACTGTAGGGGATTGGGCTGACATGTTATGCATTGCCCAACACTCATGTTATCACATAAAAAACAGACAATCTTGTTCCTTCATATGATGTTGTCCTCTTCCTTGCTGCTGTCGCGGCTCCTGCGCAGGTGTACTTTGTCTGCCCTGTTGAGGGCAGCGTAAAGTACTGCAGTGCGCAGGTGTCGGGAAAGGTCAGAAAGGCCCGGCGCCTGCACACTGCAGTACTTTACGCTGCCCTCAACAGGGCAAATCAGTACGACTATGCAGGATCCGCAACAGAAGCAAGGAGGATGATGACATCGTATGAAGATGGGAGACGCCGGACCCGGATCTGCGACGCCCCTCTGATCGGACCGCACCGGACCACCCCCAGGTGAGTTTAACGTAACTTGTTTTACTTATCTTTTAGGTTACATTGGGGGCTTATCTACAGCAATACAGAATGCTGTAGATAAGCCCTGATGGCGGTGGCCAAAGCTTATAGGGCCAAAATTAGGTGACAGATTCCCTTTAATACTAGTGCCTTATTTCTCAGTGTCATAGGATCCTGCTTCTTACAAGTATCTGACTTTCTCAGTGAATGAGGTCTTTATCCTTCCTGTCCCTCACAAAAGAGGTTTTGTAGTCTTTTGTATTACATGTTATTATATTTTATTCTAATAAAGTGTGCTAATTTTGACCTACTCACAGTTGTGCCCACCTTTACTATTTTGGGCATGATTTATGCGATATAATTTGTGATGAGCATGTGTGCTCGTTACTCGAGTTTTCCGAGCATGCTCGGGTGTTCTCCGAGTATCTTGGGCATGCTTTTATATTATGTTTGAGTCCCTGCAGCTGCATCATTTGCAGCTGCTAGCCAGCCTGAATACATGTGGGGGTTGTCTAACAGCCGCAAATCATGCAGCTGCGGCGACTCAAACATAATATGCGAGCACGCCCAAGATACTCGGAGAACACCCAAGCATGCTCAGAAAACTCGAGTAACGAGCACACTCACTCACATCACTAGATATAATAGCAATTTGTTGATCTACTATCCCTTCCTTTGACACAGGATTTTCATGGATCACATCTTTTGATAAAAATGTAATTTATGCCTTACTCTTCCCTATCTACGCATTCCAAATAACAACTAAACTTTTAATAAAATGCACATGAGATCAAACATCCCATGGACAAGCAGATTATGAAATAACTTCCTTCCTACGTACAATCCAGCAAATGTAAACAATTTAGGTGAACCGGTAGTAAGCAAAAAGTGGTTTCAATATCTGTTTTAGCTAACAAGGCACCTCTCTCCAGCAGCCTGATCCTTCCCACTGCTTTATCAAATGTCATGAAATGAAAACCAACTCAGGATTGATCCCATCATTTACCGACGAGCCTTCTGGATATGATAAGTGATGGATCATGCAGAACGTATTAGGTTCCTTCTTGGGAACCAAACCCAGTGGCGAAATCCTCAAATACAATATGGGGCATTCAAGAGAGGCCTGACATCCTCTCCAACTCCACCTCCTTTGCTAAATTCTACTAAATAACCTCAGGATGCAATCTTGCAGACTTTAAATTAGGAACTTCAACAGAAACTTCCTTTACCTTGGAAGGAATTCAAGAACTATATAAAAAACCATCTCTTAAAAATCTTGCAGCTTCTCTTTCTTGATATATATTTGGATACTGCTGCATCCAATCTATTTTTATCAGCATGATCCCTCTTGCTTGTAACCTCCCCATATTTTCCCTTTCCTTTTTTATAAAGCATTTGGATAAACAATGAGTCCCCCCACAGCTGGAACTTAAGTGCTTTGAAATGCATGATGATCCGAATTTACATTCTCTTTCATTAAAGCACCAACACACTCCTTTTCGGGTGCGCACTGAAGATCCTCCTAAATTGGAGGAACCTCTGGCAGTCTCGTGAAAGGATTGCGATGCTGCTTGCGGAGCTGTCATCAGCTGCATCCATAGACTAATCTCTTTACAATCCCACTGCAAATTCGGAAGGACCGCTTTCCTTTGTCTAAACTGTTCATCATAGCGTAGCCATCCAACACTCCCTTATGTATGGTTAACCTCACCTCTGGCATCCATGTGGCAAAACTGTGCCAAGCAGTTCTTGGGCACCTTGTCTCCTATCAAAATAGCCAATTTGGCAAATGCCTGAAGCCAAATAGCAAACATTCAAGGAATCAAATAGCATCTATGCCACTCTTCCTCCTCCTTGGGTTTCACATGGTCCATATTAAATTTCTCCAGTGGTAACAATGAAAAGATTTTGACGTACTGATCCTTCCATATTTTCTAACTCTCTACAAGTGAGGTTTTACGTTTCGCCCCTAAAGGCCCATCAAAAAACACACACAGACTTTGCCTAGGGCTCTATTATCCATGCGAAACGAAATCTAAAGTAGTGCTGGCTGGCACCGAGGGGTTGTTTACCACCAGTGGCACGACCACCTCTATGATGCTAGGCATCTCTATTGCAGCTGTTGATGCAACCAAAACTACCTCCAAAGACCCAACATGGTTAACACCCTCTTGCAACACCACTGCCGGGGAAGACCCTGCCGAAGCAATCTATTCTCTTATCACCTGCAATAATTGTGACACCTCACTCTCATCCGTCCTTGCATCCTCAACATGTCAAGTAGAATCAACATTCCCTATACTTGTTCACATACAATGACCACGTTGCTTACCAGGCTGACTACAAGGCTGATTCAGAACAGCCGTTGCATGTTTCTCCCGTAAATCCACCTCTGACTCCTCATCCAATGATGACAGTTCTTCCTCCTCTGATGTGACCATTGGATCTCCCGCAACCAGTGGTCCCTTGGCTTCTGTTGCATCATCACTATAAGGCCGGGGTCAGTCCTAATGTATAAAAATATGGTCCGTTTTTTATGGCCAAGATAAGCAGAAAAGTTCCTGAACAGTGATCCGTATTCAATGCGAGGATGCAACTTTTTCTCCAAAAAATATCCGTGTGTCATCCCTATGGCATCCGTATGGCATCCATACTGCGAGATTTTCTCGCCGGCTTGCAAAATGAAGTAAAATGGATCCATGGGCTCAAATGTTCGTGAAAACATATATACAGTCTATATATATGTATGTCAGTGATATATATATATATATATACACTCACCGGCCACTTTATTAGGTACACCATGCTAGTAATGGGTTGGACCCCCTTTTGCCTTCAGAACTGCCTCAATTCTTCGTGGCATAGATTCAACAAGGTGCTGGAAGCATTCCTCAGAGATTTTGGTCCATATTGACATGATGGCATCACACAGTTGCCGCAGATTTGTCGGCTGCACATCCCAAAGATGCTCCATACAAGGCAGGATGGATCCATGCTTTCATGTTGTTTACGCCAAATTCTGACCCTACCATCCGAATGTCGCAGCAGAAATCGAGACTCATCAGACCAAGCAACGTTTTTCCAATCTTCTACTGTCCAATTTCGAAGAGCTTGTACAAATTGTAGCCTCAGTTTCCTGTTCTTAGCTGAAAGGAGTGGTACCCGGTGTGGTCTTCTGCTGCTGTAGCCCATCTGCCTCAAAGTTCGACGAACTGTGCGTTCAGAGATGCTCTTAGGCCTACCTTGGTTGTAACGGGTGGCGATTTGAGTCACTGTTGCCTTTCTATCAGCTCGAACCAGTCTGCCCATTCTCCTCTGACCTCTGGCATCAACAAGGCATTTCCGCCCACAGAACTGCCGCTCACTGGATTTTTTTTCTTTTTCGGACCATTCTCTGTAAACCCTAGAGATGGTTGTGCGTGAAAATCCCAGTAGATCAGCAGTTTCTGAAATACTCAGACCAGCCCTTCTGGCACCAACAACCATGCCACGTTCAAAGGCACTCAAATCACCTTTCTTCCCCATACTGATGCTCGGTTTGAACTGCAGGAGATTGTCTTGACCATGTCTACATGCCTAAATGCACTGAGTTGCCGCCATGTGATTGGCTGATTAGAAATTAAGTGTTAACAAGAAGTTGGACAGGTGTACCTAATAAAGTGGCCGGTGAGTATATATATATATATATATATATATATATATATATATATATATATATATATATATATATATATATATATAAATATATATATATTTATATTTAATACAGAGCTAGATAGTATAAAAGCCAAGAATTCAATTGCTGGCTTTTCCTAACTCCTTACCAAACCTGACAGGATATGAGACATGGTTTACATACAGTAAACCATTTCATAACCGTTATATTTCACATATTCCTCACTAATAATGTTAGTAGTTTGTGTGTGCAAATTTGGGAGCTCTAGGTGTTAAAATAAAGGGTTAAATCACGGAAAAAACTGGCGTGGGCTCCCGTGCAATTTTCTACGCTAGAGTGGGAAAGCTAGTGACTGAGGGCAGCATAAAAGCCAGCAAAAAGTTATAAGGAGGGTAAAACAGTAATCCTTTTCAGGTGTCGGCTTCTTCTTCAGGAATCTGCGGGTACTGCTTCCAGCTGCTTCCTGAACTCAATTTCTGAGCAGTAAGTGCCCCACTTCTGGTAGTGTGTAAATGAACAACATTCACCTATGTCACTTGCACTATTGCGTGCATCGGAGGTGGAGAACCCCTAGGACAGTATGATCTCTTGGGTGAGGTTGCTTCGAGCTGCATTGAGGAACTTCTCCCAGGGCCGTTCATTTCACAAGAAGAGTTCATCCTCGGATCACAAACATAGTATACCATTGATGTTTCCTCTCCATTTTAAGGAATGTGACCATGTTTCCAGTAATCAGCTCTTCTTGCAGTTTTCAAAGCAAGTGTTTCATCTCTAATGACCTCTGGTTGAACGAGATGTGATGATGGGTCTCAAACTCTTCTATTAACCCTTGTCTCTGCTGCCGATTGTACATAGTGACCTCCTGCTGGGATGTCAACTGTCGGAACCTTGCAGGTAGCAGGCCCACTAGCAGTCCACTCACTAGTTGCTAGATCCTGGTTCTCTGGTCTGCAGTCCGCAAGAACCTCAGCAGTGAAGGCTGCAGCCTGGGTTTGGCTCTTGGTGGTTACATGAAAGGGGCCAGGTTCAGACCAAAGGTTTCTGCCACTTCCACTGTCACACCATCTTGATCTGGCTCTGATATTCCTAAAGTCTCTCCCTTTGTAGTCTTGCAGAACACTAGCATCTTTGTTGTTCACTAAGCTCTTTGGACAATATAGATTACTAATTCAATCCTTAAAAACTTTCAATGCTGTTTTGGAGTGTTATATACCATCGAAATGTAAAACAAAAACATAATACTCTCTGAACAACCAATCGAATGCAGAAAAAAATGTCAGCAATTTTTTTGAGTGTTATATACCATCTATATGTAAAACATAGCATGTTGTACACTATGGATGTCTAATACATTCCAGATAAAAATTTCAACGCTTTTTTTGAGTGTTATGTACTACTAAAATGTAAAGCAAGGCACATAATACTCTATGGGTAACAAATTCAATCCAGAAACATTTTTGAACTTTTTTGGAGTGTTATATACACTGAAATGTAAAACAAAGCATGCAATGATCCATGGATGACAAATTCAATCCGGAAAAATTCATCTCGTTTTTTGAGTGTTATATACCACTGCAATGTAAAACAGAGCATGTAATGCTCTCTGGATGACAAATTAATTGAAGAAAATTTTTCCAGCACTTTTTTTGGAATGTTGTTTACCACCTAAATTTAACAAACATCATGTAATATTTGATGGATGAATAATTAAATCCAGAAAAACTTTTCATTGCTTTTTTGAAGTGTTATAAACCACCAAAATTTAACAGAAATTATTTTATACTCTATGGATGGCTAATTGAATCCTGAAAAATATGTGAATTTTTTAAGTATTATATACCACCGACATTTAACAGAAAGCACGTAACACTCTATGGATGACTAATTGAATCCAAAAAACATTTTTGAATGCTTTTTTGGAGTATTATATACCTCTGAAATGTGAAACAAAGCACATGATAGAATGACTAATTGAATCCAGAAAATAGCAAACCACAATCTTAGCCCTTAGAAGGTCATTTAGTACAATGGTTCAGCATCAGCATCAATACTGGAGGACTATGATTAGTAAAAGTATGTACACACAGGCCTGGATAACTGCTCCATCCCTCCAATCAGAACTGTCCCTGAGTTGTGCAATTGCATCAGTGAGCTGAGTGCGGTGGGGCCAGTACTTTTATGACTTCTGATGAGGTAATGAGGCCAGCCAATCACAGTAATGCCACTACAAAGATGTCTGTCAGGCAATACCTGCATGATTATTGGCTGTGTAACAGGTGCAAAACATGCAGGGTGGGGATTTGAACTTCAAATCTGATCACTGGCTAATGCTCACCAAGTGTCGAGCACATCCGAGCACCAAATACTGTTCTGTCTCCCTGCACTATGGGCTTCTAGTTGTTATGGCACCAGGTATAAGGTGATTGTTTGACTTTCTGGGTATTGGACCCTACTGATCTGATATTAATTTCTTCTACTAAGGATCTCTTATCAATATTTACAGTTGTGCTCAAAAGTTTACATACCCAGGGAGAATTTTTGCTTTCTTGGCCTTTTTTCATAGAATATGAATAACACCAAAACTTTTTCTCCACTCATGGTTAGTGGTTGGGTGAAGCCATTCATTGTCAAACTACAGTGTTTTCTCTTTTTAAATCATAATGACAACCCAGAACATCCAAATGACCCTGATCAAAAGTTCACAAACCATGGTGATTTTGTCCTGATAACATGCACAGAAGTTGACACAAATGGGTTTGAATGGCTACTAAAGGTAAGATCCTCATCTGTGACCTGTTTGCTCTTAATCAGTGTGTGTGCATAAAAGCTGAGTGAGTTTCGGGGATCCGGACAGACTCTTGCATCTTTCATCCAGCCACTGATGTTTCTGGATTGTGAGTCATGGGGAAAGCATAAGAATTGTTAACGGATCTACGTCAAAAGGTAGTTGAACTGTATAAAATAGGAAAGGGATACAAAAAGATATTCAAGGAATTGATTATGCCAGTCAGCAGTGTTCAAACTATGATTAACAAATGGAAAATCAGGGGCTCTGTAAAAACAAAACCACGGTCAGGTAGACCAATAAAAATGTCATCCACAACTGCCGGGAAAATTGTGCGAGATGCAAAGAAAAACCCACAAATAACATCAGCTCAAATACAGGACACCGTTACAAAACTAACAGTGTGGCTGTTTCAAGATGCACAATAAGGAGGCACTTGAAGAAAAATGGGCTGCATGGTCGAGTCACCAGAAGAAAGCTATTACTGCACAAATGCCACATAGTATCTCACCTACAATACGCAAAACAGCACAGAGACAAGCCACAGAACTTCTGGAACAAGGTAATTTGGAGTGATGAGACCAAAATCGAACGTTACATTTGGAGAGAGGTGAAGAAGGCCTATGATGAAAGGAACACCATTCCTGCTGTAAAGCACGGAGGTGGATCGCTGATGTTTTGGGGATGTGTGAGCTACAAAAGCATAGGAAGCTTGGTCAATGTTGAAGGAAAGATCAATGCAGCACGTTATCAGCAAATACAAAAAATGTGCATTACACACCGTCCTTGCATTCAGTTTCCGCTGTTGATGCCGTTATTCGATTTTGGCTGCAGCGCTGATGTGATGTCGATGGAATGGTGTTCTATCTACATGGAGAAAGCCATTGCTTTCGCTGATTGTCTGTTCAGCGCTGTAGACAATAACAGACAGTGGTGGCAGTAGCGAAAACTCAGCACTGGACCCAAGGACAATGAGTCCATTTGGTTTTTGATAATAATTTGAGCATGGGGACTGGGATATTCTGAAAGGGGACAACCCTTGAGCCCAATTTAATGATCCAAGCAAAAAAAAAAAAGTGATTTTTTCCCTTTGCTTCCAATTTATGATGCCTAGCTGGAAAACAAAAGATGCAGTAATCACTGCACATTGCAAAATCAAACAAAAGAAATATCATAATAATAAAAAAATTCAAATAATCCAATCAAGTCCATGTGACATTTGTTGAAAAATGTAAAGCAGAACCGCATTTCTCGGGAGTAATGTGTTTTAATTATCTAAAGTAATAATGAAGCTGATTTAGCACAGTATATTAAACCCATCTGGCATGTAGTCTGCTAGAATTCATCCGTGACTTGATGTTCAAAGTTATATTTTATCGCTTGTAATTTTCTTTTCAAAGTTCTTGAAGAAGTTTGACCTCAAACCTGATGCAAATAAGAAATATGATAACGATATCTTTTGTTTTGCAGTATCCCTGAAAATTAACACTATGGTGACAATAAAAATCTAGTGAGCTTAATTTTTCAAAAATATTTAAAAATATGTAAAGTTCTCTAAATCATGGTTCATATATGGAAATTGGCCAAAGTAACGGGGTTACTTCCACCACCTACTATCCTATCATCCACACGGAAACAGCGCCTATCGCCCCAATAGATGGGAGTACAAAACAGTGTTGGTTAAATAATTTAATTAATATCATAAGAATTTTGATGCTACTGTTTAAGGTACAGGTTTTCAATTAAGTAATATATGTGATAGAACGTCTCCCGTTAACTTCTCCCCCCTGTTTCAGCTGAAAATTTTTGTATTTGAAGCAAACCTACCTAGTAAAAATGAGCAAATCAATTTCACACAAATTTTGTCTTGAATGTTACAAAAAAATTGTTACATACATAGTTATTAAGGTTGAAGGAAGACTGTAAGTCCATCTAGTTCAACCCATAGCCTAACCTAACATGCCCTAACATGTTGATCCAGGGGAAGGCAAAAAAACCCCATGTGGCAAAGAGTAACTCCACCATGGGGAAAAAAATTCCTTCCCGACTCCACATACGGCAATCAGACTAGTTCCCTGGATCAACGCCTTATCAAGGAATCTAGTGTATATACCCTGTAACATTACTCATGAATCACTCATTACAACATCATACGGCAGAGAGTTCCATAGTCTCACTGCTCTTACAGTAAAGAATCCGCGTCTGTTATTATGCTTAAACCTTCTTTCCTCCAGACGTAGAGGATGCCCCCTTGTCCCTGTCTCAGGTCTATGATTAAAAAGATCATCAGAAAGGTCTTTGTACTGTCCCCTCATATATTTATACATTAAAATAAGATCACCCCTTAGCCTTAGTTTTTCCAAACTAAATAGCCCCAAGTGTAATAACCTATCTTGGTATTGCAGACCCCCCAGTCCTCTAATAACCCTGGTCGCTCTTCTCTGCACCCGCTCCAGTTCAGCTATGTCTTTCTTATACACCGGAGACCAGAACTGTGCACAGTATTCTAAGTGTGGTCGAACTAGTGACTTGTATAGAGGTAAAATTATGTTCTCCTCATGAGCATCTATGCCTCTTTTAATACATCCCATTATTTTATTTGCCTTTGTAGCAGCTGCCTGACACTGGCCACTGAATATGAGTTTGTCATCCACCCATACACCCAGGTCTTTTTCATTGACGGTTTTGCCCAGAGTTTTAGAATTAAGCACATAGTTATAAATCTTATTACTTCTACCCAAGTGCATGACCTTACATTTATCCCCATTAAAGCTCATTTGCTATTTATCAGCCCAAGCTTCTAGTTTACATAAATCATCCTGTAATATAAAATTGTCCTCCCCTGTATTGATTACCCTGCAGAGTTTAGTGTCGTCTGCAAATATTGAAATTCTACTCTGAATGCCCCCTACAAGGTCATTAATAAATATGTTGAAAAGAAGAGGGCCCAATACTGACCCCTGTGGTACCCCACTGCTAACCGTGACCCAGTCCGAGTGTGCTCCATTAATAACCACCCTTTGTTTCCTATCCCTGAGCCAGCTCTCAACCCACTTACACATATTTTCCCCTATCCCCATTACCCTCATTTTATGTAACAACCTTTTGTGTGGCACCGTATCAAAAGCTTTTGAAAAGTCCATATACACTACATCTACTGGGTTCCCTTGGTCCAGTCCGGAACTTACCTCTTCATAGAAGCTGATCAAATTAGTCTGACATGAACGGTCCCTAGTAAACCCGTGCTGATACTGGGTCATGAGGTTATTCCTCTTCAGATACTCCAGCATAGCATCCCTTAGAATGCCCTCCAGGATTTTACCCACAGTAGAGGTTAAGCTTACTGGCCTATAATTACCGAGTTCAGTTTTTGCCCCTTTTTTGAATATTGGCACCACATTTGCTATACGCCAGTCCTGTGGTACAGACCCTGTTATTATGGAGTCTTTAAAGATTAAAAATAATGGTCTATCAATGACTGTACTTAGTTCCTGCAGTACTCGGGGGTGTATCCCATCCGGGCCCGGAGATTTGTCAATTTTAGTTATTTATAGACGCCGCTGTACTTCCTGCTGGGTTAAGCAGGTGACATTTAATGGGGAATTTTTATCACTAGTCATTTTGTCTGCCATGGGATTTTCTTTTGTAAATACTGATGAAAAAAAGTCATTTAGCATATTGGCTTTTTCCTCATCCTCATCCACCATTTCACCCAAACTATTTTTAAGGGGGCCAACACTGTCATTTTTTAGTTTCTTACTATTTATATAGTTAAAGAATATTTTGGGATTATTTTTACTCTCTCTGGCAATGAGTCTCTCTGTCTCAATCTTTGCTGCCTTGATTTGCTTTTTACAGAATTTATTTAATTTTCTGTATTTATTTAATGCCTCCTCACTACCTACTTCCTTTAATTCTCTAAATGCTTTCTTTTTGTCCCTTATTGCGCCCCTTACAGCTCTATTTAGCCATATTGGTTTCCTCCTATTTCTAGTATGTTTATTCCCATACGGTATATACTGTGCACAGGTCCTATCCAGGATGCTAATAAATGTCTCCCATTTTCTTTGTGTATTTTTGTGTCTCAGGATATCGTCCCAGTTAATTGCACCAAGATCCTCTCTCATCCGTTGGAAATTTGCCCTCCTGAAGTTTAGTGTCCTTGTCACCCCCCTACTACCCTGTCATGATTCTCAATGGCGAGAGAACATAGCCCAGCATATATGAGAACTAGCTCTTGGAAGATGGAAACTATACTGACCATGAACTAAACCTGCCGCACAACTAGAAGTGGCCGGGTAGCATGCCTACGTTTTTTTTTATCCCTAGATGCCCAGCGCCAGCCGGAGAACTACCTAATCCTAGCAGAGGAAAAGACAGTCCTGGCTCACCTCTAGAGAAATTTTCCCAAAAGGCAGACAGAGGCCCCCACATATATTGGCGGTGATTTTAGATGAAATGACAAACGTAGTATGAAAATAGGTTTAGCAAAATCGAGGTCCGCTTACTAGATAGCCGGAAGACAGAAAGGGCACTTTCATGGTCAGCAGAAAACCCTATCAAAACACCATCCAGAAATTACTTTAAAACTCTAGCATTAACTCATAACACCAGAGTGGCAATTTCTGCTCACAAGAGCTTTCCAGACACAGTAACGAAACAGCAGCTGTGAACAGGAACAAAATGCAAAAACACACAAGGACAAAAGTCCAACTTAGCTGGGAGTTGTCTAGTAGCAGGAACATGCACAGAAAGGCTTCTGATTACATTGTTGACTGGCATGAAACTGACAGAGGAGCAAGGTTATATAGCGACTCCCACATCCTGATAGGAGCAGGTGAACAGAGGGGATGATGCACACAAGTTCAATTCCACAAGTGGCCACCGGGGGAGCCCAGAATCCAATTTCACAACAGTACCCCCCCCTCAAGGAGGGGGCACCGAACCCTCACCAGAACCACCAGGGCGATCAGGATGAGCCCTATGAAAGGCACGGACAAGATCGGAGGCATGAACATCAGAGGCAGTGACCCAAGAATTATCCTCCTGACCGTATCCCTTCCATTTGACCAGATACTGGAGTTTCCGTCTGGAAACACGAGAGTCTAAGATCTTTTCCACAACGTACTCCAACTCACCCTCAACCAACACCGGAGCAGGAGGCTCAATGGAAGGCACAACCGGTACCTCATACCTGCGCAACAATGACCGATGAAAAACATTATGAATCGAAAAGGATGCAGGGAGGTCCAAACGGAAGGACACAGGGTTAAGAATCTCCAATATCTTGTACGGGCCGATGAACCGAGGCTTAAACTTAGGAGAAGAAACCCTCATAGGGACAAAACGAGAAGACAACCACACCAAGTCCCCAACACAAAGCCGAGGACCAACACGACGACGGCGGTTGGCAAAAAGCTGAGTCTTCTCCTGGGACAACTTCAAATTGTCCACCACCTGCCCCCAAATCTGATGCAACCTCTCCACCACAGCATCCACTCCAGGACAATCCGAAGATTCCACTTGACCGGAGGAAAATCGAGGATGAAACCCCGAATTACAGAAAAACGGGGACACCAAGGTGGCAGAGCTGGCCCGATTATTGAGGGCGAACTCCGCCAAAGGCAAAAAAGCAACCCAATCATCCTGATCCGCAGACACAAAACACCTCAAATATGTCTCCAAGGTCTGATTAGTCCGCTCGGTCTGGCCATTAGTCTGAGGATGGAAAGCAGACAAAAAAGACAAATCTATGCCCATCCTAGCACAGAATGCCCGCCAAAATCTAGACACGAATTGGGTCCCTCTGTCAGAAACGATATTCTCCGGAATACCATGCAAACGAACAACATTTTGAAAAAACAGAGGAACCAACTCGGAAGAAGAAGGCAACTTAGGCAAGGGAACCAGATGGACCATCTTAGAGAAACGGTCACACACCACCCAGATGACAGACATCTTCTGAGAAACAGGCAGATCCGAAATAAAATCCATCCAGATGTGCGTCCAAGGCCTCTTCGGGATAGGCAAGGGTAACAACAATCCACTAGCCCGAGAACAACAAGGCTTGGCCCGAGCACAAACGTCACAAGACTGCACAAAGCCTCGCACATCTCGTGACAGGGAAGGCCACCAGAAGGACCTTGCCACCAAATCCCTGGTACCAAAGATTCCAGGATGACCTGCCAACGCAGAAGAATGAACCTCAGAGATGACTCTACTGGTCCAATCATCAGGAACAAACAGTCTACCAGGTGGGCAATGATCAGGTCTATCCGCCTGAAACTCCTGCAAGGCCCGCCGCAGGTCTGGAGAAACGGCAGACAATATCACTCCATCTTTAAGGATACCTGTGGGCTCAGAATTACCAGGGGAGTCAGGCTCAAAACTCCTAGAAAGGGCATCCGCCTTAACATTCTTAGAACCCGGTAGGTACGACACCACAAAATTAAACCGAGAGAAAAACAACGACCAGCGCGCCTGTCTAGGATTCAGGCGCCTGGCAGACTCAAGGTAAATTAAATTTTTGTGGTCAGTCAATACCACCACCTGATGTCTGGCCCCCTCAAGCCAGTGACGCCACTCCTCAAAAGCCCACTTCATGGCCAAAAGCTCCCGATTCCCAATATCATAATTCCGCTCGGCGGGCGAAAATTTACGGGAAAAAAAAGCACAAGGTCTCATCACGGAGCAGTCGGAACTTCTCTGCGACAACACCGCCCCAGCTCCGATTTCAGAAGCGTCGACCTCAACCTGAAAAGGAAGAGCAACATCAGGCTGACGCAACACTGGGGCGGAAGAAAAGCGGCGCTTGAGCTCCCGAAAGGCCTCCATAGCATCAGGGGACCAATCAGCAACATCAGCACCCTTCTTAGTCAAATCAGTCAATGGTTTTACAACATCAGAAAAACCAGCAATAAATCGACGATAAAAGTTAGCAAAGCCCAAAAATTTCTGAAGACTCTTAAGAGAAGAGGGTTGCGTCCAATCACCAATAGCCTGAACCTTGACAGGATCCATCTCGATGGAAGAGGGGGAAAAAATGTATCCCAAGAAGGAAATCTTTTGAACCCCAAAAACACACTTAGAACCCTTCACACACAAGGAATTAGACCGCAAAACCTGAAAAACCCTCCTGACCTGCTGGACATGAGAGTCCCAGTCATCCGAAAAAATCAGAATATCATCCAGATACACAATCATAAATTTATCCAAATAATCGCGGAAAATGTCATGCATAAAGGACTGGAAGACTGAAGGGGCATTTGAAAGACCAAAAGGCATCACCAAATACTCAAAATGGCCCTCGGGCGTATTAAATGCGGTTTTCCACTCATCCCCCTGCTTGATTCGCACCAAATTATACGCCCCACGGAGATCAATCTTAGAGAACCACTTGGCCCCCTTTATACGAGCAAACAAATCAGTAAGCAGTGGTAACGGATATTGATATTTAACCGTGATTTTATTCAAAAGTCGATAATCAATACACGGCCTCAAAGAGCCGTCTTTCTTAGACACAAAGAAAAAACCGGCTCCTAAGGGAGATGACGAAGGACGAATATGTCCCTTTTCCAAGGACTCCTTTATATATTCTCGCATAGCAGCGTGTTCAGGCACAGACAGATTAAATAAACGACCCTTAGGGTATTTACTACCCGGGATCAAGTCTATGGCACAATCGCACTCCCGGTGCGGAGGTAGTGAACCAACCTTGGGTTCTTCAAAAACGTCACGAAAGTCAGACAAGAATTCAGGAATCTCAGAGGGAATAGATGATGAAATGGAAACCAAAGGTACGTCCCCATGAGTTCCTTTACATCCCCAGCTTAACACAGACATAGCTCTCCAGTCGAGGACTGGGTTATGAGATTGCAGCCATGGCAATCCCAGCACCAAAACATCATGTAGATTATACAGCACCAGAAAGCGAATAACCTCCTGGTGATCCGGATTAACACGCATAGTCACTTGTGTCCAGTATTGTGGTTTATTACTAGCCAATGGGGTGGAGTCAATCCCTTTCAGAGGTATCGGAGCCTCCAATGGCTCCAAATCATACCCACAGCGTTTGGCAAAGGACCAATCCATAAGACTCAAAGCAGTGCCAGAGTCGACATAGGCGTCCGCGGTAATAGATGACAAAGAACAAATCAGGGTCACAGATAGAATAAACTTAGACTGTAAAGTGCTAATTGAAACAGACTTGTCAGGCTTCTTAGTACGCTTAAAGCATGCTGATATAACATGAGTTGAATCACCACAATAGAAGCACAACCCATTTTTACGTCTAAAATTCTGCCTCTCGCTTCTGGACAGAATTCTATCACATTGCATATTTTCTGGCGTTTTCTCAGTAGACACCGCCAAATGGTGCACAGGTTTGCGCTCCCGCAGACGCCTATCGATCTGAATAGCCATCGTCATGGACTCATTCAGACTCGCAGGCACAGGGAACCCCACCATAACATCCTTAATGGCATCAGAGAGACCTTCTCTGAAAATCGCCGCCAGGGCGCACTCATTCCACTGAGTAAGCACAGACCATTTGCGGAATTTTTGGCAGTATATTTCAGCTTCATCTTGCCCCTGAGACAAGGACATCAAGGCCTTTTCCGCCTGAAGCTCTAAATGAGGTTCCTCATAAAGCAACCCCAAGGCCAGAAAAAACGCATCCACATTGAGCAACGCAGGATCCCCTGGTGCCAATGCAAAAGCCCAGTCTTGAGGGTCGCCCCGGAGCAAGGAAATTACAATCCTGACCTGCTGTGCAGGGTCTCCGGCAGAGCGAGACTTCAGGGACAAAAACAATTTGCAATTATTTTTAAAATTTTGAAATTGAGATCTATTCCCCGAGAAGAATTCAGGCAAAGGAATTCTAGGCTCAGACATAGGTGCATGAACAACAAAATCTTGCAAATTTTGTACCTTTGTGGCGAGATTATTCAAACCTGTAGCTACACTCTGAAGATCCATTTGAAACAGGTGAACACAGAGCCATTCAAGGATTAGAAGGAGAGAAAGAGAGGAAGGCTGCAGTATAGGCAGACTAGCAAGTGATTCAATTAAGAGCACACTCAGAACTAGAGGAAAAAAAAAAAAAAAACAAAAAAAAAAAATTGTAGCAGACTTCTTTTTTCTCTCCTTTCTCAGCCAGTAATTTAACCCTTTTTTGGGCCGGTCAAACTGTCATGATTCTCAATGGCGAGAGAACATAGCCCAGCATATATGAGAACTAGCTCTTGGAAGATGGAAACTATACTGACCATGAACTAAACCTGCCGCACAACTAGAAGTGGCCGGGTAGCATGCCTACGTTTTTTTTTATCCCTAGATGCCCAGCGCCAGCCGGAGAACTACCTAATCCTAGCAGAGGAAAAGACAGTCCTGGCTCACCTCTAGAGAAATTTTCCCAAAAGGCAGACAGAGGCCCCCACATATATTGGCGGTGATTTTAGATGAAATGACAAACGTAGTATGAAAATAGGTTTAGCAAAATCGAGGTCCGCTTACTAGATAGCCGGAAGACAGAAAGGGCACTTTCATGGTCAGCAGAAAACCCTATCAAAACACCATCCAGAAATTACTTTAAGACTCTAGCATTAACTCATAACACCAGAGTGGCAATTTCTGCTCACAAGAGCTTTCCAGACACAGTAACGAAACAGCAGCTGTGAACAGGAACAAAATGCAAAAACACACAAGGACAAAAGTCCAACTTAGCTGGGAGTTGTCTAGTAGCAGGAACATGCACAGAAAGGCTTCTGATTACATTGTTGACCGGCATGAAACTGACAGAGGAGCAAGGTTATATAGCGACTCCCACATCCTGATAGGAGCAGGTGAACAGAGGGGATGATGCACACAAGTTCAATTCCACAAGTGGCCACCGGGGGAGCCCAGAATCCAATTTCACAACACTACCCATCTTATTAAAGGATACACGAAAACTTATTATTTTGTGATCACTATTCCCCAAGTGACCCCCAACCCTTATATTTGAAATGCGGTCTGGCCTGTTAGTTAATATTAGGTCTAGCAGTGCCCCCCTCCTTGTTGGGTCCTGAACCAGTTGTGAAAGGTAATTGTCTCTCATAGTTGTCAAAAACCGATTACCTTTGCTGGAACTGCAGGTTTCTGTTCCCCAATCTATTTCAGGGTAGTTGAAGTCCCCCATAATAATGACTTCTCCTTGAGTCGCAGCTTCATCTATTTGCTTTATGAGGATATTCTCCATTGCTTCCATTAGTTTTGGAGATTTATAACAAACCCCTATCAGTAATTTATTATTTTTTCCCCCTCCCCTTATCTCCACCCACAGGGACTCTACATTTTCATTAAATTCACCTATATTATCACGCAGGATGGGTTTTAAGGAAGATTTTACATATAGACACACCCCTCCCCCTCGCTTATCTGTACGGTCACTTCTGAACAGGCTATAGCCCTGTAAGTTAACAGCCCAGTCATGGCTCTCATCCAGCCATGTTTCAGATATCTCCACCATGTCATAATTATGCTCCAACAACATTAGTTCTAATTCGTCCATTTTGTTGGCGAGGCTTCTGGCATTAGTATACATGCACTTTATGTTACTCTCTGTACCTCTATTCTTTCTTAAATTACTAACTGTTCTAACCCCACCCCCCATGCCACCGCCACCCCCAACTTCCTTATTTGTGCCCAGGTCTCTATCTGCACTATCTTCCCCTCCTATAAAATGAATACCCTCCCCCCCAATCCCTAGTTTAAACACTCCTCCAACCTTCTAACCATTTTCTCCCCCAGCACAGCTGCACCTTCCCCATTGAGGTGCAGCCCGTCCCTAGCGTAGAGCCTGTAGCCAACTGAGAATTCGGCCCAGTTCTGCAGGAACCCAAACCCCTCCTTCCTACACCAATTCTTGAGCCACTTATTAACCTCCCTAATCTCCCGTTGCCTCTCTGGCGTGGCACGTGGTACAGGCAGTATTTCGGAAAATACCACGTTGGAGGTCCTTGCTTTCAGCTTGCAGCCTAATTCCCTGAAATCATCTTTAAGGACCTTCCGCCTACCTCTAACTTTGTCATTTGTGCCAATGTGCACCATGACCGCTGGGTCCTCACCAGCCCCTCCCAGTAATCTGTCCACCCAATCAGCGATGTGTCGGACTCGAGCGCCAGGTATGCAGCACACCGTCCGACGATCCCTGTCTTTGTGACAGATTGCCCTATCTGTTCCCCTAATAATTGAGTCCCCCACTACCAGCACCTGTCTGGCCTGCCCTGCTCTCCTTTTTCCCTCCTTACTGGAGCAGTCACTCCTCCGGCTTTCAGAGGACCTGTACTGGCACCCCCCTCATCTGCCAACTTAGCAAACTTATTGGGGTGTGCCAGATCAGGACTAGTCTCCCTGGCACTCTTCCCTCTACCCCGCCTTCTATCTGTCACCCAGCTAACTGCCACACTGTCCTGCAGCTCCATCCTACCATCCCCCTCCTCATCTATCCCATTGAGCGTCTGCTCTGTGAGCAGAAGACTCCTCTCCATATTGTCTATGGATCTCAGTGTTGCCAGCTGCACATTTAGATCCAGTATCTGGGTTTCCAAATGCACAATGTGCTCACATCTCGCACAGCAGTATGCACCCTCGACCGGCTGGTCAAGGACTGCATACATGTGGCAAGATGTACACTGGATGGCATTAACAATTGTGGAGCACATTTCCTAATGGGGATTGCACCACACAGAAACGTTAATTAAAAATAAATACAAAGTATTAATTAAACCAAAAAAAAAAAAAAAAAAAAACAGAAGCAATTCCTCCCTTGGAAACTCCCTGATTCCAAAGTCACTGAATCACAAGTCACACACTTACCGCCGTTCACACTTACGCTCAGGTCACACTCAGCTCGCTCACACTCGCTGTGCTGAAGATTTATAGATTTTTTTTTTCTCTCTATCTCCCCTCAACAGCAATCCACCTTGCTGTTCAGATGCACTTCCAAAAAAAAAGTTACAAAAAAATTGTTAATTCTCCTGAATTTTATAAAGGCTCAGAAAAAGGGGAAAATAAAAAACCACCCACCTTGGCTCTCACCTGTCCAGCTTCTGCAGCCTCCCATTCGGTCCACCCTCAAGTTACATCTGGCACTGCTTAAACCACATACTTTTCAGCTCTTTTGACATTTTTCCTCAAAAAAAGCCTCTGCTGTTATAACACACGTTGTCATGTCATGATATCATGAAGTGCATGGTCCAAGTTACTCACTAGTCCACTGGTGACATACTTTATGAAGCCAGAAGGCAGAAGAACCAGTATTCAGTGAAGATTTGAAAGAGCCAAAAAGGATGGGAGCTGCGAGGAGGACAGAATAGGGAGCTCTGGAGGTGGTGGGATAGGTGAGTGGTGAAGTATTCTTTTTCACATTAGGGTAATTATGCTTAGTGATCTGTCTAGAACATTTGATTTTCATCAAATTCATGTGAATGGAATTTCTTGTCCAAATTCCAGCAAACTTAGAAATCACATTTTTGGCTTATTGGCTCACTACTATGAACAAGCAATAAACTCATAACCAGAAATTCCATTTTTTCTTTTCAAAATATACTTTTTTTTTAGTACAAAGCCAAACCTGGACTCAGGTTGGTCATTTTTATATCTATTGATATAAAGAGAGGGATCGCAAGCAGATCCACCTTTGTGATGTCAATACTATGATTTAGTGATATTGTGGCTCTTCTAAACCAATATACCATATACAGGTGCTTCTCACAAAATTACAATATCATCAAAAAGTAAATTTTTTCAGTTCTTCAATACAAAAAGTTAAACTTGCATAATATATAGAGTCATTACAAACAGTGATCTATTTCAAGTGTTTATTTCTGTTAACCCCTTAGTGACAGAGCCAATTTGGTACTTAATGACCGAGCCTATTTTTACAATTCTGACCACTGTCATTTTATGAGGTTATAACTCTGGAACGCTTTATCGGATCCCACTGATTCTGAGATTCTTTTTTCGTGACATATTGTACTTCAAGTTAGTGGTAACATTTCTTCGATATTACTTGCGATTATTTATGAAAAAAACGGAAATATGGCGAAAATTTTTTAAATTTTGCAATTTTCAAAATTTGTATTTTTATGCCCTTAAATCAGAGAGATATGTCACGAAAAATAGTTAATAAATAACATTTCCCACATGGCCACTTTACATCAGCACAATTTTGGAAGCAAAATTTTTTTTTGTTAGCGAGTTATAAGGGTTAAAATTGACCAGCAATTTCTCATTTTTACAACACCATGTTTTTTTTAGGGACCACATCACCTTTGAAGTCATTTTGAGGGGTCTATATGATAGAAAATAACCAAGTATGACACCATTCTAAAAACTGCACCCCTCAAGCTGCTCAAAACCACATTCAAGAAGTTTATTAACCCTTTACGTACTTCACAGGAACTGAAACAATGTGGAAGAAAAAAATGAACATTTAACTTTTTTTTGCAAACATTTTACTTCAGAACCATTTTTTTTAATTTTCACAAGAGTAAAAACAGAAATTTTACCACAAATTTTGTTGTGCAATTTCTCCTGAGTACGCCGATACCCCATATGTGGAGGTAAACCACTGTTTGGGCGCACCGCAGAGCTTGGAAGTGAAGGAGCGCCGTTTGACTGTTTCAATGCAGAATTGGCTGGAATTGAGATCGGACGCCATGTCGCGTTTGGAGAGCCCCTGATGTGCCTAAACTGTGGAAACCCCCCACAAGTGATACCATTTTGGAAACTAGACCCCTTAAGGAACTTATCTAGATGTGTGGTGAGAACTTTGAACCCCCAAGTGCTTCACAGAAGTTTATAACGTAGAGCCGTGAAAATAAAAAATCGCATTTTTTCTACAAAAATGATTTTTTTGCCCCAAAATTTTTATTTTCACAAGGGTAACAGGAGAAATTAGACCACAAAAGTTGTTGTGCAATTTCTCCTGAGTACGTTGATACCCCATATGTGGGGGTAAACCACTGTTTGGGCGCACCGCAGAGCTTGGAAGAGAAGGAGTGTCGTTTTACTTTTTCAATGTAGAATTGGCTGGAATTGAGATCGGACGCCATGTCACGTTTGGAGAGCCCCTGATGTGCCTAAACAGTGGAAACCACCCACAAATGACACCATTTTGGAAACTAGACCCCTTAAGGAACTTATCTAGATTTGTGGTGAGCACTTTAAACCCCAAGGTGCTTCACAGAAGTTTATAATGTAGAGCCGTGAAAATAAAAAAATCGCATTTTTTCTACAAAAATGATCTTTTTGCCTCCAAATTTTATTTTACCAAGGGTAACAGGAGAAAATGGACCATAGAAGTTGTTGTACAATTTGTCCTGAGTACGCCGACACCCCATATGTGGGGGTAAACCACTGTTTGGGCGCATGGCTGAGCTCGGAAGCAAAGGAGCGCCATTTGACTTTTCAATGCAAAATTGACTGGAATTGAGATCGGACGCCATGTCACGTTTGGAGAGCCCCTGATGTGCCTAAACAGTAGAAACCCCCCAAAAGTGACCCCATTTTGGAAAGTAGACCCCCCATGTAACTTATCTAGATGTGTAGTGAGAACTTTGAATGCCCAAGTGCATCACAGAAGTTTATAATGCAGAGTCGTGAAAATAAAAAAATATATTTTTTTTTTAACAAAAAAGAGTTTTTAGCCCCCAAGTTTTTATTTTCACAAGGGTAACAAGAGAAATTGGACCCCAAAAGTTGTTGTCCAATTTGTCCTGAGTATGCTGGTACCCCATATGTGGGGGTAAACCACTGTTTGGGCGCATGGCTGAGCTCGGAAGGGAAGGAGCGCCGTTTTAGAATGCAGACTTTGATAGAATTGTCTGCTGGCGTTATGTTGCGTTTGCAGACCCCTAATGTACCTAAACAGTAGAAACCCCCAACAAGTGACCCCTGTTATGACCCCAATGGCGAGGGTCTCAGAGGAACGTGGTAGTCTGCAGAGTACAAAAATCCAGCTCATAGGGCAGTGGTAACTGGGTTGACCATATATCTACTCCTAACGCCAACACTAGAAGTAGCCGGGGATCATTCCTACGTTGATTCTAGATGACACGCGCCAGCCGGAGAATCTAGCTACCCCTAGTAGAGGAAAACAAAGACCTTTCTTGCCTCCAGAGAAGGGGACCCCAAAGCTGGATAGAAGCCCCCCACAAATAATGACGGTTAGGTAAGAGGAAATGACAAACACAGAAATGAACCAGGTTTAGCACAGAGAGGCCCGCTTACTGATAGCAGAATAAAGAAAGGTAACTTATATGGTCAACAAAAACCCTATCAAAATCCACACTGGAAATTCAAGAACCCCCGAACCGTCTAACGGTCCGGGGGGAGAACACCAGCCCCCCTAGAGCTTCCAGCAAAGGTCAGGATATAGATTTGGAACAAGCTGGACAAAAATACAAAACCAAAACAAATAGCAAAAAGCAAAAGGCAGACTTAGCTGATATAACTGGAACCAGGATAAGTAGACAAGAGCACAGCAGACTAGCTCTGATAACTACGTTGCCAGGCATTGAACTGAAGGTCCAGGGAGCTTATATAGCAACACCCCTAACTAACGACCCAGGTGCGGATAAAAGGAATGACAGAAAAACCAGAGTCAAAAAACTAGCAACCACTAGAGGGAGCAAAAAGCAAATTCACAACAGTACCCCCCCCTTAGTGAGGGGTCACCGAACCCTCACCACGACCACCAGGGCGATCAGGATGAGCGGCATGAAAGGCACGAACTAAATCGGCCGCATGAACATCAGAGGCGACCACCCAGGAATTATCCTCCTGACCATAGCCCTTCCACTTGACCAGGTACTGAAGCCTCCGCCTGGAGAGGCGAGAATCCAAGATCTTCTCCACCACGTACTCCAACTCGCCCTCAACCAACACCGGAGCAGGAGGCTCAACAGAAGGAACTACAGGCACAATGTACCGCCGCAACAAGGACCTATGAAATACATTGTGAATAGCAAACGACACAGGAAGATCCAGACGAAAAGATACAGGATTAAGGATTTCCAATATCTTGTAAGGCCCAATAAAACGAGGTTTAAATTTGGGAGAGGAGACCTTCATAGGAACAAAGCGGGAAGAAAGCCATACCAAATCCCCAACGCGTAGTCGGGGACCCACACCGCGGCGGCGGTTGGCAAAGCGCTGAGCCTTCTCCTGTGACAACTTCAAGTTGTCCACCACATGATTCCAGATCTGCTGCAACCTATCCACCACAGAATCCACCCCAGGACAGTCAGAAGGCTCCACATGACCCGAAGAAAAGCGAGGATGGAAACCAGAGTTGCAGAAAAAAGGCGAAACCAAGGTGGCGGAACTAGCCCGATTATTAAGGGCAAACTCAGCCAACGGCAAGAATGTCACCCAATCGTCCTGATCAGCAGAGACAAAACACCTCAAATAAGCCTCCAAAGTCTGATTGGTTCGCTCCGTCTGTCCATTAGTCTGAGGATGGAAAGCAGACGAAAACGACAAATCAATGCCCATCCTACTACAAAAGGATAGCCAGAACCTGGAAACGAACTGGGATCCTCTGTCTGACACAATATTCTCAGGGATGCCGTGCAAACGAACCACGTTCTGGAAAAACACAGGAACCAGATCGGAAGAGGAAGGCAGCTTAGGCAAAGGAACCAAATGGACCATCTTGGAGAAGCGATCACATATCACCCAGATAACGGACATGCCCTGAGATAGCGGAAGATCAGAAATGAAATCCATGGAGATATGTGTCCAAGGTCTCTTCGGGACAGGCAAGGGCAAGAGCAAACCGCTGGCACGAGAACAGCAAGGCTTAGCTCGAGCACAAGTCCCACAGGACTGCACAAATGACCGCACATCCCTTGACAAGGAAGGCCACCAAAAGGACCTGGCCACCAGATCTCTGGTGCCAAAAATTCCCGGGTGACCTGCCAACACCGAGGAATGAACCTCGGAAATGACTCTGCTGGTCCACTTATCCGGGACAAACAGTCTGTCAGGTGGACAAGACTCAGGCCTATCAGCCTGAAATCTCTGCAACACACGTCGCAGATCCGGAGAAATAGCTGACAAGATAACTCCATCTTTAAGAATACCAACAGGATCAGCGACTCCAGGAGCATCAGGCACAAAGCTCCTAGAAAGAGCATCGGCCTTCACATTCTTTGAACCTGGTAAATACGAGACAACAAAATCAAAGCGGGAGAAAAACAATGACCAGCGGGCCTGTCTCGGATTAAGGCGTTTAGCAGACTCGAGATACATCAGATTTTTGTGATCAGTCAAGACCACCACACGATGCTTAGCACCCTCGAGCCAATGACGCCACTCCTCAAATGCCCATTTCATGGCCAACAACTCCCGATTGCCCACATCATAATTTCGCTCGGCAGGCGAAAACTTCCTAGAGAAAAAGGCACAAGGTTTCATAACAGAGCAACCAGGGCCTCTCTGCGACAAAACGGCCCCTGCCCCAATCTCCGAAGCATCCACCTCAACCTGAAAGGGAAGTGAGACGTCAGGCTGGCACAAAACAGGCGCCGAAGTAAACCGGCGTTTCAACTCCTGGAAAGCCTCCACGGCAGCAGGAGCCCAGTTAGCTACATCGGAGCCCTTCTTGGTCATATCCGTCAAAGGTTTCACAATGCTAGAAAAATTAGCGATAAAACGACGGTAGAAGTTAGCGAAGCCCAAGAACTTCTGAAGACTCTTAACTGACGAGGGCTGAGTCCAATCAAGAATAGCTCGGACCTTGACTGGGTCCATCTCCACAGCAGAAGGGGAAAAAATAAACCCCAAAAAGGGAACCTTCTGTACACCAAAGAGACACTTTGAGCCCTTGACAAACAAAGAATTTTCACGCAAAATTTTAAAGACCAACCTGACCTGCTCCACATGCGAATCCCAATTATCAGAAAAAACCAAAATATCATCCAGATAAACAATCAAAAATTTATCCAGATACTTCCGGAAAATGTCATGCATAAAGGACTGAAAAACTGAAGGCGCATTGGAGAGCCCAAAAGGCATCACCAAGTACTCAAAATGACCTTCGGGCGTATTGAATGCGGTTTTCCATTCATCACCTTGCTTAATGCGCACAAGGTTGTACGCACCACAAAGGTCTATCTTGGTGAACCACTTGGCACCCTTAATCCGGGCAAACAAGTCAGACAACAGCGGTAAAGGATACTGAAATTTGACAGTGATCTTATTTAAAAGCCGATAATCAATACAAGGTCTCAAAGATCCGTCCTTTTTTGCCACAAAAAAGAATCCCGCACCAAGAGGGGAAGAAGACGGACGAATATGTCCTTTCTCCAGAGACTCCTTGATATATGAACGCATAGCGGTATGTTCAGGTACCGACAGATTAAACAGTCTTCCCTTAGGAAATTTACTGCCTGGGATCAAATCTATAGCACAGTCACAGTCCCTATGAGGAGGCAGTGCACTGGACTCAGACTCACTGAAGACATCCTGATAATCAGACAAATACTCCGGAACTTCCGAAGGCGTAGAAGAAGCAATAGACACAGGCAGGGAATCCCCATGAATACCACGACAGCCCCAACTTGAGACTGACATAGCCTTCCAGTCCAGGACTGGATTATGGGTCTGTAACCATGGCAGCCCTAAAACAACCAAATCATGCATTTTATGTAAAACCAGGAAACGTATCACCTCGCGGTGTTCAGGAGTCATGCACATGGTAACCTGTGTCCAATACTGCGGTTTATTTGCTGCCAATGGTGTAGCATCAATACCCCTAAGAGGAATAGGATTTTCTAATGGTTCAAGAGTAAAACCACAGCGCTTAGCAAATGAGAGATCCATGAGACTCAGGGCAGCACCTGAATCTACAAACGCCATGACAGGATAAGATGACAGTGAGCAAATCAAAGTTACAGACAGAATAAATTTAGGTTGCAAATTACCAACGGTGACAGGACTAACAACCTTAGCTATACGTTTAGAGCATGCTGAGATAACATGTGTAGAATCACCACAGTAGTAGCACAAGCCATTCCGGCGTCTATGAATTTTCCGCTCATTTCTAGTCAGGATTCTATCACATTGCATTAAATCAGGTGTCTGTTCAGACAACACCATGAGGGAATTTGCGGTTTTTCTATCACATTGCACCGAATTAGGTGTCTGTTCAGACAACACCATGAGGGAATTTGCGGTTTTGCGCTCCCGCAACCGCCGGTCAATTTGAATAGCCAGTGCCATAGTATCATTCAGACCTGTGGGAATGGGAAAACCCACCATAACATTCTTAATGGCTTCAGAAAGGCCATTTCTAAAATTAGCGGCCAGTGCACACTCGTTCCAATGTGTCAGCACGGACCATTTCCGAAATTTTTGGCAATACACTTCAGCCTCGTCCTGCCCCTGAGACATAGCCAGCAAGGCTTTTTCTGCCTGAATCTCAAGATTGGGTTCCTCATAAAGTAAACCGAGCGCCAGAAAAAACGCATCAAGATCAGCCAATGCCGGATCTCCTGGCGCCAGCGAAAAAGCCCAATCCTGAGGGTCGCCCCGTAAGAACGAAATAACAATTTTTACTTGCTGAGCAGAATCTCCAGATGAACAGGGTCTCAGGGACAAAAACAATTTACAATTATTCACGAAATTCCTAAACTTAAACCTGTCTCCGGAAAACAGTTCAGGAATCGGTATTTTAGGTTCTGACCTAGGATTTCTGATAACATAGTCTTGTATGCCCTGCACACGAGTAGCCAGCTGGTCCACACTTGTAATCAAGGTCTGGACATTCATGTCTGCAGCAAGCATAGCCACTCTGAGGTAAAGGGGAAGAAGAAAAAAAAAAAAACTCAGAATCTTCTTTCTTATAATCCCTCTTCTGCAATGCATTAAACATTTAATACTGGCCTGGAAAACTGTTATGACCCCAATGGCGAGGGTCTCAGAGGAACGTGGTAGTCTGCAGAGTACAAAAATCCAGCTCATAGGGCAGTGGTAACTGGGTTGACCATATATCTACTCCTAACGCCAACACTAGAAGTAGCCGGGGATCATTCCTACGTTGATTCTAGATGACACGCGCCAGCCGGAGAATCTAGCTACCCCTAGTAGAGGAAAACAAAGACCTTTCTTGCCTCCAGAGAAGGGGACCCCAAAGCTGGATAGAAGCCCCCCACAAATAATGACGGTTAGGTAAGAGGAAATGACAAACACAGAAATGAACCAGGTTTAGCACAGAGAGGCCCGCTTACTGATAGCAGAATAAAGAAAGGTAACTTATATGGTCAACAAAAACCCTATCAAAATCCACACTGGAAATTCAAGAACCCCCGAACCGTCTAACGGTCCGGGGGGAGAACACCAGCCCCCCTAGAGCTTCCAGCAAAGGTCAGGATATAGATTTGGAACAAGCTGGACAAAAATACAAAACCAAAACAAATAGCAAAAAGCAAAAGGCAGACTTAGCTGATATAACTGGAACCAGGATAAGTAGACAAGAGCACAGCAGACTAGCTCTGATAACTACGTTGCCAGGCATTGAACTGAAGGTCCAGGGAGCTTATATAGCAACACCCCTAACTAACGACCCAGGTGCGGATAAAAGGAATGACAGAAAAACCAGAGTCAAAAAACTAGCAACCACTAGAGGGAGCAAAAAGCAAATTCACAACAGACCCCATTTTGGAAAATAGACCCCCCAAGGAACTTATCTAGATATGTGGTGAAAACTTTGAATGCCCAAGTGCTTCACAGAAGTTTATAATGCAGAGTAGTGAAAATAAAAAATATATTTTTTTCCCACAAAAAAGATTTTTTAGCCCCCAAATTTTTATTTTCACAAGGGTAACAAGAGAAATTGGACCCCAATAGTTGTTGTCCAATTTGTCCTGAGTATGCTGGTACCCAATATGTGGGGGTAAACCACTGTTTGGGCGCACGGCAGAGCTCGGAAGAGAAGGAGCGCCATTTTGGAATGCAGGCTTTGATAGAATGGTCTGCGGGCGTTATGTTGCGTTTGCAGAGCCACTGATGTACCTAAACAGTAGAAACCCCCCCACAAGTGACCCCATTTTGGAAACTAGACCCCCCAAGGAACTTATCTAGATATGTGGTGAGAACTTTGAATGCCCAAGTGCTTCACAGAAGTTTATAATGCAGAGTAGTGAAAATAGAAAATATTTTTTTTTTCCACAAAAAAGATTTTTTAGCCCCCAAGTTTTTATTTTCACAAGGGTAACAAGAGAAATTGGACACCAATATTTGTTCTCCAATTTGTCCTGAGTATGCTGGTACCACATATGTGGGGGTAAACCACTGTTTGGGCACACAGCAGAGCTCAGAAGAGAAGGAGCGCCATTTTGGAATTCAGACTTTGATAGAATTGTCTGTGGGTGTTATGTTGCGTTTGCAGAGCCCCTGATGTACCTAAACAGTAGAAACCCCCCACAAGTGACCAAATTTTGGAAACTAGACCCCTTATGGAACTTATCTAGATATGTGGTGAGAACTTTGAATGCTCAAGTGCTTCACAGAAGTTTATAATGCAGAGTAGTGAAAATAAAAAAATATATTTTTTTCCACAAAAAGATGTTTAGCCCCCAAGTTTTTATTTTCACAAGGGTAACAGGAGAAATTGGACCCCAAAAGGTGTTGTCCAATTTATCCCGAGTACGCTGATGCCCCATATGTGGGGGTAAACCACTGTTTGGGCGCACGGCAGAGCTCAGGAGGGAGGGAGCACCATTTGACTTTTTTAGCGCAAAATTGTCTGTCGTGTTTGGAGACCCCCTGATGTACCTAAACAGTGGAAACCCCCCAATTCTAACTCCAACCCAACTCCAACACACCCCTAACCCTAATCTCAACCCGATCCATAATCCTAATCACAACCCTAACGATAATCACAACCCTAACCCCAAAACAGCCCTAATCTCAACTCTAACCATAACCCTAATCAAACCCCTAAATCCAACACACCCCTAACCCTAATCTCAACCCTAACCTCAAACCTAACCCTAATCCCAATACACCCCTAACCCTAATCCCAACCCTAACCTTAACCCTAATCCCAACCCTAACCCCAATCCCAACCCTAATCCCAAACGTAACCCTAATCCCAACCGTAACCCTAATACCAACCCTAATCCAAACCCTAACCCTAATCCCAACTCTATCCCTAACTTTAGCCCCAACCCTAACCCTAACCCTAATTTTAGCCCCAACCCTAGCCCTAACCCTTACTTTAGCCCCAATCCTAACCCTAAATTTAACCCTAACCCTAGCCCTAACTTTAGCCCTAACCCTAAGGCTACTTTCACACTTGCGTCGTGTGGCATCCGTCACAATCCGTCGTTTGGGACAAAAAACGGATCCTGCAAATGTGCCCACAGGATGCCTTTTTTGCCCATAGACTTGTATTACCGACGGATGACCACACGTCGCGTCCATCGTGCACTGGATCCGTTGTGTTTTGGCGGACCGTCGTCACAAAAAAAGTTCAATGTAACCTTTTTTTTGTACGTCGCGTCCGCCATTTCCGCGCATGCGTGGCCGTAACTCTGCCCCCTCCTCCCCAAGACATAGACTGGGCAGAGGATGTGTTGAAAAACTGCATCTACTGCCCACGTTGTGCACAATTTTGACAACGTGCGTCGGTACGTCGGGCTGACGCATTACGACCGCCCCGTACCGACGCAAGTGTGAAAGAAGCCTAAGGCTACTTTCACACTAGCGTCGTACTCGGCCCATCGCAGTGTGTCGGGCCGACGTACCAACGCTAGCGTTGTAAGCACCACACAACGGGTGCAGAGGATGCTGTTTTTTCAACGCATCCGCTGCCCCATTGTGAGGTGCGGGGAGGCGGGGGCGGAGTTCCGGCCGCGCATGCGCAGTCAGAAATGGCGGACACGTCGCACAAAAAAAGTTACATGTAGCTTTTTTTGTGCCGACGGTCCGACAAAGCACGACGCATCCGTCGCACGACGGATGCGACGTGTGGCAATCCGTCGCAATGTGTCGCTAATGCAAGTCAATGGAGAAAAAAACGCATCCTGCAAGCACTTTTGCAGGATGCGTTTTTTCTCCAACGACGCATTGCGACGGAAGCCAAAAAACGCTAGTGTGAAAGTAGCCTAACCCTAACCCTAACCCTAGCCCTAACCCTAAATTTAGCCCCAACCCTAGCCCTAACCCTAGCCCTAACCCTAGCCCTAACCCTAAACCTAACCCTAGCCCTAACCCTAACCCTAGCCCTAACCCTAGCCCTATCCCTAACCCTAGCCCTAACCCTAACCCTAATTTTAGCCCCAACTCGCAAGAGGAGACACAGGAGGACCCGGGGACACTGGGTGAGTATGATAGGGTCCCCGAATCCCCCTATTTCTATGTCCTCTGAAGTGCGATCACATCAGAGGACAGAGAATTACAGATCGTTTTTTTTTTTTCTTGCGGTCACCGGTAAACAGTTAATTACCGGCGATCGCAAAACAGGGGTCGGTAAAAACCGACCCCGATCATGTTCTTTGGGGTCTCGGCTACCCCCGGCAGCCGAGACCCCAAAGATCTTCCGGGTGCCGGGTGGCGGGCGCACTGCGCATGCGCCCGCCATTTTTTCCCGGAAAAAAGATGGCGGCGCCCATCGGGAGCCACGAGGAGCACCGGGGGAGATAGGTGAGTATTGGGGGGCTATTGGGGGCCATCTGGGACACTATTTCTCTGTCCTCCGATGTGCGATCACATCGGAGGACAGAGAAATTAAATGGCAAATCGCGTTTTTGTTTTTTTTGTTGCGACCGCCGATAAACGGTTAATTACCGGCGATCGCAACTCGGGGGTCGGTAAAAACCGAATCATGTTCTCTGGGGTCTCGGCTACCCTGGGCAAAAGAGACCCCAGAGAAAATCCGACTCTGGGGGGTGCTATTCACTTTTTCCATAGCGCCGTTAATTAACGGCGCTGTGGTTTAAGTACCCTTAGCGGCCGCCGTTAAAAGGCGTATCGGCGGTCGTTAAGGGGTTAATATTATTGATTATGGCTTACGATCAATGAAAACCCAAAAGTCATTATTTCAGCAAATTAGAATACTTTTTAACACCAGCTTGAAAAATGATTTCAAAATCCAAAATGCTGTCCTACTGAAATGTATGTTCAGTAAATGCACTCAATACTTGGTCGGGGCTCCTTTTGCATCAATGACTGCATCAATGAGACGTGGCATGGAGGCGATCAGCCTGTGGCACTGCTGAGGTGTTATGGAAGCCCAGTTTGCTTTGATAGCAGCTTTCAGCTCGTCTGCATTGTTGAGTCTGCTGTCTCTCATCTTCCTCTTGACAATACCCAATAGATTCTCTATGGGGTTAATGTCAGGCGAGTTTGCTGGCCAATCAAGCATAGTGATATTATTTTTTTCAAACCAGGTATTGGTACTTTTGGCAGTGTGGACAGGTGCCAAGTCCTACTGGGGAATGAAATTTCCATCTCCAAAAAACTTGGCAGAGTGAAGCATGACGTACTCTAAAATTTCCTGGAAGACGGCTGTGCTGACTTTGGTCTTGATAAAACACAGTGGACCTACACGAGCATATTGCATGACTCCCCAAACCATCACTGATGGTAGAAACTTCACACTAGACCTCAAGCAGCTTTGATTGTGTGCCTCTGCATTCTTCCTCCAGACTCTGGGATCTTGATGAAAATGGAATGCAACATTTACTTTCATCTAAAAATAACACCTTGAACCACTGAGAAACAGTCCAGTTCTTTTTTTACTTTGCCAAGGTAAGACACTTCTGGCATTGTCTATTGGACATGAATGGCTTGATACAAGGAATGAGACACTTGTAGCCCATGTCCTGGATACGCCTGTGTGTGGTGGCTCTTGAAGCAATGACTCCAGCAGAAGTCCACTCCTTGTGAATCTCCCCCAAATATTTGAATGGCATTTTCATAACAATACTTTCAAGGCTGCGGTTTTCCCGGTTGCTTGAGCACCTTTTTCTACCACATTTTTTCCTTCCACTCAGCTTTCTATTAATATGCTTTGATACTTGGATACAGCACTCTGTGAACAGCCAGATTCTTTAGCAATGATCTTTTGTGACTTATCTTCCTTGTGAAGTGTGTCAATGACTACCTTCTGGAAATCTGTCAGGTCAGCCGTCTTCCCTATGATTGTGGAGCCTACTGAAACAGAATAAGGGAAATTTCTAAACTCTTTGGAAGCCTTTGCAGGTGTTTTCTGTTAATTATTCTAATTTACTGAGATAATCACTTTTGGGTTTTCATTGGCTGTAAGACATAATCATCAACATTAACAGAAATAAATATTTGAAATAGATCACTCTGTTTGTAATGACTCTATATAATGTATGAGTTTCACTTTTTGTATGGAAGAACTGAAATAAATTAACTTTTTGATGATATTCTAATTTTGTGAGAAACACCTGTAGTTATAAATATCTCTGCAGGTTACAGTACTCTAAATAATCTCGGCATTCATAGCAGAGTCAGGACCATGGACAAAGCACAGAAGCATGATTACAGAACATAACCAAGGTCAGAGACAGGAGATAAACTAGATATACCAGATAGAAATTCCGAACCTAAAGCAGGGTGTGATCAAGAATGTAACCCAGGTTAGATCCAGTAAGGTACTACAAATACTAGATCAAGTATCTGATGAGGAAATGATACGTAAGGTTTGTCAGATCTTCCGATGTGCCAATGTGCAGTGGCAAGTGGGGTAATAGTTGTGGGGTTGATGTCACCTGTTTTATGTTCACTGACATCAAGCCCACAGGCTAATAATGGAGAGGCATCTGTAACACGCCCTGTTGTGAATTCCGCTCTTGGGCTCCCTCCGGTGGTTGTGAGTAGCATTCTTGTGAGTTCTGCTCTTGGGCTCCCTCCTGTGGTTCTGAGTGGTATAACTGCTTCTTGGATTTAGCATTAGCAGCTGCTTCCACTGATCGACTTTCTGGCTCGGCTATTTTAGTCTGGCCTTAGCCCTCAATCAATGCCAGTTGTCAATTGTTCCTGCTTGGAGCCACTGCTCTTTTGGATTTCCCTGACACTCTGTCCAGTTCAGCAAAGATAAGTCCTTGCTTGTCCTTTTGCAGTCCATTTGTTGTGGACTTTATTGTTCAGCACATTCTATGTTTTGCTCATTTGTCCAGCTTATCAGTATGGATCTATTTAGCTAAGCTGGAAGCTCTGGGCTGCAGATTTTGCCCTCCACACCTTTAGTCAGGTGTGGAGATTTTTGCATATCTGTCATGGTTCTCAATGGCAAGAGAACATAGTAAAGCATACAAAAAGGACTAGCTCTTGGAAGATGGGAACTCGAGCTGACTGTGAGCTAAACCTACCGCACAACTAACAGTGGCCGGGTAGCGTGCCTACGTTTTATCCCTAGACGCCCAGCGCCAGCCGGAGAACTGACTGACCCTAGCAGAGGAAAATACAGACCTGGCTTACCTCTAGAGAAATTTTCCCCAAAAGGCAGACAGTAGCCCCCACATATATTGTCGGTGATTTCAGAGGAAATTGACATACGAAGTATGAAGATAGGTTTAGCAAATTGAGGTCCGCTTACTAGATAGTAGGAAGACAGAAAAGGGAACTTCACAGTCAGCTGAAAACCCTTTCAAAACACCATCCTGAAATTACTTTAACCCCTTAATCCCATATGACGTACTATACCGTCGAGGTGGGGTGGGCCTTAATTCCCACCGACGGTATAGTACGTCATAGCGATCGGCCGCGCTCACGGGGGGAGCGCGGCCGATCGCGGCCGGGTGTCGGCTGCATATCGCAGCTGACATCCGGCACTATGTGCCAGGAGCGGTCACGGACCGCCCCCGGCACATTAACCCCCGGCACACCGCGATCAAACATGATCGCGGTGTACCGGCGGTACAGGGAAGCATCGCGCAGGGAGGGGGCTCCCTGCGGGCTTCCCTGAGACGATCGGTACAAGGTGATGTACTCACCTCGTACCGAACGTCTTCTCCCTGCAGGCCCCGGATCCAAAATGGCCGAGGGGCTGTATCCGGGTCCTGCAGGGAGCACTTCCGGGTCGGAGCAGGCTGCAGATGAAAGCTGCAGCCTGCTCCGATGAAAGTATGATCGCAGATATGATAGAGTGCTGTGCACACTATCAGATCTGCGATCTGTGATGTCCCCCCCTGGGACAAAGTAAAAAAGTAAAAAAAAAAATTTCCACATGTGTAAAAATAAATAAAAAAAATTCCTAAATAAATAATAATAAAAAAAAAAATATTATTCCCATAAATACATTTCTTTATCTAAAAAAAACAAACAAAAACAATAAAAGTACACATATTTAGTATCGCCGCGTCCGTAACGACCCAACCTATAAAACTGGCCCACTAGTTAACCCCTTCAGTAAACACCGTAAGAAAAAAAAAAAAAAAACGAGGCAAAAAACAACGCTTTATTACCATACCGCCGAACAAAAAGTGGAATAACACGCGATCAAAAAGACGGATATAAATAACCATGGTACCGCTGAAAACGTCATCTTGTCCCGCAAAAAACGAGCCGCCATACAGCATCATCAGCAAAAAAATAAAAAAGTTATAGTCCTCAGAATAAAGCGATGCCAAAATAATTATTTTTTCTATAAAATAGTTTTTATCGTATAAAAGCGTCAAAACATAAAAAAATGATATAAATGAGGTATCGCTGTAATCGTACTGACCCGACGAATAAAACTGCTTTATCAATTTTACCAAGCGCAGAACGGTATAAACGCCTCTCCCAAAAGAAATTCATGAATAGCTGGTTTTTGGTTATTCTGCCTCACAAAAATCGGAATAAAAAGTGATAAAAAATGGTCACGTGTCCGAAAATGTTACCAATAAAAACGTCAACTCGTCCCGCAAAAAACAAGACCTCACATGACTCTGTGGACCAAAATGTGGAAAAATTATAGGTCTCAAAATGTGGAGACGCAAAAACTTTTTTGCTATAAAAAGCGTCTTTTAGTCTGGTTTCACACTTGCGTTTTTATCTGCATGCGTTTTTTTAAAAAACCGCATGTGTGAAAAAATGCATGTAAACGCGGTAAAACGCATGCGTTTTTATAGAAAAACACAAGAAAACAAGAAAAAAACAAAAAACCCTAACCCTACCCCTAACCTGAAATACGTGGCACGGAAATACGTGGCACTGAAATATACGTTTATATACGTATATACGTATATAAGTGCCACGATATTTCAGTGGCCACGTATATAAGTGCCACGTATTTAAGTGCCACGTATTTAAGTGCCACGTATTTAAGTGCCACGTATTTAAGTGCCACGTATTTACGTGCCACGTATTTTTCAGTGCCTAAAATACGTGGCACTGAAATACGTGGCACTGAAATATCGTGGCACTGAAATATCGTGGCACTGAAGTATTTACGTGCCACGTATTTTTCAGTGCCTGAAATACGTGGCACTGAAATACGTGGCACTGAAATACGTGGCACTGAAATATCGTGGCACTGAAATATCGTGGCACTTAAATACGTGGCACTTAAATACGTGGCACTTAAATACGTGGCACTTAAATACGTGGCACTTAAATACGTGGCACTTATATACGTGGCACTTATATACGTGGCACTTATATACGTGGCACTTATGACTGTCAGAAAATGTTCAGTAAACGGTTAGGGGTGAGGTTAGGGGTAGGGTTTCAGGTAGAATTGGGCAGTTTCCACTGTTCAGGCACATCAGGGGCTCTCCAAACGCAACATGGCGTCCAATCTCAATTCCAGCCAATTCTGCGTTGAAAAAGTAAAACAGTGCTCCTTCCCTTCCGAGCTCTCCCGTGCGTCCAAAAAGGGGTTTACCCCAACATATGGGGTATCAGCGTACTAGGGACAAATTGAACAACAACTTCTGGGGTCCAAGTTCTCTTGTTATCCTTGGGAAAATAAAAATTTTGGGGGCTAAAAATCATTTTTGTGGGAAAAAAAATATGTTTTATTTTCACGGCTCTGCGTTGTAAACTGTAGTGAAACACTTGGGGGTTCAAAGTTCTCACAACACATCTAGATAAGTTCCTTGGGAGGTCTAGTTTCCAATATGGGGTCACTTGTGGGGGGTTTGTACTATTTGGGTACATCAGGGGCTCTGCAAATGCAACGTGACGCCTGCAGACCAATCCATTTAAGTCTGCATTCCAAATGGCGCTCCTTCCCTTCCGAGCTCTGTCATGCGCCCAAACAGTGGTTCCCCCCCACATAGGGGGTATCAGCGTACTCAGGACAAATTGGACAACAACTTTTAGGGTCCAATTTATCCTGATACCCTTGTGAAAATACAAAACTGGGGGCTAAAAAATCATTTTTGTGAAAAAGAAAAATAATTTTTATTTTCACGGCTCTGCGTTATAAACTGTAGTGAAACACTTGGGGGTTCAAAGTTCTCACAACACATCTAGATAAGTTCCTTGGGGGGTCTAGTTTCCAATATGGGGTCACTTGTGGGGGGTTTGTACTGTTTGGGTACATCAGGGGCTCTGCAAATGCAACGTGACGCCTGCAGACCAATCCATTTAAGTCTGAATTCCAAATGGCGCTCCTTCCCTTCCGAGCTCTGTCATGCGCCCAAACAGTGGTTCCCCCCCACATAGGGGGTATCAGCGTACTCAGGACAAATTGGACAACAACTTTTAGGGTCCAATTTATCCTGATACCCTTGTGAAAATACAAAACTGGGGGCTAAAAAATCATTTTTGTGAAAAAGAAAAATAATTTTTATTTTCACGGCTCTGCGTTATAAACTGTAGTGAAACACTTGGGGGTTCAAAGTTCTCACAACACATCTAGATAAGTTCCTTGGGGGGTCTAGTTTCCAATATGGGGTCACTTGTGGGGGGTTTGTACTGTTTGGGTACATCAGGGGCTCTGCAAATGCAACGTGACGCCTGCAGACCAATCCATTTAAGTCTGAATTCCAAATGGCGCTCCTTCCCTTCCGAGCTCTGTCATGCGCCCAAACAGTGGTTCCCCCCCACATAGGGGGTATCAGCGTACTCAGGACAAATTGGACAACAACTTTTAGGGTCCAATTTATCCTGATACCCTTGTGAAAATACAAAACTGGGGGCAAAATTTCATTTTTGTGAAAAAAAAAAAAAAAAATTATTTTCACGGCTCTGCGTTATAAACTGTAGTGAAACACTTGGGGGTTCAAAGTTCTCACAACACATCTAGATAAGTTCCTTGGGGGGTCTAGTTTCCAATATGGGGTCACTTGTGGGGGGTTTGTACTGTTTGGGTACATCAGGGGCTCTGCAAATGCAACGTGACGCCTGCAGACCAATCCATTTAAGTCTGCATTCCAAATGGCGCTCCTTCCCTTCCGAGCTCTGTCATGCGCCCAAACAGTGGTTCCCCCCCACATATGGGGTATCAGCGTACTCCAGACAAATTGGACAACAACTTTTGGGGTCCAATTTATCCTGATACCCTTGTGAAAATACAAAACTGGGGGCTAAAAAATCATTTTTGTGAAAAAAAAAATAATTTTTATTTTCACGGCTCTGCGTTATAAACTGTAGTGAAACACTTGGGGGTTCAAAGCTCTCAAAACACATCTAGATAAGTTCCTTAGGGGGTCTACTTTCCAAAATGGTGTCACTTGTGGGGGGGTTTAATGTTTAGGCACATCAGGGGCTCTCCAAACGCAACATGGCATCCCATCTTAATTCCAGTCAATTTTGCATTGAAAAGTAAAATAGCGCTTCTTCCCTTCTGAGCTCTGCTATGCGCCCAAACAATGGTTTACACCCACATATGGGGTATCGTCGTACTCAGGACAAATTGCACAACAACTTTTGTGGTCTAATTTCTTCTCTTACCCTTGGGGAAATAAAAAAATGGGGGTGAAAAGATCATTTTTGTGAAAAAATATGATTTTTTATTTTTACGGCTCTGCATTATAAACTTCTGTGAAGCACTTGTTGGGTCAAAGTGCTCAACACACATCTAGATAAGTTCCTTAAGGGGTCTACTTTCCAAAATGGTGTCACTCGTGGGGGGTTTCAATGTTTAGGCACATTAGGGGCTCTCCAAACGCAACATGGCGTCCCATCTCAATTCCAGTCAATTTTGCATTGAAAAGTCAAATGGCGCTCCTTCCCTTCTGAGCTCTGCCCTGCGCCCAAACAATGGTTTACACCCACATATGGGGTATCAGTGTACTCAGGACAAATTGCACAACAATTTTTGGGGTCCAATTTCTTCTCTTACCCTTGGGAAAATAAAAAATTGGGGGTGAAAAGATCATTTTTGTGAAAAAATATGATTTTTTATTTTTACGGCTCTGCATTATAAACTTCTGTAAAGCACTTGTTGGGTCAAAGTGCTCACCACACATCTAGATAAGTTCCTTAGGGGGTCTACTTTCCAAAATGGTGTCACTTGTTAGGGGTTTCAATGTTTAGGCACATCAAGGGCTCTCTAAATGCAACATGGCGTCCCATCTCAATTCCAGTCAATTTTGCATTGAAAAGTCAAATGGCGCTCCTTCCCTTCCGAGCTCTGCCATGCGCCCAAACTGTGGTTTACCCCCACATATGGGGTATCAGCGTACTCAGGACAAATTGTACAACAACTTTTGGGGTCTATTTTCTCCTGTTACCCTTGGTAAAATAAAACAAATTGGAGCTGAAATAAATTTTGTGTGAAAAAAAGTTAAATGTTCATTTTTATTTAAACATTCCAAAAATTCCTGTGAAACACCTGAAGGGTTAATAAACTTCTTGAAAGTGGTTTTGAGTACCTTGAGGGGTGCAGTTTTTAGAATGGTGTCACACTTGGGTATTTTCTATCATATAGACCCGTCAAAATGACTTCAAATGAGATGTGGTCCCTAAAAAAAAATGGTGTTGTAAAAATGAGAAATTGCTGGTCAACTTTTAACCCTTATAACTCCGTCACAAAAAAAAATTTTGGTTCCAAAATTGTGCTGATGTAAAGTAGACATGTGGGAAATGTTATTTATTAAGTATTTTGTGTGACATATGTCTGTGATTTAAGGGCATAAAAATTCAAAGTTGGAAAATTGCGAAATTTTCAAAATTTTCGCCAAATATTCGTTTTTTTCACAAATAAACGCAAGTTATATCGAAGAAATTTTACCACTAACATGAAGTACAATGTGTCACGAGAAAACAATGTCAGAATCGCCAAGATCCGTTGAAGCGTTCCAGAGTTATAACCTCATAAAGGGACAGTGGTCAGAATTGTAAAAATTGGCCCGGTCATTAACGTGCAAACCACCCTCGGGGCTTAAGGGGTTAAGACTCTAATATCAACTCATGACACCAGAGTGGCAATTTCAGCTCACAAGAGCTTCCAGCCTCAGAAATAATCACAGAGAACTGGAACAAAAATGCAAAACAAACTTAGGACTACAAGTCCAACTTAGCTGATAGTAGTCTAGGAGCAGGAACATGCAACAGAAAGGCTGCTGGTAACATTGTTGGCCGGCATAGAAATGACTGAGGAGCCAGGTTAAATAGAAAACTCCCACATCCTGATGGAAACAGGTGAACAGAGGAGATGAAGCACACAAGTGCAGTACCACCAGAAACCACCGGGGGAGCCCAGAAACCAAATTCACAACAGTACCCCCCCCTCAAGGAGGGGGCACCGAACCCTCACCAGAACCACCAGGGCGATCAGGATGAGCCCTATGAAAGGCACGGACCAAATCGGAGGCATGAACATCAGAGGCTGTCACCCAAGAGTTATCCTCCTGACCGTAGCCCTTCCACTTGACCAGATACTGAAGTCTCCGTCTGGAAACACGGGAGTCCAAGATCTTCTCGACAACGTACTCCAACTCACCCTCAACCAACACCGGAGCAGGAGGCTCAACGGAAGGCACAACCGGTACCTCATACCTGCGCAACAATGACCGATGGAAGACATTATGAATAGAAAAAGATGCAGGGAGGTCCAAACGAAAGGACACAGGGTTAAGAATATCCAATATCTTGTACGGGCCGATGAACCGAGGCTTAAACTTAGGAGAAGAAACCTTCATAGGGACAAAACGAGAAGATAACCACACCAAGTCCCCAACACAAAGACGAGGACCAATACGACGACGGCGGTTGGCAAAATGCTGAGTCTTCTCCTGGGACAACTTCAAATTGTCCACCACATGCCCCCAAATCTGATGCAACCTCTCCACCACAGCATCCACTCCAGGACAATCCGAAGACTCCACCTGACCGGAAGAGAAACGAGGATGAAACCCCGAATTACAGAAGAAAGGAGAAACCAAGGTGGCAGAACTAGCCCGATTATTGAGGGCAAACTCCGCAAGGGCAAAAAGGCAACCCAATCATCCTGATCCGCAGACACAAAACACCTCAAATAAGTCTCCAAGGTCTGATTAGTTCGCTCGGTCTGGCCATTAGTCTGAGGGTGGAAAGCAGACGGAAAAGACAAATCAATGCCCATCCTAGCACAGAACGCTCGCCAAAATCTAAACACGAATTGGGTTCCCCTGTCAGAAACGATATTCTCCGGAATACCATGCAAGCGCACCACATTTTGAAAAAACAGAGGAACCAGCTCGGATGAAGAAGGCAATTTAGGCAAGGGAACCAAATGGACCATCTTAGAGAAACGGTCACACACCACCCAGATGACAGACATCTTCTGAGAAACAGGGAGATCAGAAATAAAATCCATGGAGATGTGAGTCCAAGGCCTCTTCGGAATAGGCAAGGATAACAACAATCCACTAGCCCGAGAACAACAAGGCTTGGCCCGAGCACAAACATCACAAGACTGCACAAAACCTCGCACATCTCGCGACAGGGAAGGCCACCAGAAGGACCTAGCCACCAAATCCCTGGTACCAAAGATTCCAGGATGACCTGCTAACGCAGAAGAATGGACCTCCGAGATGACTCTACTGGTCCAATCATCAGGAACAAACATTCTACCAGGCGGGCAATGATCAGGTCTATCCGCCTGAAACTCCTGCAAGACCCGTCGCAAATCTGGGGAAACAGCAGATAATATCACTCCATCCTTAAGGATACCTGTAGGTTCAGAATTACCAGGGGAATCAGGCTCAAAACTCCTAGAAAGGGCATCCGCCTTCACATTTTTAGAACCCGGTAGGTAAGAAACCACAAAATTAAACCGAGAGAAAAATAACGACCAGCGCGCCTGTCTAGGATTCAGGCGCCTGGCGGACTCAAGATAAATCAAATTCTTGTGGTCGGTCAATACCACCACCTGATGTCTAGCCCCCTCAAGCCAATGACGCCACTCCTCAAAAGCCCACTTCATAGCCAAGAGCTCCCGATTACCAATATCATAATTTCGCTCAGCGGGCGAAAACTTACGAGAAAAGAACGCACAAGGTCTCATCACGGAGCAGTCGGAACTTTTCTGCGACAAAACCGCCCCAGCTCCGATTTCTGAAGCATCGACCTCAACCTGAAAAGGAAGAGTAACATCAGGCTGATGCAATACAGGGGCGGAAGAAAAGCGACGCTTAAGCTCCCGAAAGGCCTCCACAGCAGCAGGGGACCACTCAGCAACATCAGCACCCTTCTTAGTCAAATCAGTCAACGGTTTAGCGACATCAGAAAAACCAGTTATAAATCGACGATAAAAATTAGCAAAGCCCAAAAACTTCTGAAGGCTCTTAAGAGAAGAGGGTTGCGTCCAATCACAAATAGCCTGAACCTTGACAGGGTCCATCTCAATGGAAGAGGGGGAAAAAATGTACCCCAAAAACGAAATCTTTTGAACCCCAAAAACGCACTTAGAACCCTTTACACACAAGGAATTAGAGCGCAAAACCTGAAAAACCCTCCTGACCTGTTGGACATGAGAGTCCCAGTCATCCGAAAAAATCAAAATATCATCCAGATACACAATCAAAAATTTATCCAAATATTCACGGAAAATGTCATGCATAAAGGACTGAAAGACTGAAGGGGCATTTGAAAGACCAAAAGGCATTACTAAATACTCAAAATGGCCCTCAGGCGTATTAAATGCAGTTTTCCACTCATCCCCCTGCTTAATTCGCACTAAATTATACGCCCCACGAAGATCAATCTTAGAGAACCACTTGGCCCCCTTTATTCGAGCAAACAAATCAGTAAGCAGTGGCAAAGGATACTGATATTTAACCGTGATTTTATTCAAAAGCCGATAATCAATACACGGCCTCAAAGAGCCATCTTTTTTAGATACAAAGAAAAAACCGGCTCCTAAGGGAGATGACGAAGGACGAATATGTCCCTTTTCCAAGGACTCCTTAATATATTCCCGCATAGCAGCATGTTCAGGCACAGATAGATTAAATAAACGACCCTTTGGAAACTTACTGCCCGGAATCAAATCTATAGTACAATCGCACTCTCTGTGCGGAGGTAGTGAACCAATTTTAGGCTCCTCAAAAACGTCACGATAATCAGATAAAAATTCCGGAATCTCAGAGGGAATAGATGACGAAATGGAAACCAAAGGTACATCCCCATGAGTCCCCTGACATCCCCAGCTTAACACAGACATTGCTTTCCAGTCGAGGACTGGGTTATGAGATTGCAGCCATGGCAATCCAAGCACCAACACATCATGTAGATTATACAACACAAGGAAGCGAATAATCTCCTGGTGATCCGGATTAATACGCATATTTACTTGTGTCCAGTATTGTGGTTTATTACTAGCCAATGGCGTGGAGTCAATACCCTTCAGAGGTATAGTAACTTCCAGAGGCTCTAAATCAAACCCACAGCGTTTGGCAAAGGACCAATCCATAAGACTCAAAGCGGCGCCAGAGTCGACATAGGCGTCCGCGGTAATAGACGATAAAGAGCAAATCAGGGTCACAGATAGAATAAACTTAGACTGTAAAGTGCCAATTGAAACAGACTTATCAACCTTCTTAGTACGTTTAGAGCATGCTGATATAACATGAGTTGAATCACCACAATAGAAGCATAACCTATTTTTTCGCCTAAAATTCTGTCGTTCGCTTCTGGACAGAATTCTATCACATTGCATAATCTCTGGCGCCTTCTCAGTAGACACTGCCAAATGGTGCACAGGTTTGCGCTCCCGCAAACGCCGATCAATCTGAATAGCCATTGTCATGGACTCATTCAGACCTGTAGGCACAGGGAACCCCACCATAACATCCTTAATGGCATCAGAGAGACCCTCTCTGAAATTCGCCACCAGGGCGCACTCATTCCACTGAGTAAGCACAGACCACTTACGAAATTTTTGGCAGTATATTTCAGCCTCATCCTGCCCTTGAGACAGGGCCATTAAGGCTTTTTCAGCCTGAATCTCCAAATGAGGTTCCTCATAAAGCAACCCCAAAGCCAGGAAAAAGGCATCCACATTGAGCAACGCAGGATCCCCTGGTGCCAAAGCAAATGCCCAGTCCTGAGGGTCGCCCCGGAGCAAGGAAATTACAATCCTGACCTGCTGTGCAGGATCTCCAGTGGAGCGAGATCTCAGAGACAAAAATAATTTACAATTATGTTTGAAATTCTGGAAGCGAGATCTATCCCCGGAGAAAAATTCAGGTAAAGGAATTCTAGGTTCAGATATAGGAGCATGAATAACAAAATCCTGTAAACTTTGAACCTTCACAGCGAGATTATCCAAACCTGTAGCTAAACTCTGAGGATCCATATTAATCAGGTGAAATCAGAACCATTCAAGGATTAGAAGGAGAGAGAGACGAAGGCTGCAGTAAGCAGAGATGCAAGAGAATCAACTAATGAGCAAACTCAGGAAAAAAAAAAAAATTCTCTGCAGGGTTCTTTTCTCTCCTTTCTTCTGCCAATTATTTTAACCCTTGGCCGGCCAAACTGTCATGGTTCTCAATGGCAAGAGAACATAGTAAAGCATACAAAAAGGACTAGCTCTTGGAAGATGGGAACTCGAGCTGACTGTGAGCTAAACCTACCGCACAACTAACAGTGGCCGGGTAGCGTGCCTACGTTTTATCCCTAGACGCCCAGCGCCAGCCGGAGAACTGACTGACCCTAGCAGAGGAAAATACAGACCTGGCTTACCTCTAGAGAAATTTTCCCCAAAAGGCAGACAGTAGCCCCCACATATATTGTCGGTGATTTCAGAGGAAATTGACATACGAAGTATGAAGATAGGTTTAGCAAATTGAGGTCCGCTTACTAGATAGTAGGAAGACAGAAAAGGGAACTTCACAGTCAGCTGAAAACCCTTTCAAAACACCATCCTGAAATTACTTTAAGACTCTAATATCAACTCATGACACCAGAGTGGCAATTTCAGCTCACAAGAGCTTCCAGCCTCAGAAATAATCAATCACAGAGAACTGGAACAAAAATGCAAAACAAACTTAGGACTACAAGTCCAACTTAGCTGATAGTAGTCTAGGAGCAGGAACATGCAACAGAAAGGCTGCTGGTAACATTGTTGGCCGGCATAGAAATGACTGAGGAGCCAGGTTAAATAGAAAACTCCCACATCCTGATGGAAACAGGTGAACAGAGGAGATGAAGCACACAAGTGCAGTACCACCAGAAACCACCGGGGGAGCCCAGAAACCAAATTCACAACACATATCTCTGCGGTGGACTTTTTCTAGTTTTTATTACTGACCGCACAGTGTTCTTTCCTTACTATGTATATAGCTAGAAGTGGCCTCCTTTGCTAAATCTTGTTTCATACTACGTATGTCATTTCCTTCTCCTCTCACAGTCAATATTTGTGGGGGGCTATCCTATCCTTTCGGGATTTTCTCTGAGGCAAGATAGCTTTCCTGTTTCTACCTTTAGGTGTAGCTAGTTCTCCGGCTGTGACGAGGTGTCCAGGGAGTGACAGGAACATCCCACGACTACTTCTAGTGTTGGGTTAAGATCAGGAACTGCGGTCTGTATAGTTACCACCTGCTCAGAGCTAGTCGCATGTCGCTCCTAAATTACCAGTCCATAACAGTAACAGTACAACTGGCCAAAAATGAGTTGAATGCATCTCAAAAGAAGGAAAAGAAAAAGAGTTCTGAGCCATTTTTTTTTTCTTTAGTCTGTTTTGTCTTTTTCCTTCCTCTTAATCTCTGGGTGGATTTGGGCGCAGACATGGATGTTCAGGGTCTGTTTTCTCGTGTGGATCAGCTTGCTGCAAGAGTTCAGAGTATCCAAGATTATGTTGTTCAGACTCCAGCCTTAGAGCCTAGAATTCCTACTCCAGATTTGTTTTGCGGGGATAGATCTAAGTTTTTGAACTTTAAAAATAACTGCAAATTGTTTTTTGCTCTGAAACCCCGTTCCTCTGGTGACCCCACTCAGCAAGTTAAAATAGTTATTTCTCTGCTGCGTGGTGACCCTCAGGACTGGGTATTCTCCCTTGAGTCAGGGAATCCGGCATTGGTTAATGTAGATGCATTTTTTCAATCGCTCGGATTATTGTATGACGAACCTAACTCTGTGGATCATGCGGAAAAAACCTTGTTGGCTCTGTGCCAGGGTCAGGAAGCGGCACAATTATACTGCCAGAAATTTAGAAAATTGTCTGTGCTCACTAAATGGAATGAGGACGCTCTGGCAGCAATTTTCAGAAAGGGTCTTTCTGAAGCCCTTAAAGATGTTATGCTGGGGTTCCCCACGCCTGTTGGTCTGAGCGAATCTATGTCTCTAGCCATTCAGATCGATCGGCGCCTGCGTGAGCGCAAAGTGGTGCACCATATGGCAGCATCCTCTGAGCGGAGTCCTGAGCCTATGCAATGTGATAGGATTCTGACTAGAGCGGAACAGAGGGGATACAGATGTCAGAATGGGCTGTGTTTTTACTGTGGTGATTCAGCTCATACCATCTCTGATTGCCCTAAGCGTATTAAGAGGGTCGCTAGATCTGTTACCATTAGTACTGTACAGCCTACGTTTCTCTTGTCTGTGACCCTGATTTGCTCATTGTCATCTTTCTCTGTCATGGCATTTGTGGATTCAGGCGCTGCCCTGAACTTAATGGACTTAGAATTTGCCAGGCGCTGTGGTTTTTCTTTGCAACCTTTGCAGAGCCCTATTCCTTTGAGGGGTATTGATGCTACACCGTTGGCCAAGAATAAACCTCAGTATTGGACTCAGTTGACTATGTGCATGGCTCCAGCACATCAGGAAGATTGTAGTTTTCTGGTGTTGCATAATTTACATGATGTTGTTGTACTGGGTTTTCCATGGTTACAAGTACACAATCCAGTGTTGGATTGGAAATCGATGTCTGTGACTAGTTGGGGTTGTCAAGGGGTACTGTTATGATCCCGGTGGCAAGGATCGCAAACTGACCTGCTAAGTAACAGAAATCCTTAGGACAAGCTCTGGGGATGTGGGAGCTATACTGACCGCAACCCTGATTCTATCAATACACACTATAGGCAGCCGTGGAGCGTTACCTAAAATCCTAGACGCCTCGTCACAGCCTGAGAAACTAGCTACCCCTAGAGAGAAAGCAAGCCTCACTTGCCTCAGAGAAATCACCCCAAAGTTTTAGACAGCCCCCCACAAATAATAACGGTGAGTTAAGGGGAAAACACAAACGTAGAAATGAAAACAGGTTTTTAGCAAATGAGGCCCGCTAACACTAAATAGACAGAAGACAGCAAGGGATCTGTGCGGTCAGTATAAAATGCTATCAAAAATAATCCACGCAGAGATTACAAGAACCCCCACACCGACTCACGATGTGAGGGGCGCAACTCTGCACCCCAGAACTTCCAGCAAGCGAGAATATTACATATAAGCAAGCTGGACAGAACTCATCATATACAGAGAAACATTTTCAAGGAAATAATGAGCAAACATGAACTAGCAAGACTTAGCTTCTCAGGAGGAGACAGGTCACAAGGAAAGTCCAGAGAGATCAGAACCAGTACTGAATACAACGACAGCAGGCAAAAAGTGAAGGTCCAGGTGGAGTTAAATAGAGGCCAGACTAGCAGAAAACGAGGCAGCTGGATTCCAGCTACAGACCCGCAGTAAGCACTAAAGGCCACCAGAGGGAGCCCAAGAACAGAACTCACACAATACCACTCATGACCACAGGAGGGAGCCCGAGAACGGAATTCACAACAGTACCCCCCCCTTGAGGAGGGGTCACCGAACCCTCACCAGAGCCCCCAGGCTGATCCGGACGAGCCAGATGAAAGGCACGAACCAAATCAGCCGCATGGACATCAGAGGCGACAACCCAGGAATTATCCTCCTGACCATAGCCCTTCCACTTAACCAAGTACTGAAGCTTCCGTCTCGAAATACGAGAATCCAAGATCTTCTCCACCACATACTCCAATTCTCCCTCATCCAACACTGGAGCAGGAGGATCAACAGAAGGAACCACAGGCACCACATACCTCCGCAATAATGACCTATGGAAATATGCGTCCAAGGCCTCTTTGGGACAGGCAAAGGCAAAAGCAAACCACTGGCACGAGAACAGCAAGGCTTGGCCCGAGCACAAATCCCACAGGACTGCACAAAGGAACGCACATCCCGCGACAAGGACGGCCACCAAAAGGACCTAGCCACCAAATCCCTGGTACCAAAAATTCCAGGGTGACCCGCCAACACCGAAGAATGAACCTCGGAAATAACTCTACAGGTCCATCTATCCGGGACAAACAGTCTCTCCGATGGACAACGATCAAGTTTATTGGCCTGAAATTCCTGCAGCACCCGCCGCAAATCAGGGGAGATGGCAGACAGAATCACCCCCTCTCTGAGGATACAAGCCGGTTCAGAAACTCCCGGAGAGTCAGGCACAAAACTCCTAGAAAGGGCATCAGCCTTCACGTTCTTTGAACCCGGAAGGTATGAAACCACGAAATTGAAACGGGAGAAAAACAGCGACCATCGAGCCTGTCTAGGATTTAACCGTTTGGCAGACTCAAGATAAGTCAAATTCTTGTGATCCGTCAAGACCACCACACGATGTTTGGCTCCCTCAAGCCAATGTCGCCACTCCTCAAATGCCCAACTTCATTGCCAACAACTCCCGATGACCAACATCATAATTCCGCTCGGCAGGCGAAAACTTTCTTGAAAAGAAAGCACATGGCCTCATCATAGAGCCATCAGAGTTTTTCTGCAACAAGACAGCCCCTGCTCCTATCTCAGAGGCATCAACCTCAACCTGGAAAGGAAGAGAGACATCCGGCTGACGCAAGACAGGAGCCGAAGAAAACCGACGTTTCAGCTCCTGAAAGGCCTCCACGGCCGCAGGAGACCAATTGGTCACATCAGAACGCTTCTTGGTCAAATCCGTCAAAGGCTTAACCACACTAAAGAAATTAGTGATGAAGCGACGGTAAAAATTACCAAAGCCCAAGAACTTCTGAAGACTCTTCACTGATGTAGGTTGAGTCCAGTCATAAATAGCCTGGACCTTAACTGGATCCATCTCAATAGTGGAAGGAGAAAAAATAAAGCCCAAAGAGGAAACCTTCTGGACTCCGAAGAGACATTTAGAGCCCTTCACAAATAAGGCATTGGCATGCAGGACCTGAAATACCATCCTGACCTGCTTCACATGGGATTCCCAATCGTCAGAAAATACCAAAATATCATCCAGGTACACAATCATAAATCTATCCAGATACTCTCGGAAGATGTCGTGCATGAAGGACTGAAACACGGAAGGTGCATTAGAGAGCCCAAAAGGCATCACCAAGTACTCAAAATGGCCTTCGGGCGTATTAAATGCCGTTTTCCATTCATCGTCCTGTTTTATACGTACAAGATTATACGCTCCTCGAAGATCTATCTTGGTGAACCAACTAACCCCCTTAATCCGAGCAAACAGATCAGACAGCAATGGCAAAGGATACTGAAATTTGACCGTGATGTTATTTAGAAGGTGATAATCTATACAAGGTCTCAGAGAACCATCCTTCTTGGCCACAAAAAAGAACCCCGCACCCAAAGGGGACGAGGACGGGCGAATTTGCCCCTTCTCCAGAGACTCCTTTATATAACTCCGCATAGCGGTATGTTCTGGTACAGATAAATTGAAAAGTCGTCCCTTAGGGAACTTACTACCAGGAATCAAATTTATAGCACAATCACAATCCCTATGAGGAGGTAGGGCACTGGATTTGGGCTCATCAAATACATCCTGGTAGTCCGACAGAAATTCAGGGACTTCAGAAGGAGTAGAAGCAGCAATTGACACCAAAGGAGCATCGCCATGAATCCCCTGGCAACCCCAACTTGACACAGACATTGCTTTCCAATCCAGGACTGGATTATGAGCCTGCAGCCATGGCAGACCCAACACGACAACATCATGCAAATTATGTAACACAAGAAAATGAATCACCTCCTGATGTGCAGGAGTCATGCACATAGTCACTTGAGTCCAGTAATGAGGCTTATTCTTGGCCAATGGCGTAGCCATCTTTTGTGATGCATTAACTCATTTATGGCCTGCTGTACTGTTATGATCCTGGTGGCAAGGATCGCAAACTGACCTGCTAAGTAACAGAAATCCTTAGGACAAGCTCTGGGGATGTGGGAGCTATACTGACCGCAACCCTGATTCTATCAATACACACTATAGGCAGCCATGGAGCGTTACCTAAAATCCTAGACGCCTCGTCACAGCCTGAGAAACTAGCTACCCCTAGAGAGAAAGCAAGCCTCACTTGCCTCAGAGAAATCACCCCAAAGTTTTAGACAGCCCCCCACAAATAATAACGGTGAGTTAAGGGGAAAACACAAACGTAGAAATGAAAACAGGTTTTTAGCAAATGAGGCCCGCTAACACTAAATAGACAGAAGACAGCAAGGGATCTGTGCGGTCAGTATAAAATGCTATCAAAAATAATCCATGCAGAGATTACAAGAACCCCCACACCGACTCACGATGTGAGGGGCGCAACTCTGCACCCCAGAACTTCCAGCAAGCGAGAATATTACATATAAGCAAGCTGGACAGAACTCATCATATACAGAGAAACATTTTCAAGGAAATAATGAGCAAACATGAACTAGCAAGACTTAGCTTCTCAGGAGGAGACAGGTCACAAGGAAAGTCCAGAGAGATCAGAACCAGTACTGAATACAACGACAGCAGGCAAAAAGGGAAGGTCCAGGTGGAGTTAAATAGAGGCCAGACTAGCAGAAAACGAGGCAGCTGGATTCCAGCTACAGACCCGCAGTAAGCACTAAAGGCCACCAGAGGGAGCCCAAGAACAGAACTCACACAATACCACTCATGACCACAGGAGGGAGCCCGAGAACGGAATTCACAACAGGGTACATAGTGACGTTCTTTTAATGTCAATTTCCTCTTCCCCCTCTTCTGATGTTCCTGAATTTTTGGCAGATTTCCAGGATGTATTCGATGAGCCCAAGTCCAGTTCCCTTCCTCCACATAGGGACTGTGATTGCGCTATTGACTTGATTCCAGGCTCTAAGTTCCCTAAGGGCCGACTTTTCAACCTGTCTGTGCCAGAACATACCGCTATGCGGAGCTATGTTAAGGAGTCCTTGGAGAAGGGGCATATTCGGCCGTCTTCGTCACCATTGGGAGCGAGATTCTTTTTTGTTGCCAAGAAGGATGGCTCCTTGAGACCCTGTATTGATAATCGCCTTCTTAATAAGATCACGGTCAAATTCCAATACCCTTTACCTTTGCTCTCTGATTTGTTTGCTCGGATTAAGGGGGCTAGTTGGTTTACCAAGATTGACCTTCGAGGGGCATATAATCTTGTTCGTATTAAACAGGGTGACGAATGGAAAACTGCATTTAATACGCCCGAAGGCCATTTTGAATACCTGGTGATGCCTTTCGGGCTTTCTAATGCTCCTTCTGTATTTCAGTCCTTCATGCATGACATTTTCCGCAATTATCTTGATAAATTCTTGATTGTGTATTTGGATGATATTTAGATTTTTTCCACTGATTGGGAGTCTCATGTGAAGCAGGTCAGGATGGTATTCCAGATCCTTCGTGATAATGCTCTATTTGTGAAGGGGTCTAAGTGCCTATTTGGAGTTCAGAAGGTCTCTTTTTTGGGGTTTATTTTTTCTCCTTCGTCTATAGAAATGGATCCTGTTAAGGTCCAAGCCATTCATGACTGGATTCAACCCACATCTGTGAAGAGCCTTCAGAAATTTTTGGGCTTTGCTAATTTTTATCGCCGTTTCATTGCCAACTTCTCTAGTGTGGTTAAGCCCCTGACCGATCTGACGAAGAAAGGCGCTGATGAGACAAATTGGTCCTCTGAGGCTGTTGAGGCCTTTCAGGAGCTTAAGCACCGATTTACTTCTGCCCCTGTCTTGCATCAGCCGGATGTGTCTCTTCCTTTTCAGGTTGAGGTTGACGCTTCTGAGATTGGGGCAGGGGCCGTTTTGTCACAGAGGAATTCTGATGGTTCCTTGATGAAACCATGTGCCTTCTTTTCCCGAAAGTTTTCGCCTGTGGAACGCAATTATGATGTCGGCAATCGGGAGTTGTTGGCTATGAAGTGGGCATTTGAGGAGTGGCGACATTGGCTTGAGGGGGCCAAGCACCGTATTGTGGTCTTGACCGATCATAAGAATCTGATTTACCTCGAGTCGGCCAAGCGGCTGAACCCTAGACAGGCTCGATGGTCCCTGTTTTTCTCCCGTTTCGATTTTGTAGTTTCATATCTTCCGGGATCTAAGAATGTTAAAGCGGATGCCCTCTCTAGGAGTTTTTTGCCTGATTCTCCTGGAGTTCTTGAGCCAGTTGGCATTCTTAGGGAAGGGGTGATTCTTTCTGCCATCTCCTCTGATTTACGGCGGGTGCTTCAGGAATTTCAGGCTGATAAACCTGACCGCTGTCCTGTGGGGAAGCTGTTTGTTCCTGATAGATAGACAAGTAAGGTAATTTCTGAGGTCCATTGTTCGGTGTTGGCCGGTCATCCTGGGATTTTTGGTACCAGAGATTTGGTGGCTAGGTCCTTTTGGTGGCCTTCCTTGTCGCGGGATGTGCGTTCTTTTGTGCAGTCCTGTGGGACTTGTGCCCGGGCTAAGCCTTGCTGTTCCCGCGCTAGTGGGTTGCTTTTGCCTTTGCCTGTCCCTGAGAGGCCCTGGACGCATGTTTCCATGGATTTTATTTCAGATCTTCCTGTGTCCCAGAGGATGTCTGTTATCTGGGTGGTTTGTGACCGGTTCTCTAAAATGGTCCATTTGGTACCTTTGCCTAAATTGCCTTCCTCCTCTGATTTGGTTCCATTGTTTTTTCAGCATGTGGTTCGTTTGCATGGCATTCCGGAAAATATTGTGTCTGACAGAGGTTCCCAGTTTGTTTCCAGGTTTTGGCGGGCCTTTTGTGCTAGGATGGGCATTAATTTGTCTTTTTCTTCGGCGTTCCATCCTCAGACAAATGGCCAAACTGAGCGAACTAATCAAACCTTGGAAACCTATTTGAGATGCTTTGTGTCTGCTGATCAGGATGATTGGGTGGCTTTCTTGCCGTTGGCCGAGTTTGCCCTTAATAATCGGGCCAGTTCGGCTACTTTGGTTTCGCCTTTCTTTTGTAATTTTGGTTTTCATCCTCGTTTTTCTTCAGGGCAGGTTGAGCCTTCTGATTGTCCTGGTGTAGATTCTGTGATGGACAGGTTACAGCAGATTTGGACTCATGTGGTAGACAATTTGACGTTGTCTCAGGAAAAGGCTCAGCGTTTTGCTAACCGCCGTCGGTGTGTTGGTCCTCGGCTTCATGTGGGGGATTTAGTCTGGTTATCTTCTCGTCATGTTCCTATGAAGGTTTCTTCCCCTAAGTTCAAGCCTCGGTTTATTGGTCCTTATAAGATCTCTGAGATTATCAATCCAGTGTCTTTTCGTTTGGCCCTTCCAGCCTCTTTTTCCATCCACAATGTTTTCCATAGATCTTTGTTGTGGAGATATGTGGTGCCCGTTGTTCCCTCTGTTGATCCTCCTGCCCCGGTGTTGGTTGAGGGGGAGTTGGAATATGTGGTTGAGAAAATTTTGGATTCTCATTTTTCGAGGCGGAGGCTTCAGTATCTTGTTAAGTGGAAGGGTTATGGCCAGGAGGATAATTCTTGGGTGGTTGCCTCCGATGTCCATGCTGCCAATTTGGTTTGTGCTTTTCACTTGGCTCGTCCTGATCGGCCTGGGGGCTCTGGTGAGGGTTCGGTGACCCCTCCTCACGGGGGGGTACTGTTGTGAATTCCGCTCTTGGGCTCCCTCCGGTGGTTGTGAGTAGCACTTTTGTGAGTTCTGCTCTTGGGCTCCCTCCTGTGGTTTTGAGTGGTATAGCTGCTTCTTGGATTTAGCATTAGCAGCTGCTTCCACTGATCGTCTTTCTGGCTCGGCTATTTTAGTCTGGCCTTAGCCCTCAATCAATGCCAGTTGTCAATTGTTCCTGCTTGGAGCCACTGCTCTTTTGGATTTACCTGACACTCTGTCCAGTTCAGCAAAGATAAGTCCTTGCTTGTCCTTTTGCAGTCCATTTGTTGTGGACTTTATTGTTCAGCACATTCTATGTTTTGCTCATTTGTCCAGCTTATCAGTATGGATCTATTTAGCTAAGCTGGAAGCTCTGGGCTGCAGATTTTGCCCTCCACACCTTTAGTCAGGTGTGGAGATTTTTGCATATCTCTGCGATGGACTTTTTCTAGTTTTTATTACTGACCGCACAGTGTTCTTTCCTTACTATGTATATAGCTAGAAGTGGCCTCCTTTGCTAAATGTTGTTTCATACTACGTATGTCATTTCCTTCTCCTCTCACAGTCAATATTTGTGGGGGGCTATCCTATCCTTTGGGGATTTTCTCTGAGGCAAGATAGCTTTCCTGTTTCTACCTTTAGGGGTAGCTAGTTCTCCGGCTGTGACGAGGTGTCCAGGGAGTGACAGGAACATCCCACGGCTACTTCTAGTGTTGGGTTAAGATCAGGAACTGCGGTCTGTATAGTTACCACCTGCTGAGAGCTAGTCGCATGTCGCTCCTAAATTACCAGTCCATAACAATGCCCCCATTACTAACCACATAGGTTGTAAAAAAAAAACACAGAATTAAAGCCAGAATAAAATCCTTTAGTTGAAATAATGAAACAAACTCCTTTATTTTTACTAAAAATAAAAAAGTAAAATTATACTCACTTTTACACCTAATCCATTGAAGCCCATGCCACCTGAAAAAAAGAGAAAATTTGCAACCATAATACTCACCTCTATGCCAAATCAACTGATGCTCCTGTCCCCTGTAAAAGAAGAAAAATAGTAAACAAACATATCCCTCACCTGTCCTACTTGAAGATAATCCAAAATGTCCCATAGCAACTGCTCTCTTCGCAAGCCAGCTGACGCTGAAACAGGCGCGTTGTCAGGACTCTGAACATTTTTATTACCATTTGTGCATTGCTGCCCTTTTCCAAGATGGCGTCTTTGGTCTCATGTGCACTGTGTCTTCCTGCTATAAAACTCCACCCCAGCCTTCAGTCTGTGCTAGAGTATTCTGCCTTGCATCCAGCTCCTGACTCTGGTGACTCCCTGGCTATATACCTGCTCTTGTGAACCTGTGTGGTTATCCTGCTACTCTGCTCTGAGTTCCTGCTGCATACACCAGTTTCCACTAATCCTCCTTCATCTGCTGCTCATGTTTACTTCCATCTGCATTTTCTGGATATGTTAGCTGTTGCTGCTCTGCAAAAACCTGAGACTATTACCAAGGCCTCCCTGGTTGAGCTAAGATATTATTTGAACTGCCTTATAGGCATATCTATCTGTGTTTGGACTAAGACAAGGACTTATTTGTGTCAAGTATCCTCAAGAATAACTGTGCTTCATAGACTTTCTGCTTGATTGCATTTTCCTCTGAAGTTTCCTATAGACTGTTAAGCTGCTTTTAATATTTACACCAAGTGTTGTGGACTTGAGTTTCTCTCTGTACCTGTTTGAATCACCGTGTTATAATATAGACTTTACCACTTATAAAACTGTGTCCTGTAGTTGTCTTGTTCCACGCAAAGAGTCTCCTGAGTTATCCCCTATAATTATTACAAGCATAATCAATAGTGCTGAGCTGCCTTGAGAAAGGTCACAGAAGTTCATTGCTGGTAAACACCTGTGACTCCTCTTATGGCACAGTGAGAACTTTCTTACACTACAAGTGGTGCTGCAAATGAAATCACTGGGATTCATCAGCTATGAACTCTGTTGAGGTATCTCATGGCAGCCAAGGGCTACACACTTCAATGTGAGCTGACTGGTTTTACAAGCGGTCATATCACTGTTGTGACCGCTATCCAAATTATCCGGATTTTCATTGGACGATGTGGATTATCTTTACAACGGACAGATGAGGGATATTTTTTAACTTTTTCTTGCTGTGTCTTTATTACAATCTTATAGACGCCTCACCATTATTAACCCCTGAGCTTGGTGTCAGCTGCCAATAAAAAGCTGATATCAACCCCATAACTATTAGCCCACTTGCCACCGCACCAGAGCAAGTGGGAAGAGTAAGGCTAAGTGCCAGATTTTTCACATCTGATTGATGTGCCATTTCTGGGGTGGCTGAGAGGTTATGTTTTAGTCTGGGAGGAGGCCAATATTCATGGTCCTTTCCTAGACTATTAATATTAGCTTGCAGCTGTCTGCATAGCCTTTGCTGGTTATTTAGCATAGGGGGACCTTATGTCATTTTTTGGAGGGGTCTTCACTATAATAACCAGTAAAGGCTAAGCAAACAGCTGTAAGCTGATATTAATAGCCTGGGAACCTTTTTGGCTATTGGCTTCTTACAAAAAAATTACCAGAATATTTTAATGCTGCTTATTAAAATTAGGGGTGACCCCACACCACTTTTCTCATTTATTTATTTATTTATCAACAAGTACTTAGGCTGGGTGAGGCAATATCCATGGCCCCTTACCAGTGTGTTAATACCAGCCCCCAACTGTTTGCTTTAGCTTGACTGGTTGTCAAAAATAGTTGGCGGAAACCACGCCATTTTTTAAATTGTTTATTTAAATAATTTTGAAAACAGAATGGGACCCTCTATTTTTGATAACCAGCCATGATAAAGCTGACAGCTGAGGGTTGGTTATAAAAAATAGAAGAGACTCCACATCATGTTTTTTATTTATTTATTGCACAGGCACTGGGTGATGAATACTCCCATCAGCTGAGTCTGTTCTGCCTATTATCAGCGACAGCAGGAGTGAGTGATGAGAGTAGTACTCTCTCATCAGCCGACATCTGTTTACTGCGGTAACCTTATTACTGTCATTCATAGCTGCTCATAGAATCGACTCATAGAACGGTAGAGTTGGAAGGGACCTCCTGGGTCATCTGGTCCGACCCCCTGCTCAAAGCAGGATTCACTAAATCATCCCAGAGAGATGTCAGTCCTGCTGGCTCACACGCTATCATCTGACAGCGTGGGAACTGCAGCTCTGCAATGATCTTACCCCCAATCAGAGCCATTGGTGTTTATCACACTGTCAACCAGATGACAGCTTGGGAAACAGCCAATGTTTGAGGTGCTTAAACCGAACAGTGACACAGACTTCCTGGAGAAGTCCGTGTTAGTGCATGGACCCCAAACTTTATGTTTGGGTTTGCACATCTCTAGTCACGACGGTATCACATGTACCCAGCTCTAGCAGACAACAACCGGGATTCTCCATATGTCTTTGTGGCTTCAGTGCTGGGCAGAGGAGTAGACTTGCATTCCAACAGATGGAGCCATGGTTTCTTGGGCTGTTCCTCAAGAGAGTCTTTTTGCACAGGGAGCCAGAAACTTTTTATATCCACATCTCCCATTCAGGAAATTCTTCCACAGGATTGGATGAAGGTGGGGGGAAGTCATCCATCATTGTTTGATTGTTCAAATAACCTTCATATTTATCCTAATATTGCAGGTTAGTAAACTGCAGTGGGCTGATGCAATATGAAATAAGCATGTATTCACAAATTAACATACAACAAGAGTCAATATACAGGTACATAAGAAACAATGGCTCTATTAAGACTCCTGAGACACTAACAAGAATGGAACGATTGCTTTACCTGATTAACAATCTCATGTCTGGTCTTAGTGTACCGTCACACAGTACCATTTTAATCGCTACGACGGCACGATCCGTGACGTCGCAGCGATCGTATGATTATCGCTCCAGCGGTCTGCGGAGCACACGTTGCAATCACGGCGCTGGAGCGATGCCGAAGTCCCCGGTAACCAGGGTAAACATCGGGTAACTAAGCGCAGGGCTGCGCTTAGTAACCCGATGTTTACCGTGGTTACCAGCGTAAACGTAAAAAAACCAAACAGTACATACTTACATTCCGGTGTCTGTCCCCGGCGTTCTGCTTCTCTCCACTGTGTAAGCGCCATAGCCGGAAAGCACAGCGGTGACGTCAGACGTCACCGCTGTGCTCGCTTTCCGGCTGGCAGGCGCTCACACAGTGCAGAGAAGCTGAGACGCCGGGGACAGACACCGGAATGTATGTACTGTTTTTTTTTTTTACGTTTACGCTGGTAACCACGGTAAACATCGGGTTACTAAGCGCGGCCCTGCGCTTAGTTACCCGATGTTTACCCTGGTTACAAGCGAACACATCGCTGGATCGCTGTCACACACAACGATCCAGCGATGTCAGCGGGTGATCAAGCGACGAAAGAAAGTTCCATACGATCTGCTACGACGTACGATTCTCAGCAGGATCCCTGATCGCTGCTGCGTGTCAGACACTGCGATATCGTAACGATATCGCTAGAACGTCACGAATCGTACCGTCGTAGCGATCAAAATGGTACTGTGTGACGGTACCCTTAGATATACATAAGATCCCGCCTGTACATTTTCTTCTGCTCTGCTTACTGTCACTGAATAGAAACATTTTTCCTGAACCTGAAGATTTTCCAGGAGAAATTAGGCTAAGTTCACATTTGCATTCGGGGGCTTTGCGGAGGGCTACGTAAGTCCTCCGTTAAGCCCCGCCTACTTCCGCATACTTCTGCATGCATCCTGCGTAACTATCTTTAACATTGGGTACGCAGGACATGTGGATGTATGCAGATGTATGAGGATGCGTTGTTTTGACGTGCCCGCCGACTGCACAGGAACGGAACAAGTTGCATTTAGTGCGGATGGCGGGCGCATCAAAACGACGCATCCGCATACATCCGCATGACCTGCGCGCTCAATGTTAAAGATAGGTATGAAGGATGCATGTAGAAGTATGCGGAAGTAGGCGGGACTTAACGGAGGCCATACGCAGCACTCCGCAAAGCCATCAACTGCAAATGTGAACCTGACCTTAGTTCACTTAAACTGTGGAGCAAGCAAATCTCTAATAAAACACAGCAAGAAAATCTTAAATAAAACCCAACAATATCGATATAACCGGTGCTCTGTACTGAAAAAAATCTGCATCCCTTAGAGCCGTGTATTCCGCTCTACATGTATTGGTCCAATAGTCTTTCATCCGTGGCCAACTCCTCACACTTTTTTGCAATATAAGTGATTCTTAATAAAATCAATATCCCATGTGCCGTTCTTTCAAATTCAATACTGTACATTTGTCACATTTTGATGCTGCAAGTGGGAAAGTAATAAGTAAATCTTCAGAAAAATCTGTCTCACTTCAATAGACAATATGGCTGCAATCAATTGATTATTCAGGGAAAAGCTCAATAAATCGCTTAACCCTTTCAGCATCCATCAGGTTAAAAGTCTGAATTTTCTGTTCAGACAGCAGCAGAAAGGCAAGGCTTTTCCAGCCATCAGGAGTAATCTCGTGGAAGGGAGAAGAGTATTATTACAGTTATTTCACAAGGACTATTGAATATTTGAAGAGTGGAATTAGAAGCTTGTTTCATGAAAACATCCAGCCCCTCAATTACTCTTAAGGCATTTTCTCTGAGCGCCAAAGAAATATTTAAAATAAATTTGTGATGGAAGATTAGAACCTCGTTAAAGAACACACACATCAGATGAGAAGGTGGATGCGCAGGGAAAAATTCTACATCACTGCTGTTGATTTGTTTTTGCTTTTAAAAATATTCTCTCCTTCCTTTTCTTCTGACTTTATTTGAAGATTTGTTTTTGCTTGCAAAATGTTCTTTCTCTCTTGTCTTTTCTTTCTTTCTTATATCTTTTTTCTTTGTTTTCACTTCCTTCGTTTTTTTCTTCCTTTTTTCTTTTTTTTTCTCTTTTTTTCATTCTATAGTTTTTTTCCTTATTTCCCAACTTATTTCTTTACATCTTTGTTTCTATGTTACCTTCCGTCCTTTCTTTTCAGATTTGCTTTTGCTTGCAAAAATGTTCTTTCTTTTATTTTATTTCCTTCTCTTCCTTTCTTTCTTTTACTTCCCTTTTTTCTTTGTTTCCTCTTCGTTCTTTCTTTGTTTCATTCTATTCTTCATTCTTTCTCTTTACCTTATTTCACAAATAATTTATATGCATTCTTCTTTCAACTTTATTTTCACTTTCTTCTCTTTTTTCTGTCTTTTGTTTCATTTTTTTGCTTCAGTCCATTTATCTTTTTCTTTCTTTTTTCTCTTTCCTTCTGTTCCCTTTCTGTATATGTTTTTATTCCCTCTATCTCTCTCTCCCCGTCTTTTCCCTCTCTCCCCCCTTTCATATAAAAAAAACATTCTTGATGAAGATATTCAAAATAAAAAATTCAACCCATGTTTCTGAGAACTCTTCCTTCAATAGTGTCTATTGCGGAACTTTCCACTGGAAATTAACAATGAAGTTTCTATGGTGATCCATACTGAATGATTCTATGCAGAAAACTGTGATAAATCAATACAGACAATAAATATACATTCTTTGTATAATGATGATTTTTTTTTCTTATCATTACAAAAATAATAAAATGCATTATCTAAAAGAAAGCTACCCGTTTAATGAAAGAAAGAAATGTGAGCTTCATTCAAGAATACATACAAAGCTCATGGTAAAGCCTGAAAATAATGATATAAACCTCAGCTTACAGAACAGTGAACAGCAATAACACATCGCTGGACAGTGCAGGAATAAAAGAGTTAATCTCTTGAAATCACTGGAACATATTCTGACCATCAAACCTAATTTAAGACATCATCATTTTCCCAGAGGTTTGCAATTTCAGAAATTATTTTCGCAATCCGTTAGCTGGTTAACTATTATTTTCTAAGTGAATTCGTTCATTAAAGGCATTTTCAGGCCTAATTGTTCTTTATTGGAAATGTCAGCTTTCACAGTTCATTAACGAGGGCATTAGAAGGAAATGCAAAACAAACTTTGTGTACGAAGATCAACACCAGTCATTAGCAAGTACTGTTCACCGAGAGCTGGCGTTACTGAGAGAGAGCCACGTTGACAGTTGATGTGTCATGCCCAATGAAGACATTCACTAAATGACAATTGGTTAATTTTACAATTGAAGCATTATTCAAATACTTGACATTTAACTCATACCTGTCCTTTCCCACAAAATCTGTAAAAACCTAAGTTCTCGCTGTCTTCATCCCTAACAACAAGTTTAAACTGCTTTCGATGCACATATGCATTTAAAATGTCCAGAAATTGCCCCACTTCTCATTCTTAATACATGCTCTTTTAATAAATGCCATGTGCTCTTTTTGAGTGGGCGGTTAATCTTAGTCAATATTCTAACAGCACTATAGATGCTGGAACTGTTTCCCTCACTTCCCTGCATGCACTACTCCTGCTATTATCCAATTGCTTACTAGCTGTGTTTGGAACCCCTGAACTCTGGTATGCCTGAAGGCAGTTTAGCAGAAAGCGGATCAGAAGTAGAGGGATAACTTCCAGCCCTCACTTCCAGAAACTTGTCTTGATATTTCTGCAGAGATGAATTACACTCAACAGCAAGCGGTAGTCAGCAAATTATACAGAAGGGAGACGACTGGTGGCTGGAATGAACTGCTATAAACACTGGAGAAGAAGACCATCACCTCACTTGTACAGTTCTACAACCATGTATCACTGAAGGGAGTAACTACCAATTCTTAGTTTCCTTGGATTCCAGCAGTTGCAACAAGATCAGAGAAAACGGTTTGTTGTTACTTCTGAATGGGCCATGAAAAAGATGGCAGTTGTTCCCCAATAAAGTCCCCCTCAGGACATGGGGTGGCCAGTGGCTTCCAGGGGCAGGGGAGGATTGAACATTGGTCAGGACCAATTTGAACATTGGTTGGGCAGCTGTTAGAACTTCTTTGAAGTATGGAGAGCTGAAGGATGCTCTGAATACTTAGAGACTGTTCCAAGCAGCTGTAAGAGGTAGTGAAGATGGAGACAGGACTGGAGGACATGAGATATTCTTACATACCCTCCTGTCTTCCTGCCTGAACATTGCCACTTTGGAAGCCCAGACCCGGAACGGATAATGGATATGGTGTGTCCAAGATTCTCATGCTCTGCAGTGATTCATATGAGGGCAACTTCTGTTTGTACTGCACATGTCAACATTTCTCACGCATGCACAGTACAAACTGCAGGAAAATATAAAAAAAAAAATCACGAACAGCGAAGCAACAAAATAACGGGAAAAAGCCAGCCCACCCATGTGGCAATACATCCTCTGGAGCCCAGAAAAGAGCCACTGCTATGGACATCAAACGGTTAAGGATACGGAGGAGATCCAGATACAGATGGAATAAAAAATTGTGACATAATGCACTGATCAGCTTGTATCACTTACTCGTTTCTGGTGTTTATAGCAACCTTAACTATGTTGAACACACGTCACCATGATTAAGGCTATATGCACCAGAAACGTGTAGGTGCTACAAGCTGATTTGTGCATTTTTTCTGATGTTATCACTATTTTAAAGCACATCAGTAAAGTCGGAAACTTTTTACTCCGTCTTGAGCTGGATCTCCTTTATATCCTTAACCGGCAGGGAAAACTCCCGGATTTTTATGGACTGTCTGTAAATCTACGGTTGGTTTGCAACCCAGATCAGAGTTATGTATTGTGGATCAGTATGTCGACAATGTAAGTCAAGGAGGGAAAACTGACCGTCATCCATGACTTACATTTTTTGTCAACTTGTTAATTATTTGGCAACCATAAATGTCTTTGTGGTGTTCATGCTTTAAAAGAAGGCATTTTTTCTGAATTCCTAACAATGCCAATCCAGTGATGCTGTAGTGCACATAAACCGGAATTGTAGGGCCACACTGTATCACTGTGTAAGGCAGCACGGTGGCTTAGTGGTTAGCACTGCAGCACTGGGGTCCTGGGTTCAAATCTCTCCAAGGACAACATCTGTAAGGAGTTTGTATGTTCTCCCTGTGTTTGCGTGGGCTTACTCCTCGTACTTCGGTTTCCTCCCACATTCCAAAGACATACTGATAGGGAATTTAGATTGTGAGCCCCATTGGGGACAGCGATGATAATGTCAGTAAAGCATTGCGAATAAGATAGCGCTATATAAGCAAAGCATAATAAATAATAAATAATAAAATATCAATTTCATAGAGCGCTAGAAAAAGATCTAACAGCAAACTGTAGTATAGGTAAAATCAAGGCAATATTGGTCGTGTAACTTGCCTAGGGGTTCCAATTGGACTATTAAGGGATGCTCCAAGTTGTAAGATTTTAATTTATTCTTCTTGGCTGAATTTTTATAAGAAAAAAACCCTTTAGTTTTGCAAATAAATGGAGCTGCTGCCCATGGTTCAGTGTAATGTAAAACAATAAAGTCAGGTAATAGCTTCAGACAAGCAGCGGTATTTAAATGGACGACTATTTTCATCTTGTAAGATATTTCCCCTCTTTAACCCCTTCCCGACATTTGACGTACTATCCCGTCGAGGTGGGGTGGGCCCGTATGACCGCCGACGGGATAGTACGTCATAGCCGATCGGCCGCGCTCACGGGGGGAGCGCGGCCGATCGCGGCCGGGTGTCGGCTGCATATCGCAGCTGACATCCGGCACTATGTGCCAGGAGCGGTCACGGATCGCCCCCGGCACATTAACCCCCGGCACACCGCGATCAAACATGATCGCGATGTGCCGGCGATGCAGGGAAGCATCGCGCAGGGAGAGGGCTCCCTGCGGGCTTCCCTGAGCCCCCCGCAGCAACGCGATGTGATCGCGTTGCTGCGAGGGTCTTACCTCCCTCCCTGCCTGCTCCAGACCCGGATCCAAGATGGCCGCGGATCCGGGTCCTGCAGGGAGGGAGGTGGCTTCACAGACGCCTGCTCAGAGCAGGCACTGTGAAGCAGCCTGCACTTCTCGCAGATCGGTGATCTGTCAGAGTGCTATGCAAACTGGCAGATCACCGATCTGTATTGTCCCCCCCTGGGGCAAAGTAAAAAAGTAAAAAAAAAAATTTCCAAATGTGTAAAAAAAAATAAAAAAAAATATTCCAAAATAATGAAAAAAAAAAAAAAATATTATTCCCATAAATACATTTCTTTATCTAAATTAAAAAAAAAAAACAATAAAAGTACACATATTTAGTATCGCCACGTCCGTAACGACCCAACCTATAAAACTGCCACACTAGTTAACCCCTTCAGTAAACACCGTAAGAAAAAAAAAAAAAAACGAGGCAAAAAACAACGCTTTATTACCATACCGCCGAACAAAAAGTGGAATAACACGCGATCAAAAAGACTGATATAAATATCCATGGTACCGCTGAAAACGTCATCTTGTCCCGCAAAAAACAAGCCGCCATACAGCATCATCAGCAAAAAAATAAAAAAGTTATAGTCCTGAGAATAAAGCGATACCAAAATAACTATTTTTTCTATAAAATAGTTTTTATCGTATAAAAGCGCCAAAACATAAAAAAAATGATATAAATGAGATATCACTGTAATCGTACTGACCCGACGAATAAAACTGCTTTATCAATTTTACCAAACCCGGAACGGTATAAACGCCTCTCCCAAAAGAAATTCATGAATAGCAGGTTTTTGGTCATTCTGCCTCACAAAAATCGGAATAAAAAGCGATCAAAAACGGTCACGTGTCCGAAAATGTTACCAATAAAAACGTCAACTCGTCCCGCAAAAAACAAGACCTCACATGACTCTGTGGAGCAAATGTGGAAAAATTATAGGTCTCAAAATGTGGAGACGCAAAAACTTTTTTGCTATAAAAAGCGTCGCTGGTTTCACACTTCCGTTTTTGTCTGCAGCGTTTTTTGCACAAAAAAACGCATGCGTTTTTTCCCTATATTTAACATTGAAAACGCATGCGGTTTTTTTGTACGCGTTTGGTCGCGTTTTCAAACGCATGCGGTTTTTTTCTGCATGCGTTCATTTTCAGAAATACAACCTGCAGTATTTTCTTGCGTTTTTAAGCACATGCGTTTGTTTGCGTTAAAAACGCATGCATTTTTATCGAAAAAAACAGAAAACACACTGAAAAGCCACCCACCACCATCAAGGTGATAAAGGGATCCAAACCCTAACCCTAACTCTACCCCTAACCTCACCCCTAACCGTTTAATGAACATTTTCTGACAGTCATAGTGCCACGTATTTCAGTGCCACGTATTTCAGTGCCACGTATTTCAGTGCCACGTATTTCAGTGCCACGTATTTCAGTGCCATGTATTTCAGTGCCACGTATCACGTATTTCAGTGCCACGTGTTTCAGTGCCACGTGTTTCAGTGCCACGTATCACGTATTTTAGTGCCACGTATTTCAGTGCCACGTATTTCAGTGCCACGTATTTCAGTGCCACGTATTTCAGTGCCACGTATCACGTATTTTAGTGCCACGTATTTCAGTGCCACGTATTTCAGTGCCACGTATTTCAGTGCCACGTATTTCAGTGCCATGTATTTCAGTGCCACGTATCACGTATTTCAGTGCCACATATTTTAGTACCACGTATTTCAGTTGCACGTATTTTAGTGCCACGTATTTCAGTGCCACGTATTTCAGTGCCACGTATTTCAGTGCCACGTATTTCAGTGCCATGTATTTCAGTGCCACGTATCACGTATTTCAGTGCCACGTATTTCAGTGCCACGTGTTTCAGTGCCACGTATTTCAGTGCCACGTATCACGTATTTCAGTGCCACATATTTTAGTACCACGTATTTCAGTTGCACGTATTTCAGTGCCACGTATTTCAGTGCCACGTATTTCAGTGCCACGTATCACGTATTTCAGTGCCACGTGTTTCAGTGCCACGTATCACATATTTCAGTGCCACGTATTTCAGTGCCACGTATTTCAGTGCCACATATTTCAGTGCCACGTATTTCAGTGCCACGTATTTCAGTGCCACGTATTTAAGTGCCACATATCACATATTTCAGTGCCACTTATTTAAGTGCCACGTATTTCAGTGCCACGTATTTCAGTGCCACGTATTTCAGTGCCACGTATTTCAGTGCCACGTGTTTCAGTGCCACGTGTTTCAGTGCCACGTATTTAAGTGCCACGTATCACGTATTTCAGTGCCACGTATTTCAGTGCCACGTATTTCAGTGCCACGTATTTCAGTGCCACGTATTTCAGTGCCACGTATTTCAGTCACGTTTAGGGTTAGGGTTAGGGGTAGGGTTAGGGTTAGGGCTAGGGTTGGAGGTAAAGTTAGGGTTGGGGCTAAAGTTAGGGTTGGGGCTAAAGTTAGGGTTAGGGTTTGGATTACATTTACGTTTGGATTAGGGTTGGGATTAGAATTATGGGTGTGTCAGGGCTAGGGGTGTGGTTAGGGTTACCGTTGGGATTAGGGTTAGGGGTGTGTTTGGGTTAGGGTTTCAGGTAGAATTGGGGGGTTTCCACTGTCCAGGCACATCAGGGGCTCTCCAAGCGCGACATGGCGTCCAATCTCAATTCCAGCCAATTCTGCGTTGAAAAAGTAAAACAGTGCTCCTTCCCTTCCGAGCTCTCCCGTGCGCCCAAAAAGGGGTTTACCCCAACATATGTGTTATCAGCGTACTCGGGACAAATTGAACAACAACTTCTGGGGTCCAAGTTCTCTTGTTATCCTTAGGAAAATAAAAATTTGGGGGGCTAAAAATCATTTTTGTGGGAAAAAAAAGATGTTTTATTTTCACGGCTCTGCATTATAAACTGTAGTGAAACACTTGGGGGTTCAAAGTTCTCACAACACATCTAGATAAGTTCCTTGGGAGGTCTAGTTTCCAATATGGGGTCACTTGTGGGGGGTTTGTACTGTTTGGGTACATCAGGGGCTCTGCAAATGCAACGTGACGCCTGCAGACCAATCCATTTAAGGCTGCATTCCAAATGGCGCTCCTTCCCTTCCGAGCTCTGTCATGCGCCCAAACAGTGGTTCCCCCCGACATATGGGGTATCAGCGTACTCAGGACAAATTGGACAACAACTTTTGGGGTCTAATTTATCCTGTTACCCTTGTGAAAATACAAAACTGGGGGCTAAAAAATCATTTTTGTGAAAAAAAAAAAGAATTTTTATTTTCACGGCTTTGCGCTATAAACTTTAGTGAAACACTTGGGGGTTCAAAGTTCTCAAAACACATCTAGATAAGTTCCTTGGGAGGTCTAGTTTCCAATATGGGGTCACTTGTGGGGGGTTTGTACTGTTTGGGTACATCAGGGGCTCTGCAAATGCAACGTGACGGCTGCTGACCAATCCATTTAAGTCTGCATTCCAAATGGCGCTCCTTCCCTTCCGAGCTCTGTCATGCGCCCAAACAGTGGTTCCCCCCCACATATGGGGTATCAGCGTACTCAGGACAAATTGGAAAACAAATTTTGGGGTCCAATTTATTCTGTTACCCTTGTAAAAATACAAAGCTGGGGGCTAAAAAATCATTTTTGAGAAAAAAAAAAAAATTATTTTCACGGCTCTGCGTTATAATCTGTAGTGAAACACTTGGGGGTTCAAAGCTCTCAAAACACATCTAGATAAGTTCCTTAGGGGGTCTACTTTCCAAAATGGTGTCACTTGTAGGGAGTTTCAATGTTTAGGCACATCAGGGGCTCTCCAAACGCAACATGGCGTCCCATCTCAATTCCAGTCAATTTTGCATTGAAAAGTCAAATGGCGCTCCTTCCCTTCCAAGCTCTGCCATGCGCCCAAACAATGGTTTACACCCACATATGGGGTATCAGCGTACTCAGGACAAATTGCACAACATTTTTTGGGGTCCAATTTCTTCTCTTACCCTTGGGAAAATAAAAAATTGGGGGCAAAAAGATAATTTTTGTGAAAAAAATATGATTTTTTATTTTTACGGCTCTGCATTATAAACTTCTGTGAAGCACTTGGTGGGTCAAAGTGCTCACCACACATCTAGATAAGTTCCTTAGGGGGTCTACTTTCCAAAATGGTGTCACTTGTAGGGAGTTTCAATGTTTAGGCACATCAGGGGCTCTCCAAACGCAACATGGCGTCCCATCTCAATTCCAGTCAATTTTGCATTGAAAAGTCAAATGGCGCTCCTTCCCTTCCAAGCTCTGCCATGCGCCCAAACAATGGTTTACACCCACATATGGGGTATCAGCGTACTCAGGACAAATTGCACAACATTTTTTGGGGTCCAATTTCTTCTCTTACCCTTGGGAAAATAAAAAATTGGGGGCGAAAAGATCATTTTTGTGAAAAAATATGATTTTCTATTTTTACGGCTCTGCATTATAAACTTCTGTGAAGCACTTGGTGGGTCAAAGTGCTCACCACACATCTAGATAAGTTCCTTAGGGGGTCTACTTTCCAAAATGGTGTCACTTGTAGGGAGTTTCAATGTTTAGGCACATCAGGGGCTCTCCAAACGCAACATGGCGTCCCATCTCAATTCCAGTCAATTTTGCATTGAAAAGTCAAATGGCGCTCCTTCCCTTCCAAGCTCTGCCATGCGCCCAAACAATGGTTTACACCCACATATGGGGTATCAGCGTACTCAGGACAAATTGCACAACATTTTTTGGGGTCCAATTTCTTCTCTTACCCTTGGGAAAATAAAAAATTGGGGGCGAAAAGATCATTTTTGTGAAAAAATATGATTTTTTATTTTTACGGCTCTGCATTATAAACTTCTGTGAAGCACTTGGTGGGTCAAAGTGCTCACCACACATCTAGATAAGTTCCTTAGGGGGTCTACTTTCCAAAATGGTGTCACTTGTAGGGAGTTTCAATGTTTAGGCACATCAGGGGCTCTCCAAACGCAACATGGCGTCCCATCTCAATTCCAGTCAATTTTGCATTGAAAAGTCAAATGGCGCTCCTTCCCTTCCAAGCTCTGCCATGCGCCTAAACAATGGTTTACACCCACATATGGGGTATCATCGTACTCAGGACAAATTGTACAACAACTTTGGGGGTCCATTTTCTCCTGTTACCCTTGGTAAAATAAAACAAATTGGAGCTGAAATAAATTTTGTGTGAAAAAAAGTTAAATGTTCATTTTTATTTAAACATTCCAAAAATTCCTGTGAAACACCTGAAGGGTTAATAAACTTCTTGAATGTGGTTTTGAGCACCTTGAGGGGTGCAGTTTTTAGAATGGTGTCACACTTGAGTATTTTCTATCATATAGACCCCTCAAAATGACTTCAAATGAGATGTGGTCCCTAAAAAAAAATGGTGTTGTAAAAATGAGAAATTGCTGGTCAACTTTTAACCCTTATAACTCCGTCACAAAAAAAAATTTTGGTTCCAAAATTGTACTGATGTAAAGTAGACATGTGGGAAATGTTACTTATTAAGTATTTTGCGTGACATATGTCTGTGATTTAAGGGCACAAAAATTCAAAGTTGGAAAATTGCAAAATTTTCAAAATTTTCGCCAAATTTCCATTTTTTTCACAAATAAACGCAAGTTATATCGAATAAATTTTACCTTTAACATGAAGTACAATATGTCACGAGAAAACAATGTCAGAATCGCCAAGATCCGTCAAAGCGTTCCAGAGTTATAGCCTCATAAAGGGACAGTGGTCAGAATTGTAAAAATTGGCCCGGTCATTAACGTGCAAACCACCCTTGGGGGTGAAGGGGTTAAGCCACAGAGACAGCTGATTTTATTTTGTTTTCAGACGCTTCCGAGCTCTGACGAGGATCCATTTATTTCTTTCTACTTACAGTTGCCTCTGTTGTCTCTTCTATTCGGTGTGTTGGGATTCTGCACTTATTAAAGTTCTGTTCTCGTGACCTAAGGCGAAGCCAGCTCAGCATTTTGTAGAGACACAGTCCCATCTGAGTTGAAATATCCCGACTCATTTTATTGATGTAATTCAAGAGACGTCTGAATGACATCCCCGCAACCAGCTATAAGATCATTTTCTAGGAATATCCCATGAACGTATGATTCTAATCATCTGTGTAGGAAGCAGAGCTCAGTTTATATCATTGGGTCTGATGTTCTGTTCTCGGGGTTTCCAACCCTCCAAAAATTCCTGGACAGTCAGTAAAATAATGCACTTCTTCCCCTATCAGTTAAAAAGATTGACACATAAATTTTGGAAAATAGAGAAGCTTGTTCATAATTTTTGTGACAGTAGTTATCATCATTTTACAGTTCACAGTGAATTAAATTAATGCTTTCAGATCAGAATTCTGGGCTGTAGACATGTATCATTTATAATCTTTATGATTTCTTATTGTTTTCCATTGTGTCCATAAAAAATGTTGGCTGACTGTAATTTTCTGTTAAATTGTACACAAAAAAATAAAAATCAAGTTGGAAACCCTACCTGTGCTATCCCAATATACACCACTGCAGATTATCATTGCTGCCATATTGTAGACTTACACCTAGACTGGAGGTAGCCAAAGGATCACATTATGGCTTCCTTAAAGGGACTTTTTCCAGCATATTTTTGCTATGTAATCTGAAGACTTCAGGAGATAGGGGTTGAAACACAGAATTCAAAGATGTGTCACTTATTAGGCTGTATGTTCTTGTTTACTTACACTGAAGGTTTCATCACTAGGACATTATCATTGCTGTGACAAGCTGGTGCCTGCAAGTCTGGCTCCGCCCCCTCTCAGGACAAGCAGCTCACTGTCAATAGACCATGTAAATAGAGCATGGTGTGGGCGGGGTCACCTTTCTCAGCTTTGCTGCATTGCTAAACCTAAAAACTCTGATTGTGTTCGAACCGCTACCCCCATTAAACTAAGCTATACATCATTGGATTCAGGGTCTCATTCTCTAAATCATGATGCTCTCAGCTGATGTAGCAAAGACCTGCTGACAAATTCTCTTCAAAGCACCACTCCAGTGATTTTTTTATTGATGTGGAACTTATAATTTAAAGTTCCTGCTCTGAGTACCATACTTACCCACAGTCGTCTTCCCCTTGTATTGCCACAGCTCCCGTTGATCTCCAGCAGTTTGTGACCTGCCGGATCGCTATAGTGTTAGCTGGAGCAAGCCGTAGGTCACTTTTCAATGCAAGTTTATGAGAGTCTTGTTATGGCCCTTATAGACTTTAACTATGAGCTTTTGATCATTACTTCTGCTAGTCAAAAGTTGCGATCACAAGATGGCATCGCGGGACCAGAGTGATGCCGGAAAATGGTGAAGATGATGGTGGGTAAGTAAAAGACTATGGACAGGGATCTGAGATTACAAGTACCACTCCATGGTAGAAAAAAAAACTGCTGGAGAGGTAGTTTAGCTGCAACCCTTGACTTCATCAAAAAGAGGGTTGCAGCTAGAAACACAATGCACTTAATAAATCAGCTTTTTAATAATGACTATAATGTACAACAAACACACGAGAAGCACACATCAGGCACAACGGCTGCCAAATTGCCATTCCTTGACTATACTGTATCCAGAATGTGAAATATACGAGCTGTCCAGTGAATAATATTTAGCACCAAAATATTTAAATGTATGACCTATAGCGGTCTGGCTGATGAAATCCTAATGGATCTTGAGAAAAGAGGCTCCAATTTCACCACTTTAATTGGAGCTGTAGTGAGCATGTGCGAGCATAGCCTCTACCAGCATTCCACAGACACTTTGGTCTCTTTTTTCTAGAAATTGGTGGGGGCTCCGGCGGTTGGATGCCCTGCATTCATACTTATATCACCTATTCTGTTTCTTTTTCCTTAGGGGACAGGTAGCCTTTTGCATGAATCGACGAGAGCCAGTGCCAACCTCTAAGTAGTTAACAATGAGATGTCCTCAGGCTCACACTCCCTCTACGATAACTGTAATGTATATCTTTTCCTCCATGTCTCATAATATACAAAATGGGACGAAGAATTGTCCACGAAATCTACAATTCAACGGTTTTAAATTAAATATTTTGGCATTCTGAACACATTCTGGGGAAATTCCTGCTGATTTGAGAATTGTGTTCATTATCAGCAGTGTGCATTCATGTCCCCTGGTCCTATGTGTAATAATTGGTACAAACACACACGGCGATGCAACACAGTCTGCTACAAGCACTGGTGCATGAGAACACAATATGTTTCACAAGCCAGAAGTTAATGTCTTCATTAATAATGCATATTCTGGAACCGTACTCAACATGTGTCATGCAACAAGTTCACAATTAATGCATGTGCAGGAGTAAAAGGGACACTCATTAGAAATAGATTATTATTATTATTATTATTATTATTATTCTCTTGAGTTTCTCTTACAGTAAATGCCTCCCTTAGGTCATATTTTTTATATATTTCCGACATTCTGTGCTGATTTTTTTTCAAACTTTTAAGGATTTAGCTTGAAATCACCTACATCAATGTAGAATAATGTGATCAGATTTTGACTGCCTGAAATCAATAGAGGGAGCGTAAGATTTATCTGCATACTGGTTTTTTTTTCACTTGTAGTAGCTCTTATTATATTCTCTAACTATATGCCTATTCTAGTGATTTGGAGCTCTCTTTGAGCAAATCAGCTCTAAATTTATTGAAAGTTTGTGTAGAAGCATCCAGAAATTGCTTCAAATTCTCCTAGGAGATATAACTGGTCTACCATGGTTAAGCAATGTGATATGGATGGGCAATTTCTTTTCACCTTAGAGGAAAGATCAGTACTTCAGCTCCTTACAGGAGGGGCTGAAAGAAGCGTGTTGGTGTAATTAGCTAGTCGATTTAAAACTCACTTATTTTTGTACTAAATTTCACTTGCACCTGGAATAATTATCTTTTAATTTCTGATTTAATCAGCTATGATATTTTTCCTAACTCCATCTAGCATCTACCATGGATATAAAGATTCTACACAACCCAGTTAAAATACCAGGTTTTTGTCATGTAAATAAATCTTACGGTCACGATATCTCCACTCAGTAAGTGATTGCTATGCTGTTCTATAGAAACTGTCTTGCTGAGTTGTCCGTGTCTTGATTGACAGCCTGGCTGTCCAATCCTGTCATGAGCTTGCTGAGCTGTCAATGCCTTTATTGACAGCTCAACTGTCCAATCTGTGACTGGGACGTGCGGGACTTTCTCCAGGTGTTCGCCATTCTGGTGATTGCCCAGCTACTTAACTGAGCTGTCTGCCCAGATCCCTGCCAGATGTAGTTTTTGCTTCTTGGTGAGTGTTTGCCTGATTCTGTTGCTCTGAGTACTTATCTCCTGCTGCCTGAACCTTTGGACTGCCATTTGACTATCCCTTGACTTTTGATCCACTATCTCTTATTGATCCTGGACTGTGACCTGACTTATGCCTTCGTCTTTTCCCTTGGCTATCTACGTATTCTCTTGGTATTGACCTCGGAACGTCTGACTCTTCTACCTCACGGTCTGTCTGTAAGTAGTGACTAGTGTTACACTTACCAGGATGGATAAATTCAGAACTTTTTCCACCTTTTTTTTCAAAGCATTAGATACACCATGGAACATTGTACAGACTGTTGCGAAGAAGTGTCTTCAATTTGGCACAACAGTGACATTACCGAGAAATGGATATCCCTCAAAAATTTATGAAAAGGTAAGAAGAAAATTAGTTAAGGAGGCTTCTAAGAGACCTATAGCAACATTGAAGTAGTTGCAGGATTTTATGGCAAGTACTGATTGTGTACTGTATGTGATAACAATCTCCCATATTATTCATATGCCTGGCATGTGGGGTAGGGTGGCAAGGCAGAAGGGTTTTCTTAAAAGAGAAAAACAATAAAGTCCTGCTGTGTTTTCCCAAGACCTACATCATGTCTGACAAAAGCTTGTAGGGTGAAATGTATTTAAGTTTTAGCCATAATTGAAAAAGATATGTTTAGCACAAAGTCAACACGTCACATCACCAAAAGAACACCATACATATAGTCAAGCATGGTGGAGATAACATTTTTCTTTTACAGCTGTTTTTCAGCAGCTGGAGAAGGTGCCTTAATCAAGGTACATGAAATTATGAACAATTTCAAATATCAGTTAATTTTGCATCAAACCTCTCAGGCCTCAGCTAAAATGCTGATGAAGAGGAATTTCAGCATTCAGCACAACAACTACCCTAGGAAAACTTCCAAATCAATAAAAGGATGGCTTCGGCAGTCAGGAGATGACCTTTCATCTGATATTCGAGCACTGCTGCAAGGAATAGTGGGCAAGATTACTTAAAGAAGAGTTCACTGTCTTCTAATAAAAGTCATCAGACACTATGACTATGAGAGTGCAAACTTCTTTATCAGGACAACATGATGTGCACATGATGTCAGGGTTGAACTTCATTACCAGTGAGAAAAGTCGGTTCCATGACTGCAAGTCTGCAATTTGCATACTTCCTGACAATACAAGTGAAGTGAGAGAAGCCAAGCATGTCTAGTCAGCATGTGACCAAATGCTTGCAAATCATATACTAGAGGTCAAGTGACAGCCTGCTTTCACTACCAGTAAATCATGACACTGTTAGGATTCAGAATCCTGCAATCACATGGACTTTTATCAGACCAGACAACCCATTTAAAAGTTCATTGTCTCTAGAAACAATATGCTTAAAGGGATCCTGTAACCATAAAAACACTATTAAACTGTAGATAAGGGGTTAATCTGCAGGTTAATAGCATCACTTACCTGCCCGGTGCCCACATGTAGCCGAGTAGTATGAGGAGAAAATTAAGCTTATCCCCCCAACAGCGTTCCGGTTTCAGTCATGGGGGCTGCTTCGGCGCTAGTTCAGTCTCTGCTCTGAGCATAGAGAGTGGCAGCTGTAGCCACGCTCCTGGCCCTAGCTTACGCTGGCTCTGCATTGGGTCCAGCTGTAACACTGCCCCCAGCTCTGACTGACAGCTCTACCTAATGCAGAGCCAGTGTCAGTCAGGGCCAGGGTTACGGTTACAGCTCTGTATACTCAAGAGTGGTGACTGAACCCGTTGGCGCTACCCCCGTGAATGAAATCTGAACACTGTCAGGGGGAATAAAGTTAATTTTCTCCCTGCAGCGTTCGGCTAAGTGCAAGCACCAGACTGGTTAATTATGCTATTAACTTACAGATTAACCCCATATCTGCAGGTTATTAGAGGTTTTTCTGGAATGGTTTAATTATTCCCCACTGAGCCTCCAGCTGCATCATGTTGACCTAAAACAAGTGTTGAAATAGTGAGAGACCCAGAGGGTTTTCTATTTTTGCACATATTATTTGGGAAGTGAAAAGTGGAGAAATTGTTAGATGTTAAATGGCCTGGAAGAAAATGTTAATAATAATCTTTTTTTTCTGTAGAGAAAGAATGAAAGGGGAAAAAAACCTCTCTATTAGCAAAAATTCCCAGACGGTGCATATTAATTAAAAATAATTGTAAGACTAAATGTAAGAAAGTGACACTTCTGTGGGGAATTGCGGTAATGCTAGGAACAGCTTGCTTTTTTTTAACCTGCAGTGAGCCACTTATCCATTAACTTCTCTAATTACCAGTCTGCCGGGTAGCTACATGGTTAAGCCATCATCCTCTCCACCCTGCAGAGAAAAGCTGATTTTCTATATTATGGTTTGTGATAACAATTTACAGCTCTTGTTTTTCTTTTAGCTATTGTAAGATGCAGCCACAATACCACAATACTAATGTATCCAGTCACTAATTCAAGCACAAGTTCCCAAATCCACAAACTAACTTCTGCATTTCTAGATTAAAAAGTGATTGGAGATTGTTGAGAATGTTTTCATGGCACACCCAGTATTATAGGTTGGTAAGTAAAAATCTGGGTAAGCACAACGGATGTGGTAGTGGAACCACTGGGCATTGGATAGAGGAGAGCCCTGAGAGGTGTGACTAGCTGAACACCAGATTCTTCACAAACACCAAAACGCGCGTCGGGGTGGACGCATTGAAGGGACATACTCCATGTGTCCACAGCAGGTGCAGTTATCCACGAAGGTGCATGGAATAGCATTCAAGCCCGCATGCAAAATTAATCCATAATTATCCAGCATATCTTCTTGACTATAAAAAACTTTTTCTTTATTCTAGTCCTCTTAAAAAACATTGTTGGAGATCAAGACAGAAAGGTATAGCTAATCCCACATAAAAATAAAACTTTATGCGTTTCGACCCATGTGTGGGTATTAATCATAATGAAATGTGTAAAGTTTTATTCTCAGTGGGATTAGCTATCCCTTTCTGTCTTGATCTCCAACGATGTTTTTAAGAGAACTTGAATAAAGAAAAAGAGTTTTTTTATAATCAAGAAGATGTACTGGATGATTATGGATTAATTTCACTTTCCTTCATTGTATTATATTTTGCAGCATCAAGACATTACTTATATAAGTAAACTGCTATTATCAGGCATTATGACTGCAATTTTTCACATAGGCACTTTACTATTTATTTATTGTATTGCATTTATACCTTGCTGCTCTTACTTACACAATTTTACTATCTCTTTGCCTTGTCCCTTGTGGTGTCCGTTTTCTTCCTGTTTTTTTGTACCCCACCCCTACCTCACTTGTTCATGTCCATAAAGAAAATAAAAAATAATTTATTTCATACAATTTGGACTTATGTATTTGGTTTTCTTCTCTGTCTTTACTATGTCAGGTGCTGGCAGACATGGCTGGTAAACAGAAATGTAGACCAGGATCAGCACAGTCTTCTGCTGCCATGATTGAATCGAGGACGGTATCTTTTTGCTTGCTTCAATGACAATTTTAAAATAAGAGAGTATTACAACATTAGTTTACACAACGTGTTTCAGCTGCTTATAGCTTTCATTAGTTATATAATAAACATATGCTTATTCAACTTTATTTCCTGCACCACCAGAAAGTGGAAGGAATGGAAATGGGAGGGTGGAGGAGGAGAGGGCAGAGAAGGAAAAGGTTTAAATCCACTAAAAGTGCATCCGCCTTGATGTTCCTGTCCGCCAGCCAGAAATGGAGAACAAAATCAAAGCGAGCAAAGAACAATGAACACTTGGCTTGATGCGGATTCATCTTCTGTGTGAACTGCAGGTAGACTAAGTTCTTGAGCATAGTGTAAATAATTACTAGTTGAACTGCTACTTCAAGTAGAAAACACCTTCAATAGCCAATTTAATCACCAACAGTTGTCGATCGCCAATTGGATAGCTGTGTTCAGAGTCTGAGAAGGTTTTGGAAAAGAAATACAGGTCACCATACATTCATCAGAAGAATTCTGAGTAAGATGGACACTGGTCCCAGAGGAAGAATCATTCACTACTAATAGGACTTGCTTATTACTGTTAGGTCTGTACAGCACTGGAGTTAAAGAAAAGGTCTGTTTTAGGGAGACAAAGGATCTTTCAGTCTCCAGAATCCATACCCAAGGATTAGCATCCTTGTGGGACAGAGCTGAAGTTGGAAGAGTCTGAGAGGAGAAATGTTATATGAACTGACAATAGTAATTAGCAAATCCCAGAAACCACTGGATTGCTTTCAGACGATCTGGATAGGGCCACTTCAGAACAGCAGACATCTTCTCTGGATGCATCTTCAATCTGGTCTATGAGATAATGTATCTCAGTAAGGGAAGAGAGGTGTGCTCAAAGATGCTTTTCTTGAATTTGTCATACAGATGGTTCTTCCTCAACCTCTGCAGAACCTGGTGAATGTCCTTCATGTGTGTGGACAGTTCAGGAGAGAACTCCAATATGTTGCCCAAGTAGACCACCACACACGAGTGGAGTAGATCCTGGAAAATATCGTTCACCAGTTCTTGGAAGATGACTGTGGCATTGCAGAGCCCAAATTGCATTAAGCGATAATCATAATGGTCATCCTGGATGTTAGAGGCAGTCTTCCATTCGTTCTCTTGGCGTATTCAGATTATGTGCCCACAAGAGATCAAGCTTGGTAAAGACACTGGAACCTCTGAGACTATCAAACAACTCCGAGATGAGGGGCAGAGGATACTTATTGTTGATCATATCTGGTAGAGGCCCCTATGTTCAATACAGAGTAAGAGTAAGCCGTCCTTCTGCTTAGCACATAAGAATCCTGCTCCAGCTGGGTAGGATGACTTCTGGATAAATCACCTAGCTAGATTCCCCTTAATATATTCTGATACGGCTCAGGTCTCTGCCTGGGACAGAGTGTAGATACATCTTTGAAGGGGGAAGATCCAGGCAGTATGTATATAGGGCTGTTGTTAGGCCTGTGTGATGGTAAAGTCTCCACCTCCTTCTAATCAAAGACATCTGTATAAGACCAAAAAGCACTAGGCAAGCCAGGTAAATTTGATGGAGTAGCTGGAGTTGTAGCAGGACCAATGAGGACAAGACATTTCTCGTCACAAGACTGACCTCGCCAAAGTACGTCTCCGGATTACCAATCCAAGACAGGCTCATGCGGTCGTAAACATGGCAGACCAAAGAGGGCTTCTGTGGGTACAGCATTCCTAACTGTAGTTCTACAGGGTCGGAAACAAAAATAATATCTTTGGATAAAGGTCTCCCATCCATGGATGTTACTACCAAATTAATGTGAAGACATTAGATGGGGATCTGTTGCTGGTCCACCATGGCCTGTTGTATGCAATTTTCTGCTAAACCAGAGACCAGATAGGCAGATTCAATTAAACGGGTGTTGCAACAGGAAAAAGACACTGAGACACAAAGTCAGCAGGGGAGAGGAGCAGTTCTCACCCAGGTTAGCCTCCCCTACTGACCCTAGGCTTTGGAGTTTCCCGGCTATGCAGGACATGAGCAAGTTAAATGTTCTTGACTACCACAGTAGATGCACCTCCATCGGAACGGCGGACCTCCTGACGATGCTTAGCCATATTCACTCGATCAACATGTATAAAATTGTAGTGTGGTGTAGAAGCTAAAGCCTGCAGCAGGATCGCCCTCTGGAAGGTAGGAGCCAGACGCATTGCTCTACTCTCTCGGATCACCTCCCTGGAGCGCTCTTAAAACTTGAGATTGATCTGCGTTGCCAGGGAAACAAGGTCACCTGGAGAGGCAGGAACATCTCGACCAGCCAGCTCATTCTTAATTCTCCCAGACAGGCACTCCCTGAAAGCGGCTACCAGCATCTAGTTATTCGAAGCGAACTCAGAGGACAGAGTGTGGAAATGGATGGCATACTGGCCTACAGTGAGATTTCCCTGGCACAGCCTAAAGAGGAAGGATGCTGCAGCAGAAACACAGCACAACTCATCAAATACCTTCAGAAGGCCTTTAGGAAAGTCTGGATGTTAGAAATTAGGGGATCCCCTATTTCCCATAAGTGGCTGAGCCATGCAAAAGCCTCCCCTACCTAGGTGTGACATAATAATTGCCATTTTGGCCTGATCAGATGAGAAATGTTCCAATTGCTCAAAGTGCAGCATGCACCAATTGAGGAAACTGCGGCATTGTGTAAGATCACCGTTATATCTTGGTGGACAGACAGAGCCTGGAACCAGGAAAATAACTGCCAGATATGAAAGTCACAAATGAGGTTGCTGCAGCTTGGATAGGACCAGATGTGGATGCTGATGTCAGCATGTCCAAGCTGGTGCTCACTCTCCGTAGATAGGACATGATCTTGTCCTGTTGATTTTTCTGGCAGGAGATCTCCTGGTACTGCTCAGAGAGTGGAGAAGAATGAAAGACAGTAGGTTCCATGGCCTGAGCAATCTGTAATGTACGTGGTAGTGGACCACTGTTTCATGGACTAAGGAGAGCCTGAAGGGGCATGACAAGTTGAACACCTGATTCTTCGCTAGAGCCCCAGATAGTGTGGTTAGACTTGGCTCGAGATGGAATCCAGGTGTTACACCAGGATAAACCTCTGACAAACAGTAGCTGACACCATATAGAGGTATGAAACGGCCAGGGATGGGTGGCACAGCAGGCACAGGCAGGCACCAGGCAGGTACAGGCTTACACAGTTGTTATACAGGTGGGCATAGCAGGTGCAGGCAGGCACGGCTGGTAAACAGGCAGGAGCAGCAGGTGCAGATGGACATGGCTGGTATGCATGCAGGCATGGTAAGTGCTGACAGACACAGCTGGTAAATAAGCAGGCACAGCAGGTGCTGGCAGACACGGCTTGTATACAGTGATACAAGCACAGCGGACCTGAAAACTAGCAAGTTTGCAGATAAACTGAAAGAACACATTACTCAGGCACCTCCCAACAGGTAGAGGTGCCTTAAATAATAAGTGTCTTCTAGCCATTTGCTGGGAACACTTTTAGAAAGTGCATGTTGTCCCTTTAAGAGATCGAGAGTGAGTGCACCCTAAGTGCAGTGCCTGGGGATCTGCCAGACATGCACAGACCGCGGGAGACTGCAGGAGCAGAAGGAATTACTTGCTGAGGGCTGGGCTGATGAGTGATTTGGCGTACCTGTTGGGGGAGAGGAGGATGAGAATCAGGCAGGGACACCGGCGCTACAGTAGGCTTTAGAAAGATTAGAGACAAGACTTAAAATAATAGTTCACCTTAAAGGGGTTGTCCAGTCTTAAGCTACAAGTCTGCAGTCTCATGACCACTCACGCTTGGCACTGGAGAATCTAAACAGTGCAATGTGTGTGATGTGAGGATTCACAAGTCTACAGTCACGTAGAATGACTGCAATCTTGTAGCTTAAAGCACCATTCCAGCTTTTTTTTTCAGGGCTGGAGTGGTGATCCTAATCAAAGGTCCCCTACAGTAGTTTTACACATACCCGTCACCATCTTCACCATTTATCTGTGCCGTTCCAGTCCTGTGGCATCCTCTTGTAACCCCCAACTTTTGTATGTCCAGAAGTCAGGCAGATTTAATGGTCACACTCTCTCAATGCAAGTATATGAGAATCTTAACAAGGCACTCATAGGCTTACATTGAAAAGTGCAAACACTGGAGTGATCCGGCAGGCCACAAACTGCTGGAGACCAGCCTTAGTGGTGGCAATAGAAGATAAAGATATCGGCGGGTAAGTACAAAAGTAAGGCCCTCCAATTAAAAGCACCACTCCAGCATTGCAATAAAAGTTTTTTTGGAGTGATGAATAGTGTTGAGCGATACCTTCCGATATCAAGAAGTATCGGTATCGGATTGGATCAGCCGATATCTCAAAAATATCGGATATTGCCGATGCCGATATCTGATACCAATGCAAGTCAATGGGACACAAATATCTGAATGTAAATAAGCCCTTTCTGTTCTTCTACGTCCTGTTCCGGAGGGGAGAAGAGTGTGGGCGGTGCGTGGGCGGACACTGTACGTGTCTGTGTGTGCGGGTGGGGTCTGTGTGGGCGTCTTGGGGGTCTGTGCATGCCTGCCAGGGTTCTGTGCGTGCCTGCCGGGGCTCTGTTCGGGCTGCCGGGGCTCTGTGCGGCGTGCCGGGGCTCTGTGTGGCATGCCACGGCTCTGTTCAGCATGCTGGGGCTCTGTGCGGCGTGCCGGGGCTCTGTGCGGCATGCCGGGGCTCTGTGCGGGGCTCTGTGTGGTGTGCCGAGGCTCTGTGTGGCCTGTCAGGGCTCTGTGCGGTGTGCCAGTGCTCTGTGCGGTGTGCCGGGGCTTTGTGTGGGCTGCCAGGGCTCTGTGCGTGTGCAGGCATCGTCCGATGGGACTTGTAGTCCCATCGGACGATGCTTGCAACAGTGACAGTGATTGACACATTAGCCAATGATGGGACAGTAGTAGTCCCATCATCCGGCTAATGTGTTGAATGTAAAAAAATAAAAAATAAAAACATACATACTACATACATACTACATACAACATATTCATACATTACATACAATACATACATATAGACATACAGTACATTAAACATAGAGTACATACTCACCATTACTTGTCACTTTGTTCCCCGAAGCCAGTGTCATCTGTAAAAATGATTAAAATAACAAACAACCAATATACTCCCTGATCCGCAGAAATCCACAAGTGTCCCACCACGATCTCCCATGGAGAACGGCAGCATCAGCTGATGCGACCGCTCTCTAGGGGCTTCAGGAATACAATGATGGGAGGAAGGTATCCTTCCGCACAGTATTCCTCTGCCGCTGAAAAAAATTGTCCCTAGTCTCACTTTTGGCATTGCTGTGTGAGAAATTTTCCCAGGCAGCAATTGCCATAAAGTGAAACTTTGTCCTAAGGTAACCTCTCAGTGATGCACTGCAGGAGCCATTGTCTCCTGTCAGTGTGTCACTGAGGGTCCTATAGAGCAGTGACATCACCCCCTATTTTAATAGCCAGTAAAGGCTACGCAGACAGCTGCGGGCTGATATTCATAGCAGGCTACAAATATTGGCCCCCGGCCGGCGGCTTTCCCCCTCTGGCACAGAAAATTGTGTGGGAGCCCACGCCATTTTTTTCTTTTTTAAAAATTCAACGCTCATTAAGGCCTCTTTCACCCTTGCATCGGTACGGGTCCGTCGCTATGCGTCGGGCTGACGTACCGACGCACGTTGTGAAATTTGTGCACAACGAGGGCAGCGGATGCAGTTCTTCAACGCATCCGCTGCCCATTCTGAAGTCTGGGGAGGAGGGGGCGGAGCTTCTGCCACGCATGCGCGGTAGAAAATGGCGGATGTGACAGACAAAAAACGTTCACTTGAACGTTTTTTCGTGCCGATGGTCTGCCAAAACACGACGGATCTGTTGCACGATGGACACGCCGTGTGGCCATCCGTCGCAATCCGTCGTCAATACAAGTCTATGGGTAAAAAACGCATCCTGCGAGCACACTTGCAGGATCCGTTTTTTTTCCCAAAACGACGGATTGCGATGGGTTGCTAAAAACACAAGTGTGAAAGTAGCCTTAGAAACATCAGTCTATTATACAGTTAGGTCCATATATATTTGGACAGAGACAACATTTTTCTAATTTTGGTTATAGACATTACCACAATGAATTTTAAACAAAACAATTCAGATGCAGTTGACGTTCAGACTTTCAGCTTTCATTTGAGGGTATCAGAATTAAAATTGGATGAAGGGTTTAGGAGTTTCAGCTCCTTAACATGTGCCATCCTGTTTTTAAAAGGACCAAAAGTAATTGGACAATTGACTCCAAGGCTATTTCATGGACAGGTGTGGGCAATCCCTTCGTTATGTCATTCTCAATTAAGCAGATAAAAGGCCTGGAGTTGATTTGAGGTGTGGTGCTTGCATTTGGAAGGTTTTGCTGTGAAGTTAACATGCGGTCAAAGGAGCTCTCCATGCAGGTAAAACAAGTCATCCTTAAGCTGCGAAAACAGAAAAAACCCATCCGAGAAATTGCTACAATATTAGGAGTGGCAAAATCTACAGTTTGGTACATCCTGAGAAAGAAAGAAAGCACTGGTGAACTCATCAATGCAAAAAGACCTGGGTGCCCATGGAAGACAACAGTGGTGGATGATCGCAGAATAATCTCCATGGTGAAGAGAAACCGCTTCACAACAGCCAACCAAGTGAACAACACTCTCCAGGAGGTAGGCGTATCAATATCCAAATCTACCATAAAGAGAAGACTGCATGAAAGTAAATACAGAGGGTTCACTGCACGGTGCAAGCCACTCATAAGCATCAAGAATAAAAAGGCGAGACTGGACTTTGCTAAAAAACATCTAAAAAAGCGAGCACAGTTCTGGAAAAACATTCTTTGGACAGATGAAACCAAGATCAACCTCTACCAGAATGATGGAAAGAGAAAAGTATGGCGAAGGCGGGGTACAGCTCATGAACCAAAGCATACCACATCATCTGTAAAACACGGCGGAGGCAGTGTGATGGCTTGGGCATGCATGACTGCCAGTGGCACTGGGTCACTATTATTTATTGATGATGTGACACAGGACAGAAGCAGCCGAATGAATTCTGAGGTATTCAGAGCCATACTGTGTGCTCAGATCCAGCCAAATGCAGCAAAACTGATTGGTCGTCGTTTCATACTACAGATGGACAATGACCCAAAACATAAAGCCAAAGCAACCCAGGAGTTTATTAAAGCAAAGAAGAGGAATATTCTTGAATGGTCAAGTCAGTCACCTGATCTCAACCCAATCGAGCATGTATTTCACTTGTTAAAGACTAAACTTCAGACAGAAAGGCCCACAAACAAACAGCAACTGAAAACCACCGCAGTGAAGGCCTGGCAGAGCATCAAAAAGGAGGAAACACAGCGTCTGGTGATATCCATGAGTTCAAGACTTCAGGCAGTCATTGCCAACAAAGAGTTTTCAACCACGTACTAAAAATGAACATTTTATTTAAAATTATTGAATCTGTCCAATTACTTTTGGTCCCTTTAAAAACAAGGTGGCACATGTTAAAGAGCTGAAAGTCCTAAACCCTTCCTCCAATTTTAATGTGGATACCCTCAAATGAAAGCTGAAAGTCTGAACTTCAACTGCATCTGAATTGTTTTGTTTAAAATTCATTGTGGTAATGTTTATAACCAAAATTAGAAAAATGTTGTCTCTGTCCAAATACACTCACTGGCCACTTTATTAGGTACACCTGTCCAACTTCTTGTTAACACTTAATTTCTAATCAGCCAATCACATGGCGGCAACTCAGTGCATTTAGGCATGTAGACATGGTCAAGACAATCTCCTGCAGTTCAAACCGAGCATCAGTATGGGGAAGAAAGGTGATTTGAGTGCCTTTGAACGTGGCATGGTTGTTGGTGCCAGAAGGGCTGGTCTGAGTATTTCAGAAACTGCTGATCTACTGGGATTTTCACGCACAACCATCTCTAGGGTTTACAGAGAATGGTCCAAAAAAGAAAAAAAATCCAGTGAGCGGCAGTTCTGTGGGCGGAAATGCCTTGTTGATGCCAGAGGTCAGAGGAGAATGGGCAGACTGGTTCGAGCTGATAGAAAGGCAACAGTGACTCAAATCGCCACCCGTTACAACCAAGGTAGGCCTAAGAGCATCTCTGAACGCACAGTGCGTCGAACTTTGAGGCAGATGGGCTACAGCAGCAGAAGACCACACCGGGTACCACTCCTTTCAGCTAAGAACAGGAAACTGAGGCTACAATTTGTACAAGCTCATCGAAACTGGACAGTAGAAGATTGGAAAAACGTTGCTTGGTCTGATGAGTCTCGATTTCTGCTGCGACATTTGGATGGTAGGGTCAGAATTTGGCGTAAACAACATGAAAGCATGGATCCATCCTGCCTTGTATGGAGCATCTTTGGGATGTGCAGCCGACAAATCTGCGGCAACTGTGTGATGCCATCATGTCAATATGGACCAAAATCTCTGAGGAATGCTTCCAGCACCTTGTTGAATCTATGCCACGAAGAATTGAGGCAGTTCTGAAGGCAAAAGGGGGTCCAACCCGTTACTAGCATGGTGTACCTAATAAAGTGGCCGGTGAGTGTATATAAGGACTTAACTGTATATCTATGAATATATCTATCTATAGATATATTTATAGACAGATATATCTATAGATACATAGATGTATCTATCCATATATCTGGCTGCTTTCACACATCAGGCTTTTGCCATCAGGCACAATCCGGCGAGTTTTGAAAAAAACGGATCCGGCAGAAAAAAAACGGATCCGGCGGAAAAACGGATCCTGCGAAAAAAAATCAGATCCGGTGGAAAAAACGGATTCGGCGGAAAAAAATGGATCCGGCGGAAAAAAACAGATCCGGCGGAAAACACGGATCCTGCGGAAAAAAACGGATCTGCAAATGTGCTCGCAGGATGCGGTTTTTTCCCATAGACTTGTATTAGCGATGGATCGTGACGGATGGCCACACGGCGTGTCCATCGTGCAACGGATCCGTCGTGTTTTGGCAGACCATCGGCACGAAAAAACGTTCAAGTGAACGTTTTTTGTCCGTCACATCTGCCATTTTCTACCGCGCATGCGCGGCTGAAACTCCGCCCCCTCCTCCCCGGACTTCAGAATGGGCAGCGGATGCGTTGGAAAACTGCATCCGCTGCCCACGTTGTGCACAAATTTCACAACGTGCGTCGGTACGTCGGCCCGACGCATAGCGATGGACCCGTACCGACGCAAGTGTAAAAGAGGCCTTAATGAGTGCTGAATTTTAAAAAATGGATTAAAACAGCGTGGGCTCCCGTGCAATTTTTTGCGCCAGAGGGGGAAAGCCGACGGCCGGGGGCCAATATTTGTAGCCTGCTATGAATATCAGCCCGCAGCTGTCTGCATAGCCTTTACTGGCTATTAAAATAGAGGGACCCCCCCAAAAAATGACATGGGGTCCCCCTATATTTTATAGCCAGAAAGGCTACGCAGACAGCTGCGGGCTGATATTCATAGCCTAGAGAGGGGCCATGGATATTGGCCCCCCGGCAACAAATACCAGTCCGCAGCCACCCCAGAAATGGTGCAATTCCGGCACTTAGCCCCTCTCTTCCCACTCCCGTGTAGCGGTGGGATATGGGGTAATAAGGGGTTAATGTCACCTTGCTATTGTAAGGTGACATTAAGCCGGGTTAATAACGGAGAGGCGTCAATAAGACGCCTATCCATTATTAATCCAATACTAGTAAAGGGTTAATAAAGCACACACACATTAGGAAAAAAGTATTTTAATATTCTTCTTTTCACCATACTTACCATACTTCAGCGCCTGCAAAAATGTAAAACAATAAACCGTATACTACCTGTCCACCGTAGTCCAATTAATAACGAGTGTCCCACAACAATCTCCCCTATAGAACAGTGACATCGGGTGATGTCACTGCTCTATAGGACCCTCAGTGACACACTGACAGGAGACAATGGCTCCTGCAGTGCATCGCTGAGAGGTTACCTTAGGACAAAGTTTCACTTTATGGCAATTGCTGCCAGGGAAAATTTCTCACACAGCAATGCCAAAAGTGAGACTAGGGACAATTTTTTTTCAGCGGCGGAGGAATACAGTGCGGAAGCATACCTTCCTCCCATCATTGTATTCCTGAAGCCCCTAGAGAGCGGTCGCGTCAGCTGATGCTGCCGTTCTCCACGGGAGATCGTCGCGGGGCACTCGTGGATTTCTGCGGATCAGGGAGTATATTGGTTGTTTGTTATTTTAATCAGTTTTACAGATGACACTGGCTTCGGGGAACAAAGTGACAAGTAATGGTGAGTATGTACTCTTTGTTTAATGTACTGTATGTCTATATGTATGTATTGTATGCAATGTATGAATGTATTGTATGTAGTATGTATGTAGTATGTATGTAATATGTATGTAGTATGTATGTAGCATGTATGTAGTATGTATGCAGCATGTATGTATGTAGTATGTATGTAGTATTTATGTAGTATGTATGTAGTATGTATGTAGTATGTATGTTGTATGTATGTAGTATGTATGTATGTAGTATGCATGTAGTATGTATGTATGTAGTATGCATGTAGTATTTATGTAGTATGTATGTATGTAGTATGTATGTAGTATGTAGTATGTATGTAGTATGTATGTATGTATGTATGTATGTAGTATGTATATCGTATGTAGTATGTATGTAGTATGTATTTATGTAGTATGTATGTATGTAGTATGTATGTATGTAGTATGTATGTAGTATGTATGTAGTATGTATGTTGTATGTATGTAGTTTTTTCAACATTCAACAAATTAGCCAGATGATGGGACTACTACTGTCCCATCATTGGCTAATCTGTTAATCACTGTCACTGTTGCAGACATCGTCCAATGGGACTTGTTGTCCCATTGAACGATGCCTGCACACATGCACAAACCCCCGGCAGCCCGCACAGAGCCCCGGCACGCTGCACAGAGCCCTGTCACGCCACACAGAGCCCTGTCACGCCACACAGAGCCCCACACAGAGCCCCGGCACGCCGCACAGAGCCCCGGCACGCCGCACAGAGCCCTGGCTTGCCGCACAGAGCCCCGCACAGAGCCCCGACACACCGCAGAGAGCCCCGGCACGCCGCAGAGAGCCCCGGCATGCCGCAAAGAGCCCTGGCAGGCTGCACAGAGCCCCAGCAGGCCGCCCATAGCCCCGGCAGGCCTGCACAGAGCCCCGGCAGGCCGCACAGAGCCCCGGCAGGCATGCACAGACCCCGCCCGCACGCACACACGCAGTCTCTGCCCACACACCGCCCACACTCCATTATAGTGCATAATTGCACTATGGGAACTTCCGATTCCAGTATCCGATATTGCAAAAATATCGGAACTCAGTATCGGAATTCCGATACAGCAAATATCGTCCGATACCCGATATTTGCAGTATCGGAATGCTCAACACTAGTGATGAATGAAGACTGGACAACACCTTTAAACCTATTGAAAGATGCACCTATATGAAACCTATTAGAAAATTATAAAACACAATCGTGTTGGCATACTGCTGGGGAATAGCTTTCTAAATAAGTCCCTGTTAAAAGTTTTCATTAGGTATTAAAAATGTCATAATATAAAATAAGCTGTATGTAAATTACCTGTGAAGAATCATGTAGGCGGTCTTGAAATTGTGAAAAGTCATGCATTTCTAGCTTGAGCGATGACACAAAACATAATATGTCATTATAAGCCAGTCATAGAGCAATCAGTGTATGATTGTATTGTTTACATGTGTCTTTAACTCAAAAGCTGATTAAAGGCATTGTCCATAAAAATTATTCACATTTGTTATATAAGCAATTCGATATAACTTTCCAATCTACTATATAATTGTCTAAGGGTACTTCCGTCTTTCTGTCGCGGTTATTAGTTCGCTGATTGGTTTCGGCAGCTGCTGCCGCGACCAATCAGCGACACGCACAGTCCGGAAAAAAATGGCCGCTCCTTACTCCCCGCACTCACTGCCCGGCGCCCGCTTACACCCCTCCGGTCAATGCTCACACAGGGTTAATGCCGGCGGTAACGGACCGCGTTATGCCGCGGGTAACGCACGCCGTTACCGCCGCTATTAACCCTGTGTGTCTCCAACTTTGTACTATTGACGCTGCCTATGCGGCATCAATAGTACAAAATGTAATGTTAAAAATAATAAATAAAAAAAAACCCTGCTATACTCACCCTCTGTAGTCCGCTGAACCGCTCGCGCAGCCCGCCATCTTCCGTTAAAGGTTGCGGTGGCAAAGATCGTGTGGCAGAAGGACCTGCCATGACGTCACGGTCATGTGACCGCACCGTTATGACAAGTCCTGCGCAGAAAGGACCTGCCGTGACGTCACGGTCATGTGACCGCGACGTCATAACAGGTCCTGCGCTCAGACCAACCCTGGGACCGGAAGCTGCGGTGGACTACAATGGGCCCTCAGAAAGGTGAGTATATGTTTATTTTTTATTTTTTAACCTGTGACAAACGTGGCTGGGCAATATACTACGTGACTGGCCAATATACTACGTGGCTCTGTGCTGTATACTACGTCACTGGGCAATATACTACGGCGCTGAGCAATATACTACGTCGCTGGGCATTATACTACGTCGCTGGGCAATATACTATGTCGCTGGGCAATATACTACGTGACTGGGCAATATACTACGTGACTGGGCAATATACTACGTCGCTGGGCAATATACTACGTCGCTGGGCAATATACTATGTCGCTGGGCAATATACTACGTTGCTGGGCAATATACTATGTCGCTGGGCAATATACTACGTCGCTGGGCAATATACTACGTTGCTGGGCATTATACTACGTCGCTGGGCAATATACTACGTCGCTGGGCAATATACTTCATCGCCGGGCAATATACTACGTGGCTGGGCAATATGCTACGTGGCTGGGCAATAAACTACGTGGCTGGGCAATATACTACGTGGCTGGGCAATATACTACGTGGCTGGGCAATATACTACGTGACTGTGCAATATACTACGTGACTGGGCAATATACTACGTGACTGGGCAATATACTACGTGGTTGGGCAATATTCTACATGTACATGCATATTCTAGAATATTCTAGAACACCATCTAGTATATGATACTTCGCTTTACTTCAATTAGTAAACCTCCAATTCCAGTTCGGTGCTTGACAGAGGACAGTTTTCCTGTGGTCAACTCCTTTAAATGCTGTATTTTTCCACCCACATACTGTCCAGTGACTGACTGCTCTGCCTATATATGCATACAAAAAAACTGTCAGTCACTTGGTGTCGGTGATGGACTTAGGACTCACCAGCTTTTTTCTTTGGCAACAAACATCTTTTGACATAAAAACCCACAATCAAATGCTAGAAAACTGTAAACCCTCTAGGTTCAACATTTCTATCGTATATTTCTGAGGGTAAAGGAGTAATGTTGACTACGGTTGAATGAAACTAATCGGACAAATTCAAAAATCGCCGACAAGTGTGGGATCGGCCATGCGGTCGGCGATCTTCGCGCCAAAGTCGCATTTCGTATGACGCGTTCAGCACCATTTCTCAACCAATTAAGGAGGACGCAGAGTGTGGGCAGCGTGATGACATAGGTCTCGGTCCCCACCATCTTAGAGAAGGGCATGACAGTGATTGGCTTGCTTTCTGCAGCGTCACAGGGGCTATAAAGGGGCGTGCACGCCGACCACCATCTTACTTCTGCCGATTTTAGCATAGGGAGAGGATGCTGCAGCTTCGTCAGAAGAAGGGATATAGTTAGAGAGGGAAGATTAACCCCCAAACCGCTTGTGCTGTAGCGATTTCCACTGTCCAACACCACCTTTTTTTGCAGGGGCAGTGGAGGCTATTTTTTTGTGCATCAGCTCTGTAGCTTATTAGGCTGCCTTATAAGGCTCCCTGATAGCTGCATTGCTGTTTGCACGCTGCTGTGCAAACCAACTGCTTTTTTAAAAGCAAAAATCCTGTTGCTCCTTTCTGCACAGTTATCTTGTTTATTTGTCCACACTTTTGTGTGCAGCAGTCCTTTTTGTTGCTGCCATACTTGTCCTGAGATCACCGTAGGGAGATTGAAATTGTACTACAGTCCTTGGATTTTTTCAGATATCTTTCAGCCACTTTCTGCCACTTAGGGTATGTGCAGAAGCTGCGGATTTTGCTGCAGATCCGCAGCGTTTCCGCAGCTGCGGATCCGCAGCGGTTTCCCATGAGTTTACAGTACAATGTAAACCTATGGGAAACCAAATCCGCAGTGCACATGCTGCGGAAAAAACGCAGCGGTTTATATTCCGCAGAATGTCAATTCTTTGTGCGGATTCCACTGCGGCTTTACACTTGCTCCAATAGAAATCTGCAGGTGAAAACCCGCAGAGGGAACCGCAAAATAAACCGCGATAAATCCGCAGTAAAAACCACAGCAGTTTTTCACTGCAGATTTATCAAATCCACGCGGAAAATTCTGCAATGGAATCTGCAGCATGTGCACATGGCCTTACATTGTGTTGTGTTATACACTGGGTCTGAGTTGTGGTGCAGTCTCCCCCCCAAAAAAGGGAGATTCAAATTGTCACAAAGTGTATATACGTCAGTTCTGTTAGTTTGTCGTATATCAGCTAGCCACGTTCTGCCACTTACATTGCATTGTTTTATACACTGGGCCTGAGTTTTGGTTCAGTCTCCCCCCCCAAAAAAGGGAGATTCAAATTCTCACAAAGTAGATATATTCCAGTCCTGTTAGTTTGTCGTATATCAGCCAGCCACTTTCTGCCACTTACATTGCGTTGTGTTATACACTGGGCCTGAGTTTTGGTTCAATCTCCCCCCAAAAAAAGGAGATTCAAATTCTCACAAAGTGGATATATTTCAGTCCTGTTAGTTTGTCGCATATCAGCCAGCCTTGTTCTGCCACTTACATTGTGTTGTGTTATACACTGGGCCTGAGTTGTGGTGCAGTCTCCCCAAAATAAAAAGGGAGATTTAAATTCTCAACAAGTTTATATACACCTTCTACCTTGTTTTACAGTACCATATAATGGTTGTAATTTTGGTTACATTTTTCCAAAAATGAGGAAGTCTGGAGGAAGAGGCCATGGGCGGTCGTTGCCAGCTGGTACTGATGGTGGTGGTGGTGGTGGAGCATCTGGTGGTAGTGGGAAAAGCAAAATAGCACCTAAGGCTGGAGGTGTTGAGCCAGCGTCTTTGTCTGGCTACACAAGGCCTCGAAGGCTCCCTTATCTTGGAGTAGGAAAACCGCTTTTAAAGCCGGAGCAGCAGGAAAAAGTTTTGGCTTTCCTTGCTGACTCAGCCTCTAGCTCTTTCGCCTCCTCTTCAGAAAGTTCAAAATATAAAAGCAGCGAGTCGTCAGTGGATGCTCCCGGTCAGGAACAAGATGTTTCCTTGTGTCCTTCACCCAAACCAAAAGTGAAGGATGCGTCAGGCGACACTACAGGTTACTCCATGGAGCTCTTTACACATACCGTGCCTGGGTTAGAAATGGAAATTGTTCACTGCCCATTACAAGATGAATCGGACATGGAGTGCACTGATGCACAGCCACAGCTAGATTATTATGCTGTTCCATTGACTCAGATCACTAAATTGCCCTCGCAGTGTACTCAGCCAGAATCTGACCCTGATGAGACTATGGTGCCCCGTCCCGAACGCTATAGCACCTTACACGGTGACACAGAGGAAGGTGCACATGACATTGAAGAGGAGGTGATAGATGACCCAGTTGTTGACCCAGATTGGCAGCCATTGGAGGAAGAGGGTGCCGCTGCCAGTAGCTCAGAAGCGGAGGAGGATGATCCGCAGCAGCCATCTACATCGCAACAGCCCGTATCAGGCCAAAAATGTGTGTCAAAAACAAAAACAGTTTTGGACAGCGTGGCCATCCGGTGAAAGTAGCATAGCGTGCAATGCCTGAAAAGGTATTCGATAGTAGGAAGATTGCAGTGTGGCAATTTTTTAACCAAGATCCGAATGATCAGTCAAAAGTTATCTGTAAAAAATGCTCAAAGACCTTTAGTAGAGGGAAGAATCTTCAAAATTTTAATACAACGTGCATGCCTAGACATTTAACCAGCATGCACTTACAAGCCTGGACTAACTACCAAACGTCATGTACCGTTGGTGCACCTGCTCAGAATGAAGGTAGTCAGCAACGCAACATTGCTTCCCTCACTGTAAGCCTACCGGTTTGGACACCACCAGCAGCAAATGTGGAGGTATCGTCGCAATGTCAAAGCTGTCAGGGAATCACAAGGTTATTGATAGGAAATACTGTATCGAGGCCAACATCAAGAATACCATCACCAACCCTCTCTCAATCCGCCGTGTCCACCACCACTACCACCGCTAGTTCCACCATATGCAGCTCTCCAGTCCAGCTCAACTTACAAGAGACTCTTGTTAGGAAAAGAAAGTACTCATCCTCTCATCCACATACACAGGGTTTGAACGCTCACATTGCTAGACTAATCTCGTTAGAGATGATGCCCTACCGGTTGGTTGAAAGCGAAGCTTTCAAAGACCAGATGGCCTATGCAGTACCATGCTATGACCTACCCAGTCGGCACTTCTTTGCGAGAAAAGCCATCCCAGCCCTCCACCAGCATGTCAAAGACCGCATTGTCCATGCACTGAGGCAATCAGTCAGTGGAAAGGTGCACCTCACAACAGATGCATGGACCAGTAGGCATGGCCAGGGACATTACGTGTCCATCACAGCGCACTGGGTTAATGTGGTGGATGCAGGGTCCACTGGGGACAGCCATAGTGGGACAGTTCTGCCTAGCCCACGGTCTAGGAAACAATTGGCTGTAGGCATTTGCCACCCCTCCTCCTCCTCCTCCAGAAGCAAAATCTCGTCCACAGAGCGCAGTCGCATGACCACTCCATTCGCAGCTGCCAGTGTTGCACACGACATGTCCCATTATTGAACAGCTAGTGGTAAGTGTCAACAGGCTGTGTTACAAATGAAGTGTTTGGGCGACAACAGACACACCGCGGAAGTACTGGCCATGTACTTGCAGCAAGAAACTCAGTCATGGCTGGGTAGTGTACATCTTGAGGCAGGCAAGGTAGTCAGTGATAACGGAAGGAATTTTATGGCTGCCATATCCCTTCCAGAACTGAAACACATACCTTGCCTGGCTCACACCTTGAACCTGGTGGTGCAGTGCTTCCTGAAAAATTATCCGGGGTTACCAGCCCTGCTCCTGAAGGTGCAAAGACTTTGCTCGCACCTCTGCCGGTCGCCCGTACACTCCAGCCGTATGTTGAACCATCAGCGATCACTGAATCTACCCCAGCACCGCCTAATAATTGACGTTGCAACAAGGTGGAACTCCACACTGCACATGCTTCAGAGGCTGTGCGAACAGAGGCGTGCTGTAATTTATTTGTGGGAGGATACACATACACGGGCAGGCACTTGGATGGCAGACATGGAGTTGTCTGGTGTGCAGTGGTCGAAGCTACAAGACCTCTGTCAAGTCCTTCAGTGTTTTAAGGACTGCACATGGCTGGTAAGTGCAGACAATGCCATCATAAGCATGAGCATCCCACTAATGCGTCTGCTGATGCGAAGTTTGACGCACATTAAGGAGCAGGCATCTGCAGCCGAGGAGGAGGGAAGCCTTGATGATTAGTGTTGAGCATTCCGATACCGCAAGTATCGGGTATCGGCCGATATTTGCTGTATCGGAATTCCGATACCGAGATCCGATATTTTTGTGGTATCGGGTATCGGTATCGAAACAACATTAATGTGTAAAATAAAGAATTAAAATAAAAAATATTGCTATACTCACCTCTCCGACGCAGCCTGGACCTCACCGAGGGAACTGGCAGCGTTCTTTGCTTAAAATGCGCGCTTTTCCTTCCTTCCGTGACGTCACGGCTTCTGATTGGTCGCGTGCCGCCCATATGGCCGTGACGCGACCAATCACAGCAAGCCGTGACGTAATTTTCAGGTCCTTCTAGGCATTCAGTATTTTAAAATTACGTTCCGGCTTTGTGATTGGTCGCGTCGCGGTCACATGGGCGACGCGACCAATCACAAGCCGTGACGTTACGGGAGGCTGGACACGCGCTCATTTTAAAATGCGCGCGTGTCCAGCCTAACGTGACGCCACGGCTTGTGATTGGTCGCGTCGCCCATGTGACCGCGACGCGACCAATCACAAAGCCGGAACGTAATTTTAAAATCCTGAAGGACCTGAAATTACGTCACGGCTTGCTGTGATTGGTCGCGTCGCGGCCACATGGGCGGCACGCGACCAATCACAAGCCGGGACTTCACGTAAGGAAGTAAATGCGCGAATTTTAAGCAAACAACGCTGCCGGTTCCCTCGGTGAGGTCCAGGCTGCGTCGGAGAGGTGAGTATAGCAATATTTTTTATTTTAATTCTTTCTTTTACACATTAATATGGATCCCAGGGCCTGAAGGAGAGTTTCCTCTCATTCAGACCCTGGGAACCATCAGGGATACCGTCCGATACTTGAGTCCCATTGACTTGTATTGGTATCGGGTATCGGTATCGGATTGGATCCGATACTTTGCCGGTATCGGCCGATACTTTCCGATACCGATACTTTCAAGTATCGGACGGTATCGCTCAACACTATTGATGACAGTTAGCCATTATAAGCTCAGGGAACTCTCCTGGACGAGGTGGCAGACGAAGAGAAGAAGAGGAGGATGATGGGGATGAATATTTATGGGAGGAGGATGCTTTTCAGGGGGCAATAGAAACAGGTGGCGTTGCAAGGTCAGGTACAGGGTTTTTGCGGGACACAAGTGATGTTGATTTGCAAGAAAGTGCTCCTCAACCCAGCACAAGCAGTGAATTGACACCTGGAACATTGGCCCACATGGCTGAGTATGCCTTGCATATCCTAAAAAGGGACCCCCGCATTATCAAAATGATGACCGATGATGATTACTGGTTGGCCTGCCTCCTGAATCCACGATATAAAGGAAAATTATAAAATATCATGCCACATGAGAACCTTGAGCAAATATTGGCTACCAAACAAGCAACTCTTGTAGACCATTTGGTTCAGGCATTCCCTGCACACAGCGGTGGTGATGGTTCTCACACGAGCCGTAGGGGGCAACATGGCAGAGGTGTTAGAGGTGCACAAATCCAAAGTCGCGTTGGAGAGAGGGGTTTTATGACCAGGTTGTGGAGTGATTTCGCAATGACCGCTGACACGACAGGTACTGCTGGATCGATTCAAAGTGACAGGAGACAGCAATTGACAGCAATTCAAGTATGGTTACGAACTACTTTTCTTCCCTCATCGATGTTCTCTCTCACAGGTCATTCCCGTTTGATTACTGGGCATCTAAAATAGACACCTGGCCTGAATTATCAGAATATGCATTACAGGAGCTTGCATGCCCTGCTGCTAGTGTGCTATCCGAAAGTCTTCAGTGCTGCTGTTTCAATACTGACCGAAAAAAGGACACGTCTGGCTACCCGAAATGTCGATGATCTAACGTTCATTAAAATGAACCAATCATGGATTTCAAATTATTTGGTCCCACCTTCCCCTGCTGACATGTCTTGCTTTTGGCCTCCTCTTACTGACTGCTTCAATTCCTCCATTTGCAGCTGCTGAATGTCCACCATAGGCCATTTTTATACCTCTCTAAATGGGCTGACTCCCCCCACAGGGCCGTGGTCACCACCTGGCGCAAGCACCCATGCGAGTGCCGTTTGCCTGGACAGGTGGGTGTGCCCACTCTTAGGCGATGGCACTGGCACAGGGTCCCTCATAGTACAATAAAGTGTCTCTGATGGTGGTGGTGCACAACCAATGTCAGACACACCGTCATAATATGAGGGGCCCTGTGCCAGTACCGCTGCCCACGAGAGACTGTTCCCCCCAGCTCGAACAGTGCTCTACCTCTTGCAATATTTACCTCTCCCTGCTCCACCACTGTGTAGTCTGTGCTGTTAAATCCTTAAATGGCACTGCCAATACAAATTTGTTGAAATGATAGATGATAGTTAAAATATACAGGGGCCCTGGCCTCCATTTAGACCAGTTAATACTTTGCACCTACTACCACTGTTTGCTACTCAGCAGAGGAGCCCACCCCTGTACCTAGCTATGCCACCTGTTTATTTATGAACAATTTTTGGGCAGACATTTAGCCTACTAAATTATTTGGGCCTACTAACTGTGTCTGCCGCTCCTTACAGTTGTCCTCCGCTGAACAAAGCAATGCCGCTGGTTTAGTCCTGTTACCAATTTTGAACTGCATTTAGCCTTCTTACTTATTTGGGCCTACTAACTGTGTCTTCCCCTCATTACAGTTGTCCTCCACTGAACAAAGCAATACCGCCAGTTTAGTCATGTTACCTATTTTGAATTGCATTTAGCCTACTTACCTTTTTGGGCCTACTAACTGTGTCAGCCTCTCATTACAGTTGTCCTCCGCTGAACAAAGCAATGCCGCAAGTTTAGTCCTGTTACCAATTTTGAACTGCATTTAGCCTACTTTCTTTTTTGGGCATACTAACTGTGTCTACCGCTCCTTACCGTTGTCCTCAGCTGAACAAAGCAATGCCGCAAGTTTAGTCCTGTTACCAATTTTGAACTGCATTTAGCCTACTTTCTTTTTTGGGCCTACTAACTGTGTCTGCCCCTCATTACAGTTGTCCTCCGCTGAACAAAGCAATGCCGCCTGTTTAGTCCTGTTACCAATTTTGAACTGCATTTAGCCTACTTACTTTTTTGGGCCTAATAACTGTGTCAGCCTCTCATTACAGTTGTCCTCCGCTGAACAAAGCAATGCCGCAAGTTTAGTCCTGTTACCAATTTTGAACTGCATTTAGCCTACTTTCTTTTTTGGGCCTACTAACTGTGTCTGCCGCTCCTTACCATTGTCCTCAGCTGAACAAAGCAATGCCGCAAGTTTAGTCCTGTTACCAATTTTGAACTGCATTTAGCCTACTCTCTTTTTTGGGCCTACTAACTGTGTCTGCCCCTCATTACAGTTGTCCTCCGCTGAACAAAGCAATGCCGCCAGTTTAGTCCTGTTACCAATTTTGAACTGCATTTAGCCTACTTTCTTTTTTGGGCCTACTAACTGTGTCTGCCGCTCCTTACCGTTGTCCTCAGCTGAACAAAGCAATGCCGCAAGTTTAGTCCTGTTACCAATTTTGAACTGCATTTAGCCTACTTTCTTTTTTGGGCCTACTAACTGTGTCAGCCTCTCATTACAGTTGTCCTCCACTGAACAAAGCAATGCCGCCTGTTTAGTCCTGTTACCAATTTTGAACTGCATTTAGCCTACTTACTTTTTTGGGCCTACTAACTGTGTCAGCCTCTCATTACAGTTGTCCTCCGCTGAACAAAGCAATGCCGCCAGTTTAGTCCTGTTACAAACTTTGAACTGCATTTAGCCCACTTTTTTATTTGGGCCTACTAACTGTGTCTACCACTCCTTACAGTTGTCCACCGCTGAACAAATCAATGCCGTCTGTTTAGTCCTGTTACCAATTTTGAACTGCATTTAGCCTACTTTATTATGTGGGCCTATATTGGTGTTTCCTCCTCATCCTGCCCATTGCCCAGCCACTGCTAGATGAGTCTGCTGGTACATTGACCCAGACCACTACATTCCCCTTGCACTCTACACAGCCAGAATTTGACCCTGCTGAAAGTCAGGTTCCCCTTCCCGCATACTATACCACCTTACACGGGGACAAAGAGGAAGGTGCAGATGAAAGTGCAGGTTCCTTCATCAGGTGGGGGGCATACTCATTGGCGACGTCACTGGCACAAGGCCCCTCATAGTATGCAAAAGTGTCTCTGCTGGTGGGAGGCGCCACCCGCCGTCAAACACACTGCCGCACTTTGAGGGACCCTGTGCCAGTGTTAATGCTAATGAGTGCCCCCCCCTGCTTGCTCAGGATCACAGCACTTGCAAAGTTGAAATACTTACCTCTCTCTGCTCCACCACCGTGAGGTATTCCGCGTTTCCTGGGCCCACGAAAATCTTGAGCCAGCCCTACCCCCACAACTTTAGCCAAATGACCCCCCAATTTTCAATGCCTAACTATTAGTATAAAATGAATTAAGATTGACAAGCTTCAGTAATAAGAATTGATGTTTTTGGCATTAAAATGGGCACTGTAGGTGTTTTCCTGTCCTCCACTCACTGCCGACTTTGATTCCCCATTGACTTGCATTAGGTTTCGTGTTTCAGTCGGCCCCTGACTTTTCGCAATAATCGGCCGATTTCACCCGACCAGACTTCTGGCGAAACCTGACTCGATCCGAAAAAAGTAAAAGTCGCTTAACTCTAATGTTGACAAATAAAAAATGTCTATTTCTCCTGCTTTACCCTACTATTGGGGTATAGTGGTCAGCCATTAAATAGGAATTTTCATCTCAGGTTGTAACCTCCAGGATTGCCTACTTGATGTTTATTTTTTTCTGGATAGTTTATCAAAAAATCAAGGACAGGCAATATTTTTTAAGGACACATTGGAAAACCATAATCAGTAGGATTTTAAGTGATCCATATCTGCAGACTATAACTCTGATATGAAAACATCAGCTCAATTCACTGTGAACTGTAAAATGATGACAATTAAAGTTTAAAATAAGTTTCCTCAGCTTCAAAAAATGCCGGATGCCTTTCAAATTTTTTGCCGATGGGACAAAAAAGTGCCCAATTTTTACTGACTGTCCTGAATGGTTGACAATCCTGCTCACCTCTCCTGAATATAACACAAGGCTTGCCATCTTCCTCCTGCTTCAGTAGGCTCTCTCTGTTCGGCACATTGAGTTACCATGATAACTCAATGCACTCCAGGCACATCATGTTGTCTAACCTACTCAGGCAGTTGGATGCCACCTGAGGAAAATTCAGGTAGCTGGCATCCATGGTGACACTGTGCAATCCTTAAAGTTGTCAGCTCTTTACAAATCTACTGACAAACTCAGCTCTGCTAAAACTCTATGCTATACAATTGCCAGATCTGATCTTGACCCTGTAAGAAACTCACCTCTGCTATATTGCCTTGCCATACCACTACGAGTTCTGCAGCGGACAATTCATCAATCAGTGGACAATAGCACCTCCCCTTGAGAAAGTGGTAGAGAAACGCGCGTCGGGGCAGTGTGGGGATTTCAAGCTACACTGTAACATGGATAAGTGTTAGATTCCTTCTACTAATGCATTATTGACAGCTGCTCTAAGATACATGTGGTAGCCAAGGGCATAATACTCATGAATAAAATCACTGTATAGTATTACTGTATGCTGGCACACATATTACCAGCACACCTTCCTCCATGCCCACTCCTAGGCATGTGGTGTGTCCCAAATAGGTCCACCACAGGTTTTGGTTAAATCCTATGCAGCACATAGCACTTTCTTATTATCTAACATTACATAGCGTCTTCTCTTCCCATGTATGTCATCACCTTACAGTTGATGCCCCTATTTGTTACTCTTTTTCTATTGTTTGATATTTGATGTTTTTATGTGATTGTCTAATAAAATTCCACCTTTTATCTTATGTCTTGTGGTTTATGGTTACTCCATTTTTTCTATGGTACCAGTGAACAATTCATGTACAGTCTGTATTTAGACAAAACGTACTAATGTATGTTGCTGCTTGCTTTAAAGCCGGTAGGGGAGCACTTCTCCACCAAAAGCCGTTGTACGGATAGAAGTACTGGTCAGTTTGTGAGGAAAGTGGCACTAATAAAAGAAAGTGGCTGACCTTTTTAGCTGATAATCTGTCAGTGAGCTCGTCCTGGCAGTGTAACAGGAAAGTGTATAGCTGTTTTTTATCTGACTTTTTCTGAGCTCCTCTCAGTTGATATGAGACCACAGAACACATTAAAGGGAACCTGTCATGTCCCAAAACACCATTTGCCTGCAGATATGGGGTTAACTGACCATATTACTGTAAATGTAGCTTGCAGGAAGAAATTAACTTTATTCCTACTGGGAGCTGCAGGCTTTTAGTCATAGAGGTATGCCTGAAGGAGCTTTAGTCACCGCCCAGTATAACCCCGCTTTTTGATTGACAGTTCTCTCTGCAGCTTATCTGTGCAGTGTGAGCTGTAAATCAAAGTGCTAGGGTATGCTTACAGTCACCTCTCATTGCGTACTGACTGAGCGGTAACTAAAACCACTTTGGCACGCCCCTACGACTGAAAGCTGACAGCTCCTAGTAAGAAGCTGGACAATATTGGAACACTGTTGACTCACAGATTAACCCTATATATGCAGATTAATAGCGTTTAAGTATGTGACCGGTTCCCAGTAATGTTGTAGTGTAGGGAAACAAAGAGTCTACAAAAGCAAATCAGTACCAAATCTTCAATGAAGCCCAATCGCAAAAATGGATTTTATCCCAAAATACGTATATTTAAAATGTAACTGTTTTTTTCATTTTTATTTAATAAATCAAACACTTTAAGATGAGGAGGAGGTGAGCAAAGAGTCAGAGAGGTACTGTATGTCCCTGCCAGCTTCAATCTGCCTTGCTTAGCTAGCCAGACTGGTCTCCTCTTATGCACACAATGCAGTAAAAAGACCTGGCAGTCTTTGTCACCTCACTTATACAAAATTAAAATTAAGGGAATCGTTGTGGGATTTTACTTAAAAATTAGAAGTTACAATATTGCTTATTGATCATAATTATTTATTGTTTAATGAAATAAGAACAAGCATGCTGTATTTACTTTTGTGAAAAACACCGATCATCATAGCATTTGAGTTGTATTTTGCAAAAAAAAAAAACTTTCTACAACTTCAAAAATCTGTCTTGCTCAAAAGAAGTCAGCTCACTGCCAGCTCAATGAACAATCAGATTACATCTGCTTATTGAAGTCGCTGGAGAGAGAAGTAGAGAAAATCAGAGAGAGAAGCAGGGAGATAGTGACACAGGTCTTACTGCTGCTAGTTCTAGGAAATGATTTATCTCACCCCAGAGCTGGATTCCCAGTTACTTTGATCAGTACTGATGAATGATGTCTTACACACTGCTTCTGCTTCTGCACATGGAAATATGGAAATAGGATAACAAGCGTGTAAGGTGTGGGGCACACCACAGCAGCTCTAGCACCAGCTTAGAGGTATCTGAAAATTAGATAACTAACATAAAGAGTAAATTAATGATACAAAATGGCACAAAAAAACTCTGAGTTTATAAGAACGGACTATAATGATATCATGCAGCTGAACCTATTTACCTAAGACACGGGCTATAGTCCAGTTTTACATACAGAGCTCAATAAATGTATCAACTCTGAGAAACATAAAGATTTCCCTGAGTGAAAACTAATTTGAATTGGTCCTCATAGTTTCAATGACTGTTTCTTTTTTTTTAAATATTTTACTTAAAATTCCAGAAAAAATATGTGCAATCTGTATGAATGCTGACACTGTAATAACACTAATTGTTAATGCAATTGTGAAGGAAAAGTGCAGAGTAATTAGAAATTTCATTTCTTTGCTTAATGAGAAGCAGAACTGAATTATTGATGATTGAGTGTTGGATTTGCTCACTAATGTTGTTTTTGAGATCATATTTATGAAGGGTCTCTGTTATACAACAGACAGAAATTATGGGGAATGGGTGGTTTTATGTTAAAATAGATTTCACTTTCATTCTCTGAAGTTTAATCTTTGCGATGATTTAAGAGAATGTGTTAACATTTTTATATGTAATGTAATTAGAGTTTTATTGTAAACTTTTTTAAAAATTTGTTTTTTATTTTCTTTTATATTTCTATGTAGAACACATTCTGGAATAATCCAGTTTTCACATGATCACAGGAGCACACACAATAAGCTAAAATTTCTTTTTGTATGCTGTGTAGGCTAGTATGAGTTAGCAGAGTCATTTCAAAGCATTAGAGGACTTGGATATAATGACAGATTGTACGTCTATGTTACTGAAGGAGGAAACTTAGATAAGACAGCATAACAACACTCTGCACTATACATACAGATACAGCTTTGTATGCAGCTGCTTTTCAACTTTCTGACTTCTAAGGCAAGGCTATACTCTATCACTTTCATGGCAATTATCATCTATAAACAATTTCTGACTATAGATTCTAATTTATCTCATTTCTCAAATGACTTTTCTGTAGAGAAAGAAAAAAAAATAGTGGCACTCATCTAAGATAATACAGTTATATGAAAAAGTTTGGGCACCCCTATTAATCTTAAGCGTAATGTTTTATAAAATTTGTTTTTTTTTTGCAACAGCGATTTCAGTTTCATATATCTAATAACTGTTAGACACAGTAATGTTTCTGCCTTGAAATGAGGTTTATTGTACTAACAGAAAATGTGCAATCTACATTCAAACAAAATTTGACAGGTGCATAAGTATGGGCACCTCACCAGAAAAGTGACATTAATATTTAGTAGATCCTCCTTTTGCAAAAATAACAGCCTCTAGTCGTTTCCTGTAGCTTTTAATGAGTTCCTGGATCCTGGATGAAGGTATTTTTGACCATTCCTCTTTACAAAACGATTCCAGTTCAGTTAAGTTTGATGGTCGCCGAGCATGGACAGCCCTCTTCAAATGATCCCACAGATGTTCAATGATATTCAGGTCTGGGGACTGGGATGGCCATTCCAGAACAGTGTAATTGTTCCTCTGCATGGATGCTCTATGATGCTCCAATGTGGCATGACATTGGCTTCCCAGGTTTCGTTGGCGATGTCCAGGAGCCCTTGCGGGTGCCGACCATGTGGAAGCTCGAATGGTGAGAAGCCAGTAGAAGCTTGGGGAACTTCTCTCACTGAGAAGAGCAGAAATGGAAACAGATAGTCCCAGTCGACTGTCCTTCTCAATGACCGTCTTGAGCTTCACCTTCTAGGTCTTATTGAAACGCTCTACTAGACCGTTTATCTGTGGATGGAAGACTGAGGTTCGCAGCTATGCAATCTGAAGAACCTTACACAACACCCTCATTACTTTGCTCATGAAAGGGGTTCCCTGGTCTGTAAAAATCTCCTTCAGCAAATCTGTCCGTGCAAAAATATAAACAAGTTCCCAGGAGATACTCTTGGCTGAGGAGTTTCTTAGTGGTACTGCTTCAGGGTACCGGGTCTCATAGTCCATGATCACTAAGTTTTATTTGTGCCCTCATGCAGATTTATCTAGAGGACCCACTAGATCCATGGCAATCCTCTGAAATAGGATCTCTATTACAGGTAACCGAACTTGGGGACTTTGGAAGTGAGTAGAGGGAGCTGTTATCTGGCAGGTGAGGAAGGACCTACAATAATTTTGGATCTCCTGGTAACACCCCAACCAATTGCACCTCTGCATTATTCTCTCCTGCATTTTCTCTACCCCCAGATGTCCCCCCCAAAACATGTGAATGGGCCATGTCTAAAAGCTTCTGCCGGTAGGGACCTGGAACCAACAGCTGCTCCACTATCTCCCCTCGGTATGGTCACTCGATACAGTAACTCACCATTAACTGCAAATTATGGGAACCTGGTGTCAGCCTCTTTAGCAACCCCATCAATCACAGACATATTTTTGAATGCCCTTTTAGGGTAAGAGCCCATATTTGAGCAGAGCCAAAATTTTCCCCAGAAACCCCCAGATTAGGAACCTTGGCCTCACTGACGACCATCTCATCCTCGTCACCCGCCAGGACACACAAGGGGAACTCCTCCACCTCCCACCCCTAAGCATGCCAGTATCTCAGTTTTAAGTTTGGCATATTCACGGGCATCTTGCAAGGCCAGGTCCTAAGAAGACTTCTGGGACTCGGTGGTTAGATAGGGAGCCAGCACCTCCACCCACTGGTCTGCTGGCAGTCTCTCTCACTTCACTACCCATTCAAAAACATAAATGCCTCTACATCACCTGTGGTCATTTTTCTATCCCTCGCCTTGCCGCCTTCAGGACATACATGTCTTTTTGTCTGACGTCATCTGGTGGCTTGTGGCCTCCTTTACCCAGGACATGTAGTGTGACCACAGCTGCTGATGGTGTTCCCGGACCATTGCCCGCATTCGAAAAATCACTTGTTGTGGTTCAACGCACTTGGTGGTACAGATAGGTAGAAAACAGGGACACTGTCTCTTTCAGTCTTTTGTTGGTTTATTATATGGCAGCATAAACCCACAAAAAGGGGAAAGTAAACAAAGTCCTTCAGGCAAAAACAGGAAAACAATAAAGAAAAACAAAATGTTGTAACAGAATCCATATGTTGCAGATAGTATCCCACTCAGGAACAACAGAGGTTCAGTCTTTCCTCCATGAGACACAAACCACTGGAGAATCCTCTCTCCAGACTTGCTGAACAAAGACTGCCTCTGAATCCCAACTATTTAAGCCCCAGACCATGTGACTCCTTCTCCCATGTGACTGAACACCTGACTGTGACATCACACAGGTCCTGTCAGCACACGGCGGTGCCGGCTCTGCAGGTGGAGATAAGGTGGACAACCTCTCACCTGCTCTATGGTTGTCCACATAGAAAGCAGCCCATTAATGAAACTTAGCTTAAACCATGAAGCACAAAGTGTGCTGGATGAAAATACTCTGGGTTTTATATCACTGATGCCATAATGAGTAGTGACACATATCTCCCCTTCAGTACTAGTGACTTTGCCACAAGGGGGATATTCAGGAGACATTATCAAATGTTAAGTGGGCATGTATTATTATAGGGACAGTCAAGGGCATTGAGACTGTAAAAGGGGCAAACAGGGGGCATTACTAATGTTTTAAGGGGGGTGACAAAATTTCACTGTTTTCTAGAGCACTTACCCAGAACATTAATATTCTAAAGGAGACAATTACAGCATCTAAAGGGCAGAAAAGGTACATTTTACTTTGCTATTTGCATAGTGGTGGTATTATTTCTTGTGGGGCATTAGGAGGAACATTATTTTGTGCCACACATCACATCTACCATAGTAACAGGGACAGATAGGGAATCAGAAGGCTCAGCATTTGGTTGTCAGCAGGATTAAGAGTTTCTGCAGGTTGGGAATAAGTGGGAACATAAGTGCAGGAAATGTGAGAAGTCATAGAATTATAGAATCATAGAATGGTAGAGTTGGAAAGGACCTCCTGGGTCATCTGGTGAAAAGCTCAAAGCAGGATTTACTAAATCATCCCAGTCAAATGTGTCTTTATGGCTGGAGAAGTAGGCCTGATGGAAAAATTGTCAAAAGTCAATGACCCCATCAGAATGTCACCTGTTAATCAATATCTATATCTTCATTGCAATCTCTTATATCTTCTGAGGGACAGGAGGACTGATATCTACTGCTATATTGTCACTGTATGGTGGTGATTTCAGTGGTGATCATTGTATAGAGATTTATTTTCAGTAATAATATAGTAATCTGTCAAAGTTTCCCTACACCCACGATTAGGTTGTGTCAACTTAGTTGTACATATGGTTACCTGGGTAGGGACCACTCAGGAGTTCTGCCTTCCACCTCATCTGCTGAGATGTACCCTTAATTAAGACTTTTCCTTTACAAACAGAAAATAGGTTGTATCATTTGCTCACCTGTTTGAGTTGTGCTATTGTTTAGGTACAACTCTAATCTTAGCGTGTGAACTGGACAGCCTCAAGGCAACTCCTCTTAACTGAAGCTCAAGGTCCATGTCATGGGTTTACTGCGTCAGAGAGGAGACCAGAAGACTATAGTGTCTGATTTTTTCTACCCCTGCACTGATTAAAAGCACTTCACATTCATATTAAATGGTGCAGGTTTCTTTTAGCAGTGTAGGTGTTAATCTGCTCAGTTGAGTGATCTTACAAAATTTCCTGCATTAATGCTCAGCTGTTCACTGTTAGCCACTCCCATCTCCTATATAATCTGGGCCCTGGCTAGCACTCATTGTCAGATGTAGCTTTTGCTGCATTTCTGGAGGTTGTTGGTTGTTATTTAAGAAGACGTTTTGTGGATTTATCTGTGACTGTTGCTAGGTTTTGGGTGTGTGATAATTCCCCTTCTTCCCCTACTATGGTTTAATCCCATCCTCCATTCCCTGCTGCATTCCTCTGTTTGTGTGACAATATTTATATGATTGGTATTTTCCTTTATCCCTGTTCGTATTACCTTGTTAGTCTGGTTTGTGTATTACAGTACACTGCTACTCCCCTCTTCTCTGGGTGGGGGAAGGGTACAGACTGAGGGTAGACTAAGGCAAGGTACGAGGCCCTAATGTCTTCACCATGAAAAGTAATTCGGAGTACAGGGTGAGCTAGGGCGCCCCTAGCGTTATAGACAGGGAAGGAGCCTCTGGTCCCAGGACACCTGACATCAGAGTCATGACAGTCTGGTTGGTTTCTTCAGCATTCTCAATGAGATTTCTATGTGGAAAAACACATTGTGGGTGCCAAGACCTGAACTGTGTTGTCCGACTACGTAAGAACTTTTATCTGTTGTAGAAATGCTAAGTTTTTTAGGTAGTACAATTCGCAAGTGAACCACTTTCATTATTACCCTGGACAAATCATTCCCACCAGAAGCAGTGATCCACCCACCGAAACTTGTGATCAAATTAAAAATAAGCTAAAACATATTAAATAATTCCAGAGTACAATAGTTTAGCATACAATATAGTTACGTTTTTACATAACATTTGTTAGATTATATCTATTTCTTATGAATAAAAAAATAAGTGGATGAAATAAATAAATATATGCAATGAAATGAATCTTTAACTAGCCAATATTTGATAGGAATTCAGCGAGATGTGCATTTATTTTCCATACCTTTTTAGTCTGCTACTTGCTTACTTGCCACTTCTGCTAAATGAGTAAAAAATGTATATATAATAGACCATTGGACCAATTAAAAATATAGAAAACTGGAAGTGTTGGTTTCTTCTAACTAGGCTTATTTTAGTTGGCCAAGAGGGTTCAGAGAATATCATCATACAATGTTCAAAATATTTTGCTATGCTATCTTTTTGCATGAAAGTTACATTTATACAGTACTTTCTACACAGGATACAGAAGTAGCTTATGGACTATGAAAATAATGGAATACATTTTTAAAAGAGAATCTATCGTCAACATTTTGCTATATAATCTGAAAGCAGCACAGCATAGGTCATGTGAGCATAATTAAAGGGATATGTATTTTACTTTGATAGAATCCTTGTTTTATCCCTGTTAAACTGTGTATAACCCCTGAAGAAAAAAAAGGGTGTTCCAGCTCCTTAAAATGTCGATACTTTATTTTTCCATTAAAATCTTGATACAAACATATCCTTGCATAATTGCAAATGCTGCAGTAAGAGCGACGCGTTTCGATCTTATCAGATCTTAATCCATGCTTGGTTTAATGTGAGTTCTGACAAATACTATATAGTATCAGTGGACCAATCTAATTGTAGCTGTCAGTCACATGACTGCTTTCACAGGTCCTAGTTCAGTAAAAGTTCTAACAAATGCTACATGGTGTCAGTGGACCAATCGTATTAACGCTATCAGTCACCTGACTGCTTTCACAGGTCCTATACATACATTTATTTAATTAAACACTAAAATAAACCAAAACATCAAATCAGCTATAAACAAAAAATAAAAACTAAAAAGAAATAGAGAACTTTTAAGCAATGAATAAGTTTCTTAAGCATAATGATACATAATTTCATTTTTTCTATTAAGGCCAAAAGGGTATCTCATTTGTAGGTTATAAATCCAGAAAGCCTCTCTAGTGAGAAGCTGTCTTTTTATGTCCCCTCCCCTTTGGGAAAGTTTTGTTCGTTCGATCCCCTGTATTGTCATCATTGAGGAATCTCCAGAATGGCAAGTAGCAAAATGCTTAGCAACAGCTGAGATGTTACGATTCGTTGTATGGTTACCAGTTAGATCCCTGAGATGTTCCGATATTCTAATTTTTAGTTTCCTCGTTGTACACCCTATATAAGACATTGCATAAAGCACAATCTATTTTGTAAAGAACGTTATTTGTATGGCAGTTTATCAATTCCTTTATTTGATATGTTTTCGTTCCTTCTGTATTCTGGAAGGTATTGTTAGTTTTCGCATTAGTTTTGGGGATTGTGCCTGAGGATCCGACCCGGTGTGCGCCGCCTTGGTGCCTAGCAGCGGTAAGAGCAGCCTGTATCACTTGTTACTTTATGCCAGTTTGGCTCATAGCCTTATACGCAACTATAGCAGTAGGTCTCTTCCAATAATGGTATGCATGCTGGCCCCATAGACGGTGCACACTGGTGGACTCCCACCTACCTGTTTTACCATCCTGGTATTTTATTGTATTTTGTGTAAATTTTTGTATGGATTAGCTATTATGAAAATTATGTGTGCACTAATAAAGTATTTATTACCTACACACTCCGAGTTTTCTCCTATTCCTATGGTTCTTATGGAGTTGGTTTGTTTTGGTGAGGGGTTGCTTGGCACTATTTAGCGCTATTCTTCTCCCCTCAGTATCTAGCATGTTGCCTGGTTTTGGTATTATTAAGTACTTCAAGCAGTAGTACCGCATTTATAAAAACCCCTACACTGCAACCATGTTTCGGATACAGATTGATGAATAAAGCAGTTCGGGGAAATGGAACTACCAATAGATGGTGCTTTCCTGGCTACTACATTTAAGCCGTCTTTTAGGATATCTGCAAGGCTATCATCTTCCAATAAGATAGGTAATCTTTTTAAGACTATGCTTTTAATTTCATTAAATTGACTACTATGTTGGAAACAAACATATGGTTTGTTCTTTCTATTTATTTTAGCCTTCTTACTGTCTACATTGTGTGTGAGCAAACTATCTCTGGATTTGTTGTTCACTATTTGTTGTGCCCTGTCCAAAGTCCATCTGGGATATTTTCGTTTTTGTAGTTTATTTCTTAAATTATCAAATTCATTTTTTCTTTCCATTTCATAACTGCAATTTCTTTTCAATCTTGTATATTCACCTACCGGGATAGATTTGATGGTGTGTTTGGGGTGACTACTTCTGGCATGTAATATAGTGTTTCCACTTAAAGGTTTCAAGTGTGTTTTACTGCCTATGACTTGATTAATAGTTCCCACTAAATCTAAATCTAGAAAATAAATTTGATTATTGTCCCATTTATGGGTAAATTTGATACCATATTCATTTTTGTTGATGTATTCAATAAAGTCTGGTACGGCAGACACATCGCCCCCCAAAATAATTAGGGTGTCGTCTATGTATCTACCGTACCAGACGAGGGACTCGACAAAAGGATTGTTCACATTATAGATATATTTGCACTCCCAGTATGTCATTGTAAAGTTAGCCAAAGAGGGGGAATATTTAGCCCCCATTGGAACTACAGTCTTTTGTCTATAGATTACATTGTCAAAAGAAAAGACAAGTCATAGGCAGTAAAACACACTTGAAACCTTTAAGTGGAAACACTATATTACATGCCAGAAGTAGTCACCCCAAACACACCATCAAATCTATCCCGGGAGGTGAATATACAAGATTAACAGCAGAAATGGACTAAAACGTAACTTTTACTCGTATTAAATAGATAAAAGTGAAAACATGTCACCCAAAGTGTTATAAAAAATGGGGTAGGGTCCCACCATGAGACCTAACCAAAAACCCCAATTAGGATTCAAAACAACTCCGCCTGCATTAGTATTTGCGGAGTGGACGCTGACCAAAGTATGGTTAAAGCCACAACTACCAAAATCATTTACACATGAGTGGCAGGGCCATACTCCATACAGATGGTTACATGCAAGAAAATTATCACTATTTTTTTTTAAAAAGTGCAGCAAAGATGTTGCTAGTGATTAACACAGTAGAACGGTAAAGGAACAATCTCACCGATTTACAGATGAATGGGCAGGAGCACCGGAAAGCCTCTGGTCAGGGAGTAATCCGGATCTTGATAAGTAGGGACGACAATACCCTGTCATTCCCTATGGGGCTACAAATAAACTAACCCCAGAGCTCCCGCCCTTACAAGGGCAGTCCACAGCTACCCCTGCAATAACATGCCCTGCACTCTCCCTGTAGTCAGTCCCGACGCGTTTCCTCCAAGCCAATCATCAGGGGACCTGCTTGTGCAGAGAGATGAGTGCCTGCGTGCTCAAAAAGGGAGACAAATGGTGCTGCCACCCCCTATGCTGTCTTGCAAGACAGCATAGGGGGTGGCAGCACCATTTGTCTCCCTTTTTGAGCACGCAGGCACTCATCTCTCTGCACAAGCAGGTCCCCTGATGATTGGCTTGGAGGAAACGCGTCGGGACTGACTACAGGGAGAGTGCAGGGCATGTTATTGCAGGGGTAGCTGTGGACTGCCCTTGTAAGGGCGGGAGCTCTGGGGTTAGTTTATTTGTAGCCCCATAGGGAATGACAGGGTATTGTCGTCCCTACTTATCAAGATCCGGATTACTCCCTGACCAGAGGCTTTCCGGTGCTCCTGCCCATTCATCTGTAAATCGGTGAGATTGTTCCTTTACCGTTCTACTGTGTTAATCACTAGCAACATCTTTGCTGCACTTTTTAAAAAAAAATAGTGATAATTTTCTTGCATGTAACCATCTGTATGGAGTATGGCCCTGCCACTCATGTGTAAATGATTTTGGTAGTTGTGGCTTTAACCATACTTTGGTCAGAGTCCACTCCGCAAATACTAATGCAGGCGGAGTTGTTTTGAATCCTAATTGGGGTTTTTGGTTAGGTCTCATGGTGGGACCCTACCCCATTTTTTATAACACTTTGGGTGACATGTTTTCACTTTTATCTATTTAATACGAGTAAAAGTTACGTTTTAGTCCATTTCTGCTGTTTATCTTGGTATCAATTGGTGGATATATCTGCTGAATTTACACATTTAGTATAGATTTTGCTATTTTTTGAATATACAAGATTGAAAAGAAATTGCAGCGATGAAATGGAAAGAAAAAATGAATTTGATAATTTAAGAAATAAACTACAAAAATGAAAATATCCCAGATGGACTTTGGACAGGGCACAACAAATAGTGAACAACAAATCCAGAGATAGTTTGCTCACACACAATGTAGACAGTAAGGGTATGTGCCCACGTCCGGATTTCTTGCAGAAATTTCCTGAAGAAAACCGGAAATTTTCTGCAAGAAATCCGCATTTTTTTTTTGCGTTTTTTTTCCGTTATTTTCGCGTTTTTTTTAGCATTCTGCAAGCGTAATTAGCTTGCAGAATGCTAAAGTTTTCCAAGCGATCTGTAGCATCGCTTGGAAAACTGACTGACAAGTTGGTCACACTTGTCAAACATACTGTTTGACAAGTGTGACCAACTTTTTACTATAGATGCTGCTTATGCAGCATCTATAGTAAAAGATAGAATGTTTAAAAATAATAAAAAAAATAAAAAAATGGTTATACTCACCCTCTGCAGACAGCCGATCTCAGCGGCGTCCGTTCCTATAGATGCCGGTGTGGTTCAGGACCTTCGATGACGTCGCGGCTTGTGATTGGTCGCGTGAGTCACATGAGCGGTCACGCGACCAATCACAAGACAGCGACGTCATCACAGGTCCTGAACCACCCCATCTATTCTATAGGAACAGAAGAGAGAGCATGCACGGGAGAGGCGGGAACACTTCGGGGGCCATCAGAGGGTGAGTATATCACTATTTTTTATTTTAATTCTTTTTTTTTTTACCAATTATATGGTGCCCAGTCCGTGGAGGAGAGTCTCCTCTCCTCCACCCTGGGTACCAACCGCACATAATCTGCTTACTTCCCCCATGGTGTGCACAGCCCCATGCGGGAAGTAAGCAGTTCAATGCACTCCTAGGTGTGCGGAATCCCCGCAATTCCGCATTTTTAATGAACATGTTGCTTTTTTTTCCGCGATGCGATTTTTTCGCGGAAAAAAATGCAACATTTGCACAAAAAATGCGGAATACCCTGTAAATAATAGGAGGCATATGTAAGCGTTTTTTTCACGTTTTTATCACGTTTTTATAGCGAAAAAACGCGAAAAATCCTGAACGTGTCCACATGGCCTAAGAAGGCAAAAAATAAATAGAAAGAACAAACCATATGTTTGTTTCCAACATAGTAGTCAATTTAATGAAATTAAAAGCATAGTCTTAAAAAGATTACCTATCTTATTGGAAGATGATAGCCTTGCAGATATCCTAAAAGACGGCTTAAATGTAGTAGCCAGGAAAGCACCATCTATTGGTAGTTCCATTTCCCCAAACTGCTTTATTCATCAATCTGTATCCGAAACATGGTTGCAGTGTAGGGGTTTTTATAAATGCGGTACTACTGCTTGCAGTACTTGCCGTAATGCAAAAACTAACAATACCTTCCAGAATACAGAAGGAACGAAAACATATCAAATAAAGGAATTTATAAACTGCCATACAAATAGCGTTCTTTACAAAATAGATTGTGCTTTATGCAATGTCTTATATAGGGTGTACAACGAGGAAACGAAAAATTAGAATATCGGAACATCTCAGGGATCTAACTGGTAACCATACAATGAATCGTAACATCTCAGCTGTTGCTAAGCATTTTGCTGCTTGCCATTCTGGAGATTCCTCAATGATGACAATACAGGGGATCGAACGAACAAAACTTTCCCAAAGGGGAGGGGACATAAAAAGACAACTTCTCACTAGAGAGGCTTTCTGGATTTATAACCTACAAACGAGATACCCTTTTGGCCTTAATAGAAAAAACAAAATTATGTATCATTATTAGTGTTGAGCGATACCGTCCGATACTTGAAAGTATCGGTATCGGAAAGTATCGGCCGATACCGGCAAAGTATCGGATCCAATCCGATACCGATACCCGATACCAATACAAGTCAATGGGACTCAAGTATCGGACGGTATCCCTGATGGTTCCCAGGGTCTGAAGGAGAGGAAACTCTTCTTCAGGCCCTGGGATACATATTAATGTGTAAAATAAAGAATTAAAATAAAAAATATTGCTATACTCACCTCTCCGACGCAGCCTGGACCTCACCGAGGGAGCCGGCAGCGTTGTTTGCTTAAAATTCGCGGGTTTACTTCCTTACGTGAAGTCCCGGCTTGTGATTGGTCGCGTGCCGCCCATGTGGCCGTGACGCGACCAATCACAGCAAGCCGTGACGTAATTTCAGGTCCTTCAGGATTTTAAAATTACGTTCCGGCTTTGTGATTGGTTGCGTCGCGGTCACATGGGCGACGCGACCAATCACAAGCCGTGACGTCACGGGAGGCTGGACACGCGCGCATTTTAAAATGCGCGCGTGTCCAGCCTCCCATGACGTCACGGCTTGTGATTGGTCGCGTCGCCCATGTGACCGCGACGCAACCAATCACAGAGCCGGAACGTAATTTTAAAATCCTGAAGAACCTGAAATTACGTCACGGCTTGCTGTGATTGGTCGCGTCGCGGCCACATGGGCGGCACGCGACCAATCACAAGCCGGGACTTCACGTAAGGAAGTAAACCTGCGAATTTTAAGCAAACAACGCTGCCGGTTCCCTCGGTGAGGTCCAGGCTGCGTCGGAGAGGTGAGTATAGCAATATTTTTTATTTTAATTCTTTATTTTACACATTAATGTTGTTTCGATACCGATACCCGATACCACAAAAATATCGGATCTCGGTATCGGAATTCCGATACAGCAAATATCGGCCGATACCCGATACTTGCGGTATCGGAATGCTCAACACTAATCATTATGCTTAAGAAATTTATTCATTAAAAGTTCTCTATTTCTTTTTAGTTTTTATTTTTTGTTTACAGCTGATTTGATGTTTTGGTTTATTTTAGTGTTTAATGAAATAAATGTATGTATAGGACCTGTGACAGATGACTGATAGCGTTAATACTAGGGTTGAGCGAAACGGATCGGTCATTTTCATAAGTCACCGACTTTTGGCAAAGTCGGGTTTCATGAAACCCGACCCGATCCTTGTGTGGGGTCGGCCATGCGGTACGCGACTTTCGCGCCAAAGTCGCGATTCAATGACACTAAAAGCGCCATTTCTCAGCCAATGAAGGTGGACGCAGAGTGTGGGCAGCGTGATGACATAGATCTCAGTCCCCACCATCTTAGAGAAGGGCATTGCAGTGATTGGCTTGCTTTCTGCGGCGTCACAGGGGCTATAAAGGGGCGTTCCCACTGACCGCCATCTTACTGCTGCTGATCTGAGCGTAGGGAGAGGTTGCTGCCGCTTCATCAGAAGCAGGGATAGTGTTAGGCAGGGTACATTCACCCCCAAACCGCTTGTGCTGTAGCGATTTCCAGTGTCCAACACCACCTTTTGTTTGCAGGGACAGTGGAAGCTACATTTTTTTTTCCTCAGCGCTGTAGCTCATTGGGCTGCCCTAGAAGGCTCCCTGATAGCTGCGTTGCTGTGTGTGTACGCCGCTGTGCAAACCAACTGCTTTTTTCAAAGCACAATTCCTGTTGTTCATTCCTTTCTGCACAGCTATCTTGTATGTTTGTCCACACTTTTGTGTGCAGCTGTCCTTTTTATAGCTGCCTGACATACTTTTCTGAGATTACTGCAGGGAGATAAAGATTGGCAAGTCTGCCTCTGTGCCAGTGCTGTGTGTGGCATCTGTCTCTCATTGTGTGCCACAGAAAACCTAGTGTGTAATACTGGGCCATTTTTTTTTTTTTAATTCTCCCTGAAAAAAATAAATAAATAGTGGGAGATAAAGATTGGCAAGTCTGCCTCTGTGCCAGTGCTGTGTGTGGCATCTGTCTCTCATTGTGTGCCACAGAAAACCTAGTGTGTAATACTGGGCCATTTTTTTTTTAATTCTCCCTGAAAAAAAAAAAAAAATAGTGGGAGATAAAGATTGGCAAGTCTGCCTCTGTGCCAGTGCTCTGTGTGGCATCTGTCTCTCATTGTGTGCCACAGAAAACCTAGTGTGTAATACTGGGCCATTTTTTTTTTTTAATTCTCCCTGAAAAAAAAAAAAAATAGTGGGAGATATAGATTGGCAAGTCTGCCTCTGTGCCAGTGCTGTGTGTGGCATCTGTCTCTCATTGTGTGCCACAGAAAACCTAGTGTGTAATACTGGGCCATTTTTTTTTTTTAAATTCTCCCTGAAAAAAAAAAATAAATAGTGGGAGATAAAGATTGGCAAGTCTTCCTCTGTGCCAGTGCTGTGTGTGGCATCTGTCTCTCATTGTGTGCCACAGAAAACCTAGTGTGTAATACTGGGCCATTTTTCTTTTTTTTTTTAATTCTCCCTGAAAAAAAAATAAATAGTGGGAGATAAAGATTGGCAAGTCTGCCTCTGTGCCAGTGCTGTGTGTGGCATCTGTCTCTCATTGTGTGCAACAGAAAACTTAGTGTGTAATACTGGGCCATTTTTTTTTTTTTTTAATTCTCCCTGAAAAAAAAAAATAGTGGGAGATTAAGATTGACATTTCTGCTTGAGTGCCGGTCCTGTGTGTGCCATCTGTCTCAAATTATTGGTGCACAGAAAACCTAGTGTGTCATACTGTTAATTTTTTTTGTTTTTTTTAAATTCTCCCTGAAAAAAAAAAATAGTGGGAGATTAAGATTGGCATTTCTGCTTGAGTGCCGGTCCTGTGTGTGCCATCTGTCTCAAATTATTGGTGCACAGAAAACCTAGTGTGTCATACTGTTAATATTTTTTTTTTTTTTAATTCTCCCTGGAAACAAAAAATTGTGGGAGATTAAGATTGGCATTTCTGCTTGAGTGCCGGTCTTGTGTGTGCCATCTGTCTCAAATTATTGGTGCACAGAAAACCTAGTGTGTCATACTGTTAATTTTTTTTATTTTTTTTAAATTCTTCCTAAAAAAAAATAGTGGGAGATTAAGATTGGCATTTCTGCTTGAGTGCCGGTCCTGTGTGTGCCATCTGTCTCAAATTATTGGGGCACAGAAAACTTAGTGTGTAACATTGGGCCTGATTTTCCTTTCAGTGTCAGGCACCTATAAAGGTATATATAAATCCTACAGAAGTTTGAGTTCACCTTATAAGTTGTTTTACAGTAACAAATACCGTTACTTTGGTTACGTTTTGCAAACAATGAGGAAGTCTGGTGGAAGAGGTCGTTTCCGTGGGCGGTCATTGTCAGCTGGTAATGATGGTAGTGGTGGTGGAGCATCAGGTGGTCGTGGTAAAAGCAGTACTGCACTTAAGTCTCGAGTTGTTGAGCCAGGTTCGTCGTCTGGCTACACAAGGCCTCGAACGCTCCCTTTTCTGGGAGTAGGAAAACCGCTTTTAAAGCCGGAGCAGCAAGAACAAGTTTTGGCTTTCCTTGCTGACTCAGCCTCTAGCTCTTTTGCCTCCTCTTCTGAAAGTGCTAAATGTAAAAGCAGCGCGTCGCTAGTGGATGTTCACGGTCAGGGACAAGTCGCTTCCTTGTCTTCTTCACCCAGAACAAGAGAGAAGGATGCGTCAGGCGACACAACGGGTTACTCCATGGAGCTCTTTACACATACCGTTCCTGGGTTAGACAGTGAAACAGTTAACAGACCATGCCCATTAGAAGTTGAATCGGACATGGAGTGCACAGATGCACAGCCACAGCCAGATTACTATGCTGTTCCTTTGACTCAGACCAGAACATTGCCCTCGCAGTGTACTGAGCCAGAATCAAACCCAGCGGAGACTATGGTGCCCCGTCACGAACGCTCTACCACCGGCTTACACGGTGACACAGACGAAGTTGCACACGAGATAGAAGAGGAGGTCATAGATGACCCAGTTGTTGATCCCGATTGGCAGCCATTGGGGGAACAGGGTGCAGGCGGCAGTAGTTCTGAAGCGGAGGAGGAGGAGCCGCAGCAGGCATCAACATCACAACAGGTTCCATTTGCCGGGCCCGTATCTGGCCAAAAACGCTTGGCAAAACCAAAACCAGTTGGAGGACAGCGTGGCCATCTGGTTAAAGAAGCTCAGTCTGCAATGCCTGAAAAGGTATCCGATAGTAGAAAGAGTGCAGTCTGGCATTTTTTTAAACAACATCCAAATGATCAGCGCAAAGTCATCTGTCAAAAATGTTCAACTACCTTAAGCAGAGGTCAGAATCTTAAAAGTCTAAATACAAGTTGTATGCATAGACATTTAACCACCATGCATTTGCAAGCCTGGACTAACTACCAAACGTCCCTAAAGGTTGCAGCACCCTCGGCCAATGAAGCTAGTCAGCAACACTACATCCCTTCCCTCCCTGTAAGCCCACCATTTCCCGCACCACCTGCAGTATCTGTGCAGCTTTCGTCGCCAGGCCAAAGCAGTCAGGGAATCACCAGGTTAGTAGTAGGAAACACTGCATGTAGGGCACCGGTGTTGTGAATTCTGTTTTTGGGCTCCCTCTGGTGGCTACTTGTGGTACTGGCTGACTTGTGGCTTGGGTTCCTAGTGCACCTGTTTTCATCAGGCAATTGGGAGTTTCCTACTTAGGCTGGCTTCTCAGTTATTCTAGTGCCGGCAATCAATGTTACCAGAGCTCCCCTGTTGCTTGCTACCTGCTCCAAGTCTGCAATTCAGCTAAGTTGAATCTTTGGCATTTGAACGTTTGTTTTTGTCCAGCATGCATTTATGTTTCTTGTGCTGCTGGAAGCTCTAGTGAACTGAAATTGCCACTCCGGTGTCATGAGTTGATAACGGAGCTAAGGTAATTTCAGGATGGCTACTTAGGGTTTTTAGGTAACCGTGAAGTCCTCTTTTGTATTTTTCTGCTATCTAGTTAGAGGGCCTCACTGTGCTGAATCTATATTCATACTGCATTTGTGTTTTCCTCTTACCTAACCGTCATTATATGTGGGGGGCTACTATGACTTTTGGGGTTTCCCTGGAGGCAAGCCAGGTCTGTGTATTCCTCTGATAGGGGTAGTTAGATCTCCGGCTGGCGCGAGGTGTCTAGAAACAACGTAGGAACACCCCCTGGCTACTATTAGTTGCGTGGTAGGTTCAGCATCGCGGTTACCTTAGTTACCATCTTCCTAGAGCTAGTCCATTTTTTCCCTGTTCCCTTGCCATTGGGAAACATGACAGTATTGCCGGCCGTAATGTATTGGCTGAAGAAAGAGAGAAAAGAAAAGAAGTTTCTGACACTGTTTTTTTTTTTCTGCTCTGAAACTCTGCTTAGCCATAATTGCAATTTGCTGTTTTTGTTTTTTTTTTTTTTCTCTCCTCTTAACCCTTGAATGGCTCAGATCTCAGCTGCTGAAAAATGGATATCCATGGTTTGGCTTCGGACCTGAATACACTTGCTTCTAGGGTGCAAAATATCCAAGACTATGTTATGCATGCTCCTATATCTGAACCCAAGATCCCTATACCTGAGTTCTTTTCTGGAGATAGATCTTGCTTTTTGAATTTTAAGCACAATTGTAAATTGTATCTTTCTCTGAGATCTCGCTCCGCTGGAGATCCCGCTCAGCAGGTTAAAATTGTTATTTCCTTGTTGCGGGGTGACCCCCAGAATTGGGCATTTGCATTGGCACCAGGGGATCCTGCGTTGCTCAATGTGGATGCGTTTTTTCTGGCACTGGGGTTGCTCTATGAGGAACCTAATTTGGAGATTCAGGCTGAAAAGGCCTTGATAGCCCTCTCTCAAGGGCATGATGAAGCTGAAATATATTGTCAAAAATTTCGAAAGTGGTCAGTGCTTACTCAGTGGAATGAGTGCGCCCTGGCGGCTAATTTCAGAGAAGGTCTCTCTGACGCCGTTAAAGATGTTATGGTGGGGTTTCCTACGCCCACAGGTCTGAATGAGTCTATGACTATGGCTATTCAGATTGATCGGCGTTTACGGGAGCGCAGACCAGTGCACCATTTGGCGGTGTCTTCTGAGCTGGCACCGGAGATTATGCAATGTGATAGAATTCTGTCCAGAAGTGAACGGCAGAATTATAGGCGTAAAAATGGATTGTGCTTCTACTGCGGTGATTCTGCTCATGTTATATCGGCATGCTCTAAACGCACAAAAAAGGCTGATAAGTCTTTTGCAATTGGCACCCTACAGTCTAAGTTTATTTTGTCTGTGACCTTGATCTGTTCATTATCATCTATTACTGTGGATGCCTATGTGGATTCTGGCGCTTCCTTGAGTCTTATGGATTGGTCCTTTGCCAGACAATGTGGGTTTAGCCTAGAGCCATTGGAAGTTCCTATCGCTCTGAAGGGTATCGATTCCACCCCTTTGGCTAGGAATAAGCCACAATTCTGGACACAAGTGACTATGTGTATGACTCCTGATCATCAGGAGGTGATTCGTTTCCTTGTGCTGCATAATTTACATGATGTGTTAGTGCTTGGATTACCATGGTTGCAATCTCATAACCCAGTACTGGACTGGAAAACTATGTCTGTGTTAAGCTGGGGATGTCGGGGGGCTCATGGGGACATACCTTTGGTTTCTATCTCGTCATCTATTCCCTCTGAGGTTCCGGCATTTTTGTCGGATTTTGGGGATATTTTTGAAGAGCCTAAAATTGGTTCTCTCCCTCCCCACAGAGAGTGTGATTGCGCCATAGATCTGATTCCAGGCAGTAAATTTCCAAAGGGTCGTTTGTTTAACCTATCTGTACCTGAGCATGCCGCCATGCGAGAGTATGTTAAGGAGTCCCTGGAAAAGGGACATATTCGTCCTTCTTCATCACCTTTAGGAGCTGGGTTTTTCTTTGTCTCTAAAAAGGATGGCTCGCTGAGGCCTTGTATTGATTATCGACTCCTGAATAAAATTACTGTCAAATATCAGTATCCGTTGCCGCTGCTTACTGATTTGTTTGCTCGCATAAGGGGGGCTAAGTGGTTCTCCAAGATTGATCTCCGTGGGGCGTATAATTTGGTGCGAATTAAGCAAGGGGATGAGTGGAAAACCGCATTTAATACGCCTGAGGGCCACTTTGAGTATTTAGTAATGCCTTTCGGCCTTTCTAATGCACCTTCAGTTTTTCAGTCCTTTATGCATGATATTTTCCGTGAATATCTGGATAAATTTATGATTGTGTATTTGGACGATATTTTGATTTTTTCTGAGGACTGGGAGTCTCATGTTCAGCCGGTCAGGAGGGTTTTTCAGGTCTTGCGGGAGAATTCTCTGTGTGTAAAGGGTTCTAAGTGTGTTTTTGGGGTTCAAAAGATTTCCTTTTTGGGGTACATTTTTTCCCCTTCTTCTGTTGAGATGGACCCTGTCAAGGTTCGGGCTATTTGTGACTGGACGCAGCCTACTTCTCTAAAGGGTCTTCAGAAGTTCTTGGGCTTTGCTAATTTTTATCGTCGATTTATAACTGGTTTTTCTGGTGTTGCTAAGCCTCTTACAGATTTGACTAAGAAGGGTGCTGATGTTGCCAATTGGTCCTCTGCCGCTGTGGAGGCCTTTCGGGAACTTAAGCGCCGCTTTTCGTCTGCCCCTGTGTTGCGCCAGCCTGATGTCTCTCTCCCCTTTCAGGTTGAGGTCGATGCCTCCGAGATCGGAGCGGGGGCAGTTTTGTCGCAGAAAAGTTCCGATTGCTCAGTGATGAGACCTTGTGCGTTCTTTTCTCGAAAATTTTCTGCCGCCGAAAGAAATTATGATGTCGGTAATCGGGAGCTTTTGGCCATGAAGTGGGCATTTGAGGAGTGGCGTCATTGGCTTGAGGGTGCTAGACATCAGGTGGTGGTTTTGACTGATCACAAGAATCTGATTTATCTTGAGTCTGCCCGGCGCCTGAATCCTAGACAGGCGCGCTGGTCGTTGTTTTTCTCTCGGTTTAATTTTGTGGTCTCATATCTACCAGGTTCTAAGAATGTGAAGGCAGATGCCCTTTCTAGGAGTTTTGAGCCTGATTCCCCTGGTGATTCAGAACCTACAGGTATCCTTAAGGATGGGGTGATATTATCCGCTATTTCCCCAGATCTGCGACGTGCTTTGCAAGAGTTTCAGGCGGATAGACCTGATCGCTGTCCACCTGGTAGACTGTTTGTTCCTGATGATTGGACCAGTAGAGTCATCTCGGAGGTTCATTCTTCTACGCTGGCGGGTCATCCTGGAATTTTTGGTACCAGGGATTTGGTGGCTAGATCCTTCTGGTGGCCATCTCTGTCTCGAGATGTGCGTGTTTTTGTGCAGTCTTGTGATGTGTGTGCTCGGGCCAAGCCTTGTTGTTCTAGGGCTAGCGGGTTGTTGTTGCCCTTGCCTATTCCGAAGAGGCCTTGGACGCACATCTCGATGGACTTTATTTCTGATCTTCCTGTCTCTCAGAGGATGTCTGTTATCTGGGTGGTGTGTGACCGTTTTTCTAAGATGGTTCATTTGGTGCCATTGCCGAAGTTGCCTTCCTCGTCTGAGTTGGTTCCTTTGTTTTTTCAAAATGTGGTTCGCTTGCATGGTATTCCTGAAAATATCGTTTCTGATAGGGGTACCCAGTTCGTTTCTAGATTTTGGCGGGCATTCTGTGCCAGGTTGGGCATTGATTTGTCTTTTTCGTCTGCCTTCCATCCTCAGACTAATGGCCAGACGGAGCGAACTAATCAGACTTTGGAGACGTATTTGAGGTGTTTTGTGTCTGCGGATCAGGATGATTGGGTTGCCTTTTTGCCGTTGGCGGAGTTTGCTCTTAATAATCGGGCTAGTTTGGCCACTTTGGTTTCCCCTTTCTTTTGCAATTCGGGGTTTCATCTCCGTTTTTCTTCTGGTCAGGCGGAGTCTTCGGATTGTCCTGGAGTAGATGCTGTGGTGGATCAGTTGTATCGGATTTGGGAACAAGTGGTGGACAATTTGAATTTGTCCCAGGAGAGGACTCAGCGGTTTGCTAACCGCCAGCGTCGGGTTGGTCCTCGCCTTCGTGTTGGGGACTTGGTGTGGTTGTCTTCCCGTTTTGTCCCAATGAGGGTTTCTTCTCCTAAATTTAAGCCTCGGTTCATCGGTCCCTATAGGATTTTGGAGATTATTAACCCTGTTTCCTTTTGTTTGGACCTCCCGGCATCTTTCGCTATCCATAATGTGTTCCATCGGTCGTTGTTGCGGAGATACGAGGTGCCGGTGGTTCCTTCTGCTGAGCCTCCTGCTCCTGTGCTGGTTGAGGGTGAATTGGAGTACGTTATAGAGAAGATCTTGGACTCCCGTATTTCCAGGCGGAGACTCCAGTATCTGGTTAAATGGAAGGGCTATGGTCAGGAAGATAATTCTTGGGTAACTGCCTCTGATGTTCATGCCTCGGATTTGGTTCGTGCCTTTCATAGGGCTCATTCAGGTCGCCCTGGCGGTTCTGGTGAGGGATTGGTGCCCCCTCCTTAAGGGGGGGGTACTGTTGTGATCTGCTTTTTGGGCTCCCCTAGTGGTGGCTGGTGGTACTGGAGACTTGTGTGTTCTTTTCTGCCTCAGCTCACCTGCTTCCATCAGTTTTGGGAGTTCCCTATTTAGCCTTGCTCTCCAGTCACTTCCTTGCCGGTCATCATTGTAACCTGAGTCTTTCAGTTGCATGTTCCTGCTACCAGTCTGCTGATCAGCTAAGTGGACTCTTGTCCTTTTTGTTTTGTATTTTTTGTCCAGTTTACAGTTTGTCATTTCCTGTTACTGGAAGCTCTTGTGGACTGAAATTGCCACTCCTGTGTCATGAGTTGACACAGGAGTCTTAAAGTAATTTCAGGATGGGTTTTTGAAAGGGTTTTTCAGCTGACCGTGAAGTCCTCTTTTGTATCCTTCCTCTATCTAGTAAGTGGACCTCGCTTTGCTAAATCTACCTTCATACTGTGTATGTCTTTTCCTCTGAACTCACCGTTAATATATGTGGGGGCTACTATCATCTTTGGGGAATTTCACTAGAGGTAAGCCAGGTCTGTTCCTTCCTCTTCCAGGCGTAGTTAGTTCTCCGGCTGGCGCATGGCATCTAGGCAGCCGTAGGAATGCTTCCTGGCTACTGTTAGTTGTGTGGTAGATTTAGGTCACGGTCAGCTTGAGTTTCCATCACCCGAGGGCTAGTCTGTTATTTTGTGTTTCTGATGTTCCCATGCCATTGGGGAATCATGACAGAGAAGACTCAGCAGTTTGCTAATAGTCATCGTCGTGAGGGTCATCGTCTCCGTGTTGGGGACTTGGTGTGGTTGTCTTCTCGTTTTGTCCCTATGAAGGTCTCTTCTCCTAAGTTTAAACCTCGGTTTATAGGTCCGTATAAGATTTTGGAGATTCTTAATCCTGTATCTTTTCGTTTGGACCTACCAGCATCTTTCACCATTCATAATGTCTTCCATCGGTCGTTGTAGCGGAGGTATGAGGTGCCGGTTGTTCCTTCTGTTGAGCCTCCTGCTCCTGTGCTGGTGGAGGGTGAATTGGAGTATGTTGTGGAGAAGATTTTGGACTCTCGCATTTCCAGACGGAGACTTCAATATTTGGTTAAATGGAAGGGATACGGTCAGGAAGATAATTCTTGGGTGACTGCCTCTGATGTTCATGCCTCTGATTTGGCCGCGCCTTTCATAGGGCGCATCCAGATCGCCCTGGTGGTTCTCATGAGGGTTCAGTGCCCCCTCCTTAAGGGGGGGGTACTGTTGTGAATTCTGTTTTTGGGCTCCCTCTGGTGGCTACTTGTGGTACTGGCTGACTTGTGGCTTGGGTTCCTAGTGCACCTGTTTTCATCAGGCAATTGGGAGTTTCCTACTTAGGCTGGCTTCTCAGTTATTCTAGTGCCGGCAATCAATGTTACCAGAGCTCCCCTGTTGCTTGCTACCTGCTCCAAGTCTGCAATTCAGCTAAGTTGAATCTTTGGCATTTGAACGTTTGTTTTTGTCCAGCATGCATTTATGTTTCTTGTGCTGCTGGAAGCTCTAGTGAACTGAAATTGCCACTCCGGTGTCATGAGTTGATAACGGAGCTAAGGTAATTTCAGGATGGCTACTTAGGGTTTTTAGGTAACCGTGAAGTCCTCTTTTGTATTTTTCTGCTATCTAGTTAGAGGGCCTCACTGTGCTGAATCTATATTCATACTGCGTTTGTGTTTTCCTCTTACCTAACCGTCATTATATATGGGGGGCTACTATGACTTTTGGGGTTTCCCTGGAGGCAAGCCAGGTCTGTGTATTCCTCTGATAGGGGTAGTTAGATCTCCGGCTGGCGCGAGGTGTCTAGAAACAACGTAGGAAAACCCCCTGGCTACTATTAGTTGCGTGGTAGGTTCAGCATCGCGGTTACCTTAGTTACCATCTTCCTAGAGCTAGTCCATTTTTTCCCTGTTCCCTTGCCATTGGGAAACATGACACACCGGCAAGAATACCATCTCCAACCCTCTCTCAGTCACCCATGTCCACCGGCACCACCGCTAGTTCCACCGTATGCAGCTCTCCAGTCCAGCTCACCCTTCATGAGACTCTCGTTAGGAAAAAGAAGTGTTCATCCTCGCATCCGTGTACACAGGGTTTGAACGCCCACATTGCTAGACTAATTTTATTAGAGATGATGCCCTACCGGTTGGTTGAAAGTGAAGCTTTCAAAGCGCTGATGGACTACGCTGTACCATGCTACGAGGTACCCAGTCAACACTTCTTTTCGAGAAAAGCCATCCCAGCCCTCTACCACCATGCTAAAGAGCGCATTGTCCATGCACTCAGGCAATCTGTGACTACAAAGGTGCACCTGACAACAGATGCATGGACCAGTAGGCATGGCCAGGGACGTTACGTGTCCATCACGGCACACTGGGTGAATGTGGTGGATGCAGGGTCCACAGGGGACAGCAATATTTGGACAGTTCTGCCTAGCCCACGGTCTAGGAAACAGTTGGCTGTAGGTGTTCGCCCCCCCTCCTCCTCCTCCTCGTCCTCCTGCAGAAGCGAGAGCTCGTCCATAGACCACAGTCGCACATCCACTCCATCCGCAGCTGCCACTGTTGCACACCAGGTGTGCCATTATGGGACAGCTAGTGGCAAGCGTCAGCAGGCTGTATTGGCAGGCTGTATTGGCAATGAAGTGTTTGGGCGACAACAGACACACCGCGGAAGTTCTGCCATAGCCCTTTCCCAACTGAAACACATTCCTTGCCTGGTTCACACCTTAAACCTGGTGGTGCAGTGCTTCCTGAAAAGTTATCCGGGGTTACCCGACCTGCTCCTCAAAGTGCGCAGACTTTGCTCTCATATCCGCCGTTCGCCCGTACACTCTAGCCGTATGCAGAACTATCAGCGGTCTTTGAACCTTCCCCAGCATCGCTTAATCATCGATGTTGCAACAAGGTGGAACTCAACACTAGGGTTGAGCGACTTTAATTTTTTAAAGATCGAGTCGGGTTTTGTGAAACCCGACTTTGTCCAGAGTCGAGTCGAGTGCAGTCGGCCGATTATCGCTAAAAGTCGGGGATCGACCGAAACACGAAACCCAATGCAAATCAATGGGGAAGCATAGTCGGCAGTGAGTGGAGGCCAGGAAAACACCTACAGTGCCAATTTTAATGCCAAAAACATCCATTCTTGTTTCTGAAGCTTGTCAATCTTAATTAACTTTATAATAATAGTTGTTCAATGGAACTTGGGGGTCATTTGGCAAAAGTTGTGGGGGGTAGGGCTGGTTCAAGGTTTTAGTGGGCCAGGAATCGTGGACTACGTCACGGCGGTGGAGCAGGGAGAGGTAAGTATTTCAACGCTGCAAGTGCTGTGATCCTGAGCAAGCAGGGGGGCACACTTGTTCGCATTGGCACTGGCACAGGGCCCCTCAAAGTACAGCGGTGTGTTTGCACGGCGGGGGCGCCTCCCACCAGCAGCAACACTTTTGCGTACTCTGAGGGGCCCTGTGCCAGTGACGTCGCCAACGAGTATGCCCCCCCACCTGATGAAGGAACCTGCACTTTCATCTGCACCTTCCTCTTTGTCCCTGTGTAAGGTGGTATAACATGCGGGAAGGGGAACCTTACTTTCAGCAGGGTCAGATTCTGGCTGTGTAGAGTGCAAGGGGAATGTAGTGGTCTAGGTCAATGTACCAGCAGACTCATCTAGCAGTGGCTGGGCAATGGGCAGGATGAGGAGGAAACAGATATAGGGCCAAAGAATAAAGTAGGCTAAATGCAGTTCAAAATTGGTAACAGGACAGGACTAAACAGGCGGCATTGCTTTGTTCAGTGGAGTAGCAAACCCAGGAGCAGCAGACACTGTTTTAAGGGCCCAAACACACTAATAGGCCAAATGCAGTTTAATATCTGATACTATAGGCCGAAAGCCAGAAGGTGGAAGCTCAGCTTTATTCAGTTGAGGGCAAACACCAGGGAGGGGCAGACACCGTTAGTAGGCCCTAACCACCAATTTTTAAATACACAGCACTTAACGAGAGCCAGAAGGTTGAAGCTCAGCTTTATTCAGTTGAGGACAAACACCAGGGAGGGGCAGACACCGTTAGTAGGCCGTAACCAAAGTTGAAGGCCAAATGCAGTTTAATATCTGATACTATAGGCCGAAAGCCAGAAGGTGGAAGCTCAGCTTTATTCAGTTGAGGGCAAACACCAGGGAGGGGCAGACACCGTTAGTAGGCCGTAACCAAAGTTGAAGGCCAAATGCAGTTTAATTTCTTATACTATAGGCCGAAAGCCAGAAGGTGGAAGCTCCAATTTAGACAGTGGAGGACCATTTGAATTAGGGACTGCAGACAGACTTAGTAGGCTGTCCCCTGTGGACCATGCATCCACCACATTAACCCATTGCGCCGTAATGGACACGTAATCTTCCGTGGCCATGCCTACAGGTCCATGCGTCTGTTGTCTATTGTCTTTGTACTCACAGATTGCCAGAGTGCATGGACAATGCGGTCTTTTACATGCTGGTGGAGGGTTGGGATGGCTTTTCTCGCAAAAGAAGTGTCGACTGGTTAGCTTGTAGCGTGGTACAGCGTAGTCCATCATGGCCTTATTAATAGTAAATAAAATATATAACTAGGCTCTATGAACTTTTAAATAGGTTCCAGGGGCACACGGGCAGCATTGGTGTGGTCAGTGGAGGAGTATTGCAAGTAGGGGCCGCAGACAGGCTAACAAAGGCCTACAATAACAAACAATAGGCAGGCATGGCAGTTTTAAATCGGTTACATGGATACACAGGCAGGCAGCATTGTGGTCAGTGGAGGAGTATTGCAAGTAGGGGCCGCAGATAGGCTATCAAAGGCCTAAAATAACAAACAATAGGCAGGCATGGCAGTTTTAAATCGGTTACATGGATACACAGGCAGGCAGCATTGTGGTCAGTGGAGGAGTATTGCAAGTAGGGGCCGCAGACAGGCTATCAAAGGCCTAAAATAACAAACAATAGGCAGGCATGGCAGTTTTAAATCGGTTACATGGATACACATGCAGGCAGCATTGTGGTCAGTGGAGGAGTATTGCAAGTAGGGGCCGCAGACAGGCTATCAAAGGCCTAAAATAACAAACAATAGGCAGGCATGGCAGTTTTAAATCGGTTACATGGATACACAGGCAGGCAGCATTGTGGTCAGTGGAGGAGTATTGCAAGAAGTGTCTGACACAGTTAGTACTCCCAAAAAATAAATAGATGTTAATGTCTCGCAAAACAACTATAAATAAAAAAAAGGGTGGCATGCTTAGGTACAGGGGTGGGCTCATCTGCAGAGTTTATGACAAAGTAATTTGGCAGTAAATTAGTATTTACTGGTGTCAATATAGGACACTGACCCAGACTACTGTAACTATCATCATAGATGTCAACAAATTGGTATTGATTGTCAGTGCCAGGCATTGAATGATGTCAGCGCATAGACTAAACATTGGTGGAGCTGTGCGAGATAATTTGGCACGTGGTAGAGCACAGTTTGAGCTGGGGGGGGGGGAACTCTCTTGTGGCCGGCGGTACCGCCCCAGGGCCCCTCATGTTACAACGGTGTGTCTGACTTTGGGTGCGCACCACCACCACCAGAGACACTACATTGTACTATGAGGGACCCAGTGGCAGTGCCGTCGACCAAAAGCGAGCACACCCACCTCTTCTGACAAACAGCACTGTAACTAACGGGTGCTTGTGCCAGGTGTTGAGAGTGAGACAACGGCCCCGTGGGGGGAGTTTTCCCATTGGCGGATGTGTAAACATGTCGTATGCTGGTCAAACATCTGCTGCAAATTAAGAGATTTTAACACTCAGTAAGACCAGTCCACAAGCAAGACCTTTTTATAGGAAAGCTAGGTGTCAGCCGGGAAAGGTGGGGCAAAATAATTTGAAATCCAGGAGTGGTTCATTTTAATGAAGATGAGATCATCCACATTTTGGGTAGCCAGACGAGTCCTTTTTTCGGTTAATATTAAACCAGCAGCACTGAATACTCTTTCTGATAGCACACTAGCTGCTGGGCAAGCAAGCTCCTGCAATGCATATTCTGCCAATTCAGGCCAGGTGTCTAATTTGGATGCCCAGTAATCAAATGGGAATGACGGTTGAGGGAGAACATCGATAAGGGATGAAAAATAGTTAGTAACCATACTGGACAAATGTTGTCTCCTGTCACTTTGAATAGATGCTGCAGTACCTGTCCTGTCTGCGGTCATTGCGAAATCACTCCACAACCTGGTCAGAAAACCCCTCTGTCCAACGCCACTTCTGATCTGTGCACCTCTAACACCTCTGCCCTGTAGCCCCCTGCAGCTTGTGTGAGAACCATCACCGGCGCTGTGTGCTGGGAATGCCTGAATCAAACGGTCTACAAGAGTAGCTTGTTTCGTTGCTAATATTTGTTCGAGGTTCTCATGTGGCATAATATTTTGCAATTTGCCTTTATTGCAAGGGTCAAGGATGCAGGCCAACCAGTAATCGTCATCGCTCATCATTTTAATAATGCGTGGGTCCCTTTTGAGGATACGTAAGGCATAATCTGCCATGTGGGCCAAAGTTCCAGTTGGCAAATCTGTGGTTGTGCTGGTTTGAGGGGCAGTTACAGGCAAATCTACGTCACTTGTCTCCCTTACAAAAACAGAACCCAGGCTTGCAACGCCACTAATTTCTGTTGGCCCAGGAGAAGCTTCCTCATTAAAAAAGTACTCATCCCCATCATCCTCCTCGTCCTCCTCCTCCTCTTCGCCCTCTACCACGTCCTCTACACGGCCCTGACCAGACAATGGCTGACTGTCATCAAGGCTTTCCTCTTCCTCGGCTGCAGACGCCTGCTCCTTTATGCTGACGCTTGCCACTAGCTGTCCCATAATGGCACACCTGGTGTGCAACAGTGGCAGCTGCGGATGGAGTGGATGTGCGACTGCGGTCTGTGGACGAGCTCTCGCTTCTGCAGGAGGAGGAGGAAGTAGGAGGAGGGGGGGCGAACGCCTACAGCCAACTCTTTCCTTGACCGTGGGCTAGGCAGAACTGTTCCAATATTGCTGTCCCCTGTGGAGCCTGCATCCACCACATTCACCCAGTGTGCCATGATGGACACGTAACGTCCCTGGCCATGCCTACTGGTCCATGCATCTGTTGTCAGGTGCACCTTTGTAGTCACAGACTGCCTGAGTGCATGGACGATGCGGTCTTTAACATGCTGGTGGAGGGCTGGGATGGCTTTTCTAGAAAAGAAGTGCCGACTGGGTAGCTCGTAGCGTGGTACAGCATAGTCCATCAGTGCTTTGAAAGCTTCGCTTTCAACTAACTGGTAGGGCATCATCTCTAATGAGATTAGTCAAGCAATGTGGGCGTTCAAACCCTGTGTACGCGGATGCGAGGATGAGTACTTCCTTTTCCTAACAAGAGTCTCATGTAGGGTGAGCTGGACTGGAGAGTTGGAGATCGTGGAACTAGCGGTGGTGCCGGTGGACATGGGTGAGTGAGAGAGGGGTGGAGATGGTATTCTTGCCGGTGCCCTACATGCAGTGTTTCCTACTACTAACCTGGTGATTCCCTGACTGCTTTGGCCTGGTGACGAAAGCTGCACAGATACTGCAGGTGGTGTGGGAAATGGTCGGCTTACAGGGAGAGAAGGGATGTAGCGTTGCTGACTAGCTTCATTGGCCGAGGGTGCTGCAACCTTTAGGGACGTTTGGTAGTTAGTCCAGGCTTGCAAATGCATGGTGGATAAATGTCTATGCATGCAACTTGTATTTAGACTTTTAAGATTCTGACCTCTGCTTAAGGTAGTTGAACATTTTTGACATATGACTTTGCGCTGATCATTTGGATGTTGTTTTAAAAAATGCCAGACTGCACTCTTTCTACTATCGGATACCTTTTCAGGCATTGCAGACTGAGCTTCTTTAACCGGATGGCCACGCTGTCCTCCAACTGGTTTTGGTTTTCCACGCGTTTTTGGCCAGATACGGGCCCGGTAGATGGAACCTGTTGTGATGTTGATGCCTGCTGCGGCTCCTCCTCCTCCGCTTCAGAACTACTACTGCCTGCACCCTGTTCCCCCAATGGCTGCCAATCGGGGTCCACAACTGGGTCATCTATGACCTCCTCTTCTATGTTGTGTGCAACTTCGTCTGTGTCACCGTGTAAGCCGGTGGTATTGCGTTCGTGACGGAGCACCATAATCTCCAAGTATTACACAGTGTTTTCGGTGGCACACAATGAGAGACAGATACGACACACAGCAGTGGCACGGAGGCAGACTTGCCAATATTTATCTCCCACTAATTTTTTTTTAGGAAAAGGGAGAATTTAGCAAAAAAAATAAAAAATGGCCAAATATTACACAGTGTTTTCGGTGTCACACAATGAGAGACAGATACCACACACAGCAATGGCACGGAGGCAGACTTGCCAATATTTATCTCCCACTAATTTTTTTTTTGGGAAAAGGGAGAATTTAGCAAAAAAAATAAAAAATGGCCAAATATTACACAGTGTTTTCGGTGTCACACAATGAGAGACAGATACCACACACAGCAATGGCACGGAGGCAGACTTGCCAATATTTATCTCCCACTAATTTTTTTTTTTGGAAAAGGGAGAATTTAGCAAAAAAAAAATAAATGGCCAAGTATTACACAGTGTTTTCGGTGGCACACAATGAGAGACAGATACCACACACAGCAATGGCACGGAGGCAGACTTGACAATATTTATCTCCCACTAATTTTTTTTGGGGAAAAGGGAGAATTTAGCAAAAAATAAATAAATGGCCAAGTATTACACAGTGTTTTCGGTGGCACACAATGAGAGACAGATACCACACACAGCAATGGCACGGAGGCAGACTTGCCAATATTTATCTCCCACTAATTTTTTTTTGGGAAAAGGGAGAATTTAGCAAAAAATAAATAAATGGCCAAGTATTACACAGTGTTTTCGGTGGCACACAATGAGAGACAGATACCACACACAGCAATGGCACGGAGGCAGACTTGCCAATATTTATCTCCCACTATTTTTTTTTTTTGAAAAGGGAGAATTTAGCCCCCCCCCAAAAAGGCCAAGTATTACACAGTGTTTTCGGTGGCACACAATGAGAGACAGATGCCACACACAGCAATGGCACGGAGGCAGACTTGCCAATATTTATCTCCCACTATTTTTTTTTTTTGAAAAGGGAGAATTTAGCCCCCCCCCAAAAAGGCCAAGTATTACACAGTGTTTTCGGTGGCACACAATGAGAGACAGATACCACACACAGCAATGGCACGGAGGCAGACTTGCCAATATTTATCTCCCACTAATTTTTTGTTTTGGAAAAGGGAGAATGTACCCCAAAAAAAAAAAAAAGGCCAAGTATTACACAGTGTTTTCGGTGCCACACAATGAGAGACAGATACCACACACAGCAATGGCACGGAGGCAGACTTGCCAATATTTATCTCCCTGCAGTTATCTCAGAAAAGTATGGCAGGCAGCTATAAAAAGGACTGCTGCACACAAAAGTGTGGACAAACACACAAGAAAGGAAGGAAAAACAGGATTTGTGCTTTGAAAAAAGCAGTTGGTTTGCACAGCGGCGTACACACAGGCACAGCAACGCAGCTATCAGGGTCAGGGAGCCTTCTAGTGCAGCCCAATGAGCTACAGCGCTGAGGGAAAAAAAATGTAGCTTCCACTGTCCCTGCAATCAAAAGGTGGTGTTGGACAGTGGAAATCGCTACAGCACAAGCGGTTTGTAGCTTTATGTACCCTGCCTATCACTATCCCTGCTTCCGAAGAAGCTGCAGCAACCTCTCCCTACGCTCAGATCAGCAGCAGTAAGATGGCGGTCGGCGGGAACGCCCCTTTATAGCCCCTGTGACGCCGCAGAAAGCAAGCCAATCACTGCAATGCCCTTCTCTAAGATGGTGGGGACTGAGATCTATGTCATCACGCTGCCCACACTCTGCGTCCACCTTCATTGGCTGAGAAATGGCGCTTTTAGCGTCATTGAAACGCGACTTTGGCGCGAAAGTCGCGTACCGCATGGCAGACCCCACACAGGGATCGGCTCGGTTTCATGAGACGCCGACTTTGCCAAAAGTCGGCGACTTATGAAAATGAACGATCCGTTTCTCTCAACCCTACTCAACACTGCACATGCTTCAGAGACTGTGCGAACAGAGGCGTGCTGTTATGTATTTGTGGGAGGATACACATACACGGGCAGGCAGTTGGATGGCAGACATGGAGTTGTCTGCTGTGCAGTGGTCGAAGCTCCAAGACCTCTGTCAAGTCCTTCAGTGTTTTGAGGAATGCACACGGCTGGTTAGTGCAGACATCGCCATAATAAGCATGAGCATCCCCCTAATGCGTCTGCTGATGCAAAGTTTGACGCACATAAAGGAGCAGGCGTCTGCAGCCGAGGAAGAGGAAAGCCTTGATGACAGTCAGCCATTGTCTGGTCAGGGCAGTCTACAGGATGAGGTAGCAGGCGAAGAGGAGGAGGACGAGGAGGATGATGGGGATGAGTATTTTTTAAATGAGGAAGCTTCTCCGGGTCCAATGGAAATTGCTGGTGTGGCAAGGCCGGGTTCAGGTTTTTTGAGGGAGACAAGTGACGTAGATTTGCCTGTAACTGCCCCTCAAACCAGCACAACCGCAGATTTGACTACTGGAACTTTGGCCCACATGGCGGATTATGCCTTACATATCCTCAAAAGGGACCCACGCATTCTTAAAATGATGACCGATGATGATTACTGGTTGGCCTGCCTCCTTGATCCTCGCTATAAAGGCAAATTGCAAAATATTATGCCACATGAGAACCTCAAACAAATATTAGCAACCAAACAAGCAACTCTTTTAGACCGTTTGATTCAGGCATTCCCAGCACACAGCGCCAGTGATGGTTCTCACACGAGCTGCAGGGGGCTACAGGGCAGAGGTGTTAGAGGTGCACAGATCAGAAGTGGCGTTGGACAGAGGGGTTTTCTGACCAGGTTGTGGAGTGATTTCGCAATGACCGCAGACAGGACAGGTACTGCAGCATCTATTCAAAGTGACAGGAGACAACATTTGTCCAGTATGGTTACTAACTATTTTTCAGCCCTTATCGATGTTCTCCCTCAAGCGTCATTCCCATTTGATTACTGGGCATCCAAATTAGACACCTGGCCTGACTTGGCAGAATATGCATTGCAGGAGCTTGCTTGCCCAGCAGCTAGTGTGCTATCAGAAAGAGTATTCAGTGCTGCTGGTTTAATATTAACCGAAAAAAGGACTCGTCTGGCTACCCAAAATGTTGATGATCTAACCTTCATTAAAATGAACCACTCCTGGATTTCAAATTATTTTGCCCCACCTTTCCCGGCTGACTCCTAGCTTTCCTATAAAAAGGTCTTGCTTGTGGACTGGTCTTACTGAGTGTTCCAATCTCTTAATTTGCAGCAGCTGTTTGTCCAGCATACGACATGTTTACACATCCCTAAATGGGAAAACTCCCCCCACGGGGCCGTGGTCTTGCCACTTGGCGCAAGCACCTGTTAGAGTGCCGTTTGTCTGAAGAGGTGGGTGTGCCCGCTTTTGGTCGACGGCACTGCCACTGGGTCCCTCATAGTACAATAAAGTGTCTCTGGCGGTGGTGGCGCGCAACCAACATCAGACACACCGTTGTAACATGAGGGGCCCTGGGCCTGTACCGCCGGCCACAAGAGAGTCCCCCCCCCAGCTCAAACTGTGCTCTACCACGTGCAAAATTATCTCTCACAGCTCCACCAATGTTTAGTCTATGCGCTGACATCCTTCACTGCCTGGCACTGACAATACCAATTTGTTGACATGTATGATGCTAGTTAAAATAGTCAGGGTCAGTGTCCTATATTGACACCAATAAATACGTATTGCCAAATTACTATGTCTGAAACTCAGTAGAGGCGCCCACCCCTGTACCTAAGTATGCCACACTTTTTTTTTTTTGTTTTGTTGTTTTGCGAGACATTAACATCTATTTATTTTTTGGGAGTACTAACAGTGTCAGACACTCCTTGCAATCGTCCTCCGCTGACCACACCAATGCTGCCTGTGTACCCCTGCGAGATAACTCTAAGTGCCTTGAGCCTATTTTTAATTATTTTAGGCCTAGTAAGCCTGTCTGCGGTCCCTCCTTGCAATCCTCCTCCACTGACCACACCAATGCTGCCTGTGTACCCATGTAACCTATTTAAAACTGCATAGAGCCTATTTTTATTTATTTTAGGCCTAGTAAGCCTGTCTGTGGTCCCTCCTTGCAATCCTACTCCGCTGACCACACCAATGCTGCCTGTGTACCCCTGCGAGATAACTCTAAGTGCCTTGAGCCTATTTTTATTTATTTTAGGCCTAGTAAGCCTGTCTGCGGTCCCTCCTTGCAATCCTCCTCCGCTGACCACACCAATGCTGCCCGTGTACCCTTGGAACCTATTTTAAAGTGCATAGAGCCTATTTTTTTATTTTATTTAATATTAATAAAGCCATGATGGACTACGCTGTACCACGGTACGAGCTACCCAGTTGACACTTCTTTTGCGAGAAAAGCCATCCCAACCCTCCATCAGCATGTAAAAGACCGCATTGTCCATGCACTCTGGCAATCTGTGAGTACAAAGGTGCACCTGACAACAGACGCATGGACCTGTAGGCATGGCCACGGAAGGTTACGTGTCCATTACGGCGCAATGGGTTAATGTGGTGGATGCATGGTCCACAGGGGACAGCCTACTAACTCTGTCTGCAGTCCCTAATTCAAATTGTCCTCAATTCAGGTTTTCAGGCTTTTGTAAAAAATAGGAAACTGCATTTGGGCTACTAGTTTGGTTGGGGCCTACTGTTGATGTCTGCCGCTCCTGGGTGTTCTCCTCCTCCTGGGTGTTCTCCTCCTCCTGGGTGTTCTCCTCCTCCTTGGTGTTCTCCTCCTGGTTTCCTTGTCTGAGCTTCAACCTTCAGGCTCTCATAAAGTATTTTTAAATGTAACACTGCAGTTGCCCTGCTACCTGGGTTGGGGCCTAGTAACGGTGTCTGCTGCTCCCTGGTGTTCTCCTCCTCCTTGGTGTTCTCCTCCAGGTTTCCTTGTCTGAGCTTCAACCTTCAGGCTCTTATTAAGTATTTTTTTATGTCACACTGCAGTTGCCCTACTACTTTGGTTGGGGCCTAGTAACGGTGTGTGCCGCTCCCTGGTGTTGTCCTCCACTATATAAAGCTGAGCTTCAGTCTTTAGGCTTTCGGCCTATAGTATCAGATATTAATCTGCATTTGGCCTTCAACTTTGGTTGGGCCCTACTAACGGTGTGTGCCACTCCCTGGTGTTGTCCTCCACTGTATAAAGCTGAGCTGCAGTCTTTAGGCTTTCGGCCTATAGTAGCAGATATTAAACTGCATTTGGCCTTCAACTTTGGTTGGGCCCTACTAACGGTGTGTGCTGCTCCCTGGTGTTGTCCTCCACTGTATAAAGCTGAGCTTCAACCTTCAGGCTCTCATTAAGTGTTTGTTTTTAAAAATTGGTGGTTGGGGCCTACTAACGGTGTGTGCCGCTCCCTGGTGTTGTCCTCCACTGTATAAAGCTGAGCTTCAACCTTCAGGCTCTCATTAAGTAGTTGTTTTTAAAAATTGGTGGTTGGGGCCTACTAACAGTGTCTGACGCTCCTGGGTGTTGTCCTCCACTGTATAAAGCTGAGCTTCAACCTTCAGGCTCTCATTAAGTAGTTGTTTTTAAAAATTGGTGGTTGGGGCCTACTAACGGTGTCTGATGCTCCTGGGTGTTCTCCTCCTCCTGGGTGTTCTCCTCCTCCTGGGTGTTCTCCTCCTCCTGGGTGTTCTCCTCCAGGTTTCCTTGCCTGAGCTTCAACCTTCAGGCTCTCATTAAGTATTTGTTTTTAAAAATTGGTGGTTGGGGCCTACTAACGGTGTGTGCCGCTCCATGGTGTTGTCCTCCACTGTATAAAGCTGAGCTTCAATCTTAAGGCTCTCGTTAAGTAGTTGTTTTTAAAATGTGTGGTTGGGCCCTTAAAACGGTGTCTGATGCTACTGGGTTTTCTCCTGTTTTGTTGTGCTGACCTTCAATGTTCAGGCTTTCAGCTTACATTTTAAATAATTAAACTGCAGTTGGCCTACTACTTTGGTTGGGCCTAGTAACGGTGTGTGCCGCACCTTGTTGTTGTCCTGTGTTATTTTCCTGACCTTTAATCTTCAGGCTTTCTGCCTTCATTTGTAATATTAAACTGCATAGGGCCTACTAGTGTGGTTCGGCCCTACTAAAGGCGTCTGCCGCTCCTGGGTTTTCTACTCCACTGAACTAAGCAATGCCACCTGGTTAGTCCTGTTACCAATTTTGAACTGCATTTTACCCACTTTATTATTTGGGCCTATATCAGTGTTTCGTCCTCATCCTGCCCATTGCCCAGCCGGTGCTAGATGAGTCTTGTGGTACTTTGACCCAGACCACTACATTCCCCTTGCACGCTACACAGCCACAATCTGACCCTGCTGAAAGTCAGGTTCCCCTTCCCGTATACTATACCACCTTACACAGGGATAAAGAGGAAGGTGCAGATGAAAGTGCAGGTTTCTTCAACAGGTAGGGGGGCATACTCGTTGGCGATGTCACAGGCACAGGGCCCCTCAGAGTACGCAAGTGTGTCGCTGCCGGTGGAAGGCGCCCCCGCCGTGCAAACACACCGCCGTACTTTGAGGGGCCCTGTGCCAGTGCCAATGCGAACGAGTGGGCCTCCCTGCTTGCTCAGGATCACAGCACTTGCAAAGTTGAAACACTTACCTCTCACTGCTCCACCGCCGTGACGTAGTCCACGTTTCCTGGGCCCACTAAAACCTTGAACCAGCCCTACCCCCCACAACTTTTGCCAAATAACCCCCAATTTCCAATGCCTAACTATTATTATAAAGTTAATTAAGATTGACAAGCTTCAGAAACAAGAATGGATGTTTTTGGCATTAAAATGGGCACTGTAGGTGTTTTCCTGGCCTCCACTCACTGCCGACTATGCTTCCCCATTGACTTGCATTGGGTTTCATGTTTCGGTCGATCCCCGACTTTTCGCGATAATCGGCCGACTTCACTCGACTCGACTTTGGACAAAGTCGGGTTTCGCAAAACCCGACTCGATCTTAAAAAAATGAAAGTCGCTCAACCCTAGTTAATACAATTGGTCTACTGACACCATGTAGTATTTGTTAGAACTTTTACTGAACTAGGACCTGTGAAAGCAGTCATGTGACTGACAGCTACAATTAGATTGGTCCACTGATACTATATAGTATTTGTCAGAACTCACATTAAACCAAGCATGGATTAAGATCTGATAAGATCGAAACGCGTCGCTCTTACTGCAGCATTCGCAATTATGCAAGCATATGTTTGTATCAAGATTTTAATGGAAAAATAAAGTATTGACATTTTAAGGAGCTGGAACACCCTTTTTTTCTTCAGTTGCAATTATCACTCATCTTGGTCCCAGATGAAGTTCCGAGCACCTGCATGGAACGGTGAGCTGGCTGCGGTCTAATTTATTAGCCGCAATAATCTCTTTTTACTGTGTATAACCCCACCCACATCCCTGATTGGCACCTTCCTGTGTACACAGTTCATTGTGTGTGCTGTAGTATCAGTACAATTAGTGTTTTATTGCCTGACCAGGTCTCACATGCAGGGCAGTCCAGCTAATCTGTGTAACTCTACCCCTACCAGTGATTAGCAGGTTTGCTGACAATGTACTGTGTACACAGGAGGGTGCCAATCAGGGATGTGGTTGGGGTTATACACAGTTTAACAGGGATAAAACAGGGATTGTATCAAAGGAGCACAAAGCAGTCCACAAGTGATACAATCAGTATATCTTGCCCTATATTATGCTGCTCTCGAATTACATTAAATAATCTGCTGAAAATTCAGTTTCAATGAACCAATGAAGAAAATAATTTCCCTGCATTAGAAATGCCACAGTGAGTCTTTTTCTGGGGGCTGGAACACTACTTGCTTGGAAATTGTAGCTTTGGTTCTGTCCATGGTGCTGAATTACATTCCATAACAAAGATCAGGAACAAGTTTCATTTCCGGTATTGGGATATATTTCTACTACTGAAATAAGATAGATGGATTTGAGATTAATTTGACATGTTCTCTCTCACAATTGTGATCGTTTTACCTTTGCTGCTATTGTAGCTGCCTTAGTCCGTTTATAACAATAAATGTCCTTATTTATAAATACAGCTCGTTCCTGTTTCCTTGGTAACAGACTACAAATAAATGCTGTGCAGTCTGATTCTACAGTTGTACTCCCTTTTATCTGCCCCCTACATCCTGCTTTGACATGAATTTAGTCTGATAACAAGAATATGTGCTATAATCATTCACCTAGGCTCCTGATTTATGAATCAGTTGAAAAATATTATGACTTTTAAAGTTTTGTATATTATTTACCAAAGCCAATCAAGAGCCTATGAAGACATCTCTTAATTTTCTTTTCAGTGATTATATCAGTATTACATAGTAGCTAGTTTCTCCTGGTTAATTGCTGTCTCTGTATTAATTCTCACTGAACGAATCACTCCCACATTTATTTTGAACATGAGCAATCTGTAGAGAAGATACCTACAGGTAGAATCCTATCTGGTGACTCATCTTCCCTCTGGAGCAGCTCGGTGAACAGCTGTGTTTGAAAATTCCTTGGAGTCCAATTACATATCACATAATTCAAGATTCTGGATCTGGTCTTCATTACAGACCATTATCTCAGGTTATGTATAAGTGGACAAAGTTTGATAGCAAAAAACAAAGAATATCATATTGCATTAGGGATATTGAGATTTAATTGTCCACGGAATTCAAACCCTTTTCATCATTGCCTGTATAGGTGCCATAAAGACAAATGAAGTCATTTAAGGGTCCGTACACAATAAACTGGCCAAGCAAGTAGCCATTATTGATGGGAAGCAGATTGACATGCAGAAATGATCACGATCAGCTGCTTCAATCATTACTAACTCCCCATTCAATATTCGATTACTGTGTATGATTTAAATCATTGGCCATGTTTCCACACAGCAAGGATTGGTAACAAGTATCAAGCCTTTATCTATCAATATTAGATCAATGGGGATGTGACTATCATCACCCCCTCTGATCAGCTGTTTGAAGAAGCTGAGGAGCTCATTTGCAGCCAAATTGGATTTGATATATACAAGATATTGATATTCCATAAACTTCCATTAGAATTAATAGAACAATGCTGCAATATATTGATCATACCAAATCCGATACGGCTGCCTATGAGCACTGTTGCGTCGTCAAACAGCTGGTAGGAGAGGGTGCCAGAATTCACACCCCTACTGACCTAATATTGAGGCAATATGAACTTTGATTAAAATTTGTGCTAGGAAGTGAACCTTATGGGTGCAGTAAAAGTAGTGGAATTAATGTATTTAATGCATGGAAATAATGAATAGTGATTGTATATAGAAGTGTGCCTGTGTGTAGATCCATAGCAATCATGCATCACCATGTTCATCCGATTCCATAGGTAGTAGAGATCAATTGCTTTCTTTTCTTGTAAGGTTCTTTTTAAGGTTTAAATTTGCTACAGCTAATCATGATTTCACAGTTTATTCTCTGTTGTTTATATAGTGGTGCAATTCAACTCATCTCTCTCAAAAATGTAAATGGAACATAAAGTCTGCTCTATCTGTACATCTACCAATCCACTATCGATAAAAAACCTGACATGCAAAACCAAAGACAGAAACAAAATGAACATATACCCTGGGGTAAGTAAATAAGTTAAATCAAAAGTGCATATAAATAACAGAGTACTTAGAAAACAAAATTTTTGATAAAAAAAAAAGTGTAAAAGCAATTCCACCAGCGCCAAGATGTACCTAAATCTGGATGGTCCTAACCTCTAGAAATGAAACCTTATCATGTGTCACAGTGATGTGAATAAGGGCCAGGTCTTGAATAAGAATGCACAGCAAACGGAAAGCTACATAAATGTAATGTGCAGCTTAACCCCTTTCCGATGTTGGGGGTAATACGCTGAAATCCCTCCCTTTGATGTGGGTTCCGGTGCTGAACCCACATCTTTCCCAGCATATGTCAGCTGTTTTGAAGAGCTGACATGTGCCTCCAGCAACCGTGGGTGGATTCGCGAATCCACCCGTGGCTGTTATTCTGTTAAATACCACTGTCACTCTCTGACAATGGCATTTAACTCATGTTTCCGGGAAGTACGCCTGAAATCCCACCCATCAGTGACCCCGTCACGTGATCGCGGGTCACTGATGGGTTGGCATGACAACCAGAGGTCTCCATCACACCTCTATGGTTGTCACTGCCTGATTGCTATGAACGCCGCCTGCCAATCAAACAACTGCAGCTTCCATGGAGACTATTGAAGCATGCAAAAAGTAAAAAAAAAATGTTTTAAAAATATAAAAAGAAAATTAAAAATATAAAAGTTCAAATCACCCCCCTTTCGCCCCATTCAAAATAAAACATTAAAACAAAAATCAAACATACACATACTTGGTATCGCCGCATTTAGAATCACCCGATCTATCAAAGTAAAAAAGAATTACGCCAGAATTACGTTTTTTTAGTCACCGCTGCATTGCAATAAAATGCAATAACGGGCGATCAAAAGATCATATCTACTAGAGAGTGGCAAACCCGAACAGTAAAGTTTGGCGTCCGTACCAAATACCTACTGTTTGGACACAGACACCGAACACTGGGTGTTTGTCATGCTGTCATGTGCATGACAGCGTACCAAACACCGCTTCTGATCAGTGGTGAAATCATCCCCGCCGGTCAGAGAGCTGTGGTTCCCACACTGTCAAATGACAGCGTGAGCACGCAGCTGTGATCGGAGGTATAAAGTTTACCTCCAGTCACTGGTGTCAGTGGATGGGACTACAGCTCCCATAATCTGACACCTCCTGCCGCTATTAAAAGCAAGAGCAGGAGCGGAGGATGGGAGTACTTATTAGCCGGCTCCTGTGCTGTAAATAAATAATTTTTTTAAAAAAATGGCGTGGTTTCTCCTGTATTTTTGATAACCAGTCAGCCAAAACTCACAGCTGGGGGCTGCAACCCTCAGCTGTCAGCTTCAGCAAGTCTGGTTATCACCAAGAATAGAGGGGTCCCCATGCCTTATTTTTTAATTATTTAAATACATAACTTTAAAAAATGGCACAGGGTCCCCCCATTTTTGGCAACCAGCCTTGCTAATTCAGACAGCTGGGGGCTAGTATTCTCAGGCTGGTAAGGGTCCATGGATATTGGCCCCCTCTCAGTCTAAAAATAGCAACTCACAGCCACCCAGAAAAGGCGCATCTATTAGATACGCTAATTCTGGCAATTTGCCCAGCGTTTCCCACTTGCCCTGTAGCTGTGGCAAGTAAGGTTCATATTTGTGGGGTTGATGTCACCTTTGTATTGTCCGGTGACATCATGCCTACAGCTTAGTAATGGAGAGGCATCTATAAAACACCGCTCCATTACTATTCTTATAGTCACATGGCAAATAAAGCCACAGCCAGAATAATGTCTTTTATTTGAAATAAAACAAAACACTTTTCCACTTTTATTTAAAAATAATAAACATAGTTATATTCACCTAACATCTAATTCTACCGAAGCCCTCTTTCTCCTGTAATAAAACAAAAATAAAAAGCAACAACATCCCTCAGCTATCGGTCGTTCTGTCCCACGCAGTAATCCATGTCTGAGGGATAAATAGTTTTCAACCTGGACGGTGCCAAGATGCGACCATCCAGGCTGAGAACCACTGGTGAATGAGCTGCTGTAAGCACAGCATCAGTGACTAGCGGTGACATCATCGAGATTAATGCCTATCACAAAAGCTGCATTCCCAGCAGGCAAATAAACTGTGGTGACCTCTGCACCATGAGAGAAAGTATCATGGTGCCAAAGCGAGTTAGCTTCTACACCATGAGACATTGACAACTCATTTGACAGCGTGGGAACTGTGGCTGTCTGACCAACAGTAATGATTTTACCACCAATCAGAAGCGGTGTTTGCTGCTCTGTCATGCACATTACAGTGGGACAAACACCTGGTGTTCAGACATCCGAACCTGAACAGTAACACAGATTTCCTGGTTAAGTCTGTGTTTAGTGTCCGCGCTCGAACAGTAGGTGTTCGGTACAGACGTCGAACTTTACTGTTCAGGTTCGCCCATCTCTAGTCAGTAGGACATTTTGTAGCATAGCTGAAATTCTGTGGAAATGGGGGTTTTGTGTTTATGTTTATTTTCATGACAAGGAAAGGTTTTGCTACTGAAGCAGTAGATTTTGTGAAAAACACAATATGAATCAGTCTCTAAACCTTTGGCGTTGAGTCATTGACTGTATTTTATAAGACAACAGTATGCACTAAAATTAACAGTGCAAACCACTTACTAGCAATTTAAATGTGCATTAACCCATGTATTCATTTTCTAATATTGTAGTCTAAAATTCTGTCATAATTCACAAACTTTTTCAGCTGCGTAAATACATAACAGGAGGAGAGCTACTGGAGCTACTTGAATGTTTAAGGGACCATTTTACAAAGCAGGAGGAAACATTGTACAGAATGATTGCTAGCAACCATGCAGGTTGTGAGAAAATTGGTAATAATTGCTTCTCAACAAAGGCTGCCATCCTCAAACCATTTTCTTCACATACTGCAATCTATACAACCGTTAGCAATTTTTCTAGAAGAACTTTGAGACTTAAAGTTTTTTGATCTTCTCCTCAGATACCCCTCACATTCCCTATGGTGAGAAATACCATACATACATTGCACAGTTCTAGTGTATTAATGAGTGGATGAATATGCTGTATTTATAAAAAAAAAAGAAGAAAACTACAGTATATGGTGTCCAACATTTTTTGTTTGAATTTCCCTTCTTTTTTCTTTCACATATCAGTTCAGTCATATTGCTCATCACTAGTGACGTGCTCGGATAAGGCATTATTCGTACATGCTCGTGTGCTAACCGAGTGTCTTTGGCATGCTCAAAAAATAAGTTTGAGTCCCCGCAGCTGCATGTCTCACGGCTAAAGCTATATATAGAAAGACAGACATATAGGCATACAGACAGACATACAGTGTACTATAGACAGACAGACATACAGTATAGACATATAATTGCACAACTCCCAGACATATTATAAAATTGCACCCTGTGGAGCTTATTGGACAGCTTTTTATGAATAAATAGATAAATAAATGAAAAAAAACAATGTGGGCCCCCCATTTTTGGTAACCAGCAAAGATAAAGCAGACAGCTGAGAGCTGATATTATAAGGCTAGGAAGGTCAATCAGGGTAATATGGCTTGGGGTTGATGTCAGTTTAAGTAGTCCAAAAACACAGCTGGCATCAAGCCCAATGGAGAGATGTCTATCAGACACCGCCATTATTAACCCAGTAATAAAAAACACAGACAAAAAAATAGTCTTTAAATAAACACTCCCCATCACTTTCCTTGGTTCACCACTTTAGAAAACACAAACAAATCCAATGCAGGTCGACGTATTACAGTGAATCCGACGTAGTCCACAAATGAAACCCTGAAAAGAACATAACCAGAGAGAAATAAAATAAAGACACCTTCCCTCTTTCACCACTTTATTAAACAAAGCTCCCACACAGGTCTGACGCATTCCCATGAATCAGACGTAGTCCAAGCAAATCCAGCGAAGTCCGTTAAACAGTCATTTCTGGGTCACACTGCACTGTGTGAGACCTGGTGGCTCTAAACAGTGGTGACATCAGTAACATTACCGCTCTGCAAAGGCATCGGGTCACGCTAATCTGAAGAGCTGTATCGTTAATGACATCACCACTCTGCAGAGTCACCGTTTCTCATGCAGTGGGACCCAAGATTGGCTGCTGCTACTGCCTATAGAGCCTCAGAACAAGGCTCCATTGGCTCTGGACAACGGGTTAGGGGATAGTCATGGGAAGCACTGGACTACGTCAGACCTACATGGGAACTTTTCTTTCTCATAAATTGATGAACAAGAGACAGTTTTTTGCGTTTATTGCTTTCTATTTATGTTTTATAGGTTTCCATTTGTTGACAATGTTGGATTCCCTAGACTACAGTGTGGGGGAGTGGTAGAGTGTTTATTTAACCCCTTAAGCCCCGAGGGTGGTTTGCACGTTAATGACCGGGCCAATTTTTACAATTCTGACCACTGTCCTTTTATGAGGTTATAACTCTGGAAAGCTTCAACGGATCTTGGCGATTCTGAGAATGTTTTCTCGTGACATATTCTACTTCATGACAGTGGTAAAATTTCTTTGATATTACCTGCATTTATTTGCGAAAAAAATGGAAATTTGGCGAAAATGTTGAAAATTTCGCAATGTTCCAACTTTGAATTTTTATGCCCTTAAATCACAGAGATATGTCACCCCAAATACTTAATACGTAACATTTCCCACAAGTCTACTTTACATGAGAACAATTTTGGAAACAACATTTTTTTGTTAGGGAGTTATAAGGGTTAAAAGTTGACCAGCAATTTCTCATTTTTACAACAAAATTTACAAAACCATGTTTTTTAGGGACCACCTCACATTTGAAGTCACATTTAGGGATCTATATAGCAAAAAATACCCAAAAGTGACACTATTCTAAAAACTGGACCTCTCAAGCTGATAAAAACCACATTCAAGAAGTTTATTAACCCTTCAGGTACTTCACGAGAGCTAAGGCAATGTTGAAGGAAAAAATGAAAATTAAACTTTTTAGTCAAGAAAACGATTTTTAGCAACAATTTTTTAATTTTCTCAAAGGTAACAGGAGAAATTGGACTGCAAAAGTTGTTGTCCAATTTGTCCTGAGTACGCTGATACCCCATATGTGGGGGGAACCACTGTTTGGGCGCATGGCAGGGCTCGGAAGGGAAGGAGCGCCGTTTGATTTTTTCAACCTAAAATTGGCTAGAATTGCGATCGGATGCCATGTTGCGTTTGATGAGCCCCTGATGTGCCTAAACAGTGGAAACCCCCCACAAGTGTCCCAATTTTGGAAACTAGACCCCCTAAGGAACTTATCTAGATGTGTGATGAGCACTTTGAACTCCCAGGGGCTTCACAGAAGTTTATAACGCCCAGGCGTGAAAATAAAAAAATCATATTTTTTCCACAAACATGATCGTTTAGTCCCCAATTTATTTTTTCCCAAAGGTAACAGGAGAAATTTGACTGCAAAAGTTGTTGTCCAATTTGTCCTGAGTACGCTGATACCCCATATGTGGGGGGAACTACTGTTTGGGTGCATGGCAGGGCTCGGAAGGGAAGGAGCGCCGTTTGATTTTTTTCAGCCTAAAATTGGCTGGAATTGCGATTGGATGCCATGTTGCATTTGACAAGCCCCTGATGTGCCTAAACAGTGGAAACCCCCCACAAGTGACCACAATTTGGAAACTAGACTCCCTAAGGAACTTGTCTAGATGTGTGGTGAGAACTTTGACCCCCCAAATGTTTCACTAAAGTTTATAACGCCCGGGTGTAAAAAAAATCCTATTTTTTGCCCACAAAAATAATCTTTTTGTCCCCGATTTTTTAATTTCCCAAGGGTAACAGGAGAAATTGGACCACCAATGTTGTTGTCCAATTTGTCCTGAGTACGCTGGTTCCCCATGTGTGGGAAAACTGTTTGGGCACACGTTGGGGCTCAAAAGGGAAGTACTGACGTTTTGGAATGCAGACTTTGATGAAATCGTCTGCGGGCGTCATGTTCTGTTTGCAGAGCCCCTGATGTGCCTAAACAGGAAAAAAACCCACAAGTGACAACATTTTGGACAGTAGACCCCCAAAGAACTTACGTAGATGTGCCTCCTTTGGAATTAATCTGTTTCCTGTAAATTAGTAGTGCATGGAGGTGTGGTACAATTTAAAGCAATCCTTCATACACAGGCCAGGTTTTTCGGGGCAGGTGTCTCATTGATAGATGTGTCCTTGCGTATTCCTCTTTTGTAGCACACTCGGCACCTTTTTTGCGGTTTACCTTTTCTTCCAGTTGGCTGGACCACCCCAGGAAAATGATGACCTGATACGATATGTGCACCTTCAGTTCCAGAAGTACTGTGGCTCGCTTCTTCTGGAGTGCCAAACATCAGGGCCTTAACCACTACTTCCTGGAAATGAAGGTACGATGTATCGGTGTTGCGTGCACATCATGACAACAGAAAAGTACTGAGCTTTGCCATTTGTACAATGTGCACGGACAGCTTTTTGTACCACACCTTGGCCTTTCTCAAAGCACTGTACGGTTGGAGGAGTTGATCAGAGAGATCAACGCCCCCCATGTTTTTGTTGTACCCCAGTACACAGGTCGGTTTGCTGACCTCTGTAGAGGTACCCCTTACAGTGCTGAGGGTGCTGCCATCACCGTGTATGGTGGTCAATAGAAGGACATCCCTTTTGTCCTTGTACTTGACCACCAGAAGGTGGTCGCTACATTGGGCTTTGATCTCACCTTTTCTGGGAGTCTGCCAAAGTAGCGTCTTCGGGAGGCCTCTCTGATTTTTGAGGACAGTACCGCAGGCTGCGGTACCTCGTGCAGAGAGAGATTTGTAGAGTGGGATGCTGGTGTAAAAGTTATTGGTATAGAGGTGATAACCTTTATCCAGCAGTGGGTGCACTAAATCCCACACAATTTTCCCACTCACTCCCAGCATAGAAGGACACTCAGGCGGTTCAATCCTGGTGTCCTTCCCTTCGTACACTCTAAAGCTGTAGGTGTACCCTGAGGTACTCTCAGACAGCTTGTAGAGTTTGATTCTGTACCTGGCCCTTTTGCTGGACAGGTATTGACGGAATCTGAGCAGCCCCTTAAAATGAATCAAGGACTCATCCCCGCAGATGTCCCTTTGAGGCACGTACACTTCAGCAAACTTTTTGTTGAAGTGTTCGATGACCGGCCGAACTTTGAACAGATGGTCAAAGTTGGGGTCATCTCATGCAGGACACCGTGCATTATCGTTGTAATGCAGGAACTTATGGATGGCCTCAAAATGCGTCCTGGTCATGACCATTCGGAACACTGGAGTGTTATATAAAATATCAACACTCCAATATTGCTGAGGTTCAGGCTTCTTCAGGATCCCCATGTGGAGGACCAGGCCCCAAAACTGCATAATTTCAACTGTGTCTACAGGAGACCAGTTAGAATATGATAAGCCTGAGTTTTGGTCCAAAAATTGCCGAGCAAACAAGTTAGTCCACAGGGCCGGAGGAGGAAGATGAGGCGTGGGAAGAGGATGAGGAAGAATCAGAAAAATAAAGAAAAGTGGGATCCTCTCCCTCGCTATCAGTGTCAGAGGCAAGGAAAGAATATGCCTCCTCTGCTGAATAGTGCTGTTGGGAAGAACGGGACAATTTTTTTGTAAGTATGGTGCTTGGGTGTACTTTATTGGTAACTATGTGTAAGTGTGGGGGGGATAGTGCTTGGTGCAAACTACTCTGAAAAGAATAAGCTAAAGGAAAAAAAGCAAATAGGGAAAAAAATACCTGAGAAAGAAAAGTCTAAAACAGCAGGCCCTAGGTCTGATAAGCGAACCGTGTCACTTATCAAAGCTCAGCCGCTGCTGGGTGTGCGAACAGAGATGTGAAAAAAAACGGCAGGCATGAAAGCGCTAATAAGTGAACCACGTCACTTATCAAAGTTCCTACTCCACACTGATGAGGGGCAGGGCCGTATTTAGGGTTTCTGCTGCCCTAGGCACTTTTAGTGCTGCCTCCCCCTTTGGTGAGTATGACACTATCGGCAGTGACTTTAGCAAGAATCGCTGATGTGAAAGTCGCCTTTTCCAGCAGATCGGGCAGTTTTTCTGCATGTGCCGCGTAACGGATCACTTACAGCAACACTGCGTTCGGCCTCATTCATTCCCTATGGGATTTGCGGCACTTGCCATTATCTGGCAAATGCGGTACCATACCTCCCAACTTTTGAAGTCACGTGGTCACGCGGTCACGTGTTACCGCTCATTAAAGGTCATGAATATGCGCATATTCATGACCTTAATGAGCAGTACCACGTGACCGCTCACTCAGGACGCGCCACAGACGCTGAGACCAGGCATCGCTGGAGCAAGGTGAGTATCGTCTTCAAGGAGGGTGGGTGGGACTCGGAGGCGGGGGGGCGGTCGGTCGCGTTTGTGACCCCGGACTAAAAAAAACCCCCTGCTCAGGTGCCGCCCCCCGCAATGTCGCCGCCCTAGGCACATGCCCTCGAGTGCCTAGTGGCAAATACGGCCCTGATGAGGGGCAAAAACCCCGAAACAGCTGTCTGTGGACGGATACCATGCTTGGCATAGGTGGTTTTCCTTTATTGGATGTTTTCCTTTATCGGATGCTGCCCTTCCCGTGGTTGTTCCTTCCCGGGGAAAGGCCTGGCTATTCACTGCTTGCGTTGAGAAACACGTGATGGTGTCTCCGCAGCTACTCTACATGCATTTGCATATTGGGGCAGTGTTCTGGATCACTGCATTGAGAAACACGTGATGGTGTCTCCGCGTTGTTGGATGTTTTGGTCTCCGCGAGGTCAATCATCTGTACCTTCATAAACTTATCAAAGTTCAGCGGCTGCTGGGTGTGTGAACGGAGATGTGAAAAAAAAGAAAAGGAAGGCATGGGTTAGACGCGGTGGCTGGGTGAGCGCACGGAGATGTGAAAAAAAAGAAAAGGAAGGCACGGGTTAGACGCGGTGGCTGGGTGAGCACATGGAGATGTGAAAAAAAAGAAAACGACAGGCACGAGAGCTTTGATAAGTGAACTGCGTCACTTATCAAAGTTTGGCAGCTGCGGGATGGGTGTACAGAATTGGGCAAAGGGGGCTGATGAAAAAAAAGCGAGCACGAGTGTTGATCAGTGAACTGCGTCACCAATCAACGCTCGGCGGCTGCTAAACGTGCGCATGGAGAAATCGGGTAGGGGCTGATAACACTTACGTTTGTAGTCTCTCTTCTTTTTTCTGTCTTCGGTCTTCTTTCTTTCTTTTCTAATGCACTGATGCAGGGATTGTGGTGTTACAGGCTTCTGTAGCACCACAAAGCCCAACAAGAGTAGATCTGGCTGTGTGACCGCTCTGCAGGAGTCCTCAGCTAGAGTGGGGACCCCTGCAGAGCGGTAACACCGCTGCTGTGAGCCGTCATTGGTAGGATCGAAAGATAACATCGATCCCACGAATCTCTGCAGGCCCTGGTGACCATGGCAACTGCCTATGATCCCTCTGATCCTAGGCAGGTCACAGCCAGGTCACCAGCTGTGATTGGCATGATCGTCAATAGCATCGATCCCACCAATCAGCTCTGCTAGGCCTGCACTAGGCTATGGCCTACGATCGGTGCTATTGCAGCACCGATCCAGGCCGGTACAGCAGGGCACAGCGCGGTAATACCGCCGCAGTGCCCTGCAATTGGCGCGATCGATACGATTGGCGATTGCGCCAATCTGATTGGCTGAAACAATGAGAAATGCTGTGACTGGCTGGTCAGAATTGAATAGCCAATCACAGCAATCGAGAGGCCTGGGGGCGGAGCCAGGCCCTGCGATGCCGATGCCATCTTCCTCCAGGTAAGATGGCGCCGGAAATTTAATGCGATCACCGCGACTTAAGTCGCTATGTCGCATTAAACAGTATGACGTACTATCCCGTCACTGGGGGTTAAGTCCCAGGTCACCTTGATGGGATAGTACGTCATATGGGATTAAGGGGTTAAATAACGATTTTATTTGTGCATGTTTTTTTCTTTTTACTTACTGAGTTAGTAATGGGGGTGTTTGATAGACACCTTTCCATTACTAACATAAAGGTTTTATCAGCTGTGTTTTTGAACAATTCACAGCTGACATCAATCCCCAAATACCATTACCTCAATTGCCACCGCACCAGGGCAATAGGGAATAAGAACCAAGGCAAAGTGTCATATTTTGTGTATCTGATTTGATGCCTCACTTTTCGGGTGGCTGCAGCCTGGTATTTTTAGATTCTGAATGGCCGAATAACCATGGACATTCTCAGCCTGATGATATCAGCTCACAGCTGTCGCCTTTACCTTTGGTGGTTACGAATAATGGAAGGGGCACAATGTAATTTTTCTTTAATTCATTTATGTTATCATAGAAGCTGTCCAATAAGCTCCACAGGGTGCAATTTTTTAATAGGAGGGTTGAGAAATTAAATGTGTATATGTCTGTCCCTCTGTCTATATCAACGACACAAAAAGAGGACTTAGAAATCCTTCAAAAAATTTTAAAAAAACACCAGAAAGAAGGCAGAGATACTTACATGTCCAGGCCTCCAAACAAATGTGCTATCAGGGTGCAGTGGGCCCAATTAAAGATGGCAGCAACACAAGTTCAGCAATACCGATGAAAATACCGCTCTCAACCTATCGATCCCTGGAGGGGGTGGCTGTTTGGTATATTAGTGCACAAAAGATACTAATCTATATGCGGCGTTATTCACATACAGGTAATGCAGAGCATCTGGCTTACAGCCTATTAGTGACGCTCATACTCTTAGATCAGGCGGGCTGCACAGTGCTAAAGGTACCTTCACACTGACCAACTTAACAACGATATCGCTAGCGATCCGTGACGTTGCAGCGTCCTGGATAGTGATATCTTTGTGTTTGACACGCAGCAGTGATCTGGGTCCTGCTGTGACATCGTTGGTCGGAGCAGAAAGTCCAGAACTTTATTTCGTCGCTGGATCTCCCGCAGACATCGCTGAATCGGTGTGTGTGACGCCGATTCAGCGATGTCTTCACTTGTAACCGGGGTAAACATCGGGTTACTTACCGCAGGGCCGCACTTAGTAACCCGATGTTTACCCTGGTTACCAGTGTAAATGTAAAAAAACAAACACTACATACTTACATTCCGGTGTCTGTGGCGTCCTCCGGCGTTCTGCTGTCCTGCACTGTGTCAGCGCCGGCCAGCCGTAAAGCAGAGCACAGAGGTGACGTCACCGCTCTGCTTGCTTTAGGGCCGGCACTGACACAGTGCAGGGAAGCGGACGCCGGGGGACGCCACAGACACCGGAATGTAAGTATGTAGTGTTTTTTTTTTTTTACATTTATACTGGTAACGAGGGTAAACATCGGGTTACTAAGCGCGGCCCTGCGCTTAGTAACCCAATGTTTACCCTGGTTACCCGGGGACCGGCATCGTTGGTCGCTGGAGAGCTGTCTGTGTGACAGCTCTCCAGCGACCAAACAGCGACGAAACAGCGACGAAACAGCGACGCTGCAGCGATCGGCATCATTGTCTATATCACTGCAGCGTCGCTTAATGTGACGGTACCTTTACGAAAAGCATCCTGTGTGGCCGAATAACCATAGACCTTCTTAGCCTGATAATATCAGCAAACAGCTGTCTGCTTTACCATTGGTGGTTGAGAAAAATGGAGGGGACCCAATGTAATTTTTTTCCATTTATTTATGTTATCATAGAAGCTGTCCAATAAACTCCACAGGATGCAATTTTATAATATGTAGGAGGGTTGTGCAAGTATATATGTATAGGTCTATCTTTGTGTCTATATGTCAGTCTGTCTATCTATATCTATTATCTGCCTTTATCATCTATTTTTATAGATCCGACAGAACAAAGAGACTCTCTTCACCAGTGAATAACTTACAAATCCTTCATTTGTGCATCAATTTAAAAGGACATACATATTAAAGCCATTTAAAAAGAGAATATAGAGGAATGTGTAGGATAGAAAAAATATACATAGAATATAAATGATATTTAAATAATGAAAGGTAGAGTGTGATGTATGGAATGAATAGGTATACCATGTATACATAAAAACAAAAGAAAAAAATACACCTATAAAACAATGCAGGAGAATAGTTACCATATGATTGTGCCCCAGAGATGCCCAGGGGGCATTTGACTCTCAAATTGACACTAAGCCAAATAAGCTATTATATATTTCTATAGCATGCACTGCTGTCTAAAAATGTATGAAAAAAATGTAAGCAAAAACGCTACAAAAAAAGGCAAATCCATAATTATTTTTAGACCTGTGTTTTTGTATAATTTTTGTCAGACTTCATTGAAGTCAATAGGTGAAAGAACGTTGCAAAAACGCGGAATGAATTGATGTGCAGCAGATTAGAATATATGTTGTCACTTTTTTTCATTTTAAAAATTCTAAAAAGGTAATGGGCCGATGCAAAAGTTTGTTCACCCTTGGAGATTTGTGTGCTCAGATAACTTTGACTAAGGTTTGAGACTTTAATTAGATTGTCAGCACTATCATCGTTTGGAAATGACAGGTGATACAAATTCTCAGCTTTATAAAAATGCAGCCTCCTCTAACCTTGTGCCAAAAAGCAGCAGCCATGGGTTCTTCTAAGCAGCTGCCTTGAACTCTGAAAATGAAAGTGGTAGAGGTCCACAAAGCAGGAGAAGGCTATAGAAAGACTGCAAAGTGATTTCAAGTTTTTTATTAAGAAATGGCAGTTAACAGGAACAGTGGAGGTCAAGATAAGGTCTGGAAGACAAAGCAAAATTTCAGGAATAGCTATTTGTAGGATTGTTAGAAACTAAGGCAAATCAGAACCCCTGCTTGACCTTCAGAAATATTTAGCAGACTTTGGAGTTGTGGTGCATTGTTCTACTCTTCAGAGATGGCTGCACAAATATGGCCTTCACGAAAGAGTCATCAGAAGAAAACCTCTCCTAACCATAAAATTCAGGATCAGAAGTAGGCAAAAAAATCAATTAAACAAGCCTGATGCATTTTGGAAACAAGTCCTGTGGACTGATGAGGTTAAGTTAGAACTCTTTGGCCACAATAATCAAAGGTATGTGTGTAAATAAAAGGTCACAGAATTTCGCTAACCATTAAGTATGGGGTTGGATCAATCATGCTTTGTCGTTGTTTTGTAGCAAATGGCACATGAATATTTTAGTTAGAATGAAGAATGGATTCAATGAAATTTCATCAAATCCTTGATGGAAACTTAACACCATCTGTAAAAAAGCTGATGATGAAAAGCGGATGGCTTCTACAAATGGATAATGAATGATCCTAAACGCATGCCAAAATCCAAAATAGGCTACCTCAAAAGGCACAAGCTGAGGGTTTTTACAATGGCCTTCACAATCTCCCGATCTAAACATCATTGAAAATTTGTGGCTAGACATCAAAATAGCAGTGAATGCAAGACCTATGAATCTCACACAACTGGAAGAATTTCCCAAGGAAGAATGGATGAAAAGCCCTCAAACAAGAATTGAAAGACTCTTGGCTGGCAGGAAAAAGCTGTTGCAAGCTGTGATACTTTCAAGAAGGGGTGCTGCTAGGTACTGTAAACATGCAATATATATATATATATATATATATATATATATATCTTTATTTTTTTTTTTGCCTAAAATAAAGATGAAATGTGTCATCTTTAACTTTAGCTCTTTTAGAGATCATTTAATCTTCAACTTGCTTAACTCTTACACAATAACTTTTACATGCCACTGTATCTGAGGAAGTCCTTTTTCTTGGGATTCTGGTTGGGTTCAATGTGATGGCTCTCCAAGGGGTTTCCTATCCTAAATGTAGTTGGATATTTCAGAAAACAAGGGGTTAGCACTGGCAATAGAAAACTCAATGCATCAAGCCTCAATTGTTCATAAATGTTCATCAAAGCTTAGCAGAATTATGAGAAAAACAGGTTAATAATGGAGCAATGCCAGGCATGGGTATAGTTGAAGAGGATAAATAAGTAGAAGTGACACCCAAGCCTTAGCATCTAAGGGACCCAAAGGCAGAGTATACCACTATTACCACTCTGTTAAAGAGTTTGCATTCTGGCTCAGAATCTTCAATGTGTGCATCTGTTATTAAGAACTGTCATTGAGACATTCCTAGTCTGAACCTCAAAAATAAGCAATAACAGTAACTAAAACTAATATTAAAATCTAGATACAGGACAGAAGCCACTCTAAACATTTTTAAAAACTCCACTTATACTCTGGTCAGTGTTTCCCAAAGTCCAGTCCTCACAGCCCCCAACAGGTCATGTTTTCAGGATTTCCTTAGTATTGCACAAGTATCACCAATGCATCAGGAATTCTCATGCAAACATTCTTCGATAAAAAAAAGTAATGCGACGGCGCCAAAGTGACCTCATTTGGATGGCCCTAACGCTTATGGCTAACCTTGTCCATGTGCCCAGACAGACAGCAAATAAAATAGTGAAGACATTTTTAAGAAAGATGTGTGGATTATGGTGCCTAGACTGGGGGGGGGGGGGGTGGCACATCTCTCTGCCTTATCTAGGCACACAGAAAATTGAGTAATTAGTAGGAACCATCCATATAAAGTGATTAAAAAAGTTAACTAATTTCCTCACTTGTATAAGAATAGTGAAATTCATGTATTTGTTAATCACGGTGTGATGATGCAAAATTTTGAAATATTTGTTAAGTGACATGTCACATGATGATAGTTGTGGGATGTCATATGAAGGGACACGTGATTGGGCATAGTTGACAGAGGACAGAGAACGTATTGTTCATAACAAAATCTTTCCTTTATGATTAGTACTATACATAATACAAGAGAACACAGGCTAATACTGTGAGGGGCTATGCATAAACCTGTTGTTTGCTGTGCTGGCTGTCACATACATCACCTTTGTTTATCCAGACATTTATGGTGTCCCTTCCTGTGAGGCACTCCTGTTTCATTTGACTGTTTTTAGATTTTTTTTTCAGTAAACACGGCTTTTCTATTATTTTATGGTTCTCTTAAATCTTGGTAAGGTGGCATTATCCTAAGATTGTGGTGTATTATCATAAGAGAGGACCATATATAATAACGGAACAGAATTATACATAACAAGAAAAGACATTCTGTAACAACAGGATGGTTCTATACATATTAAAGAATGCTATGCAATAAGTGACAGCACAGAACATAATAAGGGAGGACATTATGCAATAATGAGATGTTGGTATACATAATAAGAGACAATGCCACATAATAATGAGATGAGTCTCTGAAGTTACTCCTCTCTGCTATTGGTTCAGGGTACTTTGTGATGTTCAGAATTGTTATGGAACGCCTGCCAGGGCCGTGGGGTACTCGGTACTGGGTACGGTCGTTGTTAAAGGGGAGGTCACGGTGGAAGTGACCCAGTCCGTGTCCTTGGGTGCCCAAGTAAAAAGGGATAGTCTTTAAAGGAGTCATGAATAAAGTTTGTGTTCTTGACGCCACCTGTGGTTCTCCGTCAGAGGTGACCGATGCTGCTTAAAGTGGTCCACTGGGGTGATGTTATGGCAGCTAAGATAGTATGGCTTCCCACAGGTGAAGCTGGGTCCCCAGAGCTCCCGGTGTATAGATGAAGATGGTGGGTAGTGTAGCAAGAAACGGAGGACACAGGTTTGCAGTCTCTTTACCTGGTTTACTGATGAATTCAGGCATCCACAGTCCAGGGTCCTGGATTACAGGTACAGGAATGGTCTGGCTTGGAAGCGAGTTGGGAGTCCCCCTTACCAGGTGGTGTTAGGAGACTTCCCTCTAGCGCTGTCATGTAGTCCCTTGCTGCCTTAAGCCTCTCACAAGGTCCTCACGTGTTCTCTCTGTCCTCCAGGTAGGTAGGACATTACTCGTACAACAGGTAGCTCAAGCCTTTTTACAGGGTCTCTATCATGACCCTGGCTCTATGCACTACTGTGTCCTCAGGTGTAAGGGCAGACAGGTGACTTGTAATCAAGCTGTCCTGCCAGTTTCTGCTGTGAGACTTGGAGTCCCTTACAACCTCGGTCTTCCGGCTACCAGTGTCTGCACTCAGTAGGAAGGTAGCCCAGTCGCAGCTAACTCCCCAGTTCTTCATTCTCCTGTGCTCCACTTCCCCTACACGCTCACTACAATCTGTTTTTCCTTCTCTTCTGTCTCTTGCCAGGAGCTGCAGCACTTCTTGTGGCTGCATGGCCCCTTCAGTCTTCCTGACTTTCACTGTCTGACTGCCCTCTTCTCAGTCCCTCTGACTGACTCACTGACCTCACTTTCCCTCCAGTCCAGAATATATATAGGGGAGCCACCCACAAGCTGGATCAGAGCTCCCCCTTCTGGCCTGGAGTATGAACATGTTGTATGCTTGTTGTTACCTGATAAAAGGGATCCTTCCTCGCTTCCAAGCGTGACATCACTCTCCCTGTGAGGAAAGAAATGCCACTGTGACAACCAGGAACCTGAGGTGTCACAGTTATGTGCCTTGGTATAAAGGCCAATAGGAAAACTGAGGAGACAGCCTTATCATTGACTTATAAGAACAAGAATGTGGTTACACCAGAACTAATAAAGTGTTTACACCAGAATTCTGGTGTAAATTGTTTTGACAAGTTGCTTTTTGTGCCATTTGGGCTTTTGCATCTTTGTGCCAGTTTCCTTCAGCTCTGCAAAAATTGGCGGAGTGTTGACATGTCACCAAGGCTGTTTACTTCATTAAGAGTTGTTGTGTTTCTAATAAACGTCACTAGTCAGACTCTTCTGATTAATTAGGAGGCTGCTGTGCTTCTGAAGATGAATCTATCCTTAGCTGATTTCCTTTGCTCTGTTCCTATAATGGTACTAGACAATTGAAGGGTTTAACAGTAGTGTAAACAAAGTGTTTAATGGGTTGTCTGTCATTTTCTATCATTTTCTTTATGTGACCATGGGAGAATGAAATGGCAAAATGGATGTGGCTAAGACATGTGCTTAATGGTGTGGCTTAAATATTTGTTCTCTCTCTCTGTCATTATTCTTATTTGAAAGTTGAAAGGTATGGTATGTGTGTGACCAATAAGACTGCAAGCTGGCATGGTGCACTACACGTATCTGTGTGATTGGCACCTTATATTAACCTTATACTTGTGCATTTATAATGCTAAGCAACCTCTTCCTCATGGATGGTGGTAGGTGTTTGAGGGGCATTTTATCAATATTTTGCACCTGTACCACCTTGTCCGCCTTCGTCTTTTATCACTGGGGTCTATCTATATCCTGTAATATATTGGTAAGTAGGCCTTTTTTCAGATTTTTTTTTTAATTGATGTCCTTTTCAGTGAATTATATGTAATAATATTTACATGCTTTCCATTTCATCATCCCAAATCAGGACCTTTAACCCCTTTACCTCCAAGGGTGGTTTGCACGTTATGGACCGGGCCAATTTTTACAATTCTGACCACTGTCCTTTTATGAGGTTATAACTCTGGAACGCTTCAACGGATCCCAGTGATTCTGACACTGTTTTCTCAAGACATATTGTACTTCATGATAGTGGTAAAATTTATTTGATATTACCTGCGTTTATTTGTGAAAAAAATGGAAATTTGGCGAAAATGTAGAAAATTTTGCAATTTTCCAACTTTGAATTTTTATGCAATTAAATCACAGAGATATGTCACACAAAATACTTAATAAGTAACATTTCCCACATGTCTACTTTACATCAGCACAATTTTGGAACCAAAATTTTTTTTTGTTAGGGAGTTTTAAGGGTTAAAAGTTGACCAGCAATTTCTCATTTTTACAACACCATTTTTTTTAGGGACCACATCTCATTTGAAGTCATTTTGAGGGGTCTATATGATAGAAAATACCCAAGTATGACACCATTTTAAAAACTGCACCCCTGAAGGTGCTCAAAACCACATTCAAGAAGTTTATTAACCCTTCAGGTGTTTCACAGGAATTTTTGGAATGTTTAAATAAAAATGAACATTTAACTTTTTTTCACACAAAATTTACTTCAGCTCCAATTTGTTTTATTTTGCCAAGGGTAACAGGAGAAAATGGACCCCAAAAGTTGTTTTACAATTTGTCCTGAGTACGCTGATACCCCATATGTGGGGGTAAACCACTGTTTGGGTGCATGGCAGAGCTCGGAAGGGAAGGAGCGCCGTTTGACTTTTCAATGCAAAATTGACAGGAATTGAGATGGGAAGCCATGTTGCGTTTGGAGAGCCACTGATGTGCCTAAACATTGAAACCCCCCCACAAGTGACACCATTTTGGAAATAAGACCCCCTAAGGAACTTATCTAGATGTGTGGTGAGCACTTTGACCCACCAAGGGCTTCACAGAAGTTTATAATGCAGAGCCGTAAAAATAAAACAAAAATTTTTTTCCCACAAAAATTATTTTTTAGCCCCCAGTTTTGTATATTTCCGAGGGTGACAGGAGAAATTGGACCCCCAAAGTAGTTGTCCAATTTATCCTGAGTGCGCTGATACCCCATATGCGGGGGGGAACCACCGTTTGGGCGCATGAGAGGGCTCGGAAGGGAAGGGAAACATTGCGTTTGCAGAGCCCCTAATGTACCTAAACAGTAGAAACCCCCCCACAAGTGACACCATTTTGGAAAGTAGACCCCATAAGGAACTCATCTAGATGTGCTGTGAGAGCTTTGAACCCCCAAGTGTTTCACTACAGTTTATAACGCACAGCCGTGCAAATAAAAATTATTTTTTTTCCACAAAAATTATTTTTTAGCCCCCAGTTTTGTATTTTTCCAAGGGTAACAAGAGAAATTGGACACTAAATATTGTTGTCCAATTTGTCCTGAGTACGCTGATACCTGATATGTGGGGGGGAACCACCGTTTGAGCGCATGGCAGAGCTCGGAAGGGAAGGAGCATCATTTGGAATGCAGGCTTAGATGGATTGGTCTGCAGGCGTCATGTTGCGTTTGCAGAGCCCCTAATGTACCTAAACAGTAGAAACCCCCCACAAGTGACCCCATATTGGAAACTAGACCCCCCAAGGAACTTATCTAGATGTGTTGTGAGAACTTTGAGTCCCCAAGTGTTTCACTACAGTTTATAACGCAGAGCCGTGAAAATAAAAAATCTTTTTTTTTCCCACAAAAATTATTTTTTAGCCCCCAGTTTTGTATTTTCCCAAGGGTAACAGGAGAACTTGGACCACAAAAGTTGTTGTCCAATTTGTCCTGAGTACGCTGATACCCCATATGTTGGGGTAAATCCCTGTGTGGGCACCCGGGAGAGCTCGGAAGGGAAGGAGCACTGTTTTACTTTTTCAACGCAGAATTGGCTGGAATTGAGATCGGACGCCATGTCGCGTTTGGAGAGCCCTTATTGTGCCTAAACAGTGGAAACCCCCGATTATAACTGAAACCCTAATGCAAACACACCCCTAACCCTAATCCCAACGTTAACCCTAACCACAACTCTAACCCAGACACACCCCTAACCCTAATCCCAACCCTATTCCCAACCGTAAATGTAATCCAAACCCTAACCCTAACTTTAGCCCCAACCCTAACTTTAGCCCCAACCCTAACTGTAGCCTTAACCCTAGCCCCAACCCTAACCCTAGCCCTAACTCTAGCCCCAACCCTAACCCTAACCCTAGCCCTAACCCTAGCCCTAACCCTAACCCTAGCCCTAACCCCAGCCCTAACCCTAACCCTAGCCCTAATGGAAAAATGGAAATAAATACTTTTAAAATTTTTTAATTTTTCCCTAACTAAGGGGGTGATGAAGGGGGGTTTGATTTACTTTTATAGCGTTTTTTTTAGCGGATTTTTATGATTGGCAGCCGTCACACACTGAAAGACGCTTTTTATTGCAAAAAATATTTTTTGCGTTACCACATTTTGAGAGCTATAATTTTTCCATATTTGAGACCACAGAGTCATGTGAGGTCTTTTTTTTTGCGGGACAAGTTGACGTTTTTATTGGTAACATTTTCGGGCACGAGACATTTTTTGATCGCTTTTTATTCCGATTTTTGTGAGGCAGAATGACCAAAAACCAGCTATTCATGAATTTCTTTTGGGGGAGGCGTTTATACCGTTCCGCGTTTGGTAAAATTGATAAAGCAGTTTTATTCTTCGAGTCAGTACGATTACAGCGATATCTCATTTATATCATTTTTTTATGTTTTGACGCTTTTATACGATAAAAACTACTTTATAGAAAAAATAATTATTTTGGCATCGCTTTATTCTGAGGACTATAACTTTTTTATTTTTTGATGATGATGCTGTATGGCGGCTTTTTTTTTGCGGGACAAGATGACGTTTTCAGCGGTACCATGGTTATTTATATCTGTCTTTTTGATCGCGTTTTATTCCACTTTTTATTCGGCGGTATGATAATAAAGCGTTGTTTTTTGCCTCATTTTTTTTTTTTCTTATGGTGTTTACTGAAGGGGTTAACTAGTGGGACAGTTTTATAGGTTGGGTCGTTACGGACGCGGCGATACTAAATATGTGTACTTTTATTGTTTGTTTTTTTTATTTAGATAAAGAAATGTATTTATGGAAATAATATTTTTTTTTTCTTTATTTAGGAATTTTTTTTTATTTTTTTTTTTACACATGTGGAAAAAATTTTTTAAACTATTTTACTTTGTCCCAGGGGGGGACATCACAGATCGGTGATCTGACAGTGTGCACAGCACTCTGTCAGATCACCGATCTCACTTAGAGCACTGAAGGCTTACCAGCACCTGCACTGAGCAGGCACTCGGTAAGCCACCTCCCTCCCTGCAGGACCCGGATGCCGCGGCCATCTTGGATCCGGGACCTACAGCGAAGAAGGAGGTAGGAGACCCTTGCAGCAACGCGATCACATCGCGTTGCTCCGTGGGTCTCAGGGAAGCCCGCAGGGAGCCCCCTCCCTGCGCGATGCTTCCCTATACCGCCGGCACACCGCGATCATGTTTGATCGCGGTGTGCCGGGGGTTAATGTGACGGGGGCGGTCCGTGACCGCTCCTGGCACATAGTGCCGGATGTCAGCTGCGATATGCAGCTGACACCCGGCCGCGATCGGCCGCGCTCCCCTCGTGAGCGTGGCCGATCGCGCTGGACGTACTATTCCGTCCTTGGGAAGTAGGGCCCACCCCACATGGACGGAATAGTATGTCTAATGACAGAAAGGGGTTAATCCCCTTCCCAATAACACCCTCTATGGAATTACCAATATTAATTGATGTTTCTATAAACCTTGACTCTTTTGTACTCCAGATCACGCTCTTGATAAAAAATCGGAAATGTTGTCAAGTACTTATAAATTAAACATAAGTTAATATTTAAAGTGTAACCATACTATTCATTTGTCTTTCATAAATAAATAGTGCATATGAAAATAACCAACTTTGTAATATATCTTATCAAAAAAATTAGCTTCTTTCCCTCTCAAAAATTTTATTTGCATATTTATTTTCCAGAGGATCATGCATGACTTATAAATCTCTTTACTCTGACCTGCCAGGCTTGGCTTGTCACTCTCCACAAGGAGAAACGTTACCCCTTAGACATCAGTCATTAGTAAAATTCTCAATTCTGAGGTAAAATCAGTATTCAGTGAAGACAGACTTTGCCATTACTGACAATGGAGATGACACTTGCTACCAATACAATTCTATGCCGATAGAATAAAGAGGAAAATGGAGAAGCTCTGTCTCTAGCTCCTCCCTCTTGCCATTTACATAGAATGGTATCCATAGCAGCTGCCATCGCCTACCTCAGTAATGGGAAAGTTTGTATGCACAGATTTTACCTCAGAATTGAGAATACTGATCAATTTTGGCAGAGAAAGAAGCAAATTTTTCTGATAAGATATATTACGAAGTTTCTTATTTTCATGTGTAAAATTGATCTACGAACTAAAAATTAAAACGATGGTTACTCTTTAAATATTACATGCTTTGTACAAAAAGAAAAAATCATACGTTGATCTGAAGCCGCTAGGCAAAAATAAATATAACTGAACATGAGCTTTTCAGTTTAACATTCTGATCAGACTGTATGAAGCCCACTGCCACGTCAAGGCAAACCTCACGGTGGGTCCTACCGCCCTAACGGAGCGGAGCCATGCGGCAACCACCGCCACAGCGGCAATGCACCAGCAGGGCCACGGTCTGTTGCCTCACAGCCCCCATGACTCCAGACCGCGCCGCCCCACCAGCACAAAGACACAGCAACAATGGCCGCCACACAGCACCAGCACCAAAATGAAAGGCGCAATGAAACTCACCTTCCTCCAGCTCTTCAGTGAGAGCCAAAATGGGCTAGACCTATTACTTTGCAGTCTCCTGCTAATTAAAATCACCTGTGCCAAATGGGAGGAGTGCTGGTCCAAGAAAGAGATTACAGATTCATGCAAATCTGAAACAATCTCTTTTTCTCAATAGCTGAAATATTTCCATAAAGCCTCACAATGTTAATCCTGGTTTTGTAGATAGAAGATGTGAGGCCTGGTAAAGAAAATGTTGTAGCCGCATCTGTGTTGTGTAGGGCTGGTTGTGTAGAAATGTATTATAACTCAGACATCTGAGTGGCTTATTAGCCTCCACAGGCTCCGGTTTGTGTACATCACAGGCCTGGTTAAGCAGTGTGTCACTGCTGCGAGGACCCATGCAGATGTAATATTATGGAGATACAGACTCCTGCTAAGAGTACCAATTGAATATTGTATGCTTCGGAACACTGTGCTAAGTGATTTTGCACAGAAGGTGCTGTTTTCTTTCTCTTCTGTTACAAACAAAAGTATGAAAGGACTTATAAAAGTGAAAAATACATCAAAAGATAAGGCCTGTGATATAACTAAATCCATCATCCAACTCTTTTGCCTTCATCTGGTACTTGAATTATTCATTTACCTAAGTGCTTATTTATCAAAATGCATAAAATACTGTAATTTAACATCATCTACGATTTATCTAAAAAATAAAGGGTTTGAGGCAACAGAAAAAAAGCATGAGCCAAGAGATATTTTTTAAATATTAAAGCACCACTCGAGAGTTTTTTTATATTGCAGTGCTGGAGTGGTGCTTCTAATCTAAGGTCCTTTAGCCTTATACTTACCCGCCACCGACTTCATCTTTTATCAGCATTGATGTGGTCCAGTGGACCGACGAGAGCAGCTCTGATAGAAGGTGAAGATGGAGGCGCGAAAGTATAAGGCTAGGGTAAGGGACCTTGGATTAGAAGCACCAGTCCAATGCTGCAATGAAAAAATGCTAGAGTGGTGTTTTAATGCTGGTACTATGAATATTTTTATTTTAGACTGGACAAATTGTGACTTATCTGGTGGTGGTGGATATAAAACACATATAGAGGATACTCTATGCATGATTCAAAAAGAGGATTCCTCCCCTCTGGAACATCACACAAAAATGCATACACTACTTCAATCTTTACAGAATCTCTGTATATCGGAATGACACAATGAACAATCCTGAACAAAGATTTCTACACTTAACCCCTTAAGCCCCGAGGGTGGTTTGCACGTTAATGACCGGGCCAATTTTTACAATTCTGACCACTGTCCCTTTATGAGGTAATAACTCTGGAACGCTTCAACGGATCTTGGCGATTCTGACATTGTTTTCTCGTGACATATTGTACTTCATGATAGTGGTAAAATTTCTTTGATATTACCTGCGTTTATTTGCAAAAAAAATGGAAATTTGGCGAAAATTTCGAAAATTTTGCAATTTTCCAACTTTGAATTTTTATGCCCTTAAATCACAGAGATATGTCACACAAAATACTTAATAAGTAACATTTCCCACATGTCTACTTTACATCAGCACAATTTTGGAAACAAATTTTTTTTTTGTTAGGGAGTTATAAGGGTTAAAAGTTGACCAGCAATTTCTCATTTTTACAACAAAATTTACAAAACCATTTTTTTTAGGGACCACCTCACATTTGAAGTCACATTTAGGGGTCTATATAGCAAAAAATACCCAAAAGTGACACCATTCTAAAAACTGCACCCCTCAAGCTGATCAAAACCACATCCAAGAAGTTTATTAACCCTTCTGGTGCTTCATGAGAGCTAAAGCAATGTTGAAGGAAAAAATGAAAATTTAACTTTTTAGTCATGAAAACGATCTTTTAGCAACATTTTTTTTATTTTCCCAAAGGTAACAGGAGAAATTGGACTGCAAAAGTTGTTTTCCAATTTGTCCTGAGTACGCTGATACCCCATATGTGGGGGGGTACCACTGTTTGGGCTCATGGCAGGGCTCAGAAGGGAAGGAGCGCCATTTGACTTCTTCAAGCTAAAATTAGCTGGAATTGAGATCGGACGCCATGTCGCGTTTGGTGAGCCCCTGATGTGCCTAAACAGTGGAAACCCCCCACAAGTGACCCCATTTTGGAAACTAGACCCCCTAAGGAACTTATCTAGATGTGTGGTGAGCACTTTTATCCCCCAAGTGCTTCACAGAAGTTTATATCGCCCGTACATGAAAATAAAAAAACGTATTTTTTCCACAAACATGATGGTTTAGTCCTCAATTTTTAATTTTCACAAGGGTAACTGAAGAAATTGGACCACAAAAGTTGTAGTCCAATTTGTCCTGAGTACGCCAATACCCCATATGTGGGGCAGAACCACTGTTTGGGCGCATGGCAGGGCTCAGAAGGGAAGGAGCGCCATAAGACTTTTTCAAACTAAAATTAGCTGGAATTGAGATTGGACGCCATGTCGCGTTTGGTGAGCCCCTGATGTGCCTAAACAGTGGAAACCCCCCACAAGTGACCCCATTTTGGAAACTAGACCCCCTAAGGAACTTATCTAGATGTGTGGTGAGCACTTTTATCCCCCAAGTGCTTCACAGAAGTTTATACCGCCCGTACGTGAAAACGTGAAAATAAAAAAACGTATTTTTTCCACAAACATGATGGTTTAGTCCTCAATTTTTAATTTTCACAAGGGTAACTGAAGAAATTGGACCACAAAAGTTGTAGTCCAATTTGTCCTGAGTACGCCAATACCCCATATGTGGGGCGGAACCACTGTTTAGGCGCATGGCAGGGCTCAGAAGGGAAGGAGCGCCATAAGACTTTTTCAAGCTAAAATTAGCTGGAATTGAGATTGGACGCCATGTTGCGTTTGGTGAGCCCCTGATGTGCCTAAACAGTGGAAACCCCCCACAAGTGACCCCATTTTGGAAACTAGACCCCCTAAGGAACTTATCTAGATGTGTGGTGAGCACTTTTATCCCCCAAGTGCTTCACAGAAGTTTATACCGCCCGTACGTGAAAATAAAAAATACGATTTTTTCCACAAACATGATGGTTTAGTCCCCAATTTTTAATTTTCACAAGGGTAACTGAAGAAATTGGACCACAAAAGTTGTAGTCCAATTTGTCCTGAGTACGCCAATACCCCATATGTGGGGCGGAACCACTGTTTGGGCGCATGGCAGGGCTCAGAAGGGAAGGAGCGCCATAAGACTTTTTCAAGCTAAAATTAGCTGGAATTGAGATTGGACGCCATGTCGCGTTTGGTGAGCCCCTGATGTGCCTAAACAGTGGAAACCCCCACAAGTGACCCCATTTTGGAAACTAGACCCCCTAAGGAACTTATCTAGATGTGTGGTGAGCACTTTTATCCCCCAAGTGCTTCACAGAAGTTTATACCGCCCGTACGTGAAAATAAAAAAACGTATTTTTTCCACAAACATGATGGTTTAGTCCCCAATTTTTAATTTTCACAAGGGTAACTGAAGAAATTGGACCACAAAAGTTGTAGTCCAATTTGTCCTGAGTACGCCAATACCCCATATGTGGGGCGGAACCACTGTTTGGGCGCATGGCAGGGCTCAGAAGGGAAGGAGCGCCATAAGACTTTTTCAAGCTAAAATTAGCTGGAATTGAGATTGGACGCCATGTCGCGTTTGGTGAGCCCCTGATGTGCCTAAACAGTGGAAACCCCCCACAAGTGACCCCATTTTGGAAACTAGACCCCCTAAGGAACTTATCTAGATGTGTGGTGAGCACTTTTATCCCCCAAGTGCTTCACAGAAGTTTATACCGCCCGTACGTGAAAATAAAAAAACATATTTTTTCCAGAAACATGATGGTTTAGTCCCCAATTTTTAATTTTCACAAGGGTAACTGAAGAAATTGGACCACAAAAGTTGTAGTCCAATTTGTCCTGAGTACGCCAATACCCCATATGTGGGGCGGAACCACTGTTCGGGCGCATGGCAGGGCTCAGAAGGGAAGGAGCGCCATAAGACTTTCTCAAGCTAAAATTAGCTGGAATTGAGATTGGACGCCATGTCGCGTTTGGTGAGCCCCTGATGTGCCTAAACAGTGGAAACCCCCCACTAGTGACCCCATTTTGGAAACTAGATCCCCTAAGGAACTTATCTAGATGTGTGGTGAGCACTTTTATCCCCCAAGTGCTTCACAGAAGTTTATACCGCCCGTGCGGGAAAATAAAAAATCCTATTTTTTGCCCACAAAAATGATCTTTTAGTCCCCAATTTTTTAATTTCCCAAGGGTAACAGGAGAAATTGGACCACAAAAGTTGTTGTCCAATTTGCCCTGAGTACGCTGGTACCCCACATGTGGGAGAAAACTACTGTTTGGGCACACGTCAGGGCTCGGAAGGGAAGTAGTGACGTTTTGGAACGCAGGCTTTGATGGAATCTTCTGCAGCCGTCACGTTCCATTTGACGAGCCCCTGATGTGCCTAAAAAGTGGAAATCCCCCACAAGTGACCCCAATTTGGAAACTAGACCTCCTAAGGAACTTGTCTAGATGTGTGGTGAGAACTTTGAACCCCCAAGTGTTTCACTAAAGTTTATACCGCCCGTGCGGGAAAATAAAAAATCCTATTTTTTGCCCACAAAAATGATCTTTTAGTCCCCAATTTTTTAATTTCCCAAGGGTAACAGGAGAAATTGGACCACAAAAGTTGTTGTCCAATTTGCCCTGAGTACGCTGGTACCCCACATGTGGGAAAAAACTGTTTGGGCACACGTTGGGGCTCGAAAGGGAAGTACTGACGTTTTTGAATGCAGACTTTGATGGAATCGTCTGCGGGCGTCATGTTCCGTTTGCAGAGCCCCTGATGTGCCTAAACAGGAAAAAAACCCACAAGTGACAACATTTTGGAAAGTAGACCCCCAGAGAACTTACCTAGATGTGCCAACTTTGGAATTATTCTATTTCCTGTAAAGTAAATTAGTAGTGCATGGAGGTGTGGTACAATTTAAAGCAATCCTTCATACACAGGCCAGGTTTGTCGGGGCAGGTGTCGCATTGATAGATGGTGTCACTTCGAATTCCTCTTTTGTAGCACACTCGGCACCTTTTTTGCGGCTTACCTTTTTTTTCAGTTGGCGGGACCACCCCAGGAAAATGCTGGCCTGGTACGACACGTGCACCCTCAGTTCCAGAAGTACTGGAGCCCGCTCCTTCCCTCGTGCCAAACATCAAGGCCTTAACCACTACCTCCTGGAAATGAAGGTACGACGTATCGGTGTTGCGTGCACATCGTGACAGCAGGAAAGCGTTGAGCATTGCCATTTGTACGATGTGCACGGACAGCTTTTTGTACCACACCCTGGCCTTTCTCAAAGCACTGTATGGTTGGAGGAGTTGATCGGAGAGATCAACGCCCCCCATGTTTTTGTTGTACCCCAGTACACAGTCCGGTTTGCAGACCTGTGCAGAGGTACCCCGTACAGTGCTGAGGGCGCTGCCATCACCGTGTATGGTGGTCAACAGAAGGACATCCCTTTTGTCCTTGTACTTGACAACCAGCAGGTGGTCGCTACATTGGGCTTTGCTCTCGCCTTTTCTGAGAATCTGCCCAAGTAGCGTCTTCGGGAGGCCTCTCTGATTTTTGCGGACAGTACCGCAAGCTGCGGTACCTCGCGCAAAGAGAGATTTGTAGAGTGGGATGCTGGAATAAAAGTTATCGGTATAGAGGTGATAACCTTTATCCAGCAGTGGGTGCACCAAATCCCACACAATTTTCCCACTCACTCCCAGGATAGAAGGACACTCAGGCGGTTCAATCCTGCTGTCCTTCCCTTCGTAGACTCTAAAGCTGTGGGTGTACCCTGAGGTACTCTCACACAGCTTGTAGAGTTTGATTCCGTACCTGGCCCTCTTGCTGGGCAGGTATTGACGGAATCTAAGCCGCCCCTTAAAATGAATTAAGGACTCATCCACGCAGATGTCCCTTTGAGGCACGTACACTTCTGCAAACTTTTTGTTGAAGTGTTCGATGACCGGCCGAACTTTGAACAGACGGTCAAAGTTGGGGTCATCACGTGCGGGACACCGTGCATTATCGTTGTAATGCAGGAACTTATGGATGGCCTCAAAGCGCGTCCGGGTCATGACCATTCGGAATACTGGAGTGTTATATAAAATATCCACACTCCAATATTGCCGAAGTTCAGGCTTCTTCAGGATCCCCATGTGGAGGACCAGGCCCCAAAACTGCATCATTTCAACTGCGTCTACAGGAGACCAGTTAGAATATGATGAACCCGAGTTTTGGTCCAAAAATTGCCGAGCATACAGATTAGTTTGCTCCACCATGAGGTTGACGAAAGCCTCAGAGAAAAAGACTTTGAAAAAGTCTAGTTCTGTGAGGCCGGTGGTGTCAAACTTGATTCCTGATTCTGCCACAAAATCAGGAATCAGTGGCTCATAATTTTCAGGTGGCGAGGTCCATATGGGGTCCGCAGTGGGGTGCGCTGGTTCGTCTTCAGCAATGGTGGGCGCTTCATCTTCATCTTCATCAACGATGGGCCTAGCCTCATCTTCTGTCCTGCGGCGTCTGCGTGGCGGTTCCGCAGGGCCGGAGGAGGAAGATGAGGAGTGGGAAGAGGATGAGGAAGAATCAGAAAAATAAAGAAAAGTGGGATCCTCTCCCTCGCTATCAGTGTCGGAGGCAAGGAAAGAATATGCCTCCTCCGCTGAATAGCGCTGTTGGGACGAACGAGATGAGCGGGACATTTTTTTTGTAAGTGTGGTGCTTGGGTGCACTTTATTGGTAACTGTGTAAGTGTGGGGGGATAGTGTTTGGTGCAAACTACTCTGAAAAGAAAAAGCTAAAGGAAAAAAAAAATACCTGTGAAAGAAAAGTATAAAACAGCAGGCCCTAGCTCTGATAAGTGAACCGCGTCACTTATCAAAGTTTGGCGGCTGCTGGGTGTGTGAACGGGGATGTGAAAAAAAAAAAACGCAGGCACGAGAGCTCTGATAAATGAACCGCGTCACTTATCAAAGTTCAGTGGCTGCTGGGTGTGTGAACGGGGATGTGAAAAATAAAAACGCAGGCACGAGAGCTCTGATAAATGAACCACGTCACTTATCAAAGTTCAGCGGCTGCTGGGTGCGTGCACAGGGATGTGAGAAAAAAAGAAAAAAAAGCACGGGTTAGACGCGGCGGGGTGAGCGCACGGAGATGTGGGGAAAAAAAAAAAAAAAGAAAAAGGAAAGCACGGGTTAGACGCGGCGGGGTGAGCGCACGGAGATGTGGGGAAAAAAAAAAAGGAAAGCACGGGTTAGATGTGGCGGGGTGAGCGCCCGGAGATGTGATGAAAAAAAAAGAAAAGGAAGGCAAGGGTCAGATGCGGAGGCTGGGTGAGCGCACGGGGATGTGTAAAAAAAAAAAAAAAGAAAACGGCAGGCACGAGAGCTTTGATAAGTGAACCGCGTCACTTATCAAAGTTCGGCGGCTGCTGGGTGTGCGCACAGGTGTGGTGAAAAAAAAAAAGGAAAACGGCAGGCACAAGCTCTGATAAGTGAACTGCGTCACTTATCAAAGTTTGGCGGCTGCGGGATGGGTGTACGGAATTGGGCAAAGGGGGCTGCTGAAAAAAAAGCGAGCACGAGTGTTGATCAGTGAACTGCGTCACCAATCAACGCTCGGCGGCTTCTAAAAGTGCGCACGGCGGCGACGCAAAGAGGGACGGAGGGGGTAAAAAAGAGGGGGGAAGGGGGGGAAGGGGGGAGGGGGGGATGGGTGGATGGAGGGGGGGATGGGGGGGTGGATGGAGGGGGGATGGATGAAGGGGGGGATGGGGGGGTGAAGTGAGACCGGGTAGGGGCTGTTAGCACTTACCTTTTGTAGTCTCTCTTCTTTCTTTGGTTTTCTTTCTTCTTTCTTTCGCTTTTTTTGTATCGCAGGGGATTGTGGTGTTACAGGCTTCTGTAGCACCACAAGGCCCAGCAAGACAGGATCTGGCTGTGTGACCGCTCAGCAGGAGTCCCTCAGCTAGAGTGAGGACCCCTGCAGAGCGGTCACACAGGTCACCTGCAGGTGACAGACAGGTCACAGAGCGGTCACACCGCTGCTGTGAGCTGTCATTGGTGGGATCGAATGATAACATCGATCCCACCAATCCCTGCAGGGCTTGGTGACCATGGCAACTGCCTTGGATCTCTCCTATCCTAGGCAGGTCACTGCCAGGTCACCAGCAGGGCACACACAGCGGTCACAACGTGACCGCCGCTGTGCCCTGTGATTGGCGCGATCGTCGATCGCATCGATCGCGCCAATCAGCACCTGCAGGCCCTGCTGGGCCTGCACTAATCACTGGCCTGTGATCGGTGCCATTGCAGCACCGATCCAGGCCGCTACACCGGGGGACAGCAGGGAGCAGGGCGTACGGTACAGAAGGGCACAGCGGCGGTATTACCGCCGCTGTGCCCTGTGATTGGCGCGATCGTCGATCGCATTGATCGTGCCAATCAGCTCCTGCAGGCCCTGCTGGGCCTGCACTAGGCTCTGGCCTACGATCGGTGCTATTGCAGCACCGATCCAGGCCAGTACAGCAGGGCACAGCGGCGGTAATACCGCCGCTGTGCCTTGCGATTGGCGCGATCGATACGATCGGCGATCGCACCAATCCGGGGGGGTTGTGCCGGTGCCTGGCGTTGCCAGGCACCGGCCCTAGGATCGAGTACATCGGTACTCGATCCTAGCCTGCGACCTCATTGTTTCAGCCGCGCCGATTGGCTGAAACAATGAGGAACGCTGTGATTGGCTGTTCAGAATTGAATAGCCAATCACAGCGATCCAGAGGCCTGGCGGGCGGAGCCAGGCCCGGGGATGTCGGCGCCATCTTCATCCAGGTAAGATGGCACCGGCAATTTAATGCGATCACCGCGACTTAAGTCGCGATGTCGCATTAAACAGTATGACGTACTATACCGTCGGTGGGAATTAAGGCCCACCCCACCTCGACGGTATAGTACGTCAGATGGGATTAAGGGGTTAAAGAGAATTTGTCAGTAGGATCAATCCTCCCAAAACGTCTATATGAGCATGCAGGTAATAGGAAACTGGATAAAATGATACCTTGATATCTGCAATCCGATGCCTTATTCCAGAGAAATCAATGTTTTTCTTATATGCAAATGAGATGTTCCAGGCTATGGGCCGGACACTGATCTACACAAGGATCTGCCTACAAGGCTTATTTTAAACGAATGGAGGCATTACTAGTGTAATCTCCTGCTCTCACTTTTTTGAGTTGTGTGTGATTATACCTTACACATCTGCAGCTTCCTCTCAGCTTCAGCTTCCATCTCACAGGCAGCCAGTGTTATAATATTGTTGCAGAGCTGTGAAAGCTGCAATTGCTAACATGTTTTTATTGAGAAAACGTTCAGTTCTGTGTTAGGCTGCATTCACATTAGCGTCGGTACAGGGCCGTCGCGCTGCGTCGGCCCGACGTACCGATGCATACTGTGAAAAAAATGCCTGACGTGGGCAACGGAAGCAGTCTTAGGACGCTTCCGCTGCCCCATTGCAAGGTCCGGGGAGGAGGGGGCAGAGTTTCGGCAGCGCATGCGCGGTTGAAAATGGTGGTCTCGACGCACAAAAAAACGTTACATGTAAGGTTTTTTTGTGGCGGCGGTCCGCCAAAACACGACGCAACCGTCGCACGACGGTTGCGACGTGTGGCAATGCATCGCTAATACAAGTCTATGGAGAAAAAACGCATCCTGCGGGCAACTTTACAGGATGCATTTTTTCTCCACAACGACGCATTGCAACGTGCAGTGCCCGACGCTAGTGTGAAAGTAGCCTTATTTATTATTCCCACACTGGAAACTCTCCCTTTCATTTAAAATAATCTCTGGAGGCAGATTTTTATGCAGATCAGTGTCCGGCCCAAAGTTCATATACATACAAGAAAAATATGGATTTTTCTGGATTAAGACATCGGATTACAGATTTCAAGGTATTATCTTATTAAGGTTCCTATGACCTACATGTCAATATAGACAGCTCAGGAGAATTGACCCTACTGACAAAAAATGACAGTATAATGATTGCAAAATGTTTTTTACATAGAAAATAGGGGACTATCACCTGTATTGGCAAACCATGTAGCTGCTATGGGGCCTGTGAGTCGGGGAGGCTGGTGCCTCCCAGTGACCACTGATCCAAATCCTATTGAACATCTGTGGAAGGAGCTGAAACATGCAGTTTGGAGAAGACGTCTTCACACCTGAGACATCTGGAGCAGTTTCATCATGAGGAGTGGGCTAAAATAGCTGTCGACAGTTGCAGAAGTCGTGTTGAGAGTTATTGTAAGGACCTTTTTAATGAAAATAGATTTTTTTTAAAGTAGACAACTGCTTTATAAGGATTATCCTATGAGCCAAGTATAAAAAAAAAACCTCTTGGTCTAATATAAATAAATCGTAATTCTAATAATGGTAAAAGCACTGTACAAAAGTATATTCTTTTGCCTGTTCCTATCCTTTGTGTGGGCAGAAACACTTCACTAAGTAACCATCCTATGCAATAGCATAACTTGAAACTTGAGGGCCCCAATGCAAAATCAAGAGGGCCCCAAACTATCCTGGGGTTATATTAGTGTTGATCTTTTCACATGGACCAAAGAGATGTTTTGGACACACTACAATCCAGGCCACGTGTGACCTCAATCTCTAAACTTACCATGATTTCTCCTATGCTCCTACGGTTAATTCTCCAAAGAGTACCCTGCAGTTAGGATCATAACAACACTGCCCTAAAAGAAAAAACAGGACAAAAAGAAGTAGGGAGCTCCTCTTCTATGATGTCCATATGCCCAGTGAGGCATTTGGGCATGAGTAGATATCACGAGACAGTGCCTTTTGTTTTTAAAGACCCAATAAATGTAGAAAGTTCTGCTCTAATACAGTCATAATATCTGAATTCTAAGTAGACTCCAAATAAATTCATCCTGGTTTCTCTACACGATTTTCAGCACAACATATCAAATGCATTTTGTTTTGCGAGAAGAGTTAACAGAATAATCACAATCGTAGGTTGCAATTACCATATGGTTGAAAGAAAAAAAATAGAAAAAGCTGGCAAATAGTTCCTCCGTGGGAAGGATGATTCCTCTTTTGTAGAACAGAATTGACTTTGTTCAAACTAATGAATCATCTTCCAATAATTTCTATTACTGGGAGAGGAGCGGGCCCAGTGTAATCACTAAATCTGCCTTGTTTTGCACTCCCGGGAGTTGCCAGCTGTAGAATAATAAGAGTCATGTTTTTTCTTCCTCTCCATGTTCAACCTATAGTTATTTTAAGAAGACGGGAGAGAACCGAAGGTTAGAACAGTATAACGTGGATAGATAAGGTGGCCTGTTGAGAAACTGACTGCTGTTTTATACTTGTCTACCTTCACGGCATGGAATATATGCCTGAGCAGTATAAAGCCGAGGTGTGACCTGAGGTTCTTGAGCCCTAATGTAAAATCTGTAACAGGGCTCCCAGTTAACATACGCTGGTGGCTTCTCACATAGCAGAGAGACCTTTGCATCGTCTCAAACAAGGGTGGGGTGGGATTCGATATTTATTACTGAGCTGTTTAAATCCGGAGTGTGACCTGAAGCTCTTGGGTTCTAATGTAAACTCTGTAACAGGGCTCCCAGTTAACATATGCTGGTGGCTTCTCAAATAGCAGAGAGATTTTTGCACCACCTCAGACAAGGCTGGGATCCGATTCCCCTCTTTGGTTTAAATTGTAACTTAATTTTAAGACAATGGCAGTGCAGTCGTTTTGCCCCTCGGTACATCGTCATCTCAGTGAAGCTGGCAATAAGGTCATGATGACGTCTCTTGATCTGCAATGATGTGAAATACAAAAACTATGGGGTGACTGCATGGACAGGTGAGGAGTGGACTTCATGTTGGAGATAAAGGCCACAAGGGACATATTTTATTCTACGGTCATACTGTGGGCAGCTATATTCCATAAAGGGCTGCTGAGTATGTTGGGGGGGGGGGCATATTTCTTTAGAAGGTTCATGGTGGAGGGCTATATTTTATAAGATAGCACTGTATAGAGAGTACGGTAATATTTTATAAGAGGACACTGTATAGTGCCTATACTTCATAAGAGAGTACTGTACAAGGGTTATATTTCAGTCCCTGTGTTATCTGTTGCAGATCTACCAGTCCTCTGAATGCTGAGATCTGTATAACCCACAGCCCACACCACCGATTGACAGCTTTTTGTGCACACTGTGCATAGGCAGAAGGCTGCCAATCATTGGTTGGGTGGTTTTATACAGACCTCATAAATATGGGGTCTACATGGCAGCAGGTTTACTAGTCCTCTAGTGATAATCTCCAGCTGATAAAATGGTGATTTCATCAAAACTGCAGTAAGCAGCCCAGTAAGTGACACATCACTGGAATCAGGATACGTGTCATTAATCTATTCTCAGATTAGGTGGCAAAAATCTGGTGACAGATTCACTTTATAAAGGACCTTTTACTATATTTAACAGGTTAAATTAAATCACGGAATAGTGGCTGCAGAGCTAAATAAAACTTATTTTTTAATATTATTATTATTTATATAGCACCAGTAATTCCATGGTGCTGTACATGAGAAAGGGGTTACGTACAGAGTTATAGATGTCGTTTACAGTAAACAAATTTACAATGACAGTCTGGTACAGAGGGGAGAGGACCCTGTCCTTGTGGATTTACATTCTATGGGATAATGGGGAAGAGACGGAAGGTCGGGGTGCAGCAGCTTTGGTGGTGACATAGCCGCTCTGGTGGTGATGAGGTGGCAGCTATGGTGGTGGTGATGCGGCAGCTCGGGTGGTTGGTGAGGTGGCAGCTCGGGTGGTTGATGAGGCAGCAGCTCTGGTGGCGGTGAGGTGGCAGCTATGGTGGTGGTGATGCGGCAGCTCGGGTGGTTGGTGATGTGGCAGCTCGGGTGGTGATGAGGTGGCAGCTCGGGTGGTGATGAGGCGGCAGCTCTGGTGGTGGTGAGGCGGCAGCTCTGGTGGCGGTGAGGTGGCAGCTATGGTGGTGGTGATGCGGCAGCTCGGGTGGTTGGTGAGGTGGCAGCTCGGGTGATTGATGAGGCGACAGCTCGGGTGGTGGTGAGGCGGCAGAATGGTTATTGCTGGCCTAAGGCTTTCCTGAAGAGATGGGCTTTCAGGTTCCATCTGAAAGATCTGAGGGTGATGGATAATCAAATGTGTTGGGGTGTGGAATTCCAGAGGATGGAGGATATTTGGGAGAAATCTTGGAGGCAGTTGTGTGAGGACCGAATAAGTGTGGAGGAGAGAAGGAGGTCTTTGGAGGATCAAAGATTATGTGAGGGAAGATTTTGGGAGATTAGTTCAGAGATATAGGGAGGGGACAGGTTGTGGATGGCGTGGTAGATCAGTGTTAGTAGTTTGAACTGGAATCGTTGGGGAATTGGGAGCCAGTGGAGGGATTTGCAGAGGGGAGAAGCAGGGAATATCTTCTCTCTATTGCTGCGAATATATTAGCTTGTAAAGTTTAGGTTATAATTTATGTTATGAAAAAGTGGACATTAACAGAGATACTTCTTACTTTTTCCCCTACATGTTGACTAATCATAAGCAGCAGGCATCATACAGGAGGCAAAAAAAGAACAGCCCCTTCCCTTAAAAAAGAATGTCACAAATGGCTTTCTCTTTGTGATACATGCAATGCCATACATTTGATGAAATGCAGAGGCAAAAGAACTTGCACAAGTCTATACCTACAGCGGATTTGTGGTCAGTTCTCAAGGATGTTTGGAACAACTTCCCTGCCGAGTTAATGCTGTTTGATGGGAAAGGTGGTCACAGAATATAATGATTTGATATAGATTCCCCAGTTGTTTATTTAGTTTGCAATTCATTCATTGATGAAAATAAAACTTTTGCACAATGCCATATACAGCTCTTAGTTAAGAGACCATCACATCAAATACCTGTCATGGGCAGTCCAATCTCCAGACCTGAACCCCATTGAAAACCTCTGGAATGTAATCAAGAGGATGATGGATAATCACAAGCCATCAAACAAAGAAGAACTTCTTACATTTTTGCTCTAGAAGCAGTGTGAAAGACTGGTGGAAAGCATGCCAAGACGCATGAAAGCTGTGATTAAAAATCATGGTCATTCCACAAAATATTGATTTCTGAACTCTTCCTGAGTTAAAACATTAGTATTGTTGTTTCTAAATGATTATGAACTTGTTTTCTTTGCATTATTTGATTTGAGGTCTGAAAGCACTGTTTTTTAAAAAATTATTGACCATTTCTCCTTTTCAGAAAACAAATGCAAAATGTATTGCTTAAAAATTCGGAGACATGTTGTCAGAAGTTTATAGACTAAAAGAATAATTTACGTTTTACTCAAAAATATATCTATAAAGAGAAAAATCAGACAAACTGAACATTTTGCAGTGGTCTCTTAATTTTTGCCAGAGCTGTATATGCATATAACATCATAGAACAGTACTGATCCGCTACCTGTAGTATAGTCTGATATCCCATATTCAGGGCCATATTTGCCACTAGGCACTTGAGGGCACGTGCCTAGGGTGGGGATGATCCGGGGGGCGGCACCTGAGCAAGGTTGTTTTTTTTTTTTTTTTAAGTCCTGGGCAGGGCCGTATTTAGAGTTTCTGCTGCCCTAGGCACTTTTAGTGCTGCCTCCCCCTTTGGTGAGTATGACACTATCGGCAGTGACTTTGGCAAGAATCGCTGATGTGAAAGTAGCCTTTTGCAGCAGATTCGGGCAGTTTTTCTGCATCTGCCGCGTAATGGATCACTTATGGCAACACTGCATTCGGTCTCATTCATTCCCTATAGGATTTGCAGCACTTGCTGTGATCTGCCAAATGCGGTACCATACCTCCCAACTTTTGAAGGGAAAGAGGTATAATGTTTGTGGCGCGCGTAGTGCGCCGTGGCAAATTTTAGGCCATGCCTCTGACCACACCCATTTCACAACTAGTCACATCCATTTCCACGTCCCAACCACACCCATTTAGCACTGCTGATCACACTGTTTCATATACAATAATTATAAACAACAAAAATTATGGCCACACAGTGCTCCATACTGTATAATGGCCACACATGATGCTCTATACTGTATAATGGCCACACATGATGCTCCATACTGTATAATGGCCACACATGATACTCCATACTGTATAATGGCCACACATGATGCTCAATACGGTAAAATGGCAGCACATGATGCTCCATACTGTATAATGGCCACACATGATGCTCTATACTGTATAATGGCCACATGATGCTCCATACTGTTTAATGGCTACACATGATGCTCTATACTGTATAATGACCCCACATTATGCTCAATACTGTATAATGCCCCCTCCCATCTTGTATGCATGGCTCATCTCCCCCCCCATCCTGTGTGCATGGCTCATATCCCCCCATCCTGTATGCATGGCTTATCTCCCTCCCATCCCATATGTATGGCTTATATCCCCCCCTCCTGTATGCATGGCTCATAATTCCCCCCCTGTATGCATGGCTCATATCCCCCCTCCTGTATGAATGGCTCATAATCCCCCCCTGTATGCATGGCTCATAATTCCCCCCCACCTCCTGTATGCATGGCTCATAATCCCCCCCTGTATGCATGGCTCATAATTCCCCCCCACCTCCTGTATGCATGGTCCATATTCCACCCCCCTCCTGTATGCATGGCTCATAACTCCCCCCACCTCCTGTATGCATGGCTCATATTCCACCCCCCCTCCTGTATGCATGGCTCATAAGTCTCCCCCTGTATGCATGGCTCATATCCTGCCCTCCTGTATGCATGGCTCATAATTCCCCCACCTCCTGTATGCATGGCTCATATTCCACCACCACCCCCTCCTGTATGCATGGCTCATAATTCCCCCCCTGTATGCATGGCTCATATCCCCCCTCCTGTATGCATGGCTCATTATCCCCCCCCCCCTGTATGCATGGCTCATATCCCCCCTCATGTATGCATGGCTGATATTCCCCCTGTATGCATGGCTCATATTCCCCCTCCTCCTGCATGTATGGCTCATATCCCCCCTCCTGTATGCATGGCTCATATCCCCCCCTCCTGTATGCATGGCTCATAATTCCTCCCCACCTCTTGTATGCATGGCTCGTATTCCCCCTGTATGGCTCTTCTCTCCACCCCCTCCTCCCGCTCCTTCTCCCATCTTGCATGGCACGGCTTACCATCCTCCTTCATCCCCCTGTCCCCTGTCCCTCATACTCACCTTTCCCACACCGTTCGGCCGCGCCGAACATCCCTCTGGCTCTGTCCCGACTCCCGGCGCAGCAACTTCTTCCTGAGTGAGCGGTCATGTGGTACCGCTCATTAAGGTCATGAATATGCCCATATTCATGACCTTAATGAGCGGCACCACATGACCGCTCACTCAGGACACGCTACAGACACTGAGACCAGGCATTGCTGGAGCAGGGTGAGTATCGTCTTCAAGGAGGGTGGGTGGGAGGCAGGTGGGCAGGCAGGCGGGCGGGCGGGGGCGGTTGGTCGGGAGGTGACCCAGGACTTAAAAAAAAAAAAAAAACAACCTTGCTCAGGTGCCGCCCCCCGGATCATCCCCACCCTAGGCACGTGCCCTCAAGTGCCTAGTGGCAAATATGGCCCTGGTCCTGGGTCACCTCCTGACCGACCACTCCCGCCCGCCCGCCTGCCTGCCCACCTGCCTCCCACCCACCCTCCTTGAAGACGATACTCACCCTGCTCCAGCAATGCCTGGTCTCAGCATCTGTAGCGTGTCCTGAGCGAGCGGTCATGTGGTACCGCTCATTAAGGTCATGAATATGGGCATATTCATGACCTTAATGAGCGGTACCACATGACCGCTCACTCAGGAAGAAGTTGCTGCGCCGGGAGTCGGGACAGAGCCAGAGGGATGTTCGGCGCGGCCGCACGGTGTGGGAAAGGTGAGTATGAGGGACAGGGGACAGGGGGATGAAGGAGGATGATAAGCCGTGCCATGCAAGATGGGAGAAGGAGCGGGGGGAGGGGGTGGAGAGAAGAGCCATGCACACAGGGGGAATACGAGCCATGCATACAAGAGGTGGGGAGGAATTATGAGCCATGCATACAGGAGGGGGGGATATGAGCCATGCATACAGGAGGGGGGATATGAGCCATGCATACAGGAGGGGGGATATGAGCCATGCATACAGGGGGGAATTATGAGCCATGCATACAGGAGGGAGGGATATGAGCCATGCATACGGGAAGGGGGGATATGAGCCATACATGCAGGAGGAGGGGGAATATGAGCCATGCATACAGGGGGGATATGAGCCATGCATACAGGGGGGGATAATGAGCCATGCATACAGGAGGGGGATATGAGCCATGCATACAGGGGGGGAATTATGAGCCATGCATACAGGAGGCCGTGGTGGTGGAATATGAGCCATGCATACAGGAGGTGGGGGGAATTATGAGCCATGCATACAGGAGGGGGGTGGAATATGGACCATGCATACAGGAGGTGGCGGGTTGAATTATGAGCCATGCATACAGGGGGGGATTATGAGCCATGCATACAGGAGGTGGGGGGGAATTATGATCCATGCATACAGGGGGGATTATGAGCCATTCATACAGGAGGGGGGATATGAGCCATGCATACAGGGGGGAAATTATGAGCCATGCATACAGGAGGGGGGGATATAAGCCATGCATATGGGATAGGAGGGAGATGAGCCATGCATACAGGATGGGAGGGGGCATTATACAGTATTGAGCATAATGTGGGGTCATTATACAGTATAGAGCATCATGTGTAGCCATTATACAGTATGGAGCATCATGTGGCCATTATACAGTATAGAGCATCATGTGTGGCCATTATACAGTATGGAGCATCATGTGTGGCCATTTTACCGTATTGAGCATCATATGTGGCCATTATACAGTATGGAGCATCATGTGTGGCCATTATACAGTATGGAGCATCATGTGTGGCCATTATACAGTATAGAGCATCATGTGTGGCCATTATACAGTATGGAGCACTGTGTGGCCATAATTTTTGTTGTTTATAATTATTGTATATGAAACAGTGTGATCAGCAGTGCTAAATGGGTGTGGTTGGGACGTGGATATGGGTGTGACTAGTTGTGAAATGGGTGTGGTCAGAGGCATGGCCTAAAACTTGCCGCGGCGCACTACGTGCGCCACAAACATTATACCTCTTTCCCTTCAAAAGTTGGGAGGTATGGTACCGCATTTGCCAGATCACAGCAAGTGCTGCAAATCCTATAGGGAATGAATGAGACCGAATGCAGTGTTGCCATAAGTGATCCATTACGTGGCAGATGCAGAAAAACTGCCCGAATCTGCTGCAAAAGGCTACTTTCACATCAGCGATTCTTGCCAAAGTCACTGCCGATAGTGTCATACTCACCAAAGGGGGAGGCAGCACTAAAAGTGCCTAGGGCAGCAGAAACTCTAAATACGGCCCTGCCCATATTTAGTAATGTGCTAATGGTTATTTCCATCTGGTATAGCTCTGGCACATCTACAGGATGGGTTATAAATGTCCGACAAGTGTGAGCACCTGTCGACCATTGCTTTTGAACCTTTGGAGATATCTCGGCTCTTGCGCTGGTTTCTAATTCACTAATTGTGCTTGAATTAAGAAAATTGCAGAGCAAGCAGGATATTCATAACTCCCATATAAATGAATATAGAATGCAAAGCATACATGGCCACCTCTCTACTGATCGCACAAAGCAAATCTCAGGACTCGGACCAGCATCTGTTGATTTGCTATGGCATATCCACATCCAGACATTTTCATTTATGATTAATTCTAATAACAATAATGATAATATTAAGTGATAAATAGTAATAATAATATTCTGCTGTATTTCTAGAATAGCATTGACATATTTTTGTGACCTTATACAGTTCTTCTTAGAATGTTCAGGAATAAATACAATCATCTGGTTAATAAGTTGTTAACACGGCACCTATTAAAGCCAGGTTGCCGCATAAATTGGTAAGAATGACTTCTTCCTGTGCAGAAAAAAAAACAGTTTCTATGGACCTTCAGAAGCCTGCGGCCAAACACCAAAGTAATTTCAAGCTAATTTCTTCCTTGCTGTGTGTTCCTGCCACTCACAGATCTGACCTGTATATTTATGTGATAAAGGAAGAAAGTGTTGAATCGTTGGGGCCTGTGGGAGCCCTCAAGACAAAAAAGTATCATTCCTTGATAAATTTCCCACTTTGTTCGTGAAACTATGTGACCTGTTATTCTCTTTGATAAATTTGACAGTTACATAAGGATTATTGAAAAATACTAAACCATTATCCAGAAAACAGGATCAGCAGGGATAAACATACCATAGAGATAGGCCACCCGGCTACTATGACCCTGGTTGGTTTCATCATCTTTGCTACTACGGTATTTGAAGAACTTCTCTGTCCAGAGGAACTCTTTTCATAGCAAACAGTAATCAGTCTAAGATGTATGGAAAGGATAAAGATGGAGATAGAACACCATTTCCTTTTGTCAATTCTGTATTTGCATTTTTTTATTTGTTTCACGGGTAGTGTTGAGCGATACCGGATTGGATCAGACCGATACCCCAAAAATATCGGGTATCGCCAATTCCGATATCGGAAACCAATGCAAGTCAATGGGACACAAATATCGGACAGAAAATAAACCCTTTCTTTCCCAGCACATCCAGTTTGGGAGGGGGGAAGAGTGTGGGTGGTGTGTGGGCGGAGACTGTGTGTGTCTGTGTGTGGGCGGTGTCTGTGCGGGCCTCATGGGGGTCTGTGTGGGTCTGCCGGGACCTGTATGGGCTTCTCGGGGGTCTGTGCGGGCCTGCCGGGGTGGCCTCTCCGGGGTCTGTACGGTCATGTCGGGGCCTGTACGGGCCTCACGGGGGTCTGTGCGGGCCTGCCGGGGCCTGTACGGGCCTCTCGGGGGTCTGTGCGGGCCTGCTGGGCCTCTCGGGGCATACAACATACTACATACATACTACATACATACATACATACAACATACATACAACATACAACATACATACAACATACTACATACATACTACATACATACATACATACAACATACTACATACAACATACATACAACATACATACTACGTACATACGTACAACATACTACATACATACTACATACATACATACAACATACTACATACACACAACATACTACATGTATACTACATATATACATACTACATACATACAACATACTACATACATACTACATACAGTACATTCATACATTACATACAATACATACATACAGACATACAGTACATATAACATAGAGTACATACTCACCATCACTTGTCACTTTGATCCCCGAAGCCAGTGTCATCTGTAAAAAATATTAAAATAACAAACAACCAATATACTCCCTGATCCGCAGAAATCTACGAGTGTCCCACGACGATCTCCCATGGAGAACAGCAGCATAAGCTGATGCGACCACTCTCTAGGGGCTCCAGGAATACAATGATGGGAAGAAGGTATCCTTCCACACTGTATTCCTCCGCCGCTGTAAAAAAATAGTCCCTAGTCTCACTTTTGGCATTGCTGTGTGAGAAAGTTCCCATGCAGCTTTTGCCATAAAGTGAGACCAGTGAACTATAGAAACCTCTCAGTGATGCACTGCAGGAGCCATTGTCTCCTGTCAGTGTGTCACAGAGGGTCCAATAGAGCAGTGACACCACCTGATGCCACTGTTCTATAGGGGAGATCGTTATGAGACACTCATTAATTGGACTATGGCAGACAGGTAGTATACGGTTTATTATTTTACATTTTTTGCAGGTGCTCAAGTATGCTAAATATGGTTAAATTAAGAATACTAAAATGCTTTTTACTGGCTGTGTCTTTATTTTTTTTTAACTCTTTCACTACTGTATGATTAATAATGGATAGGCGTCTTATTGATGCCTCTCCATTATTAACCTGGCTTAATGTCACCTTACAATAGCAAGGTGACATTAACCCCTTATTACCCCATATCCCACTGCTACACGGGAGTGGGAAGAGAGGGGCTAAGTGCCGGAATTGGCACATCTTACAGATGCACCATTTCTGGGGCGGCTGCGGACTGTTATTTATAGCCGGGGGGGCCAATATCCATGGCCCCTCTCTAGGCTATGAATATCAGCCCGCAGCTGTCTGCGCAGCCTTTCTGGCAATAAAATATAGGGGGACCCCAAGTCATTTTTTTGGGGCCCCCCTATTTTAATAGCTGCGGGCTGATAGTCATAGCCTGGGAGGGTCCATGGGTATTACCCCCTTCCCAGGCTACAAATATTGGCCCCCGGCCGTCGGCTTTCCCCCTCTGGCGCATAAAATTGTGCGGGAGCCCACGTCGTTTTTTTCCGGTTTTTTTCTTTATGTTCATTTATCAACATCGGCCTATCTATGGATATATCCATCTGTAGATATATCTATAGATACATAGATGTTTCTATCCATATATCTATCTAGCTAATTTCACACATCAGGTTTTTGCTGTCAGGCACAATCCAGCGAGTTTTGAAAAAAAAGATCCTTTTTTTCTGCTGGTTCCGTTTTTTTCTTATAGAGTTGTATTAGCGCCGAATTGCGCCTGATGGCCACACGTTTCATCTGTTTTTTGCCGGATCCGTCAAAAAAGCTGTTTCCGCCGGATGGAAAACACATACAGAGGAATGGTTTTTCAGTCCAGCGAAAAAACGCACAGCAATGAATCCGGCAAAAAACGTATGAAACTGAGATGTGAAATGATGAATCTGGCCTCCAAATCGATTTTTTCATGCATGTTTCCATTCAAATCAAGCACATTTTCCATTTATTTTATTTCCAAAAACTGCATCAAAACCGCGCAAAAACCACACCAATAACTGCATCAAAACTGCACCAAAACTGCATCAAAAACTGCATCATAACTGCACCAAAAATGGCATAAAAAAACGCACCAAAACCACACCAAAAACTGCATCAAAACTGCACCAGTTTTTGATGCAGGTTTTAATGCAGTTTTTGGTGCCATTTTGAGGTGTTTTTGATGCAGTTTTGGTGCAGTTTTGATGCAGTTTTTGGTGCCGTTTTTGATGCAGTTTTGATGCAGTTTTTGGTGCAGTTAAGAGGCTATGTGCACATGCTGCGGATTTTGCTGCGGATCCGCAGCGTTTTCGCAGCTGTGGGTCCGCAGCAGTTTCCCATGCATTTAGAGTACAATGTAAAGAAGAACGCACAGAAACGCAGTGGTTTACATTCCGCAGCATGTCAATTCTTTGTGCGGAAACTGCAGCGGTTTTACACCTGCTCCATAAAGCTATGTGCACACTTTGCGGATTCCACTGCAGATTTTTCCGCAGCGGAATTCCAAAATCCGCAGTGAAAACCCGTCGCGGTTTTTACTGCGGATTTATTGCGGATTTTACTGCGGATTCTTATGCTTTTTTTCATCTGCATTTTCCTATTGGAGCAGGTGAAAATCCGCAGAAAAGAAGTGACATACTGCGGAATGTAATCCGCTGCGTTTCCACGCGGCTTTTTCCGCAGCATGTGCACAGCGTTTTTTGTTTCCCATAGGTTTACTTTGTACTGTAAACTCATGGGAAACTGCTGCGGATACGCAGCGGTCAAATCCGCTGCGGATCTGCAGCAAAATCCGCAAAGTGTGCACATAGCCTAATAGAAAACCGCAGTGGAATCCGCACAAAAACTGCTGTAAATCCGTAGGAAAAATTAAAACCATTCTACGGGTGCACATACCCTGAAGCAGTTTTAAAGCAGTTTTAATGCAGTTTTGGTGCAGTTTTTGGTGCGGTTTTTGATGCGGTTTTTGGTGCAGTTTTGATGCATTTTTTGGTGCGTTTTTTGATGCAGTTTTGATGCAGTTTTTGGTGCAGTTTTTATGCAGTTTTTGGTGCGGTTTTTATGCAGTTTTTGGTGCGGTTTTTGAGTGGTTTTGATGCAGTTTTTGGAAATAAATAAATAAACGGAAAATGTGCATGATTTGAATAGAAACATGCATGAAAAAATGGATTCGGAGGCCGGATTCATCATTTCACATCTCAGTTTCATACATTTTTTGCCGGATCCGTTGCTGTGCGAATTTTCTCCGGACAGAAAAACCGTTCCTCTGTATGTGTTTTCCATCTGGCAGAAACAGCTTTTTTGACGGATCCGGCAAAAAACGGATGAAACGTGTGGCCATCAGGCGCAATCCGGTGCTAATACAACTCTATGAGAAAAAACAGATCCAGCAGAAAAAAAAACGGATCTTTTTTTTATTTCAAAACTCTCCAGATTGTGCTTGAGGCCAAAAACCTTATGTGTGAAATTAGCCAGATAGATACTGTATATGGATAGAAACATCTATGTATCTATAGATATATCTATAGATACATAGATATTATAGATAGATATATCCATAGATAGGCCGATGTTGAAAAATGAACATAAAGAAAAAAAACTGAAAAAAACGACGTGGGCTCCCGCGCAATTTTCTGCGCCAGAGGGGGAAAGCCGACAGTCGGGGGCCAATATTTGTAGCCTGGGAAGGGGGTAATACCCATGGCCCCTCCCAGGCTAAGAATATCAGCCCGCAGCTGTCTGCGTAGCCTTTACTGGCTATTAAAATAGGGGGACCCCCCCAAAAAATGATGTGGGGTCCTCCTATATTTTATAGCCAGAAAGGCTATGCAGACAACTGCGGGCTGATATTCATAGCCTAGAGAGGCTGCATATTGGCCCCCCCGGCTGTAAATACCAGTCCGCAGCCGCCCCAGAAATGGCACATCTGTGAGATGCACCAATTCCAGCACTTAGACCCTCTCTTCCCCCTCCCATGTAGCGGTGGGATATGGGATAGTAAGGGGTTAATGTCACCTTGCTATTGTAAGGTGACATTAAGCCAGGTTAATAACGGAGAGGCGTCAATAAGAAGGCTATCCATTATTATTCCTAGAGTAGTGAAAGGGTTCAAAACAAAATAAAGACACAGGCAGAAAAAAGTATTTTAATATTCTTAATTTCACCATACTTACCATACTTCAGTGCCTGCAAAAAACGTAAAATAATAAACCGTATACTACCTGTCCGCCGTAGTCCAATTAATAACGAGTGTCCCACGACGATCTCCCTTATAGAATAGTGGCATCGGGTGATGTTACTGCTCTATAGGACCCTCAGTGACACAATGACAGGAGACAATGGCTCCTGCAGTGCATCACTGAGAGGTTACTATAGTCACTGGTCTCACTTTATGGCAAAAGCTGAGTGGGAACTTTCTCACACAGCAATGCCAAAAGTGAGACTAGGGACTATTTTTTTACAGCGGCGGAGGAATACAGTGCGGAAGGATACCTTCCTCCCATCATTGTATTCCGGAAGCCCCTAGAGAGCGGTTGCATCAGCTGATGCTGCTGTTCTCCACGGGAGATCGTCGTGGGACACTCATGGATTTCTGCGGATCAGGGAGTATATTGGTTGTTTGTTATTTTAATATTTTTTTACAGATGACACTGGCTTCGGGGATGAAAGTGACAAGTGATGGTGAGTATGTACTCTATGTTATATGTACTGTATGTCTATATGTATGTATTGTATGTAATGTATGAATGTATTGTATTTAGTATGTATGTAGTATGTTGTATGTATGTAGTATGTTGTATGTATGTAGTATGTATGTAGTATGCATGCATGTTGTATGTATGTAGTATGTATGTTGTATGTATGTATGTACTGTAGTATGTATGTAGTATGTATGTTGTATGTATGTTGTATGTATGTAGTATGTATGTAGTATGTATGTTGTATGTATGTATGTAGTATGTATGTACTGTAGTATGTATGTTGTATGTATGTATGTTGTATGTATGTAGTATGTATGTTGTTTGTATGTATGTATGTATGTATGTAGTATGTATGTTGTATGTATGTAGTATGCATGTTGTATGTATCAGAAAAAATGCAAAAGAAACACCCAAAGTAAGTCTATAAATAATTATTATAAATACTTATATACTGTAGTAAAATTAGCTCCCCAAGGTGTCTTAAGCAAAAAGAAAGAAGAAAGAAAAGAAACCACTTACAACCAAGAACCAATCCAACCACCAGAGCCAAGGATGCACCAGGAAGACCAGACTGGATAATAAGAAGTAATATCTTTATTAATTAATTAATTAGCAGTGATATAGAAATATAAAATCAATACATTTAACAAAAAATATACAGAAAGTGTGCAACACAGGAAGGCGTAAATGAAGGGAAACCCATAAACACAGTTAATGTGATAATCACTTATATAGTTGTGCAAGGTAAACAATCCCCAAAATTGGGGTATGAAAATTCCCTGAAAAAAAAAAAAAAAAATAGATTGTGGAAAAACAATTATATCCTATTAAAACACTCCCATAGTAATGTGCAAAAAGTGCTAACGTGCAATTAAATTAGGGAACTGATCCATTTATATATAATATACTTTTTCCTCAGATCCTACACAGTGCCAAACAAAAACTAAGTGCTAAGGGTGAATAATTCAGGGATGGTATTAATAATTTTTACCTTAGGGCACCACGCCGTCCTGAGTACGCGCACACACCCATGTATGTAGTATGTATGTAGTATGCTGTATGTATGTAGTATGCTGTATGTATGTAGTATGTTGTGTGTATGTAGTATGTAGTATGTATGTAGTATGCATGTAGTTTGCATGTATGTTGTATGTATGTAGTATGCATGTTGTATGTAGTATGTATGTATGTACGTAGTATGTATGTACTGTAGTATGTATGTTGTATGTACTGTATGTTGCTTGTATGTATGGGGTATGTATGTAGTATGTATGATGTATGTATGTAGAATGTACAGAACAGACCAAAAGTTTGGACACACCTTCTCATTTAAAGATTTTTCTGTATTTTCATGACTATGAAAATTGTAAATTCACACTGAAGGCATCAAAACTATGAATTAACACATGTGGAATTATATACTTAATAAAAAAGTGTGAAACAACTGAAATTATGTCTTATATTCTAGGTTCTTCAAAGTAGCCACCTTTTGCTTTGATGACTGCTTTGCACACTCTTGGCATTCTCTTGATGAGCTTCAAGAGGTAGTCACCGGGAATGGTCTTCCAACAATCTTGAAGGAGTTACCAGAGATGCTTAGCACTTGTTGGCCCTTTTGCCTTCACTCTGCGGTCCAGCTCACCCCAAACCATCAGGTCATCTGGCGTAGCACCCCATCACTCTCTTTCTTGGTCAAATAGCCCTTACACAGCCTGGAGGTGTGTTTGGGGTCATTGTCCTGTTGAAAAATAAATGATGGTCCAACTAAACGCAAACCGGATGGAATAGCATGCTGCTGCAAGATGATGTGGCAGCCATGCTGGTTCCGTATGCCTTCAGTTTTGAATAAATCCCCAACACAGTCACCAGCAAATCACCCCCACACCATCAAACCTCCTCTTCCATGCTTCACGGTGGGAACCAGGCATGTAGAGCCCATTCGTTCACCTTTTCTGCGTAGCACAAAGAGACGGTGGTTGGAACCAAAGATCTCAAATTTGGACTCATCAGACCAAAGCACAAATCTCCACTGGTCTATTGTCCATCCTTGTGTTCTTTAGCCCAAACAAGTCTCTTCTGCTTGTTGTCTGTCCTTAGAAGTGGTTTCTTAGCAGCTATTTTACCATAAAGGCCTGCTGCACAAAGTCTCCTCTTAACAGTTGTTGTAGAGATGTGTCTGCTGCTAGAACTCTGCGTGGCATTGACCTGGTCTCTAATCTGAGCTGCTGTTAACCTGCGATTTCTGAGGCTCGTGACTCGGATAAACTTATCCTCAGAAGCAGAGGTGACTCTTGGTCTTCCTTTCCTGGAGCGGTCCTCTTGTGAGCCAGGTTCTTTGTAGCGCTTGATGGTTTTTGCCACTGCACTTGGGGACACTTTCAAAGTTTTCCCAATTTTTTGAACTGACTGACCTTCATTTCTTAAAGTAAAGATGGCCACTCGTTTTTCTTTACTTAGCTGCTTTTTTTCTTGCCATAATACAAATTCTAACAGTCTATTCTATTGGCCAAATTTTGTGCTAAAAATCTCATGTGTTTTTTCATAAATTTCACAAGCCATTATGCTGTTCACATTTCATGTATTGCACATTTCCTTGCTTTAGCACAATAAACTTGAGTGCAGCCATTATCTATTTGCTATGTAAGACTTTTTGGTTACGCACCAGTTCAGACTAGATGGCTGTTCAGTCAGTTTTTCTATATTTACTATGTATTGCTTTTTCTGACTTGAACGCCCCGCCCTTCACCATGCTGTGATTTTAACTACATCCAAACACAGTTGGTTCTAACCTCCTCTATAAATACAGGCTTTACCATTTTATTAGCCATAGGTAAGTGTTCACACTAGGCAGACAGGTTAGTTACCCATTCGATCTGAGATTACCTTGACGTTTGGTGAATGGGCTCACAATATTTGGCCAAATTTTGTGCTAAAAATCTCATGTGTTTTTTCATAAATTTCACAAGCCATTATGCTGTTCACATTTCATGTATTGCACATTTCCTTGCTTTAGCACAATAAACTTGAGTGCAGCCATTATCTATTTGCTATGTAAGACTTTTTGGTTATGCACCAGTTCAGACTAGATGGCTGTTCAGTCAGTTTTTCTATATTTATTCAGTAGGACTATCAGCTGTGTATCCACCAGACTTCTGCACAACACAACTGATGGTCCCAGCCACCTTTATAAGGCAAGAAATCCCACTTATTAAACCTGGCAGGGCACACCTGTGAAGTGAAAACCATTCCCGGTGACTACCTCTTGAAGCTCATCAAGAGAATGCCAAAAGTGTGCAAAGCAGTCATCAAAGCAAAAGGTGGCTACTTTGAAGAACCTAAAATATAAGACATATTTTCAGTTATTTCACACTTTTTTGTTAAGTATATAATTCCACATGTGTTAATTCATAGTTTTGATGCCTTCAGTGTGAATTTACAATTTTCATAGTCATGAAAATACGGAAAAATCTTTAAATGAGAATGTGTGTCCAAACTTTTGGTCTTTACTGTATGTATGCAGTATGTATGTAGTATGTTGTATGTATGTTGTATGTATGTATGTATGTTGTATGTATGTAGTATGTATGTAGTGTGTATGTTGTATGTCTGTAGTATGTATGTAGTATGTTGTATGTATGTAGTATGTATGTAGTATGTGCTATATATGTAGTATGTTTGTTGTATGTATGTAGTATGTTGCATGTAGTATGTATGTTTGTGTTGTCTTTTTTTACATTCAACACATTAGAAGGATGATGGGACTACTACTGTCCCATCATTCGCTAATGTGTCAATCACTGTCATTGTAGCAGGCATAGCCCGATGGGACTTGTAGTCCCATTGGATGATGCCTGCACACACACACACACAACCCCCAAGAGGCCCAAACAGACCTCCGGCAGCCCGCACAGACCCCCTGCAGGCCCGCACAGACCCCCTGCAGGCCACACAGACCCCCGGCAGGCCCATACAGACCCCCGGCATGCCCGTACAGACCCCTGGTAGGCCCGCACAGATCCCCCACGGTCACGCACAGACCCCGCCAGCACACACAGACACAGTCTCCGCCCACGCACCACCCACACTTCATTACAATGCATCATGACATAATTTCAGCAGCCAATCACAGCCATGCCATTAGTTAACATGGCTAACATGCCTAACAGGATGTGCCCACACTTTTTAGGATCCTCAACTGGCTCATTTTATTATGGGAACTGCCAATTCCGGTGTTCGATATTGTAAAAATATCAGAACTCAGTATTGGAACTCCGATACAGCGAATATCGGCCGATACCCGATATTTGCAGTATCGGAATGCTCAACACTTCACGGGCCAATTGCAGATTCAGGGAAGCAGCACCACAAGGGATCATCAGGAGGTGAGGGTTTTTTTCTGGTGTGGTGAGACCACAGACGGGGTGCAGCATAATGAGGAGTACAACACATTGAGGGTGAGAAAACCGAGATAAACATAGAGCATCAAATGGAATGCATAGTAGTGAGAAAACACAGAGAGGAAAAAGTTCAATTAAGATTGGACCACAGTAGAGCAGAGGAGAGTACAAAGAGGAGAAAAGCACAATGAAGGGATAGAGCACAATTGCAGGAAAGGAAAATGAGAAGAACGAAATGAGGGACAGGAGAAGGGGGCATAAATAGCGAGAGAGCACAATGGGGGAGAACACAGTGGATGGCAGAGCACTGTAGGGGAGCAAATGCACTGAAGAGGAGAACACAATGGAAGGAGAACAGAATGGGTAGAAAGCAGGGGTGGGATTCAAATTTTTAACTACAGGTTCTGTTTTTGTGTGTAGGAAAACCACACCGATTTTTAAGCCACACTCATTTACACACACCTTTTCCTCAAACATATACAAGTAGGCGCGCAGTCAAACTATACCTCCCAACTTTTGAAGAAGGGAAAGAGGGAAAAAGTTGGCGGTACACAGCACACCGTGGCAATTTTTAGGCCACGCCTCTGACCACACCCATTTCACAACTAGTCACACCCATATCCATGTCCCAACCACACCCATTTAGCACTGCTGATCACAGTGTTGCATAAACAATAATTAGGAAAAAAATATGGCCACACATGATGCTCAATACTGTATAATGGCCCCACATGATGCTCAATACTGTATAATGTCCCCACATGATGCTCAGTACTGTATAATGGCCAAACATGATTCTCAATACTGTATAATGGCCACACATGATGCTCCATACTGAAAAATGGCCCACATGATGCTCAATACTGTATAATGGCCAAACATGGTGCTCCATACTGTATAATGCCACACATGATGCTCAATACTGTATAATGGCCCACATGATGCTCCATACCGTATAATGGCCACACATGATGCTCAATACTGTATAATGGCCACACTTGATGCTCCATACTGTATAATGGCCACATGATACTCAATACTATATAATGGCCAAACATGATGCTCCATACTGAATAATGGCCACACATTATGCTCCGCACAGTATAATGGCCACACGATGCTCAATACTGTAAAATGGCCACACATGATGCTCCATACTGTATAATGGCACCACATGATGCTCAATACTGTATAATGGCCACACATGATGCTCCATACTGAAAAATGGCCCACATGATGCTCAATACTGTATAATGGCCAAACATGGTGCTCCATACTGTATAATGCCACACATGATGCTCAATACTGTATAATGGCCCACATGATGCTCCATACTGTATAATGGCCACACGATGCTCAATACTGTATAATAGCCACACATTATGCTCAATACTGTATAATGGCCACACTTGATGCTCCATACTGTATAATGGCCAAACGATGCTCAATACTGTATAATGGCCACACATGATGCTCCATACTGAAAAATGGTCCACATGATGCTCAATACTGTATAATGGCCAAACATGATGCTCCATACTGTATAATGCCACACATAATGCTCAATACTGTATAATGACCCAGATGATGCTCCATATCGTATAATGGCCCACATGATACCCCATACTGTATAATGGCCACACATGATGCTCCATACTGTATAATGGCCACACATGATGCTCAATAATGTATAATGGCCTCACATGATGCTCCATACTGTATAATCGGCCACATGATGCTCCATACTGTATAATGGCCCACATGATGCTCAGTGCTGCATAATGGCCACACAGGATGCTCCATACTGTATAATGGCCACACATAATTCCCCATACTGTATAATGGCCACACAATGCTCAATACTGTATAATGGCCACACATGATGCTCCATAATGTATAATGGCCTACATGATGCTAAAAACTGTATAATAGTGCCACATGATGCTCCATACTGCATAATGGCTACACATTATACTACATACTGTATGATGGCCACACATGATGCTCAATACCGTATAATGGCCATACAGTATTCCATACTGTATAATGGCCACACATGATGCTCCATACTGTATAATGGCCACACGATGCTAAATACTGTATCAAGGCCCCACATGATTGTCAATACTGTATAATGACCGCACATGATGTTCCATACTGTATAATGGCCCACATGTTGCTCAATACTGTATAATGCCAAATATGATGCTCCATACTGTATAATAGCCACACATGATACTGTATAATGGCCAAACATGGTGCTCCATACTGTATAATGCCACACATGATGCTCAATACTGTATAATGGCCCACATGATGCTCCATACTGTATAATGGCCACACGATGCTCAATACTGTATAATAGCCACACATTATGCTCAATACTGTATAATGGCCACACTTGATGCTCCATACTGTATAATGGCCAAACGATGCTCAATACTGTATAATGGCCACACATGATGCTCCATACTGAAAAATGGTCCACATGATGCTCAATACTGTATAATGGCCAAACATGATGCTCCATACTGTATAATGCCACACATAATGCTCAATACTGTATAATGACCCAGATGATGCTCCATATCGTATAATGGCCCACATGATACCCCATACTGTATAATGGCCACACATGATGCTCCATACTGTATAATGGCCACACATGATGCTCAATAATGTATAATGGCCTCACATGATGCTCCATACTGTATAATCGGCCACATGATGCTCCATACTGTATAATGGCCCACATGATGCTCAGTGCTGCATAATGGCCACACAGGATGCTCCATACTGTATAATGGCCACACATAATTCCCCATACTGTATAATGGCCACACAATGCTCAATACTGTATAATGGCCACACATGATGCTCCATAATGTATAATGGCCTACATGATGCTAAAAACTGTATAATAGTGCCACATGATGCTCCATACTGCATAATGGCTACACATTATACTACATACTGTATGATGGCCACACATGATGCTCAATACCGTATAATGGCCATACAGTATTCCATACTGTATAATGGCCACACATGATGCTCCATACTGTATAATGGCCACACGATGCTAAATACTGTATCAAGGCCCCACATGATTGTCAATACTGTATAATGACCGCACATGATGTTCCATACTGTATAATGGCCCACATGTTGCTCAATACTGTATAATGCCAAATATGATGCTCCATACTGTATAATAGCCACACATGATGCTTAATACTGTATAATGGCCCACACATGATGCTCAATACTGTATAATTGCCACACATGATGCTCCATACTGTATAATGGCCCACATGATGCTTCATACTGTATAATGGCCACACATGATGCCCCATACTGCATAATGGCCACACATGAGGCTTCATACTGTATAATAGCTACACATGATGCTCCATACTGTATAATGGCCACACATGATGCTCAATACTGTATAATGGCCACACATGATGCTCAATACTGTATAATGGCCACACAATTCTCAATCATGTATAATGGCCACACATGATGCTCCATACTGAATAATGGCCCAAATGGTTCTCAATACTGTATAATGGCCGCACATGTTGCTCCATACTGTATAATGGCCACACGTGATGCTCCGTACTGTATAATGGCCAAACATGATGCTCAATACTGTATAATGGCAACACATGATGGTCCATACAGTATAATGGCCCACATGATGCTCCATACTGTATAATGGCCACACGATGCTCAGTACTGTATAATGGCCACACATGATGCTCCACACTGTTTAATTTCCCACATGATGCTCAATATTGTATAATGGCCACACAGGATGCTCCATACTGTATAATGGTCCACATGATGCTCAATACTGTATAATGGCCAAACATGATGCTCCATACTGTATAATGCCACACATAATGCTCAATACTGTATAATGACCCAGATGATGCTCCATATCGTATAATGGCCCACATGATACCCCATACTGTATAATGGCCACACATGATGCTCCATACTGTATAATGGCCACACATGATGCTCAATAATGTATAATGACCTCACATGATGCTCCATACTGTATAATCGGCCACATGATGCTCCATACTGTATAATGGCCCACATGATGCTCAGTGCTGCATAATGGCCACACAGGATGCTCCATACTGTATAATGGCCACACATAATTCCCCATACTGTATAATGGCCACACAATGCTCAATACTGTATAATGGCCACACATGATGCTCCATAATGTATAATGGCCTACATGATGCTAAAAACTGTATAATAGTGCCACATGATGCTCCATACTGCATAATGGCTACACATTATACTACATACTGTATGATGGCCACACATGATGCTCAATACCGTATAATGGCCATACAGTATTCCATACTGTATAATGGCCACACATGATGCTCCATACTGTATAATGGCCACACGATGCTAAATACTGTATCAAGGCCCCACATGATTGTCAATACTGTATAATGACCGCACATGATGTTCCATACTGTATAATGGCCCACATGTTGCTCAATACTGTATAATGCCAAATATGATGCTCCATACTGTATAATAGCCACACATGATGCTTAATCTATCTATATAATTGTCTAAGGGTTTTTCCGTCTGTCTGTCTGTCTGTCTGTCTGTCTGTCTGTCTGTCCTGGAAATAACTCCATATAAGGTATGGTCTACAAACAGGATACCTTATATGGAGTGGTCGGCGGTTTGTAGACCATACCTTATATGGAGTGGTCGGCGGTTTGTAGACCATACCTTATATGGAGTGGTCGGCGGTTTGTAGACCATACCTTATATGGAGTGGTCGGCGGTTTGTAGACCATACCTTATATGGAGTGGTCGGCGGTTTGTAGGCCTGGCGGCCTCGACCAATCAGAGACGGGCCCCCCAGTCCCGTGTGTGAAAAATGCTGCTGTAAAGCTGGTAGCGCTGTTCAAGCACCATGTATTTCCTTCAGGAAATGCCCATCTAATATATAATTGCCTAGAATACTACTTCCTGCAATTTGTGCCAACTTCCGTGGCTTTGTCCGGACATAATGTCCGGAGATAATGTCCGGAGATAATGTCCGGAGCTAATGTCCGGAGATAAGTGACGTCACCAGTGTCCTACACCCAGGCAAAGCACAGGGGCCCCAGGCAGCATATGGGGCCCCAGGCAGAGCACAGGGGCCCCAGGCAGCATATGGGGCCCAAGGCAGAGCACAGTGGCCCCAGGCAGAGCACAGGGGCCCCAGGCAGAACATGGGGCCCCAGGCAGAGCACAGGGGCCCCAGGCAGCATATGGGGCCCCAGGCAGAGCACAGGGGCCCCAGGCAGCATATGGGGCCCCAGGCAGAGCACAGTGGCCCCAGGCAGAGCACAGGGGCCCCAGGCAGAACATGGGGCCCCAGGCAGAGCACAGGGGCCCCAGGCAGAGCACAGGGGCCCCAGGCAGCATATGGGGCCCCAGGCAGAGCACAGGGGCCCCAGGCAGCATATGGGGCCCCAGGCAGAGCACAGGGGCCCCAGGCAGCATATGGGGCCCCAGGCAGAGCACAGTGGCCCCAGGCAGAGCACAGGGGCCCCAGGCAGAACATGGGGCCCCAGGCAGAGCACAGGGGCCCCAGGCAGAGCACAGGGGCCCCAGGCAGCATATGGGGCCCCAGGCAGAGCACAGGGGCCCCAGGCAGCATATGGGGCCCCAGGCAGAGCACAGGGGCCCCAGGCAGCATATGGGGCCCCAGGCAGAGCACAGTGGCCCCAGGCAGAGCACAGGGGCCCCAGGCAGCATATGGGGCCCCAGGCAGAGCACAGTGGTCCCAGGCAGAGCACAGGGGCCCCAGGCAGCTTATGGGGCCCCAGGCAGAGCACAGTGGCCCCAGGCAGAACATGGGGCCCCAGGCAGAGCACAGTGGCCCCAGGCAGAGCACAGGGGCCCCAGGCAGAACATGGGGCCCCAGGCAGAGCACAGGGGCCCCAGGCAGAGCACAGGGGCCCCAAGCAGCATATGGGGCCCCAGGCAGAGCACAGGGGCCCCAGGCAGCATATGGGGCCCCAGGCAGAGCACAGTGGCCCCAGGCAGAGCACAGGGGCCCCAGGCAGCATATGGAGCCCCAGGCAGAGCACAGTGGCCCCAGGCAGCATATGGGGCCCCAGGCAGAGCACAGTGGCCCCAGGCAGAGCACAGCGATATTTTGGACCACTGTGCGGTGTTTCAGACCCCCTGTGTGATGTCTGGGGCCCTGTTCTTAAGTATATTAAAGATTAAAGTAACGTATATTAAAGTATATTATAGATCAAATTTGACACGTTTATGAGCACCATTGAGTGATATACTCAAGAATGACATAATTTTTCAACATTTTATGGTTTCAAACTGTAAACACTCAGAGTTTTTTTTACTTCAACCAGAAAACCTTAACGGTTCATAAAAAACTTGACTGTTCAGGATATGATAAAAGTCATAGTATTCTGAATCTTTAACTTATAAAGATACCTTTATATGGGGTGATTATTGGTTCCAGAGAGGCTTTCGGCCGATAATCGTACACATGGCTGGTGACAGGACAATACAATATAAACGTTCAAAGGTAAACACTGATAACATTAAAATCTAATATATAATTGCCTAGAATACTACTTCCGGCAATTTGTGCCAACTTCCGTGGCTTTGTCCGGAGATAATGTCCGGAGATAAGTGACGTCACCAGCGTCCTACACCCGCTCAGGGTGGACAAAGATATATGCCTTCGTGGTGCGTGACACTTTTCTGATTGGTTGCCGCCTGCCGCGAGCGACCAATCAGAAATGTGCCGTACTGTCAAGAATTGTCAAGAGCTGGTGAGTGCAGCCATTTTTTGTTCTTTCTTACTATTATTTATTAATTGTATTATTCTTACATTTGAATAAATAAAGTATATATGGATTCTAGACTCCCGATTCTTTAGAATCGGGCTGCCATCTAGTACTGTATAATGGCCCACACATGATGCTCAATACTGTATAATTGCCACACATGATGCTCCATACTGTATAATGGCCCACATGATGCTTCATACTGTATAATGGCCACACATGATGCCCCATACTGCATAATGGCCACACATGAGGCTTCATACTGTATAATAGCTACACATGATGCTCCATACTGTATAATGGCCACACATGATGCTCAATACTGTATAATGGCCACACATGATGCTCAATACTGTATAATGGCCACACAATTCTCAATCATGTATAATGGCCACACATGATGCTCCATACTGAATAATGGCCCAAATGGTTCTCAATACTGTATAATGGCCGCACATGTTGCTCCATACTGTATAATGGCCACACGTGATGCTCCGTACTGTATAATGGCCAAACATGATGCTCAATACTGTATAATGGCAACACATGATGGTCCATACAGTATAATGGCCCACATGATGCTCCATACTGTATAATGGCCACACGATGCTCAGTACTGTATAATGGCCACACATGATGCTCCACACTGTTTAATTTCCCACATGATGCTCAATATTGTATAATGGCCACACAGGATGCTCCATACTGTATAATGGCCATACATGATGCCCCATACTGCATAATGGCCACACATGAGGATTCATACTGTGTAATAGCTACATATGATGCTCCATACTGTATAATGGCCACACATGATGCTCAATACTGTATAATGGCCACATATGATGCTCAATACTGTATAATAGCCACACAATGCTCAATCATGTATAATGGCATTGGCCACACATGAGGATTCATACTGTATAATAGCTACACATGATGCTCCATACTGAATAATGACCACGCATGATGATCCGTTCTGTATAATGGCCACACATGATGCTCCATACTGCATAATGGCCCAAATGGTTCTCAATACTGTATAATGGCCGCAAATGTTGCTCCATACTGTATAATGGCCACACGTGATGCTCCGTACTGTATAATGGCCAATCATGATGCTCAATACTGTATAATGGCAACACATGATGCTCCATACAGTATAATGGCCCACATGATGCTCCATACTGTATAATGGCCACACGATGCTCAGTACTGTATAATGGCCACACATGATGCTCCATACTGTTTAATGGCCCACATGATGCTCAATATTATATAATGGCCACACAGGATGCTCCATACTGTATAATGGCCACACATAATGCTCTATACTGTATAATGGCCGCACAATGCTCAATACTGTATAATGGTCCCACATGATGCTCCATACTGCACAATGGCCACACATGATACTATATACTGTATAATGGCCCCACATGATGCTCAATACCGTATAATGGCCATAAAGTACTCCATACTGTATAATGGCCACACATGATGCTTCATACTGTATAATGGCCACACGATGCTCAATACTGTATAATGGCCCCACATGATGCTCAATACTGTATAATGGTCCCACATTATTCTCAATACTGTATAATGGCCACACATGATGCTCCATACTGTATAATGGCCACACATGATGGTCCATACTGTATAATTGCCCACATGATGCTCTATACCGTATAATGGCCCACATGATACCCCATACTGTATAATGGCCACACTTGATGCTCTAGACAGTATAATGGCCACACATGATGCTCCATGCTGTATAATGGCCACACATGATGCTCAATACTGTATAATGGCCACACTTGATGCTCCATACTGTTTAATGGCCACACGATGCTCAATACTGTATAATGGCCACACATGATGCTCCATACTGAATAATGGTCACACATGATGCTCTGTACTGTATAATGGCCCACATGATGCTCTATACTGTATAATGTTCCCACACGATGCTCCATACTGTATAATGGCCACACGATGCTCAATACTGTATAGTGGCCCCACATGATGCTCTATACTGTATAATGGTCCCACACGATGCTCCATACTGTATAATGGCCACACGATGCTCAATAACGTATAATGGCCCACATGATGCTCAATACTGTATAATTGTCCCACTTGATGCTCCATACTGCATAATGGCCACACAATATACTACATGCTGTATGATGGCCACACATGATGCTCAATACCGTATAATGGCCATACAGTATTCCATACTGTATAATGGCCACACATGATGCTCCATACTGTATAATGGCCACACAATGCTAAATACTGTATCATGGCCCCACATGATTGTCAATACTGTATAATGGCCCCACATGATGTTCCATACTGTATATACAGTGCCTACAAGTAGTATTCAACCCCCTGCAGATTTAGCAGGTTTACACATTTGGAATTAACTTGGCATTGTGACATTTGGACTGTAGATCAGCCTGGAAGTGTGAAATGCACTGCAGCAAAAAAGAATGTTATTTCTTTGTTTATTTTTTTTTTTAAATTGTGAAAAGTCTTTTCAGAGGGTCAGTTATTATTCAACCCCTCAACCCACCAGAATTCTGTTTGGTTCCCCTAAAGTATTAAGAAGTAGTTCAGGCACAAAGAACAATGAGCTTCACATGTTTGGATTAATTATCTCTTTTTCCAGCCTTTTCTGACTATTTAAGACCCTCCCCAAACTTGTGAACAGCACTCAAACATGGTCAACATGGGAAAGACAAAGGAGCATTCCAAGGCCATTAGAGACAAGATCGTGGAGGGTCACAAGGCTGGCAAGGGGTACAAAACCCTTTCCAAGGAGTTGGGCCTACCTGTCTCCACTGTTGGGAGCATCATCCGGAAGTGGAAGGCTTATGGAACTACTGTTAGCCTTCCACGGCCTGGACAGCCTTTGAAAGTTTCCTCCCGTGCCGAGGCCATGCTTGTCCGAAGAGTCAAGGCTAACCCAAGGACAACAAGGAAGGAGCTCCGGGAAGATCTCATGGCAGTGGGGACATTGGTTTCAGTCAATACCATAAGTAACGTACTCCACCGCAATGGTCTCCATTCCAGACGAGCCCGTAAGGTACCTTTACTTTCAAAGCGTCATGTCAAGGCTCGACTACAGTTTGCTCATGATCACTTGGAGGACTCTGAGACTGACTGGTTCAAGGTTCTCTGGTCTGATGAGACCAAGATTGAGATCTTTGGTGCCAACCACACACGTGACGTTTGGAGACTGGATGGCACTGCATACGACCCCAAGAATACCATCCCTACAGTCAAGCATGGTGGTGGCAGCATCATGCTGTGGGGCTGTTTCTCAGCCAAGGGGCCTGGCCATCTGTTCCGCATCCATGGGAGGATGGATAGCACGGCCTACCTGGAGATTTTGGCCAAGAACCTCCGCTCCTCCATTAAGGATCTTAAGATGGGTCGTCATTTCATCTTCCAACAAGACAATGACCCAAAGCACACAGCCAAGAAAACCAAGGCCTGGTTCAAGAGGCAAAAAATCAAGGTGTTGCAGTGGCCTAGTCAGTCTCCTGACCTTAACACAATTGAAAACTTGTGGAAGGAGCTCAAGATTAAAGTCCACATGAGACACCCAAATAACCTAGATAACTTGGAGAAGATCTGCATGGAGGAGTGGGCCAAGATAACTCCAGAGACCTGTGCCGGCCTGATCAGGTCTTATAAAAGATGATTATTAGCTGTAATTGCAAACAAAGGTTATTCCACAAAATATTAAACCTAGGGGTTGAATAATAATTGACCCACACTTTTATGTTTAAAATTTATAAAAATTTAACTGAGCAACAAAACTTTTTGGTTTGTAAGATTTATGCATCTGTTAATAAATCCTGCTCTTGTTTGAAGTTTGAAGGCTCTAACTTATTTGCATCTTTTTAAACCTGCTAAATCTGCAGGGGGTTGAATACTACTTGTAGGCACTGTAGGCCGACATGATGCTCAATACTGTATAATGGCCACATATGATGCTCCATACTGTATAATGGCCACACATGTTGCTCAATACTGTATAATGGCCACACATGATGCTCAATACTGTATAATGGCCACACATGATGCTCAATATTGTATAATGGCCACACATGATGCTCCATACTGTATAATGGCCACATATGATGCTCAATACTGTATAATAGCCACACAATGCTCAATCATGTATAATGGCCACACATGAGGATTCATACTGTATAATAGCTACACATGATGCTCCATACTGAATAATGACCACGCATGATGATCCGTTCTGTATAAGGGCCACACATGATGCTCCATACTGCATAATGGCCCAAATGGCTCTCAATACTGTATAATGGCCGCAAATGTTGCTCCATACTGTATAATGGCCACACGTGATGCTCCGTACTGTATAATGGCCCACATGATGCTCCATACTGTATAATGGCCACACATGATACCCCATACTGCATAATAGCCACACATGATGGTTCATAATGTATAATGGCACACATGATGCTCCATACTATATAATGGCCACACATGATGCTCAATACTGTATAATGGCCACACATGATGTTCCATACTGAATAATGGCCACACATGATGGTCCGTTCTGTATAAAGGCCAAACATGATGCTCAATACTGTATAATGGCAACACATGATGCTCCATACAGTATAATGGCCCACATGATGCTCCATACTGTATAATGGCCACACGATGCTCAGTACTGTATAATGGCCACACATGATGCTCCATACTGTTTAATGGCCCACATGATGCTCAATATTATATAATGGCCACACAGGATGCTCCATACTGTATAATGGCCACACATAATGCTCCATACTGTATAATGGCCGCACAATGCTCAATACTGTATAATGGTCCCACATGATGCTCCATACTGCACAATGGCCACACATGATACTAAATACTGTATAATGGCCCCATATGATGCTCAATACCGTATAATGGCCATAAAGTACTCCATACTGTATAATGGCCACACATGATGCTTCATACTGTATAATGGCCACACGATGCTCAATACTGTATAATGACCCCACATGATGCTCAATACTGTATAATGGTCCCACATTATTCTCAATACTGTATAATGGCCACACATGATGCTCCATACTGTATAATGGCCACACATGATGGTCCATACTGTATAATTGCCCACATGATGCTCTATACCGTATAATGGCCCACATGATACCCCATACTGTATAATGGCCACACTTGATGCTCTAGACAGTATAATGGCCACACATGATGCTCCATGCTGTATAATGGCCACACATGATGCTCAATACTGTATAATGGCCACACTTGATGCTCCATACTGTTTAATGGCCACACGATGCTCAATACTGTATAATGGCCACACATGATGCTCCATACTGATTAATGGTCACACATGATGCTCTGTACTGTATAATGGCCCACATGATGCTCCATACTGTATAATGGCCACACATGATGCTCTATACTGTATAATGGCCCCACATGATGCTCTATACTGTATAATGTTCCCACACGATGCTCCATACTGTATAATGGCCACACGATGCTCAATACTGTATAGTGGCCCCACATGATGCTCTATACTGTATAATGGTCCCACACGATGCTCCATACTGTATAATGGCCAAACGATGCTCAATAACGTATAATGGCCCACATGATGCTCAATACTGTATAATTGTCCCACTTAATGCTCCATACTGCATAATGGCCACACAATATACTACATGCTGTATGATGGCCACACATGATGCTCCATACCGTATAATGGCCATACAGTATTCCATACTGTATAATGGCCACACATGATGCTCCATACTGTATAATGGCCACACAATGCTAAATACTGTATCATGGCCCCACATGATTGTCAATACTGTATAATGGCCCCACATGATGTTCCATACTGTATATAGGCCGACATGATGCTCAATACTGTATAATGGCCACATATGATGCTCCATACTGTATAATGGCCACACATGTTGCTCAATACTGTATAATGGCCACACATGATGCTCAATACTGTATAATGGCCACACATGATGCTCAATACTGTATAATGGCCACACATGATGCTCCATACTGTATAATGGCCCACATGATGCTCCATACTGTATAATGGCCACACATGATACCCCATACTGCATAATAGCCACACATGATGGTTCATACTGTATAATGGCCACACATGATGCTCCATACTGTATAATGGCCACACATGATGCTCAATACTGTATAATGGCCACACATGATGTTCCATACTGAATAATGGCCACACATGATGCTCCGTTCTGTATAATGGCCACACATGATGCTCCATACTGTATAATGGCCCAAATGGTGCTCAATTCTGTATAATGGCCGCACATGATGCACTATACTTTATAATGGACACACATGATGCTCCATACTGTATAATGGCCACACAGGATGCTCAATACTGTATAATGGCCACTAGTGTTGAGCATTCCGATGCTGCAAGTATCGGGTATCGGCCGATACTTGCTGTATCGGAATTCCGATACCGGGATTCCGATACTCTTGTGGTATCGGGTATCGGGTATCGGAACAACATTAATGTTAAAATGTGTAAAATAGAGAATTAAAATAAAAAATATCGCTATACTCACCTGTCCGACGCAGCCGGGACCTCAGCGCAGGAACCGGCAGCGTTGTTTGTTTAAAATTCCCGCTTTTACATGGTTACGCGAAGTCCCGGCTTGTGATTGGTCAGGGCGGCCATGTTGCCGGGCCGCGGACCAATCACAGCAAGCCGTGACGAAAATACGTCACGGCTTGCTGTGATTGGTCCGCGTCCCGGCAACATGGCCGCCATTAACCAATCACAAGCCGTGACGTCACGGGAGGCTGGAAACGCGCTCATTTTAAAAAGGGCGCGTGTCCAGCCTCCCGTGACGTCACGGCTTGTGATTGGTTGCGTCGCGGTCAACCAATCACAAGCCGGGAGGCTGGACACGCGCCCATTTCAAAATGAGCGCGTCCAGCCTCCCGGCTTGTGATTGGTTGATCGCGGCGCAACCAATCACAAGCCGTGACGTCACGGGAGGCTGGACACGCGCCCATTTCAAAATGAGCGCGTCCAGCCTCCCGGCTTGTGATTGGTTGATCGCGGCGCAACCAATCACAAGCCGTGACGTCACGGGAGGCTGGACACGCGCCCATTTTAAAATGAGCGCGTGTCCAGCCTCCCGTGACGTCCCGGCTTGTGATTGGTCAGGGCGGCCATATTGCCGGGACGCGGACCAATCACAGCAAGCCGTGACGTAATTTCGTCACGGCTTGCTGTGATTGGTCCGCGTCCCGGCAACATGGCCGACCTGACCAATCACAAGCCGGGAATTCACGTAACCAAGTAATAGCGCGATTTTTAAACAAACAACGCTGCCGGTTCCCTCGCTGAAGTCCCGGCTGCGTCGGACAGGTGAGTATAGCGATATTTTTTATTTTAATTCTTTCTTTTACACATTTATATGGTTCCCAGTGCCTGAAGGAGAGTTTCCTCTCCTTCAGACCCTGGGAACCATCAGGGATACCGTCCGATACATGAGTCCCATTGACTTGTATTGGTATCGGGTATCGGTATCGGATTGGATTCCGATACTGTGACGGTATCGGCCGATACTTTCCGATACCGATACTTTCAAGTATCGGACGGTATCGCTCAACACTAATGGCCACACATGATGCTCCATACCGTATATTGGCCCACATGACGCTCCATACTGTATAATGGCCACACGATGCTCAGTACTCTATAATGGCCACAAATGATGCTCCACACTGTATAATGGCCACACATGATGCTCAATACTGTATAATGGCCACACATGATGCTCTTTACTGTATAATAGCCCACATGATGCTCAATACTGTATAATGGCCACACATGATGCTCCATACTGTATAATGGCCACACATAATGCTCCATACTGTATAATGGCCGCACAGTGCTCAATACTGTATAATGGTCCCACATGATGCCCCATACTGCATAATGGCCACACATGATACTACATACTGTATAATGGCCCCACATGATGCTCAATACCATATAATGGCCATACAGTACTCCATACTGTATAATGGCCACACATAATGCTTCATACTGTATAATGGCCACACGATGCTCAATACTGTATAATGGCCCCACATGATGCTCAATACTGTATAATGGTCCCACATGATTCTCATTACTGTATAATGGCCACACATGATGCTCAATACTGTATAATGGCCACACATGATGCTCCATACTGTATAATGGCCCACATGATGCTCCATACTGTATAATGGCCACACATGATGCCCCATACTGCATAATGGCCACACATGATGGTTCATACTGTATAATGGCCACACATGATGCTCCATACTGTATAATGGCCACACATGATGCTCAATAGTATATCAAAACCATACTAACCTTATTAATATTACTTGCACTCCCTCATCTCTCCCTTTCAATTGTGCCCTTTGGAATCCATGGTCTGTATGTAGCAAGCTCCCTTTCCTGCAGAACTACTTTCTGAACAACTCTCTGAATCTGTTGGCCCTCGCTGAAACCTGGATCCAAGACTCTGACACTGTCTCCCCTGCTGCCATTTCCCATGGTGGCTTACAATTCTCCCATTCCCCAAGACCCACTAACAGACCTGGTGGTGGAGTCGGCATACTCTTGTCCCCCCAATGCACATTCCAGGTTATACCCCCAGTTCCATCACTCTCATTCCCTTCTTTTGAGGTCCACACCATCAGGCTCTTCCGTCCCCTCTCCCTCAGAGTAGCGGTCATATACCGGCCCCCAGGCTCACCCACCCACTTCCTGGACCACTTCTCAGCCTGGCTGCCGCACTTCATGTCCTCAGAACTACCAACCCTTATACTGGGAGACTTCAACATTCCCATCAACAGCCCCACTTCCACATCTGTATCCCAGCTTCTATCACTAACCACTTCTCTCGGCCTCTCACAGCTCTCAACCTCTGAAACACACAAAGACGGTAACACCCTGGACCTGGTCTTTGTCCGGCTCTGTTCAATCTCCCACTTAGATAACTCACCACTTCCCCTCTCTGACCACAACATTCTCTCCTTCACACTCACAATTCCTCGCCCACCCCAACACTTTCCTACCTACCACACACTCAGAAATCTACAAGCCATTAACCCTCATACACTTTCAGACTCCTTACATTCATCACTGTCCCCAATCTCCTCTTTTTCCTGTCCTGATCTGGCAGTACATCACTACAATGACACTCTTAGAAGCACCCTAGACCAAGTAGCACCCCTCACCATCAGAACCTCCAAACACAGAGTGAAACAGCCCTGGCTCACATCGCAAACCCGATTTCTCCAGCGATGCTCTAGGTCTGCTGACCGCTTATGGAGGAAAACTCGCACACCAGGAGACTTCATACACTCCAAATTTATGTTAAGGACCTATAACTCTGCCCTTCACCTCGCCAAACAGACCTACTTCACCACCCTGATCTCCTCACTATCCAACAACCCCAAGAAACTTTTTAACACCTTTCACTCCCTCCTCAGGCCAAAAGCACAAGACCCTATCACAGACATTTGTGCTGATGACCTGGCCTCCCACTTTATAGAGAAAATAGACAATATCCGTCAGGAAGTCCGCTCCCAGACACCAAGTGCAATGACTCCCATTCCTCCCTGCATCTCCCCTGGCTCACTCTCTGCATTCGATCCCATCACAGAAGAAGAAGTCTCCAAGCTCCTCTCCTCTTCTCGTCCCACTACATGCACCACCGACCCCATTCCCTCACACCTCCTCCAGTCTCTCTCTCCAGTCGTCACAACTCACCTAACTACAATTTTTAATCTCTCCCTTACCTCTGGCATTTTTCCCTCCTCCTTCAAACACTCTATCATTACTCCATTACTAAAAAAACCCACCCTTGACCCATCATGCACAAATAACTACAGACCAGTCTCCAATCTCCCCTTCATCTCAAAACTCCTGGAGCGCCTAGTCTACTCCCGCCTTACCCGTTACCTCTCCACCCATTCCCTTCTAGACCCTTCACAGTCTGGTTTCCGCTTCCTACATTCGACAGAAACTGCACTCATCAAGGTGACCAATGACCTTCTGACAGCAAAATGTAACGGTGACTACTCTCTGCTCATTCTCCTCGATCTTTCTGCAGCTTTCGACACTGTTGACCAGCCTCTCCTACTCTCTAGGCTCCAGTCACTAGGCATTAAGGACACTGCTCTCTCCTGGTTCTCCTCCTATCTTTCTGAACGCTCCTTCAGTGTTCTGTTCTCTGGCTCCACTTCATCTCCTCTTCCTCTCACTGTCGGGGTACCCCAGGGCTCAGTCCTTGGCCCCCTTCTCTTCTCCCTCTACACGGCCCCAATTGGACAGACCATCAGCAGATTTGGTTTTCAGTACCATCTTTATGCTGATGACACACAACTATACACGTCATCCCCTGACCTTACCCCCGCTGTACTACAGAACGCCACTGACTGTCTGTCTGCAGTCTCCAACATCATGTCCGCTCTCTATCTGAAACTCAACTTCTCCAAAACTGAACTTCTTCTGCTCCCGCCTTCTACTAACCTCCCTAAATCTGACATTTCCCTCTCCGTGGGTGGCACCATCATAACACCCCGGCAGCAGGCACGCTGTCTGGGTGTTATGTTTGACTCCGATCTCTCCTTCACCTCCCACATACAATGTCTTGCCCGCTCGTGCCGCTTACACCTAAAGAACATCTCTAGAATCCGCCCTTTTCTCACCATGGAGACAACTAAAACTCTCACTGTCGCCCTAATCCACTCCCGTCTGGACTACTGTAATGCTCTATTAATAGGCCTCCCCCTCACGCGACTTTCCCCTCTCCAGTCTATAATTAATGCAGCAGCCAGGGTCGTCCATCTGGCTAATCGTTACTCGGACGTGTCCGCTCTTCGCCAGTCGTTACACTGGCTGCCCATTCATTACAGGATACAATTCAAAGTACTTGTTCTCACCCACAAAGGTCTCCATAGTGCGGCACCCCCTTACATCTCCTCCCTCATTTCTGTCTATCGGCTTAACTGACCGCTGCACTCTGCAAATGACTTTCGACTAACCTCTGCACTAATCCGTACCTCCCACTCCCGACTCCAAGACTTCTCCCGTGCTGCGCCAATCCTCTGGAATGCTCTACCCCAAGACATTAGGACCATCCACAACTTGCATAGCTTTAGGCGCTCGCTCAAAACACATTTGTTCAGAGCGGCCTATCACGTTCCCTAATCAAACTCATTTTATGTTTTTGTGCGTGTGTAACCCATTCACTACTTCCATCTACCCCCACCCCTGGAAGATGGCTGGACCATCATTGTAAATACACCATTGTAAATACACACCTGTGCTTTGTATCTCCCCACCTCATTGTAGATTGTAAGCTCTCACGAGCAGGGTCGTCTTATTTTGTCTTATTTTTGCTTTATTACTGTATTGTTAACGTTGTTACCTATGACTGTTGTGTTTGAAACTGTTTAACTGTAAAGCGCTGCGGAATCTGTTGGCGCTATATAAATAAAGATTATTATTATTATTATTATAATGGCCACACATGATGGTCAATACTGTATAATGGCCACACAATGCTCAGTACTGTATAATGGCCATACATGATGTTCCATACTGAATAATGGCCACACATGATGCTCCGTTCTGTATAATGGCCACACATGATGCTCCATACTGTATAATGGCCCAAATGGTGCTCAATACTGTATAATGGCCGCATATGATGCACTATACTTTATAATGGACACACATGATGCTCCATACTGTATAATGGCCACACAGGATGCTCAATACTGTATAATGGCCACACATGATGCTCCATACCATATATTGGCCCACATGATGCTCCATACTGTATAATGGCCACACGATGCTCAGTACTCTATAATGGCCACACATGATGCTCCACACTGTATAATGGCCACACATGATGCTCAATACTGTATAATGGCCACACATGATGCTCTATACTGTATAATAGCCCACATGATGCTCAATACTGTATAATGGCCACACATGATGCTCCATACTGTATAATGGCCACACATAATGCTCCATACTGTATAATGGCCGCACAGTGCTCAATACTGTATAATGGTCCCACATGATGCCCCATACTGCATAATGGCCACACATGATACTACATACTGTATAATGGCCCCACATGATGCTCAATACTGTATAATGGCCATACAGTACTCCATACTGTATAATGGCCACACATAATGCTTCATACTGTATAATGGCCACACGATGCATAATACTGTATAATGGCCCCACATGATGCTCAATACTGTATAATGGTCCCACATGATTCTCATTACTGTATAATGGCCACACATGATGCTCCATACTGTATAATGGCCACACTTGATGCTGGGTACAGTATAATTGCCACACATGATATTGCGTACAGTATAATGGCCACACATAGTTACTCCTACACATGCAGCTCTGTTACGTACACCTCGTACACATGGCTCCACTCTGTACCCACATGGCTCCGCTTCGTACACCTCGTGTACACCCGGCTACGCTCTGTACTCCTTGCACACGTCTCCACTCCGTACACCTCATACACACGGCTCCACTCCGCACACCTCATACACACGCAACTCCGCTCCGTACACCTCGTACACACCCGGCTCCGCTCTGTACACCCATACACACCCGGATACGCTCCGTACACTTCATACACACCCGCCTATGCTTTGTGCACCTCGTACACACCCTGCTCCGTTACCTACACCTCATACACATCCGGCTGCGCTCCGTACACCTCACACACACAACTCTGCTCCGTACACTTCATACACACCCGCCTACGCTATGTGCACCTCGTACACACCCGGCTATGGTCCTTGCACCTCATACACACCCGGCTCCGCTCCTTACACCTCGTACACACCCAGCTCCGCACCTACACCTCGCACACACAAGGCTCCACTCCTTACACCACGTACAGACCCGGCTCTACTCCTTACACCTCGTACACACCCGGCTCAGCTCCGTACACCTCATACACACACAACTCCGCTCCGTACACCTCATACACACCCAGCTCCGCTCCGTACACCTCATACACACCAGGCTCTGCTCTTTACACCTCGTACACACACGGCTCCACTCCTTACAACTCGTACGCACCCGGCTCTGGTCTGTACACCTCGTACACACCCGGCTCCGCTCCGTATACCTCGTACACACACAACTCTGCTCCGTATATCTCATACTCATACACACCTGACTCCGCTCCTTACACCTGATACACACCCGGCTCCACTCCTTACACCTCGTACACACCCGGCTGCGCTCCTTACACCTCGTGCACACCCGGCTCTGCTCCGTACACCTCTTACACAAACAACTCCGCTCCATACACCTCGTACACACCCGGCTCCGCTCCGTACACCTCATACACACCCGGCTACACTCTGTACACCTCATATGGAGCGCCCCCAGATGCAGGGTCACGGGGTACTCTGTACGGGCCTCTTTGTCTCGGTCCTGGGGTGGTCGCAGTGGCCAAACCCGGTCCGTGACCCTGCTAAGGGGGTGTGATGGTGGTGCGTGGTGCAAGGTGCGAAGAATAATGAGGACACAGGGTTGCAGTCTCTTTACCTCTTTACTGAAGGCTTCAGGATCCACAATCCAGAGCACTGCTAACAGGGCTGGCTGAGACCGGCCGGTCCGAAGGCACATCCAGAGTTTCCTTTGCAGGTGGAAATCAGTGCCTACCTTCTAGCGCCTGTGTGTTGTAGTACCTCCCTGCTGAGCACCACGGGATAGTCCTCACAACCGTTGTGTCTGTTTCTGATGTTCTTTCTCACAACTCATATTTGTTCTGATGTTCTCTCTCCGTCCCCCAGATGATATGGCTAGGACGCACCCGTATGACGGGTAGGCCTGGAGTTCTTCCGGGACCCTAGAGTCGCCCCTCTCCCACAATTGCCTCCTATGTCTGCTTAGGTGATTTAGGTGAGACAGCCAACCTAAAGTCAACTGCCCTGCCGCTGTTTGAAGTAATGCTTGGAGCCCAATACTTCCTCGGCGTTCCGGCCACCGGCTACGCACCTCAGTAGGATGTTGCCACGATCTTAGGGCACAACTCCTACTGGTTCTATTCTCCTTTGTGCTGTGATCTCGTTTCTCACTTCTCCACAATAAACCTCGCTTCGTGTCCTTTCTTAGGATGCCACCGCAATGGGTGCAGGCGCGGCTCCATAACGTTCTGTCCTTTTCGCTAGGCCACTGTCAGGATCCCACCCCTGACAGAGACCCCCCTGAATCTTCCCCCGCAACACCCTCCGCCACAGGATGTTGCCTGGGCAAAACCCAGTCAGCTTCTGCCTAACTTCCTATCCAACCCCCAGTTTTACCAGATTGTGAGGAGTGGCCTAATACATAGAACCCTTTGCTCCCCCTGGAGGCCAGAGTGTGAAGTGTAATGTGTGACTGTGATACCTGGTCAGGTGAACTCCTTAAGTGCCATCAGACGTACCATCACTCCCCTTAGTGGCGGAGCAACAGTACTGCAACGACCAGGACTCTGGGGCGCTGCACATACACACCCGCTTATGCTCTGTGCACCTCGTACACACCCGGCTCCGCTCCCTACACCTCATACACACCTGGCTACGCACCGTACACCTCGCACACACACAACTCAGCTCTGTACACCTCATACACACCTGCCTGCGCTCTGTGCACCTCGTACACACCCGGCTATGGTTCGTGCACCTCGTACACACCAGGCTATGGTCCGTGTACCTCGTACACAACCGGCTCAGCTCCTTACACATCGTACACACACGGCTCCGCTCCTTACACCTCGAACACACATAACTCCGCTCCGTACACCTTACACACACCCGGCTCCGCTCTGTACACCTCATACACACCCGGCTGCACTCCTTACACCTCATACACACACAATTCCGCTCTGTACCCCTCATACACACACGGCTCTGCTCCTTACACCTCGTACACAAACAGCTCCACTCCGTACACCTCATACACACACGGCTCCGTTCCTTACACCTCATACACACACGGCTCCACTCTGTGCACCTCGTACACACCCAGCTCCGCTTCTTACACCTCATACACACATGGCTCCGCTCCGTACACCTCATAGACACACGGCTTCACTCCGTACAACTCATTCACACACGGCGCTGCTCCATACACCTCATACACGCACAACTCCGCTCCATACACCTCATACACACCCGGCTCCGCACACCTCATACACACGGCTCCGCTCCATACACCTCAAACACACACACCTCAGCTCCGTACACCTCATACACACCCGTCTCCACTCCGTACACATTGAACACACTCTGCTCCGCTCCGTACACTTCATACACACACACTGCTCTGCTCCGTACACCTCATACACACACGGCTCCCCTCTGTACCCCTCATACACACACAACTTCGCTCTGTACACCTCATACACACCCGGCTACGCTAAGTACACCTCATACAAACTCGGCTCCGCTCCGTACACCTCATATACACACACGGCTCTGCTCCTTATACCTCATACACACCCAGCTCCACTCTTTACACCTCATACACACCCGGCTCCGCACACCTCATACACAACCGGCTCCGCTCCATACAACTCATACACACACAGCCCCACTCCGTACACCTCATACACACCCGGCTCCGCTCCGTACACCTTGCACACACTCGGCTCCACTCCGTACACCTCATACACACACACGGCTCCGCTCTGTGCACCTCATACACACATGGCTCTGCTCCGTACACCTTGCACACACTCGGCTCCACTCCGTACACCTCATACACACACACGGCTCCGCTCTGTGCACCTCATACACACATGGCTCTGCTCCGTACACCTTGTACACACGCGGCTCCGCTCCATACACCCATGGCTCTTCTACATCCACACTCTAAACCCCTCCTGACCCCACACATACTGTATTTTTCGGACTACAAGATGCACTTTTTCCCCCCCCAAAAAAGGGGGGAAAATTGGGGGTTCGTCTAATAGTCGCAATGCAGGCTTACCGTGGCGGCAGAGGTGCGGCGGCAGAGGTGCGGTGGCAGAGGTGCGGCGGCAGAGGTGTGGCGGCAGAGGTGCGGGGATGAGGAGGCGCAGTGAGCGGGGTCCCTTTCCCCGGTGAAGTGATGCAGCAGCCCGGTAATGCAGCAGAGCCGGGTGAATCCTGTTGTTATCGGTGGTGGCAGCCATCTTCCTGAGGCCGCGCATGCGCAGATGGAGCGCTCTGCTGCCCGGGGCTTCAGGAAAATGGCCGCGGGATGCCGCGCGTGCGCAGATGGGGATCGCGGTGGCAATTTTCCTGAAGCCGAGATGCGAACTTGGCTTCAGGAAAATGGCCGCCGCGATCCCCATCTGCGCACGCGCGGCATCCCGTGGCCATTTTCCTGAAGCCCCGGGCAGCAGAGCGCTTTATCTGCACACGCGCGGCCTCAGGAAGATGGCCGCCACCACCGATAACAACAGGATTCACCCGGCTCTGCTGCATTACCGGGCTGCTGCATCACCTCACCGGGGAAAGGGACCCCTCTCACGCCATACCTCTCACTGCGCCTCCTCATCCCAGCACCTCTGCCGGTAACCACTGCTGCAACCCTCCCATGGACACCAGGCCGTGGCGTCGCCCACCTAAGCAGGAAGGGACCCTGCTCAGGTGCACGCCGTACCGCATCACCCCACCTCTGCCAACACCATGCCTCCTGTGACCCTGCTCTGCCACCGCCAGCCCTCAGGTAAGATACTGTAAATTCGGACAATAAGACGGACCCCCATCTTATAAAAATCTTTTTTTCTGCAATTTCCACCCCAAATTTGGGGTGTGCCTTATGGTCCGGTGCGTCTCATAGTCCGAAAAACACGGTAAGCTTACCCTCATCACCATGACAGCACAGCAGAGTCCTGCAATACACGGAGTACCTTGATCATGTGACTCCTGACTCCTCCCCTCCAGTGACCTCATCACAGGTTCTGTGCACAGAGCAGCGGCAGTCATGTATGTGGTGTGCAGCTCTCTGCAAGTGGAGGGATGCGGCTCTGCAGTGTGGGACCCTCTCACAATCAGGACGGTTGGGAGGTGTGGTACCAGATTGTGGCTCTGAATCTCCCCTGTTCGGGGAACCGGATGCTTTTTTAACAAGCTGTTCCATCGAATCGGGGAGAACTGGCCGAATCCCACCCCTGGTAGAAAGCGCACCAGTGGGAAGTATTATTGGATGGACAGCACAATAAAGAGAGAGCACACTGTTAGGTGTCGAGTTCCTACCGCTGCACAGGGAGAATCTCAAATCATGTCTGCTGCGGTCTCCCATTCTCCTACAGCCGCAGTGGAGACTGTTCAGCAGAGACATTGATCCCAGGGTCTGGCTCAAGCTGATACTATGCACTTGGTTACTGTCGCCTTTCCAGGCTCAGCCCTTGTAGCCAGCACTGATCAGTGGCGAGCAGACATTCCAGGGACTATGTTCTGCTTTTCCACTATGGGTGGACCTCTCATTGGAGGTCGGGGGTCACAGGCTCAGGTCCTGTAGCAGCTACTATTGGACCACTAGGAAGGTCCTGGAGAACTTCCGCTATAAAAGGTTTGCATGGCAGCGCGGCCATGCGCTAGTATAAATCTGTTATTGTGTGTGTGTGGAGGTATGCCTGTTCTGGTGAAAGCTCCGAATCATACCCATCCCTAGTGTTGATGAATGCTCGTGAATGTTGGAGCTGTCTAGCGCCAGTTAGTGCCATCCAGCACCAGGCACAATCTATAGCATCTATCGGCAGCGTTAGCCAGTGCGGCACCGTGAGCAACCAGTGCGCTTACCTGTCCCTAGTTAGGGCGGTTAGTGGTGTCCACCAGAGTAGCGCTGCACGCACCCAGTGCACTACATCTATTTTGTATTTATTTTCCCTGGCACCGCAGTTCGGGTGCCGAACGCAAGTGGTCTAGAGGGACTCTAACCCTGTGTCTTGGGGCAGAGTTCTGTGACTCTTTACTTACGTTACCTCTGCGGTATTGCAGCCCTGTGACGCAACCGGGTTCGCTTCCTTCATACTGGGTATAGCTAACCCATGTGTGTTTTCATTATACCACAATCTACCTAGCAGCAGGTATCATCTCTGCACGGTGGAATCCGGGCTGCGAACGCACCTTATTCCATCTTTATAATTATTTGGTGCATTCCGCCAGCCCTAAAGTTATACTAGCGCCAGGGTCTGGCTAGTAATGGCAGACAAACAGCAACTACAGTGGTACATCCAGCAGCTGGAGGGCAGGTTGGCGGCTCTCGAGCGCACAACCTCAGCTGTGGATGTTACTGCAGTTGCTGTTCAGGCTGCTAGCGTGGCTGAGGTTACTTTGTCCTCTGCCACCCCTGCTCCTACATTATCCGGTCTCCCGTTGCCAGCCAAGTTTGCTGGTGACAGTAAGCTGTGTAGGGGATTCGTGAGCCAGTGTGCTATACATCTTGAGCTCCTGGCTGCACGTTTTCCCATGGAGTGGGCTAAAGTGGGATTTATTATATCTCTCCTGTCGGACAGGGTGTTGGAGTGGGCTACGCTGCTGTGGGAATGCGACGATCATGTGGTGCAGAGTGCTCCACGGTTCTTGACCACTGTGAAGCAGTTCTTTTTGGGACCTCATGTCATCCATGATACGGCGCTCCAACTGTTGGCATTGACACAGGTTTCGTCCATGGTCAGCCATTTTGCTGTCCACTTCCGGACTTTGGCATCTGAGCTGGAGGGGCCGGATAAAGTCCTCATCCCTGTATTCTGGAGGGGACTAGCTGATCATGTGAAAGACGCCTTGGCCACTTGGGAGATTCCTGCCACACTGGAGGAGCTAATAGCAATATCTACCCCCATCGACCTTCGTTTTAATGAGCCAAGGTTGGAGCGAGCCCAGTGTAGGCAGAGGTTTCGGCTGGCTCCCACCTTCACCAAACCCCCGGAATCTTTGGTCCAGGCGTCTGAGCCACAAGACCATGGAGGTGACACGAGCGGGGTCTAAGTCCTGGACCACTCATGCACTCAAGGTCTGTCCTGTCTGCCAGCAGTCGGGACAATATGCCAGAAAATGTCCCCAGTGGTCAGGAAAACATCAGCGTCTAGTGGTTGTAGGAAGAAGTACACTAGACACGGCGACATTTTCCTCCAAATTGTCCTTCAAGGGGACAATTACCATAGGCCCATCCACTCATATGGTAGGGCTTTGCGTGGATTCTGGGGTGGAGGGCAACTTCATGTCTTCTGCCTTTGCTCAATGGCACGCAATAGCCCTGGTGATGCTCGACAAACCAGTGACCGTACGAGTTGTGAATGGGTCGACACTGCCCTCACAGATAACACACCAGACCATCTCATTTACACTTTCTATGTCGCCATCAGGAGATTATCTCCTTACTTGTCATTGCCGAGGGAATTGATGAGGTCCTGTTAGGGATACCTTGGCTACGGTACCACTCCCCTCATACTGAGTGGTCCACAGGGAGAATTTTGGCATTGAGTGAATCTTGTGAGGGTAGATGTCAGAGGGAGTGCATTCAGGTTGCTACTACTGAGGTACCCACAGATCTTTCCTCTCTCTCCAAGCATTATTACATAGTAATATAGTTATTAAGGTTGAAGGAAGACTTTAAGTCCATCTAGTTCAACCCATAGCCTAACCTAACATGCCCTAACATGTTGATCCAGCAGAAGGCAAAAAAAAACCATGTCGCAAAGAGTAAGCTCCACATTGGGGAAAAAAATTCCTTCCCGACCCCACATACGGCCATCAGACTAGTTCCCTGGATCAACGCCCTATCAAGGAATCTAGTATATATAACCTGTATCATTATACTTTTCAAGAAAGGTATCCAGTCCCCTCTTAAATATAAGTAATGAATCACTCATTACAACATCATACAGCAGAGAGTTCCATAGTCTCACTGCTCTTACAGTAAAGAATCCGCGTCTGTTATTATGCTTAAACCTTCTTTCCTCCAGACGTAGAGGATGCCCCCTTGTCCCTGTCTCAGGTCCATGATTAAAAAGATCATCAGAGAGGTCTTTGTACTGTCCCTTCATATATTTATATATTAAAGTAAGATCACCCCTTAGCCTTCATTTATAGCCACAAGTTTAATAACCTATCTTGGTATTGCAGACCCCCCAGTCCTCTAATAACCTCGGTTGCTCTTCTATGCACCCGCTCTAGTTCAGCTATGTCTTTCTTATACACCGGAGACCAGAACTGTGCACAGTATTCTAAGTGTGGTCGAACTAGTGACTAGTATAGAAGTAAAATTATGTTCTCCTCATGAGCATCTATGCCTCTTTTAATGCATCCCATTATTTTATTTGCCTTTGTAGCAGCTGTCTGACACTGGCCACTAAATGTGAGTTTGTCATCCACCCATACACCCAGGTCTTTTTCATTGACGGTTTTGCCCAGAGTTTTAGAATTAAGCACATAGTTATACATCTTATTACATCTATCCAAGTGCATGACCTTACATTTATCCCCATTAAAGCTCATTTGCCATTTACCAGCCCAAACTTCTAGTTTACATAAATAATCCTGAAATATAAAATTCTCCTCTGTATTGATTACCCTGCAGAGTTTAGTGTCATCTGCAAATATTGAAATTCTGCTCTATATGCCCCCTACAAGGTCATTAATAAATGTGTTAAAAAGTTGAGGGCCCAATACTGACCCCTGTGGTACCGCACTGCTAACCGTGACCCAGTCCGAGTGTGCTCCATTAATAACCACCCTTTGTTTCCTATCCCTGAGCCAGCTCTTAACCCACTTACACATATTTTTCCTATCCTCATTATTCTTATTTTATGTATCAACCTTTTGTGTGGCACCGTATCAAAAGCTTTTGAAAAGTCCATATACACTATGCCCACTGGGTTCCCTTGGTCCAGTCCGGAACTTACCTCTTCATAGAAATTGAACAGATTAGTCTGACAGGAACGGTCCCTAGTAAACTCATGCTGATACTGGGTCATGAGGTTATTCCTCTTCAGATACTCCAGTATAGCATCCCTTAGAATGCCCTCCAGGATTTTACCCACAGTAGAGGTTAAGCTTACTGGCCTATAATTTCCAAGTTCAGTTTTTGTCCCCTTTCTGAATATTGGCACCACATTTGCTATACACCAGTCCTGTGGTACAGACCCTGTTATTATGGAGTCTTTAAAGATTAAAAATAATGGTCTATCAATGACTGTACTTAATTCCTGCAGTACTCGGGGGTGTATCCCATCCGGGCCCGGAGATCTGTCAATTTTAGTGATTTTTAGACGCCGCCGTACTTCCTGCTGGGTTAAGCAGGTGAGACTTAATGAGGAATTTTTGTTACCACTAATCATATTGTCTGCCATGGAATTTTCTTGTGTAAATACTGATGAAAAAAAGTCATTTAGTATATTGGCTTTTTCCTCATCCTCATCCAGAATTTCACCCAGACTATTTTAAGGGGGCCAACACTATCATTTTTTTAGTTTCTTACTATTTACGTAGTTAAATAATATTTTGGGATTATTTTTACTCTCTCTGGCAATGAGTCTCTCTGTCTCAAATTTTGCTGCCTTACAGAATTTTTACAGAATTTATTTAATTTTCTGTATTTATTTAATGCCTCATCACTACCTACTTCCTTTATTTCTCTAAATTCTTTCTTTTTGTCACTTATTGCGCCCCTTACAGCTCTATTTAGCCATATAAGTTTCCTCCTATTTCTACTATGTTTATTCCCATACGGTATATACTGTGCACATGTCCTGTCCAGGATACTAATAAACGTCTCCCATTTTCTTTGTGTATTTTTATGTCTCAGGATATCGTCCCAGTTAATTGCACCAAGATCATCTCTCATCCGTTGGAAATTTGCCCTCCTGAAGTTTAGTGTCCTTGTCACCCCTCTACTACACATCTTATTAAAGGATACATGAAATCGTATTATTTTGTGATCACTATTCCCCAAGTGACCCCCAACCCTTTTATTTGCTATGCGGTTTGGCCTGTTGGTTAATATTAGGTCTAGCAGTGCCCCCCTTCTTGTTGGGTCCTGAACCAGTTGTGAAAGGTAATTGTCTCTCATAGTTGTCAAAAACCGATTACCTTTGATGGAACTGCAGGTTTCTGTTCCCCAATCTATTTCAGGGTAGTTGAAGTCCCCCATAAGAATGACTTCTCCTTGAGTCGCAGCTTCATCTATTTGCTTTACGAGGATATTCTCCGTTGCTTCCATTATTTTTGGAGACTTATAACAAACCCCTATCAGTAATTTATTATTTTTCCCCCTCACCATATCTCCACCCACAGGGACTCTACATTTTCATTAAATTCACCTATATTATCACGCAGGATGGGTTTTAAGGGTGATTTTACATATAGACACAAACCTCCCCTCGCTTATTCGTTCGGTCATTTCTGAACAGACTATAGCCCTGCAAGTTAACAGCCCAGTCATGTCTCTCATCCAGCCATGTTTCAGATATCTCCACCATGTCATAATTATGCTCCAACAACATTAATTCTAATTCATCCATTTTGTTGGCGAGGCTTCTGGCATTCGTATAAATGCACTTTATGTATCTCTCTGTACCTCTATTCTTTCTTAAATTATTCATTACTTTAACCCCACCCCCCATGCCACCACCACCCCCAACTTCCTTATTTGTGTCCAGGTCTCTATCTGCACTATCTTCTCATCATATAAAATGAATACCCTCACCCCAATCCCTAGTTTAAACAATCCTCCAACCTTCTAGCCATTTTCTCCCCCAGCACAGCTGCACCTTCCCCATTGAGGTGCAGCCCTATATTGGCCCTATGCGGACATGTTCTCCAAGAGGGCTGCGGAGACTCTTCTGCCTCACCGCCCATATGACTGTCATATTGACTTCTTGCCTGGTGCTGAGCCTCCCCACGTTCGAGTCTATCCATTATCTCTCCTGGAGATGGAGGCAATGTCTCAGTACATCCAGGAAAATCTGGCAAGAGAATTCATTAGGAAGTCAGTGTCACCCGCAGGGGCTGGGTTCTTCTCTGTGCAGAAGAAGAACGGAGAATTACGTCCCTGCTTAGACTACAGGGGTCTTAATGCCATAACCGTTAAGAATAAGTACCCTCTGCCACCTATATCTGAGCTCTTCGATAGGTTGCGGTGGGCAAGGGTATTTACTAAGCTTGATCTGCTGGGTGCTTACAACCTGATTTGCATCCGTGAGGGGGACGAATGGAAGATGGCATTTAACACCAGGGTCAGGTACTATGAATACCTGGTGATGCCCTTTGGGCTCTGTAATGCTCCTGCCATTTTCCAAGACTTTGTGAACGATATCTTCTGGATGATATTCTCATCTACTCTCCAGATATAGACTCCCACCAGAGAGATGTTTGCAAAGTCTTTGACCTCTTACAGGCAAACTCCCTCTATGCCAAGTTGGAGAAGTGTGTGTTTGAGCAGGAGTCCTTGCCTTTCCTGGGCTATATCATCTCTGCCCGGGGGCCATCATCCTGCCAAGCTACGGGCTGTGATGGACTGGCAGGAACCCCATTCTCTCAAAGCGGTGCAGAGCTTTATGGAGTTCATCAACTATTATCGCCAGTTCATTCCCCACTTCTCTTCCTTGGTAGCTCCCCTGGTTGCCCTCACCAAGAAGGGAGCTAATCCCAAATTGTGGTCGGAGGAGGTCTCCAAGGCTTTCCTCTCTATCAAGTCACACTTCGCTAGCGCTCCCATTTTACATCACCCCGATGTTGATAAACCATTTATCATGGAGGTGGATGCCTCTTCTGTCGGTGCTGGAGCAGTCCTCTTCCAGAAGGATGCTCAAGGTCGGAAGCATTCTTGCTTCTTCATCTCCAAGACCTTCTCACCGACAGAGAGGAATTATTCCATTGGGGAAAGGGAGTTGCTAGCCATGAATTTGGCCTTTTCAGAGTGGAGACATCTCCTGGAGGGGGCTTGCTATCCCTTCCAAGTATTAACCGACCACAAAAATTTGGTATATTTACAAACCACCCAGCGACTAAACTGTCTCCAGGCCAGATGGTCCCTGTTCTTCTCCCGGTTCCACTTCACCCTCCATTTACTCTCCGGGGAGAAGAACACTTGTGCCAATGCTCTCTCCCGTTCTGTGGTGTCATCATCATCAGAGAAGCCTCAGCTTATTGTCCCTTCTGAGAGCCTGAGAACTGTGGCCCCGGTTTCGCTAGAGTCTGTGCCTCCAGGCAAGACTTCTGTTTCACCTAATTTGTGACCGGAGGTTCTCTCTTGGGCCCACTCCTCAAGGGTGGGTGGACATTTTGGGACTAAGAGCATATCTGAGCTCCTGGCGAGGACATACTGGTGGCCACAAATGGCCCGTGAAGTCGGAGATTATATTTGGGTGTGTGTCTCCTGCGCCAAGAATAAGTCCTCTGGACAATGGCCTGCGGGGTTACTTTACCCCTTGCCGGTGGCGGACAGGCCCTGGGAAATGGTTGGGATGGACTTTGTGGTGGGCTTACCCAAGTCCCATAGCTGCACCATTATTTGGGTAGCTACCGACCATTTTTCCAAGATGGTGCACTTGGTGCCTCTTCCATGGCTACCTTCTGCATGGGCCTTGGCGGCGTTGTTTATTAAACACGTTTTGCGCCTACACGGTATGCCAGACAAAATTGTCTGTGACCGGGGTTCCCAGTTTGCGTCTCGCTTCTGGAGAAAGCTTTGTCATCTACTCAGCATCGAGCTGAATCTCTCTTTAGCATACCATCCCCAGATGAATGGGTTGGTAGAGAGGGCCAACCAGATCCTGGTCCCATACCTGTGACATTTTGTTTCAGCCAGGAAGGATGACTGGGCATCCTTGCTACCGTGGGCAGAGTTCGCACTGAACAATGCCGTAGCCGACTCCACTGGGCAGACCCCATTCCTCCTTAATTATGCCCAGCATCCGCGGATTCCGGTGCCCATACCCGTGTCTTCCGCCGGCTCTTGTATTTTGCCAAGCCTACAGAATGCTGCCTCTATTTTTTGCCCATACAATTTTAATCCAGAAGTCAGTGGAATCGGAGGATTGCTCTCATGCTCTGAAGGACTGATGCATATATTTATATGTGCTATAATACGTGTATGATGTTCTATACTATGTGATGTCATAGCTAAAAGACATTATGGGGAGGCCCACCTGGTCGCATTCGAGGCATGTGAATCCTCTGTGCCTGGTGAAATCCTCTGTATTGTGCAATATCGGGGCATTTATGGTATCTGAAATCAATCGAATCTCAAATTGTCCGCCAAATTTCCTAAACTTCACACATTTGACATGCATTGAAATCATTAATTCATCTCGCCTATCAGCATAAAATTAAAATATTCCAGTTTTAGCAATAGCCATTTGAGCACACACTATAGTTGGATTCTTGCAATTCAGCTCACCTGTCAGCTTTGCCATGTGGATTTGGACAGCAATTTCATCTCATTATTATTAATGGCCTGTAGAAATAATGACATATACTGTAGTTATCTACTGTAATGAATATAATATTCTATACACTATTCATAAACCGCTATTGAAATAAGTATTAAACACATCAACAATTTTCTAAGTAAAGGTGCCATTGACATGAAATTCTCACCAAATGTCGGTACCAACCCATCCAATCCACACAGGCAAAAAAAACAATCAGAGATGTCCATAAATTATGTGTAATAATGAGAAATTACACAGGGAAAAAGGTATTGAACATGCGTAATGACAGGTAATTAATACTTCATGCAAAACCCTTTGTGGTGATGACAGCTTCAAGACACCTCATTTATAGAGAAATAGGTTGCATGCATTGCTCAGGTGTGATTTTGGCCCATTCTTCCACACAAACACTCTTTAAATCCTGAACGTTCAGTGGGCTCCTTCTATGAACTCTGATTTTTAGTTCTTTCCCAAAAGTTTCTATTGGATTAAGGTCAGGTGATTGGCTGGGCCATTCTAGCAGCTTTATTTTATTCCTCTGAAACCAATTCAGACTTTCCTTGGCTGTCTATTTGGGATCATTGTCTTGCTGAAATGTTTCATCTTCATCATCCTGGTAGATAGCAGCAGATATGTATCAACAGTGTTGCAGCGCCCCAGGGTCCTGGTCATTGCAGTAATGTCGTTGTTCCACCAGGGGGAGTGATGTTACGTCTGAAGGCAATAAAGGAGATCTCTTTAACAGCTATCACAAACCACACAACACACTTCACATTCCAGTCCACCAGGGGGAGCTATGCTCCTATTTAGTAGGGCACTCTTCTCAATTAGGTAAAACTGGTGGTCTGGATAGTAAGTTAGGCAGAAGCTGACTGGGCTTCACCCAGGGAGCACCTGTCAGGCAGCCAGAGGGGAAGGAGGAACATCTAAGAGCTGCAGACAGAGAGGTCCCTGACAGGGGTGGGATCCTGTCAGAGGCCTAGACAGAAGGTCACGGAGCTGCGTCGGCCTGGCATGCGGCAGCATCCTAAGGAAGGACACAAAAGAGAATTGTAGTGTAGAGGGTGAGAAACGAAGTCATAGCAAAAGGAGAGGAGACCAGAAGGAGTTCTGCCCTGCAAAAGGCTGCCTCCTTTCTGAGGCACAGGATCCGGTAGCCAGAACACCAAGGGAGCAATTGTCACCAAGCCTTGCTCCAGAGAACGGCAGGACAGATAATTCCACGTTACCTGCCCGACCCATACCCAGGAGGCACGGTGGCAACTTGTGGGGGCTGGGGCGTGCTAGAGTCCTGTAAAAAGCCTCAGGCCATCAGTCATACGGGTTTGTCCTATCCTTACCATCAGGGGGACAGAGAGAAAGAGACATAACATCTAGAACATCTACAACAGTTGTGAGGACCTTATGAGAGGCTCAGCAGTAAGGTACTACAACATCCCAGGCACTAGAGGAAGGCTACTGATTTCCACCTGGATAAGGGGACTCTGGATTTGCCTTCAGACCGGATGGACTCTGCCTGCCCTGTGATCTGGTGCTCTGGAGTGTGGACACTGAAGCCTTCAGTAAAGGTAAAAAGACTGCAACCTTGTGTCCTCGTTCTTCACTGCGCCTCACACCAATCACAGAATACCACAGGTGTCATCACAAACATTATCCCTTTAAAGACCTTTCCCCATTTACAACGGGCCTCCCGAGGGCCACGGACCGGGTCAGCCACCATGACATCCCCCTTGAGAACCGAAGGACCCGGTACCAAGTACCCCATAGTCCTACGGGGGCACTCTAAATCTTTTGGCGTCACGAACAGGATCTACTTAAGCCTGAAAATTGTGTCATGTTTGCCTAAGAACTGTGCCAGAATTGTACTTGAACTGTGATTTATTAAAAGGACTGTGTATTGCAAAAGACTGCCAAATTTCCCGCCAAAACTGCCGCCATTACAGCTCCACGAGGAGCGCAGCAGAAGAAGAAGGGCGCGTCTGTCATGATCTCAATGGCAAGAGAACATAGCATAAGCATATATAGGAACTAGCTCTTGGAAGATGGGAACTGAGCTGACCATGAACTAAACCTAACGCACAACTAGCAGTGGCCGGGTAGCATGCCTACGTTGATTCTAGATGCCCAGCCCAGCCGGAGGACTAAATAAAGCTAGCAGAGGAAAATATTAGTCCTAGCTCACCTCTAGAGAAATACCCCGAAAGGAGACAGAGGCCCCCCACATGTATTGGCGGTGAGTTGAGATGAAATAACAAACGTAGTATGAAAATAGGTTTAGCAAATTTGAGGTCCACTTACTACATAGCAGAAGACAGAAAGGACACTTTCATGGTCAGCTGAAAACCCTATCAAAAACGCCATCCAGAAATTACTTTAAAACTCTGGCATTAACTCATAACACCAGAGTGGCAATTCCCGTTCACAAGAGCTTTCCAGACACAGTAACGAAACTACAGCTGTGAACTGGAACAAAATGCAAAAACAAACATGGACAAGAGTCCAACTTATCTAGTAGTTGTCTAGGAGCAGGAACAAGCACAGAGAGGCTTCTGATAACATTGTTGACCGGCAAGAAACTAACAGAGCAGCAAGGTTATATAGCGACTCCCACAACTTGATGGGAACAGGTGAACAGAGAAGATGAAGACACCAGTTCAATTCCACCAGTAGCCACCGGGGGAGCCCAGAATCCAAATTCACAACAGTACCCCCCCCTCAAGGAGGGGGCACCGAACCCTCACCAGAACCACCAGGGCGATCAGGATGGGCCCTATGAAAGGCACGAACCAGATCGGAGGCATGAACATCAGATGCATTCACCCAAGAATTATCCTCCTGGCCGTATCCCTTCCACTTGACCAGATACTGGAGTCTCCGTCTGGAAACACGAGAGTCCAAAATTTTCTCCACAACGTACTCCAACTCACCCTCAACCAACACCGGAGCAGGAGGCTCAACGGAAGGCACAACCGGTACCTCATACCTGCGCAATAATGACCGATGAAAAACGTTATGAATAGAAAAGGATGCAGGGAGGTCCAAACGGAAGGAAACAGGGTTAAGAATCTCCAATATCTTATACGGGCCGATAAACCGAGGCTTAAACTTAGGAGAAGAGACCCTCATAGGGACAAAACGAGAAGACAACCACACCAAATCCCCAACAGAAAGCCGAGGACCAACACGACGGTGGCGGTTGGCAAAAAGCTGAGTCTTCTCCTGGGACAACCTCAAATTGTCCACCACCTGCCCCCAGATCTGATGCAATCTCTCCACCACAGCATCCACTCCAGGACAATCCGAAGATTCCACCTGACCAGAGGAAAATCGAGGATGAAACCCCGAATTACAGAAAAACGGGGACACCAAAGTGGCAGAGCTGGCCCGATTATTGAGAGCGAACTCCGCCAATGGCAAAAAAGCAACCCAATCATCCTGGTCAGCAGACACAAAACACCTCAGATATGTCTCCAGGGTCTGATTAATCCGCTCGGTCTGGCCATTCGTCTGAGGATGGAAAGCGGACGAAAAAGATAAATCTATGCCCATCCTAGCACAGAATGCCCGCCAAAATCTAGACACGAATTGGGTCCCTCTGTCAGAAACGATATTCTCAGGAATACCATGCAAACGAACAACATTTTGAAAAAACAGAGGAACCAACTCGGAAGAAGAAGGTAACTTGGGCAGAGGAACCAAATGGACCATCTTAGAAAAACGGTCACACACCACCCAGATGACAGACATCTTCTGAGAAACAGGCAGATCTGAAATAAAATCCATCGAGATGTGCGTCCAAGGCCTCTTAGGAATAGGCAAGGGCAACAATAATCCACTAGCCCGAGAACAACAAGGCTTGGCCCGAGCACAAACGTCACAAGACTGCACAAAGCCTCGCACATCTCGTGACAGGGAAGGCCACCAGAAGGACCTTGCCACCAAATCCCTGGTACCAAAAATGCCAGGATGACCTGCCAACGCAGAAGAATGAACCTCAGAGATGACTCTACTGGTCCAATCATCAGGAACAAACAGTTTATCAGGTGGGCAACGATCAGGTCTCTCCGCCTGAAACTCCTGCAAGGCCCGCCGCAGGTCTGGAGAAACGGCTGACAATACCACTCCATCCTTAAGGATACCTGTGGGCTCAGAGTTACCAGGCGAGTCAGGCTCAAAACTCCTAGAAAGGGCATCCGCCTTAACATTCTTAGAACCCGGTAGGTATGACACCACAAAATTAAACCGAGAGAAAAATAATGACCAGCGCGCCTGTCTAGGATTCAGGCGCCTGGCGGTCTCAAGATAAATCAAATTTTTGTGGTCAGTCAATACCACCACCTGATGTCTGGTCCCCTCAAGCCAATGGCGCCACTCCTCAAAAGCCCACTTCATAGCCAAAAGCTCCCGATTCCCAACATCATAATTCCGCTCAGCGGGCGAAAATTTACGGGAAAAGAAGGCACAAGGCCTCATCACGGAGCAGTCAGAACTTTTCTGCGACAACACTGCCCCAGCTCCGATCTCAGAAGCGTCGACCTCAACCTGAAAAGGTAGAGCAACATCAGGCTGACGCAACACAGGGGCAGAGGAAAAACGGCGCTTAAGCTCCCGAAAGGCCTCCACAGCATCAGGGGACCAATCAGCAACATCAGCACCCTTCTTAGTCAAATCGGTCAATGGCTTAGCAATATCCGAAAAACCAGCAATAAATCGACGATAAAAGTTAGCAAAGCCCAAAAATTTCTGAAGACTCTTAAGAGAAGAGGGCTGCGTCCAATCACAAATAGCTTGAACCTTGACAGGATCCATTTCAATGGAAGAGGGGGAAAAAATATATCCCAAAAAGGAAATCCTCTGTACCCCAAAAACACACTTAGAACCCTTCACACACAAAGAATTAGACCGCAAAACCTGAAAAACCCTCCTGACTTGCTGGACATGAGAGTCCCAGTCATCCGAAAAAATCAGAATATCATCCAGATACACAATCATAAATTTATCCAAATAATCGCGAAAAATATCATGCATAAAGGACTGGAAAACTGACGGAGCATTAGAAAGACCAAAAGGCATCACTAAATACTCAAAGTGGCCCTCGGGCGTATTAAATGCGGTTTTCCACTCATCCCCCTGCCTGATTCGCACCAAATTATACGCCCCACGAAGGTCAATCTTAGAGAACCACTTGGCCCCCTTTATGCGAGCAAACAAATCAGTCAGCAACGGCAATGGGTATTGATATTTTACAGTGATTTTATTCAAAAGCCGATAATCAATACATGGTCTCAAAGAGCCGTCTTTTTTTGACACAAAGAAAAAACCGGCTCCTAAGGGAGATGACGATGGACGAATATGTCCCTTTTCCAAGGACTCCTTTATATATTCTCGCATCGCAGCATGTTCAGGCACAGACAGATTAAATAAACGACCCTTTGGGTATTTACTACCCGGGATTAAATCTATGGCACAATCGCACTCTCGGTGCGGAGGTAACGAACCAAGCTTGGATTCTTCAAAGACGTCACGATAGTCAGACAGGAACTCAGGAATTTCAGAGGGAATGGATGATGAAATGGAAACCACAGGTACATCCCCATGAGCCCCCTTACATCCCCAGCTCAACACAGACATAGCTCTCCAGTCGAGGACTGGGTTGTGAGATTGCAGCCAAGGCAATCCTAGCACCAAATCATCATGTAGATTATACAGCACCAGAAAGCGAATAATCTCCTGGTGATCCGGATTAATACGCATAGTTACTTGTGTCCAGTATTGTGGTTTATTATTAGCCAATGGGGTGGAGTCAATCCCCTTCAGAGGAATAGGAGTCTCCAAAGGCTCTAAATCATACCCACAGCGTTTGGCAAAGGACCAATCCATAAGACTCAAAGCGGCGCCAGAGTCGACATAGGCGTCCGTGGTAATAGATGACAAAGAGCAAATCAGGGTCACAGATAGAATAAATTTAGACGGTAAGGTGCAAATGGAAACAGATTTACCAAGCTTTTTAGTGCGCTTAGAGCATGCTGATATAACATGAGTAGAATCACCACAATAGAAACACAACCCATTTTTCCGTCTAAAATTCTGCCGCTCGCTTCGGGACAGAATTCTATCACACTGCATACTCTCTGGCGACTTCTCAGTGGACACCGCCAGATGGTGCACTGGTTTGCGCTCCCGCAAACGCCTATCGATCTGAATAGCCATTGTCATGGACTCATTCAGACCCGCAGGCACAGGGAACCCCACCATAACATCCTTAATGGCATCAGAGAGACCCTCTCTGAAAGTCGCCGCCAGGGCGCACTCATTCCACTGAGTAAGCACAGACCATTTACGGAATCTTTGGCAGTAAATTTCCGCTTCATCTTGCCCCTGAGATAGGGACATCAAAGTCTCTTCTGCCTGAAGCTCCAAATGAGGTTCGTCATAAAGCAACCCCAAGGCCAGAAAAAACGCATCCACATTGAGCAACGCAGGATCCCCTGGTGTCAATGAAAAAGCCCAGTCTTGAGGGTCGCCCCGGAGCAAGGAAATCACAATCCTGACCTGCTGTGCAGGGTCTCCGGCAGAGCGAGATTTCAGAGACAAAAATAATTTGCAATTATTTCGAAAATTCTGAAACCCGGATCTATTCCCCGAGAAAAATTCCGGCAAAGGAATTCTCGGCTCAGATACAGGTGCATGACAAACAAAATCTTGCAAATTTTGTACCTTCGTGGCGAGATTATTCAAACCTGCAGTTACACTCTGAAGATCCATTACAAACAGGTGGACACAGAGCCATTCAAGGGTTAAGAGGAGGTAAGAAGCAGCTAGACAGCAATTAAGGGCTAGGCAGCAAAACTCTGAGGGGAAAAAAAAAAAAATTTCCCTTCAACACTTCTTTTTCTCCTGCTTCAGCCCAAACAATTAACACTTTGCTGGCCGGTCAAACTGTCATGATCTCAATGGCAAGAGAACATAGCATAAGCATATATAGGAACTAGCTCTTGGAAGATGGGAACTGAGCTGACCATGAACTAAACCTAACGCACAACTAGCAGTGGCCGGGTAGCATGCCTACGTTGATTCTAGATGCCCAGCCCAGCCGGAGGACTAAATAAAGCTAGCAGAGGAAAATATTAGTCCTAGCTCACCTCTAGAGAAATACCCCGAAAGGAGACAGAGGCCCCCCACATGTATTGGCGGTGAGTTGAGATGAAATAACAAACGTAGTATGAAAATAGGTTTAGCAAATTTGAGGTCCACTTACTACATAGCAGAAGACAGAAAGGACACTTTCATGGTCAGCTGAAAACCCTATCAAAAACGCCATCCAGAAATTACTTTAAAACTCTGGCATTAACTCATAACACCAGAGTGGCAATTCCCGTTCACAAGAGCTTTCCAGACACAGTAACGAAACTACAGCTGTGAACTGGAACAAAATGCAAAAACAAACATGGACAAGAGTCCAACTTATCTAGTAGTTGTCTAGGAGCAGGAACAAGCACAGAGAGGCTTCTGATAACATTGTTGACCGGCAAGAAACTAACAGAGCAGCAAGGTTATATAGCGACTCCCACAACTTGATGGGAACAGGTGAACAGAGAAGATGAAGACACCAGTTCAATTCCACCAGTAGCCACCGGGGGAGCCCAGGATCCAAATTCACAACACGCGTCACCGTGAGCGTGAATGAAATGAGAAGTGCGAAAAATAATGGCCACCCAGTCTAAATATCTCTGTACCTTGAGGACGTGTCCGTCAGCAGCCGAGATCCGCCTCCTGATCCTCAATGGCGGGTGGAGACAAAGAAAACCAAACCGCCCCGGAGCAGAGAGTGGGAAAAGGATGAGGAAGGAGCCAGCCACGTGGAGGACGCCATGGTGAGCTGCCCGGAACCAGAGCGTGGGATCAGAGCAGAGGACTCCCCCAGCCACCTGGAGAGGCACCGCAACCAGGCATCCACCGTTGGTGCTGACTTCCTGCAGGCTGGAGTGGACGAGCTGATCGACCAGCTCCTGCAGCTGCGGGTGAACACCAAGGCCGTCTGCCGGATGGACCCACCTGCAGCTGCAGAGGACCCACCGGCACCACCTCCAACACTGCTCCCTGCACCGCTTCCAGAGCCGTTGCCAGCACCACTGCAGATGCCAGCAGAGCCAGCCGACACCAAGGACACCGCTGTGGCTGGTAAGAATGCCGACCCTGCCCCGGTGACAGAGGAACTGCTGATAGGCCCTGTAGCAGCCGCTCCTCTGCTGCAGCAAATGCCCATACTCAAGCTATGCAGACCTCCATCTCTGCGCATGATATGACAATCCACAAAAGACAAACCAATTGTGTTTATCTGGCACCGGGTGTAACCCTGGACGCTACCCTTCACAGGCCAGGAAGGATTATGTGCCAGGTGAAGCCCTGGAAGCCATCCAACTAAGCCTCGAAACACTGAAAAGTTTGTACATAGTTCAAAGACATTTCCTTTTCTACTTTAAACCCATCTAGGGTTAACTCGTAAATGGGTCCCATGCTTAAAGGGATCCTATGTTTTGCACAAGTTACCTTGTTTCCTTGAACTGCAGAATCATGAACTGTGCATGATCACAAACTGTCCTTGTAAATAGTTGGCATCTTCTTAAAGGTGCTTCCTTCTGGTTTTACAAAGGAGGCTTTTACAGAGACTGCCTCTAACAGAAACTGCTGTTAATCTTGCTGTAAAAATAACTTTGCTTTTCAGACCTGAAGAAAAACCCATTGGTGTGGCAGAATTCCGGGTCAGGATTACACGTCTTGTAGCCCACCCAAGACCAACGTTGGGGGTTGGTCACGGGTCCCTCGCTCACCTCACCTTTAACTTGACTTGAATGCTGATGATGTGATTGACATGTTGCACTACCTCATTGAAAGACTTGATTTTCTTCTTAAAGGGATGTTGAAGTATTGCACTTTGCTGGAGAAGTTAATTTATATTAGGGTAATATAGTAAATAAAGTTAAAAATTTAAATATAGTAATAATGTTTTCATAGCCGATAGTATGTAGTCAGAAAATTAGATAATAGAAATAGTTGATAATGTACTTTAGATAAACTGAAGGGAAATGCAGTGAGCCCGTGGGGGTTAAAAGACTTCTGCCTTTAAATAAAGTAAACCCGTGTGGGTTAGTTAAAAGTTTACACTTAGAGAGGAATAACTGTTTTACACTTGAATAAAGATAAAATGTTTGCTTTTGCACTTAATAGATAGTATACCTGTACGGGTAGTTATATTCCATAGTTAGTTAGTCATCTGTTATTGGTCAGATTGAAGCAAGTTGGCAATGTAAATATGTTCTTGTTTGCAACGTTCAAGTGTCCTCACCTCCCATAAAGGGAAGCATAGTTAAATTAATTTGTTTCATAGCATTTTAAAAATTTGCATGTCTTTTTGCTAATGTATTGTTGTTTTCTTTTCCCAGTCCCGGAGTACTGAATTTAACAGGGGGGGATTGCAGCACCCCGGGGTCCTGGTCGTTGCAGTAATGTCGTTCTTCCACCAGGAAGGTACTACAACATCCCAGGCGCTAGAGGAAGGCTACTGATTTCCACCTGGATAAGGGGACTCTGGATTTGCCTTCAGACCGGATGGTCTCTGCTTGCCCTGTGATCTGGTGCTCTGGACTGTGGACACTGAAGCCTTCAGTAAAGGTAAAGAGACTGCAACCTTGTGTCCTCGTTCTTCACTGCACCTCACACCATTCACTATCTACACTCTGGGAAGCCCTGGGGATACACTTCGCCTGTGGGAAGGTATACCATCTAGCTGCCATAACATCACCCCAGCGGACCGCTAAGCAGCATCGGTCACCCTGACCGAATACCACAGGTGGCGTCACGAACATTATCCCTTTAAAGACCTTTCCCCATTTACAACAGACCTCCCGAGGGCCACGGACCGGGTCAGCCACCGTGACATCCCCCTTGAGAACCGAAGGACCCGGTACCGAGTACCCCATAGCCCTACGGGGGCGCTCCAATGTCTCTGTACATTTGCCCATTTATCCTTCCTTTAATTATAGTTTCCCAGTGCCGTAGGAGAAAAAACAGCTCCACACCATGATGTTCCCACCTCCAAACTTCATTGTTGGTATAGTGTTCTTGGAGTGATTTGCAGTGCCTATTGCCCTGTAAATATGATGTGTAATATGGCATCCAAAGAGTTCAATTTTGGTCTCATATGACCAGACTATATTCTCCCAGTATTTCACATGCTTGTCTAAATGTTGTTGAACAAATTTTGAACACACTTGAATATGCTTTTTAATCATAGAATCATAGAATGGTAGAGTTGGAAAGGACCTCCTGGGTCATCTGGTCCAACCCCCTGCTCAAAGCAGGATTCACTAAATCATCCCAGACAGATGTCTGTCCAGCCTCTGTTTGAAGACTTCCTTTGAAGGAGAACTCACCACTTCTTGTGGCAGCCTGTTCCACTCATTGATCACCCTCACTATCAAAAAGTTTTTTCTAATATCTAATCTGTGTCTCCTCCCATTCAGCAATGGAGTCTTGTGTGATGAGCATGCTATGGAGGTTGAGTGCATTACTTATTGTTTTCTTTTAAACAATTCTACCTGCTGATGCCAGGTCTTTCTGTAGCTCTTCACAGGTGGTTCTTGGCTCTTTTCACTCCTCTGTCTGATATCTTGCGGGGAGCACCTGGTTATGGCCGGTGTGTGGTGAAATGTTATTTTCACTTCCAGACTATGGCCCCAACAGTGCTCACGGGAACCTTCTGAAGTTTAAAAATTCTTCCGTAACCAATGCTGTTATGGTTCTCAATGGCAAGAGAACATAGCCCAGCATACATAGGAACTAGCTCTTGGAAGGATGGAAACTTAAACTGACCATGAACTAAACCTGCCGCACAACTAACAGTAGCCGGGTAGCGTAGCCTGCGTTTTATCCCTAGACGCCCAGCGCCGGCCGGAGGACTAACTAATCCTGGCAGAGGAAAATATAGTCCTGGCTCACCTCTAGAGAAATTTCCCCGAAAGGCAGACAGAGGCCCCCACATATATTGGCGGTGATTTAAGATGAAAATGACAAACGTAGTATGAAAATAGGTTTAGCAAAATCGAGGTCCGCTTACTAGATAGCAGGAAGACAGAAAGGGTACTTTCATGGTCAGCTGAAAACCCTATCAATACACCATCCTGAAATTACTTTAAGACTCTAGTATTAACTCAAAACATCAGAGTAGCAATTTCAGATCACAAGAGCTTTCCAGACACAGAAACGAAACTGCAGCTGTGAACTGGAACAAAATGCAAAAAACAAACAAGGACAAAAGTCCGACTTAGCTGGAAGTTGTCTGGTAGCAGGAACATGCACAGAAAGGCTTCTGATTACAATGTTGACCGGCATGGAAGTGACAGAGGAGCAAGGTTAAATAGCGACTCCCACATCCTGATGGGAACAGGTGAACAGAGGGGATGATGCACACAAGTTCAATTCCACCAGTGGCCACCGGGGGAGCCCAAAATCCAATTTCACAACAGTACCCCCCCCTCAAGGAGGGGGCACCGAACCCTCACCAGAACCACCAGGGCGATCAGGATGAGCCCTATGAAAGGCACGGACCAGATCGGAGGCATGAACATCAGAGGCAGTCACCCAAGAATTATCCTCCTGACCGTATCCCTTCCATTTGACCAGATACTGGAGTTTCCGTCTGGAAACACGGGAGTCCAAGATTTTTTCCACAACGTACTCCAACTCGCCCTCAACCAACACCGGAGCAGGAGGCTCAACGGAAGGCACAACCGGTACCTCATACCTGCGCAACAATGACCGATGAAAAACATTATGAATAGAAAAAGATGCAGGGAGGTCCAAACGGAAGGACACAGGGTTAAGAATCTCCAATATCTTGTACGGGCCGATGAACCGAGGCTTAAACTTAGGAGAAGAAACCCTCATAGGGACAAAACGAGAAGACAACCACACCAAGTCCCCGACACAAAGCCGAGGACCAACCCGACGCCGGCGGTTGGCAAAAAGCTGAGTCTTCTCCTGGGACAAATTCAAATTGTCCACCACCTGCCCCCAAATCTGATGCAACCTCTCCACCACAGCATCCACTCCAGGACAATCCGAAGATTCCACCTGACCGGAGGAAAATCGAGGATGAAACCCCGAATTACAGAAAAAAGGAGACACCAAGGTGGCAGAGCTGGCCCGATTATTGAGGGCAAACTCCGCTAAAGGCAAAAAAGCAACCCAATCATCCTGATCTGCAGACACAAAACACCTCAAATATGTCTCCAAAGTCTGATTCGTCCGCTCGGTCTGGCCATTAGTCTGAGGATGGAAAGCAGACGAGAAAGACAAATCTATGCCCACCCTAGCACAGAATGCCCGCCAAAATCTAGACACGAATTGGGTTCCTCTGTCAGAAACGATATTCTCCGGAATACCATGCAAACGAACCACATTTTGAAAAAACAGAGGAACCAACTCGGAAGAAGAAGGCAACTTAGGCAGGGGAACCAAATGGACCATCTTAGAGAAACGGTCACACACCACCCAGATGACAGACATCTTCTGAGAAACAGGAAGATCCGAAATAAAATCCATCGAGATGTGCGTCCAAGGCCTCTTCGGGATAGGCAAGGGCAACAACAATCCACTAGCCCGAGAACAACAAGGCTTGGCCCGAGCACAAACGTCACAAGACTGCACAAAGCCTCGTACATCTCGTGACAGGGAAGGCCACCAGAAGGACCTTGCCACCAAATCCCTGGTACCAAAGATTCCAGGATGACCTGCCAACGCAGAAGAATGAACCTCAGAAATGACTTTACTGGTCCAATCATCAGGAACAAACAGTCTACCAGGTGGGCAACGATCAGGTCTATCCGCCTGAAAATCCTGCAAGGCCCGCCGCAGGTCTGGAGAAACGGCAGACAATATCACTCCATCCTTAAGGATACCTGTAGGTTCAGAATTACCAGGGGAGTCAGGCTCAAAACTCCTAGAAAGGGCATCCGCCTTAACATTCTTAGAACCCGGTAGGTATGACACCACAAAATTAAACCGAGAGAAAAACAACGACCAGCGCGCCTGTCTAGGATTCAGGTGTCTGGCGGACTCAAGATAAATTAAATTTTTGTGGTCGGTCAATACCACCACCTGATGTCTAGCCCCCTCAAGCCAATGACGCCACTCCTCAAAAGCCCACTTCATGGCCAAAAGCTCCCGATTCCCAATATCATAATTCCGCTCGGCGGGCGAAAATTTACGAGAAAAAAAAGCACAAGGTTTCATCACGGAGCAGTCGGAACTTCTTTGCGACAAAACCGCCCCAGCTCCGATTTCAGAAGCGTCGACCTCAACCTGAAAAGGAAGAGCAACATCAGGCTGACGCAACACAGGGGCGGAAGAAAAGCGGCGCTTAAGCTCCCGAAAGGCCTCCACAGCAGCAGGGGACCAATCAGCAACATCAGCACCCTTCTTAGTCAAATCAGTCAATGGTTTAACAACATCAGAAAAACCAGCAATAAATCGACGATAAAAGTTAGCAAAGCCCAAAAATTTCTGAAGACTCTTAAGAGAAGAGGGTTGCGTCCAATCACAAATAGCCCGAACCTTGACAGGATCCATCTCGATGGAAGAGGGGGAAAAAATGTATCCCAAGAAGGAAATCTTTTGAACCCCAAAAACGCACTTAGAACCCTTCACACACAAGGAATTAGACCGCAAAACCTGAAAAACCCTCCTGACCTGCTGGACATGAGAGTCCCAGTCATCCGAAAAAATCAGAATATCATCCAGATACACGATCATAAATTTATCCAAATAATCACGGAAAATGTCATGCATAAAGGACTGAAAGACTGAAGGGGCATTTGAAAGGCCAAAAGGCATCACCAAATACTCAAAGTGGCCCTCGGGCGTATTAAATGCGGTTTTCCACTCATCCCCCTGCTTAATTCGCACCAAATTATACGCCCCACGGAGATCTATCTTAGAGAACCACTTGGCCCCCTTTATGCGAGCAAACAAATCAGTCAGCAGTGGCAACGGATATTGATATTTAACCGTGATTTTATTCAAAAGCCGATAATCAATACATGGCCTCAAAGAGCCATCTTTCTTAGACACAAAGAAAAAACCGGCTCCTAAGGGAGATGAAGAAGGACGAATATGTCCCTTTTCCAAGGACTCCTTTATATATTCTCGCATAGCAGCATGTTCAGGCACAGACAGATTAAATAAACGACCCTTAGGGTATTTACTACCCGGAATCAAATCTATGGCACAATCGCACTCCCGGTGCGGAGGTAATGAACCAAGCTTAGGTTCTTCAAAAACGTCACGATAGTCAGACAAGAATTCAGGAATCTCAGAGGGAATAGATGACGAAATGGAAACCAAAGGTACGTCCCCATGCATCCCCTTACATCCCCAGCTTAACACAGACATAGCGTTCCAGTCGAGGACTGGGTTATGAGATTGCAGCCATGGCAATCCAAGCACCAACACATCATGTAGATTATACAGCACAAGAAAGCGAATAATCTCCTGATGATCCGGATTAATTCGCATAGTTACTTGTGTCCAGTATTGTGGTTTATTACTAGCCAATGGGGTGGAGTCAATCCCCTTCAGAGGTATAGGAGTTTCAAGAGGCTCTAAATCATACCCACAGTGTTTGGCAAAGGACCAATCCATAAGACTCAAAGCGGCGCCAGAGTCGACATAGGCATCCGCGGTAATAGATGATAAAGAACAAATCAGGGTCACAGATAGAATAAACTTAGACTGAAAAGTGCCAATTGAAACTGACTTATCAAGCTTCTTAGTACGCTTAGAGCATGCTGATATAACATGAGTTGAATCACCACAATAAAAGCACAACCCATTTTTTCGTCTAAAATTCTGCCGTTCGCTTCTGGACAGAATTCTATCACATTGCATATTCTCTGGCGTCTTCTCAGTAGACACCGCCAAATGGTGCACAGGTTTGCGCTCCCGCAGACGTCTATCGATCTGGATAGCCATTGTCATGGACTCATTCAGACCCGCAGGCACAGGGAACCCCACCATAACATCCTTAACGGCATCAGAGAGACCCTCTCTGAAATTCGCCGCCAGGGCGCACTCATTCCACTGAGTAAGCACAGACCATTTACGGAATTTTTGGCAGTATATTTCAACTTCATCTTGCCCCTGAGATAGGGACATCAAGGCTTTTTCCGCCTGAAGCTCTAAATGAGGTTCCTCATAAAGCAACCCCAAGGCCAGAAAAAACGCATCCACATTGAGCAACGCAGGATCCCCTGGAGCCAATGCAAAAGCCCAATCTTGAGGGTCGCCCCGGAGCAAGGAAATCACAATCCTGACCTGCTGAGCAGGATCTCCAGCAGAGCGAGATTTCAGGGACAAAAACAACTTGCAATTATTTTTGAAATTTTGAAAGCAAGATCTATTCCCCGAGAAAAATTCAGGCAAAGGAATTCTAGGTTCAGATATAGGAACATGAACAACAAAATCTTGTAAATTTTGAACTTTCGTGGTGAGATTATTCAAACCTGCAGCTAAACTCTGAATATCCATTTTAAACAGGTGAACACAGAGCCATTCCAGGATTAGAAGGAGAGAGAGAGAGGAAGGCTGCAATATAGGCAGACTTGCAAGTGATTCAATTGAAAGCACACTCAGAACTGAAGGAAAAAAAAAAAAAAAAAATTTCAGCAGACTTCTTTTTTCTCTCCTTTCTCTGCCAATTAATTTAACCCTTTGTGGGCCGGTCAAACTGTTATGGTTCTCAATGGCAAGAGAACATAGCCCAGCATACATAGGAACTAGCTCTTGGAAGGATGGAAACTTAAACTGACCATGAACTAAACCTGCCGCACAACTAACAGTAGCCGGGTAGCGTAGCCTGCGTTTTATCCCTAGACGCCCAGCGCCGGCCGGAGGACTAACTAATCCTGGCAGAGGAAAATATAGTCCTGGCTCACCTCTAGAGAAATTTCCCCGAAAGGCAGACAGAGGCCCCCACATATATTGGCGGTGATTTAAGATGAAAATGACAAACGTAGTATGAAAATAGGTTTAGCAAAATCGAGGTCCGCTTACTAGATAGCAGGAAGACAGAAAGGGTACTTTCATGGTCAGCTGAAAACCCTATCAATACACCATCCTGAAATTACTTTAAGACTCTAGTATTAACTCATAACATCAGAGTGGCAATTTCAGATCACAAGAGCTTTCCAGACACAGAAACGAAACTGCAGCTGTGAACTGGAACAAAATGCAAAAAACAAACAAGGACAAAAGTCCGACTTAGCTGGAAGTTGTCTGGTAGCAGGAACATGCACAGAAAGGCTTCTGATTACAATGTTGACCGGCATGGAAGTGACAGAGGAGCAAGGTTAAATAGCGACTCCCACATCCTGATGGGAACAGGTGAACAGAGGGGATGATGCACACAAGTTCAATTCCACCAGTGGCCACCGGGGGAGCCCAAAATCCAATTTCACAACACAATGCCAACACTATGTTTTGCAAAGGTCCCGAGACAGTTCACTGGTTTTACCCATCATGATATGTTTCTTGTGTAGCACCTTGGTAATAACAGATCTTTTTAAAGGCCATCAGTTGAATCAGCTGACATTATTTTTCACTAAATGGCAAGATTGCTTTCCAATTACTGATAGATTTCAGCTAGTGTCATATCATTCCATGGCTTTTTGCACCTCTCTTGTTTTCATTTTTACAGATAACTTAATTTATGGATATCTATGGTTAGATATATTTGCCTTTGTGGATTGGATGGGTTGTTACCGACATCTGGTGAGAATTTCATGTCATTAGCACCTTTACAAATATATTTACCTAGAAAATTGGTGACGTGTTAAAAACTTATTTCACCTGCTGTATGATAGTATTGTAGTTGTAGATAAGAAAGCATAACAATACTACCTTGATATATATTCTCTTTCACAGAATTACATCTACTGATTGAAGCTAAAATTAAATACATATGACAATCCCTTTATGAATCTTGAATAATAACCCTGTTTGCTTCCCTAAATAGCAGGATCTAAAGGACCCCAAATTAATAAGATATTTTCTAGTGGAAAGATTTTTTTTCCAGGAACATAATCAGTAATTGTCAGTAACTCGAAGTATCTCTTTCATATGTAAACAATTTAATGTATATTCTGTATAAAGAAAAAACCTGTGATATAATCTACTCTTGGCTCTCTCGGGTATGTAGCGTATCTCTTACTTATATAGATTTTCTATGCTCATTTCAAAACTGTGTGAATATGCAAAGCTCTTTATCCATAATAATCTACCAGGTTTATTGTGAAGTTAGGAAAATGGAAACAAAAAAAGCACCAGCGGTTTTCAAAAGAAAGTAATCATGTTTATTATTTTTCGCAGGCGAGATGCAGGAAACTGGTGTAGTACCACTTATTTTAATTTTTCTAGGGATGCAGCTCAGAAACTCCCTTTCACAGGCTTATCAGCTTAATGTTTTTCATATAGTGTTTGATAAGATTGGGGAGGGGTGGTTGGTTTGGAGCTAGTGCATCTCTACTGTTAAAGGGAATCTGTCACCTTATATTTCGCATATAAACTGCGGCCACTTCCATCAGGGGCTTATCTACAACATTCTGTAATGCTGTAGATAAGCCCGATGTATCCTGAAAGATGAGAAAAACAAGTTAGATTATACTCACTCAGGGGCGGTCTCGATTCGGTCCGGTTCTGGTCCGATGGGTGTCGCGGTCCGACACCTTCCATCTTCATACGATACAGGCATCGGGAAAGGTCAGAGGCCCAGTGCCTGCACACTGCAGTACTTTACTCTGCCCTCAACAGGGCAATCAGTATACCTGCGCAGGAGCCGGGGCAGGAAGAAAAGAAGAGGACGTCATCGTATGAAGATGGGAGGCGCCGGACCCGGACCGCAACGCCCATCGGACCGGACCGAACCGGGACCGCCCCGAACCCGGGACCGCCCCTGGGTGAGTAGAATCTAACTTGTTTTTCTTATCTATCAGGTTATATCAGGGGCTTATCTACAGCATTACAGAATGCTGTAGATAAGCCCCTGATGGCGGTGGCCGCAGTTTATATATGAAATATGAGGTGACAGATACCCTTTAAGTCATCCCATTCATCTTCATGTTTAATTCATTGCGGAAAATGTAGGACCAGTTGTGCTTCACCAGAGGGTATAATTATTCTTAAAGGGCTACTTGAGTCATGGCAGGTGATGGCATAGAGAAGGTGTGCACAACTCCTGTCCTCCAGGGCCATCAATAGTGCATGTTTTCATGATTTCCTTAATTTTGCATAGGTGATAATTTTATCATCTGCACAAGTTATTATTCCAACACCTTGAGCTAAGGAAATCCTGAAGACATGCACTATTGGAATACAGTATCAAAAGCATGGTCTTACACCAATTACTTAACTCCTTCACCCGAAAGCCTGTTTTCACCTTCCTGACCAGGCCATTTTTTAACAATTCTGGTCACTGTCACTTTATGAGGTTAAAACTCTGGAATGCTTCAATGGATCCCACTGATTCTGAGACTATTTTCTTGTGACATATTGTCCTTTATGACAGTGGTAACATTTCTTGGATATGACTTGTGTTTATTTGTGAAAAAAATCAGAAATTTGGCAAAAATATTTAAAATTTAGCAATTTTTGAACCTTGAATTTTTATGCCCTTGAATCAGAGAGTCATATCGCACAAAATAGTTAATATTTAACATTTTCCACATGTCTACTTTACAGCAGCACAATTTTGGAACCAACTTTTTTTTGTTAGGAAGTTATAAGAGTTAAAAGTTGACCAGCAATTTCTCATTTTTTCCACAAAATTTACAAAACCATTTTTTTTTTAGGGACCGCATCACATTTGAAGTCACTTTGAGGGGCCTATATGACAGAAAATACCCAAAGTTGACACTATTCTAAAAATTGAACACCTTAAGGTGTGCAAAACCACATTCAAGAAGTTTATACACCCCTCAGATGCTTTACAGGAGCTGAAGCAACATGGAAGGAAAAATGAACAATTAACTTTTTAGTCACAAAAATGATCTTTCAGCAATGATTATTTTATTTTCCCAATCGTAGAAGGAGAAAATGGACTATAAAAGATGTTGCACAATTTCTCCTGAGCATGCTGATATCTCAGATGTGGGGGGAACACCACTATTTGGGTGCATGGCAGTGCTGTGTAGGAAAGGAGCACCTTTTGAACGCAAAATTGGCTGTAATTGAGAGCAGACATCATGTCGCATTTGAAGAGCCCCTGATGTGCCTAAACATTGGAAAACTCCCACAATTGACCCCATTTTGGAAACTAGACCTTTTCAGGAACTTTTATAGCTGTATGGTGAGCACTTTGAACATCCAGGTGCTTCACATAAGTTTATAACGTAGAGTCGTGAAAATAAAAAATCACATTTAAAAAAAAAAAGATTTTTTAGCAACATTTTTTTTATTTTCACAAGGGTAACAGGAGAAATTGGGCTGCTATAATTGTTGCGCAATTACTCCTGAGTACATCTATACCCCATATGTAGGGAAAAAACACTCTTTGGGTGCACAACAGAGCTCGAAAGGTAAGGAGCACCTTTTGACTTTTTGAACGCAAAATTGGCTTTAGTAGAGAGCGATCATCATGTCGCGCTTGAAGAGCCCCTGATGTGCCTCAACATTGGAAAACCCCCACAAGCGACCTTATTTTGGAAACTAGACTCTTCAAGGAACTTATCTAGCTGTGTGGTGAGCACTTTGAACCCCCAGGTGCTTCTCAGAAGTTTATAACATAGAGCCGTGATTCCCCCACAAGCGACCTTATTTTGGAAACTAGACTCTTCAAGGAACTTATCTAGCTGTGTGGTGAGCACTTTGAACCCCCAGGTGCTTCGCAGAAGTTTATAACATAGAGCCGTGAAAATAAAAAAAATCACATTTGTTCCCCAAAAATTATCTTTTTTTATTTTCCCAATGGTAACAAGAGAAAATGGTTTGCTGAAGTTGTTACGCAATTTCTTTAGAGTACGCTGATACTCCATATTTGGAGGAAAACCGCTGTTTGGGTGAACGGCAGGGCTTGGAAGGGCAGGAGAGTTGTTTTGGATTTCAGACTTTGATGGAATGGTCTGCAAGCATCATGTCGCGTTTGCAGAGCCCCTAATTTGCCTTAACAGTGGAAATCTCCCACAAGTGACCCCATTTTAGAAACTAAACTTGAAGGAATTTATCTACAAGCATAGTTTTATTGTAGTGACTATACTGCTTTTGGTTTTACAGGTGTAAGAATTTATAATGTGTCGGTATGTGTAAGCTGTACGGAGTACGTCAGATTATAAAAAAGTGTTTTGTGTTAACAGGGTAAAAACAAATTTTATTAATTTGAGGATGAGTGGTACGCTTTGAAGCAATCTTTAATGCAAAGGCCAGGTTTCTCAGGTTACACACTGGTAAATTGTGTCCTTTCGGATTCTCCTCTCCTGGGAAATGTTGACCTGGGACAATACAGGCACTATCAGTTTCAGAAGTGCTAGGACCCTCACCTTCCTGAATGCCAAACATTAGGGCCTTGATGACTACCTCCTGAAACTGAAGGAAGGTCCCATATTGCCTGCAGATCGGAACACCACAAAAGGATTGTACAGTGCCATCTCTACAATGTGCATGGCCAATTTTTTGTACCATACTTTAGCTGTTCACATGGCACTGTATGGTCTGAGGACCTGATCTGAGAGATCTACACCCCCATGTATCGATTGTAATCCAAGACATAATCTGGCTTAGGGACTTATGTTATGGTACCATGAACAGAACAGTGACAGTATGGTGGTCAAGATAAGTACATCCCTTTTGTCCTTATACTTGACCATCAGCATGTTGTTGCTGCATTGGGCTCTGAAATAACTCTGGAAAGTTGTCATTAACAAAGTCTTGGAAGACAGCAGGAGTGTTACAGAGACTGAACGGCATTACCAGATAATCATAATGACCATCCAGAGAGTTAAACGCGGTCTTCCATTCATCCCCTCCTCAAATACGTATGAAGTTGTAAGCATCATGTAGATCTAACTTGGAAAATACCCTAGCCCCTTGCAGTCTGTCGAAGAGCTCCGAGATGAGTGGCAGAGGGTATTTATTTTTTTTGTTGATAGCATTTAACCCCCTATAGTCAATGCATGGACGAAGTTCCCCGTTCTTCTTCTGAACAAATAGAATCCAGCCCCTGCAGGAGACACTGACTTCCTAATAAACCCTCTATCCAAATTCTCCTTGATATATTGGGACATAGCCTCAGTCTCCAGGGGAGATAAAGGGTAGACATGCCCCTGGGGAGGCTCAGAATCCAGTAAGAGGTCTATAGGAAAGCCATATGGGCGATGAGGCAGAAGAGTCTCCGCAGCTTTTTTGAAAAACACGTCTGCGTATTGCTAATAATGTTTAGGGAGAAAGGTTAGATCTGTATTGACCTCAGATGAACCGACCTGAACCTGGGGCCCCAAACACTGTCCCACACATGACCTACTCCATCCCAGTGTAATCCCAATAGACCAGTCAATGTGAGGTGAATGATGACGCAACCAAGGTATACCCAACAATACCTCGCCAATACCCTCAGGAATGACCAATAAAGAAATTATCTCCTGATGATTTGGAGATATTGCAAGGGAGAGAGGAATGGTCTGATGTGTGATCTGAGAGGATAACATGGACCCATTTATCACCCAGATGGTGATTGGCTTGGTGAGCATTACTAGAGGTATTGCGTGCCGTTGGGCGAAGGCAAAAGACATCAAATTACCCTAAGCCCCGGAATCCACACAAACCTCAGTAGTGTGGGAGGTCGATCCGTAAGAAAGTGTAACCCCTGAAAATTAGTTTGGAGGACATCTCCGCTGTGTCTAGTGAGCCTCCTTCGATAGCCACTAGACACAGTCGTTTCCCTGCCGCTGGGGACACCTGTTGGCGTAATGGCCTGCCTGCCTACAGACATGGCAGGTAAGGTATGTGCAAGCGAAACGGGACCTAGACACCGCTCAAGCGACCTCCATGGCCTCCACAGGCTCGCTAGACTGAGCTGGAGATTCCAGAGGTTTGGCAAGGTTTGGAGCCAGCAGAAACCTCTGCCTACACTAGGCTCACTTCAACCTTCGTTCGGCATGCCGAAGGTCAATGCGGGTGGAGACTGATATTAAGTCCTCAAGTGTGGCAGAAATCTCCCTAGAGGCCAGGGCATCCTTTACATGATCAGCAAGCCCCCTCCAGAATACCGGGATTAGAACTTTATCCGATCACTCCAACTCAGTTGCTAGAGTCCGAAATTGCATGGAAAACTGGCTGACCATGGAAGAGCACTGGGTTAACCCCAAGAGTTAGAGCGTGGTGTCGTGGGTAACTCGAGGTCCTAAGAAGACCTTTTTCAGAGCGCTTAGAAAGCGAGAGACGCTCTGCACCTCCTGGTCATTGCGCTCCCACAGCGGCGTAGCCCACTCCAATGCTCTGTCCATCAATAAAGAGACCACAAACCCACCTTGGCCCTCTCTGATGGGAAACGTGGCACCAGTAGCCAAATGAATAGCACACTGGTTTACGAATCCCCGACAGACTTTACTGTCACCCGAGAGCTTATCAGGCAGGGGGAAATGCGTGAGAGACAGAACAGGGGTGGCAGCGGAAACTCTGGACACAGCTTCACTGGTTGCATGAGCCGCTACTGCAATTAAATCCACTGCTGTAGTCGTGCGCTCTAGAGCGGACAACCTTCCCTCCAGCTGCTGGAGTATCGCTGTAAACGCTGCTCATCTGCCATTGCTAGCCAGACCCTGGAGCTAAGATACCGTTAGGGTTTGCGGATCGTGCCAAATATAAATTATGAGAAGGTGCGATTGCAATTCAGGGGTCCACCGTGCGGTGATGGAGGAACCACAGGTAGTTAACAATGGCAGAGTGATGTTGCGTGCAAGCACCTTAACACACGGAGTTAAAGGTCAGTCTGTGTGGAAAGAGTGCAAAGTACCTGCCCAGTTGCTCCACAGAGCAGTACAATAACAGAGCACTCGGTCGGAGCTATACCCTGTTAGCCATCACAGGAGTACGAGTAATGATGCTAGTCATGGTCCCTATAGATACCACCCAGGGAAGTCTAGGCTGGTGGTTGTGCTCGCTCTGACACTCTACTGTGCTAACTGCACACACAACTTGAGCCAACCAGAGTCAGATGCTAAGCCAAGCTGGAGTTCCCACCCTACACTGCCTGCCTAGACATACAATCTTCATGGTAGTAGCGGCACACGTGAACACAGAGTGGTAAAGTATCAACTGACACACACATAGCATCAAGGATCTTAGCATGCTTACATGTGCCCCAAAGACCCTTTTATATGCTCCCAGTCAGACAGGACCTTGCTCGTGGACCAATCTGGAATTGCCACATCACCCAAGCAGCTGACGACCAACCACCAATGAGAGGTCGCCAGTAGGGTGATTTCTGGATTTAGCCTCTGGAACGCCGGCTCGTTGCTGCCTATTTCTAGTTACTATAGCTTTGGCTGGACAGCCAGCAGTAACCAAGTGAACAGCACAAGTCTGGGCAAGACGCTGAGACCGACATCTTTTCTGAGCAGCTCCCATTGCAGCCAAAGCAGAATGAGAGACTGCAAAGGCAGACAAGTGTTGAGTAGGGTTGAGCGACTTTCATTTTTTTAAGGTCGAGTCGGGTTTTGTGAAACCCGACTTTGTCCAGAGTCGAGTCGAGTGCAGTCGGCCGATTATCGCTGAAAGTCGGGGATCGACCGAAACACGAAACCCAATGCAAGTCAATGGGGAAGCATAGTCGGCAGTGAGTGGAGGCCAGGAAAACACCTACAGTGCCCATTTTAATGCCAAAAACATCCATTCTTGTTTCTGAAGCTTGTCAATCTTAATTAACTTTATAATAATAGTTGGGCATTGGAAATTGGGGGTCATTTGGCAAAAGTTGTGGGGGGTAGGGCTGGTTCAAGGTTTTAGTGGGCACAGGAAACGTGGACTACGTCACGGCGGTGGAGCAGTGAGAGGTAAGTATGTCAAGTTTGCAAGTGCTGTGATCCTAAGCAAGCAGGGGGGCCCACTCGTTGGCATTGGCACTGGCACAGGGCCCCTCAAAGTACAGCGGTGTGTTTGCACGGCGGGGGCGCCTCCCACCAGCAGCGACACTTTTGCGTACTCTGAGGGGCCCTGTGCCAGTGACGTCACCAACGAGTATGCCCCCCCACCTGATGAAGGAACCTGCACTTTCATCTGCACCTTCCTCTTTGTCCCTGTGTAAGGTGGTATAACATGCGGGAAGGGGAACCTTACTTTCAGCAGGGTCAGATTCTGGCTGTGTAGAGTGCAAGGGGAATGTAGTGGTCTGGGTCAATGTACCAGCAGACTCATCTAGCAGTGGCTGGGCAATGGGCAGAATGAGGAGGAAACAGATATAGGGCCAAAGAATAAAGTAGGCTAAATGCCGTTCAAAATTGGTAACAGGACTAAACAGGCGGCACTGCTTTGTTCAGTGGAGTAGCAAACCCAAGAGCAGCAGACACTGTTTTAAGGGCCCAACCACACTAGTAGGCCAAATGCAGTTTAATATCTGATACTATAGGCCGAAAGCCAGAAGGTAGAAGCTCAGCTGTATTCAGTTGAGGGCAACACCAGGGAGGGGCAGACACCATTAGTAGGCCCTAACTACCAATTTTTAAAAACACAGCACTTAAAGAGAGCCAGAAGGTAGAAGCTCAGCTTTATTCAGTTGAGGACAACACCAGGCAGGGGCAGACACCGTTAGTAGGCCGGAACCACCAATCTTTTAAAAAACAGCACTTAATGAGAGCCAGAAGGTAGAAGCTCAGCTTTATTCAGTTGAGGACAACACCAGGCAGGGGCAGACACCGTTAGTAGGCCCATAACCACCAATTTTTAAAAACACAGCACTTAAAGAGAGCCAGAAGGTAGAAGCTCAGCTTTATTCAGTTGAGGACAACACCAGGCAGGGGAAGACACCGTTAGTAGGCCGGAACCACCAATCTTTTAAAAAACAGCACTTAATGAGAGCCAGAAGGTAGAAGCTCAGCTTTATTCAGTTGAGGACAACACCAGGCAGGGGCAGACACCGTTAGTAGGCCCATAACCACCAATTTTTAAAAACACAGCACTTAAAGAGAGCCAGAAGGTAGAAGCTCAGCTTTATTCAGTTGAGGACAACACCAGGCAGGGGAAGACACCGTTAGTAGGCCGGAACCACCAATCTTTTAAAAAACAGCACTTAATGAGAGCCAGAAGGTAGAAGCTCAGCTTTATTCAGTTGAGGACAACACCAGGCAGGGGCAGACACCGTTAGTAGGCCCATAACCACCAATTTTTAAAAACACAGCACTTAAAGAGAGCCAGAAGGTAGAAGCTCAGCTTTATTCAGTTGAGGACAACACCAGGCAGGGGCAGACACCGTTAGTAGGCCGGAACCACCAATCTTTTAAAAAACAGCACTTAATGAGAGCCAGAAGGTAGAAGCTCAGCTTTATTCAGTTGAGGACAACACCAGGCAGGGGCAGACACCGTTAGTAGGCCCATAACCACCAATTTTTAAAAACACAGCACTTAAAGAGAGCCAGAAGGTAGAAGCTCAGCTTTATTCAGTTGAGGACAACACCAGGCAGGGGAAGACACCGTTAGTAGGCCGGAACCACCAATCTTTTAAAAAACAGCACTTAATGAGAGCCAGAAGGTAGAAGCTCAGCTTTATTCAGTTGAGGACAACACCAGGCAGGGGCAGACACCGTTAGTAGGCCCATAACCACCAATTTTTAAAAAAACAGCACTTAATGAGAGCCAGAAGGTGGAAGCTCAGATTTATTCATTTGAGGACAACTTGAATTAGGAACTGCAGACAGACTTACCAGGCTGTCCCCTGTGTGGACCATGCATCCAATACATTAACCCATTGCGCCACAAAGGACACGTAACCTTCCGTGGCCATGCCTACCGCTCCATGTGTCTGTTGTCAGGTGTACCTTTGGACTCACAGATTGACAGAATGAAAGGACAATGTGGTCTTTAACATGCTGGTGGAGGGGTGGGATGGCTTTTCTCGCAAAAGAATTGTCAACTGGGTAGCTCATAGCGTGGTACAGCGTAGTCCATCATGGCTTTATTAATATTAAATAAAATAAAAAAATAGGCTCTATGCACTGTAAAATTGGTTCCAGGGGTACACGGGCAGCAGTGGTCAGGTCAGTGGAGGCCTAGTGGAAGGAGGGACCGCAGACAGGCTTCCAAGGCCTAACATAATAAAATGGGCTGGCTGTAGGCACTTTATAATTGGTTCCAGGGGTACACGGGCAGCAGTGGTCAGGTCAGTGGAGGCCTAGTGGAAGGAGGGACCGCAGACAGGCTTCCAAGGCCTAACATACTAAAATGGGCTGGCTGTAGGCACTTTATAATTGGTTCCAGGGGTACACGGGCAGCAGTGGTCAGGTCAGTGGAGGCCTAGTGGAAGGAGGGACCGCAGACAGGCTTCCAAGGCCTAACATAATAAAATGGGCTGGCTGTAGGCACTTTATAATTGGTTCCAGGGGTACACGGGCAGCAGTGGTCAGGTCAGTGGAGGCCTAGTGGAAGGAGGGACCGCAGACAGGCTTCCAAGGCCTAACATACTAAAATGGGCTGGCTGTAGGCACTTTATAATTGGTTCCAGGGGTACACGGGCAGCAGTGGTCAGGTCAGTGGAGGCCTAGTGGAAGGAGGGACCGCAGACAGGCTTCCAAGGCCTAACATAATAAAATGGGCTGGCTGTAGGCACTTTATAATTGGTTCCAGGGGTACATGGGCAGCAGTGGTCAGGTCAGTGGAGGCCTAGTGGAAGGAGGGACCGCAGACAGGCTTCCAAGGCCTAACATAATAAAATGGGATGGCTGTAGGCATTTTATAATTGGTTCCAGGGGTACACGGGCAGCAGTGGTCAGGTCAGTGGAGGCCTAGTGGAAGGAGGGACCGCAGACAGGCTTCCAAGGCCTAACATACTAAAATGGGCTGGCTGTAGGCACTTTATAATTGGTTCCAGGGGTACACGGGCAGCAGTGGTCAGGTCAGTGGAGGCCTAGTGGAAGGAGGGACCGCAGACAGTCTTCCAAGGCCTAACATACTAAAATGGGCTGGCTGTAGGCACTTTATAATTGGTTCCAGGGGTACACGGGCAGCAGTGGTCAGGTCAGTGGAGGCCTAGTGGAAGGAGGGACCGCAGACAGGCTTCCAAGGCCTAACATACTAAAATGGGCTGGCTGTAGGCACTTTATAATTGGTTCCAGGGGTACACGGGCAGCAGTAGTCAGGTCAGTGGAGGCCTAGTGGAAGGAGGGACCGCAGACAGGCTTCCAAGGCTTAACATACTAAAATGGGCTGGCTGTAGGCACTTTATAATTGGTTCCAGGGGTACACGGGCAGCAGTGGTCAGGTCAGTGGAGGCCTAGTGGAAGGAGGGACCGCAGACAGGCTTCCAAGGCCTAACATACTAAAATGGGCTGGCTGTAGGCACTTTATAATTGGTTCCAGGGGTACACGGGCAGCAGTGGTCAGGTCAGTGGAGGCCTAGTGGAAGGAGGGACCGCAGACAGGCTTCCAAGGCCTAACATACTAAAATGGGCTGGCTGTAGGCACTTTATAATTGGTTCCAGGGGTACACGGGCAGCAGTGGTCAGGTCAGTGGAGGCCTAGTGGAAGGAGGGACCGCAGACAGGCTTCTAAGGCCTAACATAATAAAATGGGCTGGCTGTAGGCACTTTATAATTGGTTCCAGGGGTACACGGGCAGCAGTGGTCAGGTCAGTGGAGGCCTAGTGGAAGGAGGGACCGCAGACAGGCTTCCAAGGCCTAACATACTAAAATGGGCTGGCTGTAGGCACTTTATAATTGGTTCCAGGGGTACATGGGCAGCAGTGGTCTGGTCAACGGAGGCCGATTGTAATGAGTGTCTGCCAGTTAGTAGTCCAAAACAACAAATAAATGTGAATGTCTCGCATTAAAACAAAACAAAAACACTAAAGGGTGCAATCATTAGGTTCAGGGGTGGGATACTCTGCATTGTTTCAGACCTACTAATTTAGCGCAAAGTATTTACTGTGGTAAATAGAGGACACTGCCCCTGACTATGTTAAGTACCATCATACATGTCAACACAATGGTATTGTCAGTGGCAGGTATGGAAGGATGTCAGCGCATAGACTAAACATTGGTGGAAGTGTGAGAGATAACTGTGGAAGTGGTAGAGCAATGTTTGACCTGGGGGTGGGTGAACTCTCTTGTGGCCGGCGGTACAGGCCCAGGGCCCCTCATGTTACAACAGTGTGTCTGACGTTGGGTGCGCACCACCACCGCCAGAGACACTTTATTGTACTATGAGGGACCCAGTAGCAATGCCGTCGACCAAAAGCAAGCACACCCACCTCTTCAGACAAACAGCAGTCTCACGGGTGCTTGCGCCAAGTCGCGATACCACGGCCCCGTGTGGGGACTTTGGCCATTTAGGGAGGTGTAAACATGTCGTATGCTGGACAATAAGCTGCAGCAAATTAGACATTAGAAAAGTAATTCACAGTAGTCCACAGGAAAGAGCTTTTCATAGGAAAGCTAGGTGTCGGCCGGGCAAGGTGGGGCAAAAGATTTCGAAATCCAGTTGTGGTTCATTTTAATGAATGTTAGATCATCAACATTTTGGGTAGCCAGACGAGTCCTTTTTTCGGTTAATATTGAACCTGCAGCACTGAATACTCTTTCTGATAGGACACTTGCTGCCGGGCAAGCAAGCTCCTGCAATGCATATTCTGCCAATTCTGGCCAGGTGTCTAACTTTGATGCCCAGTAATCAAATGGGAATGACGGTTGAGGGTGAACATCGATAAGGGATGAAATATAGTTAGTAACCATACTGGACAAATGTTGTCTCCTGTCACTTTCAATTGATGCAGCAGTACCTGTCCTGTCTGCGGTCATAGCAAAATCACTCCACAACCTGGTCAGAAAACCCCTCTGCCCAACGCCACTTCTGATCTGTGCACCCCTAACACTCCTAGTCTGCTGCCCCCTGGAGCTCGTGTGAGAACGATCACGTGCGCTGTGTGCTGGGAATGCCTGAAGCAAACGGTCAACAAGAGTTGATTGTTTGGTTGCTAATATTAGTTCCAAGTTCTCATGTGGCATAATATTTTGCAATTTGCCTTTATAGCGTGGATCAAGGAGGCAGGCCAACCAGTAATCGTCATCGTTCATCATTTTCGTAATGCGTGTGTCCCTTTTTAGGATACGTAAGGCATAATCCGCCATGTGGGCCAAAGTTCCAGTTGTCAAATCTACGGTTGTGATTGGTTGAGGGGCAGTTTCAGGCAAATCTACGTCACTTGTGTCCTTCAAAAAACAGAACCCGTCCTTGCCACGCAACCAATTTCCAGTGCCCCCGGGAAAGCTTCCGCATTAAAAATATACTCATCCCCATCATCCTCCTCGTCCTCCACCTCTTCTTCGCCCGCTACCTCGTCCTGTACACTGCCCTGACCAGACAATGGCTGACTGTCATCAAGGCTTTCCTCTTCCTCTGGTGCAGACGCCTGATCCTTTATGTGCGTCAAACTTTGCATCAGCAGACACATTAGGGGGATGCTCATGCTTATTATGGCGTTGTCTGCACTAACCAGCCGTGTGCATTCCTCAAAACACTGAAGGACTTGACACATGTCTTGTATCTTCGACCACTGCACACCTGACAACTCCATGTCTGCCATCCTACTGCCTGCCCGTGTATGTGTATCCTCCCACAAAAACATAACAGCCCGCCTCTGTTGGCACAGTCTCTGAAGCATGTGCAGTGTTGAGTTCCACCTTGTTGCAACGTCTATGATTAGGCGATGCTGGGGAAGGTTCAAAGACCGCTGATAGGTCTGCATACTGCTGGAGTGTACAGGCGAACGTCGGATATGTGAGGAAAGTCCACGCACTTTGAGGAGCAGGTCGGAGAACCCAGGATAAGTTTTCAATAAGCACTGCACCACCAGGTTTTAAAGTGTGAGCCAGGCAAGGAATGTGTTTCAGTTGGGAAAGGGAGATGGCAGCCATGAAATTCCTTCCGTTATCACTCACTACCTTGCCTGCCTCAAGATCTACTGTGCCCAGCCACGACTGCGTTTCTTGTTGCAAGAACTCGGACAAAACTTCCGCGGTGTGTCTGTTGTCGCCCAAACACTTCATAGCCAATACAGCCTGCTGACGCTTGCCAGTAGCTGGCCCATAATGGGACAACTGGTGTGCAACAGTGTCATCTGCCGATGGAGTGGTTGGCCGACTGCGGTCTGTGGAAGAGCTGTCGCTTCTGCAGGAGGACGAGGAGGAGGAGGAGGGGGTGCGAACGCCTACAGCCAACTGTTTCCTAGACCGTGGGCTAGGCACAACTGTCCCAAAATTGATGTCCCCTGTGGACCCTGCATCCACCACATTCACCCAGTGTGCCGTGATGGACACATAACGTCCCTGGCCATGCCTACTGGTCCATGCATCTGTAGTCAGGTGCACCTTTGTACTCACAGATTGCCTGAGTGCATGGACGATGCGCTGTTTAACATGCTGGTGCAGGGCTGGGATGGCTTTTCTGGAAAAAAAGTGTCGACTGGGTAGCTCGTATCGTGGTTCAGCGTACTCCATCAGGGCTTTGAAAGCTTCGCTTTCAACTAAACGGTAGGGCATCATCTCTAACGAGATTAGTCTAGCTATGTGGGCGTTAAAACCCTGTGTACGCGGATGCGAGGATAAGTACTTCCTTTTTCTAACCAGAGTCTCATGTAGGGTGAGCTGGACTGGAGAGCTGGAGATCTTGGAACTTTCGGGTGTGCCGGTGGACATGGCAGACTGAGAGACGGTTGGAGACGGTATTGTTTCCGCCAGTGCCCTAGATGCAATATTTTCTCCTACAAAACTGGTGATTCCCTGACCCTGACTGCTTTTGGCTGGCAAAGAAACCTGCACAGATACTGCCGGTGGTGCGGAAAATGGTGGCCTTACAGTGACGGAAGGGATGTTGCGTTGCTGACTAGCTTCATTGGCCGAGGGTGCTACAACCTTAAGGGATGTTTGGTAGTTAGTCCAGGCTTGAAAATGCATGGTGGTTAAGTGTCTATGCATGCAACTAGTATTGAGACTTTTCAGATTCTGACCTCTGCTTAAGCTAGTTGAACATTTTTGACAGATGACTTTGCGCTGATCAATTGGATGTTGTTTAAAAAAATGCCAGACTGCACTCTTCCTAGCATCGGATCCCTTTTCAGGGATTGCAGACTGAGCTTTAACCGGATGGCCACGCTGTCCTCCAACAGGTTTTGGCTTTGACACGCGTTTTGGCCCAGATACGGGACCGGCAGATGGAACCTGTTGCGATGTTGATGCCTGCTGCGGCCCCTCCTCCACCTCCGCTTCTGAACTACTGCCGCCTGCACCCTGTTCCCCCAATGGCTGCCAATCGGGGTCAATAACTGGGTCATCTATTACCTCCTCTTCGAGCTCGTGTGCAACTTCGTCTGTGTCACTGTGTCGGTCGGTGGTATAGCGTTCGTGGCGGGGCAACATAGTCTCATCAGGGTCTGATTGTGGATCTGTACCCTGAGAGGGCAATGTGGTGGTCTGAGTCAAAGGAGCAGCATAGTACTCTGGCTGTGGCTGTGCATCAGTGCACTCCATGTCAGAATCTACTTGTAATGGGCATGGCCTGTTAAATGTTTCACTTTCTAAGCCAGGGACGGTATGTGTAAAGAGCTCCATGGAGTAACCCGTTGTGTCGCCTGCTGCATCCTTCTCTCTTGTTGTTGTTTTTGCTGAAGAGGACAAGGAAGCGACTTGTCCCTGACCGTGAACATCCACAAGCGACGCACTGTTTTTACATTTACCAGTTTCAGAAGAGGAGGCAAAAGAGCTAGAGGCTGAGTCTGCAAGGTAAGCCAAAACTTGTTGTTGCTGCTCCGGCTTTAAAAGCGGTTTTCCTACTCCCAGAAAAGAGAGCGTTCTAGGCCTTGTGTAGCCAGACAATGAATCTGGCTCCACAGCTCCAGACTTAGGTGGAATATTTTTATCCCCACGACCACCTGATGCTCCACTACCACTACCATCATTACCAGCTGACAATGAACGCCCACGGCCACGACCTCTTGCACAAGGCTTCCTCATTGTTTTAAAAACTTAACCAAAGTAACTTTATTTGTTGCTGCCAAACAACTTACACGGTGAGCTATAACTTCAGTCTGATTTCAATATCCCTTTACTGGTTGGTGAGACCACAAGGAAAATCAGGCCCAATGTTACACACTCTGTTTTCTGTGGCACCAAATCACAGAGATGCCACACACGCAGGACTGTCACTCAAGCACAAATGTCAATATTAATCTCCCACCTATTTTATTATTATTTTTTTTCAGGGAGACTTTAGAAACCAAATAATAATAAAAAAAGGCTTTCTATGGCCCACTGAGTGAGAGATGGCACACACAGGAGTCTGGAGTGGCACACAAGCCCTGAGGCCAATATTTTTCTCCCACTGATGGATGTAGTGATTTTTTTTCAGGTAGATTTTAGAACCCAAATCAAGCAAAAAAATTAATAGGCTTTCTATGGCCCACAATTTGAGAGAGAGAGATGGCACACCCAGGAGTCAAGACTGGCACACAAGCAGAAAGGGCAATATTAATATCCCACTGTTTGAATTTTTGTTTTTTTCAGGGAGACTTTAGAAACCAAATAATAAAAAAAAAGGCTTTCTATGGCCCACTGAGTGAGAGATGGCACACACAGGAGTCAGGAGTGGCACACAAGCCCTGAAGCCAATATTTTTCTCCCACTGATTGATGTAGTGATTTTTTTTCAGGTAGATTTTAGAACCCAAATCAAGCAAGAAAATTAATAGGCTTTCTATGGCCCACTGAGTGAGAGATGGCACACACAGGAGTCAGGAGTGGCACACAAGCCCTGAGGCCAATATTTTTCTCCCACTGATTGATGTAGTGATTTTTTTCAGGTAGATTTTAGAACCCAAATCAAGCAAAAAAATTAATAGGCTTTCTATGGCCCACTGAGTGAGAGATGGCACACACAGGAGTCAGGAGTGGCACACAAGCCCTGAGGCCAATATTTTTCTCCCACTGATTGATGTAGTGATTTTTTTTCAGGTAGATTTTAGAACCCAAATCAAGCAAAAAAATTAATAGGCTTTCTATGGCCCACTGAGTGAGAGATGGCACACACAGGAGTCAGGAGTGGCACACAAGCCCTGAGGCCAATATTTTTCTCCCACTGATTGATGTAGTGATTTTTTTTCAGGTAGATTTTAGAACCCAAATCAAGCAAAAAAATTAATAGGCTTTCTATGGCCCACTGAGTGAGAGACGGCACACACAGGAGTCAGGAGTGGCACACAAGCCCTGAGGCCAATATTTTTCTCCCACTGATTGATGTAGTGATTTTTTTTTCAGGTAGATTTTAGTACCCAAATCAAGCAAAAAAATTAATAGGCTTTCTATGGCCCACTGAGTGAGAGATGGCACACACAGGGATGGCACTCTAGCAGAAATGCCAATCTTAATCTCCCACAAAAAAAAAAAAAAAACAGGGACTGTCCTACAATTACTATCTCCCTGCAGTAATCTCAGCCAGGTATGGCAGGCAGCTATAAGGAGTGGACTGATGCACAAATGAAATAAAAAGTGTGGACAAAAAAAAGATAGCTGTGCTGAAAGGAAGGAACAAGAGGATTTGTGCATTGAAAAAAGCAGTTGGTTTGCACAGCGTCGTACACACACAGGCACAGCAACGCAGCTATCAGGGTCAGGGAGCCTTCTAGGGCAGCCCAATGAGCGACAGCGCTGAGGAAAAAAAAATGTAGCTTCCACTGTCCCTGCAAACAAAAGGTGGTGTTGGACAGTGGAAATCGCTACAGCACAAGCGGTTTGCAGCTTTATGTACCCTGCCTATCACTATCCCTGCTTCTGAAGAAGCGGCAGCAACCTCTCCCTACGCTCAGATCAGCAGCAGTAAGATGGCGGTCGGCGGGAACGCCCCTTTATAGCCCCTGTGACGCTGCAGAAAGCAAGCCAATCACTGCAATGCCCTTCTCTAAGATGGTGGGGACCAGGACCTATGTCATCACGCTGCCCACACTCTGCGTTCACCTTCATTGGCTGAGAAATGGCACTTTTCACGTCATTGAAACGCGACTTTGGCGCGAAAGTCGCGTACCACATGGCCGACCACGCACAGGGGTCGGATCGGGTTTCATGAAACCCGACTTTGCCAAAAGTCGGCGACTTTTGAAAATGAACGACCCGTTTCGCTCAACCCTAGTGTTGAGATCTACCTTGTGCAGTGGGGGAATCCGGGCGCCTAACAATGTCACCAGTAATGTGACTTACATTCCTCTAATGCACTGGAAATTAACCAGAGATAGCAGAAAAGAAAACCTAAAAAAAATTAAACTATATGTTTTTTTCTCTAAAAAAAGATTGAAAGTCACCAAACACTGATGCCAGCTATATTAACACGCTACCGATGAAACTACTCTGTACAGGTTGCTTTTTTCTCTAAAACAAGATCAGTCATCACCAAACACTGTGATACTGGCTATACTAACACGCTACTTTGCTACCTCGCTACCTATAAAACTACTCTGTCCAATTTTTTTTTTCTAAAATAAGATCGGTCATCACCAACACTGTGATGCCAGCTACCTCTAAACTACGCTGTGTTAACTACTACTATTATTTTTTTCTAAAAGAAAAAAAAAAATTGGACGTCGCTTACACTGCGATGTCAGCTATGCTAACTAAGTAAAAAAAGAAAATATCCCATGGTGTAGTCTCTAATCAGCAGTGGTATTGATCAGAGCACTGCGGACACAGGAAGAGCACGATTGCTCTGCGCAGCACGCCGCTCACATGAAACCCCCCCCAAAAAGTGTGTTAAAAATTTAATTGGAAGAGGGAGGGAGGAGGTACCTGAACAGGGATGAGGGGACTGGGACAGGGATGAGGGAGTTGCTACTGTTGCGATCACTGATGAGTCACACAGCAGCTAGCACACAGCACAGCACAGATCAACGCAGGTTCTCAGTCTAGAAGGATGACGGAGCAGAAGGCAAAAGATCACAGGGGAAATCGCAATGGCCACCAATGAATCTTTGACTCTGGTGACACAGAGAGGTTACACAACCGTTCTGCATGCCAAATCTGAGACAAAGATGGTGGGCAGGGCCATGAGTGCTATTTTAGGTTAACCCCTTTGGTGCTGATTGGACAGAAACTATTGCTCAGCCAATCAGCGCCAAAGGGGTTAATCAGGTGATATGATGTCATGATTACCCCACCCATTGTGACGGCTGTGATTGGTGCTGTGTCACACATCACTGATCACAGCATGTCACATGTATTTTTTTTTCTTAACTTTATTGACATATTGCTGTGATTGGCTTGTTGGTGTATTATGGTACACTACTACCCTCTTCCCTGGGTGAAGGAAGTGTACAGATTGAGGGCAGAGTCAGCAGCTATGGCAAGGTACATGGCCCTGGTGTCTTCACCATCAGAAGTAATCCAGAGAACAGGGTGAGCTAGGGCGCCTCTAGCATTAGGGGCAGGGAAGGAGCTCTTGGTCCCTGGACACCTGATAACAGACAGCTATTTTACAGTGAATGCAAAAAATTATTAAATTACATGTGGGCTCTTTAAGATCATTCATTTTACAATGCATTTATTTTTATAGAGTCCAGATGTTACATAAATGAAAATGAGGTTTGATTTCGAATTGTAAAACATACAAAGATATGCTAACATTTTAACAACACTGTATTCATTTATCATACTTTCAGATGTTTGAGAGATAACTGTAAGATGGCTCAAATTCTACATTTAATTGAGCATTTTCATAAATTGCCAATCTTTGACTTGCTAGTAATAAAACTTTTACAAGGTAATAAAAAGGAATATTTTTTAGAATGGAATTTAGATGAGAAAAATTACATGTCAGATAATGAAATGAACATGAAATACTATCAACAGCTCAATATTGTTTAGGATCTTTAAAGCTGAAGGGATGGAAATTGCTACGAGTGACACCTATCACAACAAAGACAGTATGCGTTCACAACAAGACTATTACATGGAATAGCAAACACTATCTCATAATAGCATTGATTATATTTAGGAAGCTGATGCCTATGAATCTTCAATACCCACAGAAATTATCTATTTGTTATATGGAATAAAATAAAAGCAGAAAAAAGTCTTCTCTCTTTCAACACAAAACCCCTTAATTTTGTATAGGACACCCATCTTTTTTCTTAGAGAAATGCTTCTTCCGCTTCAATTAAGTAATAATTGGGCAGTGGTGGATTATTATGAAGGCACTCCATGGTCCATGGAAGCTTACCTGCATTATGATTCTACTTGCTGCAGTGTTATTTACTAAACCACCCCCAAAAAATCCCCATATTCATAATTAGGGCAAATGCAGAGGACTGTATTTTCGGTCTGAGCAAGATCTTTTAAAACATTGGATCATACTCAGACCAATGTTAGTCGATGGGACTGTGCACATGTCCATTTTTTCCATGGAGTGAGCTGTTCAGATGAAAAAATCACAGCATGCCCAAGTTTGATCCAATATTCAGATCATACTTAGCCATGCAAGTAAATCAGTCCGTGGAAACCACCGGACTGCCCTGGGATTTCATCTGGCTGCAGTCCAATTTCCGCAGACTGACAGAATGGAGAAAATGGGCAAATTGTTGTCTTCATCTTTTTCTCATCTGATCAGAGTGTCATTTGCATAATCGTCCCTATTCACTTGGATGAGAAAACAAATGGTCCTTTGCACCTGCTCTCAAGCAAAGCCTCACTATGTTTAAGGCTAGAGACAATCGGATTTCCCAAAAATTTGAGTTGGCCAGCAGATTCAATTTGTTCCCAAAAAATTAAATTGAATCTGGAAAATGCTTTTATTATGGTCTGAGGTTTTTCCAGACCCCAAAATATAAGAAACAGGGGAATAGGAGTTATGGAATCAATTGTGTGTCACTTGCCATCCACATGACCATGTGAGGCCAACCACATCACAGTCCTCAGCAATGAAATGGAGTGTTGGAAAATCCAAAGACCAATGCGAAGGACCAAGGAGATGCAAATGTGCAGGGATAGGTTAGGAATGGGTCTAGGACAGGTGAGAATGTAATGTAATGTATATTATTTTTTAATCACTTTTACCGTTTTCAGAATATGACAGCAGCTTGACTGGATTTTTGTGAAACAAATACCCTAAATTGGGGATTTGCTAGTGCAGCGCCCCAGAGTCCTGGTCGTTGCAGTACTGTGGCTCCGCCGCTATGGGGAGCTATGGTACGTCTGATGGCACTGAAGGAGTTCATCTGATCAGGTATCACAGACACCAATACATTTCACAGTCGGGCCTCCGGGGGGAGCTAAGGGTTCTATTCACTAGGCCACTCCCCACCATAGTGGGTAAACTGGGGGTCAGGCAGGAAGTTAGATCAGAAAGCTGATTGGGTTGGAACCAGGCAACACCTTGTGGCAGAGGGTGTTGTAGGGGAAGATACAGTAGGGTCTCTATCAGGGGTGGGATCCTGACAGAGGCTTGGCAACTTGAACGAACGTAACGGGACCGTGCCTGCTCCGGGTAGCGGCGGTGCCCAAGGAAGGATTAGAGGAGAGATAGATTGTGCTGAGTGAGAAACGAGATCACGCAAAAGGAGAAATACCAGCAGGAGTCGTGCTGTAAGACCGAAGCAACATCCTATTGAGGCGCACTACCGGTGGCCGGAACGCCGAGGGAGTATCATAACATTCAGCTTCAAGCAATACTCCAAACAGCGGCAGGACAGTCAGTCTAAGGCGGGCTGTCTAACTTTAATCACCTATGCAGTCTTGGGGGGCAACTTGTGGAGAGGGGTGACTCTAGGGTCCCGGAAGAGCTCCGAGCCTACCCGTCAAACGGGTGCCGTCCCAACCAAAACAACAGGGAGGGACGGAGGATTAGCAGAACATCATCTAATCGAGTTGTGAGGGAACTTAAGAAACAGACACAACAGTTGTGGGGACTTTCTGTAAGCACAGCAGGGAAGGACCACAACACATAGCGCTAGAAGGAAGGCACCGATTTCCACCTGTGAAGAGAACTCTGGAGGTGCTATTGGACCGGCCGGACTTGCGCAGCCTGGTGAACCGTATTCCGGACTGAGGACCCAGAGATCTTCAGTAAAGAGGTAAAGAGACTGCAACCTGGTGTCCTCGTTATTTACCGCGACCTGCACCCCACAGCTGCACCATTATCATCACACTCCATACCTATCTACTGTGCGCCCAACGGCAGGGTCACGGACCGGGGCCTAGCCACCGTGACGACCCCAGAGCAGAGACTCAGAGGCCCGGTACCGGGTACCCCTCGGCCCTGCGGCGGTGGGGGCGCTCCAACTTGGCGTCATGAACAGGATCTACTAAAGCCTGAAGAATCAGGTCATGTGTGCCTTGGAACTGTGATTTACTGTGCTTAGACTGTACCGTATTGCAAAGACTGTGTGCTGCCATTTACCGCCAAAAGTTCCCGCCAAACGTCGCCGCTATTGCGGCGCCACGGGGAGTGCAGAGGAAGAAGGGCGTGCCATGGGAGGAGATTACCAAAGCGGCGCCAGAAGTAGCGACCGCCCCCTCCGACTCCTGCTGCGAGAGGACGACCTACCCAGCAGCAGAAGAGAACCACCCCCTGACTTGGAACGGCGGGAACGAGGTGAAGAAGGAGCCCGACCTCGGAGAAATGGCGGAGCCAGGTGCATGCGTTGCCGCCGAATGCCCGGCAGCGACGATGAGCAGCAAGTGCCCGAGCAACAGCGAGGTGATCCCGGCCTGCCCCTACCCATCAGAGACGGACTCGCGTCCACCGCCGGCGAAGGACCTGAACTCCTTGGAGCCGCCAGTGGAGGAGCCGAGCCTACCTGTTGTGGATTCTGTTTGTGGGCTCCCTCTGGTGGTTACTGCTGGTACTGGGTGACTTTGGTGGGTTGCGGCCTTTGGTTTCCACCTGTCCATCAGAGGCTGGGTGTTTCCTATTTTACCTGGCCTTTCTGTCATTCCCTTGCCGGCTATCAATGTATTCAGATGTGCTCTGTTTGGTTCCTGCCTACCTGCTCCCAGATCTTTCAGGATAAGCTAAGTGCTGATTTTCAGTTGTTTGTTTTTTTTGTCCAGCTTGCTTATTATGTCTCTACGCAAGCTGGTAGCTCTAGTGGACTGAGGTTCTCCCCATGTGCCATGAGTTGGCACATGGGTTCTTGTAATCTCAGGATGGTTTTTTTGATTAGGGTTTTTTGCTGACCGCTCAGTCCCCTTTTGTATCGTTCTGCTTTCTAGTTTACAGCGGGCCTCAATTTGCTAAAGCTATATATATCATCTCTATGTGTGTGCCTTCCTCTCATTTCACCGTCAATACATGTGGGGGGCAACTATATCTTTTGGGGTTCATTCCTCTGGAGGCAAGTGAGGTCTTTATTTTCTCTGCAGTGCTAGTTAGCTCTTAGGCTGGTGCGTGGCATCTAGAACCAACGTAGGCACGCTCCCTGGCTATCTCTAGTTGCGTTTGTCAGGCGTAGGGCAGCGGTCAGCCCAGGTTCCATCACCCTAGAGCTCGTCCGTTATTTATTTGTACTTTGCTTGTCCTGTGCTATCCCTAGCCATTGGGATTCATGACAGTATAGCCGGCCCACAAAGTGTTAAGTGTTTGGGCTGAAGCAGGAGAAAAAGAAGTGTGTAAGGGAAATTTTTTTTTTTTTTTTCCCTTCAGAGTTTTGCTGCCTAGCCCTTAATTGCTGTCTAGCTGCTTCTTACCTCCTCTTAACCCTTGAATGGCTCTGATCTTAGCTGTTTAACATGGATGTCCAGAGTTTGGCTTCCAGCCTGAGTAATCTCGTGGCAAAAGTTCAAAACATACAGGATTTTGTTGTTCACACTCCCATGTCTGAACCTAGAATTCCTATTCCAGAGTTCTTTTCTGGAGATAGATCTACCTTCCTGAATTTCAGGAACAATTGTAAATTGTTTCTTTCTTTAAAATCTCGCTCCTCTGGAGACCCTGCTCAACAGGTCAAGATTGTAATATCTTTCCTGCGGGGCGACCCTCAGAATTGGGCATTTGCATTGGCACCAGGGGATCCTGCATTGCTCAGTGTGGATGCGTTTTTTCTGGCATTGGGATTGCTCTATGAGGAACCTAACCTGGAGATTCAGGCTGAAAAGGCTTTATTAGCCCTTTCTCAGGGGCATGATGAAGCGGAAATATATTGTCAAAAATTTCGGAAATGGTCGGTGCTTACTCAGTGGAATGAGTGCGCCCTGGCTGCAAACTTCAGAAATGGTCTTTCTGAGGCCATTAAGGATATTATGGTGGGGTTCCCTACGCCTACAGGTCTGAATGAGTCTATGGCTATGGCCATTCAGATTGATCGGCGTTTACGGGAGCGCAAACCCGTGCACCAGTTGGCGGTGTCGTCTGAACAGGCATCTGAGACTATGCAATGTGATAGAATTCAGTCCAGAAGTGAACGGCAAAATTATAGGCGGAAAAATGGATTGTGTTTTTATTGTGGTGATTCAGCTCATGTTATATCAGCATGCTCTAAACGCACAAAAAGGGTTGATAAATCTTTTGCCATTGGTACTCTGCAGCCCAAGTTCATTTTGTCTGTGGCTCTGATTTTTTCACTGTCTTCCATTTCCGTTGATGCCTATGTGGATTCGGGCGCTGCCCTGAGTCTTATGGATTGGTCATTTGCTAAACGCTGCGGTTTTAGTCTGGAGCCTCTGGAAGTTCCTATTCCTCTGAAGGGAATTGACTCTACACCATTGGCTATGAATAAACCGCAGTATTGGACACAAGTGACCATGCGCATGACTCCCGTTCATCAGGAGGCGATTCGCTTCCTTGTACTGTATAATTTACATGATGTACTAGTGCTTGGTCTGCCATGGTTACAAACTCATAATCCTGTCCTGGACTGGAAAACAATGTCTGTGTTAAGCTGGGGATGTCAGGGGGTTCATGATGATGCACCTCCGATTTCAATCGCTTCATCTACTCCTTCTGAGATCCCTGCGTTTTTGACTGACTATAGGGATGTTTTTGAGGAGCCTAAGCTCAATTCGCTCCCTCCTCATAGAGAGTGTGACTGTGCTATAGAATTGATTCCTGGCAGTAAGTTCCCTAAGGGTCGTTTATTTAATCTGTCACTGCCAGAGCATACTGCTATGCGGAATTATATTAAGGAGTCCTTGGAAAAGGGACATATTCGTCCATCTTCGTCCCCTCTGGGAGCAGGTTTTTTTTTCGTGGCAAAAAAAGATGGTTCCCTGAGGCCTTGTATAGATTATCGCCTTCTGAATAAGATTACAGTCAAATATCAGTATCCATTGCCATTATTGACTGATTTGTTTGCTCGCATTAAGGGGGCTAGGTGGTTCACTAAGATAGATCTTCGCGGTGCGTATAATCTGGTGCGGATAAAACAGGGTGATGAGTGGAAAACCGCATTTAATACGCCTGAGGGCCATTTTGAGTATTTGGTAATGCCTTTTGGACTCTCCAATGCTCCTTCAGTCTTTCAGTCCTTTATGCACAATATTTTCCGTGAATATCTGGATAAGTTTATGATTGTGTATTTGGATGATATTTTGGTGTTTTCTGATGACTGGCAGTCTCATGTTCTACAGGTCAGGAAGGTGATTCAGGTTCTGCGGGCCAATTCTCTGTTTGTGAAGGGCTCAAAGTGTCTCTTCGGAGTCCAGAAGATTTCTTTTTTGGGGTACATTTTTTCTCCTTCTACTATTGAGATGGATCCCGTCAAGGTTCAGGCTATTTGTGACTGGACACAACCTACATCTGTTAAGAGCCTTCAGAAGTTCTTGGGGTTTGCTAATTTTTATCGTCGGTTCATTGCTAATTTTTCCAGTATTGTTAAACCTTTGACTGATTTGACTAAAAAGGGTGCTGATGTTGCTGATTGGTCTCCTGCGGCCGTGGAGGCCTTTCAGGAACTTAAGCGCCGGTTTTCTTCTGCTCCTGTGTTGTGTCAACCAGATGTTTCACTTCCTTTTCAGGTTGAGGTTGATGCTTCCGAGATTGGAGCGGGGGCGGTTTTGTCACAGAGAAGTTCTAATGGCTCGGTGATGAAGCCATGTGCATTCTTCTCTAGAAAATTCTCGCCCGCCAAGCGCAATTATGATGTGGGTAATCGGGAGCTTTTGGCCATGAAGTGGGCATTTGAGGAGTGGCGTCTTTGGCTTGAGGGTGCTAAACATCGTGTGGTGGTCTTGACTGATCACAAGAATCTCATTTACCTTGAGTCTGCCAGTCGTTTGAATCCTAGACAGGCTCGTTGGTCGTTGTTTTTTTCTCGTTTCAATTTCGTGGTTTCATACCTGCCAGGTTCAAAGAATGTGAAGGCAGATGCTCTTTCCAGGAGTTTTGTGCCTGACTCTCCTGGAGACTCTGGGCCTACTGGTATCCTTAGGGATGGGGTAATAGTGTCCGCCGTATCCCCAGACTTGCGACGTGCATTGCAGGAGTTTCAGGTGGATAAACCGGATCGTTGTCCACCAGAAAGACTGTTTGTTCCGGATGATTGGACCAGTAGAGTCATCTCCGAGGTCCATTCTTCTGTGTTGGCTGGTCATCCTGGAATATTTGGTACTAGAGACTTGGTGGCCAGGTCTTTTTGGTGGCCTTCCTTGTCTAGGGATGTGCGTACCTTTGTGCAGTCTTGTGAAGTGTGTGCTCGAGCTAAGCCTTGCTGTTCTCGGGCCAGTGGGTTGTTGTTATCCTTGCCCATCCCGAAGAGGCCTTGGACGCACATTTCCATGGATTTTATTTCTGATCTCCCGGTTTCACAGAAAATGTCCGTTATCTGGGTTGTGTGTGACCGCTTTTCTAAGATGGTTCATTTGGTGCCCTTGCCTAAGTTGCCCTCCTCCTCTGAGTTGGTCCCTTTATTTTTTCAGAACGTGGTTCGTTTGCATGGGATTCCGGAGAATATCGTTTCTGACAGGGGATCCCAGTTTGTGTCTAGATTTTGGCGGACGTTTTGTGCCAAGATGGGCATTGATTTGTCTTTCTCGTCTGCATTCCATCCTCAGACGAATGGCCAGACGGAGCGAACTAATCAGACCTTGGAAACTTATTTGAGGTGTTTTGTTTCTGCTGATCAAGATGACTGGGTTGCTTTTTTGCCACTGGCCGAATTTGCTCTTAATAATCGGGCTAGTTCTGCCACGTTGGTCTCTCCTTTTTTTTGTAATTCGGGGTTTCATCCTCGGTTTTCCTCTGGTCAGGTGGAGTCTTCGGATTGTCCTGGAGTGGACGTGGTGGTGGACAGGCTACATCAGATTTGGAATCAGGTGGTGGACAATTTGAAGTTATCTCAGGAGAAGACTCAGCAGTTTGCTAATCGCCGTCGCCGCGTGGGTCCCCGACTTCTTGTTGGGGATTTGGTGTGGTTGTCTTCTCGTTTTGTCCCTATGAAGGTCTCTTCTCCTAAGTTCAAGCCTCGGTTCATCGGTCCTTATAGGATCTCGGAGATTCTTAACCCTGTATCTTTTCGTTTGGATCTCCCAGCATCGTTTGCTATTCATAATGTGTTCCATCGGTCGTTGTTGCGGAGGTATGAGGTGCCCGTTGTTCCTTCGGTTGAGCCTCCTGCTCCGGTGCTGGTGGAGGGAGAATTGGAGTATGTTGTTGAGAAGATCTTGGATTCTCGTGTTTCCAGACGCAAACTCCAGTATTTGGTTAAGTGGAAGGGTTATGGTCAGGAGGATAATTCCTGGGTGGTCGCCTCCGATGTTCATGCGACTGATTTTGTCCGCGCCTTCCATAGAGCTCACCCTGATCGCCCTGGGGGTTCTCGTGAGGGTTCGGTGACCCCTCCTCAAGGGGGGGGTACTGTTGTGGATTCTGTTTGTGGGCTCCCTCTGGTGGTTACTGCTGGTACTGGGGGACTTTGGTGGGTTGCGGCCTTTGGTTTCCACCTGTCCATCAGAGGCTGGGTGTTTCCTATTTTACCTGGCCTTTCTGTCATTCCCTTGCCGGCTATCAATGTATTCAGATGTGCTCTGTTTGGTTCCTGCCTACCTGCTCCCAGATCTTTCAGGATAAGCTAAGTGCTGATTTTCAGTTGTTTGGTTTTTTTGTCCAGCTTGCTTATTATGTCTCTATGCTAGCTGGTAGCTCTAGTGTACTGAGGTTCTCCCCATGTTCCATGAGTTGGCACATGGGTTCTTGTAATCTCAGGATGGTTTTTTTGATTAGGGTTTTTTGCTGACCGCTCAGTCCCCTTTTGTATCGTTCTGCTTTCTAGTTTACAGCGGGCCTCAATTTGCTAAAGCTATATATATCATCTCTATGTGTGTGCCTTCCTCTCATTTCACCGTCAATACATGTGGGGGGCAACTATATCTTTTGGGGTTCATTCCTCTGGAGGCAAGTGAGGTCTTTATTTTCTCTGCAGTGCTAGTTAGCTCTTAGGCTGGTGCGTGGCGTCTAGAACCAACGTAGGCACGCTCCCTGGCTATCTCTAGTTGCGTTTGTCAGGCGTAGGGCAGCGGTCAGCCCAGGTTCCATCACCCTAGAGCTCGTCCGTTATTTATTTGTACTTTGCTTGTCCTGTGCTATCCCTAGCCATTGGGATTCATGACACCTACCTATCCCAGCCACGGAACCATGGAGGGCGGAGCCGCATCAAGAGGTGACTCCGGAAGAGCCGCGGTCCGGGCTGCAGCCGATTCCAGCGTCCTCGTCAACGGACTGGAGCGACATCGGTGGAATCACATCAGGCGCAGGTATGGACGGCGCCCCTACTCCCCCGGCCGATTCTGCTCTCCCGACCGATCCGGCTCCCCTGGCCGATCCCGCTCCTGTGACCGCTCCTCACCCCAGCAACAATAATCGTTTCTTCTCGGTGGAGCGGGTAGTCCTCACCCCCGACGCGATGGGGAAGCTGTTACCTCCACTACCGACCAAGATGGGGGAACCCATAGATGTAGGCCCGGATGGGGTGATCCTCCGGTGGGACACCCCCTGGAACGAGCCGTATGGAGCTCCGGGGGAGAGCCTCACCCTTGCGGTACTTACCTGGGAACAGTATAAGCAGTGCCTGATCCAACACTGGAAAAATCGAGACGAGACTGAACAACATAATACGCAACGTAAAAAGTCTGCGCACGGCCGGAAAGACGTGGTAAAGCGGGGAACTGTGCTGGCCTATCACCCGAAGAGGGGATGGGGCTCCATACAAGAACCGGGACTACCAACTGATGTCTTTGTTACTAGTTACAATGTAAAAACTCCATGCTGCAGTCAAGATGGTGACCCATTGCAACGAGGGGATCAGGTGACCTTTACTCGCCACCGGAATGCACAAGGATGGTGCGCTCGGAACGTCCACCGGTGTGAGCCCGAGGGGGCGTCACCTGTTGCTCCGATCATGATTGATCCAGATTTGCCAGATCTTGTTACTGTCACCACCGTACGCCTTGTAGCAGCTCCTGAACTTGCGAGCAGGATTAGCCTTCAAATCCAGACACCGGCTGATCTGGTGGCACCGGAGAGACCAACTGCCAGCACAGGTGCTGCCTCAACCGGGGGTGGGAGACCACCCCCAGACTTAAAAGAATAAACCTCGATACCATGAGTAAGCATGACTGCTTTAAATATGTAAATAGTTCTTTGACTGTTTGTTCGTTTCTTGTTATGCTGCTAAACCCGTTCAGGGTTAACTTTTAAGGGGATCCTTCTGTTGACCCGGGATCCCTATTGTTTTGCTTTTGTTTGTTTTTCCAAAGTTTTTGCACAAGTTTAAGTTGAAAAGAACTGCTGAAATCATGAACAGTGCATGATACGAACTTTTTGTACATAGTTTGCACCTTATTAAAGGTGCTCCCTACTGGTTTTACTTAAAGAAGGACTCTTTGTGAAGATACCACACTGGAACCTTTGCTGAGTATGGACTGGTAGCTTGAGAAGACGTGCTACCTCATAGAGACTTGGTCCCCTCTTAAAGGGGATGTTCATTTGTCGCACTTAAACGATGATATTGCTTTAAGACAGGTAGCAATAATGTTTTGACGAAAGGAAGTGATGATAATGTTTACATGAGTAAGTTATATGTATTCAACTAGTTAATTGTGAAGAAATGCTGATGATGTTCTCTGAAAAGAAAAAGTGAAAGATAGCAGAAGGATGCAGTGGGCCCGTAGGGGTAGACGTGGTGTCCAGCATGCATGTTGGTGAGAAAGATAATGAGAAGGTTTAATGTTATATAAAGAAAATGGTTGATAACGTTGATAGATAATTAGGATAGAAGGTAAACCCTGAGTCCTCATAGGAGTCATGTAGAGATGGCTCAGTGCTCTTAAACTGAAAGTAATGTTATGTTCTATACTGTGTATAGTAGTGGAAAAGGCAGTAGGCCCGGGCTGAACGGGGCGGTCCTGCATAGAAAGGAGAGGCAGTAGGTCTGGTGCCGTTAGGACAGGCGGTCCTGCAGATTAAAAGAAGGAGAATGGAAAAGTTAAATTACCTTATAATGTGATTATAGGAAGGTCTTTAGTGGATTCAGAGTGTATGTCCTTAAAGGCAATGTTAAATTATTGTTTCACAATTTTGCACTTAGTAGAATACCCGGTTGGGTAAGAAAAGTTCATTGTAGCATGTTGCTATGATATCAAACCATGTTTGTAACGTTCAAGTGTCCTCACCTCCCATAAAGGGAAGCCTGTTCAAATATACTTATTGTTATTGCACTCAACAAAACTGTATGTCTTTTTGCTAACTTGTATTGTTGTTTTCTTCCCAGTCCCGGAGTACTGTGTTTAACCAGGGGGGAGTGCAGCGCCCCAGAGTCCTAGTCGTTGCAGTACTGTGGCTCCGCCGCTATGGGGAGCTATGGTACGTCTGATGGCACTGAAGGAGTTCATCTGATCAGGTATCACAGACACCAATACATTTCACAGTCGGGCCTCCGGGGGGAGCTAAGGGTTCTATTCACTAGGCCACTCCCCACCATAGTAGGTAAACTGGGGGTCAGGCAGGAAGTTAGATCAGAAAGCTGACTGGGTTGGAACCAGGCAACACCTTGTGGCAGAGGGTGTTGTAGGGGAAGATACAGTAGGGTCTCTGTCTGTCAGGGGTGGGATCCTGACAGAGGCTTGGCAACTTGAACGAACGTAAAGGGAACGTGCCTGCTCCGGGTAGCGGCGGTGCCCAAGGAAGGATTAGAGGAGAGATAGATTGTGCTGAGTGAGAAACGAGATCACGCAAAAGGAGAAATACCAGTAGGAGTCGTGCTGTAAGACCGAAGCAACATCCTATTGAGGCGCACTACCGGTGGCCGGAACGCCGAGGGAGTATCATAACATTCAGCTTCAAGCAATACTCCAAACAGCGGCAGGACAGTCAGTCTAAGGCGGGCTGTCTAACTTTAATCACCTATGCAGTCTTGGGGGGCAACTTGTGGAGAGGGGTGACTCTAGGGTCCCGGAAGAGCTCCGAGCCTACCCGTCAAACGGGTGCCGTCCCAACCAGAACAACAGGGAGGGACGGAGGATTAGCAGAACATCATCTAATCGAGTTGTGAGGGAACTTAAGAAACAGACACAACAGTTGTGGGGACTTTCTGTAAGCACAGCAGGGAAGGACCACAACACATAGTGCTAGAAGGAAGGCACCGATTTCCACCTGTGAAGAGAACTCTGGAGGTGCTATTGGACCGGCCGGACTTGCGCAGCCTGGTGAACCGTATTCTGGACTGAGGACCCAGAGATCTTCAGTAAAGAGGTAAAGAGACTGCAACCTGGTGTCCTCGTTATTTACCGCGACCTGCACCCCACAACTGCACCATTATCATCACACTCCATACCTATCTACTGTGCGCCCCACGGCAGGGTCACGGACCGGGGCCTAGCCACCGTGACGACCCCAGAGCAGAGACTCAGAGGCCCGGTACCGGGTACCCCTCGGCCCTGCGGCGGTGGGGGCGCTCCACTAGAATCTTAAATTTTGGTGAAATTTGACTAATTAAGAATCAATTCATTCATTTCTATGTTTTTTGGCGCATTAGATGTTATTAATACAGTGCCAGTAAACAAGTTGAAGTTCTTGGTTTTATGTAGAACTCATATTTCATCTTAGAGGGGCTCCTGCTCCTTCATTTTAGCAACATTGGTGCAGTAGTGGATTATAAGTGAACATTAGTGTTGAGCGATACCGTCCGATACTTGAAAGTATCGGTATCGGAAAGTATCGGCCGATACCGGCAAAGTATCGGATCCAATCCGATACCGATACCCGATACCAATACAAGTCAATGGGACTCAAGTATCGGACGGTATTCCTGATGGTTCCCAGGGTCTGAAGGAGAGGAAACTCTCCTTCAGGCCCTGGGATCCATATAAATGTGTAAAAGAAAGAATTAAAATAAAAAATATCGCTATACTCACCTGTCCGACGCAGCCTGGACCTCAGCGAGGGAACCGGCAGCGTTGTTTGTTTAAAATTCGCGCTTTTACTTGGTTACGTGAAGTCCCGGCTTGTGATTGGTCAGGGCGGCCATGTTGCCGGGACGCGGACCAATCACAGCAAGCCGTGACGAAATTACGTCACGGCTTGCTGTGATTGGTCCGCGTCCCGGCAACATGGCCGCCATTAACCAATCACAAGCCGGGACGTCACGGGAGGCTGGACACGCGCGCTTTTTAAAATGGGCGCGTGTCCAGCCTCCCGTGACGTCCCGGCTTGTGATTGGTTGCGCCACGGTCAACCAATCACAAGCCGGGAGGCTGGACACGCGCGCATTTTAAAATTTTAAAATGGGCGCGTGTCCAGCCTCCCGGCTTGTGATTGGTTGACCGCGGCGCAACCAATCACAAGCCGGGACGTCACGGGAGGCTGGACACGCGCCCATTTTAAAATTTTAAAATGGGCGCGTGTCCAGCCTCCCGGCTTGTGATTGGTTGACCGCGGCGCAACCAATCACAAGCCGGGACGTCACGGGAGGCTGGACACGCGCCCATTTTAAAAAGCGCGCGTGTCCAGCCTCCCGTGACGTCACGGCTTGTGATTGGTTAATGGCGGCCATGTTGCCGGGACGCGGACCAATCACAAAGCCGGGACGTAATTTTAAAATCCTTAAGGACCTGAAATTACGTCACGGCTTGCTGTGATTGGTTGCGTCTCCCATGTGACTGCGACGCAACCAATCACAACGCCGGAACGTAATTTTAAAATCCTGAAGGACCTGAAATTACGTCACGGCTTGCTGTGATTGGTTGCGTCCCGGTCACATGGGCGGCACGCAACCAATCACAAGCCGGGACTCACGTAAAGGAAAGAAAAGCGCGAATTTTAAACAAAGAACGCTGCCGCTTCCCTCGGTAAGGTGCAGGCTGCGTCGGAGAGGTGAGTATAGCAATATTTTTTATTTTAATTCTCTCTTTTACACATTTTTACATTAATGTTGTTTCGATACCGATACCCGATATCACAAAAATATCGGATCTCGGTATCGGAATTCCGATACAGCAAGTATCGGCCGATACCCGATACTTGCAGTATCGGAATGCTCAACACTAGTGAACATAAATATGGATCAGCACATTGACATGTTGGAAGGTATCATTCCATTCATGATGCAAGTCATAACATCTAAAAATTAAGTAGTATGTGTCCCACAGCTTTTCTTATAGAGCTCCAGTTTGAGGTCCAGAGATTGCCTACAGTTAATCTCCAGCAACTCTTTCCTGTATCATGACTCCACCTGCTGATAGGTTCCTGCAGTTTCCGCTAAGGTTAATATATTTTTCGCTTTATAAGACACACCAGATTCTAAGACACACTCCAAATTTTGAGGAAAAAAGTAGGAGAAAAACTTTTTTTAATAAAATGGTGGTGCTTCTTATAATCATGTGTCTTATTACTTACCGGGGGTGGTGGCTGTGGTGAAGCGAGGTCCCAGGGTTGCCGCTGGAGGAGGCAAGAGTGGACCATTCCTGCAGGCTGCAGGCTGGGATGGGGAGTCTCCGGATGTGTGGTGCGGCTGGCCGCTGCAGGTGTTCGGTCCTGCGGGGGCTCTGTCGACATCTTGTGAAAGCCCAGAGCCCCCGCAGTCACATGGTTTCCTGTGCGGTGGACTGGACTCTGGGAAAATGGCTGCCGGACGGGGGCAGCACATTCGCAGATGGAGATCTTGGGAGATGAGATCTCAGCACTGACATCTCATCTCCCAAGATCTCCAGCAAATCTACACAGGATGGCTAAATAAGAGGAAAATCTTGTTGTAGTGGTCATGTCACAGGCCAAACTTCATTCCATATAAAAAGACTCGGGCAGGACTTTAATCCCTTACTGACATCGGGCTTAAGTACGCCGATGTCAGGGTCCCTCTCTTTGATGTGGGCTCCGGTGGTGAGCCCACATCTTTCTGGGACATGTCAGCTGTTTTGAACAGCTGACATGTGCCCACAATAGCTGCGGGTGGAATCGCGATCCACCCATGGCTATTAACAAGTTAAATGCCACTGTGAAACTCTGACAGCGGCATTTAAACACTCTGCCGGCCATTGTGATCGCGGGTCACCACTGTGTTGGCATGACAACCTGAGGTCTCCTGGAAACCAAAACCGAAGGAACTGCTACGGGGGATAGAACGGTGGGAGACCTGGGGAGCGTCCTCCCCAGGTGGTAGGTTCCCTCCATGACTTCCGTGTGCCAATTGCAGGGAGCCGGGGCTACACTCTGGTCGAGAAGCGCCGCCGTACAGTGGTGGAGTTTGAGAGGGGTATGGTCTGGGTGACGTCACCAGAGCTGGAGGATGTGTGTGCGAGAGGACCAATCGACCAATGCATTTCAAAGGACTAGGTCCTTCTTTGTCAAGGCTGACAGGGGAGTTCCTGCGGCACCTCTGCACGTCAGCCCAGCAAGCACGTACTACGCCAGCCTAAACCAGCAGCATCACTTTACTCCGGACGCTTGTTTTGTGCTCTCCAATGCTCCAAGTAAGCTGTATACTGCCATTCATATAAGGGTTCTGGAAATCTGTCCAATACATGCCCATAACACTATTGGCTTCTTAGCATGTGGATTAGGTTCACCACTGCACACTACTAATTACTTTTTGTTTGGGATATCTACATACCATTAAAAGCTTTTTGGTATTAACCCAAGTAGCCACTTTGTCACACTTCCTGGTTGCTGATACATATCATACCTCTATAAGGTTGCTGTGGTAGGGTGCATATATCAATCTATTACACCCACAGCTCTAGTGTGGTGTCTTTCTACTCATTACATGTAGGGATTGCCTGTTTGTTAGGGAATCCCAACATGTATTCAGGCTGTCTAGCATCCACAAATCATGCACCTGCGGCGACTCAAACATAATCTCCGAGCACACCCAAAATGCTCGGAGAACACCCGAGCATGCTCAGAAATCTCTAGTAGCGAGCACACTCTCTCATCACTAATTATAATTATTATATGTTTATAGCTGCTCTCATTCTCCTGCAATGAGAGTTTTTCTTTTTCATAGTGTACAGTTGGTCGAATAGTAGATTCATATGCACCATTGACCAAACTTGTGCTTAGCCCGGCAGGACCTCGCACCAGGTACAAAAACAAAATAGAAAATTCAGAAAAGCCGAGGCACCAAAACCACAAGTTCTTGATAAACTTGAACTTTATTCCACATTTATTAAAACAGAAAGACAAAGCATGTAACGTTTTGGATATAATAGGCCTTTCTCAAGCCTAAAAAATAGGGGTGTATTTTTTAACAAGAACCTGCAGTTTTGGTGCCTAGGCTTTTCTGAATTTTCTGTAGTTTACAGTTGGTTTCCATGGAGCTCAGCCATTGATGCCTGCCCAGACTCTGGCCCAGTATGTGCAATAGTTACATTTTAGGAAAAGGGTTGACCCCTAACATGCCAGACAGCTCTCTCCAGCCCATTGATTTCTACATAGCAGTTAGCTGCTCACCTCCTTCACCCTCCACCTTAGATCAGGGCTCTTATTAGTCCTACATAATCATAATCCCCAGCATTGCACCCAGCATTGTATCAACAGTTTCTACAGTAGTTCTCCTAATTACAACTCTCACTTTCCTGAGCCTTGTGCTTGTTCAAAGTCACTGCTATCTGTGTACATAAAGTGACTCAGAACAAGTGCTGACAGACTGTTAATCTGTAGATACTGAATTAAGCTGCTCACATTAAAGGTATCTTTACACTAAGTGACTTTGCAGCGAGAACGACAACGATCCGTGACGTTGCAGCGTCCTGGATAGCGATCTCGTTGTATTTGACACGCAGCAGCGATCTGGATCCCGCTGTGATATCGCTGGTCAGAGCTAGAAGTCCAGAACTTTATTTTGTCGCTGATCACCCGCTGTCATCGCTGGATCGGTGTGTGTGACACCGATCCAGCGATGTGTTCACTTGTAACCTGGGTAAATACCAGGTTACTAAGCGCAGGGCCGCACTTAGTAACCTGATATTTACCCTGGTTACCATTGTAAAAGTAAAAAAAAACCACTACATACTCACCTTCTGATGTCTGTCACGTCCCCCGCCGGCGGCTTTCCTGCACTGAATGTGTCAGCGCTGGCCGGCTGTAAAGCAGAGCACAGCGGTGACGTCACCGCTGCTGCCGGCGCTGACACATTCAGTCAGTGCAGGAAGCTCTGAGCAGCAGCACGTAACCCTGTGGACGCCGGGGGACGTGACAGACATCAGAAGGTGAGTATGTAGTGTTTTTTTTTACTTTTACAATGGTAACCAGGGTAAATATCGGGTTACTAAGCGAGGCCCTGCACTTAGTAACCCGATGTTTGCCCTGGTTACCCGGGTGCTGCAGGGGGACTTCGGCATCGTTGAAGACAGTTTCAACTATGCCGAAGTCGTTCCCCTGATCGTTGGTCACTGGAGAGAGCTGTCTGTGTGACAGCTCCCCAGCGTCCACACAACGACTTACCAACGATCGTATCGCTGGTCGTGATCGTTGGTAACTCGTTTAGTGTAACGGTACCTTAACTGTCATTCAAGGCAGATTACTTGCTCCCAAGCAATAGGAAATAAGGAGATTGTAAGGAGACTGCATATCTCTGCGCTACTCCCAAGACAACTTGAGAATACCATTTTAAGGTAACATATTTCCATCCCTACTAGTTTCCAAGTTTCTGATAGTATGGAAAATATTTTTAAAGTGATTGGCTGGAGTACGCCTACTGTCTTCATAAACCTGTGGCTAATGTTCCTATTAATCTGAACCTGGGTGGGTTTTTCAACATCCAGATATCTACAGATCAAATCTACTGACATGTCTATATGACATGGCAAACATTTTCTAAAAGTACAGTTAGTTACTCTTTAAAGTTGTTTTCATTGGAACCTTTGTCATGATTCTCAATGGCGAGAGAACATAGCCCAGCATATATGAGAACTAGCTCTTGGAAGATGGAAACTATACTGACCATGAACTAAACCTGCCGCACAACTAGAAGTGGCCGGGTAGCATGCCTACGTTTTTTAACCCTAGATGCCCAGCGCCAGCCGGAGAACTACCTAATCCTAGCAGAGGAAAAGACAGTCCTGGCTCACCTCTAGAGAAATTTTCCCAAAAGGCAGACAGAGGCCCCCACATATATTGGCGGTGATTTTAGATGAAATGACAAACGTAGTATGAAAATAGGTTTAGCAAAATCGAGGTCCGCTTACTAGATAGCCGGAAGACAGAAAGGACACTTTCATGGTCAGCAGAAAACCCTATCAAAACACCATCCAGAAATTCCTTTAAGACTCTAGCATTAACTCATAACACCAGAGTGGCAATTTCCGATCACAAGAGCTTTCCAGACACAGTAACGAAACAGCAGCTGTGAACAGGAACAAAATGCAAAAACACACAAGGACAAAAGTCCAACTTAGCTGGGAGTTGTCTAGTAGCAGGAACAAGCGCAGAAGGCTTCTGATTACATTGTTGACCGGCAAGAAACTGACAGAGGAGCAAGGTTATATAGCGACTCCCACATCCTGATAGGAGCAGGTGAACAGAGGGGATGATGCACACAAGTTCAATTCCACAAGTGGCCACCGGGGGAGCCCAGAATCCAACTTCACAACAGTACCCCCCCCTCAAGGAGGGGGCACCGAACCCTCACCAGAACCACCAGGGCGATCAGGATGAGCCCTATGAAAGGCACGGACAAGATCGGAGGCATGAACATCAGAGGCAGTGACCCAAGAATTATCCTCCTGACCGTATCCCTTCCATTTGACCAGATACTGGAGTCTCCGTCTGGAAACACGAGAGTCTAAGATCTTTTCCACAACGTACTCCAACTCACCCTCAACCAACACCGGAGCAGGAGGCTCAACGGAAGGCACAACCGGTACCTCATACCTGCGCAACAATGACCGATGAAAAACATTATGAATCGAAAAGGATGCAGGGAGGTCCAAACGGAAGGACACAGGGTTAAGAATCTCCAATATCTTGTACGGGCCGATGAACCGAGGCTTAAACTTAGGAGAAGAAACCCTCATAGGGACAAAACGAGAAGACAACCACACCAAGTCCCCAACACAAAGCCGAGGACCAACACGACGACGGCGGTTGGCAAAAAGCTGAGTCTTCTCCTGGGACAACTTCAAATTGTCCACCACCTGCCCCCAAATCTGATGCAACCTCTCCACCACAGCATCCACTCCAGGACAATCCGAAGATTCCACTTGACCGGAGGAAAGTCGAGGATGAAACCCCAAATTACAGAAAAACGGGGACACCAAGGTGGCAGAGCTGGCCCGATTATTGAGGGCGAACTCCGCCAAAGGCAAAAAAGCGACCAAATCATCCTGATCCGCAGACATAAAACACCTCAAATATGTCTCCAAGGTCTGATTAGTCCGCTCGGTCTGGCCATTAGTCTGAGGATGGAAAGCAGACGAAAAAGACAAATCTATGCCCATCCTAGCACAGAATGCCCGCCAAAATCTAGACACGAATTGGGTCCCTCTGTCAGAAACGATATTATCAGGAATACCATGCAAACGAACAACATTTTGAAAAAACAGAGGAACCAACTCGGAAGAAGAAGGCAACTTAGGCAAGGGAACCAGATGGACCATCTTAGAGAAACGGTCACACACCACCCAGATGACAGACATCTTCTGAGAAACAGGCAGATCCGAAATAAAATCCATCGAGATGTGCGTCCAAGGCTTCTTCGGGATAGGCAAGGGCAACAACAATCCACTAGCCCGAGAACAACAAGGCTTGGCCCGAGCACAAACGTCACAAGACTGCACAAAGCCTCGCACATCTCGTGACAGGGAAGGCCACCAGAAGGACCTTGCCACCAAATCCCTGGTACCAAAGATTCCAGGATGACCTGCCAACGCAGAAGAATGAACCTCAGAGATGACTCTACTGGTCCAATCATCAGGAACAAACAGTCTACCAGGTGGGCAACGATCAGGTCTATCCGCCTGAAACTCCTGCAAGGCCCGCCGCAGGTCTGGAGAAACGGCAGACAATATCACTCCATCTTTAAGGATACCTGTGGGCTCAGAATTACCAGGGGAGTCAGGCTCAAAACTCCTAGAAAGGGCATCCGCCTTAACATTCTTAGAACCCGGTAGGTACGACACCACAAAATTAAACCGAGAGAAAAACAACGACCAGCGCGCCTGTCTAGGATTCAGGCGCCTGGCAGACTCAAGGTAAATTAAATTTTTGTGGTCAGTCAATACCACCACCTGATGTCTGGCCCCCTCAAGCCAGTGACGCCACTCCTCAAAAGCCCACTTCATGGCCAAAAGCTCCCGATTCCCAATATCATAATTCCGCTCGGCGGGCGAAAATTTACGGGAAAAAAAAGCACAAGGTCTCATCACGGAGCAGTCGGAACTTCTCTGCGACAACACCGCCAAATGGTGCACAGGTTTGCGCTCCCGCAGACGCCCATCGATCTGAATAGCCATCGTCATGGACTCATTCAGACTCGCAGGCACAGGGAACCCCACCATAACATCCTTAATGGCATCAGAGAGACCTTCTCTGAAAATCGCCGCCAGGGCGCACTCATTCCACTGAGTAAGCACAGACCATTTGCGGAATTTTTGGCAGTATATTTCAGCTTCATCTTGCCCCTGAGACAAGGACATCAAGGCCTTTTCCGCCTGAAGCTCTAAATGAGGTTCCTCATAAAGCAACCCCAAGGCCAGAAAAAACGCATCCACATTGAGCAACGCAGGATCCCCTGGTGCCAATGCAAAAGCCTAGTCTTGAGGGTCGCCCCGGAGCAAGGAAATTACAATCCTGACCTGCTGTGCAGGGTCTCCGGCAGAGCGAGACTTCAGGGACAAAAACAATTTGCAATTATTTTTAAAATTTTGAAAGTGAGATCTATTCCCCGAGAAGAATTCAGGCAAAGGAATTCTAGGCTCAGACATAGGTGCATGAACAACAAAATCTTGCAAATTTTGTACCTTTGTGGCGAGATTATTCAAACCTGTAGCTACACTCTGAAGATCCATTTGAAACAGGTGAACACAGAGCCATTCAAGGATTAGAAGGAGAGAAAGAGAGGAAGGCTGCAGTATAGGCAGACTAGCAAGTGATTCAATTAAGAGCACACTCAGAACTAGAGGAAAAAAAAAAAAAAATTGTAGCAGACTTCTTTTTTCTCTCCTTTCTCAGCCAGTAATTTAACCCTTTTTTGGGCCGGTCAAACTGTCATGATTCTCAATGGCGAGAGAACATAGCCCAGCATATATGAGAACTAGCTCTTGGAAGATGGAAACTATACTGACCATGAACTAAACCTGCCGCACAACTAGAAGTGGCCGGGTAGCATGCCTACGTTTTTTAACCCTAGATGCCCAGCGCCAGCCGGAGAACTACCTAATCCTAGCAGAGGAAAAGACAGTCCTGGCTCACCTCTAGAGAAATTTTCCCAAAAGGCAGACAGAGGCCCCCACATATATTGGCGGTGATTTTAGATGAAATGACAAACGTAGTATGAAAATAGGTTTAGCAAAATCGAGGTCCGCTTACTAGATAGCCGGAAGACAGAAAGGACACTTTCATGGTCAGCAGAAAACCCTATCAAAACACCATCCAGAAATTCCTTTAAGACTCTAGCATTAACTCATAACACCAGAGTGGCAATTTCCGATCACAAGAGCTTTCCAGACACAGTAACGAAACAGCAGCTGTGAACAGGAACAAAATGCAAAAACACACAAGGACAAAAGTCCAACTTAGCTGGGAGTTGTCTAGTAGCAGGAACAAGCGCAGAAGGCTTCTGATTACATTGTTGACCGGCAAGAAACTGACAGAGGAGCAAGGTTATATAGCGACTCCCACATCCTGATAGGAGCAGGTGAACAGAGGGGATGATGCACACAAGTTCAATTCCACAAGTGGCCACCGGGGGAGCCCAGAATCCAACTTCACAACAAACCTTCCAACATGGTTTGACCTGCACCATTGGAACCTTCCAACATGGTTGGACCTGCACCATTGGAACCCTCCAACATGGTTTGACCTGCACCATTGGAACCTTCCAACATGGTTTGACCTGCACCATTGGAACCTTCCAACATGGTTTGACCTGTACCATTGGAACCTTCCAACATGGTTTGACCTGCACTATTGGAACCATCCAACATGGTTTGACCTGCACCATTGAAACCTTCCAATATGGTGTGACCTGCGCCATGAGTCACATTACTTCTCCACTCTTCTTACAACAGACTGTGATATTGCCACACAGAGTCAAATTGTGCAACATTTATTGCAACGTGTGGTCCTTGTCCATTGTGGTCTATGAATCTAAGAGGCCACTTTCCCAGATTAATCTCTACAATAAAACCTATTATTTCTTTTAATACTGTTCAACATGAATTGCACCTAGAAATCTTGTATTTTTCTTTCCACTGGGGCGTTTGATACTGCTGATCTTTCATTCTGTCTTTCCTGTATTTTATGTCAGGAACACAACTGACAAATGCCTGGCTGTCATATCTATACCTTGGAAAATATAAATGTGCAGACATAGTACATTATAAATAACCCTTTGTGTTATATAACAGCATCTTACAGCACATATATCTCAACTCCAAGCATGGGGGAAAGTGAGCAATTTCAGCTTACACTCTAATGCCTAGACTATAATGGTTCAAAGGAATCAAATACTGTAATTTGTACTGAAGTTCGATTGTCAATGATGAGCAACTGTAACACACAGATAACAAAAATATAGCCAGAGGCATGTGTGTACATTCTTCTTGTACGGAAAATGAGAATAGGCTGAACATGCACAAGACATCATTGCTCTTCTATTACTTATAGTCTATCCCTTTAAGAACTTTTTATAATCAAGAAATGCACTTTCCTGCTTGTTTTCAAATTGATTTTGTAAATATATTATACTGCTTGTTTAATTTTTTTTAATCATTTTTCACTCTAATTTTGACAAAATAAACAAACACTGCAAAGTTAACCCCTTCACCCCCAAGGGTGGTTTGCACGTTAATGACCAGGCCAATTTTTACAATTCTGACCACGGTCCTTTTATGAGGTTATAACTCTGGAACGCTTCAACAGATCTTGGCGATTCTGACATAGTTTTCTCGTGACATATTGTACTTCATGATAGTGATAAAATTTATTCGATATAATTTGCGTTTATTTGTGAAAAAAACGAATATTTGGCGAAAATTTTGAAAATTTCGCAATTTTCCAACTTTGAATTTTTATGCCCTTAAATCACAGACATATGTCACGCAAAATACTTAATAAGTAACATTTCCCACATGTCTACTTTATATCAGCACAATTTTGGAACCAAAATTTTTTTTTGTGACGGAGTTATAAGGGTTAAAAGTTGACCAGCAATTTCTCATTTTTACAACACCATTTTTTTTTAGGGACCACATCTCATTTGAAGTCATTTTGAGGGGTCTATATGACAGAAAATACCCAAATGTGACACCATTCTAAAAACTGCACCCCTCAAGGTACTCAAAACCACTTTCAAGAAGTTTATTAACCCTTCAGGTGTTTCACAGAAATTTTTGGAATGTTTAAATAAAAATGAACATTTAACTTTTTTTCACAAAAAAATTATTTCAGCTCCAATTTGTTTTATTTTACCAAGGGTAACAGGAGAAAATAGACCCCAAAATTTGTTGTACAATTTGTCCTGAGTACGCTGATACCCCATATGTGGGGGTAAACCACTGTTTGGGCGCATGGCAGAGCTCGGAAGGAAAGGAGCGCCATTTGACTTTTCAATGCAAAATTGACCGGAATTGAGATGGGACGCCATGTTGCTTTTGGAGAGCCCCTGATGTGCCCAAACATTGAAACCCCCCACAAGTGACACCATTTTGGAAAGTAGACCCCCTAAGGAACTTATCTAGATGTGTTTTGAGAGCTTTGAACCCCCAAGTGTTTCACTACAGTTTATAACGCAGAGCCGTGAAAATAAAAATTATTTTTTTGTTCACAAAAATGATTTTTTAGCCCCCAGTTTTGTATTTTCACAAGGGTATCTGGATAAATTGGACCTCAAAGGTTGTTGTACAATTTGTCCTGAGTACGCTGATACCCCATATGTGGGGGGGAACCACTGTTTGGGCGCATGACAGAGCTCGGAAGGGAAGGAGCGCCATTTGGAATGCAGACTTAAATGGATTGGTCTGCAGGCATCACGTTGCATTTGCAGAGCCCCTGATGTACCCAAACAGTACAAACCCCCCACAAGTGACCCCATATTGGAAACAAGACTCCCCAAGGAACTTATCTAGATGTGTTGTGAGAACTTTGAACCCCCAAGTGTTTCACTACAGTTTATAACGCAGAGCCGTGAAAATAAAAATTCTTTTTTTTTTCACAAAAATGATTTTTTAGCCCCCAGTTTTGTATTTTCACAAGGGTATCAGGATAAATTGGACCCCAAAAGTTGTTGTCCAATTTGTCCTGAGTACGCTGATACCCCATATGTAGGGGGAACCACTGTTTGGGCGCATGACAGAGCTCGGAAGGGAAGGAGTGCCATTTGGAATGCAGACTTAAATGGATTGGTCTGCAGGCGTCACGTTGCATTTGCAGAGCCCCTGATGTACCCAAACAGTACAAACCCCCCACAAGTGACCCCATATTGGAAACTAGACCCCCCAAGGAACTTATCTAGCTGTGTTGTGAGAACTTTGAACCACCAAGTGTTTCACTACAGTTTACAACGCAGAGCCGTGAAAATAAAAAATATTTTTTTTTCCCACAAAACTTATTTTTTGGCCCCCAGTTTTGTATTTTCCCAAGGGTAGCAGGAGAAATTGGACCCCAAAAGATGATGTCCAATTTGTCCTGAGTACGCTGATACCCCATATGTTGGGGTAAACCCTTGTTTGGGCACACGGGAGAGCTCTGAAGGGAAGGAGCACTGTTTTCCTTTTTCAACGCAGAATTGGCTGGAATTCAGATCGGATGCCATGTCCCGTTTGGAGAGCCCCCGATGTGCCTAAACAGTGGAAACCCCCCAATTATAACTGAAACCCTAATCCAAACACACCCCTTACCCTAATCCCAACAGTAACCCTAACCACTCCTCTAACCCAGACACACCAACCCTATTCCCAACCATAAATGTAATCCAAACCCTAACCCTATCTTTAGCCCCAACCCTAACTGTAGCCCCAACCCTAGCCCCAACCCTAGCCCTAACCCTAGCAATAACCCTAGCCCTATCACTAGCCCTAACACTAGCCGTAACACTAGCCCTAACCCTAGCCCTAACCCTAGCCCTAACCCTAGCCCCAACCCTAGCCCTAACCCTAGCCCTAACCCTAGCCCCAACCCTAGCCCTAACCCTAGCCCCAACCCTAGCCCTAACCCTTGCCCTAACCCTAACCCTAACCTTAGCCCTAACTCTAGTCCTAACTCTAGCCCTAACCCTAACCCTAATGGAAAATGGAAATAAATACATTTTTTTATTTTTTTATTTTTCCCTAACTAAGGGGGTGATGAAGGGGGGTTTGATTTACTTTTATAGCGGGTTTTTTAGCGGATTTTTATGATTGGCAGCCGTCACACACTGAAAGACGCATTTCATTGCAAAAAATATTTTTTGCGTTACCACATTTTGAGAGCTGTAATTTTTCCATATTTGAGTCCACAGAGTCATGTGAGATCTTGTTTTTTGCGGGACGAGTTGACGTTTTTATTGGTTACATTTTCGGACACGTGACATTTTTTGATCGCTTTTTATTCCGATTTTTGTGAGGTAGAGTGATCAAAAACCAGCTATTCATGAATTTCTTTTGGGGGAGGCGTTTATACCGTTCCGCGTTTGGTAAAATTGATAAAGCAGTTTTATTCAACAGGTCAGTACGATTACAACGATATCTCATTTATATCTTTTTTTTATGTTTTGGCGCTTTTATACGATAAAAACTATTTTATAGAAAAAATAATTATTTTGGTATCGCTTTATTCTCAGGACTATAACTTTTTTATTTTTTGCTGATGATGCTCTATGGCAGCTCATTTTTTGCGGGACAAGATGACGTTTTCAGCGGTACCATGGTTATTTATATCAGTCTTTTTGATCGCGTGTTATTCCACTTTTTGTTCGGCGGTATGATAATAAAGCGTTGTTTTTTGTCTTGTTTTTTTTTTTTTTTTTCTTACGGTGTTTACTGAAGGGGTTAACTAGTGGGGCAGTTTTATAGGTTGGGTCGTTACGGATGCGGCGATACTAAATATGTGTACTTTTATTGTTTTTTTAATTTTATTTAGCTAAAGAAATGTATTTATGGAAATAATATATATATTTTTTTCTTTATTTAGGATATTTTTTTTATTTTTTTTTTACACACATGTGGGGATTTTTTTTTTTACTTTTTTACTTTGTCCCGGGGGGGACATTACAGATCATTGATCTGACAGTGTGCACAGCACTCTGTCAGATCGACGATCTGCTGTGCAGGGCTGCAGGCTTACCAAGTGTCTGCTCTGAGCAGGCACTCGGTAAGCCACCTCCCTCCCTGCAGGACCCGGATGCCGCGGCCATCTTGGATCCGGGACCTGCGGCGAGGAGGGAGGTAGGAGACCCTCGGAGCAAAGCGATCACATCGCGTTGCTCCGGGGGTCTCAGGGAAGCCCGCAGGGAGCCCCCTCCCTGCGCGATGCTTCCCTATACCGCCGGTACACCGCCGGTACACCGCGATCATGTTTGATCGGGGGTTAATGTGCCGGGGGCGGTCCGTGACCACTCCTGGCACATAGTGCCGGATGTCAGCTGCGATAGTCAGCTGACACCCGGCCGCGATCGGCCGCGCTCCCCCCGTGAGCGCGGCCGATCGGCTATGACGTACTATCCCGTCGAGGGTCAGATAGGCCCAGGTCACCTCGACGGGATAGTACGTCTAAGGTCACAGAGGGGTTAAAAAAATAAAATAAATCAGAATGACAAAAACATGACTAGTGACAAGTAGTGTTGAGCGATACCGTCCGATACTTGAAAGTATCGGTATCGGAAAGTATCGGCCGATACAGGCAAAGTATCGGATCTAATCCGATACCGATACCCGATACCAATACAAGTCAATGGGACACCAAGTATCGGATGGTATCCTGTATAGTTCCCAGGGTCTGAAGGAGAGGAAACTCTCCTTCAGGCCCTGGGATCCATATCAATGTGTAAAAGAAAGAATTAAAATAAAAAATAGGGATATACTCACCTCTCCGATGCAGCCTGGACTTTACCGCTGTAACCGGGAGCCGTTGTACCTAAGAATGCGCGCTTGAAGGGCCTTACATGACGTCACGGCGCTCTGATTGGTCCGTAGCAGTCGCGTGACCGCTACGTGACCAATCACAAAGCAGTGACGTCACCTAAGGTCTTTTAAGTGCTTGAAATACCTTAGAAGACGTCCGCAGCTTCTGATTGGTCGCGTAGCGGTCGCGTGACCGCTACGTGACCAATCACAAAGCAGTGACATCACCTAAGGTCTTTCAAGCGCTTGAAAGACCTTAGGTGACGTCACTGCTTTGTGATTGGTCGCGTAGCGGTCACGCGACCGCTACGGACCAATCAGAGCGCCGTGACGTCATCTAAGGCCCTTCAAGCGCGCATTTTTAGGTACAACGGCTCCCGGTTACGGCGGTAAAGTCCAGGCTGCGTCGGAGAGGTGAGCATATCCCTATTTTTTATTTTAATTCTTTCTTTTACACATTGATATTAATCCCGATACCGATTCCCGATACCACAAAAGTATCGGATCTCGGTATCGGAATTCCGATACCCGCAAGTATCGGCCGATACCCGATACTTGCGGTATCGGAATGCTCAACACTAGTGACAAGCGAACATGCTCGCCACTGCTCGTTACTCACCCGTGTAGCACTATGCTCGGTGTACTCGGCAAGCATCGAGCATTTCTGGGATTATTTGGCGGTAACTGGTGTCTTCACCCAGCATTTTTGGTGGACTTTAGATACCCAAACACACTGCAGGGATTGTCTGCCAGGCCATGAAACGCCACAGCCATCTTTGTTGTGGTCGTGCAGTGATTGGCTTGGCCGCACAGCATCATCCCGAGTATAAGAGACCTGGCGTCGCCCTGCTCGCCGCATTCTGCTCTGGATTCAGCGAGAGTAGGGAGAGCTGCTGCCGAGATAGGGTCAGAATCGTAGTTTTTATAGTTAGTGAACTGTTAAATCCACAACTCCTGAGAAACCAACAGTCCTTTTTAGGGCTAATTCGTGGGTCCCGATATTGCAGCGCTAGGTAGGCAGGGCACAGCATATCTACATAAGTGCAAGGTCTGCAGGCACTGTATGTGCATCCATTTCTCCCACTGCATCCCTCCCAAAGCTCCATAACTGCTGCGGCAGCTTCTTTACTATAGACCTAGTTCCTTTTTTTTCCCAAAAAATGCACCCCCCCAAAAAAAAATATACAGTGTGTTCTGTCAGACTGAGGCATGTTTAAAAATCATAGTTTGTCAGGCATACGTAGCATAGTTGTGTGTGCTAGCCTTGTGCCACTTTTTTTGGTGTCATATATCTGCGTGCTCCAAGTTTTGACATTTTAGGCCGTTTTGCCACTTTTTTTGCTGTCTGTAACTCTAATTATATACAGCACTATTTTGCATTTAAAAAAAAAAGGCCACATATTTGGCAGTGTGGTATTTCCGAGACAGCCCTCATATATCTGTGTACTCCAAGTTTGGTCATTGTAGGATGGTGTACCACGTTTTTGCTGTCCGTTACTCTAATTATATACAGCACTATTTACCATAAAAAAATATAAGAAGGCCACATATTTGCCAATGTGTTTTTTCCGTTACAGCCCTCATATCTGTGTGCTCCAAGTTTGGGCATTGTAGGCCAGAAGACCACTTTTTTGCTGTCTGTTACTCTAATTATATACAGCACTATTTAGCTTAAAAAAAATGTAAAAAAGCCACATATTTGCCAGTGTTGTATTTCCGCGACAGCCCTCATATATTTGCATTCTCCAAGTTTGGTCATTGTAGGCCGGTGTACCACTTTTTTTGCTGTCTGATACTCTAATTATATACAGCGCTATTTAGCATAAAAAATATATAAGAAGGCCACATATTTACCAGTGTGGTATTTCTGTGACAGCCCTCATTGTCATGATCTCAATGGCAAGAGAACATAGCATCAGCATATATAGAAACTAGCTCTTGGAAGATGGGAACTAAGCTGACCATGAACTAAACCTAACGCACAACTAGCAGTGGCCGGGTAGCATGCCTACGTTGATTCTAGATGCCCAGCACCAGCCGGAGGACTAAATAAAGCTAGCAGAGGAAAATATTAGTCCTAGCTCACCTCTAGAGAAATACCCCGAAAGGAGACAGAGACCCCCCACATGTATTGGCGGTGAGTTAAGATGAAATAACAAACGTAGTATGAAAATAGGTTTAGCAAATTTGAGGTCCACTTACTACATAGCAGAAGACAGAAAGGACACTTTCATGGTCAGCTGAAAACCCTATCAAAACACCATCCAGAAATTACTTTAAAACTCTGGCATTAACTCATAACACCAGAGTGGCAATTCCTGTTCACAAGAGCTTTCCAGACACAGTAACGAAACTACAGCTGTGAACTGGAACAAAAATGCAAAAACAAACATGGACAAGAGTCCAACTTATCTAGTAGTTGTCTAGGAGCAGGAACAAGCACAGAGAGGCTTCTGATAACATTGTTGACCGGCAAGCAACTAACAGAGCAGCAAGGTATATAGCGACTCCCACATCTTGATGGGAACAGGTGAACAGAGAAGATGAAGACACCAGTTCAATTCCACCAGTAGCCACCGGGGGAGCCCAGAATCCAAATTCACAACAGTACCCCCCCCTCAAGGAGGGGGCACCGAACCCTCACCAGAACCACCAGGGCGATCAGGATGGGCCCTATGAAAGGCACGAACCAGATCAGAGGCATGAACATCAGATGCATTCACCCAAGAATTATCCTCCTGGCCGTATCCCTTCCACTTGACCAGATACTGGAGTCTCCGTCTGGAAACACGAGAGTCTAAGATTTTCTCCACAACGTACTCCAACTCACCCTCAACCAACACCGGAGCAGGAGGCTCAACGGAAGGCACAACCGGTACCTCATACCTGCGCAATAATGACCGATGAAAAACGTTATGAATAGAAAAGGATGCAGGGAGGTCCAAACGGAAGGAAACAGGGTTAAGAATCTCCAATATCTTATACGGGCCGATGAACCGAGGCTTAAACTTAGGAGAAGAGACCCTCATAGGGACAAAACGAGAAGACAACCACACCAAATCCCCAACAAAAAGCCGAGGACCAACACGACGGTGGCGGTTGGCAAAAAGCTGAGTCTTCTCCTGGGACAACCTCAAATTGTCCACCACCTGCCCCCAGATCTGATGCAATCTCTCCACCACAGCATCCACTCCAGGACAATCCGAAGATTCCACCTGACCAGAGGAAAATCGAGGATGAAACCCCGAATTACAGAAAAACGGGGACACCAAAGTGGCAGAGCTGGCCCGATTATTGAGAGCGAACTCCGCCAATGGCAAAAAAGCAACCCAATCATCCTGGTCAGCAGACACAAAACACCTCAGATATGTCTCCAGGGTCTGATTAATCCGCTCGGTCTGGCCATTAGTCTGAGGATGGAAAGCGGACGAAAAAGATAAATCTATGCCCATCCTAGCACAGAATGCCCGCCAAAATCTAGACACGAATTGGGTCCCTCTGTCAGAAACGATATTCTCAGGAATACCATGCAAACGAACAACATTTTGAAAAAACAGAGGAACCAACTCGGAAGAAGAAGGCAACTTGGGCAGAGGAACCAAATGGACCATCTTAGAAAAGCGGTCACACACCACCCAGATGACAGACATCTTCTGAGAAACAGGCAGATCTGAAATAAAATCCATCGAGATGTGCGTCCAAGGCCTCTTAGGAATAGGCAAGGGCAACAATAATCCACTAGCCCGAGAACAACAAGGCTTGGCCCGAGCACAAACGTCACAAGACTGCACAAAGCCTCGCACATCTCGTGACAGGGAAGGCCACCAGAAGGACCTTGCCACCAAATCCCTGGTACCAAAAATGCCAGGATGACCTGCCAACGCAGAAGAATGAACCTCAGAGATGACTCTACTGGTCCAATCATCAGGAACAAACAGTTTATCAGGTGGGCAACGATCAGGTCTATCCGCCTGAAACTCCTGCAAGGCCCGCCGCAGGTCTGGAGAAACGGCTGACAATACCACTCCATCCTTAAGGATACCTGTGGGCTCAGAGTTACCAGGCGAGTCAGGCTCAAAACTCCTAGAAAGGGCATCCGCCTTAACATTCTTAGAACCCGGTAGGTATGACACCACAAAATTAAACCGAGAGAAAAATAATGACCAGCGCGCCTGTCTAGGATTCAGGCGCCTGGCGGTCTCAAGATAAATCAAATTTTTGTGGTCAGTCAATACCACCACCTGATGTCTGGCCCCCTCAAGCCAATGGCGCCACTCCTCAAAAGCCCACTTCATGGCCAAAAGCTCCCGATTCCCAACATCATAATTCCGCTCAGCGGGCGAAAATTTACGGGAAAAGAAGGCACAAGGCCTCATCACGGAGCAGTCAGAACTTTTCTGCGACAACACTGCCCCAGCTCCGATCTCAGAAGCGTCGACCTCAACCTGAAAAGGTAGAGCAACATCAGGCTGACGCAACACAGGGGCAGAGGAAAAACGGCGCTTAAGCTCCCGAAAGGCCTCCACAGCATCAGGGGACCAATCAGCAACATCAGCACCCTTCTTAGTCAAATCGGTCAATGGCTTAGCAATATCCGAAAAACCAGCAATAAATCGACGATAAAAGTTAGCAAAGCCCAAAAATTTCTGAAGACTCTTAAGAGAAGAGGGCTGCGTCCAATCACAAATAGCTTGAACCTTGACAGGATCCATTTCAATGGAAGAGGGGGAAAAAATATATCCCAAAAAGGAAATCCTCTGTACCCCAAAAACACACTTAGAACCCTTCACACACAAAGAATTAGACCGCAAAACCTGAAAAACCCTCCTGACTTGCTGGACATGAGAGTCCCAGTCATCCGAAAAAATCAGAATATCATCCAGATACACAATCATAAATTTATCCAAATAATCGCGAAAAATATCATGCATAAAGGACTGGAAAACTGACGGAGCATTTGAAAGACCAAAAGGCATCACTAAATACTCAAAGTGGCCCTCGGGCGTATTAAATGCGGTTTTCCACTCATCCCCCTGCCTGATTCGCACCAAATTATACGCCCCACGAAGGTCAATCTTAGAGAACCACTTGGCCCCCTTTATGCGAGCAAACAAATCAGTAAGCAACGGCAATGGGTATTGATATTTAACAGTGATCTTATTCAAAAGCCGATCAATACATGGTCTCAAAGAGCCGTCTTTTTTTGACACAAAGAAAAAACCGGCTCCTAAGGGAGATGACGATGGACGAATATGTCCCTTTTCCAAGGACTCCTTTATATATTCTCGCATAGCAGCATGTTCAGGCACAGACAGATTAAATAAACGACCCTTTGGGTATTTACTACCCGGAATTAAATCTATGGCACAATCGCACTCTCGGTGCGGAGGTAACGAACCAAGCTTGGATTCTTCAAAGACGTCACGATAGTCAGACAGGAACTCAGGAATTTCAGAGGGAATAGATGATGAAATGGAAACCACAGGTACATCCCCATGAGCCCCCTTACATCCCCAGCTCAACACAGACATAGCTCTCCAGTCGAGGACTGGGTTGTGAGATTGCAGCCAATGCAATCCTAGCACCAAATCATCATGTAGATTATACAGCACCAGAAAGCGAATAATCTCCTGGTGATCCGGATTAATACGCATAGTTACTTGTGTCCAGTATTGTGGTTTATTATTAGCCAATGGGGTGGAGTCAATCCCCTTCAGAGGAATAGAAGTCTCCAAAGGCTCTAAATCATACCCACAGCGTTTGGCAAAGGACCAATCCATAAGACTCAAAGCGGCGCCAGAGTCGACATAGGCGTCCGTGGTAATAGATGACAAAGAGCAAATCAGGGTCACAGATAGAATAAACTTAGACGGTAAGGTGCAAATGGAAACAGATTTATCAAGCTTTTTAGTGCGCTTAGAGCATGCTGATATAACATGAGTAGAATCACCACAATAGAAACACAACCCATTTTTCCGTCTAAAATTCTGCCGCTCGCTTCGGGACAGAATTCTATCACACTGCATACTCTCTGGCGACTTCTCAGTGGACACCGCCAGATGGTGCACTGGTTTGCGCTCCCGCAAACGCCTATCGATCTGAATAGCCATTGTCATGGACTCATTCAGACCCGCAGGCACAGGGAACCCCACCATAACATCCTTAATGGCATCAGAGAGACCCTCTCTGAAAGTCGCCGCCAGGGCGCACTCATTCCACTGAGTAAGCACAGACCATTTACGGAATCTTTGGCAGTAAATTTCCGCTTCATCTTGCCCCTGAGAGAGGGACATCAAAGTTTTTTCTGCCTGAAGCTCCAAATGAGGTTCGTCATAAAGCAACCCCAAGGCCAGAAAAAACGCATCCACATTGAGCAACGCAGGATCCCCTGGTGTCAATGAAAAAGCCCAGTCTTGAGGGTCGCCCCGGAGCAAGGAAATCACAATCCTGACCTGCTGTGCAGGGTCTCCGGCAGAGCGAAATTTCAAGGACAAAAATAATTTGCAATTATTTCGAAAATTCTGAAACCCAGATCTATTCCCCGAGAAAAATTCCGGCAAAGGAATTCTCGGCTCAGATACAGGTGCATGACAAACAAAGTCTTGCAAATTTTGTACCTTCGTGGCGATATTATTCAAACCTGCAGTTACACTCTGAAGATCCATTACAAACAGGTGGACACAGAGCCATTCAAAGATTAGAAGGAGAGAAAAAAAAAAAAAAAAATTTCAGCAGACTACTTATTTCTCTCCTTTCTCAGCCAAGGATTTTAACCCTTTAGTGGGCCGGTCAAACTGTCATGATCTCAATGGCAAGAGAACATAGCATCAGCATATATAGAAACTAGCTCTTGGAAGATGGGAACTAAGCTGACCATGAACTAAACCTAACGCACAACTAGCAGTGGCCGGGTAGCATGCCTACGTTGATTCTAGATGCCCAGCACCAGCCGGAGGACTAAATAAAGCTAGCAGAGGAAAATATTAGTCCTAGCTCACCTCTAGAGAAATACCCCGAAAGGAGACAGAGACCCCCCACATGTATTGGCGGTGAGTTAAGATGAAATAACAAACGTAGTATGAAAATAGGTTTAGCAAATTTGAGGTCCACTTACTACATAGCAGAAGACAGAAAGGACACTTTCATGGTCAGCTGAAAACCCTATCAAAACACCATCCAGAAATTACTTTAAAACTCTGGCATTAACTCATAACACCAGAGTGGCAATTCCTGTTCACAAGAGCTTTCCAGACACAGTAACGAAACTACAGCTGTGAACTGGAACAAAAATGCAAAAACAAACATGGACAAGAGTCCAACTTATCTAGTAGTTGTCTAGGAGCAGGAACAAGCACAGAGAGGCTTCTGATAACATTGTTGACCGGCAAGCAACTAACAGAGCAGCAAGGTATATAGCGACTCCCACATCTTGATGGGAACAGGTGAACAGAGAAGATGAAGACACCAGTTCAATTCCACCAGTAGCCACCGGGGGAGCCCAGAATCCAAATTCACAACACCTCATATATCTGCATGATACAAGTTTGGTCATTGTAGGTCTGTGTACCGTTTTTTTTGCTGTCTGTTACTCTAAATATATACAGCATTATTTAGCATAAACAAATATAAAAAGGCCACATATTTGCCAGTGTAGCATTTCCGTGACAGCCCTCATATATCTGCGTGCTCCAAGTTTGGGCATTGTAGGCCGGTGGACTACTTTTTTTGCTGTCTGTTACTCTAAATATATACAGCATTATTTAGCATAAACAAATATAAAAAGGCCACATATTTGCCAGTGTGGTATTTCCGTGACAGCCCTCATATATCTGCGTGCTCCAAGTTTTGGCATTGTAGGCCGGTGGACCACCTTTTTTGCTGTCTGTTACTCTACTTATATACAGCACTATTTTGCATAAATTAACTTCACAAAAAAGCCCCCCAAAATTGAAAACAGTCTGTTATGTCAGGCTGAGGCCTGCCTGGTGTTTGGGTTTGAAAATCGTACATTTGCAGGTATAGTGATCAGATATTATTTCGCTACTAATAAATATGTTTGTGCATTTGAAATAGTGCAGTAGTCCATTTAAAATGGGCAAGGGGCAAGAGATGGGGAAGTGGAAGTGATGATGATGGTGAATGCAGAGGACGAGGCCATGGCCAAGGTGAAAGTGGGCAACAACAAAGACCCACATCTTCTCGCTCCACCTTCCTGTCCCAGTTTCTAGGGGACCGCAGCACACCACTATTGAAGCCAGAACAGTGTGAAATGGTTGTTGGTTGGATAGCAGATAATGCTTCCAGTCACTTAGCCACCACCACCACCATGTCTTCCACATGGTCAAGTCTGAGAAGCCGTGAGTGTGGCCCGGATATTCCTCACCTTGATCCTCTTTCCTCCCACCTTGCCGAGTGTCCTGAGACAACTGATCCCACACTTGGACACTCTGAAGAGTTGTTCAGTTTTCCATTTCAAGATTCTGAACTCTCGGCCGGTCACCTTGAAGTGGGGACAGATGAGATCGCATGTAGAGTTGCCCATAAGCTTTTACCAGCCCCGGTCACACGAAGATGATGGTGGGAGAGTGTCAGAAGAGGTGGATGATGATGATGATACACAATGGCCAGAAAGTCAGGAGGTGGAGCAGGGTGCGGATGTGGAAGACGAGGTGGTGGATGACGACTATGTGACTGACCCAACCTGGCAGGAGGACTTGCAGAGCGAGGGCAGCAGAACACATGGGGAAGGATGCTTATTACCCCAACAGGCAGGAAGAAGCAGTATGGTGGCCACAGACAGAAGGTGTGCATCCGTTCCCCATAACACCAACATGAGGGAAGTTGCAATTCCAACTGTTAGATCTTCCCGAGTCTGGTTATTTTTTAAAGACTCTGCTGATAACCCAAGCAGGCCATTTGCAGCACCTGCCATGCTTGCATCAGCATGAGTAGCAAAACAACCAGCCTGACCACCACCAGCATGATCAGGCACATGGCAGCAAAGCACCTGACTTTGTGGGCCGAACCCCAGGCCCCAGATCCACTGCCTGCAGGTCACATCACTGCTTCTTCCACTGTTTTGCATAGAAACCAATCCCCAGTACACCGTGCATGTAAAGATGCCTATAGCCCTTCACCTGTTGTGGCCCACAGTCAAGCAGCACCATCATCAAGCCTGTTCACGTCCTTGTCTCAGCATAGACTTCAGTTGTCTGTAATACAGTCTTTGGAACGCAAGTGGAAATACCCAGCCAACGCCCCATAGGCCACAGTCCTACATTCTAATATTTCTCTTCTGCTTGCACTAGAAATGCTGCCTTTTAGGCTTGTTGAGACTGAAGCTTTCCGCAACCTGATGGCAGCGGCCATCTCAAGATACTCAGCATTACACCAGCATGTGTCTCACAACATTACCCATGTCCTAAACAATTCTGTTACGGGGAAAGTCCATCTAACCACTTACACATGGACAAGTGCTTGTGGGCAGGGACGGTACATCTCACTGACGGCACACTGGGTTAACATAGTGGAAGCCGGGACCCAGTCAGATGTTGGGATGGAACACATCCTCCCCATGCTGAGGATTGTTGGCCCTATGTCCATCAGGGTTGCCCCCACAGTCTACAGATCCTGCACCTCCTCTTCATCCTCCATCTCTGAAATCAACACATCAGTCAGAAGCTGGAAGCACTGCAGCACTGCCTCAGCCAAGCGGCAACAGGCTGTGCTGAAGCTAATCTGCATAGGTGACAAACTGCACAATGCAGAAGAATTGTGGACAGCATTGAAAGAGCAGTCAGATGTTAGGATGACACAGCTGAACCTACAGTCAGGCATGGTCGTGTGTGACAATGGCCATAACCTGGTGGCGGCTCTGAGGCAAGGTGAGCTCACACATGTATTTTGCTTGGCCCATGGGCTTAACCTCGTGGTTCAACATTTTCTGAAAAGCTACCCGGAGCTGCCAGATCTGCTAGTGAAAGTGCGCCGTCTGTCTGCCTATTTTAGAAAGTCAGCTACAGCTTCAGCTGCCCTTGCCATGCTTCGGCAGCGTTTGCAGCTTCCAGCTCAGTGGCTGGTGTGTGATGTCCCCATGCGCTGGATCCCTACGCTGCATATGTTGGAAAGGATTTGTGAGCAGAAGATGGCAATTGTTGACTACGAACATCAACAAGGCCGTCAATATTCAGTTCAGACTCCACACATAAGACCTCAGGAGTGGACATGGATGTCCGACATATGAATCATCCTCCAAAACTTTGAAGGCTGCACCAAGATGGTGAGCAGCGATGACGTCATAATTAACATCACCATCCCGCTTCTCAGCATTCTGAAAACCTCTCTGCTCACAATTAAAGAGGATGCATTGCAGGCAGAGCACGAGGACATGGAGCAAGGAGCCATACAGGGGGATTGCACTCAGCCCAGCGTCATGTCTTCTCAACATGGATTGGTAGTCGAGGAGGAGGAGGAGGAGGAAGAACAGGAGCTACTTTCATGCGCTATAGACGGTACTACAAACACAGCTGTCATACCGTCTGTTCAGCGGGGATTGCCTGAGGATAGGGAGGAGGAGGAGGATGAGGATGAGGAGGAGTACAGCATGGTCAGTTGTCCTGTTTGTGAGGACATGGAAGTCTTGCCTGTTAGCAGTCTGGCACGCGACTGACTTTATGTTGCGCTGCGTTTCACATGACCCTCGCATTATAAAAATTTTTGGTGACACTCATTACTGGTAGGTGTCACTTCTAGACCCACGCTACAAGGAGAACTTTCAATCTCTTCTGCCTGAGGCAGAGAGGTGTACAAAAAGGTTGCAGTACCACAAGGCCCATGTAGCAGAATTACTTAGAAAATTCCCATGTCAGAACTCTGGCAGCAGACTTCAGAATTTGCTGTACAACCAAGGAGTCCAAGCCAGAGAGACAGAAGTACAATCCAACTCAGGCAGGGGAACAATGGCAAAGTTCTGGGACAGTTTTTTCAGACCCTTCCATCGTGACGGCACAGAGGCAAGGGGTGCTGTCACAAGAAGTGCAATGTTTGTGAAGATGGTGAGGGAGTACCTTGCAGATCGTACAGAGGTCCTCCGTGATTCCTCTGTGCCTTTTAATTATTGGGTATCCAAGCTGGACACGTGACATGAACTGGCTCTCTACGCCTTGGAGGTCCTGTAGCAACAGAAATCCCATATACATATTTGAGAAGCAGGGGTAGCGACACAATTTGTCCGCAACCCCTGTTCAAACAGCCTCAGCTCCAATAAATATCAGACAAAAATAGGAGAAAAAGAAGCAAACTGATTACATCCGGTAAAAATAGTCATATAACTTTATTAATTCGTAGAAAAGATAAAACATCTCAACAGTACATAAAGAGCCATAAACAATGCAGATTGCTATATACCCCACCCCCCACCTATCACCACCTCACATTGCACATGAGTCCCTGGAAAAATAACATAAAGGTCCAAAGACCATAACCCTGAGGGAACAGTGCATCCAAAAGTGGACACCCGAAGGTCAGCATGCATCCATAAAGTGACTAAGGATAAAGTAACACCTGTCTATCTTTCATATAAAGTGCGAAAGTAACTAGCAAAAGGTGCAGTGCTTACCAGCAGATGAGTGGGAACAAGGGGGGTCAGATGGAGGGTCCCGACGCACGTTTCGCGGCTACTTGGGGCCGCTTTCTCAAGGGAGTATACCTCAGGCCCTTACAGGACCTTCAAATAACCCGGTGAACTTGGTCACATGACCAAATGTGGCCAATCAGGATGGCTTTCGTCGGCAGATGCGCACTGCGGCCGCCAGGTCCTGGAGTGCGGGTAAGGCGTCATGGAAAGTGCGCACGCACTGGGGAAAGATCCACAGAGCGATGCGCACACCATTAAGACGCCCACCCGCAGACAGGAAATGGCAGGTCACAGTGCGATGCCACAACCATCCAAACATGCAAGTGAGCAACAGCCAGAATGGCAAACAGAGGAACCACCACACATGATATGGCATCACAGATAACATTAACAGATGGCAAATATTCAGTTCATCCGCAATCGCTGTGGTGGCTGTGCTTTTCCCATATATCGTAATGGAAGTCCAGGGTCATTTTCTGGTCCAAAGGAAGGGCCGGATAAAGAAGTATAAGAAAGCGCTATAGGTCAGCCGAGTCACAACCACTAGATAAACAAAAAGACAGTCATATTAAAATAAAATTTAAAACACGAAAACACATCCACGGGGTTAATAGACATGGGGGCATGTGGGAACAGGAGGCTGAAGAGCCAAGAGATATGTATTGGGAACACTATAAAAAAGGGGCAAAACTCAAAGATTCATTGAGACCTTTCGGTGTCATGGTATCTAGTTGGACGATCCACCTTGTCTCAATTTGTGCGAGTTTTTTATTGTCTCCTCCTCTTATGCCCAAGTGAAGGGCATCGATCCCCCTCGCCTTCAAAATTCTTGCGTCACTATTGTGATATAACTTAAAGTGACGGGGGATTGTTTTCAACTCCGAAATATCGGACACTGTCTTGGCCGCGTCAATATCCCGCACATGCTCACGCACCCGTATTCTCAGTTCTCTTGTGGTAAGACCCACGTATATCTTGGGGCACGAACAAGTGGAGTAATATACAATATTAGAAGTACCACAAGAAATACGTTGTCTGATTTTAAATTCCTTCGACCCATCTGATGAGACAAAGGAAGAGCAGCGTAGAACATTGGCGCAGGCAAGACAGTGCCCGCATGAAAAAGATCCAACCTGAGGACCACTAGTGCCAAAGGGATTACACGGAGCTGGAACGTAGTGGCTCCTAACTAGTAAGTCACCAAGATTTTTGGATTTTTTGGGAGTCATCAGGGGAGAGTTACCCAGCAAGGCCCTCAGGGTGGAATCAGCCCCCAAGACGGGCCAGTGTTTATTAAGAATAGCACACATACTGTGCCATTCATGGTTGTAGGTGGAGATGAACCGGATTGGTCCATCGCCACCCACATCCTTACACCTCTTCACTGGATGTAACAAACTATTACGTGAGCCTTGGAGGTCCTGGCCTGCCCTGCTACGAGCGTCCTGTAAGAGCAGGGTTTTAGTGCCGCTGGTGGCATTGTAACAGATAAGTGCATCCTCCTGTCAACTGAAAATACTGACAGGCTGACTCTTATAAAAATGAACAAGGGCTGGATTGGGAAAGACTTCTGTACATCACCAAGTGAAAACAGCGTAACATAACCTCATATACATTCTCTCTTTTGGGGATGTGTATTCTCATGCACCTCTTCACAACCACACATGGGTATTTGCTTCCAGATTTGGCCTGTTTGTTTTTATCCTCCTTATCCTCATCCTCATCATCCAGAACCACTAGATGACAAGGGTGAATGTGCTCTCTACTGTTATAGGCCGGTGCATTTTGAGGAAGGGGGCTATGATGGCACTATTTTATTTAATACAAAATGAACTCCACATTGGGGAATTGGGCATTACATTACTTTGGGCCTACTTCTTAACTCTGTCTCCTGCAATGTCTCTTCTTTACCTGCCTCTAGATCACCAGGGTGAACGTGCTCTGTACGGTGAATTTTGGTCTGTTTGTTGTTATCCTCCTCCTTATCCTCATCCTCATCATCCAGAACCACTAGATGACCAGGGTGAACGTGCTCTGTACTGTTATAGGCCGGCGTATTTTGGGGAAGATGGCTGTGATGGTACTATTTTATTTAGTAAAAAAAGGAACCCACATTGGGGAATTGGGCATTACATTACATTGGGCCTACTTCTTAACTCTGTCTCCTGCAATGTCTCTTCTTTACCTGACACTAGATCACCAATGTGAACGTGCTCTGTATGGTGAATTTTGGTCACGGGGCTGTGATAGCACTATTTTATTTAGTAAAAAAAGGACCCCACATTGGGTAATTGGGCATTGCATTACATTGGGCCTACTTCTTAACTCTGTCTCCTGCAATGTGTCCTTTAACTGACACTAGATCGCCTGGGTGAACATGCTTTGTACAGTGAATTTTGGGCAAGTGGGCTGTGATGGCATTATTTTATTTATTAAAAAAGGACCAAACATTGGGGAATTGTTTGTCAGCTCATGCCCTCCATTAGAAGTCTCAGAGACCCACACCCCTACATTGGGCCTACTTCTTAACTCTGTTTCCTTATCTCCGACGACATGATCTGGGTGAACATGTTCTGTACTTTTAGAGGCCACAGAATTTTAAGCAAGGGAGGCTGTGATGGCAAGAGTATATTTTTAAGAAAAGGTACCCCACATTGGTGAAACCACATCCTTGTTGGCAAAGACTTCATAACATTTCTGTACCTTAAAGAGCTCACTTGAAAAGCTCTTTTTTGTGTTGCCTGGTTGCTCACATTGGACACAATACACTTCATATAAATTTGAAAAAGCAATGCTGTTAGTTTGGCTCAGTAGTTCATTACAAATATTTCTTTGTCAACTATATTAGTTTCTCTCCTTGAGAGCGATAACTTTGGCTGCCTAAAATGTACAAATGGCGAATATACAAATGGCGATTTGGAATCCAGATTAAAATACTGTATACCGAATGCATTCAGACAATCACATAGCTGCATTTCTTGTAAAACATTTACAAATGTGACAGACAATGCTCATAGTGACACAATCTTGAGAAATGTTTGTTTATTCACTTCACAAACAGTTCTAAGAATCTATATGTTTGCTGTTTATCATTTTAAACATTAAGGCTTACTGAAACTCTGACTGTGGTAGTTTGATCTAAATCCTTGTGGCTTTTATTTTCTAGGGGTTTATGGCCCCTCGTCTGATGACTCCATGATATCTCAGTTTCATACAACCTTGAAATCTGGCCACTTGAAGGTCTGGGTGAAACTAGAGTTCCTACATAGTGTAAATCACTATATAAGACCAGAGAAACATGTACAGTGTGCTGATACCTGCATAATTGGGGATGCCCATGCAGTGTAGGTAATCTCCCAGGGGTTCTCTGTCTTGGTGTTGCTTCTCTGATATTCCAGACGGATGATGTTTAAAAGCCTCTTGTGGATGTTGTAAGTAGACTGTATGTAGTTAATCTTCATATATACGTAATCACTCTATGTATTTAATCCTTATACTGTATGTAATTATTAACCTTTGTATGATAACTAGTGTTGAGCATTCCGATACCGCAAGTATCGGGTATCGGCCGATATTTGCGATATCGGAATTCCGATACCGAGTTCCGATATTTTTCTGATATCGGAAATCGGAATCGGAAGTTCCCAATGTATGGTTCCCAGGGTCTGGAGGAGAGGAAACTCTCCTTCAGGCCCTGGGATCCATATTCATGTGTAAAATAAAGAATAAAAATAAAAAATAAGAATATACTCACCCCTCTGACGCGCCTTAGTTGTAGCCGCTGCAACCGGCAGCCTCCATTCCTAAGAATGAGTGAGTGAGTGAGTCACACGACCAATCACAAGCCGCGACGTCATCGAAGGTCCTTCACTCACTGCATTCTTAGCAACGGAGGCTGCCGGTTGCAGCGGTTACAACCAGGGCGCGTCAGAGGGTGAGTATATCCCTATTTTTTATTTGTATTCTTTATTTTACACATGAATATGGATCCCATGGTCTGAAGGAGAGTTTCCTCTCCTTCAGACCCTGGGAACCATCCAGGAGCACTTCCGATATTTGTGTCCCATTGACTTGTATTGGTATCGGGTATCGGTATCGGCGATATCCGATATTTTTCGGATATCGGCCGATACAATCCGATACCGATACTTTCAAATATCGGAAGGTATCGCTCAACACTAATGATAACATATACAATAGTGTACGCATTCACACTATTCAATCATACTATTCCTTGAAGATTTTTGTTTGAAATAAATTGCATTGTATTGCAAGTATTAGCCTTATTTAAAGCCGTATCGGAACCTTAGTGGTAAAAACATGGCAAATAAAATTGCCTAATTCTCCTGTAAATAATTCGGCAAAGAGGGAACCATCATACCATTAAAAATACGAGTGGATTTTCATGAGCCCATCCAGTATGTGGGTTCCAAGGCGTAATGGGGTGCATATGACTATGCAGCAGGGCTGGCCTTGCTGCCAATGTGTAAAACAAAGAAGTACGGAGTACGAAATGCATATTGTGAAGTGGATTTTCATGTGCCCATCCAGTATATGGGTTCCAAGGCTTATTGGGGTGCATATGAATTGGTAGCAGGGCAGGCCTTTAATTTAATGCAACACTTTTTCAGGAGTCCCCCTTGGACATCTTATGAAAGGGGTATTGTGGTGCGTCGTAATTCTTGGCAGCCCATCCACTCATAGCGTAGGCTACAACAGCTTAGGAGACCCACAGTTTAATAATGGCCCATTAAGAAGATTAATGCCGCCTGATGCACCAGTAAAAATAGGCTCTGTCACTTTAAGAGTCCCTCCTTCATAAATTAAACAAGATGGGTCTGCTTATGTGTCACACACCACATGGCCAGCTAGCGTTGTTAAATGTTACAATGACATTTCACAGTGAATGCATTTGTAGTGTTTGAAAGCAATGTTAAAGTTGAAAAACGCTTAAAAAACGCTGCGTCTGAACTAAGTCTAAGTGAGGGAGGAAGTTTTCAGTCTGGGGTTAAATATTTGGCCTTGCAGGCAAGTCATTAACCTGTAAAGGATGTACCTTGACATATTTCCCAGCAAAATCCGTTTTGGTTTTGTTTTAAAGTGTTTTTTGTGGCACCGGGAAAAATGGCATGAATCTCGGAAATAAATGTTTACAGTTATGAACTAGGAGTCAGGAATTCTTCCAGGGGCGATCCCCATGAGGTTCCTGTGTCATTTGAGCAGTGTTTCTATCATCTTCAGACATTTTTAAACCTTAAAAGGACCCCCGGGAGGGACTGCGATAAAAATACTCGAGTCTCCCATAGACTTACATTGGGCTCGTTGTTCTGGCCGAGTACTTGAGTATTCCAATCTGCTCAACCCGAGCATTTTAGTGGTCGCTCATCACTAATTATGACTTTTTACTAGTGTTGAGCGATACTTTCCGATATCGGAAAGTATCGGTATCGGAAAGTATCGGCCGATACCGTCAAAATATCGGATCCAATCCGATACCGATACCCGATCCCAATGCAAGTCAATGGGACGAAAATATCGGAATTAAAATAAACCCTTTATAAACTTGTAGGTTCATTCTACATGAAGGAAAACAACTAAGAATAATGTAGGATGTATTGGGGGACGTGGCGGAGATATTAAAGGCACAGAGGTTTAGCCCAATGTAATAGAATAGCAGTTTTTTGTTTTTTTTTTATGACGTTCGGCGTTAGAAAGAATTTGAGTATGTTATTTTTTTTTTTTTTAATGTCAGATATTGATGTTTCACTACTTCCACGCCCTTCACATTCTTTTTTACTTCTCCCACGCTTTCTTCTTCATTATCCTCATCATCAGCTTCTTTGACATCAACTTCTTCACCTTATTCATCTTCTTCTTCATCTTCTACCTATAATTTTTTTGGTTACATTGTTCATATTCTTTTTATTTTACTATTATCTTCATCATATTCTACTTCTTCATCATATTCTTATTTGTGACAGGCATTCCCGTAGTTGTTATCTATAAAAGTTTGAAGATTACACCTTCCGTTCTGCCTGTCACAAAACAGTTACATTTGTCCGCGTTCAGTTTGGCCTGCAGCATCAGGCTTTATCCAGGGGCACCACGAGGAGGAACGGACTCACCCCCATACACTGCTTAGTCTTCTTCTGCTTATAATTTAGATAATATTTTTTGCTCTGATATTTAGTGTTATGCTTCATGTTCTTCTGCTCTTTGTTCTGCAGCCTCTTGTTCTTCTGCTTCTCGGTCTTCCAGGTCGTCGTCGTCTCCAGGGTCGTCGTCTCCGGGGTCGTCGTCATCGGGGTGTTCTCCGGGGTCGTCGTCATCGGGGTGGTCTTCAGGGTCATCGTCTCCAGGGTCGTCGTCATCACGGTGGTTGTCGTCTCTGGTGTCGTCGTCATCTTAGGGGTGGTCTTCCGGGTCATCGTGTTTAGTCTCTTGAACTTGGAAATGTAGCAGAAGGTACAAGAAGGCTGAGAAAATGCCGAGAACCAGCTGATGGAACTGGAACTCGGATGGCTACCCGAAGGTCCAAGAGCCAATGGAACTACCGAGGACCAGCTGACGTTACTGGAACCCGGTTACTAAGCAGGAGGTACCCGTGCCTGAAAGCACTACCAAGGACCACCTGACGTTGGTGGAACTCGGATACCCAGAGGGAGGCACCTAAGCCAAAGGCTCTGCCCGGAACCAGCTGACGGTACTGGAACCAGGATGGGGAGCAGAAGGTACAAGAGCAAAAGACAGTGCCGAGAACCAGCTGACGGTGCTGGAACCCGGATGGGTAGCCGAAGGTCCAAGAGCCAATGGAACTACCGAGGACCAGCTGACGTTACTGGAACCCGGTTACTAAGCAGGAGGTACCCGTGCCTGAAAGCACTACCAAGGACCACCTGACGTTGGTGGAACTCGGATACCCAGAGGGAGGCACCTAAGCCAAAGGCTCTGCCCGGAACCAGCTGACGGTACTGGAACCAGGATGGGGAGCAGAAGGTACAAGAGCAAGTGTCTGCGTGGCTTTTGCAGGACACGATGCCGGCTGCACAGCAGGGGAACAGCTGGCGGTGCTGAACCCCACTGACACATTGGCTGGTGTTTTTCTCTGTGCAGCTAGCAGTACCGGGCCCCAACTGGCGGTGTTGGAGCCCGGGGTCAGCAGGAGGAGGAGATGGAGCAGAGTGTAGGCCGAAGCCTGCACTGGCGGCAGCTTTTGGGTCTGTTGTGCCTGCGTGGCAGTTGCAGGACACGATGCCGGCTGCACAGCAGGGGAACAGCTGGCGGTGCTGAACCCCACTGACACATTGGCTGGTGTTTCTCTCTGTGCAGCTAGCAGTACCGGGCCCCAACTGGCGGTGTTGGAGCCCAGGGCTCTGCAGGGGGAGCAGAGTGTAGGCCGAAGCCTAATTGAACCAATTTCAAAGGTAACCTTTAACCCCCCCTCAGGGGTTACAAAGTAGAAGAGCCACAGCTTATGCAGCAGTAGTGCTGCACAAGTCAAAGGTTGCTCTTTTAATTTCGCTCCTTGCACACGCTGAGTGAAACACGTATAACATTTAGCCCTTTATACAGTCAAACTGTGTTGGGAGGCGCGAGTTCCCTTTGTAATGAGACGCAGCACAGATGTCAAGAATCCCACCTTGGTGCTGGGTGCAGCCTCCTGAGCGTTGTTATTTGCTGTACAGGAGTCTGCGCTGTCGTGTTATCCCCTGGCCTAGCGCTGTTAGCGCTGCCAATGTTCTGGCATCATTTAATGTCGGCCGGTGCGTTTCGCGATGACCATGAATCCCAGCCCCGCAGTGTCTTAACATTGTTAAAACACTGCGGGGCTGGGATTCAGGGCCTGGCGCAGCACATATGTTCGCCTCTCGCACTCGGGTCCTTACACCCGCTTCAGACTGTGCGGCGTCATCTGGTCCCCTAACGCATGCCACGGCCATGAAGCCGCACAGTCCGCAGAAGGCGGAAGGAGATGAGGGACAGGCGAACTGATGCACTGATCATGCCCATCAATCACACCCTCGCAGTCCCAATAACTAAGACAACGAGGGGCGTTGTGTGGGTCAGGGCGGCCGCAGAGGCGCAGGCAGCCAAACCATGATGCCAGAAGACGGGCAGCGCTACCAAGGGGGTTGCAGCGTGTCATTACAAAGGAAAGTCACACCACCGGGACGGTTAAATGGTCACACAGAGGACACATTTTAGACGTGTTTTCAGTTCCACATGTGCGAGGAGAATACGTTTATGAGCCACCTTGCACACATGCAGCATTACCGCTGTACAAGGTGGCCTTTAAAACGTACAAACGCCTGGGGGAGGGGGGACAGGTTCCCTTCAATTTCAGTTCTTGTGTCTGCGTGGCTTTTGCAGGACACGATGCCGGCTGCACAGCAGGGGAACAGCTGGCGGTGCTGAACCCCACTGACACATTGGCTGGTGTTTTTCTCTGTGCAGCTAGCAGTACCGGGCCCCAACTGGCGGTGTTGGAGCCCGGGGTCAGCAGGAGGAGGAGATGGAGCAGAGTGTAGGCCGAAGCCTGCACTGGCGGCAGCTTTTGGGTCTGTTGTGCCTGCGTGGCAGTTGCAGGACACGATGCCGGCTGCACAGCAGGGGAACAGCTGGCGGTGCTGAACCCCACTGACACATTGGCTGGTGTTTTTCTCTGTGCAGCTAGCAGTACCGGGCCCCAACTGGCGGTGTTGGAGCCCAGGGCTCTGCAGGGGGAGCAGAGTGTAGGCCGAAGCCTAATTGAACCAATTTCAAAGGTAACCTTTAACCCCCCCTCAGGGGTTACAAAGTAGAAGAGCCACAGCTTATGCAGCAGTAGTGCTGCACAAGTCAAAGGTTGCTCTTTTAATTTCGCTCCTTGCACACGCTGAGTGAAACACGTATAACATTTAGCCCTTTATACAGTCAAACTGTGTTGGGAGGCGCGAGTTCCCTTTGTAATGAGACGCAGCACAGATGTCAAGAATCCCACCTTGGTGCTGGGTGCAGCCTCCTGAGCGTTGTTATTTGCTGTACAGGAGTCTGCGCTGTCGTGTTATCCCCTGGCCTAGCGCTGTTAGCGCTGCCCATGTTCTGGCATCATTTAATGTCGGCCGGTGCGTTTCGCGATGACCATGAATCCCAGCCCCGCAGTGTCTTAACATTGTTAAAACACTGCGGGGCTGGGATTCAGGGCCTGGCGCAGCACATATGTTCGCCTCTCGCACTCGGGTCCTTACACCCGCTTCAGACTGTGCGGCGTCATCTGGTCCCCTAACGCATGCCACGGCCATGAAGCCGCACAGTCCGCAGAAGGCGGAAGGAGATGAGGGACAGGCGAACTGATGCACTGATCATGCCCATCAATCACACCCTCGCAGTCCCAATAACTAAGACAACGAGGGGCGTTGTGTGGGTCAGGGCGGCCGCAGAGGCGCAGGCAGCCAAACCATGATGCCAGAAGACGGGCAGCGCTACCAAGGGGGTTGCAGCGTGTCATTACAAAGGAAAGTCACACCACCGGGACGGTTAAATGGTCACACAGAGGACACATTTTAGACGTGTTTTCAGTTCCACATGTGCGAGGAGAATACGTTTATGAGCCACCTTGCACACATGCAGCATTACCGCTGTACAAGGTGGCCTTTAAAACGTACAAACGCCTGGGGGAGGGGGGACAGGTTCCCTTCAATTTCAGTTCTTGTGTCTGCGTGGCTTTTGCAGGACACGATGCCGGCTGCACAGCAGGGGAACAGCTGGCGGTGCTGAACCCCACTGACACATTGGCTGGTGTTTTTCTCTGTGCAGCTAGCAGTACCGGGCCCCAACTGGCGGTGTTGGAGCCCGGGGTCAGCAGGAGGAGGAGATGGAGCAGAGTGTAGGCCGAAGCCTGCACTGGCGGCAGCTTTTGGGTCTGTTGTGCCTGCGTGGCAGTTGCAGGACACGATGCCGCTGCACAGCAGGGGAACAGCTGGCGGTGCTGAACCCCACTGACACATTGGCTGGTGTTTTTCTCTGTGCAGCTAGCAGTACCGGGCCCCAACTGGCGGTGTTGGAGCCCAGGGCTCTGCAGGGGGAGCAGAGTGTAGGCCGAAGCCTAATTGAACCAATTTCAAAGGTAACCTTTAACCCCCCCTCAGGGGTTACAAAGTAGAAGAGCCACAGCTTATGCAGCAGTAGTGCTGCACAAGTCAAAGGTTGCTCTTTTAATTTCGCTCCTTGCACACGCTGAGTGAAACACGTATAACATTTAGCCCTTTATACAGTCAAACTGTGTTGGGAGGCGCGAGTTCCCTTTGTAATGAGACGCAGCACAGATGTCAAGAATCCCACCTTGGTGCTGGGTGCAGCCTCCTGAGCGTTGTTATTTGCTGTACAGGAGTCTGCGCTGTCGTGTTATCCCCTGGCCTAGCGCTGTTAGCGCTGCCCATGTTCTGGCATCATTTAATGTCGGCCGGTGCGTTTCGCGATGACCATGAATCCCAGCCCCGCAGTGTCTTAACATTGTTAAAACACTGCGGGGCTGGGATTCAGGGCCTGGCGCAGCACATATGTTCGCCTCTCGCACTCGGGTCCTTACACCCGCTTCAGACTGTGCGGCGTCATCTGGTCCCCTAACGCATGCCACGGCCATGAAGCCGCACAGTCCGCAGAAGGCGGAAGGAGATGAGGGACAGGCGAACTGATGCACTGATCATGCCCATCAATCACACCCTCGCAGTCCCAATAACTAAGACAACGAGGGGCGTTGTGTGGGTCAGGGCGGCCGCAGAGGCGCAGGCAGCCAAACCATGATGCCAGAAGACGGGCAGCGCTACCAAGGGGGTTGCAGCGTGTCATTACAAAGGAAAGTCACACCACCGGGACGGTTAAATGGTCACACAGAGGACACATTTTAGACGTGTTTTCAGTTCCACATGTGCGAGGAGAATACGTTTATGAGCCACCTTGCACACATGCAGCATTACCGCTGTACAAGGTGGCCTTTAAAACGTACAAACGCCTGGGGGAGGGGGGACAGGTTCCCTTCAATTTCAGTTCTTGTGTCTGCGTGGCTTTTGCAGGACACGATGCCGGCTGCACAGCAGGGGAACAGCTGGCGGTGCTGAACCCCACTGACACATTGGCTGGTGTTTTTCTCTGTGCAGCTAGCAGTACCGGGCCCCAACTGGCGGTGTTGGAGCCCGGGGTCAGCAGGAGGAGGAGATGGAGCAGAGTGTAGGCCGAAGCCTGCACTGGCGGCAGCTTTTGGGTCTGTTGTGCCTGCGTGGCAGTTGCAGGACACGATGCCGCTGCACAGCAGGGGAACAGCTGGCGGTGCTGAACCCCACTGACACATTGGCTGGTGTTTTTCTCTGTGCAGCTAGCAGTACCGGGCCCCAACTGGCGGTGTTAGAGCCCAGGGTCAGCAGGAGGAGCAGGGGGAGCGGAGTGTAGGCCGAAGCCTGCACTCGAGCAAGTTGAAAGGAAACCTTTAACCCCCCCCCCCCAGGCGTTTGTAGCTGAAAGAGCCATTGTGTACAGCACTAATGCTGGAAAAGGTAAACTTAGCTCTTTTAATTATGGTCCTTGCACATGCGGAACCTAACATATCATGATCTCCATGGCCAGAGAACTAGCATAAGCCTCAATAGGAACAAGCTCTTGGAAGATGTAACTGTACTGACCATGAACTAAACCTACCGCATCATCTAGAAGTAGCCAGGTAGCATGTCCTACTTTTTATCCCTATATGCCCAGCGCCGGCCGGAGAACTAAATAATGCTAGCAGAGGGAAATATAAGACCTGACTCACCTCTAGAGAAATGCCCAAAAAGGAGACAGAAGCCCCCCACATATATTGGCGGTGATATGAGATGAAACAACAAACGCAGCAGGAAAATAGTTTTAGCAAATTTGAGGTCCGCTTTCTAGATAGCAGAAGACAGAAAGCATACTTTCATGGTCAGTAGAAAACCCTAACAAAACACATCCAGAAATTACTTTAGGACTCTGGCATTAACTCATAATACCAGAGTGGCAATTCCTGATCAACAAGAGCTTTCCAGACACAGTAACGAAACTGCAGCTGTGAACTGGAACCAAAATACAAAAACAAAACATGGACGAATGTCCAACTTATCTAGTAGATGTCTGGGAGCAGGAACAAGCACAGAGAGGCTTCTGATAACATTGTTGACCGGCAAGCATCTAACAGAGAAGCCAGGTTATATAGCGACACCCAGATCTAATCAGAACAGGTGAACAGGGAAGATGATGTCACAAGTTCAATTCCACCAGTAGCCACCGGGGGAGCCCAGAATCCAAATTCACAACAGTACCCCCCCCTCAAGGAGGGGGCACCGAACCCTCACCAGAACCACCAGGGCGATCAGGATGGGCCCTATGAAAGGCACGAACCAGATCAGAGGCATGAACATCAGATGCAGTGACCCAAGAATTATCCTCCTGGCCGTATCCCTTCCACTTGACCAGATACTGGAGTCTCCGTCTGGAAACACGGGAGTCTAGGATTTTTTCCACAACGTACTCCAACTCACCCTCAACCAACACCGGAGCAGGAGGCTCAACGGAAGGCACAACCGGTGCCTCATACCTGCGCAATAACGACCGATGAAAAACGTTATGAATAGAAAAGGATGCAGGGAGGTCCAAACGGAAGGAAACAGGGTTAAGAATCTCCAATATTTTATACGGACCGATGAACCGAGGCTTAAACTTAGGAGATGAGACCCTCATAGGGACAAAACGAGAAGACAACCACACCAAATCTCCAACACAAAGCCGAGGACCAACACGACGGTGACGGTTGGCAAAAAGCTGAGTCTTCTCCTGGGACAACTTTAAATTGTCCATCACCTGCCCCCAGATATGATGCAATCTCTCCACCACCGCATCCACTCCAGGACAATCCGAGGATTCCATCTGACCGGAGGAAAATCGAGGGTGGAACCCCGAATTACAGAAAAACGGGGACACCAAAGTGGCAGAGCTGGCCCGATTATTGAGAGCGAACTCTGCCAATGGCAAAAAAGCAACCCAATCATCCTGGTCAGCAGACACAAAACACCTCAGATATGTCTCCAGGGTCTGATTAGTCCGCTCGGTCTGGCCATTAGTCTGAGGGTGAAAAGCAGACGAAAAAGACAAATCTATGCCCATCCTAGCACAGAATGCCCGCCAAAATCTAGACACAAATTGGGTTCCTCTGTCAGAAACGATATTCTCAGGAATACCATGCAAACGAACAACATTTTGAAAAAACAGGGGCACCAACTCGGAAGAAGAAGGCAATTTGGGCAGGGGAACCAAATGGACCATCTTAGAAAAACGGTCACACACCACCCAGATGACAGACATCTTCTGAGAAACAGGCAGATCTGAAATAAAATCCATCGAGATGTGTGTCCAAGGCCTCTTAGGAATAGGCAAGGGCAACAATAATCCACTAGCCCGAGAACAACAAGGCTTGGCCCGAGCACAAACGTCACAAGACTGCACAAAGCCTCGCACATCTCGTGACAGGGAAGGCCACCAGAAGGATCTTGCCACCAAATCCCTGGTACCAAAAATTCCAGGATGACCTGCCAATGCAGAAGAATGTACCTCAGAGATGACTCTACTGGTCCAATCATCAGGAACAAACAACCTATCAGGCGGACAACGATCCAGTCTATCCGCCTGAAACTCCTGCAAGGCCCGCCGCAGGTCTGGAGAAATGGCTGACAAGATAACTCCCTCCTTAAGAATACCTGTGGGGTCAGAGTTGCCGGGTGAATCAGGCTCAAAACTCCTAGAAAGGGCATCCGCCTTAACATTCTTAGAACCCGGTAGGTACGATACCACAAAATTAAACCGAGAGAAAAATAATGACCAGCGCGCCTGTCTAGGATTCAGGCGCCTGGCGGTCTCAAGATAGATCAAATTTTTGTGGTCAGTCAATACCACCACCTGATGTCTGGCCCCCTCGAGCCAATGGCGCCACTCCTCAAACGCCCACTTCATGGCCAAAAGCTCCCGATTCCCAACATCATAATTCCGCTCAGCGGGCGAAAATTTACGGGAAAAGAAGGCACAAGGCCTCATCACGGCGCAGTCAGAACTTTTCTGCGACAACACTGCCCCAGCCCCGATCTCAGAAGCGTCGACCTCAACCTGAAAAGGAAGAGTCACATCAGGCTGACGCAACACAGGGGCAGAAGAAAAACGGCGCTTAAGCTCCTGAAAGGCCTCCACAGCATCAGGGGACCAATTAGCAACATCAGCACCCTGTCTAGTCAAATCGGTCAATGGCTTAACGACATCCGAAAAACCAGAAATAAATCGACGATAAAAGTTGGCAAAGCCCAAAAATTTCTGAAGACTTTTAAGAGAAGAGGGCTGCGTCCAATCACAAATAGCTTGAACCTTGACAGGATCCATCTCAATGGAAGAGGGAGAAAAAATATATCCCAAAAAGGAAATTCTCTGAACCCCAAAAACGCACTTAGAACCCTTGACACACAGAGAATTAGACCGCAAAACCTGAAAAACCCTCTTAACTTGCCGGACATGAGAGTCCCAATCATCCGAAAAAATCAGAATATCATCCAGATACACTATCATAAATTTATCCAAAAAATCGCGGAAAATATCATGCATAAAGGACTGGAAGACTGAAGGGGCATTAGAAAGACCAAAAGGCATCACCAAATACTCAAAGTGGCCCTCGGGCGTATTAAATGCGGTTTTCCACTCATCCCCCTGCCTGATCCGCACCAAATTATACGCCCCACGGAGATCAATCTTAGAGAACCACTTGGCCCCCTTTATGCGAGCAAACAAATCAGTCAGCAACGGCAATGGGTATTGATATTTAACCGTGATTTTATTCAAAAGCCGATAATCAATACATGGTCTCAAAGAGCCGTCTTTTTTTGACACAAAGAAAAAACCGGCTCCTAAGGGAGATGACGATGGACGAATATGTCCCTTTTCCAAGGACTCCTTTATATATTCTCGCATAGCAGTATGTTCAGGCACAGACAGATTAAATAAACGACCCTTTGGGTATTTACTACCCGGAATTAAATCTATAGCACAATCGCACTCACGGTGCGGAGGTAGCGAACCCAGCTTGGGTTCTTCAAAGACGTCACGATAATCAGACAGGAACTCAGGGATTTCAGAGGGAATAGATGATGAAATGGACACCAAAGGTACGTCCCCATGAGTCCCCTTACATCCCCAGCTCAACACAGACATAGCTCTCCAGTCAAGGACTGGGTTGTGAGACTGCAGCCATGGCAATCCTAGCACCAAATCATCATGTAGATTATACAGCACCAGAAAGCGAATAATCTCCTGGTGATCCGGATTAATACGCATAGTTACTTGTGTCCAGTATTGTGGTTTATTATTAGCCAATGGGGTGGAGTCAATCCCCTTCAGAGGAATAAGAGTCTCCAAAGGCTCTAAATCATACCCACAACGATTGGCAAAGGACCAATCCATAAGACTCAAAGCGGCGCCAGAGTCGATATAGGCGTCCGTAGTAATAGATGACAAAGAGCAAATCAGGGTCACAGACAAAATAAATTTAGACTGTAAAGTGCCAATGGGAACGGATTTATCAAGCTTTTTAGTACGCTTAGAGCATGCTGATATAACATGAGTAGAATCCCCACAATAGAAACACAACCCATTTTTCCGTCTAAAATTCTGCCGCTCGCTTCTGGACAGAATTCTATCACACTGCATGTTTTCTGGCGTCTTCTCAGTGGACACCGCCAGATGGTGCACTGGTTTGCGCTCCCGCAGACGCCTATCGATCTGAATGGCCATTGTCATGGACTCATTCAGACTTGCAGGCACAGGGAACCCCACCATAACATCCTTAATGGCATCAGAAAGACCCTCTCTGAAAGTAGCCGCCAAGGCACACTCATTCCACTGAGTAAGCACAGACCATTTACGGAATCTTTGGCAGTAAATTTCAGCTTCATCTTGCCCCTGCGATAGGGACATCAAAGTTTTTTCTGCCTGAAGTTCCAAATGAGGTTCCTCATAAAGCAAGCCCAAGGCCAGAAAAAACGCATCCACATTGCGCAACGCAGGATCCCCTGGTGCCAATGCAAAAGCCCAATCTTGAGGGTCGCCGCGGAGCAAGGAAATCACAATCCCAACCTGCTGTGCAGGGTCTCCAGCAGAACGAGATTTCAGGGACAAAAATAACTTACAATTATTTCTAAAATTCTGAAAGCTAGATCTATTCCCTGAGAAGAATTCCGGCAAAGGAATTCTCGGCTCTGATACCGGAGCATGAACAACAAAATCTTGCAAACTTTGTACTTTCGTGGCGAGATTATTCAAACCTGCAGTTACACTCTGTAGATCCATTATAGACAGGTGAACATAGAGCCATTCAAAGATTAGAAGGAGAGAGAAAAAAAAGAAAGACTGCAGCATAGACAGACTGGCAAGTGATCCAATTAAGAGCACACTAACTACTAGAGAAAAAAAAAAAAAAAAAAAAATTTTCAGCAGACTTCTTATTTCTCTCCTTTCTCAGCCAAGGATTTTAACCCTTTAGTGGGCCGGTCAAACTATCATGATCTCCATGGCCAGAGAACTAGCATAAGCCTCAATAGGAACAAGCTCTTGGAAGATGTAACTGTACTGACCATGAACTAAACCTACCGCATCATCTAGAAGTAGCCAGGTAGCATGTCCTACTTTTTATCCCTATATGCCCAGCGCCGGCCGGAGAACTAAATAATGCTAGCAGAGGGAAATATAAGACCTGACTCACCTCTAGAGAAATGCCCAAAAAGGAGACAGAAGCCCCCCACATATATTGGCGGTGATATGAGATGAAACAACAAACGCAGCAGGAAAATAGTTTTAGCAAATTTGAGGTCCGCTTTCTAGATAGCAGAAGACAGAAAGCATACTTTCATGGTCAGTAGAAAACCCTAACAAAACACATCCAGAAATTACTTTAGGACTCTGGCATTAACTCATAATACCAGAGTGGCAATTCCTGATCAACAAGAGCTTTCCAGACACAGTAACGAAACTGCAGCTGTGAACTGGAACCAAAATACAAAAACAAAACATGGACGAATGTCCAACTTATCTAGTAGATGTCTGGGAGCAGGAACAAGCACAGAGAGGCTTCTGATAACATTGTTGACCGGCAAGCATCTAACAGAGAAGCCAGGTTATATAGCGACACCCAGATCTAATCAGAACAGGTGAACAGGGAAGATGATGTCACAAGTTCAATTCCACCAGTAGCCACCGGGGGAGCCCAGAATCCAAATTCACAACACTAACAGTTATGAAATGTGTCCCCTCACAGCGTAAAACCGTCCGGTAGGTGGAACTTTCCTTTGTCGTGTGACGCAGCACAGCCATCATTTTTACCCCCTTGGCGCCGTGCGCCGCCTCCTCAGCGTTGTTTGAATCTGTCCCGGAGCCTGCGCTGTTAGGTTAGCCCTTGGCCATGCACACATGTTGCGGTGCCCGTCTTCTGACATCATTTGGTGTCAGGCTGGCTGCGCCTGTGCGGGTGCGCTGGCCGAGATCCCGCCTCGCAGTGTCGTCTAATGTAATCCCACCGCGGGCCTGTGATCCGTGCCCGTGCGCAGTGCATATCCTCGCCTCTCACTCCCCTCCCTACGGCTTCTTCAGACTGTGCGGTGTCACGGCCGTGGCATGCTATTAGGGACCAGCTGACATCGCACAGTCTGAAGAAGCCATAGGGAGGGGAGTGAGAGGCGAGGATATGCACTGCGCACGGGCACGGATCACAGGCCCGCGGTGGGATTACATTAGACGACACTGCGAGGCGGGATCTCGGCCAGCGCACCCGCACAGGCGCAGCCAGCCTGACACCAAATGATGTCAGAAGACGGGCACCGCAACATGTGTGCATGGCCAAGGGCTAACCTAACAGCGCAGGCTCCGGGACAGATTCAAACAACGCTGAGGAGGCGGCGCACGGCGCCAAGGGGGTAAATATGATGGCTGTGCTGCGTCACACAACAAAGGAAAGTTCCACCTACCGGACGGTTTTACGCTGTGAGGGGACACATTTCATAACTGTTAGGTTCCGCATGTGCAAGGAGCACCACGAAAAGAGGCACTTTTTCCCTTTGCATCATTACTGCTGCACAAGGTGGCTCCTTCAGTAACAAACGCCTGGGGGGGGGGGGACAGGTTCCCTTAAAGTAAACTTGTTGTGACTGCGTGGCGGTCGCAGTACACGTTGCCGTATACACAGCAGGGGAACAGCTGGCGGTGCTGAACCCCACTAACACATTGGCGAGGTGTTTGGCTCTGTGCGTACAGCACTTCTGGACGGCAACTGGCGGTGTTGGAGCCCAGGGACAGGTGGAGGAGGAGGAGGTTGGAGGAGGTTGGAGGAGGTAGGAGGGATTGCCACACACACAGCAGGGGAACAGCTGACGTTACTGAACCCCAATAACAGAGGAGGGACTGTTGACTGTGCGTACAGCACTTCTGGACGGCAACTGGCGGTGTTGGAGCCCAGGGACAGGTGGAGGAGGAGGAGGTTGGAGGAGGTTGGAGGAGGTAGGAGGGATTGCCACACACACAGCAGGGGAACAGCTGACGTTACTGAACCCCAATAACAGAGGAGGGACTGTTGACTGTGCGTACAGCACTTCTGGACGGCAACTGGCGGTGTTGGAGCCCAGGGACAGGTGGAGGAGGAGGAGGTTGGAGGAGGTTGGAGGAGGTAGGAGGGATTGCCACACACACAGCAGGGGAACAGCTGACGTTACTGAACCCCAATAACAGAGGAGGGACTGTTGACTGTGCGTACAGCACTTCTGGACGGCAACTGGCGGTGTTGGAGCCCAGGGACAGGTGGAGGAGGAGGAGGTTGGAGGAGGTAGGAGGGATTGCCACACACACAGCAGGGGAACAGCTGACGTTACTGAACCCCAATAACAGAGGAGGGACTGTTGACTGTGCGTACAGCACTTCTGGACGGCAACTGGCGGTGTTGGAGCCCAGGGACAGGTGGAGGAGGAGGAGGTTGGAGGAGGTAGGAGGGATTGCCACACACACAGCAGGGGAACAGCTGACGTTACTGAACCCCAATAACAGAGGAGGGACTGTTGACTGTGCGTACAGCACTTCTGGACGGCAACTGGCGGTGTTGGAGCCCAGGGACAGGTGGAGGAGGAGGAGGTTGGAGGAGGTTGGAGGAGGTAGGAGGGATTGCCACACACACAGCAGGGGAACAGCTGACGTTACTGAACCCCAATAACAGAGGAGGGACTGTTGACTGTGCGTACAGCACTTCTGGACGGCAACTGGCGGTGTTGGAGCCCAGGGACAGGTGGAGGAGGAGGAGGTTGGAGGAGGTTGGAGGAGGTAGGAGGGATTGCCACACACACAGCAGGGGAACAGCTGACGTTACTGAACCCCAATAACAGAGGAGGGACTGTTGACTGTGCGTACAGCACTTCTGGACGGCAACTGGCGGTGTTGGAGCCCAGGGACAGGTGGAGGAGGAGGAGGTTGGAGGAGGTTGGAGGAGGTAGGAGGGATTGCCACACACACAGCAGGGGAACAGCTGACGTTACTGAACCCCAATAACAGAGGAGGGACTGTTGACTGTGCGTACAGCACTTCTGGACGGCAACTGGCGGTGTTGGAGCCCAGGGACAGGTGGAGGAGGAGGAGGTTGGAGGAGGTTGGAGGAGGTAGGAGGGATTGCCACACACACAGCAGGGGAACAGCTGACGTTACTGAACCCCAATAACAGAGGAGGGACTGTTGACTGTGCGTACAGCACTTCTGGACGGCAACTGGCGGTGTTGGAGCCCAGGGACAGGTGGAGGAGGAGGAGGTTGGAGGAGGTAGGAGGGATTGCCACACACACAGCAGGGGAACAGCTGACGTTATTGAACCCCAATAACAGAGGAGGGACTGTTGACTGTGCGTACAGCACTTCTGGACGGCAACTGGCGGTGTTGGAGCCCAGGGACAGGTGGAGGAGGAGGAGGTTGGAGGAGGTTGGAGGAGGTAGGAGGGATTGCCACACACACAGCAGGGGAACAGCTGACGTTACTGAACCCCAATAACAGAGGAGGGACTGTTGACTGTGCGTACAGCACTTCTGGACGGCAACTGGCGGTGTTGGAGCCCAGGGACAGGTGGAGGAGGAGGAGGTTGGAGGAGGTAGGAGGGATTGCCACACACACAGCAGGGGAACAGCTGACGTTACTGAACCCCAATAACAGAGGAGGGACTGTTGACTGTGCGTACAGCACTTCTGGACGGCAACTGGCGGTGTTGGAGCCCAGGGACAGGTGGAGGAGGAGGAGGTTGGAGGAGGTTGGAGGAGGTAGGAGGGATTGCCACACACACAGCAGGGGAACAGCTGACGTTACTGAACCCCAATAACAGAGGAGGGACTGTTGACTGTGCGTACAGCACTTCTGGACGGCAACTGGCGGTGTTGGAGCCCAGGGACAGGTGGAGGAGGAGGAGGTTGGAGGAGGTTGGAGGAGGTAGGAGGGATTGCCACACACACAGCAGGGGAACAGCTGACGTTACTGAACCCCAATAACAGAGGAGGGACTGTTGACTGTGCGTACAGCACTTCTGGACGGCAACTGGCGGTGTTGAAGCCCAGGGACAGGTGGAGGAGGAGGAGGTTGGAGGAGGTAGGAGGGATTGCCACACACACAGCAGGGGAACAGCTGACGTTACTGAACCCCAATAACAGAGGAGGGACTGTTGACTGTGCGTACAGCACTTCTGGACAGCAACTGGCGGTGTTGGAGCCCAGGGACAGGTGGAGGAGGAGGAGGTTGGAGGAGGTTGGAGGAGGTAGGAGGGATTGCCACACACACAGCAGGGGAACAGCTGACGTTACTGAACCCCAATAACAGAGGAGGGACTGTTGACTGTGCGTACAGCACTTCTGGACGGCAACTGGCGGTGTTGGAGCCCAGGGACAGGTGGAGGAGGAGGAGGTTGGAGGAGGTTGGGGGAGGTAGGAGGGATTGCCACACACACAGCAGGGGAACAGCTGACGTTACTGAACCCCAATAACAGAGGAGGGACTGTTGACTGTGCGTACAGCACTTCTGGACGGCAACTGGCGGTGTTGGAGCCCAGGGACAGGTGGAGGAGGAGGAGGTTGGAGGAGGTTGGAGGAGGTAGGAGGGATTGCCACACACACAGCAGGGGAACAGCTGACGTTACTGAACCCCAATAACAGAGGAGGGACTGTTGACTGTGCGTACAGCACTTCTGGACGGCAACTGGCGGTGTTGGAGCCCAGGGACAGGTGGAAAAGCAGAGGAACACAATGTAGGCCGAAGCCTGAGAAAGTCGAAAGGGAACCTTTAACCCCCCCCCCAAGGCGTTTGTAGCTGAAAGAGCCAGCTTGTGCAGCACAAAAGATGCAAAAGGAAAAGGTGGCTCTTTTCATCATGCTCCTTGCAAACACAGAACTAAACACTTATAAAATGTGTCCCATGAAGCCGTGAAACCGTCCCGGAGGTGGGACTTTCCTTCGTAATATGACGCAGCACAGCACATCATTCCTACCCCCCCGCCGCCGTGCCCCGGCTCCTCAGCGTTGTTTGATTCCGTCCCGGAGCCTGCGCTGTTATATTATCCCGTGGCCAGGCACACTTAGCGCTGCCCATCTTCTGACATCATTTGGTGTCAGGCTGGCTGCGCCTGTGCGGCCGCGCTGGCCGAGAGCCCGACTCGCAGTGTCTTCTGATTTAATCCCACTGGGGGCCTGGGATCCATGGCCATGCGCAGTGCATATCCTCGCCTCTCACTCCCCTCCCTACGGCTTCTTAAGACTGTGCGGAGTCACGGCCGTGGCATGCTATTAGGGACCAGCTGACACCGAACAGTCTGAAGAAGCCATAAGGAGATGAGTGAGAGGTGGAGGTTCAGATATGCACTGCGCATGTCCATGGATCCCAGGCCCCCAGTGGGATTAAATCAGAAGACACTGCGAGGCGGGCTCTCGGCCAGCGTGTCCGCACAGGCGCAGCCAGCCTGACACCAAATGATGCCAGAAGACGGGCAGCGCTAAGTGTGCCTGGCCACGGGATAACATAACAGCGCAGGCTCCTGGACGGAATCAAACAACGCTGAGGAGCCGGGGCGCGGCGCCGGGGGGGTAGGAATGACGGCTGTGCTGCGTCATATTACGAAGGAAAGTCCCACCTCCGGGACGGTTTTACGGTATCAGTGGACACATTTTATAAGTGTTAAGTTTTGCGTGTGCAAGGAGCAAAACCAAAATAGCTACCTTTTTCCTTGTGCAGCATTACTGCTGCACAAGGTGGCTCTTTCAGTAACAAACGCCTTGGGGGGGGGGGGGGACAGATTCCCTTACATTTCAGTTGTTGTGACAGCGTGGCGGTCGCATGACACATTGCCGGCTACACAGCTGGGGATCAGCTGACGTTACTGAAACCCAATAACACTGGGTCGTATGTTTTGACTGTGCAGACGGCACTTCTGAGCCTCAACTGGCGGTGTTGGAGCCCAGGAATTTAAGTTCAGGTGGTAGAAAGATGAACACAACAGGAGACCTGGATAACGTATACAGTGACCTAATTATTCAATCAGGAGGAGGAGTGGCAAATTCCTGCGAGATCCAGGCCTTGTTCATTTTCAGGAAAGTAAGCCGGTCAACGTTATCGGAGGATAGTCGCATGCGACGGTCAGTTAGTACACCACCTGCAGCACTAAAGACACGTTCCGATAATACACTGGCCGCAGGGCAAGACAGCACCTCCAATGCATACTGGCTTAGCTCTGGCCATGTATCCAGCTTTGAGACCCAAAACTTGAAAGGGGAAGAGCCGTCAGGGAGTACAGCAAGAGGGCAAGACATGTAGTCTGTCACCATCTGACGGAACCGTTGCCTCCTGCTGACTAGAGCCGTCTGTGATGGTATAGACTTTTGTGGCGGGCACAGAAAACTGTGCCACAGTTCAGCCATACTGGTCTTGCCTTGGGCAGAGGCACTGCTTCTGCTCCCTCTTTGTGCAGAGCCTCCACCACGGCCTGGACGCACTGAGCTGCTTTGGAATGCACTAGCAGCACTTCTCTCAGTTGGAATGGAGAAGATGATGGAATTGACCAGTGTGTCTTGGTACTCCCGCATTTTTCGCTCCCGGTTCAACGGTGTGATGAGGCTTTCTACGTTGTCCCGGTAGCGAGGATCGAGGAGGGTGAACACCCAATAATCAGACATGTTGAGAATGTGGGCGATGCGGCGGTCGTTTCTCAGGCACTGCAGCATGTAATCCACCATGTGCTGCAGACTGCCAACTGCCCAAGAAACGCTGTCCCCTGCTGGAGGCGTGATCTCTGGCCGCTCGTCATCACCCCACCCTCGCTGTACACACTGAGTACTGGACAATTCGGTAACTCCCTCCTCTGGACGGATGTCTTCCTCCTCCATTGACTCCTCCTCATCCTCCTCACAAACTGTCCCCTGCCTACGCGTTTGTGAGGAACCACGTGGCGCTGACTGTCCAGAAGATGATGGAAATGGTGAAGCATCATCCTCCACCTCTTCCACAACATCATCCCTTAGCGCTTGCAGTGATTTTTCAAGCAGGCAGATAAGGGGGACAGTCATGCTGACTAGTGCATCATCTGCACTCGCCATCCGCGTGGAATAATCAAAGGGACGCAAAACCTGGCAGACGTCATTCATAGTGGCCCACTCTGTGGTTGTGAAGTCTGTACGGCGCTGACTGCGACTTTTTTGCGCCTGAAGCAGCTGGTACTCCATTACAGCTTGCTGCTGCTCACACAACCGCTCCAACATATGTAACGTGGAATTCCACCTGGTAGGTAGGTCACATATGATGCGATGTTCCGGCAGGCGGTGTCGGCGCTGCAGAGCCGCAATGCGCGCTTTTGCCGTGCTGGAACGCCGCAAGTGAGCACACTCTAGGCGGACCTTGTGCAGCAGTGCATCAAGATCCGGATAGTCCCTCAAAAAGCTCTGCACGACCAAATTGAGCACATGTGCCAGACATGGGATGTGAGTGAGGTTGCCGAGGCCCAGAGCTGCCACCAGATTTCGGCCATTATCACACACTACCATGCCTGGTTGGAGATTCGCTGGCACAAACCACACATCGCTCTCCTGCTTGATGGCATTCCAGAGCTCCTGCGCTGTGTGGCTACGATTCCCCAAAAAAATTAATTTCAAGACGGCCTGTTGACGTTTGGCCACGGCTGTGCTCATGTCGGTCGTAACAGGTACACGTTCATCACGGGTCCATGTGGAGGTGGACTGTGACGGCTCCTGCAGCGATGATTCTGAGGAACTGGTGTAAGAGGAGGAGTCAATGCGTACAGAATGGATTCCTGCAATCCTTGGAGTGGGCAGGACACGTCCTGCGCCACTCGCACGGTCTGTACCCGGCTCAACGACATTAACCCAATGGGCAGTGAGGGAAAGGTATCGCCCCTGTCCATGTTGACTGGTCCACGCATCGGTGGTGAGGTGGACCTTGCTACTGACGGCGTTCAGTAGCGCGTGTTTTATGTGTCCCTCCACATGCTTGTGCAGGGCAGGGACGGCTTGCCTGCTGAAGTAAAAGCGGCTGGGCACATTGTACTGTGGGACTGCCAATGACATCAAGTCACGGAAGCTGTCAGTCTCCACCAGCCTGAATGACAGCATTTCCAGTGACAGAAGTTTGGCAATGCCTGCAGTCAGAGCCTGTGCTCGTGGGTGGTTTGACGAGAAAGGCCGCCTTTTCTCCCATGCCTGTACTACCGATGGCTGTAGACTGGGCTGGGAGTGTGTGGATGACTGGGAAAGTGGCGCTGCGGGTGGAATTACAGCGGGTCTCTGGACAACAGGGACAGAGGTTCTTCCACGGCGATCCTGGGAGGAAGCCGAACCAGCTGCGTGTGAGCTAGAGGAAGAGGCAACACGAGCTGAAGAGGTGGTAGCTGCCGCTGTTGGTTGGCCTACCTCTTCAGTGTGTTTTTCTAACTCCGCCAGGTGCCTGTTGCGCACATGTTTCCACATGTTGGAGGTATTGAGGTTGCTGACATTTCGACCTCTTTTGACTTTTTGATGACACACCTTGCATCTGACATAGCAAATGTCATCTGCAACTGTGTCAAAAAAGGACCAGGCACTGCAAGTCTTGGGAGCGCCCTTTTTTGCTTTGGGAAGAGACATGCTCCTAACGGGTGCCAAAGCGGAGGCTGCAGGATCCGCAGTCTTCCCCCTCCCTCTCCCTCTTTGGGCCGTACGGGGAATCTCTTCCTCAGAGCTGCTCCCACCACCTTCCTGTCCCTCACGCCAAGATGGGTCGAGGACCTCATCATCTACACTACCCTCTGCCCCCAACTGCTCCTCCTGGGTAGTCTCAGCAGCAGAGCACGCACCAGTAAGTGGCACCTGAGTGTCATCATCAGCTGATGCGGCCTGCGATGTGGTGACCGGAGCCACTGGCCCACCCGCCTCTTCAGAGGAAGACAGAAAAAGCTGTTGGGCATCACTGCACCCTGCCTCTTCTTCCATTTCTCCAATGCTGCTTGGCTGGCCCCCTGTTTCCAAGCCAAGAGATTCAGAGAACAGAAGTAGAGACGGCTCCTGTCCTGGGCTCTCTGTCTGCCTGGGCAATTTGGCAGGTGGTGAAGAGACAGATGGCTGCTCTCCAGTGCTCTGTGTCTGAGAGGATGTGGCACTAATGGAAGTTGATGCATTAGCTGCCATCCATCCGACAACAGCTTCAATTTGTTCTTCACGCAGCAGCGGTGTACGGCGCTCGGACACAAAGCTTCGCATGAACGACTGTTGCCTGGTGAAAGTGGGTGCTGATGAGTCACTGGTGCCCGCAGCAGGCACAGAATCCCCACGTCCCCTCCCTGCTACGCGACGGCTCCCACGCCCACGTGCCTTACTCACTGCCTTCTTCATCTTGGTTGACTGATAAAGATAAGCAGAAAAGTACTAACGGATTTGTGTGCTTATTCCTGAGCAACTCCTCCTAACAGGTATAAGAAACACTAATTATCTAAAGTGTGGACTAGACTTTAATATGAGCTAATGTGGCCTACACAAATGTAAAGTGGTGTAAATGGTGTGTTTGGTGAACTTTATTATTTATTTTTTTTGGGGGGGCTGAACTGACAACAGATAGAGCTGCAGTCACACGGAGACCGTGCAGACAGCCGTAAACGGCGCTGCAAGGCCCAAAAACCCTCCTCTACTTTATCCTATGTAGTGTTTTTCCACAAATTAGCTGGAGACGGGTGGAAAGACACTAATAGGATTTTTTTAAATAAATTAGCAGCAGACTACACTACTTGGAAAAAAAAGAAAATTGATTTGGCGGTATGACGCAGTGAACAACCCTGAGCTGGAGACAACCAGGCTATAGCTGCTCACAGACTACAGGGCGAGCTGCAGTCACACGGAGACCGTGCAGACAGCCGTAAACGGCGCTGCAAGGCCCAAAAACCCTCCTCTACTTTATCCTATGTAGTGTTTTTCCACAAATTAGCTGGAGACGGGTGGAAAGACACTAATAGGATTTTTTTGAATAAATTAGCAGCAGACTACACTACTTGGAAAAAAAAGAAAATTGATTTGGCGGTATGACGCAGTGAACAACCCTGAGCTGGAGACAACTAGGCTATAGCTGCTCACAGACTACAGGGCGAGCTGCAGTCACACGTAAACGGCGCTGCAAGGCCCAAAAACCCTCCTCTACTTTATCCTATGTAGTGTTTTTCCACAAATTAGCTGGAGACGGGTGGAAAGACACTAATAGGATTTTTTTAAATAAATTAGCAGCAGACTACACTACTTGGAAAAAAAAGAAAATTGATTTGGCGGTATGACGCAGTGAACAACCCTGAGCTGGAGACAACCAGGCTATAGCTGCTCACAGACTACAGGGCGAGCTGCAGTCACACGGAGACCGTGCAGACAGCCGTAAACGGCGCTGCAAGGCCCAAAAACCCTCCTCTACTTTATCCTATGTAGTGTTTTTCCACAAATTAGCTGGAGACGGGTGGAAAGACACTAATAGGATTTTTTTGAATAAATTAGCAGCAGACTACACTACTTGAAAAAAAAAAAAAAAAAAAGAGAACAGTACTGTATGAGGCAATGAACCACCCTCCCTGAACTGAATACAACCAGCTATGGATGGCCTATGTGGCTGCACTCAGACTAGAGAGTGGGCTGCACTCACACACACACACACACACACACAGACCTTGCAGATCGCTGTGAAAACAGCGCTACAAGGCAAAAGCAAGGTGAATAGTAGGTGAACACAGCGGTTGCTAAATTAGCCTTTGGAAAGCACAAAGAAGCAAATCGCTATCTCTAAACTGTCCCTCAGTCAGCAAACAGCGTCCTGTCACTAACTGAATTCACAGCAGAGTGATCGCAAAATGGCGCCAGCGACTTTTAAACTGCATCATGACATCATTTCAGCAGCCAATCACAGCCTTGCCAGTACTTTCATGCCCTCCATGCTAAACAGGATGTGCCCACACTTGGAATCATTCTCATTGGCTGAATTTCTGAATTTTGAATCTGGGAACTTCCGATTCCGGTATCCGATACGCGGCAAGTATCGGAATCCCGGTATCGGAATTCCGATACCGCAAGTATCGGCCGATACCCGATACTTGCGGTATCGGAATGCTCAACACTACTTTTTACATATACGGAAACTGCTAGTAGATTGGTCAAAACAGCACACCAGAAGGGTTTTTTAGCTCTATCAGTGTTATACTTGTGTCTTTTTGTATTGTAGAAGGGTGTTTTTGACTTCCAGAGGCCCAAATAACATTTATTTGTAACATGGTGTGGGGCGGTAGCCATGGGCGAGATACTAGTTTTTCATGCCGCGGCATGCTACATGAAAATGAGGGTCTTGGCTATGTTTGTGCTCTTTTTACCTAGGTGATGCGCCTCTGCAGACTGCGTGGTGCCGCTATGTAGGATAGTTCAGGAGGAGATGTTAGGGAACATATTGAGGGAGACGAAAATCCAACATTAAACTTATTTTTACTGAACTTTATAAGAACTATGTACATCAGATGATTGGCAAGTTTCTTCACAAAGGTTTCTCTTGTTTTAAGCAGGCATGGGCACTTCTCGGTTACATTTAATAACACTTCATTTCTCTTGGTTTTCAGACTCTTCCAACTTATGAAAATCCAGCAAACAATTATGGGAGACTTTGTCTACCTCTGAGAGGGCTGCACAGGTGTATCACTACGGCTGTTTCCACCTACTCTTAGTTCTTAGTTCCCAACTGAGTAATGAGGACCCTTTTGCTTGGGGTGCACCTGTACAATTCCTCACAAAAACTTTTAAAGTCCACTGCTGTCCATAGGAGACATTAAAATGAATCAGGCTGTCAGCAGGTTTTTGCCACCTCATCTGAGAGCAGCGTAATGTTTGCAAAGAGAAACTGAATCCAATGATGTATCACTTAGATTACTGGGCACAGCGGTTCTGACACAATCAGAGCTTTTAGATTTAACAGTACAGCAGAGCTGAAGAAGCTAAACCTGCCCACACCAGGCTCCATATATAGAATGGCCATAAACAGTGAGGTGCCTATCACAGGAGAGGGTGGAGCTGGACTAGCATGCATGCACTGTGGTCCCAGCTATGATAAACAAATGGTTCTAAAGCGATCATTGTAAGCAAACAAAACAATGGAGCTTGAAAAGAGAGGCATTGCTGATATCTGTGTTTTAACCCCTACCTCATGCTGTCTTCAGATTACATTGCAAAAACTTGCTCAGAGATTCCATTTAAGTCCTAATATGGTGACCATTGCTTCCTTTCAATACCCACAGTTGAGTTACCTTTCACTGTAGATAACTGTTCACTATAGTTCTGCTTATGCAATACCTTCTTGTTCAATCCCCTTTAAGTGTGCCTTCCACTTCCCCTGGGTTAAGCTTTGTACCATTTAGATGACGTCTCTGACTTGGGTTCCAATCTGTCTATCTAATCTATTCATTAAGTCTCTCAGTCAGATATCGTTCTACATTTCCTTAATCCTTGGGATGTATCATCTCATGCACTGTGAATTTCCTTCTTCACACACAGCACACTATAACATGTCAGTCTGCCATATGTCAGACCTTAGGTCTGGCTGTGCTGAACCCTGGGATCTAACTAACTCACGATCAGGAAGTCATCTTCTTTCTTCCACTTAGCCGCTTCTGGGCTAGTCCCAACTGTTATCTTTACCTAACTTAGTGTATGCAAATTATTGTGCAGACAAAATCACATATTAAACAGTGAACTGCAATAAATGACAACACATATCTTCGGGGGGGCATCCCTTCCACTTCCTTGCATCTACTTCCAGAGCAGAAGGGGATTTGGGCACCGTAGGACAAGAGGACCCAGATAAATCTCTTTTCTCTGCACCGTCTAAACCCTTTCTCCTGTTTTTAAGTTATTATTTCTTCATTTATTTAAAATACCACTCCAGGATACTTTTTTATTTCGTCATTGGATAGGTGTCATGCTGCTGCAGTGCAGTGTAGCACAAGTTCCACCAGGGGGAGCTTGTGAGGGAAGTGAGACTGCACACACAGAGTAGCACCACAGAGCAGCAGCACAGGTGAGAGAGTGGTCAGACAAGCCGAGTCAAAAAACAGTCAGAAGCTGAAGCACCAGAAGTTGCAGCAGTACACGTGGTCAGGAACAAGCCAGGGTGTTTAGCAACGGTCAAAAGCGGAAAAGACAAAGACAGAAGGCAGAAGCGAGTCCGAATACAAGCCAAGTCAAAAACCAGGGAATCAAACCAACTAACAGGGAAACACTGGGAAAGAACAGACAGAGGGAGTTAACAGACACGGGCAAGTCAGTGATCACAGCAGGACAAATCAAGATCTACCATAGTCAGGCACACACGCCGAAGACAGAACTATAACTGACACCGCCAGCAGGATGCATCAGAGCTAAATAGCAAGCCTGAACCCAGAACGAGGCAGAGCAAAGCAAACCCTTGACATGATCCACCCAGAAAAAGGGCAGACAGGACAAAAACCCCGGAATGGATCATGACAGACAGGGAACTTACATTACCAACACCTATCCAGTGAGGAACTAAATCAAAACCTGTAGTGGAATCCTAATTAAGTTATGTCACCATCATATCGTGCCTCTGCCCCCATATGCTGACATATTGTATTGTTTTTGTACTAAGAATCACAATTGCTGTATAATGTGACCCTAACGTTGTGTAAAAAGCCATAACATGGTTAATAGTAGGCTAAGGTCAACAATTAAAGGTTTCTCGTAGCTATAACTAAGGGCACGCAATTAGCTATGAATTGCTCCAACAAGAATACGGAAAATAATTTTCTCAATGTTTAATTCTGCTTTTTATGGAATTTACTTTAAATTTTTTGTAACCACATATGTTTCATTCGTTGTTACATTGCTCATCTCTAAATTATGCAGCCCTGACAAAGTCAGAAATTAGGCCCGCATAGCAATAGATCATATTCTACTGGGAATCAGACATACTATATTATGTGGTAACCCAAATATCAATGAAAATCTGAAAGCACAATGGAAAATATACACAGAACCATAAATCACCACAGGCATCATCAACATGACTCCAGTAAGTGAAAATCTTAACAGGAAAGAAAACATCGACAATTATTAGTTTTGGACAAATTCATTTTTTACTTTTCAATTTACACTATGGAAGTTTCTGTAATCGGTGTTAGTTTTGGTAGTCCTAAACACCATAAGGTTGCTTATCATTGAGACAGACCATGATGCAGCCCTTGAAGCAACCCTTGCTGGGCCCATCCACCTTGCTATTATGTAGTAAGACCTAGTGTAGGAATCCCCTCTCCAGAAGAACTTCATGTTAGGACTGGTGGAACCCACCAAATAATAATATTAGAGAATATGAGGTGCGTTTGCAGTCCGGGGTCCACCGTGCAGAGATGACACCTGCAGCTGAGTAATGGCAGATGGACGCTTGCTCACACGTGGGTTTGACCTCACCCAGTGTGAATGGAAGCATCACAGAGTTGCCGTAAATACGCTGCGCCCTGTTAGCAGTCACAGGGTACATCTGAAAGACACTAGTGGGATCCCTATGAATCACACCCACTAAGCTGGTGATTGGACTCGCTCTGACCCTCGGTGGCTTTTGAGCCCGCGCCTGAGGACCGTTATGATCCTTAGTGGTTGAGGATCACAAATTACTCCAGCTAAGTAACAAACATGCTAGACAAGCTCTAGGGAGGTGGCAAACTGGACTGACCGCAAATCTGAACCTATCCACACACACTAGAAGTAGCCGGTGAACGTGTCTAAAATCCTAGACGTCTCGAGCCAGCCTGAGGAACTAACTACCCCTAGAGAGAGAGAAAGACCTCACTTGCCTCCAGAGAAATAATCCCCAAAGATATAGAAGCCCCCAACAAATAATAACGGTGAGGTAAGAGGAAGGCACATACACAGGGGTGAAAGCAGATTCAGCAAATGAGGCCCACAAATACTAGATAGCAGAAAATAGAAAAGGGGTCTGTGCGGTCAGTAAAAAACCCTTACAAAATATCCACACTGAGATTTCCAGAACCCCCGCACCAACTAACGGTGTGGGGGGAGAAACTCAGTCCCCTAGAGCAACCAGCAAGCGAGGAAATCACATTTTAGCAAGCTGGACAAGAAACATGATGAATGCTGATAATCAAAAAATGAACAAACAAAAACTTAGCTTGTCTTGGAGAGACTGGGAGCAAGGTAGTCACAAGGAATCTGAAGAGCACTGAATACATTGATAGCAGGCAAGGAACTGAGTATCCAGGTGAGCTAAATAGGAAACCAGCCAAGGATAACGAACCAGCTGATGCTGCCAACCTGCAGAGAGACAACACTACACAGTACCGCTTGTGACCACTAGAGGGAGCCCAAAAATAGAGTTCACAACAGTACCCCCCCTTGAGGAGGGGTCACCGAACCCTCATCAAGACCCCCAGGGCGATCAGGATGAGCCGGGTGGAAGGCACGAACCAAATCGGCCGCATGAACATCAGAGGCGACAACCCAGGAATTATCTTCCTGACCATAGCCCTTCCACTTAACCAAATACTGAAGCCTCCGTCTAGAGATACGAGAATCCAAAATCTTCTCCACCACGTACTCCAATTTGCCCTCGACCAGCACCGGAGCAGGAGGCTCAACAGAAGGAACCACAGGTACCACATACCTCCGCAACAAAGACCTATGTAACACATTATGAATGGCAAACGATGCTGGGAGATCCAAATGAAAAGACACCGGGTTAAGGATTTCCAAGATCTTATAAGGACCGATGAAGCGAGGCTTGAATTTAGGAGAGGAGACCTTCATAGGAACATACCGAGAAGACAGCCACACCAAATCCCCAACACGAAGTCGGGGACCCACACCGCGGCGGCGGTTGGCAAAGCGCTGTGCCTTCTCCTGTGACAACCTCAAATTGTCCACCACATGGTTCCAAATCTGCTGCAACCTATCCACCACAGAATCCACCCCAGGACAGTCAGAAGACTCAACCTGACCCGAGGAAAAACGAGGATGGAAACCAGAATTGCAGAAAAAAGGCGAAACCAAAGTAGCAGAACTAGCCCGATTATTAAGGGCAAACTCGGCCAATGGCAAAAAAGTCACCCAATCATCCTGATCAGCAGAAACAAAACATCTCAAATAAGTTTCCAACGTCTGATTAGTTCGCTCGGTTTGGCCATTAGTCTGAGGATGGAAGGCCGACGAAAAAGACAAATCAATGCCCATCTTAGCACAAAAAGTCCGCCAAAACCTGGACACAAACTGGGATCCTCTATCAGACACAATATTTTCAGGAATGCCGGGCAAGCGAACCACATTCTGAAAAAATAGATGAACCAAATCGGAGGAAGAAGGCAACTTAGGCAAGGGCACCAAATGGACCATCTTGGAAAAATGATCACACACCACCCAGATGACAGACATTTTCTGAGATACTGGAAGATCCGAAATAAAATCCATGGAAATGTGCGTCCAAGGCCTTTTTGGAACAGGCAAAGGCAAAAGCAAACCGCTGGCACGAGAACAGCAAGGCTTAGCCCGAGCACAAATCCCACAAGACTGCACAAAGGAACGCATATCCCGCGACAAGGAAGGCCACCAGAAGGACCTAGCCACCAAATCTCTGGTACCAAAAATCCCAGGATGACCCGCCAACACCGAAGAATGGACCTCGGAAATAACTCTGCTGGTCCATCTATCCGGGACAAACAGTCTCTCTGGTGGACAACGGTCAGGTCTATCCGCCTGAAATTTCTGCAGCACTCGTCGCAAATCTGGGGAAATGGCAGACAAAATCACTCCCTCTCTGAGAATACCAGCCAGCTCAGAAACTCCCGGAGAGTCAGGCACAAAACTCCTAGAAAGTGCATCAGCTTTCGCGTTCTTCGAACCAGGCAGGTATGAGACCACGAAGTTGAAATGGGAGAAAAACAATGACCAACGAGCCTGTCTAGGATTCAGGCGCTTGGCAGATTCAAGATAAATCAGATTTTTGTGATCAGTCAAGACCACCACACGATGTTTAGCTCCTTCGAGCCAATGTCGCCACTCCTCAAATGCCCACTTCATAGCCAACAACTCCCGATTACCAACATCATAATTCCGCTCGGCAGGCGAAAACTTTCTTGAAAAGAAAGCACATGGCTTCATCACAGAGCCATCAGAGCTTCTCTGCGACAAAAAAGCCCCTGCTCCAATCTCAGAAGCATCAACCTCGACCTGGAAGGGGAGAGAGACATCTGGCTGACATAAGACTGGAGCTGAAGAAAACCAGTGCTTCAGCTCCCGAAAGGCCTCCACGGCGGCAGGAGACCAATTAGTCACATCAGAACCCTTCTTGGTCAAATCCGTCAAAGGTTTAACCACGCTAGAAAAATTAGCGATGAAACGACGGTAAAAATTAGCAAAACCCAAGAACTTCTGAAGACTCTTAACAGACGTGGGCTGAGTCCAGTCATGAATAGCCTGGACCTTGACTGGGTCCATCTCCACAGTAGAAGGAGAAAAAATAAAACCCAAAAAGGAGACCTTCTGTACTCCGAAGAGACATTTTGAGCCCTTCACAAATAAAGCATTAGCACGCAAGACCTGAAACACGATCCTGACCTGCTTCACATGGGACTCCCAATCATCAGAAAAGACCAAAATGTCATCCAGATAAACAATCATAAATTTATCCAGATATTCTCGGAAGATGTCATGCATGAAGGACTGAAACACAGAAGGAGCATTAGAAAGTCCAAAAGGCATCACCAAGTACTCAAAATGGCCTTCGGGCGTATTAAATGCTGTTTTCCATTCATCTCCCTGCTTAATGCGCACAAGGTTATACGCACCACGGAGATCTATCTTGGTGAACCAACTGGCACCCTTAATCCGAGCAAACAAATCAGACAATAGTGGCAAAGGATACTGAAATTTGACTGTGATTTTATTCAGAAGACGATAATCTATACAAGGTCTCAAAGAACCATCCTTCTTGGCCACAAAAAAAAATCCTGCACCAAGAGGGGAAGAGGATGGGCGAATATGTCCCTTCTCCAAAGACTCCTTTATATAACTCCGCATCGTGGCATGCTCTGGTATAGACAAATTAAAAAGTCGTCCCTTAGGAAATTTACTACCAGGAATTAAATTTATAGCACAGTCACAATCCCTATGAGGGGGCAGGGCACTGGACCTGGGCTCATCAAATACATCCTGGTAGTCAGACAAAAACTCAGGGACCTCAGAAGGAGTGGAAGAAGCAATAGACACCAATGGAGTATCGCCATGAATTCCCTGACAACCCAACTTGACACAGACATAGCTTTCCAATCTAAAACTGGATTATGAGCCTGCAGCCATGGCAGACCCAAAACGACAACATCATGCAAATTATACAAAACAAGAAAGCGAATCACCTCCTGATGTACGGGAGTCATGCACATGGTCATTTGCGTCCAATACTGAGGCTTATTCTCAGCCAATGGCGTAGCATCAATTCCCCTCAGAGGAATAGGAAATTCCAAAGGCTCCAGGACAAAACCACAGCGCCTGGCAAACGACAAATCCATCAGATTCAGGGCAGCACCCGAATCCACAAAAGCCATAACCGGGTAGGATGACAAAGAACAAATCAAAGTAACAGACAAAATAAATTTAGGCTGTATAGTACCAATGGTGACAGGTTTAGCGAATTTTTTTAAGCGTTTAGAGCATGCTGAGATAACATGAGTAGAATCACCACAGTAAAAGCACAACCCATTTTGACGTCTATGACTTTGTCGCTCAATTCTGGTCAGAGTTCGGTCACATTGCATAGACTCAGGTCTCCGTTCAGAAAATACCGCCAAAGGATGAGCAGATTTGCGCTCCCGCAAACGCCGATCAACCTGAATGGCTAAAGCCATAGAATCACTCAGACTTGTAGGGGTGGGAAACCCCACCATAACATTCTTAACGGCCTCAGAAAGACCTTCTCTGAAATTTGCAGCCAGGGCACACTCATTCCATTGAGTAAGCACCGACCATTTCCGAAATTTTTGACAATACACCTCTGCTTCATCCTGACCTTGAGAGATAGCCAGCAACGCTTTTTCTGCCTGATTCTCAAGATTCGGCTCCTCATAAAGCAGTCCAAGAGCCAGAAAAAATGCATCTACATTAAGCAATGCAGGATCTCCTGGCGCCAGAGAGAAAGCCCAATCTTGAGGGTCGCCACGCAACAAGGAGATAACAATTTTAACTTGCTGAGCGGAATCACCAGAGGAACGAGGTCTCAGAGATAGAAATAACTTACAATTATTCTTAAAATTTAGAAACCTAGATCTATCTCCAGAAAACAACTCAGGAATGGGTATCTTTGGTTCTGACATAGGGCTATGAATAACAAAATCCTGAATACTTTGCACCCGTGCAGTAAGATGATCCACACTAGAAGTCAGAGTCTGAACATTCATGTCTGCAGCTGAGCTCAAAACCACCCAGAGTTCAAGGGGATGAAAGAAGCTAAACAGACTGCAGCAAAGGAAAAGCGGGAGGAAAAAAAAAAAATGTACTCAGGTCTTCTTTTTATCCCACTTCTGCAATGATTAAACACTTTTTGGGCCTGCTATACTGTTATGATCCTTAGTGGTTGAGGATCACAAATTACTCCAGCTAAGTAACAAACATAGGACAAGCTCTAGGGAGGTGGCAAACTGGACTGACCGCAAATCTGAACCTATCCAAACACACTAGAAGTAGCCGGTGAACGTGTCTAAAACCCTAGACGTCTCGAGCCAGCCTGAGGAACTAACTACCCCTAGAGAGAGAGAAAGACCTCACTTGCCTCCAGAGAAATAATCCCCAAAGATATAGAAGCCCCCAACAAATAATAACGGTGAGGTAAGAGGAAGGCACATACACAGGGGTGAAAGCAGATTCAGCAAATGAGGCCCACTAATACTAGATAGCAGAAAATAGAAAAGGGGTCTGTGCGGTCAGTAAAAAACCCTTACAAAATATCCACACTGAGATTTCCAGAACCCCCGCACCAACTAACGGTGTGGGGGGAGAAACTCAGTCCCCTAGAGCAACCAGCAAGTGAGGAAATCACATTTTAGCAAGCTGGACAAGAAACATGATGAATGCTGATAATCAAAAAATGAACAAACAAAAACTTAGCTTGTCTTGGAGAGACTGGGAGCAAGGTAGTCACAAGGAATCTGAAGAGCACTGAATACATTGATAGCAGGCAAGGAACTGAGTATCCAGGTGAGCTAAATAGGAAACCAGCCAAGGATAATGAACCAGCTGATGCTGCCAACCTGCAGAAAGACAACACTACACAGTACCGCTTGTGACCACTAGAGGGAGCCCAAAAATAAAGTTCACAACAGAGGACGCCCTGAGTCAGATGCTGAGTCCAAGGGGGAGTTCCCACCCTACACTGACCGGCTGTCAGGAAAGCGCACTGATTGCGCACGGAGCCATAAAAGCGGGCACTGTGAATAGATGCAGAAACGTGTGCTAAGTGCACAGGTAGCACTGTCGGGCGCTAGGAAGCTTCCACCATTCGCGAGCAGTCATCATTACTAGGAATGGGAATCATTAAGGAGCTTTCATCCATCGACTGACATTCATCTACACACACACATTATCAAGATTACACTAGCGCATGGCCGTGTGGCCATGCAAATCTTTTATAGCTGTAGCTCTCAAGGACCTTCCTAATGGTCCAATAGGAGCTGATACAGGACCTGAGCATGTGACCCCTGACCTCCAAAGGGAGGTCATCCCGTGGGCATGCTCAGTATGGGAAAAGCAGGACTTAGTTCCTGAAAAGCCTGCTCGCCGCTGATCAGCACTGGCTACAAAGGCAGAGCCTGGAAAGGCAGCAGTAACCAAGTGCACAGTATCAGCTTGAGCCAGACACTGGGACCGACGTCTCCGCTGAGCAGGCTCCACTGCAGCTGGAGGAAAATGGGAGACCGCAGCGGACATGGTTTGAGATTCCCCCTGTGCAGAGGCATGGAACTTGACTCCTAGCACTTCATGGCTGAGAAACAAAAATATAAATAAGGGCATTGAGGAAGAGAAAAAAAAAGTATCACTTCTGTCCTGGATGGCAAATCATGGGAAAAAAAAGAGAGGGGGCTATTGAAATATTTACAAATGACAGTCCTTCTCTTCTATATATGTTTTTATCAAAGAGCAAAATATTACATTTTTTACCAGAGAAGCTTCAATCGGTCTGGCACTGCCTAAACTGGTATGGGAAGTCAAAGGAAACCCTCTGGGGGGCAATTCATCACAGTTTTTTTCTCCAGAATTCTGGAGAAAAAATCTTTGAAAAGTCGCAATATTTTTGCGCAATGCAACTTCTGGCATTTTCACACAAATCTAACCCCAGCTTCGACAATGTAGGCGGAGCTGAAACAACACAGGGGTGTCGTGGCCCCCATTTTTAATTTGCGGCACCACCCCACAAGTCTTACTCCAGCAAAGGCTGAAGTAAGATTTATGATGAGCAGCACATAGCGGTACAAGCCACTACATGCCTCACCTGCTTGACCTAGATGCGTACGCCTCTTAATGAATTAGGAGAGTCCACTCCGAAGTGCCTCCCTCATCAAGACTGGGGAGAGAATCACCAATCTTGATGAATCTGCCTCTCTGTTCTTCATATTTTCCTAATCAGATACCCAGATTTTAGTCTATTAAATAGTTATTGATTAGTGAAGGATGCATATTATAGAAGAGTGTGGAGCCAAGTCAGGAAACTAGACAAGGGTCGGGATGCAAACAACCCAAAGGATGAGACATAACTGAAATCAGGAAACAAGACAAGTATCAATAATACCACAAAAACAACCACAGGAAACAAGTGACAATGCTACTAGATACCCTACAAGGTACGGAAAAAGACCAAGCTCATTATCAGGATCAGTAGTTAAAAAATGAATACATTATTTTGCAGATTATAAGATGCCCCCCAAAGTTTGGGGAGGTAATTAGAAAAAAAATATTTTTAATAAAATGGTGATGCGCCTTAAAATCTGCTTTTACGGTAACTTACCGGGGGGCAAATGAAGAGGAATGGGGTCCCACATGGCAGGGTGGCTTCTGCAGGAGAAAGTTGCGGCAGGAGATGCTGCTGGCCCAAGGCTGGTAGGAGGTGGTGTTCGGCGGCGATATGCAGGTATAGACTGGGACTGAAATTCAGCCCTGGCATTTGAAATCATACAGGCCCATGCTGTCCCCATCCCAGGGCACTAGATGAAATATATTACTAATATTACCCTGGATGGAGATTTACTTCAAGACCAATATTTCTAATCATTCCCGTGGCCTGCTGGGATAAATGATGGAGTGGGCGACTTTGTGCTCCATCACAACTCTTAACAGTATGGGTGTCTTGAGAACACCAAATCTGTTAACGTAGCAGACAAGGTGGCCCATGACCAGGCAGGCCCTTCTGGCATTTGCCAGAATTGCCAGATGGCCAGTCCGGCCCTGGCGGTAGAAGGGGGGCGATGCTGTGAGTTCATGTAAAGATTATACAACAGCACCTTTAGGCATCATGTAGGAGTCAGCATCCCTTTTAAATATACCACCAGGACTCTCTTTGGACAGTTATTACTTTGGCAAGTAAAGGTCAGCATGCAAAAAACAGAAGCAGAACTGGAGCCCGACCAAGCTGGGCCACAGCAGAAGACAATAGATAAAATTAGAGCATTAGAGTTAGAATTGGTTAGTTTAGTGTTTCTTGTTCTGAATATTGGTTTTCTATTAACTCCAAATTGTTATAATGGAATCTCTGGTTGATACTACATACAAGTGTAGAAAAACAGCATCAAGAAAGGATACAGATATTGGTTAAGGATGAATGAACTGAGGAAAAGAATATAGGCATACCAGCAAAATACCATAGCAAATTTCATAAAGACCATGGTTAGCTATTTCTCTTCAGTCAATAGTCTTCAAATAAAACACATAGTATACACCAAGGGTCCCCAACCTGTAGATCAGGAGCCACATGTGGCTCGTGGGTCTATGATGTGTGGCTCTCGGCCAGCTTAGTGCATTAGCTCCAGATCTAGCAAACGGCTATGAAGACCAATTCTCCTGACGGTGACTTTTGTGAGAAGCCCCACAGAACAGATCAGACCAGAACGTTTACTGGTCTTGGGGTTTAGATATAAATTAAGTATAGACATCTGGACATAGTATAATACTGCCAGTCATAGGAGTTGATTGAAGCTTGAAGTGATATTGTGGTGAAAGAGATTGATGCAAGAATACCGAATCTGGGTAATTTTGCATCCACTTTACGTAAGTACACTGCCTTGGTTTGATTTCTCTTGGAAAGCTTTGGTTGTGGCTACCTTGATTGAGGTGGGAGCTACTCTGGGGGTGGGTTGAGAAGTTTGGATGTGTCTTGTGACCTTCTCTCAGAGGTGAATGTGGCTCTCCAGTAACAAAATGTTGGGGATCACTGGTTGTCAACAATTGGATGTTGTCACTGATGTCTAAATCTAGACTGATGCTTTGTACATTTTTCATATTCTTTCCTCCCACATGTTACATTGGTATTTTTTGGAATTTAGCAATTAGGTCAAAAGCTAAAGAAGCCTCAAAGGCAACTTTTACACAAGTATGTTACTCTTCTGTTTCATGAGAGATTATATTTTTTATCAGAATTGTTTTTTATTTGAGAGTACAAATATTACAAATGAGAGAACTTCTTAGAGATCTTGACTGACAGGTATGACCATGGAGAGGGACTGATGGCTACACACACAGCACCTGATAAGTTAATGCCCTGGGCAAGACTGTGGGGCTAAAGGAACACCTGCCCTAGTTTAGTATAACAGTATCACAGAAATTGGACATGGACATGGGAGTATAAGACAAGCCTCTAATACAAGCTTGTTGGCCTCACAAGAGGACATTAGTGATAGATTAGATCACCATAGCCTGGAGGAGAGCCCGGAGCATGAGAAAGAATAACGCTGAACATCATAGCCAAGGGGGTAGATGAACCAGATAGGCTGAGAGCTGGATATCTGATGCAGCTTGGAATTGCTGTCTACAAATGCCCATCAAGACTCTGGTGGCAATTAAAAATTAAAAAAAGATGGAGGCCCAGCAGGTCAGCTGGGCATAGGGACTATTTAAGTCAGTCATTTATTTTTATAAAGGCAAAGGAAAAAAAATAGTGCGACTACACCGTACTGATAACTGAGGAACTAGTTTATACTTTGGAGACAAAACAACTAGAGAACAGACTACTAAATTCTCTGGTACTGAACAAATAACAAAATATCTACCTTTCTATCACCAGGATAGAACACAAGCTGTCGCTATCATCAGACATTTTCTCTACATAATAACACTAATGAAGGTAACGAGTATCTCACAGGACGCTTCAGGGTCATTAATTGATAAGAAAATAACATCTAGAAATCAATTTATTAAAAAAAAACTTATAAAAAGCACATTATATGTAACTAAAAAGATCCCCAGCCAGGCCATTCATGTTTATCCATGTACATCTAAACCTTGTTCTCGCTGACTGTCTCTTTTCCATCCCTCTTTTTATCTATCATTCACTCTTTCTCCTTCTCTCTATGATTTGCCGTAAAGAAAAAGATGATAAAATATAATAATATACGGTATTTGTATGAGTTTTATGTGGATTTGACACATTACAACGCTAGCAAGCGTAACTCGAGCCTTTTAGGCCCGGTAGCTTACTTTTTGCAAACAATTCTAATTACAATGTTGTGCATTTTTCATATCTTACTTTGCAATTTTGAAATATCCTTGTAAAAGTTTATTAATTTCAGTTACTCCACATGATTTGCACAAGGGCCTAAAAGGCCCGGTTTATGTGAAAGTGTATATTTCAGACGTCACGCATTCTGGGGTAAAGGAAATCTGTCACTGAGTTTTTAATACTCCATTTGAGAGCAGTATGATATAGGGACAAATACCCTGATTCCAGTGAGGTGTCATTTATAGTGATGATCGAATAGGAAATATTCGGATTCGGGAAAATCGGCACAAATAATTTCTAAAATCCATGTATTTGTATCAAATACTGAATACAATGCAAGGCAAAGGGAAAGACGAATATTTTTCTGCTGGACCCAACAAACAGGTCTGGGGGCATGAGAAGAAAACCTGAAAAGGATGGGAAAGAACTAAAACTAAATGGGAACAGCATGGAGAAGATGCCCACATGCTTTTATGACTTTCATATGGTATCTAGAAATAATGTTGTCAGACTATTGCGCCGTTTTACTGATTTATAAAAAGACCTACCAAACCCAACCTACATTTTTTACCATGTCACCGCCATGTCATTATGTGGCCCTCGCTTGACATTTTCAGAGGGCCAGCAGGTGCCGTGAAACCTGAGTTTGGTAAGGGCCCTCAGGTGGCCCTGTATCATACATTTAGAAGAGCTTTCAATCATAAAAAGTTTGGAGGTCCCTCCCTCATGCCCAATAGTTAGCAAGATAGTGGAATACATATTCTTCATCACTTTACAATGCCAGCTAAAACATGCCCATTTGAATTTTGGGTTTCGCCTGCCACCACCACCACCATGTCCACCGCCATGTCATTATGCGGCCCCCGCATCACATTTTCAGAGGGTCAGTAGGTGTAGTGAAACCTGAGTTTTGTGAACTCCACAGTTAATTGTGGCCACTGGATCCCAATGGTGCCACTGTCATAGAGGGTGAAGCCGCTGTAAGGCGAATAAAATACAGGAGTTGGGGTGAGCTGTATGGTCAGTGTCAGCAAATTGGATTCTACCAGACACCAAAAGCATTAGAATTAAATTCTGAACACAATGTATGTAAACGAGGGCCTGTATTGTAGTCAGTATGTCAGGCCTGAAACCCATGACAGGAACATGTACAAGCCTTATTTTACTTGAAAGCAGCCTCCTTAAGGGAAAGAGACAGGAGTGCCATTGACCAATCTGCACAAGTCTACGCAGTTCTTCTGGAAACTAGCCAACCAGGCAAAATTTATCTTTTGCATGATTTTGAGCAACAATGGAGTAATTACTGGCTATGTCCCAGAGAGTGACTAGGTCTATGGAGTGTATTACTCAGGTAACAGGCAGTGCTACAGAGCTCAGGTAAAGGCCTTTAGAAAATTTTAGTAAAAAAAGAAATAGTTTAATAAAGAGAAACAAGTCTCATTTAGGAGCCTGGAAAAGCCAGGAATGGACTTTGGCCAGCATCGCACAATGTACAGTGCTAATGAATATGTATATACCATCTAAAAACAATTTGGGAAAAGATATAAACTCAGTCTGGGGCAGGGACAACTGAACGCTGTGCTGGGACAATGAAATGGACGTGATGTCTGACTGTTGTGTCTGTGCAACTGCAGGTTGTGGGCAAGAGTGCCTTTTTTCTAGGCAGGAGAGTGAGATGCCGGAACACAAGGGTAGGGTCAGTGGTTTCACCGTCAGACACAGATTTTGTACCCAGGTGTTCTGCCCACCTACTGGGGTGCTTGGCTGCCATGTGCTTCTGCATGCTGGTGGTGCTCAGGTTGGCAGTGTTCTTGCCTCTTCTCTGCTTGGTATGGCAGATGCTGCAAATTACAGTTTTTTTTGTCTGAAGGACTTTCAGAAAAAAACTGCCATATAGTGGAACAATACACCCTTGGCCTGTTATCTAGCCGAGTAGAGGGGGCTCTGTGGAACAGTTGCCGAGTTCTCCCTCTGGTTAAACCACTACCTCTTCTTCCCTGTTTTCGTGCTATGGATCCATCCCTCTCTGCACTGCTGTGCCTGCTAGGAGTGCCACCGTGCCAGGATGGATCAGTGGCCTCATCATCGACCACATCGTCTTCCATTTCATCTACCTGATGGCAACTGTGCGTCATGATAATCTTCCACCTCTTCAGATATGAATTGACCTTCCACAACGAGCTTTCTTCTGCTCAAATGTTTGTGGATCACGGCATTCCACCTCCTTATGACCCACTTTACTGGTGCACATTGACAGGCCTGAATAATTAATAATTATGGTGCTGGCATTACTGTGATTGGCAAGCAAAACCAGCATGTTCATTGGCTGCAAATAAAGTGCCAAATATGCTGGGCGGATCTCTCGAATATACTGAGGTGAATAGCAAATAACTCGCCGAATATCATACTATTTGTGCGAGTAAGGAACAGTGCCAAATGTATTCACTCATCACAAGTCATTTACTGTACTTTACTGATTACTGCAGTTTAATTAATGTAATTACTTTTATCTGCTGTAGATCTACCTGTTCTCTAAATACTGAGTCCTGTTTTACCGGACCCACACCACTGAAGGGATAAGCTAATGTAGCGCCCCCCACTGCCGCAGGGCCGAGGGGTACCCGGTACCGGGCCTCTGAGTCTCTGCTCTGGGATTGTCACGGTGGCTAGGCCCAGTCCGTGACCCTGCCGAGGGGCGCACAGTAAATGAAAGATGTGGATGGTGGTGCGGTGCAGTAAATAACGAGGACACCAGGTTGCAGTCTCTTTACCTCTTTACTGAAGGTCTCTGGGTCCTCAGTCCAGAATACGGTTCACCAGGCTGCGCAAGTCCGGCCGGCCCAATGGCACCTCCAGAGTTCTCTTAGCAGGTGGAAATCTGTGCCTTCCTTCTAGCGCTAGGTGTTGTGGTCCTTCCCTGCTGTGCTTACAGAAAGTCCCCACAACTGTTGTGTCTGTTTCTTAAGTTCCCTCACAACTCGATTAGATGATGTTCTGCTAATCCTCCGTCCCTCCCTGGTGTTCTGGTTGGGACGGCACCCGTTTGACGGGTAGGCTCGGAGCTCTTCCGGGACCCTAGAGTCGCCCCTCTCCACAAGTTGCCCCCCAAGACTGCATAGGTGATTTAAGTTAGACAGCCCGCCTTAGACTGACTGTCCTGCCGCTGTTTGGAGTATTGCTTGAAGCTGAATGTTATGATACTCCCTCGGCGTTCCGGCCACCGGTAGTGCGCCTCAGTAGGATGTTGCTTCGGTCTTACAGCACGACTCCTACTGGTATTTCTCCTTTTGCGTGATCTCGTTTCTCACTCAGCACAATCTATCTCGCTTCTAATCCTTCCTTGGGCACCGCCGCTATCCTGAGCAGGCACGGTCCCGTTACGTTCGTTCAAGTTGCCAAGCCTCTGTCAGGATCCCACCCGTGACAGAGACCCTACTGTATCTTCCCCCACAACACCCTCTGCCACAAGGTGTTGCCTGGTTCCAACCCAGTCAGCTTTCTCTTCTAACTTCCTGCCTGACCCCCAGTTTACCCACTATGGTGGGGAGTGGCCTAGTGAATAGAACCCTTAGCTCCCCCCGGAGGCCCGGCTGTGAAATGTATTGGTGTCTGTGATACCTGATCAGATGAACTCCTTCAGTGCCATCAGACGCACCATAGCTCCCCATAGTGGCGGAGCCACAGTACTGCAATGACCAGGACTCTGGGGCGCTGCACTCCCCCCTGGTTAAACACAGTACTCCGGGACTGGGAAGAAAACAACAATACAAGTTAGCAAAAAGACATACAGTTTTGTTGAGTGCAATAACAATAAGTATACTTAAACAGAGCTTCCCTTTATGGGAGGTGAGGACACTTGAACGTTACAAACATGGTTAATTATCATAGCAACATGCTATAATTAACTTTCCTTTTACCCAACCGGGTATTCTACTAAGTGCAAAATTGTTGAACAATAATTTAACATTGCCTTTAAGGACATACACTCTGCATCCACTAAAGACCTTCTTATAATCACATTATAAGGCAATTTAACTTTTCCATTCTCCTTCTTTAAATCTGCAGGACCGACTGTCCTAACGGCACCAGACCTACTGCCTCTCCCTTCTATGCAGGACCGCCCCGTTCAGCCCGGGCCTACTGCCTTTTCAACTACTATACACAGTATAGAACATAACATTACTTTCAGTTTAAGAGCACCGAGCCATTTTTACATGACTCCTCTGAGGACTCAGGGTTCACCTTCTATCCCCACTATCTATCAACATTATCAAAAACAGTTTCTTTTTATTGAACATTAAGCCTTCTCATTATCTTTCTCACTAACATGCATGCTGGACACCACGTCTACCCCTACGGGCCCACTGCATCCTTCTTCTATCTTTCACTTTCTTTCGGAGAACCTCATCAGCATTTCTTTACAATTAACTAGTTGGATACATATAACTTTCTCATATAAACATTATCATCACTTTCTTTCATCAAACATTTATTGCTATCTCTTAGCCTTTAAAGCAATATCACCATTTAAGTGCAACACATGAACGTCCCCTTTAAGAGGGGACCAAGTCTCTATGAGGTAGCACGTCTTCTCAAGCTACCAGTCCGTACTCGGCAAAGGTTCCAGTGTGGCATCTTCACAAAGAGTCCTTTTTGAAGTAAAACCAGTAGGGAGCACCTTTAATAAGGTGCAAACTATGTACAAAAAGTTTGTATCATGCACTGTTCATGATTCCAGCAGTTCTTTCAGTAATGAATAAACAGGAAACAAAACAAAAAGCAGAAGAAGGGATCCCGGGTAAACAAAGGGATCCCTTTAAGAATAACCCAGGTCGGGTTTAAAGTAGCAAAAAGCAGGGAAACAAACAGTTAACTATGTACAGTTTCAGGTTTCCGAGGTTTAGTTGGACGGCTTCCAGGGCTGCACCTGGCACTTAACCCCTCTTGGCCTGGGAAAAGTGAGGTCCAGGGTTACACCCAGTGCTGGACAAACGCCGTTAATCCGTCTTTCATGTACAGTAAGGTCATGCACAGCGATGGAGGTCTGCGCAGCTTGAGTATGGGCATTTGCTGCAGCAGAGGTAGCGGCTGCTGCAAGATCAGTCACTGGAACGGAGTCAGCAGTTGTGGCACTAGCAGTCACTGGAGTGGTGTCGGTCATCAGGGCAGGGTCGTCCTTCATACCTGCTTCAGATGCGGTCCCTCCGGTGCCGGTCTGCTCTGCCTCCGCTGGGGTCTGGAATGCTGGCTGCAGGGCCTCGTGCTGCGACGTTGTCATCTCTGCTCGCAGCATCTCGCTTTCCAGCTTCGGAGCGCTGGGACTTCTTTCCTGCTCCGGACCAGATGAGGCTGCCGACAGATGTCTGGTGAGGCTCCTGATGATGGTCTTCTTCCACCCGGCCTCAGTGCTCAGCTGCGTCCACCGGGGTCGGTCGCTGAGCTCGTCCACTCCGGCCTGCAGGAATTCAGCATCAGCGGTGGAGGCCTGGTTGCGGTGCCCCTCCGGATGGCTGGGGGAGTCCTCTGCTCCGACCCCACGCTCCGGCTCCGGGCGGCTCACCATGGCGTCCTCCATGTCGCTCACTTCTTCTTCCTGGTCCTTTTCCCGCTCTCTCCTTCGTGGGCGGTTTCGTTTTCTCTGTCTCTGCCCACCATTGAGGATCAGGAGGCGGATCTCGGCTGCTGACGGACACGTCCTCAAGGGGCCGGAATGTTTAGACTGGGCGGCCATTGTCTTTCGCGCTCTTCAGCTTGTTCATGCCCACTTCCACGCCCTTCTTCTTCTCCTGCGCTCTCCTTAGCGCTGTAATGGCGGCGGTTTTGGCGGGAACTTTTGGCGGCAAGTGGCAATCCACAGTCTTTGCAATAAAGTACAGTCCAAGCACAGTAAATCACAGTTCCAAGGCACACATGACCTGATTCTTCAGGCTTAAGTAGATCCTGTTCGTGACGCCAAGTTTTGTAGCACCCCCCACTGCCGCAGGGCCGAGGGGTACCTGGTACCGGGCCTCTGAGTCTCTGCTCTGGGATTGTCATGGTGGCTAGGCCCAGTCCGTGACCCTGCCGAGGGGTGCACAGTAAATGAAAGATGTGGATGGTGGTGCGGTGCAGTAAATAACGAGGACACCAGGTTGCAGTCTCTTTACCTCTTTACTGAAGGTCTCTGGGTCCTCAGTCCAGAATACGGTTCACCAGGCTGTGCAAGTCCGGCCGGCCCAATGGCACCTCCAGAGTTCTCTTAGCAGGTGGAAATCTGTGCCTTCCTTCTAGCGCTAGGTGTTGTGGTCCTTCCCTGCTGTGCTTACAGAAAGTCCCCACAACTGTTGTGTCTGTTTCTTAAGTTCCCTCACAACTCGATTAGATGATATTCTGCTAATCCTCCGTCCCTCCCTGGTGTTCTGGTTGGGACGGCACCCGTTTGACGGGTAGGCTCGGAGCTCTTCCGGGACCCTAGAGTCGCCCCTCTCCACAAGTTGCCCCCCAAGACTGCATAGGTGATTTAAGTTAGACAGTCCGCCTTAGACTGACTGTCCTGCCGCTGTTTGGAGTATTGCTTGAAGCTGAATGTTATGATACTCCCTCGGCGTTCCGGCCACCGGTAGTGCGCCTCAGTAGGATGTTGCTTCGGTCTTACAGCACGACTCCTACTGGTATTTCTCCTTTTGCGTGATCTCGTTTCTCACTCAGCACAATCTATCTTGCTTCTAATCCTTCCTTGGGCACCGCCGCTATCCTGAGCAGGCACGGTCCCGTTACGTTCGTTCAAGTTGCCAAGCCTCTGTCAGGATCCCACCCCTGACAGAGACCCTACTGTATCTTCCCCCACAACACCCTCTGCCACAAGGTGTTGCCTGGTTCCAACCCAGTCAGCTTTCTCTTCTAACTTCCTGCCTGACCCCCAGTTTACCCACTATGGTGGGGAGTGGCCTAGTGAATAGAACCCTTAGCTCCCCCCGGAGGCCCGGCTGTGAAATGTATTGGTGTCTGTGATACCTGATCAGATGAACTCCTTCAGTGCCATCAGACGCACCATAGCTCCCCATAGTGGCGGAGCCACAGTACTGCAACGACCAGGACTCTGGGGCGCTGCACGAACCCAAACTGGAAAATTTGGTGTTTGTATCAGACACCTACCAAACCTTAAACATAGACTTTTTACTGTACATCTGTTTTCCTGTTCCGCTTCGCCAGTCTAACAAAGCAGGTAGGGTTTGCCAGCCAATAGACATGCTTTAAGGCTGCAGGCACTTTCAGAGCCATCACAGCCATGTCAAAGTTTTGCCATTCTGCTCTCATTAGCGCAGGTATGGAATGCAGTTGGAGTGAGGGACAGATTCTGCAAAAATAAACTGTATTCTGCAACCAATATCTGTGCTAGTACTGTGATTAAAGCTGCTGTGTGTACTCTACACCCCCCTGTGTGGGGGAGTACTGTCCTTCAAGCTGCTTTGTGTACTCTGCACCCACCGCCTGTGGGAGTACTGTCCTTTAAGCCGTTGTGTACAGTATATTCTGCACCCCTGCCTATGGGAGCACTGCTCTTTAAGCAGCTGAGTGTACTCTGAAAACCCTTCTGTGAGAGTACTATACTAAATGCCACTTTGTGCAAGCTGCACCTTCCTGCCTGTGGTAGTACTGTCCTTCAAGCCACTTTGTGTACTCTTCACCCCCCACCTGTGTACTGTCCTTTAAGCCACTGTGTGTACTATTCACTGCTGCCTGTGGGAGAACTGTTCTTTTCGCCACCGTGTATACTCTGCAAACCAGTCTGTGAGAGTACTATACTAAAATCTGCTGTGTGTGCTCTGCACCACCCAGCCCATCGGAGTACTGTCCTTTAAGCTGCTGTGTATTTTCTAGTTGTCTGAGAAATAAATAATTGGCATCAGCCATCTCATTGCCATTAGTAGTCCAAACAAAAATAATTTCGGGACCACTGTGTGTTTTCTGGTAGTTTTGAAAAGAAATGTATAATAATAATATAATAATAATTTTATTTATATTGCGCCAACATATTCCACAGCTCTTAATGTATCAAATTAATCATCTAGTTGCCATTTCTAGGTTCCAAAAAAATAATTTTTTTACTGGTGTCTGGTATTTTACTAGTCTGTGAAATAAATAATTGGCATCAGCTGTCTATTTGCCATTTCTATGGCCAAAAAATATTTTTTTCTGGACTGGTGTGTGTTTTTTTAACTAGTCTGTGAAATAAATAATTGGGATCAGCACGACTCCAAGACTTCTCCCGTACTGCACCAATCCTCTGGAATGCTCTACCCCAAGATATTAGGACCAGCCACAATTTCCATAGTTTTAGGCGCTCGCTCAAAACACATGTGTTCAGAGTGGCCTACCACGTTCACTAATCAAAGTCATTTCATGTTTGTGGGTGTGTAGCCCATTCACTATCTCCATCTATCCCCCACCCCCTGAAGATGGCTGGACCATCATTGTAAATACATCATTGTAACTACACACCTGTACTTTGTATCTCCCCCACCTCATTGTAGATTGTAAGCTCTCACGAGCAGGGTCGTCTTATTTTGCTTTAATTATTGTATTACTGTATTATTGTTGTTACTTATGACTGTTGTGTTTGAAACTGTTAAACTGTAAAGCTCTGCGAAATATGTTGGCTCTATATAAATAAAGATTATTATTATTATTATTATTATTATTATTATTATTATTATTAGCTATCTATTTGCTATTTCTATGCCCCAAAAAATTATTTTCCTGTTCTGGTGTCAGTTTATACTAGTCTGTGGAATAAATAATTGGCATCTGCAGACTAGTTGCCATTTCTATGGCCAGAAATAAGTTTTTTTGACTATTGTGTTTTTTTACTAGTCTGTGACATAAGTAATAGGCATCAGCCGTCTAGTTGCTATTTCTAGGCTCCCTCTCAAATTTTCTTGTGTGGTGTCTGTTTTTTAGTAGTCTGTAAAATACATAGTTGGCATCAGCCACATTTTTGGCATTTGTAGGCCCAAAAAATGTTTCTGGACTAGTGTCTATTTTTTACCAGTCTGTGAAATAAATAATTGGCATCAGCTGTCTATTTGCCATTTCTGTGGCCAAAAAATATTTTTTTCTGGACTGGTGTGTGTTTTTTTAACTAGTCTGTGAAATAAATAATTGGGATCAGCACGACTCCAAGACTTCTCCCATACTGCACCAATCCTCTGGAATGCTCTACCCCAAGATATTAGGACCAGCCACAATTTCCATAGTTTTAGGCGCTCGCTCAAAACACATGTGTTCAGAGTGGCCTACCACGTTCACTAATCAAAGTCATTTCATGTTTGTGGGTGTGTAGCCCATTCACTATCTCCATCTATCCCCCACCCCCTGAAGATGGCTGGACCATCATTGTAAATACATCATTGTAACTACACACCTGTACTTTGTATCTCCCCCACCTCATTGTAGATTGTAAGCTCTCACGAGCAGGGTCGTCTTATTTTGCTTTAATTATTGTATTACTGTATTATTGTTGTTACTTATGACTGTTGTGTTTGAAACTGTTAAACTGTAAAGCTCTGCGAAATATGTTGGCTCTATATAAATAAAGATTATTATTATTATTATTATTATTATTATTAGCTATCTATTTGCTATTTCTATGCCCCAAAAAATTATTTTCCTGTTCTGGTGTCAGTTTATACTAGTCTGTGGAATAAATAATTGGCATCTGCAGACTAGTTGCCATTTCTATGGCCAGAAATAAGTTTTTTTGACTATTGTGTTTTTTTACTAGTCTGTGACATAAGTAATAGGCATCAGCCGTCTAGTTGCTATTTCTAGGCTCCCTCTCAAATTTTCTTGTGTGGTGTCTGTTTTTTAGTAGTCTGTAAAATACATAATTGGCATCAGCCACATTTTTGGCATTTGTAGGCCCAAAAAATGTTTCTGGACTAGTGTCCATTTTTTACCAGTCTGTGAAATAAATAATTGGCATCAGCTGTCTATTTGCCATTTCTATGGCCAAAAAATATTTTTTTCTGGACTGGTGTGTGTTTTTTTAACTAGTCTGTGAAATAAATAATTGGGATCAGCACGACTCCAAGACTTCTCCCGTACTGCACCAATCCTCTGGAATGCTCTACCCCAAGATATTAGGACCAGCCACAATTTCCATAGTTTTAGGCGCTCGCTCAAAACACATGTGTTCAGAGTGGCCTACCACGTTCACTAATCAAAGTCATTTCATGTTTGTGGGTGTGTAGCCCATTCACTATCTCCATCTATCCCCCACCCCCTGAAGATGGCTGGACCATCATTGTAAATACATCATTGTAACTACACACCTGTACTTTGTATCTCCCCCACCTCATTATAGATTGTAAGCTCTCACGAGCAGGGTCGTCTTATTTTGCTTTAATTATTGTATTACTGTATTATTGTTGTTACTTATGACTGTTGTGTTTGAAACTGTTAAACTGTAAAGCTCTGCGAAATATGTTGGCTCTATATAAATAAAGATTATTATTATTATTGTTATTATTATTATTATAAGCTATCTATTTGCTATTTCTATGCCCCAAAAAATTATTTTCCTGTTCTGGTGTCAGTTTATACTAGTCTGTGGAATAAATAATTGGCATCTGCAGACTAGTTGCCATTTCTATGGCCAGAAATAAGTTTTTTTGACTATTGTGTTTTTTTTACTAGTCTGTGACATAAGTAATAGGCATCAGCCGTCTAGTTGCTATTTCTAGGCTCCCTCTCAAATTTTCTTGTGTGGTGTCTGTTTTTTAGTAGTTTGTAAAATACATAATTGGCATCAGCCACATTTTTGGCATTTGTAGGCCCAAAAAATGTTTCTGGACTAGTGTCTATTTTTTACCAGTCTGTGAAATAAATAATTGGCATCAGCAATCTAGTTGCCATTTCTAGACCCAAACATTTTTTTTTCTTGTCTGGTGTCTGTTTTTTACTAGTTTGTAAAATAAATAATTGACAAAAGCCATATCAATACCATTTCTAGTCCAAAAAATAATTTATCTGAAGTGGTGTGTGTTTTTTACTAGTATGTTAAATAAATAATTGGCATCAGCAGTAGTGTTGAGCGATACCGTCCGATACTTGAAAGTATCGGTATCGGAAAGTATCGGCCAATACCGGCAAAGTATCGGATCCAATCCGATACCGATACCCGATACCAATACAAGTCAATGGGACTCAGGTATCGGACGGTATTCCTGATGGTTCGCAGGGTCTGAAGGAGAGGAAACTCTCCTTCAGGCCCTGGGAACCATATTAATGTGTAAAAGAAAGAATTAAAATAAAAAATATCGCTATACTCACCTGTCCGACGCAGCCGGGACCTCAGCGAGGGAACCGGCAGCGTTGTTTGTTTAAAATTCGCGCTTTTACTTGGTTACGTGAGGTCCCGGCTTGTGATTGGTCAGGGCGGCCATGTTGCCGGGATGCGGACCAATCACAGCAAGCCGTGACGAAATTACGTCACGGCTTGCTGTGATTGGTCCGCGTCCCGGCAACATGGCCGCCATTAACCAATCACAAGCCGTGACGTCACGGGAGGCTGGACATGCGCGTATTTTGAAAAGCGCGCGTGTCCAGCCTCCAGTGACGTCCCGGCTTATGATTGGTCACGGCGCCATGTTGCCAGGACGCGGACCAATCACAGCAAGCCGTGACAAAATTACGTCACGGCTTGCTGTGATTGGTCCGCGTCCCGGCAACATGGCCGCCATTAACCAATCACAAGCCGTGACGTCACGGGAGGCTGGACACGCGCGCTTTTCAAAATACGCGCATGTCCAGCCTCCCGTGACGTCCCGGCTTGTGATTGGTTAATGGCGGCCATGTTGCCGGGACGTCACTGGAGGCTGGACACGCGCGCTTTTCAAAATACGCGCATGTCCAGCCTCCCGTGACGTCACGGCTTGTGATTGGTTAATGGCGGCCATGTTGCCGGGACGCGGACCAATCACAGCAAGCCGTGACGTAATTTCGTCACGGCTTGCTGTGATTGGTCCGCGTCCCGGCAACATGGCCGCCCTGACCAATCACAAGCCGGGACTTCACGTAACCAAGTAAAAGCGCGAAATTTAAACAAACAACGCTGCCGGTTCCCTCGCTGAGGTCCCGGCTGCGTCGGACAGGTGAGTATAGCGATATTTTTTATTTTAATTCTCTTTTTTACACATTATTACATTAATGTTGTTGCGATACCCGATACCCGATACCACAAAAGTATCGGATCTCGGTATCGGAAATTCCGATACAGCAAGTATCGGCCGATACCCGATACTTGCAGTATCGGAATGCTCAACACTAATCAGCAGTCTACTTGCCATTTCTAGGGCCAAAAAAATAATTTTTCAGGACCGCTGTGTGTTTTCTAGTACTTTTGCAAATAAATAAATCTACTCTTCCACGATCTCTTTGCGAGTAGTATTTAAAAAACATTTCCAAAAATTAGGAAAGCATCTAATAAGAGATGTAGATGTGGATGTGGTGGTCCTGGTGTAGCTGCTAATGATGGTGGTGTAGCTGATGTAGGGAGAGGACATGGTCGTTCTGTACCTGCTACGTGCCCAAACACAAAATGTTCCTCTGGTGCTCACAGGCAACAGAATGTTATGAGTCCTTCAATAGGCCTGAACATCGCTGCGCAAATGGTGAGGCCACAAGATGTATAAAAAGTGTTAGATTGGATGGCTTAGACTGGCTCCAGTTCCTTTGCATTATCTTTCACCAGAAAGTGCACAGTTGGCACCTGAGGACCATGGCTATCCAACTTCCACCTCACCCCCTTGCAAATCAGCCAAGCAGTCTGAGCCACAAGTCATGCAACAGTCTCTTCTGCTTTTTGATGACTCCACTGGCTGTGGTTCAATGGCCCATCCACCTGCCCGTGCCCAAGAAGCAAAAGAGACTGAGTGCACTGATACCCAACCACTTGTTATATTGTAGGATGAGTACATGGGAGGGTTAGTGCACAGGGTCAGTGGACCACCGCAGCACATGTTAGATGATGACGAAACTCAGTTGCTAATTGCAGCATTTTTCTGTAGTGTGCAGACTGACAAGGAGGGATAGGGTTGAGGAGTCAGTGGAAGATGATACTGGGGATGATGAGGTCCTAGACCTCGAATGGAGCAGAGCCCATCCTATTAAACTGTGCAGTTCGGAGGAAACAGGTGCTGGACAGAGCAGTAGTTATATATCCAACTAAATAAATCAGTGTATATACTTGCTTATGAAATAGGTGGTATACTATACATCTGCTGAGGGGATGAATGGTAGACCAATAGGAAAACAAGTGGAAACCAAACAAGAGAAGGCGAACATGTGATCAAGAACAATACGGGACAAGAGAGTATATAAAGATAAAAATACTTTTATTGACAAAGTGGTAAAGGGTAGCACCTCATACAAGAGGTTCCCGCACCATTAAGATGTCCATAAAGGTATTTTATCTTTATATTCTCTCTTGTCCCGTATTGTTCTTGATCACATGTTCAGCTTCTCTTGTTTGGATTCTGCAGTTCGGAGGAAGAGGAGGTGGCCACACTGACACAGCAGCACATTAAAAGAGGGAGCAGGGTGCAAAGGCACAGTGGGCAGCCCCGTCAGATGCTACTGCCCATTGCACTGTTCAAATAAGCACACCAAAGACAGGTCAAAAGAGCTACCTTTCATGGCATTTCTTCAGGGAATGTGCTGACAAGCGAAAGGTTATTTGCACCATAAAGTGAAGCATAAATGTTCTGAACCTGAGCACCACCTGTATGATGAGGCATCTGAATTCCAAACACGATGTGCAGTGGAGTACACAGCATGACAGATCTGAGCCTCCTCCTGCTCCATATTTTGCTGTTTTCTGAGTCTTTTCCTCCCACTCATGATCAACAGGGCCACTTGCCTCCCCGCAAAAGGAGGATGTGACAGCATCATCAACACCACCACTACTAGTGTCACTGAGCATCTCCACATCATCCCAGAGAAGTGTTGATCTTTCCATCCCTTAAAACCATGATCCTGAATGACAGCATTAGCAAACTAGTGATCTTTGAAATGCTGCCACTGATGTCAGTGTAAAAAAAAACAAGGCGGCAAGGCAACCTACAAACCTGGATCAGTTACACCAGTTTTGTCAGGAGGAATGGGTCCAAAACTATTGTGAGAAGTTTGTGGAACGATATCTCAAACGTTTGACCCAACTCATTCAGTTTAAGGATATGGTACCAAATACTAATGAAATGTATGTAAAGTTTTGACTTTGCAGTAAGTAATAAAAATGCCTTAAAACATTCTCTCTCTCTCTCTCTCTCTCTCTCTCTCATTATTCTGGCATTTGGCAAATATTAATAATTATGATAGTCCTAATTGACCTAAAATGGGAAAGATTTATTCTGATTTCATGTCAGATATTGAGAAAAACATGCATATGTGTCTTTGTATACAGTGTATGTAAACTTCTAGTTTCAACTGTACAGTATATCACAAACATGTACCCCAGAACATGGAATAGTGTATGAGTAAGAAATCTGAAGAAAAAAGCAACATTTTCAAATGCGTTTATTATACTGTTATGTGTCATAGAAATGTGACATAAAGCATGCAATACTGTATGGATGAGTAATCTAATCCTGAACTATTTTTCTACGCTTTTTGTATGTTTTACATACCACTGAAATGCAACAATAATCGTGTTAAACTGTATGGATAAGTCATTAAATCCATAACAACATTTTAAATGAAAATATTTGGAAAGTGTACTTGATGTACTTATACAGTCAAAAAGGCTTTGCAGAAAGTGCAATTCCAGACAGAAAATATGATTCATCCATAGACCCATCAAAGGTAAAAGGCAACAAATGGTGGGCCTCATTAAAATATTGAATATTACAAGCAGTTTATTTGCTGCTGTCATATGGTGGTGTGAAAAAGAGTGTGCTTATCCAGGCTTTGTTCATTTTTATGACAATGAGCCTGTCTGCATTCTCTGTTGACAGGCGAAAGTGCCTGTCTGTAATGATCACTACCCATCTGCACTAAAAACACGCTCAGACAAGACACTAGTGGAAGGGCAGCACAACACCTCCAAGACAGAGGGACAGCTCATGCCAGGCATCCAGCTTTGAGACCCAATAGTTGAAAGTGACAGCTGAAATAGTGAATACCCTGGCTTGGTAGGCCAAGGAATTGTTAACCATCTATGCAAACTTTTTGATCCTTGTATTCCGCTAGCATTGTCTAATGGGAATTTTTTCAACATATTTTCCACAATGGCATTCTGATATAGCACTATTTTAGAAGAGCTCTCCACCTCAGGAACAAGAGATGCAAAGCTTTCCTTGTAGCATGGGTCTAGCAAGATAAACAAACAGTACTCTTTTTTGGCCAAGATGAATGTAACATGAGGGTCACGGGAAAGGCAACGATACATAAAGTCAGCCATATGTACCAAGCTTCTTACAGCCAACACTTTCCTGTCTCCACCATCATGCCAACTCTCCATCTCCTAGTCCCTCTCTTCCTCCTCATTCCCATCCTCAGCCATCAGCACCTGTTCCTCCTCAGCGTCCACCTCCTCATTGTTATACAATCTGCGCTGAGCAGATGAAATTATGCTGGTCTGGCAACATTCTCTCTGTGTCATGTCTTTCTACATCCCCACTTGGTTTGCATGCAAGTCTTCATGTTTAATTGTGAGCAGCGACTGTTTAAGTAGGCACAAAAGCATGAGAGTTGTGCTGACTATGGCATCATCACTGCTCACCATCCTTGTGGAGTCATTAACCCCTTTACCCCCAAGGATGGTTTGCACGTTAATGACCGGGCCAATTTTTAGAATTCTGACCACTGTCTCTTTATGAGGTTATAACTCTGGAACGCTTCAACGGATCCTGGTGATTCTGACAATGTTTTCTAGTGACATATTTTACTTCATGACAGGGGTAAAATTTCTTTGATATAACCTGCGTTCATTTGTGAAAAAAATGGAAATTTGGCAAAAATTTTGAAAATGTTGCAATTTTCCAAATTTGAATTTTTATACAATTAAATCACAGAGATATGTCACACAAAATACTTAATAAGTAACATTTCCCACATGTCTACTTTACATCAGCACAATTTTGGAACCAATTTTTTTTTTGTTAGGGAGTTATAAGGCTTAAAAGTTGACCAGCAATTTCTCATTTTTACAACACCATTTTTTTTTAGGGACCACATCTCATTTGAGGGGTCTATATGATGGAAAATACCCAAGTGTGACACCATTCTAAAAACTGCACCCCTCAAGGTGCTCAAAACCACATTCAAGAAGTTTATTAACCCTTCAGGTGTTTCACAGGAATTTTTGGAATGTTTAAACAAAAAATTTATTTCAGCTCCAATTTGTTTTATTTTACCAAGGGTAACAGGAGAAAATGGACACCAAAAGTTGTTGTACAATTTATCCTGAGTACAACGATACCCCATATGTGGGGGTAAACCACTGTTTGGGTGCATGGCAGAGCTCAGAAGCGAAGGAGCGCCATTTGACTTTTCAATGCAAAATTGACTGGAATTCAGATGGGACGCCATGTTACGTTTGGAGAGCCCCTGATGTGCCTAAACATTGAAACCCCCCACAAGTGACACCATTTTGGAAAGTAGACCCCCTAAGGAACTTATCTAGATGTGTGGTGAGCACTTTGACCGAATAAGTGATTCACAGAAGTTTATAATGCAGAGCCGTAAAAATACAAAATCATATTTTTTCACAAAAATGATCATTTCGCCCCCAATTTTTTATTTTCCCTAGGGTAAGAGAAGAAATTGGACACCGAAAGTTGTTGTAAAATTTGTCCTGAGTACGCTGATACCTTATATGTGGGGGTAAACCACTGTTTGGGCGCATGGCAGAGCTCGGAAGGGAAGGAGAGCCATTTGACTTTTCAATGCAAAATTGACTGGAATTGAGATGGGACACCATGTTGGGTTTGGAGAGGCACTGATGTGCTAAACATTGAAACCCCCACAAGTGACATCATTTTGGAAAGTAGACCCCCTAAGGCACTCATATAGATGTGTTGTGAGAGCTTTGAACCCCCAAGTGTTTCACTACAGTTTATATTGCAGAGCCATGAAAATAAAAATTCTTTTTTTCCCCACAAAAATTATATTTTAGCCACCAGTTTTGTATTTTCCCAAGGGTAACAGGAGAAATTGGACCCCAAAAGTTGTTGTCCAATTTGTCCTGAGTATGCTGATACCCCATATGTGGGGGGAACCACAGTTTGGGCGCATGGGAGAGCTCGGAAGGGAAGGAGCACCATTTGGAATGCAGACTTAGATGGCATGGTTTGCAGGCATCACGTTTTATTTGCAGAGCCCCTAATGTACCTAAACCAAAGAAACCCCCCACAAGTGACCTCATATTGGAAACTAGACCCCCTAAGGAACGCATCTAGATGTGTTGTGAGAACTTTGAACCCCCAAGTGTTTCACTGCAGTTTATAACGCAGAGCCGTGAAAATAAAAAATCATTTTTTTTTCCACAAAAATAGTTTTTTAGCCCCCAGTTTTGTATTTTTCCAAGGGAAACAGTGTAAATTGAACCCCAAAAGTTGTTGTCCAATTTGTCCTAAGTACCCTGATACCCAATATGTGGGGGGAACCACCGTTTGGGGGCATGGCAGAGCTCGGAAGGGAAGGAGCGCCATTTGGAATGCAGACTTAGATGGATTAGTCTGCAGGCATCATGTTGCATTTGCAGAGCCCCTGATGTAACTAAACAGTAGAAACCCCCCATGATTGACCCCATATTGGAAACTAGACCCCACAAGGAACTTATCTAGATGTGTTGTGAGAACTTTGAACCCCCAAGTGCTTCACTACAGTTTATAACGCAGAGCCGTGAAAATAAAAAATATTTTTTTTTACAAAAAAAATATTTTTTAGCCCCCAGTTTTGTATTTTCCCAAGGGTAACAGGAGAAATTGGACCCCAAAAGTTGTTGTCCAATGTGTCCTGAGTACGCTGATACCCCATATGTGCACACGGGAAAGCTCAGAAGGGAAGGAGCACTGTTTTACTTTTTCAATGCAGAATTGGCTGGAATTGAGATCGGACGCAATGTCGCATTTGGAGAGCCCCTGATGTGCCTAGACAGTGGAAACCCCCCAATTATAACTGTAACCCTAATCCAAACACACCCCTAACCCTAATCTCAACTGTAACCCTAACCACACCCCTAACCCTGACACACCCCTAACCCTAATCCCAACGCTATTCCCAACTGTAAATGTAATTCAAACCCTAACCCTAACTTTAGCCCCAACCCTAACATTAGCCCCAACCCTAACCCTAACTGTAGCCCTAACCCTAACCCTTGCCCTAACACTAGCCCTAACCCTAGCCCTAACCCTAACCCTAGCCCTAACCCTAATCCTAGCCCTAACCCTTGCCCTAAGCCTAGCCCTAACCCTAACCCTAATGGGAAAATGGAAAAAAAGAAATGTTTTAAATTTTTCGCAACTTATGGGGTGATGAAGGGGGATTTGATTTACTATTTATTGCGAGTTTTCTAGTGGATTTTTGATTGGCAGCCATCACACACTAAAAGAAGCTTTTTATTGCAAAAAATGTTTTTTGCGATACCACATTGTGAGTGCTATAATTTTTCCATATTTTGGTCCACAGAGTCATGTGAGGTCTTGTTTTTTGCGGGACAAGTTGACGTTTTTATTGGTAACATTTTTGGGCACGTGACATTTTTTGATCACTTTTTATTCCAATTTTTGTGAGGCAGAATGACCAAAAACCAGCTATTCATGAATTTCTTTTTGGGGGTGTTTATACCGTTCCGCGTTTGGTAAAATGGATAAAGCAGTTTTATTCTTCGGGTCAGTACGATTACAGCGATACCTCATTTATATCATTTTTTTATGTTTTGGCGCTTTTATACGATAAAAACTATTTTATAGAATAAATAATTATTTTGGCATTGCTTTATTCTGAGGACTATAACTTTTTATTTTTTCTTTGATGACGCTGTATGGTGGCTCGTTTTTTGTGGGACAAGATGACATTTTTAGCGGTACCATGGTTATTTATTTCCGTCTTTTTGATCGCATGTTATTCCACTTTTTGTTTGGCGGTATGATAATAAAGCATTGTTTTTGGCCTCGTTTTTTTTTTTTTTTACGGAACGGGTTAACTAGTGGTACAGTTTCATAGGGCGGATCGTTACGGACGCAGCGATACTAAATATGTGTACTTTTATTGTTTTTTTTTTTTATTTAGCTAAAGGAATGTATTTATTGGAACAATATTTTTTTTTTCTTATTATTTATTTAGGAATTTTTTTTTTTTACACATGTAATTTTTTTTTTTTACATTTTTACTTTGCCCCAGGGGAAGCATCACAGTAAAGTGACAGATCGCCGATCTGACACTTTGCTGTGCACTGTGTCAGATCGGCGATCTGACGTGCACAGCTCCAGGCTTCCCGGCGCCTGCTCTGACCAGGTGCTGTGAAGCCACCTCCCTGCAGGACCCGGATGCAGCCTCGTGGCCATTTTGGATCCGGGGCCTGCAAGGAGGAGACGCTCGGTACAAGGTGAGCACATCGCCTTGTACCGATCGTCTCAGGGAAGCACGCAGGGAGACCCCTCCCTGCGCGATGCTTCCCTATACCGCCAGAACACTGCAATCATGTTTGATCGCAGTGTGCCGGGGGTTAATGTGCCGGGGGCGGTCCGTGACTGCTCCTGGCACATAGTGCCGGATGTCAGCTGCGATAGTCAGCTGACACCCGGCCGCACTCCCCGTGAGCGCGGCTGATCGTGCTGGACGTACTATTCCATCCTTGGGAAGTAGGGCCCACCCCAGATGGACGGAATAGTACGTCCAATGACAGAAAGGGGTTAAAGTATCAGAGAATCAAACAAATGTCATACATCCATGGCCACTCTTCAGTTGTTATGTACGGAGGCTGACCAGAATACTAACGGGCATGTTGGAGCTGGTACTCAACCACTGGCCTCTTCTGCTCACAGAGCCTTGCAAGCATGTGTAGTGATAAATTCCAGAGCTTGGTGAGGTAGCAAACCAGTTGTTGAGCTGGCACTTGCATGTGCTGCTGCAGCACTGCCAGAGCGGAGGCAGCTGTAGCTGACTTGAAGAATTGGGTGCTGACATGGCGCACCTTGACCAGAAGCTCTGGCAAATCTGTGTATGTTTTCAGAAACTGCTGAACTACCAAGTTTAGCACATATGCCAAGCATGGTACATGTGTGAGCTTAACAAACGTCACAGCTGACACCAGGTTATGCCCATAATCACACACGACCATGCCTGGTTGGAGTTTCAGTGGCAGAAACCACAGATCTGTCCAATCTGTTATTTCTTTAAATAGCTTTGCCTTTTTGTGTGATTACAAATGAACTTCAGCAGAACCTGTTGTCCCTTTGCTGAGGCAGTGCTGCAGAGCATCCAGCTTCAAATTCAATTCAGAAAAATCTTTCAATGCTTTTTATCAGTTTTAGAGATCACAGAAATGTTCACAGATCATGTAACACTGTATGTCTGAATAAAGAGAAGCCTACAACATTTTTAAAAGCTTTTGCTCACTTTTAAGCCTTACAGAAATATTCACAAAGTAACACTGTATGTCTGAGAAATGAAGGCCTACAAAATTTTTAAAAACTTTTTATCACTTTCAGACCTCAAAGAAATATTCACAGACAAAGTATCAGTGTTTGTCTGAGAAATAGAAGCCTATACAATATTAGCTTTTTAGCAGTTTGACATATCACAGAAATGTTCACAGACCACGTAACTCTGTATGTCTGAGAAATAGAGGCTTACAATTTTTTAAAAGCTTTTAATCAGGTTTACAGATCACAGAAATGTTCACAGACCACATAACACTGTATGTCTGAGAAATGGAAGCATACAACATTTTTTAAATCTTTAGTTCACTTTCAGACTTCAGAAATATTCATAGACAAAGAAACATTTTATGTCTGAGAAATGGAGGCCTGCAAATTCTTTCAAAGCTTTTTAGCAGTTTAACAGATCACAGAAATGTTCACAGACTACATAACACTGTATGTCTAATGAAATGGAGGCCCACAATTTTTTTAAAAGCTTTTGTTCACTGAGATTTCAGAAATATTCACAGACAAAGTAACACTATGTTTGAGAAACGGAGGACTCCAACATTTTTAAAAGCTTTTTTCCAGTTTTACAGATAGATAACAAAAATATTCACAGACCACGTAACACTAGGTCTGAGAAATTGAGGCTTGCAAAATTTTTAGAAGCTTTTTAGCACGTTTACAGATCACAGAAATGTTCACAGACTACATAACACTGTATGTATATGGAGGCCTATACAGTACAGGCCAAAAGTTTGGACACATCTCGTTTAAATATTTTTCTGTATTTTCATGACTATGAAAATTGTACATTCACACTGAAGGCATCAAAACTATGAATTAACACATGTGGAAATATGTAATTAACAAAAAAGTGTGAAACAACTGAAAATATGTCTTATATTCTAGGTTCTTCAAAGTAGCCACCTTTTGCTTTGATGACTGCTTTGCACACTCTTGGCACTGTTGGCCCTTTTGCCTTCACTCTGCAGTCCAGCTCACCCCAAATCATCTTGATTGTGTTCAGGTCTGGTGACGGTGGAGGCCAGGTCATCTGGCGTAGCATCCCATCACTCTCCTTCTTGTTCAAATAGCCTTTACACAGCCTGGAGGTGTGTTTGGGGTCATTGTCCTGTTGAAAAATAAATAATGGTCCAACTAAACGCAAGCCGGATGGAATAGCATGCCACTGCAAGATGCTGTGGTAGCCATGCTGGTTCAGTATGCCATCAATTTTGAATAAATCCCCAACAGTGTCACCAGCAAAGCACCCCCACGCCATCACACCTCCTCCTCCATGCTTCTCGGTGGGAACCAGGCATATAGAGTCCATCCGTTCACCTTTTCTGCGTCACACAAAGACACGGTGGTTGGAACCAAAGATCTCAAATTTGGACTCATCAGAACAAAGCACAGATTTCCACTGGTCTAATGTCCATTCCTTGTGTTCTTTAGCCCAAACAGGTCTCTTCTGCTTGTTGCCTGTCCTTAGTGGTTTCCTAGCAGTTATTTTACCATGAAGACCTGCTGCACAAAGTCTCCTCTTAACAGTTGTTGTAGAGATGTGTCTGCTGCTAGAACTTTTTGTGGCATTGACCTGGTCTCTAATCTGAGCTGCTGTTAACCTGTGATTTCTGAGGTTGGTGACTTGGATAAACTTATCCTCAGAAGCAGAGGTGACTCTTGGTCTTGCTTTCCTGGGGTGGTCCTCATGTGAGCCAGTTTCTTTGTAGCGCTTGATGGTTTTTGCCACTGCACTTGGGGACACTTTCAAAGTTTTCCAATTTTTCAGACTGACTGACCTTCATTTCTTAAAGTAATGATGGCCACTCGTTTTTCTTTACTTAGCTGCTTTTTTCTTGCCATAATACAAATTCTAACAGTCTATTCAGTAGGACTATCAGCTGTGTATCCACCAGACTTCTGCACAACACAACTGATGGTCCCAACCCCATTTATAAGGCAAGAAATTCCACTTATTAAACCTGACAGGGCACACCTGTGAAGTGAAAACCATTCCCTGTGACTACCTCTTGAAGCTCATCAAGAGAATGCCAAGAGTGTACAAAGCAGTCATCAAAGCAAAAGGTGGCTACTTTGAAGAACCTAGAATATAAGACATAATTTCAGTTGTTTCACACATGTTAATTATATAATTCCACATGTGTTAATTCATAGTTTTGAAAAATCTTTAAATGAGTTGTGTCCAAAGTTTTGGTCCGTACTGTATGTTTTTTAAAAGCTTTTTAACAGCTTTAGGGTTCACAGAAATTTGCTGCACACTACGGAATAGTGTATGGCTGAGAAATGTAGCCCAGGAAAATGTTTCAATGATTTTTGTATGTGTTATATAACACAAAAAAGGACCTCAAAACACAAAATACTTGATGGATCAAAATATATTCAATTTTTTGAGCCTCCACAAAAAAATGCAGCTATATAATTTCCAACAGGCTGAACAGGCCTAATCCCTGTTTACAGACCAGATTCTGTCACTCTTCATGCTCCTTTGACTCTCTCTCCCTCCCTAGGCTAAATGCAGATTGTATGTGCTGCAAACGGTTAGCTCTTAGAAAGGCTTATCAGGCTAATAGGCCTCTGATTTGTTATATTTTGCACACACAGGCCTAGACAAGCACTTTCTACCTCCAATACGAAGTGTCACAGAGCTGCTCAATGGAGTCAGTTTGCTGAGATAGGCGGCGCCTGTCCTTTTATAACCTCGGATCATGTCACATGGCCAGCCAATCACAGTAATGCCACAACCAAGATGGCTGCAGCAATACAGTGATCACAGGCAATCCCCACATGATTATTGGATGCATAACATGTGCCAAAGATGTGGGGTGGGGATTTGAGTTCTGACTCTAGTACCTCCCATTACTTGCCAAGTAACGAGCACATCCGGGCACCGTGATACTCAAGTGATGATAACCTAGTATCACCGAGCAGGCTCGCCCATCCTTAATAATAACCCATTTTCTACAGCAGTTAAATATTTTTTTGTGTTTGAGTACATAAGTTAGACTCTTTCACCATATGAATTAGTCAGATTTTTGTGTGTACACTTATAAGGATATATCAGTCTCTATACTGCAGTGAATATTTGACTATAAATCCTATAATGAGCCAAACTCCATATGTTGTTTAGTATATAGTTTATGTAGAAAATGAATCAATGTATAACAGAAGCATTACCAAAATCTACAATCATAAAACACATACAATCTGCTCAGTAACATAAATTTGGCCATTCAGTGTAGAGTTATTATTACATGTATATGTATGAGATCTTCTTAATTATTAGCCGTAGTGGCCACATTTTGCAATATTCACCCAACACATGGGACTCAGCTTCACTTTTGCTCTAAATATTTACGTGTTAATAAACATACCAAACTGTGAGTAAGATTAAGGATGAGCAGACCCCCTAGTCCAAAGTTAATCAGAACTTGACCAGAACCCGAACCCAATAGAATCCAATGGGAACTCAAACTTTGGTGCTGTAAAATGGCTTTAAAATTGTTATGTAAGTGCTAGGTGTCTGCAAAAGCAAGCAAATTGAGCAAAGGAAAATGACTTAAAATAACATTAAAAAAAACAAATCAATTTAAAAAATCTTGAACCAGGAAGCTGAGGTCCGAATGGAGGAGTAGGTGGAGATGGACTTAAAGGTGTGGGTGGAAGAGGCAGGGGAGATAGCCAACATTGTTTTTGTGTTTTTTTAAATTTATTATTTTGGGAGTAAAATAGGCTCTGTGGGTGCATTCTGCATACAGGCAGCATAATATTCCAATGACCATTCTCTCTCCCTGTATACAGGCCTTGTAATACTCTGCACTTTCTTGGAATGCAAACAATAAGGAGAGCATTAAAATGGGGATGTGGCCGTGTTGGTACTGGTGGTGGTGTAGCTGCTGCAGGGAGAGTGAGGATGTGGTTGATCTGTGTCTGCTGTGTGCCCAAATGAAGCATCTTCCTCTGGTGCATGCAGGCGAGTGGATGTTCTGCATAATTTCATAGCCCCAAGTATTGCTGGATGAAGGATGAGACCAGAACAAATAGAGGCACTTTTAGATTAGATGGTTGAGAATGCCTCAAGTTCTTAACCTGAGCACCCTCTGTATGATGAGGCATCTGAATGCAAAACAACAGCTGCAGTGGAGTACAGACCTGAAAAAACAGGAAAAATCTGAGCCCCTCCTGTTCCCTCTTCTGCTGTGGTCTCGACCTCTTCCGCCCACTATGAAGTGATTTATAAAGGGGTAACAATAGGTTATGATCTTGGAAACCACAGTATGTGGTTTGCAGCCGCCAATACTTTTCCAGGTGAACAAGAACATTCTGTGGAGAAAATGAGGTGTGCACTGTGCAACGTCATCAGTGTCAAGATTCACATAACCACCGATATGTGGACCAGTAAGCACAGTCAGAGATGTTATATCTCCCTAACTGCCCACTGGGGTAAATGTAATGGCAGATGGACCTGCAGTAGAAAACATTTTGGCACATGTCCTACAACCACTGAAAATTGATGGATATTTTTTGGATGCTTCTCTGTGCATGTTGCCTCTTCCTCTTACTCCATTTTTTCCACCGCCTCCTCAGCGTAGCACCTTTGTCACCAACTTCAGAACAGCCAACCATATCCCACACCTGTCCATCATTCTGTCCCACACTATAATCCATGTATAGAGATAAAAAGTTTTCAACCTGGTCGGTGCCAAGATGTGACCGTCCAGGCTGAGAACCACTGGGAGAATGAGTTGCTGCAAGTGCAGCCTCAGTGACTAACAGTAACGTCATCAAGGTTACCTCCAGTCACTGAGGCTGCCTTCTGAGCCAAACCCCGGAACTGTGGTGACCTCAGAGAGTTCTCCGATAGCACAGAGAGAAAAAGCCTCATGGTGCAGTTGTGAGTTCACAGTTCACCAGGAGACATTTCTCACACTGAACTGCGGTGAACTCTCTGAGCTCAGCGCTGCACCATGAGACTTTCTCACTGTGCAACTGGGGATTTTACAGAGGTCACCGCAGTTCAGGGGCCTGGCCTGGAATGTAGCCTCAGTGATCAGCGGTAACCTTGAAGACATCACTGCTGCTCACTGATGCTGTGCTCGCAGCAGTGCATTCATTGTGGATCTCAGCCTGGACAGTCGCATCTTGGCAAAACTGTTTATCCCTGTTTATCCACAGACATGGATTATGAAGTGGGACTTAATGACGAACAGGTAAGGGATAGGGTTGTTTTTTTATTTTTGTTTTTTTATAGGAGATGAGGGCTTCAATGGAATGAGCAATGACGTGAGTATGGTTTAATTTAGAATCATTAAAAGGAGTCTGTGTCACTCTTTCAATTTAAGGACTTTATTCTGGCTGTGTGTTTATTTATAATATAACTATAGGATTAGGATAGGTGTCTTATAAACGCCTCTCCATTACTACTCCGTGAGCTTGATATTCACTGGACAATACAAAGGTGACATCAAACCCACAAATATGAACCCTACTTGCCACCGCTACAGGGCAAGTGGGAAGAGCAGGGCAAAGCACCAGAATTGGTGCATCTATTAGATGCACCTTTACTGGGCAGCTGTGGGCTGCTGTTTTTATGCTGGGAGGGCCAACATCAAAGGCCCATTAGCAGCCTGAGACTACCAGCCCCAAGCTGTCTGCTTCAGCAAGGCTGCTTGTCAAAAATGCAGTGGACCCCACACTGTTTTTTAAAATTATTTATTTAAATAATTTAAAAAAACAGCATGGTGACTCCTCTATTCTTGATAACCAACCTTGCTGACGCTGACAGCAGAGGATTGCAACACATGACAGCATGGCAAACACTGGTTGTTCAAGCCCCCCATTCAAGTGAATAGGGCCCGGGTACGAGTTCAGATCCAGGTACTGTTCTGGTACCCGAACCCGAACATTTTTTTACTTTTGGGGACCCGAACATCAGGGATCTACCAATCTCTAGTAATCATCACTTCTCCAGTTAAGTGGAAGTTCCAGAAATTAGATTTATTGTGTTATGGGATTATACTTTTACTAGAAGAAAAAAACTAGAAGAAGACAAAGTGCAAATAGGCTTTCCTAATGCCACAATAAAAGTTAAAAGAGCAGATGGGTTGTTCTGTGCTGACGTGAACGAATAGAGGATGCCAATCCAGTAGTAAATGGTTTATTTTTCAACGTGTTTCAAAGCATACAGTTTCTTCATCAGGACAACCATGATCATTGTCATCCTGATAAGAAGCTGTATGCTTTCAAATATTTTGACAGATAAACCACTTACTACTGGATTGGTATTGTCCATTTTTTCACGGCAGTGCAGAACAACCCATCTGCTCCTTTTTTTCAGGATTACCCTTTTAACTTTTATTGTGGCCTTAGGAAGTGGCACAATTTATTCTTGCCCTACTGTTTTAAGAAATGGTTAAATTCTGGAGGCTTTTTTTTTGCAGCCATCACCTGTTTCTTAATCATCTTGTTGTTCAGGTGATAGCACTTGCCACACTGAATGGGTATCTCGTGATGTTGAAGCAACTAGAAAAACTGTGGTTTCTAATAACCATTTTGAAACAAGTAATCATAAAATAAATGATTATCACAGTACTTAATGGTGTAGCCTTCATGATCTCTGTCTCCAGCATCAATGTATCATGTGTCACTTTCGTGTGCTACTTATTGCAGTTTTCATACCATTCTCTATATGAGAACCCGGCAGTACTATGTCTCACATTCGATAGCGCATTCTTGGTATGATATTTCTAAGATCTCAGACTCTTAAATATACTTTACATTTCATCACAAGGCACTATTATGTTTTATTCATACCTCCAATAAAAGTTTTAGTGACTCTTCCTGACTCTGCTTCATGTGCAGTGTAATTGAGTGCAACCGCTAAGACAGTCCTTTTATTTCCTGTCCTCTGTGTTATTTTATATGAAGCATTATTTTAGCTGCTGGAATTGTAGGAGCGCAACAATATACTTATGTATTTAAAGAGGCCACAAAATCATGGAAGAGTAGGTTGTATATTATGCAACGTCGACAATTATTATTATTTTTTTAAAAAACATAGCATTAAAGTGATCTAAAATTCTTGTAAATATATTGGCAGCATAATTGCACATAATTATATTACATACATCATGTGCAATATGTTCAACAAACCATATATTCATCAGAGCATCCTCCATGTGTAGCAATTGTAGAATTGTGAGATTTGGTAGTCTGGCTTGTATTGATAGTAAGGTAAAGATTTAGACTACTGGAATATAATCCTCTGTGGCCGCTAATCTATCACTCTTACGTCACTCCAATCCATCCTTAATTCTGCTTTATTATTCAGTATCTATCCGTGTTACTCTTCTGCTTCTCCTCTCCCAATGCCCAGAGAATATGGTACAAGATACTAAGGCCGGGGTCACACTTGTGCAATGCGAGAACCTCGCGCATCAATACCCGGCACTAGGGTTGAGCGACTTTCATTTTTTTAAGATCGAGTAGGGTTTTGGGAAACCCGATTTTGTCCAGAGTCGAGTCGAGTGCAGTCGGCCGATTATCGCTAAAAGTCGGGGATCGACCGAAACACGAAACCCAATGCAAGTCAATGGGGAAGCATAGTCGGCAGTGAGTGGAGGCCAGGAAAACACCTACAGTGCCCATTTTAATGCCAAAAACATCCATTCTTGTTTCTGAAGCTTGCCAATCTTAATTAACTGTATAATAATAGTTGGGCATAGGGAATTGGGGGAAAGTTGTGGGGGGAGTAGGGCTGGCTCAAGTTTTTCGTGGGCCCAGGAAATGCGGACTACGTCACGGCGGTGTTGCAGGGAAAGGTAAGTATTTAAAAGTTGCAAGTGCTGTGATCCTGAGCAAGCAGGGGGGGCCCACTCGTTCGCATTGCCACTGGCACAGGGCCCCTCAAAGTACGGCGGTGTGTTTGCATGGCGGGGGCGCCTCCCACCAGCAGCGACACTTTTGCGTACTCTGAGGGGCCCTGTGCCAGTGACGTCGCCAACGAGTATGCCCCCCCACCTGATGAAGGAACCTGCACTTTCATCTGCACCTTCCTCTTTGTCCCTGTGTAAGGTGGTATAACATGCGGGAAGGGGAACCTTACTTTCAGCAGGGACAGATTCTGGCTGTGTAGAGTACAAGGGGAATGTAGTGGTCTAGGTCAATGTACCAGCAGACTCATTTAGCAGTGGCTGGGCAATGGGCAGGATGAGGAGGAAACAGATATAGGGCCAAAGAATAAAGTAGGCTACATGCAGTTCAAAATTGGTAACAGGACTAAACAGGCGGCATTGCTTTGTTCAGTGGAGTAGCAAACCCAAGAGCAGCAGACACTGTTTCAAGGGCCTAACCACACTAGTAGGCCAAATGCAGTTTAATATCTGATAGTATAGGGCGAAAGCCAGAATGTGGAAGCTCAGCTTTGTTCAGTTGAGGACAACACCAGGGAGGGGCAGACACCTTTAGTAGGCCGGAAAAGCCTATTGCATTTTTTAAAATGGTAATTTGGAGCAGAAGGTTGAAGCTCAGCTTTATTTAGTTGAGGGCAACACCAGGGAGGGGCAGAAGCCGTTAGTAGGCCCTAACCACCATTTTTTTTTTTTTTAAAACCACTTAATGAGAGCCGGAAGGTTGAAGCTCAGCTTTATTTAGTTGAGGACAACACCAGGGAGGGGCAGAAGCCGTTAGTAGGCCCTAACCACCATTTTTTTTTTAAAACCACATAATGAGAGCCGGAAGGTTGAAGCTCAGCTTTATTTAGTTGAGGACAACACCAGGGAGGGGCAGAAGCCGTTAGTAGGCCCTAACCACCATTTTTTTTTTAAAACCACTTAATGAGAGCCGGAAGGTTGAAGCTCAGCTTTATTTAGTTGAGGACAACACCAGGGAGGGGCAGAAGCCGTTAGTAGGCCCTAACCACCATTTTTTTTTTTTTTAAAACCACATAATGAGAGCCGGAAGGTTGAAGCTCAGCTTTATTTAGTTGAGGACAACACCAGGGAGGGGCAGAAGCCGTTAGTAGGCCCTAACCACCATTTTTTTTTTTAAAACCACATAATGAGAGCCGGAAGGTTGAAGCTCAGCTTTATTTAGTTGAGGACAACACCAGGGAGGGGCAGAAGCCGTTAGTAGGCCCTAACCACCATTTTTTTTTTAAAACCACATAATGAGAGCCGGAAGGTTGAAGCTCAGCTTTATTTAGTTGAGGACAACACCAGGGAGGGGCAGAAGCCGTTAGTAGGCCCTAACCACCATTTTTTTTTTAAAACCACTTAATGAGAGCCGGAAGGTTGAAGCTCAGCTTTATTTAGTTGAGGACAACACCAGGGAGGGGCAGAAGCCGTTAGTAGGCCCTAACCACCATTTTTTTTTTTTTTAAAACCACATAATGAGAGCCGGAAGGTTGAAGCTCAGCTTTATTTAGTTGAGGACAACACCAGGGAGGGGCAGAAGCCGTTAGTAGGCCCTAACCACCATTTTTTTTTTTAAAACCACATAATGAGAGCCGGAAGGTTGAAGCTCAGCTTTATTTAGTTGAGGACAACACCAGGGAGGGGCAGAAGCCGTTAGTAGGCCCTAACCACCATTTTTTTTTTAAAACCACATAATGAGAGCCGGAAGGTTGAAGCTCAGCTTTATTTAGTTGAGGACAACACCAGGGAGGGGCAGAAGCCGTTAGTAGGCCCTAACCACCATTTTTTTTTTTAAAACCACATAATGAGAGCCGGAAGGTTGAAGCTCAGCTTTATTTAGTTGAGGACAACACCAGGGAGGGGCAGAAGCCGTTAGTAGGCCCTAACCACCATTTTTTTTTTTAAAACCACATAATGAGAGCCGGAAGGTTGAAGCTCAGCTTTATTTAGTTGAGGGCAACACCAGGGAGGGGCAGAAGCCGTTAGTAGGCCCTAACCACCATTTTTTTTTTTAAAACCACATAATGAGAGCCGGAAGGTTGAAGCTCAGCTTTATTTAGTTGAGGGCAACACCAGGGAGGGGCAGAAGCCGTTAGTAGGCCCTAACCAAAGTTGAAGGCCAAATGCAGTTTAATTTCTGATACTATAGGCCGAAAGCCAGAAGGTGGAAGTTCCGATTTAGACAGTGGAGGACAATTTGAATTAGGGACTGCAGACAGACTTAGTAGGCTGTCCCCTGTGGACCATGCATCCACCACATTAACCCATTGCGCCGTAATGGACACGTAATCTTCCGTGGCCATGCCTACAGGTCCATGCGTCTGTTGTCAGGTGCACCTTTGTACTCACAGATTGCCAGAGTGCATGGACAATGCGGTCTTCTACATGCTGGTGGAGGGTTGGGATGGCTTTTCTCGCAAAAGAAGTGTCGACTGGTTAGCTTGTAGCGTGGTACAGCGTAGTCCATCATGGCCTTATTAATAGTAAATAAAATATATAACTAGGCTCTATGAACTTTTAAATAGGTTCCAGGGGTACACGGGCAGCATTGGTGTGGTCAGTGGAGGAGTATTGCAAGTAGGGGCTGCAGACAGGCTATCAAAGGCCTAAAATAACAAACAGTAGGCAGTCATGGCAGTTTTACATCGGTTACATGGATACACAGGCAGGCACTCCAGGCAGCATTGTGCTCAGTGGAGGAGTATTGCAAGTAGGGGCCGCAGACAGGCTATCAAAGGCCTAAAATAACAAACAGTAGGCAGTCATGGCAGTTTTACATCGGTTACATGGATACACAGGCAGGCACTCCAGGCAGCATTGTGGTCAGTGGAGGAGTATTGCAAGTAGGGGCCGCAGACAGGCTATCAAAGGCCTAAAATAACAAACAGTAGGCAGTCATGGCAGTTTTACATCGGTTACATGGATACACAGGCAGCTAGGTGGTGAGTGGAGGAGTATTTAAAGTAAGGACCGCAGACAGGCTATCAAAGGCCTAACATAACAAACAATAGGCTCATGGCAGTTTTACAGCGGTTACATGGATACACGGGCAGGCAGCTTGGTGGTGAGTGGAGGAGTATTTAAAGTATGGACCGCAGACAGGCTTCGAAGGCCTAACACAATAAAATGGGCTGGCTGTAGGCACTTTAAAATTGGTTCCAGGGGTACACGGGCAGCAGTGGTCTGGTCAGTGGAGGCCTAGTGGAAGTATGGACCGCAGACAGGCTTCGAAGGCCTAACACAATAAAATGGGCTGGCTGTAGGCACTTTAAAATTGGTTCCAGGGGTACACGGGCAGCAGTGGTCTGGTCAGTGGAGGCCTAGTGGAAGTATGGACCGCAGACAGGCTTCGAAGGCCTAACACAATAAAATGGGCTGGCTGTAGGCACTTTAAAATTGGTTCCAGGGGTACACGGGCAGCAGTGGTCTGGTCAGTGGAGGCCTAGTGGAAGTATGGACCGCAGACAGGCTTCGAAGGCCTAACACAATAAAATGGGCTGGCTGTAGGCACTTTAAAATTGGTTCCAGGGGTACACGGGCAGCAGTGGTCTGGTCAGTGGAGGACTAGTGGAAGTATGGACCGCAGACAGGCTTCGAAGGCCTAACACAATAAAATGGGCTGGCTGTAGGCACTTTAAAATTGGTTCCAGGGGTACACGGGCAGCAGTGGTCTGGTCAGTGGAGGCCTAGTGGAAGGAGGGACCGCAGACAGGCTTCGAAGGCCTAACACAATAAAATGGGCTGGCTGTAGGCACTTTAAAATTGGTTCCAGGGGTACACGGGCAGCAGTGGTCTGGTCAGTGGAGGACTAGTGGAAGGAGGGAGCGCAGAAAGGCTTCAAAGGCCTAAAATAACAAACAATAGGCTCATGGCAGTTTTACAGCGGTTACATGGATACACGGGCAGGCAGCTTGGTGGTCAGTGGAGGAGTAGGGACCGCAGACAGGCTATCAAAGGCCTAAAATAACAAACAATAGGCTCATGGCAGTTTTACAGCGGTTACATGGATACACGGGCAGGCAGCTTGGTGCTGAGTGGAGGAGTAGTGCAAGGAGTGTCTGTCCCAGTACTCCCAAAATATAAATAGATGTTAATGTCTCGCAAAACAACCAAAACAAAAAAAAAGATGGCATACTTAGGTACAGGGGTGGGCTCATCTGCTGTGTTTCTGACATAGTAATTTGGCAGTAACTATTTAATGGTGCCAATATAGGACACAGACACAGACTACTTTAAGTTGCATCATAGATGTCTACAAATTTGTATTGTCAGTGCCAGACATTGAATGATGTCAGCGAATAGACTAAAGATTGGTGGAGCTGTGCGACATAATTTTGCACGTAGTAGAGCCCAGTTTGAGCTGGGGTAGGGGGGAACTCTCTTGAGGCCGGCGGGACCGCCCCAGGGCCACTCATGTTACAACGGTGTGTCTGACGTTGGGTGCGCACCACCACCGCCAGAGACACTACATTGTACTATGAGGGACCCAGTAGCAATGCCGTCAACCAAAAGCGAGCACACCCACCTCTTCAGACAAACAGCAGTCTCACGGGTGCTTGCGCCAAGTCGCGATACCACGGCCCCGTGTGGGGAGTTTGGCCATTTAGGGAGGTGTAAACATGTCGTATGCTGTACAATCTGCAGCAGCAAATTAGACATTAGAAAAGTAATTCACAGGCAAGAGCTTTTCATAGGAAAGCTAGGTGTCGGCCGGGCAAGGTGGGGCAAAAGATTTTGAAATCCAGTTGTGGTTCATTTTAATGAATGTTAGATCGTCAACATTTTGGGTAGCCAGACGAGTCCTTTTTTCGGTTAATATTGACCCTGCAGCACTGAATACTCTTTCTGATAGGACACTTGCTGCCGGGCAAGCAAGCTCCTGCAATGCATATTCTGCCAATTCTGGCCAGGTGTCTAATTTGGAGGCCCAGTAATCAAATGGGAATGACGGTTGAGGGAGAACATCGATAAGGGATGAAAAATAGTTAGTAACCATACTGGACAAATGTTGTCTCCTGTCACTTTCAATTGATGCAGCAGTACCTGTCCTGTCTGCGGTCATAGCAAAATCACTCCACAACCTGGTCAGAAAACCCCTCTGTCCAACGCCACTTCTGATGTGTGCACCCCTAACACTCCTAGTCTGCTGCCCCCTGGAGCTCGTGTGAGAACGATCACGTGCGCTGTGTGCTGGGAATGCCTGAAGCAAACGGTCAACAAGAGTTGATTGTTTGGTTGCTAATATTAGTTCCAAGTTCTCATGTGGCATAATATTTTGCAATTTGCCTTTATAGCGTGGATCAAGGAGGCAGGCCAACCAGTAATCGTCATCGTTCATCATTTTCGTAATGCGTGTGTCCCTTTGTAGGATACGTAAGGCATAATCCGCCATGTGGGCCAAAGTTCCACTTGTCAAATCTCCGGTTGTGATTGGTTGAGGGGCAGTTGCAGGCAAATCTACGTCACTTGTGTCCCTCAAAAAACCAGAACCCGGCCGTGACACGCAACCAATTTCCTGTGCCCCCGTGAAAGTTTCCGCATTAAAAATATACTCATCCCCATCATCCTCCTCGTCCTCCACCTCCTCTTCGCCCGCTACCTCGTCCTGTACACTGCCCTGACCAGACAATGGCTGACTGTCATCAAGGCTTCCCTCTTCCTCTGGTGCAGACGCCTGCTCCTTTATGTGCGTCAAACTTTGCATCAGCAGACGCATTAGGGGGATGCTCATGCTTATTACGGCGTTGTCTGCACTAACCAGCCGTGTGCATTCCTCAAAACACTGAAGGACTTGACACATGTCTTGTATCTTCGACCACTGCACACCTGACAACTCCATGTCTGCCATCCTACTGCCTGCCCGTGTATCCTCCCACAAATAAATAACAGCACGCCTCTGTTCGCACAGTCTCTGAAGCATGTGCAGTGTTGAGTTCCACCTTGTTGCAACGTCTATGATTAGGCGATGCTGGGGAAGGTTCAAAGACCGCTGATAGGTCTGCATACGGCTGGCGTGTACAGGCGAACGTCGGATATGTGAGCAAAGTGCACGCACTTTGAGGAGCAGGTCGGAGAACCCAGGATAAGTTTTCAATAAGCACTGCACCACCAGGTTTAAGGTGTGAGCCAGGCAAGGAATGTGTTTCAGTTGGGAAAGGGAGATGGCAGCCATGAAATTCCTTCCGTTATCACTCACTACCTTGCCTGCCTCAAGATCTACTGTGCCCAGCCACGACTGCGTTTCTTGTTGCAAGAACTCGGACAGAACTTCCGCGGTGTGTCTGTTGTCGCCCAAACACTTCATAGCCAATACAGCCTGCTGACGCTTGGCAGTAGCTGGCCCATAATGGGACAACTGGTGTGCAACAGTGTCATCTGCCGATGGAGTGGTTGGCCGACTGCGTTCTGTGGAAGAGCTGTAGCTTCTGCAGGAGGACGAGGAGGAGGAGGAGGGGGTGCGAACGCCTACAGCCAACTGTTTCCTAGACCGTGGGCTAGGCACAACTGTCCCTAAATTGATGTCGCCTGTGGACCCTGCATCCACCACATTCACCCAGTGTGCCGTGATGGACACATAACGTCCCTGGCCATGCCTACTGGTCCATGCATCTGTAGTCAGGTGCACCTTTGTACTCACAGATTGCCTGAGTGCATGGACGATGCGCTGTTTAACATGCTGGTGCAGGGCTGGGATGGCTTTTCTGGAAAAAAAGTGTCGACTGGGTAGCTCGTATCGTGGTTCAGCGTACTCCATCAGGGCTTTGAAAGCTTCGCTTTCAACTAACCGGTAGGGCATCATCTCTAACGAGATTAGTCTAGCTATGTGGGCGTTAAAACCCTGTGTACGCGGATGCGAGGATAAGTACTTCCTTTTTCTAACCAGAGTCTCATGTAGGGTGAGCTGGACTGGAGAGCTGTAGATCGTGGAACTTTCGGGTGTGCCGGTGGACATGGCAGACTGAGAGACGGTTGGAGACGGTATTGTTTCCGCCGGTGCCCTACATGCAATATTTCCTCCTACAAAACTGGTGATTCCCTGACCCTGACTGCTTTTGGCTGGCAAAGAAACCTGCACAGATACTGCCGGTGGTGCGGAAAATGGTGGCCTTACAGTGACGGAAGGGATGTTGCGTTGCTGACTAGCTTCATTGGCCGAGGGTGCTACAACCTTGAGGGACGTTTGGTAGTTAGTCCAGGCTTGAGAATGCATGGTGGTTAAGTGTCTATGCATGCAACTAGTATTTAGACTTTTCAGATTCTGACCTCTGCTTAAGCTAGTTGAACATTTTTGACAGATGACTTTGCGCTGATCAGTTGGATGTTGTTTAAAAAAATGCCAGACTGCACTCTTCCTAGACTCTGATCCCTTTTCAGGGATTGCAGACTGAGCTTTAACCGGATGGCAACGCTGTGCTCCAACAGGTTTTGGCTTTGACACGCGTTTTGGTCCAGATACGGGCCCGGCAGATGGAACCTGTTGCGATGTTGATGCCTGCTGCGGCCCCTCCTCCACCTCCGCTTCTGAACTACTGCCGCCTGCACCCTGTTCCCCCAATGGCTGCCAATCGGGGTCAATAACTGGGTCATCTATTACCTCCTCTTCGAGCTCGTGTGCAACTTCGTCTGTGTCACTGTGTCGGTCGGTGGTATAGCGTTCGTGGCGGGGCAACATAGTCTCATCAGGGTCTGATTGTGGATCTGTACCCTGAGAGGGCAATGTGGTGGTCTGAGTCAAAGGAGCAGCATAGTACTCTGGCTGTGGCTGTGCATCAGTGCACTCCATGTCAGAATATACTTGTAATGGGCATGGCCTGTTAAATGTTTCACTTTCTAAGCCAGGGACGGTATGTGTAAAGAGCTCCATGGAGTGACCCGTTGTGTCGCCTGCTGCATCCTTCTCTCTTGTTGTAGTTTTTGCTGAGGAGGACAAGGAAGCGACTTGTCCCTGACCGTGAACATCCACAAGCGACGCGCTGCTTTTACATTTACCAGTTTCGGAAGAGGAGGCAAAAGAGCTAGAGGCTGAGTCTGCAATGTAAGCCAAAACTTGCTGTTGCTGCTCCGCCTTTAAAAGCGGTTTTCCTACTCCCAGAAAAGAGAGCGTTCGAGGCCTTGTGTAGCCTGACGACGAAACTGGCTCCACAGCTCCAGACTTAGGTGGAATATTTTTATCCCCACGACCACCTGATGCTCCACTACCACTACCATCATTACCAGCTGACAATGAACGCCCACGACGACCTCTTGCACCAGACTTCCTCATTGTTTTAAAATCTTAACCAAAGTAACTTTATTTGTTGCTATCAAACAACTTACACGGTGAGCTATAACTTCAGTATGATTTCAATATCCCTTAACAGGTTGGTGAGACCACAAGGAAAATCAGGCACAATGTTACACACTCTGTTTTCTGTGGCACAAAATCACAGAGATGACACACACGCAGGACTGTCACTCAAGCACTAATGTCAATATTAATCTCCCACCTAATTTATTTATTTTTTTTTCTCAGGGAGACTTTAGAAACCAAATAATATTAAAAAAAAAAAAAAAAAAGGCTTTCTATGGCCCACAATTAGAGAGAGAGAGGTGGCACAACCAGGAGTCAAGACTGGCGCACAAGCTGAAAGGGCAATATTACTCTCCCACTGTTTTTTATGTTTTTTTTGTTTTTTTCAGGGAGACTTTAGAAACCAAATAATATTAAAAAAACCAAAAAAAAAAAAGGCTTTCTATGGCCCACTGAATGAGAGGGAGAGAGGTGGCACACCCAGGAGTCAAGACTGGCACACAAGCTGAAAGGGCAATATTACTCTCCCACTGTTTTTTTATGTATTTTTTGTTTTTTCAGGGAGACTTTAGAAACCCAATAATATTTAAAAAAAAAAATAAATAGGCTTTCTATGGCCCACTGAATGAGAGGGAGAGAGGTGACACACCCAGGAGTCAAGACTGGCACACAAGCTGAAAGGGCAATATTACTCTCCCACTGTTTTTTTAGGTTTTTTTTTTTTTTTCAGGGAGAATTAGAAACCAAATAATATTAAAAAAAAAAAAAAAATAGGCTTTCTATGGCCCACTGAATGAAAGGGAGAGAGGTGGCACACCCAGGAGTCAAGACTGGCACACAAGCTGAAAGGGCAATATTACTCTCCCACTGTTTTTTTATGTATTTTTTGTTTTTTCAGGGAGACTTTAGAAACCCAATAATATTTAAAAAAAAAAAAAAGGCTTTCTATGGCCCACAATTAGAGAGAGAGAGGTGGCACAACCAGGAGTCAAGACTGGCGCACAAGCTGAAAGGGCAATATTACTCTCCCACTGTTTTTTATGTTTTTTTTGTTTTTTTCAGGGAGACTTTAGAAACCAAATAATATTAAAAAAACCAAAAAAAAAAAAGGCTTTCTATGGCCCACTGAATGAGAGGGAGAGAGGTGGCACACCCAGGAGTCAAGACTGGCACACAAGCTGAAAGGGCAATATTACTCTCCCACTGTTTTTTTATGTATTTTTTGTTTTTTTCAGGGAGACTTTAGAAACCCAATAATATTTAAAAAAAAAAATAAATAGGCTTTCTATGGCCCACTGAATGAGAGGGAGAGAGGTGGCACACCCAGGAGTCAAGACTGGCACACAAGCTGAAAGGGCAATATTACTCTCCCACTGTTTTTTTAGGTTTTTTTTGTTTTTTCAGGGAGACTTTAGAAACCCAATAATATTTTTAAAAAAAAAAAAGGCTTTCTATGGCCCACAATTAGAGAGAGAGAGGTGGCACAACCAGGAGTCAAGACTGGCGCACAAGCTGAAAGGGCAATATTACTCTCCCACTGTTTTTTATGTTTTTTTTGTTTTTTTCAGGGAGACTTTAGAAACCAAATAATATTAAAAAAACCAAAAAAAAAAAAGGCTTTCTATGGCCCACTGAATGAGAGGGAGAGAGGTGGCACACCCAGGAGTCAAGACTGGCACACAAGCTGAAAGGGCAATATTACTCTCCCACTGTTTTTTTATGTATTTTTTGTTTTTTTCAGGGAGACTTTAGAAACCCAATAATATTTAAAAAAAAAAATAAATAGGCTTTCTATGGCCCACTGAATGAGAGGGAGAGAGGTGGCACACCCAGGAGTCAAGACTGGCACACAAGCTGAAAGGGCAATATTACTCTCCCACTGTTTTTTTAGGTTTTTTTTGTTTTTTCAGGGAGACTTTAGAAACCCAATAATATTTAAAAAAAAAAAATAAATAGGCTTTCTATGGCCCACTGAATGAAAGGGAGAGAGGTGGCACACCCAGGAGTCAAGACTGGCACACAAGCTGAAAGGGCAATATTACTCTCCCACTGTTTTTTTATGTATTTTTTGTTTTTTTCAGGGAGACTTTAGAAACCCAATAATATTTAAAAAAAAAAATAAATAGGCTTTCTATGGCCCACTGAATGAGAGGGAGAGAGGTGGCACACCCAGGAGTCAAGACTGGCACACAAGCTGAAAGGGCAATATTACTCTCCCACTGTTTTTTTAGGTTTTTTTTTTTTTTCAGGGAGACTTTTGAAACCAAATAATATAAAAAAAAAAAAAAAAAAAAAAATATAGGCTTGCTATAGCCCACTGAATGAGAGATAGCGCACACACAGCAGTGGCACACAAGCCCTGACTGAGGCCAATATTTTTCTCCCACTGATTGATGTAGTGTTTCTGTGTTGAGGTAGATTTTAGAACACAAATCACGGAAAAAATAAATAGGCTTTCTATGGCCCACTCAGTGAGAGATGGCACACACAGGGATGGCACTGTAGCAGAAATGCCAATCTTAATCTCCCACAAAAAAAAAACAAAAAAAAAAAAAAAACTGTCCTACAATTACTATCTCCCTGCAGTAATGTAAGCCAGGTATGGCAGGCAGCAATAGGAGTGGACTGATGCACAAATTAAATAAAAAGTGTGGACAAACAAAAAAGATAGCTGTGCAGAAAGGAAGGAACAAGAGGATATGTGCTTTGAAAAAAGCAGTTGGTTTCCACAGTGGCGTACACACAGCAATACAGCTATCACGGAGCCTTCTAGGGCAGCCCAATGAGCTACAGCGCTGAGGGGAAAAAAAAAAAAAAATAGCTTCCACTGTTCCTGCACACCGAAGGTGGTGTTGGACAGTGGAAATCGCTGCAGCACAAGCGGTTTGGTGGTTAGTGGACCCTGCCTAACGCTCTCCCTGCTTCTGATGAAGCGGCAGCAACCTGTCCCTAAGCTCAGATCAGCAGCAGTAAGATGGCGGTCGGCGGGAACGCCCCTTTATAGCCCCTGTGACGCCGCAGACAGCAAGCCAATCACTGCAATGCCCTTCTCTAAGATGGTGGGGACCAGGATCTATGTCATCACGCTGCCCACACTCTGCGTTCACCTTCATTGGCTGAGAAATGGCGCTTTTCGCGTCATTGAAACGCGACTTTGGCGCGAAAGTCGCGTACCGCATGGCCGACAAGCACAGGGGTCGGATCGGGTTTCATGAGACGCCGACTTAGCCAAAAGTCGGCGACTTTTGAAAATGATCGACCCGTTTCGCTCAACCCTACCCGGCACTGCCACCGGCACTCGGGACCGGGGTGTGCGGCTGCATGTAGTTCTTTGGTCTCTTCTTGTCTACATTTTCACATAACCATCTCAAAGGTTTCTCCCACGCTTATACTTGTTTTGTACCTTTCCATTTATTGCTAATTGATTGGACATTGCCCTGGAATTAAGGGAACTATAAATATATAATAATTATAATAAAAAAAAGTCAGCTCCGAACTTCGATAGCTCTGCCTAAAAGGCTTACATGAAAATAGTAAGACACAAGGCTTACCTGGAAGTACTGAATTTCTTGGGTTGCTTTAACATTTGATTAGATTTAAAGATGAGAGGGAAACTCTGGGGTCACCAAAATTGTCACCATTTAACCCCTGTACAAAGGGCATTTGTAGCATTTCCCAGGTAACTATCCAACAGTAGTTATTGTTAGCAAAAGTCAACAGATAAAGCATACCAAGATACAAAGCCAAGCCAAGAATAGTGAAGCCTAGTCGGACAAACCAGTGTCAGGGCAGGCAAAGTTCAAACAAAACGGTAGTCAGTTAGTAGATCATGACTGCATTAATCAGGAACCGAGGCCAAGATATAGCCGGAGTGACATATAAAATACAATAAAGAAATACACCAGTGCACAGACAGGTATTAAAAGTAATTAATTGTTCAATCAAAGGTCATTCATTAGGGAGTTCCATTACGTATGCTGAGTCAGCAGAGCATTGTTGAGGAAGTTGAGCTAGAACATATAGTAACCTTTTAAGAAACCTAGAGTTAGCATGCAAGAGCCTAGTAACAACAGAGGTCAAAGTCAGACAATGTTAGGAGTCATGTGACAACAAGAGTGCTGGTGTTGAGTGTGAATGAAGCAACCACTCCCTTTTAAACCACCCTTTCTTAAGGTACCTTCACACGAAGCGACGCTGCAGCGATAGCGACAACGATGCCGATCGCTGCAGCGTCGCTGTTTGATCGCTGGAGAGCTGTCACACAGACCGCTCTCCAGCGACCAACGATGCCGAGGTCCCCGGGTAACCAGGGTAAACATCGGGTTGCTAAGCGCAGGGCCGCGCTTAGTAACCCGATGTTTACCCTGGTTACCAGCGTAAAAGTAAAAAAAACAAACAGTACATGCTCACCTGCGCGTCCCCCAGCGTCTGCTTCCTGACACTGACTGAGCTCCGGCCCTAACAGCAGATCGGTGACGTCACCGCTGTGCTTTCACTTTCACTTTAGGGCCGGCGCTCAGTAAAGGAAGCAGACGCTGGGGGACGCATGTAAGTATGTACTGTTTGTTTTTTTTACTTTTACGCTGGTAACCAGGGTAAACATCGGGTTACTAAGAGCGGCCCTGCGCTTGGTAACCCGATGTTTACCCTGGTTACCAGTGTAAAACATCGCTGGTATCGTTGCTTTTGCTTTCAAACACAACGATACACAGCGATCGGACGACCAAATAAAGTTCTGGACTTTATTCAGTGACCAGCGACATCACAGCAGGATCCTGATCGCTGCTGCGTGTCAAACGAAACGATATCGCTAGCCAGGACGCTGCAACGTCACGGATCGCTAGCGATGTCGTTTTGTGTGAAGGTACCTTTACTTTAAGAGTCACGTTTAGCTCTGAGAGATGGGCATGAGCCACATTCTTTTTAAAGAAATCAAAGCATGTCTACCTTTTAAGGTTATAATTTGTCAAGTAGCCCTTTAAAAAAAATAATGGTCCAAGTGCCCTCTTATAATGTACTTTTGTCCCTAGTGCCCACTTACAAAGTATTAATTATTACTTTAAAAAAGGGCAATCGGGAATTATTAGTTTTTAAGGCAGTGCACATTGCAGTAGCTTAGATATCGAAGGTGACAGCCACTCACACAGTGAATGTTACAGTATCTAGCAAAGATAACTAAGGTACTGTAATGCCCTGCACATGGGATAAGCAACATAGCGAATCATAAGAACAATACAAATTTCTAATTAGAGGTATTTGTTGCATGCACGCCACTCAGTATATGAAAGCAATACAAAGGAAACATGAGTTATTTTTGGAATCCTGGGGAAATCTGTTATGATCCCAAGTGGCGGAGGATCACAAATAGATCAGCAAGTGAATAAACTAAGGACGAGCTCTAGGGAGATGGTAACTGGACTGATCGCAAATCTGAACCTATCCAAAACAACTAGAGGTAGCCGGTGAACGTGCCTAAAAAATTCTTAGACGTCTCGAGCCAGCCTGAGGAACTAGCTACCCCTAAAGAGAAAGAAAGACCTCGCTTGCCTCCAGAGAAATAATCCCCAAAGATATAGAAGCCCCCAACAAATATTAACGGTGAAATAAGAAGAAGGCACATACATAGGGATGAAATCAGATTCAGCAAAAGAGGCCCACTAGTACTAGAAAGCAGAAAATAGAGCAGGGGTCTATGCGATCAATAAAAAACCCTTACAAAATATCCATCCTGAGATTTCAAGAACCCACACACCAACTAACGGTGTGTGGGGAGAAACTCAGCCCACTAGAGCAACCAGCAAGCGAGGGAATTACATTTTAGCAAGCTGGAACAGAAAACATGATAAACACTGCTGATCTAAAAATGAGCAAACAAAACTTAGCTTATCCTGAATGGACTGGGAGCAAGGTAGTCAGAAGGAATCTGAGTAGCACTGATTACATCGACAGCCGGCAACAAGTGAAAGTAAAACAGAGCTATATAGGAACCTCCCAGAGGATAACGAACCAGCTGATAGCCAGAGACCAGCAGGATAACAAACAAGGCCACCAGGGGGAGCCCAAAGCAAAAGGCACACCATACCACCAGTGACCACAAGAGGGAGCCCGAAAACAGAGTTCACAACAGAAATCTTACCCAGGGCGACGATTACTTATAATTCTTCCCAGTAGAGGTGATGTAACGGTTTGCAGGCACAGTGTCTTAACCTAAGCTGAACTATACCTTGCTCATGCGGTGAGGTGGGGGAGGGGGATGAGTCCGGTGCTGTAGCTCTCACACTCACACCAAATGAAGTCCAGCAAAGGTTGAGGTCAAACTCAATATAAACGTATTAACGACAAAATCCTGGACTGACAAACTTAAAGCATCAAGGAAAACATAGAACACTTTGGAACCATATAGAATTATTTTATTGGAATTATAGCACAATCATTTAAAACCATAAAAGAGTACCTCTACGAAACGCAGAACAATGAGGATCCTAAATTGAACATGTCACCAAGTAGAATATATGCAGCAATTCGGTAAGTGCTACAGCTATTCGATTAAGTGCTTATCTGCAGCTATTCTATCAACGCTAATTATTATTATTTTTATTATTATTACACCTACTACATGTTGGGATAGGATCTTGGAGATGGAAATAACCCTTTAAGCAATAATGTATCCTATGGACAACAATACAGAAGATAGAGCCACTCGCTATACCCGTGCAAACTGCCACAAGCCACATAGCAAAGGTCTGCAATCCACATGTGGCTCATAAGCCACTTCTCAGGGACCCCTGCTCTAAGCTATGGTGGACACCATCATATGAGATATTCAGCTCTGACACATAATAAAGTGTTTAAAACATAATGTATTATTGCTTTTTGATAAATTTGTTCAGATTTGCTAATTATTTAACCTCTAATTAAACTGTTGAAATGACGGATCACAAAGAACCTTGCAACAAAAGGGCAGATGATACTAAAACAGAAAAGTTTCAGCTCTGAGAACACAATTATAAAGGTCCTTGAAATACAGTTGCTGCTAGTTAATGTTCCAGAAAAAAATTCAAATATTGTTTTATGAATGCAATATATTGATAAACGTATAAGACTGTAGTCTGCAGCTGCAAGAGCGCTGTTGGCCACTAGAGCCAACGCTTTGGGATACGTAACATGTTCCTCATCTGCAGTCACCATCATTCTGCTGGGCACGTGCATGATTTCTGCTTCTGGCTGGAAACAGAAAGCATCAGGTCAGATTTTGGGAGCAGACACGGAGTAAGGACGGTTCTCCAGAGCAGTGCCTTCGGACATTTATGTATTCACTGAATTAAATAGTGCTCAGCAGAAAGACTTATACATTTACAAATGGTACAGTAAGTGAATTGCAGTTTAAACCTGCAAGCATGATTTAACTAGCCTTGTCTACTCTCATCGATTACCTGTAAATCTCACTAATTTAGAGTCAGCCTTACTGACATGTTAAGCATCGCAAGAAATTCACTCATAAAAATCATTACCACAACTCCTCACTTTGTGGCTCAGAATTTCCTAATTTTGCTGATTTTGGCAATATATAGCTGCATTAAATCTCTTTTTAACCTTGACACCTAAAAGGATAAAATTAGCTAGAGTATATTAATGCAAAGAAGACCTCTACAGACACAGTAAAAGAAGCTGCTCCTCCGAGCTGGTAGGTTCACACTGAAAATGATGTGTACATAGGATAAAGATAACAACATCTTTAGTTTATTCTTCATTATGTGAAGTATGGTATAGTATATAAAGCAGTGTACTATCTGTAGTGTCATGAACTGTAGCATAGGGTAGTATAGTCTAATAAACTAGAACAACAGAGACACCAGATACCACATATAAAAATATATAAATTAATATATACATCTCTGGCAAATATTAAGAGACCACTGCAAAATTTTCAGTTTTTCTGATTTTTCTCTTTATAGGTATATGGAATGCCTGCAAGGGCCGTGAGATCCTCGGTACCGGGTCTGGTCGTTATTAAAGGGGTGGTCACGTAGCAGCGACCTGGTTCATGGCCCTGGGAGCCCAAGTAAAAGGGAATTTTAAAGTAATAAAAAGTTTGTGACGCCACCTGTGGTACTCGATCAGGAGTTACCGACGCTGCTTAAAGAGGTCCTCTGGGGGTGATAGTACTGCAGCAAAGATGGTATTGCTTCCCACAGGTGAAGCTGGGTCTCCAGGGCTCCCGGTGTGTTTGGGCAAAGATGGTGTGGTGCCGCAAATAAATGGAGGACACAGGGTTGCAGTCTCTTTAACTGGTTTACTGTTGGTAGACAGTCTCAGTCCAGGGTACCGGCAACAGGTGATGGTGGAGTCTAGGCAGCCTGGAAACGAATTGAACCCCCTTTGTCAGGTCAGATTGGGAGCCTTCCACTGTGCGCTGAATATTAGTCCCTTGCTGCCTGTAGCTTCCTCTTTCTTTCCTGTTCTGGGACAGTACCTGCATGGTAGGCAACTTGAGCCGTTTCCTTGGGGTCTCTATCCACGGTGACTCCAGGCTTTAGATCTTGCTGTACCTCAGGTGTAATGTGGACAAGTTACTTCCAATTTACTGCCCTGCAGTTCTGCCGGCGGACTTGTAGTTCACACAGCCTCGGGCTCCTGGTGCCCGGTTTCGGTGCTCTAGTTTAGAGGGAGCCCACTCGCAGCTCTCCTCTAGCTCCTGACTTCTCCTGTGCTCCTTCCAGGTTCCTTGTCTGCACCAGACTAACTAACTCCTCCTCCAGACCAGAATGTACAGTACAGACCAAAATTTTGGACACACCTTCTCATTTAAAGATTTTTCTGTATTTTCATAACTATGGAATTTGTACATTCACACTGAAGGCATCAAAACTATGAATTAACACATGTGGAATTATATACTTAACAAAAAAGTGTGAAACAACTGAAATTATGTCTTATATTATTCTTATATTATTCTTCTTCAAAGTACCCACCTTTTGCTTTGATGACTGCTTTGCACACTCTTGGCATTCTCTTGATGAGCTTCAAGAGCTAGTCACCAGAAATGGTCTTCCAACAATCTTGAAGGAGTTCCCAAAGATGGTTAGCACTTGTAGGCTCTTTTGCTTTCACTCTGCGGTCCAGCTCACCCCAAACCATCTCGATTGGGTTCCGGTCTGGTGACTGTGGAGGCCAGGTCATCTGGCACAGCACCCCTCACTCTCCTTCTTGGTCAAATAGCCCTTACATAGCCTGGAGGTGTGTTTGGGGTCATTGTCCTGTTGAAAAGTAAATGATGGGCCAACTAAATGCAAACCGGATGGAATAGCATGCCGCTGCAACATGCTGTGGTAGCCATGCTGGTTCAGTATGCCATCAATTTTGAATAAATCCCCAACAGTGTCACCAGCAAAGCACCCCCACACCATCACACCTGCTCCTCCATGCTTCACGGTGGGAACCAGGCATGTAGAGTCCATCCGTTCACCTTTTCTGTGTCTCACAAAGACACGGTGGTTGGAACCAAAGATCTCAAATTTGGACTCATCAGACCAAAGCACAGATTTCCACTGGTCTAATGTCCATTCCTTGTGTTCTTTAGGCCAAAAAAGTCTCTTCTGCTTGTTGCCTGTCCTTAGCAGTGGTTTCCTAGCAGCTATTTTACCATGAAGGCCTGCTGCACAAAGTCTCCTCTTAACAGTTGTTGTAGAGATGTGTCTGCTGTTAGAACTCTGTGTGTCATTGACCTGGTCTCTATTCTGAGCTGCTGTTAACCTGCGATTTCTGAGGCTGGTGACTCGGATAAACTTATCCTCAGAAGCAGAGGTGACTCTTGGTCTTCCTTTCCTGGGGCGGTTGTCATGTGAGCCAGTTTCTTTGTAGCGCTTGATGGTTTCTGCCACTGCACTTGGGGACACTTTCAAAGTTTTCCCAATATTTTGGACTGACTGACCTTAATTTCTTAAAGTAATGATGGTCACTCGTTTTTCTTTACTTAGCTGATTTTTTCTTGCCATGATACAAATTGTAACAGTCTATTCAGTAGGACTATCAGCTGTGTATCCACCAGACTTCTGCACAACACAACTGATGGTCCCAGACACCTTTATAAGGCATATAAGGCAAGAAATCCCATTTATTAAACCTGACAGGGCACACCTGTGAAGTGAAAACCATTCCCGGTGACTACCTCTGGAAGCTCATCAAGAGAATGCCAAAAGAGTGTGCAAAGCAGTCATCAAAGCAAAAGGTGGCTACTTTGAAGAACCTAGAATATAAGACATAATTTCAGTTGTTTAACACTTTTTTATTAAGTATATAATTCCATATGTGTTAATTCATAGTTTTGATGCCTTCAGTGTGAATGTACAATTTTCATAGTCATGAAAATACAGAAAAATCTTTAAATGATATGGTGTGTCCAAACTTTTGGTCTGTACAGTATATCTATAGGGAAACTCCCCTGAAAACTGGTTTCAGAGCTCCCCTTCTGGCCTGGAGTCAGAAAGTGTTCCATGTAAGGTTAGCTTTCAAAGGGATCCTCCTCATTTCCAGGCATGGCATCACCCTCCCTGAAAGGTGTGGTACCTGAACTCCTGGGGAAAGGGAAAATAAAGGGCAAGTGAGCTGTGCCTCACTCTGTTCAGCTACTATGCTATCCCTGCTTTGCCGCGGAGGCAACCCTACAATTGACCAAGTGGTGTCCCCCCGCTCACCGATGGCTGACTCTTCTAGCCCTATTAGGCCCTAAGTGATGGGATCAAGAATCATTGTCAGACCAAGATTATTATCATCACAATATTTCTGAAGCAGATGAAAGGTTAGGTTCTCATGTTTTCCCATATACTTAATGAGCAATGAACACACATAGGGGAAACAATAATACTCTCATTCAACAGATAACCGTCTGACCCAGAGCAAGGCAAAATGGAAGAAAGGCGATGGTGCCTCACTGTACTCAGCAACTGTACTAGCCCTGCCTTTCTGGCACCCTATAATTGCGCGAATGGTGATGGATGACAATTCTAGCCCTTTTAGGTCCTAAGCAATTAAGACAAAAAGCAGGTTGTCATACCAAAATTGTTATCATAATCATGTTTCCAGAATAGATAGAGTGCTAATTGCTTCTGAGGAGATTCAATTTTCCCATATACAGTACTTTATGAGCACTGGTGCCTAACCGCACATATCTAAAACAGTGATGCTTACTTTCAATTATCCAACTGACCAAAGAAAGGCAATCTAGCAGTAGAGGTTTAAATATACAAGTAGCTTCTATATTAAAGAATACTTGTTCCTGTGTGGGTCCCACTCTTGCTGCTGCACTTGTGGTTACTGCCCCATTTTTTATGTCTTTGTATGTATGTTTCAATAAAGTCTACATATTTTAATTATTTTTAGTCCAGTGTGAAGGTGTTCTTTTTGGTATCTTTAAAGAATACTTAACAAATGATAGAGCTTGTTACATCAATCTGTAACATTAGCTTAAAACTTGTTGCCACTTGGCCGATGCAGTGCTTTCAGCTTGCGATTGATGTTGATGCTTGTGAGACAGAGGGTGAGGAGTAGGAGGAGAAGGAGGTGGTGCAAGAACTGCTGTAGAAGGTGGGGGTAACCTTGATTGAACCGGGGCCCACAATCCTCTGTGTTGGTAGCAAGTTTTCCATCCAGGGTCTAACTGGGTCCGTTCACCCAGTTCACCCAGTGTGCCATCAGGGAAATGTAGCGTCCCTAGCCACAAGCACTTGTCCAGGTGTTCGTGGTTAAGTGGACCTTCCCAGTCACAGCATTGGTCAGGGCATGGCTGATGTTATCGGGCACAATTGCTTGTGTAAGGCGGAGATGGCACACTGGGAGAAATAGTAGCAGAAGGGGACCAAGTTCAGAGGGATGGCTGCCGCCATGAGGTTGCAGAAAGGTTCTGACTCCACAAGCCTAAACTGAAGCATTTCCAGGGAAAGCAGTCTAGAAATGTGGCCGTTTAGTATTGTAGCCTGTGGGTGGGTGGTTACTTATTTATGCTTGCATTCCAAGGACTGGGGTAGGGACATCTGAACGTTGCGCTGAGACATGGAAGTGGACATGGTTACTGAAAGTGTGTAACAGCAGGTACAGGGTGGGAGGCATCTTCACCTACATCATGGACAGGGGATTGGAATGCATGTAGAACAGGGGAAGAGGCAGTGGTGTCACCTGCAGACACTGTTTCTGGACCCTGGTGTTGGGCTCAAGTAGTAAGGTTCTTTGCTTTCATGTGCCTGAGCATGCTAGTGGTGGTCAGGCTGGTAGTTGTGCTGTCCCTGCTGATGTTGCAAATGACATTTTTTGGGTTAACTGGACTGTCTTTAAAAAAGCACCAGACTTGTGAAAACTTATAGCTTGGCTTGGCAACATCACCTGTATTGGTTCTCTGGGGAATAGTCGCCCGCCTTGTGTCTCTGGCCACCCCACTGTCACTTCCTGTCTATTGTGGTGCTGTGGATCCCTCCCCCTGTTGCTGCTGTCCTCGCTATGCTTGTCACCTTCCCAGGTTGGGTCAGTAGCTTTATCCACTTCGGAATCCTGGTCCTCCTCCTGACTTGCTGACGAACAACAGCACTCACTGGCAATTGTGTCTCATCATCATCCTCTACCTCTTGCGACAGTAATAGCATTTTCCCACTGCTGCCTTATTGTGAGCATAGCTGCTCAAATATTTATGCATCGCTACATGCGATCTTCTTATGTACCGCTTGAAACAGGCAGGGTAAGAGGCCAGAATCTCTAAATGGAAAAGTGAACAGCTATTCAGACTGTCCAAGTGTGGGATCACTTGTCTCCGGGAACTCGGCATGGTGGGAGGAAGGAGAATCAAGGTGATAATTATGTGGTCCAGAATCAAGGCTACTGAGAATGATCCGTGTGGTAGACAGAGTGGTACTGGCAAAGTGACGGGAAGCATTATCTGTAGTGACGGGCGAGCACTAAAAATGCATTCATGGGGAAATGTCATTGTAACATTTAACAACCCTAGCTGGCCATGTGGTGTGTGACACATAAGCAGACCCATCTTGTTTAATTTACGAAGGAGGGACTCTTAAAGTCACAGGGCCTATTTTTACTGGTGCATCAGGCGGCATTAATCTTTGTGCCATTGTGAAACGGTGGGTCTCCTAAGCTGTTGTAGCCTATGCTGTGAGTGGATGGGCTGCCAAGAATTACAACACAACACAATACCCCTGTCATAAGATGTCCAGGGGGACTCCTGAAAAAGTGTTGCATTGAATTCAAGGCCTGCCCTGCTACCAATTCATATGCACCCCGATAAGCCTTTGAACCCACATACTGGATGGGCCCAGGAAAATCCACTTCACAATATGCATTTTGTGCTCCACACTCCTTTGTTTTATACATTGGTGGCAAGGCCAGCCCTGCTGCATAGTCAGTCATATGCACCCCATTAGGTCTTGGAACCCACATACTGGATGTGCCCATGAAAATCCACTTCACAATATGCATTTTGTGCTCCATACTCCTTTGTTTTATACATTGGCAGGAAGGCGAGCCCTGCTGCATAGTCAGTCATATGCACCCCATTAGGCCTTGGAACCCACATACTGGATGGGCCCAGAAAAATCCACTTCAAAATATGAATTTTGTGCACCATACTCCTTTGTTTTATACATTGGCAGGAAGGCGAGCCCTGCTGCATAGTCATATGCACCCCATTAGGCCGTGGAACCCACATACTTGATGTGTCCATGAAAATCCACTTCACAAAATGCATTTTGTACTCCCGCACTCCTTGGTTTTACACATTGGCGGCAAGGCCAGCCCTGCTGCATAGTCAGTCATATGCACCCAATTAGGCCTTGGAACCCACATACTGGATGGGCCCAGGCAAATCCACTTCACAATATGGATGTTGTAGTTCCATACTCTTTGGTTTTACACATTGCCAGCAAGGCCTGCCCTGCTGCATAGTCAGTCAAATGCACCCCATTAGGCCTTGGATCCCACATACTGGATGGGCCCAGGAAAATTCACTTCACAATATGCATTTTGTGCTCCATTCTCCTTTCTTTTATACATTGGTGGCAAGGCCAGCCCTGCTGCATAGTCAGTCATATGCACCCCAGTAGGCATTGAAACCCACATACTGGATGGGCCCAGGAAAATTCACTTCAAAATATGAATTTTGCGCTCCATACTCCTTTGTTTTATACATTGGCAGGAAGGCGAGCCCTGCTGCATAGTCATATGCACCCCATTAGGCCTTGGAACACACATACTAGATGTGCCCATGAAAATCCTCTTCACAATATGCATTTTGTTCTCCCGTACTCCTTGGTTTTACACATTGGCGGCAAGGACAGCCCTGCTGCATAGTCATATGCACCCCATTAGGCCTTGGAACCCACATAGTGGATGGACCCATGAAAATCCACTTCACAATATGCATATTATACCCCCGTACTCCTTAGTTTTACACATTGCCAGCAAGGCCTGCCCTGCTGCATAGTCAGTCATATACACCCCATTAGGCCTTGGAACCCACATACTGAATGGGCCCAGGAAAATTCACTTCACAATATGCATTTTGTACTCCCGTACTCCTTGGTTTTACACATTGACGGCAAGGCCAGCCCTGCTGCATAGCCAGTCATATGCACCCCATTAGGCCTTGGAACCCACATACTGGATGGGCCCAGGAAAATTCACTCATATTTTTTAATGGTATGATGGTTCCCTCTTTGCACAATTGTTTACAGGAGAAATTAGCAATTTTCTTTTACATGTTTTTAACACTAAGTTTCAGATACGGCTGTAAAAAAGGCAAATACTTGCAATACAAGGACATTTTGTTGCAAACTGCAAAATTCAAGGAATAGTATGATTGAATAGTGTGAGTGCGTACACTTTTGTATGTGTTAACATACACATGTTAATAAGTACATATAAGGATTAAATAAATATAGTGATTACGTATATATGAAGATTAACTACATACAGTATAGTTAGATCATCACCAAGAGGCTTTTAAACATCATCCGTCTGGAATATCAGAGAAGGAACACCAAGACAGAGAACCCCTGGGAGGTTACCTACACTGCATGGGCATTCTCAATTATGCAGGTATCAGCACACTCTACATGTACAGGTACCCCAGTTTTGGCATCTGTCTTAGTCATGTTTCTCTGGTCTTATATAACACTATGTAGTAACTCAAGTTTCACCCACACCTTCAAGTGGCCACTTTTCAAGGTTGGATGAAACTGAGATATCATGGAGTCATCAAACAAGGGGCCATAAACCTCTAGAAAATAAAAGCCACAAAGATTTAGATCAAACCACCACAGGCATAGTTTCAGTAAACCTTAATGTTTTACAATGACAAACAGCAAACATATAGAGGTTAGAACTGTTTGTGAAGTGAATAAACAAACATTTCTCAAGATTGTGTTACTATGAGCATTGTCTGTCACATCTGTAAATGTTTTACAAGAAATGCAGCTATGTGATTGTCTGAATGCATTCGGTATACAGTATTTTAATCTTGTTTACAAATCCCCATTTGTATATTCTCCATTTGTCCATTTGAGGCAGACAAAGTTAAGGCTCGCAAAAAGAGAAACAAATATAGTGGACAAAGCTATATTTTTAATGAACTACTGAGGCAAAGTAACAGCATTGCTTTATCAAATTTATATGAAGTGTATTGTGTCCAGTGTTAGCAACCAAGCAACACAAAAAGGAGCTTTACAAGTGAGCTCTTTAAGGTACACAAATGTTATGAAGACTTTGCCAACAAGGATGTGGTTTCACCAATGTGGGGTGCCTTTTTAAAAAAAATATACTCTTGCCATCACAGCCTCCCTTGCTCAAAATTCTGTGGCCTCTAAAAGTACAGAACACGTTGACCCAGATCATGTCATCGGAGATAAGGAAAAAGAGTTAAGAAGTAGACCCAATGTAGGGGTGTGGGTCTCTGAGACTTCTAATGGAGGGCATGAGCTGACAAACAATTCCCCAATGTTTGGTCCTTTTTTTAATAAATAAAATAATGCCATCACAGCCCACTTGCCCAAAATTCACTGTACAAAGCATGTTCACCCAGGTGTTATGAAGTGTTTTCCAACAAGGATGTGGTTTCACCAATGGGGGGGTACCTTTTGTAAAAATAGACTAGTGCCATCACAGCCCCCCTTGACCAATCTTCACCGGTCTATAACAGTACAAAGCACGTTCACCCTGGTGATCTAGTGGCAGTTAAACAAGAGACATTGCAGGAGACAAAGTTAAGAAGTAGGCCCAATGGAATGCCATGCCCAATTCCCCAATGTGGGGTCCTTTTTGGACTGATTAAAATAGTGCTATCACAGCCCCCTAGACCTAAATGCCCCATACAGACCATGTACACTCTGGTCATCTAGTGGCAGCTAAAGGACACATTGCAGGAGACAGACTTAAGAAGTAGGCCCAAAGTAATATAATACCCAATTCCCCAATGTGGGGTCCTGTTTTTACAAAATGAAATAGTGCCTTCACAGCCCCCATGCTCAATAATCACCGGAATATAACAGTACTTAGCACGTGCACCCTGGTCATGTCCTCGGAGATAAGGAAGAGACATTGCAGGAGACAAAATGTAGTGGTGTGGGTCTCTGAGACTTTTAATGCAGTGCATGATCTGCCAAACAAGTCCCCAATGGGGGTACCTTTTTAAAAATACACTAGTGCCATCGCATGCCCCTAGCCCAAAATTCAATGGCCTATAACAGTACTGAGCACGTTCACCCTGGTGATCTAGTGGTAGGTACAGGACAGATTGCAGGAGACAGAGTTAAGAAGTCGGCCCAATGTAATGTCATGCCTTTTCCCCTATGTAGATTCCTTTTTAAAAAAAAAAAAAAGAAAAGGGTGCCATCACAGGCCCCTTGGCCAACATGCACCGTACAGAGCACGTTCACCCTGGTGAACTACTGGCAGGTACAGGACAGATTGCAGGAGCCCGAGTTAAGAAATAGGCCCAAAGAAATGTCATGCCCAATTCCCCAATGTTTCATCCTTTTTTTAAAAAAATGCACCCGCAGAGACCATGTTCACCCTGGTGATGTAGTGGTTCTGGATGAGGAGGATGAGGATAAGGAGGAGGATAAAAACAAACAGACCAAATCTGGAAGCGTATACCCATTTGTGGTTGTGAAGAGGTGCATGAGAATACACCTCCCCAAAAGAGAGAATGTATTTGAGGTAATGTTTCGCTGTTTTCACTTGGTGATGTAAAGAAGTCTTTCCCAATCCAGGCCTTGTTCATTTTGATAAGAGTCAGCCTGTCAGCATTTTAAGTTGACATGCGGATGCGCTTATCTGTTATAATTCCACCAGCGGCACTAAAAACCCCCTCTGACAGAACACTAGCAGCAGAGCAGGCCAGGACCTCCAAGGCGTAGAGAGCCAGTTCATGCCACGTGTCCAGCTTGGATACCCAATAATTAAAAGGCACAGAGGAATGACGGAGGACATTTGTACAATTTTCAAGGTACTCCCTCACCATTTTCCCAAACATTGCACTTCTTGTGACAGCACCTCTTGCCTTTGTGTCGCCACGATGGGAGGGTCTGAGAAAACTGTCCCAGAACTTGGCCATTGTTCCCCTGTCTGAACTGGATTGTACGTCTGTCTTTCTCGCTTGGAGTCCTTGGTTGTACAACAAACTCTGAGGTCTGCTGCCAGCGTTCTCACATGGATATTTTCTAACTAATTCTGCTACAAGAGCCCTGTGGTACTGCAACATTTTGTACACCTCTCTGCCTCAGGCAGAAGAGATTGAAAGTTCTCCTTGTAGCGTGGGTCTAGAAGTGTCACCAACCAGTTATGAGTGTCACCCAAAATTTTGATAATCCGAGGGTCACGTGAAATCAGCTCAACATAAAGTCAGCCATGCGTGCCAGACTAACAGGCAAGACTTCCGTGTCCTCACCAACAGGACAACTGACCATGCTGTTCTCCTCCTCATCATCCTCATCCTCCCTGTCCTCAGGCCATCCCGCTGAACAGAAGCTAATACAGATGTGTTTGTAGTACCATCTATAGCGCATGAAAGTAGCTCCTCTTCTTCCTCCTCATCCTCCTCCTCATTGCCTACCAATCCACGTTGAGAAGACATGAGGCTGGGCTGAGTGTAATCCCCCTGTATGCTTCCTTGCTCCATGTCCTCGAGCTCTGCCTGCAATGCATCCTCTTTGATTGTGAGCAGAGTTTTTCAGAATGCTGAGAATCGGGATGGTGATGCTAATTATGGCGTCATCGCTGCTCACCATCTTGATACAGTCCTCAAAGTTTTGGAGGATGTTACATATGTCTAACATCCATGTCCACTCCTGAGGTCTTATGTGTGGAGTCAGACCTGAAATTCGACGGCCTTGTTGATGTTCGTAGTCAACAATGGCCCTCTTCTGCTCACAAATCCTTTCCAAAATATGCAGCGTAGAGTTCCAGCGCATGGGGACATCACACAACAGTCGTTGAGCTGAAAGCTGAAACCGCTGCTGTAGCACGGCAAGGGCGACTGAAGCTGTAGCTGACTTTCTAAAATGGGCAGACAGACGGCATACTTTCACTAGCAGATCTGGCAGCTCCGGGTAGCTTTTCAGAAAATGTTGAACCACAAGGTTAAGCACATGGGCCAAGCAAGGTACGTGTGTGAGTTCACCTTGCCTCACAGCCGCCACCAGGTTATGGCCATTGTCACACATGACCATGCCTGGCTGTAGGTTCAGCAATGTCATACAAACATCTGACTGCTCCTTCAGCGCTGTCCACAACTCTTCTGCATTTTGCGGTTTGTCACCTATGCAGATTAGCTTCAGCATAGCCTGTTGCCGCTTGGCTGAGGCAGTGCTGCAGTGGTTCCAGCTTCTGACTGATGTGTTGATTTCAGACATGGAGGATGAAGAAGAGGAGGTGCAGGAGCTGTAGACTGTGGGGGCAACCCTGATTGATGTAGGGCCAGCAATCCTCGGCGTGGGGAGGATGTGTTCTATCCCAAGGTCCGACTGGGTCCCGGCTTCCACTATGTTAACCCAGTGTGCCATCATTGAGATGCACTGTCCCTGCCCACAAGCACTTGTCCATGTGTCCGTGGTTAGGTGAACTTTCCCAGTAACAGCATTGTTGAGGGCACGGCTAATGCTGTGGGACACATGCTGGTGTAATGCCGGTACGACACACTGGCAGAAATAGTGGCGACTGGGACCGAGTACCTTGGGACGGCCGCTGCCATCAGGCTGCGGAAGGCTTCTGTCTCAACAAGCCTAAAAGGCAGCATTTCTAGCGCAAGCAGAAGAGAAATATTAGAATTGAGGACTGTGGCCTGTGAAGCGTTGGCTGGGTATTTCCGCTTGAGTTCCAAAGACTGGGTTATAGACAACTGAATGCTGTGCTGGGACAAGGACGTGGACGCGTTTGCTGATTGTGCTTCTTTGACTGTGGGCCACAATAGGTGGCAAGGCTAGAGGCATCTTCACATGCACGGTGTACTGGGGATTAGCTTCTACGCAAAGCAGTGGAAGAAGCAGTGGTGTGACCAGCAGGCAGTGGTCCTGGAGCCTGGGGTTTGGCCAACAAAGTCGGGTGCTTTGCTTGCATGTGCCTGATCATGCTGGTGGTGGTCAGGCTGGTTGTTTTGCTACCCCTGCTGATGCGGGCCTGGCAGGTTCTGCAAATGGCCTGTTTGGGGTTATTGGCAGAGTCTTTAAAAAATAGCCAGACTCGGGAAGATCTCACAGGTGGAATGGCAACTTCACTCATGTTGGTGTTACGGGAATGGATGCACGCCTTCTGTCTGTGGCCACCACACTGCTTCTTCCTGCCTGTTGGGGGATATGTCTCCTTCCCCATTTGTGCTGCTGTCCTCTCTATGCATGTCCTCCTGCCAGGTTGGGTCAGTCACTATGTCATCCACCACCTCGTCTTCCACATCCGCACCCTGCTCCTCCTCCTGACTTTCTGGCAGTTGTTATTCCCATAGTCAAAAAATCAATAATGGCTAGAGTCACTTCAGCAATACAAACGACATATTCTACTATGGAATACCATAGGAGGAAGGAAGTGAAGTAAGAACATAGATATAAAAAGGTAAATTTTATTAATAAATATTAAAACAAGTTTAGAAAAAAGTAAATTATAATAAGAAGGGGAAAAAATTCCACCAGGACAAACAATGGGGGAATTAGCAAGGTACAGAATCCGACATAGGAGTGTTAATACATTAACCAGTACCCTTGTATGCAGTGCAAAAAATGGCGGTTATACATTGGAAAATATAATATGGTATATAAGGTGAATAACCCAGCAATTAATATAAATAAGTTAACCAAAGGCCAAATATGCAAAGCGAAAATAGGGTTTATATTGGTAAATAAGAAGGGCACAGCCAGATATAAACGAAACTACACCAACATAGTACCATGTATATGTGAATAAATCCCTAAGAGGTAACAATCTCTGAAAGAGAGGGCACCAAGAAGATCATATGTCCAGAAAGTGCAACACCAGGCTGCTAATGTACCGGAAAGTAGAAGCTACAAATGACAAAGAGTCTCTGATGACTCCCTGGCTATATACCTGCTCCTGTGAACCTGTGTGGTAATCCTGCTACTCTGCTCTGAGTTCCTGCTGCATATACCAGTTTCCAGTAATCCTCCTTCATCTGCTGCTCATGTTTACTTCCATCTGCGTTTGCTGGACATGTAATCTGTTGCTGCTCTGCAAAAACCTGAGACTATTACCCAGGCCTCCCTGGTTGAGCTAAGATATTATTTGAACTGCCTTATAAGCATACAACAAATGTATATACGCACAAGGCGTGTATAGGTTCGCGCTGGAAAAATAAGAATGGAAGAGATGTAAAGGCTTATATGGGCTCAGATAGAGGACAAAAATGTTCAGTTACTCCAGACACAGAACTGTTGAATAATATAATAAAAGCTCACCCGCCTTATGAAGATAGCATAGGACGCCTGGTAATCCTGAAAGGTGGTGGTAGATGTCCGTCCGAAAGATTCTTTCGTAGAGATGAATCCAGTGAGAAGTCCAATAGTAAGAAGAAACTAATGGCTGCCCGGCCGGTAGCAGCCAATATTCACCTGATGGCAGAAGGAGAGCGGGGTCCAGACGTGCCGGCACCGCGTGTGATCCGAGCGGTGCGTGCGGCTAAGCTGCAGGACCTGTGTGACGTGACGCTCACGTGACCGCCGCTACTGCCCGGTGATAAGTGTACGGAGTGGGGTAAGGACCTCTATCCTACGCGTTTCGGAGACGCCTGTCTCCTTCTTCAGGGATGGTCCCTACCCCACTACAAGATCTATTTATACCACCTTCCATAGTTTGTTCCATTACTGGAACCCGAATAGTTCCGCTCCAACATTAAGACCTCTTGGTGCGATAGTGTCCAATAAAAAGATCCACTTAGTCTCAGTTCTGGACATAGCTTTGATAAAATTGCCACCTCTCCAATGTTTCTGTACCACCGCAATACCTGTAACTTCCATGTCCTTAACTTGTCCCCCATGATGGTCTATGAAGTGTTTCGAGAGTGGATGGCCCCTGAATTTAGTTTTAATATTTCGGATATGCTCGTTGATTCTAGTTTTCATTGAGCGTTTTGTTCTTCCTACATACCTTTTCCCACAGGGGCACCTAATAGTATATATGACCCCTGTGGTAGAGCATGTAATAAAGTCTTTAATTATGAACTTTTGATTACCCTTTTCAATGTCAGTTTGTTTATGCATTCTAATCTGTTTGCACATGTTACATCTATTACATGGATAAAATCCCTTCAGTATCCTGTGGAAAAAGGTAGACGGTTTGTAAGCCGATTTGTCCTGGACAGTGGGTGCAATACTATTGCCCAGGTTACATGATTTTTTATATACAAATCGTGGATAAGCGGCTATTTTATCCCCCAAAATTTTATCATTCTTGAGTGTGTGCCAGTGTCTATTGACTATTTTGCGAAGAATATTGGTACTGGCATTGTATTGTGTAATAATGGGGATAGAGTCTTCTGTATCTTTTACTTTAAGGTTATTGTTGATAAGTTCTTCTCTAGACTTTTTGAGGGCAGCTGTTTTAGAACATTCCAACATTTTTTCATCATATCCTTTCTCCAAAAATTTTTTAGTTGTAGTTGGGCCTCAATATTAAAATTCTGGGGTCTCGAACAATTGCGGTGGATCCTCATGTACTGGCTTTTGGGAATGTTCAGCAGCCAGCTGGGGAGATGGCAACTATCAAGAGGGATAAAGCTGTTCGTGTCAGTGGGTTTCCTAAATGTACACGTTTGGATTTCAGAGTTGTTGATAAAAATATTTAAGTCTAAAAAGTTGATATTAGTGGAACTGGTGGTTGAAGTGAAATTTAAAAAATATTCATTTTTATTAATATCAGTTAAAAATTCATTAAGAGTATCCAAACCACCAGACCAAATAAAAATGACATCGTCAATAAAACGCTGCCAGAGGACCAGGTCCGCGCGCAGGCGCCCCCCCGGATATATGGCAGATTCCTCCCATCTACCCACATAAAGGTTGGCGTAACTGGGCGCGAACCTGGTCCCCATAGCAGTACCCCACTGCTGGGAGTAGTAGTCCTTCTGGTACTGGAAGTAATTGTGTGTTAAAATAAATAACATAAAATCACCTAAAAAATCAACCTGTTCACGTGGAACCACAGATAGTTTATTCAAAAAATATTTGGCCGCGTCACACCCCTTTTTATGGTCAATGACCGTATAGAGGGAGGTGATGTCTAGGGTACCTAGCAGATAGTGGTCTTGCCATTCAACATTTTGTAGGAGGCGCAAAACATGTGAACTGTCCTTAAGGTGGGATGGTAATAGGGGTACAATTTTCTGTAGGTGGGAATCTACGAATTTTGACATATTAGCTGTCAGGCACTGAATGCCCGACACGATCGGCCTCCCTGGTGGATTATTCAAGTCTTTATGTATTTTTGGCAGACAATAAAATACTGACAATCTGGGAGGTCCATCGTTAATGAATTCAAATTCCTGCTTGTTAATAAATCCCCTATCAAGGCCCAACTTAGTCAGATTTTTCATTTCTTTTAGGTATTCATCGGTAGGGTCTCTATTGAGTCTCTGGTACGTGCGTGAGTCGCTGGGAAGACGCATGGCTTCCTTGTGATAGGCCTCCTGGTCAAGTAACACAACCCCCCCTCCTTTGTCTGCTGGTCGAATAACCAGTTTTCTATTTTCTTGCAAAGACAAAATAGCTTTTCTTTCTCCATTAGTTAAGTTGTATTTATATTTTCTACACTTTTTGTCATTAATTTTGCCTATTTCATCTATGACATTAGTCTGGAACGTTTCCATATGTTCCGAATATTCATTCATGGGATGAAAATATGATTTTTTCCTTAAGTCAGTATTGCCTTATAAGCATATCTATCTGTGCTTGGACTAAAACAAGGACTTATTCGTGTCAAGTATCCTCAAGAATAATTGTGCTTCATAGACTTTCTGCGTGATTGCATTTTCCTCTGAAGTTTCCGATAGACTGCTAAGCTGCTTTTAATATTTACTCCAAGTGTTGTGGACTTGAGTTTCTCTCTGCACCTGTTTGAATCACCATGTGATAATATAGACTTTACCACTTACCACTTATAAAACCGTGTCCTGTAGTTGTCTTGTTCCATGCAAGAGTCTCCTGAGTTATCCCCTATAATTATTACAGGCTGTCTAAAAAGCAGCATACATGCGGCGTGGGGACTCAAGCTTCCACTCAAGCATTATAAGCATACTCACTAATTAATGAGCATTCTGAGCACATTGATGCTCGAGCGAGTAACAAGTAGTGATGAGTGTGTTCGGTCATCACTACTGGTAACATTTCTGTGATCTCAAAAACTAAAAAAAGCTTCTAAAAATTTTGAAGGTTCCATTTTCAACCATACTCTGTTATGTGGTCTGTGTACATTTCTGTAATCTTTAAAACAGAGAAAAAAGCTTATAAAAATTTTGCAAGCTACCATCTCTCAGCCATACAGTGTTTTGTGGTCTGGGTACATTTCTGTGATCTCTAAAAGTGAGGAAAAGCTTTTCAAAATTTTGTAGGCTTCCATTTCTCAGCCATACAATGTTAAGTGGTCTGTGAACATTTCTGTGATCTCTAAAACTGAGAAAAAACTTTAAAAAATGTTGCAGGCTTCCATTTCTCAGCCAAACAGTGATACGTGTTCTGTGAACATTTATGTGAACTCAAAAACTGAGAAAACATTTTTTTAATTTTTTAGGCTTCCAGTTTTCAGCCATACAGTGCTACATGTTCTGGGAACATTTCTGTGATCTCTAATTCTGAAAAAAAAAAGCTTTTAAAAATGTTGTAGCCATACAGTGTTATGTAGTCTGGGTACATTTCTGTGATCTATAAAACTGAAAAAAAAAAGCATTGAAACATTTTTCTAGATTGAATTTGATTGTCATCTATACACTTTTGCATTCTTTCTGTTACATTACGGTGGAGTACACTCACAAAAACAGCTTTGACTTCTGCAGGTGACCAATTTTTTCTTTTGTTAAAAACAAACTTGGTTTTAAGATTAAAGAGATCTAGGAATTACTAAATGCGTAATCCGTGTGTTAAAGGACAGGGAAGTGGAAATGCTGATGATGGTGCCCACAGATGCCGAGGGGCACGTGTGACTACGCCTGTTGCTGGAGCACAAGAAACTCACCCATCCACGACACATAGGTTCCTGTTCCACTTTGTAGAGAGGCATGATACACCACTTCTGAAGCCAAAGCACTGCAAACAGGTGGTTGGTTGGATATCAGATAATACTTCCAGCAGTCTTGGCATCACCACACAGTCTTTCACACGGTCTAGTCCCACCAGCTTGAAGTCTAAAACATTTCATCATCACCCTGATCCTCCTTCCTCCCACCATGTTAAGTCCCAGGAGACTAGTGATCCCACACTAGGACACTCCAAGGAGCTATTTGTAACATAATTTCTTAACGGTGGCCTCTCAATCTTCATTCTCCAAGAGGGACAGGAGGACATGCTGTTTATTGGTGCAAAAACCTTAGAGCAGCCATAGACTTTTACATATTCTTGGGTAGATTTCAGTGGTATATAAGCCTCAAAAATCTTGATCAAAATGTAATCGGTATTATATTGCTCATCCATAGAGTATTATATTTTCTTGGCTACATTTCATTGCTATTAGTGATGACCGAATATATTCATTACTCGAGATTTCCTGAGCATGCTCGGATGTCCTTCGAGTATTTGTAAGTGCTCGGAGATTTAGTTTCCATCGCCGCAGCTGAATGATTTTCAGCTACTAGCCAGCCTGAGTACTTGTGGGGGTTGCCTGGTTGCTAGGGAATCCCCACATGTAATCAAGCTGGATAACAGATGTAAATGATTCAGCTGCTGCAAGGAAAACTAAATCTCTGAACACTTACAAATACTCGGAGGACACCCGAGCGTGCTCGGGAAATCTCGAGTAACAAGTATATTCGCTCATCACTAATTGCTATATAAGCCTAAAAAAACTAGTTGATAAATTTATTGGTATTATATTGCTCACCCATTGACTATTCCGTGGGTTGGAGTACATTTTGTTTTTATATAACCCTCAAAAAACTTGTGCAATATTTATCGGTATTATATTGCTCATCCATAGGGTATTACATCTTCTTGGGCACATTTCGTTGCTATATAAACCGCTAAAAACTTGGCCGAAATTCATTGGCATTATATTGCTCACTCAAAGGGTATAACATCTTCTTGGGTACATTTCGTTGCTATAAAAGCCTAAAAAAAACTTGTTCAAAAGCTTGTTGATATTACTTTGCTCCCCCGTAGACTATTCCTTGGTCTGGAGTACATTTCGTTGATATATAACCTTCAAAAAAATTGTTTAAAAATTTATTGGTCTTATATTGCTTATCCATAGGATAGTACATCTTCTTGGGTACACTTTGTTGCTACATAAGCCTCACAAAACCTTTTCAAAATTTATCAGTATTTTATTGCTCACACATAGACTATTCAGTGGCCTGGAGTACATTTTGTTACATATAACCCTCAAAAAACTTTTTCAAAAATGTATCTGTATTATATTGGTCACTCATAGACTATTCCATGGTCTGGAGTACATTTTCTTGGTATATCGCCGAAAAATTTTGATTACCAATTCATGACAATTTGAACAGAATATGTATGAGGCCCTCCTTATGCCTAATAAAGGGTGTATCTGAGACCCTTATTTTTGGCAGTTCTTGCTTTCTTCATAAATTACACTGAAATTTAAATTTTTTAAATAAAAAGTCAATTTTGGTTTACTTAAATTATATATATATTGTAAATCTTTTTAAATTTTGCATTATATACAAGTCATTATACAGTAAAAAATGTTTCTTAACTTTTTTCTGTAAAATTCAATTTCTTGTGGGTTTGGAATGTTTTAGGCCTGTTTCACACGTCAGTGGCTCCGGTACATGTGGTGACAGTTTCCTCACGTACCGGAGACACTGACTCACGTAGACACATTAAAATAAATGTGTCTCTGCACATGTCAGCGTGTTTTCACGGACCGCGTGTCCGTTTGAAAAACACGGAGACATGTCAGTGTTCGTGGGAGCGCACGTATCACACGGACCCATTAAAGTCAATGGGTCCGTGTAAACACGTACTGCACATGGATGCTGTCCGTGTGCCGTCCGTGTGCCGACTGAGTACCACACGGACTGTGCAGGAGACAGCGCTACAGTAAGCGCTGTCCCCTGCTTTGGGTGCTGAAGCCGGAATTTATTCCTTCTTCCCAGCAGCGTTCGCTGGAGAGAAGGTATGAAAAATCATTGTTTTTTAATTTTTTTGTGGTTAAAATAAAGTTCCCGACAACCTCCCCCCTCCCACCCCCTCTGCGCCCGCCCGCTGGAAATAAAATACTCAGCCAGCTCCCTCGACGCTTCCTCTCAGCGCCGCAGCTTGTCCTGTATGAGCTGTCACGTGGTGCCACTCATTACAGTGATGAATATGCGGCTGCACGTCCCATAGGGGTGGAGCCGCATATTCATCACTGTAATGAGCGGTACCACGTGACCGCTCATACAGGACAAGCTGCGGCGCTGAGACGAAGCATCGCAAGAGCTGGGCGAGTATTTTATTTCCTGCGGGCGGGCGCACAGGGGGTGGGAGGGGGAGGCGACCAGGAACTTGATTTTAAAAACAAAAATAATGAAAAACCATTGATTTTTCATTCCTTCTCTCCAGCGAACACTGCTGGAGAGAAGGGATGGATGGCGGCTTCAGCACCACGCTGGGGACAGTGCTTATCTCGAGCACTGTCTTCTGCACGGTCCGTTTGGTACTCAGTCGGCACACGGGCGGCACACGGCTGCCGCACGTGTGCCACACTGATGTGCCACGTGAGCTCATGGACACACAGACAAGGATAACTCCGGTACCGATTTTTCCAGTACTGGGATTATCTGGACGTGTGAGACTGGTCTTATTGTTAGTCATATTTGCGGTACAAGTTGTTCTTTTGAACAACATCATTGGTTTTAACAAATCGTGTACTGGAAACCGGGAAAAAATTCTAAGTGTGGTAAAATTGAAAAAAAAGTGCAATTCCTGAGGCTTTTTTTTTACCATGTTCACTAAATGATAAAACTGACCTGTAATTATGATTCTCCAGGTCATTATGAGTTCATAGATACCAAACATGTCTAGGTTTTTTTTTATTTAAGTGGTGAAAAAAACCCACAAAACTTATTTAAGAAAAAAAACAATGGCGCCATTTTCTGAGACCCGTAGTGTCTCCATTTTTTGTTATCTGGGGCTGAGTAAGGGCTTACTTTTTGCGCACCGAGCTGATGTTTTTATTGATTCCATTTTGGGGTAGATACAATCTTTTGATCGCCCTTTATTGTATTTTATTGCAATATAGCGGCGATCAAAAAAATGTAATTCTGGCGTTTGAATTTTTTCTCTTTACGCCATTTAGAAATCAGGTTAATTCTTTTTTTATATTGATAGATCGGGCGAATCAGAATGCTGCAATACCAAATATGTGTATATTTGATTTTTTTTTATTGTTTTATTTTGAATGGGTCAAAAGGGGGTGATTTGAACATTTATGTTTTTTTATTTTTTTTTATTTTTAAAAACTTTTTTCTACTTTTTGCAAGCTTTAATAGTCTCTATGGGAGATTAGAAGCTGGACTACTTCAATCGCCTCTGCTACACACAGGCGATGATCAGATCGCCTATGCATTGCAGAAATGCTCACTTGCTATGAGCGCAGACCACCGAGCTATGCTTCAGACCTCTGATTGTCATGCCAACCCATGGGTGACCCGTGATCATGTCACAGGGTCACAGTTAGGTGGCATATAGGACGCGCTTCTGGTAAGCGTGAGTTAAATGTCACTCTCAGAGATTGACAGCAGCATTTAACTGATTAACCACCATGGGTGGATCGCGATTCCACCCGCAGCTGTTGCGGGCACATATCAGCCTGGAAAGGTTCAAAGTTGGAGCCCGCATCAAATAGAGGGAATATGACGTGGGACTACTATTAGGCCTAACGTCGGAAAGGGGTTAAAGTGAAGTAAAAGTGTGACACCATTGTTCTCAGCAGTGATCTGGGAGTCAGAGATGCTGTCAGGGGTCTTCGCCATGCTGTTCTCCTTCCATTCCGCACTTTTCCCTTCCATATGAACATTTTCACTGCCCCCAGACCTCTTTGTAAGGTCTGCATGAAAAAATGGTTTTCCCATTGACTCCCTTTACTCTCGATACTCGAAACGAACATTCGAGTATTAGGAATTGCTCGGTTTGAGTAACACGCACCCGAGCATTTTAGTGCTCACTCTTCTCTAATATTTAGTTCATGGACAAACCCGTTAATGGATGAAACATCCCCCTTGCACAAAATCAGGATATCATCTATGTAGCGCCCCAGAAGAATATCTGGGGTACTACCAGGAAGAGCTATACTTGCCAAACTTCACACTGTCCTCCCACAAGCACATACATTAGGACGCAGAGAAATATCTGGAAAAACATAGAAACATGTCAATATGTTAAGAAACTAAGCTAAGAAATCCTGAAATGTAATTGGAGCAGGGTTGGTGTCTTTTGATTTTTCACCCTAAAATGATAGAATGCTGAACAGACTAAATAGATGATGTAATAGACTAGCTACTAACAATGCAATAATGATTATGAAATGATAAGACACAATTTTTCTATATGCTGGCATGAAAGGTGGCATATGTAAATACAACCTCTGGATCTTGAAAATTAGAACCAATCAGCAAATTTCAGAATCATATTTATTTTCAGCACCATAAAATTAGTTACATTCTACTGTTATCATCTCTGAACCAATTTCAGAACAGTGAAGTGCTAGACCTGTGTATTCACTGTAAATTGAATAATCTGTGATATACTATAGTAATAGCACTTTAAAGGGAATTTATTACTATGGTTTTGCTATGTAATCTAAGAGCAGCATGATGTAGTGGCAGATACCCTGATACCAGCAATGTATTACTTATGTGGCACCACAGGAGTTCAGTTGCCACAGTGGCATTGCCTCCCTTACAGGGGGCAATGTTATGCCTGGGAGCAAACAGGGGTCCCCATACCAGTTACTTCAGCATACAACACATTTACAGACTCCAAACCAGAAGGGGGAGCTTTAACACCTGTTTTAGGGGAGCTTCCCTATAAGTTCTGGCCTGGAGGCGGTGTTAGTTAGTCTAGTCTGAAGGAGGAAAGGAGGAAGAGGCAAGTGAGGAGAACTTGGGGGAGTGGAGCTGCGACTGAGCTCACCCCAGAACTGAGAGCAAAAGACTGGACACCGGAGTCTGTGGTTGTGTGGGAGCTGCAGGCCTAGCAACTAAAACCGGAGTTTGCAGGTCTCCTGGCCCCAGCTGACACCGTGCAGCACAGCAGCATACGAGAGCCAGGAGTCACCACGAGGGAGTGACACCTGGAACAGGCTCAAGCTGCCTGCCATGCGAGGAAATGTTCCATTCCATGGACAGACTGTAACAGGGACTTGGGAGGAGCTTAAGGCACCAAGGACCTAGGCAGCAGCGCAGAGGGAAGGCCTCCAAATCCACCTGGCTAGGTTGACCCTGAAATGCTTCCAAGCTGCCTGGATCTCCATGACCACCTGTCACTAGTGCCCTGGACTGCATCTGCCATTAAAGGTAAAAGAAACTACAGTCTTTGTGTCCTCCAGTCCTTTTCCCACACCGTCAGTCCTGCACCCCAATATCCACGATCCCCGATAGACTGTACTCGTAGCTCTGGGGCCTTTGCTCCACCTGTGGGGAGAAGAATCATCTCAGCTGCGACACCATCGGCCCCAGTGGTCCCCTTAAGCAGCATGGGCTACCTATTGCCAAACACCACAGGTGGCGTCACGTGAAATCCCCTACAAACATTCCCTCATCACTTTTATTGCGTGCCCAGGACCACAACCTGGCCACTACTGCCGTGACCACCCCTTTAAGAATTGTCTGACCCGGTTTCAAGTACCCCACGGCCCAATGGATGTTGCTCTTATGTATTACTGTATGCTGTCATTTTAAAATAAAATCACTTTTTTATTTCCTGCAGATCTACCAGTTCTCTGAATGCGGAGCTCTGTGTAACCACGCCCACACCACTGATTGGCAGCTTTCTGTGTAAACTGTGCATATGCAGTAAATTGCCAATCAGTGATGGGCCAGGGCTGCACAGAGCAGGAGGACTAGATGGCACGGGAAAATTAGTTCTCTAGGAATAATCTCTTGCTGACAAAACTTTGATTTTATTTAACTGCAACAAGCATCTCATTAAGTGACACATTGCTGAAATCAGAGGTTCTGCTTCTATATCATGCTGCCCTCCAATTATCAAAACTTTCTTTGAAATGGCTTTTTTTATTCTTCATGCACTGAAAACTGGGAGAGCAGTTTGCTACAAAATATATTGAAATCATGGCTTTATTTTTATTTTTTTATTATTTATCGTTAATTTGGAACATTTTTATAATATATATTTTTATAAACTTTAATAACACAGTGCAGAGTTAATAGAAGAGATTCTCTAGAATTCAAGACTTGTTATTTTATGAGTAATGTATTATTTTTTTTTTTTTACTACAAAACACTTATCAGGAGAGGTGGCAGCAGTTGACAATTTCCAAATTTCTCTTAACGCTGCTTATTCATAAGTATATAGAAGAATTGGGATGATCTTCTGTCTCTACTTAGGGTTATAAAAAAATTGCTCCTATTGTCCAAAAATGGAACCAAAAGAGCAAATCTTTTTCATTAACTTTTTCTAGTGAGTGGAAAGTTACTTTCTGCATGAGGGAGAAGCGCTTTCTCCTTCCTTGTACAATGTAAGTGTAATAAACTTAGTAGATACAGCCAAATTTAGACTTTTGTCTTGGAACACCTACTGAGAAAATGGAAGTAACATGTTAAGAGCTAGTGCAGCGCCCCAGAGTCCTGGTCGTTGCAGTACTGTGGCTCCGCCGCTAAGGGGGGCTATGGTATGTCTGATGGCACTGAAGGAGTTCATCTGACCAGGTATCACATACACCAATACATTTCACAGTCGGGCCTCCAGGGGGAGCTAAGGGTGCTATTTATTAGGCCACTCCTCACCGTGTGGGTAAACTGGGGGTCAGGCAGGAAGATAGTTCAGAAAGCTGACTGGGTTGGAACCAGGCAACACCTTGTGGCAGGGGGTGTTGTGGGGAAGATTCGGTAGGGTCTCTGTCAGGTTTGGGACCCTGACAGAGGCCTGGCAACAAGAAAGAACGTCACGGGACCGTGCCTGCTCAGCATAGCGGCGGTGCCCTAAGAAAGGATCAGAAGCGAGATATATTGTGCTGAGTGAGAAACGAGATCAAAGCAAGAAGGAGAATACCAGTAGGAGTCCTGCTGTAAGACCGAGGCAACATCCTACTGAGGCGCACAACCGGCGGCCGGAACGCCGAGGAAGTATTCATATATCTAGCTCCAAGCAATACTTCAAACCAACGGCAGGACAGTCAGTCACAGGCGGGCTGTCTCACCTAAATCACCTATGCAGACTTGGGGGCAACCTGTGGAGAGGGGCGACTCTAGGGTCCCAGAAGAGCTCCGAGCCTACCCGTCATACGGGTGCGTCCCAACCATAACACTGGGAGGGACGGAGGATTAGCAGAACATCATCTAATCGAGTTGTTGTGAGGGAACACGAGAAACAGACACAACAGTTGTGGGGACTATCCCGTAAGCACAGCAGGGGAGGACCACAACACATAGCGCTAGCAGGAAGGCACAGATTTCCACCTGCAAGGAGAACTCTGGAGGTGCCATCGGACCGGCCGGACTTGCGCAGCCTGGTGAACCGTATTCCGGACTGAGGACCCAGAGACCTTCAGTAAAGAGGTAAAGAGACTGCAACCTGGTGTCCTCGTTATTTACTGCACCGCACCACCACCACTATCTACATCTATCACTGTACGCCCCTCAGCAGGGTCACGGACCGGGTCTAGCCACCGTGACAACCCCAGAGCAGAGACTCAGAGGCCCGGTACCGGGTACCCCTCGGCCCTGCGGCAGTGGGGGCGCTACACTAGTGCACTATGAATACAGTTCAGCTGCTCACATCTCTATTGTAAATGAAGTACAGGTAGTTTCCTACCCTCTGACCAGAGCCATTAGCAGAGGATTTTATTCTCCCAATTAGAGTCTCAATAATAAATGTTAACTTATATACTAAGTTTCCAATCGCCATACTGACTATTCTTAGGCTATGTGAACATGGTGCGGATCTGCAGCGGATTGGCCGCTGTGGATTTGCAGCAGTTATCCATCAGGTTTACAGTACCATGTAGAGGGGTAATGGACCTGCTACAATTAAAACACCTGTGACTGTTGTGATCGCTTTTTGGGCTCCCCTAGTGGTGGCTGGTGGTACTGGAGACTTGTGTGTTCTTTTCTGCCTCGCTCACCTGCTTCCATCAGTTTTGGGAGTTCCCTATTTAGCCTTGCTCTCCAGTCACTTCCTTGCCGGTCATCATTGTAACCTGAGTCATTCAGTTGCATGTTCCTGCTACTAGTCTGCTGATCAGCTAAGTGGACTCTTGTCCTTATTGTTTTGTATTTTTGTCCAGTTTACAGTTTAGTCACTTCCTGTTACTGGAAGCTCTTGTGGACTGAAATTGCCACTCCTGTGTCATGAGTTGACACAGGAGTTTTAAAGTAATTTCAGGATGGGTTTTTGAAAGGGTTTTTCAGCTGACCGTGAAGTCCTCTTTTGTATCCTTCCTCTATCTAGTAAGTGGACCTCGCTTTGCTAAATCTACCTTCATACTGTGTATGTCTTTTCCTCTGAACTCACCGTTAATATATGTGGGGGCTACTATCATCTTTGGGGAATTTCACTAGAGGTAAGCCAGGTCTGTTCCTTCCTCTTCCAGGCGTAGTTAGTTCTCCGGCTGGCGCGTGGCATTTAGGCAGCCGTAGGAATGCTCCCTGGCTACTGTTAGTTGTGTGGTAGATTTAGGTCACGTTCAGCTTGAGTTTCCATCACCTGAGAGCTAGTCTGTAATTTTTGTGTTTCTGATGTTCCCATGCCATTGGGGAATCATGACAGTATGACCGGCCACTGTTAAAGTAATTGGCAGAAGAAAGGAGAGTAAAAGAAGTCTTTAGATTTTTTTTTTTTTTTTCCTCTCATGTTTGCTACTTAGTTGGCTCAGTTGTATTTCTGCTCTATTTACAGCCTTGCCTTTCTCTCCTTCTAATCCTTGAATGGCTCTGATCTCTCCGGTTTAAGGATGGACTCTCAGAGTTTGGCTGCAGGTTTTAATAATCTTGCTACGAAGGTTCAGAATTTACAAGATTATGTTATACGTACTCCTATTTCTGAACCTAAGATTCCTACACCAGAGGTATTTTCCGGAGATAGATCTCGGTTTCTGAATTTCAAATGTAATTGTAAATTATTCCTTTCTCTCAGACCTCACTCCTCTGGAGATCCTGTTCAGGTTAAGATTGTGATTTCTTTGCTGCGAGGTGACCCTCAAAATTGGGCATTTTCATTGACACCAGGGGATCCTGCGTTGCTCAATGTGGATGCGTTTTTTCTGGCTTTAGGGTTGCTGTATGAGGAACCTAATTTGGAGATTCAAGCTGAAAAAGGTTTAATAGCCCTGTCTCAAGGGCAAGATGAAGCCGAGATATACTGCCAAAAATTTCGTAAATGGTCTGTGCTTACTCAGTGGAATGAGTGTGCCCTAGCGGCAATTTTCAGAGAGGGCCTTTCTGATGCCGTTAAGGATGTCATGGTGGGGTTTCCTACGCCCACAGGTCTGAATGAGTCCATGACAATGGCGATTCAGATTGATCGGCGTTTGCGGGAGCGCAAACCCGTGCACCATTTGGCGGTATCTTCTGAAGGGACGCCAGAGAAAATGCAATGTGACAGAATTCTGTCAAGAAGCGAGCGGCAGAATTATAGGCGCAAAAATGGCTTGTGCTTCTACTGTGGTGATTCCGCGCATGTTATATCAGCATGCTCTAAACGTACTAGGAAGGTTGACAAGTCTGTTTCTATTGGCACTTTACAGTCTAAATTTCTTCTGTCTGTAACTCTGATTTGTTCATTATCAGTTATTACCGTGGATGCCTATGTGGACTCTGGCGCCGCTCTGAGTCTCATGGATTGGTCCTTCGCCAGGCGCTGTGGGTTTGATTTGGAGCCTCTGGAAGTTCCTATACCTCTGAAGGGTATTGATTCTACACCTCTGGCTTGTAATAGACCACAGTTCTGGACGCAAGTGACTATGCGTATGACTCCAGACCATCAGGAGATGATTCGCTTCCTCGTGTTGCATAATTTACATGATGTGTTAGTGCTTGGATTACCATGGTTACAATCTCATAACCCAGTACTGGACTGGAAAACTATGTCTGTGTTAAGCTGGGGATGTCGGGGGGCTCATGGGGACATACCTTTGGTTTCTATCTCGTCATCTATTCCCTCTGAGATTCCGGCATTTTTGTCGGATTTTGGGGATATTTTTGAAGAGCCTAAAATAGGTTCTCTCCCTCCCCACAGAGAGTGTGATTGCGCCATAGATCTGATTCCAGGCAGTAAATTTCCAAAGGGTCGTTTGTTTAACCTATCTGTACCTGAGCATGCTGCCATGCGAGAGTATGTTAAGGAGTCCTTGGAAAAGGGACATATTCGTCCTTCTTCATCACCTTTAGGAGCTGGGTTTTTCTTTGTCTCTAAAAAGGATGGCTCGCTGAGGCCTTGTATTGATTATCGACTCCTGAATAAAATTACTGTCAAATATCAGTATCCGTTGCCGCTGCTTACTGATTTGTTTGCTCGCATAAGGGGGGCTAAGTGGTTCTCCAAGATTGATCTCCGTGGGGCGTATAATTTGGTGCGAATTAAGCAAGGGGATGAGTGGAAAACCGCATTTAATACGCCTGAGGGCCACTTTGAGTATTTGGTAATGCCTTTCGGCCTTTCTAATGCACCTTCAGTTTTTCAGTCCTTTATGCATGATATTTTCCGTGAATATCTGGATAAATTTATGATTGTGTATTTGGACGATATTTTGATTTTTTCTGAGGACTGGGAGTCTCATGTTCAGCAGGTCAGGAGGGTTTTTCAGGTCTTGCGGGAGAATTCTCTGTGTGTAAAGGGTTCTAAGTGTGTTTTTGGGGTTCAAAAGATTTCCTTTTTGGGGTACATTTTTTCCCCTTCTTCTGTTGAGATGGACCCTGTCAAGGTTCGGGCTATTTGTGACTGGACGCAGCCTACTTCTCTAAAGGGTCTTCAGAAGTTCTTGGGCTTTGCTAATTTTTATCGTCGATTTATAACTGGTTTTTCTGGTGTTGCTAAGCCTCTTACGGATTTGACTAAGAAGGGTGCTGATGTGGCCAATTGGTCCTCTGCCGCTGTGGAGGCCTTTCGGGAACTTAAGCGCCGCTTTTCGTCTGCCCCTGTGTTGCGCCAGCCCGATGTCTCTCTCCCCTTTCAGGTTGAGATCGATGCTTCCGAGATCGGAGCGGGGGCGGTTTTGTTGCAGAAAAGTTCCGATTGCTCAGTGATGAGACCTTGTGCGTTCTTTTCTCGAAAATTTTCTGCCGCCGAAAGAAATTATGATGTCGGTAATCGGGAGCTTTTGGCCATGAAGTGGGCATTTGAGGAGTGGCGTCATTGGCTTGAGGGTGCTAGACATCAGGTGGTGGTTTTGACTGATCACAAGAATCTGATTTATCTTGAGTCTGCCAGGCGCCTGAATCCTAGACAGGCGCGCTGGTCGTTGTTTTTCTCTCGGTTTAATTTTGTGGTCTCATATCTACCAGGTTCTAAGAATGTGAAGGCGGATGCCCTTTCTAGGAGTTTTGAGCCTGATTCCCCTGGTGATTCGGAACCTACAGGTATCCTTAAGGATGGGGTGATATTATCCGCTATTTCCCCAGATCTGCGACGTGCTTTGCAAGAGTTTCAGGCGGATAGACCTGATCGCTGTCCACCTGGTAGACTGTTTGTTCCTGATGATTGGACCAGTAGAGTCATCTCGGAGGTTCATTCTTCTACGCTGGCGGGTCATCCTGGAATTTTTGGTACCAGGGATTTGGTGGCTAGATCCTTCTGGGGGCCATCTCTGTCTCGAGATGTGCGTGTTTTTGTGCAGTCTTGTGACGTTTGTGCTCGGGCCAAGCCTTGTTGTTCTCGGGCTAGTGGATTGTTGTTGCCCTTGCCTATTCCGAAGAGGCCTTGGACGCACATCTCGATGGACTTTATTTCTGATCTTCCTGTCTCTCAGAGGATGTCTGTTATCTGGGTGGTGTGTGACCGTTTTTCTAAGATGGTTCATTTGGTGCCATTGCCGAAGTTGCCTTCCTCGTCTGAGTTGGTTCCTTTGTTTTTTCAAAATGTGGTTCGCTTGCATGGTATTCCTGAAAATATCGTTTCTGATAGGGGTACCCAGTTCGTTTCTAGATTTTGGCGGGCATTCTGTGCCAGGTTGGGCATTGATTTGTCTTTTTCGTCTGCCTTCCATCCTCAGACTAATGGCCAGACGGAGCGAACTAATCAGACTTTGGAGACGTATTTGAGGTGTTTTGTGTCTGCGGATCAGGATGATTGGGTTGCCTTTTTGCCGTTGGCGGAGTTTGCTCTTAATAATCGGGCTAGTTCGGCCACTTTGGTTTCCCCTTTCTTTTGCAATTCGGGGTTTCATCCCCGTTTTTCTTCTGGTCAGGTGGAGTCTTCGGATTGTCCTGGAGTGGATGCTGTGGTGGATCGGTTGTATCGGATTTGGGAACAAGTGGTGGACAATTTGAAATTGTCCCAGGAGAGGACTCAGCGGTTTGCTAACCGCCAGCGTCGGGTTGGTCCTCGCCTTCGTGTTGGGGACTTGGTGTGGTTGTCTTCCCGTTTTGTCCCAATGAGGGTTTCTTCTCCTAAATTTAAGCCCCGGTTTATCGGTCCCTATAGGATTTTGGAGATTATTAACCCTGTTTCCTTTCGTTTGGACCTCCCGGCATCTTTCGCTATCCATAATGTGTTCAATCGGTCGTTGTTGCGGAGATACGAGGTGCCGGTGGTTCCTTCTGCTGAGCCTCCTGCTCCTGTGCTGGTTGAGGGTGAATTGGAGTACGTTATAGAGAAAATCTTGGACTCCCGTATTTCCAGGCGGAGACTCCAGTATCTGGTTAAATGGAAGGGCTATGGTCAGGAAGATAATTCTTGGGTAACTGCCTCTGATGTTCATGCCTCGGATTTGGTTTGTGCCTTTCATAGGGCTCATCCAGGTCGCCCTGGCGGTTCTTGTGAGGGTTCGGTGCCCCCTCCTTAAGGGGGGGGTACTGTTGTGATCGCTTTTTGGGCTCCCCTAGTGGTGGCTGGTGGTACTGGAGACTTGTGTGTTCTTTTCTGCCTCGCTCACCTGCTTCCATCAGTTTTGGGAGTTCCCTATTTAGCCTTGCTCTCCAGTCACTTCCTTGCCGGTCATCATTGTAACCTGAGTCATTCAGTTGCATGTTCCTGCTACTAGTCTGCTGATCAGCTAAGTGGACTCTTGTCCTTATTGTTTTGTATTTTTGTCCAGTTTACAGTTTAGTCATTTCCTGTTACTGGAAGCTCTTGTGGACTGAAATTGCCACTCCTGTGTCATGAGTTGACACAGGAGTTTTAAAGTAATTTCAGGATGGGTTTTTGAAAGGGTTTTTCAGCTGACCGTGAAGTCCTCTTTTGTATCCTTCCTCTATCTAGTAAGTGGACCTCGCTTTGCTAAATCTACCTTCATACTGTGTATGTCTTTTCCTCTGAACTCACCGTTAATATATGTGGGGGCTACTATCATCTTTGGGGAATTTCACTAGAGGTAAGCCAGGTCTGTTCCTTCCTCTTCCAGGCGTAGTTAGTTCTCCGGCTGGCGCGTGGCATTTAGGCAGCCGTAGGAATGCTCCCTGGCTACTGTTAGTTGTGTGGTAGATTTAGGTCACGTTCAGCTTGAGTTTCCATCACCCGAGAGCTAGTCTGTAATTTTTGTGTTTCTGATGTTCCCATGCCATTGGGGAATCATGACATGTGACTAGGAGGCGGAGTGCTCGGTCAGAAGGCTAAATAATACATTTGAAAAAACTGACCGTCACATCCAAACATAGACTAAGTGTGAACAGGTGCTGAACCTTAGAGTCACCAACTCTTATATAGTCAAGCAAATAAGGCAGCACATTGCAGCGCTGAAACATGCAAACATGAAACATGAAAATTGAACTGCATTACTGCACTAGAAATATGAAAAATGAGAGCGTTTAGCGCATAAAAAAGGCGAATTTTATGTGTACCTGGTAGCCACTTTACGGCATCTCTCTTATACCATGTCCTACGCTTTCCTTCTTTGCTGAGAATAAACGTCTCCATCTGAATGGGTACCTATGAAAACCTCTTCTTAGACTAGCATTCTCACTCTCTGTGGAGGGGTAATGGACCTGCATGCAATTAAAACACCTGTGACTAGGAGGCGGAGTGCTCGGTCAGAAGGCTAAATAATACATTTGAAAAAACTGACCATCACATCCAAACATAGACTAAGTGTGAACAGGTGCTGAACCTAGAGTCACCAACTCTTATATAGTCAAGCAAATAAGGCAGCACACTGCAGCGCTGAAACATGCAAACATGATGTTATGACAGGGCTAGCGGAACGCACCTAATGAAAGTTTATATTTTATTAGGATAGATGCGTTCGCAGCCCGGGGTCCACCGTGCAGGAGAACCTGCTGCTAGTAAATAGCGGAACTAATAGCAGTGTAAGCTAACTCTGTTACTTCACAGAGCACCCGTGAACACAAAGCGCTGCGCCCTGTTAGACTCCACAGAGGCACAGGCTAACTGTCTAACAAGAGCAGTCAGTGGTCTTGCACGCACACGAAACTCCTCGCCGGAGGTGCCAGCATTCTAGGGGCTTATTTCAGCCAGGTCCCTGAACACACAAGCATACGAACTCCTCGCCGGAGGTGCCAGCATTCTAGGGGCTTATTTCAGCCGGGTCCCTGAACACACACATACAAGACCACACTGGCGCAAAGTACATAAATGAAAGCAATACTAGCACATGGCCATGCAGCCATGCGAGCCTTATATAGCTGCAGCAAGTAAAAGACCTTCCCAGAAGGACCAATGAGAAGCTGCCATACCTGAGCATGTGACCCTAAATCTCCACTGAGAGATCTTGCCCTGGGCATGCTCAGTGTGTGCCAAGCAGGACTTAGTCCTAGCACCTACAGGATCTTCCTGAAAGGACCAATGGACTTAGCTGCAGCATCTGACCATGTGACCCTCGATCTCCACTGAGAGATCTCACTCAGGGCATGCTCAGAACGAGAAGAGCAGGACTTAGTCCCAGAAGTGTCTGCTCGCCGCTGCCCAGCACTGACTTCAATAGCCAAAGCAGGAGAAGCAGCAGTAACTCTTTGTACAGAGTGGCACTGAGCAAGACGCTGGGACCGACGTCTCCGCTGAGCAGGCTCCACTGCGGCAGAAGAAGAATGGGAGACCGCAGCGGAGATGGCCCGAGATTCCCCCTGTGCAGAGGCGGGAACTCGACCCCTAACACATGAAACATGAAAATTGAACTGCATTACTGCACTAGAAATATGAAAAATGAGAGCGTTTAGCGCATAAAAAAGGCCAATTTTATGTGTACCTGGTAGCCACTTTACGGCATCTCTCTTATACCAGGTCCTACGCTTTCCTTCCTCGCTGAGAATAAACGTCTCCATCTGAATGGGTACCTATGAAAACCTCTTCTTAGACTAGCATTCTCACTCTCTGTGGAGGGGTAATGGACCTGCTGCAATTAAAACACCTGTGACTAGGAGGCGGAGTGCTCGGTCAGAAGGTTAAATAATACATTTGAAAAAACTGACCGTCACATCCAAACATAGACTAAGTGTGAACAGGTGCTGAACCTAGAGTCACCAACTCTTATATAGTCAAGCAAACAAGGCAGCACACTGCAGCGCTGAAACATGCAAACATGAAACATGAAAATTGAACTGCATTACTGCACTAGAAATATGAAAAATGAGAGCGTTTAGCGCATAAAAAAGGCCAATTTTATGTCTACCTGGTAGCCACATTACGGCATCTCTCTTATACCAGGTCCTACGATTTCCTTCCTCGCTGAGAATAAACATCTCCATCTGAATGGGTAACTATGAAAACCTCTTCTTAGACTAGCATTCTCACTCTCTGTGGAGGGGTAATTGACCTGCTGCAATTAAAACACCTGTGACTAGGAGGCGGAGTGCTCGGTCAGAAGGCTAAATAATACATTTGAAAAAATTGACTGTCACATCCAAACATAGACTAAGTGTGAACAGGTGCTGAACCTAGAGTCACCAACTCTTATATAGTCAAGCAAATAAGGCAGCACACTGCAGCGCTGAAACATGCAAACATGAAACATGAAAATTGAACTGCACTACTGCACTAGAAATATGAAAAATTAGAGCGTTTAGCGCATAACAAAGGCCAATTTTATGTGTACCTGGTAGCCACTTTACGGCATCTCTCTTATACCAGGTCGTACACTTTCCTTCCTCGCTGAGAATAAACGTCTAAATCTGAATGGGTACCTATGAAAACCTCTTCTTAGACTAGCATTCTCACTCTCTGTGGAGGGGTAATGGACCTGCTGCAATTAAAACACCTGTGACTAGGAGGCGGAGTGCTCGGTCAGAAGGCTAAATAATACATTTGAAAAAACTGACCGTCACATCCAAACATAGACTTAAGGCCCCGTCTCACTAAGCGATTTACCAACGATCACGACCAGCGATACGACCTGGCCGTGATCGTTGGTAAGTCGCTGTGTGGTCGCTGGGGAGCTGTCACACAGACCGCTCTCTCCAGCGACCAACGATCAGGGGAACGACTTCGGCATCGTTGAAACTGTCTTCAACGATGCCGAAGTCCCCCTGCAGCACCCGGGTAACCAGGGTAAACATCGGGTTACTAAGCGCAGGGCCGCGCTTAGTAACCCGATGTTTACCCTGGTTACCAAAAAAAACAAACAGTACATACTCGCCTTTCGGTGTCCAGGTCCCTTGCCATCTGCTTCCTGCTCTGACTGAGATCCGGCCGTACAGTGAGAGCAGAGCGCAGCGGTGACGTCACTGCTGTGCTCTCACTTCTCACTGTACGGCCGGCAGTCAGTGAGAGCAGGAAGCAGACGGCAAGGGACCTGACGGACATCAGATGGTCAGTATGTAGTGTTTGTTTTTTTTTACATTTACGCTGGTAACCAGGGTAAACATCGGGTTACTAAGCGCGGCCCTGCGCTTAGTAACCCGATGTTTACCCTGGTTACCAGTGAAGACATCGCTGGATCGGTGTCACACACACCGATTCAGCGATGTCAGCGGGGCCTCAACGACCAAAAAAAGGTCCAGGCCATTCCGACACGACCAGCGATCTCGCAGCAGGGGCCTGATCGCTGGTACGTGTCACACATAGCGAGATCGCTATGGAGGTCGCTGTTGCGTCACAAAACTTGTGACTCAGCAGCGATCTCGCTAGCGATCTCGCTATGTGAGACGGGGCCTTAAGTGTGAACATGTGCTGAACCTAGAGTCACCAACTCTTATATAGTCAAGCAAATAAGGCAGCACACTTCAGCGCTGAAACATGCAAACATGAAACATGAAAATTGAACTGCATTACTGCACTAGAAATATGAAAAATGAGAGCGTTTAGCGCATAAAAAAGGCCAATTTTATGTGTACCTGGTAGCCACTTTACGGCATCTCTCTTATATCAGGTCCTACGCTTTCCTTCCTCGCTGAGAATAAACGTCTCCATCTGAATGGGTACCTATGAAAACCTCTTCTTAGACTAGCATTCTCACTCTCTGTGGAGGGGTAATGGACCTGCTGCAATTAAAACACCTGTGACTAGGAGGCGGAGTGCTCGGTCAGAAGGCTAAATAATACATTTGAAAAAATGCCGTAAAGTGGCTACCAGGTACACATAAAATTGCCCTTTTTCCATGCAGACCTATGGACTTCATCCGTCTGCATGCACAACCTGGGGAGAACACACAGCGACCCCTACCTGTGACATGAGTCACTGCCTCACATTGCAATCACAGCTACATCTGCGGCTGCCATGCACACCTATGGCCTTCATATGCCTCCATGTGCATTCCGGGGAGCAGAAACAGGACCCCCTAGCTGTAACAGGGGTCACAGCCTCACATATCCTCCCCCCTGTTCATACCTGTGGGATTGAACACTTGTTACTCTGTATGGGCGTGAGATAGGGCATCCGTATGACCCTGTGACATCCCCACAAAAAACAACATTTTCAGTTTCTCCTGCCAACACCTCTAGAGGGAGCCTATCGGGATTACACTCTGACCCTAATTTGGTGACCCCTATGGCAGGTATCTCAACATTTTTGGGTTCTATGCCCAACACAGTGCATAAACACATTATCTGCTGCAACTGCAGCACCTCTTGCTGCTGCTGCCAGAACTGCAGCTCCTGCTGCGTAGACTTCATGAACCCACTGGTCGACAGCAAATCTTCGGAACCCCACCGAGAAACCGCCAAAAGCCTTCAATCTTTGTGGCCCTGCCGAGCCACAGCAAACTGTCTTGAAAAATTTTTTCCAGCAGATTTTGCACAACGCTATGCAGCACGCTTTGGGGTATGCCTCGGTTCACACTGCTCGCATTCTTTCCACCATATGTAAGATTGTGGTAGCATCATATGCAGTGACGAAGCAGTGACCCACAAAGTTCCCACACAAAAGTTTCTTTAATGTGTTTCCACACAGCATTAAAATCCAATTCACGCAAATGCATATAACTTCAGTGTATATTATCATGTTCAGTTCACACTAGTTCATAGCAATACATATCATATTGCTTTAGATTTAAAGTCCCTGAACAGGCCAGACTTCCCTTGTCCAGTTTCCCTGGGCGACCGCACGCCATATTACAGTCTCCATACACACAGCCTCATATGTTGCAGACACTATACATGCCAGCCCCACTCCGACTAGTTCTCGTGGGTGTCCTGCATCACTGTATCACAGTCTCTTACAGTCTGTTTACTCAAACAGCCATACACAGTCCAGGATATCCTCCGGATAGCAGCCGGGCACCATATCCACCTGTTTGCAGTCATTATACATGCTAGTCCTCTTTCGGGCACAGGACATCCACCTCCGGGCACAGGACTGTCCACATCCATCTCTTTTGGCCACAGGACATACACCTCCAGACACAGGACTGTCCACATCCGACTCCTTCGGGCACAGGACATTCACCTCCAGGCACAGCAATGTCCACATCTGACTCCTTCGGGCACAGGACATCCAACTCCAGGCACAGGACTGTCCACATCCGAGACCAGAACCACGGACAACTTAAATCACCATATATGCTGCGGGTGACAGGCTATTCAGCTGCCCTGGGTGCTGGCTCTGCTGGCCTGTGCCTCCATGTACTCAGCTAGCACTCTGCAGGCCTCTGCTCTGTACACCAGCACACACCAGACTGACACTGACGTGCACCTCATGCACATGACACACCCATACCTCTTACTGCAGGGCTTTTAACACACACAAACCTGGGGCCTTCAGCCACATGGAAAACCCAGACCAGAAATCCATGACTCCCATGCACACCTATGGACTTCATACGTCTGTATGCACAACCTGGGGAGAACATATAGTGACCCCTACCTTTGACATGAGTCACTGCCTCACATTGCAATCACAGCTACACCTGCGACTGCCATGCACACCTATGGCCTTTATACGCCTCCTTGCGCATTCTGGGGAGCAGAAACAGCGCCCACTAGCTGTAACAGGGGCCACAGCCTCACAATATATATATATATATATATATATATATATATATATATATTGGTACTACAACATTAATACAGTGATAGCAAAACAATATCACACATTCAAACCCACAATTATCTAATAATATACCACCCAGGTTACATAAATACACATGCAATTTCAGCTCACCAGTCACTCATTATTCCTAAGGAGCTAGGAGGGGTTAATGCTGGAGTACAGGGTATACAAGGTCTAATAAGTAAAGTGATACAGGTGAGACAAAGCCCGCCAAAGTGGGGTGCTACTTGAAGAGTTGGTAGGCCCTGGATGCCCTGAAATCGCAGTTGCCCTAGTCCCACTGAGCCAGCGGAAGGGTGACACTGTCATTTGCATATACCATTTTATGTTCTTGCTGGGACTCTACTATATGTGATTGTTGGTTGATGGTTCAATAAAGTATTGCCATACTTTGTTACTCTCACCATTTGTCTGAGTGGTACTCTGCCCATTGAAAAGGACTACGGGCATTTAGTGGGATGAGCCTTGGTCTATGCATTTTTTTTAAAGAGAGCCAGGACAGTGGATGAGAGCACCCACTGACCCTCGCTCTCCACACTTATTTTTAAAAGGGGATGGGGAATCTATTCATTTGTTTCTCTGCTAATGAGTAATCAACATTTGAATTGATATGCAAATGGTGTCAGTCAAGTAGGAGGAGGTGGCACTGGGTGGGGAATAGAGCTGGAGTGACAGAGGATTCAAACCTTCAATAGCCATTCACCCTAATTTGCATATCAATATAATTGCTCAGTTCTCAGTAACAGAGGAACAGATCGGCCATGTCAAGGTATGGCTGGACTTGTTTTAGAAAGAGCTAGTTTGGGTGGTGAAATCCTACTAATAGATTCCCTTTAAGTTAAACTTTATTTTTCAATAAATTAACCTACATAAAATATAGACGGTATATTAAGTTTTCATTGTACAGGAAAGAAGAGAAAAAAATCATTAAAAATCCTTGGATATCAGTTTTGATGTCCTTAGTTTACTTCCAGCTATAGATGAACAGATATTCCAGGTTTTTAATGCTGTGAAACACTCAGATTTTACAAGGACATTCAATTTGTAATGAACTTATTGTCTGCAAATTGAATGCTTCTTATTATCCTCTGGGGTCTCTCCAGACCCCATAGCATAATAGACATGGGATTTAAGAAAAACTTACACACCTCACCGGTAACCAATCCTGTCACCCCTGCAGCCCTTCATTTGTTCCTTGATGCCTCTTCTTTTCCCTTTCTCTCTTTGCATGCATTGTTCTTTGGCCTTCTTCACTCGAGTACCTATTTTCCAGTTTAACAAGACCTGTGACTGTTGCCGCTACGTGACCTGCTGTCAAGACTTGTGTCGTAATGTTGTGATGTCACAACATCCGCTGTGGCAGCATGACACAGGAGTTGTGACTGAGGCCTTGTCCAACTGGGAGACCAAGCCTGAAGTAAAGAAGAAAGATATGAATGTGTGTGAAAGTATGAGAAAATAGGCCCGGACCAGATAGTCGGCTGTGGGAGCGGCAGGACAGGTGAGTGGAAAGGTGAGTAATTGTTTTTTTTCTCATTGCTTTTAACTCTTCTAGCATTGCAGCCCATGCAGTCAAATGGAGGGTGAAGGACATAATTGATGTCAACATATTGTACTTTTAATTTTAAATACTTTCCTGCTATAAGAAGAAGATTGCAAAATAGCAGCCAGTTGGCGACCATTTGGCCTTATTTATGTAAATTATATACCAAAGGTCAGATTCTGGTGCTTATGAATTTTTTCAGAACTTTTTAACAAATTTTATTAGTTCCGGATTGTTTTGCTCATCTTGATTCTGGACCTACTTATGTGAGGTAGAAACACTAGGAATGAGTCACACACCTATCTATTATGAGGGGATTGATTACTTAGTATTAGATTTAAATAAAACCTGTCAGAACCATTTTGTAATGTAAAGACATGGCTGTGACAGCGTAGTAATACAGATTAAATTGATACCTTTGGAAAATATATCTTCTTTGTTGTTCTTCTTTAATTGAAATTTGAAATGTTCTGCTAATTAGATTTTGGTGCACAAGGGCCGGACTGTGAACTGGGTCTTCTCATCCCTATCTGTGATTCCCCATCCCCTTTGCCTGCCTCTGGTCTTCGAATGACAGGTCACTGATGAAATTTCAAGGAGAGGAGGCAGATCATTCACAGACCGGAGGCAGGTAGAGAGGCCCGGGAATCATAGACAGGGAGGAGGAGAAGACCCAATGCACTGATATGTAATTAGCAGAAAACTTCAAATGAAGAACAACAAAGTGGATTTCTTAACCAAAGATATCAATGTAATCAGTATTACAGTGACATTACCGACATGTCTTTACTTTGCATGTTTAAGATCAACTATGCCCATCAGACAGCTATGCGCATCATCACGGCCTTACAGCCTATTATTGATGACTGTACTGAAGGTCACTCTAAAAGAAAAGGTACTCCAGCATAGGATAAAATAGATTGTCTTCAGCCTTTATTTGGATATATATTAAAAATCCATTTCAGACAAATATAGTATGACAGATGATGCGTTTTGAACTCCACAATGTTTTCCTAGTTGTAGTAAAGATTAAGAACACATTGTGGAGTTCAAAACGAGTAAATCACGCCATATTTGTCTGTTATGGATTTTTAATACACGTCAAAATAAAGGCTGAGAACTTTTTTATCCTACGCTGGAGACTCTTTTCATTTGGTATACCAGGACTACTCTGGTGGAAATGAGCTGGCAAATATCATACGTAAGATCACACTCCCACATAGAAAATTATAGTTTTATAGATTTTATCCTATATTATGATGATTGGTAAATAAAAAGGGCACAATAATAATTTCTGATTTTTAACCTATTATAACATTATTTAAAATGAAAACTTATGAATCTGGCAAAATTTTATTCAGCTATATTCAGCTTTATTCAATGAAAAATGTTTAAAAAGCAATGAATATGTATGAGGAAAGACAAAAATGAAAATAAATTCTGGTCTTCTCAATAATAATAAGTACAGCACCTATACTTCCATACATAAATGAATGACACTTTTTGTCATTTCTTTTTATCTTATGTTTGCATGTTGTATTTTTTTTCCATACGTTGATAGAAATAAAAGAAGAATATATTTGCTTTCCTTTTGCAAAAAAAAAGACAAAACAGAAAAAAAAATAAAAAAAATCAAGATAAAACATTACTGATATATGGTAAACTTGATGACTTAAAAAGTTGAGGCATATAAGGGGCCCATTGTGACTTTATTGCCCAATGTTACATGTAAACCAGGAGCTGGTCACCTATTAAAGTATTTCCAATGCCTCGTCGATGTCTTTTCTAATTGCAATTTTTCAGTGAAACTGTGATGTCATCAAGAATTTAAGGACATAGATTTTTTTTCCCACATGAAACAAATGCTTCCAGCAGTGACATATGCACAAGACTTGTTTTGAGGTTCTTAAACGAGCCTGTTACATTCCTTCAGAAAAATGACATCCAGCACCTGCTTGTTTAATTGATGCAGCCATGTACTATTTGACACGTCTCATTACACCGCAGCCTGGAGATGCTCTCTGTCTGACTGCTCCAGAATTGCCCCAGGTATCCCAAACTGAAACAAGCCGAGCAAAACTGATACAAAGTGACTCCAGGTCCCCATAACACCATGTGTATGGCTGGGGAGGCAGCGCACGCAACATTGTACAACATAAGGATTTTAAATTGTTAAACTGAACTCTTCTCCTCCCGGCGTCTCCTTAGATGCTCCCTCCTTCTAGCTATCTGTGTCACACCAGATGGTTTGTTCACTTGACTCGAAGTTTCAGAAACTGTTGTCTCACACACAGAGAACATGTTTTATGTAGCTCAAAGAAATATATTTTGGGAACTAATGGGGGCTGACGTCATTGTGGAAAACGTGACTCTTTTGCCATGATCCCGGCAAAATCACAAAATGCTTCCTGAGAGAATCTATCTGACCGACTGTTTCTTCTACCTGTAATATAGACAGAGTATGCCACATTATGCAGATCACATTTAGGTACACAAGGACACACAATCATATTTCTCATCTTCCATATAATTAATTAGGCATATACAGCTCTTGGAAAAATTAAGAGACCACTGCAAAATGTTCAGTTTGCCTGATTTTTCTCTTTATAGGTATATTATTGAGTAAAATGTAAATTGTCCTTTTAGTCTATAAACGTCTGACAACATGTCTCCGAATTTCCAAGCAATAAATTTTGTATTTGTTTTCTGACAAAGAAAAATGGTCAAAGTTAAAAAAAACAAAACAATGCTTTCAGACCTCAAATATTGCAAAGAAAACAAGTTCATAATCATTTAGAAACAACAATACTAATGTTTTATCTCAGGAAGAGTTCAGAAATCAATATTTTGTGGAATAACCATGATTTTTAATGACAGCTTTCATGCGTCTTAGTATGCTTTCCACCAGTCTATCACACTGCTTCTGGAGCAAAAGTGTAAGCAGTTCTTCTTTGTTTGATGGCTTGTGACTATTCATCATCCTCTTGATTACATTCCAGAGGTTTTCAATGGGGTTCAGGTCTGGAGATAGGGCTGCCCATGACAGGGTTTTGATGTGGTAGTCTCTTCATTATTGCCAGAGCTGTAGTCATAAATTCATCAAAGCCAGCTTTTTTTCACCTTGATCTTGATGAGGGGGCATCCTGGGGTCAGAGGTGCTTGACTCATTAAGAGGTGCACGCCAATTAATGAATCAGGCATGGCCGAAAGGTGGCATGCACCTCCGTGTGCGGCTCACCACAAACCATACTCCAGAAAGGGGCCTCGAGTAAGATTGGTGACGTTTAGCACACCACAGCTAATTATGAATTTGATGAGCGGGCGTCGCCACAACCCATGGCGTTCTCATCCCACTCCATTTTGGCTGCATTCTATGAAACTCTCTTGAAAATGTCTAAAGCCGCAAAATTTTTGAGTGACTTCATGTTGTGCAAACATTTTATGACTTTTCTCAGCTTTTTATGCCAGAATTCTGTCATAATCCCTATGATAAATTAGGGCTTTTAATTCAGAAACAGCAAAATTAGAATATAATTTGGGCTTACTCGTCGCAAATAGATTTTTTTTTTTTTAAATTTGCTGTAACCTGCTGAATTTGAATTTCAAAATATTCAATCATCTCAATTAGCATGTAAACAATAACACAAGACTCGTTTACCATATCTATTAATGGTTCTGAGAGTCGCAAGTGATATGGTTTCTTATATTAAAAGTGTGGCAGATGGTGAACCAGAAGATTAAGATCTTAGGATATGCTACATGTAACTTTTCGCACATGTGTGTGTTTTCACACAGACCGTATGTCCGTGTGCAAAACACGTAGACATGTCCGTTTTTTTTCGGCAGCACGTATAGCAATACATCCTGGACGCGTGCACACAGAGAATACTGTGCACTCTCCTCCGTGTGCACATACCGCCCGCAGGAGAGACAGTGCTACATTAAGCACTGTCCCCCCCGCTGTGGTGCTGAAGGCGGCATTCATCTCTTGTCCCCCGCAGGAGAGAAGAGATGAAAGATCAAGTTTTTGTTATTTTTTGTGAAAAATAAAGTTTGCATGTGACCCCCGCCTCCCACCCCAAGTGCGCCGCCCGACCCCTTGCAGAAGAAATACTCACCCAGCTCCTGCGATGTCTCCACTCTCCTCTCAGCGCTGGCCCCTTGTCCTATGTGAGCGGTCAAGTGGGACAGCTCATTACAGTGAGGAATATGCACATATTCCTCACTGTAATGAGCGGTCCCACGTGACCGCTCACACAGGACAGGCTGCTGGCGCTGAGAGGAGAGTGGAGACATCGCGGGAGCTGGGTGAGTATTTCTTCTGCAAGGGGCCGGGTGGCGCACTGGGGGTGGGAGGAGGGGGTCACATGCAAACTTTATTTTTCACAAAAAATAACAAAAACTTGATCTTTCATCTCTTCTCTCCTGCGGGGCAGAAGAGATGAATGCCGCCTTCAGCACCACACAGGGGGGACAGCGCTTACTGTAGCGCTGTCTCTTCTGCATGGTCAGTGTGGTCCTCAGGCGGCACACGGGCGGCACACGGATGCCGCACGTGTGCCACACTGATGTGCCACGTGAGCACAAGGACACACGTACACGGATAACTCCGGTACCGATTTCTCCGGTACCGGAATTATCTGGACGTGTGAAAGAGGCCTTAATATTTGTTTAGACACTTGGGTTGTGTTTATTGACAAGGTATCTCAACAGCACACACGAGTAACCTCCCAGAGTACTGTTTCCAGAAAAATTTGATGGGACATTTGCCAATTCTCAGTGGAAGAGATCTCTCTGTATTTCAAGCAACTTATGAATACTCCAGGAGAGAAATCCCTTTTGTTTTTAATTCAACATACAATACCCAAGCATTGTGAGCATAAAAAAATAATATTCTGGAGAACTCCTGGGTTCTCGTCAGCAATGACAAAACCAACAAATCTGAGTTTCGTATCTTTAGTTCTTTAGCTCCGAAGTCCAAAGTAATCTATTTTATAATATACTTGAATTAAAACATCCCTATCCCTCACTAACTACACTATCCAACAGTTTTTTTCCCCTGCAAGTGACATCACTGGCAATGACGTAACTAGAGTCTGATGAGCCCTGGTGCAAAATTTGTACCACCCCCCTTCACATGTTAGTCACATGTATGGGGCACTTGTAGCGTTTAAAATTCTATAACTTGCATCCTCTTCCCCATTATGTTGTAATGTCCCCTATTGTAAGCTCCTTCCTGATATATATGGTCTCAATTCTAGCATCCTGATATATATGTCCCTTATCCTGGGCCCCATCCTGGTATATACAGTGACAGGCAAAGGGGTAACAATGTTTTGAAGTTTTGACTTTCAGGCTCCATATCTCACCATCCACTGCTGCTTCAATCCTGAGGCTAATATCATTTTATAGACAACCATCTTGGCTATCTAATACATAAATTTGATTTGAAATTATTTAAAATATGATTAGTCGATTAGATGATTGTCTTTAAAATGATGGTAGTCTCACATTTGAAGATGTAGTAAATGGTGAGATATGGAGACTGAGAGGCAAAAGTTTAAAACATTGTTACTCATCACTGTATATCCCCTATCCAGGTATATATATCCACCACTCTTCTATGCTTCCATCCTAGTATGTATATTCTTCAATATATATATATATATATATATATATATATATATATATATATATATATATATATACATATATATATATATATATATATATATATATATATATCATCCTGGTATATATTCCCCATTCAGGTATATGTCCCCCATTCTGCCGCTGTTGTTTAATGCATAGAAAAAAACACCTTCCCTGTGCCTCCCCACCACATGGCATCCTCTTCTGAATCCAGCAAATTACTTTAAGGCCGGGGTCACACTTGCAACTGCAATGCGAGAAACTAGCCAGAGTCTCTAACATCAATACCTGGCACTGCCACCGGCGGTTTGGACCGGAGCAGTCAGCTGTATAGAAATACATGCAGCTACATACTCCGTCCCGAGTGCCGTTGGCAGTGCCGGGTATTGATGTGAGAGACTTGCGCAAGTTTCTCACATTGTAATTGCAAGTGTGACCCTGGACTAACAGTAGAAGTGACAGGACACGGTGTCACTGCCAGGTACCCCCATTCACTTGCATGCCAACATAAGCTGCTGGCCTCTGATTGTCCGGCAGCATGTATTGCAGTGCACAGTGGGTCTCTGCACTGCAAAACACTTCAACTTAATGTGCACCCGAGGAGGTACATCCAGTTGAAGTTTGCGCTGGTGTCAGCTGGCCACTCACTCGTACAGGCCCGGTTGTAGTCGCAATCATTACTCCACTGGTCACTGGTCTCTGCACTTTTGGTATTCTGACAATGAGCTCTATTGCCGCCTTGTAAATTATTATCATTATTATTATTATCAGATTATTTCTGCTGAAATATACGCCGTGCCTGCAGTATATAACGCTCATCTCTGTATCAGTTAATAACTAATTGATGCGCTACAAATAATTCATAGTAAAATCAGAAAGTTGGGAAAAAGATAAATTCTGTCACATCGCTTGATCATTCTCGGGGGGTTAATTATTTTGCCTTTGCCATCTGTCCAGCCAGCAGTGACTCTTGATGGACAACACAATTTTTGTGGCCTTTTTAATGTGGAGCCTTCAGCAACTGAGAATAAACTGTGCAAGGAATGATGTTAACCTTTTCTGTGCTCTACTATCCTTCCCCACTCTTCCCTGGCTTTATTAAACTTTGCCAACATCAATACCGAGGGAGCACCCGTCTCTCAGCGAGCAGTTGTGTTCTGAAGCTCTACACTCTATAGGTCAAGGTATATCAGATTGGTGTCCATATTTCCTCCAGCTGCCAGATCTCATTGCCTCTTTTTCTTCTCTCTTGTGATGATCCATCCGCTCCTTGTGTGCTCCTTATAAATAACTGCTCGAACAGAACATACATAGCTCAACCTTTCCCTGTCATTTGACACACGCGCCCTCACTTATCAACCCTGATGATTCATGTTTCTTATGGATGATATTTTTCCGTGTTCTACACTAAGTGAGTACTTTAAATTATGTCTTATTTATTTAATCAATCAAAGTCACTATTTCTGCAAATTGGTTAAAACCCATAAAATACATATAAATTAAGAACACAGTACACAAAATTGTGGAAGAATAATGGCCATGGTGTTTATTTAGCATAACCATAATAGACTTTGTAACATTTTAATAAATTAATACCCAAAATACCGATAAATGAATCATATCATATACCAATCCACCCAGATAACTGGGCGATTTTCCCTCAAATAAAACATCACAGCAGGAAACAATCATTAAAAAAGGGGAGGGAGGGTGGTATCTTCTCTCTTCGGATGAGTTGAATTGTATAAATGGCAGAAAACTGGACTTTTTATACCAAAAATCTTCCCGGTCTTTTATGAAATAGTCAATCACAATCCATAAAAAGTGCTCCAAAAACAGCTGGATAAAACTGGAAATAACCTGCTCATGACTCCACAGCTTACTAGATGACCTTTTGATCTTAGCTTAAATAGAAGGAAACCATTTTAAACACATAGTGAAGCACAACCCTAAAAAAGAACAATGATAAAAATAGGGTCTGTGTTCCCATGGACCCCTCCCCTACATTTATATTTGGAGGGGGGGCTACCATGGAAACACAAAACTCATAAAATGTATATAAAATAAAAACACAGTACACAAAATTGTGGAAGAATAATGGCCATGGTGTTCATTTACGGTGACCAGAATAGACTTTATAACATTTTTAAAAAATAATACCCAAAATATTAATAAATTAATCATAGAATAAGCCAATTCACCCAGATAGCTGAACAATTTTTCCAACCGTAAAGAGGCATGGCCCCCCAAAACACCACAGCCATTTCTCAATTATGGACTGAAGATCCAAGTTAAAAATATCAAGTCCAATGTCAGAAAGATGAACTGAATCGTTCCTGTAAATGCCAGGGGTAAAATCTTCTAAGTCCAAATGCCTGAAAGAAAAACCATTAAGTAACACCATAAACCTTGCCATTTCTTTTTTGATCCTCCTTCGGATTTTATCTAGAAAAATAAAGTTCGTCCTAGACCAAAGTAATCTGGGAAGAATCTTGGAAAAAACAAAACAAGTATGGTTAAACTTAAGTTTTAAGAAGGAAAGATCCTTTCTCATCAATGCCATAAGGTCTAATGTCTTATTTTTTCCTATATCGTTCCCAACCAAATGAACTATAATTAGGTTGGGAGAAGGAAACTGAGTAGCTAATTTTCCCAATTCAGTAATCAAATTCTTCCATTTCATTCACCAGACACTATGCCAGAAGACTTGTAGCGAAGAAGAACTAAAGGAAAGGTTCTTGGTATAAGACCTCTGGCTTGCTCTCTTCTGTATCCAGTATATAAAAAAAGTCTGACAAGCCATACTATCAGAGGATCTGCAAAGTGAATATCAAAAATTAACAATCATAGAGATCAGGGTGAATATAAAGCTTATATCTCCTAGAATCCCATCTACCTAGCCTCATAATTTTTTCATCCCGTAAAACTAGTCTGGAAGCTTCAGTCACAGCTCCAATCTTGAAAGAGTGGGACATGATTTTTTAATTTTCTTTACCAAGTCTAGATAGGCATTCTTAAGAATGGAATTAAATTGGCATATGGTAGCTGCTTCGCCATTAGCATGAGGAGAAAATGGGCCAGAAACTTTGGGCACCAAATAATAATAAAGAAGATATAAGGTGCGTTCACAGCCTGGAATCCACCATGCAGAGATGACACCTGCTGCTCGGTAATGGCGGACAGTATATGGCGGTATAATGTGGACACTCATGGGTTAGCTTCACCCGGTATGAAAGGAGATGAACCCTGTTGCGTCACAGGGCCGCAATACCGCAGAGTGAACACTAGTATTAGGTCACAGGGCCCTGCTCCAAGGACACAGGGTTAGAGTCCCTTTAGACCACTAGCGCTTGGCACCGCAACTGCGGTGCCAGGGAAAAAACTAAATAAAGATTTACCGCACAGAGTGCATACAGCACCGCTTTGGCAGATGCCACTAACCACCCTAACTAGGGCCTGGACTAGTGCATGGCCGAGCAGCCATGCAAGCCTTTTAAGGATACAGCCTTCCGGAACCTTCCTAGAGGTCCAATTGGAGCCGCTACAGGACCTGAGCATGTGACCTCCGACCTCCAATGAGAGGTCGTCCCACGGGAATGCTCAGTAGACTAAAAGCAGGACTTAGTCACTGAAACATCTGCTCACCGCTGATCAATGCTGGTTACAAAGGCTGAACCTGGGGTGGCAGCTGTAACCAGAGGCACAGTATCAGCTTGATCCTGATGCTGGGACCAACGTCTCTGCTGAACAGACTCCAATGCGGCTGGGGAAGAATGGGAGAACACAGAGGACATGGTTCGAGGTTCTCCCTGTGCTGCGGCAGGAACTCGACACCTAACAGGGCCTCCTATCCAACCATCTTTTTGCATTTGCCACCGAGCAGATACAGTAATCAGAAATGGGATTTAAACGTGTACTTGTACCCCAACCCATCTGATTAGTTTTGGATTTTCTGATAAATAAAAGCTAATGAGAATACATAAACAAAACATCAGAAATCAATACACCAGAAGGTTCAAGCTTTTTTAATGAAACTATCTCACCCACGCAAAGTGCTGAAAGAAAGCTAAGCTAAAGGCTGAACTAAACTGGCACGACTCATCAAAATGAATGCACATTAAATTTAAAGACAACCACAGATCTTTCAACAAAGCAAAAGATATTGGGCATCTATGACACACTTTATAATTACCTCTCTTGAAACCTTTCAAAAACTGCTTTACAGGGAATAAGCCATTTAAAAGGGTATCACCAGCTAACTTTAAAAATAAAGAAACTCCAGCCAATGATTTAGTTAAAGCGGAGTATGACATCCCTTTATTAATTAAAGAATCTGCGAACCTTAAAACTGGCTCAGGACAAGATTCCGCATAGTCAAAATTGTTCTTAAAGGGAACCTGACACCCGCAAAATCGAAGGTGAGCTAAGCCCACCGGCATCAGGGGATTATCAACAGCATTCTGTAATGCTGTAGATAAGCCCCTGATGTATCCTGAAAGATGAGAAAAAGAGGTTAGATTATACTCACCCAGGGGCGGTCCGGCTGCGGTCCGGTCCGATGGGCATCGCGGTTCGGTCCACTGCCTTCCATCTTCTTACGAAGATGTCCTCTTCTTGCCTTCATGCTGCAACTCCGGCGCAGGCGTACTTTGTCTGCCCTGTTGAGGGCAAAGCAAAGTAGTGCAGTGCGCAGGCGCCAGGCCTATCTGACCTTTCCCGGTGCCTGCGCACTGCAGTACTTGGCTCTGCCCTCAACAGGGCAGACAAAGTACGCCTGCCCCGGAGCCGCAGCGTTAAGACAAGAAGAGGATACTGACCACTGGCGGTGACAAAGGGAATTAGAGATTAGTATTTTATCACTCAAGCATAGTCTAGCTTTTAACCAAATGTTGAACTTAAAGCAATATAAAGCCAGGTATCAGATAATTATAGCTGCCCAACCATTTTTAGAAGACAGTGTGTTAATATTAAAAACAAAACGCTGGTCATTTTAAAAAACTTAGATTCTCCTATTTTCCATTAAAGGGCCCCAAAGATAAATACATAGAAAAAGCAAAAAAAGTTTGAGCACCGACACATTTAACGTTACCTTCTTGCAACAACACTTGCATCCGCTGCTTCTGTGACCTGCTGGTTAACCTATCATGTGCTGTAAGAAGATATAAGCAGATTGATTTGCAGAGGATGAAATAGAACATTTTGAGGTTCGAGTTGCAATTTGCAAAAAAAAAAAAACTTACCTGGCCCCATTTACTACACGAGTAGTGTTGAGCGATACTTTCCGATATCGGAAAGTATCGGTATCGGAAAGTATCGGCCGATACCGTCAAAATATCGGATCTAATCCGATACCGATACCCGATCCCAATGCAAGTCAATGGGACGAAAATATCGGAATTAAAATAAACCCTTTATAAACTTGTAGGTTCATTCTACATGAAGGAAAACAACTAAGAATAATGTAGGATGTATTGGGGGACGTGGCGGAGACATTAAAGGCACAGAGGTTTAGCCCAATGTAATAGAATAGCAGGATTTTGGTTTTTTTTATGACGTTCGGCGGTAGAAAGATTTTGACTATGTTAATTTTTTTTTTATTTTGTCAGATATTGATGTTTCACTACTTCCACGCCCTTCACCTTCTATTTTACTTCTCCCACACTTTCTTCTTCATTATCCTCATCATCAGCTTCTTTGACATCAACTTCTTCACCTTATTCATCTTCTTCTTCATCTTCTACCTATTATTTTTTTGGTTACATTGTTCATATTCTTTTTATTTTACTATTATCTTCATCATATTCTACTTCTTCATCATATTCTTATTTGTGACAGGCATTCCCGTAGTTGTTATCTATAAAAGTTTGAAGATTACACCTTCCGTTCTGCCTGTCACAAAAGAGTTACATTTGTCTGCGTTCAGTTTGGCCTGCAGCATCAGGCTTTATCCAGGGGCACCACGAGGAGGAACGGACTCACCCCCATACACTGCTTAGTCTTCTTCTGCTTATAATTTAGATAATATTTTTTGCTCTGATATTTAGTGTTATGCTTAATGTTCTTCTGCTCTTTGTTCTGCAGCCTCTTGTTCTTCTGCTTCTCGGTCTTCCAGGTCGTCGTCGTCTCCAGGGTCGTCGTCTCCGGGGTCGTCGTCATCGGGGTGGTCTTCAGGGTCGTCGTCTCCGGGGTCGTCGTCATCGGGGTGGTCTTCAGGGTCATCGTCTCCAGGGTCGTCGTCATCACGGTGGTTGTCGTCTCTGGTGTCGTCGTCATCTTAGGGGTGGTCTTCCGGGTCATCGTGTTTAGTCTCTTGAACTTGGAAATGTAGCAGAAGGTACAAGAAGGCTGAGAAAATGCCGAGAACCAGCTGATGGAACTGGAACTCGGATGGCTACCTGAAGGTCCAAGAGCCAATGGAACTACCGAGGACCAGCTGACGTTACTGGAACCCGGTTACTAAGCAGGAGGTACCCGTGCCTGAAAGCACTACCAAGGACCACCTGACGTTGGTGGAACTCGGATACCCAGAGGGAGGCACCTAAGCCAAAGGCTCTGCCCGGAACCAGCTGACGGTACTGGAACCAGGATGGGGAGCAGAAGGTACAAGAGCAAAAGACACTGCCGAGAACCAGCTGACGGTGCTGGAACCCGGATGGGTAGCCGAAGGTCCAAGAGCCAATGGAACTACCGAAGACCAGCTGACGTTACTGGAACCCGGTTACTAAGCAGGAGGTACCCGTGCCTGAAAGCACTACCAAGGACCACCTTATGTTGGTGGAACTCGGATACCCAGAGGGAGGCACTTAAGCCAAAGGCTCTGCCCGGAACCAGCTGACGGTACTGGAACCAGGATGGGGAGCAGAAGGTACAAGAGCAAGTGTCTGCGTGGCTTTTGCAGGACACATTGCCGGCTGCACAGCAGGGGAACAGCTGGCGGTGCTGAACCCCACTGACACATTGGCTGGTGTTTTTCTCTGTGCAGCTAGCAGTACCGGGCCCCAACTGGCGGTGTTGGAGCCCGGGCTCTGCAGGGGGAGCAGAGTGTAGGCCGAAGCCTAATTGAACCAATTTCAAAGGTAACCTGTAACCCCCCCTCAGGGGTTACAAAGTAGAAGAGCCACAGCTTATGCAGCAGTAGTGCTGCACAAGTCAAAGGTTGCTCTTTTAATTTTGCTCCTTGCACACGCTGAATGAAACACGTATAACATTTAGCCCTTTATACAGTCAAACTGTGTTGGAGGCACGAGTTCCCTTTGTAATGAGACGCAGCACAGATGTCAAGAATCCCACCTTGGTGCTGGGTGCAGCCTCCTGAGCGTTGTTATTTGCTGTACAGGAGTCTGCGCTGTCGTGTTATCCCCTGGCCTAGCGCTGTTAGCGCTGCCCATCTTCTGACCTCATTTAATGTCGGCCGCTGCGGTTCGCGATGACCATGAATCCCAGCCCCGCGGTGTCTTAACATTGTTAAAACACTGCGGGGCTGTGATTTATGGCCTGGCGCAGCACATATGTTCGCCTCTCGCACTCGGGTCCTTACACCCGCTGCAGACTGTGCGGCGTCAGCTGATCCCTTATCGCATGCCACGGCCATGAAGCCGCATAGTCTGAAGAAGGCGGAAGGAGATGAGGGACAGGCGAACTGATGCACTGCTCATGCCCATCAATCACACCCTCGCAGTCCCAATAAATAAGACACCGAGGGGCGTTGTGTGGGTCAGGGCGGCCGCAGAGGCGCAGGCAGCCAAACAATGATGCCAGAAGATGGGCAGCGCTACCAAGGGGGTTGAAGCGTGTCATTACAAAGGAAAGTCACACCACCGGGACGGTTAAATGGTCACACAGAGGACACATTTCAGACGTGTTTTCAGTTCCACATGTGCGAGGAGAATACGTTTATGAGCGACCTTGCACACATGCAGCATTACCGCTGTACAAGGTGGCTGTAAAACGTACAAACGCCTGGGGGAGGGGGGACAGGTTCCCTTCAATTTCAGTTCTTGTGTCTGCGTGGCTTTTGCAGGACACGATGCCGGCTGCACAGCAGGGGAACAGCTGGCGGTGCTGAACCCCACTGACACATTGGCTGGTGTTTTTCTCTGTGCAGCTAGCAGTACCGGGCCCCAACTGGCGGTGTTAGAGCCCGGGGTCAGCAGGAGGAGGAGATGGAGCAGAGTGTAGGCCGAAGCCTGCACTGGCGGCAGCTTTGGGTCTGTTGTGCCTGCGTGGCTGTTGCAGGACACGTTGCCGGCTGCACAGCAGGGGAACAGCTGGCGGTGCTGAACCCCACTGACACATTGGCTGGTGTTTTTCTCTGTGCAGCTAGCAGTACCGGGCCCCAACTGGCGGTGTTGGAGCCTGGGCTCTGCAGGGGGAGCAGAATGTAGGCTGAAGCCTAATTGAACCAATTTCAAAAGGTAACCTTTAACCCCCCCTCAGGGGTTACAAAGTAGAAGAGCCACAGCTTATGCAGCAGTAGTGCTGCACAAGTCAAAGGTTGCTCTTTTAACCCCTTCCCGACCCATGACGCCTATGCGGCGTCATGGAATGATCGCATCCCTGCAGATCGGGTGAAAGGGTTAATTCCTATTTTACCCGATCTGCAGGGAGAGGGGAAGTTGTACTTCAGCCTAGGGGGGGTGGCTTTGCCCCCACGTGGCTACGATCGCTCTGATTGGCTGTTGAAAGTGCAACAGCCAATCAGAGCAATTTGCAATATTTCACCTATGAAAATGGTGAAATATTGCAATCCAGCCATGGCCGATGCTGCAATAGCATCTGCCATGGCTGGAAATCATGTACTGGCCCCCCCACCGCCCCCGATCTCCTCCCCAGTCCTCCGTTCTGTCAGGTACCCCCCTCCGTCCCCCTGTTCGCTCCCCCGTGCTCCTGTCCGCTCCCCCGTGCTCCTGTCCGCTCCCCCCGTCCTCCGATCCCCCCCCTGTGCTCCGATCCACTCCCCCACCACCCCCTCATACTTACCGATCCTCCCGAAGTCGGTCCGTCTTCTCCCTGGGCGCCGCCATCTTCCAAGATGGCGGGCGCATGCTCAGTACGCCCGCCGAATCTGCAGGCTGGCAGATTCGTTACAGGTACATTTTGATCGCTGTGGTAGAACCTACCACAGCGATCAAAATAAAAAAAATAATAAATAAACCCCCCCCTTTATCATCCCCATAGGTAGGGACAATAAAATAAAGAAAATATTTTTTTTCTTTTTCCACTAGGGTTAGGGTTAGAACTAGGGGTAGGGTTAGGGTTACGGGTAGGGTTAGGGTTAGGGGTAGGGTTATGGCATGTGCACACAGAGCGGATCGGCCGCGGATCGGCCGCGGATCGGCAGCGGATCTGCAGCGGATCCGCAGCGGATCCGCAGCGGATCGGCCGCGGATCCGCAGCGGATCGGCCGCGGATCCGCAGCGGATCGGCCGCGGATCCGCAGCGGATTAACCGCGGATCTGCAGCGGATTGGCAGCGGATTGGCCGCGGATCCGCAGCGGATCGGCAGCGGATCCGCAGCGGATTGGCCGCGGATCTGCAGCGGATTGGCAGCGGATTGGCCGCGGATCCGCAGCGGATCGGCAGCGGATCCGCAGCGGATTGGCCGCGGATCTGCAGCGGATCGGCAGCGGATTGGCCGCGGATCCGCAGCGGATCCGCAGCGCATTGGCCGCGGATCTGCAGCGGATTGGCAGCGGATTGGCCGCGGATCCGCAGCGGATTGGCAGCGGATTGGCCGCAGATCCGCAGCGGATTGGCCGCTGCGAATTCGAAGCAGTTTTCCATCAGGTTTACAGTACCATGTACACCTAAGGAAAACCAAATCTGCTGTGCCCATGGTGCGGAAAATTCCGTGCAGAAACGCTGCATTGTATTTTCCGCAGCATGTCAATTCTTTGTGCGGATTCCGCAGCGTTTTACACCTGTTCCTCAATAGGAATCCGCAGGTGAAATCCGCACAAAAAAACACTGGAAATCTGCTGTAAATCCGCAGGCAAAACGCAGTGCCTTTTACCTGCAGATTTTTCAAAAATCGTGCGGAAAAATCTCACACGAATCCGCAACGTGGGCACATACCCTTAGGGTTAGGGTTGGAATTAGGGCTAGGGTTGGAAATAGGGTTAAGAATAGGCTTGTGGTTAGGGTTACGGATAGGGTTAGGGGTGTGTTGGGGTTACAGTTGTGGTTAGGGTTGGGATTAGGGTTACGGTTGGGATTAGGGTTAGGATTAGGGTTGGAATTAGGGTTACGGTTGTGTTGCGGTTAGGGTTGTGGTTAGGGGTGTGTTGGGGTTAGGGTTGTGATTAGGGTTATGGCTACAGTTGGGATTAGGATTAGGGGTGTGTTGGGGTTAGTGTTGAAGTTAGAATTGAGGGGTTTCCACTGTTTAGGCACAACAGGGGTCTCCAAACGCAACATGGAGCCACCATTGATTCCAGCCAATCTTGCGTTCAAAAAGTCAAATGGTGCTCCCGCCCTTCCAAGCCCCGACGTGCGCCCAAACAGTGGTTTACCCCCACATTTGGGGTACCAGCGTACTCAGGACAAACTGGGCAACAACTGTTGGGGTCCAATTTCTCCTGTTACCCTTGCAAAAATAAAAAATTACTTGCTAAAACATAATTTTTGAGGAAAGAACAATTATTTTTTATTTTCACGGCTCTGCGTTATAAACTTCTGTGAAGCACTTGGGGGTTCAAAGTGCTCACCACACATCTAGATAAGTTCCTTCGGGGGTCTAGTTTCCAAAATGGGGTCACTTGTGGGGTGTTTCTACTGTTTAGGCACATCAGGGGCTCTGCAAATGCAATGTGACGCCCGCAGACCATTCCATCAAAGTCTGCATTTCAAATGTCACTACTTCCCTTCCGAGCCCTGACGTGTGCCCAAACAGTGGTTTACCCCCACATATGGGGTATCAGCGTACTCACAACAAACTGGGCAACAAATATTGGGGTCCAAATTCTCCTGTTACCCTTGTGAAAATAAAAAATTGCTTGCTAAAACATCTTTTTTTAGGAAAGAAAAATGATTTTTTATTTTCACGGCTCTGCGTTGTAAACTTCTGTGAAGCACTTGGGGGTTGAATGTGCTCACCACACATCTAGATAAGTTCCTTGGGGGGTCTAGTTTCCAAAATGGGGTCACTTGTGGGGGGTTTCTACTGTTTAGGCATATCAGGGGCTCTGCAAACGTAACATGATGCCCGCAGACCATTCCATCAAAGTCTGCATTCCAAAACGTCACTACTTCCCTTCCGAGCCCCGGCATGTACCCAAACAGTGGTTTACCCCCACATATGGGGTATCAGCGTACTCAGGAGAAACTGGACAACAACTTTTGGGGTCCAATTTCTCCTGTTACTCTTGCAAAAATAAAAAATTCTGGGCTAAAAAAATATTTTTGAGGAAAGGAAACACATTTTTTATTTTCACGGCTCTGCGTTATAAACTTCTGTGAAGCACTTGGGGGTTCAAAGTGCTCACTACACATCTAGATAAGTTCCCTTGGGGGTCTAGTTTCCAAAATGGAGTCAATTGTGGGGAGTTCCTACTGTTTAGGCACATCAGGGGCTCTGCAAACGCAACCTGACGCCCGCAGAGCATTCCATCAAAGTCTGCATTTCAAAACGTCACTACTTCCCTTCCGAACCCCGACGTGTGCCAAAACAGTGGTTTACCCCCACATATGGGGTATCATCGTACTCAGGAGAAACTGGAAAACAACTTTTGGGGTCCAATTTCTCCTATTACCCTTGGGAAAATAAAAAATTGTGGGCTAAAAAATCATTTTTGAGAAAAGAAAAATTATTTTTTATTTTCATGGCTCTGCGTTATAAACTTCTGTGAAGCACTTGGGGGTTCAAAGTGCTCACCACACATCTAGATTAGTTCCTTGGGAGGTCTAGTTTCCAAAATGGGGTCACTTGTGCGGGAGCTCCAATGTTTAGGCACACAGGGGCTCTCCAAACGCGACATGGTGTCCGCTAATGATTGGAGCTAATTTTCCATTCAAAAAGCCAAATGGCGTGCCTTCCCTTCCGAGCCCTGCCGTGCGCCCAAACAGTGGTTTACCCCCACATATGGGGTATCCTCGTACTCAGGACAAACTGGACAACAACATTTGGGGTCCAATTTCTCCTATTACCCTTGGGAAAATAAAAAATTCTGGGCTAAAAATCATTTTTGAGGAAAGAAAAATTATTTTTTTATTTTCACGGCTCTGCGTTATAAACTTCTGTAAAGCACCTGGGGGTTATAAGTGCTCACTATGCATCTAGATAAGTTCCTTGGGGGGTCTAGTTTCCAAAATGGGGTCACTTGTAGGGGAGCTCCAATGTTTAGGCACACAGGGGCTCTCCAAACGCGACATGGTGTCCGCTAACGATTGGAGCTAATTTTCCATTCAAAAAGTCAAATGGCACGCCTCCCCTTCCGAGCCTTGCCGTGCACCCAAACAGTGGTTTACCCCCACATATGAGGTATCGGCATACTCAGGAGAAATTGCCCAACAAATCTTACGATCCATTTTATCCTGTTGTCCATGTGAAAATGAAAGAATTGAGGCTAAAAGAAATTTTGTGTGAAAAAAAAGTACTTTTTCATTTTTGCGGATCAATTTGTGAAGCACCTGGGGGTTTAAAGTGCTCACTATGCCTCTAGATGAGTTCCTTGGGGGGTCTAGTTTCCAAAATGGGGTCACTTGTGGAGGAGCTCCAATGTTTAGGCACACAGGGGCTTTCCAAACGCGACATGGTGTCCGCTAACGATGGAGATAATTTTTCATTCAAAAAGTCAAATGGCGCTCCTTCCCTTCCGAGCCTTACCATGTGCCCAAACAGTGGTTTACCCCCACATGTGAGGTATTGGTGTACTCAGGAGAAATTGCCCAACAAAATTTAGGATCCATTTTATCCTGTTGCCCATGTGAAAATGAAAAAATTGAGGCTAAAATAATTTTTTTGTGAAAAAAAAGTACTTTTTCATTTTTACGGATCAATTTGTGAAGCACCTTGGGGTTTAAAGTGCTCACTATGCTTCTAGATAAGTTCCTTGGGGGGTCTAGTTTCCAAAATGGGGTCACTTGTGGGGGAGCTCCAATGTTTAGGCACACGGGGGCTCTCCAAACGCGACATGGTGTCCGCTAAAGATTGGAGCCAATTTTTCATTGAAAAAGTCAAATGGCGCTCCTTCCCTTCTGAGCCCTGCCGTGCGCCCAAACAGTGGTTTACCCCCACATATGAGGTATCAGCGTACTCAGGACAAATTGGACAACAACGTCCGTGGTCCAGTTTCTCCTTTTACCCTTGGGAAAATAAAAAATTTTTCGCTAAAATATCATTTTTGTGACTAAAAAGTTAAATGTTCATTTTTTACTTCCATGTTGCTTCTGCTGCTGTGAAACACCTGAAGGGTTAATAAACTTCTTGAATGTGGTTTTGAGCACCTTGAGGGGTGCAGTTTTTAGAATGGTGTCACTTTTGGGTATTTTCAGCCATATAGAACCCTGAAACTGACTTCAAATGTGAGGTGGTCCCTAAAAAAAATGGTTTTGTAAATTTTGTTGTAAAAATGAGAAATCACTGGTCAAATTTTAACCCTTATAACTTCCTAGCAAAAAAAAAATTTGTTTCCAAAATTGTGCTGATGTAAAGTAGACATGTGGGAAATGTTATTTATTAACTATTTTGTGTCACATAACTCTCTGGTTTAACAGAATAAAAATTCAAAATGTGAAAATTGCGAAATTTTCAAAATGTTTGCCAAATTTCCGTTTTTTTCACAAATAAACTCAGAAATTATCGACCTAAATTTACCACTATCATGAAGCCCAATATGTCACGAAAAAACAGTCTCAGAATCGCTAGGATCCGTTGAAGCGTTCCTGAGTTATTACCTCATAAAGGGACACTGGTCAGAATTGCAAAAAACGGCAAGGTCATGAAGGGGTTAATTTTGCTCCTTGCACACGATGAATGAAACACGTATAACATTTAGCCCTTTATACAGTCAAACTGTGTTGGAGGCGCGAGTTCCCTTTGTAATGAGACGCAGCACAGATGTCAAGAGTCCCACCTTGGTGCTGGGTGCAGCCTCCTGAGCGTTGTTATTTGCTGTACAGGAGTCTGCGCTGTCGTGTTATCCCCTGGCCTAGCGCTGTTAGTGCTGCCCATCTTCTGACCTCATTTAATGTCGGCCGCTGCGGTTCGCGATGACCATGAATCCCAGCCCCGCGGTGTCTTAACATTGTTAAAACACTGCAGGGCTGTGATTCATGGCCTGGCGCAGCACATATGTTCGCCTCTCGCACTCGGGTCCTTACACCCACTGCAGACTGTGCGGCGTCAGCTGTTCCCTTATCACATGCCACGGCCATGAAGCCGCACAGTCTGAAGAAGGCGGAAGGAGATGAGGGACAGGCGAACTGATGCACTGCTCATGCCCATCAATCACACCCTCGCAGTCCCAATAAATAAGACACCGAGGGGCGTTGTGTGGGTCAGGGCGGCCGCAGAGGCGCAGGCAGCCAAACAATGATGCCAGAAGACGGGCAGCGCTACCAAGGGGGTTGCAGCGTGTCATTACAAAGGAAAGTCACACCACCGGGACGGTTAAATGGTCACACAGAGGACACATTTCAGACGTGTTTTCAGTTCCACATGTGCGAGGAGAATACGTTTATGAGCCACCTTGCACACATGCAGCATTACCGCTGTACAAGGTGGCTGTAAAACGTACAAACGCCTGGGGGAGGGGGGACAGGTTCCCTTCAATTTCAGTTCTTGTGTCTGCGTGGCTTTTGCAGGACACGATGCCGGCTGCACAGCAGGGGAACAGCTGGCGGTGCTGAACCCCACTGACACATGCAGCATTACCGCTGTACAAGGTGGCTGTAAAACGTACAAACGCCTGGGGGAGGGGGGACAGGTTCCCTTCAATTTCAGTTCTTGTGTCTGCGTGGCTTTTGCAGGACACGATGCCGGCTGCACAGCAGGGGAACAGCTGGCGGTGCTGAACCCCACTGACACATTGGCTGGTGTTTTTCTCTGTGCAGCTAGCAGTACCGGGCCCCAACTGGCGGTGTTAGAGCCCGGGGTCAGCAGGAGGAGGAGATGGAGCAGAGTGTAGGCCGAAGCCTGCACTGGCGGCAGCTTTGGGTCTGTTGTGCCTGCGTGGCTGTTGCAGGACACGTTGCCGGCTGCACAGCAGGGGAACAGCTGGCGGTGCTGAACCCCACTGACACATTGGCTGGTGTTTTTCTCTGTGCAGCTAGCAGTACCGGGCCCCAACTGGCGGTGTTGGAGCCCGGGCTCTGCAGGGGGAGCAGAGTGTAGGCCGAAGCCTAATTGAACCAATTTCAAAGGTAACCTTTAACCCCCCCTCAGGGGTTACAAAGTAGAAGAGCCACAGCTTATGCAGCAGTAATGCTGCACAAGTCAAAGGTTGCTCTTTTAATTTTGCTCCTTGCACACGCTGAATGGAACACGTATAACATTTAGGCCCTTACACAGTCAAACTGATTTTGAGGCGTGAGTTCCCTTCATAAAGAGACGCAGTACAGCTGGCAAAAATGCCACCTTGGTGCTTTGCGCGGCCTCCTGAGCATCGTTATTTGTTGCACAGGAGTCTGCGCTTTTATGTTATCCCTTGGCCTTGGGCTGTTAGCGCTGACCATCCTCTGACATCATGTTATGTCGGCTGTTGCGGTTTGCGATGACCATGCATCCCAGCCCCCCAGTGTGTTAACATTGTTAAAACACTGCGGGGCTGGGATTCATGGCCTGGCGCAGTACATATGTTCGCCTCTCACACTCAGGTCCTTACACCCGCTTCAGACTGTGCGGCATCAGCTGATCCCTTATCGCATGCCGCGGCCATGAAGCCGCACAGTCTGAGGAAGGCGGAAGGAGATGAGGGACAGGCGAAGAAATGCACCGTTCATGCCCATCAATCACACCCTCGCAGTCCAAATAAATAAGACACCGAGGGGCGTTGTGTGGGGCAAGGCGGCCGCAGAGGCGCAGGCAGCCAAGCAATGATATCAGAAGACGAGCAGCGCTACCAAGGAGCTTGTTGCGTGTCAATACAAAGGAAAATCACACCTGAGGGACGTTTTAATGGTCGCAGAGGACTCATTTTTAGACGTGTTCACTTCAACATGGGCAAGGAGATTAAGTTTCTGAGCCACCTTGCACACATGCAGCATTACTGTCGTACAAGGTGGCTGTAAAACGTAAAAACGCCTGGGGGAGGGGGGACAGGTTTCCTTCAATTTCAGTTCTTGTGTCTGCGTGGCTGTTGCAGGACACGTTGCCGGCTACACAGCAGGGGAACAGCTGGCGGTGCTGAACCCCACTGACACATTGGCTGGTGTTTGGCTCTGTGCAGCTAGCACATCTGGGCCCCAACTGGCGGTGTTAGAGCCCAGGGTCAGCAGGAAGAGGAGAGGGAGCAGAGTGTAGGCCGAAGCCTGCACTGGAGCAAGTTGAAAGGGAAACTTTAACCCCCCCCAGGCGTTTGTAGCTGAAAGAGCCATCGTGTACAGCACTAATGCTGGAAAAGGTAAACTTAGCTCTTTTAATTATGGTCCTTGCACATGCTGAACCTAACACTTTTAAAAAGTGTCCCCTCCTACCGTGATACCGTCCGGTAGGTGGAACTTTCCTTTGTGATGTGACGCAGCACAGCCGTCATTCTTACCCCCTTGGCGCCGTGCGCCGCCTCCTCAGCGTTGTTTGAATCAGTCCCGGAGCCTGCGCTGTTAGGTTAGCCCTTGGCCATGCACACATTTTGCGCTGCCCGTCTTCTGACATCATTTGGTGTCAGGCTGGCTGCGCCTGTGCGGCTGCACTGGCCGAGAGCCCGCCTCGTACTGTCTTCTGATTTAATCCCACTGGGGGCCTGAGATCCATGGACATGCGCAGGGCATATCTGAACCTCCACCTCTCACTCATCTCCCTACGGCTTCTTCTGACTGTGCGGTGTCACGGCCGTGGCATGCTATTAGGGACCAGCTGACACCGCACAGTTTGAAGAAGCCGTAGGGAGATGAGTGAGAGGTGGAGGTTCAGATATGCACTGCGCATGTCCATGGATCTCAGGCCCCCAGTGGGATTAAATCAGAAGACAGTACGAGGCGGGCTCTCGGCCAGCGCGGCCGCACAGGCGCAGCCAGCCTGACACCAAATGATGTCAGAAGACGGGCAGCGCAAAATGTGTGCATGGCCAAGGGCTAACCTAACAGCGCAGGCTCCGGGACTGATTCAAACAACGCTGAGGAGGCAGCGCACGGCGCCAAGGGGGTAAGAATGACGGCTGTGCTGCGTCACATCACAAAGGAAAGTTCCACCAACCGGACGGTATCACGGTAGGAGGGGACACTGTTCATAAGTGTTAGGATCAGCATGTGCAAGGAGCACCACGAAAAGAGGCACTTTTTCCCTTTGCATCATTACTGCTGCACAAGGTGGCTCCTTCAGTAACAAACGCCTGGGGGGGGGGACAGGTTCCCTTAAATTTAACTTGTTGTGCCTGCGTGGCGGTCGCAGTACACGTTGCCGGCTGCACAGCAGGGGAACAGCTGGCGGTGCTGAACCCCACTAACACATTGGCGAGGTGTTTGGCTCTGTGCGGACAGCACTTCTGGATGGCAACTAGCGGTGTTGGAGCCCAGGGACAGGTGGAGGAGGAGGAGGTGGAGGAGGTAGGAGGGATTGACACACACACAGCTGGGGAACAGCTGACGTTACTGAACCCCAATAACAGAGGAGCGACTGTTGGGACTGTGCGGACAGCACTTCTGGACGGCAACTAGCGGTGTTGGAGCCCAGGGACAGGTGGAGGAGGAGGAGGTGGAGGAGGTAGGAGGAGGTAGGAGGGATTGCCACACACACAGCAGGGGAACAGCTGACGTTACTGAACCCCAATAACAGAGGAGGGACTGTTGGGACTGTGCGTACAGCACTACCAGGCAACAACTAGCGGTGTTGGAGCCCAGGGACAGGTGGAGGAGGAGGAGGTAGGAGGATGTAGGAGGGATTGCCACACACACAGCTGGGGAACAGCTGACGTTACTGAACCCCAATAACAGAGGAGGGACTGTTGACTGTGCGCACAGCACTACCAGGCAACAACTAGCGGTGTTGGAGCCCAGGGACAGGAGGGGGAGGTGGAGGTGGAGGAGATAGGAGGGATTGCCACACACACAGCAGGGGAACAGCTGACGTTACTGAACCCCAATAACAGAGGAGCGACTGTTGGGACTGTGCGGACAGCACTTCTGGACGGCAACTAGCGGTGTTGGAGCCCAGGGACAGGTGGAGGAGGAGGAGGTGGAGGAGGTAGGAGGGATTGCCACACACACAGCAGGGGAACAGCTGACGTTACTGAACCCCAATAACAGAGGAGGGACTGTTGGGACTGTGCGTACAGCACTACCAGGCAACAACTAGCGGTGTTGGAGCCCAGGGACAGGTGGAGGAGGAGGAGGTAGGAGGAGGTAGGAGGGATTGCCACACACACAGCAGGGGAACAGCTGACGTTACTGAACCCCAATAACAGAGGAGGGACTGTTGGGACTGTGCGTACAGCACTACCAGGCAACAACTAGCGGTGTTGGAGCCCAGGGACAGGTGGAGGAGGAGGAGGTAGGAGGAGGTAGGAGGGATTGCCACACACACAGCAGGGGAACAGCTGACGTTACTGAACCCCAATAACAGAGGAGGGACTGTTGGGACTGTGCGTACAGCACTACCAGGCAACAACCAGCGGTGTTGGAGCCCAGGGACAGGTGGAGGAGGAGGAGGTGGAGGAGGTAGGAGGGATTGCCACACACACAGCAGGGGAACAGCTGACGTTACTGAACCCCAATAACAGAGGAGGGACTGTTGGGACTGTGCGTACAGCACTACCAGGCAACAACTAGCGGTGTTGGAGCCCAGGGACAGGTGGAGGAGGAGGAGGTAGGAGGAGGTAGGAGGGATTGCCACACACACAGCTGGGGAACAGCTGACGTTACTGAACCCCAATAACAGAGGAGCGACTGTTGGGACTGTGCGGACAGCACTTCTGGACGGCAACTAGCGGTGTTGGAGCCCAGGGACAGGTGGAGGAGGAGGAGGTGGAGGAGGTAGGAGGGATTGCCACACACACAGCAGGGGAACAGCTGACGTTACTGAACCCCAATAACAGAGGAGGGACTGTTGGGACTGTGCGTACAGCACTACCAGGCAACAACTAGCGGTGTTGGAGCCCAGGGACAGGTGGAGGAGGAGGAGGTAGGAGGAGGTAGGAGGGATTGCCACACATACAGCAGGGGAACAGCTGACGTTACTGAACCCCAATAACAGAGGAGGGACTGTTGGGACTGTGCGTACAGCACTACCAGGCAACAACTAGCGGTGTTGGAGCCCAGGGACAGGTGGAGGAGGAGGAGGTGGAGGAGGTAGGAGGGATTGCCACACACACAGCAGGGGAACAGCTGACGTTACTGAACCCCAATAACAGAGGAGGGACTGTTGGGACTGTGCGTACAGCACTACCAGGCAACAACTAGCGGTGTTGGAGCCCAGGGACAGGTGGAGGAGGAGGAGGTAGGAGAAGGTAGGAGGGATTGCCACACACACAGCAGGGGAACAGCTGACGTTACTGAACCCCAATAACAGAGGAGGGACTGTTGGGACTGTGCGTACAGCACTACCAGGCAACAACTAGCGGTGTTGGAGCCCAGGGACAGGTGGAGGAGGAGGAGGTGGAGGAGGTAGGAGGGATTGCCACACACACAGCAGGGGAACAGCTGACGTTACTGAACCCCAATAACAGAGGAGGGACTGTTGGGACTGTGCGTACAGCACTACCAGGCAACAACTAGCGGTGTTGGAGCCCAGGGACAGGTGGAGGAGGAGGAGGTAGGAGGAGGTAGGAGGGATTGCCACACACACAGCTGGGGAACAGCTGACGTTACTGAACCCCAATAACAGAGGAGCGACTGTTGGGACTGTGCGGACAGCACTTCTGGACGGCAACTAGCGGTGTTGGAGCCCAGGGACAGGTGGAAAAGCAGAGGAACACAATGTAGGCCGAAGCCTGAGAAAGTCGAAAGGGAACCTTTAACCCCCCCCAAGGCGTTTGTAGCTGAAAGAGCCAGCTTGTGCAGCACAAAAGATGCAAAAGGAAAAGGTGGCTCTTTTCATCATGCTCCTTGCAAACACAGAACTAAACACTTATAAAATGTGTCCCCTGAAACCGTGAAACCGTCCCGGAGGTGGGACTTTCCTTCGTAATATGACGCAGCACAGCCGTCATTCCTACCCCCCCGGCGCCGCGCCCCGACTCCTCAGTGTAGTTTGATTCCGTCCCGGAGCCTACGCTGTTATGTTATCCCTTGGCCGGGCACACTTAGCGCTGCCCATCTTCTGACATCATTTGGTGTCAGGCTGGCTGCGCCTGTGCGGCCGCGCTGGCCGAGAGCCCGCCTCGCAGTGTCTTCTGATTTTATCCCACTGGGGGCCTGGGATCCATGGCCATGCGCAGTGCATATCCTCGCCTCTCACTCCCCTCCCTACGGCTTCTTAAGACTGTGCGGTGTCACGGCCGTGGCATGCTATTAGGGACCAGCTGACACCGAACAGTCTGAAGAAGCCATAGGGAGATGAGTGAGAGGTGGAGGTTCAGATATGCACTGCGCATGTCCATGGATCCCAGGCCCCCAGTGGGATTAAATCAGAAGACACTGCGAGGCGGGCTCTCGGCCAGCGCAGCCGCACAGGCGCAGCCATCCTGACACCAAATGATGCCAGAAGACGGGCAGCGCTAAGTGTGCCTGGCCACGGGATAACATAACAGCGCAGGCTCCGGGACGGAATCAAACAACGCTGAGGAGCCGGGGCGCGGCGCCGGTGGGGTAGGAATGACGGCTGTGCTGCGTCATATTACGAAGGAAAGGTCCACCTCCGGGACGGTTTTACGGTATCAGTGGACACATTTTATAAGTGTTAAGTTCTGCGTGTGCAAGGAGCTAAACCAAAATAGCTACCTTTTCCTTGTGCAGCATTACTGCTGCACAAGGTGGCTCTTTCAGTAACAAATGCCTTGGGGGGGGGGACAGATTCCCTTACATTTCAGTTGTTGTGTCAGCGTGGCGGTCGCATGACACATTGCCGGCTACACAGCTGGGGATCAGCTGACGTTACTGAAACCCAATAACACTGGGTCGTATGTTTTGACTGTGCAGACGGCACTTCTGAGCCTCAACTGGCGGTGTTGGAGCCCAGGAATTTAAGTTCAGGTGGTAGAAAGATGAACACAACAGGAGACCTGGATAACGTATACAGTGACCTAATTATTTAATCAGGAGGAGGAGTGGCAAATTCCTGCGAGATCCAGGCCTTGTTCATTTTCAGGAAAGTAAGCCGGTCAACGTTATCGGAGGATAGTCGCATGCGACGGTCAGTTAGTACACCACCTGCAGCACTAAAGACACGTTCCGATAATACACTGGCCGCAGGGCAAGACAGCACCTCCAATGCATACTGGCTTAGCTCTGGCCATGTATCCAGCTTTGAGACCCAAAACTTGAAAGGGGAAGAGCCGTCTGGGAGTACAGCAAGAGGGCAAGACATGTAGTCTGTCACCATCTGACGGAACCGTTGCCTCCTGCTGACTGGAGCCGTCTGTGATGGTGTAGACTTTTGTGGGGGGCACAGAAAACTGTGCCACAGTTGGGCCATACTGGTCTTGCCTTGGGCAGAGGCACTGCTTCTGCTCCCTCTTTGTGCAGAGCCTCCACCACTGCCTGGACGCACTGAGCTGCTTTGGAATGCACTAGCAGCACTTCTCTCAGTTGGAATGGAGAAGATGATGGAATTGACCAGTGTGTCTTGGTACTCCCGCATTTTTTGCTCCCGGTTCAACGGTGTGATGAGGCTTTCTACGTTGTCCCGGTAGCGAGGATCGAGGAGGGTGAACACCCAATAATCAGACATGTTGAGAATGTGGGCGATGCGGCGGTTGTTTCTCAGGCACTGCAGCATGTAATCCACCATGTGCTGCAGACTGCCAACTGCCCAAGAAACGCTGTCCCCTGCTGGAGGCGTGATCTCTGCCCGCTCGTCATCACCCCACCCTCGCTGTACACACTGAGTACTGGACAATTCGGTAACTCCCTCCTCTGGACGGATGTCTTCCTCCTCCATTGACTCCTCCTCATCCTCCTCACAAACTGTCCCCTGCCTACGCGTTTGTGAGGAACCACGTGGCGCTGACTGTCCAGAAGATGATGGAAATGGTGAATCCTCATCCTCCACCTCTTCCACAACATCATCCCTTAGCGCTTGCAGTGATTTTTCAAGCAGGCAGATAAGGGGGACAGTCATGCTGACTAGTGCATCATCTGCACTCGCCATACGCGTGGAATAATCAAAGGGACGCAAAACCTGGCAGACGTCATTCATAGTGGCCCACTCTGTGGTTGTGAAGTCTGTACGGCGCTGACTGTGACTTCTTTGCGCCTGAAGCAGCTGGTACTCCATTACAGCTTGCTGCTGCTCACACAACCGCTCCAACATATGTAACGTGGAATTCCACCTGGTAGGTAGGTCACATATGATGCGATGTTCCGGCAGGCGGTGTCGGCGCTGCAGAGCCGCAATGCGCGCTTTTGCCGTGCTGGAACGCCGCAAGTGAGCACACTCTAGGCGGACCTTGTGCAGCAGTGCATCAAGATCCGGATAGTCCCTCAAAAAGCTCTGCACGACCAAATTGAGCACATGTGTCAGACATGGGATGTGAGTGAGGTTGCCGAGGCCCAGAGCTGCCACCAGATTTCGGCCATTATCACACACTACCATGCCTGGCTGGAGATTCGCTGGCACAAACCACACATCGCTCTCCTGCTTGATGGCATTCCAGAGCTCCTGCCCTGTGTGGCTACGATTCCCCAAAAAAATTAATTTCAAGACGGCCTGTTGACGTTTGGCCACGGCTGTGCTCATGTCGGTCGTAACAGGTACACGTTCATCACGGGTCCATGTGGAGGTGGACTGTGACGGCTCCTGCAGCGATGATTCTAAGGAACTGGTGTAAGAGGAGGAGTCAATGTGTACAGAATGGATTCCTGCAATCCTTGGAGTGGGCAGGACACGTCCTGCGCCACTCGCACGGTCTGTACCCGGCTCAACGACATTAACCCAATGGGCAGTGAGGGAAAGGTATCGCCCCTGTCCATGTTGACTGGTCCACGCATCGGTGGTGAGGTGGACCTTGCTACTGACGGCGTTCAGTAGCGCGTGTTTTATGTGTCCCTCCACATGCTTGTGCAGGGCAGGGACGGCTTGCCTGCTGAAGTAAAAGCGGCTGGGCACATTGTACTGTGGGACTGCCAATGACATCAAGTCACGGAAGCTGTCAGTCTCCACCAGCCTGAATGACAGCATTTCCAGTGACAGAAGTTTGGCAATGCCTGCAGTCAGAGCCTGTGCTCATGGGTGGTTTGACGAGAAAGGCCGCCTTTTCTCCCATGCCTGTACTACCGATGGCTGTAGACTGGGCTGGGAGTGTGTGGATGACTGGGAAAGTGGTGCTGCGGGTGGAATTACAGCGGGTCTCTGGACAACAGGGCCAGAGGTTCTTCCACGGCGATCCTGGGAGGAAGCCGAACCAGCTGCGTGTGAGCTAGAGGAAGAGGCAACACGAGCTGAAGAGGTGGTAGCTGCCGCTGTTGGTTGGCCTAGCTCTTCAGTGTGTTTTTCTAACTCCGCCGGGTGCCTGTTGCGCACATGTTTCCACATGTTGGAGGTATTGAGGTTGCTGACATTTCGACCTCTTTTGACTTTTTGATGACACACCTTGCATCTGACATAGCAAATGTCATCTGCAACTGTGTCAAAAAAGGACCAGGCACTGCAAGTCTTGGGAGCGCCCTTTTTGGCTTTGGGAAGAGACATGCTCCTAACGGGTGCCAAAGCGGAGGCTGCAGGATCCGCAGTCTTCCCCCTCCCTCTCCCTCTTTGGGCCGTATGGGGAATCTCTTCCTCAGAGCTGCTCCCACCACCTTCCTGTCCCTCACGCCAAGATGGGTCAAGGACCTCATCATCTACACTACCCTCTGCCCCCAACTGCTCCTCCTGGGTAGTCTCAGCAGCAGAGCACGCACCAGTAAGTGGCACCTGAGTGTCATCATCAGCTGATGCGGCCTGCGATGTGGTGACCGGAGCCACTGGCCCACCCACCTCTTCAGAGGAAGAGAGAAAAAGCTGTTGGGCATCACTGCACCCTGCCTCTTCTTCCATTTCTCCAATGCTGCTTGGCTGGCCCCCTGTTTCCAAGCCAAGAGATTCAGAGAACAGAAGTAGAGACGGCTCCTGTCCTGGGCTCTCTGTCTGCCTGGGCAATTTGGCAGGTGGTGAAGAGACAGATGGCTGCCCTCCAGTGCTCTGTGTCTGAGAGGATGTGGCACTAATTGAAGTTGATGCATTAGCTGCCATCCATCCGACAACGGCTTCAATTTGTTCTTCACGCAGCAGCGGTGTACGGCGCTCTGACACAAAGCTGCGCATGAATGACTGTTGCCTGGTGAAAGTGGGTGCTGATGAGTCACCGGTGCCCGCAGCAGGCACAGAATCCCCACATCCCCTCCCTGCTCCGCGCCCACGCACACGTGCCTTACTCACTGCCTTCTTCATCTTGGTTGACTGATAAAGATAAGCAGAAAAGTACTAACGGCTTTGTGTGCTTATTCCTGAGCAACTCCTCCTAACAGGTATAAGAAACACTAATTTTCTAAAGTGTGGACTAGACTTTAATATGAGCTAATGTGGCCTACACAAATGTAAAGTGGTGTAACTGGTGTGTTTGGTGAACTTTATTATTTATTTATTTTTTTGGGGCTGAACTGACAACGGATAGAGCTGCAGTCACACGGAGACCGTGCAGACAGACGTAAACGGCGCTGCAAGGCCCAAAAACCCTCCTCTACGTTATCCTATGTAGTGTTTTTCCACAAGTTAGCTGGAGACGGGTGGAAAGACACTAATAGGATTTTTTTGAAAAAATGTGCAGCAGCCTGCACTACTTAAAACAAAATGAAAATTGATTTGGCGGTATGACGCAGTGAAGAAACCTGAGCTGGAGACAACCAGGCTATGGCTGCTCACAGACTACAGGGCGAGCTGCAGTCACACGGAGACCGTGCAGACAGCCGTAAACGGCGCTGCAAGGCCCAAAAACCCTCCTCTACGTTATCCTATGTAGTGTTTTTCCACAAATTAGCTGGAGACGGGTGGAAAGACACTAATAGGAATTTTTTGAAAAAATGTGCAGCAGCCTGCACTACTTAAAACAAAATGAAAATTGATTTGGCGGTATGATGCAGTGAACAACCCTGAGCTGGAGACAACCAGGCTATGGCTGCTCACAGACTACAGGGCGAGCTGCAGTCACACGGAGACCGTGCAGACAGCCGTAAACGGCGCTGCAAGGCCCAAAAACCCTCCTCTACGTTATCCTATGTAGTGTTTTTCCACAAATTAGCTGGAGACGGGTGGAAAGACACTAATAGGAATTTTTTGAAAAAATGTGCAGCAGCCTGCACTACTTAAAACAAAATGAAAATTGATTTGGCGGTATGACGCAGTGAACAACCCTGAGCTGGAGACAACCAGGCTATGGCTGCTCACAGACTACAGGGCGAGCTGCAATCACACGGAGACCGTGCAGACAGCCGTAAACGGCGCTGCAAGGCCCAAAAACCCTCCTCTACGTTATCCTATGTAGTGTTTTTCCACAAATTAGCTGGAGACGGGTGGAAAGACACTAATAGGATTTTTTTGAATAAATTAGCAGCAGACTACACTACTTGAAAAAAAAAAAAAAAAAGAACAGTATGAGGCAATGAACCACCCTCCCTGAACTGAATACAACCAGCTATGGATGGCCTATGTGGCTGCACTCAGACTAGAGAGTGGGCTGCACTCACACACACACACACACACAGACCTTGCAGATCGCTGTGAAAACAGCGCTACAAGGCAAAAGCAAGGTGAATAGTAGTTGAACACAGCGGTTGCTAAATTAGCCTTTGGAAAGCACAAAGAAGCAAATCGCTATCTCTAAACTGTCCCTCAGTCAGCAAACAGCGTCCTGTCACTAACTGAATTCACAGCAGAGTGATCGCAAAATGGCGCCAGCGACTTTTAAACTGCATCATGACATCATTTCAGCAGCCAATCACAGCCTTGCCAGTAGTTTCATGCCCTCCATGCTAAACAGGATGTGCCCACACTTGGAATCATTCTCATTGGCTGAATTTCTGCATTTTGAATCTTGGAACTTCCGATTCCGGTATCCGATACGCGGCAAGTATCGGAATCCCGGTATCGGAATTCCGATACCGCAAGTATCGGCCGATACCCGATACTTGCGGTATCGGAATGCTCAACACTATACACGAGTGAAGCTTCAGAGAGTGAGCTAATGTAATTTTGTGTTGTCATGTGGAATTATCATACTTTGCACAGTGGTGGACAGTACCTGAGCCATCACAGATCAGCGTTTCCAAGCTGAGAACAATATGTACAACAGATTCATATTTCATCTCCAGAGTCTCTTGGTCTTTCTCTCCTGTAGAATGTAAACTCCTATGATCAGCAGTATTCTCTCTCTTTGCAGAGGAGTGTGAGCCCTTGTGTGTTCTCTCTCTCACTCTACTGCATAAGAACTTATACTGTAGAGTATAAGTTCTTATGTTCAGTAGGATTCTTACTCTGTCTCTACTCCATCACATGAATTTTCTGTGCAATTACAAATGTTCCAGTGTTGAGATTTGCTCAAATTTATTCTCTGCAGGTTGAATTTTTGGGCAAAAGGAGGAAAGTTGGCGAATTTGAATTACAAAAGTTCAGCTCATCTTTAGCTGTAAGCATTGTGAACTGTTTACATTATGCTGCACTCTGCTATGGATCCTACATATTGCATCTACTTCTCTGACCTCAGCCCTCCTGGTTAAAACACATTTTTTTTGGCTGTATGCATTATGTATGGGTATTAAACTCTATTGTCATTACACTACAATCTGCTGTAAGTTCCACAGACTACATCTAGGTTCTGCTTCAGACATGTAATTTTCCTCATTTTGCCTCCTGATTCTGTGGTTTCGGATATGTCCTGCTTTGCTTGTTTGATGTCCAACATAACCTTTTGTCTGGGTTCTTACTGTTCCACATGCCTTCCACCCTGCTGTGCCAGTATCCTGGGTCCATGTGTCCACCTCAACAGGTTAGGCTACTTTCACACTAGCGTCGTACGACGCACGTCGCAATGCGACGTTGCGACATACCGACGCATACTGTGCAAGCGCCGCACAACGGGGGCAGCGGATGCAGTTTTTCAATGCATCCGCTGCCCCATTGTGAGGTGCGGGGAGGCGGGGGCGGAGTTCCGGCCACGCATGCGCGGTCGGAAAAGACGGTCATGACGCACCAAAAAACATTACATGCAACGTTTTTTGGAGGCGACGGACCGACGCAACATGACGCAACCGTCGCACGACGGTTGCGACGTGTGTCAATGCGTCGCACTGCGTCGCTAATGCAAGTCTATGGAGAAAAAACGCATCCTGCAAGCACTTTTGCAGGATGCGGTTTTTTGTAGAAAACGACGCATAGCGACGTGCAGTGCACGACGCTAGTATGAAAGTAGCCTAAGTTCTAGCAAAAAGTTTAATTAATATCAATTAGATATATGACTTGGACTTGGGTAGTGAGAGACTTAACACTGAGCCTATGCTATTTGTGCAGGACGTCACTCATTTAGTGATTTTTAGATTTTTAATGCATGCAATTTTATCTGAACAACATCCACTTCTGCTTACTAACTTATTGGTGTTCTTGTGTATGTTTTGAGCTGTATTATTATTTCTTTTCAAGTTCCCATAATTTCGGGATGCTGTACATATAAGAAGAAAGAGGTTTTACAGTATGTACTGTAAGTATGTACAATAAAGTAGAGAACAAGTACGGTAAAATTATCAATCAGATAAAATACTAAGCAGAGACCCTACCTTTGAGGTCTTGCAGTCTACAAGGGAAGGAGGAATGAGACAGTAGAAGAGGATAGAAGCTGCTCATTTGTGTTGACAGCATGGTTGCGATTATGGTTCGTAGATTTTTCGACTGTGAAAGAAGTCTAACTCTTTGGGGTAGTGAATTCTAGAATTCAGGAATGCTTAGGAGAATAAATGGAGATAAAAAAAGAGGACAAGAAATTACACGTGGGAAGGTATCAAAGGTGTATGTTACAGATACGTGGAAGGAGAATTTTCATTTAATCAATCATTGCCTTATATAAAAGGGACCAAGCAGTTTCATAGTTTCAGCTCATGAAGATCTGTCTCCAAGTTCTAAGCCATTGATAGTATTTGAAACTAAATTTTTTGGTCAATGGGGAGCAAGTGATAGCATAAAATAGAAGAGAGTGACATAGAAGAAATTAGCTAACAGAATTGAGGGTGGACTGAAGTGGTGAAAAATTGTTTGATGGGTCGCCACAGATGAGAGGTAATGAAGACACATACAAGCATTTGGTTGACCTTAAAAAAATGAGTACTCTAGACATTGTTTTGAGTGGTTGCTTTTGAGAGGTGGTAAGGTCTTGGATGTGAGGTTTCCAGATTTAATGGTTATCCCCAAGCAACTTGAGTGAATACTTGTGTGGTTTAAACAGATAAACATAGACATAATGATTGGGTCAATTTTTGTATTCTTAGCCACACGTTATGAATATTCAGAATGACTTCCTGCTCTATTTTTGGAATTAGAATAACCAGATATATATTATATTACATTAGAAGAAGTTGATATTGTAGCTTGACTTTGTCAAATTAAATTTGATTTTATCTGTAATGAAAAATATTCTGTAGTTATATATCAACAGACAATTCTACACAAATTCAGTCTACGTTATCTAGTTACATGCCTTCACAACACCTATAATTATGTGCAAGAAGTATTCCAGGAGTGCCTACCGCCTTTGCTAAAATGTTCTTCTAATAAGCAGATTCGTCCCCAGATTCCTATCTTCATAGCAAAATGTGAATTTCCCATCTTGATCTATCTTTTGGATGCTTTAGTGTTGGCAGCTTTAATATACAGAGCCTGCCAGATCTCCCTTGATGAAAATCTGTTTCTTTTCTAAATATTCTTTTTTTGTCTCACTGCCTCCCCATCTCCTTCTCTCGCAGCATCACATTGTATCCCAATCCAAGCCGTCTGTCTCACACAGACATTGTCACCTAATACTGCAGCACTTCCCTGTGCATTGTAAAAAAGAGGTGTTCTGACTTTAAGGGTGTGAGTGTCTGAAGATCATTAGTATATTACACTTTGCATGCTATGGGATCATCATATGTTCTAGGAGCACTTCCCAATGTATAGATAAACATATGTATTACAGTGCATCCAATGGCAAACATTTTGTCAATAGTGCTTTTCATTACAATGAACAGCATACTGCACACCATATGATTTTTTTTTACAATGAGACAAGCCATAGGAAGTTGTATTCAGTGGTGTAGGAATATATAGCAGATGTGCCCATCCGCGGAATACATTGTGCCAAAAATCCCAAGATGTGCACTACCATGAGCATATGTACGTTTTGCACTTCTCAGTAGTGCCTCCTCTGTGTGCACAAGGGGATGTTCCATCAATGATCAATTGTTTTTAACCCAGCATAAAATGACGAGGTCAGCTAAAAAAGAGAATTTGGCTTTTTTGTCAGCATTAGGAAACATTAATATTGCGTTTTTTGCTACAAATCAGTGGCTCCAATGGAAATTCTGTTTGAACCCCTGAAAAACTTGATTCGGGCACAACCACGGAAAAGGTTAGGCAGACAGAATCAGTTTGTGTTCTGTCGAGCATCCATTTTAGCCCTTTTGTACTTGCCTGAAAAAACGTGGATTTTGCCAAAATGGAGGCCAGACAGAATTCAAAGTGACTCCATCTGCCTCAATAAAGTCAATGTCCTCATTGAAGGTTGCACCTAAATCTCACTTTAAGGTCTTCAGATCAAATTCCCAACAGAGCTACTGATGTGTGGGAAAAATGCAATATAAACATAGCCTTAATTCCATATTGTTTATTCTAGCAATCATCGGTTCATGTACAGGATCCTTTAATCAAAGCTAGGAGTTCAAGGTCAAGCTGATAAATTGAAAGAAATGGCAATTTATCAAGACTGTAAAAGTTTAGTAAGTGTAGTGGTCTTTATCTTAACTCAATTTAAATAAACTGCAAGTATTCAATATACAATCTCCCGGCCACATTATGACTAGACTGCTTCTGACCTTGCTCAATACCAGTCTAGTTGGAATGTGCCTGGGAGTATGCATATCAAAAACTTTCAAATGACAAAAGACTGACTGACACTTCCAGGCTAGTGTGAACAGGTGCATACTTACAGCAGCCATCTCCATTTACAAAAAACAAAACAAGTTGCACTCTGTAGTGCTAAAGCATGTCAATATGAAATATATGAAACATGAATAGCAATACTGATTCTGGATAATAGGAAAAAACTGAGACGCTTAGCACATAATTTGGCCAATTTATGCATGCCCAGCAGCCAACGACAAGGTGGTCTGAAAACTCCTTGGAACTAATGTTAACACAGTCTATCCCCAGGTGATCCTGTATCCCCTATTCACATATATAGTATATAGAGGAAAATAACTTTTTATGTTTGCCTTGAGATAATGGGGAGTGACCACCGGGTGCACTGTGTAAACTTGCAGTGGAAACCACTGCATACGATAGATTAAGGACAATGCAAAACAGTATGAATCAAGGATAGAAGAAACTATACACCCATGGGAATAGTGAAATATAGCCTTTATTGATGGGATTAGTGGTGATAACACAAATTATTAAAAAAATGTTTATATAAAAACATACATAAATGATAGAAAAGCAGGATAAAAATACAGCTCAGTCCCCATCAAAACATCAGGATTTTGCAAGTTTACTGCAAATTGATGCTACACGTGAAGAGTATGCACCATGTATTAAAAAAAAAAAAAAAATGAAAAGAAAATGAACAAATATAAAAAAATGTGATAAAGGTCACTTAATATATAATATAATAAAGTGACCACGTGCACTAGGGTAAAATGAGATGATATGACTCCCTCAATATAAAAAATATATCACATGAAAGTCATATAAAGTGCAAGATGAGCGTGCAAAAAAAGTGCAGTGCCTACAAGGGGATATTTATCTACCGTGTCAGCTCCTGCTGACCGTAGATACCATACCTAAATTTATGCAACAATGTGCCAAAATATGTGACATAAAGTGCAGAAAAAAACGGTGCATATATACCTGGGGGGACCAATAGCTATTCCTGCACACCCGACGCGCGTTTCGGAAATTTCTCTCCTTCGTCAGGGGAACTAATGTGTCTAATGTGAACACCGCTCTAAGACTGAAGTCTGAATTTCTGGGTAGATTTGAATACCTCTCTTTAAAGCCTGAATTTATGGGTAGGTAGGATCCTGAAGCAATTAAAAACCATCACATGTTGTAGGGCGGAGTGCTCGGTCAGAGAGCTAATATACAAATGACAAAAGACTGACTGGCACTTCCAAGCTAGTATGAAGAGGTGCATACTAGGAGCAGCCATCTCCATATACAATAAGCAAAAAAAGTTGCACTCTCTAGTGCTAAAGCAGGTCAATATAAAAAATGAATAGCAATACTGCTTCTGGATAATAAGAAAAAACAGAGACGCTTAGCACATAATTTGGCCAATTCATGCATGCCCAGTAGCCAATGACAAGGCGGCCTAAGAACTTCTGGGAACCTACGTGTCTTATGTGAACAACGCTCTAAGACTGAAGTCTGAATTTCTGGGTAGATTTGAATACAATTAGTGATGAGCGAATATACTCGTTACTCGAGATTTCCCGAGCACGCTCGGGTGTCCTCTGAGAATTTGTAAGTGCTCGGAGATTTAGTTTTCATCGCCGCAGCTGAATGATTTACATCTGTTAGCCAGCATAAGTACATGTGGGGGTTGCCTTGTTGCCAGGGAATCCCCACATGTAATCAAGCTGGCTAACTGATGTAAATCATTCCCCTGCTGCAGGGAAAACTAAATCTCCGAGCACTAACAAATACTCAGAGTATATTTGCTCATCACTAATACCTATCTTTAAAGCCTGAATTTATGGGTAGGTAGGCTCCTGTTGTAATTAAACACCATGACATGCTGGAGGGCGTAGTGCTCGGTATATTAGCTCTCAGACCAAGCACTGCACCCTCCTATTATCCAAAAGCAGTATTGCTGTTCATTAGAGTTGAGCGACTTTTACTTTTTTAGGATCGAGTCGGGTTTCGCGAAACCCGACTTTGTCAAAAGTCGGGTCCGGTGAAATCGGCCGATTATTTCGAAAAGTCGGGGATCCGACTGAAACACGAAGCCCAATGCAAGTTAATGGGGAAGCAAAGTCGGCAGTGAGTGGAGGACAGGAAAACACCTACAGTGCCCATTTTAATGCCAAAAACATCAATTCTTGTTACTTAAGCTTGTCAATCTTAATTTACCTTATAATAATAGTTAGGCATTGAAAATTGGGGGTCATTTGGCTAAAGTTGTGGGGGGGTAGGGCTGGCTCAAGTTTTTCGTGGGCCCAGGAAACGTGGACTACGTCACGGCGGTGGAGCAGGGAGAGGTCAGTATTTCAACTTTACAAGTGCTGTGATCCTGAGCAAGTAGGGGGGGCACACTCGTTGGCATTGGCACTGGCACATGGCCCCTCAAAGTACGGCGTTGTGTTTGACGGCGGGGGCGCCTCCCACCGGCAGAGACACTTTTGCATACTATGAGGGGCCCTGTGCCAGTGACGTCGCCAACAAGTATGCCCTCCCCACCTGATGAAGGAACCTGCACTTTCATCTGCGCCTTCCTCTTTGTCCCCATGTAAGGTGGTATAGTATGTGGGAAGGGGAACCAGATTTTCAGGAGGGTCAGATTCTGGCTGTGTAGAGTGCAAGGGGAATGTAGTGGTCTGGGTGAATGTACCAGCAGACTCATCTAGCAGTGGCTGGGCAATGGGCAGGATGAGGAGGAAACAGATATAGGCCCAAAGAATAAAGTGGGCTAAATGCAGTTCAAAATTGGTAACAGGACTAAACAGGCGGCATTGCTTTGTTTAGTGGAGGACAACTGTAATGAGTGGCAGACACAGTTAGTAGGCCCAAATAATAAAGTGGGCCAAATAAAGTTCAAAATTGGTAACAGGAGTAAACAGGCAGCACTGCTTTGTTCAGTGGAGGAGAACACCAAGGAGCGGCAGACACCGTAAGTAGGCCCAACCAAACAAGTAGGCCAAATGCAGTTTAATATCTGATGTAGGCCGAAAGCCTGAAAATTGAAGCTCAGCTATATTCAGTGGAGGAGACTGTCATGAATCCCAATGGCTAGGGATAGCAAGGGACAAGCAAAGTAATACAAAATATCGGACGAGCTCTAGGGTGATGGAACCTGGGCTGACCGCTGCCCTACGCCTGACAAACGCAACTAGAGATAGCCAGGGAGCGTGCCTACGTTGGTTCTAGACGCCACGCACCAGCCTAAGAGCTAACTAGTACTGCAGAGAAAATAAGACCTCACTTGCCTCCAGAGGAATGAACCCCAAAAGGTATAGTTGCCCCCCACATGTATTGACGGTGAAATGAGAGGAAGGCACACACATAGAGATGATATATATAGGTTCAGCAAATTGAGGCCCGCTGTAAACTAGAAAGCAGAACGATACAAAAGGGGTCTGAGCGGTCAGCAAAAAACCCTAATCAAAAAACCATCCTGAGATTACAAGAACCCATGTGCCAACTCATGGCACATGGGGAGAACCTCAGTCCACTAGAGCCACCAGCTAGCATAGAGACATAATAAGCAAGCTGGACAAAAAACCAAACAACTGAAAATCAGCACTTAGCTTATCCTGAAAGATCTGGGAGCAGGTAGGCGGAACCAAACAGAGCACATCTGAATACATTGATAGCCGGCAAGGGAATGACAGAAAGGCCAGGTAAAATAGGAAACACCTAGCCTCTGATGGACAGGTGGAAACCAAAGGCCGCAACCCACCAAAGTCACCCAGTACCAGCAGTAACCACCAGAGGGAGCCCACAAACAGAATCCACAACAGTACCCCCCCCTTGAGGAGGGGTCGCCGAACCCTCACGAGAACCCCCAGGGCGATCAGGGTGAGCTCTATGGAAGGCGCGGACCAAATCAGTCGCATGAACATCGGAGGCGACCACCCAGGAATTATTCTCCTGACCATAACCCTTCCACTTAACCAAATACTGGAGTTTGCGTCTGGAAACACGAGAATCCAAGATCTTCTCAACAACATACTCCAATTCTCCCTCCACCAGCACCGGAGCAGGAGGCTCAACCGAAGGAACAACGGGCACCTCATACCTCCGCAACAACGACCGATGGAACACATTATGAATAGCAAACGATGCTGGGAGATCCAAACGAAAAGATACAGGGTTAAGAATCTCCGAGATCCTATAAGGACCGATGAACCGAGGCTTGAACTTAGGAGAAGAGACCTTCATAGGGACAAAACGAGAAGACAACCACACCAAATCCCCAACAAGAAGTCGGGGACCCACGCGGCGACGGCGATTAGCAAACTGCTGAGCCTTCTCCTGAGATAACTTCAAATTGTCCACCACCTGATTCCAAATCTGATGTAGCCTGTCCACCACCACGTCCACTCCAGGACAATCCGAAGACTCCACCTGACCAGAGGAAAAACGAGGATGAAACCCCGAATTACAAAAAAAAGGAGAGACCAACGTGGCAGAACTAGCCCGATTATTAAGAGCAAATTCGGCCAGCGGCAAAAAAGCAACCCAGTCATCTTGATCAGCAGAAACAAAACACCTCAAATAAGTTTCCAAGGTCTGATTAGTTCGCTCCATCTGGCCATTCGTCTGAGGATGGAATGCAGACGAGAAAGACAAATCAATGCCCATCTTGGCACAAAACGTCCGCCAAAATCTAGACACAAACTGGGATCCCCTGTCAGAAACGATATTCTCCGGAATCCCATGCAAATGAACCACGTTCTGAAAAAATAAAGGGACCAACTCAGAGGAGGAAGGCAACTTAGGCAAGGGCACCAAATGAACCATCTTAGAAAAGCGGTCACACACCACCCAGATAACGGACATTTTCTGTGAAACCGGGAGATCAGAAATAAAATCCATGGAAATGTGCGTCCAAGGCCTCTTCGGGATGGGCAAGGATAACAACAACCCACTGGCCCGAGAACAGCAAGGCTTAGCTCGAGCACACACTTCACAAGACTGCACAAAGGTACGCACATCCCTAGACAAGGAAGGCCACCAAAAAGACCTGGCCACCAAGTCTCTAGTACCAAATATTCCAGGATGATCAGCCAACACAGAAGAATGGACCTCGGAGATGACTCTACTGGTCCAATCATCCGGAACAAACAGTCTTTCTGGTGGACAACGATCCGGTTTATCCACCTGAAACTCCTGCAATGCACGTCGCAAGTCTGGGGATACGGCGGACAATATTACCCCATCCCTAAGGATACCAGTAGGCCCAGAGTCTCCAGGAGAGTCAGGCACAAAACTCCTGGAAAGAGCATCTGCCTTCACATTCTTTGAACCTGGCAGGTATGAAACCACGAAATTGAAACGAGAAAAAAAACAACGACCAACGAGCCTGTCTAGGATTCAAACGCCTGGCAGACTCAAGGTAAATGAGATTCTTGTGATCAGTCAAGACCACCACACGATGTTTAGCACCCTTAAGCCAATGACGCCACTCCTCAAATGCCCACTTCATGGCCAAAAGCTCCCAATTACCCACATCATAATTGCGCTCGGCGGGCGAGAATTTTCTAGAGAAGAATGCACATGGCTTCATCACCGAGCCATTAGAACTTCTCTGTGACAAAACCGCCCCCGCTCCAATCTCGGAAGCATCAACCTCAACCTGAAAAGGAAGTGAAACATCTGGTTGACACAACACAGGAGCAGAAGAAAACCGGCGCTTAAGTTCCTGAAAGGCCTCCACGGCCGCAGGAGACCAATCAGCAACATCAGCACCCTTTTTAGTCAAATCAGTCAAAGGTTTAACAATACTGGAAAAATTAGCAATGAACCGACGATAAAAATTAGCAAACCCCAAGAACTTCTGAAGGCTCTTAACAGATGTAGGTTGTGTCCAGTCACAAATCGCCTGAACCTTGACGGGATCCATCTCAATAGTAGAAGGAGAAAAAATGTACCCCAAAAAAGAAATCTTCTGGACTCCGAAGAGACACTTTGAGCCCTTCACAAACAGAGAATTGGCCCGCAGAACCTGAAACACCTTCCTGACCTGTAAAACATGAGACTCCCAGTCATCAGAAAACACCAAAATATCATCCAAATACACAATCATAAACTTATCCAGATATTCACGGAAAATATTGTGCATAAAGGACTGAAAGACTGACGGAGCATTGGAGAGTCCAAAAGGCATTACCAAATACTCAAAATGGCCCTCAGGCGTATTAAATGCGGTTTTCCACTCGTCACCCTGTTTTATCCGCACCAGATTATACGCACCGCGAAGATCTATCTTAGTGAACCACCTAGCCCCCTTAATGCGAGCAAACAAATCAGTCAATAATGGCAGTGGATACTGATATTTGACTGTAATCTTATTCAGAAGGCGATAATCTATACAAGGCCTCAGGGAACCATCTTTTTTTGCCACGAAAAAAAAAACCTGCTCCCAGAGGGGACGAAGATGGACGAATATGTCCCTTTTCCAAGGACTCCTTAATATAATTCCGCATAGCAGTATGCTCTGGCAGTGACAGATTAAATAAACGACCCTTAGGGAACTTACTGCCAGGAATCAATTCTATAGCACAGTCACAATCTCTATAAGGAGGGAGCGAATTGAGCTTAGGCTCCTCAAAAACATCCCTATAGTCAGACAAAAACGCAGGGATCTCAGAAGGAGTAGATGAAGCGATTGAAATCGGAGGTGCATAATCATGAACCCCCTGACATCCCCAGCTTAACACAGACATTGTTTTCCAGTCCAGGACAGGATTATGAGTTTGTAACCATGGCAGACCAAGCACTAGTACATCATGTAAATTATACAGTACAAGGAAGCGAATCACCTCCTGATGAACGGGAGTCATGCGCATGGTCACTTGTGTCCAATACTGCGGCTTATTCATAGCCAATGGTGTAGAGTCAATTCCCTTCAGAGGGATAGGAACTTCCAGAGGCTCCAGACTAAAACCGCAGCGTTTAGCAAATGACCAATCCATAAGACTCAGGGCAGCGCCTGAATCCACATAGGCATCGACGGAAATGGAAGACAGTGAAAAAATCAGAGTCACAGACAAAATGAACTTAGGCTGCAGAGTACCAATGGCAAAAGATTTATCAACCCTTTTTGTGCGTTTAGAGCATGCTGATATAACATGAGCTGAATCACCACAATAAAAACACAATCCATTTTTCCGCCTATAACTTTGCCGTTCACTTCTGGACTGAATTCTATCACATTGCATAGTCTCAGGTGCCTGTTCAGAAGACACCGCCAACTGGTGCACGGGTTTGCGCTCCCGTAAACGCCGATCAATCTGAATGGCCATAGCCATCGACTCATTCAGACCTGTAGGCGTAGGGAACCCCACCATAATATCCTTAATGGCCTCGGAAAGACCATTTCTGAAGTTAGCAGCCAGGGCGCACTCATTCCACTGAGTAAGCACCGACCATTTCCGAAATTTTTGACAATATATTTCCGCTTCATCATGCCCCTGAGAGAGGGCTAATAAAGCCTTTTCAGCCTGAATCTTTAGGTTGGGTTCCTCATAGAGCAATCCCAATGCCAGAAAAAACGCATCCACATTGAGCAATGCAGGATCCCCTGGTGCCAATGCAAATGCCCAATTCTGAGGGTCGCCCCGCAGGAAAGATATTACAATCTTGACCTGTTGAGCAGGGTCTCCAGAGGAGCGAGATTTTAAAGAAAGAAACAATTTACAATTGTTCCTGAAATTCAGGAAGGTAGATCTATCTCCAGAAAAGAACTCTGGAATAGGAATTCTAGGTTCAGACATGGGAGTGTGAACAACAAAATCCTGTATGTTTTGAACTTTTGCCGCGAGATTACTCAGGCTGGAAGCCAAACTCTGGACATCCATGTTAAACAGTTAATATCAGAGCCATTCAATGGTTAAGAGGAGGTAAGAAGCAGCTAGACAGCAATTAAGGGCTAGGCAGCAAAACTCTGAAGGAAAAAAAAAAAAAAAAAAATTTCCCTTAAACACTTCTTTTTCTCCTGCTTCAGCCCAAACAATTAACACTTTGTGGGCCGGCTATACTGTCATGAATCCCAATGGCTAGGGATAGCAAGGGACAAGCAAAGTAATACAAAATATCGGACGAGCTCTAGGGTGATGGAACCTGGGCTGACCGCTGCCCTACGCCTGACAAACGCAACTAGAGATAGCCAGGGAGCGTGCCTACGTTGGTTCTAGACGCCACGCACCAGCCTAAGAGCTAACTAGTACTGCAGAGAAAATAAGACCTCACTTGCCTCCAGAGGAATGAACCCCAAAAGGTATAGTTGCCCCCCACATGTATTGACGGTGAAATGAGAGGAAGGCACACACATAGAGATGATATATATAGGTTCAGCAAATTGAGGCCCGCTGTAAACTAGAAAGCAGAACGATACAAAAGGGGTCTGAGCGGTCAGCAAAAAACCCTAATCAAAAAACCATCCTGAGATTACAAGAACCCATGTGCCAACTCATGGCACATGGGGAGAACCTCAGTCCACTAGAGCCACCAGCTAGCATAGAGACATAATAAGCAAGCTGGACAAAAAACCAAACAACTGAAAATCAGCACTTAGCTTATCCTGAAAGATCTGGGAGCAGGTAGGCGGAACCAAACAGGGCACATCTGAATACATTGATAGCCGGCAAGGGAATGACAGAAAGGCCAGGTAAAATAGGAAACACCCAGCCTCTGATGGACAGGTGGAAACCAAAGGCCGCAACCCACCAAAGTCACCCAGTACCAGCAGTAACCACCAGAGGGAGCCCACAAACAGAATCCACAACAGGAGACAAGCAAGGAGCGGCAGACACCGTTTCTAGGGTACAACCAAACAAGTAGGCCAAATGCAATTTAAAATTTCCTGTAGGCCGAAAGCTTGAAGATTGAAGCTCAGCTATATTCAGTGGAGGAGACAAGCAAGGAGTGGCAGACATCGTTACTAGGGCCCAACCAAACTAGTAGGCCAAATGCAGTTTAAAATTTCCTATAGGCCTAAAGCCTGAAGATTGAAGCTCAGCTTTGTTCAGTGGAGGACAGCTGTATTGAGTGGTGCAGACAGACACAGGTAGTAGGCCTAAAATAAAAAAGTAGGCTCAATGCAGTTTAAAATAGGTTACATGGGTACACAGGCGGCATTGGTTTTTTCAGCAGAGGACGATTGCAAGGAGTGGCGCAGACTTACTAGGCCTAAAATAAAAAAGTAGGCTCTATGCAGTTTAAAATAGGCTACAGGGGTACACAGGCAGCATTGGTTTGGTCAGCGGAGGACGATTGCAAGGAGTGGCGCAGACTTACTAGGCCTAAAATAAAAAAGTAGGCTCTATGCAGTTTAAATTAGGTTACAGGGGTACACAGGCAGCATTGGTTTGGTCAGCGGAGGACGATTGCAAGGAGTGGCACAGACTTACTAGGCCTAAAACAAAAAAGTAGGCTCTATGCAGTTTAAAATAGGTTACAGGGGTACACAGGCAGCATTGGTTTGGTCAGCGGAGGACGATTGCAAGGAGTGGCGCAGACTTACTAGGCTTAAAATAAAATAGTAGGCTCTATGCAGTTCTACACTGGTAACGGGAGTAAACTGGCGGCACTGCTTTGTTTGGTGGAGGACAACTGGAAGAAGTGGCTAACACAGTAAGCTGGGCAAAATAGTAAAGTGTGCTAAATGTCTGCCAAAAAAATTGTTCCTAAATAAACCGGTGGCAAAGCTAGGTACAGGGGTGGGTTCCTCTGCTGAGTAGCAGACAGTGGTAGTTCGCGCACAGTATTCACAGGTCTAAATGGAGGCCAGGGCCCCTGTATATTTTTACTATCATCTATCATTTCAACAAATTTCTATTGGCAGTGCCATTGAAGGATTTAACAGCACAGACTAAACAGTGGTGGAGCAGTGAGAGGTAAGTTTTGCAAGTGGTAGAGCACTCTTCGAGCTGTGGGGGAACATTCTCTCGTGGGCGGTGGTACTGGCCCAGGGCCCCTCATATTACGACGGTGTGTCTGACGTTGGGTGTGCACCACCACCGCCAGAGACACTTCATTGTACTATGAGGGACCCTGTGCCAGTGCCATCGGCCAAAAGTGGGCACACCGACCTGTCCAGGCAAAATGGCACTCGCACGGGTGCTTGCGCCAAGTGGTGACCACGGCCCTGTGGGGGTAGTCAGCCCATTTAGGGAGGTGTGGCCTATGGTGGACATTCAGCAGCTGCAAATGGAGGAATTGGATCAGTCAGTAAGAGGAGTCCAAAAGCAAGACCTTTTTACAGGAAAGCTAGGTGTCAGCAGGGGAAGGTGGGGCAAAATAATTAGAAATCCATGATTGCTTCATTTTAATGAAGGTTAGATCATCAACATTTTGGGTAGCCAGACGAGTCCTTTTTTCGGTCAGTATTGAACCAGCAGCACTGAATACTCTTTCTGATAGCACACTAGCGGCTGGGCAAGCGAGCTCTTGTAATTCATATTCTGCCAATTCAGGCCAGGTGTCTATTTTAGATGCCCAGTAATCAAAGGGGAATGACGTGTGAGGGAGAACATCGATAAGGGAGGAAAAATAGTTCGTAACCATACTGGACAAATGTTGTCTCCTGTCACTTTGAATTGATGCAGCAGTACCTGTCGTGTCTGCAGTCATTGCAAAATCACTCCACAACCTGGTCATAAAACCCCTCTGTCCAATGCCACTTCTGATTTGTGCACCTCTAACACCTCTGCCATGTTGCCCCATGCAGCTCGTGTGAGAACCATCACCGCCGCTGTGTGCTGGGAATGCCTGAGCCAAACGGTCTACAAGAGTTGCTTGTTTGGTAGCCAATATTTGCTCAAGGTTCTCATGTGGCATGATATTTTGCAATTTCCCTTTGTAGCGTGGATCCAGGAGGCAGGCCAACCAGTAATCGTCATCGGTCATCATTTTGATAATGTGGGGGTCCCTTTTTAGGATACGCAAGGCATAATCAGCCATGTGGGCCAATGTTCCAGGTGTCAAATCACTGCTTGTGCTGGGTTGAGGAGCACTTTCTGGCAAATCAACATCACTTGTCTCCCGCAAAAACCCTGTACCTGACCTTGCAACGCCACCAGTTTCTATTGCCCCCTGAGAAGCTTCCTCCTCCCATAAATATTCATCCCAATCATCCTCCTCCTCCTACTCTTCGTCCGCCACCTCGTCCTGGAGAGTTGCCTGAGCAGACAATGGCTGACTGTCATCAAGGCTTCCCTCATCCTCGCCTGCTTCTTAATGTGCATCAAACTTTGCATCAGCAAACGCATTAGTGGGATGCTCATGCTTATGATGGCGTCGTTTGCACTTACCAGCCATGTGCAATCCTCAAAACACTGAAGGACTTGACAGAGGTCTTGGAGCTTCGACCACTGCACACCTGACAACTCCATGTCTGCCATACAACTGCCTGCCCGTGTATGTGTATCCTCCCACAAATACATTACAGCACGCCTCTGTTCGCACAGCCTCTGAAGCATGTGCAATGTGGAGTTCCACCTTGTTGCAACGTCGATTATTAGTCGGTGTTGGGGAAGCTTTAGCGATCGCTGATGGTTCTGCATACGGCTGGAGTGTATGGGCGACCGGCGGATGTGCAAGCAAAGTCTTCGCACCTTCAGGAGCAGGGCTGATAACCCTGGATAACTTTTCAGGAAGGACTGCACCACCAGGTTCAAGGTGTGAGCCAGGCAAGGTATGTGTTTAAGTTCTGAAAGGGCTATGGCAGCCATAAAATTCCTTCCGTTATCACTGACTACCTTGCCTGCCTCAAGATGTACACTGTCCAGCCAGGACTAAGTTTCTTGCTGCAAGAACTTGGCCAGAACTTCTGCGATGTGTCTGTTGTCGCCCAAACACTTCATTTCCAACACAGCCTGCTGATGCTTACCACTAGCTGTTCCATAATGGGACACCTCGTGTGCAACACTGGCAGCTGCGGATGGAGTGGTCGTGCGACTGCGCTCTGTGGACGAGCTTTCGCTTCTGCTGGAGGAGGAGGAGGAGGGGTGGCGAATGCCTACAGCCAACTGTTTCCTAGACCGTGGGCTAGGCAGAACTGTCCCACTATGGCTGTCCCCTGTGGACCCTGCATCCACCACATTAACCCAGTGTGCCGTTGTGGACACGTAACGTCCCTGGCCATGCCTAGTGGTCCATGCATCTGTTGTGAGGTGCACCTTTCTACTGACTGATTGCCTGAGTGCATGGACAATGCGGTCTTTGACATGCTGGTGGAGGGCTTGGATGGCTTTTCTCGCAAAGAAGTGTCGACTGGGTAGATCATAGTGTGGTACTGCGTAGGCCATCATGGCTTTGAAAGCTTTGCTTTCAACCAACCGGTAGGGCATCATGTGGGCGTTCAAACCCTGTGTACGCGGATGAGAGGATGAGTACTTCCTTTTCCTAGCGAGAGTCTCTTGTAGGGTGAGCTGGACTGGAGAGCTGCATATGGTGGAACTAGCGGGGGAGGTGGTGGAAATGGCAGATTGAAAGAGGGTTGGTGAGGGTATTCTTGCTGTTGGCCTACATACAGTGTTTCCTACCAACAACCTGGTGATTTCCTGACTGCTTTGGCCTTGCGACGATACCTCCACATTTGCTGCAGGTGGTGTCCTAAATGGTATGGTCTTACAGTGAGGGGAGCAATGTAGCGTTGCTGATGACCTTCATTTTGAATGGGTGCACCTACGATACGGGACGTTTGGTAGTTAGTCCAGGCTTGCAAGTGCATGCTGGTTACGTGTCTATGCATGCACGTCGTATTTAAATTTTTGACATTTTGCCCTCTGCTAAAGGTCCTTGAGCATTTCTTACAGATAACTTTGCACTGATCATTCGGATCTTGGTTAAAAAATTGCCAGACTGCACTCTTCCTACTATCGAATACCTTTTCAGGCATTGCACGCTGTGCTGCTTTCACCGGATGACCACGCTGTCCTAAAACTGTTTTTGATTTTGACACACGGTTTGGGCCAGATACGGGCCTGCCAGATGAAAACTGTTGCGATGTTGATGCCTGTTGCGGCTCATACTCCTACGCTTCAGAGCTACTGCCAGCAGCACCCTGTTCCCCCAATGGCTGCCAATCGGGATCAACAACTGGGTCATCTATCACCTCCTCTTCAATGTCCTCTGCACCTTCTTCTGTGTCACCGTGTAAGGTGCTATAGTGTTCGGGACGGGGCACCATAGTCTCATCAGGGTCAGACTCTGGCTCAGTACACTGCGAGGGCAATGTTGTGATCTGAGTCAATGGAACAGCATAATAATCTAGCTGTGGCTGTGCATCTGTGCACTCCATGTCCGTTTCATCTTTTAATGGCCTGTTAACAATTTCCCTTTCTAACACAGGCATGGTATGTGTAAAGAGCTCCATGGAGTAACCTGTTGTGTCGCCTGACGCATCCTTCACTGTTGTTCTGGGTGAAGGACACAAGGAAGCGACTTGTTCCTGACCGGGAGCATCCACTGACGACTCGCTTTTTTTAAATTTTGAACTTTCCGAAGAGGAGGCGAAAGAGCTAGAGGCTGAGTCAGCAAGGAAAGCCAAAACTTTTTCCTGTTGCTCCGGCTTTAAAAGCGGTTTTCCTACTCCCAGAAAAGGGAGCGTTCAAGGCCTTGTGTAGCCAGACGATGACGCTGGCTCAACAACTCGAGCCTTAGGTGCTATTTTGCTTTTCCCACTACCACCAGATGCTCCACCACCACCACCACCTTCATTACCAGCTGGCAATGACCGCCCACGGCCACGACCTCTTCCACCAGACTTCCTCATTCTTGGGAAAATGTAACCAAACTAACAACCGTTATATGGTACTGTAAATCAAGGTAGAAGGTGTATGTAAGCTTGTTGTGAATTTAAATCTCCCTTTCTATATGTGTGGGAGACTGCTGCAAAAATTCAGGCCCACTGTATTACACTACACGGTATAAGTGGCAGAAAGTGGCTGGCAGATATACGCCAAACAGAACTGACACAGATGCACTTAGTGGCAATGTTAATCTCCCTTTTTATGTGTGGGACACTGCAGCAAAATTCAGGCCCACTGTATTACACTACACGGCATAAGTGGCAGAAAGTGGCTGGCAGATATACGCCAAACAGAACTGACGTAGATGCACTTAGTGGCAATATTAATCTCCTTTTTATGTGGGAGACTGCTGCAAAAATTCAGGCCCACTGTATTACACTACACGGTATAAGTGGCAGAAAGTGGCTGGCAGATATACGCCAAACAGAACTGACACAGATGCACTTAGTGGCAATGTTAATCTCCCTTTTTATGTGTGGGACACTGCAGCAAAATTCAGGCCCACTGTATTACACTACACGGCATAAGTGGCAGAAAGTGGCTGGCAGATATACGCCAAACAGAACTGACGTAGATGCACTTAGTGGCAATATTAATCTCCTTTTTATGTGTGAGACACTGCAGCAAAATTCAGGCCCACTGTATTACACTACACGGTATAAGTGGCACAAAGTGGCTGGCAGATATACGCCAAACAGAACTGACGCAGATGCACTTAGTGGCAATATTAATCTCCCTTTTTATGTGTGGGACACTGCAGCAAAAAACAAAACAGGCCCACTTTATTACACTACACGGTATAAGAGGCAGAAAGTGGCTGGAAATATATATAAAAAAAAGGGACTGTACTACAATAACAATCTCCCTACAATGATCTCAGGACAAGTATGGCAGCCAGCAATAAAAAGGACTGCTGCACACAAAAGTGGGGACAAATAAACAATAGAACTGTGCAGAAAGGAGCAACAGGACTTTTGCTTTTAAAAAAGCAGTTGGTTTGCACAGCGGCGTACAAACAGCAATGCAGCTATCAGGGAGCCTTATAAGCTACAGAGCTGATGCACAGAAATCTAGCCTCCACTGTCCCTGCAAAGAAAAGGTGGTGTTGGACAGTGGAAATCACTACAGCACAAGCAGTTTGGGGGTTAATATTTCCTCCCTAACAATATCCCTGCTTCTGACGAAGCTGCAGCAACCTCTCCCAATGCTCAGGTCGGCAGAAGTAAGATGGTGGTCAGCGTGCACGCCCCTTTATAGCCCCTGTGACGCCGCAGAAAGCAAGCCAATCACTGTCCTGCCTTTCTCTAAGATGTGGGGACCGAGACCTATGTCATCATGCTGCCCACACTCTGCGTCCACCTTCATTGGCTGAGAAATGGCACTGAAAGCATCATACGAAACGCGACTTTGGCGCGAAGATCGCTGACAGCATGGCCGATGCCATGCTGGGATCGCGTCGGGCTTCACGAAACCCGACTTTGCCGAAAGTCGGCGATTTTTGAAAATGTCCGATCCGTTTCGCTCAACCCTACTGTTCATATTTCATATTGACATGCTTTAGCGCTACAGAGTATGGGAAATTATGTGGACTTGGAGAGCGAGCCCACATTAAAGGTGTGGAAACGACCTTTGACGTAAACATACAGTGGGGAAAAAACTATTTAGGCCTCCACCAATTGTGCAAGTTTTCCCACTTAAAAAGATGAGAGAGGCCTGTAATTGACGTCATAGGTAGACAACAACTACGATAGTCAAAATGAGAAAATACATCCAGAAAATCACCTTGTCTGATTTAGGTAGATTTATTTAGCAAATTTTGATGGAAAATAAGTATTTGGTCATTAGCAAAAGTTCATCTCAATATTTTGTTATATATCCTTTGTTGGCAATGAGAGAGGTTAAACGTTTTCTGTAAGTCTTCACAAGGTTGGCACACACTGTTGGTGGTATGTTGGCCCATTCCTCCATGCAAATTTCCTCTAGAGCAGTGATGTTTTGGGCCTGTCGCTGGGCAACACGGACTTTCAACTCCCTCCAAAGGTTTTCTATGGGGTTGAGATCTGGAGACTGGCTAGGCCTCCCCAGGACCTTCATATGCTTCTTACGTAGCCACTACTTCATTGTCCTGGCAGTGTGCTTGGGATTATTATCATGCTGAAAGACCCATCAATGTTTCATCTTCAATGCCCTTGCTGATGGAAGGAGGTTTGCAGTCAAAATCTCACAATACATGGCCCCATTCATTCTTTCATGTAAACGGATCAGTCGTCCTGGTCCCTTTGCAGAGAAACAGCCCCAAAGCATGATGTTGCCACTCCCATGCTTCACAGTAGTTATGATGTTCTTTGGATGCAACTCAGCATTCTGTCTCCTCCAAACATGACAGCTTTGTTTCTACCAAACAGTTATACTTTGGTTTCATCAGACCATATGACATTCTCCCAATACTCTTTTAGATAATCCAAGTGCTCTCTAGAAAACTTCAGACGGGCCTGGACATGTACTGGCTTAAGCAGGGGGACACATCTGGCACTGCAGGATCTGAGTCCCTGGCGGCATAGTGTGTTACTGATGGTAGCCTTTGTTATAGTGGTCCCAGCTCTATGCTGTCACGGGGAGACTAGGTGGGCAAGAGCTAATAACCTGGGCCCCTGCAATTTCCCTCAGACTAGGGAAATCCTGACTGACCCTCTACCTAGAGTTTACACTGATGGTGTGCATGTCTAGGCCTCAACCCTCACCCTGTCTCCTGTTTCAACCCTAGGCTGAAACCACCGCCCACCACCCAGTGAAAAGATCATACACCAATACCCACAGTTAGAACAGACAAGGATAACGGAAAATATACACCACGCCGCAGTCACTCAGGAATACACTATAAATGCACAGGGCAAAATAAATACAAATATAGGAAGGAGTAAATAAGACAAAGGAAAATACACCACCAGCAACGATACTCCAACTTCTAGCTCACCACTCCAGACCGAGATAACAACGCACAAGACAGAAGCTAAAATCGGCGACGCCCAATGTTCAGGAGAACTATTTAAAGGCAATGGGCATGGCCCAGCTTCCAATCCAAGCATCAGGTAAATTAACCCCGGACCAGCTAGATAAAATCTAGCCGACGCCAATGAGCACATAGTGGTCAAAAGCGGAATTACCGCTGTCTGTCGAACGACCTGGTCTGAACAGCGTCCGACATGACAGTGCCCCGCCTTCTACGAGGGACCCCAGGGCCCTCACGGCTTATAGGACCCGGCTTGTCCGGATGGCGATGGTGAAAAAACCTGTCCAGCCGATCCGCATGAATGTCCGAGGCTGGTACCCAGGACCTCTCCTCAGGCCCATAACCACGCCAGTGTACCAAGTACTGTAAAGTGCGGCGCACTACACGAGAGTCAACCACCTTGGAGACTTCAAACTCCAAATTACCATCCACCAAGACTGGAGGTGGCATAGGCGCCGCGTCCACAGAACCCACCACCTTCTTTAAAAGAGACCTGTGGAACACGTTGTGTATCTTATACACTGTAGGAAGCTCCAATCGGTACGCTACTGGGTTAATGACGGCGGTGACCCTAAATGGACCAATAAACCGTGGACCCAATTTAAGGGATGGTATTTTGAGTCTTATGTTTTTTGTGGATAACCACACCCAGTCATCCACACTCAGGTCCAGACCTGGCACACATCTACTGTCAGCTACACATTTGTACCTAGCACCCACACTCAACAGGCGCTGTTTAACTCTCCTCCAGACTGAAGACAATTGTGCTCCTAACTGGTCCTCCTCCGGAACGCCGGAAGAGCCCCCCTGACTCAAAGTACAAAATTGAGGATGTAGCCCGTAAACACAAAAAAACGGAGACTCCCCAGACGACTCCTGGCGGTGATTATTGATGGCAAACTCAGCCAAAGGAAGGAACGTAGACCACTCCTCCTGGTTATCAGAGACAAAACAGCGTAAGCACTGTTCCAAATTTTGGTTCATATGCTCAGTCTGACCGTTTGACTGAGGATGAAACGCCGAAGAATGAGACAACTTGATCCCCAGCCGTGAGCAAAATGCTTTCCAAAATTTTGCCACAAACTGAGTACCCCTATCAGACACGATGTCAGACGGAACCCCATGAAGTCTGACCACCTCCTGCACGAATACCTGAGCCAGAGTCTTAGCATTAGGCAACGAAGGCAAAGACACAAAGTGTGACATTTTTGAAAACCGATCAACAATCACCAAGATGACCGTGTTCCCAGCTGAGGAGGGCAAATCAGTGATGAAATCCATGGAGATTTCCATCCATGGCTTACTAGGTACCTCAAGAGGAAGTAGTGTGCCAACAGGACGGGAGCGGGGCGTCTTAGCTCTAGCGCACATGGTACAAGCTGACACGTATGAGACCACGTCCTGTCGGATCTTGGGCCACCAAAACCGACATGACACCAACTCCAAGGTACCTCTAACCCCTGGGTGGCCAGCCAGGACAGCATCATGATGCTCCGCCAAAACCTTTAAGCGGAGATGAAGCAGTACAAAAGATTTGTTGATGGGAAGCTCAGATGGTACCTCCTCCTGAGCCTCGGCAATCTCAGCCTCAACCTCGGTAGTGAGAGTCGAAACCACAACACCCTTTTGGAGGATGGGTACTGGATCCTCCCGAGGTTCTCCCCCTGGAAAACACCTGGATAGAGCATCCGCCTTTGTGTTTTTAGACCCCTGTCTGTAAGTGACAACAAAATTGAACCGCATGAAAAACAATGCCCAGCGAGCCTGCCTGGGGGACAGACGCTTGGCTGACTCCAAATACAGCAGATTTTTATGATCGGCAATAACAGTAACCTGATGTACCGACCCCTCCAAGAAGTGTCACCATTCCTCAAAGGCCAACTTGATTGCCAACAACTCCCTGTTGCCGATATCGTAGTTACGTTCAGCGGACGACAGTTTCTTGGAGAAATAGGCGCACGGACGCAATCACTCAAAGATGAGCCTTGTGACAGCACCGCCCCCACACCAACCTCAGACGCATCAACCTCCACAACAAAAGGCTTCGACACATCTGGCTGCACAAGAATGGGGGCTGAAACAAAACTGTTCTTAAGAAATTCAAATGCGCGCACAGCAGCCTCAGGCCAAACGGAGAAATTGGTACCCTTTTTAGTCATGTCAGTTAGCGGTTTAGCAATGATGGAAAAATCCTTGATAAATTTCCTGTAGTAGTTAGAAAACCCAAGTAACCGCTGAAGTGCTTTCAGGTTATCAGGCCGTTCCCAATGTAGCACCGCTTGCACCTTAGCGGCGTACATTTTAAAACCAGAAGCAGACACAATATAACCCAAGAAAGGCAACTCTTGAACAGAAAATACACATTTCTCAAGTTTAGCATACAGCTTATTCTCTCTGAGAAGCTGTAACACCTGCCTGACATGATCTAAATGAGTATCACGGTCGCAAGAATATATGAGAATGTCATCTAGGTACACGATAACGAATTTCCCCAAAACATGCGAAAACACATCATTAATGAAATGTTGGAACACTGCAGGTGCGTTAGTCAACCCAAATGGCATCACCAAATTTTCAAAATGACCCTCAGGGGTATTAAAAGCCGTCTTCCACTCATCACCTTGATGGACTCTTATGAGGTTGTACGCCCCCCTGAGGTCAGGCTTGGTAAACCACTTAGCACCTGCCACTAGGGTTGAGCGAAATGGGTCGTTCATTTTCATAAGTCGCCGACTTTTGGCAAAGTCGGCGTCTCATGAAACCCGACCCGATCCCTGTGCGGGGTCGGCCATGCGGTACGCGATCTTGGCGCCAAAGTTGCGTTTCGTATGACGCGTTTAGCGCCATTTTTTCAGCCAATGAATGAGCGTGGGCAGAGTGATGACATAGGTCTTAGGGGAGTGAACGCCTATCGTCATGTTATCGCTTGTGCGCAGTAGGGATTTGGAATGTGCAGTACGAAATTTTCTGTGCTGGGACGGAGGGGGAGAGAGAGAGAGAGAGAAGAAAAAGAAAAAGAAAAAAATAATAATAATAATAATTTCCTTCATTGGGTTTCGTGTTTCGGCCGAAACCCGACTTTTCACGGTGGTCGGCCGATTTCACTCGACTCGACTTTTAAGACAGTCGGGTTTCACAAAACCCGACTCGACCCTAAAAAACTAAAGGTCGCTCAACCCTACCTGCCACCTGGTTGAACAAATCTGGTATTAGTGGCATAGGGTATGGATCACGAACCGTAATCTGGTTCAATTCCCTGAAATCCAAACACGGGCATAATCCGCCATCTTTCTTCTTCACGAAGAAGAACCCTGCTGCCACAGGCGAGGATAAATGCCTGATGTGCCCTTTGCTCAAACTTTCAGCAATGTAATCCTTTAATGCTTGTCTCTCCGGACCGGAGATGTTAAACATCCTTGCTTTAGGCAATTTGGCCCCTGGTTTAAATCTAATAGTACAGTCATAGGGGCGATGTGGTGGCAACTCTGAACAACCCTTCTCAGAGAACACATCCACAAAATCCAGAAGTGACTCCGGAACGCTTGAAGTCACAGCAGACACACATGTGGCCAGGCAATTCTCCTGGCAGAATTCGCTCCACTGAATTATGTCTTGAGTTTTCCAGTCAATTACCGGGTTGTGCATAGACAACCAAGGAAAACCCAGAACCACCTGAGCAGGAAGATTCCTGAGTACCTTACATGTAACCTGCTCAGAATGTAGAACCCCAATGTGGAGTTTCACCTCAGCCACAAATTCAGTAATCTCCCCCTGCGAGAGAGGAGCAGCATTGATGGTGACCACACGGATAGGATGAGGCAGTTTTTCAATCCTAAAACCTGCTGTGCGCGCAAACTCCTCATCAATGAGATTTGTGGGTGAACCACTATCCACAAACACAGTAATTGGCAGCTCACTGCCAGCGATTATAACCTTAGCAGGGAGCATGCATTGAGAAACCACCATGGAGGATATACATAAGCTCAGATTGGTCTCCTCCACACCCTCTGAGCTTAGAAGTTTTCCGCCGATGCGTCTTTCTTAGACAGTAGAGGACAGATGTTAATAAAATGACCAGTCTTACCACAGTAAAAACAGGCTCCCTGCTTCCTGAGCTCAGGGGCTCAACGCTTCACATGTGACACCCCTGCGATTTGCATAGGCTCCGTGGGCTCACCTGCAGCAACCACATGTGAACCTAAACCCTCTCCCATAGGCGGTGTCTCATGCTCCCCCTGACGCAAACGGCGATCAATGCGGACAACCAGACTCATAGCGGAATCTAGAGAAGTAGGAGTCTCGTACATCAGAAGGGCTTTTTTAACCCTTCCAGAAACCCCATGAATATGCTGACTCCGCAGCGCTGGATCATTCCACTGTGTATCGATCGCCCAGCGACAAAATTCAGAACAGTAATCCTCTGCAACTCGCTCCCCCTGGCGAATAGTGCGTATCTTAGATTCTGCTAGAGCCATTCTGTCTGGCTCATCGTAAATATTTCCAAGAAAGGAAAAAAAACTCTCCACAGAGTCAAATGCAGCAGAATCAGATGGCAAAGAAAACGCCCATGCTTGGGGATCCCCGCTTAACAATGACAACACCAGGCCCACACGCTGAGCCTCATTACCTGAGGAGATCGGGCGCATACGGAAATATAGTTTGCAAGCTTCACGAAAAGAAACAAATTTACTGCGTTCCCCAGCAAATTTTTCAGGCAAAGGAAACTTAGGCTCAGCAACTCTACCTGTCGCTCCAGCTTGCACATTAGATACTGCTAGTCCCTGTTGCTGCACTGCCCCCCTCAACTCAGTGACCTGTAGGGACAGCGCCTCCAACTGGCGGGTTATGGAAGTCATGTGATCCATGACAAAACAAAAAAAAAGGAAACCCCCTTATTTTTTTTTTTAAAGGCCGATTATAATGTCACGGGGAGACTAGGTGGGCAAGAGCTAATAACCCGGGCCCCTGCAATTTCCCTCAGACTAGGGAAATCCTGACTGACCCTCTACCTAGAGTTTACACTGATGGTGTGCATGTCTAGGCCTCGACCCTCACCCTGTCTCCTGTTTCAACCCTAGGCTGAAACCACCGCCCACCACCCAGTGAAAAGATCATACACCAATACCCACAGTTAGAACAGACAAGGATAATGGAAAATATACACCACGCCGCAGTCACTCAGGAATACACTATAAATGCGCAGGGCAAAATAAATACAAATATAGGAAGGAGTAAATAAGACAAAGGGAAATACACCACCAGCAACGATACTCCAACTTCTAGCTCACCACTCCAGACCGAGATAACAACGCACAAGACAGAAGCTATAATCGGCGATGCCCAATGTTCAGGAGAACTATTTAAAGGCAGTGGGCATGGCCCAGCTTCCAATCCAAGCATCAGGTAAATTAACCCCGGACCAGCTAGATAAAATCTAGCCGACGCCAATGAGCACATAGTGGTCAAAAGCGGAATTACCGCTGTCTGTCGAACGACCTGGTCTGAACAGCGTCCGACATGACAGTACCCCGCCTTCTACGAGGGACCCCAGGGCCCTCACGGCTTATAGGACCCGGCTTGTCCGGATGGCGACGGTGAAGAAACCTGACCAGCCGATCCGCATGAATGTCCGGGGCTGGTACCCAGGACCTCTCCTCAGGCCCATAACCACGCCAGTGTACCAAGTACTGTAAAGTGCGGCGCACTACACGAGAGTCAACCACCTTGGAGACTTCAAACTCCAAATTACCATCCACCAAGACTGGAGGTGGCATAGGCGCCGCGTCCACAGAACCCATTACCTTCTTTAAAAGAGACCTGTGGAACACGTTGTGTATCTTATACACTGTAGGAAGCTCCAATCGGTACGCTACTGGGTTAATGACGGCGGTGACCCTAAATGGACCAATAAACCGTGGACCCAATTTAAGGGATGGTATTTTGAGTCTTATGTTTTTTGTGGATAACCACACCCAGTCATCCACACTCAGGTCCGGACCTGGCACACGCCTACTGTCAGCTACACATTTGTACCTAGCACCCACACTCAACAGGCGCTGTTTAACTCTCCTCCAGACTGAAGACAATTGTGCTCCTAACTGGTCCTCCTCCGGAATGCCGGAAGAGCCCTCCTGACTCAAAGTACAAAATTGAGGATGTAGCCCGTAAACACAAAAAAACGGAGACTCCCCAGACGACTCCTGGCGGTGATTATTGATGGCAAACTCAGCCAAAGGAAGGAACGTAGACCACTCCTCCTGGTTATCAGAGACAAAACAGCGTATGCACTGTTCCAAATTTTGGTTCATACGCTCAGTCTGACCATTTGACTGAGGATGAAACGCCGAAGAATGAGACAACTTGATCCCCAGCAGTGAGCAAAATGCTTTCCAAAATTTTGCCACAAACTGAGTACCCCTATCAGACACGATGTCAGACGGAACCCCATGAAGTCTAACCACCTCCTGCACGAATACCTGAGCCAGAGTCTTAGCATTAGGCAACGAAGGCAAAGACACAAAGTGCGACATTTTTGAAAACCGATCAACAATCACCAAGATGACCGTGTTCCCAGCTGAGGAGGGCAAATCAGTGATGAAATCCATGGAGATTTCCATCCATGGCTTACTAGGTACCTCAAGAGGAAGTAGTGTGCCAACAGGATGGGAGCGGGGCGTCTTAGCCCTAGCGCACATGGTACAAGCTGACACGTATGAGACCACGTCCTGTCGGATCTTGGGCCACCAAAACCGACGTGACACCAATGTACCTCTAACCTCTGGGTGGCCAGCCAGGACAGCATCATGATGCTCCGCCAAAACCTTTAAGCGGAGATGAAGCGGTACAAAAGATTTGTTGATGGGAAGCTCAGATGGTACCTCCTCCTGAGCCTCGGCAATCTCAGCCTCAACCTCGGTAGTGAGAGTCGAAACCACAACACCCTTTTGGAGGATGGGTACTGGATCCTCCCGAGGTTCTCCCCCTGGAAAACACCTGGATAGAGCATCCGCCTTAGTGTTTTTAGACCCCGGTCTGTAAGTGACAACAAAATTGAACCGCGTGAAAAACAATGCCCAGCGAGCCTGCCTGGGGGACAGACGCTTGGCTGACTCCAAATACAGCAGATTTTTATGATCGGCAATAACTGTAACCTGATGTACCGACCCCTCCAAGAAGTGTCGCCATTCCTCAAAGGCCAACTTGATTGCCAACAACTCCCTGTTGCCGATATCGTAGTTACATTCTGCGGATGACAGTTTCTTGGAGAAATAGGCGCACGGACGCAATCACTCAAAGATGAGCCTTGTGACAGCACCGCCCCCACACCAACCTCAGACGCATCGACCTCCACAACAAAAGGCTTCGACACATCTGGCTGCACAAGAATGGGGGCCGAAATTAAACTGTTCTTAAGAAATTCAAATGCGCACAGCAGCCTCAGGCCAAACGGAGAAATTGGTACCCTTTTTAGTCATGTCAGTTAGCGGTTTAGCAATGATGGAAAAATCCTTGATAAATTTCCTGTAGTAGTTAGAAAACCCAAGTAACCGCTGAAGTGCTTTCAGGTTATCAGGCCGTTCCCAATGTAGCACCGCTTGCACCTTAGCGGCGTCCATTTTAAAACCAGAAGCAGACACAATATAACCCAAGAAAGGCAACTCTTGAACAGAAAATACACATTTCTCAAGTTTAGCATACAGCTTATTCTCTCTGAGAAGCTGTAACACCTGCCTGACATGATCTAAATGAGTATCACGGTCGCAAGAATATATGAGAATGTCATCTAGGTATACGATAACGAATTTCCCCAAAACATGCAAAAACACATCATTAATGAAATGTTGGAACACTGCAGGTGCGTTAGTCAACCCAAATGGCATCACCAAATTTTCAAAATGACCCTCAGGGGTATTAAAAGCCGTCTTCCACTCATCACCTTGATGGACTCTTATGAGGTTGTACGCCCCCCTGAGGTCAGGCTTGGTAAACCACTTAGCACCTGCCACTAGGGTTGAGCGAAACGGGTCGTTCATTTTCATAAGTCGCCGACTTTTGGCAAAGTCGGCGTCTCATGAAACCCGACCCGATCCCTGTGCGGGGTCGGCCATGCGGTACGCGATCTTGGCGCCAAAGTCGCGTTTCGTATGACGCGTTTAGCGCCATTTTTTCAGCCAATGAATGAGCGTGGGCAGAGTGATGACATAGGTCTTAGGGGAGTGAACGCCTATCGTCATGTTATCGCTTGTGCGCAGTAGGGATTTGGAATGTGCAGTACGAAATTTTCTGTGCTGGGACGGAGGGGGAGAGAGAGAGAGAGAGAGAGAGAGAGAGAGAGAGAGAGAGAGAGAGAGAGAGAAGAAAAAGAAAAAGAAAAAAAATAAAATAATAATAATAATAATTTCCTTCATTGGGTTTCGTGTTTCGGCCGAAACCCGACTTTTCACGGTGGTCGGCCGATTTCACTCGACTCGACTTTTAAGACAGTCGGGTTTCACAAAACCCGACTCGACCCTAAAAAACTAAAGGTCGCTCAACCCTACCTGCCACCTGGTTGAACAAATCTGGTATTAGTGGCATAGGGTATGGATCACGAACCGTAATCTGGTTCAATTCCCTGAAATCCAAACACGGGCATAATCCGCCATCTTTCTTCTTCACGAAGAAGAACCCTGCTGCCACAGGCGAGGATGAAGGCCTGATGTGCCCTTTGCTCAAACTTTCAGCAATGTAATCCTTTAATGCTTGTCTCTCCGGACCGGAGATGTTAAACATCCTTGCTTTAGGCAATTTGGCCCCTGGTTTAAATCTAATAGTACAGTCATAGGGGCGATGTGGTGGCAACTCTGAACAACCCTTCTCAGAGAACACATCCACAAAATCCAGAAGTGACTCCGGAACGCTTGAAGTCACAGCAGACACACATGTGGCCAGGCAATTCTCCTGGCAGAATTCGCTCCACTGAACTATGTCTTGAGTTTTCCAGTCAATTACCGGGTTGTGCATAGACAACCAAGGAAAACCCAGAACCACCTGAGCAGGAAGATTCCTGAGTACCTTACATGTATCCTACTCGGAATGTAGAACCCCAATGTGGAGTTTCACCTCAGCCACAAATTCAGTAATCTCCCCCTGCGAGAGAGGAGCAGCATTGATGGTGGCCACACGGATAGGATGAGGCAGTTTTTCAATCCTAATACCTGCTGTGCGTGCAAACTCCTCATCAATGAGATTTGTGGGTGAACCACTGTCCACAAACACAGTAATTGGCAGCTCACTGCCAGCGATTATAACCTTAGCAGGGAGCATGCATTGAGAAACCACCATGGAGGATATACATAAGCTCAGATTGGTCTCCTCCACACCCTCTGAGCTTAGAAGTTTTCCGCCGATGCGTCTTTCTTAGACAGTAGAGGACAGATGTTAATAAAATGACCAGTCTTACCACAGTAAAAACAGGCTCCCTGCTTCCTGAGCTCAGGGGCTCAACGCTTCACATGTGACACCCCTGCGATTTGCATAGGCTCCGTGGGCTCACCTGCAGCAACCACATGTGAACCTAAACCCTCTCCCATAGGCGGTGTCTCATGCTCCCCCTGACGCAAACGGCGATCAATGCGGACAACCAGACTCATAGCGGAATCTAGAGAAGTAGGAGTCTCGTACATCAGAAGGGCTTTTTTAACCCTTCCAGAAACCCCATGAATAAGCTGACTCCGCAGCACTGGATCATTCCACTGTGTATCGATCGCCCAGCGACAAAATTCAGAACAGTAATCCTCTGCAACTCGCTCCCCCTGGCGAATAGTGCGTATCTTAGATTCTGCTAGAGCCATTCTGTCTGGCTCATCGTAAATATTTCCAAGAAAGGAAAAAAAACTCTCCACAGAGTCAAATGCAGCAGAATCAGATGGCAAAGAAAACGCCCATGCTTGGGGATCCCCGCTTAACAATGACAACACCAGGCCCACACGCTGAGCCTCATTACCTGAGGAGATCGGGAGCATACGGAAATATAGTTTGCAAGCTTCACGAAAAGAAACAAATTTACTGCGTTCCCCAGCAAATTTTTCAGGCAAAGGAAACTTAGGCTCAGCAACTCTACCTGTCACTCCAGCTTGCACATTAGATACTGCTAGTCCCTGTTGCTGCACTGCCTCCCTCAACTCAGTGACCTGTAGGGACAGCGCCTCCAACTGGCGGGTTATGGAAGTCATGGGATCCATGACAAAACAAAAAAAAAGGAAACCCCCTTTTTTTTTTTTTAAAGGCCGATTATAATGTCACGGGGAGACTAGGTGGGCAAGAGCTAATAACCCGGGCCCCTGCAATTTCCCTCAAACTAGGGAAATCCTGACTGACCCTCTACCTAGAGTTTACACTGATGGTGTGCATGTCTAGGCCTCGACCCTCACCCTGTCTCCTGTTTCAACCCTAGGCTGAAACCACCGCCCACCACCCAGTGAAAAGATCATACACCAATACCCACAGTTAGAACAGACAAGGATAATGGAAAATATACACCACGCCGCAGTCACTCAGGAATACACTATAAATGCACAGGGCAAAATAAATACAAATATAGGAAGGAGTAAATAAGACAAAGGGAAATACACCACCAGCAACGATACTCCAACTTCTAGCTCACCACTCCAGACCGAGATAACAACGCACAAGACAGAAGCTATAATCAGCAACGCCCAATGTGCAGGAGAACTATTTAAAGGCAATGGGCATGGCCCAGCTTCCAATCCGAGCATCAGGTAAATTAACCCCGGACCAGCTAGATAAAATCTAGCCGACGCCAATGAGCACATAGTGGTCAAAAGCGGAATTACCGCTGTCTGTCGAACGACCTGGTCTGAACAGCGTCCGACATGACATATGCAGGTCATTCATTAGGTCACCCCATGTGATTCTGGGATTTTTGCTCTTGTGATCATTTTGACCCCGTGGGGTGGGATCTTGCGTGGAGCCTTAGATCGAGGGAGATTATCAGTGGTCTTGTATGTCTTCCATTTTCTTATTATTGCTCCCACAGTTGATTTCATCACACCAAGCTGCTTGTCTATTGCAGATTCAGTCTTAACAACTTGGTGCAGGGCTATAATTTTGTTTCTGGTGTCCTTCGACAGCTCTTTGTTCTTCACCTTGGTGGAGTTTGGAGTTTGACTGTTTGAAGTTGTGGACAGGTGTCTTTCATGCTGATAACAAGTTCAAACAGGTGCCATTACTACAGGTAATGAGTGGAGGACAGAGGAGCCTCTTAAAGAAGAAGTTACAGGTCTGTGAGAGCCAGAAATCTTGCATGTGTTTAGGTGACCAAATACTTATTTTCCACCTTAATTTGGTAAATAAATCTTACCAAATCCGACAAGGTGATATTCTGGATTTGATTTCTCATTTTGACTTTCATAGTTGTGGTCTACCGATGATGTCAATTACAGGCCTCTCTCATGTTTTTATGTGGGAGAGCTTGCACAATTGGTGGCTGACTAAATACTTTTTTCCCCACTGTATGCCAAAGGAGGTGAAGGGGTTAAATGAATGGGGCTGGACTGCAGTACTACACACAAATTGTGAACATGTGTGGCACTGTTTTTAAACATGTTTACCTACTCTTTAGCAACCAAATCAATTTGTACCATTGTAGATGACAATTTGATAAATGTGTATATGCATTAGTGTTGTAATAGTTTATAATCCTTTTTCATAGCTCATTTATCCGACTAGTAGTATAACTTTAATTGTGCAAAAACAGCTTAACCTGCTCTTTAACTTCATGTCTAAAAAGACATAGTTTTGTTGGAAAAATATTAAATATATCAATAAGTGATATGTGAACTTCTGCCTACAACCACAGGGTGAAAAAACTGTAAAAAAGCTGGATGGTTGTACATAGAGTTAATTAAGGATATGTTGGCCCCTTAGCAGTTTCAGTAAAAACATGAAAATACCAGCAGCTTCTCTCTGGAGAAGGTACAGAATGTTTCTGTCCTTGCCTCCCCACCTCAGTAATATTGTATGACATGAATGAAGCATTAGTGAGACCTCAAACTGCCAGGAACAAGCAGGTTATACTGATGTGTGCCGAACATGGAAAAATAGTGTTCAAAGGTTGTAGACTACCTCATATTAGTATGGTGGACTGAATACACTACACTTCCCATACTTAATTTTTTCATGTTTTCTTTATAAATAAAGCACATTTTCTGTCTGTTTTTCCTTATTTTTTTTCAAACCTTTCAAATCTATTTGTAAATTGTTGGAGATCTGCAAATTTTAATAAATTCTTCCCAAAGTCAATTTGCAGCGGATCAACTTTGGGTTGATTTGGGTGCTAACCCTATGCATCATTTACAGTTATATGACATCTGGAAGTGAACTTCCTCACCCTCATGGACCAAAACTCACTCATCACTCAATCACCTCCAGCTTTCCAAGGAAAGAGTGAACATACAATAGATGTAACAGAAAATTTTTGTAACACAATGGTATGCTGGGATGAACACCTCAAAAGATCATCACACGAGCTTTGCAGTAGAGATGAGTAGTGTTGAGCGATACCTTCCAATATCAAGAAGTATCGGTATCGGATTGGATCGGCCGATATCCCAAAAATATCGGATATCGCCGATACCGATACCCGATACCAATGCAAGTCAATGGGACACAAATTTTGAAATGTAAATAAGCCCTTTCTGTTCTTCTACATCCTGTTCCTGAGGGGGGAAGAGTGTGGGCGGTGCGTGGGCGGACGCTGTGCGTGTCTGTGTGTGCGCGTGGGGTCTGTGCGGGCCTGCCGGGGATCTGTACGGGCGTCTCGGGGGTCTGTGCATGCCTGCCAGGGCTCTGTGCGGCCTGCCGGAGCTCTGTGCATGCCTGCCGGGGCTCTGTGCATGCCTGCCGGGGCTCTGTTCGGGCTGTCGGGGCTCTGTGCGGGCTGTTGGGGCTCTGTGCAGCGTGCCGGGGCTCTGTGCGGCGTGCCGGGGCTCTGTGTAGCGTGACAGGGCTCTGTGCGGGGCTATGTGTGGCGTGCCGGGGCTCTGTGCAGCGTGTCGGGGCTCTGTGCAGGGCTCTGTGCGGCGTGCCGGGGCTCTGTGTGGCGTGCCGGGGCTCTGTGCGGTGTGTCGGGGCTCTGTGTGGTGTGCCGGGGCTCTGTGAGCATGCTGGGGCTCTGTGCGGGTTGCCGGGGCTCTGTGCGGGTTGCCGGGGCTCTGTCCCAAGTGCCGGCTGCAGTGCCGGGTATTGAGGTGTGAGACTTGTGCGAGTTTCTCGCAAGTGTGCCCCGGCCTTAAACACAATATCTGTTTAATTTTAAAAAATGGAAAAAAAAATTGTGTGGGCTCCTGCGCAATTTTCAAGTCCAGAGTGTCAAAGCCAGCGACTCGGGGCCAATGTTTATAGCCTGGGAAGGGGTTAACACCCATGGAGCTCCCCAGGCTATGAATATCAGCCCGCAGCTGCATATTTAGCCTTTACTGGCTATTAAAAAAGGGGAAACACCCCCAAAAAATGACGTGGGGTCCCCATATAATTTATAGCTAGAAAGATTATGCAGACAGCTGTGGGCTGATATTCATAGCCTAGAGAGGGACCATGGCTATCCCCCCCGGCTACAAATACCAACTCCCAGCCGCCCCAGAAATGACGCATCTGTAGGATGCGCCAATTCTGGCACTTAGCCTCTCTCTTCCCACTGCTCTGTAGTGGTGGCATATGGGGTAATAAGGGGTTAATGTCACCTTTGATTATAAGGTGATATTAAGCCCGGTTAGTAATGGAGAGGAGTCAATAAGATACACCTGCAGCAAATCTGCAGATCTTTTTTACATCTGCGGGTTTGCTGCAGATTGGCCTGACACAATAGAAGTCAATGGGTGCAGAAATGCTTCAGATTTGCAAAAAGAATAGACATGGTCCTTTTTTGAATCTGCTGCATTTTCTGTACGGATTTTTCCCCACCATCTCCACAGGCTCCCCCACCATATGGCCGTTTAGGTATTGCTCTGCTGGGTCTTTCTCGCTTATTGTTAGCTTCTTTAACATTTTGCCATGGCTCTATTTAGCCTGTCATGCTCCACTGCAGATTTGGGTTGTCTTTATCAGTGAAGCCTTTATTATTGATTGGCCCGTTCCAGAGCACTTTATTTTTTGGCTTTTTTATATTCTATTCTCTTGTATGTACATGTTTTCATTCATAGGATGTCATTAGGCATTGTTATCCCTTGTGTTTATTATTAGTATTTATTTGTGCTATATTATTGATGTACAAGTGTTCCATTTATGTGACAATGTACCATTCACAAGGTGAATAGTTATCTGGGTTAACATGTATGTACGTTACCTTTAGCCATCCATGCACCTTGATATTCTGGCATATGGAAGGAGGGCCTTTGGCTTTATTATGAGCCACTTGAGTTGTCAATATGTCATGATAGTGACTTTTTAAATGCTTTTATGGTATTGGTCTGTTTTGTATTCAAATAATAAAAATTATTTATTTGTTTGTGGTGATCCCTGGTATTGGTCTGCAGCTTTTTTTCTCTTGTTGGTGTTTGTGATTTCTCCCCACCATTAGCACAGCATTTTTTTCCATTGATTTACATCGTACTGTAAATCACTTGTGGATCTGCAGCGTTTCTCCGTGGAAAAAAACGCTGCGGGTGCGCAGCAAATCTGCAACGTGTGCACATACCCTAAAAGAATATAACTTTTCAGAAATAAATCTGGAGAAAGACATGTTTCCTCAAATATCGTTGTTCGCTAATAGAACGTTACATGGGCTAGGAACATGTTCTCTCAATGTACCATGCCAACCACATGCCCCTCATTCTAAACCACGATGCCTCTTCCATGAGGAATGGGTGCAGTGCTATCAGGTAGCACTAATGACATCTCCATTTTTTTGGTTTCTGATGGATATCTAGTTTATAAAATCTTTTGGAACAGGACAGAAGGAAAAATTCCAACCGCAGTCTATTGCCCTTTCTCCTCTGCGGCACATTGTATGCTAATGCAAAGCAATGACCAAAATGTGCCAGTAAAGTGCTTCGGACTCTAAAGGTACCATCACATTAAGCAACGCTGCAGCGATATAGACAACGATGCCGATCGCTGCAGCGTCGCTGTTTCGTCGTTGTGTGGTCGCTGGAGAGCTGTCACACAGACAGCTCTCCAGCGACCAACGATGCCGAAGTCCCCGGGTAACCAGGGTAAACATTGGGTTACTAAGCGCAGGGCCGCGCTTAGTAACCCGATGTTTACCCTGGTTACCAGTGTAAATGTAAAAAAACCCAAACACTACATACTTACATTCCGGTGTGTGTCGCGTCCCCCGGCGTCCGCTTCCCTGCACTATGTAAGCGCCGGCCCTAAGCACAGCGGTGACGTCACCGCTGTGCTCTGCTTTACGGCTGGCACTGACACATTCAGTGCAGGAAGCTCTGAGCAGCAGCGCGGACGCCGGGGGACGTGACAGACATCAGAAGGTGAGTATGTACTGTTTTTTTTTTTTTACTTTTACAATGGTAACCAGGGTAAATATCGGGTTACTAAGCGCGGCCCTGCGCTTAGTAACCCGATATTTACCCTGGTTACCATTGTAAAACATTGCAGGCATCGTTGCTTTTGCTGTCAAACACAATGATACACGCCGATCTGACGACCAAATAAAGTTCTGGCCTTCTAGCTCCGACCAGTGATATCACAGCAGGATCCAGATCGCTGCTGCGTGTCAAACACAACGATATCACTATCCAGGACGCTGCAACGTCACGGATCGCTATCGTTATCGTTGTTAAGTTGTTCAGTGTGAAGGTACCTTTACTTTGAACTTTACATGGTAAGGAATACTCAAAAAATATACCAAATGTATTATGTAAGTCTAGTAAGTAAAGACGCAAGGAACAGCAATTACTATTGTGTTCCTTAATACCCCATTGTTTTAACATAACAGTACATTCACTCGTACACATGCAAACATTAAGGGATTTGAAATGAAGATCGTGTAAAAGGTTATAAGCACAAGCATGTTATTATATTATTACCTGGAGAGCCCTCTAATAACAAATGCGAGAAAAAAGGTATTTTTTCCCCCTTTACGATGAATTACAAAGAACACTTTTCTGATAATCTGGCCCTCCTCTCCATGTAACACTATTAAATTATATTAAAGTCTTTAACTTTAAAGCACATTCTTCAGAAATCTCATTTACATGCCATTGTCTAGTAACTGAGCTGGATCCTTTTGTATTTCCTTTCATTGTATTGTATTGAAAATAAATGCCCTTTATATTCTAACACTTGAACCATGAAAGTAGATTTCTTCATAATTACGGTATTTCACAGGAACAAGTTATCTTGTACTAACTCAATAAAGAAAACGCTGTCTCCACTATTAATTATAGGACATCACCATTTTGATATGTCCATTAATTATTCTTAATATTTTAGTCTAAACCAATCAAATTTTTGCTTTTTATGTAATGCAGAAGTATGCGAAGATCAGAGTAAGAAGGTCACAGAGGGAAAGTATTGGTGTTCAAGAGTGTTATGAGCAATAATGCTCCACTTTTCAGACCACCATTGACTGCTAGATAGTTAAGCAGATGTTTTGTTGGCGCATGCCAACAGCAAGCTGGCATTCTCCACACGCCAATTTCCCTGATAAATTTTACGAATGAATATACCCTTTTTTCTAGGTATTTCATGCCTCATTGATCACCTATTCTTAAGATATTTCATTAATATAAATTCAGTGAGGGTGTGACACCTGGAACTCCCACATATTAGTCATTTTTTGCTCCTGGGGTGGTTGGAAGACCCCAGTCTACAGACCAGAATAGTACAGCTTCATACACTATGCAATGGTCGATCTCTGCAGCTGAGCTTCAATTCAGTTTAAATGTGGCTCTGTGGACAATGTAAATCTGTCCATCTGGAGATATGCAGTTTATTAAAGGGGGAGCTGGGTGTCAGACCCCCTCTAATCTGATTTTGATGACCTATCCAATATATAGGTTATCAATGTCCAAGTCCTGGAAAAACATTTTAAGGGGAAACACCATCTTCGAAACGACTGGAAAACTTTTTTTTACTGGTGGTGCACAGACATTTGAGGCATTTAATCATAAATTGTCATCAGGATTTTGCGAAGTAAAGTCCACACATGGCCATTTTGGCGCTATGATTAAAATGATACCTGTGGTGAAGAAATCCATTTTGTGGATTTTGTGAAGTTTTCTTATAATCATAGGTTCGTGCATCAGGGTGGGATTGTGGGTGGGGTCTTTGGCTCTGCCATGGCCCTTCTGCTGCTCTTGTTGTCTTTATTATCCTCCTGGTTTAAATTTCGCTCTCATGCCATCCTAGAGGCAGGCGGCGGATGCACACATTGATCTCCTGGCAGCCGTCAGGAAAATAGCACTGGTGGCAACGCATGTTCAGACTTAGATTTCATCACAATAGTGAGATGAAATCTCCATTTGCATATGCACTACCACCGGCGCCATTTTCCTGAAGACTAAGGAGATCAATGCAAGGAGCCCCCATGGCTAGAATGACGCAAAGTTTAAACCAAGAGGACGATAAAGAAAACAGGAGCAGCAGAGGGGCCATTTCAGAGCTGCAATCATGCCCAGATTCATGAGGCTATGATTATAAGAAAACGTCAAACCTGATTACACAAAATCCACAAAACATATTTATTCCCTTCAGGCATCATTTTAGTCAGTATCACAGAGCTAGTATGGTCATGTCTGTACTTTACTTAGCAAAATCCTACTGACAGGTTCACTTTAAAGGCATGGGCACAGACACAACAGTCATTGCTCTCATAACAATGACAACATAAAACTATCAGCTTTATACCTCTCTTAAAGGCTTATTCCCACAATCAGACTATTTTTCACAGAGCAAAGCAAATTTATGCTTATATATCTAGTACATCTAGTTTCACTCAGCTGTAGAAGTGGTCTTAAAACTACACTTTCCAGCGACCCTTGATACTCCTCTGCTGCAGACCCCTGTGTGCTTGTGACTAGCCTCACCTCTTTGACTTATCATTAATAGAGAAGACCGAAAGTTCTCACTCTAACGGTGCCGTCAGAAAGGTCCTGACAGTTCACAGCCAATAAACTCACTTCATCTGACGTCAGCGCGACCACGGTGGGAAAATTTCTAATGGCACTCAGGGTGACGTCAGATAGGTAAAGTGAGTTCATTAGCTGTGTACTCCCAGGACCTTTCTGATGGCACTACGAGCAGGAGAACTTTCCCACGCTCGCAGTGATGTTAGACAGGTTATAAGAGTTCACGGTGAGACATTGGGCAGAGGTAGCAGACGCTGCTCAGTGTCTCTGCCGGATGACAGGCTGTACGGTCGCATCATGCAACCATGCAGACTGCCATTTAGATGTTGCGGAGATAGACGCGTCACGGGACAAATCGATTATCTTCTCTGCGGAAAGGTGAGGAATATTGTTTGTTATTTTAATTCTCTCGCAGGAGAAAATGGCGTCACTGGAATGGACGATGCAGTGAGTATGGTTTAATTAAGATTCATTAAAGAAGACTGTCATTCTTTCATTTAAAGGACTTTATTCTGGGTGTGTGTGTTTTTATACAATATGACTATGGAGTTAATAATGAAGGTGTCTTATAGACGCCTTTCCATTACTAACCTCTGAACTTGATGTCACCTGGCAATACAAAGGCTACATCAACCCCCCCAACTATAACCCCACTTGCCATCACTGCAGGGAAAGAGGGAAGACCGAGGCTAAGTGCCAGAATTGGTGAATCTTATAGATGTGCCTTTTCTGGGGTGGCTGAGAGCTGATGATTTTAGTTGGGGGGGCAGTATCCATGGCCCCTTCCTAGGCTATCAATGTCAGCCTGCAGCTTTCTGCATAGTCTTTGTTGGTTATTAATTATAGGGGGACCCTACATCATATTTCTTGGGGGTCACCCATTTTAATAGCCAGTAAAGGGAATGCCAAGAGTGTGCAAAGAAGTCATCAAAGCAAAAGGTGGCTACTTTGAAGAATCTAGAATATAAGACATAATTTCAGTTGTTTCATACTTTTTTGTTAAGTATATAAATCCACATGTGTTAATTCAGCGTTTTGATGCCTTCAGTGTGAATGTACAATTTTCATAGTCATGAAAATACAGAAATATCTTTAAATGAGGTGTATCCAAACTTTTTGTCTGTACTGTACATCCCATTGCTCACTTCTCCAGCCCCCTTCGCTGCTCCCTGTCTGCTGTCCAGTTCTCTATACCTCCGTGACTGTCACTCCACATCTCTGATTTCTCCATGGAAACTGTCTGGGTCTGTGGCCAGAAATCCTGACCTGATGTTCACTTCTGGCCTCAAGCAGGCCCAGTGAGTTCACAGGCACATGACTTTCAGGACCTGCACATGGATTGAAGGTCCAGTCTGGAGGTAATATAGCTATAGATGAAGCACTAAGGACACAAAGAGAATAGGACAGTGGCAAAGGAGCAGCAGGGGAGGCCAGGGAGGTGTGAGGAGAGTTATGAGTTTATTTTACATCTTACACTTAAAGTATTATGCTCCTAGGTTGTTGAGACATCAGAACATAATAGGGAATGTTTAATTGCAGGGACTAACTTCGTTATAAAATCTATTTACCTATTTATTACTGGTAAAATCCACACAAATTGGCGAATTTGAATTTTGACAGATCCACCCTTCAACCTTTGTTCTTGACCTTTTAGAATATAGCAAAATGGAAAATTTTATGATATAAAAAAACCCTTTGCTGAGGAAGCATCGTATGCGAAACCCACGTAAAAAGGTGTATCTGGATAAATATTTATCCATATTTGTCATCTTATGTACATAGCACTTTTTAGTTTTCTGCTACAATTCACTGCTCCTAGACTTGGGCATTAGCCATTTTATTTTTTACTTAGAGTAATGATTGTCTTGCAGATCCCTATCTATTCAATATGCTTTGTGGACAAGGGCCTATGAATGCTGTGATATTTTTTGCTCACGCACTTATTTTTGCGATATATGTCTTCATATCCCTTATGCAATTTACAGGTATTATTTTGTATACACTATCATTTTATTTACTTGCCTGTACTATTCATTTTTTTATTTTCTAGCTAACCACTTATAAGTTTTGTACTCTTAAAAACTGACGATGGGGCTAGTCTCCGAAACGCGCGTCGGGACTGAGGGGCGGTCTGTGATTTCTCACCTGCCGGCATCCAGGTAATTGTGCATGGATATTCTTTTTACCATTTCCCCCTCAGTCCACCTTCTTCCTTTGTGGCTAAGTGCTATCTGCACTCACCAATGTGTGTTCATCTTAAACAGGCTGGTTTTCCATGTACCAGCTGGCAACTGATATCATGGTATGACTATTGCTATTGATTGAGGAGTTATATATATTAACCATCTCTGACAGACATATCTTTAGGTCTTTTTATATATACTACTACTATTTTTTTTTTTTTGTATATATCTATAGCTCTTCATACAAGGTTTTCTTGGGGGTGATGATTATTATTGTTATTATTGCCATGCATCTATGTATATATGACTTATGTCAATAGAAATAATATTTATGGTGATTTCCTTTTCCAGACCGTCGTCATTTTTCTGCACAGTTGCACTTTCTTGCATGTTTTTTTGCACATGTTCTCCATTAGTCCCATTGCATGTTCCAATAAAGATCTTGTGTTATATACATCTCAGATCGTAATGTCACATTTTTTTGTGGTTTCCACAAACTTCCCCTCCCCCTACATATTGGTGGCGATTGATCTGTAATAAGTCCACACCTTACAGCTTACATTGTATTACATTGGATGACACTACTACTTCTATTAGAATAGTGATGCTGTTATATATACCGTCTTCTCCCTCTTTTTATATCTTAAAAACTTTTGTAGATAAATGAGGTTTTACCTTTGGGCTATGGCATACATTGTATGCAGAATTATTAGGCAAGTTGTATTTTGATCACATGATACTTTTTTATACATGTTGTCCTCCAAGCTGTTCAGGCTTGAGAGCAACTACCAATTAAGTAAATTAGGTGATGTGCATCTCTGTAATGAGGAGGGGTGTTGTCTAATGACATTAAAACCCTATATAAGGTGTGCTTAATTATTAGGCAACTTCCTTTCCTTTGGCAAAATGGGTCAGAAGAGAGATTTGTCAGGGTCTGAAAAGTCCAAAATTGTGAGATGTCTTGCAGAAGGATGCAACAGTCTTGAAATTGCCAAACTTTTGAAGCGTGATCACCGAACAATCAAGCGTTTCATGGCAAATAGCCAACAGGGTCGCAAGAAGCGTGTTGGGCAAAAAAGGCGCAAAATAACTGCCCATGAATTGAGGAAAATCAAGCGTGAAGCTGCCAAGATGCCATTTGCCACCAGTTTTGCCATATTTCAGAGCTGCAACGTTACTGGAGTAACAAAAAGCACAAGGTGTGCGATACTCAGGAACATGGCCAAGGTAAGGAAGGCTGAAAAACGACCACCTTTGAACAAGAAACATAAGATAAAACGTCAAGACTGGGCCAAGAAATATCTTAAGACTGACTTTTCAAAGGTTTTATAGACTGATGAAATGAGGTTGAGTCTTGGTGGGCCAGAGGCTGGATCAGTAAAGGGCAGAGAGCTCCACTCCGACTCAGACGCCAGCAAGGTGGAGGTGGGGTACTGGTATGGGCTGGTATCATCAAAGATGAACTTGTGGGACCTTTTTTGGTTGAGGATGGAGTGAAGCTCAACTCCCAGACCTACTGCCAGTTTCTGGAAGACAACTTCTTCAAGCAGTGGTACAGGAAGAAGTCGGTATCGTTTAAGAAAAACATGATTTTCATGCAGGACAATGCTCCATCACATGCCTCCAACTACTCCAAAGCATGGCTGGTCAGTAAAGGTCTCAAAGAAGAAAAAATAATGACATGGCCCCCTTGTTCACCTGATCTGAACCCCATAGAGAACCTGTGGTCCCTCATAAAATATGAGATCTACAGGGAGGGAAAACAGTCCACCTCTCGGAACAGTGTCTGGGAGGCTGTGGTGGCTGCTGCACGCAATGTTGATCGTAAACAGATCAAGCAACTGACAGAATCTATAAATGGAAGGCTGTTGAGTGTCATCATAAAGAAAGGTGGCTATATTGGTCACTAATTTTTTGGGGTTTTGTTTTTGCATGTCAGAAATGTTTATTTCTAAATTTTGTGCAGTTATATTGGTTTACCTGGTGAAAATAAACAAGTGAGATTGGGAATATATTTGGTTTTATTATTGGTTATTCTGCATAGTAATAGTTACCTGCACAAACAGATATCCTCCTAAGATAGCCAAATCTAAAAAAATCCCACTCCAACTTCCTAAAATATTAAGCTTTGATATTTATGAGTCTTTTGGGTTGATTGAGAAAATAGTTATTGATCAATAATAAAAATAATCCTCTAAAATACAACTTGCCTAATAATTCTGCACACAGTGTATTAATATTTGGATGGGTGCCTTTTTGGGATCCATTTATTAATATTACCTCTTTTTTCCACATGGGCATATATGAGATGTCATGTAGCTGCTCATACAAGCTTTAAACTGATTTTCTGATTAGTTTGGGACTAATTATAGGTATATTTACCCTATGGTCTTTTCTCATTATGACCTCTCCTTTTTTACTTGTTTTTATATAATTGTCAACTGTTTCAATAAAATTTATGTTTTACGACTTGATGTCTTGACTTGTTGTCCTTGGGAGTATTTTTCTAGGTTGCATTGTTAGTTCATACTGCCATTTACATATATGACCCTCCATAGGTTCCAAAATGTCAGCAGGCCTGCCACCATTTTGCTGGATTCTTCCGAAAAGATGGGCCCCTCCTGTGTACTTACCATATACAACTTTTAAATTTTTGAATTTAGGTCCAAAGGCTGATACTAAATAACTTTTGCTGCTGAAGGTGATTCCTCAGAACAGTCAGTGCTAAGTTGCTAACACATTTCTCATCATGTTTCAATAAAAGTAAGACTTGCAGAACTTATAACTACATGTATTAAAATATTTGTACAGTTCATGACAAAGATCTCACTTCCCACCGGTGTCAGATTGATGAACACTTTAAGACAGGGAATAGCTGGGCCTGAAGGTGGATGATGGACATCTCCCCCTATCATTGCATCTTTATCCGGATGTTTCATTCTCTATATTGTAGATTCAAAAGAAGGATTTAGCTTCAGCGGACAGATTTTATCACCACAAGATGGAATATGATGGGATGTTTGAAGGTAGTTTCACACTGAGAAGTATTTATGTCCAGAAATTAAATGTGTGTTGGTGTTTGGCTTAGCTAAAGATCCAAAAGACAACGTAAATATCTAGAGAGCAGTTCTTAACAATTGCAAGAATATTTCATATCTCTATATATTTTTAAAGGGAACCTGTCAGTTCCCCCATGCCCTCCAATCCAGCAGCAATCAGCCATGTAAGATTAATCTCCCTCTCTATCCAGCCCTGTATAACATAATGCAGTTAAATAAATGCTTTAAAAAAGCATCTATAAACTCTGCCTTTCCTATGCTAATGAAGGTTTTGACTAGTTGATGGGACATTTGTTCTTCAGACTAGTTAGCCCTCTGTTAGGGCTGGCGGAACGGACTGAGTAAATATTGAGGTAAAATAGGTGTGTTCGCAGCCCTGGGTCCACCGTGCAGCAGTGGAACCTGCTGCTAGTAAATGGCGGCACTATATGGCGGCACTACGCCTGAATAGACAACGGTTCCGTCACCCGGCCTGCACAGGAGCGAACTCTGTTACTTCACAGAGTCGCTGGGATAAAAAAAGACGCTGTGCCCTGTTCACCTCACAGAGGATCAAAGCTCATAAACGGAGCAGGTAGCGTACAGTGGTCATAGAGTCAGCAACAGCACTCAAACAACTCCTCTCCGGAGGTACCGGTATTCTAGTGGCTATACGCCAGCCCTCAATTCATACACACAAACTCCTCTCCAGAGGAGCCGGAATTCTAACGGCTTACAGACGACCTTGAGCACATGCTGACAAAGACCACGAGGTAGCTATGCTCATACATACATGAACATAGATTCATACTAGCGCATGGCAGTGCGGCCATGCAAACGTTTTATAGAGGAAGCTCTCCAGGACCTTCCTAGTGGTCCAAATGGAACTGCTTCAGGACCTGAGCATGTGACCCCCGACCTCCAATGAGAGGACGTCCCTTGGGCATACTCAGTAGTGGAAAAGCAGGACTTAGGCTAGTTTCACATTTGCGTTTAAAAATGCAGCGTTTAAAATGCAAACGCAGGTGGTGAAAAAACGCATGTAGACGCATGCAAACGCTGCGTTTTTTAGACGCAAGTGCAGCGCCCCAGAGTCCTGGTCGTTGCAGTACTGATGCTCCGCCGCTAAGGGGGGCTATGGTACATCTGATGGCACTGAAGGAGTTCACCTGACCATGTATCACAGACACCAATACACTTCACAGTCTGGCCTCCAGGGGGATCTAAGGGTTCTATGTATTAGGCCACTCCTCACAATCTGGTAAAACTGGGGGTTGGATAGGAAGTTGGTTAGAAGCTGACTGGGAATCGAACAGGCAACACCTTGTGGCAGAGGGTGTTGCGGGGAGAGACTCAGGGGGGTCCCTGTCAGGGGTGGGATCCTGACAGAGGCCTAGCAAACAGAGAGAATGTTACGGGACCGCGCTTGCACGAGATAGCGGCGGTGCCCTAAGAAAGGACAAGAAGCGAGGTTTATTGTGCTGAGTGAGAAACGAGATCAACGCAACAAGGAGAAACACCAGTAGGAGTCGTGCTGTAAGACGAGGCAACATCCTACTGAGGCGCGCAGCCGGTGGCCGGAACGCCGAGGAAGTATAGAGCTCCAGGCCTAACTTCAAACCTACGGCAGGACAGTCAGCTATAGGCGGGCTGTCTCACACAAATCACCTACGAAGACACAGGGGGCAACAACAGGAGAAGGGCGACACTAGGGTCCAGGAAGAGCTCCGAGCCTACCCGTCATATGGGTGCGTCCTAGCCATATCATCTGGGGGACGAAGAAGAACATCAGAATCGAGTTGTGAGAGAACACGAGAAACAGACACAACAGTTGTGGGGACTATCCCGTAAGCACAGCAGGGGAGGACCACAACACACAAGCGCTAGAAGGTAGGCACAGATTTCCACCTGCAAAGGGAACTCTGGAGGTGCCATCGGACCGGCCGGACTTGCGCAGCCTGGTTAACCGTATTCCGGACTGAGGATCCTGAAGCCTTCAGTAAAAAGGTAAAGAGACTGCAACCTGGTGTCCTCGTTATTTACTGTGACCAGCACTGCACCGCACTACCACCACCATCCACACCTTTCATTGGGCGCCCCTCAGCAGGGTCACGGACCAGGTCTAGCCACCTTGACAACCCCAGAGCAGAGACCCAGAGGCCCGGTACGGGTACCCCTCGGCCCTGCGGCAGTGGGGCGCTACAACTTGGCGTCACGAACAGGATCTACTTATGCCTGAAGAATCGGGTCATGTGTGCCTTGGAACTGTGATTTGTTGTGCTTGGACTGTGACTTATTGCAAAGACTGTGCATTGCCACTTGCCGCCAAAAGTTCCCGCCAAAACCGCCGCCATCGCGGCATCATGTGGCGTGCCGGAAGAGCGGGGAGTGTCGTCGTGGGAGTAGCTTGGAAAAATGGCGCGAAGGTTGAGACAGCCCCCCACAAGTACTACTATGTTCGGGAGATATGCCCCTCAACAGGGGAGGTCCGCCTCCTGGTCTGGGATGGCAGCGGGAAGAGGAACCGCCCTCCGGATGGGGAAAGGCCAGGAGCCCTGGACGACGCGAGGCAGGGCCAGATTGGCAAGATGACGAGCGAGGGTCGCCCGGAAGAGGGGGAGAAGGCCCGCACCATTCCCAGCCAATGGGAGCTGAGCAACCTCTCACCAGGCTGCGGGGACCGGGAAATCCTCAGGGCGGAAGTGGAGGAGCTATGCCGTCAGCTTCGGAGTCTGTGTCGGCAAAAAGGCGCTACCAGCGAGGAGCCGCGCGACCCCCAAGCACTGGTACCGCAATCTGAGGAGAAGGGGGCTGACGCCGAGGATACCGCGGAGGCGGATGGCGCCATTAACCCGGCCCGGGCGGCCGAAGAGCTCCTGCTTGTGGACATAGACTCCCCTCCACCCAGACCACCCGGACGGGTGTGTAGCCGCCTTGAATGCGAGAGGCCGTGGGAGATGCTAAAGACCGCCGACGTCCCCTTACGGCCCACTGCACAGCCCGTGAACCTCCAGGGTGAGTGGGTGACTTTCAAGTGGACCCGCGCTACCACCAACTTGATCGGGTTCCCTGGAGGGGCTCAGCCGGAGGGGGAGAGCATCGAGGTTATCCACCAACGGTAATATCGCCAGCAGCTACGCCGACAAGAGGAGGAGTGGGCCCGTAAGAAGGAACTCCGCCGACGAGCTGAGCGAGAAAGGGACCTCCAGGCCAAAATCCAGGTTAGGCGGGCGGCCGAGGAGGACTGGGGCCCGCAGCGCTATGGGGTCATCAGCACTTTCCGGATGCAGGGAAGTTGGGGCTTCATCAAAGAGCCCGGCCTCGCCTTGGAGGTGTTCGTGAACCGGCGGGATGTGGAGGCGCACCTCATCGAGGGACACCCAGGCCGGGATCTTTACTAGGGGGAACGCGTTCGGTATACCCGCCACTGGGGAGACAAAGGGCGGTATGCTTTGCACGTGCACAAGTACAAGCCAGAAGTGACTGTGCCACCCTCCTATGATTCCCCGGTACCAGCGGTCATTGCTCCAATCTCCTTGTGTGCCAAATGCCTGCGGACCATCACCCCGAGGAGAACCGTGAGTACACAGACCCCCATTAAGGGTGCGGATGCACTTTATGTGGTAGCCGGAGGTGGGCAGTACCCCCAGAAGCCACCCCCAGACTTAGAGGGATAAACTTCGATACCATGGGAATGTATATAGTTGATTGTTTATCTTTTTGTTCTGCTGCTGCAACCCGATTAGGGTTAACTCTTAAAGGGATCCCTTTGTTTACCCGGGATCCCTTCTTCTGCTTTTTGTTTTGTTTTCTATTTTACCATTGTTGAAAGAACTGCTGGATCATGAACACTGCATGATTACAAACTCCTTGTAAATAGTTTGCACCTTCTTAAAGGTGCCCTCTACTGGTTTTATAAAAGAAAGGACTCTTTGCGAAGAAATTGTTTCTGGAAGCAGTACCGGAGTCCTTGCTGCGTACGGACTTGCAGCTTGAGAAGTTGCACTACCTCATAGAGACTTGGTTCCTTCTTAAAGGGAACGTTCATCGATAGCACTTAAAGAATGATGATGCTTTAAAAGAAAGTACTAATAATGTTTACGTATAAAAAGTTATAAGTAGTCAGAAAGTTGATAGTAAGAAATGTTTAATGATGTGTCAGAGAATGAGGACAGGAAGTGAACCCATATGGGGTTAGTCGGTGAGTCCTCTTAGGAGTCATACAGAGATGGCTCAGTGATCCTGAACTGAGAGAGGGATGATAAGTTCTATACTGTGTATAGTAGCAGAAAGGCAGTAGGCCTGGGCGGAAAGGGGCGGTCCTGCAACAGAACGAGAGGCAGTAGGCCTGGGGCAGATAGACAGGCGGTCCTGCAGATGTAAAGGTGGAAAATTAAGGAAAAGTTGATTAGCCTTATAGTGTTTTATAAGAAGGTCTTTAGTGAATTCAGTGTGTACGTCCTTAAAGGCAACGTTAAATTATTGTTCAAAAATTTGCACTTAGTAGAATACCCGGTTGGGTAAGAAAAGTTATTTATAGTATGTTATTTAAAGTATTTAACCATGTTTGTAACGTTCAAGTGTCCTCACCTCCCATAAAGGGAAGCTCTGTTCCAATTTGCTTATTGTTATTGCATTTCCAAAATTGTATGTCTTTTTGCTGACATGTATTGTTGTTTTCTTCCCAGTCCAGGAGTACTGGATTTAACCGTGGGGGAGTGCAGTGCCCCAGAGTCCTGGTCATTGCAGTACTGATGCTCCGCCGCTAAGGGGGGCTATGGTACGTCTGATGGCACTGAAGGAGTTCACCTGACCAGGTATCACAGACACCAATACACTTCACAGTCTGGCCTCCAGGGGGAGCTAAGGGTGTTATGTATTAGGCCACTCCTCACAATCTGGTAAAACTGGGGGTTGGATAGGAAGTTGGTTAGAAGCTGACTGGGAATCGAACAGGCAACACCTTGTGGCAGAGGGTGTTGCGGGGAGTGACTCAGGGGGGTCCCTGTCAGGGGTGGGATCCTGACAGAGGCCTAGCGAACAGAGAGAATGTTACGGGACCGCGCTTGCACAAGATAGTGGCGGTGCCCTAAGAAAGGACAAGAAGCGAGGTTTATTGTGCTGAGTGAGAAACGAGATCAACGCAACAAGGAGAAACACCAGTAGGAGTCGTGCTGTAAGACGACGCAACATCCTACTGAGGCGCGCAGCCGGTGGCCGGAACGCCGAGGAAGTATAGAGCTCCAGGCCTAACTTCAAACCTACGGCAGGACAGTCAGCTATAGGCGGGCTGTCTCACACAAATCACCTACGAAGACACAGGGGGCAACAACAGGAGAAGGGCGACACTAGGGTCCAGGAAGAGCTCTGAGCCTACCCGTCATACGGGTGCGTCCTAGCCATATCATCTGGGGAATGAAGAAGAACATCAGAATCGAGTTGTGAGGGAACACGAGAAACAGACACAACAGTTGTGGGGACTATCCCGTAATCACAGCAGGGGAGGACCACAACACACAAGCGCTAGAAGGTAGGCACAGATTTCCACCTACAAAGGGAACTCTGGAGGTGCCATCGGACCGGCCGGACTTGCGCAGCCTGGTTAACCGTATTCCGGACTGAGGATCCTGAAGCCTTCAGTAAAGAGGTAAAGAGACTGCAACCTGGTGTCCTCGTTATTTACTGTGACCAGCACTGCACCGCACTACCACCACCATCCACACCTTTCATTGGGCGCCCCTCAGCAGGGTCACGGACCGGGTCTAGCCACCGTGACAACCCCAGAGCAGAGACCCAGGGGCCCGGTACCAGGTACCCCTCGGCCCTGCGGCAGTGGGGGCGCTACAAATGCGTTTTCTCATGCGGTAAAAAAACGCGGCGTATTGACGCATTTACATGTCTTTTTTCCTGCGTTTGCGTTTTTGAAACGCATGCTGAGAAGTGTGTGACAGCTGCCAATCATCAAAATTAGGGTTGAGCGAAACAGATCGGCCAATTTCAAAAGTCGCCGACTTTTGGCAAAGTTGGGTTTCGTTTTTTTATATTTATATATATATATATATATATATATATATATATATATATATATATATCATTGAGACACACATATATATATATATTTATATTTACTTCAGCGCGATATAGCAGAAAAGCCGATTGCCGGCTTTTCATTTCTCCTGCTTAAACCCGACATGATATGAGACATGGTTTACATACAGTAAGCCATGTCATATCCCCCTTTTTTTTGCATATTCCACACACACTACTAATGTTAGTAGTGTGTATGTGCAAAATTTCGGCGCTGTAGCTATTAAATTTAAGGGTTAAATCGCGGAAAAATTTGGCGTGGGCTCCCGCGCAATTTTCTCCGCCAGAGTGGTAAAGCCAGTGACTGAGGGCAGATATTAATAGCCTAGAGAGGGTCCATGGTTATTGCCCCCCCCTGGCTAAAAACATCTGCCCCCAGGGACCCCAGAAAAGGCACATCTGGAAGATGCGCCTATTCTGGCACTTGGCCACTCTCTTCCCACTCCCGTGTAGCGGTGAGATATGGGGTAATGAAGGGTTAATGTCACCTTGCTATTGTAAGGTGACATTAAGCCAGATTAATAATGGAGAGGCGTCAATTATGACACCTATCCATTATTAATCCAATTGTATGAAATGGTTAAAAAAAAACACACACACAATATTGCAAAGTATTTTAATGAAATAAACACACAGGTTGTTGTAATATTTTATTGCTCTCTCAATCCACCTGAAGACCCTCATTCTGTAACAAATTAAAAATAATAAACCAACAATATACATACCTTCCGTAGAGCTCCTGCCTGTAAAATATTTTAGCCCCTTCAGATGGATTTACATCGTGGGACGTTACAGATCTACGGAAGGTATGTATATTGTTGGTTTATTATTTTTAATTTGTTACAGAACGAGGGTCTTCAGGTGGATTGAGAGAGCAATAAAATTTTACAACAACCTGTGTGTTTAATTCATTAACATACTTTGCAATATTGTGTTGTGTGTTTTTTTTAACCATTTCATACAATTAGCTTAATAATGGATAGGTGTCATAATTGACACCTCTCCATTATTAATCTGGCTTAATGTCACCTTACAATAGCAAGGTGACATTAACCCTTCATTACCCCATATCCCACCACTACACGGGAGTGGGAAGAGAGTGGCCAAGTACCAGAATAGGCGCATCTTCCAGATGTGCCTTTTCTGGGGTGGCTGGGGGCAGATGTTTTTAGCCGGGGGGGGCAATAACCGTGGACCCTCTCCAGGCTATTAATGTCTGCCCTCAGTCACTGGCTTTACCACTCTGGTGGAGAAAATTGCACGGGAGCCCACGCCAATTTTTTCAGCGATTTAACCCTTAAATTTAATAGCTACAGCACCGAAATTTTGCACATACACACTACTAACATTAGTAGTGTGGAATATGCAAAAAAAGGGGGATATGACATGGTTTACTGTATGTAAACCATGTCTCATATCATGTCGGGTTTAGGCAGGAGAAATGAAAAGCCGGCAATTGAATTACCGGCTTTAGGGTTAGGGGTAGGGTTAGGGGTAGGGTTAGGGTTCGGGTTTGGATCCCTTTATCACCTTGATGGTGGGGGGTGGCTTATCAGTGTGTATTCTTGTTTGTTTCTATTGAAACGCATGCGTTTAAAACGCAACCAAATGCATGTGCTTAAAAACGCATGTGTTTACATAGACAGCAATACGTTTTTTGCCGCAAAAAAACGCATGCGTTTTTTTGCGGAAAAAAAAACGCCTCTAGAAATTACTACATGTTGCATTTCTGCAACAAAACGCAAGCATAGAAAAGACGCATGCGTCGTCAAACGCGGCAAAACGCATACAAAAAACCGCATGCGTTTTTAATGTTAAATATAGGAAAAAAAATGCATGCTTTTTTTGCGCTAAAACGCAGCGGCAAAAAACGCAAATGTGAAACCAGCCTTAGTCCCAGGAGCATCTGCTTGCTGCTCAACAGTGCTGGTTACAATGACTGAGCCTGGAAGATCAGGACAGGAGTAACCAAGCACACAGTATCTGACTGAGCCAGATGCTGGGACCGATGTCTCCGCTGAGCAGGCTCCACTGTGGCTAAAGAAGAATGGGAGACCGCAGCGGAGGTTTCTTGAGATTCCCCCTGTGCAGCTGTGGTAACCTAACACCCTCTTTCCATGTTTTCACACCCCTACGGGTGTAATAAAATAATTTGCATGAGCTGGCCTCATCGCCAGCTCATGCAAACTGTGCACATGCGCCCCTCATTCCAGCAGTGTCACTGAGTCTCTGAAACCAGGTGTTTGCTTCCTGGCTTCAGAGGCACACTGCACATGACTGGAAGTTATCTTCTAAAATTCTGGGCACATGCAGTGCATGTCTCTTAAGCCGAGAAGTGTACACCTTGCCTCAGAGATCCAATTAAAGAAACCGGCCTATATCAATAGCATTTCCAACAGTATGAAAATCCGAAAACAAGGGGAAGCAGATGCAGCTATCAATGTAAAAAAAAATCAACTTTATTAAATAAATTCAAACATTTTTTAAAAGTATATATAAAAATATTAAGGGAAAATGGCAAGGAAATCTCATACCTCCAGATTGACAGAGGGAGTAACAGTCCAGTATATATGAAAAAGGAAATTTTTTTTTACATATATATAAAAATGCACAAATTATAATACTGTATAATTAGTAGTTCGAAAAAAGTGTCAAATTCCCATGTGTGATAGTTAAATAAATGTAAGTAATATATTTATAACAAACATGCATAATATTAGGCACAAAATATTGGTTTATATTGGTAACAACATCAATAAGGTATCCAGATTCTAACTAAAGGACAAGGTAGAAACCCACAAACAAATGGACACTAGAGCTAAGTAAACGTAATATACTGTAAGCTTTTTATTATGGATATTTAAAAACAGAATAAAAAATGTTATAATGTATAGATACAATTGAAAAAGTGACAGACGACAGACTAGAACCACATGTAGGAAACAGGTATTGCAATACAAGTCAAAGGTAACCACTTAATAACGAAAATTGACTGTGCAGAAAATCATAAAGCTCTATCCTCAAATTTCACAAAATGGCCTGTGTGTTAGACCTATGAGCTATGACTGGAATGTAGACATATATGTATAGGCTAAAAAAAATATCACAAATCAATTCATCAAAAAGTGCCAAGTGCCAAAATGCAATAATTGATATGGCCTAAAAGTGGCTCAGGCTCAAAATATCTAACTAATCATTTCTTCAAATAAAGTGCAAAGTGCCAAGGTGCAATAAATAATAAATAGTATGGCCCAAAATTGGCCATTGCAGCTAGCTCTATTAGATAAATCACTGATTGGGAAGAGCACAGCAAGTAATATCTATTAGGAAAATAATAAAATGTATACAGATCACACAATCTATGACAGAGCGTTTGTACTTTATGCCCCGTTTGTTGGTTTACTAAAGGACAAGGTGCATAAAGTGTATAGATGTATCTACATTTTGTCTACACCCATACTCAACATGTTAGTCGTTGGAATTTTTCCACTGCATGGGATGGATCCTTTGCCGTGTCATGTGAGCTGTGGTCTCCCATTCGGTCGCAGCCGCTGGGACTGCTGCTCAGTATGGATGTCGGTCCCAGCATCTTGCTCAGGCTCGTGCCATACGATTGGTTACTGCTGGCTCTCCACTCAAGTCTATGATAATCATTGTATTGCACAAGCCACATTGCGGACTGGAGTCTAAGTCAAGAAATCACTTTACTGAGCATGTCCGTGACGTGGCACCCCTTCATTGATGCTCAGATGTGGCATGCTCTGGTGATGTGGCAGCTCCGGAATTGCCCACGGGCGATGTCAGCGTGAGTGATTGGGGTGGAGCTTTTGGTCTAAAAGGCTCCCAGCAATGCCTGAGGGTGCGCTAGTATTATTTATGTTCGGCTATGTGAAAGGAGACTCTACCACTCTGCCTGCAAGTGCTGTATGTCTGTCTAGCTTTGGGACTGTACACATAGGCAGGCAGCTAGCTTCAGTGGGGGTAATTAGCTGCTTGGCTAAGCATCTGGTTCCTACATGTGTACGGTTAGCACAGTAGAGTTCCAGAGCAAGCAGAACCCTAGTCAGGGTATTAAGCTCCGAGCATCTGTTCCATTTCCGTGTGCGAGTGACACAGCTCAGATGCAGAGCATCTCTTTCATTTCCATGTGCGAGTGACACAGCTCTGTTGCAGAGCATCTTTTTCATTTATGTGTGTGAGTGACACAGCTCAGTTACAGAGCATCTCTTTTATTTCTGTGTGTGAGTGGCAAAGCTCTGTTGCAGAGCATCTCTTTCGCTTCTGTGTGCGAGTGACACAGATTAGTTGCCGAGCAGCTCTTTCATATCTGTGTGTTCAAGTAATCGTTCGCCATGTGTTCCATCATTGTACTCTAGCAGCAGTTTTCCATCTCAGCACGGTGGACCCTGGGTTGTGATTAGAGATGAGCCACCTCCCTAGTGTTCGGGTTCGGTTCATCAAACAGGAACGTGTTCGACGAACTGTTCGTCGAACGTTCGACGAACACCGTTGAACCCCATTGAAACCAATGGCAGGCAAACACAAACACATATAAATACATGGAGAACACATAAAAAACACCTTAAAAGGTGTCCAAAAGCTGACAAACTGCTCAGAAGACACAACAAACACATGGAAAAGTCACAACGACATATAGCCATGCAAAAAGAAAAGAGATTGAGGAGTAAAAGGAGCAGGAGACACAGATATAGGCATGTCATGCCCTTCTAAAATCAAGAAAGGCTGGAGTAAAAATCTAAACTCACTCTACCAACACCCAGATGTCTTGACAAAAAAAAAAAAAATATCTTTAGGTAGAATGGCGGTGGGTCCATTCAGAACACTTTCCTTAGAAGATGTAGTGGTACCCCCGTTGGGAGTTGTGCCAAAAAATGAACCCAATACATTCAGACTAATCCACCATTTGTCATATCCAAGGGGCAGGTCAGTAACAACATTTACACGGAACCAAGTACAGTACTATGTACTGTACCTAGTGTTGAGCATTCCGATACCTCAAGTATCGGGTATCGGCCGATACTTAGCGGTATCGGAATTCCGATACCGAGATCCGATACTTTTGTGGTATCGGGTATCGGTATCGAAACAACATTAATGTGTAAAAGAAAGAATTAAAATAAAAAATATTGCTATACTCACCTCTCCGACGCAGCCTGGACCTCACCGCGTTGTTTGCTTAAAATGCGTGCTTTTACTTCCTTCCGTGACGTCACGGCTTGTGATTGGTCGCGTGCCGCCCATGTGGCCGAGACGCGACCAATCACAGCAAGCCGTGACGTAATTTTCAGGTCCTCAATGCCTAATTCTAGGCATTCATGATTTTAAAATTACGTTCCGGCTTGTGATTGGTCGCGTCGCGGTCACATGGGCGACGCGACCAATCACAAGCCGTGACGTCACGGGAGGCAGGAGACACGCGCATTTTTAAAATTACGTCCCGGCTTGTGATTGGTTGCGTGCCGCCCATGTGACCGCGACGCGACCAATCACAGCAAGCCGTGACGTAATTTCAGGTCCTGATGCCTATTTCTGCATTCAGGACCTGAAATTACGTCAGGAGCATACTACATAGATCACTGTTTGCCCATGGGGTGCTCCATATCCTGCTCACTATTTGAGGTGTTTAGTTGTTTCCTCGAATATGTCGTCATGGACGTTTGTAAGGCGGCACATATTATCCATTACCTCGATGACTTCTTATGCCTGGGCCCAAAAGATTTGCCACAGTGCGAAAACACGTGGTAGTCCACCTGTGAGAAGGAGAGAGCTGCAGGGAGAGTGGACACCCCAGAGCCGGGGGGTTAGATTGAGAAAGAAAGAAGGCGTAGTAGCTTGCTTCATGGGTGTTGTACTCTGCTGAGTAGCAGAAATTGCTACTAGGTCCAAAAGGATTTCCTGGGCCAGATGCCGTTACAAAATGGTAGTTAGGTAACCAGGCGGTGTAGCTTGCTTCATGGGTGGGGTACGCTGTTGAGTAGCACTAAATTCTACTAGGCCCAAAAGGATTTCCTGGGCTAGATGCCGTTAAAAAATAGTACTTAGGTAAACAGGCGGTGTAGCTTGCTTCATGGGTGGGGTACGCTGCTGAGTAGCACTAAATTCTACTAGGCCCAAAAGGATTTCCCGGGCTAGATGCCGTTACAAAATAGTAGTTAGGTAAACAGGCGGTGTAGCTTGCTTCATGGGTGAAGTACGCTGCTGAGTAGCACCAAATTCTACTAGGCCCAAAAGGATTTCCTAGGCCAGATGCCGTTAAAAATAGTACTTAAGTAAACAGGCGGTGTAGCTTGCTTCATGGGTGGGGTACACTGTTACTTAGGTAAACGGGCAGTGGGTGGCTGGGCTACTCTGCTGACTATCAGACACTGAAGCTTTGGAGCAGACCTCTGAATCCCAGGCCATAGTTTGTGTAAACATCTCTGCAGATGACCCCACTCACCTGGAATTGACGATCGCAACGTCATGTAAAACTCAGCAAGGGGACTAAATAAAAAAGTCTCCATTTTTTCCAAAAATTCAGCCACAGACACCACTTAAGTGGCATCAATTTCGCCAGAGTTTTTTAAAATGGTTGGTGAGTAGTGTTGAGCGATACCGTCCGATACTTGAAAGTATCGGTATCGGAAAGTATCGGCCGATACCGGCAAAGTATCGGATCTAATCCGATACCGATACCCGATACCAATACAAGTCAATGGGACTCAAGTATCGGACGGTATCCCTGATGGTTCCCAGGGTCTGAAGGAGAAGAAACTCTCCTTCAGGCCCTGGGATCCATATTAATGTGTAAAATAAAGAATTAAAATAAAAAATATTGCTATACTCACCTCTCCGACGCAGCCTGCACCTTACCGAGGAAACCGGCAGCCTTGTTTGCTTAAAATGCGCGCGTTTACTGCCTTCCGTGACGTCACGGCTTCTGATTGGTCGCGTGCCGCCCATGTGACCGCAACGTGACCAATCACAACAAGCCGTGACGTAATTTTCAGGTCCTGAATGCCTAGAATTAGGCATTCAGGACCTGAAAATTACATCACGGCTTGTTGTGATTGGTCGCGTCGCGGTCACATGGGCGGCACGCGACCAATCAGAAGCCGTGACGTCACGGAAGGCAGTAAACGCACGCATTTTAAGCAAACAAGGCTGCCGGTTTCCTCGGTAAGGTGTAGGCTGCGTCGGAGAGGTGAGTATAGCAATATTTTTTATTTTAATTCTTTATTTTACACATTATATCGATCCCGATACCGATTCCCGATACAACAAAAGTATCGGATCTCGGTATCGGAATTCCGATACCGCTAAGTATCGGCCGATACCCGATACTTGCGGTATCGGAATGCTCAACACTATTGGTAAGGTGATTTTCAAAAATCATCAAGCTTTTAGTCTCCCCAAGATGACACAGGGGTAGAAAAGTCCTTGCGGATCCAGGATTTGTTCATCTTGATGAACGATAGTCTGTCTACATTGTCACTGGACAGCCGCGTGCGCTTATGTGTCAGCACACCACCAGCAGCGCTGAACACACGTTCAGAGAGAACGCTGGCTGCGGGGCAGACAAGATCTCCAAGGCGTGAGTGGCGAGCTCAGGCCATTTTTCAAGATTGGAAGCCCAAAATGAGCAAGGGTCCAGTTCCACAGTCATGGCATTGATGTTAACTTGGAGATACTCTTGTACCATCCTCTCTAGGTGTTGGCTGTGCGTCAAACTTCTTGTCTCCTGTGGCCTTGCAAAGGATGGTCTAAAAAAATCTTGAAACGATTGGAAAAAATTGCTGTTACCACCAGATACGATGTTACTGTTACGGTTAGAGTGATGACTCGATAGTCCCACAGTTGGCAAGTTAGAACTCAGAGATTGACTACGTGCACCACTGTTGTTTTGTGGAAAAGCAGATGTTAGATTCTGTAACAGTCTCTGCTGATACTCCTGCAGGCGTGAATCCCTTTCTATGGCAGGAATTATTTAGCCAAATTTGCTTTTGTACCAAGGATCTAAGAGTGTGGCAACCCAGTAGTCGGCATTACTTCGGATTCTGACAATCCGAGGGTCATGTTGCAGGTAGTGCAGCAAGAAGGCACTCATGTGTCTTGCGCATCCAGGAGGACCAAGTCCTTGTTGTCTTGGTGGTGGCGAGGTGAGAATCATGCTTCCTTCTTCTGCCCTCTCCCCCCAACCTCGCACAACAGAAATTTGATCAAGGTCTCCCTCATCTGATGAGTCTTCCATGCCCAGCACCAGTTCGTCCTCCACTTCTTCCTTGCCTCCTGCACATTCCTCAACAGTTTGGCTGCTACCATGCGCCCTCAGTAATCCCTCTCCTCCAGCCTCCAATGCCAGCCGCCTTGGTGCTGCCAACCTTCTTGACCTTGGAGATATGATCCCTTCCGCATACGACTCCTCCTGTTCCTCCTCCTCCTCCTCTTGTTCCACCACCTGACTCTGGACACTGTGTAAGGTGTGCTCCAGCATGTAAATCACCAGAATGGTCAGGCTGATAATGGCATCGTCAGCACTAAACATCTTTGTTGCTATTTCAAAACTGAGCAGAAGGGTGCATAGGTCCCTGATCTGAGACCACTCCTGCAGCGTTATTTGCCCCACCTCTTGAACTCGCTGGCCCAGGCTATACGTCATAACGTATTGCACCAGGGCTCGTCAGTGCTGCCACACTCGCTGCAACATGTGCAGAGTTGAATTCCACCATGTGGGCACATCGCATTTCAGCCGGTGAACTGGCAGGCCCAACGACTTCTGTAGAGATGCAAGTCATCGAGCTGCGGGATGCGAACGGCGGAAGTGAGCACACAGCGACCGTGCCCTCTGCAGAAGCCCATTTAGTCCAGGATAGTGGGATAAAAATTGCTGGTCAACCAGGTTCAAAACGTGACGACGCCATACAAGGCACGTGTGTGACATTGCCCCGGCGAAGGGCCGCACCCAGGTTTGCAGCATTGTCGCACACAGCCTTCCCTGGCTGCAGGTTGAGTGGAGACAACCATTGATGGAACTCGGTCTCCAGAGCTGACCACAACTCCTCAGCTGTGTGACTCACATTTCCCAGACATTTCAATGTAAACACTGCCTGATGCCGTTGAGCCCTGGTGACAGCATAGTGAGGAGGTGTGCAGGATTCCTTCTGCGCAGTTACAACGCGGGTGGCATTACCAGACAGGCTTTGGGTGCAGGTAGAGGACCGAGAGGAGGTTGAGGAGGCAGAAGCAGTGGAGGAACTTCTAGATGAAGAGGATCGACGAGCAGCTCGTGGGGACGGCAAGACTTGGACAGCAGCCCCTTCTCCTGATGTTGCCGTAGTTACCCAGTGCCCAGTCACCGACATGTAACGCCCCTGTCCATGTCTACTCGTCCAAGTGTCTGTGGTGAAATGCACCCTGTCACACACAGAGTTTCTCAAGGAAGCGGTGATGTTGTGTGCAAAATGCTGGTGTAGCGCAGGCACAGCTTTCTTTGAGAAGTAGTGGCAACTGGGCTTCTGGTACTGGGGCACTGCGACGGACATAAGGTCTCAAAAATCCTCTGTGTCCACCAGGCGGAAAGGCATCATTTCTGTAGCCAACAGCTTGCAGATGGAGAAATTCAACCTCTTAGCTTTGTTATGACTAGGAGGAAATGGTCTTTTACTTGTCCACATCTGAGGGTCTGAGGGCTGGCTGCTGTGCTTAGACGGAGTTGAGTAGGGTGTCCCCGGCAAACTGCTGGTCTGTGAGGAAGGTGCAGGCGGAGATGTTATGTTGCCTTGATCAAAATGTGGTGTCGATGTCGGAGAGCGCTCAACACCAGCAGGTGTTTCCACTTGCAAATGTCCTGACAATCTGCCAATCACACTGGCTGTTGCGGGTAAAGAGGTGGAAGGTCTGCTTCCTAAACCAAGTGCGACTGCTGTCCCCGCAGTCACAGAGGATGAAGAGGACATGGATGCACTTGATGGGGCGGACGGTGGGTGACCCTGCCCACTAGGCCGCATTGTAGCACAGTGAGCTTCCCACTGCAACTTATGCCTCATATCCATGTGACGGTTCATGCATGAAGTACTCAAGCTAGTGATTTGTTGGCCTCTACTGAGATTTTGTTGACAAATCTTACAGACAACATGAGTTGGGTCATCCTTTGCGATGTCAAAAAATGCCCAGGCTATGCAAGGCTTAGAGCCCGTGCGACCTAAAGAGCCACCACGACTTCTGGTCTGAGGCACAGTTGGGGTTGAGGATGCAGTTGTTGACGTGCTTCCAGTACTCCGTCTCTGTCCAGGAAGGCGCACCGTTACCTCGTTGTCAGACTCGTCACTAGCATACTCCTCCATCTCCTCTGCTGACCTCATGGACTGGCGGACTGGGGGTTGACAGTAAGTGGGGTCTACAACTTCGTCATCATCATCCTGTGTGTTCTCACACCCGTCATCCTCAGAGCCAACCTCTTCCTGCCCCGACCAAAAAGTCAAGTTTTCGTTCCAATCAGGTATCTAAGTCTCATCATCATCTTCCTCATTGTCTCCACCAACAGGAGTTACAGTTTGGGAACGAGGGTCTACATTATGCTCAGAACCTTCTTCATCTGGGCCTGGATCTGACTCACAAAGATTCTGGGCATCAGTGCAGATCATATCCTCGTCTGGATTCACAGAAGCTCTGGAGCAGACCTCTGATTCCCAGGCTGTAGTATGCATAAACAGCTCTACAGACTCAACCATGTGTGTTACCCGATGCTCAGACAAGCAGCTGGAGACTTGGGAGCTGTGAGGAAGCAAGTGCGATTGGGGTGACAACTCTGAGGACTGGAGTAGTTGTGATGTTGAAGTTGACATGGAGGAGAGCCCACTTGAACGAGCACTTGATATCCATGCAAGCACCTGTTTTTGTGCCTCATCTGGAATTTTTGGCGATGCTTGTAGCGATGGTCGTAAGAAAGGGATCATATCAGATTGTCCACGAAAATAAGTAGACATCTTACTTTGGCTAGAAGATGGTGTTTCTTCTGCAGATGTTACTGTTGCTTTACCACCTACCCCACGGACACAACCTTTTTTCCCTTTTCAACACGCCTATTCCCCATTCCACCAGCAGTAGGCCTTTTGCCACTCATTTTAGTGCTTAACTAATTGGCAACTCTGTATCTGTAGTTGGCACAACAACCGATGGATGAAAACCGAGCAGAACTGAGTGGCCAAACTGTGGTACTAGGCCCAAAACTATTAAATGGATTAAATGCAGTGAAAATTGAGACACACAGGTGGTATAGTTTGTTTCACAGGCGGGCTACTCTGCTGACGTGCAGACACTGCTCCTAGGCCCAAAACTATTAACTGGATTAGATGCAGTGAAAATAGAGATACACAGGCGGTTTAGTTAGTTTCACAGGCGGGCTACTCTGCTGACGTGCAGACACTGCTCCTAGGCCCAAAACTATTAACTGGATTAGATGCAGTGAAAATTGAGATACACAGGTGGTATAGTTTGTTTCACAGGTGGGCTACTCTGCTGACGTGCAGACACTGCTACTAAGCCCAAAACTCCAAAACGAATTACTGGGTTAGATGCAGTAAAAATTGAGATACACAGGCGGTGTAGCTAGCTTCACAGGCGGGCTACTCTGCTGACGTGCAGACACTGCTACTAAGCCCAAAACCCCAAAATGAATTACTGGGTTAGATGCAGTAAAAATTGAGATACACAGGCGGTGTAGCTAGCTTCACAGGCGGACTACTCTGTTGACGTGCAGACACTGCTACTAAGCCCAAAACCCCAAAACAATTTACTGGGTTAGATGCAGTAAAAATTGAGATACACAGGCGGTGTAGCTAGCTTCACAGGCGGACTACTCTGCTGACGTGCAGACACTGCTACTAAGCCCAAAACCCCAAAACGATTTACTGGGTTAGATGCAGTAAAAATTGAGATACACAGGCGGTGTAGCTAGCTTCACAGGCGGGCTACTCAGATGACTATCAGACAATGCTACTAGCCCAAAAGGATTGGCTGAGCTAGATTACACCAAGTGCTGTGACTAAGGGTACCGTCACACATTGAAATTTTCATCGCTGCGACGGCACGATTCGTGACGTCGCAGCGTCGTATAATCATCGCTCCAGCGTCGTAGACTGCGGTCACACGTTGCAATCACGGCGCTGGAGCGATGCCGAAGTCCCCGGGTAACCAGGGTAAACATCGGGTAACTAAGCGCAGGGCCGCGCTTAGTAACCCGATGTTTACCCTGGTTACCAGCGTAAACGTAAAAAAACAAACAGTACATACTCACCCGTCGATGTCCTTCAGGTCCCTTGCCGTCTGCTTCCTGCTCTGAGTGCAGCCGTACAGTGAGAGGCGCAGAGCGCAGCACCGCTGTGATCTGCTCTCACTTTCCGGCCGGCACTCAGAGCAGGAAGCAGACGGCAAGGGACCTGAAGGACACCGACGGGTGAGTATGTACGGTTTGTTTTTTTACGTTTACGCTTGTAACCAGGGTAAACATCGGGTTACTAAGCGCGGCCCTGCGCTTAGTTACCCGATGTTTACCCTGGTTACAAGCGAAGACATCGCTAGATCGCTGTCACACACAACGATCCAGCGATGTCAGCGGGTGATCAAGCGACGAAAGAAAGTTCCATACGATCTGCTACGACGTACGATTCTCAGCAGGATCCCTGATCGCTGCTGCGTGTCAGACACTGCGATATCGTAACGATATCGCTAGAACGTCACGAATCGTAACGTCGTAGCGATGGAAATTTCAATGTGTGACGGTACCCTAACACTTGCACAGCACTGGCTCAGACCTGATTGGCAAACAGTGCTATGAACTGCTGTAACCTACCCTGAAAGGGCTGATATTACAACTAGTCCCGACTCCTCCCGACTCCCTAAACCTATCTCTCTGACAATTCGCTCCAAAAAAACACTCTTAGTCTGTATAGCACCCACAGCAGCAGCGGTGTCGTCTAACACTAAGCTGCAGCAGTGAGGAAATGGTGGCGACGGGGCAAATGGCTGGTTCTTATAGGGCAAGGACATGTGACATACACAGCCAATGACACATGCCTTTGCTTGTGTGCATCACATGCACATTGCTGTGTGTGTGTGTGCATTGCTGATAGGCTGAGAGACTGCACCGCCCCTCTGTAAATGCAGGAAAGAAAGAAAAATAGAGTTTGGGGTTGTTTCGGCACAGATCTATCCAAGCCGACCCCCCCCCGATAATACACTGAAACAGTCTATTAACAATGATAAACAGATTTAATGTGCAAATCAAGCTAGGCTTTTGGTGAATGAACAGTTATCGAACAGAAACTCGAATAGCCGAATTTTAAGCAAGTTGTTCAGGTTCGTCGAACGACTCGAACGACGCCCAAAACAGCTCGAATTTGAAATTGGCGAACAGTTCAACTCGAACACCGCTTATCTCTAGTTGCGATTGTGCATTATTATTTAGTTTATTTAGTGCAATCTGCCAAACCTAACAAGTCGTAGTATAAATCTCACAGTGAGATATAGACAAATTCAGTGTTCATCTGCACCTGTTCAGACCTTACTATGGAGTGAACAGACTGTCTGTAAACAGACATAGTTTCTAAGGGTATAAGGACACACATGACATTCACATACTCGTCATCTGTACAACTTGCAGGATGACAGCTTCCGACATAGATACATTGTGGGGTTCTCTTCCCCGTTCTTGTGAAAAGACCGTGCCCAACCCAACATCAGATGATACACAAACTCCTTGGAGAAATCTGGTACCAGCGGCACTGGCTGTTTACACAGGGATAGCTTCAGATCCTTGAAGACCATCTCAGCTTCTGGAGACACCCGACTTTGTCCCTTTAAGGAAGTCCATGAAAGGGGTGTCTATCCTGGAGAAGTTAGGGATAAAGCGGTAGTAGTAGCCCACGATGCCCAGGAATGCCCTGACCTGCTTCTTTAAGAGAGGTTGTAGCCAATTCAGGATCGTGCCAACTTTATTTATTTGAGGCTTTGTTTTGCACCTGACTACGACGTTGCCCAAGTATTACATTTCCTCCATTCATATGATTAATTTCTTCGGGTTAATGGAAAATCCAGCCTTCTGTAGAGCATCAAGTATTGCCTGGCCAAAGTAAAAAAGAAAAAATGGTCAGCACTCACCATTCCCGATGCTTAAAAAGTCGCTGACATCGGGATCTGTGGAAGCGCATGTAGCGCGAAACAGCTGTCATCCCTGGACACCATGCTCTCCCTGTCCGTGTCCATGTTCTAATAAAGACTTTTTAAGCATCGGGAATGGTGAGTGCTGACCATTTTTTCTTTTTTACTTTGGTCATATGTATATCTTTTGGTTGAAGCACCCCATAAGCCCATGCATTGAGTAGTGGGAATAGGAGCTGGTACAGCGCATCGTGGCACGCCGTTAGGTGATCGCAAAAAGCAGCAGTGCGAGTATTTATTCTTTTCATTGGACTCAAGTATTGCCTGGACTTTGCTCAAATGGCTTCCCCAATCCTGGCTGTAGATCATGTTGTTATCCATGTAGGCCGCTGTTTTTTTTATGTGGGAAGCTAGGATCTGGTCCATGGCTCTCTGGAAGATAATCAGTTCCTTGCAACTCAAACGGCATTCTTGTATACTGGAAACAACTGTCTGAAATTGAGAAGGCCATCCTCTTAGCATCTAGGGACATGGGAATTTGCCAATACCCTTTCGTGAGTTTGAGGGTGGTATTGTACCTGGCCAGACCTAGCCTTTCAGTCAGTTTATCTACCCTGGGTATTGGGTAGGTGCCGAACTTCGAGACCTTGTTGATATTCCTATAGTCATTACAGAACCACCATTCCACATCTGATTTTGGCACCAAGACTATGGGACTGGACCAGCCACTCTTGAACTCTTCAAAGACTCCTAGATTCTGCATCTGCTTCACCTCTTTCGAGATCACTTCTCGGCAGAACTCTGGAATCCAATACAGTTTCAGGTTGACGTGAACATGAGGCCCTATGAGTACCTCATGCTCTATGATCTGAGTGAGACCTGGCAACTCAGAAAACAGATCTTTATTCCGTTACTTCAGTTCCTGACATTGTTGTTTCTGTGAGCGAGACAAGGTATCCACCACCTTAACATCTTCCATGCTGACTCCAGACTCAGCCACCAGACAAGGAGCTTCCACGGGTTCTCTGTCCTGCCATAGATTAAGTAGGTTGGTATGGTAAACCTGATAGGGCTTCCTCTTCCTTTCTGGTGGATTTTTTAGTGTGAGGAGCTGGCCACTTACTAAAGACTATAGGATGAATGGACATAGAACGGAGTCCACAGCTCTAAGTGATACAGACAGCACGGAACTACGGTTTCATTGATATTATTGTATTTTATTAGATATTTGCATGTTGTGTTTTATTAGTGATTCGCTTTCTCATCAATTCATCCTCAGGAATCAATGTCTCCATTCAGTGACAGCAAGCATAGGAAGTCACACAGGTTGGATCTTAGGGTACTGTCTCAGAGTGGCACTTTTGTCGCTACGACGGTACGATCCGTGACGTTCCAGCGATATCCATACGATATCGCTGTGTCTGACACGCAGCAGCGATCAGGGACCCTGCTGAGAATCGTACATCGTAGCAGATCCTTTGGAACTTTCTTTCGTCGCTGGATCTCCCGCTGTCATCGTTGGATCGGTGTGTGTGACACCGATCCAATGATGCATTCGCTTGTAACCAGGGTAAACATCGGGTTACTAAGCGCAGGGCCGCGCTTAGTAACCCGATGTTTACCCTGGTTACCGTCATAAATGTAAAAAAAAAAACAGTACATACTCACATTCCGGTGTCCGTCAGGTCCCTTGCCGTCTGCTTCCCGCACTGACTGACTGCCGGCCGTAAAGTGAAAGCACAGCACAGCGGTGACGTCACCGCTGTGATCTGCTTTCACTTTACGGCCGGGAGTCAGTCAGTGCGGGAAGCAGACGGCAAGGGACCTGACGGACACCGGAATGTGAGTATGTACTGTTTGTTTTTTTTTACATTTATGACGGTAACCAGGGTAAACATCGGGTTACTAAGCACGGCCCTGCGCTTAGTAACCCGATGTTTACCCTGGTTACCCGGGGACCTCGGCATCGTTGGTCGCTGGAGAGCTGTCTGTGTGACAGCTCCCCAGCAACCACACAACGACTTACCAACGATCACGGCCAGGTCGTATCGCTGGTCGTGATAGTTTGTAAATCGTTTTGTGAGACGGTACCCTTACTGTATGTATACCTAAGGCCAAACAGGAGATTGCCAAAGGTAAATGCAAAACAATCATTCTATCAATCTCATCTGTATCTCAAGGTCTCAATCCATTGAGACCTTGAGATACAGATGAGATTAATAGAATGATAGCCCTAGGCCAATTGTGTGGATGGGGATAGTAGACCCAGGGTAGCCGCCACCTCCAGGGTTTCACATGCAATCCCAGGTGATGGGCTTATGGAATATGCTTCATTCTGTGATGTAAAGGCAAATATTTAAGGGGGAGGGAGAAAAAGATGCCACAGGTTTAGTCAGGCAGTTGTTGGAGTGACTTGAAAGGAAGAGGATCCAAGCTGGGATGGATGGATGGTTCATGGAGTTTTGGAGATCGGTTGCCAGCTGGGCTGGATCCCCCTGCTACAGTTGAAAGATCTGTCACCTGGATTTCACAAATTTTCTTCAGGATTTCTGATCCTGGATACATGGACATCAGTTGTGTTGTCTGGAGGAGCCTGGATTGTGACTACAGACTAAAGTGATGGAAAATATGAAATCCGTGGGACAGCCAAAAGTTTGGAGAATGTGGGTATCACCTGGCATGAGGCAATGGAACTATTGGCCCCAGAGAGGGGATCTTGCAGACTGAGGACATTGTAATTTGGCAATCTACCTGGATTTGTTGTAAAACCATGGCTTTATGGAATAAAAAATAGTTGCATCGCTAACCTGCCTAGGTGGTTATTACCACCCACAACCTCAGATCTTCACCGTTGACTTCATCAACTTTCTCTACCACCTCAAAGGGGCCCTGCCACTTGGTCACAAACTTGCTCTCCACTGTGGGCAGCAACACAAGTACTCAATCTCATGGGTTGAACTGTCTCACCCTGGCTGACCTATTATACATCATTGACTGTGCTTGCTGTGAGGTACTCCTTCACAATGGGCTTCACATTGGCAATCCTCTCTTTCATCTGGGCAACATGCTCCACCATGCTTCTATAGGGTGTGGTCTCAGCTTACCATGACCACCGCATCAGGAGTCTTCGAGGGAGTCGGCCATAGAGTGGTTCAAACATAGAAAAACCTGTGGAAGCTTGGGAACTTCCCTGATGGGGAACAGCAGATTGGGAAGCAGAGAGTCCCAGTGTTGGCCTTCCTTTTCCACTGCTTTCCTCAACATAGCCTTCAAGTTTTTGTTAAACCTTTCAACCAGTCTGTCAGTCACTCAGTCTGGGGATGGTACACTAATGTTCTGATTTGTGAAATCTGCAGTATCTTGCACAATTCCTTCATTACCTTCGGCATGAAGGGGGTCCTTTGATCCATCAGTATCTCCTTTGGCAGAGCGGTTTGAGAGAAGATATGGATCAACTCCTAAGAAATACACTTTACGGAGGGATTTCTTAGGGGGAACTGCCTCTGGATACCGGATAGCATAATCTAGGAACACCTATATATTGATGTCCTCTTGCGGACTTCACCAGGGGCCAAACCATTTTTGGACCAGGTGCCGTAGGTCAAAGGTTTGAGAGCGAGGGGCTTGTTCCTGTGATACGCCCAGTGGTGGACCCATTGTTTCCTGAGAGTCATCTTCACTCCCAAGCTCACCAAAATTTCAGTTTTTAGCTTCCCATATTCCTTTGCATCTTGCAAGGCCAAGTCATAGTATAATATGACTTCTGGGGCTCCCTTGTCAAGTGTGGCACCAGGACATCTGCCCTTTAATCTGGTGGAAGTTTCTCCCTCTCGGCGACCCTTTCAAAGACCATCACAAAGGCCTCTACTTCGTCACCTGGGGTCATTTTTTGCAGTACTCTCCTTACCGCCTTCCAGATGGAAAAATCATCAACTGACCTTAAATTCAGAGCCGTCGCTGTGCCACAAACTGCCTCTGTGAGCAAATAAATATGCTGCTGTTATTTTCGGTGCTGGTCCCATTGCTGCTGCTGGAGCTGGATCTGTTGCATAAGTAGCTTACTCATCTCCTGTTGCACCAGCTGTTGCTGCTACAGCTGCTGCTGCTCCTGAGCTTCCATCAGGTGTTTCAGCAGGTCCTCCATACTGTCTGATTGTCTGATGTCATATGCTGACTTATGACCGCCTTCATTCAGGACATGAAGTGCCTGTGAGGCAGTCACACGTTTTCGCTCGAAACGCTGCTTGCACTTCTCCACCAAATCTGAGGGATCGTCACTGTGGTAGACGCTGGTTGCTACACAGGATTCAGTTCATTGATTGAAAGCAAACAGATAGTTTACTAAAAGTTCATAAACCAACAGGGTTAACAAAATCAAACAGCCTCTTCCAGGTACAAAAAGGTATAACAGAACAAAAATGGAAAATAACCAGTTCATATGAAACACAGGCTCAGCCGTTTATGTGAGAGTCCTTTTCTCTCAGACTCCAACAGGGTCTGAGCAGCATATATGAGGCCTCCTCACCTTGCAAACCCACCACCCTCCTTGAGACAACACCATCTCCCTTAAATTAGCCAGACCTAGACTTGAGATAAATAAGCAGCTGATCCCACTCAGCTCTTTCAGCTGTTCGTAAAACCCGGACCCATAATCCAGGAACATTAAACACTTCTTAGTACTATGTGTGCTGGAGCCTGCTTTTCCGGGTCCTAGGGGCTGAGGCTAGGCACTTCAGGGACTCATACCTCCCATCCACGACCTGTCCAGCTGACGCTTCACAGTATGTACATGTACAGAAGTCAAAATGTAGTAACAGCTCGATTATAGCTATAGCATGTACAGTTGGCAAATTGAACAAGTAAAACATTTATGCAAAAACAGACATGCATAGGCAAATGTCTATATTTTTTAAACATCTTTGTCTATTTTATTTTAAACTAAAATCAACCTCCTTCCCAAAAATGATGTGATAATAAATGCTAGGAATGTACATGTCCCAAAAGCCAACATTGGCAAGAAGGACAAATTGGTGGGCTGTGTAAAATTTGGCTAGCAAAGTAAATGTGCAAAAGAAAATTGATTGAGTCAAGCACACTCTGGGAGGTAGACAGTTGAAGTTATAGATTTTGATTTGGGGGGGATTTTTTTCATAGTGAAGCTTATACAGTTATGTTTGAGGTCATGTCAGTCTTCTGTGGCTGAATCAATCTTCTGTGATATGTTCAAATCAAATTGCAAATTGTTTGAATTTTCCAGCGCCTTAGAATGTTGTAAAATTAAACTCAAATTTTATTTGCACTGAATCGATTTGCTCATCTGTATTCAGAACATATTTATATAAATGTGTAGAAATTAATCAATTTATTAGTAGGAAAGTGGATATCAAGTTGTGGGATAAGAGTAGATATATAACTCATTTCTATTTCCTTTGTTTTATTTTCTGAAGTATTTTCTGTCTAGTAGCTTCACACAACGCCAACCCATAAGAGCACAGTAATGTTCAGTGGCCCCAGCTTAGCTGCAGTGTCTTTAGGGAGTCTGCGGTAGTCTATCTACTTCTTTTCTTACTAAAGGCTCAGGATGCTGTTCTGTTGTTCCTCACTCCAGCTCTAGCAGATGTATGTATAAGTTCAAACTCATCTCATTATTCTAAAGATTTAGGGCAGCCTCTCCTCAGCAAGGGCTAGCATGAGGCAACCTAGCTAGCAGTGTAGGCTGAGATATCAAGAGTGGGGAAGATAGCCTTGAAGGTGGAGCTTTCCGTTTTGCACCAAATTTGTGGGAAAGCTCATAGAAATACGGGAAGTGGTTATGCTACCAAAACACCTGATAAGCTGTAACTAACATCACAAACACCAAGAGGTCACATAGACGCAAATAAGAGATTTCCCTCCCAACACAGTAGTGAAAATTCATGTTTGCTTATTTGGGTTTTTTTTTAGAATTGATACATCACACCGGAAGCAAACAAAGACAGAAGAATTATATAAAAAATAAAAAACAGCTCACCTGCAGCGACATATGGTGTGAGGAAGCATGGAACTCGTGTAGTTGCAAGTGTGGCAGATCAAGAAAAAAGAAGGTGAACCAGCTTCCAAAATATTTTTCTCCAAAATTTATTGGTTCACAGATAAAGCAGGATTAGGCAGGATACAGTTCATATAACCAGAAGTAGCAGCAACATGTTTCAGACACACTAGGTGCTCTTACTCAAAACTGAGAAGCTTTGAGAAAGAACACCTAGTGTGTTTCAAATGCGTTGCTGCTACTTCTGGTTATGTGAACTATTTTGGAAGCTGGTTCACCTTTTTTTCTAGAAGAATGATATACAGTGGGTACGGAAAGTATTCAGACCCCTTTAAATTTTTCACTCTTTGTTTCATTGCAGCCATTTGATAAATTCAAAAAAGTTTTTTTTCACATTAATGTACACTCTGCATCTCATCTTGACTGAAAAAAAAACAGAAATGTAGAAATTTGTGGAAATTTAATAAAAAAGAAAAACTGAAATATCACATGGCCATAAATATTCAGACTCTTTGCTCAGACACTCATATTTAAATCACATACTGTCCATTTCCTTGTGATCCTCCTTGAGATGGTTCTACTCCTTAAAGAGACTCTGTCACCTGAATTTGGCGGGCCCTGTGTCCGGTCCGATGGGCGGTGTTTTCTCTTGTTTCATTCACCCCTTCCTCTCCCGCTTGCCGCATTGTTTTCTTGAATTGGAGTGGGTTTCCTCCATAGTACATGCGTGCGCAAAGCAATCTTGCCTTGCGCACGCGCAGCATGCTTTGCCCAACTGCGGGCAAAGCCGAAAAGCATTAGTGCGCATGCGCCGCCGCACTATGTCCCGGAAATATTTTGCCGTGTTCCGGGACATAGTGCGGCGGCGCATGCGCACTAATGCTTTTCGGCTTTGCCCACAGTTGGGCAAAGTATACTGCGCGTGCGCAAGGCAAGATTGCATTGCGCACGCGTGTACTACGGAGGAAACCTACTCCAATTCAAGAAAATACTGCGGCCAGCGGGAAAGGAAGGGGTGAATGAGACAAGAGAAAACACCGCCCATCGGACTGGACACAGGGCCCGCTAAATTCAGGTGACAAAGTCCCTTTAATTGGAGTCCAGCTGTGTTTATACAAACTGATAGGACTTGATTTGGAAAGGCACATACCTGTCTATATAAGACCTCACAGCTCACAGTGCATGTCAGACCAAATGAGAATCATGAGGTCAAAGGAACTGGCCAAGGAGCTCAGAGACAGAATTGTGGCAAGACACCGATCTGGCCAAGGCTACAGCAGAATTTCTGCAGAAATCAAGGTTCCTAAGAGCACAGTGGCTTCCATAATCCTTAAATGGAAGAAGTTTGGGACCACCAAAAGTCTCCCTGGACCTGGCTGTCCAGCCAAACTGAGCAATTGTGGGAGAAGAGCCTTGGTGAGAGAAGTAAAAAAGATCCCCAAGATCACTGTGGCTGAGCTCCAGAGATGCATTAGGGAGATGGGAGAAGGTTCCATAAAGTCAACTATCACTGCAGCCCTCCACCAGTGGCCCAACGGAAGCCTTTTTGGCAGTGAAAGACAAATGAAAGCCCGCATAGAGTTTGCTAAAAAACACATGAAGGACTCCCAGACTATGAGAAATAAGATTCACTGGTCTGAATAGACAAATATAAACTTTTTTGGTGATAATTCTAAGTGGTATGTGTGGAGAAAACCAGGCACAGCTCATCACCTGCCCAATACAGTCCCAAGAGTGAAACATGGTGGTGGCAGCATCATGCTATGAGGATGTTTTTCAGCTGCAGGGACAGGGCAACTGGTTATCATTGAAGGAAACATGATTACGGCCAAGTGCAAAGATATCCTGGATAAAAACCTCTTCCAGCGTGCTCTGGACCTCAGACTTGGCCAAAGGTTCACCTTCCAACAAGACAATGACCCTAAGCACACAGCTAAAATAACAAAGGAGTGGCTTCAGAACAACTTTGTGACCATTCTTGACTGGCCCAGCCAGAGCCCTGACCTAAACCCAATTGAGCCTTTCTGGAGAGACCTGAAAATGGCTGTCCACCAACATTCACCATCCAACCTGACAGAACTGGAGAGTATCTGCAGGGAAGAATGGCAGAGGATCCTTTAAATCCAGGTGTGAAAAGCATGTTGCATCATTCCCAAGAAGACTCATGGTTGTACTAGCTCAAAAGGTGCTTCTACTCAATACTGAGCAAAGGGTTTGAATACTTATGACCATCTGATATTTCAGTTATTCTTTTTTAATAAATTTGCAAAAATTATTACATTTCTGTTTTTGCTCAGTCAAGATGGGTTGCAGAGTGTACATTAATGATAAAAAAAAAATAAGTTTTTGAATTTTCCAAGTGGCTGCAATGAAACAAACAGAGAACATTTTAAAGGGGTCTGAATACTTTCCGTACCCACTGTATGTGCCTTTGTATTTCAAAACCTCATCATAATGCACAGTTTCACCTCTTTTGGAGGTGGTAGTGGCCCCTTATCTCTAGGGCTTCTGCATGGCACCAATAGTAAGGGTATGTCCACCCCTGCACCACACTATTCCTTTGTTGTTGTTTTCTCACTTGTCATGCAGAGCAAAGTAATGAAAGACACATCTGTTTTTGTAAGCTGTCAAATTATACTCTCATCCTCTTTGTATTCTGTTGTCTGCAGGACTGTTGTTTTTTTCACACTTGATAAAGATGCCAGTATGGCATTGAAATGTGTAGTGGATAATAAAGAACCTTCTACGAATAAGAGACTTCTTTCCAGCAGTGCAACCAATTTTAAAACGTGTTTTTATCCTGTTTTGTTAACCCCCATTTCTGAACAGTAAAAGGCATCAAATGGTTGAAAAATGCCTAAAAAACATTTATAGTTACCTTACGGCTCACCTTTTGCTCCCCTCCATCACCACACTGGTCCTCATTGCATCTTTTTGATTATGTTGAAATCCATTTTTTGCAAGCTTGTGCAGAACCCTCCTGGTATTTCAGCGTGAGCGATCAGAAGACAAGGAGTGGACAAAAGACAGTGAGGAGCGGAGGAGCGACATAGATGAATGATGATGAGAGTTTAAGGGTTTTTTTTACATTTTTCTCTGGGGGTCTGGAGAGAATGAAACTTCCTGGGAAAATTTGTGTGAACAGGTGAATTCGAATTTTGCCTCATCCGCTCATCTCTATTATTAAGTATTATGCAAGAGGCAATAGCACTCAATATGTCAGAGCTCTAGAAAACCACTACAGAGTGGACAGCATTGACTTTAATTTTCACCTCAACATTGCTAAGAACAGTAAAAAGTCCAAAGAGAGAGAGAGGCAGCTTATGGAACCGATGATTTGTTCGTTTTGGACATCACTTGTTTTGAAGCAACAAAAATGCGTACGCCAAAGTTAAGTCAACTGGAACTAAAGGCAACATTTCCTTTTGAGAGAAATCAGGTCGGAAAGGCGGTAGAGAAACAGACAGGTGCAGAAGCTGTGAATCTATCAAATAGAGTCGAAATGTCTGAGAGAGTGCTGTGCAGGGTACAGGCCTCTAGCTGCACAAGGCGAGAGTTTTGCTAGAACCTGCCTTTTTTTTGTGGAACCAGTTATCAAAATTACAGCCAAAATGTTGTTGACAACAGATTGTACTAAGTACCTATGGAACCTTAAGCAGAATGTCGTGAAGTATGGAGACAAATAAGAATGACTCATATATAGCCAAACTGCACTCATTTATGGGCAGAAATTGGTCTTTCTAAATCGGTCTTTTATACAGATGAGTGAACCCGGACTTAAAAGTTCAAGGTTTGTGCAAGACAGTTAATGTCCGGTGCTAAACACCAAACATGGACGTCTCCCGGAAGTCTGTTGCAAAGTAGTTACGGGGGAAGAGAGAGAGATTTTCCATCTTGAAATTTTGGGTCCTCATTCCTTTCAATTGGGTTCGGTTTCTAGTTCAAGTTCGGGTACAGTTCTGGTACCTGAACTGATGTTTTTTAACAAACTTCTGGATGGGTACCAGAACCCAAACTTCCACAGGTCCGCTCATCCCTAGTCTTTTCTTTTCTTAGCTGTAATGAACACTTGAAAAGAAAATAGTAATTTCAACATAATATTTTTCATTTTTTTTGTCACTTCTTTGAAAATCAGACATGTTCACAAAACATTTAAGTTTCAATTCTTCATGAACTTAGACCCCAGCAAACAAAACATGTCCAAATCCCATTGTGCCTTGTTCATATATTTCTGGCAATTACCATTTTGATTCAACTAATTCCCTGTGCGCCCACTCTCAGCAGCCAACTGTTGGTCTCCTGCCATATTTTCAAAGACAAAACTCGCTTTTTAACTGATAAACATTGATGAAAGGTCTCTGCTCCCCTGATGCTTCGCCAGGCACAATTAATGAAAGCATTATGTTATTCCAGATATAAGTCACATTTTTGGACTTGTGCCTCATCTTAGTCTGTTGCCTCATTTTACAGCCGCTTCAGATATCTAATGAATAACATGAAACTCAACCAGTTTGTTCTGCCCACATCAACCCTGGGTGTTTGCATTGTTGTGGGATTAAAGAAGAGATTTTTTTGCTGTAATTTGTTGGTTTTTAGGCAGCTATCATTCCTGCCTCCCCATGACATAGCACATTTATAGTCGGCATGTGCTCTCATTTGGGAAAGGCTGATGTTGGGAGTTTGTAATTAAGACAGCAGTGAAGCATTTGGGAAGTGAATAGCTGAAGGTATTATCCCCCCAGGATTCTTCATTTCAAGGGCTTTTTGGCTTGGAGCCAGCTTGTTTCTTTAAGCAGGTCATTAAGCTTATAAGTTTTCATTGGGTATTGGTAATGCCATACAGCCTCATCTCACTATTTACAGTCTCATGCTGTCTGTTATCAGACAGTTAAAGAAAAAGGGATGGATAGTCCATTAAAAGGACTTCAAATCACTTAAGAACAGTGGGAGTCATCTTTAGGAAGTATGTATAGCAAGTGCTAGGCTAAAGTACTTTTACCAAGGGAGGCAAATTAACAGACCGAAGCTTGAAAATCAACACAACCATTGCATTCACTGCATTCTCGGGGCATCACTGGAAAATGCATTAACATTATTATTAAGACAAGAAATGCCAATCCTCAGGAAGGGAGTACAAAAATAATTCACATAGCTAAATACAAAAGTAGACAGAAAATTAGTAATTGATCAGCAACTTTTTCAAATTATGCTTCATTTGATGACATAAATACACAATGGAGGAAATAAAGGATCTCTCCACAATAGTGATCTATGGTTCATGTTTTTAAAGGATTAATGATGATGATGACTATTATTATTACTAGATGGTAGCCCGATTCTAACGCATCGGGTATTCTAGAATATGTATGCAGTTTATTTATGAAGATTTTAGAATAATACATTGAATACACAGGATTCGGCCAGCCGCGACCAATTAGCGAAACGTGGTCCAAATCCCGCGCCAACTTGCGGCCAGACTGTGCCTGATGCTGATTGTTCGTGGCCGGCCATGTAGTATATAACAGCCCACGTAAATAGCACAGCCACGAAGTATATTGCACAGCCACGTAGTATATAGCACAGCCACGTAGTATATAGCACAGCCACGTAGTATATAGCACAGCCCACGGAGTATATAGCACAGCCAATTAGTATATAGCACAACCCATGGAGTGTATAACAGCCCACATAGCATATAACACAGCTCAGGTAGTATATAACAGCCCACGCATGCAGTATATAACACAGCCCACGTAGTGTATAACACAGCCCATATAGTGCATAACACAGCTTACGTAGTGTATAACACAGCCCACATAGTGTATAACACAGGCCACGTAGTGTATAACACAGCCCATGTAGTGTATAACACAGCCCACGTAGTGTATAACACAGGCCACGTAGTGTATAACACAGGCCACATAATGTATAACACAGCCCACGTAGTGTATTGCACAGCCCACGTAGTATATAGCACAGCCCACGCAGTACATTGCATAGCCCACGAAGTACATTGCACAGCCCACGTAGTACATTGCACAGCCCACATAGTATATTGCACAGCCCACGTAGTATATAGCACAGCCCACGTAGCATAATGCACAGCTCACGTAGTATATTGCACAGCCCACGTAGTATATTGCACAGCCCACATAGTATATTGCACAGGCCATGTATTATATTGCACAGGCCACGCAGTACATTGCACAGCCCACGTAGTATATTGCACAGCCCACGTAGTATATTGCCCAGCCCATGTAGTATATTACATAGTTGATTAAGGGTGCTTTGTCACCAGAAACGCGTTGATCTTGTTTTTAATTTTATTGCTGCTGATGTTTTTCATCCTTCACATTATATGAATTTAAGTGAATAAAGCCCAAAAAATCTTTTTCACCACATCGTTGAGCTGGACTTCCTTTCTTTTCCTGTTTGTTCACGCCCTGACACAGGGCGTGCTCCGAGTTTCCAGGGATGTCGGTTATGGTGAGCTGGACTTCGTTTTGCTCTAGTATATTACACAGCCCACGCAGTATATAGCAATGTGGGCATCATATCCCTGTTAAAAAAAAGAATTAAAATAAAAAATAGTTATATACTCACCTTCCGTTGGCCCCGGATCCAGGCGAAGCGGTTACCGACGCTCCTTGCGTGCTCCGTTGCCAAGAGTGCATTTAAGTCTCGCGAGATGATGATGTAGCGGTCTCGCGAGACAGCTACGTCATCATCTCGCGAGACCACAATGCATGGAGCAGTCACCAGGGCGTCGCGAGGAGCGGGAAAGCCCGGTTCTGGATTCGAGGGGCCGACGGACGGTGAGTATACAACTATTTTTTATTTTTTTAATTATTTTTAACATTAGATCTTTTAACTATTGATGCCGCATAGGCAGCATCAATAGTAAAAAGTTGGTTACACAGGGTTAATAGCAGCGGTAATGGAGTGCGTTACCCGTGGCATAACGCGGTCCGTTACCGCTGCCATTAACCCTGTGTGAGTGGTGACTGCGGGGAGTATAGAGCGGGCACTGACTGCGGGGAGTAAGGAGCGGCTGTTTTGCCGCCGGACTCTGCCCGTCGCTGATTGGTCGTGGCCGTTTTGCCGCGACCAATCAGCGACTTGGATTTCCATGACAGACAGAGGCCACGACCAATGAATATCCGTGACAGACAGACAGACAGAAAGACAGAAGGACAGTCGGAAGTGACCTTTAGACAATTATATAGTAGATTATTAGAGATAAGTGAATCCAATTCCAATTTCAAGATTATTTTTGCAGCAAACCAAGATTCAAAGATATGAAGATTCATTTTGCACAAATCCAGCAAAATGTTGGCCAGCCAACTGGTATGTTCATGTGTTCTTTTGAGAAGTGGAAAAGAGTTAAAACTAAGAAAATATTATACTTGCCTGGCCTAGACCTACCCCGCCACTGTCCTGGTGTTACAGTTCCAGTTCCCCGATTGCACATCCTTTCGCTCCCTCAAGTCTTCAGATAACTAGGTCTTATATGGTCTCAGGGAGCTGAGCACGTGATTTGCTATCAAATCCCTTGAATTATTCACTAGTGGTGTCAAAGAAATCATAGTAGTAATTAAACCTGGTCAAAGCTATATCGTTAGCATTTAATAATAGAATTCATGACGTATCTACCTGTCCCATGTCTACTGCACTAAACTTGTGATTTAGTACTACATTAAACATCTAAAAGTGACCATTAAAAGGGTTTGGCCACCTAATCTTTTTTTAGAGATATGATGGCAACATGATTTTGTGGCAGTTACTAATGTATCAGTATTATAGGTTTTCTTCTTGCACTTGCTTGTACAGCCTCCTCACTGACTGCATAGCTCTCCTGTTCTCATAATGACTGCTGATAGAGACACATATGACTAGACCTGTCCATCAGTCTCCTCCAGTTGAAAAGCGACTTTCCCTCGTGCAGTATTTTCCAATTGATGGAGGCTGGAGGACAGGTCTGGTCACATGGTCCCCATAAAAAGCCATTTTGTGTATAAGAAATATTTGCAGTCTTTGAGTAAGGTGGCACTGACAAGTAAAGGAGTAGAATTTACAATACTTTATGTATAAGTACTAGTGATGAGCGAACGTACTCGCCACTACTCGTTACTCGCCCGAATATCACTATGCTCGGTCTACTCGGCGAGCATTGAGCATTTCTGGGATTACTCGGCGGGAAGTGAGGTCTCCACCGAGCATTTTTGGTGGACTTTAGAGACCCAATCACGCTGCAGGGATTGTCTGCCAGGCCATGGAACGCCGCAGCAATCTTTGTTGTGGTCATGCAGTGATTGGCTTGGCCACACAGCATCAAAATCCTGCTTTTAATAGTTAGTGTAGGTCTGCAACTTTTAATTCCACAACTCCTGAGAAACCAACAGTCCTTTTTCGGGCTAATTCGTGGGTCCTGAGATTGCAGCGCTAGGTATGCAGGGCACAGCATATCCACATCAGTGCAATAGCTCACACTGAATCCCTCCCAAAGCTCCATAACTGTCTGCTGCTGCTTATTTACTGTATACCGAGCTGCAGTTTTCATTTTTTTTTTCTTTTTCCAAAAATTCACCAAAAAAAAAAAATCATACAGTCTGTTATGTCAGACTGAGGCCTGGCGTATCTGTTTAAAAATCATAGTTTGTCAGGCATACGTAGCATAGTTGTGTGTGCTAGCCTTGTTCTACTTTTTTTTTTTTATAATTTCACACAAAAGCCCCAAAAAAAATTAATACAGCCTGTTATGTCAGGCTGAGGGCTGGTGTTTCAGTTTTTGAAAAATCGTATTTACGCAGACAAATGTAGCATAGTTCTGTGTGCTAGCCTTGTGCCACCATTTTTTTTTTTTTTTAATTCATCCAAAAGCCAAAAAAAAATGAATTCAGTCTGTTATGTCAGGCTGAGTTCTGTTGTATCTGGTTTTGAAAAATCGTATTTCAACAGGCTTATGTAGCATACTTCTGTCTGCTATCCTTGTTTTTTTTTATTTAAAAAATTTTTACAAAACCGCAAAAAAAATGTAATACAGTCTGTTATGTCAGACTGAGGCCTGTTGTATCTGTGGTGGAAAAATCGCAGCTTGACAGGCATGAGTTTCATAGTTCTGTCTGCTAGCCTTGTTCTTTTATTTTTATTTAAAAAATTCTACAAAATCCTTAAAAAAAAGTTAATACAGTCTGTTATGTAAGGCTGAGTCCTGGTGTATGTTTTTGAAAAAACGTATTTCCACAGGCATACGTAGCATAGTTCTGTGTGCTAGCCTTGGTCAAATTTTTTGGGGTTAACCCCTTCACCCCCAAGAGTGGTTTGCACGTTATGGACCGGGCCAATTTTTACAATTCTGACCACTGTCCCTTTATGAGGTTATAACTCTGGAACGCTTCAACGGATCCTGGTGATTCTGACACTGTTTTCTCATGACATATTGTACTTCATGATAGTGGTAAAATTTCTTTGATATTACCTGCGTTTATTTGTGAAAAAAATGGAAATTTTGTGAAAATTTTGAAAATTTCGCAATTTTCCAATTTTGAATTTTTATGCAATTAAATCACAGTGATATGTCACACAAAATACTTAATAAGTAACATTTCCCACATGTCTACTTTACATCAGCATCCTTTTGGAACCAAATTTTTTTTTGTTAGGGAGTTATAAGGGTTAAAAGTTGACCAGCAATTTCTCATTTTTACAACACCATTTTTTTTTAGGGACCACATCTCATTTGAAGTCATTTTGAGGGGTCTATATGATAGAAAATACCCAAGTGTGACACCATTCTAAAAACTGCACCCCTCAAGGTGCTCAAAACCACATTCAAAAAGTTTATTAACCCTTCAGGTGTTTCACAGGAATTTTTGGAATGTTTAAATAAAAATGAACATTTAACTTTTTTTCACACAAAATTTAATTCAGCTCCAATTTGTTTTATTTTACCAAGGGTAACAGGAGAAAATGGACCCCAAAAGATGTTATACAATTTGTCCTGAGTACGCCGATACCCCATATGTGGGGGTAAACCACTGTTTGGGCGCATGACAGAGCTCGGAAGCGAAGGAGCGCCATTTGACTTTTCAATGCAAAATTGACTGGAATTGAGATGGGACGCCATGTTGCGTTTGGAGAGCCACTGATGTGCCTAAACATTGAAACCCCCCACAAGTGACACCATTTTAGAAAGTAGACCCCCTAAGGAACTTATCTAGAGGTGTGGTGAGCACTTTGACCCACCAAGTGCTTCACAGAAGTTTATAATGCAGGACCGTAAAAATAAAAAATCATATTTTTTCACAAAAATGATCTTTTCGCTCCCAATTTTTTATTTTCCCAAGGGTAAGAGAAGAAATTGGACCACAAAAGTTGTTGTGCAATTTGTCCTGAGTACGCTGATACCGCATATGTGGGGGTAAACCACTGTTTGGGCGCATGGGAGAGCTCGGAAGGGGAGGAGCGCCATTTGACTTTTCACTGCAAAATTGACAGGAATTGAGATGGGACGCCATGTTGCGTTTGGAGAGCCACTGATGTGCCTAAACATTGAAACCTCCCCACAAGTGACACCATTTTGGAAAGTAGACCCCCTAAGGAACTTATCTAGAGGTGTGATGAGCACTTTGACCCACCAAGTGCTTCACAGAAGTTTATAATGCAGAGCCGTAAAAATAAAACACAAATTTTTTCCCACAAAACTTATATTTTAGCCCCCAGTTTTGTATTTTCCCGAGGGTAACAGGAGAAATTGGACCCAAAAAGTTGTTGTCCAATTTGTCCTGAGTACGCTGATACCCCATATGTGGGGGGGAACCACCGTTTAAGCGCATGGGAGGGCTCGGAAGGGATGGAGCACCATTTGGAATGCAGACTTAGATGGAATGGTCTGCAGGCATTACATTGCGTTTGCAGAGCCCCTAATATACCTAAACAGTAAAAAAAAACCACAAGTGACACCATTTTGGAAAGTAGACCCCCAAAGGAACTCATCTAGATGTGTTGTGAGAGATTTGAACCCCTAAGTGTTTCACTACAGTTTATAACGCAGAGCCGTGCAAATAAAAAATATTTTGTTTTCCACAAAAATTATTTTTTAGCCCCCAGTTTTGTATTTTTCCAAGGGTAACAGGAGAAATTAGACCCTATATATTGTTGTTCAAATTGTCCTGAGTACGCTGATACCTGATATCTGGGGGGGAACCACCGTTTGAGCGCATGGCAGAGTTCGGAAGGGAAGGAGCATCATTTGCAATGCAGACTTAGATGGATTGGTCTGCAGGCGTCACATTGCGTTTGCAGAGCCCCTAATGTTCCTAAACAGTAGAAACCCCCCACAAGTAACCCAATATTGGAAACTAGACCCCCCAAGGAACTTATCTAGTTGTGTTGTGAGAACTTTGAACCCCCAAGTGTTTCACTACAGTTTATAACGCAGAGCCATGAAAATAAAAAAATAAAAAATTTCCCCAAAAAATTATTTTTAGCCCCCAGTTTTGTATTTTCCCAATGGTAACAGGAGAAATTGGACCCAAAAAGTTGTTGTCCAATTTGTCTTGAGTACGCTGATACCCCATATGTGGGGGGGAACCACCGTTTGGGCGCATGGGAGGGCTCGGAAGGGAAGGAGCGCCATTTGGAATGCAGACTTAGATGGAATGGTCTGCAGGCGTCACATTGTGTTTGCAGAGCCCCTAATGTACCTAAACAGTAGAAACCCCCCACAAGTGACACCATTTTGGAAAGTAGACCCCCTAAGGAACTCATCTAGATGTGTTGTGAGAGCTTTGAACCCCCTAGTGTTTCACTACAGTTTATAACGCAGAGCCATGCAAATAAAAAATATTTTTTTTTTCCACAAAAATTATTTTTAGCCCCAGTTTTGTATTTTCCCAAGGGTAACAGGAGAAATTGGACCCCAAAAGTTGTTCTCCAATGTGTTCCGAGTACGCTGATACCCCATATGTTGGGGTAAACCCCTGTTTGGGCGCACGGGAGAGCTTGGAAGGGAAGGAGCACTGTTTTACTTTTTCAACGCAGAATTGGCTGGAATTGAAATGGGACGCCATGTCGCGTTTGGAGAGCCCCTGATGTGCCTAAACAGTGGAAACCCCCCAATTATAACTGAAACCCTAATCCACACAACCCCTAACCCTAATCCCAACGGTAACCCTAACCACACCTCTAACCCAGACACACCCCTAACCCTAATCCCAACCCTATTCCCAACCGTAAATGTAATCCAAACCCTAACCCTAACTTTAGCCCCAACCCTAACCCTAACTTTAGCCCCAACCCTAAATGTAGCCCTAACCCTAGCCCTAACCCTAGCCCTAACCCTAGCTCTAACCCTAACCCTAGCCCTAACCCTAATGGGAAAATGGAAATAAATACATTTTTTAATTTTTTTAAATTTTTCCCTAACTAAGGCTACGTTCACATTAGCGTTCTGCGCCGCAGCGTCGCCGCATGCGTCATGCGCCCCTATATTTAACATGGGGGCGCATGGACATGCGTTGCACTTGCGTTTTGCGACGCATGCGTCACTGCGGCGCAAGCGTCATGGCGCAGAGGACGCAGCAAGTTGCATTTTTTGTGCGTACAAAATCAAGCAAAAAAAGGACGCATGCATCGCAAAACGCAGCGTTGTGCATGCGGTGTTCCTGCGTTGTGTGTTGCGTCGCCGACGCTGCGGCGCACAACGCAAATGTGAACGTAGCCTAAGCGGGTGATGAAGGGGGGTTTTATTTACTTTTATAGCGGGTTATTTAGCGGATTTTTATGATTGGCAGCCGTCACACACTGAAAGACGCTTTTTATTGCAAAAAATATTTTTTGCGTTACCACATTTTGAGAGCTATAATTTTTCCATATTTGAGTCCACAGAGTCATGTGAGGTCTTGTTTTTTGCGGGACGAGTTGACGTTTTTATTGGTGACATGTTCGGGCATGGGAGATTTTTTGATCGCTTTTTATTCCGATTTTTGTGAGGCAGAATGACCAAAAACCAGCTATTCATTAATTTCTTTTGGGGGAGGCGTTTATACTGTTCCGCGTTTGGTGAAATTGATAAAGCAGTTTTATTCTTCGGGCCCGTACGATTACAGCGATATCTCATTTACATCATTTTTTTATGTTTTGGCGCTTTTATACGATAGAAGCTATTTTATAGAAAAAATAATTATTTTGGCATCGCTTTATTCTGAGGACTATAACTTTTTTATTTTTTCGCTGATGATGGTGTATGGTGCCTCGTTTTTTGCGGGACAAGATGACGTTTTCAGCGGTACCATGGTTATTTTTATCTGTCTTTTTGGTCGCGTGTTATTCCACTTTTTGATTGGCGGTATGAGAACAAAGCGTTGTTTTTTGCCTCGTTTTTTTTTTTTTTTTTACGGTGTTCACTGAAGGGGTTAACTAGTTATGTAGTTTTATAGGTGGGGTCGTTACGGACGCAGCGATACTAAATATATGTACTTTTATTGTTTGATTTTTTTTTTATTTAGATAAAGAAATGTATTTATGGGAATAATTTTTTTTATTTATTTATTTATTTAGGATTTTTTTTTTATTTTTTTTTTTACACATGTGGACATTTTTTTTTAACTTTTTTACTTTGTCCCAGGGGGGGACATCACAGATCATTGATCTGGCAGTGTGCACAGCACTCTGCCAGATCTGCGATCTGCTGTGCAGGGCTGCAGGCTTACCAAGTGTCTGCACTGAGCAGGCACTCGGTAAGCCACCTCCTTCCCTGCAGGACCCGGATGCCGTGGCCATCTTGGATCCGGGACCTGCAGCGAGGAAGGAGGTAGGAGACCCTCGGAGCAACGCGATCACATCGCGTTGCTCCGGGGGTCTCAGGGAAGCACGCAGGGAGCCCCCTCCCTGCGCAATGCTTCCCTATACTGCCGGTACACCGCGATCATGTTTGATCGCGGTGTGCCGGGGGTTAATGTGCCGGATAGTCAGCTGCGATAGGCAGCTGACACCCGGCCGCGATCGGCCGCGCTCCCCCCGTGAGCGCGGCCGATCGTGCTGGACGTACTATTCCGTCCTTGGGAAGTAGGGCCCACCCCACATGGACGGAACAGTACGTCCAATGACAGAAAGGGGTTAAATGAAAAAAACAAACAAAAAAAACCACACTAATACAGTCTGTTATGTCAGGCTGAGTTCTGTTGTATCTGGTTTGGAAAAATCTATATGTAGCCTAGTTCTGTGTACTAACCTTGTGCCACTCTTTTTTTGGGGGGGGTTAAATTCACCAAAAAGCCCCCAAAAATACACTATGTTCCAAATTATTATGCAAATGACATTTTTCTCGGATTTTCCTAAATGGTCAGTACAAATGACAGTCAGTCTAATAAAAGTCATCACCCGTTAGAGTATACATCGAATTTTATTGAAGAAACATCCCAATGATAACAGTATAATCTCCAAAATGAATAAAAACTCAAAATGCACTGTTCCAAATTATTAGGCACAGTAGTATTTCTAAACATTTGATATGTTTTAAAGAACTGAAAATGCTCATTTGTGGAATTCGCAGCATTAGGAGGTCACATTCACTGAACAAAAAAGCTATTTAACTCCAAAACATCCTAACAGGCCAAGTTACATGTTAACATATAATACATACAGCCCAGTATGGACCAAAAGGGATACAATCTCCCCCACACGCTCATAGCAGAGTGTTATACGTATCATAAAAAGAGATCGTATCACCAACCTATAACAAGGACACTCCTACAAGCATAGATAACACAATAGAAAAACAGAGTACACGTCCAAACCTCTTTGTAAAAAGGATATAAATACACTTTTTATTGAACCAAATCCGTACATAATAATATTTATGTACGGATTTGGTTCAATAAAAAGTGTATTTATATCCTTTTTACAAAGAGGTTTGGACGTGTACTCTGTTTTTCTATTGTGTTATCTATACATGTTAACATAGTAGCCCTTCATTGATATCACCTTCACAATTCTTGCATCCATTGAACTTGTGAGTTTTTGGAGAGTTTCTGCTTGTATTTCTTTGCAAGAAGTCAGAATAGCCTCCCAGAGCTGCTGTTTTGATGTGAACTGCCTCCCACCCTCATAGACCTTTTGTTTGATGATACTCCAAAGGTTCTCTATAGGGTTGAGGTCAGGGGAAGATGGTGGCCACACCATGAGTTTATCTCCTTTTATGCCCATAGCAGCCAATTACTCAGAGGTATTCATTGTCATGCATGAAGATGATTTTGTTCCTGAAGGCACGTTTCTGCTTTTTGACCATGGAAGAAAGTTGTCAGTCAGAAACTCTATTTACTTTGCTGAGGTCATTTTCACACCTTCAGGAACCTTAAGGGTCCCTACCAGCTGGTTCCCCATGATTCCAATCCAAAACATGACTCCTCCACCTCCTTGCTGACGTCGCAGCCTTGTTGGGACATGGTGGCCATCCACCAACCATCCACTACTCCATCCATCTGGACCATCCAGAGTTGCTCGACACTCATCAGTAAACAAGACTGTTTGAAAATTAGTCTTCATGTATGTCTGGGCCCACTGCAACCGTTTCTGCTTGTGAACACTGTTTAGAAGTGGCCGAATAGTAGGTTTATGCACCACAGCAAGCTTTTGAAGGATCCTACACCTTGAGGTTCGAGGGACTCCAGACGCACCAGCAGCTTCAAATTACTGTTTGCTGCTTTGTAATGGTATTTTGGCAGCTGCTCTCTTAATCCAATGAATTTGTCTGCCAGAAAACTGCCTCATTATGCCTTTATTTGCATGAACTCTGTCTGTGCTCTGTTTCAGTCACAAATCTCATCAGAGTATGATGATCACTCTTAAGCTTTCGTGAAATATCTAATTTTTTCATACCTTGTCCAAGGCATTGCACTATTTAACGCTTTTCAGCAGCAGAGAGATCCTTGTTATTTCCCATATTGCTTGAAACCTGTGACCTGCATAATAATGTGGAACATCATTTTTGAGTAGTTTTCCTTTAATTAGAATCACCTGGAAAACTAATTATCACATGTGTTTAAGATTGATTTCAGTGATTCATTGAGCCCTGAGACACAATACCATCCACGAGTTTATTTGAAAAACAAAACAATTAAATCTTTAAGACACTTAAATCCAATTTGCATAATAATTTGGAACACAGTGTATAATACAGTCTGTAATGTCAGGCTGAGGCCTGGTGTTTGTGTTTGAAAAATCGTAGCTTTGCAGGCATACTGATCAGATATAATTTAGCTCCAAGTAAATACGTTTGTGTTGAGCTTTTGAAATAGTGCAGTAGTCTATTTAAAATGGTCAAGGCAAGGGGCAAGGGATGGGGATGTGGACATGATGCTGATGGTACATGCAGAGGACGAGGCCGTGGCCAAGTTGAACTTGGGCCACAACAAAGACCCACATCTTCTCGCTCAAACTTCCTGTCCCAGTTTCTAGGGGCCCGCAGCACACCACTATTGAATCCAGAGCAGTGTGAAACGGTTGTTGGTTGGATAGCGGATAATGCTTCCAGTCACTTAGCCACCACCACTACCACCATGTCTTCCACACGGTCAAGTCTGAGTAGCCGTGAGTGTGATCCAGATATTCCTCACCCCGATCCTCCTTCCTCCCAGTGCCCCTGAGACAACTGATCCCACACTTGGACACTCTGAAGAGCTGTTAAGTTTTCCATTTCAAAATTCCAGACTCTCGGCCAGTCAACTTGAAGTGGGGACAGATGAGATTGCATGTAGAGATGCCCAAAGCCTTGACCAGCCCCGGTCACACAAAGGCAATGGTGGGAAAGTATCACAAGAGGTGGATGATGATGAGACACAATTGCCAGAAAGTCAGGAGGACGAGCAGGGTGCGGATGTGGAAGACAAGGTGGTGGATGACATAGTGACTGACCCAACCTGGCAGGAGGACATGCAGAGTGAGGACAGCAGCACACATGGGGAAGGAGGCATATCACCCCAACAGGCAGGAAGTAGCAGTGTGGTAGCCACAGACAGAAGGCATGCATCCGTTCCCTGTAACACCAGCATGGGGGAAGTTGCCATTCCAACTGTTAGATCTTCCCCAAACAGGCCATTTGCAGCACCTGCCATACCCGCATCAGCTGGTGTAGCAAAACTACCAGCCTGACCACCGCCACCATGATCAGGCACATGGCAGCAAAGCACCTGACTTTGTGGGCTGAACTTCAGGCTTCAGGAACACTGTCTGCAGGTGGCACCACTACTTCTTCCACTGTTCCATTCTACCTATATACAGCACTATTTTGCATTGAAAAAAAATACAGGCCACTTATTTGGCAGTGTGGTATTTTCGTGACAGCCCTCATATATCTGCATGCTCCAAGTTTGGGCATTTTAGGCCCCGTTTCCACTGTTATTGCTGTCTGTTACTCTACTATTTTTCAGACCCCATAAAAAGTACAGGCCACATATTTGGCAGTGTGGTATTTCCGGGACAGGCCTCATATATCTACATGCTCCAAGTTTGGGCATTTTAGGCTGGTTTTCCTCTGTTTTTGCTGTCTGTTACTCTACTTGTATACAGCACTATTTTGCAGACCCCACATAAAGTACAGGCCACATATTTGGCAGTGTGGTATTTCTGGGACAGGCCTCATATATCTGCGTGCACTAAGTTTGGGCATTTTAGGCTGGTTTTCCTCTGTTTTTGATGTCTGTTAAACTACTTACATACAGCACTAGTTTGCATACCCCCAAAAAAGTACAGGCCACATATTTGGCAGTGTGGTATCGCTGTCAGACATCTTATGTATTTGTGGCCTACAAATTGTGGAAATTCAGGCCTATATTCAGCTGTATTTGCTGTCTGTTACCCTAGTTCGGTACACTATTTTAGTTTAAAAAAATAAAAAATTCTGGCCACATATCGAACAGTGTGGTATCTCGTTAAAAATGCTTCTCTTTCAAGTTGTTATGGCTGCTAAATGACTGTGTTAAATGCTCCAACTACTACTACCACCATCATCATCTTCTGCCTAGAGGCAGTCACTGCGCACATAGAAAGTCTGTAGAGCAGAGTGTGAACGCTTTGGTGGTGTTGTACTCTGTCTCTGTATTACGAAGGCGTTTGCTCCAGCCAATAAAAGCGGCACTGCCAGAAAACGAGGAGCCACGTGCCCAGTGACCGCCAGAGAGCGAGGTACCGTGCGCTCCATGACCGTGAGTACAGCGCACGTTCGCAGTAGAGAGAGACAGTTCATGCTCCGTGTTCAGCTTTGCTAAACAATAATTAAAGGTCACAGATGAATGACAGAGGACATTGGTACGGTCAGCAAAGTACTCCCTCAGCATTTTCCCAAACTTTGCGCTCCTTGTGTTAGTCCCCCACGCCTCAGGGCCAGGGTGATGGAAGGGTCTGAGAAAACTCTCCCCAAACTTTGTCAGTGTTCCACTGCCTCTGCTCGATTGGAGTTGTGTCTCTCTCTCACCGGTACTCCTTGCTTGGCCAACGAACTCTGACCTCTTCTGCCAGCGTTTTCAGATGGGAGTTTTTTTAATAATTCAGCAAGAAGGGCCCTATGGTCCTCCAACATTGTAGTACACCTGTCTGCCTCTGGAATAAGAGATGTAAAGTTCTCCTTGTAGCATGGGTCTAGAATTGTCAACAATCAGTATTGCCTGTCACCTAATATTTTGAGAACACGAGGGTGACAGGAAAGGCAGCATAACATGAACTCAGCCATGCGTTCAAGACTGCTAACAGTCAATACTTCCATGTCCTCACCAAGAGGACAACTGACCATGGTCTCCTCCTTGTCCTCAGGCCTCCATGACGTTTGACAAACCTCAGTAATATCATTGTAAATATATAATTGAAAATACATTACCTTGTAGTTTTTATCTCCCCACCTCATTGTAGATTGTAAGTTGTCACGTGCAGAATTGTTTTTTTGGGGTTTAATTATTGTTATCGTTGTTACTTAGTGTAGATTGTAAACTGTCACAAGCTGGGTAGTTTTATTTTTGTTTAATTACTGTATTATTGTTATCGTTGTTACTTAGGACTGTTGTGTTTGAAACTGTAAATATGTTGATGTTATATTAATAACTATAAATATTAATAGAACACAGAGAAGCAGGATGGAGATTTTAATTATTATGTTATTGCCGATCACCATCATTTTGAATTCCTCAAAGTTTGGAGGATGGTACATATGTCTGACATCCATGTCCACTCCTGAGATCTTATGTATAAAGTCAGAACTGAATACCGACGGCCTTGTTAATGCTGGTAGTCAACAACTGCCTTCTTCTGCTCACAAATCCTTTCCAAAATATGCAGTGTAGAGTTCCAATGCATAAGTAGGACATCACACACCAGTCGGTGAGCCAGAAGCTGCAAGTGCTGCAGAAGCATGGCAAGGGCGGATGAAGCTGTAGCTGACTTTCTAAAATGGGTACGCAGAGCCTCGTACTTTTCCTAGCCAATCTGGCACCTCCGTGTCACTTTTCTGAAAACGTTCAACGATGATGTTAAGCACATGGGCCAGGCATGGCATGTGTGTGAGCTTGCCTTGACACAGAGCAGCCACCAAGATCCAGCCATTGTCACACACGACCAAGCCTGGCTGTAGGTTGAGCAGTGTCAGCCACAGATCTGCCTGCTCTTTCAGAGCTGTCCACAACTCTTCATCATTGTGCGGCTTGTCACAGCATATTACCTTCAGCACAGCCTGTTGCCACTTGGCTGAGGCAGTGCTGCAGTGCTTCCAGCTTGTGACTGATGTGTTACTTTCGGAGGCTGAAGAGGACGTGAAGGAAGAGGAGGTGCAGGAGCTGTAGATTGTGGGGGCAACCCAGATTGATGTAGGGCCTGCAATACACAGGGTTGGGAGGATGTGCACCATCCCCAGGTTGGACTGGTCCTGGCTTTCACTATGTTACCCAGTGTGCCGTTAGTGAGATGTACCGTCCCTGACCACAAGCACTTGTCCACGTGTCTGTGGTTAGGTGATCTTTCCCAATAACGGCATTGTGGAAGGCATAGGTAATGTTGTGGGACACGTGTTTGTTTGTGTAATGTCATGACGGTAGACCGGGAAAAATTGTGGTGGCTGGGTGACGAGTAACTTGTGATGGTCACCGCCATCAGGTTGTGGAAAGCTTACGTCTCCCACGGGCCTAAAATACAACATTTTCAGAGCAAGCAGACGTTAAATGTGTGACTTTAGTATTGTGGTGTTGGCTTTTTATTTCCGCTTGCGTTCCAAGGACTGGGGTATGGACAACTGAACTCTAAGCTGAGTTAAGGACAAGGACATGCTCGTTAATGGTGCTTTTTGAGTTTGTGTGCAACTGCAGATGCAGGGCATGAGGTATCTTTGCGTGCACCATGGACAGGGGATTGGCTTGTACGCACAATATCGGAAGAAGCAGTGGTATCACCCGCAGACACTGTTCATGGAGCCTTGTGTTCAACTAACAAAGTCAGGTGCTTTGCTGCCATGATCATGCTTGTGGTGGTTAGGATAGGAGTTTTGCTGCCCCTGCTGCTGCGGGCATGGCTGATGGTTCAAATGGCCTTTTTGGGTTTATCGACACAGTCTTTAAAAAGCAACCAGGTTGTTACGGGGACATTCAGTGTCTCCCTCTCCCACACCAACTCTTCACCTTGACCCCGATCTTTCAGTGTTCCCCAAGGCTCAGTTCTACGACCCCTACTCTTCTCCATCTACACCTTCGGCCTGGGACAGCTGATGTAATGGCTCGGTTTTCAATATCATCAGTACGCCGATGACAAGCAGATCTACCTATCTATACCTGACATCACCTCCTTACTAATCAAAATCACACGTCTTCCCGCTATTTCATCCTTCTTTTGTGCTCGCTTTCAAAAAGTGGACATGGACAAAACAGAATACATCATATTTCAACCATCTCACGCTAAATAGACATGAGAGCTGTGTATGCATCATTCGGTATCACTTTAGTAAGAGGGAAAGTTTGCCCAAGAGAAAATGATTTTCCAGACATCCCCGGACTTTTTTGCACATTTTTTGAAGCTGTGATCTTCATCTTCTTGGTCTGAATGTGGTAAATTTCAAAGTCGTCATCAATACCATCATTGTCCATATCTTGTAAAGAGGAAATCTGGTGTTTCCCAGGGTCGTGGTTATCTATGTTTAGTGGCATTCCTTTAACAGTGTTCGTTACACTAGAACAAATAATTTTCGACTGTGACATTTGGATATTATTGGTAATATGTATGGGTGAAGATGAAGAAGCTTGTGCCACGGTTGTGTTTATAGTTGCGGACAGTGCACGCCTCTTTAAACTTATTTTTTCACAAGCATCCATCATTTTGTTTGGTTTTCCTCCAACACTGATCTGCTTTCTCTAATTCAGCATCTCACGAACATGTTGCACTTTGCCCTTTAGACAGACACGTGTGTCTTTGGCAACATATTTTTGACAGGCATTTTTTAGGCCGACTCTAACACGCGCATATGTTACACCGATCTTCTGATGGGCATGAAACACATTCTGGTAATTGGTGGTGGCTAAACGACTAATCATTGTAGGCTGTAACCTGGATCTCGATCTCATACCTCCCATAGCCACCGCTGTTAATAATCATGGATGTTCCCATTCCTGTCATCACCATGCCCCTTTTCCTGATCACTTCCAACGATTCGTCCACCATTTTTTTTCTAAAGGCATCTTATCAGAAGCAACTGTGTAGGAACCACTTTACAGTTTTGCAAGGTGTTTATGATGCCCGTAAATAAGTTTTTTTTAAAAATTAACCCCCCCATGGGGAAATGTTTGACATCCCATGCACCTTTACATTGGGCCTACTTTTTAATGAGGTCTTCCTCCACCTCTCATCATTTTCCACCACTAGATCACCAGGGTTCACGTGTTCCGTGCTGCAACAGACAGTCAATTTTTGAGCAAGGCTGTCTATGATCCCCATGAAAGATTTTTAAAAAATGTACCCACCATTTGGGAATTGTTTGTCAGCTCATGCACTCCATTACAAGTCTCATAGACCCATACCCCTTCATTGGGCCTATTTCTTAACTCATTTTCCTGCAATGTCTCTTCCTGACCTGCCACTAGATGACCTGTGTGAACATGTTCTGTACTGTTATAGACCACTGAATTTTGGGCAAGGGGGGCTGTGATGGCAATAGTATATTTTTAAAAAAGGTACCCCCCAATGGTGAAACCACATCCTTGTTAGCAAAGACTTCATAACATTTGTGTACCTTAAAGAGCTCACTTGAAAAGCACCTTTTTGTGTTGCCTGGTTGCTCACATTAGACACAATACAATTCATATAAATTTGATAAAGCAATGCTGTTAGTTTGGCTCAGTAGTTCATTACAAATATTTATTTGTCCACTATATTACTTTCTCTCCTTGAGAGCCATAACTTTGGCTGCATCAAATGGTAAGAGTTCAATACAAAAAAATGATGGCTGAATGCTTGCAGATGAGATATCTTGTATGAGGGAGACTGCATGTTCCTTCTTTCTTTCTAAGATAATAAACAGGAATAATAATAATTGCTCTTTTTATCTGTAAAGTAATTATTTGAAACGATGTCAGATCATCTATTGTGTCTACAATATTTACTACACAGCCGAACCGAACAGTTATGGAAAATTGAGCATGGTCACAGTTATGATTTAGAACATTCTTCACATTCTTGCAGAATACACAGTAGCAGCTAGTTTTAACATTACTTACCTATAGATACTGGTAAAGAAGATTGTCATGATTATCCAGAGTACTCAATGGGTTGAGCTTAAGTTTTTCTAGAAAGGCTGAATATAGATATGATTGCTATTAATAGTGCAGTGTGAATATACAAATGGTGATTGGGAATCCAGATTGGAAGATACCGAAAGCATTTAGACAATTGCATAGCTGCATTTCTTGCAAAATATTAACAAATGCGACAGACAATGCTCACAGTTACACAATCTTGAGAAATGTTTGTTTATTCACTTCACAAACAGTTCTAAGCTTCTATGTGTCTGTTGTTTGGCATTGTAAAACATTAAGGTATACTGAACCTCTGCCTGTGGTGGTTTTATCTAAATCCATGTGCCTTTTATATTCTAAGGGTTAATGGACCCTCACCTGATGACTCCACGATATCTCAGTTTCATCCTACCTTGAAAGCTGGCCACTTGAAGGGCTGGGTGAAACTAGAGTTACTACATAGTGTAAATCACTATATAACACCAGAGAAACATGACTAAGACAGATGCCAAAACTGGGGTACCTGTACATGTACAGTGTGCTCATACCTGCATAATTGGGGATACCCATGCAGTGTAGGTAATCTCCCAGGGGTTCTCTGTCTTTGTGTTGCTTCTCTGATATTCCAGAAGTATGATGTTTAAAAGCCTCTTGGTGATGATTTAAGTATGCTGTAAGTAGTTAATCTTTATATATACTTAATCATTATATGTATTTAATCCAAATATGTACTTAACCTTTGTATGTTAACATATACAAAAGTGTACGCACTCATACTATTCAATCATACTATTCCTTGAAATTTTGTACTTTGAAATAAAATTGTGGTGTTTTGCAAGTATTAGCCTTCTTTAAAGCCGTATATGAACCTTAGTGTTAAAAACTTGACAAATAAAATTGCCATATTCTCCTGTAAATCATTCTGCAAAGAGGGAACCATCATACCATTAAAAAAGACAAAAAGTTGATCGTCCTTCAAAGTAGTGTATCCTGCTCTCAACATATTGTCAGGATTCCATTACCATTTGAAAACCAGGAAAGGGTTTGACAGCTTGAGGTTTCATGGTACACAATTGTTTTTTTTTTTTCAAAGTAACAGTCTCCTGTCTCCAATCACATCATTCAGACTGCATTGTTGGGTATTCTCAAAAGCTTAACTAAAAACAGACATCATTTTGTTTCACATTAGTAAACTTTATAGTCTTGCAAGGATTTAAAGTAATCTGTTTCACTCTCTTTTGGACTGATTGGTGATATTTTTATCAGCATCAACTCTGAAATGTTAGCAAGTTTTGGTGGAAGAGATACAGATTCTTTCCTTTTTTTTCCTTGCAGTTAGTTCTCTGTTATGATCCCAATGGCAGGGGACCTCAAAGATTACAGCAAAGTCTGCAAAACATAAATACCAGCTCATAGGGAAGTGGTAACTAGACTGACCATATACCTGATCCTAGCGCAAACACTAACAGCAGCCGGGGAACGTGCCTACGTTGATTCTAGACGTCTCGCGCCAGCCGGAGAACTAACTACCCCTATCAGGGAAAATAAGACCTCTCTTGCCTCCAGAGAAAAGACCCCAAAGTAATACAAGCCCCCAACAAATAATAACGGTGAGGTAAGAAGAAAAGACAAACGTAAGAATGAACTAGATTTAGCAAAGAGAAGCCCACTGACTAATAGCAGAATATAGTAAGAAGACTTATATGGTCAGCAAAAAACCCTGCAAAATATCCACGCTGAATATCCAAGAACCCCCAACCGACTGACGGTGTGGGGGGAGAATATCAGCCCCCCTAGAGCTTCCAGCAATAACAGGAATCACATATTGTACAAGCTGGACAAAAAATATGAACAATGCAATGATCAAGAGTATGAAAGCAGGACTTATCTTGCAAAGAACCAGGACCTGAAGACAGGAGCAAACAGAACTGAACTGATTACAACGATGCCAGGTACTGGACTGAGAATCCAGGAAGTTTAAATAGCAACACCCCAGGCCTAACGAAGCAGGTGAGCACCAACCTGGTAAAAGACAATCCAAGTGCCAAATCACTAGTGACCACAAGAGGGAGCCAAAAAGTATAGTTCACAACAGTACTCCCCCTTTAAGGAGGGGTCACCGAACCCTCACCAAGACCACCAGGGCGACCAGGATGAGCAGCGTGGAAGGCACGAACCAAATCGGCCGCATGAACATCAGAGGCGGCCACCCAGGAATTATCCACCTGACCATAGCCCTTCCATTTGACCAAATACTGGAGCCTCCGTCTAGAGAGACGAGAATCCAAGATCTTCTCCACCACGTACTCCAACTCGCCCTCAACCAACACCGGAGCAGGGGGCTCAACAGCAGGAACCACAGGCACAACGTACCGCCGTAACAAAGACCTATGGAACACGTTGTGAATGGCAAACGACACCGGAAGATCCAAACAAAAAGAAACCGGGTAAAGAACTTCCAAAATTTTATAAGGACCAATGAAGCGAGGCTTAAACTTAGGAGAGGAAACCTTCAGAGGGACATATCGAGAAGACAACCAAACCAAATCCCCAACACGAAGTCGGGGGCCCACACCGCGGCGGCGGTTGGCAAAACGCTGAGCCTTTTCCTGTGACAACTTCAAGTTGTCCACCACATGATTCCAAATCCGCTGCAACCTATCCACCACGGAATCCACCCCAGGACAGTCAGAAGACTCAACATGACCCGAGGAGAAACGAGGATGAAAACCAGATTTGCAGAAGAATGGCGAAACCAAAGTAGCGGAACTAGCCCGATTATTAAGGGCAAACTCCGCCAATGGCAAGAAGGTCACCCAATCAACCTGGTCCGCAGAAACAAAACATCTCAAATAAGCCTCCAGTGTCTGATTAGTTCGCTCCGTTTGACCATTAGTCTGAGGATGGAAGGCAGATGAAAACGACAAATCAATGCCCATCTTAGCACAAAAAGATCGCCAGAATCTGGACACAAACTGGGATCCTCTGTCGGACACGATATTCTCTGGAATGCCGTGTAAACGAACCACATTCTGAAAAAACAAAGGAACCAGATCGGAAGAGGAAGGCAACTTAGGCAAGGGTACCAAATGGACCATCTTGGAAAAACGATCACACACCACCCAGATGACAGACATTCCCCGAGATACCGGAAGATCAGAAATGAAATCCATGGAAATGTGCGTCCAAGGCCTCTTCGGGACGGGCAAGGGCAAAAGCAACCCACTAGCACGAGAACAACAAGGCTTAGCCCGAGCACAAGTCCCACAGGACTGCACAAATGACCGCACATCCCGTGACAAGGAAGGCCACCAAAAGGACCTAGCCACCAAATCTCGGGTACCAAAAATTCCCGGATGCCCTGCCAACACCGAGGAATGAACCTTGGAAATGACTCTGCTGGTCCATTTATCAGGAACAAACAGTCTGACGGGTGGACACGAGTCAGGTCTACCAGCCTGAAATCTCTGCAACACACGTCGCAAATCCGGAGATATGGCCGACACGATCACTCCCTCTTTAAGAATACCAGCTGGCTCCGAGACTCCAGGAGAGTCAGGCACAAAGCTCCTAGAGAGAGCATCAGCCTTAACATTCTTCGAACCAGGCAGGTATGAGACCACAAAGTCAAAACGAGAGAAAAACAATGACCAACGAGCCTGTCTAGGATTCAGGCGCTTAGCAGACTCGAGATACATCAGATTTTTGTGATCAGTCAAGACCACCACACGATGCTTAGCACCCTCGAGCCAATGACGCCACTCCTCAAATGCCCACTTCATGGCCAACAACTCCCGATTACCAACATCATAGTTCCGCTTAGCAGGCGAAAACTTCCTAGAGAAAAAGGCACATGGTCTCATCACAGAACAACCAGAGCCTCTCTGCGACAAAACAGCCCCAGCACCGATCTCAGAAGCATCCACTTCAACCTGAAAGGGAAGTGAGACATCAGGCTGGCACAAAACAGGCGCCGAAGTAAACCGGCGCTTCAGCTCCTGGAAGGCCTCCACGGCTGCAGGAGCCCAATTAGCCACATCAGAACCTTTCTTGGTCATATCCGTCAAAGGTTTAACAACGCTAGAAAAATTAGCGATAAAGCGACGGTAGAAATTAGCGAACCCCAAGAACTTCTGAAGACTCTTAACAGACGTGGGCTGAGTCCAATCATGAATAGCTCGGACCTTGACTGGGTCCATCTCCACGGCAGAAGGGGAGAAAATAAAACCCAAAAAGGAAACCTTCTGCACTCCAAAGAGACACTTTGAGCCCTTCACAAACAAAGCGTTATCACGCAAAACCTGAAACACCATCCTGACCTGCTTTACATGAGAATCCCAATCATCCGAGAAAACTAGAATATCATCAAGATACACAATCAAAAATTTATCCAGATACTTCCGGAAGATATCATGCATAAAGGACTGAAACACTGAAGGGGCATTAGAGAGCCCAAAGGGCATCACCAAGTATTCAAAATGACCTTCGGGCGTATTGAATGCAGTTTTCCATTCATCTCCCTGCCTAATGCGCACAAGGTTGTACGCACCACGAAGATCTATCTTGGTGAACCACTTGGCGCCCTTAATCCGAGCAAACAAGTCTGACAATAGCGGCAACGGATACTGAAACTTAACAGTGATTTTATTCAGAAGCCGATAGTCTATAAAAGGTCTCAAAGACCCGTCTTTCTTGGCCACAAAAAAGAATCCCGCACCGAGAGGGGAAGAGGATGGACGAATATGCCCCTTCTCCAAAGACTCCTTGACATAAGAACGCATCGCGGCATGCTCGGGTACAGACAAATTAAATAATCGTCCCTTAGGAAATTTACTGCCAGGAATCAAATCTATAGCGCAGTCACAGTCCCTATGAGGAGGAAGAGCACTGGACCTGGACTCACTGAATACATCCTGATAGTCACACAAATACTCAGGAACTTCTGAAGGAGTAGAAGTAGCAATAGACACGGGCGAAGAATCGCAATGAATTCCCTGACAACCCCAACTTGAGACAGACATAGCCTTCCAATCCAAAACAGGATTATGGGTCTGTAACCATGGCAGACCTAAAACGACCAAATCATTCATTTTATGCAGAACAAGAAAACGAATCACCTCCCGATGTTCAGGAGTCATGCACATGGTCACTTGTGTCCAATACTGCGCTTTATTTTCCGCCAGTGGCATAGCATCAATTCCTCTGAGAGGAATCGGAACCTTTAAAGGCTCCAGGACAAAACCGCAGCGCTTGGCAAACGACAAGTCCATAAGACTCAGGGCAGCACCTGAATCCACAAATGCCATAACAGGGTAGGAAGACAATGAACAAATTAAAGTCACAGACAAAATAAATTTAGGCTGCAAATTACCAATGGTGACAGGACTGACAACCTTGGTTAGGCGTTTAGAGCATGCTGATATAACATGTGTAGAATCACCACAGTAAAAACACAGCCCATTCTGACGTCTATGATTTTGTCGTTCGGTTCTAGTCAGGATTCTATCGCATTGCATTGAGACAGGTGTCTGTTCAGACAACACCGCCAGAGGTTTAGCGGATTTGCGCTCCCGCAAACGCCGATCAATCTGAATAGCCAGCGCCATAGAATCATTCAGACTTGTAGGAATTGTAAAACCCACCATCACATTCTTAATGGCTTCAGAAAGGCCATTTCTGAAATTTGCGGCCAGAGCACATTCATTCCATCGAGTAAGCACGGACCATTTCCGAAATTTTTGGCAGTACACCTCAGCTTCATCCTGGCCCTGAGAGATGGCCAGTAGAGCTTTTTCTGCCTGAATTTCAAGATTAGGCTCCTCATAAAGCAATCCGAGAGCCAGAAAAAATGCATCAATATCCGCCAATGCAGGATCTCCTGGCGCTAACGAGAAAGCCCAATCCTGAGGGTCGCCACGCAAGAAGGAGATAATAATTTTAACTTGCTGAGCTGAATCTCCAGACGAACGAGGTTTCAAAGATAGAAACAATTTACAATTATTCCTAAAATTCCTAAATTTAAATCGATCTCCAGAGAACAGCTCAGGAATAGGTATCTTAGGCTCTGACATAGGACTGCTAACAACAAAATCCTGAATGCCCTGCACACGTGCAGCAAGCTGATCCACACTAGTAATCAAGGTCTGAACATTCATGTCTGCAGCAAAGCTTCAAGCCACTCAGAGATAAAGGGGAGGAAGAAAAAACAAACAAAAAAAACTCAGAACTTCTTTTCTTTTAATCCCACTTCAGCAATGCATTAACTATTTATTGTCCTGGCATACTGTTATGATCCCAATGGCAGGGGACCTCAAAGATTACAGCAAAGTCTGCAAAACATAAATACCAGCTCATAGGGAAGTGGTAACTAGGCTGACCATATACCTGATCCTAGCGCAAACACTAACAGCAGCTGGGGAACGTGCCTACATTGATTCTAGACGTCTCGCGCCAGCCGGAGAACTAACTACCCCTATCAGGGAAAATAAGACCTCTCTTGCCTCCAGAGAAAAGACCCCAAAGTAATACAAGCCCCCAACAAATAATAACGGTGAGGTAAGAAGAAAAGACAAACGTAAGAATGAACTAGATTTAGCAAAGAGAGGCCCACTGACTAATAGCAGAATATAGTAAGAAGACTTATATGGTCAGCAAAAAACCCTGCAAAATATCCACGCTGAATATCCAAGAACCCCCAACCGACTGACAGGAAAAATGGCATGAATCTCGGAAAAAAATGTTTACAGCTGTGAACTAGGAGTCAGGAATGCTCCCCATGATGTTCCTGTGTCATTTGAGCAGTGTTTCCATCATTTTTAAATGTTTTTAGACCTTAAAAGGACCCCCGGGGGGATCGCGGTAAAAATACTCGGGTTTCCCATAGACTTACATTGGGCTCGTTGATCGGGTCGATTACCCGAGTATTCCAATCTGCTTGACCAGAGCAACGAGCATTCGAGCATTTTAGTGCTCGCTCATCTATATATATATAATTGCCTAAGGGGTACTTCCGTCAGTCTGTCGTGGAAATCCTGGGTCGCTGATTGGTCGCCGCCAGCTGGCCGCGACCAATCAGCGACAGGCACAGTCTGGCTGCGAATTGGCCCCTCCCTACTCCCCTCCAGTCAGTGCCCCCTCCATATTCCCCTCCAGTAAGGGGCCACATAGGTTTTTAGCAGTCTGTTAAACTGACTACATTACACCATGGCATAACGCGGTGTAACGCAGTTCGTTAACGCTGCTATTAACCCTGTGTGACCAACTTTTTACTATTGATGCTGCCTATGCAGCACCAATAGTAAAAACATATAATGTTAAAAATAATAAATAAAATTAAAAACAATTATATTCTCACCTTCCGGCGCCTTTCCCGCTCCTCGCGACGCTCCGGTCCCAAGAATGCATTTCGGCAATGACCGGAGATGACGTAGCGGTCTCGCGAGAACGCTACATCATCACGTGTTATTGCCGCAATGCATTCTTGGGACCGGAGCGTCGCGTGGAGCATCGCTAAACACCTGGCTTGGATCCGGGGGCCGACAGAAGGTGAGTATATAAATATTTTTTATTTTAATTCTTTTAACAGGGATATGGTGCCCACATTGCTATATACTATTCAAATCAACTAATGTCCTAAACTATTATGGGGGGGCACTTCAAATAACTACAAGAACAAATCCCACCTAGACAATCCAAGGGACAAGGAAGAGATCCCACACGCCAATAAAATCAATGTTTTTATTAAGTCACATATGACAATACCCAATAAAACCACAATAAAAAGCAAAATACCGTCTAGAGGACGCCAGATGTACCCTAAGAAAAACCCCACATGGAGTAACCAATCCTAAGTTGTCAACCAATTAGTATGCCCTACAGAGCCATTCAGTATTAGCAGCTAGAAAGCCTGTGTTAAAATTAACATACAGGCTAGTATAAACTTATATCCATGGCTGCTACCTCTCTATAATCAAATAATATGAGGCACAATTAGGGCATATTACACAGTATAATGTAAGGCATTAAAAGGTTTAATGGTTACCTATGAAGTGGATGGTCCTGGCGTCCCCTCACCCCGACGCGCGTTTCACCACCAGCTTCTTCCGGGGGCGTGTCAAGGTGAGGGGCATCCTGGTATTTATGTGAGCCCTGCCCTATCAGCGACGCCGTTTGCTGGTCAGGTGATGTGGCGCATTACGTACCATCCCCGCCTCCTACATCACCCTTCCATGGTAACGCTCAATGACACGCACGCTAGCATTGCGTGTCAGTGTCAGTGTAAGAGCGTCTACCGGAAGTGACGTAGTCCGGGGCCGGCACGCATGCACACTGCCGAGTGGCATTCAGAAGATCGCTATAAGGAAAAGAAGAAAGAAGACATTCTCTATAAAGAGTCCAGACGTATCAGCAATATTACAATCAAAACAATGCATAACTACTTCTAACGTGATCCTTAATCATATATCACTTTTGTGCCTCATTTAAGCGTATAAATGTTTATGTGTATAAAGTGCATATTGTGCTGTTATTTACTATGGTATTATCTCATAACTATGTTTAATACTAGGTGTCATAATGTCATGGGGTCATAATGACATTATTTAAAATGCCTTAATAAACCATTATTAAAATTTAAAACACATAAAGTGACTAGGTGCTAAGTGCTATGAATGTATATAAAGTGCTAAATTGTGATAAATCCATATAATAGACTGAAAATCAAATAAAGTGCACCGTCCTTTACAAAAATCATTGAAGTAATCACTAATAATAGTATACACATATTATGCTATACTCGCCGAAGTTCAGGCTATGCCCTCAAAAAGAGGCACAGTTACAAATCATGCCAACCCAAACCCCTGGCGGACTAAAATAAATCTACAACAAATTACACTAATTCAAAGAGCAACTTATATAATGTAGAAAAAGGTAACCAAATATAGATCATAAGAATCCTCCCCCATGTTCCATTCTTCCTCCAAAGGACATGGAGACCGTATAGACTTAATACGATGGCCGATATGTTAGTCCATATTTCTTCTCAGGACCTTAATGATTCCTTCCATAAAAAAGGATAGCAGCTCACACAAATAAAACTAAAGATAATAGAAAAATAGAAAGTAGATGTTAAAATCAGCATATATACATATATAACAAACCGATATAATCATAGATAGACTCCCCTTCCCCTTACTAAAAAGGATGCCAATCATAAAAAGGCAGAAAAGCCCATATTCTCATTAAGTCCAGCCGGACTTAAAGTGCCTAAGCGGTAAATCCAGCAAAATTCAAGTTTTGCAAGAGATTTTTTGACATCTCCACCTCTTACTCCCAAATCCACCTGATCAATGGCTTTAATTCACAGGCCACGGGGGTTACACTTGTGATATTTTTTAAAGTGCCTAGGGAGTGTTTTTAACAAAAGATCATCTTTCACTACAGCCGCTTTTTCTATGTCTAGAACATGCTCCCTGACACGAATCTTTAGTTCCCTCGTAGTCAAACCTATATACACCTTCCCGCATGGGCAAAGCGCATGATAAACAACCCCTTTGGACGTGCAGGTAAGTTGCCTACGAATATCAAATTGACGTGATCCGTCAAAATTTCCAAATATTTTGGATTTATCCAAATTCCCACAGGTTTTACACAAGCCACAGGGGAAAAAACCCCAAGATAAAGGTTTGGTACCAGAGACACCTTTTGACTCGTAGTGGCTATGCACTAATAGATCTTTAAAATTAGCCGAACGTCTAGCAACACATTGGGGGGACGTCGGCAGAATCTTTCTCAAAATAGGGTCTGTAAGTAGTATTTTCCAATGTTGCTGAATCACCTCTTGCAAATTACGCCACTGACCATTAAATGTTGAAATAAACCGTATTTGTCTATTATCATCCCTCTTCATAGGTTGATTTTTGTACAATAGATCATTGCGTGAAACCGCTTCTGCCCTTTTTTGTCCTCTTTTTATCATTCTACGGCTGTATCCTCGACTTTCAAATCTCCTGGTCAGTTCTATGCTTTGTTTGTCAAAACTCATTTGATCCGAACAGATTTTTTTAGCCCTTAAGAACTGACCTATGGGAATGCCGCGAATGGTACTGGCGAGATGAGCTGAGTCAGCCTGGAGATATGAATTTGTAGCCGTCAGTTTTCTATATATATATCTGTTTTGATGATTCCAGTAGGAGAAGCCTCGATCCAAATGTCCAAAAATTCTAGACACCTGCCAGATTTAAAGGTGAGTTTTACATTAATATCATTGTTGTTCAGATTTTTCATCAAATCTTCCAGACCCTGTTCCGTACCCTCCCAGACAAACATGATGTCATCTATAAATCTCATCCAGTTGTGGACGCCCCCTATCTCCACAATTTTATCACCCATAAAAATATCTGTCTCCCATGCTCCAAGGAATAAGTTGGCATATGAGGGGGCACAAGATGCCCCCATCGCCGTACCTTGGAGCTGCAGATAGGTCTTGTTATTGAAGGTGAAGATGTTGTGTTTCAATACAAATTCAAGGAGAATCAGGATAAGGTCCGCCAGAGAGTCTTCAATATTACTAGAATGGAGAAACAGGGCTGTCGCTGCAAGACCATCACCATGCTTTATGGAGAAATACAAAGCTTCCACATCAGCTGTCACCAAAATTTGATTATTCTCCAACTGTAGCTGATCAATTCGCTGTAAAGCTTGGCTGGTGTCTCTGATAAAAGAGGGTAAAGTAGAAACAATTGGTTTCAAAAAATGATTAATCACATTGCAGATGATTTCACATAAGCCCTCGTTCCCCGCCACAATGGGCCGTCCTGGTGGGTCTAAAGCATTTTTATGTACCTTAGGTATCAAATAAAAGGTAGGCATTTTGGGTTGATGGTCCCGAATTCGGTCTAAAAAGCTCTTGGATATTAGACCCTTTTCAAACGCTGTCTCCAAGATTGATACAAGGCTCTGTTGGAAAGATGAAGTGGGGTTCAAAGTAAGTCTTTTGTAACACTTACCATCATTAAGAAGTTTATGGGCCTGATTCTCATACATTATTTTTGGCCAGATCACTAGATTTCCCCCTTTATCGGCTGGTTTTAAAACCACATCCTCCCAGTCTCCTAGTTGTCTTAAAGCTTCTCTTTCCTCTTTAGACAAATTGTCTCCATTTTTTTGAGTCCGAGCTAGGGTTTCAATATCCTTCGTAACCAACCGAGTGAAAATTTCTATAGCAGGGCAAACACTAAGAGATGGAAAGTTCTTGGATTTGGAAAACAGTCTAGAGGGGATAGTACTTACCTCATGCGAGTCATTTTCTTCTGCTAGTGACTCCAAAATTTGAATCACTTCACTATCTCCAATTTCAGATGTCTCCGGTTTATAGTGAAATTTTTGCAAAACGATCTTTCTTGCAAATAAATTGAGGTCCTTCACCGCAGTAAAGGGGTCTAGACGAGAAGAAGGAGAAAAATTAAGACCTTTTTCTAAGAGGTTAATTTGGGGGGCTGTCAAGATGTGATTAGACAGATTGATCACCTTTAGATGGTCCTTTGCATTTCTATGTTTCCGGGGTTTCTGAAACATATCTGGATACTTTCGTCTCCCCCCGCTTCTTAACTGGAAATCCCTACTGTATCCTGTTTCACTGGCCGATGCCCCACTTTCACTTCCAGATATACTCGACACATCCGATCTGTCCCTTGATATCTGTTGTACCGGGATTTCACCTCTCTTCTGTTGCTGCCATCTATAGATTTTTTGTGTGTCATAGTCTTTAGTGTCTCTTATAAATTTTTTAAGTTTTCCTTTACTGATATCATCCTCCCATTTATCGACTTCCTTCCCCAGTTCTTTTAACCATATTTCCAGAGATTCTTTAGGCATACTGGTCTGCATTGCCTTATACCATGACTCCAAGTCACCATCAATATCTTTTAGGGTTGCAGTATTATGTTCCACAATGATTTTTATAAAATCCAGAGAGCATGTTGTTGCAGCCTCCTTCCATCTGCTTATCAAATCATCATTATTAAGGTCAAAAGTGGGATAGAGTTGTACTCTAAGACCACGAGGAATAATTTTTTTATCCAGATAGTTTTCTAGGGCTGCACGATTCCACCAAATCTTAGTTTTCTTCTGCAAAGCACTCTTATATTTGAACATGTACTCTTTCTGACTATTATTGGCATCCTGTGAAACGAAACCGGTATTTTGCTTAAAAATGTCTTCTGCTTTAGTACGCCAAGTCTGTTCTTTGGCTCTAAAATCCATCATTACGAACACTCTGTCATGAAAACAGCAAAATAATTCAAAGCAACTAATGTCCTAAACTATTATGGGGGGCACTTCAAATAACTACAAGAACAAATCCCACCTAGACAATCCAAGGGACAAGGAGGAGATCCCACACGCCAATAAAATCAATGTTTTTATTAAGTCACATATGACAATACACAATAAAACCACAATAAAAAGCAAAATACCGTCTAGAGGACACCAGATGTACCCTAAGAAAATTCCCCACATGGAGTAACCAATCCTAAGTTGTCAACCAATTAGTATGCCCTACAGAGCCATTCAGTATTAGCAGCTAGAAAGCCTGTGTTAAAATTGACATACAGGCTAGTATAAACTTATATCCATGGCTGCTACCTCTCTATAATCAAATAATATGAGGCACAATTAGGGCATATTACACAGTATAATGTAAGGCATTAAAAGGTTTAGTGGTTACCTATGAAGTGGATGGTCCTGGCGTCCCCTCACCCAGACGCGCGTTTCGACGCCAGCTTCTTCTAATGGTTTATTAAGGCATTTTAAATAATGTCATTATGACCCCGTGACATTATGACACCTAGTATTAAACATAGTTATGAGATAATACCATAGTAATTAACAGCACAATATGCACTTTATACACATAAACATTTATACGCTTAAATGAGGCACAAAAGTGATATATGATTAAGGATCATGTTAGAAGTAGTTATGCATTGTTTTGATTGTAATATGGCTGATACGTCTGGACTCTTTATAGAGAATGTCTTCTTTCTTCTTTTCCTTATAGCGATCTTCTGAATGCCGCTCGGCAGTGCGCATGCGTGCCGACCCCGGACTCCGTCACTTCCGGTAGACTCTCTTACACTGACACTGACACGCAATGCTAGTGTGCATGTCATTGAGCGTTACCATGGAAGGGTGATGTAGGAGGCGGGGATGGTACGTAATGCGCCGCATCACCTGACCGGCAAACGGCGTCGCTGATAGGGCAGGGCTCACATAAATACCAGGCTGCCCCTCACCTTGACACGCCCCCGGAAGAAGCTGGCGGCGAAATGCGCGTCGGGGTGAGGGGACGCCAGGACCATCCACTTCATAGGTAACCACTAAACCTTTTAATGCCTTAAATTATACTGTGTAATATGCCCTAATTGTGCCTCATATTATTTGATTATAGAGAGGTAGCAGCCATGGATATAAGCTTATACTAGCCTGTATGTTAATTTTAACACAGGCTTTCTAGCTGCTAATACTGAATGGCTCTGTAGGGCATACTAATTGGTTGACAACTTAGGATTGGTTACTCCATGTGGGGAATTTTCTTAGGGTACATCTGGCGTCCTCTAGACGGTATTTTGCTTTTTATTGTGGTTTTATTGTGTATTGTCATATGTGACTTAATAAAAACATTGATTTTATTGGCGTGTGGGATCTCTTCCTTGTCCCTTGGATTGTCTAGGTGGGATTTGTTCTTGTTGTTATTGCTATATACTATGTAGGCTGTGTTATATACTGCGTGGCCTGTGTTATATACTGTGTGGCCTGTGTTATATACTACATCTCTGTGCTATATACTATGTGGCCTGTGCTATATACTACGTGGCTGTGCAATATACTGGGTGGCTGGGCATCATACTACATGGCTGTGTTATATACTACGTGGACTGTGTTATATAGTACGTGGGCTGTGTTATATACTACGTGGCTGTGCAATATACTGCATGGCTAGGCAACATACTACATGGCTGTGTCATATACTATGTGGCCTGTGTTATATACTACGTGGCTGGGCATTATACTATGTGGCTGTGTATATACTACGTGGGCTGTGTTATATACTGCGTGGCCTGTGTTATATACTACGTGGCTGTGTTATACACTACATCTCTGTGCTATATACTACGTGGCCTGTGCTTTATACTATGTGGCTGTGCAATATACTGCGTGGCTAGGCAATATACTACGTGGCTGTTTTATGTACTACGTGGCTGGGCATTATACTATGTGGCTGTGTATATACTACATGGGCTGTGTTATATACTGCGTGGCCTGTGTTATATACTATGTGGCTGTGTTATATACTACATCTCTGTGCTATATACTACGCGGCCTGTGCTTTATACTACGTGGCTGTGCAATATACTGCGTGGCTGGGCAATAAACTACATGGCTGTGTTATATGCTACGTGGGCTGTGTTATATACTACGTGGGCTGTGTTATATACTGCATGGGCTGTGCTGTATACTACGTGGGCTGCCCTATATACTATATGGCCTGTGCGATATACTACTATACATATTCTAGAATACCCGATGCGTTAGAATCGGGCCATCATCTAGTCACTAATAAGTACCACAAATTTATGCTCCACATATCTGCTAAAAGAAAGTGGCCAACCACTTGAAGCTATGAAAGGTAGTGAGCTCTACTATCTAACATACAATTGTTTTACAATCTAATTAAATAAAAATGAGGTAAAGAAGTGTAAAGTTATGGCATTGTCTACAGTATGTCCATAGTCACTATAAATTATGTTGAAACTTAACAAGGCTACTCAGTCATTTTTATGCATAAAAATGTCTCAATCTAGGACCTGCACTATGTTGGATGCCAAGGGGCCTCGTTACTACTTTAAGCCCTGGGCAACAATTTTTGGAGATTGGAGAAAGTATGATTCTTCTGTGATCCCTACTGGAATCTATCGATATTTGATGTCCAGATGGCTAAACGAAATGGCAGTTATAGCATGTATACAATAATTTCTTGAGAAATGCTTTTTATATTCAACCAAATACAACGGTGCACACTAGATGGATGACCCGGAACCAGGATTCAAAGCCCATAAATGAAAATGATACAGGAATGTTCGTGGATATTGTACCCAAAATGTTGGTATCAGATGGGAATATATTCCAAAACACTGATACTGGAATTGTAAATTCAAGTCACGTCATTTCTCATTCTTCTCAGTTGTAAAAGCTCCAGAGAGATATATGAGAAGCAGTGAGATCTTGCCTCTGAGGGGATGGAATGTGACAGTGTAAGCAGATTAACAGAGGGAAGATTGTTCATGAGGAGGTTCAGAGGAACTATGCTCTCTATTCTCCCATGGGAAGGCTTGGCGGTGACTCTCAAACACTCAAAAGAGTTCTGCTCACAGATTTAACTACAGAACTAGAATCTCCCTGTTTGGCAATTCATTCAAAGTCTTATTCTCCCAAGAATTCACTTGGTGGAACCATAAAGAGAATATACTGTAATGTGCACAAGAGAGGCTCTGACCCATGAGGTTCTGCTCTCTACATTTCTTAGGTAATTCTTCTGTCACAGGTCAACTGTTTCAAGTCAACTTAAAGAAACAATGAAGAAAACTCACGCTGGATTGTAGCTGTCAATATTATGCTGACGAACGTTTATAGTTTGGTTGTTGTTGATTCTCTGCAGATGTTTGCGGAGTTTTGCTTTTCTCAATTATATATATTATCTAGAAAGTCTGACTGTGTAATCCATAAGTAGAAAAATAAATAGTAATAATAACATAATTAGAGATGAAAAAACATAAGACTAGAGAACGGATTAGTCAAATTTTGGTTTTGCTGAAAAAAGAATCACCTACATTGATCTAATGCCTCTAGGTAAAAATATATACAGGGTGGCCCATTTATATGGATACACCTAAATAAAATGGGAATGGTTGGTGGCATCAACTTCCTGTTTGTGGCACATTAGTATATGGGAGCGGGAAAACTTTTCAAGATGGGTGGTGACCATGGCGGCCATTTTGAAGTCAGCAATTTTGGATCCAACTTTATTTTTTTCAATGGGAAGAGGGTCATGTGACACAACAAACATATTGAGAATTTCACAAGAAAAACAATGGTGTGCTTGGTTTTAATGTAACTTTATTCTTTCATGAGTTATTTACAAGCTTCTCTTTGTTTACAGCCATTGACATGTCACAGTGGTTAACACGTGAGGAGCGGATAGAAATTGTGTTGATGTCTGGTGAATGCAGTACCCGCGTCATTGCAGCAGATTTCAATACAAGACACCCTACAAGACCACCCATCTCCCATGCTACAGTTAGCAAACTTCTTGCCAAATTTTGTGAAACAGGTTCAATGATGGTTCAATGATGAATGTGAATGCAAGAAAACTGTCACTAATGAAGAAACATCAGTGGCTGTCCTAACTTCATTCAGCAAGAACCCACAACGTAGCACTCACCGCATGTCACTGGAGAGTGCCATCAGCCGAACATCCCTTCGGCGGATATTAGCTACTCCCAATTGGCACCCTTTCAAAATCCAGCTGCTGCAACATCTCAACGAAGATGACCCAGAGCGGCTCAATGAATTTGCAGAATGGGCAAAACAAAAATTGGAACAGGACCCTCATTTTCACAGACCATTATGTTCAGTGATGAGGCAAACTTTTTTGTGAATGGTGAAGTTAACAAACAAAACCAGCACTATTGGTTTGACACTAACCCATAGTGGATAGATTCCTCAAAGACTGTTGGAACAAAAAAAATGATGGTATGGTGTGGTATATGGGGTACAAAGATAGTGGGGCCATTCTTAATCAATGGAAACCTCAATGCCACTGGTTATCGAAAATTTCTGCATGATGATGTGTTGCCTTCTTTATGTACTGAAGATGGCACGTTCCCTGAGTTTTTCCAGCAAGATGGTGCACCACCACATTATGGGTGTCAGGTCCGAGCATTCCTACATGAACAGTTTCCTGGAAAGTGGATTGGTCATCGTGGGCCAGTTGAATGGCCACCAAGGTCCCCCGATCTGACCCCCTTAGACTTTTATCTTTGGGGTCATCTGAAGGCAATTGTCTATGCTGTGAAGATACAAGATGTGCAGCATCTGAAACAATGGATACTGGAAGCCTGTGCTAGCATTTCTTCTATGGTGTTGCTATCAGTGTGTCAAGAGTGGGAGAATAGGGTTGCATTGACAATCCAACACAATGGACAGCACTTTGAACACATTTTATAAGTGGTATTAAACTTGTAAATAACTCATGAAAGAATAAAGATACGTTAAAACCAAACATGTCATTGTTTTTCTTGTGAAATTCTCAATAAGATTGATGTGTCACATGACCCTCTTAACATTGGAAAAAATAAAGTTGGATCCAAAATGGCCAACCTCAAAATGGCCGCCATGGTCACCACCCATCTTGAAAAGTTTTCCCCCTCCCATATAATAATGTGCCACAAACAGAAAGTTGATATCACCAACCATTTCCATGTTACTTAGGTGGATCCATATCAATGGCCCACCCTGTACAACTGAACATGAGGTTCTTAGTTTAACCCCTTTACCCCCAAGGGTGGTTTGCACGTTAATGACCGGGCCAATTTTTATAATTCTGACCACTGTCCCTTTATGAGGTTATAACTCTGGAACGCTTCAACTGATCCTGGTGATTCTGACATGATTTTCTCGTGACATATTGTACTTCATGATAGCGGTAAAATTTGTTTAATATTACCTGCGATTATTTGTGAAAAAAATGGAAATTTGGTGAAAATCTTGAAAATTTTGCAATTTTCCAACTTAGAATTTTTATACAATTAAATCACAGAGATATGTCACACAAAATACTTAATAAGTAACATTTTCCACATGTCTACTTTACATCAGCACAAATTTGGAACCAAAATTTATTTTTATTAGGGAGTTATAAGGGTTAAAAGTTGACCAGCAATTTCTCATTTTTACAACACCATTTTTTTTAGGGACCACATCTCAGTTAAAGTCATTTTGAGGGGTCTATATGATGGAAAATACCCAAGTGTGACACTACTCTAAAAACTGCACCCCTCAAGGTGCTCAAAACCACATTCAAGAAGTTTATTAACCCTTCAGGTGTTTCACAGGAATTTTTGTAATGTTTAAATAAAAATGAACATTTAACTTTTTTACACAAAAAATGTAATTCGGCTCCAATTTGTTTTATTTTACCAAGGGTAACAGGAGAAAATGGACCACAAAAGTTGTTGTACAATTTGTCCTGAGTACGCTGATACCCCATATTTGGGGGTAAAGCACTGTTTGGGCGCATGGCAGAGCTCGGAAGTGAAGGAGCGCCATTTGACTTTTCAATGCAAAATTGACTGGAATTGAGATGGGAAGCCATGTTGTGTTTGGAGAGCCCCTGATGTGCCTAAACATTAAAATCCCCCACAAGTGACACCATTTTGGAAAGTAGACCCCCTAAGGAACTTATCTAGATGTGTGGTGAGCACTTTGACCCACTAAGTGCTTCACAGAAGTTTATAATGCAGAGCCGTAAAAATAAAAAATCATATTTTTTCACAAAAATGATTTTTTTGCCCCAAATTTTTTATTTTCCCAAGGGTGAGAGAAGAAATTGGACACCAAAAACTGTTATCCAATTTGTCCTGAGTACGCTGATACCCCATATGTGGGGGTAAACCACTGTTTGGGCGCATGGCAGAGCTCGGAAGGGAAGGAGCACCATTTGACTTTCCAATGCAAAATTGACTGGAATTGAAATGGGACACCATGTTGCGTTTGGAGAACTACTGATGTGCCTAAACATTGAAACCCCCCACAAGTGACACGATTTTGGAAACTAGACCCCCCAAGGAACTTATCTAGATGTGTTGTGAGAACTTTGAACCCCCAAGTGTTTCACTACAGTTTATAACGCAGAGCCGTGAAAATAAAAAATCCTTTTTTTTTCCACAAAAATTATTTTTCAGGCCCCAGTTTTGTATTTCTCCAAGGAAAACAGTGTAAATTGAACCCCAAAAGTTATTGTCCAATTTGTCCTGAGTACGCTGATACCCAATATGTGGGGGGAACCACCGTTTTGGCGCATGGCAGAGCTTGGAAGCGAAGGAGCGCCATTTGGAATGCAGACTTAGATATATTGGTCTGCAGGCGTCATGTTGCATTTGCAGAGCCCCTGATGTAACTAAACAGTAGAAACCCCCCATAAGTGACCCCATATTGGAAACTAGACCCCCCAAGGAACTTATCTAGATGTGTTGTGAGAATTTTGAACCCCCAAGTGTTTCACTACAGTTTATAACGCAGAGCCGTGAAAATAAAAATTCTTTTTTTTCCGACAAAAATTAGTTTTTAGCCCCCAGTTTTGTATTTTCCCAAGGGTAACAGGAGAAATTGGACCCTAAAAGTTCTTGTCCAATGTGTCCTGAGTACGCTGATACCCCATATGTTGGGGTAAACCCCTGTTTGTGCACAAGGGAGAGCTCGGAAGGGAAGGAGCACTGTTTTACATTTTCAACGCAGAATTGGCTGGAATTGAGATTGGACGCAATGTCGCATTTGCAGAGCCCCTGATGTGCCTAAACAGTGGAAACCCCCCAATTATAACTGAAACCCTAATCCAAACACACCCCTCACCCTAATCTCAACTGTAACCCTAACCACACCCCTAACCCTGACACACCCCTAACCCTAATCCCAACCCTATTCCCAACCGTAAATGTAATCCACACCCTAACCCTAACTTTAGCCCCAACCCTAGCCCCAACCCTAACCCTAGCCCTAACCCTAACCCTAGCCCTAACCCTAACCCTAGCCCTAACCCTAGCCCTAAACCTAGCCCTAGCCCTAACCCTAACCCTAGCCCTAACCCTAGCCCTAACTCTAGCCCTAACCCTAACCCTTACCCTAGCCCTAGCCCTAGCCCTAACCCTAGCCCTAGCCCTAACCCTAACCCTAATGGGAAAATGGAAATAAATACATTTTTTTAATTTTTCGTAACTAAGGGGGTGATGAAGGGGGGTTTGATTGACTATTTATAGCGCATTTTCTAGCGGATTTTTTATTGGCAGCCGTCACACACTAAAAGACGCTTTTTATTGCAAAAAATGTTTTTTGCGTCTCCACATTTTGAGTGCTATAATTTTTCCATATTTTGGTCCACAGAGTCATGTGAGGTCTTGTTTTTTTGCGGGACGAGTTGTCGTTTTTATTGGTAACATTTTTGGGCATGTAACGTTTTTTGATCGCTTTTTATTCCAATTTTTGTGAGGCAGAATGACCAAAAACCAGCTATTCATGAATTTCTTTTTTGGGGGGTGTTTATACCATTCCGTGTTTGGTAAAATGGATAAAGCAGTTTTATTCTTCAGGTCAGTACGATTACAGCGATACCTCATTTATATTTTTTTTATGTTTTGGCGCTTTTATACGATAAAAACTATTTTATGAAAAAATAATTATTTTTGCATCGCTTTATTCTGAGGACTATAACTTTTTTGTTTTTTTGCTGATGACGCTGTATGGTGGCTCGTTTTTTGCGAGACAAGATGACATTTTCAGCGGTACCATGGTTATTTATTTCAGTCTGTTTGATCGCATGTTATTCCACTTTTTGTTCGGCGGTATGATAATAAAGCGTTGTTGTTTGCCTCGTTTTTTTATTTTTTATTACGGTGTACACTGAAGGGGTTAACTAGTGGGACAGTTTTATAGGTTGTGTCGTTACGGACGCGGCGATACTAAATATGTGTACTTTTATTGTTTTTTTTTATTTAGCTAAAGGAAAATATTTATTGGAACAATATATATATATTTTATTATTATTTATTTAGGAATTTTTTTTTTTTATTTTTTTTTTACAGATGTAATTTTTTTTTTTGTTACATTTTTACTTTGCCCCAGGGGGGGGCATCACAGTAAAGTGACAGATCGCTGATCTGACACTTTGCTGTGCACTGTGTCAGATCGGAGATCTGAAGTGCACAGAAGGGAGGCTTCCCGGGGCCTGCTCTGAGCAGGCGCTGTGACGTCACCTCCCTGCAGTACCCGGATGCAGCCCCGCGGCCATTTTGGATCCGGGGCTTGCAGGGAGGAGACGCTCGGTACAAGGTGAGCACATCGCCTTGTACCGATCGTCTCAGGGAAGCCCGCAGGGAGCCCCCTCCCTGTGCGATGCTTCCCTGTACCGCCGGAACACTGCGATCATGTTTGATCGCAGTGTGCCGGGGGTTAATGTGCCGGGGGCGGTCCGTGACTGCTCCTGGCACATAGTGCCGGATGTCAGCTGCGATAGTCAGCTGACACCTGGCCGCGATCGGCCGCGCTCGCGCTGGACGTACTATTCCGTCCTTGGGAACACTTTTCTTTTTGGAGGACCTGTCCATTCTCTTTTTCAGCATATTCCATGAATTGTCCTTTTTCTTTCCAGATGTGCACTCTTCCCATTTGGAACAGGTAATTTTAATTTAGCAGGAGACTGCAAATAAAAGGGTCCAGCCCATTTCTTTTCTCACTGGCAAGCTTGAGGAAGGTGAGTTTCAATGCTCCTTTCATTTGGTGTGGGTGCTGTGTGGCGGACATTATTGCTGTGGTTTTGTGCTGGTTGGGCGGTGCGGTCTGGAGTCATGGGGACTCAGTCTTGCAGCATGGGCGCTGTGAGGCACCAGGAAGTTTGCCCTGCCAATGCATTGTTGCTGCGGCAGTGGTCGGCGCATGGCACCGCTCCGTTAGGGAGATACAGACCTACAAAGAGGTTCGCCGTGAAGTGGCAGTGGGCTTCATACAGTCTAATCAGAATGTTAAACTAAGAACATCATGTTCAGTTATATATATTTTTGCCTAGGGGCATTAGAACCATGTATGATTTTTGGAGGTGCTGTCCATTCTCTTTATCATCAAATTTTGGTTTGGTTTTCTTTACAAGTAGAATTTAAGGGCTTGTTGATACAAGCCTATAGTCGATCGGCATATAATACAGACAATGCACTAATATAAGTCAATGTGGTTGTTCACATGGATATTTTTACACATGGACCAATATCTGTGTGTAAAAAAACTCACAGAATGCACTACTTTGAAATATCATTTTGGATAACTCTTTGAGTCAATGGGTGCTCAAAAAACAGATCACCTACAGATTTCCATCCATTTGGCATCTGTAATTTATGGATTACTTTACAAGTACTAACATAGAAAACTGTATTTTTTAATTATTATGTATATTTTTATGTAAATACCAGATGTCGTTCAGTTGCCAAATATTTGTCATAAGAATGTAAAAACAGACATATAGATGGCATACGGACTACAATATGAATTAAAAAATCATCTGTTTTCTCCTAAATGAAAAACAGACTTTTCTTTGCATATGCTTGTCTGAACATGGCCTTAGAGTGAGAAAGTGAGAGTGTTAACTAATCACTCTCTGGCTGACTATATCTGCCGCATTGCAGAACTTGTGAGGTTACTACAAATTGCTTTATTATTGAGTTCAAGGTATAAAGGTATGCAGACAAAATCCCAAAACAAAAACAAAATGAGCATATGACAGATAATGACCAAGGAGAAAAGATCATGTCCATACAAATGGGAGCACCTCAATCCAATTTCAAAAAAAATTATTTTAAACAATAAAGGCTTTTATTGATAAATAACACAGCAATTCACACAGAATACAAGATTAAAAGCATTTAAAAGTGCAAAGTGCAACAACAAAACCTGCACATCAGTCACTTCCTGGTATAAGGAAAAGTGACAAACCACATCCCTGCCCTCTCCCACTGAATGAAGTCAAAGTGCAATAAACAGAGTATTATGACCAAAAGACATACTGAGATAAACTGAGATTAAAGAATGCAGGAATAAGAATAATCAACCTACAACTCTGAACCCATGACTGTAGAAACGTGCATGTATATATATACACACCTGGTATGCACATATACAGGGCCCTATCTGTATCACAGTACCACCTGGCCTGCTAGATATGCCATGAAAAAGAGTTACCAACAGGTAAAAAATGTCAGATGAAGAGGGTATACATACGCCCTATGGTCCAATACTGAGCCTGGCAGATGCAAAACGTGCGAGAGCAGATGGAAGCAAAAAAAGTAATGAGGGGGAGGGAAAGGGGATGTGGGGTGCAATCCATAAAATAATTTTTTTTGAAATTGGATTGAGGTGCTCCCATTTGTATGGACATGATCTTTTCTCCTTGGTCATTATCTGTCGTTTTTTCTGTCCACAGTGAGCCCCAAATACTTTTATATTTAGTGGTGCCCTCCGCATCCTCGCAATTACATATATCTTAACCCGTTGGAGTTTTTTCCAGGGCTTTCTAGCGGAGTGTTGGCACACGTACAATTTGTGTCTGAATTAGAGTCATTAGTCAGCTAATTTAGTACTGTTATTCTGCTTTTCGTTTGGATTGCACCCCACATCCCCTTTCCCTCCCCCTCATTACTTTTTTTGCTTAATAAGATAAAATATTGTTACGCTCCATACAGGCCTCTCTTGAACCCCTCAACTTCGCTATCACCACCTCCTCAGGCAAGGAATTCCAGATTCTCACTGCCCTAACTGTAAAGAATCCTCTTCTATGTTGGTGGAAAAACCTTCTCTCCTACAGACGCAGAGAATGCCCCCTTGTGACCGTCACCTTCCTTGGTATAAACAGATCCTCGGAGAGATATTTGTATTGTCCTCTTTTATACATGGTTATTAGATCGCCCCTTAGTCGTCTTTTTTTGTAGACTAAATAATCCTAATTTTGCTAACCTCTCTGGGTATTGTAGTTCCCCCATCCTCATTTTTTAATATTGTTGTCCTTCTTTGTACTCTCTCTAGTTCCATTATATCCTCCCTGAGCAGCGGTGCCTAAAACTGGACACAGTACTCCATGTGCGGTCTAACTAGGGATTTGTACAGAGGCAGTATAATGCTCTCATGATGTGTATCCAGACCTTTTTTAATGCACCCCATGATCCTGTTTGCCTTGGCAGCCACTGCCTGGCACTGGCTGCTCCAGGTAAGTTTGTCATTAACTAGGATCCCCAAGTCCTTCTCCATATCAGATTTACCCAGTGGTTTGCCGTTCAGTGTGTAATGGTGATATTGATTCCTTCTCCCCATGTCTATAACCTTACATTTATCTTTGTTAAACCTCATTTGCCACCTTTCAGCCCAAGTTTCCAACTTACCCAGATCCATCTGTAGCAGAATACATCATCTGCAAATATTGATATTTTACTGTGTAAACCTTCTACCAGATCACTAATAAATATGTAGAAGAGAATAGGTCCCAACACCGACCCCTGTGGTACCCCACTGGTCACAGCGACCCAGTTGGAGAATCTACCATTTATAACCACTCTCTGCTTTCTATCACTAAGTCAGTTACTTACCCATTTACACACATTTTCCCCCAGACCCAGAATTCTCCCGTAAATAATAATAGTACATGTGGATAACATAGGGTACTTATTTAACGCTATTTTGATAAAAAGAAGAAAAGCATAAAAGCCATCCCACTGCGATAAGGTGTCTCCATCGACGATCCTTACCTGTCTCTAGCATTAAAACCTTATCATGTGTCATACGATGTCAATGTGAATAAGGGCAGAGCAGGACAGAACTCCGACTGAGATACCCATCTACGAGAAGCTATACAAATAAAATACTGAAAAGGGTGTCAAGCACCCTTTTTTTTACAAAAGTACAAGAGACTACAGCAAAACCAAAAAAATGGAACTGGACTATAAGTTGGTATGTGTGCAAACTGTAAGAGTGTCCCCCTTTTCCTGAGCTCAGTATTTTATCTGTATAGCTTCCCTTGGATGGATATCTCAGTTGGGGCCCCTGTCCTTCTTTGTCCTTATTCACATTGGTGCTGTTTGACACGGTAAGGTTTTAATACTAGAGTCAGGTTAGGACCGTCCCGATGAGTGCACTTTGCTGTGGTGGGATGGCTTTTATGCTATTTTAATCAAAATAGCCTTAACTTAGTACTCTGTTATTCACATGTACCATTACTATTTACTGATTTACCTGCTGTAGAGTATATGCTCAGTTCGTTTTTTGTTTGTTTCTTGGGTTTTGTCTGTGAAATGGCCACAATGTGAACATGCTCTTAATTTTTTGCAGGTATACCAGCTTATAGTCCACATCAGTTTTTTTTATTTTATATAAATGTATGCAGTAAGGGTCAAAGCTCCCTTTATAGGGATTCTGTCAACAGGATTTCACTCCCCAAACTATTTTAATGTAGCTCTATCACACAGAAGTCCATCTATACCTTTACATGGCCAGTTTGAACTGACTTGCAAATGGCTATGGTAAATCTGAAGCTTCTGTCACTTCAGCTCTCATCCCCTCCCAGTGCTAAGTCCTCCTACATGACTAATGGATCAGCTCTCATCCCCTCCCAGTGCTAAGTCCTCCTGCTTGACTAATGGATCCTTTGCCAGGAGTCACACAGTATAGATGTTTTCAGTCAAGCAGCAGGAGGTGGCCCTGTGTGGGGAAGAGAGCTGGAGTGACACAGGTTTCAGATCCACATCCTCATTTCCATTTCAACTTAAATATTGATTTCTCTATATTGGAGGAATGGACTGACTATCTAAAAATAGTGGTTGACTTGCCTTTTAGAGAGCTATGTGTGCATATAAATAGTTTAGAGAGTGAAATCCTTTAATAACATGCTGTAAAGTTAAGTAAATAAATTAATAAACAGAAATGTGGACCTTTCTCTCTGTTCAGACCATCTGTGGGTTTACTTGACGCATCATTCAGAGAAACCACTGTCCAGCTACTTGCTATATATCTCTTCCAGGAAGCTTTGACTTGCAATACTTTATCCTGCCTCCAGGGGCCTACATTCTCCTGACTGAGTTGCACAGAGGCGTGACATGCAGTTTCATCCACACACTGACTGCGCATCCTGACCACAGCTCTATTTATAATCTCGATAGTGTCTGTAACAAGATCGAAATCACACATGAAAGCGGCAAAAGATAAACATGATTTAAATGGAAATACACGCATTCGTTTTTTGAAAAATGGAATATAGATGCAACAGAGAACAATAGAATGAATTAATGCATATACGCTCGTATACTGCAGTGTAATTAATATATATGAAATAGGAAAGCTAGAATGTGAGTTTCTTTTGTAATAGGGAGTAGTGATAAGCTTTACACAGTCTGTAGAATGTAAGCATTGGAAAGTACATTAGGTAAGTGGTGAGCATAATAACACTGATTCTGAATAACCTCTATCTAACCTGAAGTTATCTGGTTTGTACTGCGCGAAAAGTTAAATATGTATGTTGGATTTTTAGAGATGTTCTTTTTTTCCCATGTACAATACTACAGTACTTGAGGGATAGAAAGCATTTCTCAAAATCTATCTTTAAAGATTAACTGTTAGTCCAAAATTGAGAAGTGTCATAAACCCCAGCATTCATTTCTGCACATTACATACTTAACATAATGCTTTGCAATATTGCATCACAGATCACTGAAACATCACACTCAGTCAAAATCAATGAGTCTCAAAAGATATTGAGGCACAATTTTACCAGATTCATTCTACCGACAATTCTTTGTCAGCAAAAATTGGACATTTATTACATTACGGGAGGTGTGGCAAATACACTGTATGTAATGCATCTTAGTCAGTAAATTACGCTTTTGCTGGAAAAATGTAGATCATGTTTTCTGAATGTGTTTTAAAACTGTCGGTCACAAAAAAAAAATGGATTTAGGAATTCTCCTAATTAAATTGTATGGTTATTATTTTTAGTTTACATTTAGTACTTTGAAAATTAATAAAAACTGAAAGAAGACATGTCACTTGCTCTAAAAATTGAGTTAAATATTTTTGTAAAAATCCCTGCGTGCCCCTGATTTTGCTGTTCTTTCTTCACTCCAGGCAGATATACTGTTGTCACATGTGTTGCTTTTGGAGCACAATATGTTAAATCTCTGCTTGCCGCCCATCTGGGCATTTCTTTAGTCTTCTTTGGGGGTGTTCGATTTTACCCCTCCCCCCAGATGCTGCCAATAACAGCTTGGCAGCTGATCAAGACACCTAGAAGTCTGTAACCCTGACAGAATGTGATTGGCAGTATTTTGAAGGAAGAAGAGAAAACATTCTTCCCTAGAGAAGGCTGTGTAGAAACATCGAGTTGCATTACAGGCAGAGATTTCTCATACTGCTCTCTGGATGAAAAAATATGAATATCTCTTCAATGAAGCTACGCAGGGCAAAACAGAAATCAGAATCACGAGAACTCAGGGATTTTTGCAATGTATTTATCTAGATTATTTTAAGCAAGTGACAAGTCCTTTTTATAAAAAAGTGATTTCCGTTGCCATTTTCTGAGAGTCATCTTTTTTTACATGAAAGTAGCTGTGTCAGACCATGTAATCATCAGTTTCGTTGGTACCATATTAGGGTATATACAACTTTTGGTTGCCTTTAATTTCACTTCTTGGAAAAAAACAAGTTGAGAGCGAAAAAGTTGACAACTAGAGCTTATTCACGTGAACATATTTTTGGTCCGGGTGCTGTAGATGAAAGAAAATGGACAGCAATTGGACTAATGATATTCAGTGAAGCAGAACAGATGAGCTTTTATTCAGTAAAGAAAGAGCGTTTTTTTTCAGTGACCAAATCTGCGTGTGAAAAAATGGCAGAATGCACGACTTTCCTTTGTAAATCTGATGAGACTCACCCATTGAAGTCTACGGGTGTGCAAATAAAAATCGGATGCGATAGAAAGCAACACTACAGAAATTGATTTGTACAGATTAGATATTAGAAAAAACTTTTTGACAGTGAGGGTGATCAATGAGTGGAACAGGCTGCCACAAGAGGTGGTGAGTTCTCCTTCAATGGAAGTCTTCAAACAGAGGCTGGACAGACATCTGTCTGAGATGGTTTAGTAAATCCTGCTTTGAGCAGGGGGTTGGACCAGATGACCCAAGGAGGTCCCTTCCAACTCTACCATTCTATGATAATACTTTGCAATGGGGAAGGTGCAGCTGTGCTGGGGGAGAAAATGGCTAGAAAGTTGGAGGAGTGTTTAAACTAGGGATTGGGGAGGAGGGTATTCATTTTATAGGAGGGGAAGATAGTGCAGATAGAGACCTGGGCACAAATAAGGAAGTTGGGGGTGGCGGTGGCATGGGAGGTGGGGTTAGAACAGTTAGTAATTTAAGAAAGAATAGAGGTACAGAGAGGAACATCAAGTGCATGTATACTAATGCCAGAAGCCTCGCCAACAAAATGGATGAATTAGAATTAATGTTGTTGGAGCGTAATTATGACATGGTGGGGATATCTGAAACATGGCTGGATGAGAGCCATGACTGGGCTGTTAACTTGCAGGGCTCTAGCCTTTTCAGAAATGACCATACAGATAAGCGAGGGGGAGGGGTGTGTCTGTATGTAAAATCGACCTTAAAACCCATCCTGCGTGATAATATAGGTGAATCTAATGAAAATGTAGAGTCTCTGTGGGTGGAGATAAGGGGAGGGGGAAAAAATAATAAATTACTGATAGGGGTTTGTTATAAATCTCCAAAAATAATGGAAGCAATGGAGAATATCCTCGTAAAGCAAATAGATGAAGCTGCGACTCAAGGAGAAGTCATTATTATGGGGGACTTCAACTACCCTGAAATAGATTGGGGAACAGAAACCTGCAGTTCCAGTAAAGGTAATTGGTTTTTGACAACTATAAGAGACAATTACCTTTCACAACTGGTTCAGGACCCAACAAGAAGGGGGGCACTGCTAGACCTAATATTAACCAACAGGCCAGACCGCATATCAAATATAAGGGTTGGGGGTCACTTGGGGAATAGTGATCACAAAATAATAAGTTTTCATGTCTCCTTTAATAAGATGTGTAGTAGAGGGGTGACAAGGACACTAAACTTCAGGAGGGCAAATTTCCAACGGATGAGAGAGGATCTTGGTGCAATTAACTGGGACGATATCCTGAGGCATAAAAATACACAAAGAAAATGGGAGATGTTTATTAGCATCCTGGATAGGACCTGTGCACAGTATATACCATATGGGAATAAACATACTAGAAATAGGAGGAAACCAATATGGCTAAATAGAGCTGTAAAGGGCGCAATAAGGGACAAAAAGAAAGCATTTAGAGAATTAAAGGAAGTAGGTAGTGAGGAGGCATTAAATAAATACAGAAAATTAAATAAATTCTGTAAAAAGCAAATCAAGGCAGCAAAGATTGAGACAGAGAGACTCATTGCCAGAGAGAGCAAAAATAATCCCAAAATATTCTTTAACTACATAAATAGTAAGAAACTAAAAAATGATAGTGTTGGCCCCCTTAAAAATAGTCTGGGTGAAATGGTGGATGAGGATGATGAAAAAGCCAATATGCTAAATGACTTTTTTTCATCAGTATTTACAAAAGAAAATCCCATGGCAGCCAATATGACTAGTGATAAAAATTCCCAATTAAAGGTTACCTGCTTAACCCAGCAGGAAGTACGGCGGCGTCTAAAAATCACTAAAATTGACAAATCTCCGGGCCCTGATGGGATACACCCCCGAGTACTGCAGGAATTAAGTACAGTCATTGATAGACCATTATTTTTAATCTTTAAAGAGTCCATAATAACAGGGTCTGTACCACAGGACTGGCGTATAGCAAATGTGGTGCCAATATTCAAAAAGGGGACAAAAACTGAACTCGGAAATTATAGGCCAGTAAGTTTAACCTCTACTGTGGGTAAAATCCTGGAGGGCATTCTAAGGGATGCTATACTGGAGTATGACCCAGTATCAGCACGGGTTTACTAGGGACCGTTCATGTCAGACTAATTTGATCAGCTTCTATGAAGAGGTAAGTTCCGGACTGGACCAAGGGAACCCAGTGGATGTAGTGTATATGGACTTTTCAAAAGCTTTTGATACGGTGCCACACAAAAGGTTGTTACATAAAATGAGAATAATGGGGATAGGGGAAAATAAGTGTAAGTGGATTGAGAGCTGGCTCAGGGATAGGAAACAAAGGGTGGTTATTAATGGAGCACATTCGGACTGGGTCGCGGTTAGCAGTGGGGTACCACAGGGGTCAGTATTAGGCCCTCTTCTTTTTAACATATTTAATGACCTTGTAGGGGGCATTCAGAGTAGAATTTCAATATTTGCAGATGACACTAAACTCTGCAGGGTAATCAATACAGAGGAGGACAATTTTATATTACAGGATGATTTATGTAAACTAGAAGCTTGGGCTGATAAATGGCAAATGAGCTTTAATGGGGATAAATGTAAGGTCATGCACTTGGGTAGAAGTAATAAGATGTATAACTATGTGCTTAATTCTAAAACTCTGGGCAAAACCGTCAATGAAAAAGACCTGGGTGTATGGGTGGATGACAAACTCATATTCAGTGGCCAGTGTCAGGCAGCTGCTACAAAGGCAAATAAAATAATGGGATGCATTAAAAGAGGCATAGATGCTCATGAGGAGAATATAATTTTACCTCTATACAAGTCACTAGTTCGACCACACTTAGAATACTGTGCACAGTTCTGGTCTCCGGTGTATAAGAAAGACGTAGCTGAACTAGAGCGGGTGCAGAGAAGAGCGACCAAGGTTATTAGAGGACTGGGGGGTCTGCAATACCAAGATAGGTTATTACACTTGGGGCTATTTAGTTTGGAAAAAAGAAGGCTAAGGGGTGATCTTATGTTAATGTATAAATTTATGAGGGGACAGTACAAAGACCTTTCTGATGATCTTTTTAATCATAGACCTGAGACAGGGACAAGGGGGCATCCTCTACGTCTGGAGGAAAAAAGGTTTAAGCATAATAACAGACGCGGATTCTTTACTGTAAGAGCAGTGAGACTATGGAACTCTCTGCCGTATGATGTTGTAATGAGTGAGTAATTACTTAAATTTAAGAGGGGACTGGATACCTTCCTGGAAAAGTATAATGTTACAGGGTATATATATTAGATTCTTTGATAGGGCGTTGATCCAGGGAACTAGTCTGACTGCCGTATGTGGGGTCGGGAAGGAATTTTTTCCCCATGGTGGAGCTTACTCTTACCACATGGGGTTTTTTTGCCTTCCCTGGATCAACATGTTAGGGCATGTTAGGCTATGGGTTGAACTAGATGGACTTAAAGTCTTCCTTCAACCTTAATAACTATGTTACTATGTATATTATAGGAAACTGTGAATGGTCTTGAAAATGATTAATAGTTGCTGTAAAAAAAAAAAAAAACAGGTGAGAAAACTGTTCAAGTTTTCTGGATGAAACTGAAGATTTCTTATATGCTCGTGATAACCTACCTCTATGGGTTTTTTATGGCGTTCATAGTGTGAGAGAAAAATAATAGAATATTTAACTAATATTTTACAAATATGTCAATACCAATTGTGTTATTTCTTTAGATTTTTTAAATGAAAATAGTGAAAGTATTATTCATATTTTTATGGCTCTTGGTTCCTGCCATATATATTTTGTAATTGTTAAACTTTTTTTTTTTAAAGTTTTTAGTTTTAGCCCTCTATAGTATTTGAACGCATGATTATTTCATAGCTGATAACATTACATTGCAATACTGCAGCATACTGTAACATAGCTACTTCTATTAGGCCAATGGTTGCCATTACAGCCCATCAGCACTTAAGAATGCAATGCGTAATGAATGCCTGTCCCTGCTGTGTAACAACTTAGATGCCACAATTGCTCTTGACTTAGTGGCATCTCTACCTGGGGGACAGAGGGCATGGCTATCCCGGGCCCCACCCAGAGCTACACTACTTTTAACTGTATCAGCGTGTTCAGCGCACCGATACAGATAAACTCTGCGGCAGAACAGGGAGACATCATCTCTCTGCACTGCCACTATGGGCCCATAAGCTGAGGGTACCCTGTGCAGACCCCAGCACTGCCCCCTCACAAGTTCAACTGCATCAGCATTTGCAGATACAGTTGAAAGCAATGATGGAGGAGGGAGCGTCAGCTGATGCTTCCTCCCCATCATTCGTTCTCTGCATTTAACCTCTCAGCATTATGATGTAACTACATAGCGTCCTCTACGCTGAGAAGTGCTTCAGAAGGTGTTGATCCAGGGAACTAGTCTGATTGCCGTATGTGGAGTCGGGAAGGAATTTTTTTCCCCATGGTGGAGTTACTCTTTGCCACATGGGTTTTTTTTGCCTTCCTCTGGATTAACATGTTAGGGCATGTTAGGTTAGGCTATGGGTTGAACTAGATGGACTTACAGTCTTCCTTCAACCTTAATAACTATGTAACTATGTATGTAAGAAGACAAGCTGCGTTGACCAGAGCTGCGGGGCATGAGGAATAGAGGTGAATATTGTATTTTAGTAATTTTTTTTAGAACATTGTGGTGCCCATAAAACTGTATTGAGGAGTATGAGATGCATTATGCTGTATGGACCTTGGGGTGCACTATACTGTATGGGCAATGGGGGGAATTGTATTATATGAACTATGGGTTGCATTATACTATATGGAATATAGGGTATATTATACAGTATGGGCTATGGGGTGCATTATACTGTATGGGCTATGTGGTGCGTCATACTATATGGACTATGGGATGCATTAAACTATATGGACTCTGTGGTGCATTGTACTTTATGGACTATGGAATACATTAAACTGTATGGTCTATGGGTTGCATTATACTGTATGGTCTATGTGGTGCATTATACCATATGGACTAACTAATGCATTATACTGTATGGACTATGAGGTGTATTATACTATATGGACTATGGGGTGCATTACACTGTATGGACTATGGAGTGCATTATACTTTATGGACTATGGAGTGCATTACATTGTATGGGCTATGGGGTGAATTATGCTGTTTAGGCTGTGGGGTGCATTATGTTGTATGAGCTATGGGGTGAATTATGATGCACGGACTATGAGGTGCATTAATATAAATATATTAGCCTGCACTCTATAGTAAATTGGGGTGCTGGTGTGACAGACCCTAAGGTCCAACTACCAGCATTAAATACAGTCCACCGCACTCCCTCAGTGGAATATCTTATGCAGAAATGTAAAATGATTTTTTGAACATGCTAATTTATTTGAGTAGAGAAAGAATCAAATACAATGGATCAAACAGAAGGCAATTATTACACAATGTGCAAGCGACTCAGAATGTTGACGTTTCGACCCTCCCGGGTCTTAATCTAAGGTCGCACTTAATAAAATAATTCTTATAATAGGAAAAGAACGTCGTCCCTGAGGTATCCAGGGGCAGGTCAAGTTCTCTAGTTGTAAATATGGCCTGATGAGTAGTGTTGAGCGATACCATCCGATACTTGAATGTATCGGTATCGGAAAGTATCGGCCGATACCGGCAAAGTATCGGATCTAATCCGATACCGATACCCGATACCAATACAAGTCAATGGGACACCAAGTATCGGACGGTATCCTGTATAGTTCCCAGGGTCTGAAGGAGAGGAAACTCTCCTTCAGGCCCTGGGATCCATATCAATGTGTAAAAGAAAGAATTAAAATAAAAAATAGGGATATACTCACCCTCTGACGCGCCCTGGACTTTACCGCCGTAACCGGGAGCCGTTGTACCTAAGAATGCGCGCTTAAAGGGCCTTAGATGACGTCACGGCGCTCTGATTGGTCCGTAGCGGTCGCGTGACCGCTACGCGACCAATCTCAAAGCCGTGACGTCACCTAAGGTCTTTCAAGCGCTTGAAATACCTTAGAAGATGTCCGCAGCTTCTGATTGGTCGCGTAGCGGTCGCGTGACCGCTTCGCGACCAATCACAAAGCCGTGACGTCACCTAAGGTCTTTCAAGTGCTTGAAAGACCTTAGGTGACGTCACGGCTTTGTGATTGGTCGCGTAGCGGTCACGCGACCGCTACGGACCAATCAGAGCGCCGTGACGTCATCTAAGGCCCTTCAAGTGCGCATTCTTAGGTACAACGGCTCCCGGTTACGGCGGTAAAGTCCAGGGGCCGCCGGAGAGGTGAGTATATCCCTATTTTTTATTTTAATTCTTTCTTTTACACATTGATATTAATCCCGATACCGATTCCCGATACCACAAAAGTATCGGATCTCGGTATCGGAATTCCGATACCGCAAGTATCGGCCGATACCCGATACTTGCGGTATCGGAATGCTCAACACTGCTGATGAGTGATCCGTGTATAGCCTGAAATATTGCGAATATATTGGTAAGGGATGGTAGTATTGTTATTAGTAATGTCTAATAGTAACGGAAATGAATCATTACCTTATTTAATGGTAACAGCGGCGCATCAGCGTTTTGCTGGTTATAGTCTAGGTTTTTGAAGCATAAATTTGATATAGTGAGTGGTACTTCTCTGGGTTCAATCTTGTTTGGGGATAATAGCGGCGCATCAGCGTCTTGCTTGTAATCGTATGGGTATGTGACCCTGTGGGAGTAGAAGCACGGCGTTCCTGCGTCCTGTATTGCCGCAATAACAAGGTTGAACCCAGAGAAGTACCACTCACTATATCAAATTTATGCTTCAAAAACCTAGACTATAACCAGCAAAACGCTGATGCGCCGCTGTTACCATTAAATAAGGTAATGATTCATTTCCGTTACTATTAGACATTACTAATAACAATACTACCATCCCTTACCAATATATTCGCAATATTTCAGGCTATACACGGATCACTCATCAGGCCATATTTACAACTAGAGAACTTGTCCTGCCCCTGGATACCTCAGGGACGACGTTCTTTTCCTATTATAAGAATTATTTTATTAAGTGCGACCTTAGATTAAGACCCGGGAGGGTCGAAACGTCAACATTCTGAGTCGCTTGCACATTGTGTAATAATTGCCTTCTGTTTGATCCATTGTATTTGATTCTTTCTCTACTCAAATAAATTAGCATGTTCAAAAAATCATTTTACATTTCTGCATAAGATATTCCACTGAGGGAGTGCGGTGGACTGTATATAATATGAGGTGCATTATGCTGTATGGCCTATGGGATGTAATATGCTGTACTGAGGACTATGTTGGGGCTATTATAATATTTGGAGGGTCATGTGGGAGCCTTTAAACTGTATGCAAGCAATTATACAGTGTGAAGGTTTGTGTGGGGTCCGTCACCTGTGTATGGGACATTATATAGTGTGGAGAGGTGTAGGACCATTATATTGTATGTAGGTCCATTATTTTGCATGGAGGGCTGGGTGAAGGTCATTTTTGAGAGATCATACTGTGTTGGGATCACCATAGTGTTCTGGGGCAGTTGAGTGGTGGGGTACTGTAGGGTAATCATACTGTGCATGTGGAGGGTACTGTGGAGGAATTTATTGTTGCGATATTGTGATAGAAATATATATATCATGTAGATCTCACTTGCATGTAGACTCCTCTATAATCAAATATATACTCTTATACTCACAGCTAATATATACATTATAATCAATGGTTTAAAATTTCTGACACTAAATGATATAACACAGACAGATCATATGGGGTTTTCCATTTTAAAAAGCGGAAGTTGGGTCAGATGTCTGAAATAATGTCTAGAATATAGCTGAAGCTTGCTGAAACGGCAGACCAACAGTGTCAGATGTCTCCACTTTGTCCTAGACACAGAACTCAAGTTTAGTTGCTTAATCCTCTGTCATATGAGCATTAATCACAATATTCCATATATGTTTAGATAACCAATGACAGAGGAGCTAGACAATATGGTAATTAACTAACCACCCCTGACAACCCCTAACCACTCCTTTCTATGTCAAAATATAAAACTATGTATGTACAATAAAGTTTCAGTATTGATGGAATGTTGTTCTGTCACAGTTGTGTACAGTCCATTCTTGATGAGCGCTCAAAATACTCAGTCTAATTGGGAGCGGCCACAGCACACACAGGGATATATTTATCCAACCCTAATATTTCCATAACAGAATGGCCCCCAACAGCGAGGCACGGATGAAAGCACGGGATCCTTCTAACCGGAGATACGGAAGTTGTAGCCGTGGCCTTGGCACAGGGGCAGGAGACTGCGCAGCTCCATAAGTAAGGTAAGAAAATGTTATCATCTTACCTGAAAGTCCCCTGTGCCCAGTCCTTGTCTATACCTCTTGCCGGTCAGGTGTGGTCTGGTCACAAATTCCCAGGTAGTGTAAAAAATCCGTAGCCACGAATCCACCCTGGGAGGTGTCTGCTGTGGACCGTGTATGTGTTTGTGTAAAATCCGAGAGAAGAAGGAAAAAGTGACTTTTGTTTGTGGTTGCTGGGAAACAGACCGCAGGAGGTCAAATCGCTCGATAAGTTATTGCAGGATTCCCGTGCATAGGAGGAACACATAGAGTTCCGGAGCAGGTGGCTCCAGGTTCCAGGCACGGGTAGTGATAACTTAGAGGGCTACTGCAGATTCCCGTAGTGCCGGCGATCCAGTTAGGATGTCCGGACCGGGGTGGTAGATTTCCCGCTTGTTGTGCTTCTCAGGCACTCAGGCGGCCCGGGCGCAGGTGCGTCCAGTGCGATTGGCAGTAGTCTGTTCCCAGCGCAACCTGCATGTGTCACAGAATTTAAAAGGGCATCTCTCGTAATTGTCTATCTGTTTCTGTTTGTGTCATGTACTATTGCCGCTTTAAGAAGCATGAAATAGTAAAAGAGAGTTTTTTTTTTTTTGTTTTTTTTTTCCCTCTCTCTCTTGAACTTCCTCTTTTTCAGCTGAAGGAGAGATATGCATTGTAAATCACACTGTCACATGGTTTTTTTTTTTTTTTTTTATTACTGACTGTTTTCAGCTGCAATGCTGGCTATGTGTAGCTTTTTGTGAAGAAGTTAAATTAAATTGTATCTATCATTTTTGATGTGACATACGTGATTTTAGTGACATTTGATATTATTGCAATAGCATACAGCGGCGTATAAAAGGGGAAGTGTGTCTCTGACTGTATTTGAGCGCAGAGATTCTAAAAGAAAAAAAAAGGAGAAGAGAAAAGCCGTTTTAATTTTTAATTTTTTTTACTCTCTTAAAGGGTCTTTCTTTTTGCGGCATTTTAAAGTTTTTTAATTAAGTTTTCCTCAATCTTCAATCTCTATACCTTTTTATTTTTTATTTATTTATTTTTGAAAAAAGTTTTTTTTTTTCTCTTGTATCAAAATTTTGAGTTTTTGGTTGTGAGCTAAGTTTTTGACGGTTTTTCTTATCGTTTTGGGTTTTTCTTAGAGTTTTATATACTCATTTTTAGAAGTTTTTTTTATTATTTAGCACTGTTTTCTTTTTTCATTTTTGTGTGTTTTTCATTTTTTGCTTTTGCCATGGGGAATAAAGTGGCCGAGCAACAGGAAAGTCTTTTTACTTCCTGATGAGCAAACAGCCCCTAGATAGTGGCAGGACACGAAGGTGTTAAGTATGTGAAGATTTTTGGAAGGTATAAAGTATGTGAAATTCATTAGAATGGCAGACTTCAAGCTGCGGAGTGGCATGACGTAGAAGGGAAAATAAGGGAAGTTAGCTGATGTTAGATTGCTGAATACTAATACATGGTATGAAGTGGCAGCAGAGCTTACATCGTTTAGGTGGTACAGAAAGTTATGTGAGCAAACCAGGAAGTGATTTTTGTGGGTATGAGACGGGAGAATCTGCGCAGTCTGCTTTTAGCAGAATCCATGGAATAGGTAGTTATTTTTGCACAGTATGTGGTGCGCCCCGTCTCTCCCTACAGGGAGAAGGCATAATTGCTCCTCGCTATTATTCTTGTTGTTCTCATCTATCCTCTTTTTTTTTCTCTGTCAGTCTTTTCTCTCCGCATTCTCTCTCTCCTTTCCTCTCCTCTTCCTCCACATTTTTTTTCTCTTCTCTCTCTTCCCCTCTCTATCTCTCTCCTCCACACCCTCCATCTTCTCCTCCCTCCTTCTCCACTCCCTCACCACATCTTTCTCCTCCTTTTCCTCCTCCACTCCCCCACACCTGATCTCCTCCTTCTTTTCCTTCTCCACACCCATCTCTCCTCCCTCTTCTCCTCACCCTCTTTCTCCCCTCCTTCTCTCTCCTCTCTTCTCCTCCCTCTCTCTCCACATTCTCTCTCCCCTCCTACTATTCCTTTGTCTCACTCCTCAACCCCTCCTCCTTCTTCTTCCTCTTTTTTCCTCTTTGTTGCCGGCTGGGCCAACGCCCAATTCGAACAATGTGGTGCTTACAGCACAAGGTTTCCCTCTATGTCCCTGGCACAAACCAGACATTGCCATTTGTGATATCGGGGAAAGAAGGTGAAAGCCCCCCCCTACAGTGGGCAGCCCCAGACACATCAGGCAGCAGACAGCTCAGCCCTGGGTGCAGAGGGGGGAGGAATGATATCAGAACGAGCTCACTGACAGATCCTCCGTTACCTCATTTCACAGTCAACAATATTGTAACCCTTAAGGTTTTACATGAACTTTGATATCACCATGTATTGATAATGTACAACTTCAGCACCGGTCAGAGCTGCCTACATTCACACCAACATGAAACTATAAGCCTAATCCATCACAGCTTCAGCAAGGGGGGAGATATCCTCACAGCAACTTCTAAGTCCAAAATCAGTCAGTGTACGACCCCAGTACAAGCTATCACAACTATTCCTCTGATGAAGATGAAGAGGGAACATCATACATGCTGTCCAGTACTAGAAAAGAAACCCACAGGCACCAAGAATGCAAGGGCAGATAGAGGCACCACCAATACACTATGTGCACTCCACCCCAAGTCAGGTGACAATCTTCCAGACCCAGGGATGCATCCCATGCCATTTTACCGAAGAGAGTAGCAGAAGCAGCAAACATATGCAGCCAGCTGGAATGATCTCTGGGCCATGAATGAAAATAGAAGCAGGTGATGCACTCTGGCCAATCATGAAGGAACAATTCAAACTTCCAGCAGAATCAGACGTACACGCTTGGGAGTCAGGGCCACAGCTAATTGAACAGCTCAGAGAGTGAGCCATGACATGAGCCAAGAAAAGACAGAGTCTGTAAAGAAGTTTCATGGCAGAGTAATGCAAGTATTCCGAGACTTGTGCTTCACCATTCATGACCAGATACACAGGCAAATGTTGGCACAGGCCTTTGTGCATGGACTGAGACAGCCAATCAGGAAACCACTGATAGTGGCTAGGCCTGAGAAACAGGTCAATAGCAGTGGACTGACCCAGAAAAAATGTTTTATGTGCGCCTAGGAGACTGTTTATTGCCGATTGTCACCAAAATTGCCACCATTATAGCACCACAAAAGAGCACAAAGAAGGAAAAGGGTGCCGTGCTGCTGAGAACACCAGAAGGGGAGCCAGAGGTGAAGACGCTACAAAGTGCCGATCAACACACCGGAAGAACCGCTGCAGACTCCAGAGAGGAGACACCGACCTCAATAAGGTTAGCAAAGGGGAGAAGCTATGTTGGAGCAGGAGGAAGAAGTGATGGCAGATGCAGCCGCAGCCCCTGTAATGCCCCAAGACCTTGGGTTGGATGCAGCCGCCGGTCTCATTGCACCTCCCGGCCTCGCCACGAATGCACCTGCAGGCCCCGTCTTACCACCGCAGCTTCAATCAGCGGGCCGGACCCCGCTGCCGCTGCAGTACCCATCATGTTGTCCACAGTAGCCAAAGGGATTGAGTCCCAACCAGGGGTGCAGAAGACAGCCCCTTTCATGGTGACTACTAACCTGGAAGCGCAACCACCCTACAAAGACAGAAGTGTCAAGTGTTACATCTGTGGCAAGTTTGTCCATTACCAGAACCAGTGCAAAGCACCCACGCCCCCGAGGAGACTGGACCCATGCAATCCAAGAGTTGGTCCAGAGAAACAGGTCAAGGAGGAAGTGCAGAAAGCAGTGAAGTACCCCGTCCATAGGACAGAGGCAAGCAAGCCAGGCCCGCAAGACACTATGCTCCTGACATGTAAAACTTCATCTGCAAAACCACTACCTCAAATTACCCTTAAAATGGATGGCGTTGTCAGATCCAAAGTGGTGCAGCCAGAAGTGTGATGACACCTGTGGAACTCACTGATCCCACCTGCCTATCAGAATCCTCTGTGTCTCACATGGGCATTGATGGTCAAGTCAGACATTCTCAGCTTACAAAGCCACTGAGCGTGTACACTCAGCCAGGACACTCTATCCTGTCCCAGTTTGTGGTGTAAAGGACCTGCCACTCAACCTGCTGGGAGCAAACCTACTGCAGAAGCTGAAGGCAACCACAGAGTTCCACGAAGATGGGGCAGTGACACTTTCTTCATCCCTGACCCAAGAAGAGTCATGCTGGCGGCCCTACAAGAACATTAAGCAACCGATGAAGCCTACTCAAGGAGGTACTGGACGTAGTACCAGAAAGTCTATGGTCTAAGGGACCCCAGCACATGAGAAAACCTCAAGTTGCCCCAGTACGGGTGTCACTCAAGCCATGTACCCTATACCCTCGTAAGGCCCAGGCCAGGCCTAGAGTCAAGCTGCCTCTGACCAACTGAAGGTCTACCTGGAAATAGGAATCATTGTTCCTCGCACATCGCCTTGCAATACCCCGCTTTTCCCCGTCAAGAAAAAGACTGTAAAAGGAGAGCCAGCCAAGTTCAGAATGGTATATGACCTGAGAGCTGTGAATGACACCACGGTGTTTGAAACTGCAATTATGCCGAATCCGCACACTCTGCTCTCAAATGTGCATGCCACAGCAAAAGTGTTCACAGTGAACAACCTGGCTAATGTTCTCTCCAGTGTTCCCCTTCATCCGGAAGACCAGTTCCTGTTTGCCTTAATGCACCAGGGGGGACACCACGCATGGACAGTGATGCCACAGTGGGCCCAGAACAGCCCTTCACAGTTCACCAAAGCAATGTCCACAGTCCTCACCAACTGGGTCACAGAACAAGCAGAAGTGTCATGGTTCTCAATGGCAAAAGAACGTAATAAGCATACAAAAGGACTAGCTCTTGGAAGATGGGAACTCGAGCTGACCATGAGCTAAACCTACCGCACAACTAACAGTGGCCGGGTAGCGTGCCTACGTTTTATCCCTAGACGCCCAGCGCCAGCCGGAGAACTGACTGACCCTAGCAGAGGAAAATACAGACCTGGCTTACCTCTAGAGAAATTTTCCCCAAAAGGCAGACAGTAGCCCCCACATATATTGGCGGTGATTTAGAGGAAATTGACATACGAAGTATGAAGATAGGTTTAGCAAATTGAGGTCCGCTTACTAGATAGTAGGAAGACAGAAAAGGGAACTTTCACGGTCAGCTGAAAACCCTTTCAAAATACCATCCTGAAATTACTTTAAGACTCTAATATCAACTCATGACACCAGAGTGGCAATTTCAGCTCACAAGAGCTTCCAGCCTCAGAAAATTCAATCACAGAGAACTGGAACAAAAATGCAAAACAAACTTAGGACAACAAGTCCAACTTAGCTGATAGTTGTCTAGGAGCAGGAACATGCAACAGAAAGGCTTCTGGTAACATTGTTGGCCGGCATAGAAATGACTGAGGAGCAAGGCTAAATAGAAAACTCCCACATCCAGATGGAAAACAGGTGAACAGAGGAGATGAAGCACACAAGTGCAGTACCACCAGAAACCACCGGGGGAGCCCAGAAACCAAAACCACAACAGTACCCCCCCCTCAAGGAGGGAGCACCGAACCCTCACCAGAACCACCAGGGCGATCAGGATGAGCCCTATGAAAGGCATGGACCAAATCGGAGGCATGAACATCAGAGGCTGTCACCCAAGAGTTATCCTCCTGACCGTAGCCCTTCCACTTGACCAGATACTGAAGTCTCCGTCTGGAAACACGGGAGTCCAAGATCTTCTCGACAACGTACTCCAACTCACCCTCAACCAACACCGGAGCAGGAGGCTCAACGGAAGGCACAACCGGTACCTCATACCTGCGCAACAATGACCGATGGAAGACATTATGAATAGAAAAAGATGCAGGGAGGTCCAAACGAAAGGACACAGGGTTAAGAATCTCCAATATCTTGTACGGGCCGATGAACCGAGGCTTAAACTTAGGAGAAGAAACCTTCATAGGGACAAAACGAGAAGATAACCACACCAAGTCCCCAACACAAAGACGAGGACCAACACGACGACGGCGGTTGGCAAAATGCTGAGTCTTCTCCTGGGACAACTTCAAATTGTCCACCACATGCCCCCAAATCTGATGCAACCTCTCCACCACAGCATCCACTCCAGGACAATCCGAAGACTCCACCTGACCGGAAGAGAAACGAGGATGAAACCCCGAATTACAGAAGAAAGGAGAAACCAAAGTGGCAGAACTAGCCCGATTATTGAGGGCAAACTCCGCCAAGGGCAAAAAGGCAACCCAATCATCCTGATCCGCAGACACAAAACACCTCAAATAAGTCTCCAAGGTCTGATTAGTTCGCTCGGTCTGGCCATTAGTCTGAGGATGGAAAGCAGACGAAAAAGACAAATCAATGCCCATCCTAGCACAGAACGCTCGCCAAAATCTAGATTCGAATTGGGTTCCCCTGTCAGAAACGATATTCTCCGGAATACCATGCAAGCGCACCACATTTTGAAAAAACAGAGGAACCAGCTCGGATGAGGAAGGCAATTTGGGCAAGGGAACCAAATGGACCATCTTAGAGAAACGGTCACACACCACCCAGATGACAGACATCGTCTGAGAAACAGGGAGATCAGAAATAAAATCCATGGAGATGTGAGTCCAAGGCCTCTTCGGAATAGGCAAGGATAACAACAATCCACTAGCCCGAGAACAACAAGGCTTGGCCCGAGCACAAACATCACAAGACTGCACAAAACCTCGCACATCTCGCGACAGGGAAGGCCACCAGAAGGACCTAGCCACCAAATCCCTGGTACCAAAGATTCCAGGATGACCTGCTAACGCAGAAGAATGGACCTCCGAGATGACTCTACTGGTCCAATCATCAGGAACAAACATTCTACCAGGCGGGCAACGATCAGGTCTATTCGCCTGAAACCCCTGCAAGACCCGTCGCAAGTCTGGGGAAACAGCAGATAATATCACTCCATCCTTAAGGATACCTGTAGGTTCAGAATTACCAGGGGAATCAGGCTCAAAACTCCTAGAAAGGGCATCCGCCTTCACATTTTTAGAACCTGGTAGGTAAGAAACCACAAAATTAAACCGAGAGAAAAATAACGACCAGCGCGCCTGTCTAGGATTCAGGCGCCTGGCAGACTCAAGATAAATCAAATTCTTGTGGTCGGTCAATACCACCACCTGATGTCTAGCCCCCTCAAGCCAATGACGCCACTCCTCAAAAGCCCACTTCATAGCCAAGAGCTCCCGATTACCAATATCATAATTTCGCTCAGCGGGCGAAAATTTACGAGAAAAGAACGCACAAGGTCTCATCACGGAGCAGTCGGAACTTTTCTGCGACAAAACCGCCCCAGCTCCGATTTCTGAAGCGTCAACCTCAACCTGAAAAGGAAGAGTAACATCAGGCTGACGCAACACAGGGGCGGAAGAAAAGCGGCGCTTAAGCTCCCGAAAGGCCTCCACAGCAGCAGGGGACCAATCAGCAACATCAGCACCCTTCTTAGTCAAATCAGTCAACGGTTTAGCAACATCAGAAAAACCAGTTATAAATCGACGATAAAAATTAGCAAAGCCCAAAAACTTCTGAAGGCTCTTAAGAGAAGAGGGTTGCGTCCAATCACAAATAGCCTGAACCTTGACAGGGTCCATCTCAATGGAAGAGGGGGAAAAAATGTACCCCAAAAACGAAATCTTTTGAACCCCAAAAACGCACTTAGAACCCTTTACACACAAGGAATTAGAGCGCAAAACCTGAAAAACCCTCCTGACCTGTTGGACATGAGAGTCCCAGTCATCCGAAAAAATCAAAATATCATCAAGATACACAATCAAAAATTTATCCAAATAATCACAGAAAATGTCATGCATAAAGGACTGAAAGACTGAAGGGGCATTTGAAAGACCAAAAGGCATTACTAAATACTCAAAATGGCCCTCAGGCATATTAAATGCGGTTTTCCACTCATCCCCCTGCTTAATTCGCACCAAATTATACGCCCCACGAAGATCAATCTTAGAGAACCACTTGGCCCCCTTTATTCGAGCAAACAAATCAGTAAGCAGTGGCAAAGGATACTGATATTTAACCGTGATTTTATTCAAAAGCCGATAATCAATACACGGCCTCAAAGAGCCATCTTTTTTAGATACAAAGAAAAAACCGGCTCCTAAGGGAGATGACGAAGGACGAATATGTCCCTTTTCCAAGGACTCCTTAATATATTCCCGCATAGCAGCATGTTCAGGCACAGATAGATTAAATAAATGACCCTTTGGAAACTTACTGCCCGGAATCAGATCTATAGTACAATCGCAATCTCTGTGCGGAGGTAGTGAACCAAGTTTAGGCTCCTCAAAAACGTTACGATAATCAGATAAAAATTCCGGAATCTCAGAGGGAATAGATGACGAAATGGAAACCAAAGGTACGTCCCCATGAGTCCCCTGACATCCCCAGCTTAACACAGACATTGCTTTCCAGTCGAGGACTGGGTTATGAGATTGCAGCCATGGCAATCCAAGCACCAACACATCATGTAGATTATACAACACAAGGAAGCGAATAATCCCCTGGTGATCCGGATTAATACGCATAGTTACTTGTGTCCAGTATTGTGGTTTGTTACTAGCCAATGGCATGGAGTCAATACCCTTCAGAGGTATAGGAACTTCCAGAGGCTCTAAATCAAACCCACAGCGTTTGGCAAAGGACCAATCCATAAGACTCAAAGCGGCGCCAGAGTCGACATAGGCGTCCGCGGTAATAGACGATAAAGAGCAAATCAGGGTCACAGATAGAATAAACTTAGACTGTAAAGTGCCAATTGAAACAGACTTATCAACCTTCTTAGTACGTTTAGAGCATGCTGATATAACATGAGTTGAATCACCACAATAGAAGCATAACCCATTTTTTCGCCTAAAATTCTGTCGTTCGCTTCTGGACAGAATTCTATCACATTGCATAATCTCTGGCGTCTTCTCAGTAGACACCGCCAAATGGTGCACAGGTTTGCGCTCCCGCAAACGCCGATCAATCTGAATAGCCATTGTCATGGAATCATTCAGACCTGTAGGCACAGGGAACCCCACCATAACATCTTTAATGGCATCAGAGAGACCCTCTCTGAATTTCGCCGCCAGGGCGCACTCATTCCACTGAGTAAGCACAGACCACTTACGAAATTTTTGGCAGTATATTTCAGCCTCATCTTGCCCTTGAGACAGGGCCATTAAGGCTTTTTCAGCCTGAATTTCTAAATGAGGTTCCTCATAAAGCAACCCCAAAGCCAGGAAAAACGCATCCACATTGAGCAACACAGGATCCCCAGGTGCCAAAGCAAATGCCCAATCCTGAGGGTCGCCACGGAGCAAGGAAATTACAATCCTGACCTGCTGTGCAGGATCTCCAGCGGAGCGAGATCTCAGAGACAAAAATAATTTACAATTATGTTTGAAATTCTGGAAGCGAGATCTATCCCCAGAGAAAAATTCAGGTAAAGGAATTCTAGGTTCAGATGTAGGAGCATGAATAACGAAATCCTGTAAGCTTTGAACCTTCATAGCGAGATTATTCAAACCTGTAGCTAAACTCTGATGATCCATATTAATCAGGTGAAATCAGAACCATTCAAGGATTAGAAGGAGAGAGAGACGAAGGCTGCAGTAAGCAGAGATGCTAGTGAATCAACTAATGAGCAAACTCAGGGAAAAAAAAAAAAAAAAAAAAATCTCTGCAGACTTCTTTTCTCTCCTTTCTTTCTTCTGCCAATTATTTTAACCCTGGGCCGGCCAAACTGTCTTGGTTCTCAATGGCAAAAGAACGTAATAAGCATACAAAAGGACTAGCTCTTGGAAGATGGGAACTCGAGCTGACCATGAGCTAAACCTACCGCACAACTAACAGTGGCCGGGTAGCGTGCCTATGTTTTATCCCTAGACGCCCAGCGCCAGCCGGAGAACTGACTGACCCTAGCAGAGGAAAATACAGACCTGGCTTACCTCTAGAGAAATTTTCCCCAAAAGGCAGACAGTAGCCCCCACATATATTGGCGGTGATTTAGAGGAAATTGACATACGAAGTATGAAGATAGGTTTAGCAAATTGAGGTCCGCTTACTAGATAGTAGGAAGACAGAAAAGGGAACTTTCACGGTCAGCTGAAAACCCTTTCAAAATACCATCCTGAAATTACTTTAAGACTCTAATATCAACTCATGACACCAGAGTGGCAATTTCAGCTCACAAGAGCTTCCAGCCTCAGAAAATTCAATCACAGAGAACTGGAACAAAAATGCAAAACAAACTTAGGACAACAAGTCCAACTTAGCTGATAGTTGTCTAGGAGCAGGAACATGCAACAGAAAGGCTTCTGGTAACATTTTTGGCCGGCATAGAAATGACTGAGGAGCAAGGCTAAATAGAAAACTCCCACATCCAGATGGAAAACAGGTGAACAGAGGAGATGAAGCACACAAGTGCAGTACCACCAGAAACCACCGGGGGAGCCCAGAAACCAAAACCACAACACAGAAGTAACCTTGCTACAATACATGGACAATCTACTCCTTTGTGCAGTTGACTTTGACATGTGTAAAGCCCATTCCTTGTATCTCCTACTCTACCTGGCGGAGCAGCACTGCAAGATCTCAAAGAACAAAGTCCAGTGGTGTCTGAAGCAAGTTACGTTCCAGAGACACTGTATTGCTCACCAGGCGAAACCCCTGACAGATGACAGAAAGACCACAGTGGAGAAGATGGTTCTACAGGCCTTCATTGGCCCCCGTTCCTCCTGACTGATGCAGCCTTCAGCTCGTTCAAGAAGTTAAAAGGCGCAGTAGTCTCAGCGCCAGCACTAGGCCCATCTGACTACGAGAAGCCATTCCGTCTCTACTTGATGAGAAAAGAAGGCCTTGCTACTGGAGTCCTGACACAGCTTCAGGGGGGAAAGCAGAGACTTTCGGACTACTTTTCAGCTTGCCTGGATCCAGTTGCAAGGGAAGCCTCTTCCTCCTGCATGAGAGCAGCAGTTGCAGCACACGCCCTCCTGGATAGGACTACTGACATCATTGGAAAAACCATTGGAAATCCTGGCTCTGCACGACATCTCAGCAATCCTCAACCAAACCCAGCTAAAAAATCTCTCCACCGCCAGGCATCTTCGCCTCCAGTGCTCTCTACTCCTGCCCAACAATGTCACCATCTCCAGATGCACAGTCCTCAACCCGTCCACTCTACTCCCACTCCCAAGGGGGGATACAGATATGGACCCTCAGATAAAAAGTCTGCATGGGATCTGAATTTGCTCCAGACGGATGACCATGATTGCTTCAGCATCATGCCACAGGAAACGGCAGGACTACCCAAGGTGGCAGAAGAGCCAGTGACCAACCCAGAGTTGATCCTCTCTGTGGATGGCTCCAGATTTGCAGATGATGAAGGAAGATTCCACACGGGATGTGCAGTGACCAGCAATCAAGAGATCCTGTGGTCCAGAAGTCTGCCGCCCAGTCTGTCAGCCCAGGAAGCAGAACTGATAGCGCTGATGAAGGCCTACCAGATGGCAGAAGACAAGACTGAGAAAATGTATACCGATTCAAGGTACTCGCATGGCATAGCACACGACTTCGGACCCATCTGGGCTGCAAGGGACTTCATCACAGCAAGCAGAACAACCGTGAAGCATCATGGAGCCATTAAGGACCTGCTGAACACACTTCAACTTCCAAAAGTGGTGGCAGTACTAAAAGTCAAAGCGCATGGAAAACTGAACACAGTAGGGGCACGAGGCAACAACATGGCGGACATGGCAGCCAAAGAAGCAGTCAAGGGAAGACAATATGGAAAAGTGGAAGAGGTCGTAGAGCCGGACGGCTACTACAGGACGGCTGAAGACAGGAAACCTGACAAGATGACATCCTGTGATCTGCTCAAAAAAGTTGCAAGAGCAAGCCCCAAAGGACAAGAAGGAATGCTGGATGCAGAAGAGAGCAGCACATGAAGAAGGAAGGGTATACTCAATGGACTACAAACCCTGTTTACCCAGAAGCATGTACCTCATCGTGGTCCAGTGGGCACATGGGCCCACACACAGATTAAAGGCACAGATGAATGATCCGATTGGTGCTTACTGGTTCGCCCCAGAAATCTCCACCCTAACAGCCAAGTTCATAAACAGCTGTCTGACCTGGGGCAAATGCAACCCTGGAAGGATGAAGAAAGTTCCCACACATAGTCTTGCCAGACCACTGTACCCCTTCCAGAGGACCCAGATAGACCACATCCAGATGCCGCCAAGTGGAGGTTTCAAATATGCCCTTGTGGCCGTGGACATGTTCTCAGGATGGCAGCCAGAAGCTTTCCCAGTGAGGAATCAGTCAGCGAAGACTACTGCAAAGAAGCTACTCTCAGAGACGAGATATGCAGCTATGGGGTCCCAGAAGTGATAGAGAGTGACCAGGGACCCACATTCACAGCAAACCTCACATGAGAGATCTAGTCAGCAGTAGGGTCAGACTTAGGCCTACACACTCCCAATCACACTACTCAGTGTTAGGCACACTTCCAGAGGCCCAGCAAAGCTGTCACTATATGAAATTTTGTTTGTGTCTAGTCCCAGGTTAGGGGTATCCTTTCTCTCAGCAGCTGACTATGTAATATGATACTTTGTCTGCTTATGTAATTGAACTCACCAAGAAACTTGCTAACATCCATTCTCGAGTTTTTTTCTTCATTGCCAGATCCAGATTCAGTGTCCGGTATGCACTCCTCGAAGCCAGGAGACTGGGTGTTGGTGAAAAAGTTTGTAAGGAGAACACCACTCGATCCCAGATTTGATGGTCCTGTTCAAGTGCTGCTGATGACACCAAACTCTGCGAAACTGGAGGGAAGACCCGCTTGGATCCACTCATCGCATCGCAAGAAAGCTCCCCTACCAGAAGATGACCTACCTGATAAAGACTACACATCGCTCACTACACATGCTATTGACTAAGAGACTGATTGCAACGAACCCCTGTTAGGGACAGATCTCCTGACCGCCCATTTGCGAAAAGTCTGTACGGAGTGGGGCACAGGCGTTAGGCTTGTGTCAGTTCGCCGACAGCACAAAAGAGTTGCAGCGCTGTGGGACAGGAGGCTAGGATTAGGGCAAGTGATATCTAAGGGGGGCTTGTGATAGAAATATATATATCATGTAGATCTCACTTGCATGTAGACTCCTCTATAATCAAATATATACTCTTATACTCACAGCTAATATATACATTATAATCAATGGTTTAAAATGTCTGACACTAACTGATATAACCCAGACAGATCATATGGGGTTTTCCATTTTAAAAAGCGGAAGTTGGGTCAGATGTCTGAAATAATGTCTAGAATATAGCTGAAGCTTGCTGAAACGGCAGACCAACAGTGTCAGATGTCTCCACTTTGTCCTAGACACAGAACTCAAGTTTAGTTGCTTAATCCTCTGTCATATGAGCATTAATCACAATATTCCATATATGTTTAGATAACCAATGACAGAGGAGCTAGACAATATGGTAATTAACTAACCACCCCTGACAACCCCTAACCACTCCTTTCTATGTCAAAATATAAAACTATGTATGTACAATAAAGTTTCAGTATTGATGGAATGTTGTTCTGTCACAGTTGTGTACAGTCCATTCTTGATGAGCGCTCAAAATACTCAGTCTAATTGGGAGCGGCCACAGCACACACAGGGATATATTTATCCAACCCTAATATTTCCATAACAATATCTTGTTGTGGAGCATTTTTGTTGTCATCATACTTTATGAGTTTAATGAAAAGGGAATCTATAGCTCCAGTTGAAAGAAAATTAGAGGACTCAGTACCACACAGTAGGTGCAGTAATAGGAACACATATGGCCACAGCGGCTCAGCAGTGGGGTATCAGCAGGATGAAGAGTTTGTGCAAATTGGGGATATATGGGGATGGTGCCTCAAATGTGAGAAGTCATGTGTCTTTGTTGTAATCTCTTTAGCTGAGTCCTGCCTGGAAGAAGTTGCCTTGTCTGTTTGTGCCAGATGGAAAAGACGGGAAAAGTGAATGACTCCACCGGAAAGAATACCAGCTGTAAGTCATCATCAATAACTGTGCTATGATCTCTTATATGTTCTGCCGGACTGTTATGTACCACTATATGTCTCCATGTGGCGGCGGTAAATCAGTGTTGGTCTTTGTATAGAGATTTTTTTTAAGTAACAGCACTGTCATCTGCTGAGGACCTCCAACATTCACTGTTAGGTTGCACCACCATATTTTTAATCAGGGTTACATGGGTTACATGGCTAGGGGCCCACTCAGAAGGTTCACTTCCCCCTCAACCAAACCTCTGGCAATGCCTTTGTATTGACTGTAACATCTAAGGGTGTAAAACTATTGAAATCTGAGCTGCCTCCAACAGCAAATATCAGTTGTGAACAATAGCTTGTACCCATCAGTTCACGTCCATGCCACCTTCTTAGAAGGAAAATGCTTTAATCAGTCCTTTTACAGAAAGGGGTTGATAACTCCCTATTTTACTCACTTGTCTTCACAACTAAGCCCAGGGCATGGAGTCATGTTCTACATCTTCCTCTGACTTCATAGATGGAAACTTCATGCCTTGTTCTCATTTAGGCTTCGCTGAAACAAGAAGTGCTGTCATATTTTAGAGAAATTGGAGGGATGACACAGGAAATGACTGCAATAAACACGCATCTATTAGAATATCACATGTTTTATAACTCAAAGGGGTTGTACAGGCTTGGGATGACAGATAGACATATAGACATTAATTAATGTGACTGCAGACTTTTGAATCCTGACAGTGTGCGATGTGTACTCTTTCATTGATTCCTTGATATTGCCGGTGAGAGAAAGCAGTTAAGTTGACGCAGGCACGCGACTTGCATACTTGCGGTCACATGCTGACTAAACGTGATCGTCCACACTCAGTAGAAATGCAGGGAGAGAGGACAAGCACTTCTAGTCAGAATGTTAGCGTAAGCATGCAAATCACATACAGTACAGACCAAAAGTTTGGGCACACCCTCTCATTTAAAGATTTTTATGTATTTTCATGACTATGAAAATTGTAAATTCACTCTGAAGGCATTAAAACTATGAATTAACACATGTGGAATTATATACTTAACAAAAAAGTGTGACACAAATGAAAATATGTCTTATATTCTAGGTTCTTCAAAGTAGCCACCTTTTGCTTTGATGACTGCTTTGCACACTCTTGTCATTCTCTTTGTCAGGACTCTGAACATTTTTTATTACCTTTTGTGCATTACTGCCCTTTTCCAAGATGGCGTCTTTGGACTCATGTGCACTGTGTCTTCCTGCTATAAAACTTCACCCCAGCCTTCAGTCTGTGCTAGAGTATTCTGCCTTGCATCCAGCTCCTGACTCTGGTGACTCCCTGGCTGTATACCTGCTCCTGTGAACCTGTGTGGTGATCCTGCTACTCTGCTCTGAGTTCCTGCTGCATACACCAGTTTCCAGTAATCCTCCTTCATCTGCTGCTCATGTTTACCTTCCATCTGCATTTGCTGGACATGTAAGCTGTTGCTGCTCTGCAAAAACCTGAGACTATTACCAAGGCCTCCCTGGTTGTGCTAAGATATTATTTGAACTGCTTTATAAGCATAGCTATCTGTGTTTGGACTAAAACAAGGACTTATTCGTGTCAAGTATCCTCAAGAATAACTGTGCTTCATAGACTTTCTGCGTGATTGCATTTTCCTCTGAAGTTCCCTATAGACTGCTAAGCTGCGTTTAATATTTACACCAAGTGCTGTGGACTTGAGTTTCTCTTTGCACCTGTTTGAATCACCGTGTGATAATATAGACTTTACCACTTATATAACTGTGTCCTGTAGTTGTCTTGTTCCACACAAAGAGTCTCCTAAGTTATCCCCTATAATTATTACACTCTTGATGAGCATCACGAGGTAGTCACCGGAAATGGTTTTCACTTCACAACAGGTGTGCCCTGTCAGGTTTAAAAAGTGGGATTTCTTGCCTTATAAATGGGGTTGGGATCATCAGTAGTGTTGTGCATAAGTCGGGTGGATATGCGGCTGATAGTCCTACTGAACAGACTGTTAGAATTTGTATTATAGCAAGAAAAAAGTAGCTAAGTAAAGAAAAACGAGTGGCCATCATTACTTTAAGAAATGAAGGTCAGTCAGTCCGAAAAATTGGGAAACCTTTGAAGTGCAGTTGCAAAAACCATCAAGCGCTGCAAAGAAACTGGCTCACATGAGGACCACCCCAGGAAAGGAAGACCAAGAGTCACCTCTGCTTCTGAGGTTAGGTTTATCCGAGTCACCAGCCTCCGAAATTGCAGGTTAATAGCAGCTCTGATTAGAGACCAGGTCAATGCTACACAGAGTTCTAGCAGCAGACACATCTCTACAACAACTGTTAAGAGGAGACTTTGTGCAGCAGGCCTTCATGGTAAAATAGCTGCTAGGAAACCACTGCTAAGGACAGGCAACAAGCAGAAGAGACTTGTTTGGGCTAAAGAACGCAAGGAATAGACATTGGACCAGTGGAAATCTGTGTTTTGGTCTGATGAGTCCAAATTTGAGATCTTTGGTTCCAACCACCGTGTCTTTGTGCGACGCAGAAAAGGTGAACGGATGGACTCTAAATGCCTGGTTCACACCGTGAAGCATGGAGGAGGGGGTGTGATGGTGTGGGGGTGCTTTGCTGGTGACACTGTTGGGGATTTATTCAAAATTGAAGGCATACTGAACCAGCATGGCTACCACAGCATCTTGCAGCGGCATGTTATTCCATCCGGTTTGCCTTTAGTTGGACCATCGTTTATTTTTCAACAGGACAATGACCCCAAACAAAACACACCTCCAGGCCGTGTAAGGGCTATTTGACCAAGAAGGAGAGTCATGGGGTGCTATGCCAGATGACCTGGCCTCCACAGTCACAAGAGCTGAACCCAATCGAGATGGTTTGGGGTGAGCTGGACCGCATAGTGAAGGCAAAAGGGCCAACAAGTGCTAAGCATCTCTGGGAACTCCTTCAAGATTGTTGGAAGACCATTCCCAGTGACTACCTCTTGAAGCTCATCAAGAGAATGCCAAGAGTGTGCAAAGCACTTATGAAAGCAAAAGGTGGCTACTTTGAAGAACCTAGAATATAAGACATAATTTCAGTTGTTTCACACTTCTTTGTTAAGTATATAATTCCACATGTGTTAATTCATAGTTTTGATGCCTTCAGTGTGAATGTACAATTTTCATAGTCATCAAAATACAGAAAAATCTTTAAATGAGAAGGTGTGTCCAAACTTTTGGTCTGTACTGTACCTGAGGTCAAATGATCGCCCACTCTCACCGGCAATACCAGGGAAACCTCACACCACACCCTGTCCAGATTCAGATGTCTGTTTTCATATACAGTGACTGTAGACTTTTATCAGAAGACCAGACAACATCTATAACTTAGGCATTAAAGGGGTTGTCGGGTACAAAATGATAAGTCTGCAGTCACTCTGTGTGACTTCAGACTTATGAATCCCCCAAGTGCATGTACTGCGAGTATTTGCTGGGCTCTAAGCCAGGAACGGCAGTGATAAATGTGTTATTCTTTCTCCCAGCCAGAGCCCGAATAGTGGGCGCAGCCTCACAACACATACTTGTATTGAGCGAGCCAGAATCCCCCTAGCGCACAACGCGCACACTGGGGAATTCATAAGTCTGCAGTCACACAGGGTGACTTATCATTTTATACCAGACAATCCCTTTAACCTAAAGTCTATAATGGGCCTAGATGGAGTATACTCAGGTTACAGACCAAAGCTTTTAGATATTACTTAGTGGCACATTGTAATGATGTGACAGCTCCTTTAGGCTATATAAAAGAATTGTTTTAATAACTTGTGTTGTGGCACTGAGAAACCATCTGTTCTCTTCCTAGCGAGTTGGGAGTGTGTTTTTTCATGTACTGAATTATTTGGTCATAAATTACTAAGGCATTTACAAGTCTGTAATTTTTCATTATGAGAGCATATTTAGGAAGAATAGGAGTGAAATAAGCAACAAAAGTTTTTAGTTCATTTCAAATAATGATACCAAATAGTATATCTAAATTATATTACTACTTCTAGCTCTTTAAAATATAGAAAGGGGGGATCCTTGCAAGAAAATACGTAGAAAAATATCTGCTACACAACACTCTAATTTTGCCTGCATTTTCATCAACGTAAACAATCTACTTGCAAAAATTGGATTGAAAGTTCTTTGTTTAATATACAATCCCAACTCCAAAAAAAGTTAGTATGTTGTGTGTAATGTAACGAAAACATGTATGTAACAGTATGGAAATCTCTTATAGCCATATTTTATTCACAACAGAACCTTGAACACAGATCAGAAGGGGTACATTCGACAATTTAACATTTCATTTGAAAAAAATTAAGTCATTTAGAAATTGATGGCAGTAACACATCTTCGAAAAGCTGGAACACGGCTATATCTACCATTGTGTAGGAAACTAATTGCTGGAGTTTGTAGGATTCTAGCTTCTCAACTCTCGAGAGGTCTTGGTTTTTATTTTTCATTTTATAACATGACAAATGTTTTCTATTAGTGAAAGGTCTTTTAATAGAGGAGGAAAAGAAAACAAGTTGAAGCATGGTATGAACCATAATTTGTGACCCTTATACATCTCATATCTGACATAGGACAATTAAAAATTCATCCCCTTTTTCCTGTACTGTAGGAACAGTAGTCATTTTTTTCAGTTTCAAATTTGGTCAATTAAGGAGTTGCCTGCTTCTTAACAGTGCTTTATTATTAAAATAATCATCTAAAAGGTCAGTCATTTTGTACTTGTGGCATAATTATCGAAAAAAAATATGTTCTTAAATTTAAGCCATCTGAATCTCAAAAATGTATGTAACTTTGGGTGGACAGACGGTGATGACAAACAGTGCATGTTTAAGAAAACACAAAAAATATCTCACCTAACATGGGTTAAAGCCTGATGCTACATCTCTACTTTTATTCCATTCTACTTTGGAATGTAGAACTGATAGACATAATATTGACTTGTTGCATTCGCAAGGTCAAAAAACATTTATGAAGGTTCTCAAAAAGTGTCGCTTTACAGTAAACTTTCCATTTACATTCCTATGGAAAGACTTGGATAAAACCAGGAGCTTCTTTTTACTTTAACATTGAACACTCTTAGGGCTCGTGCAGACGACTATATTTTCGGTCTCAGTGTAATATGACAAAACATTCGAAGACACTCTAACCAATGATATTCTAAGGGGCCGTGCACGTGTCCGATTCTTTCCTCTAACAGCGTCCGAATATTTGAATTCGATATTAAGATCGCACTCCGTCATACAAGTTAATGAGTCTGTGGAAAAAATCAGACCACACTCGGATGATATCAGAGGGCAGTCCAATTTTGATGGACTGACATAATGGAAAAAATGAAGATTTTTTCCCTCTCTTCTCCTCATCCTAGAAAATCGAATCACACTATGATCACACTCTGATCAAACTCTAATCAGAGAGAGATTAGCATAATCGGCCCAGTTCTCTCATATGATTCTCAGATTCAGATTCTCTCTAGAGTTAAAGGTGCTAATAAAGAACAAGACATATGGGTTGGTTGGCCGTTTATCTATTTGCTAATTATAATCTCTAATGTATTTAACCCTCCTAAAAATAATTAAGGAATAATATGTATGTAGATAACGCCTGCAGCCCTGGATTGGATATCCTCAATTTGCAACTCAGAGATCTGAGTAATTTGTGACAGATTAGTTTCTAGGGAAGGTATTGTGATAGGCCCATTTAGTTTATGTCCAATAATAGAAATGAGCGGATCAGGCAAAATGTGAATTTGCCTGGTCACGCACTGAAAAAGTTTTTTCTCATGAATTTCATGTCCCTGCTCTTGGGTCTCTAGACTATATGAAAAATATATGATGAGGAAGATGCAACCAGGACACGACAGTTGAGAGTGTGGAGTGGAGGGACAGGAGAGGTGAGCAGTATGGTGAGTATAAGGATTTTTTTTAACCTTTTGAAGGCCCTTTATGGATCAGAAAAATGTCAGCCACCTTGCTGCATCTGTGCAGAAGCGACTTGCTAAAAATCCAAATCTTGTTAAATGTGGATTTTTTCATTCAAATCAAATCAAAAGTGATCATGAAGTATTTGTATCCCAAAATAATAACTTAATTAAAAAAAAATCTAATCCAAACATTACAGAGAAAAGAGTCTATACTAACCAATATCTTATAATGCAGGATACAGATAGGCCCCTGTGATATCAGATGGGAGCAGCACAGGTGCAAAATACTGACAACCAACCACTCACACACCTACCATTCAAGAGGGGGCAGTTGCTTATTATTACAAATGCTCATGGACAGTGGCGTAACTAGAGTCCAATGGACCCTAGTGCAAAATTTGGACCAGTCCCAAAATCACATCAAAATCCATAATAGACTACCTAAAAAAGCGCAAGATGAAGGTTTTACAATGGCCCTGTTACTCCTGAAAGTGGCACACGTGATTCCTTGACCCACTGTGCCACAGACTGGACTTATTCTGGTGGGGCAGGGCTAAGCAGCTACCTTGGTGTTCACTGGAGCTTCTAGTGGTGAGATCAGGCTGGTGCTCCAGGTAGCTGCCAGGTGCCTCTCTATGTGGTGTCCGGCAGTAGCAGCTGACCCCAAGGGTCTAAGCCATTTACTCAGATTCCTAGACCGAGCAGGACAGCTATTTGGGACAGGTTCAAACTGTGCAGACACTGGATAGCAAATAGGACAGCCACAGGGACCGGTTTAAACTGTGCAGCCTCCAGATAGCAGATGGGATGGCCACAGGGAAAGTTTAGACCCAATGGTCTCTGGAAACAATTCAGGTATCACCAATGTGTTTTCAGGGTATGGAAACTACTGAAGCGGACACAGGAACAAAGACTAAAACAAGAAGAGTGCATGCAACTCAGGAAGCAGGAGCATGCCGAGAACCACGTTGGGGCTGGGTCAGTTATTAAGCCTGTGTTCCCATATGGTGGCAGGAGGGAAATCGTGCAGAGGCGCGGGCTGAACATCATTGAAAATCTCTCGCTAGACCTCAAAATAACAGTGCATGCAAGAAGACCCAGGAATCTCACAGAACTCAAAGAATTTTCCAGGAAAGAATGAATAAAAAACCCTTAAAACAAGGTTTGAAAGACTCAGGTTATAAAAAAGCATTTACAAGCAGTGATAAATTTAAAAGGGGAAGCTATTAGGTACTAACCATGTGTGGTGTCCAAACTTTTGCATAGGCCCATTTTTCATTTTGTGATTTTAAAAATGTAAAAGATGAAAATGTATATTTTTTGCTTAAAATACAAAGCAAATGTGTCATCTTTAACTCCATGCCTTTTAAAGATAATTTCATTTTCAAGTTGCTTAACTGTTCACAAGAAGAATAATACCAGCAATTTTGATCAGGGGTGCCAAAAATTTTGCATGCCACTGCAAGAGAACCATCTCTTATCTGTTGACATCCACTGCTCTTCTTTTGATTAGCTGGCCTTCAACGTCGTCACATATGTAACATGAATGGTGTCATTCATAAATATAATTGTCTTTCAAAAAATCAAGCTCTTAAATGGCTATTCCAAAAAGAAAAAAAATTGTGGCCCTTGGAAGAGGAGGAGGAAAAACAAGAGTGCAAAAAAATTGCTCTGGTTAGGGAGGGTTTAAGAGGGTTGTAATATTCCTTTATAACCAGCTTGTACAGACAAAAGATCATGAGGACTAGAGCTATCTGTCTGCTTTAATTTGAGCAATTGATGGTAACTTTAGTTGATGGAGCTTCTTTTCAGCCCTACCTGCTATGTTGGCTCTCTTGAAAAATATATATCTTACACATTGTGGTGCAGTGACCAATCTTACAGCCAGGGGGCGCTGCGTGTGCACTTCAAGATGTACTTGGGGGCATAGTTGTGATGAGATGGGAGGATCAAACTAGCCTCACACACCCACACTCCCACCCAGGGGAGTGGTTACAGGTATGTCATGTGACCAAGGTGTGGGTCACATGGTTCCTGTGTCAGGCCCTGGAAGTCTGTGTGGAAATCCTGGGAATTCCTGAATAGCACCTGGTTGGGCTTTGGCACTGAGTGACCTGTGTGCTGTAGGACCTGGACGGTCAGTGTTGGAGGCTCCTGGGAGCCAAGTCGTCCTGGAAGCACTGTGAGACCGCCGACCTGGACAGTCCGTGTTGAGGACCTGGGACTGATGTGGAGTCTACCTGTGGAGCAGGAGCTCCTGAGAGAGGTAACCCCTGGTATGGGGAAAAGAACTGTGTGCCCTAACATAGGACAGTTGCTGAACTGTGCAGTCACCCGATGCCTGGAGAGACACAAGCTTGAATAATGAATGATTTGTAAAGCCATATATGATGAAGTAAAGGTCTAAGTGAAGTCTGTGATACGTAACATGACCTACAGTGGTTTATGCTAAGAGTATAATAAACCACATGGACTGTTTATGTGAAAAATCGTGCCTGTCTATGATTATTCTGCTGCCAAGTGAGTGTTCCCCAAGACACGTAGTGGGCGAAATGCTACAACGTGTATAATGTAATCAGCTGTATCTATAACATTATTAGAAAGGCATTCAAGCATTTTTCAGAAAGAATTGTTATAGAATTTAAAACTTAGCACCCGTGTCTGAGATGCTTAATCAATGACACATCTTCAGGGCAGATATTCCATATACTTAAGTCATCAGTGAATATACCTCCTTCTGTACTAAGTTCAAACTGGCATGAGCCTTCAAACAAATTGATGGAATGACTGACGTCTGCAAGAAGAAAAACAGATTTAAAAGTATAAATCAAACCTGCCGCTCTTGAGCTCATCTCTACAGATTCACCAAGGAAATCGATATCAACTCAACAAACCCATGTTTTTTTAATGCCTACAGTGGCAGAATGCTTCATTGTAGCTGCCGTCAGTTTTGTTCCATTTAAAGGGAATTTCCTGTAGAAATAAATACTAAATTTCTGATGTTAGAAAACAAAGGGCCTGTTTCAGTGCTCTCTATGTGCCAATTGAAAGGACATAACTGTGTACTATAAAATGTTTTATTAAACTTCTCTGAATAGTCATTTTGAAACAGATTTGAAGATTGGAAAGCTGTTTGTCTTGTTTTCTCCTTCTTTCTAACCCAACCTACAGCCCTGTCTTTTTTAACTTTTCTTTTAGCAAAGCAGATCCTGAGATGAGAAACATAAATAAAAAAAATATGGTTTTGTGATCCTTTTTTGGTGATTGTTCCTCCCCTCTCCTGGCTCCAGAACTGGACCATATATGCTATGTCCTCTGTTTGTGGGGCCATTTGCTCATCTGCTCTAGTGAAGCTCTAATGCGGCAGGAAGCCTGGTTATTGTGTGGCACCTCAGGGTCCTGGTCATCACAGTGGCATTGCTTTCCTCACGGGAAGAGTGATGTTAGGCTTGGAGGCAAGGAAGGATAACTTTCACCAGGTAAACACAAACATGCAACATGTTCACGCTCCAGGCCACAAGGGGGAGCTTTTGATCCTATTCCTAAGTGACTCCCCTATACTGTATATACTGTGGTTTGGAGGGAAAGTGAGTTCAGTTTCAGTCAGATAGTTCCAGAGAGCAGACTGGAGCAGTCTGAGGCAGGAAGAACATATGACTGGCTGTGCAGCCACGAGAAAGTGCTGCAGCTCCTGTACAGAGATAATACCGAAAGCAGAACAGATTGCAGCGAGCGTGCAGGAGAGCAAAGCACAGGAGAGTGATATCAGGGGAGACCAGCTGCGAATGGGCTGCCTCCCTCTGAGTAGCAGATAACCGGTAGCCAGAACACCGAGGGTGTAAGAGACTCTACGACTTACAGCAGAGACTGGCAGGACAGCTGAATTGAAAGTTACCTGTCCGCCTCACTACCCAGGAGGCACAGTGACGCATAGAGGCTGGCTCACGATAGAGATCCTGTTAAAAGGCTAGAGTCACCTGTCATACGGGTTGTGTCCTATCCTATATGGGGGACAGAGAAGAACTGTGAGGACCTGATAAGAAGCCATAGTCAGTAAGGGACTACAACACCACCGCGTTAAAAGAAGGCTTTAACTCCACCTGGATAAGGGGACTCCCAACTTGCCTCCAAGCAGGCCGGACCCTGCCTGTCCTGTGATCTGGTAACCTGGACTGTGGCTACCTGAAGTCTTCAGTAAACCAGGTAAAGAGACTGCAAACCTGTGTCCTTGTTCTTTACTGCACCATTCACCATCTTCCATCTACACACCGGGAGCCTGGGGAAATACTTCACCTGTAGGAAGTTATACCATCTAGCTGCCGTGACATCACCCGAGAGGACCCCTTAAAGAAGCATCGGTCCCCACTGACCGAATACCACAGGTGGCGTTACGGACATAAACTTTATTCAATTTCTCGGTAATCGACCCCGCTCTGGAGATTCCTGGTGTCACAGCTACTGACCCCGTTCCAGTGACAGACATTACCGTGGCCACCAACTGTGCCACGCTGCAGGCCAAAGAGTCACTCATATGCCCGCTCCCAGCACCATCAGACCTCTGACCTGGTTGGGGCCATTACCACATTCCCTGGGGCCAGGACTACGATATGGAGGGGAATATGAGAGCACCGCAAAAACCTATAGGCACACCACTGGAGGTGAGCTCAGAGGAGGACATGATCCTGCTCCAAGGGGAAATCCCCATGATAACCTGGCAGGAGCACTGTAGATGTCGGGAGGAGCAGGGAAGGCAACCATCCTTGGCCAGGCAAGCATACGAGAAAGTAAAGAGTTAAATAGCTGTTGCTGAAAGTTTAAAATGACTGTTATAATTGTTGAAGTTTGAAAGTTTGTTTAACCTTACCAGATTTTCATTTAAAGGGATCATTTGTTTAAAGACATTGCAGCCATGGACAGTGAATGGTCCACAAACTTTCTCTGTAATTAGTTGGCACCTATTTAGGTGCTTCCTACTGGTTTTACAAAGATGCTTTGAAGAAACTGTTTCTAATATTGCTGTGTTGCCTTTCTAATATTGCCTTGTTTTACAGAGACCTGAAGAAAAACCCGTTTGGTGAGGAAGGATTCTGGGTCTGGATACACGCCTTGTAGCCCACCAAAGTCCTATGTTGGGGGTTCATGACAGGTCCCTCACATCATTGCTGCTGTGCAGGAATGTTATTGTTAGACTTCAATATTAACTTGAATGATAATTGCACCTTTAAATATGCTACCTCAGTATAGAAAATAAATATGTTGCACCTCAGGGTAGCGGTAATGTTTACTCTAGTTAGAGAAAGTAAGAAAAATAGTAATGACTTGAAAAATACTTGCACCCTTAAAGGGAATGTTGAATTTTTTGCACTTTATTAAAGTGATAATATTTAATGGTATTAAAGCAGAAAAATACTAGAGAGAGATAGTGACTAAGAAGGAATCTGAAACTTTGCACTTTGATAAAAATGTTTATTGTTGCTAGAATGTGTCAGATAGTCAGAAGAGCTAATGTTTGTCTTTGCACTTGATTAAAGATAAAGATAGTATACCCGTAGGGGTAGTCGCCGTTTGTATGAAAAGTTCTGCACTTTGAAGAAAATAAGATGATGTTTGTTTTGCACTCTGAAGCCTTAAAGATAGTATACCCTTAGAGGGTAATTGCATTTCATAGTCTGTTATAGTACTGTTTTCTATTTTTGAAAGTATTCATACCATGTAAATACAGTATGTTCCAGCAACGTTCAAGCATCAATTTTACCCATAAAGGAAAGTCAAAATTTATATTATTCAACTTGTTTCATTTGTTTACAACATTTAAAAATGTGTATGTCTTTTTGATAATTTGTATTGTTGTTCTTCTTTTCCCAGTCCGGGAGTACTGGATTTAATGAGGGGAGTGTGGTGCCCCAGGGTCCTGGTCATCACAGTGACATTGCTTTCCTCACGGGGAGAGTGATGTTATGCTTGGAGGCAAGGAAGGATAACTTTGACCAGGTAAACACAAACATGCAACATGTTCACACTCCAGGCCACAAGGGGGAGCTTTTGATCCATAGGCAGTAAGGGACTACAACACCACTGCACTACAGGAAGGCTTTTAACTCCACCTTGATAAGGGGACTCCCAACTTGCCTCCAAGAAGGCCGGACTCTGCCTATCCTGTGATCTGGTACCCTGGACTGTGGCTGCCTGAAGTCTTCAGTAAACCAGGTAAAGAGACTGCAAAACTGTGTCCTCATTCTTTACTGCGCCAATCACCATCTTCCATCTACACACCAGGAGCCCTGGGGATATACTTCACCTGTGGGAAGTTACACCATCTAGCTGCCATGACATCACCCCAGAGGACCCCTTAAAGCAGAGTCAGTCCCCACTGACCGAATACCACAGATGGCGTCACGAACATAAACTTTATTCAATTTCCCTTTTACATGGGCGCTCAGGGCCACGGACCGGGTCGCCACCGTGACATCCCCTGTGGACACCGGACCCGGTACCAGGTACCCCACGGCCCTGGCGGGCGACTCAATTGCCAGAGAATTGAGGTTGCAGGAGTGTTGAGGTTTTTGACATTACTGGTCCTAAACTGCACCATCACTGCCTAATTCTACTATGGTTTATCATTCATCCCAGTTCCAGCACTGCTGCATCAAGCCTTGCTGCACTACTCAATCTACTCAATCTACTTCTTCATGAATCCAGCACTTCTGCATGAGCCTCTATTGCAAACACAGCTCTGCTACACTGATTTCATTTCCAAGAGTCAGCTTTGCTAATTTTTGTGTCAGTTCTGTTTCTATTTTCTCTTAAGCTCTGTAACATTGATCCTCCATTGTAATTTCAGTTGTGCTATACTAGTTCTTGTTCCCTGAGTTAACGCTGTTACATTCCAGGGGCCAGGTATGCTACAATGATCTTCTATTGTTGACTCTGCTCTGCTACACCAGTTTCTCTTTACTGAATAAACTTTGCTATAAAGCTTCCTCAGTTCTGCTGTACTAAGTCATCATTACAAACTGTGCAAACTTAGCAGCTCTGCTGCACTGACACTGGTTTTTCTTCTCTGAGTCAACTCTGCTACACTTCTGTTCCAGCTCTGCTGCCGTGGTTCAGGTTCAACTTCTCCGGTTGCCATTGTTCCCCCTCAACCACATTTGCTCCTATTTTTCCAACTAAGTTGCTTTGCTGCAGAGTAGAGGTGTATCTAGGTTTTCTGGCACCTGGGGCAAGAACTCAGTTTGGCGCCTCCACCACTCTCCACCCAAGCACATATGTGATTTGCACACTTAGTCATGTACCAACGAGCTGCTCTGCCTAATGCTCTGAATGTTCAGTGAAAAAATGAGAGAAGCAAGAAGAGAAGCTCGTTGTCACAGGACCATAAGTATGAAAATCGCATATGAGTGAAGTGTCCATGTGATGACTACTGGAACCTGCAGAACTGAATCCTGTCAGTGAGCTGAATCCTGAAATTGAAGGCCTCTGAATTCTCTCAATGAATGCACTACACACTTTTAGTATTCTCCCTTGCCTGTTGCAAGAGGGAACGGTCATGTCAGCACTAACATGCGATTTGTATACTTCTGGCCACATTCCGACTAGATGTGTCTGGCCTCACTCAGTTAATTTTCAGTGAGTGAGGCCACACATGTCTAGTTGGCATGTGACCATATGTATATAAATCACCAGCATGAGAGATTAAAAAGAGCATGCAGTGAGCGCTGTGAGAATTCTGAAGTCTGCAGTCACATAGAATGACTGCTGACTCATCACAAACCTGGACAACTCCTTTAATGCTCTTAACATAGGTAAAAACATGAGAATTAGTCAGTATCACAAATATAATTTACATCCAGGTACCTTATAGATGATATCATCTCTGGAGTCGTTCTCCTTCTTTTCTTCATCTTGTCCAGACCTCATTATGAATTTTCTCATCCACAGCCTGTCTCTGCAGACTTCCGTCTTCTCCATTCTTCTGCAGCAAATCTCCACATGATGCCTTTAACCCCTTAACAACCCGAGGTATTTTGGGGTTTGCATTCTCATTTTTTACTCCCCTTTTTCCAGAGCCATAACTTTTTTACCTTTTGCCAAAATGGCCATGTGAGGGCTTGATTTTTGTGGGACGAGTTGTAATTTTGAACGACACCATTGGTTTTAACATATCCTGTACTGGAAAATGGGAAAAAAAAATCCAAGTGCGGTGAAATTGCAAAAAAAAAGTGCAATCCCACACTTGGTTTTTTTTTTTTCACTATGTTCACTAAATGCTAAAACTGACCTGCCAATATGATTATCCAGGTCATTACGAGTCCATAGACTCCAAACATATATAGGTTGTTTTTTATTTAAGTGGTGAAAAAAATTCCAAACTTTATATAAAAAACATTGCACCATCTTTTTTTTAAACTTGTTTTTACTTTTTGCATGCTTCAGTTGTTTCCATGGGAGACTAAATGCTACAGCTCTTTGATCGGCTCTGCTACATACAGGTGATGATATGATAGGGGGTCACCGATGGATGGGATTCCCAGCGCCCTTGCTTGATTGACTGGCATTTAACTAGTTAACAGCCACAGGTGGATTGCAATTCCACCGGTGGCTGTTAGAGGCACATGGCAGCTGTTCAAAACAGCTGATGTGTTGGGAAAGATGTGGGCTCAGAGCCGGAGCTCACATTAAAAGGAGGGAGTCTGAAATTTGAGTACTATTACACCCAATGTCGGAAAGGGGTTAAAGATAGCAGTGTCATTATAATGCTCCTGAAAAAATATATCTGCGCTATGCTGAGCTCCTGAATTAATAATAATTGACCCTCACTATATTGTCTGCACAAAATATGACCCCCATACTGACCCTCTTATGGTACATGCTCTTCACACTGACCTCTCCTTTCCATACTGGGACCCCGGTGCACACTGTCCTCTCACACTGTATGACCCAGTCTCCATAATGTACCATCTCTTCACATTCCCCTTCCTTGGTTTACTGTCCCCTACTGGCTGTACACTTACACTGTCCCCCATGCTACGCCGCCACTACTCAGTCTCTATTCTGTGCCAACTCACTTTTATACCACCATACTGTTTCCTCACACTATTCCCCTTCCTCTTCATACTGTCTCCTCACATCCCCCTGGTCACCATACTGTCTCCTCATATATTTACTCTCTATATTGCCTGCTCAAATATACCCCCATCTCAACATACAGTATTTGCACATCCCATCACCCTCACTCCCCATACTGTGTCCACATACATTTTTCCCATCCCTACTCATACTGTCTGCATACATTCCCCTGTTCGCTCCTCATACTGTCTTCACCCATCCCCCTCTCACCATACTGTGTCTGCACCCATTCCCTCATACTGTTTCCTCATACCTGTCCCCCATTTCTCCATACTGTTTCCTCATTCATGTCCCCATTCCCTCATACTGTTTCCTCATACATGCCCTGCATCTTCCCCTTTGTTCCACATTTTACATCCTCAAATCCCTCCCACACATTAAATCATCTATCCATACTCCAAATCTCCCCACAGACATTAAATCTCCCCATCCCCACTCCAAATCTTCCCAAACACATTAAATCTTACCTTCTCCATGCTATTAATCTTTGGTGTCTTCAGCTCAAATGGAGCACTTACCACCAAAGAGCACCTCTGCAGTGTGGGCGAGTGACGTCAGCAGGGTGATCACATGATGTGATCATGCTGCCAGTGTCTCTCTGACCTGGCAGTCAGAGCTTCAATTGTACTCGCATCTGTAAGATGCGAGTACAATTAATCATTGGGAGCCGGCGCACTGCAGCTTCTCTGTGCCAGCTGTCAGCTGTCTGGGGGACGCAGAATGCAGCCACCATGGGAGACACATTAGGCAACCAACTGTGCCCCCCTGCCGGCTGTGCCCGGGGAGCGCTTGTCCGAGTTGCATTTATACTGCTCAACCGGATCAAGGTCTTCGAGGATCCACTTCAACATAGACATAATAGAGATTTTTATGCCGAATGTGTCTAAGGTCACCCATTGGTTGTCATGTGAATTTCAGCCTTTCAAGGGTTGTGATATTATATTGGATTTTCTTCATAAAAAATTAAGAGCAAGGGTTGATATTGTATGAAAACATTTATAATCCTAGTCGCTAATTAATAATACGTAATTGCTGTTATAAGACGTTATACAATCAAGACTTAATAATAGAATGGTCTATTTCAGATTCAAGATTAGTTGACTGAGATTACTCACCAATTATGTGAAGTATTATTCACTGTCGGAGACTCACGCAGATCTTTACTGTGCATATACACACATTTGGCACATTATTTTTATTGCAATGCTGCTTATTATTCATAGATCTTAGTCAAAGGAGCAATGATGTAATTCATCTTCAAATGATTACCTTATGCTAAAGATATGAAAACAAGAAGATGAAATCCATTAACTGCATTAAATGTGAACTGCAGGTGATCCCTGTATATTAAAGGGAACCTGTCACCATGCGCCGTCACCATGCACCTCTTCATGAATCAGGAGCATCTGACTCCAATCGGGGGCTCAATTTTGAAATTTAACATGCCTGATCCTTCTTTAAGAATCTGCTGGTGCCCAAACACATGATTTGGTGATTTCTGCCAAAATCATCAGAATCAATCAACTTGAGTCTAATTTATAGAGTATGGGGTTTAATCACATGACAACGGTGACAGACTGAAGTTGAACTAGGGGTGTATCAAGATTATTTCTTCAAATTAATTAAGCAATGTTGTTGGAGGGCAAGTCTAAAGAACAGATTCCACTTTTGTACATTTTTTTTAATAATTTTTTTGTTTTCACCTGAAAATTTCTCTAGTAACATTTTGCTCTAATAAAAATAAATTCTAGAACATGGGAAAATAAGTTGCTAAAGTAGGTGAGTGTGTTACAAAGCAATTTATAAAGCTCTTGAAGTCATCAAATCAGACTAGTAGACATTACCTCCAAATGGAGAAGACATAGAACAGCAGTGAATCTTTCCAGAAGTGGCTGCCCTGACAAAATTGCCCCAAAGTTGCAGTAACCATTCATCAAGTCACAAACCATCAATAAAGAACCTTCGCAGCTCAGATCACTGTCCATAACTTGACAAGAAGAAACTCAAACCTGTAAAATTTGTTCCAAATATACAATAATATCCTTACATTAAGAACCAAAACCCAAGCAAGGATTGTACGTGAAACTATGGTATAACACAGTAATTAGTAAAAGTCCACATCTCGATGCAGAAATGAAATTTGTGCACTAGCCTAATGACAGCCCTAAACTGAATTTTTGTGTCAGGTGTGGAATGTAGTATTCCATGCACTATAATCTCCAGTACTAATGTGTCTACAATAAAGCAATTCTGCCAAGCTACTGCTAGGCTGGTGATGATTTTCAAGACGCAAACATGCAATGTATAATTTACAACTGTTTTGCATGTAATAGTGTGGTGTGGTGAAAAGACTATAAACATAAGGATGAATGACCTCAGGGAGATCAAAACATCCAACACCTCGTAGACACCATCACGTGTTTCTCAACGCAGTGATCCAGAAGACTGCCCCCATCCCTAAAGGGAAATGTGCAAATGCATGTAGAAAAGCCGCGGAGACACCATCACATGTTTCTCAACGCAAGCAATGAATAGCCAGGTCTTTCACTGGGAAGGAACAACCACGGGAAGGGCAGCATCAAAAAAGGAAAACCACCTATGCCAAAACATGGTATCCATCCACAGACAGCTGTTTTTGGATGCTGCCCTTCCCGTGGTTGTTCCTTCCCGGTGAAAGACCTGGCTATTCATTGCTTGCGTTGAGAAACACATGATGGTGTCTCCGCTGCTTTTCTACATGCATTTGCATATTTCCTTTTAGGAATGGGGGCAGTGTTCTGGATCACTGCGTTGAGAAACATGTGATGGTGTCTACGAGGTGTTGGATGTTTTGATCTCCCCGAGGTAATTCATCCTTATGTTTATAGTCTTTTCACTAGGCACTGCTCCTAATAGCCAGTTTCCTACTCCACACTGATGAGGGGCAAATACCCTGAAACAGCTGTCTGTGGATGGATACCATGTTTTGGCATAGGTGGTTTTCCTTTTTGGATGCTGCCCTTCCCGTGGTTGTTCCTCCTCGGTGAAAGACCTGGCTATTCATTGTTTGCGTTGAGAAACACGTGATGGTGTCTCTGCGGCTTTTCTCCATGCCTTTTCATATTTCCCTTTAGGGATGGGGCAGTGTTCTGGATCACTGCGTTGAGAAACACTTGATGGTTTCTCCGCGGTGTTGGATGTTTTGATCTCCCCAAGGTCATTCATCCTTATGTTTATAGTCTTTTCACTAGGCACTGCTCCTAATAGCCAGTTTGCTACTACACACTGATGAGGGGCAAATACCCCGAAACAGATATCTGTGGATGGATACCATGTTTTGGCATAGGTGGTTTTCCTTTTTGGATTCTGCCCTTCCCGTGGTTGTTCCTTCCCGGTGAAAGACCTGGCTATTCATTGCTTGCATTGGGAAACACGTGCTGGTGTCTCCACGGCTTTTCTACATGCTCCGGATTATAAGACACACCACAAATTTTGAGGAGAAAAATAGGAAAAAAAATTAAAATGGTGATACTTCTTATAATCCATGCATCTTATTGCTTACAAGGGGTGGTGGCTTCGGTGAAGTGGAGTCCCAGGCATGCTACTGGAGGAGGCAGGATTGGGGTGATGCTGCAGGCTGCAGGGTGGGATGAGGAGGTGTTCGGATGCACGGTGCTGCTGTGGGTGTCCGGCGGTGCTGCTGCTGGTGCCATGCGCTGCAGGGGTGCCCGGTGGTGCTGCGATTTCATCTCTCGAGATCTTGGTTTTGAGATCTCCATCTGCGCATGCCCCACCCCATGGTGGCCATTTTCCCACAGTCCACCGCACGGGAAACCATGGAAATGCAGGGGGCTCTGGACTTTCACAAAATGTCGGCAGAGCCCTCGCAACATCACAGATACCTGCAGCAGCAATGGGCACTCCCGAAGCACCGCCAGGCACTCACAGCACCGCAGGGCACCCGCAGCACCGCCGGCCACCCACTCATCCCAGCATGCAGCCTGCAGCAATGGTACCGGTAAGGTATATCCGCATTATAAGATGCACCCCTATTTTCCCCAAAATTTTGGGAAAAAAAGTATGTTTTATATTAAAAAAAATATGGTAATTACTTTAGTTTTAATCACGTAAAGTTATAGTTTGTAGTGAATAAGAAAGGATCTAGATTTAGTGCTAGAGAAGAGTCACAGGGAAAAAATAAGTCTGACCAGATTATGCTGAGAATAAAAAGAAATTACATTCCATATATATGTGTATATAACAGTTTGTACCAGAGAGTAGATAGAGTTATACTAGGAGCAGAATAAGTTATGCAGTCAGGTATCTGATTGGACCTTCTACACTATAACAATTGTATTTTCACTTCACTGCTTCAACCACCAGAATTAAATGATTTCAGGATGAACATTGCAAGCAGAGATATATTAAATGACATTTAACCACAATTTTCACTAAAAATGACTCATGTTCCATTACAGATCGACTTTGAGCTTTTGCTCCTATTTACATGATTTACTTTTGCTGGAATGTCACACTGCGACATTGATTAGCCATAGAAAAAAATTAATTATTGTTCCATTTTGCAGAAACACAACATGACAAATCATATTTCTACTAAAGAAAATGTTACATTGACACCTGTACTGATTCATTTGTTTTATAGCGTTGCATATAGTCACATGGAGATAATGGATCACTATAATACTAAACAGGTACTGTATGTTAACTATAACCTGCGGCATGTATATATTACAGCAATATTAGTGTTCCTTAATATCATACCTTCTCTCTAAGTTATTTATTTTCTTTTACACTACTTATCCTACAATGTATAGGTTAGGAACAGTGATGATAGAGCGTGCTTGCCACTGCTTGTTACTCAATCTAACATCGGGGTGCTTGAGTATGCTCACTACTTCACCGTGTTTTGTGGGTGCTCGAGTCGCTGGTGCTCATGTTTAATGGCTGTTCAAAAGCCAATAAACATGTGAGAATTTCCCGCCATACATGGTAATGCTGTAGGGTGAATCCTGATCTGTACCAGTAGGTCTTGCTTTGCATTACCTGCACAGCCAGGTGTTCAAAAGCAGGAAAAAACTATGTACTGACATTTCACTGAAGGATTCTTAGAATCAGTGTGAGGCTATTCATCTATTACCATCTCTGTGGATCTGTTCATCTATTACCAGTGGATGGCATCCACAGACACACAGTCAGGAATTAACTGGACACGTCTGTGGGAAAACATTTCTCTGGACTTGGACCCTATATGACAGATTTAAAAGTCTAAATACTAAAAAGTCATTTTAAGTAGAGATGAGCGATCCTTGTAAGGTTTGGCTCTGTTCGATTCATCAAATGTTTAAACATTCGCCTAACATGTTCGCTGAATGGTTCAACGAAGGTACTTGAATGCCATTAGATTCAATAGGAAGCCAAACCAAATGCATACACAAAACCTTAAGGAGTGACAAAAAGCTTCCCAAACAGCTAAAATTAGGGAACAGACACCATGAAAAGTGGCATCAATTGACCCACAGTACAAGTTTTCAAATGGCACAGCAGCAGTCAGCCATGAGCCATGCATGTTTTTCTTTTTTATTATTATTATTCCAGTCACACTCAGATTGTACAAACATCAGTTTCATTCAGTAATATTGATAGGAAAATGTAAGGAAAGTAACACAGGTAGTTGACAGAAAGTAAGTGCAGGCCTGCTTCTCTGGAAGCCCTACTTGCACAGGCAACCCTTCAGACAGGGAGAGCCCAACTTGGAGTCTCCACATTTCAAAAAATAATTATCATGCACTACTAAAGTGGCATCAATTCCCACAGAGTAGAAACAGTATAATAGGCCTCTGACAAACCTTCTACTACAGGCAACCCACCAGATGGAGACCCAACTTGGAGTCTCCACATTTCAAAAAAATGTTTGTAACATCAGCAGCAGTAGCAACAGCAGGCATAGAATACACCACAAAGATGGCACGGACTGCAATAACGCAAGATCAATATGTGGCACTAAAAATGACACCATTGCCTAATCTGCCCAGTCTGCTACTGGGGTAAAAAAGTAGTCGCAGATCCATGACTTCTTTATTTTGATGAAGATAAGGAGGTCTACGTTTTCAGGTGACAGCCAGATGCGCTTATCTATCAGGACACCACCAGCAGTGCTGAAAACAAGTTCGGAGAGAACGCTGGCTGCCAGGCGTGACAAAACCTCCAAGGCGTGACAGGCAAGCTCAGGCCACTCTTCCATTTTGGAAAATCAAAATGCAAAAGGGTCCAAACTTCCGCATGATGGCATTGATATTGAGTTCCAGATACTCCTGCACCATCTTCTCCAGTCGTTCACAACGTGTCATACTTGTACTCTGTTCTGCTAATGCGCAGGCTGGTCTAAAAAATGTGTGAAATGACTCACAGAAATTGCGTATGCCAGTTACACTTCTGTTGCTACTGCTAATGTTTTGCGATGACGTCTAGATGTTCACGGGGTGGACGTCTAGAACTGGGATGCACACTGCATGCTTCACTGCTATCTTGGGGAAAACCACTCTTAAGATTGTCTACAAGTGTGATTCGATACTCCAGCATGGGCGTATCCCTTTCTGTGGGTATTTTGAAGTAAGTGGAAGGCACCGCCAATCAATGTTCCCTTTCTGGGGGTGGAGCATCTGGCTGAATTTACTCTTGTACAGTGGATCTAAAAGAGTGGCAACTAAGCAGTCAGCACTATTTCTCACCCTAAGATTACAGGCATCATGTTGAAGATAGTGCAGCAAGAATGCCCCCATGCATCAGGTGCTTCCATGAGGTCCAAGACCATTTTGTGTTGGCAGTGGGATAACACTCAAGGTTGCTTCCTCCATCCCCTCTCGCCAACCACGGATAACAGAGAGAGGATCATTATCATCTTCATCTCATGATGGTTGTACGTCAATCACCTCATCTTCCTCCATTTGTTCCTTGGCTACTGCACATTCACTAGCAGTTTGTCTGGTACCATGAGTCCCCCTCAAATGCTGTAAGACACCCTCTCTTGGCACCCGCCTGTGCAAAACAACAGTCTGGAGATTTGAGATATAGCTATCCCTTTCACATCCTCCTCTTTTTCCACCTCTTCCTCTGAGACCACAACTCCTCACACATATTATTCAATGTGTGCATCAGCATGTACATGCCAGGAATAGGGAGGCTGATGATGACACAGTCAGCTTTAGCTATCTTAGTAGCCATTTCAATTCAAAACTGTGCAGAAGGGTGCAGTGGTCTTTCATCTGTGCCTACTCTGCAAGCGTGAATTGGACCAAGCTATGCAAAATGACATACTGCACCAGAGCCCATCTTTGCTGCCACAGTCACTGCAACATTTTTCAGAGTGGAATTCCACAATGTCGGAACATCGCAAATCAAACGGCTAACCATTAGGCTGAAAGACTTCTGTAGCGATGCAAGTTGATGACCATCAGGGTGCAAACATCAGACGTGAGCACACAGTGACCATGCATTCTGTAGCAACACATCCAGGCTGGGATAGTCGGGGAGAAATTGCAGTACCACCAAGTTGAGGATGTGAGCCATACAATGCATGTGTGTGAGGTTGCTTTGCTTCAGCGTGGGCCACCACCAGGCTTGCACCATTATTGCACATGGCCTTCCCTGGCTACAGATTCAGTGGAGACAGCCATTGCTCTAACTTGGCCTAGATAGCTGTCCACAACTCTTGATCTGTGTGACTGTGATCCCAAAGGCATATTAATTTGAACAATGTGTGATTATGGTGAGCCATGGCTGCGCAGTACGGAGGTGAAGGGGATTCTATCTGCACTGTTGTAATGTGTGTCGGATTAAGGGAGAGGTTGAGGGCACAGGTTGAGACTCTCGAGGAGCTGGAGGAGCCAGAAGCAGTGGAGAAGTTGTTAGATACAGAGGTTTGTCCTTAAAGCCTTGGGGATTCAAAGACTTGCAGTCCTTTGACTGCCTACTTCCACAGCCACCACGGTCACCCAGTGCCCAGTCAGTGAGATGCAATGCCCCTGCCCATGTTTTCTTGTCCAGTTGTGAGTTATGACATGTATCCTTGCAGTTAAATAAATAAAGCAGCACAATGTGGTGCCAAATTATCCAGACACGGCATCCACCGCTTGTCTCCATGTCTGGAGGATCGCCCTTCTCTCTCTCACCGGCACTGTTCGGCTCACAAGTGCTTCTTGTCATCTGGTGGACAACTACCCACCATGAGTATATTCCACCTAAGTTACAACAACTCTCCTCTGTAGTGCCCTTTAGAGCTACTTAATTTATATATTTACTTATAGACCTCATCTCCTCTCTATTTTTGCCTGGCCCCACTGGCCCACACTGGCACGTGACTGATGAAAGTCCAGAAAGGACTGAAACGTTTCGAGTGCTACAAATAAAACGTTTTTCACGTTTACTGAAGTTGAGTGCTAGACTTCCTTTTATTTGCACCCCAATATTAGACCTAAGATTTTTGAATTGGAAAACTGGCCTTCTCATTTGCCACTGAAACACAGTTTTATCACTAACGATTTGGCTTAGCTAATTGGATCTCGTGGCTGAACCCCAATATTAGGCCAAACAATTTTTAAGTGGAACTCTGGCATTCTGATTTACATACAAATTCTACATAGATAATAGGGGAGGAGGAAGAGGTCTCCCTCTAGTTTCTCCCTCTTCCATTGAGAAACAATAGGAAATTCCATCTCCTATTGCAGTGATGTAATAATCTGGCTTGACTGAATACAGATCTTACCTCAGAATTGAGAATTTTGAGAATGACTGATGAATTCTGTTGAAGCAACAGATTTCTCTGATAAGATATTGTCATGTGTATACTGCGACAGAGAGGGGCCAGAAGCCCACAGCATCTGATTTCATGTATTCCTGTATTGAATAGGAGAAAAGATATTTGACTGATTCAGGAGTTCAGCAAGGTATGTGGCACCGGTGTCTTCACCATCAGAAGTAGTCCAGGGAGCAGGAATAGCTGGGGCACACCTAGTGTTAGGGACAGGGAAGGAGCCCCTGGCACCGAGTAATCTGATAACATAGTCGCTTATTTTCATGTGTATTACTCATTTATGAAATAAAAATTAAAACAACGTTTATGCTTTAAGTGATGCAATTGCAATGTCTTAGCAAATTGACAATACCCATTAAAGATTGATATAACTAAGTTGCTTATTTTTTATACATTTTTGAAAGTTCTTACACATTTTTACAATCCATTTTAAATCTGAATTATTAAGTTGTAAATAGTGTTGAGCGATACCGTCCGATACTTGAAAGTATCGGTATCGGAAAGTATCGGCCGATACCGGCAAAGTATCGGATCCAATCCGATACCGATACCCGATACCAATACAAGTCAATGGGACTCAAGTATCGGACGGTATCCCTGATGGTTCCCAGGGTCTGAAGGAGAGGAAACTCTCCTTCAGGCCCTGGGATCCATATTAATGTGTAAAAGAAAGAATTAAAATAAAAAATATTGCTATACTCACCTCTCCGACGCAGCCTGGACCTCACCGAGGGAACCGGCAGCGTTCTTTGCTTAAAATTCGCACGTTTACTTCCTTCCATGAAGTCCCGGCTTGTGATTGGTCACGTGCCGCCCATGTGGCCGCGACGCGACCAATCACAGCAAGCCGTGACGTAATTTCAGGTCCTTCAGGATTTTAAAATTACGTTCTGGCTTGTGATTGGTCGCGTCGCGGTCACATGGGCGACGCGACCAATCACAAGCCGTGACGTCATGGGAGGCAGGACACGCGCGCATTTTTTAAATCGGAATTTTAAAATGCGTGCGTTTCCTGCCTCCCGTGACGTCACGGCTTGTGATTGGTCGCGTCGCCCATGTGACCGCGACGCGACCAATCACAAGCCAGAACGTAATTTTAAAATCCTGAAGGACCTGAAATTACGTCACGGCTTGCTGTGATTGGTCGCGTCGCAGCCACATGGGCGGCACGCAACCAATCACAAGCCGGGACTTCACGGAAGGAAGTAAACGCGCGAATTTTAAGCAAAGAACGCTGCCGGTTCCCTCGGTGAGGTCCAGGCTGCGTCGGAGAGGTGAGTATAGCAATATTTTTTATTTTAATTCTTTCTTTTACACATTATTACATTAATGTTGTTTCGATACCGATACCCGATACCACAAAAGTATCGGATCTCGGTATCGGAATTCCAATACCCGCAAGTAACGGCCGATACCCGATACTTGCGGTATCGGAATGCTCAACACTAGTTGTAAATTCAAAGGTAAATTCTGAACCACTCTATTGTGCCTAGTAAAGAATATGTGATTTTTAAAACATAGCATAAAGCAGGTCCATTTGGTGTCATACACCCTCCACATCTGGACTAGGTATATTACATTGTATATTTCAGAACTGAGTCTTGTTTTTTCAAGAGTGTGTTTTTGAAGGTGTAGACAGGGCACAAAATATTGATAACCTGTGAGTTGGTTCATCAGTTTGAAATCAAGGAGGGTACGACACCATGTTCCTCCACCGATCATTTGTTATTTACTCCTGTGGTGGCCCAATCTAAAAACTATAAATGTTGCTGTAAAGCATAATTTAATTCAATGTGTTGCTGCTGCTGCTGCCGCAGCTGGGAACTGGAGACCAGCTGCGCAAGAGAAAATAACAGCTTATTGGGTCTCTGGTGTCAGACCTTCACCAATCTCATATTAATGACCTGCTCCTTTTATAGGACAACTCCTTCATGATGTGGTTTATGTTTTACCAATGACTTTCATGACTTAATATTAATGACAAGAAGGAAAGAACACACATTTTGAAAAGTCTTAAATCAAGCAACACAATCAGAAAACACCTGTGAAACAGTTGTAACCTTAGAAAAGAGCCAATTGATTATATAGATGTGCTTACTCTTTAATGGCATAACTATGTTATCTATCAGGCAGTGTCCAAACTGTTTCAAAAACACTCTGAAGGAGACCTAGCCATTCATTTGATTAGCAACATGAAGTACTGCATTTTCCAGGAATCTCCTGACAGTTGGTTGGTTAATATTTTGGCCAAAATACGCAAGCTCGTAACCCACGCCAAGGGTCCTCACGCTTACGAGTCCTACACTAAACTAAATAGCAAAGCTGCCTTTTTTTCTGCTGTTGAAAATCAAATTTTTGCAGACCTTGAGTCTCTAGTGGCTTTGCTATTTAGTTTAGTGTAGGACTCGTAAGCATGGGGACCCTTGGCGTGGGATACGAGCTGGTGTATTTTGGCCAAAATATCAAACAATACCTCACTATTTTTGTATATTTTTTGCACTGTTTTTTTTGGGGTGCAGCCAAGCCCAAACACGTTTGGTCTCACATGAGGGGTGTTCGCACTGGGATGCATTGAGGAGAGTGCTGGCCAGCCTGCCTAATCGAAAAGTAGGGGCATGACTAATAGGCTGTGAACCAGACACTATGTAGTACCATTGTGTGAACAACGCTCTATGTGGGCCTTTATTGTGCAATTGTATACTGGGCAGTCACCCCCTCCAGGGGTGGGTATGTGGAGAGTGGCTGTTGATCTGGTATTTTTTGCACGGGTGTTTCTAACATCTTGCTTTATGGGCTGGCTGCACCCTGTAGTGCATTTGTTCCAAGATCTGGGCAGGTAAGTGTTGCTGCCTTTTTTTATGCAGTCTTAAATTTGGAATAAAAAAAGCATAAAATCTGAACAGTATTAAATTTTGTAAAACAAAACTCCAAATCATGAAAAAATATATAAAAGCTTTAATGTTGTGGCAATTTTCTCTACATGCATATAGAGATGAGAGAAATTAGATGCATATCAAATTCTTATCAAATTTTAATAAATTTGCTCATTGTGACAATTTTGAACAATCTGCAATTTTACTCACATGAATTGCCCAAAGAAAAAATGCACAGCGCTATTTTTCACAAGGCAGAAGATCACATGAGCCAAAGTAGACTGATATGACCTCATGTACAGCCATGTGGACTTACCCAGCTAAAAGTTCACATAATATATCACAGCAAGTCAGGAGGAACTGTATAAAAGAAGAGGCAGGGAATGCAGCTATATTTTGTAGTGAATTTGAATAATGACAGCACACAGATTAACAATAGAAATAAACAGAGAAAGCTTTAAAACAACAAATAATTGTTATGCCTTGTGTATGCAACAGGACAGCAGTAATAACAAGCTGCCATCTTGTTTACCCATAGCCATATACATTGGAGGTCACATGTGTTAGGTGTCAAGTTCTCACCACTGCACAGGGGGAATCTTGAACCATGTCCACTGCTGTCTCCCATTCTCCTTCAGCCAGAATGGAACCTGCTCAGCAGAGACGTCAATCCCAGTATCTGGCTCAAGCTGATACTGTGTGCTTGGGTACTGCTGCCTTTCTAGGCTCTGCCTTTGTAGCCAGCACTAATCAGCAGTGAGCAGGCATTTCAGGGACTAAGTCCTGCTTTTCCCATACTGAGCATGCCCATGGGACGACCTCCCATTGGAGGTAGGGGGTCACATGCTCAGGTCCTGTTGTGGCTCCTATTGGACCATCAGGAAGGTCCCGGAGCGCTACTACTATAAAAGATTTGCATGGCCGCTCGGCCATGCGCTAGTGTAAACTTATTAACTTGTGTGTGTGGATGAATGCCTGTCGATGGATGAAAGCTCCGAATCATTCCCATCCCTAGTGTTGTTGACTGCTCACGAATGGTAGAGCTACCTAGCGCCCAACAGTGCTATCCTGCACATTAGCACAAGATACTGAATCCAGTTAGCAGCGACCTCCAGAGCAGTGCCGTGCGCAGATACTGTGCTTTCCTGGCTCTAGTTAGGGTGGTTCGTGGCGTCCGCCAGAGCGGCGCTGCACGCACTCTGGTGCAGTAAATATTTAGTTTAGTTGATTCTCTGGCACCACAGTAGCGGTGTCGAGCACAAGAGATCAAGAGGGACTCTTAAGGTACCTTCACACGAAGCGACGCTGCAGCGATAGCGACAACGATGTCGATCGCTGCAGCGTCGCTGTTTGGTCGCTGGAGAGCTGTCACACAGACCGCTCTCCAGCGATCAACTATGCCGAGGTCCCCTGGTAACCAGGGTAAACATCGGGTAACTAAGCGCAGGGCCGCGCTTAGTAACCCGATGTTTACCCTGGTTACCAGCGTAAAATCTAAAAAAAACAAACAGCACATACTTACATTCACATCCCCCTGCGTCCACTTCCTGACTGACTGAGCGCCGTACAGTGAGAGCAGAGCGGTGACGTCACCGCTGTGCTGCTTTCACTTTCACTTTGCGGCGCTGAGTCAGAGGAGGAAGCAGACTGCAGGGGACGCAATGTGAGTATGTGCTGTTTGTTTTTTTTACATTTTACGCTAGTAACCAGGGTAAACATCGGGTAACTAAGCGCGGCCCTGCGCTTAGTAACCCGATGTTTACCCTGGTTACCAGTGTAAAATATCGCTGGTATCGTTGCTTTTGCTTTCAAACACAACGATACACAGCGATCGGACGACCAAATAAAGTTCTGGACTTTATTCAGCGACCAGCGACATCACAGCAGGATCCTGATCGCTGCTGCGTGTCAAACGAAACGATATCGCTAGCGAGGACGCTGCAACGTCACGGATTGCTAGCGATATCGTTATAATGTCGTTTCGTGTGAAGGTACCTTTACCCTGAGTCTTGGGGCAGAGTTCTGTGTCGCCTTACTTGCGCTCTCTGTGCGCTATTGCGGCCCTGTGACGCAACAGGATTTGCTTCCTTCATACAGGGTGAAGCTAACCCGTGTGTGTACTCACATTATACTGTCATATAGTCAGTCATTACCAAGCAGCAGGTGACTTAGCTGCACGGTGGACCCCAGACTGCAAACGCACCTTATATCATCTCTAATTATTATTTGGTGCGTTCCGCCAGTCCTAACAACATGGACATTACTATGACTTGAAATATTTTCTGCACAGTCTTAAGAGATCTCAGAGTCTTACACACAATTTTTCAAAGCAATAGAAGGCTTTGCTGCACTTGAGATTTTGGTGAATTGATTTGTTGTAAATCAGCTTTTTAGAAAAAAAAATTGGCAAAGTGGGTGAATTCGAATTTCACAGTACTGAAAATTAGGCTGTCTAACTTTAGAAACAAGTTATCACAATATGAGTAAAATCATGGTCTTCCACTGAAATTAAAAATCACAGACGTGAGTATTCGAAACAAAATGGAAATAATTGTGTTCTTTTTATGTGTTGTTGGATTGAGTATTACCATTTTATTCCCATCTGCTTATAAAATCTGAACAAAAACCAAGATGAGTAAAGTTTATCTCCGTAAATGTTGTCATATTACATGGATCAGTAGCTGATATTTAGTAGAACATCAGAAGAGGTGAAGTTGGTTACTGCGGACTGTTATTTCTGTTATTTGACCCAAAAATGATCCAATATCTAGAAATGATGTGTTGATTGCAATGTTATTTGTTAAATTTGAACAGAATTAGCATTATGCTGTCCAAGGATAGCTTAGCAGCTTGCCAGTATGATATGCCCTTAGTCTTTCCTTCCACAATTCATGCCCGTCTCTGTTTTCAGCTGGCACATGGGATGTTTGCAAACAAAGGTCTTTTAATTAGAATCTCTCTCTCTGTTTAATGATACTGCTGTCCCTTTGCCCATTGTATCCGCCACACTTAGTCTTCTTATGAAAGGCTTGCAATAGTATGCTAAAATTCACAACTGGTGCCAAATTCCTAGTATTTTTTTTAAAACAATTTGAAATTTATCTGAAAATATTTAACCCTGTTGTATTCAAGAGCAAGCAGCTCAACTTTTACATCTTTAGAAGCATCATAAGAGAATAATATGAAACGGTAAGGTTCTCATAATTGGAATACTAACGGTAGGCTGAAACAGTAGATTTAAAGGGAACCTGTCACCTGAATTTGGCGGGACCAGTTTTGGGTCATATGGGCGGGGTTTTGGGGTATTTGGTTCACCCTTTCCTTACCCGCTGGCTGCATGCTGGCCGCAATATTGGATTGAAGTTCATTCTCTGTCCTCCGGACTACACGCCTGCGCAAGGCAACGCCCATATGACCCAAAACTGGTCCCGCCAAATTCAGGTGACAGGTTCCCTTTAAGTAAAAAAAAAATTCCTAAATATCTACCTGGGTGAAACAGATGCAAGACAAAGCATAATCTGCATTTATATAATTTACAAAGTCAAATAAAGTGCAAGTGCTATTGTGTCTGTACCAGTAATTTTCACAGACAGGAAAGAGTACTATTACAAATTATGGAGTGACTAAAATTCAAGTTAAAACTCTGGTTGACAAGTAATATGTTTTTTGTTGTGAACTCTGTTTTCGGGCTCCCTCTTGTGGTCACTGGTGGTATGCTGTGACTTTTGCTTTGGGCTCCCCCTGGTGGCTTTGTTTGTTATCCTGCTGGTCTCTGGCTATCAGCTGGTTCGTTATCCTCTGGGAGGTTCCTATATAGCTCTGTTTTACTTCCACTTGTGGCCGGCTGTCGATGTAATCAGTGCTACTCAGATTCCTTCTGACTACCTTGCTCCCAGTCCATCCAGGATAAGCTAAGTTTTGTTTGCTCATTTTTTGATCAGCAGTGTTTATCATGGTTTCTGTTCCAGCTTGCTAAAATGTAATTCCCTCGCTTGCTGGTTGCTCTAGTGGGCTGAGTTTCTCCCCACACACCGTTAGTTGGTGTGTGGGTTCTTGAAATCTCAGGATGGATATTTTGTAAGGGTTTTTTATTGATCGCATAGACCCCTGCTCTATTTTCTGCTTTCTAGTACTAGTGGGCCTCTTTTGCTGAATCTGATTTCATCCCTATGTATGTGCCTTCTTCTTACTTCACCGTTAATATTTGTTGGGGGCTTCTATATCTTTGGGGATTATTTCTCTGGAGGCAAGCGAGGTCTTTCTTTCTCTTTAGGGGTAGCTAGTTCCTCAGGCTGGCTCGAGACGTCTAAGAATTTTTTAGGCACGTTCACCGGCTACCTCTAGTTGTTTTGGATAGGTTCAGATTTGCGATCAGTCCAGTTACCATCTCCCTAGAGCTCATCCTTAGTTTAATCACTTGCTTATCTATTTGTGATCCTCCGCCACTTGGGATCATAACAGTACAGCCGGCCCGTAAAGTGTTAATTGCATGGCAGAAGCAGGAGAAAAGAAGCCTTGAGAATTTTTTTTTTTTTTTTGTTGCCGTGTGTCTAGCTGCTGTGGCTGCTTCTCTCCTCCTCTAAATCTTGGTGTGGCTCTGAGTTCAGCTGCTGACATGGATGTCCAGAGCTTGGCTTCCAGTCTGGATCATCTTGCTGCTAGGGTTCAAAGTATTCAGGATTTTGTTGTTCACAGTCCTATGTCAGAGCCTAGAATACCTATTCCGGAGTTGTTTTCTGGAGATAGATCTAGGTTCCTGAATTTTAGGAACAAATGTAAGTTGTTTCTTTCTTTGAAACCTCGTTCCTCTGGTGATGCCGTTCAGCAAGTTAAGATTATCATTTCCTTTTTGCGTGGTGACCCCCAAGATTGGGCCTTCGCATTGGCGCCAGGGGATCCTGCATTGCTTAGTGTACATGCGTTTTTTCTAGCCCTTGGATTGCTCTATGAGGAACCTAATCTTGAGAACCAGGCTGAAAAAACGTTATTGGCCCTCTCGCAGGGGCAAGATGAAGCAGAGGTGTACTGCCAGAAATTTCAGAAATGGTCGGTGCTTACTCAGTGGAATGAGTGTGCCCTGGCTGCAAATTTCAGAGAAGGTCTTTCTGAAGCCATTAAGAATGTCATGGTGGGGTTCCCTATGCCTGCAGGTCTGAATGAGTCAATGACTCTGGCCATTCAGATTGATCGGCGTTTGCGGGAGCGCAAACCTGTGCACCATTTGGCGGTGTCTTCTGAACAGACACCTGAATCTATGCAATGTGACAGAATTCTGACCAGAAGTGAACGGCAAAATTATAGACGGAAAAATGGGTTGTGCTTTTACTGTGGTGACTCAGCTCATGTTATCTCAGCATGCTCTAAGCGCAAAAAAAAGGTTGATAAATCTGTCACCATTGGTACTTTACAGCCTAAGTTCATTTTGTCTGTTACCCTGATTTGTTCCCTGTCATCTTACCCGGTTAATGCTTTTGTAGATTCAGGTGCCGCCCTGAGTCTGATGGATTGGTCATTTGCCAGGCGCTGTGGTTTTGATTTGGAGCCTTTAAAATTCCCTATTCCACTAAGGGGAATTGATTCTACACCCTTGGCTACGAATAGACCTCAATACTGGACACAAGTGACCATGTGCATGACTCCTGTTCATCGGGAGGTGATTCGCTTTCTTGTACTGCATAATTTGCATGATGTCGTCGTGTTGGGTCTACCATGGTTGCAGACTCATAATCCAGTCCTGGATTGGAAAGCTATGTCGGTGTCAAGTTGGGGTTGTCAGGGAATTCATGGTGACGCTCCTGTGGTGTCAATTGCTTCGTCCACTCCTTCTGAAGTCCCTACGTTTTTGTCAGACTACCAGGATGTATTTGAGGAGCCCAAACTCAATTCTCTACCTCCTCATAGGGACTGTGATTGTGCTATAAATTTGATTCCAGGTAGTAAGTTTCCTAAGGGACGACTTTTCAATTTATCTGTGCCGGAGCATGCTGCCATGCGGAGTTATATAAAGGAGTCTTTAGAGAAGGGACATATTCGCCCGTCCTCATCCCCTCTTGGTGCAGGATTCTTTTTTTGTGGCTAAAAAGGATGGTTCCCTGAGACCCTGTATTGATTATCGCCTTTTGAATAAAATCACGGTCAAATTTCAGTATCCTTTGCCATTGTTAACTGATTTGTTTGCTCGCATTAGGGGGTCTAGTTGGTTCACCAAGATAGATCTTCGTGGTGCGTATAACCTTGTGCGTATAAAACAGGGTGATGAATGGAAAACTGCATTTAATACGCCTGAAGGCCATTTTGAGTACTTGGTGATGCCTTTTGGACTTTCTAATGCTCCTTCAGTCTTTTAGTCCTTTATGCATGACATCTTCCGTGAATATCTGGATAAGTTTATGATTGTGTATCTGGATGATATTCTGTTTTTTTCGGATGATTGGGAGTCTCATGTTAAGCAGGTCAGGATGGTCTTTCAGGTCCTACGTGACAATGCTTTATTTGTGAAGGGCTCAAAATGTCTTTTTGGAGTCCAGAAGATTTCTTTTTTGGGTTTCATTTTTTCTCCTTCTACTATTGAGATAGACCCAGTCAAGGTTCAGGCTATTCATCACTGGACATAGCCTACATCTGTTAAGAGTCTTCAGAAGTTCTTGGGTTTTGCTAATTTTTACCGTCGCTTCATAGCTAATTTTTCTGGCGTTGTTAAGCCTTTGACGGATTTGACCAAGAAGGGTTCTGATGTGACTAATTGGTCTTCTGCGGCTGTGGAGGCCTTTCGGGAGCTGAAGCGTCGGTTTTCTTCGGCTCCGGTCTTATGTCAGCCAGATGTCTCACTTCCCTTCCAGGTGGAGGTTGATGCTTCCGAGATTGGAGCGGGGGCTGTTTTGTCGCAGAGAAGCCCCGATGGTTCTGTGATGAAGCCATGTGCTTTCTTTTCTAGAAAGTTTTCGCCTGCCGAGCGGAATTATGATGTCGGTAATCGGGAGCTGTTGGCTATGAAGTGGGCATTTGAGGAGTGGCGACATTGGCTCGAGGGAGCTAAACATCGTGTGGTGGTCTTGACTGACCACAAGAATTTGATTTATCTCGAGTCGGCCAAGCGGCTGAATCCCAGACAGGCTCATTGGTCGTTGTTTTTCTCTCGTTTTGACTTCATGGTCTCGTACCTGCCGGGTTCGAAGAATGTGAAAGCTGATGCTCTTTCTAGGAGTTTTGTGCCTGACTCTCCTGGAGATTCAGAGCCGGCTGGTATCCTTAGAGAAGGGGTGATTTTGTCTGCCATCTCCCCAGATTTGCGATGTGTGCTGCAAGAGTTTCAGGCGGATAGACCTGACCGCTGTCCACCGGAGAGACTGTTTGTCCTGGATAGATGGACCAACAGAATCATCTCCGAGGTTCATTCTTCGGTGTTGGCGGGCCATCCTGGAATATTTGGTACCAGAGACTTGGTGGCCAGGTCTTTTTGGTGGCCTTCCTTGTCACGGGATGTGCGTTCCTTTGTGCAGTCTTGTGGAATTTGTGCTCGGGCGAAGCCTTGCTGTTCTCGTGCCAGTGGTTTGCTGTTACCTTTGCCTGTCCCGAAGAGGCCTTGGATGCACATTTCCATGGATTTTATTTCAGATCTCCCTGTCTCTCAGAGAATGTCTGTCATCTGGGTGGTGTGTGATCGTTTTTCTAAGATGGTCCATTTGGTGCCCTTGCCTAAGTTGCCTTCCTCCTCCGAGTTGGTTCCACTGTTTTTTCAAAATGTGGTTCGTTTGCACGGGATTCCTGAGAACATTGTTTCTGACAGAGGATCCCAGTTTGTGTCTAGATTTTGGTGGACCTTTTGTGCTAAGTTGGGCATTGAATTGTCTTTTTCATCGGCCTTCCATCCTCAGACGAATGGCCAAACCAAGCAAACTAATCAGACCTTGGAGACTTATTTAAGATGTTTTGTTTCTGCTGACCAGGACGACTGGGTTACTTTTTTGCCGTTGGCCGAGTTTGCCCTTAATAATCGGGCTAGTTCTGCTACTTTGGTTTCTCCTTTTTTTTGTAATTCGGGGTTTCATCCTCGTTTTTCCTCGGGTCAGGTGGAGCCTTCTGACTGTCCTGGAGTGGATGTTGTGGTGGATAGGTTGCATCAGATTTGGAATCATGTGGTGGACAATTTGAAGTTGTCACAAGAGAAGGCTCAGCTCTTTGCCAACCGCCGTCGCTGTGTGGGTCCCCGACTTCGCGTTGGGGACTTGGTGTAGTTGTCTTCTCACTTCGTTCCTATGAAGGTCTCCTCTCCTAAGTTCAAGCCTCGGTTTATCGGTCCTTATAAGATTCTGGAAGTCCTTGGCCCTGTGTCATTCCGTCTGGACCTCCCGGCATCATTTGCTATTCATAATGTGTTCCATCGCTCGTTGTTGCGGAGGTATGTGGTACCTGTGGTTCCTCCGGTTGAGCCTCCTGCCCCGGTGCTGGTTGAGGGAGAATTGGAATACGTGGTGGAGAAGATCTTGGATTCTCATGTTTCTAGACGGAGGCTCCAGTATTTGGTCAAGTGGAAGGGCTATGGTCAGGAGGATAATTCTTGGGTTGTCGCCTCTGATGTTCATGCAGCCGATTTGGTTCGTGCCTTCCATGTGGCTCATCCTGATCGCCCTGGGGGTTTTCATGAGGGTTCGGTGACCCCTCCTTAAGGGGGGGGGGTACTGTTGTGAACTCTGTTTTCGGGCTCCCTCTTGTGGTCACTGGTGGTATGGTGTGACTTTTGCTTTGGGCTCCCCCTGGTGGCTTTGCTTGTTATCCTGCTGGTCTCTGGCTATCAGCTGGTTCGTTATCCTCTGGGAGGTTCCTATATAGCTCTGTTTTACTTCCACTTGTGGCTGGCTGTCGATGTAATCAGTGCTACTCAGATTCCTTCTGACTACCTTGCTCCCAGTCCATCCAGGATAAGCTAAGTTTTGTTTGCTCATTTTTTGATCAGCAGTGTTTATCATGTTTTCTGTTCCAGCTTGCTAAAATGTAATTCCCTCGCTTGCTGGTTGCTCTAGTGGGCTGAGTTTCTCCCCACACACCGTTAGTTGGTGTGTGTGGGTTCTTGAAATCTCAGGATGGATATTTTGTAAGGGTTTTTTATTGATCGCATAGACCCCTGCTCTATTTTCTGCTTTCTAGTACTAGTGGGCCTCTTTTGCTGAATCTGATTTCATCCCTATGTATGTGCCTTCTTCTTACTTCACCGTTAATATTTGTTGGGGGCTTCTATATCTTTGGGGATTATTTCTCTGGAGGCAAGCGAGGTCTTTCTTTCTCTTTAGGGGTAGCTAGTTCCTCAGGCTGGCTCGAGACGTCTAAGAATTTTTTAGGCACGTTAACCGGCTACCTCTAGTTGTTTTGGATAGGTTCAGATTTGCGATCAGTCCAGTTACCATCACCCTAGAGCTCGTCCTTAGTTTAATCACTTGCTTATCTATTTGTGATCCTCCGCCACTTGGGATCATAACAGTTTTTACCTACATCATTTACAAAGAAACACAAACTAACATCAATGATTGTAGCATAGGGACCATTTAAGTCCAACCATAAGCCCAGCCAGGGAGGGTCCACCTACTTTAAGTAAAGTTACACAAATCCAATTCCCTTCCTGCCAAACCCAAAGTGTAAAGTTAAAAACCTTTAGAGAGAGTGACTTTAAGGCAGTTCTATCTGTAGCTAAATCATGTACAAGGAGAGACAATGAGCCCTTACATTATTTACCTACATTATATACATGTAGAAATTAGGGAATCCATTTGAGGTGAATCAAATTCACCTTGAATTTTCCCCAAAATATTCAGATGTCAGAACCCCAATCTTTTGATTTTCAATTGGCTGAAATCAGAGTTTGACTTGAAAGAGTGACTGACAGAGTTAGCAGAGGAAATGTGGTACCACTAGCCAGAATATATGAAAAATCCTGGAAAACGGGAAAAAAATTCCAAGTGCGGTGAAATTGCAAAAAAAAGTGCAATCCCATTCTTGTTTTTTGTTTGGCTTTTTTAATAGGTTCACTAAATGCTAAAACTGGCCTGCCATTATGATTTTCAAGGTCATTACAAGTTTATAGGCACCAAACATGTCTACTGTAGGTTCTTTTTATCTAAGTGGTGAAAAAAATTACAAACTTTGTTAAAAAAATAAAAATTGTCCCATTATCTGACACCCGTAGCGTCTCAATTTTTCATGATCTGGGCTTGTGTGAGGGCTTATTTTTTGCGTGCCGAGCTGACATTTTTATTGATACTATTTTGGTGTAGATACGATCTTTCGATCGCCCGTTATTGCATTTTAATGCAATGTCGTGGCGACAAAAAAAAGTAATTCTGGCGTTTTTACTTTTTTTCTCACTACGCCATTTAATGATCAGGTTAATCCTTTTTTTTATTGATAGAGCGGGCGATTCTGAACATGGTGATGCCAAAAATGTGTATGTTTTATTTTTTTAATAGTTTTATTTTGAATGGTGCAAAAGAGAAGTGATTTGAACTTTTAAATTTTTTTATATTTTTAGAAACAGGTTTTTTTTTAACTTTTGGCACGCTTCAATGGTCTCCATTGGAGACTAGAAGCTGCCATAACTCAATCCGCTCTGCTACATGCAGGCGATGATCAGATCACCTGTATGTAGTAGAATTACACACTTACTATGAGTGCCGACCACCACTCATAGTAATCCATCAGTAACAACCTTAAAGGGAACCTGTCACCTGAATTTGGCGGGACCAGTTTTGGGTCATATGGGCAGGGTTTTCGGGTGTTTGATTAACCCTTTCCTTACCCGCAGGCTGCATGCTGGCCACAATATTGGATTGAAGTTCATTCTCTGTCCTCCGGAGTACACGCCTGCGCAAGGCAATATTGCGGCCAGCATACAGCCTGCGGGTAAGGAAAGGGTGAATCAAACACCCGAAAACCCCGCCCATATGACCCAAAGCTGGTCCTGCTAAATTCAGGTGACAGGTTCCCTATAAAGGTCTCCAGGAGACCTCTGGTTGTCATGCCAACCCATCGGTGACCCGCAGTCATGTGACACAAACGCTGATGGGAGGAGGTAATGACGCTCTTTCGGTGCATGCATGTTAAATGCCGCTGTCAGAGTATGGCAGCAGCATTTAACATGTTAATAGCCGTGGATGGATCGCGATTTTACCTGTGGCTGTTAAAGGGAACCTATCACCTGAATTTGGCGGGACCAGTTTTGGGTCATATGGGCGGGGTTTTCGGGTGTTTGATTCACCCTTTCCTTACCCGCTGGCTGCATGCTGGCTGCAATATTGGATTGAAGTTCATTCTCTGTCCTCCATAGTACACGCCAGCACAAGGCAATATTACCTTGCGCTGGTGTGTACTCCGGAGGACAGAGAATGAACTTCAATCCAATATTGCAGCCAGCATGCAGCCAGCGGGTAAGGAAAGGGTGAATCAAACACCCGAAAACCCCGCCCATATGACCCAAAACTGGTCCCGCCAAATTCAGGTGATAGGTTCCCTTTAAGGGCACATGTCAGCTGATCAGATCACCTGTCATGTGCTGGAAAAAGTGCAGGCTCATCGCCGGAGCCCGCACAAAATGGGGAGAAGTGTCCATTGATAGACTATGTCTGTCATTGGACGTTAAGGGGTTAAACACATTAAAATCCCTTCTCATCCCTCATCTGTCTTTAGAATGTAGCTTCCTCCCCATTAGGCTCACTTCTTCCAGCTTCGGTCTTCTCTTCCATCTCCCGCCTCAACTCTGTTTGCTTATAATAATTGTACCCCCCTGGGCTTTATTATAATGATAATTGTTCCCTATTTTGCCTTCGTATAATGATACTCCACAGCACTCATAGATAGTAAGATGCTCTGCACAGAGTATGATGGCCCCGCAGCTCCCTATATTTAGTGTAATGGAACCACAGCTCCCTATATGTAATATGATGACACCTCCTGTTAGGTGTCAAGTTCCCGCCGCTGCATAGGGGGAATCTCAAACCATGTCCACTGCGGTCTCCCATGCTCCTCCAGCCGCAGTGGAACCTGCTCAGCAGAGACTTCGGTCCCAGCATCTGGCTCAAGCTGATACTGTGCACTTGGGTACTGCTTCCTTTCCAGGCTCTGCCTTTGTAGCCAGCACTGATCAGCAGCGAGCAGGCATTTCAGGGACTGAGTCCTGCTTTTCCCACACTGAGCATGCCCACGGGACGACCTCCCATTGGAGGTCGGGGGTCATATGCTCAGGTCCTGTTGCAGCTCCTATTGGACCATCAGGGAGGTCCCGGAGTGCTACTACTATAAAAGGTTTGCATGGCCGCTCGGCCATGCACTAGTGTAAACTGTTTAACTTGTGTGTGTGGATGAATTCCTGTTGATGGATGAAAGCTCTGAATCATTCCCATCCCTAGTGTTGTTGCCTGCTCGCGAATGGTAGAGCTACCTAGTGCCTGACACATTATACCATCATATAGTCCGTCATTACCAAGCAGCAGGTGTCTTAGCTGCACGGTGGACCCCGGACTGTGAACTCACCTTATATTATTTCTAATTATTATTTAGTGCGTTCCGCCAGTCCTAACACCTCCAGTTGACTATATATAATATAGTGGACCCACAGCTCAACACCCAAAGGTGTTCAAAACCACATTCAAGAAGTTTATATCCCTTCAGGCGCATCACAGGAGCTGAAGCAATGGGGAAGAAAAAAATAAGCATTTAACTTTTTTCACCTGACCTCTGCTAACATCAGATAATTCTCTAATAACTAGCCGCTGTTAGAGAAGTTTGGGATAAATGGGTAGACATTCTTAAAAAATGATTAAATACTGGTGAAATATCACTGTGAATGAACAATTTGTGTCATTCCGAGGTAGCTGCCCCTTTCAAGCAATTTAAACTGAGTAAGCCTGTAAAGTACGGCATCAGATATGGAAACACTCTGGTATATGCAGGAAAAAAAGCCTCGAGAAAAACCTGAGAAGAATCAGGTTATGTGAGTTGTTTCAGTTTTTACATATGGACTGAGGACAAAATGTATCCTGTGACAACTTTTTTACAATGCTGGGCACTGTAAGAAAAAGAAAGTCTGAACTGCCGCAAATGTATCATTGGTAAAAGAAATGTTCCTAGTTCAACATTTTACTTCCCTGGAGATACGACAGTGGTTTCTTACAACAACAGGTCATTCTGATGAGCACGATACCCCATGACAATGCAGTAAGGAGTTGAGATGACAATAAGCTGCAAATGATATTAGATTATAATTTCACCAAAGGGGCAGTTGATACACAAGGTCAACTTATAGTTATGTACCCAAGCAGACACAAAACCAATCGGTGGCCAATAGTTTTATTCTATAATATTGTTGATGTATCTGCCTACATTTGTTTTATGGTGTGAAATAAACCCAGATTGAAACGTCAATAAACCGCCTAAACAAAGTCTCTTTCTAGAAGAATTAGGAAAGTCACTTGCTATGCCATCTATTTTAGGAAGAAAAGTAAAAGTCCGAAGTGAAGGAGCAGCAGCCATAGTAAACCGTATCCAGCTCAACAAAGTGAACCCATAACCTCCACCAGCATTGGAAAAAGACTAAAAAGAGAAGCAGCAACATTTTCCCATCTTCTTGTGATAAAACAAATATTTCATTTTCTAGTCATAGTAAATATTTATGTAACGCACAGTTATTTCTGGGCAGAATGTAAGAATGCCTGAATATACATAGTTACATAGTTATTAAGGTTGAAGGAAGACTTTAAGTCCATCTAGTTCAACCCATAGCCTAACCTAACATGCCCTAACATGTTGATCCAGGGGAAGGCAAAAAAACCCATGTGGTAAGAGTAAGCTCCACCATGGGGAAAAAAATTCCTTCCCGACCCCACATACGGCAATCAGACTAGTTCCCTGGAACAACGCCTTATCAAGGAATCTAATATATATACCCTGTAACATTATACGTTTCCAGATAGGCATCCAGTCCCCTCTTAAATTTAAGCAATGACTCACTCATTACAGCATCATACGGCAGAGAGTTCCATAGTCTCACTGCTCTTACAGTAAAGAATCCGCGTCTGTTATTATGCTTAAACCTTCTTTCCTCCAGACGTAGAGGATGCCCCCTTGTCCCTGTCACCGGTCTATGATTATAAAGATCATCAGAAAGGTCTTTGTACTGTCCCCTCATATATTTATACATTAACATAAGGTCACCCCTTAGCCTTAGTTTTTCCAAACTAAATAGCCCCAAGTGTAATAACCTATCTTGGTATTGCAGACCCCCCATTCCTCTAATAACCTTGGTCGCTCTTCTCTGCACCCGCTCTAGTTCAGCTATGTCTTTCTTATACACCGGAGACCAGAACTGTGCACAGTATTCTAAGTGTGGTCGCACTAGTGACTTGTATAGAGGTAAAATTATGTTCTCCTCATGAGCATCTATGCCTCTTTTAATGCATCCCATTATTTTATTTGCCTTTGTAGCAGCTGCCTGACACTGGCCACTGAATATGAGTTTGTCATCCACCCATACATCCAGGTCTTTTTCATTGACGGTTTTGCCCAGAGTTTTAGAATTAAGCACATAGTTATACATCTTATTACTTCTACCCAAGTGCATGACCTTACATTTATCCCCATTAAAGCTCATTTGCCACTTATCAGCCCAAGCTTCTAGTTTACATAAATCATCCTGTAATATAAAATTGTCCTCCTCTGTATTGATTACCCTCTAGAGTTTAGTGTCATCTGCAAATATTGAAATTCTACTCTGAATGCCCCCTACAAGGTCATTAATAAATATGTTAAAAAGAAGAGGGCCCAATACTGACCCCTGTGGTACCCCACTACTAACCGTGACCCAGTCCGAGTGTGCTCCATTAATAACCACCCTTTGTTTCCTATCCCTGAGCCAACTCTCAACCCACTTGCACATATTTTCCCCTATCCCCATTATTCTCATTTTATGTATCAACCTTTTGTGTGGCACCGTATCAAAAGCTTTTGAAAAGTCCATATACACTACATCTACTGGGTTCCTTTGGTCCAGTCCGGTACTTACCTCTTCATAGAAGCTGATCAAATTAGTCTGACATGATCGGTCCCTAGTAAACCCGTGCTGATACTGGGTCATGAGGTTATTCCTCTTCTGATACTCCAGTATATCATCCCTTAGAATGCCCTCCAGGATTTTACCCACAGTAGAGGTTAAGCTTACTGGCCTATAATTTCCGAGTTCAGTTTTTGTCCCCTTTTTGAATATTGGCACCACATTTGCTATACGCCAGTCCTGTGGTACAGACCCTGTTATTATGGACTCTTTAAAGATTAAAAATAATGGTCTATCAATGACTGTACTTAATTCCTGCAGTACTCAGGGGTAGTGTTGAGCATTCTGATACCGCAAGTATCGGGTATCGGCCGATACTTGCGGGTATCGGAATTCCGGTACCGAGATCCGATACTTTTGTGATATCGGGAATCGGTATCGGGATTAATAGCAATGTGTAAAATAAAGAATTAAAATAAAAAATATTGCTATACTCACCTCTCCGACGCAGCCTGCACCTCACCGAGGGAACCGGCAGCCTTCTTTGCTTAAAATGCGCGCGTTTAATGCCTTCCGTGATGTCACGGCTTCTGATTGGTCACGTGCCGCCCATGTGACCGCGACGCGACCAATCACAACAAGCCGTGACGTAATTTCAGGTCCTGAATGCCTAATTCTAGGCATTCAGGATTTGAAAATTACGTCACGGCTTGTGATTGGTCGCGTGCCGCCCATGTGACCGCGACGCGACCAATCACAAGCCGTGACGTAATTTTCAAATCCTAAATGCCTAGAATTAGGCATTCAGGACCTGAAAATTACGTCACGGCTTGTTGTGATTGGTCGCGTCGCGGTCACATGGGCGGCACGCGACCAATCACAAGCCATGACGTAATTTTCAAATCCTGAATGCCTAGAATTAGGCATTCAGGACCTGAAATTACGTCACGGCTTGTTGTGATTGGTCGCGTCGCGGTCACATGGGTGGCACGCGACTAATCAGAAGCCGTGACGTAATTTTCAAATCCTGAATGCCTAGAATTAGGCATTCAGGACCTGAAATTACGTCACGGCTTGTTGTGATTGGTCACATCGCCGTCACATGGGCGGCACGCGACCAATCAGAAGCCGTGACGTCACGGAAGGCAGTAAAAGCGCGCATTTTAAGCAAAGAAGGCTGCCGGTTCCCTCGGTAAGGTGCAGGCTGCGTCGGAGAGGTGAGTATAGCAATATTTTTTATTTTTATTCTTTATTTTACACAGTAATATGGATCCCAGGGCCTGAAGGAGAGTTTCCTCTCCTTCAGACCCTGGGAACCATACAGGATACCGTCCGATACTTGAGTCCCATTGACTTGTATTGGTATCGGGTATCGGTATCGGATTAGATCCGATACTTTGTCGGTATCGGCCGATACTTTCCGATACCGATACTTTCAAGTATCGGACGGTATCGCTCAACACTACTCGGGGGTGTATCCCATCCGGGCCCGGAGATTTGTCAATTTTAGTGATTTTTAGACGCCGCCGTACTTCCTGCTGGGTTAAGCAGGTAACATTTAATTGGGAATTTTTATCACTAGTCATATTGGCTGCCATGGGATTTTCTTTTGTAAATACTGATGAAAAAAAGTCATTTAGCATATTGGCTTTTTCCTCATCCTCACCCAGACTATTTTTAAGGGGGCCAACACTATCATTTTTTAGTTTCTTACTATTTATGTAGTTAAAGAATATTTTGGGGTTATTTTTGCTCTCTCTGGCAATGAGTCTCTCTGTCTCAATCTTTGCTGCCTTGATTTGCTTTTTACAGAATTTATTTAATTTTCTGTATTTATTTAATGCCTCATCACTACCTACTTCCTTTAATTCTCTAAATGCTTTCTTTTTGTCACTTATTGCGCCCCTTACAGCTTTATTTAGCCATATTGGTTTCCTCCTATTTCTAGTATGTTTATTCCCATACGGTATATACTGTGCACAGGTCTTATCCAGGATGCTAATAAACGTCTCCCATTTTCTTTGTGTACTTTTATGTCTCAGGATATCGTCCCAGTTAATTGCACCAAGATCCTCTCTCATCCGTTGGAAATTTGCCCTCCTGAAGTTTAGTGTCCTTGTCACCCCTCTACTACACATCTTATTAAAGGAGACATGAAAACTTATTATTTTGTGATCACTATTCCCCAAGTGACCCCCAACCCTTATATTTGATATGCGGTCTGGCCTGTTGGTTAATATTAGGTCTAGCAGTGCCCCCCTTCTTGTTGGGTCCTGAACCAGTTGTGAAAGGTAATTGTCTCTTATAGTTGTCAAAAACCAATTACCTTTACTGGAACTGCAGGTTTCTGTTCCCCAATCTATTTCAGGGTGGTTGAAGTCCCCCATAATAATGACTTCTCCTTGAGTCGCAGCTTCATCTATTTGCTTTACGGGGATATTCTCCATTGCTTCCATTATTTTTGGAGATTTATAACAAACCCCTATCAGTAATTTATTATTTTTCCCCCTCCCCTTATCTCCACCCACAGGGACTCTACATTTTCATTAGATTCACCTATATTATCACGCAGGATGGGTTTTAAGGTCGATTTTACATACAGAAACACCCCACCCCCTCGCTTATCGGTACGGTCATTTCTGAAAAGGCTATAGCACTGCAAGTTAACAGCCCAGTCATGGCTCTCATCCAGCCATGTTTCAGATATCCCCACCATGTCATAATTATGTTCCAACAACATTAGTTCTAATTTGTCCATTTTGTTGGCGAGGCTTCTGGCATTAGTATACATGCACTTGATGTTCCTCTCTGTACCTCTATTCTTTCTTAAATTACTAACTGTTCTAACCCCACCCCCATGCCACCGCCACCCCCAACTTCCTTATTTGTGCCCAGGTCTCTCTCTATCTGCACTATCTTCCCCTCCTATAAAATGAATACCCTCCCCCCCAATCCCTAGTTTAAACACTCCTCCAACCTTCTAGCCATTTTCTCCCCCAGCACAGCTGCACCTTCCCCATTGAAGTGCAGCCCATCCCTAGCGTAGAGCCTGTAGCTGAGAAGTCGGCCAGTTCTGCAGGAACCCAAACCCCTCCTTCATACACCAATTCTTGAGCCACTTATTAACCTCCCTAATCTCCCATTGCCTCTCTGGCGTGGCACGTGGTACAGGCAGTATTTCGGAAAATACCACGTTGGAGGTCCTTGCTTTCAGCTTGCAGCCTAATTCCCTGAAATCATCTCTAAGGACCTTCCACCTACCTCTAACTTTGTCATTTGTGCCCATGTGCACAATGACCGCTGGGTCCTCACCAGCCCCTCCCAGTAATCTGTCCACCCGATCAGCGATGTGTCGGACTTGAGCGCCAGGTAGGCAGCACACCGTTCGACGATCCCTGTCTTTGTGACAGATTGCCTTATCTGTTCCCCTAATAATTGAGTCCCCCACTACCAGCACCTGTCTGGCCTGCCCTGCTCTCCTATTTCCCTCCTTACTGGAGCAGTCACTCCTCCGGCTTTCAGAGGACATGCCTGGCTGCAGCAGTGCTACCCCTGTACTGGTACCCCCCTCATCTGCCAACTTAGCAGACTTATTGGGGTGTGCCAGATCAGGACTAGCCTTCCTGGCACTCTTCCCTCTACCCCGCTTTCTGAATGTCACCCAGCTACCTACTTCACTGTCCTGCAGCTCCATCCTACCATCCGCCTCCTCATCTATCCCATTGAGCGTTTGCTCTGTCAGCATAAGACTCCTCTCCATATTGTCTATGGATCTCAGTGTTGCCAGCTGCACATTTAGATCCAGAATCTGGGATTCCAAATGCACAAACTCACATCTCGCACAGCAGTATGCACCCTCGACTGGCTGATCAAGGACTGCATACATGTGGCAAGATGTGCACTGGATGGCATTAACATTAGTGGAGCACATTTCCTAATGGGGATTGCACCACACAGAAACGTTAAATACAAATAAATACAAAGTATTAATAAAATACAGACAGCAATTCCTCCCTTGGAAACTCCCTGATTCCAAACTCACTGAATCACAAGTCACACTTACCGCCGTCCACACTTACGCTCAGGTTACACTCAGCTCGCTCACACTCGCTATGCTGAAGATTTATAGATTTTTTTTTCTCTCTATTTCCCTTCAACAACAAGCCACCTTGCTGTTCAAATGCACTTCCAAAAAGTGCAATAAGTGCAATAAGTGAATCTGTACAACATCTTTCTAAAGAAAATAAAGCAAATTGAAGTTTTGATTTTCATTTTTCGTTTGTTTTTGACCAACCATATTCACATGCAGGTAAATAATGTGACTGATATTCAAATAATACTCTTAGATTTGCTAAAAGTAAAAATTAGACTCAGGCGCTTTTTATTTTTTTAATAGCCATACCGGTGTAATAAATGTAGTGTGTGGTTTAGCATTGTCTTGCTGAAATAAGCAAGGTTTTCGCTGATGGGAGCATGTACTGTTCAATAACCGCTACGTAATGCTCAGCATTGATAGTGCCTTTCAAAAAGAAAAAAACTGTCCATATCTAGGGACTAATGCAGCCCCATGCCATCAGAGATGCAGGCTTGTAATCTGTGCGATGGTCCAAGCTGGATGGTCCTTCTTCTCTTGAGTCCTCAGGACATGGTTTCCATAAAGAATTTCACATTTTGATTCATCTGACCACACAACTGTTTTCAATTTTGCATCCGTCCATTTGACATCAAATTTGGCCCAGAGAGGAAAAATAGCATTTCTGGATTGTGTTAATATACAGCTTCTTCGTTGCATGACAGAGCTTTAACTTGCATCTGTGGATTGCATGATGAACTGAGTTCATAGAAAATGACTTCTGCAAGGACACTAAAGCCCATGCAGTGATGTTCATGACCAAATATTTCTGCTTTAATGTAGCACTGGCTGAAGGTTTATAGATCACAAGCATCTAGTATTGACTCTCCCTTGAGCACATTGGTTTCTCCAGAGTCTTTAAATCTTTTAAGGGATCTAAGGAGTAACATTTCTTCTTGTGGAGAGTGATATGCCTAGCCTGGCATGCCAATGTAAAGGTACCGTCTCACAAAACGATTTACCAACGATCACGACCAGCGATACGACCTGGCCGTGATCGTTGGTAAGTCGTTGTGTGGTCGCTGGGGAGCTGTCACACAGACAGCTCTCTCCAGCGACCAACGATCAGGGGAACGACTTCAGCATCGTTGAAACTGTCTTCAACGATGCCGAAGTCCCCCTGCAGCACCCGGGTAACCAGGGTAAACATCGGGTTACTAAGCGCAGGGCCGCGCTTAGTAACCCGATATTTACCCTGGTTACCAAAAAAACCAAACACTTCATACTCACCATCTGATGTCCGTCAGGTCCCTTGCCGTCTGCTTCCCGCTCTGACTGAGTGCCGCCATACAGTGAGAGCAGAGCGCAGCGGTGACGTCACCGCTGCGCTCTGCTCTCACTGTACGGCGGCACTCAGTCAGAGCAGAAAGCGGACGGCGAAGGACCTGACGGACATCAGATGGTGAGTATGTACTGTTTGTTATTTTTTACATTTACGATGGTAACCAGGGTAAACATCGGGTTACTAAGCGCGGCCCTGCGCTTAGTAACCCGATGTTTACCCTGGTTACCAGCGAAGACATCGCTGGATCGGTGTCACACACACACCGATTCAGCGATGTCAGCGGGACCTCAATGACCAAAAAAAGGTCCAGGCCATTCCGACACGACCAGCGATCTCACAGCAGGGGCCTGGTCGCTGGTACGTGTCACACATAGCGAGATCGCTACTGAGGTCGCTGTTGCGTCACAAAACTTGTGACTCAGCAGCGATCTCGCTAGCGATCTCGCTATGTGAGACGGGGGCTTAAGGCTTATAAGCTGATAGTGACTTTTAGGATTGTTACTTCCAATATGTGGCCCTAGAGTTCAAGTCTTCTTCTTTTTTGAAGAGGCAATTTGCATATTTAATTTCCAACAGCAGCATTGCAAGGCTTTTAATCCTCCTTACATTGGCATGCCAGGCTAGGCATATCACTCTCCACAAAGAGAAATGTTACTCCTTAGATCCCTTCAAAAGATTTAAAGACTCTGGAGAAACCCATGTGCACAAGGGAGAAGAAGCTGTATATTAACACTATAGCAAAAAGAAAAGTCCAGCTCACCATAGTCGTTGTCCCAAGAAACTCGGAGCACGGAAACGCTGTGTCAAGGCGTGAAGAAACCAAAAATGAAGAAAGAATTCCAGCTCAATGAGACGGTGAAAAAGTAAAAACTGGGTACTTTATTCACTTCATATCAGAAGCAGAGGATAAAACATAAGCACAATGTAATAAAAACACTATCTACGTGTTTCAGGTGGCACAGCACCCTTAATCATGATATCATGATTAAGGGTGCTGTGCCACCTGAAACGCGTAGATAGTGTTTTTATTACATTGTGCTTATGTTTTATCCTCTGCTTCTGATATGAAGTGAATAAAGTACCCAGTTTTTACTTTTTCACCGTCTCGTTGAGCTGGAATTCTTTCTTCATATTAACACTATCCAGAAATTCTATTTGTCCTTTCTGGGCAACATTTTATTTCAAACGGACTGATGCAAAATTGAAAACAGTCTTGTGGTCAGATGAATCAAAATATGAAATTCTTTATGGAAGCCATGTCTTGAGGCCTCAAGAGAAGAAGGACCATCCAGCTTGTTATCAGCACATGGATTACAAGCCTGCATCTCTGATGCCACTAAGAAGCCACTCATACAGCCAAATCAGATCTCATACTTTGCATTTACGAGGGACAACAGCCTGAAACACTGCAGTCTGCAAATTGACATTCCGGTTTGGTATTTATCCTAAGTCATATAGTAAGACTTGTTATAGGGTTGATATTGACATCTAGGATTGCTGCTCCCAATAAATGGCAGTAGAGTTCAAGTCATCTTCCTCTATGAAGAGGCAATTTGCAAATTGAATCTTTTGATGACATTATGTACTGTAGATGGAGGGATACTCAAAGTTTTTGCAGTTTTGTGTGGAGGAAAATGTTTCTGAGATTGTTTTACAAATTTTAGACACATTTGTTCACAGATTGATGAACCTCTGACAATCTTTGATTCTGAGAAACTTTTTAACATACTCTTTCTATATACAATCATATGACTTGGACCCTCCAGTTGATTTTCACAGGTACCACTTACTTTTACAGGTTTTTTCTTACCCCTGAACCAACTTTTCTTGGATGTGTTGTCACCTAAAAAGTTTAAAGGGAACCGATCACCCGTCATGCATTTGTAACTAAAAGAGTCACCTTGTGCAGCAGTAATGCTGCATTCTGACAAGGTGGCTCTTTTAGTTATTGTTCCTGCCGCTGCTGAATTAATCGTTTAGGAAATTTGTCCCTCATACCTTGAAATCATCCGGGGACAGGTCTTTCCCCCCTAATCCAGACGCACCACAGCCGTCACTCAGGGCCTCTGCGCGCCAGGTGCTGCCTCCTCTTCCTTCATTAGCATCCCCGGAGCCTGTGCTGTAAGGTTTTCTTGGGGCATGCGCAGTTGCGCTGCCCTTCGAACTTACAGCGCAGGCGCCGAGGACGCTGATGAAGGAAGAGGAGGCAGCGCCCGGCGCGCAGAGGCCCTGAGTGACGGCTGTGGTGCGTCTGTATTAGGGGGGAAAGACCTGCCCCGGGACGATTTCAAGGTATATGGGACAAATTTCATACACGATTATTTCAGCAGAGCCACCTTGTCAGAATGCAGTATTAGTGCTGCACACGGTGGCTCTTTTAGTTACAAATGCCTGGGGTGACTGGTTCCCTTTAATTTTTTTCCAATGAAATAGAAAATATTTAACGTTCAACCTCTATTATGTTTTCTATTTTCTGCTTTGAAAAAATATGATTATAACAGATTTCCAAATCATTGCTTTCTTGTTTTTCTTTACATTTTACACAGCATCCCAACTTTTTTGGAATTGGGGTTGTAGATGGTTTGGCCCCGATTCATCAATAGCATTTTTTTCTGTCCTGTCTTTCTGTTTTTTGCTTTTTCTTGCTGCCAGACTTTGTACTAAATCTATTAAAATGGTGTTTTAATTTGTGCCAAATAAATCAAGTATTTTACAATTTTATCAGCTTATTTAATGTTTTTAAAGTGAAATGTTGCAAAGTCTTTTATATAAGCTTTCAAATGTCATTCTTTAGTCTTGAACTGTGAAAGAACTAAACATTTTGTACTCCATTGAAGTACTATTGTGCACAAATTTGGTGACAATACAAATAAGTTACCAATCAAGAACTTGGCAAAAAAAATCAAAATAGCTAAAAACACACCCATATTGTTGAGCAAATTAAAAAATATTACAATAATTGAAAAAATAGGTAAAATGGTACAAAAGCCAAAATACACTTAGTATAAAAAATTTAAAAAATTTAAACTTAACGGAAATCTCGGGGCGTGGCCTAGCATCATGTGAGGAGGACGTGTGCTTGCAGAGCTCCCACATGTCCTAGTGAATTACTGCTGCTAAATCCCCACAGCACAGCCAGTAATTATCTGTGGAGAGGCGCTAGGGACTGGTGGAGATCGTCGGGCCATCGAGGGAGCATTCCAGGCGTGCAACATGCCGAAAAAAGTTCAAAGGAGGATAACAGGAGAGATGGCCTCTGGTTCCCAAGATGGCGCCGCCGCTTCAGCACGTGCTCTGGCAGATGCAGAGACTGATAGTGCAGCCAGAAACAGAGAAGTAGCGGCTCGTCTGCAGCGATATGCCCGAGTGGAGGAATTGGAGAAGGAATCTCCCCAAGCAGCTGGAAAAGATCCGGACACAGGAGGAAAAGGTACAGAGCGGGGGATGAGTGATGAGGGGGAAGAGGAGACTGAAAGTGCTGGAGGGCAGAGGAACCAGGAGGCTCTGGCTAGCTGGGGAGAGCTGGTGGAACAAAATAAGAAGCAGCTCACAGCGCTGAAGCTGCAGATTCCTGCTGAGCCCACTAAAAAGGACGTGCTGGTGGCTGTTATGTAGTGTGGATCAGCCATTACTAATGTGCTCACTCAGTTGGGCTTTTTACAGGAATCAATGCAAAATGTAAAACATGATCTCCACACAGTTAAGGACAGAACTGGGCAATTGGAAAAAAGAGTTGGTGTGGTTGAAAATACAGTTTCTGCATCTGCGCAGCACAATAAGGAGATCCCGAAAGATATTGATGCGATTTGGAACAAAACGGATGATTTGGAGAACAGGTCCAGGCGCAATAATGTTTGCATTGTCGGTGTGCCAGAACGATGCGAGGGCAAAAATCCTACTACTTTTATTGAGGCCTGGATAAAGGAGAAAGTTGGACCGGACATTCTGACTCACTTGTACGCAGTGGAGCGCGCTCATAGGATCCCGGCCCGTCCCCCTCCCCTCGGCCATCCACCAAGACCTATTTTGGCCAAATTACTCCACTACAGAGACAGAGACAACATTCTTCGGTTTTCAAGAGATCACCCTGAACTAACTATTGATGGTTCTAGAGTTTCATTTTATCCGGATTTTTCACCGACAGTGCAGAAAATGAGAGCAAAATTTGTTGATATTAACCCCTTCCCGACCTGTGACGCCACGTAGGTGTCATGAAAGTCGGTGCCGATCCGACCTGTGACGCCTATGTGGCGTCATGGAATGATTGTGTCCCTGCAGGCCGGGTGAAAGGGTTAACTCCAATTTCACCCGACCTGCAGGGACAGAGGGAGTGGTACTTTAGCCCAGGCAGAGTGGCTTCACCCCCTCGTGGCTACGATCGCTCTGATTGGCTGTTGAAAGTGAAACAGCCAATCAGAGCGATTTGTAATACTTCACCTATGAAAACTGGTGAAATATTACAATCCAGCCATGGCCGATGCTGCAATAGCATCTGCCATGGCTGGAGACCCCGATCTGCCCCCCCACCACCACCAAACTCCTCCCCAGTCCTCCGTACGGTGCTCCGCTCCCCTCCGTTGTCCTGTCTGCTCCCTCCGTGCTCCGATCCACCCCCTGTGCTCTGATCCACCCCCCGTGCTCCGATCTCCCCCCCTCATACTTACCGAGCCTCCCGGTGTCCATCTGTCTTCTCCATGAGTGCCGCCATCTTCCAAAATGGCGGGCGCATGCGCAGTGCACCCGCCGAATCTGCCGGCCGGCAGATTCGTTCCAGGTACATTTTGATCACTGTGATAAAACTTATAATATTCTAGATAAGAGTTGGATATCGGCGGGATATCACTCCACTTATTCCCAGTATTCGAGAGGGGTTAGTATACTAATTGGACGGGGTGCTCAGTTTTCATGTAATCAGGTGGTGGTGGACGAGGAGGGGCGGTTTGTTATTTTATGTTGCACCTTGTCAGCAGTTACAATGGTACTCATATCTTTATATATTCCTCTGCCATATAGTAGTAAGATCATATATCAAATCCTTACTATTTTGAGAGGTTTTCCAGGGGTCCCATATTTAGTGGTGGGTGATTTCAATAACATTTTAGATGCCCATTGGGATAGAGGTAATCACGCACCTATAAAACTGGGAGGTAATTGCACACCATTTGGGGCGCTCCTGCGAGAACTAGCTTTAACTGATCTGTGGAGATGCAGGAATCCCAAGGTGTATCAGTATTCATGTTTTTCCCCTACTTTTAATTCCCTATCTCGTATCGATCTGGCCTTGGGGGATTGTCTCATGCTGGGGAAAATTAAAAATGTTGAATATTTGCTGAAGACAGTGTTGGACCATTCACCCCTGTCCATTGTGATCAAGGGGGATGACGTGGTGTCACGGGGTAGGCCTCTGTGGTGCTTAAATCCATTTTGGTTGCAGCTAGTGGATAAGACTGATATGTTCACCTCAGAATTACAGGAATTCCTTCGGTTTAATGAGAACTCAGCCTCTAGTCTGGTGGTGTGGGAAACTCTGAAGGCATGCTTGCGTGGTATGTTTATTCGTGAGATTTCAAAGATTAAGTCTAGTTCAAGACAAAAATCTAAACTTGTACTTCAGGAGTTGGAGGATGCAGAGTGGGCTTTCTCAATGTAGGTCACCCCTAACACATAGAGGAGACTTAAGGATGCTCAGTCACGAGTGACCAAAATGACTCTAGAGGTGGCTGCGCAGAAACGTATGTTCCAATCGACCCATTTCTTTGAAAGTGCAAAGAGTTTGGGGCACCTACTCTCGGTTATAACTGTTATGATCCCAGTGGTAGAGGATCTCTGATATTCCGGCAAGATAGCAAAAACATAAATACTGCTCTAGGGAGGTGGAAACTGGGCTAACCGCATACCTGACATCCTAACACACACAACTAGAAGCAGCCGGTGAACGTGCCTACGTTGGTTCTAGACGTCTCGAGCCAGCCGGAGAACTGACTACCCCTAGAGGGAAAATAAGACCTCACTTGCCTCCAGAGAAATTGAACCCCAAAGATAAAGAAAGCCCCCAACAAATAATAACGGTGAGGCAAGAGGAAAACACAAACGTAGAGATGAACTAGATTCAGCAAAGTGAGGCCCACTAGTCTAGATAGGCAGAAAATAGATAGTGGACTATGCGGTCAGCAGAAAACCCTACAAAAACATCCACGCTGAACATTCAAGAACCCCCACACCGACTGATGGTGCGGAGGGAGAATATCAGCCCCCTAGAGCTTCCAGCGAGCCAGAAAATCCAATATTAGGCAAGCTGGACAAAAACACAGAAAAATGCAAACGATCCAAATTATTCAAAACGGACTTAGCTTTTCTTGCATGAGACAGACTGAAAGGAATCCGGAGGAGACCATATAGGTCTGGATACAACGAGCCAGGCAAGAGACTGAGTCCAGAGGAGACTTAAATAGGGAACACCCGCTGCTTAACGACACAGCTGGAGCTCAGGCCTGCAACAAGACATGCCTAACACAATACCGTTAGTGACCACCAGAGGGAGCCCAGAAACACAGTTCACAACATATAACGTCAGCACAAAAAGGGTCCTCATTCATACCTGGGCTCAGTGGTGGGGATGGGACACTTATTACGGATTCACTGGGAATTCTAAGGATTTTGAGGGCCTTTTACACTAACTTGTATTCCTCTCATTTTGGGGCTTCCACGGAAGTGCTTGCGGACTTTTTAGAAGCCGCCAGGCTCCCAAGACTTTCTGATGCGGATAGAGCTTTGTTAGATGAACCTTTGGGTTTAGATGAGCTTGAAGAGGCTCTGAACACTATATCTAATAACAAATCACTGGGGGTGGATGGCATACCAGTGGAGGTCTATAAAAAATATAAGTCGGTTCTACTCCCAATATTATTGACTACAATTAACGATAGCCTCGGGCTTGGGGTCCTTCCACCTTCTAAGCGGGAAGCTATTATTACTGTCCTACCAAAAAAAGATAAGGATCCTACCCTCCCGGCCTCGTATAGACCAATCTCTCTTCTGACAGTAGATGTTAAGCTATTGGCAAAGGTGTTGGCCATTTGTCTTTCAAAAGTCGTGGAATCTCTAATACACTCAGATCAGACGGGATTCATGCCTCGTAAGTCAACGGCCCTAAATGTTAGAAGACTATATCTCAATATGCAAGTGGGGGCGGACAATGTGGGGAGGAGGGCAGTTCTGTCCCTTGATGCCGCTAAGGCGTTTGACAGCATGGAATGAAAATACCTGTTTGCTATGCTTCAGTGCATGGGTTTTGGTCCAGGCTTTATTGGTTGGATTAAGTTTTTGCACTCAGAACCATCAGCAAGAATACAAGCGAATGGACTGTTATCTGAGCCCTTCAATCTGTATAGGGGTACGAGGCAGGGTTGTCCTCTGTCTCCGCTGCTTTTTGCCCTGGCAGTGGAGCCTTTTGCTTTGAGGATAAGACTTAGCCCAGAAATTGAGGGGTTTAGATACGGGACATTAGAGGAGAAAGTGGCTCTCTACGCCGATGACATTCTCCTGTTTTTGGCTGACTCTGACGAATTGCTCAATGGAGTAATGTCACTTTTTGCTGCGTTTGGGGCTATATCGGGTTTGGCCATAAATTGAGAAAAGTCTGCTATTTTACCATTAGACCCAACTGTGGTTAGAGCTCCACAGGTGCCAGTAGTGTCATGTTTTAAATACCTGGGTATCAATGTATCAAACAACATATTAGATTATGAACGCTTAAATCTTTCCCCACTTGTGGCTAGGATTAAACAGAAGATTAATATAACAATATAATGCACGTCACTCTGTAACCGGGTGGTGCTCGGAGAGGGATACCACTCCCTTTTCACGTATAAATAAAAAAAATCCGGCACTCAAATCATCTGCAATTTAGATTTATTCAAATGCAATCCAAAATTCATTTCATGACGTTTCGGTCAATAACTTAGACCTTCCTCAGACGGATTGCTGTGAAGGGAGAAGAATCAGCTGTGTGCTGCACGTGGTGAAGGATAAGCTCCTGTTTAGTAATGGCACCATCTAAATTGCAGATGATTTGAGTGCCGGATTTTTTTAATTTAAACAGAAGATTAAGGCCTGGACTAAGTTACATTTGTCAATAGTTGGGAGAGTGAACCTGTTGAAAATGGTGATTATGCCTCAGCTTTCATATGTTCTTTATAACACCCCAATTTGGCTTCCCCAAAATAGGTTCTTTAAAATTAATGCACTGTTTAGGGAACTTATATGGTTGAAAAAGGGTGCGATAATTAAGTTAGAGCACTTACAAAGGAGTAAGGAGGAGGGAGGGTTGGCATTGCCTAACCCTTGGCTATATTTTTTATCTTCCCAGTGTCAACATCTGGCAAGTAGGATGGAGGACACATCTGTGGAAATAGGGGGAGGTCGAGGGATTCTTCAGTTTCTGGGGGGTCGGGGTCCCCTATTGTCTAAGTTAGAGGTGAATAAATTTAAACCGTGGGTGTCTAAATTTCCGACGGTAATGCTTATGGTCAAAGTGTGGGGTAAAATTAAAAGTTTAAGGGGAATTACTGGGTTCATGAGGTATACCCCTTTATGGGATAATCCATATCAGCCGCAATTGAGGACATTGAAGGGGTTTGCGCAATGGCGACGAGTGGGTATCTGGTGGCTCTCACAGCTGATAGATGGGGGTGTCTTTAAATCATTTGAGGACTTACGAAAGGAGTTCTCACTTCTGCATTCCATATTTTATCAGTATTTACAAGTAAGACACACTTATATAATGCAGACTCATATACACCCTATTATTATACATCATGATTAGTGTTGAGCGATACCGTCCGATACTTGAAAGTATCGGTATCGGAAAGTATCGGCCGATACCGGCAAAGTATCGGATCCAATCCGATACCGATACCCGATACCAATACAAGTCAATGGGACTCAAGTATCGGACGGTATTCCTGATGGTTCCCAGGGTCTGAAGGAGAGGAAACTCTCCTTCAGGCCCTGGGATCCATATAAATGTGTAAAAGAAAGAATTAAAATAAAAAATATCGCTATACTCACCTGTCCGACGCAGCCTGGACCTCAGCGAGGGAACCGGCAGCGTTGTTTGTTTAAAATTTGCGCTTTTACTTGGTTACATGAAGTCCCGGCTTGTGATTGGTCAGGGCGGCCATGTTGCCGGGACGCGGACCAATCACAGCAAGCCGTGACGAAATTACGTCACGGCTTGCTGTGATTGGTCCGCGTCCCGGCAACATGGCCGCCATTAACCAATCACAAGCCGTGACGTCACGGGAGGCTGGACACGCGCGCTTTTTAAAAAGCGCGCGTGTCCAGCCTCCAGTGACGTCCCGGCTTATGATTGGTCACGGCGCCATGTTGCCGGGACGCGGACCAATCACAGCAAGCCGTGACGAAATTACGTCACGGCTTGCTGTGATTGGTTAATGGCGGCCATGTTGCCGGGACGCGGACCAATCACAGCAAGCCGTGACGTAATTTCGTCACGGCTTGCTGTGATTGGTCCGCGTCCCGGCAACATGGCGCCGTGACCAATCACAAGCCGGGACGTCACGGGAGGCTGGACACGCGCCCATTTTAAAAAGCGCGCGTGTCCAGCCTCCCGTGACGTCACGGCTTGTGATTGGTTAATGGCGGCCATGTTGCCGGGACGCGGACCAATCACAAGCCGTGACGTCACGGGAGGCTGGACACGCGCGCTTTTTAAAATGGGCGCGTGTCCAGCCTCCCGTGACGTCCCGGCTTGTGATAGGTTGCGCCGCGGTCAACCAATCACAAGCCGGGAGGCTTGTATAATACATCAGCTGAGAGGTGATACATGGGAATGTGAGACACATCCTGCAAATTCGACCAAACTTATTATGCAATAATTGATGTTTTGACAACATTGGCAGTTTCCCCTTGTTTGGTTTAGTTCATCCTCACTCATTTTGTGCGCCGCGGTCAACCAATCACAAGCCGGGAGGCTGGACACGCGCGCATTTTAAAATTTTAAAATGGGCGCGTGTCCAGCCTCCCGTGACGTCCCGGCTTGTGATTGGTTGCGCCGCGGTCAACCAATCACAAGCCGGGAGGCTGGACACGCGCGCATTTTAAAATTTTAAAATGCGCGCGTGTCCAGCCTCCCGGCTTGTGATTGGTTGATCGCGGCACAACCAATCACAAGCCGGGACGTCACGGGAGGCTGGACATGCGCCCATTTTAAAATGCGCGCGTGTCTAGCCTCCCGTGACGTCACGGCTTGTGATTGGTTGCGTCTCCCATGTGACTGCGACGCAACCAATCACAAAGCCGGGACGTAATTTTAAAATCCTTAAGGACCTGAAATTACGTCACGGCTTGCTGTGATTGGTTGCGTCGCCCATGTGACTGCGACGCAACCAATCACAACGCCGGAACGTAATTTTAAAATCCTGAAGGACCTGAAATTACGTCACGGCTTGCTGTGATTGGTTGCGTCCCGGTCACATGGGCGGCACGCAACCAATCACAAGCCGGGACTCACGTAAAGGAAAGAAAAGCGCGAATTTTAAACAAAGAACGCTGCCGCTTCCCTCGGTAAGGTGCAGGCTGCGTCGGAGAGGTGAGTATAGCAATATTTTTTATTTTAATTCTCTCTTTTACACATTTTTACATTAATGTTGTTTCGATACCGATACCCGATATCACAAAAATATCGGATCTCGGTATCGGAATTCCGATACAGCAAGTATCGGCCGATACCCGATACTTGCAGTATCGGAATGCTCAACACTAATCATGATACTGTTATTAATAGGCTCGGTTTACAGGCATCTACAAGGGGACTAATTTCATTCATGTACGGGGAGCTCCTTTCGAGGGTGTTATTAGGTCACCCAATGACGGAATTAGCGAAATGGGAACATCAAGTGGGGGGATTTCGGTAGATAAATGGGAGTCAATAATGCAAATGATCCCTAAGTTGTCCCTCAGTGAGCCTAACCATCTGTCTCAACTATATATCCTTTATAGGGTTTATAGGACTCCTAAGTGGCTGTTTGATTTAGGTCTAAGGCCAAATTCAAAATGTCCCAAGTGTATGCTCGATAATGCAGATATCCTACATATGTTCTGGACATGTCCCTGTATACAAATATTCTGGATTATGGTTCTCAACTTAATATATATTGCCACAGAGCAGGATATTCCCAGAGATCCTATTGTCTGTGTGCTTGGTATGTTGAGGAGGTGGGAGGAGATGATTATTCACAAATAGCTGTTGCCAGAATGCTTTTTACTGCTAGAAAATTAATAGCATATCACTGGATCTCTGATACAGTTCCCACGAGGAAAGAATATGTAAATAAGCTAAACCTCATACTATGCAGAGAGAAGGCCATTTATCTTAAACGGGGTACACCGGCAGTGTTTGAGAAAATTTGGGCAGGATGGTTGAATGTTCCGGGCTTACCGTCTGTAAGTTTATTCTCGTGATAACATGTTTATATCACCCTGAAAGTGATTTAGTTGTACACCATGACTGGTGCCTTGGGATATGTGCCTTATCTATGTCTGTATTTTTCTTGTGATATATTAATCATTGGACCAGGGTTGGGTAGGGGGGGAGCGGTTAGGAATGGGGTAAAGATTGTGGGGTATTTTGGAAATAATTCTGTTATGTTCTGAAAACTTTAATACAAAATATCTGATTAAAAAAAAAATTAAACTTAACCCCTTAGTGACCAGCCCACATTTATCTAATCTAGCATTTCACTTTATGTGGCAATAACTCTGGAATGTTTAAACATATCCCAGTAATTTTGAGATTATTGTTTTTTTGTGACACATTATATTTTATGATAAAGGTAAGCTTAGGTTGATATCATTTGCACTTATTTATTAAAAGAAAATTGACAAAAATGTCTAAGATATAGCAATTTTTAAATTTTGTAGGATTAATCCAGATAGCCAGACCACATAAAATCGTTAATAAATAACATTTACCTCAAGCTTGCTTTACATTGCCACATCTGTACAATGTTCTTTTATTTTTCTGCTAGAAGATTTTAAATTGTAGCAGTCATTTTTAATTCTTTCAAGTAAATGTAAAAAACTTAGGGACCTATTCAGTTTTGAAGTGATTTTGGGGTACCTATATATTGGAAACCCACCAAAAGTGATACCATTTTAAAAACCGCACCCCTCAACATATTCAAAACTGCTGATGGGCAGTTGATTAAACCTTCAGGTGCTTTTCGGGAATTAATGCAAAGTGGCATACCAACACTAGCTAAAGTAACCAGATTAACTGTATACAAATAGAAATATGGTCTGAAGAACATATTGGGTTGAAACGGTACACAGTCTTTAGTATACATCAGAACACAATTGGTTGAAAACAAACAGGAACGTTCTCACCCATTCGGTGGTCTTTGCCATAGGCAGGGATACACTTCATCCTGGCAGAGGTGATCCAGGAGAAAAAAGGGGGGTGCAGTCTAGCCAAAAAGGTTCCTACAGGAGCTGCGCTAGACCGATTCCCTAAGAGCTCCAACCTACAAGGGCAGTCCACAACTAGTCCTAATTTGACCGCCCCCTGACGAAGCCGACGCGAAACGCGCGTTGGGGCAACGGTGTGGATCTCCAACTGACGCTGGCATCTGGGTAAGAACCTGGAGGTTATCTACCATGTACATATTATGTTTGAGCCTGTGTACAGGGCTCATGTGAGTGCATATATTAACCGGTCACCATACCCCAGGGACATGTACCTATATATAGTTGCACTATGCACTTTATGATATGCAGTGGGCGTTTAGTTGTTTCCACACCAGTTTCTGGTCTGTGCTACCCGGCTCTCTTTAGCTGAATGAGTCTGTAAACTACATGTTTTGTCTGAATTTTATGTATTGACTTTTTTGACTTAATAAACTTACTATTTAATTAGTTGATGGACATGTACTCCATTTTGTTCTGTTATATCTAATTTGGAGGACCTGCATTCTCCCTTATATTATCCAGATGCGTTTCTGTGCAAATATATTCATCATGGAGGGCATAAAGACCACCTCCTTCTGTTCACACTTCTGGTTATTTCAATGATTTGAAACGCAATACTCATCCAATGGTAATGATCTGCAATGTAATGTAGGCAGATAATTCACCCATTCTCAATGGATGCTATTATAATCATCCATACTATAGCAATACCACCTCAAAAAGTATATGTTGTTTCAATATTTAAACGACACAGTGGCTCCATATAAATTAAAAATGTGAATTAACTAGAAATGGGTGAACCCGAACTGTAAAAAAAGCCTTTCATCAATGAGAAGGAAAGGAGAGTCAGGCTGAAGTTTGCCAAAGACCATAAGGTTTGGACCATAGAGGACTGGAGTAAGGTAATCTTCTCTGATGAGTTTAATTTTCAGCTTTGCCCAACACCTGGTCACCTAATGGTTAGACGGAGACCTGGAGAGGCCTACAAGCCACAGCATCTTGCACCCACTGTGAAATTTGGTGGAGGATCGGTGATGATCTGGAGATGCATCAACAAGGCTGGAATTGGGCAGGCTAATCTTTGCAAAGGACATATGAATCAAGCCGCATACAAGGTTATCCTGGGAAATCAGTTGATTCCTTCTGCTCAAGCAATGTTCCCCAACTCTGAGGACTGTTTTTTTTCCAGCAGAACGATGCGCCATGTCACTCAGCTAGGTCAATCAATGTGTGGATGAAGGACCACCACATCAAATCCCCGTTATGGCCCAATCTCCAGACCTGAACCCCATTGAAAACCTTCAAACAAAGAAGAACTGCTTAATTTTTTGTATCAGGCATGGCATAAGGTCACCCCAAAGCAGTGTGAAAGACTGATTGAAAGACTGATGGAAAGCATGCCAAGATGCATGAAAGCTGTGATTAAAAATCATGGTTATTCCACAAAATATTGATTTCTGAACTCTTCCTGAGTTAAAACTCTAGTGTTGTTGTTTCTAAATGATTATGAATTTGTTTTCTTAGCATTATTTGAGGTCTCCAAGCACTGCATTTTTTGACCATTTTTCATTTTCTGAAAACATACAAAATTGAGTGCTTGGTAATTCAAAGACATGTTGTCAGTAGTGTATAGAATAAAAGAGCAATTTACATTTTACTCAAAAATATACCTATAAAGAGGAAAATCAGACAAACTGAAGATTGTGCAGTGTTTTTTTAATTTTTGTCAGAGCTGTGTGTGTGTATATATATATATATATATATATATATATATATATATATATACAGTATATATATATATATATATATATATATATATATATATATATATATATATATAATATATAAAGCTGAATGTGTGTGTGTATGTGTGTATGTATGTGTGTATGTCCGGGATTGGCATCTGCACCGTCGCAGCTACAGCCACAAAATTTTGCACAGTCACACGTCTGGACCCTGAGAGCGTCATAGGCTATGTTGTGAGGCGAAATTTTAACCCTGCGCTATCCAATTCACCAAACAATTTTGCCCCTATCTACATAATGGGGAAAAAGTGAAAGGAAAAGTGTTGGAGGCAAATTGACAGCTGCCAAATGTGAACAAGGGGGACTTAAAGAGTGAGAGCGATGGTATATACCGTACAGTTGCGATCGGCCGCGCTCACGGGGGGAGCGCGGCTGATGGCGGCCTGGTGTCAGCTGATTATCACAACTGACATCCGGCACTATGTGCCAGGAGCAGTCACGGACCGCCCCCGGCACATTAACCCCCGGCACACTGCGATCAAACATGATCACAGTGTTCCGGCTGTATAGGGAAGCATTGCGCAGGGAGGGGGCTCCCTGCGTGCTTCCCTGAGACCCTCGGAGCAACTCGATGTGATCGCGTTGCTCCGAGCATCTCTTACCTCCTATCCCTGCAGACCCCGGATCCAAAATGGCCACGGGGCTGCATCAGGGTCCTGCAGGGACTACTTCCGGGTCCAGAGCAGGCGCTGGTAAGCCTGCAGCACTGTAAGTCAGTTTGTTGTGCAAACTGTCAGATCAGCGATCTGTGATGTACCCCCCTGGGACAAAGAAAAAAAAGGAAAAAAAAAAAATTCCACATGTGTAAAACAAAAAAAAAAATTCCTAAACAAAGAAAAAAAAAAAAATATTCCCATAAATACATTTCTTTATCTAAATTAAAAAAAAAAACAATAAAAGTACACATATTTAGTATCGCCGCGTCCGCAACGACCCAACCTATAAAACTGTCCCACTAGTTAACTCCAACAGTGAACACCGTAAGAAAAAAAAACGAGGCAAAAAACAACATCCTTTATTATCATACCGCCGAACAAAAAGTGGAATAACACGCGATCAAAAAGATAGATATAAATAACCATGTACCGCTGAAAACGTCATCTTGTCCCGCAAAAAAACAAGCCACCATACAGCATCATAAGCAAAAAAAAAAAAAAGTTATAGTCCTCAGATAAAAGCGATGCCAAAATAATTATTTTTTATATAAAATAGTTTATATCGTATAAAAGTGCCAAAACATAAAAAAATGATATAAATGAGATATCGCTGTAATCGTACTAACCCGAAGAATAAAACTGCTTTATCAATTTTACCAAACGTGGAATGGTATAAACGCCTCCCCCAAAAGAAATTCATGAATAGCTGGCTTTTGGTAATTCTGCCTCACAAAAATCGGAATAAAAAGCGATCAAAAACTGTCACGTGTCCGAGAATGTTACCAATAAAAACGTCAACTCGTTCCACAAAAAACAAGACCTCAAATGACTCTGTGGACCAAAATATGGAAAAATTAGAGGTCTCAAAATGTGGAGACACAAAAACTTTTTTGCTATAAAAAGCGTCTTTTACTGTGTGACAGCTGCCAATCATAAAAATCCACTATAAAAAACGGTATAAATGTAAATCAAAACCCCCTTCATCACCCCCTTAGTTAGGGAAAAATAATACAATTAAAAAAATGTATTTATTTCCGTTTTCCCATTAGGGTTAGGGTTAGGGCTAGGGTTAGGGCTAGGGCTAGGGTTAGGGCTAGGGTTAGGGCTAGGGTTATGGTTAATGCTAGGGTTAGGGCTAGGGTTAGGGTTGGGGCTAGGGTTGGAGCTAAAGTTAGGGTTAGGGTTGGGGCTAAAGTTAGGGTTAGGGTTGGGGATAAAGCTAGGGTTAGGGTTGGGGCTAAAGTTAGAATTAGGGTTGGGGCTAAAGTTAGGGTTAGGGTTTGGATTACATTTACGGTTGGGATTAGGGTTGGGATTAGAGTTAGGGGTTTGTCAGGGTTAGGGGTGTGGTTAGGGTTACCATTGGGATTTGGGTTAGGGATGTGTTTGGATTAGGGTTTCAGGTAGAATTGGGGAGTTTCCGCTGTTCAGGCACATCAGGGGCTCTCCAAACGCGACATGGCGTCTGATCTCAATTCCAGCCAATTCTGCGTTGAAAAAGTAAAACAGTGCTCCTTCCCTTCCGAGCTCTTTTCCGTGCGCCCAAACAGGGGTTTACCCCAACATATGGGGTATCAGCGTACTCGGGACAAATTGGACAACAACTTTTGGGGTCTAAGTTCTCTTGTTACCTTTGGAAAATAAAAATTTGGGGGGCTAAAAATCATTTTTGTGGGAAAAAAATATTTTTTATTTTCACGGCTCTGCGTTGTAAACTGTAGTGAAACACTTGGGGGTTCAAAGTTCTCACAACACATCTAGATAAGTTCCTTGGGAGGTCTAGTTTCCAATATGGGGTCACTTGTGGGGGTTTTGTACTGTTTGGGTACATCAGGGGCTCTGCAAATGCAACGTGATGCCTGCACACCAATCCATCTAAGTCTGCATTCCAAATGGCCCTCCTTCCCTTCCGAGCTCTGCCATGTGCCCAAACAGTGGTTCCCCCCCACATACGGGGTATCAGCATACTCAGGACAAATTGGGCAACAACTGTGGGGGTCCAATTTCTCCTGTTACCCTTGGGAAAATACAAAACCTGGGGCTAAAAAATCATTTTTGTGAAAAAAAAAAGAATTTTTATTTTTTCGGCTCTGTGTTATAAACTGTAGTGAAACACTTGGGGGTTCAAAGTTCTCACAACACATCTAGATAAGTTCCTTGGGAGGTCTAGTTTCCAATATGGGGTCACTTGTGGGGGTTTTGTACTGTTTGGGTACATCAGGGGCTCTGCAAATTCAACGTGACACCTGCAGACCAATCCATCTAAGTCTGCTTTCCAAATGGTGCTCCTTCCCTTCCGAGCTCTGCCATGCGCCCAAACAGTGGTTCCCCCCACATATGGGGTATTAGCGTACTCAGAAGAAATTGGACAACAACTATTGGGGTCCAATTTATCCTGTTACCCTTGTGAAAATACAAAACTGGGGGCTAACAAATCATTTTTGTGAAAAAAAAAAATTATCTTCACGGCTCTGCGTTATAAACTGTGGTGAAACACTTGAAGGTTCAAAGCTCTCAAAACACATCTAGATAAGTTCCTGAGGGGGTCTACTTTACAAAATGGTGTCACTTGTTGGGGGTTTTAATGTTTAGGCACATCAGGGGCTCTCCAAACACAACATGGTGTCCCATCTGAATTCCAGTCAATTTTGCATTGAAAAGTCAAACGGCGCTCCTTCCCTTCCGAGCTCTGTCATGCGCCCTAACAGTCGTTTATCCCCACATATGGGGTATCAGCGTACTCAGAACAAATTGCACAACAACTTTTGGGGTCCAATTTCTTCTCTTACCATTGGAAAAATAAAAAAATGGGGGTGAAAAGATCATTTTTGTGAAAAAATATGATTTTTTATTTTTACGGCTCTGCATTATAAACTTCTGTGAAGCAATTGTTGGGTCAAAGTGCTCACCACACATCTAGATAAGTTCCTTAAGGGCAAAACATATAGAGCCAAATCAAAACTGCACCACCAACCACAATTACCATGGGTGCATAGATGTATATAAGCGGTTCAGCGCAAAAAAGTAAATATGAAAGCCTAACAAGAAAAGCACCAAAGGAACCAAAATAAAATAAGATAGTACTTTATTAAATAGCCATTAAAAAGGTAACAATAAACTTCACAATAGGGAAATCAAGGTAGGACAAGAAACACCAAAAACAAAGCAGTGTGGGTCCAACAGGAAAAATACAGTGGGGCAAAAAAGTATTTAGTCAGTCAGCAATAGTGCAAATTCCACCACTTAAAAAGATGAGAGGCGTCTGTAATTTACATCATAGGTAGACCTCAACTATGGGAGACAAACTGAGAAAAAAAAATCCAGAAAATCACATTGTCTGTTTTTTTATCATTTTATTTGCATTTTATGGTGGAAAATAAGTATTTGGTCAGAAACAAACAATCAAGATTTCTGGCTCTCACAGACCTGTAACTTCTTCTTTAAGAGTCTCCTCTTTCCTCCACTCATTACCTGTAGTAATGGCACCTGTTTAAACTTGTTATCAGTATAAAAAGACACCTGTGCACACCCTCAAACAGTCTGACTCCAAACTCCACTATGGTGAAGACCAAAGAGCTGTCAAAGGACACCAGAAACAAAATTGTAGCCCTGCACCAGGCTGGGAAGACTGAATCTGCAATAGCCAACCAGCTTGGAGTGAAGAAATCAACAGTGGGAGCAATAATTAGAAAATGGAAGACATACAAGACCACTGATAATCTCCCTTGATCTGGGGCTCCACGCAAAATCCCACCCCGTGGGGTCAGAATGATCACAAGAACGGTGAGCAAAAATCCCAGAACCACGTGGGGGGACCTAGTGAATGAACTGCAGAGAGCTGGGACCAATGTAACAAGGCCTACCATAAGTAACACACTACGCCACCATGGACTCAGATCCTGCAGTGCCAGACGTGTCCCACTGCTTAAGCCAGTACATGTCCTGGCCCGTCTGAAGTTTGCTAGAGAGCATTTGGATGATCCAGAGGAGTTTTGGGAGAATGTCCTATGGTCTGATGAAACCAAACTGGAACTGTTTGGTAGAAACACAACTTGTCGTGTTTGGAGGAAAAAGAATACTGAGTTGCATCCATCAAACACCATACCTACTGTAAAGCATGGTGGTGGAAACATCATGCTTTGGGGCTGTTTCTCTGCAAAGTGGCCAGGACGACTGATCCGGGTACATGAAAGAATGAATGGGGCCATGTATCGTGAGATTTTGAGTGCAAACCTCCTTCCATCAGCAAGGGCATTGAAGTTGAAACGTGGCTGGGTCTTTCAACATGACAATGATCCAAAGCACACCGCCAGGGCAACGAAGGAGTGGCTTCGTAAGAAGCATTTCAAGGTCCTGGAGTGGCCTAGCCAGTCTCCAGATCTCAACCCTATAGAAAACCTTTGGAGGGAGTTGAAAGTCCGTGTTGCCAAGCGAAAAGACAAAAACATCACTGCTCTAGAGGAGATCTGCATGGAGGAATGGGCCAAAATACCAACAACAGTGTGTGGCAACCTTGTGAAGACTTACAGAAAACGTTTGACCTCTGTCATTGCCAACAAAGGATATATTACAATGTATTGAGATGAAATTTTGTTTCTGACCAAATACTTATTTTCCACCATAAAATGGAAATAAAATGATAAAAAAACAGACAATGTGATTTTCTGGATTTTTTTTTCTCAGTTTGTCTCCCATAGTTGAGGTCTACCTATGATGTAAATTACAGACGCCTCTCATCTTTTTAAGTGGTGGAACTTGCACTATTGCTGACTGACTAAATACTTTTTTGCCCCACTGTACATAAAATGAACTCATTGGTACAAAGTGTACATAGTATATTGCTATGTCCAGCACATGAAGAGAGTGACTCAGCCACTGGCGCTGCATGAGTGTAATAAAAGTCAAAGTGCGTAAGTGCAAAGGTGTAAGTCACCTAAACATGCAAAAACCGGGCCAGAAAGGAAATAGTAAGTATAAAGTAAATCATGATACCTGAAGGAAAGACCACACTGACAGGAGCCCCAACGCGCGTTTCGGCGCTATGCCTTCTTCCGGGGGTGTGGCGTACTACTCACATGAAGGAATATTTAAAGGAAGTGTCAATCAATCACATAATCATATACATGGGGATGCGATGCTACACAAGGGACCACGTGTTGTGAAATTGGATTTTGGGCTCCCCCGGTGGCCACTGGTGGAATTGAACTTGTGTGCATCATCCCCTCTGTTCACCTGTTCCCATCAGGATGTGGGAGTCGCTATTTAACCTTGCTCCTCTGTCACTTCCATGCCGGTCAACATTGTAATCAGAAGCCTTTCTGTGCATGTTCCTGCTACCAGACAACTTCCAGCTAAGTCGGACTTTTGTCCTTGTTTGTTTTTTGCATTTTGTTCCAGTTCACAGCTGCAGTTTCGTTTCTGTGTCTGGAAAGCTCTTGTGATCTGAAATTGCCACTCTGATGTTATGAGTTAATACTAGAGTCTTAAAGTAATTTCAGGATGGTGTATTGATAGGGTTTTCAGCTGACCATGAAAGTACCCTTTCTGTCTTCCTGCTATCTAGTAAGCGGACCTCGATTTTGCTAAACCTATTTTCATACTACGTTTGTCATTTTCATCTTAAATCACCGCCAATATATGTGGGGGCCTCTGTCTGCCTTTCGGGGAAATTTCTCTAGAGGTGAGCCAGGACTATATTTTCCTCTGCCAGGATTAGTTAGTCCTCCGGCCGGCGCTGGGCGTCTAGGGATAAAACGCAGGCTACGCTACCCGGCTACTGTTAGTTGTGCGGCAGGTTTAGTTCATGGTCAGTTTAAGTTTCCATCCTTCCAAGAGCTAGTTCCTATGTATGCTGGGCTATGTTCTCTTGCCATTGAGAACCATAACAGTTTGACCGGCCCACAAAGGGTTAAATTAATTGGCAGAGAAAGGAGAGAAAAAAGAAGTCTGCTAAAAAAATTTTTTTTTTTTTTTTCCTTCAGTTCTGAGTGTGCTTTCAATTGAATCACTTGCAAGTCTGCCTATATTGCAGCCTTCCTCTCTCTCTCTCCTTCTAATCCTGGAATGGCTCTGTGTTCACCTGTTTAAAATGGATATTCAGAGTTTAGCTGCAGGTTTGAATAATCTCACCACGAAAGTTCAAAATTTACAAGATTTTGTTGTTCATGTTCCTATATCTGAACCTAGAATTCCTTTGCCTGAATTTTTCTCGGGGAATAGATCTTGCTTTCAAAATTTCAAAAATAATTGCAAGTTTTTTTTGTCCCTGAAATCTCGCTCTGCTGGAGATCCTGCTCAGCAGGTCAGGATTGTGATTTCCTTGCTCCGGGGCGACCCTCAAGATTGGGCTTTTGCATTGGCTCCAGGGGATCCTGCGTTGCTCAATGTGGATGCGTTTTTTCTGGCCTTGGGGTTGCTTTATGAGGAACCTCATTTAGAGCTTCAGGCGGAAAAAGCCTTGATGTCCCTATCTCAGGGGCAAGATGAAGTTGAAATATACTGCCAAAAATTCCGTAAATGGTCTGTGCTTACTCAGTGGAATGAGTGCGCCCTGGCGGCGAATTTCAGAGAGGGTCTCTCTGATGCCGTTAAGGATGTTATGGTGGGGTTCCCTGTGCCTGCGGGTCTGAATGAGTCCATGACAATGGCTATCCAGATCGATAGACGTCTGCGGGAGCGCAAACCTGTGCACCATTTGGCGGTGTCTACTGAGAAGACGCCAGAGAATATGCAATGTGATAGAATTCTGTCCAGAAGCGAACGGCAGAATTTTAGACGAAAAAATGGGTTGTGCTTTTATTGTGGTGATTCAACTCATGTTATATCAGCATGCTCTAAGCGTACTAAGAAGCTTGATAAGTCAGTTTCAATTGGCACTTTTCAGTCTAAGTTTATTCTATCTGTGACCCTGATTTGTTCTTTATCATCTATTACCGCGGATGCCTATGTCGACTCTGGCGCCGCTTTGAGTCTTATGGATTGGTCCTTTGCCAAACGCTGTGGGTATGATTTAGAGCCTCTTGAAACTCCTATACCTCTGAAGGGGATTGACTCCACCCCATTGGCTAGTAATAAACCACAATACTGGACACAAGTAACTATGCGAATTAATCCGGATCATCAGGAGATTATTCGCTTTCTTGTGCTGTATAATCTACATGATGTGTTGGTGCTTGGATTGCCATGGCTGCAATCTCATAACCCAGTCCTCGACTGGAACGATATGTCTGTGTTAAGCTGGGGATGTAAGGGGATGCATGGGGACGTACCTTTGGTTTCCATTTCGTCATCTATTCCCTCTGAGATTCCTGAATTCTTGTCTGACTATCGTGACGTTTTTGAAGAACCTAAGCTTGGTTCATTACCTCCGCACCGGGAGTGCGATTGTGCCATAGATTTGATTCCGGGTAGTAAATACCCTAAGGGTCGTTTATTTAGTCTGTCTGTGCCTGAACATGCTGCTATGCGAGAATATTTAAAGGAGTCCTTGGAAAAGGGACATATTCGTCCTTCGTCATCTCCCTTAGGAGCCGGTTTTTTCTTTGTGTCTAAGAAAGATGGCTCTTTGAGGCCGTGTATTGATTATCGGCTTTTGAATAAAATCACGGTTAAATATCAATATCCGTTGCCACTGCTGACTGATTTGTTTGCTCGCATAAAGGGGGCCAAGTGGTTCTCTAAGATAGATCTCCGTGGGGCGTATAATTTGGTGCGAATTAAGCAGGGGGATGAGTGGAAAACCGCATTTAATACGCCCGAGGGCCACTTTGAGTATTTGGTGATGCCTTTTGGCCTTTCAAATGCCCCTTCAGTCTTTCAGTCCTTTATGCATGACATTTTCCGTGATTATTTGGATAAATTTATGATCGTGTATCTGGATGATATTCTGATTTTTTCGGATGACTGGGACTCTCATGTCCAGCAGGTCAGGAGGGTTTTTCAGGTTTTGCGGTCTAATTCCTTGTGTGTGAAGGGTTCTAAGTGCGTTTTTGGGGTTCAAAAGATTTCCTTCTTGGGATACATTTTTTCCCCCTCTTCCATCGAGATGGATCCTGTCAAGGTTCGGGCTATTTGTGATTGGACACAACCCTCTTCTCTTAAGAGTCTTCAGAAATTTTTGGGCTTTGCTAACTTTTATCGTCGATTTATTGCTGGTTTTTCTGATGTTGTTAAACCATTGACTGATTTGACTAAGAAGGGTGCTGATGTTGCTGATTGGTCCCCTGCTGCTGTGGAGGCCTTTCGGGAGCTTAAGCGCCGCTTTTCTTCCGCCCCTGTGTTGCGTCAGCCTGATGTTGCTCTTCCTTTTCAGGTTGAGGTCGACGCTTCTGAAATCGGAGCTGGGGCGGTTTTGTCGCAAAGAAGTTCCGACTGCTCCGTGATTAAACCTTGTGCTTTTTTTTCTCGTAAATTTTCGCCCGCCGAGCGGAATTATGATATTGGGAATCGGGAGCTTTTGGCCATGAAGTGGGCTTTTGAGGAGTGGCGTCATTGGCTTGAGGGGGCTAGACATCAGGTGGTGGTATTGACCGACCACAAAAATTTAATTTATCTTGAGTCCGCCAGACACCTGAATCCTAGACAGGCGCGCTGGTCGTTGTTTTTCTCTCGGTTTAATTTTGTGGTGTCATACCTACCGGGTTCTAAGAATGTTAAGGCGGATGCCCTTTCTAGGAGTTTTGAGCCTGACTCCCCTGGTAATTCTGAACCTACAGGTATCCTTAAGGATGGAGTGATATTGTCTGCCGTTTCTCCAGACCTGCGGCGGGCCTTGCAGGATTTTCAGGCGGATAGACCTGATCGTTGCCCACCTGGTAGACTGTTTGTTCCTGATGATTGGACCAGTAAAGTCATTTCTGAGGTTCATTCTTCTGCGTTGGCAGGTCATCCTGGAATCTTTGGTACCAGGGATTTGGTGGCAAGGTCCTTCTGGTGGCCTTCCCTGTCACGAGATGTACGAGGCTTTGTGCAGTCTTGTGACGTTTGTGCTCGGGCCAAGCCTTGTTGTTCTCGGGCTAGTGGATTGTTGTTGCCCTTGCCTATCCCGAAGAGGCCTTGGACGCACATCTCGATGGATTTTATTTCGGATCTTCCTGTTTCTCAGAAGATGTCTGTCATCTGGGTGGTGTGTGACCGTTTCTCTAAGATGGTCCATTTGGTTCCCCTGCCTAAGTTGCCTTCTTCTTCCGAGTTGGTTCCTCTGTTTTTTCAAAATGTGGTTCGTTTGCATGGTATTCCGGAGAATATCGTTTCTGACAGAGGAACCCAATTCGTGTCTAGATTTTGGCGGGCATTCTGTGCTAAGATGGGCATAGATTTGTCTTTCTCGTCTGCTTTCCATCCTCAGACTAATGGCCAGACCGAGCGGACGAATCAGACTTTGGAGACATATTTGAGGTGTTTTGTGTCTGCAGATCAGGATGATTGGGTTGCTTTTTTGCCTTTAGCGGAGTTTGCCCTCAATAATCGGGCCAGCTCTGCCACCTTGGTGTCTCCTTTTTTCTGTAATTCGGGGTTTCATCCTCGATTTTCCTCCGGTCAGGTGGAATCTTCGGATTGTCCTGGAGTGGATGCTGTGGTGGAGAGGTTGCATCAGATTTGGGGGCAGGTGGTGGACAATTTGAAGTTGTCCCAGGAGAAGACTCAGCTTTTTGCCAACCGCCGGCGTCGGGTTGGTCCTCGGCTTTGTGTCGGGGACTTGGTGTGGTTGTCTTCTCGTTTTGTCCCTATGAGGGTTTCTTCTCCTAAGTTTAAGCCTCGGTTCATCGGCCCGTACAAGATATTGGAGATTCTTAACCCTGTGTCCTTCCGTTTGGACCTCCCTGCATCTTTTTCTATTCATAATGTTTTTCATCGGTCATTGTTGCGCAGGTATGAGGTACCGGTTGTGCCTTCCGTTGAGCCTCCTGCTCCGGTGTTGGTTGAGGGCGAGTTGGAGTACGTTGTGGAAAAAATCTTGGACTCCCGTGTTTCCAGACGGAAACTCCAGTATCTGGTCAAATGGAAGGGATACGGTCAGGAGGATAATTCTTGGGTGACTGCCTCTGATGTTCATGCCTTCGATCTGGTCCGTGCCTTTCATAGGGCTCATCCTGATCGCCCTGGTGGTTCTGGTGAGGGTTCGGTGCCCCCTCATTGAGGGGGGGGTACTGTTGTGAAATTGGATTTTGGGCTCCCCCGGTGGCCACTGGTGGAATTGAACTTGTGTGCATCATCCCCTCTGTTCACCTGTTCCCATCAGGATGTGGGAGTCGCTATTTAACCTTGCTCCTCTGTCACTTCCATGCCGGTCAACATTGTAATCAGAAGCCTTTCTGTGCATGTTCCTGCTACCAGACAACTTCCAGCTAAGTCGGACTTTTGTCCTTGTTTGTTTTTTGCATTTTGTTCCAGTTCACAGCTGCAGTTTCGTTTCTGTGTCTGGAAAGCTCTTGTGATCTGAAATTGCCACTCTGATGTTATGAGTTAATACTAGAGTCTTAAAGTAATTTCAGGATGGTGTATTGATAGGGTTTTCAGCTGACCATGAAAGTACCCTTTCTGTCTTCCTGCTATCTAGTAAGCGGACCTCGATTTTGCTAAACCTATTTTCATACTACGTTTGTCATTTTCATCTTAAATCACCGCCAATATATGTGGGGGCCTCTGTCTGCCTTTCGGGGAAATTTCTCTAGAGGTGAGCCAGGACTATATTTTCCTCTGCCAGGATTAGTTAGTCCTCCGGCCGGCGCTGGGCGTCTAGGGATAAAACGCAGGCTACGCTACCCGGCTACTGTTAGTTGTGCGGCAGGTTTAGTTCATGGTCAGTTTAAGTTTCCATCCTTCCAAGAGCTAGTTCCTATGTATGCTGGGCTATGTTCTCTTGCCATTGAGAACCATAACAACCACGCATGCGCATACAACAGCGTATTATGAAGCGGCGAGGAATGTCCAATCAGGGAACAGATTACATGATGAAATGTAGAAAACCCCGTATGTGCGCAGTAAGTAAGGTCAGAGGTGTGCTACTCGCAGTGCGCCTGTGCATCGCGTCGCCGGGGCAACGGTAAACATATCAAAAGAGAAAAAAATCCATGCATGCGCAGTAAATACAAACCGGGCTGGAATAACATAGTTATACCAGCGCGTGTAATCTCCCAGGCAACCATGGACGCGCCAATAGAGGAGGGTGCAAGACAAACTACCTGGTTACGCCCACCGGTCAGGCGCGAACCAGGAAAGATAGGGGACGTCACATGTGACAAGAAGAGTATCCTCGTCAACATGGACGGAGTCGATTTTCTTTAAAAAGTCAGAAGTATCTTTCAGGTAAGATGGAATGGTCTCCAACAGGGGCTTGAGGAAAGAATCAACATATCTGCCAATGTATGTATGATTACCCAATATCATTCCCGGTGGAGAGAAATGACACAAGCCTTGGCCAATTATTGGCCTATACTTATATCTGACCCAGTTCTCAAACAATATCTACCGCTTTACCCGTCGGTTATCGCTCGCAGATCTAAGAATTTGGGGGACCACTTGGTACGGAGCTACTTTCCACCTATCGCTCTGTCCCCTATCTTCTCGACTGTCCCTAATCAAAAACCATCCCGATGGGGTTGTAAACCTTGTGGCAAATGCATTGCGTGCCCCAATATAAATAGTGCTACCCACTTTACATCTTCAGATGGTCGCGAGTTTCTAATTACACATTCAATTAACTGTAGTACTACTATGGTAGTCTATTATGGTATGTGCCCTTGTGGTAAAATTTACATTGGCCTCACGACACGTACTCTAAAGGTACGTGTGCGTGAGCATGTTCGAGACATTTTGGCGGCCAAAAAAGAGGATAATATTGAAAACCTAAAGACAATTCCCCGCCATTTCAAAGGCTACCACGATTGTGATCCATCGGGCTTTTTAGTCATAGGTATTGACCACCTTATCACAACGTTACGTGGTGGTAATCTTAGCCGCCATCTCGCTCAAAAAGAATCACGTTGGATATGGCGGCTCAAAACCCTACAACCTCAGGGACTTAATGAGACTCTAAGTTTTTCCCCATTCCTCTAAATCATCAGTCCATGCTTTTTAATTGGCTTTTATATTATTTGTTTGTTATTGTTTTTTAACATCGTGTCTACCTCTTTCTAGTTCTTCTCCCCTTCTGTTATGGGATGCTACAATCGCTACCCTGAACCAATATTGGGTCCACGAAGCAATACCTCAGTGCGAGAAGTTGTCCAATACAGTGGCTGATTGCAATTGCTCTTCATTCCATCCTCTTCTTTTGATATAACGGACATTCTGTGGTTAATCACACTTTGCACCTTATACTGTCTGTGTTGCATATGTTTGTATCAATGTACACTTTTATGCTGTTTTTAATTGTATGTATATGATAGTGTATTATTCACCTATTGAGAGTACGTATGTATTTATACTGTGCCTTATTTTGTCCTTTCATATTTGTCACTCCCTTTTTGGGTCTCCCTCGTTTTTTGTAATTATTTGCACTCATCAATTTTTGTACAAAAAAAAAAAAATAATAATTTTTCCCGATTTTCCCGCTCCTATCCTTTTCACATAATTACCTGCAATTACGCATTCTTCTTTTTCATCGCCCGGCAGCGGTGGTCTTTGCCTTGGTGAGCTGGGTATGCAGGTATTTCATTTCCTGGTTCGCGCCTGACCGGTGGGCGTGACCAGGTAGTTTGTCTTGCACCCTCCTCTATTGGCACGTCCATGGTTGCCTGGGAGATTACACGCGCTGGTATAACTATGTTATTCCAGCCCGGTTTGTATTTACTGCGCATGCATGGATTTTTTTCTCTTTTGATATGTTTACCGTTGCCCCGGCGACGCGATGCACAGGCGCACTGCGAGTAGCACACCTCTGACCTTACTTACTGCGCACATACGGGGTTTTCTACATTTCGTCATGTAATCTGTTCCCTGATTGGACATTCCTCGCCGCTTCATAATACGCTGTTGTATGTGCATGCGTGGTCCCTTGTGTAGCACCGCATCCCCATGTATATGATTATGTGATTGGTTGACACTTCCTTTAAATATTCCTTCATGTGAGTAGTACGCCACACCCCCGGAAGAAGGCATAGCGCCGAAACGCGCGTTGGGGCTCCTGTTAGTGTGGTCTTTCCTTCAGGTATCATGATTTACTTTATACTTACTATTTCCTTTCTGGCCCGGTTTTTGCATGTTTAGGTGACTTACACCTTTGCACTTACGCACTTTGACTTTTATTACACTCATGCAGCGCCAGTGGCTGAGTCACTCTCTTCATGTGCTGGACATAGCAATATACTATGTACACTTTGTACCAATGAGTTCATTTTATGTATTTTTCCTGTTGGACCCACACTGCTTTGTTTTTGGTGTTTCTTGTCCTACCTTGATTTCCCTATTGTGAAGTTTATTGTTACCTTTTTAATGGCTATTTAATAAAGTACTATCTTATTTTATTTTGGTTCCTTTGGTGCTTTTCTTGTTAGGCTTTCATATTTACTTTTTTGCGCTGAACCGCTTATATACATCTATGCACCCATGGTAATTGTGGTTGGTGGTGCAGTTTTGATTTGGCTCTATATGTTTTGCAATTAACACTGTGGATTTCCACAGATTTTCTTTTGTCCTGATCAGGATGGATTATCGGACTAGGGACGCAACTTGGCAAACAGTAGTTGCTCAAGTGTTTGACAATGATACCCAGGCATGGATACTGATGATTTGGGGAATGTTAGTGTGCTACAGACACAAATTAAGAGACTACTGTATAGACGTACGAAATTGTGGTGGAATAAAGCTTTCCTAGAGAATTATATTAAAAAGAAATTGGTGCCACGAGGGCTCCGCATCCAGATATTCCCCTCCTTTCCTGTCTCGGATGAACAGTTTACAGGCAGCTGGGAGGAAGTCTGTAATAAAGCTTCCACACAATTCATGGAGCTCCTTATCGACTTTGATCAAAAAACCTTGATTACAATTGAAAGCGAGATTGATGACTTATATTCAAAATTCAAAAAAGTGGCTAGCAGTGATACACTGACAGCATTCAATGCATCCATGGACAAAAACTCTAATGAGTGGGAAGCTCAGATTAAGACTACTCAGGCCAAAAAACTGACTCGTGATACAATGGATTTTTCTTAAAAAACTGCCTATAGATGGAGGCGTACTGGTCACATGGTGCGAGAGCATAGATCCCTATCGGTCTATTCAGTATCATCATCTGGGGAGGCCTCTGATACTTCGCAACACTCCATGCAAACTCGCTTTGGCAATATAGGCAAAAGGAAGTGGGAACGTAAAACACCTCAGAATAAATGTGGTGCCTACCATTCGGCACACAAGGATACCCCGAAGGTAATTAACTTGTCTGAACACTCATTTAATGCTGATGAAATTTCTCTTCTCACAAAAGGTCTCACTTTTTCACCCAGCATGCAGTTTGATCCATTTCTAGCTTTGAAGGATCTACATTTCTTTGCACGTTCTTTGTTATTTAAAAAATGGCACCATAATGAGGAAATACAGCAAGCATTCCCCCTGCCAGAGGAACAACTGGCTCTTCAAACCTTAGAAGAACTGGCCCGGGAACATGGTAATCCATCTATGGGTAAGATACCCCCTTCATTGTATCCAAAATCTAAGAAGTTCCCCCCCTTGTCCCTGTGCCCTAATATTGATATTTTCGTCAAACTTGTGTCTAGCGAGTTTGACAGGATTTCCACTTCAATAAACCATAATAATTTGACTACTGCTGAACAAAAAAGTTTGAAAAAGCTTAAACAAATTAAAGATGTGGTATTTAAGCCAGCGGACAAGGGGGGTAACATCGTCATTTGGCCCAACAAATTGTATCTGGCAGAAGCATATCGCCAATTACGTGACACATCATGTTACAAAAAATTGACATACAATCCCTTGATTTCGTACAGAGAAGAATTGTCTAAAATCCTACAGCGGGCTTTGTCAGATGGGACAATTACAATTCAGGTCCGGGACATTCTGCTGAGTAAAGATCATCGCATTCCAACACTGTATCTGCTGCCTAAGGTACACAAAAATTCTATTTGTCCACCTGGGAGACCTATAGTCTCTGGGGTGGGAGGACTGACTGAGAACATTGGCAGATATGTTGATTCTTTCCTCAAGCCCCTGGTGGAGACCATTCCATCTTACCTGAAAGATACTTCTGACTTTTTAAAGAAAATCGACTCCGTCCATGTTGACGAGGATACTCTTCTTGTCACATGTGACGTAGAGTCGCTATACACAAGTATTTGACACCAGGATGGCTTGAGGGCAGTTTCATATTTTTTGTCCATGACCTCCCTCTCACCCAGTGACATCAATTTTTTGATTGTTCTTTTACAATTTTTGTTAACACGGAATTTTTTTCTTTTTAATGGGTCCTTCTTCCTGCAGCTCCAGGGAACAGCAATGGGGGCGGCTTGTGCACCCTCTTACGCCAACCTGTTCCTGGGGCTGTGGGAGAGGGATCTTTTCTCGTCAGATCGGGGTTCGTCGATGGAGAGGGTCCTTTTCTGGGCCCGCTACATCGATGACATTTTCCTGATCTGGCGAGGTACTCCTCTTGAATTACAATCTTTTTTTGAGGAGCTTAATAATAATGAATTAAACATACGTGTAACTTACAAGTTTGATTTTTCTCATATAGATTTTTTGGATGTCCTGGTAGAGAGAGAGGCCGATGGTCTTTTAAGTACCAGTGTTTTCCGGAAGGACACATCAGTTAACTCAGTTCTTCACGCCACATCCTCCCACCCGCCTCATGTGATCAGTGCGGTTCCTATAGGACAGTTTCTCCGTCTGAAAAGAATTTGTACTTCAGTGGAGGGGTTTGAGAGACAAGCTGATGACCTCAAGCAACGTTTCTTGGCTCGCGGATACAGCAAGAGGAGTGTGAAAAAAGCATACAACAGGGCCAGGAATACTAATCGGCAGCAACTTTTGTTTTCTAGGCCACAAATAAAGACTAACCAGCAGGTACGTATGATTACCCAATATCATTCCCGGTGGAGGGAAATGACACAAGCCTTGGCCAATTATTGGCCTATACTTATATCTGACCCAGTTCTCAAACAATATCTACCGCTTTACCTGTCGGTTATCGCTCGCAGATCTAAGAATTTGGGGGACCACTTGGTACGGAGCTACTTTCCACCTATCGCTCCGTCCCCTATCTTCTCGACTGTCCCTAATCAAAAACCATCCCGATGGGGTTGTAAACCTTGTGGCAAATGCATTGCGTGCCCCAATATAAATAGTGCTACCCACTTTACATCTTCAGATGGTCGCGAGTTTCTAATTACACATTCAATTAACTGTAGTACTACTATGGTAGTCTATTATGGTACATGCCCTTGTGGTAAAATTTACATTGGCCTCACGACACGTACTCTAAAGGTACGTGTGCGTGAGCATGTTCGAGACATTTTGGCGGCCAAAAAAGAGGATAATATTGAAAACCTAAAGACAATTCCCCGCCATTTCAAAGGCTACCACGATTGTGATCCATCGGGCTTTTTAGTCATAGGTATTGACCACCTTATCACAACGTTACGTGGTGGTAATCTTAGCCGCCATCTCGCTCAAAAAGAATCACGTTGGATATGGCGGCTCAAAACCCTACAACCTCAGGGACTTAATGAGACTCTAAGTTTTTCCCCATTCCTCTAAATCATCAGTCCATGCTTTTTAATTGGCTTTTATATTATTTGTTTGTTATTGTTTTTTAACATCGTGTCTACCTCTTTCTAGTTCTTCTCCCCTTCTGTTATGGGATGCTACAATCGCTACCCTGAACCAATATTGGGTCCACGAAGCAATACCTCAGTGCGAGAAGTTGTCCAATACAGTGGCTGATTGCAATTGCTCTTCATTCCATCCTCTTCTTTTGATATAACGGACATTCTGTGGTTAATCACACTTTGCACCTTATACTGTCTGTGTTGCATATGTTTGTATCAATGTACACTTTTATGCTGTTTTTAATTGTATGTATATGATAGTGTATTATTCACCTATTGAGAGTACGTATGTATTTATACTGTGCCTTATTTTGTCCTTTCATATTTGTCACTCCCTTTTTAGGTCTCCCTCATTTTTTGTAATTATTTGCACTCATCAATTTTTGTACAAAAAAAAAAAAATAATAATTTTTCCCTATTTTCCCGCTCCTATCCTTTTCACATAATTACCTGCAATTACGCATTCTTCTTTTTCATCGCCCGGCAGCGGTGGTCTTTGCCTTGGTGAGCTGGGTATGCAGGTATTTCATTTCCTGGTTTGCGCCTGACCGGTGGGCGTGACCAGGTAGTTTGTCTTGCACCCTCCTCTATTGGCACGTCCATGGTTGCCTGGGAGATTACACGCGCTGGTATAACTATGTTATTCCAGCCCGGTTTGTATTTACTGCGCATGCATGGATTTTTTTCTCTTTTGATATGTTTACCGTTGCCCCGGCGACGCGATGCACAGGCGCACTGCGAGTAGCACACCTCTGACCTTACTTACTGCGCACATACGGGGTTTTCTACATTTCGTCATGTAATCTGTTCCCTGATTGGACATTCCTCGCCGCTTCATAATACGCTGTTGTATGCGCATGCGTGGTCCCTTGTGTAGCACCGCATCCCCATGTATATGATTATGTGATTGGTTGACACTTCCTTTAAATATTCCTTCATGTGAGTAGTACGCCACACCCCCGGAAGAAGGCATAGCGCCGAAACGCGCGTTGGGGCTCCTGTCAGTGTGGTCTTTCCTTCAGGTATCATGATTTACTTTATACTTACTATTTCCTTTCTGGCCCGGTTTTTGCATGTTTAGGTGACTTACACCTTTGCACTTACGCACTTTGACTTTTATTACACTCATGCAGCGCCAGTGGCTGAGTCACTCTCTTCATGTGCTGGACATAGCAATATACTATGTACACTTTGTACCAATGAGTTCATTTTATGTATTTTTCCTGTTGGACCCACACTGCTTTGTTTTTGGTGTTTCTTGTCCTACCTTGATTTCCCTATTGTGAAGTTTATTGTTACCTTTTTAATGGCTATTTAATAAAGTACTATCTTATTTTATTTTGGTTCCTTTGGTGCTTTTCTTGTTAGGCTTTCAAGTTCCTTAAGGGGTCTACTTTCCAAAATGGTGTCACTTGTGGGTGGTTTCAATGTTTAGGCACATCAGGGGCTCTCCAAACGCAACATGGCGTCCCATCTTAATTCCAGTCAATTTTGCATTGAAAAGTAAAATGGCGCTCCTTCCCTTCCGAGCTCTGTCATGCGCCCAAACAGTCATTTACCCCCACATATGGGGTATCAGCGTACTCAATACAAATTGCCCAATAACTTTTGGGGTCCAATTTCTTCTCTAACCTTTGGAAAAATAAAAAATTGGGAGTGAAAAGATCATTTTTGTGAAAAAATATGATTTATTTATTTTTACTGCTTTGCATTATAAACTTCTATGAAGCACTTGTTGGGTCAAAGTGCTCACCACACATCTAGATAAGTTCCTTAAGGGGTCTACTTTCCAAAACAGTGTCACTTGTGGGGGGTTTCAATGTTTACGCACATCAGGGGCTCTCCAAACGCAACATGGCGTCCCATATCAATTCCAGTCAATTTTACATTGAAAAGTCAAATGGCGCTCCTTCCCTTCCAAGCTCTGCCATGTGCCCAAACAGTGCTTTACACCCACATATGGGGTATCAGCATACTCAGGACAAATTGCACAACAATTTTTGGGGTTCAATTTCTTTTCTTACCTTTGGAAAAAAAAAATTGGGGGCAAAAATATCATTTTTGCAAAAAAATATGATTTTTTATTTTTATGGCTCTGCATTATAAACTTCTGTGAAGCACTTGGTGGGTTAAAGTGCTTACCACACATCTAGATTAGTTCCTTAGGAGGTCTACTTTCCAAAATGGTGTCACTTGTGGGGGGTTTCAATGTTTAGGCACATCAGGGGCTCTCCAAATGGAACATGGCGTCCCATCTCAATTCCAGTTAATTTTGGATTGAAAAGTAAAATGGTGCTCCTTTCCTTCCGAGCTCTGCTATGCGCCCAAATAGTGGTTTACCCCCACATATGGGGTATCAGCGTACTCAGGACAAATAGCACAACAACTTTTGGGGTCCAATTTCTTCTCTTACCCTTGGAAAAATAAAAAATTGGGGGTGAAAAGATCATTTTTGTGAAAAAATATGAATTTTTAATTTTTACGGCTTTGCATTATAAACTTCTGTGAAGCACTTGTTTTGTCAAAGTGCTCACCACACATCTAGATAAGTTCCTTAAGGGGTCTACTTTCCAAAATGGTGTCACTTGTGGGGGGTTTTAATGTTTACGCACATCAGGGGCTCTCCAAACGCAACATGGCGTCCCATCTCAATTCCAGTCAATTTTGCACTGAAAAGTCAAATGGCGCTCCTTCCTTTCCGAGCTCTGCCATGCGCCTAAACAGTGCTTTAAACTCACATATGGGGTATCAGCATACTCAGGATAAATTTCAGAACAATTTTTGGGGTTCAATTTCTTCTCTTACCCTTGGGAAAATAAAAAAATTGGGGCGAAAATATCATTTTTGCGAAAAAATATGATTTTTTATTTTTATGGCTCTGCATTATAAACTTCTGTGAAGCACTTGGTGGGTTAAAGTGCTCACCACACATCTAGATAAGTTCCTTAGGGGGTCTACTTTCCAAAATTGTGTCACTTGTGGGGGGTTGCAATATTTAGGCACATCAGGGGCTCTCCAAACGCAACATGGCGAACCATCTCAATTCCAGTTAATTTTGCATTGAAAAGTAAAATGGCACTCCTTTCCTTCTGAGCTCTGCCATGCGCCCAAACAGTGGTTTACCCCCAAACATGGGGTATCAGCATACTCAGGACAAATTGTACAACAACTTTTGTGGTCTATTTTCTCCTGTTACTCTTGGTAAAATAAAACAAATGGGATCTGAATTTAATCTTGTGTGAAAAAAAGTTAAATGTTCATTTTGGACAGTTGCGGTGTCGATCGCAAGAGGTCTAGACGAACTCTAATCCTGTGCCTTGGGATTGAGTTCTGAGACTCCTTGCGAGCGCTCTTGGTGCAGTACAGCGGCCCTGTGATGCCACAGGGTTTGCTTCCTTCACACAGGGTGAAGTTAACCCGAGTGTGTATCCACATTGTACCGCCATATAGTCCGTCATTACTTAGAAGCAGGTTCCATCTGTGCACAGTGGACCCCGGGCTGCGAACGCATCTTACCCTATCTTTCTAATTATTTGGCGCATTCTGCTAGCCTGATCATTATACTAGTGATGATGGACAAACAGCAATACTTGTTGTACATCCAGCAGCTGGAGGGTAGGTTGGTTACTCTCGAGCGCACAACCTCAGCTGTGGATGTAACTGCAGTTGCTATTCAGGCTGCTAGCGTGGCTGCAGCAACCTTGTCTACTGCCATCCCTGTTCCGACTCTATCTCGCCTCCCGCTGCCAGAAAATTTTTCTGGTGATAGTAAATCTTGTAGGGGTTTCGTGAGCCAGTGCTCTATACATCTCGAGCTTCGGGCCGCATGTTTCCCCACAGAGCGGGCTAAGGTGGAATTTATTGCGTCTCTCCTGTCAGGCAGGGCGTTGGAGTTGGCTAAGCCTGTTGTGAATTCTGCTCTTGGGTTCCCTCCGGTGGTTGTTGGTGGTAATGCAGTTGTCCCTGGGTTGCAATCCTGGGCAGGTGTCCCTGCTGATTGCAGTGCTGACTGGGGGATTTAAGGTTGCAGGATTCATTACTCCTTGCCAGTTGTCCATTGTTCTTGGAAGGTTTGGATCTCAGTCTGGTTCCTCCTGCCCCGCTGCCAATTCAGCAAAGATAAGTGTCTGGTTTTTGTTTCTGCAGCACACATGCTGTGTGCTTTACAGATCAGTGCTATTCATTGTTTTTTCTTGTCCAGCTTAGACTGTGCCAGGATTTTTCCAGTCAAGTTGGATTCTCAGGAGATGCAGATATACGTTCCATGTCTTTAGTTAGATGCGGAACTTTTGTATTATCTGCTGTGGATATTTTCAGGGTTTTATTACTGACCGCTTAGCATTCTGTCCTATCCTTTCCTATTTAGCTAGAGTGGCCTCTTTTGCTAAACCCTGTTTTCTGCCTGCGTGTGTATTTCCTCTAATACTCACAGTCAATACTTGTGGGGGGCTGTCTATCCTTTGGGGTTCTGCTCTGAGGTAAGTTAGGATTCCCATTTCCATCTATAGGGGTATTTAGTCCTCCGGCTGTGTCAAGGTGTCTAGGATTGTTAGGTACATCCCACGGCTACTTCTAGTTGCGGTGTCAGTTTAGGGATTGCGGTCAGTATAGGTTCCACCTACTCCTGAGAAAGTCTCATGCGGCTCCACGGTCACCGGATCATAACAGTACAACTGGCCAACAATGAGTTAAATGCATCTCAGAAGAAGGGAAGAAAGGTGTTGAGCCATTTTTTTTTCTGTAGCCTGCTTTGTCTTTTCTTCCCTCTTTTTCTCTGGGTGGCTGAGGAGTCTGTTGCTAGCATGGATATTCAGGGATTAGCTTCTCGTGTAGACCAGCTTGCTGCTAGGGTACAGGGTATTTCTGATTATATTGTTCAGACTCCGGTTTTAGAGCCTAAGATTCCTATTCCTGATTTGCTTTTTGGTGACAGGTCCAAATTTCTGAGTTTTAAAAATAATTGTAAACTGTTTTTTGCTCTGAGACCTCGATCCTCTGGTGATTCCATTCAGCAGGTTAAAATTGTCATCTCCCTGCTGCGTGGCGATCCTCAGGATTGGGCATTTTCCCTGGAATCTGGGAATCGGGCCTTGCTTAATGTAGACGCCTTCTTTCAGGCTTTAGGATTATTATATGATGAACCAAACTCTGTGGATCAAGCAGAGAAGACCTTGTTGGCCCTGTCTCAGGGTCAAGAAGCGGCAGAATTGTATTGTCAGAAATTTAGAAAATGGTCTGTGTTGACTAAATGGAATGATGATGCTTTGGCGACAATTTTCAGAAAGGGTCTTTCTGAATCCATTAAAGATGTTATGGTGGGGTTTCACACGCCTTCCGGTCTGAGTGATTCTATGTCTCTGGCCATTCAGATTGATCAGTGTTTGCGAGAGCGCAGAACTGTGCGCGCTGTGGCGTTGTCCTCAGAGCATATGCCTGAGCCAATGCAATGTGATAGGATTCTGTCTAGAACGGAACAACAAGGATTCAGACGTCAGAATAGGTTGTGTTTTTATTGTGGCGATGCTTCTCATGTCATTTCAGTCTGTCCTAAGCGTACAAAGAGGATCGCTAGTTCATTTGCCATCAGTACTGTACAACCTAAATTTCTGTTATCTGTGTCCTTGATCTGCTTATTGTCTTCATTTTCTATCATGGCGTTTGTGGATTCAGGCGCCGCCTTGAACTTAATGGACCTTGAGTTTGCCAGGCGTTGTGGTTTTCCCTTGCAGCCTTTGCAGAATCCTATTCCTTTAAGGGGGATTGATGCTACACCTTTGGCTAAAAATAAACCCCAATTTTGGACACAGGTGACCATGCACATGGCACCAGCCCATCAGGAAGATTGTCGATTTCTGGTGTTGCATAATTTGCATGATGTTATCGTGCTGGGTTTTCCGTGGTTGCAGGTACATAATCCTGTGTTGGATAGGAAGTCTATGTCTGTGACTAGTTGGGGTTGTCAGGGGGTTCACAATGACGTTCCTTTGATGTCAATCTCCTCTTCTTCCTCTTCTGAAATTTCAGAGTTTTTGTCTGATTTTCAGGATGTATTCGATGAGCCCAAGTCTAGTTCCCTTCCACCGCATAGCGACTGTGATTGTGCTATTGACTTGATTCCAGGCTGTAAGTTTCCTAAGGGACGACTTTTCAACCTGTCTGTGCCTGAACATACCGCTATGCGGAGTTATTTTAAGGAGTCTTTGGAGAAAGGGCATATTCGGCCATCTTCTTCACCGTTGGGAGCGGGATTTTTTTTTGTTGCTAAGAAGGATGGCTCCTTGAGACCCTGTATTGATTATCGCCTCTTGAATAAGATCACGGTCAAGTTTCAATACCCCTTACCTCTGCTTTCCGATTTGTTTGCTAGGATTAAGGGGGCTAGTTGGTTTACTAAAATTGACCTTCAGGGGGCATATAATCTTGTTCGTATTAAGCAAGGTGATGAATGGAAAACTGCGTTTAATATGCCCGAAGGCCATTTTGAATACCTTGTGATGCCATTCGGGCTCTCTAATGCTCCATCTGTTTTTCAGTCTTTCATGCATGATATCTTCCGGACTTATCTTGATAAATTCTTGATTATATATTTGGATGACATTTTGATCTTTTCCGATGATTGGGAGTCTCATGTGAAGCAGGTCAGGATGGTATTTCAGATCCTTCGTGATAATGCTTTGTTTGTGAAGGGGTCTAAGTGTCTCTTTGGAGTGCAGAAGGTTTCCTTTTTGGGCTTCATTTTTCCTCCCTCATCTATCGAGATGGATCCGGTTAGGGTTCAGGCCATTCATGATTGGATTCAACCCACATCCGTGAAGAGCCTTCAGAAATTTTTGGGCTTTGCTAATTTTTATCGCCGTTTCATTGCTAACTTCTTCAGCGTAGTTAAACCCTTGACCGATTTGACGAAGAAAGGCGCTGATGTGGCAAATTGGTCCTCTGCAGCTGTCTCTGCCTTTCAGGAGCTTAAACGCCGATTTACTTCTGCCCCGGTGTTGCGTCAACCGGATGTTTCTCTTCCGTTTCAGGTTGAGGTTGACGCTTCTGAGATTGGCGCAGGGGTCGTTTTGTCCCAGAGGAATCCTGATGGTTCCTTGATGAAACCATGTGCCTTCTTTTCCCATAAGTTTTCGCCTGCCGAACGCAATTATGATGTCGGCAACCGGGAATTGTTGGCTATGAAGTGGGCGTTTGAGGAGTGGCGACATTGGCTTGAGGGAGCTAAGCACCGTATTGTGGTCTTGACCGATCATAAGAATCTGATTTATCTTGAGTCTGCCAGACGGCTGAATCCTAGACAGGCTCGATGGTCCTTGTTTTTTTCCCGTTTTGATTTTGTGGTCTCGTATCTTCCGGGTTCTAAGAATATTAATGCTGATGCCCTCTCCCGGAGTTTTTTGCCTGATTCTCCTGAGGTCCTTGAACCGGTCGGCATTCTGAAAGAAGGGGTGGTCCTCTCTGCAATTTCCCCTGATTTACGACGGGTTCTTCAGAAATTTCAGGCTTCCAAACCTGACCGCTGTCCGGTGGGGAAACTGTTTGTTCCTGACAGATGGACTAGTAGAGTGATTTCTGAGGTTCATTGTTCTGTGTTGGCTGGCCATCCTGGTATTTTTGCTACCAGAAATTTGGTTGGTAGGTCATTTTGGTGGCCTTCTTTGTCACGTGATGTGCGTTCTTTTGTGCAGTCCTGTGGGACGTGTGCGCGGGCCAAGCCTTGTTGTTCCCGTGCTAGTGGGTTGCTTTTGCCATTGCCGGTCCCTGAGAGGCCCTGGACGCATATTTCTATGGATTTTATTTCTGATCTTCCGGTTTCCCAGAGGATGTCGGTTATCTGGGTGGTTTGTGACCGGTTCTCTAAGATGGTTCATTTGGTGCCTTTGCCTAAATTGCCTTCCTCTTCAGATTTGGTTCTGTTGTTTTTTCAGCATGTAGTTCGTTTGCATGGTATTCCGGAGAATATTGTGTCTGACAGAGGTTCCCAGTTTGTTTCTAGGTTTTGGCAGGCCTTTTGTGCTAGGCTGGGCATTGATTTGTCTTTTTCTTCCGCATTTCATCCTCAGACAAATGGCCAAACCGAGCGAACTAATCAGACCCTGGAGACTTATTTGAGATGCTTTGTGTCTGCTGATCAGGATGATTGGGTGGCTTTCTTGCCATTATCTGAGTTTGCCCTTAATAATCGGGCTAGTTCGGCTACTTTGGTTTCGCCCTTCTTTTGTAATTTTGGTTTTCATCCTCGTTTTTCTTCAGGGCAGGTTGAGCCTTCTGACTGTCCCGATGTGGATTCTGTGGTTGACAGGTTGCAGCAGATTTGGGCTCATGTGGTGGACAATTTGGTGTTGTCTCAGGAGGAGGCTCAACGTTTTGCTAACCGTCGTCGGTGTGTTGGTTCCCGGCTTCGGGTTGGGATCTGGTTTGGTTGTCTTCCAGTCATGTTCCTATGAAGGTTTCTTCCCCTAAGTTTAAGCCTCGGTTTATTGGTCCTTATAGGATTTCTGAGATTATTAATCCGGTGTCTTTTCGATTGGCGCTTCCGGCCTCTTTTGCTATCCATAATGTCTTCCATAGATCTTTATTACGGAAATATGTGGTGCCCGTTGTTCCCTCTGTTGATCCTCTGGCCCCGGTGTTGGTTGATGGGGAGTTGGAGTATGTGGTTGAGAAGATTTTGGATTCTCGCTTTTCGAGGCGGAGGCTTCAGTACCTTGTCAAATGGAAGGGTTATGGCCAGAAGGATAATTCTTGGGTTTTTGCCTCTGATGTCCATGCTGCTGATTTGGTTCGTGCCTTTCATCTGGCTCTTCCTGATCGGCCTGGGGGCTCTGGTGAGGGTTCGGTGACCCCTCCTCAAGGGGGGGGGTACTGTTGTGAATTCTGCTCTTGGGTTCCCTCCGGTGGTTGTTGGTGGTAATGCAGTTGTCCCTGGGTTGCAATCCTGGGCAGGTGTCCCTGCTGATTGCAGTGCTGACTGGGGGATTTAAGGTTGCAGGATTCATTACTCCTTGCCAGTTGTCCATTGTTCTTGGAAGGTTTGGATCTCAGTCTGGTTCCTCCTGCCCCGCTGCCAATTCAGCAAAGATAAGTGTCTGGTTTTTGTTTCTGCAGCACACATGCTGTGTGCTTTACAGATCAGTGCTATTCATTGTTTTTTCTTGTCCAGCTTAGACTGTGTCAGGATTTCTCCAGTCAAGTTGGATTCTCAGGAGATGCAGATATATGTTCCATGTCTTTAGTTAGATGTGGAATTTTTGTATTATCTGCAGTGGATATTTTCAGGGTTTTATTACTGACCTCTTAGCATTCTGTCCTATCCTTTCCTATTTAGCTAGAGTGGCCCGCTTTTGCTAAACCCTGTTTTCTGCCTGCGTGTGTCTTTCCTCTAATACTCACAGTCAATATTTGTGGGGGGCTGTCTATCCTTTGGGGTTCTGCTCTGAGGCAAGATAGGATTCCCATTTCCATCTATAGGGGTATTTAGTCCTCCGGCTGTGTCGAAGTGTCTAGGATTGTTAGGTACATCCAATGGCTACTTCTAGTTGCGGTGTCAGTTTAGGGATTGCGATCAGTATAGGTTCCACCTACTCCTGAGAAAGTCTCATGCGGCTCCACAGTCACCGGATCATAACATAAGCCACTGTGGGAGTGTGGCGATCATGTGGTGCAGAGTGCTCCGTTGTTCCTGAGCACTCTGAAACAGGTCTTTTTAGGACCTCTTGTCACCCATGATACGGCATACCAACTGTTGGCATTGACTCGGGGCTCGTCCTTGGTCAGCCATTTTACCGTCCACTTTCGCACCCTTGCATCTGAGCTGGAGTGGTCAGATAAAGCCCTTATTCCGATATTTTGGAGGTTGCTGGCTGACGACATGAAAGACACTCTGGCAACTAGGGAGATTCCCACCACACTGGAGGAGTTAATAGCTGTGTCCACTCGTGTTGACCTCCGTTTCGTTTTCACGAACCGAGGTTAGAGCGAGACCAGTGTAGGCTGAGGTTTCGGCTGGCTCCCACCTTCGCCAATCCTTTGGAATCTCCAGTCCAGGCCCGTGAGTCACATGTGGCTATGGTAGTGTCACGAGCGGGATCTAAGTCCCGGACCGCTCGTGCACTCCAGGTTTGTCATGTTTGCCAGCAGTCAGGACATCTTGCCACCAGATGTCTCCAGCGGTCGAGGAAACGTCAGCGTCTAGTGGTAGTAGGTGGAGGTACACTAGACACGGCAACGTTTGCCTCCAAATTGTCCTTTAAGGGGACAATTAATATAGGCTCATTTACCCACTCGGTGGAGCTCTGCGTGGATTCTGGGGCGGAGGGCAATTTTATGTCTTCTGCCTTCGCCCAACATCACGCAATTCCCCTGGTAATATTAACTCAACCAATAACCGTATGAGTGGTAAATGGGTCAACACTGCCCTCACAGATAACACACCTGACCATCCCGTTTTCTCTGTCCATGTCACCAACTCATCAGGATATTATATCTCTGCTCATCATTCCTGAGAGAATTGATGAGGTCTTGTTAGGGATACCTTGGCTACGGTACCTCTCTCCTCATATTGAGTGGTCCACAGGCAGAATTTTGGGATGGGGTGAATCTTGTGGGGGTAGATGTCAGAGGGAATGTGTTCAGGTTGCTACTACTGAAGTACCCGCAGGTCTATCCTCTCTCCCCAAGCAGTATGGGCCCTATGCGGACGTGTTCTCCAAAAGAGCTGCGGAGACCTTTCCGCCCCTCACCACCCCTATGACTGTCCTATTGACCTCTTGCCTGGTGCTGAGCCTCCCCAGGGTCGAGTCTATCCGTTATCTCTCCCGGAGATGGAGGCAATGTCACAGTACATCCAGGAAAATCTGACAAGAGGATTCATTAGGAAGTCAGTGTCACCTGAAGGGGATGGGTTCTTCTTCGTGCAGAAGAAGAACGGGGAACTACGTCCATGCACAGGTTACAGGGGTCTTAACGGCATAACCGTTAAGAATAAGTATCCTCTGCCCCTGATATCTGAGCTCTTTGATAGGCTTCGGGGAGCAAGGGTATTTACAAAATTAGATCTGCGGGGTGCTTACAAGCTGATTCGCATCCGTGAGTGGGTCGAATGGAAGACGGCTTTTAACACCAGGGATGGGCACTATGAATATCTGGTGATGCCCTTCGGGCTCTGTAATGCCCCAGCCATTTTCCAAGACTTTGTGAACGACATCTTCTGGGATATGCTCTTCACCTCGGTCGTAGTCTATCTGGATGATATTCTCATCTACTCTCCAGATATTGACTCCCACCGGAGAGATGTTTGCACAGTCTTCGACCTCTTACGGGCAAATTCCCTCTATGCAAAGTTGGACAAATGTGTGTTTGAGCAGGAGTCCTTACCGTTCCTGGGCTATATTATCTCCGCCAAGGGATTGGCTATGGATACTGCCAAACTACAGGTTGTAATGGACTGGCAGGAACCCCATTCTCTTAAGTAAGTGCAGCGCTTTATGGGGTTCATTAATTAGTATCGCCAGTTCTTTCCACACTTCTTAACTTTGGTAGCTCCCTTGGTTGCCCTCACTAAGAAGGGAGCAAATCCAAAACTGTGGTCTGAGGTGGTCTGCAAGGCCTTTCACTCCGTTAAGTCACACTTTGCTACGCTCCCATCCTACATCGCCCGATGTAGATAAGGCTACGTTTATATTTGCGTTGCGTCGGGCGCAGCTGTGGTGACGCATGCGTCATGCGCCCCTATATTTAACATGGGGGCGCATGGACATGCGTTGTGTTGCGTTTTGTGACGCATGCGTTTTTTTGGCGCAAGCGTCAGGGCGCAGAGGACGCAGCATGTTGCATTTTTTTGCGCTAAAAAAATGAACGCATGCGTCACAAAACGCTGCATTTTGCTGCGTTTTGCATGCATTTGGCATGCGTTTTGCGTGCGTTGTGCGTTGCGTCGCCGACGCAGCACACAACAACGCAAATGTGAACATAGCCTAAGCCATTTATAATGGAGGTGGATGCATCATCCGTTGGTGCTGGAGCAGTCCTTTTCCAAAAGGATGCTCAAGGTCTGAAGCAGCCTTGCTTCTTCTTTTCTAAGACCTTTTCACCAGCGGAGAGGAATTGTTCTATCGGGGACAGGGAGTTGCTAGCCATGAAGTTGGCCTTCTCAGAGTGGAGACATCTCTTGGAGGGGGCTCGTTTTCCATTCCAAGTATTCACAGACCACAAGAATTTGGTGTACTTGTAGACAGCCCAGCGGTTAAATTCTCATCAGGCCAGATGGTCCTTGTTCTTCTACCGGTTTCATTTCACCCTCCATTTTCTTTCCAGGGAGAAGAACATTTGTCATGTTGATGCTCTCTCTCGCTCCGTTGTATCATCTGAGGAGGAGGAAGAGGAGCCTCGGCTTATTGTCCCCACCGGGAGCCTGAGAACTGTGGCCCCGGTTTCGCTAGAGTCTGTGCCTCCACACATGAGTTTTGTACCATCCAGCCTGCATCCGGAGGTTCTCTCTTGGGCTCACTCGTCCAGGGTGGGTGGACATTTTGGGTCCAAAAGGACATCTGAGCTACTGGCGAGGACATACTGGTGGCCACATATGGCTTGTGACGTCGCAGACTATGTTCGGGCGTGTGTCTCTTGAGCCAAGAACATGTCTCCTCGGCAACAGCCAGCTGGGTTGCTTTACCCCCTGCCGGTGGCGGACACGCCCTGGTAGATGGTCGGGATGGATTTTGTGGTGGGCTTACCCAAGTCTCGCAGCTGCACCATTATCTGTGCGATCACCGACCTTTTTTCCAAAATGGTGCACTTGGTGCCTCTTCCATGGCTACCTTCTGCACGAGCTATGGCAGCGTTGTTCATCAAGCATATCTTTCGCCTACACGGTATGCTGGATAAAATTGTCAGTGACCGGGGCTCTCAGTTTGCGTCTCGATTCTGGAGAGAGCTTTGTCGTTTATTCAGTATTGAGTTGAATCTCTCCTCGGCATATCATCCTGAGACGAATGGGTTGGATGAGAGGGCCATCCAGACCCTGGTCACATATTTATGACATTTTGATTCTGCCAGGCAGGATGACTGGCCATCCTTGTTACCGTGGGTGGAGTTTGCACTTAGCAACGCCAAAGCTGACTCCACCGGTCGGACTCCATTCCTCTTAAATTATGGCCAGCATCCGTGTGTCCCTGTGCCCATGCCGTGTCTTCCGCCAACTCCAGGGTGGGAGACTGGGCTGTGGAGGCACAGGACATTTGGGACCACACTCAGGATGCCATTCAGGTCTCCAAAGAGAGAATAAGGACCTCCGCCGATGCACATCGGAGCCCGGCTCCGACCTTTGCTCCTGGCGACTTGGTGTGGCTCTCTGCACGTAACATCAGGCTGCGAGTTGAGTCCACTAAGTTTGCACCTCACTACTTGGGTCCTTTCAAGGTCCTTGAACAGGATAACCCTGTGGTCTACCGTCTGGCCCTTCCTCCACGCCTAGGTATCACCGACACCTTTCATGTGTCCCTCTTGAAGCCCTTATACATGTCACAGTTTTCCAAGTGATCTGCCGGGACATCGGGTTCGTCTACGGATGTTTACGAGGTGAATGCTATTTTGGGGTGAAAGGTGGTACGTGGCAAAATATTCTATTTGGTGGATTGGAAGGGTTAAGGCCCAGATTACAGGCACATCCACAGCTCATTGCTGCCTTCGAGCGTAGCGAGGTCCAAGGAGGGGGAATAATGTTAGGTGTTGAGTACCCGCCTCTGCACAGGGGGAATCTCGAACCATCTCCGCTGCGGTCTCCCATTCTTCTCCAGCCATCATTTAATGATTGTCATTTTCTATTTGTAATTGCCAATTTTACACCAATATCAAAATCCATTCGAATAAGGGGCCAATGTTTACTCATGAAGTCACGTACTTTCTGTGCCCCATTATAATAGGTGGTTACGATTACGAATCTGGCAACTCCAGTTTCAGAATTTTGAGTTTTAGGATTTAACAACTCAGATCTACATTTTGCCTCTGTGTAAGCCCTCTTTAGAATCCCTTGCGGATGCCTGCTCTCTAGGAACCTGTCTCTCTGTAATTTTGCTGGATATCAAAAATTCATCTGTAGAGCAGTTCCTTTGAAACCTGAGAAACTGGCCTTTCCAAATACCTCTTTTTAGATGTTTAGGATTTCTACTGTCCATTTCAAAAAGGAGTTTTTAGCTGTGGGTTACCTGAAAGTTGATGTAGTCAGTTCACCTTTGGAATCCATTAATTCTACAACATTCTACAAATATCATCGTCACTGTCTTCATTTGAGCTCACAATCTAAATTCCCTTTCAGTACTGTATGTCTTAGCAGTATGGGAGGAATCCGGAGTACTAGGAGTAAACCCACGAAAAATCCTTGCAGATGTTATCCTTGCTGGGATTTGGACTGAAGGCCCCAGCACTCCAAGTATACAGTGCTAACCAATGAGCCACCATGCACTTCCCACCTCTGGTATTTCTGTGAAGTAGTGTTTTCCACATGCCAGGTCTCACAGCATAGGAGAGAGAACCAGAGAATTTCTAATGCTTTGATAATATTTCCATCACCTGTGAAATACTAAGGAACTCCTGAAAACAATCTTTTGTGGGGCCATGAGCATTGGAGTTTGGGAAACACGGATGTACTGGCTACTGATGAGAACTGCAGATTGACTCCTATTCTCTTCACCATATAAGTGAGTTAAATAAAAATATATATATTGATGACCTATTTGACAGGCAGATTGGGGTGAGCGCATCTCTTAGGCTACTTTCACACTAGCGTCGTGCACTGCACGTCGCTATGCGTCGTTTTGGAGAAAAAACGCATCCTGCAAAAGTGCTTGCAGGATGCGTTTTTTCTCCATTGACTTGCATTAGCGACGCAGTGCGATGCATTGCCACACGTCGCAACCGTCGTGCGACGGTTCCGTCGTGTTGCGTCGGACCGTCGCCACCAAAAAACGTTGCTTGTAACTTTTTTTGGTACATCGTTCCCGTCTTCTCCGCCCCCGCCTCTCCGCACCTCACAATAGGGCAGCGGATGCGTTGAAAAACTGCATCCGCTGCCCCCGTTGTGCGGCGCATACACAGTATGCGTCGGTGCGCTGCAACGTCGTATTGCGACGTGCAGTGCATGACGCTAATGTGAAAGCAGCCTTAGGAATCACTGCAGCTTACAAGCAGGCAGATGAGACCTTTTATAGTGCCTTTGAAGAGCATAAAATGACTTGAATATACTCTTCTTGACTCTGTGTGCTGACATCACATGACTGCATGCGGACTTGCAATTATGCACTTGCACCTACTATTTGAAGCTATGTGCTTGTCTAGAAACAGTCAGAACCTTTCCAGAAAGTGGGATCATTATCCCTACTGGCACTGCTTCTTGATGCTACTATATCATTGCCATTATTACCTTTGCTATTTTTATGCATTGACATTTTCACATTTGTATATTGCAGGCCACAATGCAGGCATATCCAACACTGTCTTTAGTTTCTTCCTCATAATCTTGGTCACGCAACACTTTGTATTTTACATTTTTGCATCCTTTTTTTTTTCCTTGATGTGTCTCCTTTGATTGTTGCATGATCCCTGCATACCCATTTTTTATTCATATTTGAGCAATAAAGGTTTTATGTTTTATATTACATTTCATTTTGACCATTTTGTCTGTATTTTTCAATCATGGATTGTTTACAAAATTTTGACAGGTCTTTTTGATATTTGATATTATTATACCTAACCTTGGTTTAGACGTATGGATATTTATGTGTGCATATATGCAATTTTTTAACCTTTGATCTACTTTAGGTCATAAATAGAGGTAAGCAAACCCAAACTGTAAAGTTCGAGGTTCGTACCGGACACTCCTGTGCTGAAGTTCTCCTTTGATTTCTATGGGGTTCGGATTCAGGTTTGGGTTCGGGTACAGTTCTGGTACCTGAACCGAACTTTGCACTAAAGTTTGGTTGAAATGGGTGAACCAGAACTTTCACGGGTCTGCTCATTCCCAGTTATAAATATTGTAAGGTTAGAAAACCTCTTTAACCCCTTCATGACCAGAGGTATTTTTGCTTTTTGCGTTTTTTGCTCCCCTTCTTCTCAGAGCCATAACTTTTTTATTTTTCCTTCAATGTGGCCATGTGATGGCTTGTGTTTTGTGGGCCGAGTTGTATTTTCAAAAGACACAATTGGTTTTAATATATTGTGCACTGGAAAACAGGAAAAAAAAAACAACTAGGGTGAAATTGTAGAAAAAGTGCAATCCCACAGTTGTTTTTTGTTTGGCTTTTTACTGGGTTCACTAAATGATAAAACTGACCTGCCACTAGTCTTTTCCATGTCATTACGAGTTCATAGACACCAAACATGTCTAGATTGTTTTTTATCCAAGTGGTAAAAAAAAATTCCAAGCTTTGTTAAAAATAAAATTGTCCCATATGCCGATACCCGTACCTCCTCCATTTTTTGTAATCTCAGGTTGGGTGAGGGCTTATTTTTTGCACACCGAGATGGCATTTTTAATAATACGATTTTGTTGCAGATATGATCTTTGGATCGCCCGTTATTGCATTTTAATACAATGTTGTGGCGACCAAAAAAAGTTATTCTGGCGTTTTGACTTTTTTTCTCACAACGCCGTTTAGCGATCAGGTTAATCCTTTTTTTATAGAATGGGGCGATTCTGAAAGCGGCTATACTAAATATTTGTATGTTTGATTTTTTTATTGTTTTATTTTGAATGGGGCGAAAGGGGCTGATTTGAACTATTATATTTTTTTTATTTTTTTTAAATATCTTTCAAAACATTTTTTTTTTACTTTTGGCATGCTTCAATAGTCTCCATGGGAAACTAGAAGCTGCCATAACCCAATAGGCTCTGCTATGTACAGGCGATGATCAGATCACCTGTATGTAGTAGAATTGCTGATTTGATATGAGCACCGACCACCGTGTGGCGCTCATAGCAATCCAGCAGTGCAAACCATAGAGGTTTCCAGGAGACCTCTGGTTCTCATTACAACCCATCGGTGACCCATGATTGGGGGTCACCGATGGGTGGATTTTCGGCGCCATTGTCGGAAGTGCATGTTAAATGCTGCTGTCAGCATTTCACAGTGGCATTTAATGGTTTACTAGCCACGGGTTCAACGCGATTCCACCCGCGGCTGTTCCAGGCACGTCAGCTGTTCAAAACAGCTGATATGTGCCGGGAAAGATGTGGGCTTACAGCCGGAGCCCACATCACATGGAGGAGGTGCGACGTGGGCGTACTATTACGCCTAATGTCGTTATGGGGTTAATCAACTGTGTTACTAAGGTACCAAATCAAAATGTACTTTAGGTACATTAAAGGGAATCTTGAAGCTTAATCTGATAGCCCTGTAGTATAGATACAGAGACCCTAATTCCAGTGATGTATCACTTATTGAGATGTTTAGTGTAAATTTTCTAAAATAATTATTTGATTAGCAGGGGATTACCACTAGAGGACTAGTAAATCTGCTGCCATATATGTTAGGTGTCAAGTTCCCGCCGCTGCACAGGGGGAATCTCAAACTATGTTGGCTGCGGTCTCCTATTCTCCTCCAGCCGCAGTGGAGCCTGCTCAGCGGAGACATCGGTTCCAGTGTCTGGCTCAGCCTGATACTGTGCAAATGGTTACTGTTGCCTTTCCAGTCTCTGCTTTTGTAGCCAGCACTGGTCAGCGGCGAGCAGGCTTTTCTGGGATTAAGTGCTGCTTTTCACACACTGAGCATGCCCATGGGAGGACCTCTCATTGGAGGTTGGGGGTCACATGCTCAGGCCCTGTTGCAGCTCCTATTAGTCCACCAGGAAGGTCCAGTAGAGCTGCAACTATTAAAGGTTTGCATGGCCGCACGGCCATGCGCTAGTATCAAATGTGCTTTGCTTATGCCAGTGGATACTATACCCCTCTGTGGTGTGAGGCTGTAGCTTAGGGACTGTACACTCAGGCAGGCAGTTAGCGTTAGTGGGGGCAATTAGCCTTGGCTTAGCATCTGGTTCCTTCATGTGTGCGGTTAGCACAGAAGAGTTCCAGAGCAAGCACAACCCTAGTTAGGGCTATAGTTTTGTGTACAGCGTGACTCTGTGAGTCAACAGAGATCGCTTCCAGTTCACACGGGGTGAAGCTTAACCCACGTGTGAGCTCAGAGGTTATTCGCCGTTATTTTGCAGCAGATACCTCTGCACGGTGGACCCCGGGCTGCGAGCACACCTTGTAGCTATCTATCTATACTTGGTGCGTTCCGCTAGCCCTAACAATATAGTCCTCCATATTCATGAACTCTGTATAACCCCACCCCCTCCAAAGATTTGTAGCTTTCTGCCTATGCACAGTGTACACAGAAAGTGTAGCAACCAGTATGTGACACATTTCTAAAATCACAGTCTCTGCCCTACTTTATGCCGCTCTCAGATGGGGTAGTAAATACCTGATGACAGATTCTCTTTAAGCTGTACATTCAATAAAAACGTATAAATGTTGCAAAGATTAAAAAGCTTGCGATGCTTTGTCCATTATAATGGAATCCCACTGTCATGATCCCACCACACTAATGGCAAATTCTGCATTCCCTTTTGTATGTGTATTTTTTTTAACCTGTTTCTGTTCTCCACATATTCTTTCACGCTTAGTGAGATCTAGACACCTAAGACATAATATAAAGGAATCAATTTATACAAAGAAGTCCTTGTATGTCAATAAATTGAATAACTCTTCACTTGTACAGTGTAATGTCATCCCCCATAATAACGTGATAAAAGACTTTACTGGGTCTGGACCTAAAAGTCATTGCTGCCATGTCACCTTCTAAGAAGATAAATAGATTTTCCAATCAAGTCCTGATAACACTGCTTGAAAAATGTATCATCGCAAAGGTGTCATCTTGTATGAAGTATTGTAATAATTTTTCAGCCATATATAAGGTTTTTGAGAATGTGAGATCCGTGAATAAGAGATCACTTAATACAGTTTATATAAGAACCAATGTAGTAACCAGTAGTGTAACAACAGCCGGTATTTAGGTAGGAGTAGCTTCTCAGGAGCTCCAATTACAGCACAGAGCATAACATAGCTTCTTATATCAATTTAGTGCAATAAATACCCAAATCTTTTTTTCTTACTGTTTTTATGATGAAACTTTGAGGCAACATGGTGGTTAATGATAGGTGTGGTTGTTTGGGATCTCTATAGTCTTGAGTTTGAATTCCACATACGGTAGGTCAAAATTTCTATCAAGCTTTTATCTTCATCCTGTGGTTGGCTAGATTTTCTTCAGGTACTTTGGCTTTCTTTCACACCCAGCTTTTTACGAAATCACCATTGGGAACTCACATTGGACGCAGGGAATAATATGATTGGTTCTGCACTCTTACATGAGAAATAAAGCAATAACTTATTGGAGGTCTGCATGGAAAACATAAAAAGCTTGTTTTGTCATTTTTTTGCCCTTTTTTAACCTCTTAGTGACCACCAGTAGAACTTAAAACTGACCTGAGATACAAGAAAATAGCATTCCCCGACATTTAAAAATACAGTCACCGTCAACACTATAGACTAACATGGTACTGCATCAGTCACATTCAGTGTTGGCACCAACCATGGAAATTTAACCCACTAGATAATGCTCTCAATAGTGACTACGTCATATAGATGAGTAACCCCTCTTAACCCCATCGTCACCCTGAGATAAGGATTGCGTGGCCCTGATGGTTGCCATGGTAATTCACAGCCAAATAATGTAGTGACTAGTGAGGATCGAGTATATATTCGTTACTCGAGATATCCCAAGCATGCTTGGGTGTTCTCCGAGTATTTCGGCATGCTCGGAGATTTAGTTTATGTCGACGCAGCTGCATGATTTGCGGCTGATAGACAGCTTGAATACATGTGGGGATTCCCTAACAAACAGGCAATCTCCACATGTAGTCAAGCTGTTTAGCAGCTGCAAATCATGCAGCTTGGTCGACATAAACTAAATCTCCGAGCACGCTGAAACACTTAGAGACCACCCGAGCGTGCTCGGGAAATCTCAAGTAACGAGTATACTCACTTATCACTAGTAATGATGATCTGTTTAGACGTTAGCACAAAATTCGTGGAAGCATATAGCCCACTTGCAATAAAAAAACACTTCACTGTATCAACATGGAACAGCAATTTGTGAGTATAGTAAAACTTCAGTAGGAGCTGAGCCGCCATTCTTGGCAGACACTTCTATACGATGAATAGAGCTATGCTGTTCATGCATCTTTACACATGTCAGCCATAGGAGCTGATAACAGCTGATCGGTGGGGACGCTGGGTCTCAGACTTCCATTCATTTGCTATTTACTAATCCTTAGAGAAAAAATGCTCTATAACTATACCACTCAATATTTGAGCAAGAAATCAATTAGTATTATAGATGAATACTGACAGCATAAGCTACATTTAATTTATTAGTTTATAGCATGAAAATTATAATAAGAATTATTAGAAATTATGGAATCTGTCAAGACTCAAACTCGACAAATTGTGAAGTGGATTAGGTTTAGGGAAAGCATTTTTGTTTTTTATTTTTAGTTAATTTTAAATACATTTGTAAAACATGGTGTGGATTTTTATTTCAAATAAAGGACTTTATTCTTGGCATTTTTTATTTATAATAGTACTATGGGGTTAGTAATGAATAGGTGTCTTACAAACACTTCTCTATTACTATCCTATCCAATTTTATCGCATCAGAAAGAATTGTACGAGAGAATCTGATTATGTAGCTCAGTCTAAAATTTTAAAAAGAAAATTTAAGGAAAAAAGACACCCGAAAAATTTGATAAATGGTGCATATAGGGACAACAAAATAAAAACACAGGAGGAATGTTTAAAAGGAAAAACCAGGAAGGGGGATACTTTGACTACTGGTAAGGAAAAAAGTGATGATCGCTGGAAATTGAATTTTGTGACAACATTCAATAGGGGAAATAAAGTCATAAGAACTGTGCTTTCTAAATATTGGTATATCTTGAAGCGTGACCCTGTCTTGGGAAAACATCTCCCTGATAAACCAGGGATTACATATAGAAGGGGGAAAACTTTGAAAAATTTGGTGGCCCCCAGTAAATTAAAAAAACAGTTGGATTCAAAAAGAAAAAACATTTATAAAAATAAGGATCAAACTTTATGTGGAGTTCTTCAAGGCACTGGAGTTTTCAAATGTAACTCCAAAAAATGTTGTACCTGTGGGATCCTAGATCATGGAGCTAAAAATATCAAATGCAATAATACTGGTGATGTCTTTGAAATCCCACAAAGACTCACCTGTAGTAGTGATCATGTTGTATATGTCATCACATGCAGTTGTGGTTTGCAATATGTGGGACGCACTGTACAGACACTGCGCTCCCGCATTAATGGCCACAGAAATAGAGCAAAAAATGGCTTTTTAAAACATAGTCTCTCAAGACATCTGCTACTTAAACATAATAAAATTTTTAACATAAAAGTAACTCCAGTGGAGCAGATACCCTCTGGGGTTGCAAACAGGAATTCTCTTTTAAACAGGAAAGAAACGTTTTGGATATATCGTTTGGGAACATTATTTCCAAATGGATTGAATGATATTATAGAGAGAGTGTAAAGGTTGCTTTTTTTTTTTTTTTTTTTTTTTTTTCCCCCTTTTGGGTTTTTATTTTATTTTATTTTTTTTTTCTTCTTCCTCTTTCTTGCATCAATGTTAACAAGGCTGTATCAATTAGTGGGTGTTTTCCTGAACTTGGTCCACACCCCAAATCAAGTTTCTGAGGCTGGGATAAAAGGTTTGATACTATATATAAGTGTAATTGAATTTTATACTAGTAGGATTTGTACTGTGTTTTTATGATACCTGAAGAAGGATATATACTGTATCCGAAACGCGTTGTATCTCTTATATTTTAAGTTATGAAATAAAAAAATATGAAATATCATCTTTGAATGTGAGTCCTGGGAAGCGCTGCCATTCATGGGCTGGATGTGCTTTTCTTCTATTACTATCCTGTTAGCTTTATGTCACTTGATAATACAAAGGTGACATCAGCCCCCCAAAATATTAACCCCACTGCAAGTGGGAAGAGCTGAGCAAAGTGCCATAATTGGCGTATCTATAGATGCGCATTTTTGGGGGCGGTTGCAGACTTCTATTTTTAGGCTGGGGGGGGACAATATCCATGGCCCCATACCAGCTTGAAAATATCAGCCCCCAGCTGTTTGCTTTTGTAACACCCCAGGTTCCTGTTGTTACAGTGGCATTGCTTTCCTTATGGGGAGAGTGATGTCATGCTTGGAAGTAAGGAAGGATCCCTTTATCAGGTATTCAGCACATACAACACTGTTCTGACTCCAGACCAGAAGGGAGAGCTCTGAACCCGGTTTCAGGGAAGCTTCCCTAGATATAGATATATATACTGGTCTGGGGCGGAGTTAGTCAGTGAGTGAGAGGAGAGTGAGGAAGGATACTGGGGTTGTGCAGCCACAAGAGGTGCTGCAGCTTTTGGGAAGAGCTAAGAAGAGAGCCGAGCAGTGTCTAAAGAGACTGAGTGGGAATGTGGAGAGCAGGATGAGGGAATAGCTTGGGAGAAGCTGCAACTGGGCTTCCTCCACGCTGAGTGCAAATACCAGTAGCCAGAAGACCGAGGTTGTGAAGTACTCTACGTCTCACAGCAAAATCCTGCAGGACAGCTGGATTGCAAGTCACCTGTCCACCATTGACACCTGAGGACACAGTAGCAGAATAGAGCATGGGTCATGATTGAGATCCTGTAAAAAGGCTCAAGCTACCTGTCGTATTGGTTAGTGTCCTACCAACAAGGGGGACAGAGAACTAATGTGAGGACCTTGTGAGAGGCCAAAGGCAGCAAGGGACTACACCACAGCACTACTAGGAAGGCTTCCAACCCCACCTGGTAAAGAGGGTTCCAGAATTGCTTCGAAGCCAGCCGGACCATACCTGCACCTGTGATCCAGTATCGTGAACTGTGGCTGCCTGAACCCTTCAGTAAACCAGGTAAAGAGACTGCAACCCTGTGTCCTCTGTTTATTCTGGCACCACACCTTTCTGGCCAAACACAACGGGAACCCTGGGGACCCTGCTTCACCTGTGGGAAGTGATGCCATTTTTGCTGCAGTACCATCACCCCAGAGGACCCCTTTAAGCAGCATTGGTCACCCCTGACTGAGTACCACAGGTGGCATCATGAACAAACTTTATCCAAACCACTTTAAAGACCATCCCTTTTACTTGGGCACCCAGGGCCATGGACTAGGTCACCGTCATGACACATCCCCTTTATTACTGGACCCGGTACCGAGTACCCCATGGCCCTGGCAGGCGTTCCACTTTAGCTTGGCTGGTTGTCAAAACTGGGGAGACTCCATGCTGTTTTTTTAAATTATTTATTCTTGATAACCAGCCATGATGAAGCTGACAGCTGCTTCAAAGGCTGCAAGAGCTGATGGCTGGAATCAGAGTCAAGGCCATGGACTGGGTTGCCGCTGTGACACATCCCCTTTAAGTACCGGTTCCGGTACCGAGTACCCTATGGCCCTGGCGGGAGCTCCAACTTTGGCATCACGAACAGGATGGACCGACCCATTGAAGTGGGTCTTGTGCGCCTCAGAGACTGTGCTTTATTGAGAGACTTTTGGACTGGACCAAGGGAGCCCAGTGGATGTAGTGTATATGGACTTTTCAAAAGCTTTTGATACGGTGCCACACAAAAGGTTGTTACTAGTGTTGAGCATTCCGATACCGCAAGTATCGGGTATCGGCCGATACTTGCGGGTATCGGAATTCCGATACCGAGATCCGATACTTTTGTGGTATCGGGTATCGGTATCGAAACAACATTAATGTAATAATGTGTAAAAGAGAGAATTAAAATAAAAAATATTGCTATACTCACCTCTCCGACGCAACCTGGACCTCAGCGAGGGAACCGGCAGCATTGTTTGCTTAAAATTCGCGCGTTTACTTCCTTACGTGAAGTCCCGGCTTGTGATTGGTCGCGTGCCGCCCATGTGGCCGCGACGCGACCAATCACAGCAAACCGTGACGTAATTTCAGGTCCTTCAGGATTTTAAAATTACGTTCTGGCTTGTGATTGGTCGCGTCGCGGTCACATGGGCGACGCGACCAATCACAAGCCGTGACGTCACGGGAGGCTGGACACGCGCGCATTTTAAAATGCGCGCGTGTCCTGCCTCCCGTGACGTCCCGGCTTGTGATTGGTTGCGTCGCCCATGTGGCCGCGACGCGACCAATCACAGCAAGCCGTGACGTAATTTCAGGTCCTTCAGGATTTTAAAATTACGTTCTGGCTTGTGATTGGTCGCGTCGCGGTCACATGGGCGACGCGACCAATCAAAAGCCGTGACGTCACGGGAGGAAGGACACGCGCGCATTTTAAATAAATATATATATATATATATATATAATAATAATTTTTATTTATATAGCGCCAACATATTCCACAGCGCTTTACAAATTATAGAGGGGACTTGTACAGACAATAGACATTACAGCATAACAGAAATCACAGTTCAAAATAGATACCAGGAGGAATGAGGGCCTTGCTCGCAAGCTTACAAACTATGAGGAAAAGGGGAGACACGAGAGGTGGATGGTAACAATTGCTTTAATTACTTGGACCAGCCATAGTGTAAGGCTCGGGTGTTCATGTAAAGCTGCATGAACCAGTTAACTGCCTAAGTGTGTAGCAGTACAGACACAGAGTGCTATTAACTGCATAAAGTGTATGAGAACATGATGTGAGGAACCTGATTATGTTTTTTTTTTTTAATAGGCCACACAGGGATAGTTAGGTTAATGTGTTGAGGCAGTAGGCCAATTTGAACAAATGAGTTTTTAGGGCACGCTTAAAACTGTGGGGATTGGGGATTAATCGTATTAACCTGGGTAGTGCATTCCAAAGAATAGGCGCAGCACGTGTAAAGTCTTGGAGACGGGAGTGGGAGGTTCTGATTATTGAGGATGCTAACCTGAGGTCAATAGCGGAGCGGAGGGCACGGGTAGGGTGGTAGACTGAGACCAGAGAGGAGATGTAGGGTGGTGCTGAGCCATGGAGTGCTTTGTGGATGAGGGTAGTAGTTTTGTACTGGATTCTGGAGTGGATGGGTAGCCAGTGTAATGACTGGCACAAGGTAGAGGCATCGGTTTAATGGTTGGTGAGGAATATGATCCTGGCTGCAGCATTCAGGACAGATTGGAGCGGGGAGAGTTTGGTAAGAGGGAGGCCGATTAGTAGAGAGTTACAATAGTCCAGACGAGAATGAATAAGTGAAACAGTAAGAGTTTTTGCAGAGTCGAAAGTAAGAAAAGGGCGAATTCTAGAAATGTTTTTGAGATGCAGATAAGAAGAGCGAGCCAGTGATCGGATGTGGGGGTGAATGAAAGCTCGGAATCAAGGATGACCCCAAGGCAGCGGGCATGTTGCTTTGGAGTAATGGTGGAACCGCACATGGAGATGGCAATGTCAGGCAAAGGTAGGTTAGTAGAGCGAGAGAACACGAGGAGTTCAGTTTTTGACAGGTTCAGTTTCAGATAGAGGGAGGACATGATGTTAGAGACAGCAGCAAGACAATCACTGGTGTTTTCTAAAAAGGTTGGCGTGATAACAGGAGAAGAGGTGCATAATTGGGTGTCGTCAGCATAGAGGTGGTACTGGAAACCAAATCTACTGATTGTTTGTCCAATAGGGGCAGTATACAAAGAGAAGAGGAGGGGGCCTAGGACTGATCCTTGAGGAACCCCAACAGTAAGGGGAAGGTGAGAGGAGGAGGAACCAGCAAAACATACAGTGAAGGATCGGTCAGAGAGATAGGAGGAGAACCAGGAGAAAATGGTGTCCTTGAGGCCGATGGAGCAGAGCATAGTTAGGAGGAGCTGAAGATCCACAGTATCGAATGCTGCGGAGAGATCCAAGAGAATTAGCATGGAGTAATGACCATTAGATTTAGCTGTTAGAAGGTCATTAGAGACTTTAGTGAGGGCAGTTTCAGTAGAGTGTAAAGAGCGGAAGCCAGATTGAAGAGGGTCGAGTAGAGAGTTATCTGAGAAATAGCAGGTAAGACGGGAGTGGACCAGGCATTCCAGGAGTTTAGAGATGAAGGGAAGGTTAGAGACAGGTCTATAATTAGCGGCACAGTTTTGGTCGTGGGAGGGTTTTTTAAGTAATGAATGTATGATGGCATGCTTAAATGATGAGGGAAAAATACCGGAAGTGAGGGAAAGGTTGAATATTTTTGTTAGGTGAGAGGTGACAGCTGGGGAAAGGGACTGGAGGAGATGTGACGGAATGGGGTCACTGGTGCAAGTGGTCGGGTGAGAAGATGCAAGGAGCCTGATTACTTCTTCTTCTGTAACTGGTGCATGTAAGGTCATGCACTTGGGTAAAAGTAATAAGATGTATAACTATGTGCTTAATTCTAAAACTGTGGGCAAAACCGTCAATGAAAGAGACCTGGGTGTATGGGTGGATGACAAACTCATATTCAGTGGCCAGTGTCAGGCAGCTGCTACAAATGCAAATAAAATAATGGGATGCATTAAAAGAGGCATAGATGCTCATGAGGAGAACATAATTTTACCTCTATACAAGTCACTAGTTCGACCACAGTCACAATTTTCCATCTATGCTAATTTTGCTGCTTCCATGAGCACACCTGGACATTACAGTCTCCTTGACAAGAGTTCAGTCATATGCCAGGTATAACATACAATTGGTCAGTACCCACTGTTGGAGTCTGGGTGCTCTTGCAATGCAGTTCCACTGTGACCTGCGTAGCTCTGGAACACACTTTGGTTGGCTCACTTAAAACTGCAGGTGCAGGTGTTACCTTGCTAGGTAATGGAGCGGATGGCTCTAGATCACTTGCGGGTGACCTTGGTGCTGTTTCCTTTGGTGTGCATTTGTGGACATGCGGTGCATACCACCCTTTTTCTCCCCAGTGTCTTGTGTAAGTGACACTGTCTCCTGGGTAGAGGTCCCTGTCTGGGTGTCCCTCTAGTAGGTGGGATTCCACACCACGCCTGGTGGCAAAGACATCCAGCTGCATTCCAGGTTCTTTATTAAATACCCAGCCGGATTTTATATGGAACGCCACTACTGTTCCTTGCCTCTGTGCACCCCGTTCCTCATGTTTGATCTTTCTGGCCTGAGCCTTAGCTCGCAAGTTTTTCTCCTCTATGGCCCTGCACCGGAGGTCCTGCTCCTTTTCCTTCTGCTCCCATTTGAGCGCCTGCTGCCGGCAGTAGTCCTCTTTACTTATTACTTTTAGATATTCTCCCTCAGCCTGTGCCTCCCCGGGGAACCCCATCAGGTTGGTGCCGGAGTGCTCCCACCGGAACGTCACCCATTCTCCTTGCAATTTCTGGGTCGCTCTTTGCAGCTGTAGTGGGGCTGTAGAAGTGTGTGCGATACCCCAGGGCTGCTCCCAATCAATAGATCTGTATACCTGGCTGGGTGGTAGGGGTGTCGGGGCATCTATGGGCCCTATGAGGGTGTCGTTGGCTACCGAGGCAGGGTCGGTCTCCTTACCTGCCGCCGTGGTGTCTCCGGGTGCCAAACTCCTCCATCGCAAGCTGGGTTACCGGGAACTCGCTCCTCTGCTGCTCCCATACTTTTGCAGTTGCGCAGAACCAGGAATGCCAGAGATGACAGCACAGCTCCTCCACTTCGGCTCCAAGAACCTCTGAGTTCAGTGCTGATGGCAGGTCTTCTTTCTTCTCCCATTGGCTGGGGCAGCTTCCTGCTTCCTCCCTCTCCTCTGGGTGACTGCCGCTCACCATCTTGCCGGCGGGGTTCTGGGCCTCACCTTCCTGCTGTTTTTCCCACATCCTCTTCTGTGGGTGGTTCCTTCTCCTCCAATTCCAACCATCCCTGACTAGAAGGAGGGCTTCTCTTGCTGACGGACAAACCTCTAGGACATAGTAGTATCGATGAGGGGTGGCCATAACTTTTGCGCCGTTCCTCCAAGCTCCGCCTACGACAACACGCCCCACTCCTCCTGCACACCACATCGTGCTATAATGGTGGTGGTTTTGGCGGCAATTTGCAGTTACATAGTTACATAGTTACATAGTTATTAAGGTTGAAGGAAGACTTTAAGTCCATCTAGTTCAACCCATAGCCTAACCTAACATGCCCTAACATGTTGATCCAGAGGAAGGCAAAAAAAAAACCCATGTGGCAAAGAGTAAGCTCCACCTTGGGGAAAAAAATTCCTTCCCGACTCCACATACGGCAATCAGACTAGTTCCCTGGATCAACGCCCTATCAAGGAATCTAGTGTATATACCCTGTAACATTATACTTTTCCAGAAAGGTATCCAGTTTCCTCTTAAATTTTAGTAATGAATCACTCATTACGACATCATACGGCAGAGAGTTCCATAGTCTCACTGCTCTTACAGTAAAGAATCCACGTCTGTTATTATGCTTATACCTTCTTTCCTCCAGACGTAGAGGATGCCCCCTTGTCCCTGTCACCGGTCTATGATTAAAAAGATCATCAGAAAGGTCTTTGTACTGTCCCCTCATATATTTATACATTAACATAAGATCACCCCTTAGCCTTCGTTTTTCAAAACTAAATAGCCCCAAGTGTAATAACCTATCTTGGTATTGCAGACCCCCCAGTCCTCTAATAACCTTGGTCGCTCTTCTCTGCACCCACTCCAGTTCAGCTATGTCTTTCTTATACACCGGAGACCAGAACTGTGCACAGTATTCTAAGTGTGGTCGAACTAGTGACTTGTATAGAGGTAAAATTATGTTCTCCTCATGAGCATCTATGCCTCTTTTAATGCATCCCATTATTTTATTTGCCTTTGTAGCAGCTGCCTGACACTGGCCACTGAATATGAGTTTGTCATCCACCCATACACCCAGGTCTTTTTCATTGACGGTTTTGCCCAGAGTTTTAGAATTAAGCACATAGTTATACATCTTATTACTTTTACCCAAGTGCATGACCTTACATGCACCAGTTACAGAAGAAGAAGTAATCAGGCTCCTTGCATCTTCTCACCCGACCACTTGCACCAGTGACCCCATTCCGTCACACCTCCTCCAGTCCCTTTCCCCGGCTGTCACCTCTCACCTAACAAAAATATTCAACCTTTCTCTCACTTCCGGTATTTTTCCCTCCTCATTTAAGCATTCAAATTGTCACAAAGTGGATGTAGTTCTATTAGTTTGTCGTATATCAGCCTGCCACGTTCTTCCACTTACATTGTGTTGCATTATACACTGTGCCTGAGTTTTGGTTCAGTCTCCCACCAAAAAAAGGGGGATTCAAATTGTCACAAAGTGGATGTACGTCAGTTCTGTTAGTTTGTCGTATATCAGCCAGCCACGTTCTGCCACTTACATTGTGTTGTGTTATACACTGGGCGTGAGTTTTGGTTCAGTCTCCCCAAAAAAAGGGAGATTTAAATTCTCAACAATTTTATATACACCTTCTACCTTGTTTTACAGTACCATATAACGGTTGTAATTTTGGTTAGATTTTCCCAAAAATGAGGAAGTCTGGTGGAAGAGGCCGTGGGCGGTCGTTGCCAGCTGGTACTGATGGTGGTGGTGGTGGTGGAGCATCTGGTGGTAGTGGGAAAAGCAAAATAGCACCTAAGGCTGGAGGTGTTGAGCCAGCGTCATCGTCTGGCTACAGAAGGCCTCGAAGGCTCCCTTATCTGGGAGTAGGAAAACAGCTTTTAAAGCCGGAGCAGCAGGAAAATGTTTTGGCTTTCCTTGCTGACTCGGCCTCTAGCTCTTTGGCCTTCTCTTCCGAAAGTTCCAAATTTAAAAGCAGAGAGTTGTCAGTGGATGCTCACGGTCAGGAACAAGTCACTTCCTTGAGTCCTTCACCCAAACCAAAAGTGAAGGATGCATTTGAAAAAACTGTCCGTCACATCCAAACATAGACTAAGTGTGAACAGGTGCTGAACCTAGAGTCACCAACTCATATAGGTTCAGCACCTGTTCACACTTAGTCTATGTTTGGATGTGATAGTCAGTTTTTTCAAATGTATTGTTTAGCCTTCTGACCGAGCACTCCGCCTCCTAGTCACAGGTCTTTTAATTACAGCAGGTCCATTACCCCTCCACAGAGAGTGAGAATGCTATTCTAAGAAGAGGTTTTCATAGGTACCCATTCAGATGGAGACGTTTATTCTCAGCGAGGAAAGGAAAGCGTAGGACCTGGTATAAGAGAGATGCCGTAAAGTGGCTACCAGGTACACATAAAATTGGCCATTTTTATGTGCTAAACGCTCTCATTTTTCATATTTCTAGTGCAGTAATGCAGTTCAATTTTCGTGTTTCATGTTTGCATGTTTCAGCGCTACAGTGTGCTGCCTTATGTGCTTGACTATATAACAGTTGGTGACTCTAGGTTCAGCACCTGTTCACACTTAGTCTATGTTTGGATGTGATGGTCAGTTTTTTCAAATGTATTGTTTAGCCTTCTGACCGAGCACTCCGCCTCCTAGACACAGGTGTTTTAATTACAGCAGGTCCATTACCCCTCCACAGAGAGTGAGAATGCTAGTCTAAGAAGAGGTTTTCATAGGTACCCATTCAGATGGAGACGTTTATTCTCAGCGAGGAAAGGAAAGCGTAGGACCTGGTATAAGAGAGATACCATAAAGTGGCTACCAGGTACACATAAAATTGGCCATTTTTATGTGCTAAACGCTCTCATTTTTCATATTTTTAGTGCAGTAATGCAGTTCAATTTTCGTGTTTCATGTTTGCATGTTTCAGCGCTATAGTGTGCTGCCTTATTTGCTTAAAAAGTGAAGGATGCGTCAGGCGACACAACAGGATACTCGATGGAGCTCTTTACACATACCGTGCCTGGGTTAGAAAGGGAAATTGTTAACAGCCAATTACAAGATGAATCGGACATGGAGTGCACTGATGCACAGCCACAGCTAGATTATTATGCTGTTCCATAGACTCAGATCACTACATTGCCTTCGCAGTGTACTGAGCCAGAATCTGACCCTGATGAGACTATGGTGCCCCGTCCCGAACGCTATAGCACCTTACACGGTGACACTGAAGAAGGTGCACATGACATTGAAGAGAAGGTGATAGATGACCCAGTTGTTTACCCAGATTGGCAGCCACTGTGGGAACAGGGTGCCGCTGCCAGTAGCTCAGAAGCGGAGGAGGATGATCCGCAGCAGCCATCTACATCGCAACAGCTTTCATCTGGCAGTCCCGTGTCTGGCCAAAAACAAAAACAGTTTTAGGACAGCATGGCCATCCGGTGAAAGTAGCACAGCGTGCAATGCCTGAAAAGGTATTCCATAGTAGGAAGAGTGTAGTGTGGCAATTTTTTAACCAAGAGCCGAATGATCAGTGCAAAGTGATCTGTAAGAAATGCTCAAAGACCTTTAGCAGAGGGAAGAATCTCCAAAATGTAAATACAATGTGCATGCTTAGACATTTAACCAGCATGCACTTGCAAGCCTGGACTAACTATCAAATGTCCCGTACCTTTGGTGCACCTGGTGAGAATGGAGGTAGTCAGCAATGTTACATTGCTTCCCTCACTGTAAGCCCACCGGTTAGGACACCACCAGCAGCAAATGTGGAGGTATCGTCGCAAGGCCAAAACAGTCAGGGAATCACAAGGTTTTTGGTAGGAAACACTGTATGTAGGTCAACATCAAGAATACCATCACCAATAGTGTTGAGCATTCCGATACCGCAAGTATCGGGTATCGGCCGATACTTGCGATATCGGAATTCCGATACCGAGATCCGATACTTTTGTGGTATCGGGAATCGGTATCTGATCCATATTACTGTGTAAAATAAAGAATTAAAATAAAAAATATTGATATACTCACCTCTCCGGAGGCCCCTGGACATCACCGCTGGTAACCGGCAGCCTTCTTTGCTTAAAATGAGCGCGTTTAGGGCCTTCCATGACGTCACGGCTTCTGATTGGTCGCGTGCTGCTCATGTGACCGCCACGCGACCAATCACAAGCCGTGACGTCATTCTCAGGCCCTAAACTCCTCATTCTAGGAATTTAGGACCTGAGAATGACGTCGCGGCTTGTGATTGGTCGCGTGGCGGTCATATGAGCGGCACGCGACCAATCAGAAGCCGTGACGTCATGGAAGGCCCTAAACGCGCTCATTTTAAGCAAAGAAGGCTGCCGGTTACCAGCGGTGATTTCCAGGGGCCTCCGGAGAGGTGAGTATATCAATATTTTTTATTTTAATTCTTTATTTTACACAGTAATATGGATCCCAGGGCCTGAAGGAGAGTTTCCTCTCCTTCAGACCATGGGAACCATCAGGATACCTTCCGATACTTGGTGTCCCATTGACTTGTATTGGTATCGGGTATCGGTATCGGCGATATCCGATACTTTTCGGGTATCGGCCGATACTATCCGATACCGATACTTTCAAGTATCGGACGGTATCGCTCAACACTAATCACTAACCCTCTCTCAATCCGCCATGTCCACCACCACCACCGCTAGTTCCACCATATGCTGCTCTCCAGTCCAGCTCACCCTACAAGAGACTCTCATTAGGAAAAGAAAGTACTCATCCTCTCATCCGCGTACACAGGGTTTGAACGCCCACATTGCTAGACTAATCTCGTTAGAGATGATGCCCTACCGGTTGGTTGAAAGCGAAGCTTTCAAAGACCTGATGGCCTAGGCAGTACCACGCTATGACCTACCCAGTCGGCACTTCTTTGCGAGAAAAGCCATCGCAGCCCTCCACCAGCATGTCAAAGACTGCATTGTCCATGCACTGAGGCAATCAGTCAGTGGAAAGGTGCACCTCACAACAGATGCATGGACCAGTAGGCATGGCCAGGGACGTTAAGTGTCCATCATGGTGCACTGGGTTAATGTTGTGGATGCAGGGTCTACAGCGGACAGCCATAGTGGGACAGTTCTGCCTAGCCCACGGTCTAGGAAACAGTTGGCTGTAGGCTTTCCCCACCCCCCCTCCTCCTCCTCCAGAAGCGAAAGCTCATCCACAGAGTGCAGTCACACGACCACTCCATCCGCAGCTGCCAGTGTTGCACACGAGGTGTCCCATTATCGAACAGCTAGTGGTAAGCGTCAGCAGGCTGTGTTACAAATGAAATGTTTGGGTGAAAACAGACACACCACGGAAGTAATGGCCAAGAACTTGCAGCAAGAAACTCAGTCATGGCTGGGCAGTGTACATCTTGAGGCAGGCAAGGTAGTCAGTGATAACGGAAGGAATTTTATGGCTGCCATAGCCCTTTCACAACTGAAACACATACCTTGCCTGGCTCACACCTTGAACCTGGTGTTGCAGTGCTTCCTGAAAAATTATCCGGGGTTACCAGCCCTGCTCCTGAAAGTGCGAAGACTTTGCTCCCACATCCGCCGGTCGCCCGGACACTCCAGCCGTATGCTGAGCCATCAGCGATCGCTGAATCTTCCCCAGCACCGCCTAATAATTGAGGTTGCAACAAGGTGGAACTCCACACTGCACATGCTTCAGAGGCTGTGCGAACAGAGGCGTGCTGTAATTTATTTGTGGGAGGATACACATACATGGGCAGGCACTTGGATGGCAGACATGGAGTTGTCTGGTGTGCAGTGGTCAAAGCTACAAGACCTCTGTCAAGTCCTTCAGTGTTTTGAGGAATGCACATGGCTGGTAAGTGCAGACAACGCCATCATAAGCATGAGCATCCCACTAATGCGTCTGCTGATGCAAAGTTTGATGCACATTAGGGAGCAGGCGTCTGCAGCCGAAGAGGAGGGAAGCCTTGATGACAGTCAGCCATTGTCAGCTCAGGGAACGCTCCTGGACGAGTTGGCGGCGAAGAGTAGGAGGATGATGGGGATGAATATTTATGGGAGGAGGATGCTTCTCAGGGGCAATAGAAACTGGTGGCGTTGCAAGGTCAGGTACAGAGTTTTTGCGGGACACAAGTGATGTTGATTTGCAAGAAAGTGCTCCTCAACCCAGCACAAGCAGCAAATTGACACCTGGAACATTGGCCCACATGGCTGAGTATGCCTTGCATATCCTAAAAAGGGACCCCTGCATTATCAAAATGATGACCGATGACGATTACTGGTTGGCCTGCCTCCTGGATCCACGATATAAAGGAAAATTACAAAATATCATGCCACATGAGAACCTTGAGCAAATATTGGCTACCAAACAAGCAACTCTTGTAGACCGTTTGGTTCAGGCATTCCCAGCACACAGCGGAATTGATGGTTCTCACACGAGCCGTAGTGGGCAACATGGCAGAGGTGTTAGAGGTTCACAAATCCGAAGTGGCGTTGAACAGAGGGGTTTTATGACCAGGTTGTGGAGTGATTTTGCAATGACCGCTGACACGACAGGTACTGCTGCATTGATTCAAAGTGACAGGAGACAGCATTTGTCCAGTATGGTTATGAACTACTTTTCCGCCCTTATCGATGTTCTCCCTCACAGGTCATTCCCCTTTGATTACTGGGCATCTAAAATAGACACCTGTCCTGAATTGGCAGAATATGCATTACAGGAGCTCGCATGCCCTGCTGCTAGTGTGCTATCAGAAAGAGTATTCAGCGCTGCTGGTTCAATACTGACCGAAAAAAGGACACGTCTGGCTACCCGAAATGTTGATGATCTAACCTTCATTAAATGAACCAATCATGGATTTCAAATTATTTTGCCCCACCTTCCAATGCTGACACGTAGCTTGCCTGAAAAATGTCTTGCTTTTGGCCTCCTCTTACTGACTTTTCCAATTCCTCCATTTGCAGCTGCTGAATGTCTACTATAGGCCATTTTTATACCTCCCTAAATGGGCTGACCCTCCGCACAGGGCCGTGGTCACCACGTGGCGCAAGCACCCATGCGTGTGCTGTTTGCCTGGACAGGTGGGTGTGCCCACTCTTGGGCGACGGCACTGGCACAGGGTCCCTCATAGTACAATGAAGTGTCTCTGACGGTGGTGGTGCACAACCAACATCAGACACACCGTCATAATATGAGGGGCCCTGTGCCATTAACGCCGCCCACGAGAGAGTGTTCCCCCACAGCTCGAACAGTGCTCTACCACTTGCAATACTTACCTCTCCCAGCTCCACCACTGTGTAGTCTGTGCTGTTAAATCCTTCAATGGCACTGCCAATACAAATTTGTTGAAATGATAGATGATAGTTAAAATATACAGGTGCCCTGGCCTCCATTTAGACCAGTTAATACTTTGTGCCTACTACCACTGTCTGCTACTCAGCAGAGGAGCCCACCCCTGTACCTAGCTATGCCACCTGTTTATTTATGAAAAACAATTTGGCAGACATTTAGCCTACTTTATTATTAGGGCCTACTAACTGTGTCAGCCTCTCATTACAGTTGTCCTCCACTGAACAAAGCAATGCCGCCTGGTTAGTCCTGTTACCAATTTTGAACTGCATTTAGCCTGCTTACTTATTTGGGCCTACTCACTGTGTCAGCCACTCCTTACAATTGTCCTCCGCTGAACAAAGCAATGCCTCCAGTTTAGTCCTGTTACCAATTTTGAACTGCATTTAGACTACTTACTTATTTGGGCCTACTCACTGTGTCAGCCACTCCTTACAATTGTCCTCTGCTGAACAAAACAATGCCGCCTGGTTAGTCCTGTTACCAATTTTGAACTGCATTTAGCCCAGTTTATTATTTGAGCCTATATCTGTGTTTCCTCCTCATCCTGCCCATTGCCCAGCCACTGCTAGATGAGTCTGCTGGTACATTGACCCAGACCACTACATTCCCCTTGCACTCTACACAGCCAGAATCTGACCCTGCTGAAAGTCAGGTTCCCCTTCCCGCATACTATACCACCTTACACGGGGACAAAGAGGAAGGTGCAGATGAAAGTGCAGGTTCCTTCATCAGGTGGGGGGCATTCTCGTTGGCGACTTCACTGGCACAGGGCCCCTCATAGTATGCAAAAGTGTCTCTGCCGGTGGGAGGCGCCACCCGCCGTCAAACACACCTTCATACTTTGAGGGGCCCTGTGCCAGTGCCAATGCCAACGAGTGGGTCCCCCCTGCTTGCTCAGGATCACAGCACTTGCAAAGTTGAAATACTTACCTCTCCCTGTTCCACCGCCGTGACGTATTCCGCATTTACTGGGCCCACGAAAAACTTGAGCCAGCCCTACCCCCCACAACTTTAGCCAAATGACCCCCAGTTTTCAATGCCTAACTATTATTATAAAGTAAATTAAGATTGACAAGCTTCAGTAATAAGAATTGATGTTTTTGGCATTAAAATGGGCACTGTAGGTGTTTTTTTGTCCTCCACTCTATGCCGACTTTGATTCCCCATTGACTTGCATTGGGTTTCGTGTTTCAGTCGGCCCCCGACTTTACGTAATAATCGGCCGATTTCACCTGACCTGACTTTTGACAAAGTCGGGTTTCGCGAAACCTGACTCAATCCGAAAAAAGTAAAAGTCGCTCAACTCTAGTGCTGACTTCAGTGAGATCATGACAGTTCACTGTGAGAAATCACGGTGCAGCGAGTTATTCTCCTTAGCTTTTCAGAGTGAGCAGTAGCGACAGGCCACCGCTTACGTTGATGAGCAAATGTCGCACTGATGGATTACTGCATGGGAAACTGTATTCTCTCAATTTCGGATAGGTGAGGGGTATTGTTGCTTTTTTATTTTTGTTTGTTTGCAGGGAACAATGGCTTCAGGGGCATAGGTGTTAAGGTGAGTATAATGTGAGTTATACATTTATTCTTAATTTTACTCTTAATGTAGGCAGCGGGGGCTGATTACAACTCTGATCATTGTCCCCTACTCTTGCTGATGGAGGGAGAGCAGGGGACAATGATGTGAGCTGTCTCCGGCAGCCGGTGTCAGGGATCAGCGCGTACCACTGACTCTCAGGCGCTGGTACCTGTGATACTGATGACACACAGATATGATTTGTTTTTGCGGCCTGTGCTGCTGCTAAAAAATGGACATGTCAGCGTGTTTTGCCCACAGACACACGGTTTGTGGAAACACACTGACATGTGTCAGACCCATACACTTGAATCGTTCTATGTGTGTGTCGCCAGTACTTGTAAAAACTGTCACCTGATACACTGACGTGTGAAAAAGGCCTTAAGATTAATTTTATAACTTGGGCTGGTTCCCCATTTTTTATCAAACAGGTGTACAAAACAATTATAAAGTTATAGTGGTAAAGGAATACTCATTTGTCGATACATTTTACAGGGGTAGTCCAGGATTAGAACAAAACGGCTGATGTCTTTTAAAACAGTGCCACCCCTGATCATGGGTTGTGTATGGTATTGGAACTCAAATATAGTGAAATGAAGAAAGCTGAGCTGCAGAACCATATGCAATTCTCAGTCAGAGATTGCATTGTTTCTGAAAGAAAGCAGCCATATTTTGCTAATAGAGGACTACTCCTTTAAATGCAAAATTTCGAAATTCTGTAAATTTTGATTAAAATTGATTGATTTCCTATTATCTTGTTTATCCAGCACATAGAAAGATTTATGTGTCTTTTTGCTGTTTTGTTTGGTTCCTCTTCGTTCATCAAGGGCATGTAAAGGTGGAAAAGTGACAGGAATAACTGTTTGGTGCCAGGCCATGTTGGGAGGAGTTAAGTGGACATGTAGGAAATTAGTTCCTGTTTGTAAAGCAATAAGAGAGAAGCTACTGAAGAAGAAGGAAGTGTTATATTCTGTTGTCTAGATTATAGGCCACAAGTGGGGAGTGTGTTCGGCACCCAAAAATCTAACAAGTTCTAAAACAAGTTCTACAGGAACTATTTTCTTAGACGGCCAAAGTGCAGAGTTTGAAGGAGCAATAAGATGGTACCTTAACACCAGTAGTGAGGAAAGCTGTAGCATAATAGAGCTGAGGGAGGCAGAATTTCCCTAGCCAAATGGAAGGAGTGAGCTACAAGAAAGCAACATGTTAGTCAGTTCTGGAGGTTTAGAGAATTCCTTTTCTTACAAGAAGACATGTGGTACTATTGCAGTGGAAGATAAGGAAAGTGAAGGTCAGAACTAAGAAGCTTGAAGAGTACTCATGAATAATATCAGTAACATCAAAATGCTGTATGTATTATGTATAAGAAAATTTGTACCAAAAGTGTATTGCATGCTATCACTTGTTACAGTTGTACTTAAGGAATTACAGTAAAGATGTTTTTATCATTTTACAACCGATTCTGGTCTCATTGATTCATCAGATATTTTTAAGATCTCCGCACCATCAAACCACTTGTGAACCAAGCCTTACCATGGCCAAGGGTTTTCAAAACGCACTCTCCCTATACAACGTTGGGGCCGAAGTACCATATGATTACTTCCTGTTGGTCAATAATTAACTCTGTCCTAACTAACCAGTCTTTTCATTGTCTTGTGTGTTAAGGCCGTGTTTACAAGCAGTGGTCATGCTGTGGTTTTAAACTGCAGCAGCCCTGTACCACTGTGTCTTTCACTGTTTTCCTGAACAATCACTTAATCTTGAAGGGAAACAGCTGTTTCACCTCTAAAACCGAGGGGATATTATGAATGTCCAATGCTTATGAACACAACCTTACAGTACAAGCTATATACTGTATATCCCATTGCATATATGATTTTATTTCTGACAAAAATCTGTAAGGTAACATACTGTTAGGAGTCGAGTTCCGGCCGCTGCACAGGGGGAATCTTGAACCTTGTCTGCTGCGATCTCTCATTCTGCATCAGCCACAGTGGAGCCTGCTCAGGGAGACGTCGGTCCCAGCGTCTCGCTCAGTCTGGTTCTGTGCAAAGGGTTACTGCTGCCTTTCCAGGCCCTGCCATTGTAGCCTGTACTGATCAGTGGTGAGCAGACGTCTCTGGGACTAAGTCCTGCTTTTCCCCTTCTGAGCATGCCTAAAGGAAGACCTCTCAGTGGAGGACATGCTCAGGTACTGCAGTAGCTCCTATTGGTCCTCCAGGAAGGTCCTGAAGTTGCTCAGTTATTGTAGCAGTTCTCATTGGTTCTCTGGGAAGGTCCTGAACTTGCTACAGCTATAAAAGGTTTGCATGGCCGCACGGCCATGTGCTAGTATACACTTGTTTACGTGTGTGTGTTGTGAGTGAAAGTCGCTCTTTAATCATCCCCTCCCTTGTGTTTGAATGCTCGTGTAAGGAGGATGATTGTAATCTAGCACCCGACTTTACAAACATTAGTACACAAACAACGTCCAGTGCGGCGCCGCGTGCTATCACCGCGCTTTCCAAACCCAAGTCTGAGTGGTTAGTGGCGTCCGTCAGTGCGGCACCGCATGCACTCTCGTGCTACTTTATTTATTATTTCTGTTACGTGTGGTACTGCGGCCCTGTGATGCAACAGGGTTCGCTTCTTTCACACAGGGTGAAGCTAACCTGTGTGTGTAATCTCATTGTACCGCCATATAGTCCGTCATTGCTTGGCAGCAGGTGCCATCTCTGCACGGTGGACCCCGAGCTGCGAATGCACCTTATTCCTTTTCTCTAATTATTTGGTGCGTTCCGCTAGCCCTAACACATACCTTCTCCATTGTAGCCAATTGTAGCATGCATAGGACTCTGACCGGATAGATCATTCTCAGTTATTCTGACTAAATGAATGATAAAAATAAAAGGCAGAGTATTTAGCACTCAAAACATGTACTCCCCTCACAATGATACCTTAGACTACTTACATTCTATTCCACGACTGGCCTATACGTCAACAAAGAAGAAGAAAGATGGAAGACTGTAGCACACATTCGCAGTATCTTAGACGCATTGATCTGTAAGAATGCTGTATTAGGACTTTATGGAAGTAGTTTATTTTTTATGTAAGACATAAATAAGTTGAGTTGCATAGGTGGACAGAGCTTTTAATTTAGAATTGGCTGCAATATGTGTCCAATCCTATAGATGAAGACTTATACCTCAAAAAATGTGCATTAGAAATGAAATGACTCATGCAATCTGCCTGACACAAGTCTTGATCTTCAGATGCTAGAAACATGACTGACATTTAAACATGTTTTCACTCAACTTAGTAGATTGATGTATGTCTACGTCTCCATAAACATCTTCATGCCAGGGAGGAATGACATGATTTTGATTTTCCTAAATATTGTAAAACGCCTATCCCTTTCTCAGTTTTAGTTTTCTTTTATGTTTACAACTTTCAGATTCCATAGTGAAATTAATTTATTTGTGCCATGACACCAAATAGCAGTTAGTGTTATGATCCTGACCTGAACACAAGAAACCACAGAATTGGCACATAAGGCTAGCGATGGATGCTCATTGCAGATGCCTCAGGAATGTGCTGGCAGAAAACGACATCAATTTGCATACAGCAAATATTGACAAGGTCCATGATTGCTTTTGACTGCCATACAAAACCCATAACCATTCCCAACCTTCTGCGCAGCAAACGACCTCGTCAAACTGGCTTGGAACCGTTCACTAAAGCTCTGGTGCATCGGGCTCAGTTCAGTGCCGAGCAACACGGTGGAAAGAAGGTATGAGTGAGAGTTTAGCTTACTGTAATGATTGCCTGAAAATTGCTGTAATTAGAGTTTCTGGATAGAGATTTAAGAAGCCGATCTGAAAGAAGCAAATGGAGCTACCAACAGGTCTCAGGAACATCATATGCATGCCCTGCCAATTTTAGTCTCCTTTTTTTCTTTTAATACATAAGGAAAAAATGAAGTCAAGCTGAATTTTTTATTTTAGGGGTTGTGTCAAGTTTGTTTTTGCTGAAATAATGACTTGCAGCAGGAATTTAGTAAGTCCATGCCATATTCATTTTTAGATATGATTATTTACTGAGATTTTACACTTTTAAGAATAAAGCCTTCTGATGCTGAAATGTCCAAAACTGAATTTCACCTTTTGGAATGCCACCTTCTAAACTTGAATAGGTTTTTTTTATTTTTGTATTTTGACTCAATTTTTTCATTGGTTGGCTGCATGTATAGATCTTTAATGTGGTACTAAGTAAGAACAAATATCATTATATTTTTTAAAGTGTACCTGAATTTTTAGGTAATATTTAAGACTAAGCTTTAATGTATATATGACTATTGCCCTGACATTTTCATCAGTTTTTCACTTTGCAAGCTATGTCTTTTATTTTCAGTTGATGCTGAGCTAGTGGGTGAAGCCTAGCTGTCATGGTGTCTTCCATATAAAATAGACACAGAAAGAAGGGTTCCAGCTCTCTCTGTAGGACGTACAGCATAAATCACTTGTTAAAAGATGCAGCACCATTTGCCTGCCTGTCTGCCTCTGTTCTTTCATTGGGCTTCTCACTCCTCCCACTCACTCTCTTTGGGCAAGTAGTAACATGATCACTTAGGGAGTTGACAGTTGTTCTTGTTTTGACTAATTAGGTTGGATCCCTCCATGTTTCAGCAGGACGGATCTCATCCAGCTGACTATGGGGGCACAAGAAGTGTCTCAAGTCCCTGCACCTCTGATTCCTTCTTCTAGAAGATGGCTGCTGCCAGTACAAAGCGGAACAATTGTAATGAGTTTGTCATCTGGTTGCTGCTCTGTACATAGGCAACATTCGAGATGACAGAGTTTTGTCTCAGAGTTCTGTCATCTTGATCACTGCCTTCAAAAATTGTAGCAACCAGACAACAAACTCCTCACAAGTGCTGTGCTCTCTGCAATGACAGCAGCAGTTGAGAAGACAAAGCACTTACTGATGGCTTTACTGATTAATTTCCCCTCTCCTCCAGCAGGTCATCCTCCCCCACCTGTTCCACCACAGCTCTCCTGCTACTGATCTCTCACATCTCCTGCTTTCCACCTTACTTCCCAATGCTTTCCCCCCTAGCTGAGTCAGGGAAGTAGTCAGTAAGTGCTCTGCTTTATCAATCGCTGCTACCTGTGCAAAGATCAACAATTTTGATGAGTTTGACATCTAGTTTGATGCTTCCCGTACAGGGAAGGGCAGAGATAACAAAGCTCCTTACACTCTGTTAGGGCTGGCGGAACGCACTGAGTATATTTAGATATTAATATTGGTGCGTTCGCAGCCCAGGGTCCACCGTGCAGGAGACCAACCTGCTGCTAGCAAATGGTGGCACAATATGGCAGTGGAAGCGAACTCTTCTACTTCACAGAGTCGAACAGAAGGGAAAACGCTGTGCCCTGTTAGCGTCACAGGTGAACACAGCTGCCTAACAGAGCAAAAGCAATCAGCGGTCAAGGAGTAGCAAGCACACAAACACCTCCTCTCCGGTGGAGCCGGAATTCTAATGGCTTTACGCCAGCCCTGAATTCACCATACAAACTCCTCACAGGAAGTGCCGGTATCCTAGTGGCTTATTTCAGCCGGACCCTGACCACAAGCAGACAAGACCACTGAGTAGCTAGAGCTCATAACATAAGCTGATACTAGCGCATGGCTGTGCAGCCATGTGAACCTTTTATAGCTGCAGCAACTTCAGGACCTTCCTAGAGGACCAATGGGAGCTGCTACAGTACCTAAGCAACTTCAGGACCTTCCTAGAGGACCATTGGGAGCTGCCACAGTATCTGAGCATATGACCCCCGACCTCCAATGAGAGGTCTTACCCCGGACTTAGACCCAGAGACTTCTGCTCGCCGCTGACCAGTACTGGCTACAATGGCTGAGCCTGGAAAGGCAGCAATAACCATCCGCACAGTATCAGGCTGAGCCAGATGCTGGAACCGACGTCTTCGCTGAGCCGGCTCCACTGCGGCTGGAGAAGAATGGGAGACCGCAGCTGAGATGGTTCGAGATTCCCCCTGTGCAGAGGCTGCAACTCGACCCCTGAGGGTATGTGCACACGTCCGGATTTCTTGCAGAAATTTCCTGAAGAAAACCGGAAATTTTCTGCAAGAAATCAGCATTTTTTTGTGTGTTTTTTTTCCGTTTTTTTTGCGTTTTTTTTAGCATTCTGCAAGCGTAATTAGCTTGCCGAATGCTAAAGTTTTCCAAGCGATCTGTAGCATCGCTTGGAAAACTGACTGACAAGTTGATCACACTTGTCAAACATAGTGTTTGACAAGTGTGACAAACTTTTTACTATAGATTCTGCTTATGCAGCATCTATAGTAAAAGATAGAATGTTTAAAAATAATTAAAAAATTTAAAAAATGGTTATACTCACCCTCTGCAGACAGCCAATCTCCTCAGCGGCGTCCATTCCTATAGATGCCGGTGTGGTTCAGGACCTTTGATGACGTTGCGGCTTGTGATTGGTCGCGTGAGTCACATGAGCGGTCACGCGACCAATCGCAAGACAGCGACGTCATCACAGGTCCTGAACCACACCATCTATAGGAACGGAAGAGAGAGCATGCACCGGAGAGGCGGGAACACTTCGGGGCCATCAGAGGGTGAGTATAGGACTATTTTTTATTTTAATTCTTTTTTTTTTACCAATTATATGGTGCCCAGTCCGTGGAGGAGAGTCTCCTCTCCTCCACCCTGGGTACCAACCGCACATTATCTGCTTACTTCCCGCATGGTGGGCATAGCCCCGTGCGGGAAGTAAGCAGATCAATGCACTCCTAGGTGTGCGGAATCCCCGCAATTCCGCATTTTTAATGAACATGTTGCTTTTTTTTCCGCGATGCGATTTTTTCGCGGAAAAAAATGCAACATTTGCACAAAAAATGCGGAATACCCTGTAAATAATAGGAGGCATATGTAAGCGTTTTTTTCGCGTTTTTATAGCGAAAAAACGCGAAAAAAACGCGAAAAATCCTGAACGTGTGCACATGGCCTGACACACTCACAGCTTTATCATCTTAGCTTCAGTTTATGCATAGAGCAGCAATCAGATGACAAACTCATAAACTGTTGTGCTCTGCACTGGCAACAGTCATTCAGAAGGGAAGGCACTTATTGACTGCTGCACTGATTTTGATCCTGCCACAACTACTCAGCTTCCAAGCTCTCCATCCATGACTCCCCCACACCTTGTATGTCCTCCCACTATTCCCCTTCTCCCTGCCTCTTCTCTCATATACAAGTAGGTGAAACCAGACTTGCTGGGAGAGATTTCACAAGATTAAAGTAGTGTCTCCTATTTTTTTCTTCAATCCCAACATAATAAACTAATTTTTTTTTAATAAACTAATATTCTAAACTTTCATTTTTATACTTTTTCAAATACTAACTAGGGTTAGGGCTAAGATTAGGGTTAGAACTAAGATTAAAGGGAACGTGTCAGCAGAAAAATGCTATTAACCTGCAGATATGGGGTTAATTTGTAGGTTAATTGTGTTATTAACCTGCCCAATGCTGAACACTGTGAGGAGAAAATTAACTTTATTTCCCCAGCAGCTTTCCGGTTTCAGTCATGGGAAGGTCCAAACGCAGGGTTCAGGCACCGCTCTGAGTATAGAAAGCAGCAGCTGTAACCCTGGCCCTGACTGACAGTCGGTCCTAATGTAGAGCCAGCATCAGTCACGGCAGGGGGTACGGTTACACACGCACTGATGCCACCCCCATGACTGAAACCGGAATGCTGCCTGGAGAATAAATTTAGTTTTCTCTCAGCAGTGTTCAGCTATGAACTCCGCTCAACTTTTATGTCGGCGCTTGGCACTGAAGCTGAGTTCTCAGGCTCATCTCATTGTATGTTACTTTACTATGTGTTTCTTTGTATTACATTTGACTATGGCGTTAACCTTGGGGGTGTCTTATAGATGCCTCTCCATTACTAACCTGTGGGTCTGAAGTCAGTTGACGTTACAAAGCTGACATCAACTCCACAAATATTACCCCACTTGAAACCGCACCAGGTCAAATGGGAAGAGTGAGGCAAAGAACCAGAACTGGCACATCTAATAGATGTCCTTTTTCTGGGGCAGCAGCGGATTGATATTTTTAGGCTGTGGAGGGTCAATATCCATGGTCCCCTCCCAGTCTGAGAATATCAGCCCCCAGATATGTGATTTATGCCCAGATATGTGTTTATCTGGTTGTCAAAAATGTGGAGTGGGGGGAAAGATTATTTGAGTAGTTAAAAAATACAGCTTAGGGATCTCAGTCTTTTTGATAACCAGTCAATATAAAGGAGTCCCTACTCCATTTTTTTATTTTATGTATTGCACAGGCGCTGGCTGGTAAATACTCTCATCAGCGCCTGCCTGCTTTCACTATCAGCGTGACCAGACAATGATGAGAGTGGTACTCTCATCAGCAGAAGTCTGTGACAGGAGGTAACTTTTTTACCACCAGTGAGAGCTGCTGGCTCATATGCTGTCATGTATGTGACAAAATGGGAACCACATAGTACTGATCAGTGGTAATGAACATACTGCTGATCAGCGCCCAATATATGCACATTTTACCATTTATCATTTCTGTCTTTCCTATTGCTTCATAGATTATAAGCTTGCGAGCATGCGCCTCACTACTTTTGATATCTTAGTTATGCTTAATCTGTAATGTCTTTATTGTCTCCACAAGTTCCCTCTAAACTTGTAAAGTGCTGCGGTACTATAAAAATAAAATGTATTATAATATTATTATTACTATCCCCAGGGCTTCATGCCAGCTGAGATTTTTGACAAACAACAGCTGACATCAATCCCAATACTATTATCCTCATTGCCAACGAACCAGGGCAATCGAGAAGAGCCAAGCAAAGTGCCAGAATTGGCACGTCAAATAATATGCCAATTTTGGGGCAGCTGATGGCTGGTATTTTACACTGGGCAGGGCCCAATATCCATGACCCTTCCAGCCTGATAATCTAAGCCCACGGCTGTCTGCTTTACCTTTGCTGGTTATCAAAAATAGGGATGGGGAGACCATGTAGTTTTTTTCATTTATTTATTTATTAGCTAAATACAAGTACAATAATCTATGCACGTCTAGTTGCCAGGCTAAACGCTGGCATCATGCAAGCATTCAGCCTGGAATCCTGCAGAGACACTGAGCTGCATGTGATAGCACAGCATCATTGTCTCACGGTGTCATAGCCATTGAAGTCTGTTCACCTCACTGATATCACCGCTAGTGTGAGAACTTTCTCACGCTCTATCAATGACATCAGTGAAGTGAACGGAGTTAATCGGCAAGGAATTCCACTCACCTTATTCATATCAACACTAGACACTGATGCTCTGCTATGATTTGCAACTCAGTGTATTTGCTGGTTAGCAGGCTGAATTCTCACAACCTGCCAGCATTCAGCCAGTCAAATGCATATAGCAGAGCTAGATTCGTCAAGGGACAAATGGATTGTCTTCTCATTGAAGAGGTGAGGAATATGGTGGTTCAATTTTTTTTATCTTTTACAGGGGACATGTACATTAGAGGTTCATCTTCATGTTGTACAGGTGAGAGACATAGTTGTTTATTATTTTAATTCTTTTACGAGGGACATGGGCTTCTGTGGATTAGGCGTCAAGGTGAGTGTATCTTTGCCTTTTTATTTTAAATTTTAAAAAAGGTGTGTGTTTTTATTTACAATGCTATTATTATTATTATTATTATTATTAGTGTTATTTATTTATATAACTCCATTAATTCCATGGTTCTGTACATGAGAAAGGGGTTACGTACAGAGTTATAGATATCGTTTACAGTAAACAAATTTACACCGACAGACTGGTACAGAGTGGAGAGGACCCTGTCCTTTCAGACTTACATTCTATTGGATAATGGGGAAGAGACAGAAGGTTGAGGGTGCGGCAGCTCTGGTGATGGTGAGGCGGCAGCTCGGGTGGTGGTGAGGAGGCAGAATGGTGATTGCGGGCTGTAGGCTTTCCTGAATAGATGGGTTTTCAGGTTCCGTCTGAAGGATCCGAGGGTGGTGGATAATCGGATGTGTTGAGGCATGGAATTAAAGAGGATGGAGGATATTTGGGAGAAATCTTGGAGGCGGTTGTGTGAGGAACGAATAAGTGTGGAGGAGAGTAGGAGGTCTTGGGAGGATCAAAGATTACGTGAGGGAAGATATTGGAAGGTTAGTTCAGAGATATAGGGAGGGGACAGGTTGTGGATGGCTTAGTAGATCAGTGTTAGTAACTTGAACTGGATTCATTGGGGAATTGGGAGCCAGTGGAGGGATTTGCAAAGGGGAGAAACATGGGAGTAGCGAGGAGAGAGGTGGATTAGCTGGGCAGCAGAGTTGAGGACAGACTGGAGTGGTGCAAGAGAGTTAGCGGGGAGTGTTGTGAATTCCGTTCTGGAGCTCCCTCCTGTGGTTGCTAATGGTATTTTTGTGAGTTCTGCCCTTGGGCTCCCTCTGGTGGTTTTGAGTGGAACTGCTGCTCCTTTAGGTAGCTGTAGCAGCTGCCTTCACTGATCGCCTTGCCTGGGTTTGTTATTTAAACCTGCTCTGGGCTTTAGTTCATGCCAGCTGTCAATGTTCTTGGTTGGATTTCGTTCTCTCCTTGGATTTCTCATATGGCCTGTCCTTGTCAGCAAAAGATAAGTTTTTGCTAGTTCTTGTTTGTCCATTTGCTTTGGACTCTATTGCTTTGTAAACATGTCTCTTTTTGTCCAGCTTGTCACTATGTCATATTCAGGCTAGCTGGAAGCTCTGGGGAAACAGATTTGCCCCTCCACACCGTGAGTTGGTGTGGAGTTCATTTTTGTAAACTGCGTGGATTTTTGTAGTTTTTAATACTGACCGCATAGTATCCTTTTCTCTCTGTCTATCAAGTTTAGTATTGGCCTCCTTTGCTTAAATCTGATTTCATTTCTGTGTACGTCATTTCCCTCTCCACTCACAGGCAATATTTGTGGGGGTCTATCTTTCCTTTTGGGGGTTTTCTCTGAGGCAAGATAGCTTTCTATTTCCTACTTTAGGGGTAGTTAGTTCTTAGGCTGTGAAGAGGTGTCTAGGGAGAGTCAGGAACATCCCACGGCTATTACTAGTGTTGTGGTTAGGATTAGGGACTGCGGTCAGTAGAGATACCACCTCCTCAGAGCTCGTTCCATGTTGCATTTTAGCCACCAGGTCATATCAGTGTGGCCTCTTAACCACCAGGTCATAACAGGGGAGGCCACAGAGGAGGGTGTTACAGTATTCGAGGCGGGAGACGACAAGGGCATGTGAAAGAGTTTAAGTAGATTGTGGGCTGAGGAAGGAATGGATTTTAGCAATATTTTTCAGTTGGAGGTGACAGGAGGTGGCAAGAGTTGGGATGTGCGGTTTGAAGGACAGGGCAGATCGAGAGTTATCCCGAGGCAGCGGATTTAAGGTGCATCAGAGAGCATGATGCTGTTTACCATAATAGATAGATCAGGTAGGGATGATACACGAGATGGAGTAAAGATGATGAGTTCGGTTTTGTCTACATTGAGTTTTAGGAAGCGAAAGATGAATAAGGAGGATATGGCTGATAGACACTCCGGGATTCTGGACAGCAGAGAGTTGACATTTTGTGCCAGAAAGGTAGATCTGAGTGCCGTCCGCATACAGGTGGTACTGGAAGCCATGGGACTTTGAGTTGTCCTAGGCCAAGGGTATAGATGGAAAAAAGTAGGGGCCATAGGACAGAGCCTTGAGGGACTCCAACAGAGAGAGGGCGGGATGAGGAGGTGGTGTGGGAGTGGGAAACGCTAAATGTGCGGTTGGAAAGGTATGAGGCAATCCAGGACAGGGCAAGGTCTTTGATGCCAAGGGACGAAAGAATCTGTAGCAGTAGGCAGTGGTCGACTGTGTTGAAGGCAGAGGACAGGTCGAGAAGGAGGAGGATGGAGAACTGTCTGTTAGCCTTGGCTGTGAAAAAGTCATTAATAATTTTGGTCAGGGCAGGTGGAGTTGTGGGGGCGGAAGCCAGATTGGAGGTTGTCAAGGAGAGTTAGATGAGAGGTGGGAGGAAAGTTGAGAATGGACATGCTGCTCATGGAGCTTTGAAGCAAATGGGAGCAGTGATATGGGGTGATAGCTGGGCATAGCAGTTGGGTCAAGGCTAGTTTTTTTTAAGGATGGGTGTGATGGTGGCATGTTTGAAGGCAGAGGGCAAGGTACCAGAACATAGCGATAGGTTGAAGAGATGGGTTAGGGCTGGAATGAGCATGTTACTGAGGTTGGGGAGCAGGTGGTAAGGGATGGGGTCAAGTGCACAGGTGGTGATGTATGATTTGGAAAGGAGGTGAGTAAGCTCTCCTTCAGTGATGTTGGAAAGGAAGGTTATTAGGGAAGGGCAGAGGTCTGGTATATGGAGTGGTTGGTGTGGAGGAACAGTAAAGATTTGCCTTGTTTGGTCGATCTTGTTTTTGAAGTAGGTGGAAAAGTCCTCGGAAGAGATAAGGGGAGTTGGAGGTGGCAGTGGTGGGCGAAAGAGAGAGTTAAATGTGCTGAACAGTTGTTTTGGGTTGTAGGATAATGAACATACAAGGTTTGTGAAATAGGTCTGTTTAGCAGAGGTGAGGGCTAATTTGAAGGCAAGTGTAGCTATGGGTTTAGCAATGGTGGTGTCTTATAGAGGAATATACCTGGGAATGATGTCAACTGCCAGCACAAAGCTGAAATCAACCCCAACACTATTATTATTACACTTGCCAATGCATCAGAGCAAGAGGGAAGATTGAGGCTCTGAATGCTCTTTTTCTGGGTCTGCTCAGAACTGTTGATTTTATTCTGGGAGGGGGCCAATATCCATGGTCCCTTCCTATCCTATTAATATTGGCCTGCAGCTGTCTGCCTAGCCTTTGCTAGTAATTAATTACAGGGTGGACCCCAAATCATTTTTTTTGGAGGGTGTTCCCCATTTTAATAACAAGTAAAAACTAAGTATAAGGCTGCAAGCTGATATTAAAAGCCTGGGAAGCTTTATGTGTATTACACCTTTCCCAGGTTAGAAGAATGAGCCCACCGGCAGTCCACTTTCCCTCTGCTGGTTAATAAAATTTTGGGGGATCCCACATAATTTTTTTTCAGAAATGTATTTATTACTAAAATATATATTTAGTAAGCTGCACATGCAAATCACTGATTATATATTTATATATAAAACCTATATATCAAGTATAACTAACACAAACTTCATTTTTTTGTCATTTCTCATTTTTAGGTCCTCTACCTGAGGCCTGAGAGTTTGAGGGTCCTGCGTAAGATCTTAGTTGTTCCCAGCATTGCGATTTTCTGGACAGAGAGTTCAGATATTGCTCCAGGGATCTGTTGTAGCCATTTTCCAAACATAGGGGGTCACTACTCCAAGTGCTCCTATCATCACTGGAATCACTGTTGCCTTCACTTTCCACATCTTCTCTAGTTCTCCTTTGAGGCCCTGGTATTTCTCCTGCTTCTAAGTGCCAGACTTGTCGCATCTTAGAGATGCGCCTTTTCTGGGGCAGCTGAGAGCTGATGTTTTTAGCCTGGGGGGCAGTAACCATGGCCCTTTCCTAGGCTATTAATATCAGCCCACAGCTGTCTGCATAGCCTTGGTTATTAATTAATTAATTGCTGGTTATTAATTATAGGGGGCCCATTTTAATAGCCAGTAAAGGCTAAGTATACAGCTTGGAGCTGATATTAACCCCTATCTACCATTGGACGTACTATTCCGTCCACATGGGGTGGGCCCTACTTCCCAAGGACAGAATAGTACGTCCAGAGTGATCAGCCGCGCTCACGGGGGGAGCGCGGTCGATCACGGCCGGGTGTCAGCTGACTATCACAGCTGACATCCGGCACTATGTGCCAGGAGCAGTCACGGACCGCCCCCGGCACATTAACCCCTGGCACACTGCGATCAAACATGATTGCAGAGTTCCGGCGGTATAGGGAAGCATCGCACAGGGATGAGGCTCCCTGCGTGGTTCCCTGAGACCCTCAAAGCAACGTGATGTTATCGCGTTGCTCCAAGGGTCTCTTACCTCCTCCTCCCTGCAGGCCCAGATCCAAAATGGCCGCGGGGTTGCATCTGAGTCCTGCAGGGAGGTGGCTTACCAGCGCCTGCTCAGAGCAGGCGCCGGAAGCCTCTCTGCTGTGCATGTCAGATCGCTTATCTGACACAGTGCATAGCAAAGTGTCAGATCAGCAGTCTGTCACTTTACTGTGATGTCCCCCCTGGGGCAAAGTAAAAAAGTAAAAAAATAAAATTTACATGTGTAAAAAAAAAAATACTAAATAAATAATAATAATAAAAAAAATTGTTCCAATAAATACATTCCTTTATCTAAATAAAAAAAACAATAAAAGTACAGATATTTAGTACTGCCGCGTCCGTAACGACCTGACCTATAAAACTGTCCTACTAGTTAACCCCTTCAGTGAACACCGTAAAAAAACCCAAAAAACAAAAAAAACAACGACGCTTTATTATCATACCGCCGAAAAAAAAGTGGAATAACACGCGATCAAAAAGACAGATATAAATAACCATGGTACCGCTGAAAACATCATCTTGTCCCGCAAAAAATGAACCACCATACAGCATCATCAGCGAAAAAATAAAAAAGTTATAGTCCTTTTTTTTCTATAAAATAGTTTTTATCATATAAAAGCGCCAAAACAAAAAAATGATATAAATGAGGTATCACTGTAATCATACTGACCCGAAGAATAAAATTGCTTTATCCATGTTACCAACTGTGGAACGGAATAAACAGCCCCCCAAAAGAAATTCATGAATAGCTGGTTTTTGGTCATTCTGCCTCACAAAAAATCAGAATAAAAAGCGATCAAAAAATTTCACATGCCCGAAAATGTTACCAATAAAAATTTCAACTCGTCCTGCAAAAAACAAGACCTCACATGACTCTGTGGACCAAAATATGGAAAAATTATAGCTCTCAAAATGTGGTAATGCAAAAAATATTTTTTGCAATAAAAAGCGTCTTTTAGTGTGTGACAGCTGCCAGTCATAAAAATCCGCTAAAAACCCCGCTGTAAATAGTAAAACAAACCCCCCTTCATCACCACCTTAGTTAGGGAAAAATAAAAAATTTTAAAAAATGTATTTATTTCCATTTTCCCATTAGGGTTAGGGCTAGGGTTAGGGTTAAGGCTAGGGTTAGGGTTAGCGCTAGGATTAGAGTTAAGGCTAGGGTTAGGGCTAGGGTTAGGGTTAGGGCTAGGGTTGGAGCTAGGGTTAGGGCTAGGGTTAGGGTTGGGGCTAGGGTTAGGCCTACAGTTAGGGTTGGGGCTAAAGTTAGGGATAGGGTTGGGGCTAAAGTTAGGGTTAGAGTTTGGATTACATTTACGGTTGGGAATAGGGTTGGGATTAGGGTTAGGGGTGTGTCAGGGTTAGGGGTGTGGTTAGGGTTACTGTTGAGATTAGGGTTAGGGGTGTGTTTGGATTAGAGTTTCAGTTATAATTGGGGGGTTTCAACTGTTTAGGCACATCAGGGGCTCTCCAAATGCGACAAGGCATCCGATCTTAATTCCAGCCAATTCTGCGTTGAAAAAGTAAAACAGTGCTCCTTCCCTTCCGAGCTCAACATATGGGGTATCAGTGAGCTCAGGACACATTGGAAAACAACTTTTGGGGTCCAATTTCTCCTGTTACCCTTGGGAAAATACAAAACTGGGGGTTAAAAAATAATTTTTGTGGAAAAAAAAGATTTTTTATTTTCATGGCTCTGCGTTATAAACTGTAGTGAAACACTTGGGGGTTCAAAGTTCTCACAACACATTTAGATAAAGTCCTTGGGGGTCTAGTTTCCAATATGGGGTCACATGTGGGGGGTTTCTACTGTTTAGTTACATGAGGGGCTCTGCAAATGCAACGTGACGCCTGCAGACCAAACCATCTAAGTCTGCATTCCAAATGGCGCTCCTTCCCTTACCAGCTCTGCCATGCGCCCAAACGGTGGTTCCCCCACATACTGGGTATCAGTGTACTCAGGACAAATTGGACAACAACATTTCTCCTGTTACATTTCTCAACAATTTCTCCTGTTACCCATGTAAAAATACAAAACTGGGGGCTAAAATATATTTTTTGTGAAAAAAAAGGATTTTTTATTTTCACGGCTCTGCGTTACAAACTGTAGTGAAACACTTGGGGGTTCAAAGTTCTCACAACACATCTAGACAAGTTCCTTTGGGGGTCTAGTTTCCAATATGGGGTCACTTGTGGGGGTTTCTACAGTTTAGGTACATTAGGGGCTCTGCAAACGCAAACTGGGGGCTAAAAAATAATTTTTCACAATTCCAGTCAATTTTGCAATGAAAAGTCAAATGGCGCTCTTTCTCTTCTGAGCTCTGCCATGCGCCCAAACAGTGGTTTACGCCCACATATGGGGTATCAGCGTACTCAGGACAAATTGTACAACAACTTTTGCGGTCCAATTTCTTCTCTTTCTCTTTGGAAAAATAAAAATTTGGGGGTGGAAATATCATTTTTGTGAAAAAAATATGATTTTTTATTTTTACGGTTCTGCATTATAAACGTCAGTGAAGCACTTGGTGGGTTAAAGTGCTCACCACACATCTAGATAAGTTCCCGAGGAAGCGATTCTTTTGGTATGTGAAACGCGCGTCGGGGTTTGTGGCCGTGGTTGGAACGTAGCTTGGACATACTTATGGGTAATTATTACCTTTACTGAAATGTATATATATAAAAATGATGGGCATGTGAAGCAACTTACAGGGTGGTGTTGTCATTGAAGCGGGAGCAACGGAGGTTGCAATCTGTCATATTACTGACTAGGTACATCATCAACTGTTTAGATCTGCTATATGGATACAAATGCTCACTGTTCTGCCTTACACGTTCCTTTCCTTGGTCATTAAATACACTTTTTGGATTTATTCATAGATGTATTTTATGAGACCCATGTAATTAATAATAATACGATCATATATTTATTGAGCATTTAATAAAAAATTGCTTCTAATTAATTGGTATTTTTGACTCTATGTCCTCCTTAATTTAAGTTCCTTAGGGGGTCTACTTTCCAAAATGGTGTCACTTGTGGGGGGTTTCAATGTTTAGGCACATCAGTGGCTCTCCAAATGCAACATGGCGTCCCATCTCAATTCCTGTCAATTTTGCATTGAAAAGTCAGACGGTGCTCCTTCCCTTCTGAGCTCTCCCTTGCAGCCAAACAGTGGTTTACCCCACATATGGGGTATCGGTGTACTCAGGACAAATTGTACAACAATTTTTGTGGTCCAATTTCTCCTGTTACCCATGGTAAAATAAAACGAATTGGAGCTGAAGTAAATTTTTTGTGAAAAAAAGTTAAATGTTAATTTTTATTTAAACATTCCAAAAATTCCTGTGAAACACCTGAAGGGTTAATAAACTTCTTGAATGTGGTTTTGAGCACCTTGAGGGGTGCAGTTTTTAGAATGGTGTCACACTTGGTTATTTTCTATCATATAGACCCCTCAAAATGACTTCTAATGAGATGTGGTCCTTAAAAATAAATGGTGTTGTAAAAATGAGAAATTGCTGGTCAACTTTTAACCCTTATAACTCCCTAACAAAAAAAAATTTGGTTCCAAAATTGTGTTGATGTAAAGTAAACATGTGGGAAATGTTACTTATTAAGTATTTTGTGTGATATATCTCTGTGATTTAATTGCATAAAAATTCAAAGTTGGAAAATTGCGAAATTTTCAAAATTTTTGCCAAATTTCTATTTTTTTCACAAATAAACGCAGATAATATCAAAGAAAGTTTACGACTATCATGAAGCACAATATGTCATGAGAAACTATTGTCAGAATCACCGGGATCCGTTGAAGCATTCCAGAGTTATAACCTCATAAAGGGACAGTGGTCAGAATTGTAAAAATTGGCCCGGTCATTAACGTACAAACCACCCTTGGGGGTAAAGAGGTTAATAGCATAGGAAGCTCCATGGGTATTACTCCCTTTCCAGGCTATAAACATTGTCCTCCAGCCATTGGCTTTCCCTTTGCTGGTTACGGAAATTGCGCTGGAGCCCATCCCATTTTTTCCATAAAAATAATCTTTTAATAATTAAATACATATACTGTAAGCTGCACACAGACTGCACTAATTGTATGTCACTGACATCTATATATACACACTGCTCAAAAAAATAAAGGAAACTCTAAAATATCACATCCTAGATTTCTCTGAATGAAATATTCCTGTTGCAAATTTGTATTAATTGCATAGTGGAATGTGTTCAGAACAAAAAAACATAACAATTATCAATGTAAATCAAAATGAATATCCCACGGAGGTCTGGATTTGGAATGATACTCAAAATCAAAGTGGAAAATCAAATTACAGGCTGATCCAACTTCAGTGGATATGCCTCATGACAAGGAATAGATGCTCAGTATTGTGTATGGCCTCCATGTGCCTGTATGACTTCCCCACTGTACAATGCCTGGGTATGCTCCTGATGAGGTGGTGGATGGTCTCCTGAGGGATCTCCCTCCAGACTTGGACTAAAGCATCCGCCAATTCCTGGACAGTCTGTGGTGCAACGTGACGTTGGTGGATGGAGTGAGACATGATGTCCCAGATGTGCTCAATCGAATTCAGGTCTGGCGAATGGGCGGGCCTGTCCATAGTTTCAATACATTCACCTTGCAGGAGCTGCTGACACACTCCAGCCACATGAGGTCTGGCATTGTCCTGCATTAGGAGGAACCAAGGGCCAACCTCACCAGCAGATGGTCTCACAAGGGGTCTGAAGATCTTATCTCGGTACCTAATGGCAGTCAGGCTACCTCTGGTGAGCACATGGATTGGCGAACACATGGAGGGCTGTGCAGCCCTCCAAAAAAATGCCACCCTATACCATTACTGACCCACTGCCAAACCGGTCATGCTGAAGGATGTTGCAGGCAGCAGAACACTCTCCACGGCATCTGCAGACTCTCCCGTCTGTCACATGTGCTCAGTGTGAACCTGCTTTCATCTATGAAGAGCACAGGGTGCCAGTGGCGAATTTGCCAATCCTAGTGTTCTGTGGCAAATGCCAAGCGTCCTGCATGGTGTTGGGCTGTGAGCACAACCCCCATCTGTGGACGTCGGGCACTCAGACAATCCTCATGGAGTCGGTTTCTAACTGTTTGTGCAGACACATGCACATTTGTGGCCAGCTAGAGGTCATTTTGCAGGGCTCTGACAGTGCTCCTCCTGTTCCTCCTTGCACAAAGGCAGAGGTAGTGGTCCTGCTGCTGGGTTGTTGCCCTCCTACGGCCCCCTCCACGTCTCCTGGTGTACTGGCCTGTCTCCTGGTTGCACTTCCAGCCTCTGGACACTACGCTGACAGACACAGTAAACCTTCTTGCCACAGCTCGCATTGATGTGTCATCCTGGATGAGCTGCACTACCTGAGCCACTTGTGTGGGTTGTAGCACATGTCTCATGCTACCACGAGTGTGAAAGCACAACCAACATTCGAAAGTGACCAAAACATCAGTCGGAAAGCATTGGTACTGAGATGTGGTCTGTGGTCCCCACCTGCAGAACCACTCCTTTATTGAGGGTGTCTTGATAATTGCCAATAATTTCCATCTGTTGTCTATTCCTTTTGCACAACAGCATGTGAAACTGATTGTCACAAGTGGACAGTTTGATTTCACAGAAGTTTGATTTTCTTGGAGTTATATCGTGTTGTTTAAGTGTTCCCTTTATTTTTTTGAGCAGTGTATATTTATTCTATGTGCATTTACTGTATGTAATCCATCTCTTCTATCCTGTCGGCTCCTGCTGTGATTCTTCAGTACACAGCAGATGATTTGCTGGCTTTTCTTCTATCTAGCTATCTATGTAACATAAATACATATATATATATATACAGTATGTCTGTGGCACTAACATCTATATATCTATGTATTCTATGTGTATATATCTATTCTATCTATTCTATTCTAACCTGTCAGTGTGATTTTACTGTATGCGGTACATGAATTGCCTGCTTTTATTCTATCTATCTATGTAATATACAGTATATATATATATATATATATATATATATATATATATATATATATATACCGTATTTTTCGGATTATAAGTTACACTTTTTCCCCCAAATTTGGGGGGAAAATGGGGGTATGTCTTATAATGTGGATATACCTTATCAGTGTGCCGCTGTGGGTTTCCCAGTGGCGATGTTGTGCTGCGTCCCAGTGGTGGTGCTGCGCTGTGTCCATGGTGGAAGTGCGGTACTGCACTGTGTCCCCAGTGGCAGTGCTGCGCTGTGTCAACGGTGGAGGTGTGGTACTGCGTTGTGTCCCCGGTGGCGGTGCCATGCTGCGCTGTGTCCCCGATGCTGTGGGGGCTCTGCTGACATTTTGTGAAAGGCCAGAGCCCCTGGCAGTCCTTCCGTAGTTTCCTGTGTGGCTGTGGACTCTGAGTAAATGGCCACCGGGAAGCAATGCATGCACAGATGGATGAGATCTCAGCTCTGGCCTTTCATAAAATGTCAGTAGAGCTCCCCGCTGCACCGAAACTTACAGTGAAAAACTATAATTGAGTGCTTGACATCTGTTCTGTGTTTTGAGCACTCTCTTAGTTTTGGCATTCAAATTCTGATAAAAAATACTGATGTGTGAATAGCAGCCTTATAGTCATCAATGTGGTGTGGCGGCACAGTGAACAGTTACTGCTCTGTACACAGTGAGCACTCTATAATCTTTCCCTTTGCTCCTTGACTGACACCCTGCTCCACACACATGCTGCAGATAGCGATTAGCGAGTATGCTCGTTACTTAGGTTTCCCCGAGCATGCTCGGGTGGTCTCCGTGTATTTTGGCATGCTGGGAGATTTAGTTTATGTCGACACAGCTGCATGACTTGCGGCTGCTAGGCAGCTTGAATACATCTGGGAATGCAACCCACAGCGGCAGATCATGCAGCTGTGTCAACATAAACTGAATCCCCTAACATGCTGAAATGCTCGGAGACCACCCCGAGTATGCTCGGACAAACCCGAGTAGCTAGAACACCTGCTCATCTACCCGCTGGTAGAAGGTTTACACAGTAAAATATTGATATTTGCAGATGATACAAAACTATGTAAAGCAGTTAATACAAGAGAAGATAGTATTCTGCTACAGATGGATCTGGATAAGTTGGAAACTTGGGCTGAAAGGTGGCAGATGAGGTTTAACAATGATAAATGTAAGGTTATACACATGGGAAGAAGGAATCAATATCACCATTACACACTGAACGGGAAACCACTGGGTAAATCTGACAGGGAGAAGGACTTGGGGATCCTAGTTAATGATAAACTTACCTGGAGCAGCCAGTGCCAGGCAGCAGCTGCCAAGGCAAACATGATCATGGGGTGCATTAAAAGAGGTCTGGATACACATGATGAGAGCATTATACTGCCTCTGTACAAATCCCTAGTTAGACCGTACATGGAGTACTGTGTCCAGTTTTGGGCACCGGTGCTCAGGAAGGATATAATGGAACTAGAGAGAGTACAAAGGAGGGCAACAAAGTTAATAAAGGGGATGGGAGAACTACAATACCCAGATAGATTAGCGAAATTAGGATTATTTAGTCTAGAAAAAAGACGACTGAGGGGCGATCTAATAACCATGTATAAGTATATAAGGGGACAATACAAATATCTCGCTGAGGATCTGTTTATACCAAGGAAGGTGACGGGCACAAGGGGGCATTCTTTGCGTCTGGAGGAGAGAAGGTTTTTCCACCAACATAGAAGAGGATTCTTTACTGTTAGGGCAGTGAGAATCTGGAATTGCTTGCCTGAGGAGGTGGTGATGGCGAACTCAGTCGAGGGGTTCAAGAGAGGCCTGGATGTCTTCCTGGAGCAGAACAATATTGTATCATACAATTATTAGGTTCTGTAGAAGGATGTAGATCTGGGGATTTATTATGATGGAATATAGGAATATAGGCTGAACTGGATGGACAAATGTCTTTTTTTGGCCTTACTAACTATGTTACTATGTTACTATGTTACTATCACTAGCTGCTGATTTTTTTTTTGCTATTCAAACTGTTGACTGCAGTGACCCTGAGCAAACACCCCTACCTAGTAAACCTTTCTCCCTCCCCCTTCTGGACCCCCATTTAACAATAACGAGACAACACAATTAATTGATGGGTGAGGTCAGTCACAGGTTTAATTTCTTTTATAGATCATACAGTATATATATTACTAACTGAAGAGCCCAGCGTTGCCCGGGCATAGTAATTAACTGTGGTTAGTTATAACAAATTATAATGATTATCCTCCATCCCATAGTCCCGTGCTCATATACCCATCATACATATCCTCCATTCCATAGTCCCATGCCCATATATCCATCATTAATGTTGAGCATTCCGATACCGCAAGTATCGGGTATTGGCCGATATTCGCGGTATCGGAATTCCGATACCGAGTTCCGATACTTTCAGTACATTGGATACCGGAATCGGAAGTTCCCATAATTCAAGGAGCCAGAATTCAGCCCAAGAGGAATCATTAGAAGTGTGGGCACATCCTGTTCTGCATGTTAGGCATTTAACTACTGGCATGGCTGTGATTGGCTGCTGAAATGATGTCATGATGCACTATAAAAGTCGCTGCCACCATTTGGGGTTCACTCTGCTGTGAATTCAGTTAGGGACAGGATGCTGTGTTCTGACTGAGGGCCAGTTTTTAGATAGCGATTTGCTTCATTGTGCTTTACCCAGGCTAATTTAGCAACCACTGTGTGAGAACCTTGTTTTTGCAGCGCCGTTCATGGCTGTCTGCACGGTCTCTGTGTGAGTGCAGCTCACTTGGTAGTCTGTTCTGCCGCCACAGCCGGTTGTAGTTAGCTCAGGGTGCGGCACTGCCTCATACCGTTCCATTGTCCTTTTTCAATTAGTGCAGCCTGCTGCACATTTTTTCAAATGTATACTATTAGTTGCTTTCCATCTGTATCCAGCTAGATTGTGGAAAAACACTATATAGGATTACATAGAGGAGCTTTTTTTGGCCTTGCAGCGCCGTTCACGGCTGTCTGCACGGTCTCTGTGTGACTGCAGCTCACGCTGTAGTCTATTCTGCCAGCACAGCCGGTTGTAATCAGCTCAGGGTGCGTCACTGCCTCATACCGTTCCTTTGTCATTTTTCATTTAGTGCAGCCTGCTGCATATTTTTTAAAATGTATCCTATTAGTGGCTTTCCATCCGTATCCTGCTAGATTGTGGAAAAACACTATATAGGATTACATAGAGGAGCTTTTTTTGGCCTTGCAGTGCCGTTCACGGCTGTCTGCAGCTCACTCTGTAGTCTGTTCTGCGAAAAAAACAAAAAGTTTATAAAGTTCACCAAACACTCCACTTTACAGTTGTGTAGGCCACATTAGCTCATATTAAAGTCTAGTCCACACTTGATAAAATTAGTGTTTCTTATACCTGTTAGGAGCTGTTCAGGAATAAGCACACTAAGCCCTTAGTACTTTTCTGCCTATCTTTATCAGTCTACCTAGATGAAGAAGGCAGGGAGTAAGGCACGTGGGCTTGGGCATGGAGGTGGAGCAGGGAGAGGACTTGGGGATTCTGTGCCTGCTGCGGACATCGGTGACTCATTATCCCCCACTTTTAGCAGGGAACAGTCCTTCATGCGCAGCTTTGTTGGAGCTCGCCATACCCCGCTGCTATGGGAAGCCGTTATCGGATGGATGGCAGCTAACACATCGACTTCAATTATTGCCACATCCTCTCAGGCACAGAGCACTGAAGAGCACTCATCTGTCTCTTCACCACCTGCCAAATTGCCCAGGCAGTCAGAGAGCCCAGGACAGGAGACAACTCTACTTCTGTTCTCTGAATCTCTTGGCTTGGAAAGAGGGGGCCAACCAAGCAGCAATCGAGAAATGGAAGAAGAGCCAGTATGCAGTGATGCCCAACTGCTTTGTCTCTCTGAATCTGAAGAGGCAGGTGGGCCAGTGCCTCCAGTCAGCACACCTCAGTATGCATCTGATGATGAGACTCAGGTGGCACTTTCTGGTGCATACTGTGCTGCCGAGACTACCCAGGAGAAGCAGTTGGTGGAAGAGGGTAGCGTAGATGATGAGGTCCTTGACCCATCATGGCGTGAGGTACAGGAAGGGGGTGGGAGCAGCTCTGAGGAAGAGATTCCCCGAACGGGAGAGGGAGAGGGATAGGGAAGACTGCAATGCCTGTAGCCTCCACTTCAGCACCCATTAGGAGCATGCATTTTCCAAAAGCCAAAACGGGTGCTCCCAAGACTTGCAGTGCCTTGTCCTTTTTTGACACAGTTGCAGATGACATTTGCTTAGTCAAATGCAAGGTGTGTCATCAGAAAGTCAAAAGAGGGAAAAGTGTCAGCAACCTCAATACCACAAATATGTGGAAACATGTGCGGACCAAGCACGCGGTGGAGTTACAAAAACACCCTGAAGACCTAGGGCAACCTAGAGCAGCACCTACCACCTCTTCAGCTCGTGTTGTAGCCTCTTCTTCCAGCTCACACACAGCTGGTTTGGCATCCTCACAGAATCGCCTTGGAAGAACCTCTGGCACTGTTGTCCAGAGACCCAGCGTAATTCCACCCACAGCACCACGTTCCCAGTCATCCTCACACTCCCATCCCAGTCTACAGCCATCAGTAGCACAGGTATGGGAGAAAAGGTGGCCATTCTCGGCAAACCACCCCCGGGCACAGGCTCTGAATGCTGGCATTGCAAAACTACTGTCCCTTGAAATGCTGTCATTCAGGCTGGTGAGGACTGACAGCTTCCGTAACTTGATGGCATTGGCAGTCCCACAATACAATGTGGCCAGCCGCTTTTATTTCAGCAGGCAAGCCGTCCCTGCCCTGCAAAAGCATGTGGAGGGAAACATTAAACATGTGCTACTAAACGCCATCAGTAGCAAGATCCACCTCACCACCGATGTGTGGACCAGTCACCATGGACAGCGACGATACCTTTCCCTTACTGCCCATTGGGTAAATGTTGTGGAGCTGGGTACAGATCGTGAGGGTGGCGCTGTACGTGTTCTGCCAACTCCAAGAATTGCAGGAATCCAGTCTGTACACATTGACTCCTCTTCATACTCAAGTTCCTCTGAATCAGTGCTGCAGGAGCCGTCACAGTCCACCTCCACATGGACCCGTGAACGCTTACCTGCTACAACCGATATGAGCACAGCTGTGGCAAAACATCAACAGGCCATATTGAAATTAATTTATTTTGGGGAATCGAAGCCACACAGCACAGGAGCTCTGGAATGCCATCAAGCAGGAGAGTGATGTGTGGTTTGTGCGATCTCGGGCAGCGCAGCCGCACAGGCGCATTCAAACTGACACCAAATGATGTCAGAAGACGGGCAGCGCTAACTGCGCATACCCAAGGCTTAACATAACAGCGCAGGCTCCGGGACAGATTCAAACAATGCTGAGGAGGCTTTGCCCGGCGCCAAGGGGGTAGGAATGACGGCTGTGCTGCCTCTCATTACTAAGGAAAGTTCCGCATCCGGGACGGTTTCACGGTATGAGGGGACACATTTTATAAGTTTTTAGTCGTGCGTGTGCAAGGAGCATAAGTAAAAGAGCCACCTTTGCCTTGTGCAGCATTAGTGATACACAAGGTGGCTCTTTCAGATACAAACGCCTGGGGGGGTTAAAGGTTCCCTTTCAACTTGCTCCAATTAGGCCTCAGCCTACACTCTGCTTCTCCTTTATTCCCTGGACTCCAACACCGCCAGTTGCTGCTCGGAAGTGCTGTCTGCACAGTCAACAGTTGCTCCTCTGTTATTGGGGTTCAGTAACGCCAGCTGCTCCCCAGCTGTGTGTGCGGCAATACCTCCAGTCTGATCCTCCTGCTTTCCCTGGGCTCCAAGACTGCCAGTTGCTGCTCGGGAGTGCTGTCTGCACAGTCAACAGTTGCTCCTCTGTTATTGGGGTTCAGTAACGCCAGCTGCTCCCCTGCTGTGTGTGCTGCAATAACTCAAATCTTCTCCTCCTGCTTTCCCTGGGCTCCAACACCGCCAGTTGCTGCTCGGAAGTGCTGTCTGCACAGTCAGCACTTGCTGCCGTGTTATTGGGGTTCAGTAGCGCCAGCTGCTCCCCTGCTGTGTGTGCGGTAATACCTCCAGTCTGCTCCTCCTGCTTTCCCTGTGCTCCAACACCGCCAGTTGCTGCCCGGAAGTGCTGTCTGCACAGAGAAAATCACTACTTCCTGTGTTTGTGGGGTTCAGCAACGTCAGCTGCTCCCCTGCTGTGTATCCGGCAATTGCTCCTGCTCCCTCCAAACTCACACAACTTTAGATATTAAACTTGCTCCAATTAGGCTTCAGCCTACACTCTTTTTCTTCTGTAATCCCTCGGCTCCAACACTGACAGTTGCTGCCCGGAAGTGCTGTCTGCACAGGAAAAAACACTACCTCCTGTGTTTGTGGGGTTCAGTAATGTCAGCTGCTCCCCTACTGTGTATCCGGCAATTGCTTCTGCTCCCTCCAAACTAACACAACTTCAGATATTAAACTTGCTCCAATTAGGCTTCAGCCTACACTCTTTTTTTTCTGTAATCCCTGGGCTCCAACACCGCCAGTTGCTGCCTGGAAGTGCTGTCTGCACAGTCAACACTTGTTGCCGTGTTATTGGGGTTCAGTAACGTCAGCTGTTCCCCTGCTGTGTATCCGTCAATTTCTCCTGCTCCCTCCACACTCACACTACTACAGAAATTAAAGGGAACCTGTCCCCCCCCAGGTGTTGGTAACTGAAAGAGCCACCATGTGCAGCACTAATGCTGCACAAGGAAAAGGTGGCTCTTTTAGTTATGCTCCTTGCAGACGATGAACTTAACACTTATAAAATGTGGCCCCTCGTACTGTGAAACCGTCCCGGAGGCGGGACTTTCCTTCTTAATGAGACGCAGCACAGCCATCATTCATACCCCCTTGGCGCCGCCTCCTCAGCATTGTTTGAATCTGTCCTGGAGCCTGCGCTGTTATGTTATCCCTTAGCGATGCGCGGTTAGCGCTGCCCGTCTTCTGACATCATTTGTTGTCAGGCTGGCTGCGCCTGTGCGGCCGCCCTGCCCGAGATACCACCCCGCAGTGTCTTCAGATTTATTCACACTGCGGGGCTGGGATTCCAGGGCATGCGCAGTGCATATCTTGGCCGCTCACTCATCTCCTTCCGCCTTCTTCAGACTGTGCCGCGTCAGGGCCGTGGCGTGCGATTAGGGATTAGCTGACGCCGCACAGTCTGAAGATGGCGGAAGGAGTTGAGTGAGAGGTGAAGATATGCACTGTGCATGCCCAGTAATCCCAGCCCCGCAGTGTAAATAAATCTGAAGAGACTGCGGGGCGGGATCTTGGGCAGGGCGGCCACACAGGCGCAGCCAGCCTGACAAATGATGTCTGAAGACAGGCAGCGCTAACTGCACATGGCCAAGGTATAACATAACAGTGAAGGCTGTGGGACAGATTCAAACATTTTCCTCGGAGGTGGCGCATGGAGGCAAGGGGGTATGAATGACGGCTGTGCTGCTTCTCATTAAGAAGGAAAGTCCCGCCTCCGGGACAGTTTATGAGGGGACACATTTTATAAGTGTTAACTTCAGCGTGTGCAAGGAGCATAATTAAAAGAGTCACCTTTTCCTTGTGCAGCATTAGTGCTGCACAAGGTGGCTCTTTTAGTTGTAAACGCCTGGGGGGGTTAAAGGTTCCCTTTAAACTTGTTCCAAATAGGCCTCAGCCTACACTCTGTTTCTGATGTAATCCCTGGGCTCCAACACCACCAGTTGCTGCTCAGAATTGTTTTTGGCATGGGTACTCCCTCCTGCCCAGCCCGGTTCCAGCACACCAGCTGTTTCCAGATAGTGTCAAGGTCACCTTGCCTTCAATGCGTTGTCCTGTCGTGTTGTCGGTCGGGTTAGCCGACTCTATGGTGCCTGCAGTTTAGGTGTTTCCTATGTGGGCTGCGGGAACTGGTAATCAAGGCTGGTTACGTAGTGCCAATAGGACAAGCTCCCCCTGTAGGACTGTGGGTTTTCAGTAACTCGGGCCGGCTCACGGCCTTGCAATTTTTGGTTCATGTGGACCTTCTGCTGCCTATCTGAGTTCCAGCACCATTAACTGGTTCTTTGGAAGACAATCTTGAATAGGTCCCCCTGGTCCCAGTACCGTCAGCTGGTTCCAGGCAGAGCCTTTGGCTTAGGTGCCTCCTTCTGGGTATCCGAGTTCCACCAACGTCTGGTGGTCCTTGGTAGTGCTTTCTGGCATGGGTACCTCCTGCTTAGTAACCGGGTTCCAGTACCGTCAGCTGGTCCTGGGTAGTTCCATTGGCTCTTGTACCTTCGGCTACCCATCCGGGTTCCAGTACCGTCAGCTGGCTCTCGGCAGTGTCTTTTGCTCTTGTACCTTCTGCTCCCCATGCTGGTTCCATTACCGTCAGCTGGTTCTGGGCAGAGCCTTTGGCTTAGGTGCCTCTTTCTGGGTATCCGAGTTCCACCAATGTCTGGTGGTCCTTGGTAGTGCTTTCTGTCAAAGGTACCACCTGCTTAGTAACCGGGTTCCAGTACCATCAGCTGGTCCTCGGTAGTTCCATTTGCTCTTGTACCTTCGGGTAGCCATCTAGGTTCCAGTACCATCAGCTGGTTCTCGGCAGGTCCTCAGCCTTCTTGTACCTTCTGCTACATTTTCAAGTTCAAGACCCTAAAGAGGATGATGAAGAAGAAAGTGTGGGAGAAGTAGAAAAGAAGGTGAAGAGCATGGAAGTAGTGAAACATAAATATCTGACAAAATCTAAAAAATCTTAACATAGTCAATATCTTTGTAACTCCGAACATCTTAAAAAAAAAATTAATTCCTGCTATTCCATTTGATTGTCCTAAACCTCTATGCCTTTAATGTCTCCTCCACCTCCCCCAATACATCCTACATTATTCTTAGTTGTTTTCCTTCATGTAGAATTAACCTACAAGGAAAGAAAGGGTTTATTTTAATTCCGAAATTTTTGTCCCATTGACTTGCATTGGTATCGGGTATCGGTATCAGCGATATCCGATATTTTTTGAATATCAGCCGATTAAATCCGATACCGATACTCCTGGATATCGGAAGGTATCGCTCAACACTATCTATCATTCATAACCTTCATCCCATAGTCCCGTGCCCATATACCCATTATACACATCCTCCATCCCATAATCCCATGCCTATACATCCATTATACACATCCTCATCCAATAGTCCCATGCCCATATACCCATCACACATCCTCCATCCCATAGTCCCCGCCCATATACCCATCATACATAACCTTCATCCCATAGTCCCGTGCCCATATACCTATTATACACATCCTCCATCCCATAGTCCCATGGCCATATACCCATCACACATCCTCTATCCCATAGTGCCATGCCCATATACCCATCACACATCCTCCATCCCATAGTCCCGTGCCCATATACCCATCATACATATCCTCCATCCCATAGTTCCGTGCCCATATACCCATTATGACAACATCTTCATCATGGCAACCAATCTCACGTCATTGTCACCATTACAACCTATTATGACATCATCATCACCATGGCAATCATTATGACATCACATCACGATTGCATCCTATTATGACATCATTGTCTCCATGGCAACTATGGCATGTCACTATGGCAACCATAATGACATCATCGTTGATACACATACACACATAAACTCGTTTTTATGTATGCTAGATGGTGGCCCAATTCTAACGCATCAGGTATTCTAGAATATGTATGTAGTATGAATAATGCAATGAATACACAGGATTCGGCCGGCCGGGCGCGACCAATTAGCGAAACATGGTTCAAATCCCGCACCAATTCGCGGCCTGACTGTGTCTGTCGCTGATTGTTCGCGGCCAGCCATGACCAATAAGTGAAGCCACGGCCAGCTGCAGGTTTTTGAGGGCCCCGGGCGAAAGAGTCTCACAACCCACGTAGCATATAACACAGCCCACGTAGTATATAGCACAGCCACATAGTATATAGCACAGCCACGTAGTATATAGCACAGCCACATAGTATGTAACACAGCCACATAGTATATAGCACAGCCACGTAGTATATTTCACAGCCACGTAGTATACAGCACAGCCACATAATATATAACACAGCCCACACAGTATATAACACAGCCCACGTAGTATATAGCACAGCCCATGTAGTATAAAGCACAGCCCATGCAGTATATAACACAGCCTACATAGTATATAACACAGCCCACGTAGTATATAGCACAGCCCACGTAGTACAGTATATAGCACAGCCCACACAGCATATAACACAGCCCACGCAGCATATAACACAGCCCACGCAGTATATAACACAGCCCACGTAGTATATAACACAGCCACATAGTATATAGCACAGCTACATAGTATATAGCACAGCCCACGTAGTATATAGCACAGCGATGTAGTATATAACACAGCCCACACAGTATATAACACAGCTCACGCAGTATGTAAAATAGCCCACATAGTACATAGCAATGTGGGCACCTTATCCCTGTTAAAAAAAGAATTAAAATAAAAAATAGTTATATAATCACCTTCCAGCGGCCCTCGGATCCAGCCCAGGCCTTTAGCGATACTCCTCATGACACTCCGTTCCCAGTAATGCCTTGCAGCAATAACTTGTGATGATGTAGCGGTCTCACGAGACCGCTACATCATCGGGGTCATTGCCGCAATGCATTCTTGGGACCGAAGCATCGCGAGAAGCGGGAAAGGCTGCCATGGACGCCGGAAGGTGAGAATATAATGATTTTTTTAAATTATTATTAACATTATATGTTTTTACTATTGATGCTGCATAGGCAGCATCAATAGTAAAAATTTGGTCACACCTACAGGGTTAATGGCAGCGTTAACGGACTGCGTTACACTGCATTAGGCGGCGGTGTAAAGCAGTCCGTTTAACAGACTGCTAAAACGCTATGTGGGCGCTGACTGGAGGGGAGTAAGGAGTGGCCAATTCATGCCAGACTGTGCCTGTCACTGATTAGTCGTGCCCAGACGGCCACGACCAATCAGCGACGCGGGATTTCCGTGACCGACAGACAGACGAACCGACGGAAGTTGACCTTAGACAATTATATATATATGTATATATACTAGCTGATATAGATAGATAGATAGATAGATAGATAGATAGATAGATAGATAGATAGATACAAAAAACAAAAAAGAATAAGAACAGCACAAAAAAGTCACAATTAGGGTGCAAGGCCCCAGGCATGTACCAAACCTTATTATAGAAGTTAAAAAAATGGATGCAGCACACCATTCATGGTTGAAGTTAGAGGTGCTTAATTTTACTAGCCCATCACAGGATGACCTCTGGAGCATGGGAAAATAAACTGGCATTTTCTATTCGCCACGACAGCACCCACTGAGAGAGGGGATCCGCCCCTGGGAACAGGAAACCTACAGAGAGATAAAAGGGGCGGCCCCCCCTCACTCCTCAGTTGGTTTCCTGTTCCTAGACGGGAACCCACAGAGAAGACTCTATGAGTAACTATGAAGAGGAAAGCCCGCCTGGACTGCCGCCTGTACGACTCTGCTGAGCGGCAGGGGCTCCAGAGCGGGTAGACAGAGACGGGAATGGTCCGGAGGGCCACCCCTCATCTGCTGATGCGGCTGGAATGCCGGCTATTTATCAACAGTCTCCCTGCTGGGACACCGTTGTATGACGCGACCGACCTTCTCGTCCGGCCGGACCTGGGTCAGGTAATATACTCCGGGGGTATGTGGAGCGTCTCCCCGGGGGGGTTTTTCCCCTCCTGGTCCCTCCGGAGTGGAGATATTATATTGCTGGTAGCTGCAGGTGCAGCACTTACCATAGCGTCTTCCAGCATGCAGCAGAGACGCGGGCGCATGCGCAGTAGCATCGGCGTCCCGGAAGTGCTGGGTTGAACTTCCGGGATCGCGGGGGCAGCCTGGGCTCAACTATAGGCACCATTGTACCGGTAATTAGTGCAAAGCGTCTGCGGCTGGAGAAGAAGACTGCGGACCACACACCAGGGCTGATTGCTAATCTCCCCCGATAATCAGGTTTCAAAAAAAAAAAAAAAAAGGGAGGGAGTGTTTTCTCAGCTGTGGGCAAACGGTGCTATATAAGGCAGTTCAGAGCACTCCTGGTTGCGCAACATGTCGTCCCAGGAGGATATCGAGCGCCCACTGGAGGATTCAATCCTGCCTAGTGGTGATGCCCAAAAAGGCAGTGGACACTCAAAGAGGAGTGACTCCACTGAGAAATCAGGGAAAAAGTCAGGCCGCTCTGCACCGAAGGCTGATCGTACAACCCGGCAGACGGTATTTAACCTTACTCCTGGGCGAATGTGTAGCTGGCTTTATGGGGGCTAATGGTAGTTTCTCCTACTTCTATCTTATAGGGTAAGCGGACGGAGAAATCTAGGCACAAGCAGTGTGCGATGTGTAATGAGCCCCTGCCGGACTCCTATATTAAGAAATTATGTCAGAGTTGCATAGATTACACCTTACAGCAGGAAAGTTCTGTCAGGATGAAAGAAATTCGTCTCATGATTAGGGAAGAACTTCAGTCCTTGGGAGGTACTCCGGCGGTGATTATTGAGAAAAGAGCCAGGAAAGCGCCTTCACCTGCAGCAGACACGTCAGCAGAAAGTGGGGAGGTCAGCTCAGACGTTTCTCAGAAATCGGGCTCCTCGGATGACGAGGATTACGTCTGTTTCCCTACAGACAGTGTAAATAATTTGATTAAGTCAGTGAGAGGTACTATGGGGGTATCAGAATCTAAAGAACCTCAGACACCTCAGGACGCTATGTTTGCTGGTCTTTCACAGAAGAAAGGCCATGTGTTTCCAGTGAAGCAGGCCATCAAGGACCTGGTTAAACGGGAATGGAGTAAAGGACAAAAGGGGTTTGTGCCAGTCTCGTGTAAAAGGCGGTACCCCTTTGATGATGAGGACTTGACCACTTGGTCCAAAGTACCTAAAGTGGATGCGGCAGTGGCATCCACCTCCCGCCGTTCCTCCCTGCCAGTTGAAGATGCAGGTTCCTTATCAGATCCTATGGACAGGAAATCTGACACAATACTTAAAAAGTCATGGGAGGCCTGTGTAACTGCCTTTAAACCTGCAATTGCAGCCACATCTACTAGCAGGTCTATGCTAGTTTGGCTGGACCAGCTGGACCAAAACATTAAAACTGGTGTATCCAGGGAAAGATTGCGCTCTGCTATTCCTTTAATTAAAGGGGCTGCGGCATTTATTTCTGATGCCTCTATTGACTCACTCCGTCTAGCGGCCAGAACGGCCAGTCTTACTAACACGGCTCGTAGAGCCTTATGGCTAAAAAACTGGAAAGGAGATGCCCAGTCCAGGTCCAAATTGTGTGCCATACCCTGTCAGGGTGAGTACCTCTTCGGAACAGTATTAGATGAAATACTCACTAAGGCAGGTGAAAGGAAGAAGGGGTTCCCTAATCCCTTTATTCCTTCTTACAGAAGGGCGTTCAGGAAGCCACCATTCGGCAAGAAGGGAGGCTATAAAGACCGGTGGAATAATAATAAAGAATTTAAACAAAAAGGAAATTTGTTCAATAAACGTCCCTTTAAGCCAGCGGATAAATTCCGTTGACCCGGTTCTGCCAGTGGGAGCTAGACTTCTACAGTTTGCAGAGCAATGGAAGAAAATAACGGTCAATCCATGGGCCATCAATTTAGTATCTTCAGGCCTCGTTTTAGACTTCATCCAAACACCTCCGGATTCCTTCCTTCTTACATCCTTAAAATCTAGGCCTCAGCAGGAGGCCCTGGAAACGGAAATTAAATCCCTCATATCTAAACACGTATTAATAAAAGTGCCACCATCCCAGATAGGGAAGGGCTTCTACTCCCCCCTATTTCTAATTTCTAAGCCCGATGGCTCTTTCAGAACCATAATCAATCTGAGAAAATTAAATTCCTTTATAAAACCCAGAACATTTAAAATGGAATCTATTCGTTCAGCTATTAAAAATTTGTTTCCAAATTGTTACATGGTAGTATTGGATCTTAAGGATGCTTACTACCATCTCCCCATTCACCAGTTACACCAACAATTTCTCCGGGTAGCAGTGGTTATAGATGGGCAGGTCTGTCATCTACAATACCGGGCTATGCCATTTGGTTTATCCATGGCTCCAAGGGTTTTTACCAAGTTACTATCAGAGGTAATGTCCTTCCTACGAGTAAGGGACACACTAGTAATTCCGTATCTAGATGACCTGTTGATTGTAGGTAGAGATTCCCTACAGTGTGAGAAGAGGTTGGGGGAAGTAGTTTTTTCTTTGCAAAAACTGGGCTGGATTATAAACTGGGAAAAATCCAGGCTCCAGCCTGTGACATGTCAGAAATTTCTGGGGCTCCTATTGGACTCAGTTGACCAGATATGTAGGCTTCCTGATGAGAAAAAGACCACCATAATACATAAAGTGAGTATAGCCATCAGTAAGCGTAGTATGTCATTGAGGAATGCCATGTCTTTATTAGGTTCCCTGACTTCCTGTCTTCCCGCTGTCCAATGGGCGCAATTCCACACTAGACAGCTACAGAAATTTGTATTACAAGAGGACATTAGGAGGGAAGGAAGGCTGGATGACACAGTCGTTATAACGTCAGATGTAGTACACTCCCTTGCATGGTGGTTAGATTGGGACAATCTATCTAAGGGAGTTTTATGGGTTATCACTCCATCCACTAACATTACCACGGATGCTAGTCCCGATGGCTGGGGGGCACACTTTCAGGATCAGGTAGCCCAGGGTCTCTGGTCTTATGCAGAGCTTGAGAATTCCTCTAATGTAAAAGAGTTGAAAGCTATATTTTATTCCCTGCTCCACTTTCTCCCTCAGCTGAGAGGCTCTCACACAAGGGTCTTCTCCGACAACACAACCGCAGTGGCCTATCTGAACCGTCAAGGAGGTACTCGGTCAGAGAATCTTATGGGAGTTGCTTCAGACATCATGGAGCTAGCCGAAGGTCACCTACTATCCTTGTCGGCAGTTCATATCAGAGGCATAGACAACCTTCGTGCAGACTTCCTCAGCCGCCACACTCTGCATCAGGGGGAATGGATGCTCAACAGGGAAGTGTTCAAGTTAATAACAGCCAAATGGGGTGTACCCCAGATAGACTTGTTCTCCACACGAGCAAACCGTCAGGTGAGGATGTTCGCCTCTCTATGCAGAGAGGACAATCCGGACATATTCGATGCCCTCCATATAACATGGGCATTCGACCTAGCCTATGCATTCCCTCCATGGAATCTACTGCCGGTGGTCATAAGAAAGATAAGGGAAGAAGGGGCAAGAGTTCTACTGATAGCCCCATTCTGGCCCAAGAGGCCATGGTTTTCGTGGCTCAGAGCGATGTCAATTTCAGACCCCTGGATTCTGCCTCAGACCAAAGACCTTCTATCTCAGGGGCCGTTCCTACATCCTCAAGTAAAGGGAATGAACTTGACTGTCTGGAATTTGAGAGGCAATTACTAGAGCTTAGAGGGTTCTCTAGGGGGTTAATAAATACCCTCATGAGGAGTAGAAAGCCTTCCACTACCAGAATTTATGTTAGGATTTGGAAGAAATTTCTTGAATTCCATACTGCACAACTCTCTTCGGAAGTTCCTATATTCTCAATATTAGAATTTCTACAGAAGGGTCTGGACTTGGGACTCTCGGTTAGCACATTAAAGGTCCAAATTTCGGCTCTAGGAGCTCTGTTTAATTCTGATGTTGCAGGCAATAGATGGATATCTAGGTTTATTTCCGCTTGCGAGAGATCAAAACCTATTAAGGTACCACAGATTCCTCAGTGGGATCTGACGTTAGTCCTGGATGCATTGACACAAAGCCCTTTTGAGCCTCTTCAGACAGCCTCTCTGAAGCATGTCTCATTAAAAACGATATTACTAGTGGCATTAGTATCTGCCAGAAGGGTGAGTGATCTCCATGCCTTATCAGTAGATCCTCCATTCCTATCAGTGACTTCTGACAGAATAGTTTTAAAAACAGATCCATGTTATCTCCCTAAGGTAGCCACTAGTTTTCATAGGTCTCAGGAGATCTTGTTACCTACCTTTTATGAGAACCACTCGACTCCAGAAGAAGCTAGGCTTCATACCCTAGACGTTAAAAGAGCTATTCTAACCTATATTGAAAGAACTAGGGACTGGAGGGAGAGTAGGGCTCTCTTTGTGTCTTTCCAGGGGAAAAACAAGGGATCCAGAGTCACAAAGTGCACACTGTCGCGCTGGATCCGGGATGCTATAATCTTGGCGTACAGATCTAAGGGAAGAGATCCTCCTCTGCATATCGGAGCACACTCCACTAGGGCAGTATCGACTTCCTGGGCAGAAAGAGCGAACGTGCCAATACACCTTATATGTAAGGCTGCAACTTGGTCTTCGCCTAATACCTTTTATAAGCACTATAGACTAGACCTATCTGCTGCTTCTGATCTAACCTTTGGGGTGTCGGTTCTCGGCTCAGTTAACCCACCCAATCTATAATCTCTGTAAATCTCTCAGTGGGTGCTGTCGTGGCGAATAGAAAATACCGGATTACTCACCGGTAATGCTCTTTTATAGAGCCCACGACAGCACCCATTCGATTCCCTCCCTTTTCTTTATTTAGTTGCACGTGGTGTCTTGTAGGGAGATGTATATAATAGAGTAAGAGGATATGAAGTTGTAAATATGTGTATATATAACTAAACCTGTTAAACTAAAACACCTGGCGGCGGTTCCTCCTTATTCTCTGTAAAACAACTGAGGAGTGAGGGGGGCCGCCCCTTTTATCTCTCTGTAGGTTTCCTGTTCCCAGGGGCGGATCCCCTCTCTCAGTGGGTGCTGTCGTGGGCTCTATAAAAGAGCATTACCGGTGAGTAATCCGGTATTTTCCGACGCTAGAGTGTTCAGCGCAGGTCAGGCTGCGAGGGAGCGCAGTTTAAGTCATGGCACCGCTAGTCACTGAAACTCCGCTCCCAGCATCTCCTCATTTACCAGTAGTTTTCAGCTGGGGCGGTCACATCTTGGCACCGTCCTGGTTGAAAACTGTATATACCCCAGATGTGGATTACAGCGTGGAACAAAACGATGGACAGGTATGGGTAGATTGTTGGTTTATTATTTTATTTTTATTACAGGAGATCACGGGCGTTGCCTGGATTAGGAGTAACAATAAAATGGTCAAACTGTGTTGTGTTTTATTTCACTAAAATACTTTATTCTGCCTGTGTCTTTATTTAAAATGTACCAACTATAGGATTAGTAATGGATAGGTGTCTTATTGACACCTCTCCATTACTTAGCCGGGCTTGATGTCACCTTTCAATACAAAGGTGACATCAACCCCACAACCATTCCCCCACTTGCCACTGTTACAGGGTAAGTGGGAAGAGCAAGGCTAAGTGCCAACATTGGCATATCTTACCTTTTCTGGAGTGCTGATGTTTTTAGCCAGGGGGGCAATATCCATGGTCCCTTCCTAGGCTATTAATATCAGCCCACAGCTGTCTTTGTTGGTTATTAATTATGGGGGAACCCCATGTAAATTTTTTGAGGGGGTCCCACATTTTAATAGCCAGTAAAGGCTAAGTATACAGCTGAGAGCTGATATTAATAGCCTGGGAAGCTCTATGGGCATTACCCCATTCCCAGGCTATAAACATCTGCCCCCAGTCACTGGCTTTACCTCTGCTGGTTTTGAAAATTGTGCAGGAGCCCATGCCATTTCTTTCCAATAATTAATCTTTTATTAATTAAATACCTGTCCAGTAATTTGCACACACACTGTGCTAATTGTATTTGTCACTGACATCTACACTCACCGGCCACTTTATTAGGTACACCTGTCCAACTTCTTGTTAATACTTAATTTCTAATCAGCCAATCACATGGCGGCAACTCAGTGCATTTAGGCATGTAGACATGGTCAAGACAATCTCCTGCAGTTCAAACCGAGCATCAGTATGGGGAAGAAAGGTGATTTGAGTGCCTTTGAACGTGGCATGGTTGTTGGTGCCAGAAGGGCTGGTCTGAGTATTTCAGAAACTGCTGATCTACTGGGATTTTCACGCACAACCATCTCTAGGGTTTACAGAGAATGGTCCGAAAAAGAAAAAAAATCCAGTGAGCGGCAGTTCTGTGGGCGGAAATGCCTTGTTGATGCCAGAGGTCAGAGGAGAATGGGCAGACTGGTTCGAGCTGATAGAAAGGCAACAGTGACTCAAATCGCCACCCGTTACAACCAAGGTAGGCCTAAGAGCATCTCTGAATGCACAGTGCGTCGAACTTTGAGGCAGATGGGCTACAGCAGCAGAAGACCACACCGGGTACCACTCCTTTCAGCTAAGAACAGGAAACTGAGGCTACAATTTGTACAAGCTCATCGAAATTGGACAGTAGAAGTGCAGCACCCCAGAGTCCTGGTTGTTGCAGTACTGTGGCTCCGCCACTATGGGGAGCTATGGTACGTCTGATTGCACTAAGGAGTTTCTCTGACCAGGTACACTCACACCACACTTCACACTCCGGCCACCAGGGGGGGTGGTCCTATCTAGTAGGCCACTCCTCACAACTCTGGTAAAACTGGGGGTTGGACAGGAAGACAGGGAGAAGTAGCTGGGAAGAGCTAGTGAGAGGACCTGTCAGGGATGGGATCCTGGCAGACTCCTCAGAGCAGAACTAACCAGTGCACAACGGGAATACAGTAAAGAAGTATTGGGACCAGAAGGAGTCGTGCTGTTAGACCGAGGCAACATCCTTCTGAGGCGCAAACAGTCGGTGGCCGGAACGCCGAGCAAGTAAGAGACTTTAAGTACACTGCAAACCACGGCCGGACAGCTAATTACAGGTTGGCTGTCTCACTTAACACCTAAGCAGATAACGGAGGCAGCTGTGGGAGAGGGGCGACTCTAGGGTCCCGGAAGAACTCCAGGCCTACCCCGTCATACGGGTGCGTCCTACCATATCACCTGGAGGACGAAGAGAACGAACAATAGAGATAGACAGAAACAGTTGTGAGGACTATCCCGGGAGCTCAGCAGGGAAGAACTACAACACCCAGCGCTAGCAGGTAGACACTGATTCCCACCTGTAAAGAGAACTCCTGATGTGCCTTTGGACCGGCCGGTCTCTGACAACCCAGTTAACAGCGCTCTGGACTGAGGTCTCCAAAAACCTTCAGTAAAGAGGTAAAGAGACTGCAACCTGGTGTCCTTGTTATTTACCGCGACCTGCACCTCACAACTGCACCGTTACAACACCACTTATTGCACCGGACGTCCCCCACTGACAGACAGGGCCACGGACCGGGTCTAGCCACCGTGACAACCCCAGGACTGAGACCCAGAGGCCCGGCTCCGGGTACCCCTCGGCCCTGCGGCGGTGTGGGGGCGCTCCAGAAGATTGGAAAAACGTTGCTTGGTCTGATGAGTCTCGATTTCTGCTGCGACATTCGGATGGTAGGGTCAGAATTTGGTGTAAACAACATGAAAGCATGGATCCATCCTGCCTTGTATGGAGCATCTTTGGGATGTGCAGCCGACAAATCTGCGGCAACTGTGTGATGCCATCATGTCAATATGGACCAAAATCTCTGAGGAATGCTTCCAGGACCTTGTTGAATCTATGCCACGAAGAATTGAGGCAGTTCTGAAGGCAAAAGGGGGTCCAACCCGTTACTAGCATGGTGTACCTAATAAAGTGGCCGGTGAGTGTATATATCTACCTATTCTATATGTATTTACTGTACGTAATCCATCTCTTCTATGCTGTCGGCTCCTGCAGTGATTTTACAGAAGCCGGCAGATGAATTACCAGCTTTTATTCTATCTACCTTTCAGGTCAATATAAATACATATATATATATATATATATATATATATATATATATATATATATATATATATATATATATATATATATATATATATATATATATATATATATATGTGTTACTAACATGTACAGTATATGTACAGTACAGACCAAAAGTTTGGACACACCTTCTCATTTAAAGATTTTTCTGTATTTTCATGACTATCAAAATTGTACATTCACACTGAAGGCATCAAAACTATGAATTAACACATGTGGAATTATATACTTAACAAAAAAGTGTGAAATAACTGAAATTATGTCTTATATTCTAGGTTCTTCAAAGTAGCCACCTTTTGCTTTGATGACTGCTTTGCACACTCTTGGCATTCTGTATATGTATTCTATGTGTGTATTTCTATTTTTTCTATTTTATTCTAACATGTCAGTGTGATTTTTACAGTAGCCGCATATGAATTACCGGCTTTTCAAAGGACACCGTTTTGTAAAAAACGGACAGCACTCGCATGTTGCGAGTGCTGTGCATTTTTTTCTTGCATCCATCGACTTGCATTGGCGAGTCTCGACTGAGATAGGCAGCAATACGCAGCATGCTGCGATTTTTTTCTCAGTCCGATTTCAGCTAAGAAAGAAATTGCAGATGAGATGTCACCCACTGAATAACATTGGTCCGAGTGCAATCCGATTTTTTATCGGATTGCACTCGTCCGTTTTTCTCGCAAATGGGTATGAGCAAATATGGTGATTCTAAAGGAGCAATCCTATTACACACAATATGCATAGCGAGCTGAGACATCTTATTACGGCCTTAAATATTCACGTATGAGGCAATTCTGTTACACAAAACCAAAACAAACAAAGAAAGCAATTAAAAAGTTACTACAACACATATCAGTATGTTTTCAGCTTGTAAATACTTTATTTATCTCTAATTTACAGTTTGACACCTCAAGTAGGTTAACACATTTTAAATTAATATATTTAAGATAAAATTGGCTTAAACAAAAAAAGAACGTTAACACTCGTGAGTGTGAATATCCCTATATTAGATTAGCTGTATTCCCTCGTCTGCATCATTCATCCACAGCTTTAATTAACTGATCAGATTGCCCGCTAGGCATCTTAATTAGTTTCTATAAAATTAGGATGTTTCTACTGGGCCAGCTGAAAAAAAGGCAATTGAATGGCCAGAAGGGGGTTAGAAGTGACAACACGCAGAGATCACTGTGTACCCGAGTTGTGCCAAATAAAGATTTTTATATTATATGTTATTTTTCTTGGAGGCTTTGGAAGCGTTGGCAGAATATGATGCAAATTCTACTATTTTTTTGCAAGAAAGCCATTACTATATTAAAAGTTTTCTGCTATGCAGATTATCTAAGGAGATAGAAAATGTACCTGGCAGTCGGCATGCACAGATAGAGACTATGCCAACCATATTAATCTTATGACCACATGAACAATTTTATCTGAAATCAATGGAAAAGTCTACAAGTCTGCAGAGATGAAAATGGTACATAGCATTTACAAGGTCTGACATTGATATTTCCTCTACATTGTGATTTGTGATGGCATCAACAGAACCCAGATTTTTTCCTTTCTTAAAATATCACTTTGAACTGGATTTTTGAAGCATTTTTGTAACGATTTTTTTTCTATACAACTGTTAAACTAATTCTTGTCAAGGACGGGAGTGCCGTATGGAGCTCAGCCTGCTACAAATTTAACCTGTGCTTGCTGTATTGTACTGCTATTGTGGTAACCTCATGTGGTGTACAGTACAGGGTTGTGATCCTGGCAGGGTATGTGAACACGTCCGGAATTGCAGCGGAAATTTCCGTGGCAATTCCGCAATTGTGCTGCGGGTAAAACGCATGCGGAATTGGCATGCGTTTTCCCGCTAAACACTAGTGTTTTACAAGCGAAATTACTTAGCTTGCAGAATGCTAGCGTTTTCCAAGCGATCTGTAGTGTCTCTTGGAAAACTGATTGACAGGTTGGTCACACTTGTCAAACATAGAGTCAAGTGTGACCAACTTTTTACTATTGATGATGCCTATGCATTTCAATGCAGCATTGAAAACTCATCAGAAACTCATGGTAGGAGCTTAACCTAAAAACTCAATAGCTACATGTACAGTATGCTCATGTGCAAAAACATTTCATGTGCTTTATAGATAATGATATCGAACATGCATTTGTTTTAGCACTTTTTATATTTTATATTCTATTTTACTGTATATTCTATTTTATTTTATTCTTTGTTATCTTCAGAGGTGACTCAAGCTTTATGCACTCTGTTAATACAAGCTGACAGCGCCTGATAGGCCCTCGTTCTGCTACTGTTGGTATTCAGAAGGTTTTTTTAACAAACCTCCCCAATTATGATTTTACATTAAGTGTAAGAGGTGCACAGGGACTGTGTAATACTCCACTCCCTTCTTCACTCCCTAATTGTAATGCTTTCCTTATGTAAAGCTGCATGTTGTATATATATGTAGTCTGCTATTTATATGCCCTGTAAATAGTTAATCTAGGAGGGGCCACTGTGGGATAAGAGGGAAAGTGCACTGTGTGCAGAATTATTAGGCAAGTTGTATTTTAGAGGATTATTTTTATTATTGATCAACAACTATGTTTTCAATTAACCCAAAAGTTGGAGTGTTTTTTTTTTAGATTTGGCTATCTTAGGAGAATATCTGTTTGTGCAGGTAACTATTACTGTGCAGAATTATTAGGCAACTTAATAAAAACCAAATATATTCCCATATCACTTGTTTATGTTCACCAGGTAAACCAATATAACTGCAAAAAATTTAGAAATAAACATTTCTGACATGCAAAAACAAAACCCCAAAAAATTTGTGACCAATATAGACACTTTTCTTTATGATGACACTCAACAGCCTTCCATCCATAGATTCTGTCAGTTGCTTGATCTGTTTACGACCAACATTGCGTGCAGCAGACACCACAACCTCCCAGACACTGTTCCGAGAGGTGGACTGTTTTCCCTCCCTGTAGATCTCACATTTTATGAGGGACCACATGTTCTTTATGGGTTTCAGAGCAGGTGAACAAGGGGGCCATGTCATTATTTTTTCTTCTTTGAGACCTTTACTGGCCAGCCACGCTGTGGAGTAGTTGAAGGCATGTGATGGAGCATTGTCCTGCATGAAAATCATATTTTCTTGAACGATACCGACTTCTTCCTGTACCACTGCTTGAAGAAGTTGTCTTCCAGAAACTGGCAAGTAGGTCTGGGAGTCGAGCTTCACTCCATCCTCAACCCAAAAAGGTCCCACAAGTTCATCTTTGATTATACCAGCCCATACCAGTACCCCACCTCCACCTTTCTGGCGTCTGAGTCAAAGTGGAGCTCTCTGCCCTTTACTGATCTAGCCTCTGGCCCATCCATCTGGACCATCAAGAGTCACTCTCATTTCATCAGTCCATAAAACCTTTGAAAAGTCAGTCTTAAGATATTTCTTGGTCCAGTCTTGATGTTTTATCTTATGTTTCTTGTTCAAAGATGGTCGTTTTTCAGCCTTCCTTACCTTGACCATGTCCCTGAGTATTGCACACCTTATGCTTTTTGCTACTCCAGTAACGTTGCAGCTCTGAAATATGGCAAAACTGGTGGCAAATGGCATCTTGGCAGCTTCACGCTTGATTTTCCTAATTTCATGGGCAGTTATTTTGTGCCTTTTTTGCACAACACGCTTCTTGCGACCCTGTTGGCTATTTGCCATGAAATGCTTGATTGTTCGGTGATAACGTTTCAAAACTTTGGCAATTTCAAGACTGCTGCATCCCTCTGCAAGACATGTCACAATTTTGGACTTTTCAGAGCCCGTCAAATCACTCTTCTGACCCATTTTACCAAAGGAATGGAAGTTGCCTAATAATTAAGCACACCTTATATAGGGTTTTGATGTCATTAGACAACACCCCTCCTCAATACAGAGATGCACATCACATGATTTACTTATTTGGTAGTTGGCTCTCAAGCCTCAACAGCTTGGAGTAGGACAACATGTATAAAAAGTATCATGTGATCAAAACACAACTTGCCTAATAATTCTGCACACAGTGTATTTCCTGTTTTCAGCCAGAAAGAGCCTGGGAGCTGAACAGCTCAGGAGGACCTGAGTGCCCATATAGTCTTGATGGGCTTAATGCCCGGGACCATACAGTGACCATGTAATGGTAGGAGGGAAGCCCAGCTATCCAGGGCCAGCTGGTCAGAGCAGCAGCAGAACAACAGCAGAACAGAAGCAGTCGCAGCGTTAGTAAGATAAGACACATCAGTAACGAAGGGCACGTCACTCACCATGTGGCATTTAATTGCTTGGGTTGATGCCCTCAGATCTGGTGCAAAACGGGTAAGAAAATTCCAAGGTGCAATGAGTCTGAACAGGGAGGACGTTGAGGAACCGTATGATACAGTCCGTCTCAGGCATGTGCTGTGTGGAAAGGAGAGAAGTACAGGGAAAGAGAAAGGAATGTGTATTGTGGAATCTGCTGTCGGAACTGTAACGGAAATGGGTGTGCTGCAAAAGCAAGAGAGTAAAGTTTTGCATTTGACGTTTGAAATGGACTCTGTGTCTTTATATATAACAACGGCAGCAGTTGATCTTCAGCTAGTCCGATGGGACCCTGACGGTGCAGAAGGCAAAGCAAAATGTATGCTGCAGAAGGGACACTATATTCATGTGACTGGAGACCAGGGCTTGCTAATACATATGTTCTCAGCCATGACTATAGCCCTGTCTCTGCCCCTCACACTTGGTGTAGTGCGGCAGGATCCCGCAACAGTGCAGCGTGGGAATGCTGTGGAAGATGTTATTGATGTGACCAAAAAGAGTGAAGATGAAGAAATTGTGAATTTTATCGAAATGCTGGATGTGACTGATATTAAGTACATGTCTAAAACCTTAAATGTAACTGACACTTTGGCAGCTGCAAAGATGGCAGAAAATGGCGCCCAAATGGAGGATGACATCTCTGATCCCACCCTTTGTGCGTGTCCTGACAGAGAAATGGCGTGAGGTGCTGTATGGCAGAGTCGGTGGCCTAATCATGGTGCCCGCCCCTGGTGGGAGCACTGGTGAAGACGAAGGTCCTGCCTCCTATCACAGAATGCCAAGGAATGGGTGGAGCAGCTGGAAGTGGAACAAGTGGGGCCTAGAAGAAAACCCCAGGTGCAGCTGCATGATGCCATTATGAGGCACGGCACCAGCAGTGATGGACCAGACTTGCACCCACTGTCGTGGCGACATAGGAGGTATGTAGTGGAAATGGCACCAGAAGGAAGAGAGGGCCCAACCTGAGCGACAGAGAGACGACACTGCTGAAATGTTCCCTATACCTGCGGAGGAGTGTCCCCGATGGCTGCTGAGACCAGAACACCATCCATGGGAACCATCGCCGTAAGTGAAGGTGAGCCGGAGCCACGAGTCGCGGAGCCAAAACTTCAACGACAACCGGAGAAGGAATCTCATCAGCGTGAATGGAATCATCAGTAAGCGGAACTCCTTCACTCAGAGCCAGTTCTCCTCCAACAGCGGGGACCAGAACCAGTGACAGCCCCAGAGGAGCCTGAACCGGAAGTAATAGTCCAGCCGTGTCTTCGTTATCGGGAGCCGGAGTGTGCAGCGGCATCCGAGGAGGGATCCACCAATCGCAAGATGGGTGTGGCCAGAACACTGAGGACAACAACGGTGAGTACACCTTGGCCCTTGACCCCGGAGGGATGGTCCCCATCATGGACTTCTATTATGCCAGGCTGGACTGTCCCTTGGCTTTCTGTTTCGGGGAGCGAGTCTTTTGAATTGTCCAGCAGTCATTGGGAATGGGAGACCAGGCCCACATCTGGCGCAAGCCCATTGCTGGGCACTGCCCATTTCCACAAGGCTGGGGAAGGCCCATTCCCATCCCCGGGCAGTCCGCCAGAATGACAGGCGTTATTGCAGAAAAGAAACAGCGGGAGAGGGAAATCTGTTCCCAACTCTGCCAACACGGAGAAAGCTCTATGGTCGGGTTCTGGTCTCGCGGACAGTTGGTCCACACCAACATTGAACAAGGATACGGCTTTATAAGAGAGGCACGGACTAATGACAAGGTTTATGTCAATGCTGCCTCTATTAAGTATGGGAGACCACTAATAGAAGGGGACTGGGTCTCTTTCTTTAAAGAGAACTGCCCCATGGGCTATTTTGCAGTGGCAGTGACACTGTGCATTGAGGATGAGGATCCAGAACGGTACGCGTGCCTGAGGCATTAACGGTCGGTACCCCATGTTTCATCTACCTCCAGTACTGCCTCTGCTGCATTCAGGTGGCCTAATGATTCTGCGGCTGCAGAGTCCTCTTTGGCCCTTATGCGGGCATGGGACCACTGTAATAAGGCAGCACGAGACGCATGCCGTTGAACTGTGATATAATCTCTGCTGAACATTTGCTACATTGTGCTCGTTGCAATATTGTAATTACAGGACTGTTCTGCATCCCGGTGGGCAAGAAAGGAGCCCTAAAGCACCCCCAGAGCTGGGTGTGATGTGGCCGGACTTTCTATTTAACTAGAAGTGGCCTCCTTTGCTAAATTCTGATTTCAGTCTGTGTATGTTTTTTCCCTCTCCTCTCACAGTCAATATTTGTGGGGGGCTGTCTATCCTTTGGGGATTTTCTCTGAGGCTAGATAGTTTTCCCTTTTCTATCTCTAGGGGTAATTAGTCCTCCGGCTGTGTCGAGATGTCTAGGGAGTGATAGGTACATTCCACGGCTACTTCTAGTTGCGGTGTTAAGTTCAGGGTCTGCGGTCAGTACAGGTACCACCTTCTCCGGAGTATGTCTCATGCTGCTCTTAGGCCACCAGATCATAACAGTATGTCCTTGTGTAATATATATGTAGTCTGCTATTTATAAGATGGTTAACATAGGGACAGTGCAGTGCCTCAGTTTAGCCACTACAAGGGACACAGTGTAGCTTGTAGCAATAGCCTTATAAATAGTTAATTTAGGAAGGGCCACTGTGGGATAAGAGGGAAAATATTTCCTGCTTTCAACCAGAAAGAGCCTGGGAGCTGAACAGCTCAGGAGGGCCTGAGTGCCCAGATAGTCCCGACGGGCTTAATGCCCGGGACAGCACAGTGACCACGTAACCTTAAGAGGGAAGTCCAGTCATCCAGGGCCAGCTGGTCAGAACAGGAGCAGAACAACAGCAGAACAGAAGCAGTCACAACGTTAGTAAGAATTGAAGCTGCAGGATAAGACACAGCAGTAACGAAGGGCAGGTTGCTCACCATGTGGCAGTTCATCGCTTGGGCTGATGCCCTCAGATCTGGCGCGAAACGGCTGAGGGAACCCCATGTGCAAAGAGTCTGAACAAGGAAGACGCTGAGGAACCGTATGATATGGTCTACCCTGGGCACGTGCTGTGTGGAAAGGACAGAAGTACAGGGAAAGAGAAAGGAATGTGAATTGTAGAATCTGCTGTAGAAACTGTAACGGAAATGGATGTGCTGCAAAAGCAAGAGAGTAAAGTTTTGCATTTGAAGTTTGAAACAGGCTCTGTGTCTTTATATAACAATGGCAGCAGTGGATCTTCAGCTAGCCCGATGGGACCCTGACGGTGCAGAAGGTGATGCGAAAGGTATGTGCAGAAGGGACACTCTATTTATGTGAAGGGAGACCAGGGCATGCTAATGCATATGTTCTTGGCCATACTACGGCCCTGTCTCTGCTCCTCACAGTAGTACCCAGAAAATACAATTATGCAATGCTAATACATAACATTCATACAGTGCCCACAAAATATCTATTAAGCACTGCGCTTCCCCAAAAATAAGTCCTGCCCAGAAAATGAGCCTTAGGATGATTTTACAGGATTTTTGGAGTATGCTTTAAATATAAGCCCTACTCCAAAATGTAGTCATAGTTACATTCAAGGCTTGAGTTAGCAGTGAGGCTGTCAAATTTCCAAGGGCCCCCTCTCTGTTAAGGGTCCCCCAGTATTTCTATTCTGAGGTTAAGATCCTTGGGTGACATCAAGGTCATGTTACCATGATGTCACCAAATGTCCTTTAACTTCGGGAGTTTAGAGTAACTGAAGAGAAGAAAGGCTGGCATGTACCGTATGTGCAGTGTGTATACACATGTGTATGTATGTGCAGTGTATGTGCATATACTCGTTAATGTGCAGTATGTCTATGTGTATATATACATGTGTATATGCTTGGCATGTGTGTATATACATGTGTATGTGCAGTGTGTGTATGTGTGTGCATATACAACCATATATAACCTTATACATCATCTGGGGTCATGTAGATGTAAAATGGACTGATACGGACCAATCATCGTATAACATGGAGGCAAAAAAAGAAAAGAAAATTAAACAATATTGTGGTCCAAAAGTGTAAAAAATTACTCAATTTATTGTTTTTGCAATTACATATAAGATGTAAGGGGAAACACACATACAGTTAGGTCCATATATATTTGGACAGAGACAACCATTTTCTAATTTTGGTTATAGACATTACCACAATGAATTTTAAACAAAACAATTCAGATGCAGTTGAAGTTCAGACTTTCAGCTTTCATTTGAGGGTATCCACATTAAAATTGGATGAAGGGTTTAGGAGCTTCCGCTCCTTAACATGTGCCACCCTGTTTTTAAAGGGACCAAAAGTAATTGGACAATTGACTCCAAGGCTATTTCATGGACAGTTGTGGGCAATCCCTTCATTATGTCATTCTGAATTAAGCAGATAAAAGGCCTGGAGTTGATTTGAGGTGTGGTGCTTGCATTTGGAAGGTTTTGCTGTGAAGTAAATATGAGGTCAAAGGAGCTCTCCATGCAGGTGAAACAAGCCATCCTTAAGCTGCGAAAACAGAAAAAAAAACATCTGAAAAATTGCTACAATATTAGGAGTGGCAAAATCTACAGTTTGGTACATCCTGAGAAAGAAAGAAAGCACTGGTGAACTCATCAATGCAAAAAGACCTGGGTGCCCACGGAAGTCAACAGCGGTGGATGATCGCAGAATAATCTCCATGGTGAAGAGAAACCTCTTCACAACAGCCAACCAAGTGAACAGCACTCTCCAGGAGGTCGGCGTATCAATATCCAAATCTACCATAAAGAGAAGACTGCATGAAAGTAAATACAGAGGGTTCACTGCACGGTGCAAGCCACTCATAAGCATCAAGCATAAAAAGGCTATACTGGACTTTGCTAAAAAACATCTAAAAAAGCCAGCACAGTTCTGGAAGAACATTCTTTGGACAGATGAAACCAAGATCAACCTCTACCAGAATGATGGAAAGAGAAAAGTATGGCGAAGGCGTGGTACAGCTCATGATTAGTGTTGAGCGATACCGTCCGATACTTGAAAGTATCGGTATCGGAAAGTATCGGCCGATACCGGCAAAGTATCGGATCCAATCCGATACCGATACCCGATACCAATACAAGTCAATGGGACTCATGTATCGGACGGTATTCCTGATGGTTCCCAGGGTCTGAAGGAGAGGAAACTCTCCTTCAGGCCCTGGGAACCATATAAATGTGTAAAAGAAAGAATTAAAATAAAAAATATCGCTATACTCACCTGTCCGACGCAGCCGGGACTTCAGCGAGGGAACCGGCAGCGTTGTTTGTTTAAAATTCGCGCTATTACTTGGTTACGTGAATTCCCGGCTTGTGATTGGTCAGGTCGGCCATGTTGCCGGGACGCGGACCAATCACAGCAAGCCGTGACGAAATTACGTCACGGCTTGCTGTGATTGGTCCGCGTCCCGGCAATATGGCCGCCCTGACCAATCACAAGCCGTGACGTCACGGGAGGCTGGACACGCGCTCATTTTAAAATGGGCGCGTGTCCAGCCTCCCGTGACGTCACGGCTTGTGATTGGTTGCGCCGCGGTCAACCAATCACAAGCCGGGAGGCTGGACGCGCTCATTTTAAAATGGGCGCGTGTCCAGCCTCCCGTGACGTCACGGCTTGTGATTGGTTGCGCCGCGGTCAACCAATCACAAGCCGGGAGGCTGGACGCGCTCATTTTAAAATGGGCGCGTGTCCAGCCTCCCGTGATGGCCGCCCTGACCAATCACAAGCCGTGACGTCACGGGAGGCTGGACACGCGCCCATTTTAAAATGAGCGCGTCCAGCCTCCCGGCTTGTGATTGGTTGACCGCGGCGCAACCAATCACAAGCCGTGACGTCACGGGAGGCTGGACACGCGCCCATTTTAAAATGAGCGCGTGTCCAGCCTCCCGTGACGTCACGGCTTGTGATTGGTCAGGGCGGCCATATTGCCGGGACGCGGACCAATCACAGCAAGCCGTGACGTAATTTCGTCACGGCTTGCTGTGATTGGTCCGCGTCCTGGCAACGTGGCCGACCTGACCAATCACAAGCCGGGAATTCACGTAACCAAGTAATAGCGCGAATTTTAAACAAACAACGCTGCCGGTTCCCTCGCTGAAGTCCCGGCTGCGTCGGAGAGGTGAGTATAGCGATATTTTTTATTTTAATTCTCTCTTTTACACATTTTAACATTAATGTTGTTGCGATACCCGATACCCGATACCACAAGAGTATCGGAATCCCGGTATCGGAATTCCGATACAGCAAGTATCGGCCGATACCCGATACTTGCAGCATCGGAATGCTCAACACTACTCATGATCCAAAGCATACCACATCATCTGTAAAACACTGCAGAGGCAATGTGATGGCTTGGGCATGCATGGCTGCCAGTGGCACTGGGTCACTAGTGTTTATTCATGATGTGACACAGGACAGAAGCAGCCGAATGAATTCTGAGGTATTCAGAGCCATACTGTGTGCTCAGATCCAGCCAAATGCAGCCAAACTGGTTGGTTGTCATTTCATACTACAGATGGACAATGACCCAAAACATAAAGCCAAAGCAACCCAGGAGTTTATTAAAGCAAAGAAGTGGAATATTCTTGAATGGCCAAGTCAGTCACCTGATCTGAACCCAATTGAGCATGCATTTCACTTGTTATAGACTAAACTTCAGACAGAAAGGCCCATAAACAAACAGCAACTGAAAACCACCACAGTGAAGGCCTGGCAGAGCATCAAAAAGGAGGAAACACAGCGTCTGGTGATGTCCATGAGTTCAAGACTTCAGGCAGTCATTGCCAACAAAGGATTTTCAACCAAGTACTAGAAATGAACATTTTATTTACAATTATTTAATCTGTCCAATTACTTTTGGTCCCTTTAAAAACAGGGTGGCACATATTAAGGAGCTGAAACTCCTAAACCCTTCATCCAATTTTAATGTGGATACCCTCAAATGAAAGCTGAAAGTCTGAACTTCAACTGCATCTGAATCGTTTTGTTTAAAATTTATTGTGGTAATGTCTAGAACCAAAATTAGAATAATGTTGTCTCTGTCCAAATATATATGGACCTAACTGTATCACAAAAACTACTGTAAAATACTAGGGCGAATGACCATGGGTATGTCTGCATATAAACAAGTATATATCATGATTCACCTTTTAAAAAGGCATGTAATGCATATAAATGCATTTATCATGATAAGGCATAATATGATAGTACACACTCTGTATAGAAAACAATGTATTTATTGTACAATTATAGTAAATAGCCACCATGGCCATGTGCAGACAGGTTTTAGTCTAAAGGGTTATACCTATTCAGAGAACCAGCAACAGTCACCAGGAGGTGTGCACCAGCCCCGAAGAGCATATCTGCAGGAGGGTGAATCAATCATGCTTTGGGGTTGTGTTGCAGCCAACGGCATGGGGAAACTTTCGTGGCAAAATCCACAATATACCATCTCAAAAGGTGCAAGCTGAAGGTTTTACAATGGCCCTCACAGTCCCCTGATCTGAACATTGTTGAAAATCTGTGGCTAGACCTCAAAATATCAGTGCTTGCAAGATGACCCAGGAATTTTACAGAACTGGAAGAATTTTTCAAGAAAGAATGGATGAAAATCCCTCAAACGAGAATTGAAATACTCTTGGCTGGCTTCAAAAAGCATTTACAAGCTGTTAAACTTTCAAAAGGGGATGCATTTTCCTTTTTGTAATTTTTAAATCTATATATATATATATTTTTTTTTTGTTTTCCAAAAACACAATGGAAATGTGTCATTTCTAACTTTATTCCTTTTAGAGATCATTTCATCTTCAACTGGCTTAACTGTTCACAATAATAGTAATTTTGACCATGGGTGCCCAAAGTTTTACATGCCACTGTAAATGGGTCTAATGTGCATCTAAAATTAAATGAAAACTCAGAAAATATATCTATAAGAATCAAAGTTTTTGTGATGATAAAAGTATACGCAGTACGTCCAAGTTTCACAAAGCTGGCAGGAGATACATGCTGAGATTTCTTTCCATCTACACACTGTTTAGCCAGTGCAGTCAAGACACTTATGATTTAGCACAGAAGGAACCTTGAAATTTCAATGTGTATGAACCGAGCTGCCTCCGATAAGAGGGGGAAGCATCAATTTGCAAGCAAGGTCTCAGAGGAGGCAGGCAAAGGAGCAAAGAGATTTACAGGTGATATCCAGCTAGGATAGTGGCTCGACCGCACCAAGGTTAGCTGACACCAGCACGAAAATGCAATAGTCGTAAATTCTACATCTACAGGATGTTACATCTCCAAAGAGAATCTATTTCATCTTCCAATAGAGAAATATTCGCTGGTATTATTAGATGAGTGTCTTGTGAACAGGACATCTGGGAAGAAAGAAAGTCGAAAGGTCAGAGAACAAAAACCAAGACATGAAGGTAAAAAATGAAATTTCCTCCACTACATGCTGAAGAGATGGGAGGGATGTTTAGACAGAGTAATTATCAATACCGAGAACTTGTCCTCATTGCAAGTAATGTAACATTCTACAACTCATGTGAATATAACAGAGGAAAGCCTATTTCGATCATCTTACAATCAGCGACCTAAGCTCATTACCAGTGGTTGTAATGACTGAAAATGAGCATTAATGGATGACTACAACTGTGTCAAGTGCTAGAAGCTGTTAGCAAATCAATAAAACTGCAATCTCTATGCATAGAGTCCCAGTTACTAATACTAACCAATTTAGTTTGGAGTTCTGCCATAAACAGTAGTAATGAGTTAACCCTTTATCTTCATCTTTAAACACCAATGTGAAGAGAAATTCTTAGTTTAAAATGCAGAAAAAGTAGAATAGACAAGTCAAAAGTCATAAAACAACTCCATTTCAATGGAAAATTGAACAATGTTTCTGTAGCATTCAGTCGTCTGTATCATAATTCCAAGCATATAATAAGAGCACGATAAACTTTAAGTCCATATCCAAATTGATGACGAGAAAGGAGTCAAATAGCACGTTTTGTTCGGCTTGACTATACCATAAATTGATCATCTAGCAAACATTTATCAAATGAAATGACTTTAGAGGGTCTTCCCAGTCATTTAACACCTATCCACTAGGTGAGCAATAATTCTATATACTCCAGCAATGAGGAGATCTTTAATTGGACCAGCAGTCAAATGCTATATGTGTCATAATTCTCCATTTCATTTGATACTCTGGTGGTGTTGCAGAAAAGATCCCTTGTTTGGCAATCAGTATTTTTTACCAATGCATATTTCTGCTTCGGATTTTTTAAAATTCCTTGATACTGAATTATTTAATTGCAGGCAATCATCCCTACATAATGTTCTAATTTTGTCGCTTTCTTTTAAACAGGTTTTCCAGCCTTAAGCTACAAGTCTGCAGTCACTCTATGTGACTGTAGACTTGTGAATCCTCACATTGCATGCAATATGTGCTCTGAGGATTCTTCGGTGATGGCGTTGAAAGAGGCTGATCTTGTCACATTTCAACTAGACTGTATTTTCTGCTATGAAAAGAATGATAAAAACGGTAGAGTGAATGTGCCTAGATGTTTTTGCATGTTCACTCCTATCTTCCATCATAAATATATGCCTTATCAGAAAAAAAAGTGATTTGGTACTCTCAGTGGGAGAACCAAAAGAGGAATCTTGTGGGTGTGATATCTTTTAATGGCTAACAAAACATAGTGAATGATGTTACAAAGCAAGCTTTCGAAACTGCGTACGTCCCTTCATCAGGCTAGTATAACAAAATATTTGAAGAAACCCAATTATATACAGTATAGAGCACAGGCAAGGTGTGATACATGGACATTTATATAAACAGGACATTTAAATAAACAAACACTGACCTGAAAGAGCAAATCCTTAATTAGGTAAGATTAGATGTGAAAGTGATGTGAAAGTTTTATGGACCCGATATGCATGTGAGATCAAAGGGCTGGTGGTGCCTTCATTGTTTTTGGAGGAAATTGCTCAGATTTGGTAGTGGGCCATAAATCCTCCTGACAAATTGTGAACTGTGTGAACAGAATCAATGGTGTTAATGAATTTGTATTCCCAAACCCTGCAATGTTTCTGTGATTTGAAATTGCCTTTCAAAATAACAACATTCATAATGTCTATGTTGTGTCCTGGACCACAGAAGTGTTTGGCCACAGGTAAATGTTTTTTGTCTGTAATTTTATAACGATGAGACCTCATCCTTGTTCTCAGTCTCTGTCCTGTTTCTCCAACATAGAGGCCACCCACAGGACATTTATTGCATAGAATTAAATACACAACATTGAAGGGGAACATGTGAATATCCCGGGGATCTTATAGTCCTGTTGTGTATTGGGGATTTGGATCTTGTCGTTGGTCTCTATATGAATGCAGGTTTTGCATCTCCTCCCATTGCAAGGATGTGTCCCTCTTGGTGAATCTGAGGGCATTGAACTTCGGATCAAAAAAGGTAAAAGGTATCGCACCCACAAGATTCCTATTTTGGTTCTCCCACTGAGAGACCTCTATATCTTTTATCAGAAAAACAAACATAAAAAATAATTAAAACTTTGTCCATTTCTGGAAACGAGAAGGAAGTGTGGTGGAACACGGGCTCTTCTGCTGACAAGCGTGTGTCCAGATGATGAGTTGGAAAAACTGGCTTCAATTTATTAAAGCAACATGTTTCAGAGTAGGTTCTACTCAGACGCCTGATGAATGAGTAGAACCTGTTCCGAGACCCGTTGCATTAACAATTCAAAGTCAGTTTCTCTCACCGCCTGGAATCACCTTTGTCAGAGGCAGTGCCTGGGATCCACCGCACTTCATTCTCCTTCATTTGTCATGTCCTCCATCTTATCAATGTGAGCACAGCGACCGAAGCAGCTTCCATACTTGGGATTCAAACCGCTCTACCACAATGCTGAGCACAGCCTACCCAGGTGAGCAACCATTCGTCCGACTCAATTCCATCAGCTGTCTGATGTCAGGGAGCACCTCCTGTCTTTACTTTCTCAAGATTTCTGGAAACGCATCACAGAAAATAATATCTTCTTCATGTCTCCTTCCCTAGTGCACCCATTATAGCTGTACTCTAACATTTTTACCTTTTGTACCATAGGGTGTAAACTGACATGTTTTGTGCCTGATTATTATTGTTATTATACCCAACATACCAAAAAATAAACCAGCTGGTGCCATTTTATATCACCTAGTAAAAGTGTGGATTTCTACTGTACTGTACTTCATTGAATTGCAGAAGACTTACAAGTACGTCAGAGATTTTAATGCAGAACTTGGAATTTTCCAGTTATACCATCAGGCATTGAAATGGTGATTTGCCCTCTGAAATATTACGCTAATCAACTTAGCACAGTTATCCAGAGATTTTTTTTCCTTTCTGAATGTAAAATTGGATATCCAATGTTTCTCTCTCCTTGCACATGATTAGGCTTATTTTCTACTGTCATGAAAATTGATTTGCTGTATTAGGAATTTAATCTTGAATCAAGGTGAAAATCGGAAAACATTAACCTCCTCCTGATAAATGAATTCACCACATTATCTAATCTTGCGGCTAGATTTTGGGCTGTATTTTGATCTCGCCTGTGAGAACAGCCTATTATTTATCCAATAAGAAGTATCCACTTTGCAACAACTTTTTAATGAAAGTATGTGAGATTTTTAGAGTGTAGCCTGAAGTATTGTGGCCATAATTGTATAAATTGTTAAAAATTGTTAAATTGTTAAATATAGGCCCAAGAACATACTTGTGGTCAAAATTGTTGGTACCCCTCGTTTAATGACAGAAAAACAAACAATGGTCACAGAAATAACTTGAATCTGACAAAAGTAATAATAAATAAAAGATCTATGAAAATGAACAAATGAAAGACAGACATCGCTTTTCAACCATGCTTCCACAGAATTAAAAAAAAAAATAAAACTCATGAAATAGGCCTGGACCGAAATGATGGTACCCCTGAAAATAATGTGACAAAAGGGACATGTTAAATCAAGGTGTGTCTACTAATTAGCATCACAGGTGTCTACAATCTTGGAATCAGTGAGTGGGCCTGTATATAGGGCTACAGATACTCACTGTGCTGTTTGGAATTTTAGAACACTCCCCTTCCTTGGGTCACCATACCCACAAATTGGAGTTGGACTCTGTGAACATTTACTGGTGGATATAATTATGGAATAAAGGCTACAATTCACTGTCAACAAATCCAAGAATGGTTTCATACACAGAAACATACCTTTAGAGGAGCAGGACCAGTTGGCTATATATCCTCAGGGCACAGACAAATTCTTCTTCTTCTTCTTCTTCTTCTTCTTCTTATTATTATTATTATTATTATTATTATTATTATTTTCGGTATCTTTGCTCATAGCTTTATTTATACATTTTTATAGCACAATTAACACATGGGCAGATTGTACTACGAGCTTATGCTGCTTTTTTTCTTCTATTTGGTTGACTTGTATGTGTACTGCAGCACTGGTGGTGGTGACGCGCAGCTCTGGTGGTGGTGAGGCGGCAGCTCGGGTGGTTGGTGAGGTGGTAGGTCGGGTGCTTGGTGAGGCAGCAGCTCGGGTGGTTAGTGAGGCGGCAGCTCAGGTGGTTGGTGAGGCGGAAGCTCGGGTGGTTGGTGAGGCGGTAGAATGGTTATTGCAGGCTGTAGGCTTTCCTGAAGAGATGGGTTTTCTGGTTCCGTCTGAAGGATCTGAGGGTGGTGGATAATTGGCCGTGTTGAGGCGTGGAATTGCAGAGGATGGGGGATATTCAGGAGAAATCTTGGAGGCGGTTGTGTGACGAATGAATAAGTGTGGAGGAGAGTAGGAGGTCTTGGGAGGATCGAAGATTACGTGAGGGAAGATAGTGGGAGATTAGTTCAGAGATATAGGGAGGGGACAGGTTGTGGATGGTTTTGTAGATCAGTGTTAGTAGTTTGAACTGGATTCGTTGGGGAATTGGGAGCCAGTGGAGGGATTTGCAGAGGGGTGAAGCAGGGGAGTAGCGAGGAGAGAGGTGAATTAGCTGGGCAACAGAGTTGAGGACAGACTGGAGTGGTGCAAGGGAGTAAGTGGGGAGGCCACAGAGGAGGGTGTTGCAGTAATCAAGGCAGGAGATGATGACAGCATGCACAAGAGTTTTAGTAGATTGTAGGCTGAGGAAGGGACGGATTCTGGCAATATTTTTGAGTTGGAGGCAACAGGAGGTGGCAAGAGTTTGAACGTGCGGTTTGAATAACAGGGCACAATCAAGAGTTACCCCGAGGAAGCAGATTTCAGGTGCGGGAGAGAGCGTGATGCCATTTACCATAATAGATAGATCAGGTAGGGTGGATATGCGAGATGGGGGAAAGATGATGAGTTCGGTTTTGTCTACATTGAGTTTTAGGAAGCGAGAGTTGAAGAAGGAGGATATGGCTGACAGACACTCCGGGATTCTGGACAGAAGAGAGGCGACATCTGAGCCAGAGAGGTAGATCTGAGTGTCGTCCGCATATAGGTGGTACTGGAAGGGTAGTGTGGGAGTGGAAAATGTTATATGTGCGGTCAGAAAGGTATGAGGCAATCCAGGACAGGGCAAGGCCTTTGATGACGAGGGAAGAAAAAATCTGTAGCAGTAGGCAGTGGTCGACTGTGTCGAAAGCAGAAGACAGGTCGAGAAGGAGGAGGATGGAGAACTGTCTGTTAGCTTTGGCTGTGAGTAAGTCATTAGTAATTTTGGTCAGAGCAGATTCGGAGGAGTGATGGGGTAGAAGCCAGATTGGAGGTTGTCAAGGAGAGAGTTAGATGAGAGGTGGGAGGAAAATTGACCATGGACATGCTGCTCAAGGAGTTTGGAAGCAAACGGGAGCAGTGATATGGGGCGATAGCTGGGCATAGCAGTTGTGTCAAGGTTAGCTTTTTTGAGGATGGGTGTAATGATGGCATGTGTGAAGGCAGAGGGGAAAGTACCAGAAGATAGTGATAGGTTGAAGAGATGGGTTAGGGCTGGAATGAGTGTGTCAGTGAGGTTGGAGAGCAGGTGGGAAGGGATGGGGTCAAGTGCACAGGTGGAGAGGTGTGATTTGGAAAGGAGGTGAGTAAGTCCTCCTTCAGTCATGTTGGAGAGGGAAGTTATTGGGGAAGGGCAGAGGTCTGGTATATGGATTGGTTGGGGTGGTGGAACAGTAAAGGTTTGCCTTGTTTGGTCGATCTTGTTTTTGAAGTAGGTGGCAAAGTCCTCAGAAGAGATGAGGGGAGTTGGAGGTGGCAGTGGCGGGCGGAGGTGAGAGTTAAATGTGCTGAACAGTTGTTTTGGGTTGTAGGATAGTGAAGATACAAGGTTAGTGAAATAGGTCTGTTTATCAGAAGGGAGGGCTAGTTTGAAGGCAAGTGTAGCTTGTTTGAAAGCTGTGAAGTAATCTGGCAGGCGTGTTTTTTCAAACGACGCTCCGCGACCCTGGATGCTTGTCAGAGTTTTTTGGTGAGGTTGTTATGCCAGGGTTGCCTATTGATTTGTCGCACTTTGCCATGCATGAGAGGGGTGACTGAGTCTATGACTGATGTGAGGGTGAAGTTATAGAAAGCGGTGGCACTATCCGTGTCATGGAGTGACGATATGGAGGATAGGGGTAGAAGAGAGTCTGAGAGTGAATGTCTAGGTGTGCAAGGTTTCTGCGAGGTTGTATTACTGGCTGGACATGGGGGCGGGTGAGGGGGCAAGGATGAGAAGGTGAGTAGATCGTGGCCAGGTAGGGGGAAGGGAGAGGTTGTGAGATTAAATAAGGAACAGAGGCAGGTGAAGATGAGGTCTAGTGTATGTCCGTCTGTGTGGGTGGCTATGGAGGACCACTGAGGAAGTCCAAGGGATGAGCTAAGGGCTAGGAGCTTGGAAGCTGCTGGCTGGCACGTGTCAGTAGGGATATTAAAGTCACCCATTATGATGGTGGGGATGTCAGTAGAGAGAAAGTGAAGAAGCCAGGTGGAGAATTGGTAAATGAAGGCAGTGGCTGAGCCCAGTGGTCGGTATATGACAGCCATTTGGAGATTAGAGGGAAAGTAGATACGGACAGAGTGGACCTTGAAAGAAGGGAGGATAAGGGAGGGTGGGGGTTGTATAGGGTTGAAGTAACAGTTTTTGGAAAGAAGGAAACCCACTCCCCCGCCATGTCTGTTGCCAGAGTGAGGAGTGTGGGTAAAGTGGAGGCCACCGTAACTCAGTGCAGCAAGGGAGGCCATGTTAGGGGGCGTCAGCCAGGTCTCAGTGAGGGCCAGGAAGGAAACGTTGCGGGAAGTAAAGAGATCGTGGATCATGTGGAGCTTGTTGAAGACAGAGCGGGCATTCCAAAGTGCCCCAGAGAGAGGAAGTAGGGGGTGGGGGTCAGTTGCACAGGTTTTAAGCGTGAGAAGGATAGGGGTGAGGATTAGTGGGATGTATGAGGAGGGGGCAGGATTGGGGGATATGTCGCCAGCAGTGAAAATGAGGAAAAAAAGAAGGAAAGCAGGTGGGTGAAGGAGAGCAGTTGGCTTATATTATATGTTAGTAGTAGTGTTGAGCGATACCGTCCGATACTTGAAAGTGTCGGCATCGGAAAGTATCGGCCGATACCGGCAAAGTATCGGATCTGATCCGATACCGATAGCCGATACCAATACAAGTCAATGGGACTCAAGTATCGGAAGGTATCCCTGATGGTTCCCAGGGTCTGAAGGAGAGGAAACTCTCCTTCAGGCCCTGGGATCCATATTAATGTGTAAAATAAAGAATTAAAATAAAAAATATTGATATACTCACCTCTCCGACGCAGCCTGGACCTTACCGCTGTGAACCGGCAGCCTTCTTTGCTTAAAATGAGCGCGTTCAGGGCCTTCCATGACGTCACGGCTTCTGATTGGTCGCGGCCGCCCATGTGACCGCCACGCGACCAATCACAAGCCGTGACGTAATTCTCAGGTCCTAAATTCCTAATTCTCGGCTTCTTTCCGGCAGCCTTCCTTCTTAAGAATGAGCGCGTTCAGGGCCTTAGATGACGTCACGGCTTGTGATTGGTCGCGGCCGCCCATGTGACCGCTCACGCGGCCAATCACAAGCCGTGACGTCATCCCTCAGGTCCTAAATTCCTAGAAGGGAATTTAGAACCTGAGGGATGACGTCGCGGCTTGTGATTGGTCGCGTGGCGGTCACATGAGCGGCACGCGACCAATCAGAAGCCGTGACGTCATGGAAGGTGCTGAACGCGCTCATTTTAAACAAAGAAGGCTGCCGGTTACCAGCGGTGATGTCCAGGGGCCTCCGGACAGGTGAGTATATCAATATTTTTTATTTTAATTCCTTATTTTACACAGTAATATGGATCCCAGGGCCTGAAGGAGAGTTTCCTCTCCTTCAGACCCTGGGAACCATACACTGGAAACTTCCGATTCCGATTCCCGATACCACAAAAGTATCGGATCTCGGTATCGGAATTCCGATACCACAAGTATCGGCCGATACCCGATACTTGCGGTATCGGAATGCTCAACACTAGTTAGTAGGTGAGGCTTGAGGTTGTAGAGCAGGTCTGCGGGTGAAGCGAGGTGGTGCTAGGAGAGAGGGGGAGATAGTTATTTGGTTTGAGGGTGCAGGGGTAGGAGTTAGCGAAGGAGAGTGAGGATTAGTGGAGGGAAAATATTGAAGGCAAATGTGAGTATGGTTAAATAGTAGGGGAAGAAAGGAGAAGCAAGTAAAATTAGAATACAGTGATTAGTCTTACCGTCTGGCCGATTCCTCGACTATTTCTGGTATATTTCTGATGCTACACTTTAAATGATGTTACACTTCAAATGATGTCGCACCTGACCTGCTCCATTCAACTTATACCATTCAAGTGTCCAAGAGGTGAAAGAGAGGGAGGGGGAGAGGGAAAGACGTGGAGGATAGTCCACAGCAGGGGACAATTAGCAGTTAAATGAACATTTGGCTGCCATCAAAGCTGAAGAAAGATAGGATAAGATAGGAGGATAATGTCAGGTGTGAAAAGCATAGATATATCAATCAGCATGCAGTAAATTAGAAGTATGATTCATGGAATTAAAGTCAGGGAAAAAGTAGCAGCATACGAGGTAGAATGGGGGGAGAGAGGTGCATGGATTCAGAGGTGCAGTGGGTATTCCAGGTTAGCAGACAGTGCAAACGTACCAGGTAGAATGGGGGGAGAGAGGTGCATGGATTCAGGGGTGCAGTGGGTATTCCAGGCTAACAGACAGTTCAAACGTACCAGGTAGAATGGGGGGAGAGAGGTGCATGGATTCAGGGTGCAGTGGGTATTCCAGGTTAGCAGACAGTTCAAACGTACCAGGTAGAATGAGGGGAGAGAGGTGCATGGATTCAGGGGTGCAGTGGGTATTCCAGGTTAGCAGACAGTGCAAACTTACCAGGTAGAATGGGCGGAGAGAGGTGCATGGATTCAGGGGTGCAGTGGGTATTCCAGGTTAGCAGACAGTTCAAAGGTTCCAGGTAGAATGGGGGAGAGAGGTGTATGGATTCAGGGGTACAGTGGGTATTCCATGTTAGCAGACAGTTCAAAGGTACCAGGTAGAATGGGAGGAGAGAGGTGCATGGATTCAGGGGTGCAGTGGGTATTGCAGGTTAGCAGACAGTTCAAACGTACCAGGTAAAACGGGCGGAGAGAGGTGCATGGATTCAGGGGTGCAGTGGGTATTCCAGGTTAGCAGACAGTTCAAACGTACCAGGTAGAATGGGGGTGAGAGAGGTGCATGGATTCAGGGGTGCAGTGGGTATTCCAGGTTAACAGACAGTTCAAACATACCAGGTAGAATGGGGGGAGAGAGGTGCATGGATTCAGGGGTGCAGTGGGTATTCCACGTTAGCAGACAGTTCAAAGGTACCAGGTAGAATGGGGGGAGAGAGGTGCATGGATTCAGGGGTGCAGTGGGTATTGCAGGTTAGCAGACAGTTCAAACGTACCAGGTAGAATGGGGAGAGAGAGGTGCATGGATTCAGGGGTGCAGTGGATATTCCAGGTTAGCAGACAGTTCAATCGTACCTGTGGATGGAAGCAGATGGGTCAGGTCATGACAGCGTGAAGGAGAATATGCCATGAGTAATCATTCTGGCACATTTCCGACGATACACTTAAAAGATGTCACTTCAAATGATGTCACATCTGACTAAAGCATACTTGGAATAATAATAATAATAATAATAATAATAATAATAATAATAATAATAATAAATTTAATTAAATATAACGATTGCCACATTCTAATGTTCTACCAGAGAGCAACCTAAATTGTTGTTTTTCTACTATTTTTTTTGCTTGGGTCACAGTTTTCGCCACTTATATAAATGTTTTATGCATTTTGTCAATGTGCCAAATGTCTACTTTCAGAAAATATATAGGTATTAGAAGTTAATATCAATTTATTATTTAGTAATTTAGGCATTATTTTTTTTAATGCAAAAGTATAACAAAATTCTGGTTGTCAGAGGTGCAAAATATTTAGAAACCCCTGGAAGCAATAGGAATGAACAGCATTAAAAAAGTGACCAGTGTCTTGTTGGGTGCCTCTGCTCAGTATTCTAATTTAATGAGTGCTGCTGCAGAAAATAGCGCAAATAGGGTCTTATCCGGGATACACATGGTTTAATATGATTGAATTGTACTCACCCTATGGAGCTAAAAATTAGCTCATAGAAGTATTCGCTGCAGCAGAACCACAGGTCCAATGGTGACCAACCAGAGGCGAAAAAATGGGTAAACGGTAGATTTACTCTGCGCTGCTAAAAAAATGGAAGTCCAGGCGTATTATCAATAAAAATTTTGGTTTTTATTATTATGCATAAAAACCACAATTTATATTGATAATACACTCAGACTTCCAGTTATTCAGCAGCGCAGAATGAATCCACGTTTACCCATTTTTTTCACCTGTATACTAATCTGTCAGACCATAGTATATGAGCCTCCATGGTCTTTCAATCATTTTATTTTACACTTTTAGGAAATAAAAAGGTGGCAAGGAAGGAAGTGAAGAGAAGAAGGAATAAAGGAAAGCAGAATACAAAGGAAGAAATAAAGGATGACAGGACAGCATGTGGTCACAACTGCTGCTTTCTGTGAGGTAAAACATTTCACTGCCTGTTTAAAAACAATGTTTTACCTCACAGAGAGAGTCAGCGGTGATCCTGTGCTGTAATGTCTGTATACTCCTTTTCTTAAGGTACCTTCACACTAAACGATATCGCTAGCGATCCGTGACGTTGCAGCGTCCTGGCTAGCGATATCGTTTAGTTTGACACGCAGCAGCGATCAGGATCCTGCTGTGATATTGCTGGTCGTTGAACAAAGTTCAGAACTTTATTTGGTCGTCAGACCGGCGTGTATCGTCGTGTTTGACACCAAAAGCAACAATACCAGCGATGTTTTACACTGGTAACCAGGGTAAACATCGGGTTACTAAGCGCAGGGCCGCGCTTAGTAACCCGATGTTTACCCTGGTTACCAGCGTAAAATGTAAAAAAAAAAAACAGTACATACTCACCTTCGCGTCCCCCGCCGTCCGCTTCCCACACTGACTGAGCGCCGTAAAGTGAAAGTGAAAGCACAGCACAGCGGTGACAACACCGCTCTGCTGTTAAGGCCGGCGCTCAGTCAGTGCAGGAAGCGGACGCCGGGGGACGCGAATGTAAGTATGTACTGTTTGTTTTTTTTACATTTTACGCTGGTAACCAGGGTAAACATCGGGTTACTAAGCGCGGCCCTGCGCTTAGCAACCCGATGTTTACCCTGGTTACCCGGGGCCTCGGCATCGTTGGTCGCTGGAGAGCTGTCTGTGTGACAGCTCTCCAGCGATCAAACAGCGACGCTGCAGCGATCGGCATCGTTGTCGCTATCTGTTGTGATTCGGTTCGTGGGCTCCCCCGGTGGTCTCTTGTGGTACTGGTGTCCTGCAAGCTTTGCCTTCTCAGTTCACCTGTTCCTATCAGGATGTGGGAGTATCCTATTTAACCTTGCTCCTCAGTCATTCTAATGCTGGCCATCAATGTATCCAGAGTGATTCTGTTGCATGTTCCTGCTCCCAGTTTTCTGCTCAGCTAAGTTGGACACTTTAGTCCTTAAGTCTATTTTTGTATGTTTTGTCCAGTTTGCACTTATGTGAATCTCTGCAGCTGGAAGCTCTTGTTGGGCTGAAATTACCACTCCAGTGGCATGAGTTGTCACATGAGTTAAGGTTATTTCAGGATGGTGTTTTGAAGGGTTTTGCAGCTGACCGCGAAGTCCTCTGTTGTATCTTTCTGCTATTTAGTTAGCGGGCCTCTCTGTGCTAAATCTGCTTTCATACTACGTGTGTCTTTTCATCTGCTCTCACCGTTATTATATGTGGGGGGCTGCTATCTCCTGTGGGGACATTCTCTGGAGGCAAGCCAGGACTGTGTTTTCTTCTACCAGGGGTAGTTAGTTCTCCGGCTGGCGCGCGGCATCTAGAGACAACGCAGGAATGCCCCCTGGCTACTTCTAGTGTGGTGTGTAGGTTTAGCATCGCGGTCAGCTCTAGTTTCCATCACCCGAGAGCTTGTCCGTCTATTCTATGCTTCTGATGTTTCCTTGCCATTGGAAACCATAACAGTATGGCCAGCCAAAATGTTTAATCTATAGGCTGAAGCAGGAGAGAAAAGGAACTGTGTGAAACCTTTTTTTTTTTTTTTTTTTTTTCCTCTGAAGTTTCACTCCAGCTCTAATTGCAGTCTCCTGTTTTCCTCTCCTCTTAACCCTTGAATGGCTCAGACTTTATCTGTTGAAATATGGATCCCCAGAGTCTGGCTACCAATTTGAATAATCTTGCCTCTGAAGTTCAGAATATACAAGATTTTTTGTTACATGCTCCTCGGTCTGAACCTAAAATTCCTATACCGGAGTTTTTTTCTGGAGATCGATCTTGTTTTCTAAACTTTAAATACAATTGTAAATTGTTTCTTTCGCTGAGATCTCATTCTGCTGGAGATCCTGCCCAGCAAGTAAAAATTGTTATTTCTTTACTGCGGGGTGACCCCCAAAATTGGGCATTTTCATTGGCACCAGGGGATGCTGCGTTGCTCAATGTGGATGCGTTTTTTCTGGCTTTGGGGTTGCTTTATGAGGAACCAAATTTGGAGATTCAGGCTGAGAAAGCCCTAATAGCCCTCTCTCAGGGGCAATATGAAGCCGAAATATATTGCCAAAAATTTCGAAAATGGTCTGTGCTTACTCAGTGGAATGAGTGCGCTCTGGCGGCAATTTTCAGAGAAGGTCTCTCTGATGCTGTAAAAGACGTCATGGTGGGGTTTCCTGCGCCTACTGGTCTGAATGAGTCCATGACAATGGCAATTCAGATCGATCGGCGTTTACGGGAACGCAAACCTGTGCACCAGTTGGCGGTGTCTTCTGAAGAGGCACCACAGAGTATGCAATGTGATAGCTTTCTGTCCAGAAGCGAACGACAGATTTATAGGCGCAAAAATCATTTGTGCTTCTATTGTGGAAATTCTACTCATGTTATATCAGCATGCTCTAAACGAACAAAGAAAGTTGATAAATCCTCTGCTATTGGCACTTTGCAGTCTAAGTTTATTTTGTCTGTAACTCTAATTTGTTCGTTATCTTCTATTGTTGCGGATGCGTATGTGGATTCTGGCGCCGCTTTGAGTCTTATGGATTGGTCCTTTGCCAGACGCTGTGGGTTTGATCTAGAGCCTCTGGAAGTTCCTATACCTTTAAAGGGTATTGATTCTGCACCATTGGCTAGTAATAAACCACAATACTGGACACAAGTGACTATGCGTATGACTCCAGACCATCAAGAGGTGATTCGCTTCCTTGTACTGTATAATCTACATGATGTGTTGGTGCTGGGATTGCCATGGTTGCAAACTCATAACCCAGTCCTTGACTGGAAAACAATGTCTGTACTAAGCTGGGGATGTCAGGGAAATCATGGGGACACATCTTTGGTCTCCATTGCTTCATCTATTCCCTCTGAAATTCCTGAGTTTTTGTCTGATTATCGTGAGGTTTTTGAGGAATCTACTCTTAATTCTCTTCCTCCTCACAGAGATTGCAATTGCGCCATAGATTTGATCCCTGGCAGTAAATTTCCTAAGGGTCGTCTATTCAATCTGTTTGTACCTGAACATGCTGCCATGCGAGAGTATATTAGGGAGTCCTTGGAAAAGGGACATATTCGTCCTTCTTCGTCTCCTCTTGGAGCGGGGTTCTTTTTCGTAGCTAAAAGCGATGGTTCTTTGAGACCTTGTATTGATTATAGACTCTTGAATAAGATCACAGTCAAGTATCAGTATCCTTTGCCATTGCTGACAGATTTATTTGCTCGCATTGAGGGGGCGAAGTGGTTCTCTAAGATTGATCTTCGCGGTGCGTATAATTTGGTGCGAATTAAGCAGGGGGATGAGTGGAAAACCGCATTTAATACGCCCGAGGGCCATTTTGAGTATTTGGTGATGCCTTTTGGTCTGTCAAATGCCCCTTCGGTCTTTCAGTCTTTTATGCACAATATTTTCCGTGAATATCTGGATAAATTTATGATTGTGTATTTGGACGATATCTTGATTTTTTCGGATGACTGGGAATCTCATGTTCAACAAGTTAGGAGGGTTTTTCAGGTTTTGCGGACCAATTCTCTGTTTGTTAAAGGTTCAAAGTGTGTTTTTGGGGTTCAGAAGATTTCTTTTTTGGGGTACATTTTTTCCCCCTCCTCTATTGAGATGGATCCTGTGAAGGTTCGGGCTATTTGTGACTGGACGCAACCGACTTCTCTTAAGGGCCTTCAGAAATTTTTGGGCTTTGCTAACTTTTATCGTCGATTCATAACTGTTTTTTCTAGCGTTGTCAGGCCTTTGACTGATTTGACTAAAAAGGGTGCTGATGTTGCAGATTGGTCTCCTGCTGCTGTGGAGGCCTTTCGGGAGCTTAAGCGCCGTTTTTCTTCTGCTCCGGTGTTGTGCCAGCCTGATGTTTCTCTTCCTTTTCAGGTGGAAGTTGATGCTTCCGAGATCGGAGCGGGGGCGGTTTTGTCGCAGAAAAGTTCAGATTGTTCAGTGATGAGACCTTGTGCGTTCTTTTCTCGAAAATTTTCGCCCGCCGAGCGAAATTATGACGTCGGTAATCGGGAGCTTTTGGCGATGAAGTGGGCATTCGAGGAGTGGCGTCATTGGCTTGAGGGTGTGTTGTGAATTTGGATTCTGGGCTCCCCCGGTGGCTACTGGTGGAATTGAACTGGTGTCTTCATCTTCTCTGTTCACCTGTTCCCATCAAGATGTGGGAGTCGCTATATAACCTTGCTGCTCTGTTAGTTGCTTGCCGGTCAACAATGTTATCAGAAGCCTCTCTGTGCTTGTTCCTGCTCCTAGACAACTACTAGATAAGTTGGACTCTTGTCCATGTTTGTTTTTGCATTTTGTTCCAGTTCACAGCTGTAGTTTCGTTACTGTGTCTGGAAAGCTCTTGTGAACGGGAATTGCCACTCTGGTGTTATGAGTTAATGCCAGAGTTTTAAAGTAATTTCTGGATGGAGTTTTTGATAGGGTTTTCAGCTGACCATGAAAGTGTCCTTTCTGTCTTCTGCTATGTAGTAAGTGGACCTCAAATTTGCTAAACCTATTTTCATACTACGTTTGTTATTTCATCTCAACTCACCGCCAATACATGTGGGGGGCCTCTGTCTCCTTTCGGGGTATTTCTCTAGAGGTGAGCTAGGACTAATATTTTCCTCTGCTAGCTTTATTTAGTCCTCCGGCTGGGCTGGGCATCTAGAATCAACGTAGGCATGCTACCCGGCCACTGCTAGTTGTGCGTTAGGTTTAGTTCATGGTCAGCTCAGTTCCCATCTTCCAAGAGCTAGTTCCTATATATGCTTATGCTATGTTCTCTTGCCATTGAGATCATGACAGTTTGACCGGCCCGCAAAGTGTTAATTGTTTGGGCTGAAGCAGGAGAAAAAGAAGTGTTGAAGGGAAATTTTTTTTTTTTTTTCCCCTCAGAGTTTTGCTGCCTAGCCCTTAATTGCTGTCTAGCTGCTTCTTACCTCCTCTTAACCCTTGAATGGCTCTGTGTCCACCTGTTTGTAATGGATCTTCAGTGTGTAACTGCAGGTTTGAATAATCTCGCCACGAAGGTACAAAATTTGCAAGATTTTGTTTGTCATGCACCTGTATCTGAGCCGAGAATTCCTTTGCCGGAATTTTTCTCGGGGAATAGATCCGGGTTTCAGAATTTTCGAAATAATTGCAAATTATTTTTGTCTCTGAAATCTCGCTCTGCCGGAGACCCTGCACAGCAGGTCAGGATTGTGATTTCCTTGCTCCGGGGCGACCCTCAAGACTGGGCTTTTTCATTGACACCAGGGGATCCTGCGTTGCTCAATGTGGATGTGTTTTTTCTGGCCTTGGGGTTGCTTTATGACGAACCTCATTTGGAGCTTCAGGCAGAAAAAACTTTGATGTCCCTATCTCAGGGGCAAGATGAAGCGGAAATTTACTGCCAAAGATTCCGTAAATGGTCTGTGCTTACTCAGTGGAATGAGTGCGCCCTGGCGGCGACTTTCAGAGAGGGTCTCTCTGATGCCATTAAGGATGTTATGGTGGGGTTCCCTGTGCCTGCGGGTCTGAATGAGTCCATGACAATGGCTATTCAGATCGATAGGCGTTTGCGGGAGCGCAAACCAGTGCACCATCTGGCGGTGTCCACTGAGAAGTCGCCAGAGAGTATGCAGTGTGATAGAATTCTGTCCCGAAGCGAGCGGCAGAATTTTAGACGGAAAAATGGGTTGTGTTTCTATTGTGGTGATTCTACTCATGTTATATCAGCATGCTCTAAGCGCACTAAAAAGCTTGGTAAATCTGTTTCCATTTGCACCTTACCGTCTAAATTTATTCTATCTGTGACCTTGATTTGCTCTTTGTCATCTATTACCACGGACGCCTATGTCGACTCTGGCGCCGCTTTGAGTCTTATGGATTGGTCCTTTGCCAAACGCTGTGGGTATGATTTAGAGCCTTTGGAGACTCCTATTCCTCTGAAGGGGATTGACTCCACCCCATTGGCTAATAATAAACCACAATACTGGACACAAGTAACTATGCGTATTAATCCGGATCACCAGGAGATTATTCGCTTTCTGGTGCTGTATAATCTACATGATGATTTGGTGCTAGGATTGCCTTGGCTGCAATCTCACAACCCAGTCCTCGACTGGAGAGCTATGTCTGTGTTGAGCTGGGGATGTAAGGGGGCTCATGGGGATGTACCTGTGGTTTCCATTTCATCATCCATTCCCTCTGAAATTCCTGAGTTCCTGTCTGACTATCGTGACGTCTTTGAAGAATCCAAGCTTGGTTCGTTACCTCCGCACCGAGAGTGCGATTGTGCCATAGATTTAATCCCGGGTAGTAAATACCCAAAGGGTCGTTTATTTAATCTGTCTGTGCCTGAACATGCTGCTATGCGAGAATATATAAAGGAGTCCTTGGAAAAGGGACATATTCGTCCATCGTCATCTCCCTTAGGAGCCGGTTTTTTCTTTGTGTCAAAAAAAGACGGCTCTTTGAGACCATGTATTGATTATCGGCTTTTGAATAAAATCACTGTTAAATATCAATACCCATTGCCGTTGCTGACTGATTTGTTTGCTCGCATAAAGGGGGCCAAGTGGTTCTCTAAGATTGACCTTCGTGGGGCGTATAATTTGGTGCGAATCAGGCAGGGGGATGAGTGGAAAACCGCATTTAATACGCCCGAGGGCCACTTTGAGTATTTAGTGATGCCTTTTGGTCTTTCTAATGCTCCGTCAGTTTTCCAGTCCTTTATGCATGATATTTTTCGCGATTATTTGGATAAATTTATGATTGTGTATCTGGATGATATTCTGATTTTTTCGGATGACTGGGACTCTCATGTCCAGCAAGTCAGGAGGGTTTTTCAGGTTTTGCGGTCTAATTCTTTGTGTGTGAAGGGTTCTAAGTGTGTTTTTGGGGTACAGAGGATTTCCTTTTTGGGATATATTTTTTCCCCCTCTTCCATTGAAATGGATCCTGTCAAGGTTCAAGCTATTTGTGATTGGACGCAGCCCTCTTCTCTTAAGAGTCTTCAGAAATTTTTGGGCTTTGCTAACTTTTATCGTCGATTTATTGCTGGTTTTTCGGATATTGCTAAGCCATTGACCGATTTGACTAAGAAGGGTGCTGATGTTGCTGATTGGTCCCCTGATGCTGTGGAGGCCTTTCGGGAGCTTAAGCGCCGTTTTTCCTCTGCCCCTGTGTTGCGTCAGCCTGATGTTGCTCTACCTTTTCAGGTTGAGGTCGACGCTTCTGAGATCGGAGCTGGGGCAGTGTTGTCGCAGAAAAGTTCTGACTGCTCCGTGATGAGGCCTTGTGCCTTCTTTTCCCGTAAATTTTCGCCCGCTGAGCGGAATTATGATGTTGGGAATCGGGAGCTTTTGGCCATGAAGTGGGCTTTTGAGGAGTGGCGCCATTGGCTTGAGGGGGCCAGACATCAGGTGGTGGTATTGACTGACCACAAAAATTTGATTTATCTTGAGACCGCCAGGCGCCTGAATCCTAGACAGGCGCGCTGGTCATTATTTTTCTCTCGGTTTAATTTTGTGGTGTCATACCTACCGGGTTCTAAGAATGTTAAGGCGGATGCCCTTTCTAGGAGTTTTGAGCCTGACTCGCCTGGTAACTCTGAGCCCACAAGTATCCTTAAGGATGGAGTGGTATTGTCAGCCGTTTCTCCAGACCTGCGGCGAGCCTTGCAGGAGTTTCAGGCGGAGAGACCTGATCGTTGCCCACCTGATAAACTGTTTGTTCCTGATGATTGGACCAGTAGAGTCATCTCTGAGGTTCATTCTTCTGCGTTGGCAGGTCATCCTGGCATTTTTGGTACCAGGGATTTGGTGGCAAGGTCCTTCTGGTGGCCTTCCCTGTCACGAGATGTGCGAGGCTTTGTGCAGTCTTGTGACGTTTGTGCTCGGGCCAAGCCTTGTTGTTCTCGGGCTAGTGGATTATTGTTGCCCTTGCCTATTCCTAAGAGGCCTTGGACGCACATCTCGATGGATTTTATTTCAGATCTGCCTGTTTCTCAGAAGATGTCTGTCATCTGGGTGGTGTGTGACCGTTTTTCTAAGATGGTCCATTTGGTTCCTCTGCCCAAGTTACCTTCTTCTTCCGAGTTGGTTCCTCTGTTTTTTCAAAATGTTGTTCGTTTGCATGGTATTCCTGAGAATATCGTTTCTGACAGAGGGACCCAATTCGTGTCTAGATTTTGGCGGGCATTCTGTGCTAGGATGGGCATAGATTTATCTTTTTCGTCCGCTTTCCATCCTCAGACGAATGGCCAGACCGAGCGGATTAATCAGACCCTGGAGACATATCTGAGGTGTTTTGTGTCTGCTGACCAGGATGATTGGGTTGTTTTTTTGCCATTGGCGGAGTTCGCTCTCAATAATCGGGCCAGCTCTGCCACTTTGGTGTCCCCGTTTTTCTGTAATTCGGGGTTTCATCCTCGATTTTCCTCTGGTCAGGTGGAATCTTCGGATTGTCCTGGAGTGGATGCTGTGGTGGAGAGATTGCATCAGATCTGGGGGCAGGTGGTGGACAATTTGAGGTTGTCCCAGGAGAAGACTCAGCTTTTTGCCAACCGCCACCGTCGTGTTGGTCCTCGGCTTTCTGTTGGGGATTTGGTGTGGTTGTCTTCTCGTTTTGTCCCTATGAGGGTCTCTTCTCCTAAGTTTAAGCCTCGGTTTATCGGCCCATATAAGATATTGGAGATTCTTAACCCTGTTTCCTTCCGTTTGGACCTCCCTGCATCCTTTTCTATTCATAACGTTTTTCATCGGTCATTATTGCGCAGGTATGAGGTACCGGTTGTGCCTTCCGTTGAGCCTCCTGCTCCGGTGTTGGTTGAGGGTGAGTTGGAGTACGTTGTGGAGAAAATCTTGGACTCTCGTGTTTCCAGACGGAGACTCCAGTATCTGGTCAAGTGGAAGGGATACGGCCAGGAGGATAATTCTTGGGTGAATGCATCTGATGTTCATGCCTCCGATCTGGTTCGTGCCTTTCATAGGGCCCATCCTGATCGCCCTGGTGGTTCTGGTGAGGGTTCGGTGCCCCCTCCTTGAGGGGGGGGTACTGTTGTGAATTTGGATTCTGGGCTCCCCCGGTGGCTACTGGTGGAATTGAACTGGTGTCTTCATCTTCTCTGTTCACCTGTTCCCATCAAGATGTGGGAGTCGCTATATAACCTTGCTGCTCTGTTAGTTGCTTGCCGGTCAACAATGTTATCAGAAGCCTCTCTGTGCTTGTTCCTGCTCCTAGACAACTACTAGATAAGTTGGACTCTTGTCCATGTTTGTTTTTGCATTTTGTTCCAGTTCACAGCTGTAGTTTCGTTACTGTGTCTGGAAAGCTCTTGTGAACGGGAATTGCCACTCTGGTGTTATGAGTTAATGCCAGAGTTTTAAAGTAATTTCTGGATGGAGTTTTTGATAGGGTTTTCAGCTGACCATGAAAGTGTCCTTTCTGTCTTCTGCTATGTAGTAAGTGGACCTCAAATTTGCTAAACCTATTTTCATACTACGTTTGTTATTTCATCTCAACTCACCGCCAATACATGTGGGGGGCCTCTGTCTCCTTTCGGGGTATTTCTCTAGAGGTGAGCTAGGACTAATATTTTCCTCTGCTAGCTTTATTTAGTCCTCCGGCTGGGCTGGGCATCTAGAATCAACGTAGGCATGCTACCCGGCCACTGCTAGTTGTGCGTTAGGTTTAGTTCATGGTCAGCTCAGTTCCCATCTTCCAAGAGCTAGTTCCTATATATGCTTATGCTATGTTCTCTTGCCATTGAGATCATGACAAGGGTGCTAAACATCAGGTGGTGGTCTTGACTAATCACAAAAATTTGATTTATCTTGAGTCGGCCAGACGTCTGAATCCTAGACAGGCGCGCTGGTCGTTGTTTTTCTCCCGGTTTAATTTTGTGGTTTCGTATCTGCCAGGTACTAAGAATGTGAAGGCGGATGCCCTTTCTAGGAGTTTTGAACCTGATTCCCCTGGTGATTCTAAACCTACGGGTATACTTAAGGATGGGGTGATATTGTCTGCTGTCTTCCCAGACCTGCGACGTGCTTTACAAGAGTTTCAGGCGGATCGGCCTGATCGTTGTCCGCCTGGTAGATTGTTTGTGCCGGATGAGTGGACCAATAGAGTCATCTCGGAGGTTCATTCTTCTGCGTTGGCAGGTCATCCGGGAATTTTTGGTACCAGAGATTTGGTGGCTAGGTCCTTCTGGTGGCCTTCCCTGTCTCGGGACGTGCGTACTTTTGTGCAGTCTTGCGATGTTTGTGCTCGGGCCAAGCCTTGTTGTTCTCGGGCTAGTGGGTTGTTGTTGCCCTTGCCTGTTCCTAAGAGGCCTTGGACACACATCTCTATGGATTTTATTTCTGATCTCCCTGTTTCTCAGAAGATGTCCGTCATTTGGGTGGTGTGTGACCGCTTTTCTAAGATGGTTCATTTGGTGCCCTTGCCCAAGCTGCCTTCCTCATCTGAGTTGGTGCCCCTGTTTTTTCAGAATGTGGTTCGGCTGCATGGTATTCCGGAGAATATCGTTTCCGACAGGGGATCTGTCATGAATCCCCAATGGCTAGGGATAGCACAGGACAAGCAAAGTACAAATAAATAACGGACGAGCTCTAGGGTGATGGAACCTGGGCTGACCGCTGCCCTACGCCTGACAAACGCAACTAGAGATAGCCAGGGAGCGTGCCTACGTTGGTTCTAGATGCCACGCACCAGCCTAAGAGCTAACTAGTACTGCAGAGAAAATAAGACCTCACTTGCCTCCAGAGGAATGAACCCCAAAAGATATAGTTGCTCCCTCACATGTATTGACGGTGAAATGAGAGGAAGGCACACACATAGAGATGATATATATAGCTTTAGCAAATTGAGGCCCGCTGTAAACTAGAAAGCAGAAAGATACAAAAGGGGACTGAGCGGTCAGCAAAAAACCCTAATCAAAAAAACCATCCTGAGATTACAAGAACCCATGTGCCAACTCATGGCACATGGGGAGAACTGTTGTGAATTTACCTTTTGGCTCCCTCTAGTGGTTACTAGTGATTTTACTCTGGGTATGTCATTCATCCCTTGTATGCTCACCTGGGTCGTTAGGTCAGGGGTGTTGCTATATAAGTTCCCTGGACCTTCAGTTCAATGCCTGGCAACGTTGTAATTAGAGCTAATCTGTTGTGCTCTTGTCTTCTGATCCTGGTTCCTGCTAAATTAAGCTAAGTCTGCTTTCTTGCTTTTTGCTATTTGTTTTTGTTTGCATTTTTGTCCAGCTTGTACATAATCTGTATCCTAACCTTGCTGGAAGCTCTAGGGAGGCTGGAGTTCTCCCCCCGGGCCGTTAGACGGTTCGGGGGTTCTTGTATCTCCAGTGTGGAATTTTGTTAGGGTTTTTGTTGACCATATAAGTTATCTTACTACATTCTGCTATTAGTAAGTGGGCCTCTCTTTGCTAAACCTAGTTCATCTCTGTGTTTGTCATTTCCTCTTACCTCACCGTTATTATTTGTGGGGGGCTTGTATCCGACTTTTGGGGTCTATTCTCTGGAGGCAAGAGAGGTCTTTGTTTTCCTCTTCTAGGGGTAGTTAGTCCTCCGGCTGGCGCGAGACATCTAGCGACCAACGTAGGCATGTTCCCCGGCTACTTCTAGTGTTGGCGTTAGGAGTAGTTATATGGTCAACCCAGTTACCACTGCCCTATGAGCTGGATTTTTGTACGTCGCAGACTTACTTGTTCCTCTGAGACCCTCGCCATTGGGGTCATAACAGAGAACTTCAGTCCACTAGAGCTACCAGCTAGCATAGAGACATAATAAGTAAGCTGGACAAAAAACCAAACAACTGAAAATCAGCACTTAGCTTATCCTGAAAGATCTGGGAGCAGGTAGGCAGGAACCAAACAGAGCACATCTGAATACATTGATAGCCGGCAAGGGAATGACAGAAAGGCCAGGTAAAATAGGAAACACCCAGCCTCTGATGGACAGGTGGAAACCAAAGGCCGCAACCCACCAAAGTCACCCAGTACCAGCAGTAACCACCAGAGGGAGCCCACAAACAGAATCCACAACAGTACCCCCCCTTGAGGAGGGGTCACCGAACCCTCACGAGAACCCCCAGGGCGATCAGGGTGAGCTCTATGGAAGGTGCGGACCAAATCAGTCGCATGAACATCGGAGGCGACCACCCAGGAATTATCCTCCTGACCATAACCCTTCCACTTAACCAAATACTGGAGTTTGCGTCTGGAAACACGAGAATCCAAGATCTTCTCAACAACATACTCCAATTCTCCCTCCACCAGCACCGGAGCAGGAGGCTCAACCGAAGGAACAACGGGCACCTCATACCTCCGCAACAACGACCGATGGAACACATTATGAATAGCAAACGATGCTGGAAGATCCAAACGAAAAGATACAGGGTTAAGAATCTCCGAGATCCTATAAGGACCGATGAACCGAGGCTTGAACTTAGGAGAAGAGACCTTCATAGGGACAAAACGAGAAGACAACCACACCAAATCCCCAACAAGAAGTCAGGGACCCACGCGGCGACGGCGATTAGCAAACTGCTGAGTCTTCTCCTGAGATAACTTCAAAATGTCCACCACCTGATTCCAAATCTGATGTAGCCTGTCCACCACCACGTCCACTCCAGGACAATCTGAAGACTCCACCTGACCAGAGGAAAAACGAGGATGAAACCCCGAATTACAAAAAAAAGGAGAGACCAACGTGGCAGAACTAGCCCGATTATTAAGAGCAAATTCGGCCAGTGGCAAAAAAGCAACCCAGTCATCTTGATCAGCAGAAACAAAACACCTCAAATAAGTTTCCAAGGTCTGATTAGTTCGCTCCGTCTGGCCATTCGTCTGAGGATGGAATGCAGACGAGAAAGACAAATCAATGCCCATCTTGGCACAAAACGTCCGCCAAAATCTAGACACAAACTGGGATCCCCTGTCAGAAACGATATTCTCCGGAATCCCATGCAAACGAACCACGTTCTGAAAAAATAAAGGGACCAACTCAGAGGAGGAGGGCAACTTAGGCAAGGGCACCAAATGAACCATCTTGGAAAAGCGGTCACACACAACCCAGATAACGGACATTTTCTGTGAAACCGGGAGATCAGAAATAAAATCCATGGAAATGTGCGTCCAAGGCCTCTTCGGAATGGGCAAAGATAACAACAACCCACTGGCCCGAGAACAGCAAGGCTTAGCTCGAGCACACACTTCACAAGACTGCACAAAGGTACGCACATCCCTAGACAAGGAAGGCCACCAAAAAGACCTGGCCACCAAGTCTCTAGTACCAAATATTCCAGGATGACCAGCCAACACAGAAGAATGGACCTCGGAGATGACTCTACTGGTCCAATCATCCGGGACAAACAGTCTTTCTGGGGGACAACGATCCGGTTTATCCACCTGAAACTCCTGCAATGCACGTCGCAAGTCTGGGGATACGGCGGACAATATTACCCCATCCCTAAGGATACCAGTAGGCCCAGAGTCTCCAGGAGAGTCAGGCACAAAATTCCTGGAAAGAGCATCTGCCTTCACATTCTTTGAACCTGGCAGGTATGAAACCACGAAATTGAAACGAGAAAAAAAACGACCAACGAGCCTGTCTAGGATTCAAACGCCTGGCAGACTCAAGGTAAATGAGATTCTTGTGATCAGTCAAGACCACCACACGATGTTTAGCACCCTCAAGCCAATGACGCCACTCCTCAAATGCCCACTTCATGGCCAAAAGCTCCCGATTACCCACATCATAATTGCGCTCGGCGGGCGAGAATTTTCTAGAGAAGAATGCACATGGCTTCATCACCGAGCCATTAGAACTTCTCTGTGACAAAACCGCCCCCGCTCCAATCTCGGAAGCATCAACCTCAACCTGAAAAGGAAGTGAAACATCTGGTTGACACAACACAGGAGCAGAAGAAAACCGGCGCTTAAGTTCCTGAAAGGCCTCCACAGCCGCAGGAGACCAATCAGCAACATCAGCACCCTTTTTAGTCAAATCAGTCAAAGGATTAACAATACTGGAAAAATTAGCAATGAACCGACGATAAAAATTAGCAAACCCCAAGAACTTCTGAAGGCTCTTAACAGATGTAGGTTGTGTCCAGTCACAAATAGCCTGAACCTTGACGGGATCCATCTCAATAGTAGAAGGAGAAAAAATGTACCCCAAAAAAGAAATCTTCTGGACTCCGAAGAGACACTTTGAGCCCTTCACAAACAGAGAATTGGCCCGCAGAACCTGAAACACCTTCCTGACCTGTAGAACATGAGACTCCCAGTCATCAGAAAACACCAAAATATCATCCAAATACACAATCATAAACTTATCCAGATATTCACGGAAAATATTGTGCATAAAGGACTGAAAGACTGACGGAGCATTGGAGAGTCCAAAAGGCATTACCAAATACTCAAAATGGCCCTCAGGCGTATTAAATGCGGTTTTCCACTCATCACCCTGTTTTATCCGCACCAGATTATACGCACCGCGAAGATCTATCTTAGTGAACCACCTGGCCCCCTTAATGCGAGCAAACAAATCAGTTAATAATGGCAATGGATACTGATATTTGACTGTAATCTTATTTAGAAGGTGATAATCTATACAAGGCCTCAGGGAACCATCTTTTTTTGCCACAAAAAAAAAAACCTGCTCCCAGAGGGGACGAAGATGGACGAATATGTCCCTTTTCCAAGGACTCCTTAATATAATTCCGCATAGCAGTATGCTCTGGTAGTGACAGATTAAATAAACGACCCTTAGGGAACTTACTGCCAGGAATCAATTCTATAGCACAGTCACACTCTCTATGAGGAGGGAGCGAATTGAGCTTAGGCTCCTCAAAAACATCCCTATAGTCAGACAAAAACGCAGGGATCTCAGAAGGAGTAGATGAAGCGATTGAAATCGGAGGTGCATCACCATGAACCCCCTGACATCCCCAGCTTAACACAGACATTGTTTTCCAGTCCAGGACAGGATTATGAGTTTGTAACCATGGCAGACCAAGCACTAGTACATCATGTAAATTATACAGTACAAGGAAGCGAATCACCTCCTGATGAATGGGAGTCATGCGCATGGTCACTTGTGTCCAGTACTGCGGTTTATTCATAGCCAATGGTGTAGAGTCAATTCCCTTCAGAGGAATAGGAACTTCCAGAGGCTCCAGACCAAAACCGCAGCGTTTAGCAAATGACCAATCCATAAGACTCAGGGCAGCGCCCGAATCCTCATAGGCATCGACGGAAATGGAAGACAGTGAAAAAATCAGAGTCACAGACAAAATGAACTTAGGCTGCAGAGTACCAATGGCAAAAGATTTATCAACCCTTTTTGTGCGTTTAGAGCATGCTGATATAACATGAGCTGAATCACCACAATAAAAACACAATCCATTTTTCCGCCTATAATTTTGCCGTTCACTTCTGGACTGAATTCTATCACATTGCATAGTCTCAGGTGCCTGTTCAGAAGACACCGCCAACTGGTGCACGGGTTTGCGCTCCCGTAAACGCCGATCAATCTGAATGGCCATAGCCATAGACTCATTCAGACCTGTAGGCATAGGGAACCCCACCATAATATCCTTAATGGCCTCAGAAAGACCATTTCTGAAGTTTGCAGCCAGGGCGCACTCATTCCACTGAGTAAGCACCGACCATTTCCGAAATTTTTGACAATATATTTCCGCTTCATCATGCCCCTGAGAGAGGGCTAATAAAGCCTTTTCAGCCTGAATCTCCAGGTTAGGTTCCTCATAGAGCAATCCCAATGCCAGAAAAAACGCATCGACACTGAGCAATGCAGGATCCCCTGGTGCCAATGCAAATGCCCAATTCTGAGGGTCGCCCCGCAGGAAAGATATTACAATCTTGACCTGTTGAGCAGGGTCTCCAGAGGAGCGAGATTTTAAAGAAAGAAACAATTTACAATTGTTCCTGAAATTCAGGAAGGTAGATCTATCTCCAGAAAAGAACTCTGGAATAGGAATTCTAGGTTCAGACATGGGAGTGTGAACAACAAAATCCTGTATGTTTTGAACTTTTGCCGCGAGATTACTCAGGCTGGAAGCCAAACTCTGGACATCCATGTTAAACAGCTAAGATCAGAGCCATTCAAGGGTTAAGAGGAGGTAAGAAGCAGCTAGACAGCAATTAAGGGCTAGGCAGCAAAACTCTGAAGGAAAAAAAAAAAAAAAAATTTCCCTTAAAAACGTCTTTTTCTCCTGCTTCAGCCCAAACAATTAACACTTTGTGGGCCGGCTATACTATCATGAATCCCCAATGGCTAGGGATAGCACAGGACAAGCAAAGTAGAAATAAATAACGGACGAGCTCTAGGGTGATGGAACCTGGGCTGACCGCTGCCCTACGCCTGACAAACGCAACTAGAGATAGCCAGGGAGCGTGCCTACGTTGGTTCTAGACGCCACGCACCAGCCTAAGAGCTAACTAGTACTGCAGAGAAAATAAGACCTCACTTGCCTCCAGAGGAATGAACCCCAAAAGATATAGTTGCCCCCTCACATGTATTGACGGTGAAATGAGAGGAAAGCACACACATAGAGATGATATATATAGCTTTAGCAAATTGAGGCCCGCTGTAAACTAGAAAGCAGAAAGATACAAAAGGGGACTGAGCGGTCAGCAAAAAACCCTAATCAAAAAAACCATCCTGAGATTACAAGAACCCATGTGCCAACTCATGGCACATGGGGAGAACCTCAGTCCACTAGAGCTACCAGCTAGCATAGAGACATAATAAGCAAGCTGGACAAAAAACCAAACAACTGAAAATCAGCACTTAGCTTATCCTGAAAGATCTGGGAGCAGGTAGGCAGGAACCAAACAGAGCACATCTGAATACATTGATAGCCGGCAAGGGAATGACAGAAAGGCCAGGTAAAATAGGAAACACCCAGCCTCTGATGGACAGGTGGAAACCAAAGGCCGCAACCCACCAAAGTCACCCAGTACCAGCAGTAACCACCAGAGGGAGCCCACAAACAGAATCCACAACAGGGATCCCAGTTTGTGTCCAGATTTTGGCGGGCGTTTTGTGCCAGGATGGGCATTGATTTGTCTTTTTCGTCTGCATTTCATCCCCAGACAAATGGCCAGACGGAACGTACTAATCAGACCTTGGAGACTTATTTGAGGTGTTTCGTGTCTGCTGGTCAGGATGACTGGGTCTCCTTTTTGCTGTTGGCTGAGTTTGCCCTTAATAATCGGGCCAGTTCTGTCACTTTGGTCTCCCCTTTCTTTTGCAATTCAGGGTTCCATCCTCGTTTTTCATCTGGTCAGGTGGAGTCTTCGGACTGTCCTGGAGTGGATACCATGGTGGATAGGTTGCATCGTATTTGGGGGCAGGTGGTGGACAATTTGGAGTTGTCCCAGGAGAGGACTCAACGTTTTGCTAATCGCCATCATCGTGTTGGTCCTCGTCTTCGTGTTGGGGACTTGGTGTGGTTGTCCTCCCGTTTTGTCCCTATGAGGGTCTCTTCTCCTAAGTTTAAGCCTCGGTTCATCGGTCCTTATAAGATTTTGGAAATTCTTAACCCTGTGTCTTTTCGTTTGGACCTCCCAGCATCCTTTGCTATCCATAATGTCTTCCATCGGTCATTATTGCGGAGGTATGAGGTACCACTTGTGCCTTCTGTTGAGCCTCCTGCTCCTGTGCTGGTTGAGGGTGAATTGGAGTACGTGGTGGAGAAAATCTTGGACTCCCGTGTTTCCAGACGGAGACTTCAATATCTGGTGAAATGGAAGGGCTACGGTCAAGAGGATAATTCTTGGGTTACAGCTTCTGATGTTCATGCTTCTGATTTGGTCCGTGCCTTTCATAGGGCTCATCCAGATCGCCCTGGTGGTTCTTGTGAGGGTTCGGTGCCCCCTCCTTAAGGGGGGGGTACTGTTGTGATTCGGTTCGTGGGCTCCCCCGGTGGTCTCTTGTGGTACTGGTGTGTTGTGGATTCTGTTGGTGGGCTCCCTCTGGTGGTTACTGCTGGTACTGGGTGACTTTGGTGGGTTGCGGCCTTTGGTTTCCACCTGTCCATCAGAGGCTGGGTGTTCCTATTTTACCTGGCCTTTCTGTCATTTCCCTTGCCGGCTATCAATGTGTTCAGATGTGCTCTGTTTGGTTCCTGCCTACCTGCTCCCAGATCTTTCAGGATTGTCATGAATCCCCAATGGCTAGGGATAGCACAGGACAAGCAAAGTATAACAAAATATCGGACGAGCTCTAGGGTGATGGAACCTGGGCTGACCACTGCCCTACGCCTGACAAACGCAACTAGAGATAGCCAGGGAGCGTGCCTACGTTGGTTCTAGACGCCACGCACCAGCCTAAGAGCTAACTAGTACTGCAGAGAAAACAAGACCTCACTTGCCTCCAGAGGAATTAACCCCAAAGGTATAGTTGCCCCCCACATGTATTGACGGTGAAATGAGAGGAAGGCACACACATAGAGATGATGTATATAGCTTTAGCAAATAGAGGCCCGCTAAAAACTAGAAAGCAGAATGACACAAAAGGGGACTGAGCGGTCAGCAAAAAACCCTAATCAAAAAAACCATCCTGAGATTACAAGAACCCATGTGCCAACTCATGGCACATGGGGAGAACCTCAGTCCACTAGAGCAACCAGCTAGCATAGAGACATTCTAAGCAAGCTGGACCAAAAACCAAACAACTAAAAATCAGCACTTAGCTTATCCTGAAAGATCTGGGAGCAGGTAGGCAGGAACCAAACAGAGCACATCTGAACACATTGATAGCCGGCAAGGGAAATGACAGAAAGGCCAGGTAAAATAGGAAACACCCAGCCTCTGATGGACAGGTGGAAACCAAAGGCCGCAACCCACCAAAGTCACCCAGTACCAGCAGTAACCACCAGAGGGAGCCCACCAACAGAATCCACAACAGTACCCCCCCCTTGAGGAGGGGTCACCGAACCCTCACGAGAACCCCCAGGGCGATCAGGGTGAGCTCTATGGAAGGCGCGGACCAAATCAGTCGCGTGAACATCGGAGGCGACCACCCAGGAATTATCCTCCTGACCATAACCCTTCCACTTAACCAAATACTGGAGTTTGCGTCTGGAAACACGAGAATCCAAGATCTTTTCAACAACATACTCCAATTCTCCCTCCACCAGCACCGGAGCAGGAGGCTCGACCGAAGGAACAACGGGCACCTCATACCTCCGCAACAACGACCGATGGAACACATTATGAATAGCAAACGATGCTGGGAGATCCAAACGAAAAGATACAGGGTTAAGAATCTCCGAGATCCTATAAGGACCGATGAACCGAGGCTTGAACTTAGGAGAAGAGACCTTCATAGGGACAAAACGAGAAGACAACCACACCAAGTCCCCAACAAGAAGTCGGGGACCCACGCGGCGACGGCGATTAGCAAACTGCTGAGTCTTCTCCTGAGATAACTTCAAATTGTCCACCACCTGATTCCAAATCTGATGTAGCCTGTCCACCACCACGTCTACTCCAGGACAATCCGAAGATTCCCCCAGACCAGAGGAAAAACGAGGATGAAACCCCGAATTACAAAAAAAAGGAGAGACCAACGTGGCAGAACTAGCCCGATTATTAAGAGCAAATTCGGCCAGTGGCAAAAAAGCAACCCAGTCATCCTGATCAGCAGAAACAAAACACCTCAAATAAGTTTCCAAGGTCTGATTAGTTCGCTCCGTCTGGCCATTCGTCTGAGGATGGAATGCAGACGAGAAAGACAAATCAATGCCCATCTTGGCACAAAACGTCCGCCAAAATCTAGACACAAACTGGGATCCCCTGTCAGAAACGATATTCTCCGGAATCCCATGCAAACGAACCACGTTCTGAAAAAACAAAGGAACCAACTCAGAGGAGGAGGGTAACTTAGGCAAGGGCACCAAATGAACCATCTTAGAAAAGCGGTCACACACAACCCAGATAACGGACATTTTCTGTGAAACCGGGAGATCAGAAATAAAATCCATGGAAATGTGCGTCCAAGGCCTCTTCGGGATGGGCAAAGATAACAACAACCCACTAGCCCGTGAACAGCAAGGCTTAGCTCGAGCACACACTTCACAAGACTGCACAAAGGTATGCACATCCCTAGACAAGGAAGGCCACCAAAAAGACCTGGCCACCAAATCTCTTGTACCAAATATTCCAGGATGACCAGCCAACACAGAAGAATGGACCTCGGAGATGACTCTACTGGTCCAATCATCCGGAACAAACAGTCTTTCTGGTGGACATCGATCGGGTTTATCCACCTGAAACTCCTGCAATGCGCGTCGCAAGTCTGGGGATACGGCGGACAATATTACCCCATCTGTTGTGAAATTGGATTCTGGGCTCCCCCGGTGGCCACTTGTGGAATTGTACTTGTGTGCATCATCCCCTCTGTTCACCTGCTCCTATCAGGATGTGGGAGTCGCTATATAACCTTGCTCCTCTGTCAGTTTCATGCCGGTCAACAATGTAATCAGAAGCCTTTCTGTGCATGTTCCTGCTACTAGACAACTCCCAGCTAAGTTGGACTTTTGTCCTTGTGTGTTTTTGCATTTTGTTCCTGTTCACAGCTGCTGTTTCGTTACTGTGTCTGGAAAGCTCTTGTGAGCGGAAATTGCCACTCTGGTGTTATGAGTTAATGCTAGAGTCTTAAAGTAATTTCTGGATGGTGTTTTGATAGGGTTTTCTGCTGACCATGAAAGTGCCCTTTCTGTCTTCTTGCTATCTAGTAAGCGGACCTCGATTTTTGCTAAACCTATTTTCATACTACGTTTGTCATTTCATCTAAAATCACCGCCAATATATGTGGGGGCCTCTGTCTGCCTTTTGGGAAAATTTCTCTAGAGGTGAGCCAGGACTGTCTTTTCCTCTGCTAGGATTAGGTAGTTCTCCGGCTGGCGCTGGGCATCTAGGGATAAAAAAACGTAGGCATGCTACCCGGCCACTTCTAGTTGTGCGGCAGGTTTAGTTCATGGTCAGTATAGTTTCCATCTTCCAAGAGCTAGTTCTCATATATGCTGGGCTATGTTCTCTCGCCATTGAGAATCATGACAGTTTGACTGGCCCAAAAAAAAGGGTTAAATTACTGGCTGAGAAAGGAGAGAAAAAAGAAGTCTGCTACAATTTTTTTTTTTTTTTTTTTTTTTCCTCTAGTTCTGAGTGTGCTCTTAATTGAATCACTTGCTAGTCTGCCTATACTGCAGCCTTCCTCTCTTTCTCTCCTTCTAATCCTTGAATGGCTCTGTGTTCACCTGTTTCAAATGGATCTTCAGAGTGTAGCTACAGGTTTGAATAATCTCGCCACAAAGGTACAAAATTTGCAAGATTTTGTTGTTCATGCACCTATGTCTGAGCCTAGAATTCCTTTGCCTGAATTCTTCTCGGGGAATAGATCTCACTTTCAAAATTTTAAAAATAATTGCAAATTGTTTTTGTCCCTGAAGTCTCGCTCTGCCGGAGACCCTGCACAGCAGGTCAGGATTGTAATTTCCTTGCTCCGGGGCGACCCTCAAGACTGGGCTTTTGCATTGGCACCAGGGGATCCTGCGTTGCTCAATGTGGATGCGTTTTTTCTGGCCTTGGGGTTGCTTTATGAGGAACCACATTTAGAGCTTCAGGCGGAAAAGGCCTTGATGTCCTTGTCTCAGGGGCAAGATGAAGCTGAAATATACTGCCAAAAATTCCGCAAATGGTCTGTGCTTACTCAGTGGAATGAGTGCGCCCTGGCGGCGATTTTCAGAGAAGGTCTCTCTGATGCCATTAAGGATGTTATGGTGGGGTTCCCTGTGCCTGCGAGTCTGAATGAGTCCATGACGATGGCTATTCAGATCGATAGGCGTCTGCGGGAGCGCAAACCTGTGCACCATTTGGCGGTGTCTACTGAGAAAACGCCAGAAAATATGCAATGTGATAGAATTCTGTCCAGAAGCGAGCGGCAGAATTTTAGACGAAAAAATGGGTTGTGCTTCTATTGTGGTGATTCAACTCATGTTATATCAGCATGCTTTAAGCGTACTAAGAAGCCTGACAAGTCTGTTTCAATTAGCACTTTACAGTCTAAGTTTATTCTATCTGTGACCCTGATTTGTTCTTTGTCATCTATTACCGCGGACGCCTATGTCGACTCTGGCGCTGCTTTGAGTCTTATGGATTGGTCCTTTGCCAAATGCTGTGGGTATGATTTGGAGCCATTGGAGGCTCCGATACCTCTGAAAGGGATTGACTCCACCCCATTGGCTAGTAATAAACCACAATACTGGACACAAGTGACTATGCGTGTTAATCCGGATCACCAGGAGGTTATTCGCTTTCTGGTGCTGTATAATCTACATGATGTTTTGGTGCTGGGATTGCCATGGCTGCAATCTCATAACCCAGTCCTCGACTGGAGAGCTATGTCTGTGTTAAGCTGGGGATGTAAAGGAACTCATGGGGACGTACCTTTGGTTTCCATTTCATCATCTATTCCCTCTGAGATTCCTGAATTCTTGTCTGACTTTCGTGACGTTTTTGAAGAACCCAAGGTTGGTTCACTACCTCCGCACCGGGAGTGCGATTGTGCCATAGACTTGATCCCGGGTAGTAAATACCCTAAGGGTCGTTTATTTAATCTGTCTGTGCCTGAACACGCGGCTATGCGAGAATATATAAAGGAGTCCTTGGAAAAGGGACATATTCGTCCTTCGTCATCTCCCTTAGGAGCCGGTTTTTTCTTTGTGTCTAAGAAAGACGGCTCTTTGAGGCCGTGTATTGATTATCGACTTTTGAATAAAATCACGGTTAAATATCAATATCCGTTACCACTGCTTACTGATTTGTTTGCTCGTATAAAGGGGGCCAAGTGGTTCTCTAAGATTGATCTCCGTGGGGCGTATAATTTGGTGCGAATCAAGCAGGGGGATGAGTGGAAAACCGCATTTAATACGCCCGAGGGCCATTTTGAGTATTTGGTGATGCCTTTTGGTCTTTCAAATGCCCCTTCAGTCTTCCAGTCCTTTATGCATGACATTTTCCGCGATTATTTGGATAAATTTATGATTGTGTATCTGGATGATATTCTGATTTTTTCGGATGACTGGGACTCTCATGTCCAGCAGGTCAGGAGGGTTTTTCAGGTTTTGCGGTCTAATTCCTTGTGTGTGAAGGGTTCTAAGTGTGTTTTTGGGGTTCAAAAGATTTCCTTCTTGGGATACATTTTTTCCCCCTCTTCCATCGAGATGGATCCTGTCAAGGTTCAGGCTATTGGTGATTGGACGCAACCCTCTTCTCTTAAGAGTCTTCAGAAATTTTTGGGCTTTGCTAACTTTTATCGTCGATTTATTGCTGGTTTTTCTGATGTTGTAAAACCATTGACTGATTTGACTAAGAAGGGTGCTGATGTTGCTGATTGGTCCCCTGATGCTGTGGAGGCCTTTCGGGAGCTCAAGCGCCGCTTTTCTTCCGCCCCAGTGTTGCGTCAGCCTGATGTTGCTCTTCCTTTTCAGGTTGAGGTCGACGCTTCTGAAATCGGAGCTGGGGCGGTGTTGTCGCAGAGAAGTTCCGACTGCTCCGTGATGAGACCTTGTGCTTTTTTTTCCCGTAAATTTTCGCCCGCCGAGCGGAATTATGATATTGGGAATCGGGAGCTTTTGGCCATGAAGTGGGCTTTTGAGGAGTGGCGTCACTGGCTTGAGGGGGCCAGACATCAGGTGGTGGTATTAACTGACCACAAAAATTTAATTTACCTTGAGTCTGCCAGGCGCCTGAATCCTAGACAGGCGCGCTGGTCGTTGTTTTTCTCTCGGTTTAATTTTGTGGTGTCTTACCTACCGGGTTCTAAGAATGTTAAGGCGGATGCCCTTTCTAGGAGTTTTGAGCCTGACTCCCCTGGTAATTCTGAGCCCACAGGTATCCTTAAAGATGGAGTGATATTGTCTGCCGTTTCTCCAGACCTGCGGCGGGCCTTGCAGGAGTTTCAGGCGGATAGACCTGATCGTTGCCCACCTGGTAGACTGTTTGTTCCTGATGATTGGACCAGTAGAGTCATCTCTGAGGTTCATTCTTCTGCGTTGGCAGGTCATCCTGGAATCTTTGGTACCAGGGATTTGGTGGCAAGGTCCTTCTGGTGGCCTTCCCTGTCACGAGATGTGCGAGGCTTTGTGCAGTCTTGTGACGTTTGTGCTCGGGCCAAGCCTTGTTGTTCTCGGGCTAGTGGATTGTTGTTACCCTTGCCTATCCCGAAGAGGCCTTGGACGCACATCTCGATGGATTTTATTTCGGATCTGCCTGTTTCTCATAAGATGTCTGTCATCTGGGTGGTGTGTGACCGTTTCTCTAAGATGGTCCATCTGGTTCCCTTGCCTAAGTTGCCTTCTTCTTCCGAGTTGGTTCCTCTGTTTTTTCAAAATGTTGTTCGTTTGCATGGTATTCCGGAGAATATCGTTTCTGACAGAGGGACCCAATTCGTGTCTAGATTTTGGCGGGCATTCTGTGCTAGGATGGGCATAGATTTGTCTTTTTCGTCTGCTTTCCATCCTCAGACTAATGGCCAGACCGAGCGGACTAATCAGACCTTGGAGACATATTTGAGGTGTTTTGTGTCTGCGGATCAGGATGATTGGGTTGCTTTTTTGCCTTTGGCGGAGTTCGCCCTCAATAATCGGGCCAGCTCTGCCACCTTGGTGTCCCCGTTTTTCTGTAATTCGGGGTTTCATCCTCGATTTTCCTCCGGTCAAGTGGAATCTTCGGATTGTCCTGGAGTGGATGCTGTGGTGGAGAGGTTGCATCAGATTTGGGGGCAGGTGGTGGACAATTTGAAGTTGTCCCAGGAGAAGACTCAGCTTTTTGCCAACCACCGTCGTCGTGTTGGTCCTCGGCTTTGTGTTGGGGACTTGGTGTGGTTGTCTTCTCGTTTTGTCCCTATGAGGGTTTCTTCTCCTAAGTTTAAGCCTCGGTTCATCGGCCCGTACAAGATATTGGAGATTCTTAACCCTGTGTCCTTCCGTTTGGACCTCCCTGCATCCTTTTCGATTCATAATGTTTTTCATCGGTCATTGTTGCGCAGGTATGAGGTACCGGCTGTGCCTTCCGTTGAGCCTCCTGCTCCGGTGTTGGTTGAGGGTGAGTTGGAGTACGTTGTGGAAAAGATCTTGGACTCTCGTGTTTCCAGACGGAAACTCCAGTATCTGGTCAAATGGAAGGGATACGGTCAGGAGGATAATTCTTGGGTCACTGCCTCTGATGTTCATGCCTCCGATCTTGTCCGTGCCTTTCATAGGGCTCATCCTGATCGCCCTGGTGGTTCTGGTGAGGGTTCGGTGCCCCCTCCTTGAGGGGGGGTACTGTTGTGAAATTGGATTCTGGGCTCCCCCGGTGGCCACTTGTGGAATTGTACTTGTGTGCATCATCCCCTCTGTTCACCTGCTCCTATCAGGATGTGGGAGTCGCTATATAACCTTGCTCCTCTGTCAGTTTCATGCCGGTCAACAATGTAATCAGAAGCCTTTCTGTGCATGTTCCTGCTACTAGACAACTCCCAGCTAAGTTGGACTTTTGTCCTTGTGTGTTTTTGCATTTTGTGCCTGTTCACAGCTGCTGTTTCGTTACTGTGTCTGGAAAGCTCTTGTGAGCGGAAATTGCCACTCTGGTGTTATGAGTTAATGCTAGAGTCTTAAAGTAATTTCTGGATGGTGTTTTGATAGAGTTTTCTGCTGACCATGAAAGTGCCCTTTCTGTCTTCTTGCTATCTAGAAAGCGGACCTCGATTTTTGCTAAACCTATTTTCATACTACGTTTGTCATTTCATCTAAAATCACCGCCAATATATGTGGGGGCCTCTGTCTGCCTTTTGGGAAAATTTCTCTAGAGGTGAGCCAGGACTGTCTTTTCCTCTGCTAGGATTAGGTAGTTCTCCGGCTGGCGCTGGGCATCTAGGGATAAAAAACGTAGGCATGCTACCCGGCCACTTCTAGTTGTGCGGCAGGTTTAGTTCATGGTCAGTATAGTTTCCATCTTCCAAGAGCTAGTTCTCAAATATGCTGGGCTATGTTCTCTCGCCATTGAGAATCATGACACCCATCCCTAAGGATACCAGCAGGCCCAGTGTCTCCAGGAGAATCAGGCACAAAACTCCTGGAAAGAGCATCTGCCTTCACATTCTTTGAACCTGGCAGGTATGAAACCACGAAATTGAAACGAGAAAAAAATAATGACCAACGAGCCTGTCTAGGATTCAAACGCCTGGCAGACTCAAGGTAAATGAGATTCTTGTGATCAGTCAAGACCACCACGCGATGTTTAGCACCCTCAAGCCAATGACGCCACTCCTCAAATGCCCACTTCATGGCCAAAAGCTCCCGATTACCCACATCATAATTGCGCTCGGCGGGCGAGAATTTTCTAGAGAACAAAGCACATGGCTTCGTCACCGAGCCATTAGAACTTCTCTGTGACAAAACCGCCCCCGCTCCAATCTCGGAAGCATCAACCTCCACCTGAAAAGGAAGTGACACATCTGGTTGACACAACACAGGAGCAGAAGAAAACCGGCGCTTAAGTTCCCGAAAGGCCTCCACGGCCGCAGGAGACCAATCAGCAACATCAGCACCCTTTTTAGTCAAATCAGTCAAAGGTTTAACAATACTGGAAAAATTAGCAATGAACCGACGATAAAAATTAGCAAACCCCAAGAACTTCTGAAGGCTCTTAACAGATGTAGGTTGTGTCCAGTCACAAATAGCCTGAACCTTAACGGGATCCATCTCAATAGTAGAAGGAGAAAAAATGTACCCCAAAAAAGAAATCTTCTGGACTCCGAAGAGACACTTTGAGCCCTTCACAAACAGAGAATTGGCCCGCAGAACCTGAAACACCTTCCTGACCTGTAGAACATGAGACTCCCAGTCATCAGAAAACACCAAAATATCATCCAAATACACAATCATAAACTTATCCAGATATTCACGGAAAATATTGTGCATAAAGGACTGAAAGACTGACGGAGCATTGGAGAGTCCAAAAGGCATTACCAAATACTCAAAATGGCCCTCAGGCGTATTAAATGCGGTTTTCCACTCATCACCCTGTTTTATCCGCACCAGATTATACGCACCGCGAAGATCTATCTTAGTGAACCACCTGGCCCCCTTAATGCGAGCAAACAAATCAGTTAATAATGGCAATGGATACTGATATTTGACTGTAATCTTATTTAGAAGGTGATAATCTATACAAGGCCTCAGGGAACCATCTTTTTTTGCCACAAAAAAAAAAACCTGCTCCCAGAGGGGACGAAGATGGACGAATATGTCCCTTTTCCAAGGACTCCTTAATATAATTCCGCATAGCAGTATGCTCTGGTAGTGACAGATTAAATAAACGACCCTTAGGGAACTTACTGCCAGGAATCAATTCTATAGCACAGTCACACTCTCTATGAGGAGGGAGCGAATTGAGCTTAGGCTCCTCAAAAACATCCCTATAGTCAGACAAAAACGCAGGGATCTCAGAAGGAGTAGATGAAGCGATTGAAATCGGAGGTGCATCACCATGAACCCCCTGACATCCCCAGCTTAACACAGACATTGTTTTCCAGTCCAGGACAGGATTATGAGTTTGTAACCATGGCAGACCAAGCACTAGTACATCATGTAAATTATACAGTACAAGGAAGCGAATCACCTCCTGATGAATGGGAGTCATGCGCATGGTCACTTGTGTCCAGTACTGCGGTTTATTCATAGCCAATGGTGTAGAGTCAATTCCCTTCAGAGGAATAGGAACTTCCAGAGGCTCCAGGCCAAAACCGCAGCGTTTAGCAAATGACCAATCCATAAGACTCAGGGCAGCGCCCGAATCCTCATAGGCATCGACGGAAATGGAAGACAGTGAAAAAATCAGAGTCACAGACAAAATTAACTTAGACTGCAGAGTATCAATGGCAAAAGATTTATCAACCCTTTTTGTGCGTTTAGAGCATGCTGATATAACATGAGCTGAATCACCACAATAAAAACACAAACCATTTTTCCGCCTATAATTTTGCCGTTCACTTCTGGACTGAATTCTATCACATTGCATAGTCTCAGGTGCCTGTTCAGAAGACACCGCCAACTGGTGCACGGGTTTGCGCTCCCGTAAACGCCGATCAATCTGAATGGCCATAGCCATAGACTCATTCAGACCTGTAGGCGCAGGGAACCCCACCATAATATCCTTAATGGCCTCAGAAAGACCATTTCTCAAGTTTGCAGCCAGGGCGCACTCATTCCACTGAGTAAGCACCGACCATTTCCGAAATTTCTGACAATATATTTCCGCTTCATCATGCCCCTGAGAGAGGGCTAATAAAGCCTTTTCAGCCTGAATCTCTAGGTTAGGTTCCTCATAGAGCAATCCCAATGCCAGAAAAAACGCATCCACACTGAGCAACGCAGGATCCCCTGGTGCCAATGCAAATGCCCAATTCTGAGGGTCGCCCCGTAGGAACGATATAACAATCTTGACCTGTTGAGCAGGGTCTCCAGAGGAGCGAGATTTCAAAGAGAGAAACAATTTACAATTGTTCCTGAAATTCAGGAAGGTAGATCTATCTCCAGAAAAAAACTCTGGAATAGGAATTCTAGGTTCAGACATGGGAGTGTGAACAACGAAATCCTGTATGTTTTGAACCTTTGCCGCGAGATTACTCAGGCTGGAAGCCAAACTCTGGACATCCATGATAAACAACTAAGATCAGAGCCATTCAAGGGTTAAGAGGAGGTAAGAAGCAGCTAGACAGCAATTAAGGGCTAGGCAGCAAAACTCTGAAGGAAAAAAAAAAAAAATTTCCTTGAACACTTCTTTTCCTCCTGCTTCAGCCCAAACAATTAACACTTTGTGGGCCGGCTATACTGTCATGAATCCCCAATGGCTAGGGATAGCACAGGACAAGCAAAGTATAACAAAATATCGGACGAGCTCTAGGGTGATGGAACCTGGGCTGACCGCTGCCCTACGCCTGACAAACGCAACTAGAGATAGCCAGGGAGCGTGCCTACGTTGGTTCTAGACGCCACGCACCAGCCTAAGAGCTAACTAGTACTGCAGAGAAAACAAGACCTCACTTGCCTCCAGAGGAATTAACCCCAAGGTATAGTTGCCCCCCACATGTATTGACGGTGAAATGAGAGGAAGGCACACACATAGAGATGATGTATATAGCTTTAGCAAATAGAGGCCCGCTAAAAACTAGAAAGCAGAATGACACAAAAGGGGACTGAGCGGTCAGCAAAAAACCCTAATCAAAAAAACCATCCTGAGATTACAAGAACCCATGTGCCAACTCATGGCACATGGGGAGAACCTCAGTCCACTAGAGCAACCAGCTAGCATAGAGACATTCTAAGCAAGCTGGACCAAAAACCAAACAACTAAAAATCAGCACTTAGCTTATCCTGAAAGATCTGGGAGCAGGTAGGCAGGAACCAAACAGAGCACATCTGAACACATTGATAGCCGGCAAGGGAAATGACAGAAAGGCCAGGTAAAATAGGAAACACCCAGCCTCTGATGGACAGGTGGAAACCAAAGGCCGCAACCCACCAAAGTCACCCAGTACCAGCAGTAACCACCAGAGGGAGCCCACCAACAGAATCCACAACACAGGATAAGCTAAGTGCTGATTTTCAGTTGTTTGGTTTTTGGTCCAGCTTGCTTAGAATGTCTCTATGCTAGCTGGTTGCTCTAGTGGACTGAGGTTCTCCCCATGTGCCATGAGTTGGCACATGGGTTCTTGTAATCTCAGGATGGTTTTTTTTGATTAGGGTTTTTTGCTGACCGCTCAGTCCCCTTTTGTATCATTCTGCTTTCTAGTTTTCAGCGGGCCTCTATTTGCTAAAGCTATATACATCATCTCTATGTGTGTGCCTTCCTCTCATTTCACCGTCAATATATGTGGGGGGCAACTATACCTTGGGGTTAATTCCTCTGGAGGCAAGTGAGGTCTTGTTTTCTCTGCAGTACTAGTTAGCTCTTAGGCTGGTGCGTGGCGTCTAGAACCAACGTAGGAACGCTCCCTGGCTATCTCTAGTTGCGTTTGTCAGGCGTAGGGCAGCGGTCAGCCCAGGTTCCATCACCCTAGAGCTCGTCCGATATTTGTTATACTTTGCTTGTCCTGTGCTATCCCTAGCCATTGGGGATTCATGACACTGGTGTCCTGCAAGCTTTGCCTTCTCAGTTCACCTGTTCCTATCAGGATGTGGGAGTATCCTATTTAACCTTGCTCCTCAGTCATTCTAATGCTGGCCATCAATGTATCCAGAGTGATTCTGTTGCATGTTCCTGCTCCCAGTTTTCTGCTCAGCTAAGTTGGACACTTTAGTCCTTAAGTCTATTTTTGTATGTTTTGTCCAGTTTGCACTTATGTGAATCTCTGCAGCTGGAAGCTCTTGTTGGGCTGAAATTACCACTCCAGTGGCATGAGTTGTCACATGAGTTAAGGTTATTTCAGGATGGTGTTTTGAAGGGTTTTGCAGCTGACCGCGAAGTCCTCTGTTGTATCTTTCTGCTATTTAGTTAGCGGGCCTCTCTGTGCTAAATCTGCTTTCATACTACGTGTGTCTTTTCATCTGCTCTCACCGTTATTATATGTGGGGGGCTGCTATCTCCTGTGGGGACATTCTCTGGAGGCAAGCCAGGACTGTGTTTTCTTCTACCAGGGGTAGTTAGTTCTCCGGCTGGCGCGCGGCATCTAGAGACAACGCAGGAATGCCCCCTGGCTACTTCTAGTGTGGTGTGTAGGTTTAGCATCGCGGTCAGCTCTAGTTTCCATCACCCGAGAGCTTGTCCGTTTATTCTATGCTTCTGATGTTTCCTTGCCATTGGAAACCATAACAGCTATCGCTGCAGCGTCGCTTAATGTGAAGGTACCTTTACTCGCTTGCCCAGGAGCTGTGGCATTATCAGATCATGTTCCTGCATGGTCAGACACAGCCATTACACAGTGCATACAGGAGCACATTTATAGGATTATCTCAGCACAGGACATTTAATTTTAACACATCCAACTGTGGAAGTTATAATTATTCCAAGATCTAATGATTAAAATGTACTTTGTTCATGGAAACCCCCTGTATGCAATAGTAATTAAAATGACAAGAGAGCAGAAATAACGTAGAACTGCCAAACAATAGGAAGAATCTTTCAAAGCAAATATTGACGAAAGAAGAAAAAAAAATGGGGTTGAAAATTTAGGCACTGAATTTGTACTTTTTTCTTGCCTGAAACGCGTAGCTAAAAAATGCTTTGAAAGGATACAACTGTATCCTACCTATTCTTCAAAAGTGCTGTGTTTCTCTAGATATTATTTCTTTTTGCTGTTGTTTTAATTATTAAAATGGAAATATTTACATTTTAGTTAATAAAATATAACTTTGATCCCAGAATATCAAACTCAGTATCAATGGTTATTATATGACCCAACTGGCGAGGTGTAAAAATATCTCTAATTACACTTGTCTGATACTACGACACACTAGGAGTTAATTACATCTGACATCTCCCATGTGCTTCAAACTGTCAGAAGATGAATAGAAGGTTGTCACAATCTTGCCACATGTTCACCACACCCTTCTCTCAGCATCTTCAGACCTGTCATAAGTGTCATAACAAACTGAAAACTACTGCAGTCTCGCTATAAATATGTCACCATTTTCCCAAGAATATAGTTTTTATTTTTTTTGCAGTCATGTCGAGAGCATACAGCTCTGGCAAAATTTAAGAGACCAGTGCAAAATGTTCAGTTTGTCTGATTGTTCTCTTTATAGGTTTATTTTTGAGTAAAATGTAAATTGTTCTTTTATTCTATAAACTTCTGACAACATGTCTCCGAATTTGCAAGCAATACATTTTGGGTTTTTTTTCTGACAAAGAAAAATTGTCAAAATTTAAAAAAAAACAGCGCTTTCAGACCTCAAATAATGCAAAGAAAACAAGTTCATAATCATTTAGAAACAACAATAATGTTTTAATTCAGGAAGTGTTCAGAAATCAATATTTTGTGGAATAATCATGATTTTTAATTACAGCTTTCATGCGTCTTGGCATGCTTTCCACCAGTCTTTCACACTGCTTCTGGGACAAAATTTTTTAGCAGTTCTTCTTTGTTTGATGGCTTGTGACTATCCATCATCCTCTTGATTACATTCCAGAGGTTTTCAAGGGGGTTCAGGTCTGGAGATTGGGCTTCTAATGACAGGGTTTTGATGTGGTCGTCTCTTAATTTTTGCCAGACCTGTATATAGAAAGAAGGTAAATTGTTCATTTCAAGTTTTAATATTCATCCTGATATTTAATTGAAACTTATTGTTCAACACCACAGCTCTCTAGTGTCAGCGGAAGTGTAAATTCTACCTACTGCCTTCAACGGAGAAGTCTGAGAAGGACTGGATTCCCCCCAGATTAGTTACAGATAAATACACTCAAATGTCTACTTAAACCATAGTTATGAGGATCCTTTATAGAACTGATCTGTCTACCAGTAACCACCCTGATATTCAATGTGTCACTTTACTTTTAGCATCTTCTACTGGATTGCAAGTATTTAGTACATTATGTGGAGCGTTATATGCATATTTATTATTTTCATTATTATATTTTTCTCTTCTTTTAATCCTTCCAGACTAAGCCATCGTAGGCATGGAGTGCTTTGTAAACCTTGCAGTATTGTCACGCGTCATGGCCAATTGCTTCTTCCTGCACCATGTCATTCATGTACAGCATGAGGTTGGAGAGTGTAATGGGCTTGTGTCAGTGACATTTGCAGCAGAATATGAATGTAAAATACACCTGAACTCTGATTATAACAGCCGAGATCGCAGCTATATGACTGTTTAACTCTTTACATGCCACGGTCACACTGACAGCTCATAAACAGACGTTAACAGAGAAATAGCGCAATCTCTGTCAGAGCACTGGCACTCTGGCAGCACATTCATGGGGTGCTGATGGGTTCTGACCTCAGAGCCTCCCATATACAGCAGCTATTATATTAGACCCCTAAGTGGCAAAGTCTGATAGGCTACATTGATGCAATGCCCGCTAGGGCCTATGGGGTACTCGGAACTGGGTCGGACAGTTCTTCAGGGAGTTGTCACAGCAACGACCTAGTCCGTAGCCCTGGGCGTGCAATAAAAATTATGAGGGACAGTTTGTAGGGGAATTATCGTGACGCCACCTTTGGTGTTCGGCAATGAGTGGCCAACTCTGCTTAAGGGGAGCGCTGGGGCCGATGGTGACACAGCTGGGATGGTTCTGCTCCCCACAGGTTGAGCGGGGCCCCAGAACTACCGGTATAGTTTGAAAGAGATTGTAGATGTTGGGGTGCAGGACTGAGGGTGCGGGAAATGACTGGAGGACACAAGGACTGCAGTTTTCTTTACCTTTACTTGACAGTTGCAGGTGCAGTCTGGGACATGGGTAGCAAGCGATCATGGGAATCCAGGCTGCCTGGAAGCAACTTAGGATTCCCCTAGCCAGGTGGGTTTGGAGGCCTTCCTTCTGCGCTGTACTCATAGGTCCTTGCTGCCATAAACCCTGCACAAGTTCCTCTCACTGTCTGACAGTTAGTGTAAAACGTTACCTGCATGGCAGGCCACTTGAGCCTATTCCAAGTGTGGCTCCTTTCTGGGGGCTCCAGGCTCTGATATGCTGCTGTGCCACTGGGTATTAGGTGGGCCAGGAGACCTGCAGTCTCCTGCCCTCCGGATTTAGCTGCCAGGACTTCTGTACCCAACCACGAACTCCGGTGTCCGGTTTCTGGCACTCAGCTCTGGGCTGAGCTTGGTTACAGCTCCACTCCCCAGGTTCTCCTTGACTTCTCTCCTTTTCCCTCACTCTCTCTCAGACACTAACTAACTCCGCCTCCAGGCCAGAACTTATAGGGAAGCTCCCCTGGAAAAGGGTGTTAGAGCTTCCCCTTCTGGTCTGGAGTAAGGAAAAATGTTGGAAGCTGGTGTTACCTGGTAAGGGGACCCCTCCTTGCTTCCAGGCATGACATCACCCCCTGTGAGGGAGGCAGGGCAACTGTAGCAACCGGACTCCTGGGATGCCACACTGACGGGTTTAGTAATACACTGTACAATATATATTATACATTATATTATTGAATTATCAATGTGATAAAAAGTTAACATGATTAAATGCCCTTATTACACTAGTAAGTGTTAAAAAAATAGTTAAAAAATGTTTTTAGCTAACATCTTCACGACATGCGCCGTACATATGATCAAAAGATTGTATCTACACTAAAATGGTTTGAATAAAAACTTCAGCTTGACACGCAAAAAATAAGCCCTCACCCAGCCCGAGGTCATGAAAAAAACCGGAGACCCTTAGGTTCTCAGAAAATTACTCAATTTTGATTTTTTTTTTTACAAACTTTGGATTTTTTTTCACAACTTAAATAAAAAATAACCTACACATGTTTAGCATCTACAAACTCATAATGACCTGGAGAATCATAATGGTTGGTCAGTATTAGCATTTGTTGAACACGGTAAAAAAACAAAAACAGATGTGGAATTGTACTTTTTTTGCAACTTCACCACATATTTAATTTTTTTCCTGTTTTCCAGTACACAATATGGGAAAACCAATAGTATCATTCAAAAGTACAACTCGTCCTGCAAAAAACAAGTACTCACATGGCCATATTGATGAAAAAATAAAAAAGTCATGGCTATGGGAAGCAGGGGAGCAAAATACAGAAACACAAAAAAGAAAAATGAACTGCTGCGTGAAGGGGTTAAGAAAAAAATATATTAGAGAGCACATAACAGCACATAAAGATTTTAGGGTGCAAGAACCTCCCAAGTACGTATGAAACCTTGTAAATAAATTGAAAAAATTGAAGGCAGCACACCAATAAGTATAAAATCACGTGCAGTTTAATTACCCATGTGGTGACTTTTCGGTCGAATGTGTGGACCTTGGTGTGGACCTTTCTCAAGCTTTCACAATGTTACCTATGAAAACTGTAGCTTGCCAAGAGAAAAATAAGCCATCCCACAACTTCAGTGACAAAAAAATGATAAAGGAAAACTTTCATGTCCCAAAATGCTATTAAAAGGAAGCTGTCACCATGGAAATTCAGTTCAATCTACAGGCACCAAGATATAGTTTTGTAAGAAAAAACTCAGAATAACCTGTGCTTTAGGCATTAAATCCTCTGATCTTTCTGAGTTTCTTGGTCCAGTGGGCGGTCCTATCAGTGAGTGACAGATTTGATTGTAGAAGTGAATATGGAGAGAAAGCTGTCAGTCACTGATAGGACCACCCACTGGACTGAAAATGCCAGAAAGAGCAGAATATTAAATGCCTAAGTCCCAAGTCATACTGAATCTATTCTTGCAAAACTGTATATAAATCTGCTCAGCTCCTCCTGATCTAGAATATGGCTCATGCAAATTAGATTAAATGTTCCTGTTTCACTTTTACCTGCTGATATGGGGTTAATCTGCAGGTTAATAGAGTCCTTAAGCCGTGCATCCCTTGCACTGACAGTACGGTTGCTGGGAGTAAATTAACTTTATTTCTCCTTGCAATATCCAGCTTTCAGTCATAGAGGCACAATTGACGTGGCTTAAGTCACTGCTCAGTATAGAGTGACTGACAGCCGGATCAGCACTTATATACTTCTGAACCAGCTGTCAGTCAACCCTGGGGTGTGGATAGCGCAGCCATTCACCATGTACTGAGCGGTGACTGAAGCCATACTTCACATCTATGACTCATTATATTAACCATAAAGTTAAACGAAAACAAAAAAATAATATCTCTCGCCAGCCCAGCCCAGCCCACATCTTTTTTATGCAGCTGCACTCTTGGCTGTTCTGGTCTTTATTCACAGGTCTTCTTCAGGCCACGGATCCTGTAATAACATGGGAGACCTAGTGTGTACTAGAGGCATTGAAGAAGACCCAACAGAACCCATGGCGTGAAGAAATTAAGTGGCCTGTAAGTGAAGACCAGAGAAGAACAACAAAGAAAAGAGCTGCACAGACAAGGTGAGGGCTACATATAGGTGAGTAATATTTTATTTTTTTAACTTCTTCATGACTTTTTGGAATTTTTGTACAATTTCCATTTGCCTTCCAACTGATAGCTACTCTTTAAGACTATGCACTGTAGCTATTTAAGCTTTTACTTTTGTAGGGCACTTAAAATTCTAATCCATAATTTTGGGTAAAATATAAGGTAGCATCTATTTTACAGAATTACAGTGGGGAAAAAAAGGATTTGGTCTGACATCAATTGTGCAAGTTTTCCCACTTAAAAAAGATGAGAGAGGCCTGTAATTGACATCATAGGTAGACCACAACTAAGAGTCAAAATGAGAAAACAAATCCAGAAAATCACCTTGTCTGATTTGGCAAGATTTATTTTGCAAATAATGGTGGAATATAAGTATTTGGTCACCTAAAAACATTGCAAGATTTCTGGCTCTCACAGACTTGTAACGTCTTCTTTAAGAGGCTCCTCTGTTCTCCACTTATTACCTGTAGTAATTGCACCTGTTTGAACTTGTTATCAGTATAAAAGGCACCTGTCCACAACCTCAAACAGTCACACTCCAAACTCCACTATGGTGAAGACCAAAAAGCTGTCGAAGGACACCAGAAACAAAATTGTAGCCCTGCACCAGGCTGGGAAGACTGAATCTGCAATAGACAAGCAGCTTGGTGTGATGAAATCAACTGTGGGAGCAATAATAAGAAAATGGAAGACATACAAGACCACTGATAATCTCCCTCTATCTGGCGTTCCACACAAGATCTCACCCCGTGGGGCCAAAATGATCACAAGAGTAGTGAGCAAAAATCACAGAACCACACAGGGTAACCTTGTGAATGACCTGAATAGAGCTGGGACCACCGTAACAAAGGCTACCACCAGTAACACACTATGCTGCCAGGGCCAGACATGTCCCCTTGCTTAAGCCAGTACATGCTCGGGCCCATCTGAAGCTTGCTAGAGAGCATTTGGATTATCCAGAAGAGTATTTGGGGAAAGTCATATGGTCTGATGAAACCAAAGTAGAACTTTTGGTAGAAACAAAACTCATTGTGTTTGGAGGAGACATAATGCTGAGTTGCATTCAAAGAACACCATATCTACTGTGAAGCATGGGGGTGGCAACATCATGTTTTGGGGCTGTTTCTCTGCAAAGGAACTAGGATGACTGATCTGTGTATGTGAAAGAATGAATGGGGCCATGTATCGTGAGATTTTGAGTGCAAACCTCCTTCCATCAACAAGGGTATTGAAGATGAAAGTGGATGGGTCATTTAGCATGATAATGATCCCAAGAACACCGCCAGGGCTTTGTAAGAAGAATATGAAGGTCGTGGAGTGGCCTCGCCAATCTCCAGATCTCAACCCCATAGAAAACCTTTAGAGTGAGTTCAAATTCCATGTTTCCCAGCAACAGGCCCAAAACATCACTGCTCTAGAGGAGATCTGCACGGAAGAATGGGCCAACATACCACCAGCAGTGTGTGCCAACCTTGTGAAGAGTAGTAAGTTAAACTGGGAAGAGGAAGAGCGCACAATAGGGCTTTAAATGTTAAAGCAACACATAAACCAACATGGATCTGCTCACCTGGTGGTGTTGCAACGAAGCAACATGTAGCAAATGCATAGATCAGCTGCTGCAAGGCACAAGTCCAAAGGACTTAGAGAAAGAACATATCCGGGTGAAGTGTCACTGGTTGCGCTGCTGGTAATAGAATTCCACAAATGTTTTCCTTAGACACTTTATTTTAACAGGTTTGCAAAGTCAATACGTTTCGAGGTCAAAGCAGGACCTCTTCATCAAGACAAAAACCTGGAGGTTTTAAGCAGGTGACATTTAATGGGGAATTTTTGTTATCACTAGTGTTGAGCGATACCGTCCGATACTTGAAAGTATCGGTATCGGAAAGTATCGGCCGATACCGGCAAAGTATCGGATCCAATCCGATACCGATACCCGATACCAATACAAGTCAATGGGATTCAAGTATCGGACGGTATTCCTGATGGTTCCCAGGGTCTGAAGGAGAGGAAACTCTCCTTCAGGCCCTGGGAACCATATTAATGTGTAAAAGAAAGAATTAAAATAAAAAATATTGCTATACTCACCTCTCCGAGGGAACCGGCAGCGTTGTTTGCTTAAAATTCGCACTTTTCTTTCCTTACGTGAAGTCCCGGCTTTGTGATTGGTTGTGTCGCAGTCACATGGGCGACGCAACCAATCACAGCACGCCGTGACGTAATTTCAGGTCCTGAAAGGATTTTAAAATTACGTCCCGGCTTTGTGATTGGTTGCGTCGCAGTCACATGGGCGACGCAACCAATCACAGCAAGCCGTGACGTAATTTCAGGCCCTTAAGGATTTTAAAATTACGTCCCGGCTTTGTGATTGGTTGCGTCGCAGTCACATGGGCGACGCAACCAATCACAAGCCGTGACGTCACGGGAGGCTGGACACGCGCGCATTTTAAAATGCGCGCTTGTCCAGCCTCCCGTGACGTCCCGGCTTGTGATTGGTTGCGTCGCGGTCAACCAATCACAAGCCGGGAGGCTGGACACGCGCGCATTTTAAAATGCGCGCTTGTCCAGCCTCCCGTGACGTCCCGGCTTGTGATTGGTTGCGTCGCGGTCAACCAATCACAAGCCGGGAGGCTGGACACGCACGCATTTTAAAATGCGCGCTTGTCCAGCCTCCCGTGACGTCCCGGCTTGTGATTGGTTGCGTCGCGGTGAACCAATCACAAGCCGGGAGGCTGGACACGCGCGCATTTTAAAATGCGCGCTTGTCCAGCCTCCCGTGACGTCCCGGCTTGTGATTGGTTGCGTCGCGGTCAACCAATCACAAGCCGGGAGGCTGGACACGCACGCATTTTAAAATGCGCGCGTGTCCAGCCTCCCGTGACGTCACGGCTTGTGATTGGTTGCATCGCCCATGTGACTGCGGCGCAACCAATCACAAAGCCGGGACGTAATTTTAAAATCCTTAAGGGCCTGAAATTACATCACGGCTTGCTGTGATTGGTTGCGTCGCCCATGTGACTGCGACGCAACCAATCACAAGCCGGGACTTCACGTAAAGGAAAGAAAAGCGCGAATTTTAAACAAAGAACGCTGCCGCTTCCCTCGGTAAGGTGCAGGCTGCGTCGGAGAGGTGAGTATAGCAATATTTTTTATTTTAATTCTCTCTTTTACACATTTTTACATTAATGTTGTTTCGATACCGATACCCGATACCACAAAAGTATCGGATCTCGGTATCGGAATTCCGATACCCGCAAGTATCGGCCGATACCCGATACTTGCGGTATCGGAATGCTCAACACTAGTTATCACTGATCATATTGTCTGCCATGGGATTTTCTTGTGTAAATATTGTTGAAAAAAAGTCACTTAGCATATTGGCTTTTTCCTCATCCTCATCCACCATTTCACCCAGACTATTTTTAAGGGGCCAACACTATCATTTTTTAGTTTCTTACTATTTATGTAGTTAAAGAATATTTTGGGATTACCGTATATTTACTCTCTCTGGCAATGAGTCTCTCTGTCTCAATCTTTCCTGCCTTGATTTGCTTTTTACATAATTTATTTAAATTTCTTTCTTTATTTATTTATTTAATTAATTCTCTAAATGCTTTCTTTTTGTCACTTATTGCACCCCTTACAGCTCTATTTAGTAAGGCAAAACTAATCTATGATTTTGTATATTTGAAGGGAATACACACTTCAATATTACATTATCATTGGGATATAATGGTTTAATCATGGTTTTGACAGCTGGAAGTCTTAACAGTCTAGATATATAGCCACTAATTTCTTGCGTAGTAGCTACTGTAATATTTTGTGGTGCCCATTGAAACTAATCCAAGGTGAGTCTGCCAGTGTAGCAGTGTCTCTGTGAGGTCATATGGACCAAGGTTTTCATAATTCAGACCCTATCTTCAATTACCATTATTTTAAGAAAAACAGTTATTCAAGCCTTTTAAGCCATCACCCCTAATAGTCTAAAATTAAAATTTAAATTCCACACTGTAGCTCTGTCCATGATTAAACACATTTTCTACTAACATGAAAATTGATTTGCACTGTTAGAAATTTAACCTTGACTAAAGGGTGCATGTAAAAATTAAAGGAAACTCCTCAAAGATAATCTAGCTTGTTAATTGTCATTATTAATAATAATAATAATAATAATAATAGTAATTCTCACTGCCATGTGTTTTGTTAGAGTCGAAGTTGCATTAAATTGCCTCCAATAATCCTCAAAATGGAATAATGAAAGATATATAGGATCATTACTACTTATAAAGTCAATTTTTCTAAAATTCGTGTTTGTAGGTAGGTGATTTTGGGAAATTTGTCGTAAAGGAGGCAGATTAATTTTGAGTCCTCATAGAGGTGAAGCTAATTCGTAGAATTCTCTGTCCTCATTCAGCCTTGTAACAGCATTAAGAAATGTATAAATGCTTTTAACAAATGCAATATCGCTGTGAAATGCTGCACTTGAGTCTGATTTACAAGAGCTTTTGTCATACAGATTAATAGTGTGAAAAAATACTACGTTAAAGTGACTGACTGATCCAAGGGTCATTTTACATGAATGTCAGGGACGAATGTTTATATTAAATAATGACAAGGATTTTGTTGAGATATATAAAACATTAGTGTGGTTTCAGATTAACGCTTCCCACTTTATCATGAAATATACAGTATGTACCTTGAATCTTCTAGGTGCTAATAAAAGATCCTTAACCGAGCACCCACCTATGTCTCATTTAATATACTGGTGGCTTCTTATGTGCATACTTACCAATACATTCAGAATTTCTAGAGTATGCTGATAAAGTGGAGATATCTTGGACTCCTGAAAGCTGTTATAGCTCCTCACCCACCTCCCCAGTCACACAGTTTCTTTGCTCAAATGTACGGAAACCAGAATTTTCTAGGCATTGCTGATCACAAATTCACAACAAACTCCCAGCTGCAGTTGACTGGTATCCTTCTAGAGGGAGATTTCCCACTTAATGAACAGCAGCAACTTGGCCACGGCATGGGTTTTTCCACGATGCCTTGAAGCTGTAAAACAGTATGGCTGTGCTTTTCCTTGTATGAATGAAAAGAATGAGGATGGAATGTGAAATGAATTGCCTTATGGCTATTAGGGATGCGGTCAAGTCTGTTGAGTAAGATGTGAAGGAGATATAGGTGAACATGTGTGATGGAAACAGACGTATCTATTACTCAAAGTGGTTTCACCAAATATTTTAATTGCATTGACATATCACTGCATTTCAAAACATTTATTGATGTATCACTGTCTCTGAAAACATTTACCCAGTAGGAGATGAAACTCATTGATTGTCTCTTCCCATATTAGGGGCAGATGAAGGAAAGAATGTGCAGTCAGGTGGAGCGCTGGGCATATGGATAAAGACAGAAGGTTATAAAATGTACAAACCTTTACTAAAAATGTATAATGATTTGTACATTTTATATCCTTCTGTCCTTATCCATATGCCCAGTTGTTATGACCCCAATGGCAGAGGGTCTCAGAAATAGTTACCAAGTCTGCAGACACAAAAACCAGCTCATAGGGCAGTGGTAACTGGGCTGACCATATATCTAATCCTAGCACCACAACTAACAGCAGCCGGGGAACGTGCCTACGTTGATTCTAGACATCTCGCGCCAGCCGGAGAACTAACTAACCCTAGAAGGGAAATGAAAGACCTTTCTTGCCTCCAGAGATAAAGACCCCAAAAGTTGGATACAAGCCCCCAACAAATAATAACGGTGAGGTAAGAGGAAAAGACAAACGTAAGAATGAGCTAGGTATTTAGCAAAGAGAGGCCCACTAGCTAATAGCAGAATATAGTAAGATAACTTATATGGTCAGCAAAAACCCTATCAAAAATATCCACGCTGGAAATTCAAGAACCCCCGAACCGTCTAACGGCCCGGGGGGAGAACACCAGCCCCCTAGAGCTTCCAGCAAGGTCAGGAATCACATTTAGTACAAGCTGGACAAAAATGAGAGCAAGCAAATAACTGAAAAAACAAAGAAGCAAGACTTAGCTTAATTTTGCACGAACCAGGACCAGCAGATAGGAGCAAACAAAAAGGATCTGATTACAACGATGCCAGGCACTGGACTAAGGATCCATGAGGTTTATATAGCAACACCCCTGGACTAACGACCCAGGTGGGTGCAAACTGAGGGAAGAAAATCCCAGAGTCATATCACTAGTAACCACCAGAGGGAGCCAAAAAGTCTAATTCACAACAGTACCCCCCCCTTAAGGAGGGGTCACCGAACCCTCACTACGACCACCAGGGCGATCAGGATGAGCAGCGTGAAAGGCACGAACTAAATCGGCCGCATGCACATCAGAGGCAACCACCCAGGAATTATCCTCCTGACCATAGCCCATCCACTTGACCAGATACTGAAGCCTCCGTCTGGAGAGACGAGAATCCAAGATCTTCTCCACCACGTACTCCAACTCGCCCTCAACAAACACCGGAGCAGGAGGCTCAACAGAAGGAACCACAGGCACAACGTAGCGCCGCAACAAAGACCTATGGAACACGTTGTGAATGGCAAACGACACCGGAAGATCCAAGCGAAAGGAAACTGGATTAAGGATTTCCAATATCTTGTAAGGACCGATGAAGCGAGGCTTAAATTTAGGAGAGGAGACCTTCATAGGAACAAATCGAGAAGACAGCCATACCAAATCCCCAACACGAAGTCGGGGACCCACACCGCGGCGGCGGTTGGCAAAACGCTGAGCCTTCTCCTGTGACAACTTCAAGTTGTCCACCACATGATTCCAGATCTGCTGCAACCTATCCACCACAGAATCCACCCCAGGACAGTCAGAAGGTTCCACATGTCCCGAGGAAAAACGAGGATGGAAACCAGAGTTGCAGAAAAATGGCGAAACCAAAGTAGCGGAACTAGCCCGATTATTAAGGGCAAACTCAGCCAACGGCAAGAAGGTCACCCAATCATCCTGATCTGCCGAAACAAAACACCTCAAATAAGCCTCCAGAGTCTGATTAGTTCGCTCCATTTGTCCATTAGTCTGAGGATGAAAGGCAGACGAGAACGACAAATCAATGCCCATCCTAGCACAAAAGGATCACCAGAACCTGGAAACAAACTGGGATCCTCTGTCAGACACAATATTCTCAGGAATGCCGTGTAAACGAACCACATTCTGAAAGAACACAGGAACCAGATCGGAAGAGGAAGGCAGCTTAGGCAAAGGCACCAAATGGACCATTTTAGAAAAGCGATCACATACCACCCAGATGACAGACATGCCCTGAGACACCGGGAGATCAGAAATGAAATCCATGGAAATGTGTGTCCAAGGCCTCTTCGGGACAGGCAAGGGCAAGAGCAACCCGCTGGCACGAGAACAGCAAGGCTTAGCTCGAGCACAAGTCCCACAGGACTGCACAAATGACCGCACATCCCGTGACAAGGAAGGCCACCAAAAGGACCTAGCCACCAGATCTCTGGTGCCAAAAATTCCCGGATGACCTGCCAACACCGAGGAATGAACCTCGGAAATGACTCTGCTGGTCCACTTATCAGGAACAAACAGTCTGTCAGGTGGATAAGAGTCAGGTCTACCAGCCTGAAATCTCTGCAACACGCGTCGCAAATCAGGAGAAATGGCTGACAAGATAACTCCTTCTTTAAGAATACCAACAGGTTCTGCGACTCCAGGAGAGTCAGGCACAAAGCTCCTTGAAAGAGCATCAGCCTTCACATTCTTTGAACCAGGTAAATACGAGACCACAATGTCAAAACAGGAGAAAAACAATGACCAGTGGGCCTGTCTAGGATTCAGGCGTTTAGCAGACTCGAGATACATCAAATTTTTGTGATCAGTCAAGACCACCACACGATGCTTAGCACCTTCGAGCCAATGACGCCACTCCTCAAATGCCCACTTCATGGCCAGCAACTCCCGATTGCCAACATCATAATTCCGCTCAGCAGGCGAAAACTTCCTAGAGAAGAAAGCACATGGTCTCATTACCGAGCAACCAGGGCCTCTCTGTGACAAAACGGCCCCTGCCCCAATCTCCGAAGCATCCACTTCGACCTGAAAGGGAAGTGAGACATCAGGCTGGCACAAAACAGGCGCTGAAGTAAACCGGCGCTTCAACTCTTGGAACGCCTCCACGGCTGCAGGAGCCCAGTTAGCAACATCAAAACCTTTCTTGGTCATATCCGTCAAAGGTTTAACAACGCTAGAAAAATTAGCGATAAAACGACGGTAGAAGTTAGCAAAACCCAAGAACTTCTGAAGACTCTTAACTGACGTGGGTTGAGTCCAATCATGAATAGCTCGGACCTTGACTGGGTCCATCTCCACAGCAGAAGGGGAAAAAATAAACCCCAAAAAGGGAACCTTCTGTACTCCAAAGAGACACTTTGAGCCCTTAACAAACAACGCGTTCTCACGCAAAACCTGAAACACCATCCTGACCTGCTCCACATGTGAGTCCCAATCTTCAGAGAAATCCAGAATATCATCCAGATAAACAATAATAAATTTATCCAGATACTTCCGGAAAATATCATGCATAAAGGACTGAAACACTGAGGGGGCATTAGAGAGCCCAAAAGGCATCACCAAGTACTCAAAATGACCTTCGGGCGTATTAAATGCAGTCTTCCATTCATCTCCTTGCTTAATGCGCACAAGATTGTACGCACCACGTAGATCTATCTTGGTGAACCACTTGGCACCTCTAATCCGGGCAAACAAGTCCGACAACAGAGGCAAAGGATACTGAAATTTAATAGTGATTTTATTCAGAAGACGTTAGTCAATACAAGGTCTCAAAGATCCGTCCTTCTTGGCCACAAAAAAGAATCCCGCACCAAGAGGGGAAGAGGATGGACGGATATGCCCCTTCTCCAGAGACACCTTGATATACAAACGCATTGCGGCATGCTCAGGTACAGACAGATTAAATAATCTACCCTTAGGAAATTTACTACCTGGAATCAAATCTATTTCGCAGTCACAGTCCCTATGAAGAGGCAGAGCACTGGATCTGGACTCGCTGAATACATCCTGATAATCAGACAAATACTCAGGAACTTCCGAAGGAGTAGAGGAAGCAATAGACACCGGCGGGGAATCAGCATGAATTCCCTGACAACCCCAACTTGACACAGACATTGCCTTCCAATCCAAGACTGGATTGTGGGTCTGTAACCATGGCAGACCCAAAACGACCAAATCATGCATTTTATGCAGAACAAGAAAACGAATCACCTCCCGATGTTCAGGAGTCATGCACATGGTTACCTGCGTCCAAAACTGCGGTTTATTTTCCGCCAATGGCGTAGCATCAATACCTCTAAGAGGAATAGGATTTACCAACGGTTCAAGAACAAAACCACAGCGCTTGGCAAATGACAGATCCATAAGACTCAGGGCAGCACCTGAATCCACAAACACCATAACAGGGTAAGAAGACAATGAGCAAATTAAAGTAACAGACAAAATAAATTTAGGTTGCAAATTACCAATGGCGACAGGACTAACAACCCTTGTTAGGCGTTTAGAGCATGCTGATATAACATGTGTAGAATCACCACAGTAAAAACACAACCCATTCTGACGTCTATGATTTTTCCGCTCATTTCTAGTCTGAATTCTATCACATTGCATTAAATCAGGTGTTTGTTCAGACAACACCACCAGAGGATTAGCGGTTTTGCGCTCCCGCAAACGCCGGTCAATTTGAATAGCCAGCGCCATGGAATCATTCAGACTTGTAGGAATGGGGAAACCCACCATCACATTCTTAATGGCTTCAGAAAGGCCATTTCTGAAATTTGCGGCCAGAGCACACTCATTCCACTGAGTAAGCACGGACCATTTCCGAAATTTTTGTCAATACACTTCAGCTTCATCCTGGCCCTGAGAAATAGCCAGCAAGGCTTTTTCTGCCTGAACTTCAAGATTGGGTTCCTCGTAAAGCAATCCGAGCGCCAGAAAAAACGCATCAATATTTGCCAATGCCGGATCTCCTGGCGCTAGCGAGAAAGCCCAATCCTGAGGGTCGCCCCGTAAAAAAGAGATAACAATTTTAACTTGCTGAGCTGAATCTCCAGACGAACGGGGTCTCAGAGAAAGAAACAATTTACAATTATTCCTGAAATTCCTAAACCTAAATCGGTCTCCAGAAAACAGTTCAGGAATAGGTATTTTAGGTTCAGACATAGGACTACTGGTAACAAAATCTTGTATGCCCTGCACACGAGCAGCAAGCTGGTCTACACTTGTAATCAAGGTCTGGACATTCATGTCTGCAGCAAGCACAAGCCACTCAAAGGTAAAGGGGAGGAAGAGAGGAAGAAAAAAAAAAAAAAAAAACTCAGACTTTCCTTTCTTGTAATCCCACTTCTGCAATGCATTAAACATTCAATGTTGGCCTGGCATACTGTTATGACCCCAATGGCAGAGGGTCTCAGAAATAGTTACCAAGTCTGCAAACACAAAAACCAGCTCATAGGGCAGTGGTAACTGGGCTGACCATATATCTAATCCTAGCACCACAACTAACAGCAGCCGGGGAACGTGCCTACGTTGATTCTAGACGTCTCTCGCCAGCCGGAGAACTAACTAACCCTAGAAGGGAAAAGAAGGACCTTTCTTGCCTCCAGAGATAAAGACCCCAAAAGTTGGATACAAGCCCCCAACAAATAATAACGGTGAGGTAAGAGGAAAAGACAAACGTAAGAATGAGCTAGGTATTTAGCAAAGAGAGGCCCACTAGCTAATAGCAGAATATAGTAAGATAACTTATATGGTCAGCAAAAACCCTATCAAAAATATCCACGCTGGAAATTCAAGAACCCCCGAACCGTCTAACGGCCCGGGGGGAGAACACCAGCCCCCTAGAGCTTCCAGCAAGGTCAGGAATCACATTTAGTACAAGTTGGATAAAAATGAGAGCAAGCAAATAACTGAAAAAACAAAGAAGCAAGACTTAGCTTAATTTTGCACGAACCAGGACCAGCAGATAGGAGCAAACAAAAAGGATCTGATTACAACGATGCCAGGCACTGGACTAAGGATCCATGAGGTTTATATAGCAACACCCCTGGACTAACGACCCAGGTGGGTGCAAACTGAGGGAAGAAAATCCCAGAGTCATATCACTAGTAACCACCAGAGGGAGCCAAAAAGTCTAATTCACAACACCCAGTGCTCTGCCTGACTGCACATTCTTTCCTTCATTTACCTATACTCCGTTGTGAGTTGTGGATGGAGAAGCACAGGCATTACCAATTTTAGATCTGCAGGACCTGTAGTCTAGTCACGTCAGCTTGGATTCCAGGCCCTACAGCTTGATGGCCGGCTCTCTACTAAGCGCAGGCTTCTCCCATGGTTGTGCAGGGGTGCACAACTCGGACAGGTGAGTGGATCTCCGATTTATTGTACGTTCCTCTTGACCATCAGGTGTAATCCTAGGCGTGCCCCCTTGCTCTGTTTTTTATTACATATTAGGAGCAGAGCATTTTGAAGCACAAAAACAAGTTGAGTGGGCACCGTTTACTTTGATAAATAGTGGCAGTTAGGTATCTTTTTGCAAGGCTGAGTGCATGCCATCATTTCTTGAAAGGCAGATAACTCCACAAGATGGTACAGCAACGACTGCTCCACCAGCAACTTGACCAGGTGAGAGTTTATATAGCACACATGCACATGCCTGGAGCATATGCCTGTTTACTTATCACATAATCAGGGACAAATATATAAAGTTGTGAAGAAGAAAGAATACTTAGATAACAACAAGAAATAGTATTGGCTGACAAAGATGTTGATGATGACACCAACCAGGTTGCACTTCAAGGTGAGGCCTAGCTGATGGAAAGACACGCTTGAGGAAATAGTGTAAGAGGACAACTTGAGGCTTGCTCTGTTGGCTGAATGGCTTGCTTTTCCTCAAATGAGCAAGTGATGTTGCTTCATGTGCTAATGGAAATTTCCTATTCAATATAAGCATGGATGTGTACATCTTGCTTTTGCAGCGCCCTAGAGTCCTGGTCATTGCAGTAATGTCATTCTTCCACCAGGGGGAGTGATATTACATCTGAGGGCAATAAAGGAGATCTCTTTACCAGGTATCACAAACCATACAACACACTTCACACTCCAGCCCACCAGGGGGAGCTACGCTCCTATCTATTAGGGCACTCCTCACAATTAGGTAAAACTGGTGGTCTGGATAGGAAGTTAGGCAGAAGCTGACTGGGCTTCACCCAGGCAGCATCCTGTCGGGCAGCCAGAGGGGAAGGAGGAACATCAAAGAGCTGCAGACAGAGGGGTCCCTGACAGGGGTGGGATCCTGTCAGAGGCCTAGACAGAAGGCCATGGAGCTGCACCTGCCCCACGTGCGGCAGCATCCTAAGGAAGGACACGAAAGAGAACTGTTTTGTAGAAGGTGAGAAACGAAGTCATAGCACAAGGAGAGGAAACCAGAAGGAGTTCTGCCCTGTAACAGGCTGCCTCCTTCTGAGGCGCAAGAATCCGGTAGCCAGAATGCCGAGGGTGTAAGGATCTCTACGTATTACTTCAGAGACTGGCAGGACAGGTAATTCCACGATACCTGCCCAACCCATACCCAGGAGGCACGGTGGCAACTTGTGGAGGCCGGGGCGTGATAGAGTCCCTGTAAAAAGCCTCAGGCCATCAGTCATACGGGTTTGTCCTATCCATTTCATCTGGGGGACAGAGAGAAAGAGAAATAACATCTAGAACACCAACATCAGTTTTGAGGACCTTACCGAGAAGCTCAGCAGGGAGGTACTACAATATCCAGGCGCAAGAGGAAGGCTACTGATTTCCACCTGGATAAGGGGACTCTGGATTTGCCTTCAGACCGGCCGGACTCTGCCTGCCCTGTGGTCTGTACCCTGGACTGTGGATGCTGAAGCCTTCAGTAAAGGTAAAGAGACTGCAACCTTGTGTCCTCGTTCTTCACTGCGCCTCACACCATCCACCATCTACACTCTGGGAAGCCCTGGGGATACACTTCACCTGTGGGAAGGTATGCCATCTAGCTGCCATCACATCACCCCAGCGGACCCCTAAGCAGCGTCAGTCACCCTGACCGAATACCACAGGTGGCGTCATGAACATTATACCTTTAAAGACCTTTCCCCCATTTACAACGGACGTCCCTAGGGCCACGGACCGGGTCAGCCACCATGACATCCCCATCAAGAACCGAAGGACCTGGTACCGAGTACCCCGCTGCCCTACTGGGGGCGCTCCAATCTCCTCTTACAGAATAATAATCAGTCGTCTATCAGCAATATGCAAAAATTACCCCCCCACTACACGAGATGATCACAAGTACAACTTGTCACCACCATGACCAGAGCTTTCAAGCTGCAGAACCTCCACCACCAGCAGCACTTGTAGCCTCACCTTCTCCAAAGCCAATCACAGATTAAGCATATTATGCCGTGGGGGATCTTTTAGTTTCATGTCACCTCTTCTGTTTGTCGTTTAAACGAGCACCCTCTTCTTCTAATAACATCACCTTCTCCACAATCCTGTCTGGTTCCTAGATCATGTTCACCACAGAATCAACATCATCATTCCCACACTAAGCAGAAAGTGGCCCCTTTGTAAAAAATGGCATGTGCTCTTTGTACCTCTGTCTGATTCCTACCTCAGAATTTGCCCAAAATCAGATCAGAGGACAACTATGACTGCCAGTGCCCAAAACACCATGAATCATAGAATCATTAACTAGGAAAAGCTGTTCTGGTGCAGTATCTTCCTCATTCCTTAGAATGCTCTAGGCTAAGACACTAGCGGGTAGAACAGATGCAGAAATCCTTGTTGGAATGGAAATTCCACTTTGTCGAGTTCAATGTTTTTTGATTTGTTTTGTTTTTTTGATCGCTCATTAGTAGAAAGGACATTTTTTAAAGAAGTATTATAGCAATATTTAATTCTATTTAATGTCATAAACTGTTGATATTAATAGTGGCAATTTGATGTTTTCATGAAGACGTTGAAGTGAGGGGAGTTCCTGTACTCTACCTACAAGATGATTGGATGAGTAGTGTTCGATTTATAGGTTAATCTAGCTGGAGATGTGACCTCCGATTCATTATATCTACCAGATCACATGTTGCACTTTCTATAGAGTCGAGCTTTTTTATAGCCATAATGTGGTAGATCGTTCCATCACCACCTTGCCATCGTTTTATCGCCACTTTTTTGGGGGGGGAAATGAGAAGACAAGACCATAGTATTAATTCACTTTCGCCTCCTCCTATATTTGAGAATGGAGATCTGTTGTGTGGTTTCGCAGACACATGACACTAATTTACCGTGCACCTTTCATCTCAAAGTATTTTTGATACGCCATAGAATCATATCAGAAAGCATTATTGGTGGCTGTCTGGGTCCAAAAAAGTTACTTAAAGGGGATGTCCATTCTCAGACATTTACGGCATATCCACAGGATAAGATGTGAGAACACTTCTTTATTCCAGGGGGCACAAGATGAGGCCCGTTGAGAATATCTTCTGCCTATGCCTTAAATATCTAAGATGGGAATATCCTTTAAACAAAAATGTAATGAGTTCCACTTTGTAAAATATTATGATGGAGCAGTTGGATTAAGCACAACACTAACACAAACTGATGGTGTCATTGTCAGAGATAACATCATCTTGCTGTGACTGAAATGAATAATGTATCATATATCCCATTATGCTCTTTGCTTCCTTCACACTAATACACTTGCCAGAGGCAAAAAGGCTAAGTGTGACCTGCTTTTGACATTACTATTGCAGATACTGCTGTGAAAGCAGATTTTGCTGCTGCTTGTAACTGTTATATATTTTGCTGTAGCATTAGGTTTTAAGCTCCCATTACCACGTCCATTGCCAGTGCCACTTTTTCATTTACAATACATTTTACACACAAGTAAAATGTCTATAAAATACCCAGGAGAAATATGAAATAAGCTAGAAATGAGAAGTAAGGTGCATGTGATTACCAAAAAGGCTAATGCAACATTAACCTTCCCATATAGCGTGGCATGTAAAAGTTTTGGCATGCCTAGTTAAACTGTTATTGTGAATAGTAGGGATAAGCGAACCTCAACTGGAAAGTTTGAGGTCCATACCGGATATCTGGTGTCTGTTACCGAACTCTGAATACGAATTTTTTTTACCATATATCCGTTTTCCTGTTCGGGTTAGCCAATCTAATAAAGCTTGTTGACAGGCTGCAGAGCAGCCAATCAATAGGCTTTTAGGCAGTGGACACTTCCGTAGCCATCACAGCCATGCCAAACCATTATGCTCTCATTAGTGTAGTGATAGGACACATCTGCAGCGAGGGACAGATTTTGACTTTGCATTCTGCAAAAAAAACTCTGCGTGTACTCTACAATGGTGATGAGCGAGTGTACTCATTGCTCAGGTTTTCCCGAGCACGCTTGGGTGACCTCCGGGTATTTGTTAGTGTTCGGACATTTAGTTTTCATCGCGGCAGTTGAATGATTTATAGCTATTAGCCAGGCTGAGTACATGTGGGGGTTGCCTGGTTGCTAGGGAGTCCCCACATGTAATCAAGCTGGCTAGCAGCTGTAAATCATGCTGCTGATGCGATGAAAACGTAATCTCCGAGCAGTCATATATACTCGGAGACCACCCGAGTGTGCTCGGGAAAACCCGAGCAACGAGTACACTCGCTCATCACTACTCTGCAACCTATATCTATGCTTGTACTGTGATAAAAGCCACTGTGTGTACGATGCAAACCTGTCTGTGAGAGGACCGTCTTTTAAGCCATTGTGTATACTCTGCACCCCCCACCTATGGAGGCATTGTCCGTTAAGCTGCTGTGTGTACTCTGCACCCCCCGTTTGTGGCAGTGCAGTCCATTAAGCTGCCTTTTGTACTCTACACCCCCTTAGCTTGTGGATGTACTGTCCTTTAAGCCATTATGTGTACTCTGCATCCCACCACCTGGGGGAGTACTGTCCTTTAAACCGCTGTATGTACTCTACAAACCCATCTGTCAGAGAACTGTGCTAAAAGCCACTGTGTGTACTCTGCACCCCCCGCTTGAGGGAATACTACTCCGCCTGTGAGAATACTGTCCTTTAAGCAGCTAGGTGTACTTTGCACCCCCACCTCATGCTGCTGTGTTCTCTACAAACCTGTCTGTTAGAATATTGTGCTGAAATCTGCTGTGTGAATGCTGCACCCCCTGCCTGTTGGAGTACTATCCCTTAAGCCACCGTGTGTAATCTGCCACTCCCCTCACCCCTCGCCTGTGGGAGTACTGTCCTTTAAGCTGCTGTTTGTACTCTGCAAACTTGTCTGTGAGGGTATTGTGCTGAAAGCTGCTCTGTGAACTCTGCATTCCTCCCTCACCCGTGGGAGTACTGTCCTTTAAGCCGCTGTGTGTACTTTGCAAACTCGTCTGTGAGAGTATTGTGCTAAAAGCCACTGTGTGTATTCTTCACCCCTCTTGCCTGTGGGAGTACTGTCCTTTAACACCTTTCCCATACGAAGCATATCCATACGTCCCTGTGATCCGGTACTTATTGTGGGTGTAAGCTGATTCTGACAGCTGACAACTGGAACTCATTGCCAGGAGCGGTCCCACATCACTCTTGGCACCTTAACCGCCTAAATGCAGTGATCAAACTTGAACACAGAATTTTGGGAGCAGGCAGAGGGAAGACAGCCCTTCTGCCCTTGGATCAGAGTCCCCGCAACATTATCTCTGGGTCCCGATCTTTGACATGGTGACCCGATGTCGTAATGTCGACATCTGGGTCTCTAGAACTAGCAAAATTGCTTGATCATGTTCAGAGCATGATCTACAACTTTGTCAGTGCAGAGCTGTCAGTTTGCATAGCATAGAGATGTTGCTGCGTCTTAATGCTATTCAGCCAGCAAAAATGACAGTCCCCTTTATCATCATTCTGCCGAACAATAAGTGGAATAAAACGAGATAAAAAAGATAAATATAAGTAAACATGGCAACGTTGTAAACGTCATATTGTCCTGCAAAAACAAGCCATCATACAGCTCCATCAGCGGAAAAAAAAGTTATAGCTCTCAGAATAAAGCAATGCTAAAATAATTATTTTTTCTTTAAAAATGTTTTTATTGTGTAAAAGCGCCAAAAGATAAAAAAAACAATATAAATGTGGTATCACTGTAATCATACTGACCTGAAGAATAAAACTTCCTTATCATTTTTCCCTCATGTGGAATGACATAAAAAAATCCTGAATTGCTAGTTTTTGTTCACTATGTCTCCCAAAAATTGGAATAGAAAACGATCAAAAATATCAAGTGCCTGAAAATGGTACCAGTCAAAATGTCAACTCATCTTACAAAAAACAAGTGCTCACATGACTCTGTTAGCGAAATATGAAAAAAATATACCTGTCTAAATATGGGGGTGCAAAAGATTATAGTTTTTCGCAACAAAAAGCGTCTTTTAGTGTGTGACAACAATCAAATATAAAAACCCGATATGAATCTGGTATCGCTGTAATCGCACTGACCAGAAGAATAAAATCACCATATAACTTACACCACACAAGGAATGATATAAAAAAAATTCTTCACCAGCTGTTGTTTTTCTGATTCTGCCTCCCAAAGAAAGCAGTAAGGCTCAGTGCACATTTATACTGCGCTCTGCGCTGAGCGCTTACATCAGAGTTTCTGAGTAAATCTCTGCAAATTATCTCTTCAGAGAGGAAGAGGACTCCTCTCTGAAGAGACAATTTGGATATTTCCCAGAGGAGCATTGCGGCTTTAAGTCTCCTCACCTCAACATGCTTAACATGATCCCTGTGTAAATCTCTAAAATACAAGACTCAGATGGAACCCCAGGTGGAAGATTCCCGATAATGAGGAGGATTGAGTCACTGTGGACGCCATAGGACTTGTGATCCGTTGGTGTCAGTCTTTTAGGATTGCATAAAAGTGCTGTTGGCCACAGTTTTGTGCACTTCTGAAAAGAAGGACACCGCTGAACTGAGGCCAAACGGTGTCCAGAATAAATCTGCTGCCTCAATATAGTGAATAGATCCCTTGAGTGTTTCATCTGAATCACATTACTAAGAGATTTAGATGGAAACCCTGATGTAATGCTTAGCATAGTGCACAGGATAAATGTGTAAATATGATCCCAAACAATATGTAAAATGTTCCTAACAAAAGATTCAACTCAATCCACAAAAATGCAAGTCCCCACTCTGCTTCGTCATCTGTTAATAGAAATATAGGGGGCTTCCACATTGCTAGCAGCACAAAGGCTCTGGAAAAGTGAAATGGCTCCTCGCCCCTTAAAAGAAATTCAGCAAATTCTGTGCTCCCAAATCTCAATGTCCCCTCCTTTCTGAGCCCCACAGTGTATCTAAACCACATATAGCGTCCACATGTTTGACATTTCTGAAGCAATGAGAGACCACCTAACTTATGGGTGAATGTCTCCAGAAGCATGACCTGGGCATAACATGCTGGTGACTATAAGGTACTGGTCACTATAGCATACTGGTCACTACAACGGCAGTTTGCAATTTTCACTCTGCAACATTCATTGTTGCTTTTTACTGGAAAACACCCATGGAGTCAAAATCGTCACTTCACCTGCAAATAAATTCACTAAAGAGTATAATTTCCAAAATGGGTTCACTTGAGGGGGGATTCTGCTCTTCTAGCAGTTGGGGGCTGGTATATTGAGTCCGCAAACTATTCTAGGAAAATCTGCGCTCCAGGAGGCAAATAGTGCTACATCTTTCTAGAGTCTCTCTGTATGGCTAAGCAGTACTGTACAGCCACATATGGGGTATTTCCATGTTCAGTAAAAAATGTGGGACAAATTATTGTGCCATTTTTACCCACTTATTTGAAAATGTAAAATATGGGGCTAAAAATTTAGTGGTAAAAATGTAATTATTTTTTCTTCACTGCAAAATGGTATAAAATTATGTGACACACCTGTGGTGTCAATATGATCACCACACCCTTAGATGAATTAATTGAGAGGTGTAGTTTGTAAAATTGGGTCACTTATGGGGATTTCTGCTTTTCTGGCAACCTAGGAGCTCTTCCTGTGGGTCATGGCACCCACAAACCATATCAGTAAAATCTGCACTGTAGTATGGCGCTCCTTTTCTTTGCTTTGTGCCTGAAAAGTATTTCCCAATTACATGTAGGGTATTGAAACAATCAGGAAAAATGGACATGTTTGTTGTAAAAAATGTTCCTATTGGCCCTTAGAAAAATTAAAAACTTGGGGCTAAAACAACATTTTAGCAGTAAAAATGTAATTTATTATTTTTTCACCTCAATTCTGTAAGGCACAAGTGGTGTCAATAGTATCACTGCACCCCTAGATGAATTCATTGGGGGTATAGTTTGTAAAATGAGCTCACTTATGGGGGGTTTCTGTTGTTCTGGCACTTCAGGAGGTACCCTCAAACTGTTCCAGCAAACTCTGAACTCCAATATGGCACTTCTTCCGTTCTGAGCTTTGCACTGTGTCTCACATATGGAGTATCCGCATACTCAGAGGAAATTGATCAACAAATTGTATGGTGCAATTTCTCCTGTTACCCTTGTGAAAATAAAAAAATTGGGGCTAAAATAACTTTTTTTGTGTGAAAAAATTAGATTTTTTTTATTTTCACGGCTCAACATTATAAATTTTTGTGAAGCACCTAAGGGTTCAAGGTGCTCACCACACATGTAAATACATTCCTTGAGGGGTATAGTTTCCAAAATGATGATGCTTGTGGGGGGGGGGGGTTCCATTGTTTAGGCACATCAGGGGCTCACCAAACAGGAATATAGCATCCGCTAATGATTCCAGCAAATTTTAAATTCCTTTCCTTTCCAAGCCCTGCCATGCACCAAATCACTAGTTTTCTCCCACATATGATGCTAAGGAGAAATTGTCCAACAAATTGTATGGTGCAATTTTTCCTGTTACCTCCATGAAAATGCTAAATTTGAAGCTAAAAAAATCATTTCTGTGGGGAAAATGTGTTTTTTTTTATTTTCACTGCTCAAATTTATAAATTTCTGTGAAGTAAATTGGGGTTTATTGCACTCACCATATATCCAGTTCCCTGAGAGGTCTAGTTTCCAAAATGGTGTAACTTTTGGAGTATTTTTACTGTTTTGCCACATTAGGGGCTCTCCAAACATGACTGTCATGGTCTGCCTGGAGTTTCTGTTACGGTCCTTCTACGGTTAATCCTAAGTGGCCTCTGTTTGGTTTGGCGAGGGCTCTAAGTAAACACACTGGTGCTATGCTCATTGTCAGTGATATGTCCATTCCTGGCTGAGTAGCTAACCCTTGTATACCTGTGTATATTGCCTGCTTCTGTACGGTTGCTCTGTGTATGACCCGGTCTGTTTCCCATTTGATATTCGTCTGCTGATTCTGTACTTTCTGTGTTTCTCTTGGTTCTACCCTGGCTATGTCCCTGACTACCCATTCGCCTGTTCCCCTGGCACTGCGTTGCTTTCTCTGGCTTCTGACTCTCGGCTTGCTTCTTACCACTCTATTCGTGTTACCCGCTTGTTACTGCGCTGCCCTCTGGTCTGACCTCGGCTTTACTGACTATTCTCCCGTCTCTGCTGGGTACCACTATCCCTACTAGGAGTTCTGGACCTGGCTCTGCCTCCAGTCACTCCCCCAATGGTCACGTGATTGCAGGTCCTGTTCCTCCTGCAGCACATGTACAGTGCATGTCGTGAGGGGGTTAAAGGGACACTGCATTTGCTCCGTACACTATTTTGGGGGTGTAGCTATCTGTCTGTCCCACTTTACTCAGTACACCAAATCCTGCTTCTTAAAAACTGATGTGTCTAACAGACATCACTTTGTTTTTCCCAATCTCACAGCTGGGAAAGCTGTATAGCAAAAAGTTTGCAAATGCGCATTCCTTGCCTAGGAAAGCAGCCATCTCTGAGAGACACACATTAACCAACTAGCATAAGACTACCATACCTACTGCTAGCTAAGAAGAAAAGCACCAAATTATGGCACAAATCACATACAATAACAATTAATGAACAATAATAAGTGAAGAAGAACACAATGTCAGCAATAAAACTCAAATACCATTTTCCAACAAGGCGCAAAGGCGACTTTTACATCATGACCCTATATTCAGTAATTATAGAAATATTTCACAACTTTGCAGCTACAAAGCACTGTCCCTTTACCCTTGAAGATTTCTTGGTTTATTTACAGAAGAAAACAACCACATTCTCAGAATTATTATAGCAAATCCGCACAGCGCTGCCAATGGGTACAAACAGCTCAGAAGGTTCATGGTTTGTAATAGAAATCATAACTTGGCCGATCATTTCTGCTGCTTGGATTTACTCCCTTAAGAAATGACATAAGACCTTGGAGAACGTGTGCTCGGCGATCCTCAGATCTGCGACAGAATCACTGCTGTCACAAAGCTCTGTGGACCAAGGATTAAATTACTTTCTGAGCAAAAGGAGTGTGCCCCAGTAATTCACCCATCATTAAAGGACACCTGTCATACATTTGATATGCTTTTCCACTTGCCTTGAGCCAGGCACTGCAATCATAGAAGAATTAATAGCATCATATCTATTTCTTGGAAGGCAATAGTGTGCTATTTGTATGAGTTTGGTTGCCTGATACACATGGAAGATAAAACCTTAAAATTGAGAATCAAGGTCAGTGATTTAATGAAACATTTCTGCGGATCTAAGAATTCTGCAAGCCAACTTAAAGTACTTTATTCTGATGCTGTAAGTATTATTGGTATGATAATAGAGGTTTGATATAACACTTATAAATGCTTATAATGCTCTGCTCATGTACAGATGCAGGATAGCAGATACATAAGGGTATGTTCACAAGGAGTTTCTCACGTGGTTTTATCCAAAAAATGTTTAACAGTATACATTTTTTTTACTGTGTTTATCTTTTAATCTTTTTTTGTGTTTGGAGCATTTTTTTTTAAGGCTTAATGTATTCCAAAGTCAAGATATATTTTTTCAAGCAGAAATACCCCAATGATTAACATGTTGCTTTTATATTTAAAACAAAAATAGATAAAAAATAACCCATACATAAAAAAGAACAAAACACAAAAGTAGGCCAAAAACAATTTAAAAAATGCTTGCTCTGGTGAAGGTTTTTTTTCACTTGGATTTTTCAGCTAAATAAATTCATGTAATAAAATAAAAACAACATACCCTTAGGCCAAGTGCACATGTTGAGTATTTGGTGAGTCTTTTACCTCAGTATTTGTAAGCCAAAACCAGTGTAACAGTCAGAGGAAAAGTAGTATGGAAAGATGTGCAACACTTCTGCATTATTCCCCCAATTCTGGTTTTGGCTTACAAATACTGGGGTAAAAAACTGACCTAATGCTCAATGTTTGTACGGGGCCTTTGTGTTTGAAAATTCCATTACTCAGTTCCATTCTAAAACAAACGAAATGCATCCAAAATGTGTCAGTTGAATAACTGGTGCAAGTGGGAACTTAGAGGCTCCATTATTATGAGGTCCATCTTTATTCCACCATGTGTCAGTCTTTAGAACAGGGGTGGAGAACCTTAGGCCCCAGGGCCATTTACGGCCCTCGATGACCTTTTATCAGGCCCCCGAGCAGATTGTCATGGACCACATTCTTGGGCATGGAGATGTATTTTGATTGCCACCAGTAGGGTTGAGCGACTTTCATTTTTTTAAGATCGAGTAGGGTTTTGGGAAACCCGATTTTGTCCAGAGTCGAGTCGAGTGCAGTCGGCCGATTATCGCTAAAAGTCGGGGATCGACCGAAACACGAAACCCAATGCAAGTCAATGGGGAAGCATAGTCGGCAGTGAGTGGAGGCCAGGAAAACACCTACAGTGCCCATTTTAATGCCAAAAACATCCATTCTTGTTTCTGAAGCTTGCCAATCTTAATTAACTGTATAATAATAGTTGGGCATAGGGAATTGGGGGAAAGTTGTGGGGGGAGTAGGGCTGGCTCAAGTTTTTCGTGGGCCCAGGAAATGCGGACTACGTCACGGCGGTGTTGCAGGGAAAGGTAAGTATTTAAAAGTTGCAAGTGCTGTGATCCTGAGCAAGCAGGGGGGGGCCCACTCGTTCGCATTGCCACTGGCACAGGGCCCCTCAAAGTACGGCGGTGTGTTTGCATGGCGGGGGCGCCTCCCACCAGCAGCGACACTTTTGCGTACTCTGAGGGGCCCTGTGCCAGTGACGTCGCCAACGAGTATGCCCCCCCACCTGATGAAGGAACCTGCACTTTCATCTGCACCTTCCTCTTTGTCCCTGTGTAAGGTGGTATAACATGCGGGAAGGGGAACCTTACTTTCAGCAGGGACAGATTCTGGCTGTGTAGAGTACAAGGGGAATGTAGTGGTCTAGGTCAATGTACCAGCAGACTCATTTAGCAGTGGCTGGGCAATGGGCAGGATGAGGAGGAAACAGATATAGGGCCAAAGAATAAAGTAGGCTACATGCAGTTCAAAATTGGTAACAGGACTAAACAGGCGGCATTGCTTTGTTCAGTGGAGTAGCAAACCCAAGAGCAGCAGACACTGTTTCAAGGGCCTAACCACACTAGTAGGCCAAATGCAGTTTAATATCTGATAGTATAGGGCGAAAGCCAGAATGTGGAAGCTCAGCTTTGTTCAGTTGAGGACAACACCAGGGAGGGGCAGACACCTTTAGTAGGCCGGAAAAGCCTATTGCATTTTTTAAAATGGTAATTTGGAGCAGAAGGTTGAAGCTCAGCTTTATTTAGTTGAGGGCAACACCAGGCAGGGGCACACAGACAGACACCTTTAGTAGGCCGGAAAAGCCTATTGCATTTTTCAAAATGGTAATTTGGAGCAGAAGGTTGAAGCTCAGCTTTATTTAGTTGAGGGCAACACCAGGCAGGGGCACACAGACAGACACCTTTAGTAGGCCGGAAAAGCCTATTGCATTTTTTAAAATGGTAATTTGGAGCAGAAGGTTGAAGCTCAGCTTTATTTAGTTGAGGGCAACACCAGGCAGGGGCAGAAGCCGTTAGTAGGCCCTAACCACCATTTTTTTTTTTTAAAACCACTTAATGAGAGCCGGAAGGTTGAAGCTCAGCTTTATTTAGTTGAGGACAACACCAGGCAGGGGCACACAGACAGACACCTTTAGTAGGCCGGAAAAGCCTATTGCATTTTTCAAAATGGTAATTTGGAGCAGAAGGTTGAAGCTCAGCTTTATTTAGTTGAGGGCAACACCAGGCAGGGGCACACAGACAGACACCTTTAGTAGGCCGGAAAAGCCTATTGCATTTTTTAAAATGGTAATTTGGAGCAGAAGGTTGAAGCTCAGCTTTATTTAGTTGAGGACAACACCAGGCAGGGGCACACAGACAGACACCTTTAGTAGGCCGGGAAAGCCTATTGCATTTTTTAAAATGGTAATTTGGAGCAGAAGGTTGAAGCTCAGCTTTATTTAGTTGAGGACAACACCAGGCAGGGGCACACAGACAGACACCTTTAGTAGGCCGGAAAAGCCTATTGCATTTTTTAAAATGGTAATTTGGAGCAGAAGGTTGAAGCTCAGCTTTATTTAGTTGAGGGCAACACCAGGCAGGGGCACACAGACAGAAACCTTTAGTAGGCCGGAAAAGCCTATTGCATTTTTTAAAATGGTAATTTGGAGCAGAAGGTTGAAGGTCAGCTTCATTTAGTTGAGGGCAACACCAGGGAGGGGCAGAAGCCGTTAGTAGGCCCTAACCACCATTTTTTTTTTTTAAAACCACTTAATGAGAGCCGGAAGGTTGAAGCTCAGCTTTATTTAGTTGAGGACAACACCAGGGAGGGGCAGAAGCCGTTAGTAGGCCCTAACCACCATTTTTTTTTTTAAAACCACTTAATGAGAGCCGGAAGGTTGAAGCTCAGCTTTATTTAGTTGAGGACAACACCAGGCAGGGGCACACAGACAGACACCTTTAGTAGGCCGGAAAAGCCTATTGCATTTTTCAAAATGGTAATTTGGAGCAGAAGGTTGAAGCTCAGCTTTATTTAGTTGAGGGCAACACCAGGCAGGGGCACACAGACAGACACCTTTAGTAGGCCGGAAAAGCCTATTGCATTTTTTAAAATGGTAATTTGGAGCAGAAGGTTGAAGCTCAGCTTTATTTAGTTGAGGGCAACACCAGGCAGGGGCACACAGACAGACACCTTTAGTAGGCCGGAAAAGCCTATTGCATTTTTTAAAATGGTAATTTGGAGCAGAAGGTTGAAGCTCAGCTTTATTTAGTTGAGGACAACACCAGGGAGGGGCAGAAGCCGTTAGTAGGCCCTAACCACCATTTTTTTTTTTTAAAACCACTTAATGAGAGCCGGAAGGTTGAAGCTCAGCTTTATTTAGTTGAGGACAACACCAGGCAGGGGCACACAGACAGACACCTTTAGTAGGCCGGAAAAGCCTATTGCATTTTTCAAAATGGTAATTTGGAGCAGAAGGTTGAAGCTCAGCTTCATTTAGTTGAGGGCAACACCAGGCAGGGGCACACAGACAGACACCTTTAGTAGGCCGGAAAAGATTATTGCATTTTTTAAAATGGTAATTTGGAGCAGAAGGTTGAAGCTCAGCTTTATTTAGTTGAGGGCAACACCAGGCAGGGGCACACAGACAGACACCTTTAGTAGGCCGGAAAAGCCTATTGCATTTTTTAAAATGGTAATTTGGAGCAGAAGGTTGAAGCTCAGCTTTATTTAGTTGAGGGCAACACGAGGCAGGGGCAGAAGCCGTTAGTAGGCCCTAACCACCATTTTTTTTTTTTAAAACCACTTAATGAGAGCCGGAAGGTTGAAGCTCAGCTTTATTTAGTTGAGGACAACACCAGGCAGGGGCACACAGACAGACACCTTTAGTAGGCCGGAAAAGCCTATTGCATTTTTTAAAATGGTAATTTGGAGCAGAAGGTTGAAGCTCAGCTTTATTTAGTTGAGGGCAACACCAGGCAGGGGCAGAAGCCGTTAGTAGGCCCTAACCAAAGTTGAAGGCCAAATGCAGTTTAATTTCTGATACTATAGGCCGAAAGCCAGAAGGTGGAAGCTCCGATTTAGACAGTGGAGGACAATTTGAATTAGGGACTGCAGACAGACTTAGTAGGCTGTCCCCTGTGGACCATGCATCCACCACATTAACCCATTGCGCCGTAATGGACACGTAATCTTCCGTGGCCATGCCTACAGGTCCATGCGTCTGTTGTCAGGTGCACCTTTGTACTCACAGATTGCCAGAGTGCATGGACAATGCGGTCTTCTACATGCTGGTGGAGGGTTGGGATGGCTTTTCTCGCAAAAGAAGTGTCGACTGGTTAGCTTGTAGCGTGGTACAGCGTAGTCCATCATGGCCTTATTAATAGTAAATAAAATATATAACTAGGCTCTATGAACTTTTAAATAGGTTCCAGGGGTACACGGGCAGCATTGGTGTGGTCAGTGGAGGAGTATTGCAAGTAGGGGCTGCAGACAGGCTATCAAAGGCCTAAAATAACAAACAGTAGGCAGTCATGGCAGTTTTACATCGGTTACATGGATACACAGGCAGGCACTCCAGGCAGCATTGTGGTCAGTGGAGGAGTATTGCAAGTAGGGGCCGCAGACAGGCTATCAAAGGCCTAAAATAACAAACAATAGGCTCATTGCAGTTTTACAGCGGTTACATGGATAGACGGGCAGGCAGCTTGGTGGTGAGTGGAGGAGTATTTAAAGTAGGGACCGCAGACAGGCTATCAAAGGCCTAACATAACAAACAATAGGCTTATGGCAGTTTTACAGCGGTTACATGGATACACGGGCAGGCAGCTTGGTGGTGAGTGGAGGAGTAGTGCAAGGAGTGTCTGTCCCAGTACTCCCAAAATATAAATAGATGTTAATGTCTCGCAAAACAACCAAAACAAAAAAAAAGGTGGCATACTTAGGTACAGGGGTGGGCTCATCTACTGAGTTTCTGACATAGTAATTTGGCAGTAACTATTTAATGGTGCCAATATAGGACACAGACACAGACTACTTTAAGTTGCATCATAGATGTCTACAAATTTGTATTGTCAGTGCCAGACATTGAATGATGTCAGCGAATAGACTAAAGATTGGTGGAGCTGTGCGACATAATTTTGGACGTGGTAGAGCACATTTTGAGCTGGGGTAGGGGGGAACTCTCTTGAGGCCGGCGGGACCGCCCCAGGGCCCCTCATGTTACAACGGTGTGTCTGACGTTGGGTGCGCACCACCACCGCCAGAGACACTACATTGTACTATGAGGGACCCAGTAGCAATGCCGTCAACCAAAAGCGAGCACACCCACCTCTTCAGACAAACAGCAGTCTCACGGGTGCTTGCGCCAAGTCGCGATACCACGGCCCCGTGTGGGGAGTTTTGCCATTTAGGGAGGTGTAAACATGTCGTATGCTGTACAATCAGCTGCAGCAAATTAGACATTAGAAAAGTAATTCACAGGCAAGAGCTTTTCATAGGAAAGCTAGGTGCCGGCCGGGCAAGGTGGGGCAAAAGATTTCGAAATCCAGTTGTGGTTCATTTTAATGAATGTTAGATCGTCAACATTTTGGGTAGCCAGACGAGTCCTTTTTTCGGTTAATATTGAACCTGCAGCACTGAATACTCTTTCTGATAGGACACTTGCTGCCGGGCAAGCAAGCTCCTGCAATGCATATTCTGCCAATTCTGGCCAGGTGTCTAATTTGGAGGCCCAGTAATCAAATGGGAATGACGGTTGAGGGAGAACATCGATAAGGGATGAAAAATAGTTAGTAACCATACTGGACAAATGTTGTCTCCTGTCACTTTCAATTGATGCAGCAGTACCTGTCCTGTCTGCGGTCATAGCAAAATCACTCCACAACCTGGTCAGAAAACCCCTCTGTCCAACGCCACTTCTGATGTGTGCACCCCTAACACTCCTAGTCTGCTGCCCCCTGGAGCTCGTGTGAGAACGATCACGTGCGCTGTGTGCTGGGAATGCCTGAAGCAAACGGTCAACAAGAGTTGATTGTTTGGTTGCTAATATTAGTTCCAAGTTCTCATGTGGCATAATATTTTGCAATTTGCCTTTATAGCGTGGATCAAGGAGGCAGGCCAACCAGTAATCGTCATCGTTCATCATTTTCGTAATGCGTGTGTCCCTTTTTAGGATACGTAAGGCATAATCCGCCATGTGGGCCAAAGTTCCAGTTGTCAAATCTCCGGTTGTGATTGGTTGAGGGGCAGTTGCAGGCAAATCTACGTCACTTGTGTCCCTCAAAAAACCAGAACCCGGCCGTGACACGCAACCAATTTCCTGTGCCCCCGGGAAAGGTTCGGCATTAAAAATATACTCATCCCCATCATCCTCCTCGTCCTCCACCTCCTCTTCGCCCGCTACCTCGTCCTGTACACTGCCCTGACCAGACAATGGCTGACTGTCATCAAGGCTTTCCTCTTCCTCTGGTGCAGACGCCTGCTCCTTTATGTGCGTCAAACTTTGCATCAGCAGACGCATTAGGGGGATGCTCATGCTTATTACGGCGTTGTCTGCACTAACCAGCCGTGTGCATTCCTCAAAACACTGAAGGACTTGACACATGTCTTGTATCTTAGACCACTGCACACCTGACAACTCCATGTCTGCCATCCTACTGCCTGCCCGTGTATTCTCCCACAAATAAATAACAGCACGCCTCTGTTCGCACAGTCTCTGAAGCATGTGCAGTGTTGAGTTCCACCTTGTTGCAACGTCTATGATTAGGCGATGCTGGGGAAGGTTCAAAGACTGCTGATAGGTCTGCATACGGCTGGCGTGTACAGGCGAACGTCGGATATGTGAGCAAAGTGCACGCACTTTGAGGAGCAGGTCGGAGAACCCAGGATAAGTTTTCAATAAGCACTGCACCACCAGGTTTAAGGTGTGAGCCAGGCAAGGAATGTGTTTCAGTTGGGAAAGGGAGATGGCAGCCATGAAATTCCTTCCGTTATCACTCACTACCTTGCCTGCCTCAAGATCTACTGTGCCCAGCCACGACTGTGTTTCTTGTTGCAAGAACTCGGACAGAACTTCCGCGGTGTGTCTGTTTTCGCCCAAGCACTTCATAGCCAATACAGCCTGCTGACGCTTGGCAGTAGCTGGCCCATAATGGGACAACTGGTGTGCAACAGTGTCATCTGCCGATGGAGTGGTTGGCAGACTGCGTTCTGTGGAAGAGCTGTAGCTTCTGCAGGAGGACGAGGAGGAGGAGGAGGAGGGGGTGCGAACGCCTACAGCCAACTGTTTCCTAGACCGTGGGCTAGGCACAACTGTCCCTAAATTGATGTCGCCTGTGGACCCTGCATCCACCACATTCACCCAGTGTGCCGTGATGGACACATAACGTCCCTGGCCATGCCTACTGGTCCATGCATCTGTAGTCAGGTGCACCTTTGTACTCACAGATTGCCTGAGTGCATGGACGATGCGCTGTTTAACATGCTGGTGCAGGGCTGGGATGGCTTTTCTGGAAAAAAAGTGTCGACTGGGTAGCTCGTATCGTGGTTCAGCGTACTCCATCAGGGCTTTGAAAGCTTCGCTTTCAACTAACCGGTAGGGCATCATCTCTAACGAGATTAGTCTAGCTATGTGGGCGTTAAAACACTGTGTACGCGGATGCGAGGATAAGTACTTCCTTTTTCTAACCAGAGTCTCATGTAGGGTGAGCTGGACTGGAGAGCTGGAGATCGTGGAACTTTCGGGTGTGCCGGTGTACATGGCAGACTGAGAGACGGTTGGAGACGGTATTGTTTCCGTAGTATTTAGACTTTTCAGATTCTGACCTCTGCTTAAGCTAGTTGAACATTTTTGACAGATGACTTTGCGCTGATCAGTTGGATGTTGTTTAAAAAAATGCCAGACTGCACTCTTCCTAGACTCGGATCCCTTTTCAGGGATTGCAGACTGAGCTTTAACCGGATGGCAACGCTGTGCTCCAACAGGTTTTGGCTTTGACACGCGTTTTGGGCCAGATACGGGCCCGGCAGATGGAACCTGTTGCGATGTTGATGCCTGCTGCGGCCCCTCCTCCACCTCCGCTTCTGAACTACTGCCGCCTGCACCCTGTTCCCCCAATGGCTGCCAATCGGGGTCAATAACTGGGTCATCTATTACCTCCTCTTCGAGCTCGTGTGCAACTTCGTCTGTGTCACTGTGTCGGTCGGTGGTATAGCGTTCGTGGCGGGGCAACATAGTCTCATCAGGGTCTGATTGTGGATCTGTACCCTGAGAGGGCAATGTGGTGGTCTGAGTCAAAGGAGCAGCATAGTACTCTGGCTGTGGCTGTGCATCAGTGCACTCCATGTCAGAATATACTTGTAATGGGCATGGCCTGTTAAATGTTTCACTTTCTAAGCCAGGGACGGTATGTGTAAAGAGCTCCATGGAGTGACCCGTTGTGTCGCCTGCTGCATCCTTCTCTCTTGTTGTAGTTTTTGCTGAGGAGGACAAGGAAGCGACTTGTCCCTGACCGTGAACATCCACAAGCGACGCGCTGCTTTTACATTTACCAGTTTCGGAAGAGGAGGCAAAAGAGCTAGAGGCTGAGTCTGCAATGTAAGCCAAAACTTGCTGTTGCTGCTCCGCCTTTAAAAGCGGTTTTCCTACTCCCAGAAAAGAGAGCGTTCGAGGCCTTGTGTAGCCTGACGACGAAACTGGCTCCACAGCTCCAGACTTAGGTGGAATATTTTTATCCCCACGACCACCTGATGCTCCACTACCACTACCATCATTACCAGCTGACAATGAACGCCCACGACGACCTCTTGCACCAGACTTCCTCATTGTTTTAAAATCTTAACCAAAGTAACTTTATTTGTTGCTGTCAAACAACTTACACGGTGAGCTATAACTTCAGTATGATTTCAATATCCCTTAACAGGTTGGTGAGACCACAAGGAAAATCAGGCACAATGTTACACACTCTGTTTTCTGTGGCACAAAATCACAGAGATGACACACACGCAGGACTGTCACTCAAGCACTAATGTCAATATTAATCTCCCACCTAATTTATTTTTTTTTTTTTCTCAGGGAGACTTTAGAAACCAAATAATATTAACAAAAAAAAAAAAAAAAAAGGCTTTCTATGGCCCACAATTAGAGAGAGAGAGGTGGCACACCCAGGAGTCAAGACTGGCGCACAAGCTGAAAGGGCAATATTACTCTCCCACTGTTTTTTTAAGTTTTTTTTTTATTTCAGGGAGACTTTAGAAACCAAATAATATTAAAAAAAAAAAAAAAAAAAAAAATAGGCTTTCTATAGCCCACTGAAAGAGAGAGAGGTGGCACACCCAGGAGTCAAGACTGGCGCACAAGCTGAAAGGGCAATATTACTCTCCCACTGTTTTTTTAAGTTTTTTTTTTATTTCAGGGAGACTTTAGAAACCAAATAATATAAAAAAAAAAAAAATAGGCTTTCTATAGCCCACTGAATGAGAGAGAGAGGTGGCACACCCAGGAGTCAAGCCTGGCACACAAGCTGAAAGGGCAATATTACTCTCCCACTGTTTTTTTATGTTTTTTTTTTTTTTTTAAGGGAGACTTTAGAAACCCAATAATATTAAAAAAAAAAAATAAATAGGCTTTCTATGGCCCACTGAATGAGAGGGAGAGAGGTGGCACACCCAGGAGTCAAGACTGGCACACAAGCTGAAAGGGCAATATTACTCTCCCACTGTTTTTTTATGTATTTTTTGTTTTTTAAGGGAGACTTTAGAAACCCAATAATATTTAAAAAAAAAAATAAATAGGCTTTCTATGGCCCACTGAATGAGAGGGAGAGAGGTGGCACACCCAGGAGTCAAGACTGGCACACAAGCTGAAAGGGCAATATTACTCTCCCACTGTTTTTTTAGTTTTTTTTTTTTTTTTCAGGGAGACTTTAGAAACCAAATAATATTAAAAAAAAAAAAAAAAAAAATAGGCTTGCTATAGCCCACTGAATGAGAGATAGCACACACAGCAGTGGCACACAAGCCCTGACTGAGGCCAATATTTTTCTCCCACTGATTGATGTAGTGTTTTTGTGTTGAGGTAGAATTTAGAACACAAATCACGGAAAAAATAAATAGGCTTTCTATGGCCCACTCAGTGAGAGATGGCACACACAGGGATGGCACTGTAGCAGAAATGCCAATCTTAATCTCCCACAAAAAAAACAAAAAAAAAAACTGTCCTACAATTACTATCTCCCTGCAGTAATGTAAGCCAGGTATGGCAGGCAGCAATAGGAGTGGACTGATGCACAAATTAAATAAAAAGTGTGGACAAACAAAAAAGATAGCTGTGCAGAAATGAAGGAACAAGAGGATATGTGCTTTGAAAAAAGCAGTTGGTTTCCACAGTGGCGTACACACAGCAATACAGCTATCACGGAGCCTTCTAGGGCAGCCCAATGAGCTACAGCGCTGAGGGAAAAAAAAAAAAAAATAGCTTCCACAGTCCCTGCACACCGAAGGTGGTGTTGGACAGTGGAAATCGCTGCAGCACAAGCGGTTTGGTGGTTAGTGGACCCTGCCTAACGCTCTCCCTGCTTCTGACGAAGCGGCAGCAACCTGTCCCTAAGCTCAGATCAGCAGCAGTAAGATGGCGGTCGGCGGGAACGCCCCTTTATAGCCCCTGTGACGCCGCAGACAGCAAGCCAATCACTGCAATGCCCTTCTCTAAGATGGTGGGGACCAGGATCTATGTCATCACGCTGCCCACACTCTGCGTTCACCTTCATTGGCTGAGAAATGGCGCTTTTCGCGTCATTGAAACGCGACTTTGGCGCGAAAGTCGCGTACCGCATGGCCGACAAGCACAGGGGTCGGATCGGGTTTCATGAGACGCCGACTTAGCCAAAAGTCGGCGACTTTTGAAAATGATCGACCCGTTTCGCTCAACCCTAGCCACCAGCTCATTCATTTCTTTTTGCTCTGTTAGCGCACACATGCAGTGCTCACTACTGAACACTGAAGGGCATGCAATGAAAGATTACATCCTGACACCAGTGCCCGAGTCTGGATGCACTTTGTGCAGAGTTTGTGCGGCCCCCGATGGATGGTATAAACATCCAAATGGCCTTTGGCAGAAAAAAAAAGATTCCCCACCCCTGCTTTAGAACATGAAAATAAATGTTTTTCACCTTTCTAAAAGTTAGAGAAGAAACATTTGCATCAATTATACAACCAATATGTTTTGAAAACAAATTTTGTTTGTGTGTGCCTAAAGCTGAAACGGCAAATGGAATTTCCCAAAGCAAATGTGAGCATAGTCTTAAAGGGAATCTGTTAGTAGGATCAACCCTCCTAAGTCATCTATATGGGCATTTAGGTCATAGGAAACTGGTTAAAATGATACCTTGATATGTGTAGTCTGATGATTTATTTGAGAGAAATCCATGTTTTTCTTATATGTAAATGAGCTGTTCATATCTATGGGCAGAACACTTATCTGCATGAGAATCTATCTCCAGATATTATTATAAGGGACAGGAGGCATTACCGGTGTGATGTGTAATGGCTGCTTTCTGCTCTGCTAAATTCACTGCAGAGCTGTGTATGATTATGTAACAAGAAGGATCGGACCGGGCGTACCTTTTCTGTGACGGATCCGGAACTGTTAGGGCTGTCACCCATGTTGCAAGGGGAAAAGCTTAAAACCCCGGACCAATCTTTGCACTCAGTGACAGGGGGTGTGGCTAAGCTTAAAAAGCCACAGTGTGCGGGAAACAAGGCAGACTTGGTGGGAACGTGTAGCACGCAGGAGGTCAGTGTGAGTGCTCCGATCTCTAAGCATCAGGACAGAGCAGACCCAAGCCATAGGGGCCCCAGTGACTCACACAGAGTCTGCCAACAGAGACCCGTGAAGTGCCCACTGACATCGGTGACCGGGAGTAACAGAAACTCCCGCCAGGGCATAGAAGCGCGCGTGCGTTGAGACAGAGAAACCCGGTGACCAGCTGTGAACTGTATCCTGATTCACCCATAAGTAACTGCCGAGTAACGTTAATCTCCGGCAGTCATAAAGACTGTAACCGTCCCTGCACTTCAGCTTCTGGACCCAGGACCCCCATCAGGACAACGAGGATCCACTACCACCACCGTCGGGAATTGGAACGCTATTTTCTTCAGGACCACGCTGGACCCCTCACATGCCACAGTCTTGAGGCCACCACTTGAACCCAAGAGTCCACACTCTGATGTCGTCGGACTAATAAGTTTAACGTTACTAAACTTTCCCATTAAATCCCTCACACCTATTTTATCCTATTTTGAATATTCCTGTTCAATCCCACTTTGTTGCTCTATCTTCTCCCTGCATGGAGTATTCCCTGTCAAAAATAACCCTTGCTCTGCCTTCTGTCCATTATTGCATCCTGCAACCTGCTCACAGTTATATCTCACACATCTGCAGGTTCCTCTCAGCTTCAGCTTCCATCTCACAAACAAACAGGGCTGTAATACAGCAGAGTTGTGATAACTGCAGCAAATGTGTTTGTAAGAATATAAAGTTCAGTTCCACTGTTCCATGTTAGTTACATGTCTCACACCAGTATTGCCTCTCTTTAATAACTAATAATCTCTGATCTGTGTGAGAGTCAGATTCTCACGCAGATCAGTATCCAGCCCACAGATATTAGACAGCTCATTTACATTTTAAGAAAAACATGGATTTTTCTGGAATAAAACATTGGATCACAGATATAAAAGTATCATTTCATTCAGCTTCCGACGACCTGCATGCCCATAAAGACAGCTTGGAAGGGTTGATCCTACAGACTGATCCCCCTTAAGTGGTGTTTAAAAAATGAAAAATGTAACACTCCAGTGAAATTGGTCTAGTGCATTGTGCCCAGTGACTATTTGTCTGAACTGTTCCTTCAACTTCACAATATCAACTTGTTTCTTGGGTGCTGATCTTGGGCAATCTGTGCCATGTTTTGCTCTGAAAGCACTATAATGTCACAGGGGTTGACAAACTTCTCGATTCCCAAAGTAAAGGTTTTCCTATCAGTATCACTATTTATATGCTGGAAAAAGCATTCAATGTATGAAGATACTTGCTGACTTCAAAGCTGATCAAAGCTATATTGTATCTCATTCGTGTTAGAAAAAGGAGTGCGAGTATGCTGCCGTTCTCTACAGGATACAGGAACATCACTGTAACACTGTTAGCGCAGCTGCATGGGGACCCTTACCCCTCGATGCAGGGATGCTGGCTTACTCACTGGCATTCTTCTGCTTTCTTGTCACTCCCTGGTCTGCGTGTGCATGCAGCAGTTTAGTGGCATGCCTAGTGAGCCCTTACACGCGCTTCCCAGTTGTTAAAGGGGCAGCGAGCACATTATGCTACATGCTCACAGCTTGTTACCGAGAGGCATTTAGAATAAGGGGTACATCTGCAAGATGGCACCCAGCCAGTAGCTGGGATGCATCTTGTATAAAAGCATCTCTCTCCTTTAGGTTGCCAAGAAACATAGTGACTCATTAGTTAGTAAGGTGTACTGCTAGTGAGTTGCGAGGTTCTCTGGTCCTGGTGCGGCTAGATCCTGAATGTTACCCCCAGGTCCCAGAGTGGCCAGTGTCTGAACCTTGTCCGGTGGTCCCAGTGTGGCCAGTACATAAACATTGTTCCCCTGTCTGTTTTCCTGTTCCTGTATCTTAGACCAGCATTTCTGGCCTAGCCCTAAATTAGTGTCAGCTTACCCGATCCCTGGGTTCTGCAGCTGCAGTACCAAGTTCTGCCTGGGAATGGTACCTAGTGGCTACCTGCCGCATAAGCCTGACCTCACCACTAGGGGCTCCAGTGAACACCAAAATAGCCACGTAGTTATGCCCCTTCCTAAGTAGGCCCAGCCACAGTTGGGTGGCTTCACAAATCCACGTGTGCCATGGCTGGGTGTGATAGTCTGCTTGGCACAACCGTGACTGCAACATTCACTTTCTGTGTAGTCCATTCATATGTGAGGTCTTTTCCTTCCCATGTAGAGTGATATAATCTTTTTGATCTCTTATGGGTCAAAATATATATTTACCCACCAAATTCCCTTCCTATCACCCAAATAGAGTTATCAGGTGTCGTTAATGATGGATGTAGTTTGTAAGCTCCTGTTCGTCTGTGACATTTCTCTCGACCTTTTCAATATTCTGTGTTTAGGCTTTCATCCAATTTAACTTTTCCCGCAGTTTGGGCTGCTGGGACCTGGGGACAGGAAAGCTATGCTAAATTAAACATATTATGAAGGTCAGAGCATTATGGCACTTTCTGCTGTGTGACATCTCTCGTTAAAGAGAAATTCACCAATCACCGGAAAAAAATTGATTTGATATAAATAACATCACAGGAGTATTAAGTGTCCAGTTTGGCTTTATATGTCGTTTCCCTCTTCAGTCATCCTATTAATTTATAAATAAGTCAATAAATCTTCACTGTATTTTTTTTTCTTTTGATGTCCCCATTGCATCTTAAATCAAGGCAGTGGAGGCAGATTAAAGTGTGTTTGCCCACACAATCTCTCTTCTGCTTTTGGTTGTAAAATCTTATTTGCATCTAGACCTTCAAAGTCCTTGACTCTGTTAAAACTTTCATTAGATGACTGATGTGTGGCTGCTAAAGGTCATCCTCGCGTGCTGTACATCTGGATCTACAGATCCAAACAATGATTGTAAGGTTGCAAATACACAGATCAGTCATAACATTGAAATCTTCTGCTTAATATTGAGTAATTCCCCCTTGAGCTGCAAAACAGCTCTGATCTGTCCACTTGTTACTCACTTCTACCAAATCTATGGACAGGCAGTGCTGCTTCCTCTTCTTGATTCTGGCTCCCTATGCTTTTAGCACCTGTGATGACATGCCCTGCGGTCTTATAGACTGACTCAGGTGCCTGTTTGCCAACTTCATATTCAGGTAGTTGTGATCCTCACTGCTATTGGAGACTTTTATTACTGTACTATCAGTCAGTTTTACTTTGAGCCTGTCAAGCCCAGTGCTGTTATTCATCTAAGAGCTCGGCTATAATATTGATCAGCTCTACTTAGTGCAAGCTGATTTAGCAAACTCTATTTCATAGTTGGATACTCTGCTATGCCGCAAGTTAGTACTATACTGGACATTATGGCATGGTTAAATCTGCCACATCATTAGGCTTTGCTACATACAGTACAGTACATGCAATGTCTCCTGCCCTACTCAATTATGCTACATCATCACATTGAGCTAACAGACCGGACATTCAGCGTCTCCCACTCACACACCACCTCCTCACCTCGCCCCCTATCTGTCGGAGTCCCACAAGGTTCAGTCCTTGGGCCCCTGCTCTTCTCCATTTACACCTTTGGCCTGGGACAGCTCATAGAATCTCATGGCTTTCAGTATCACCTCTATGCTGATGACACACAGATCTACATCTCTGGACCAGATATCACCTCCCTACTAACCAGAATCCCTCAATGTCTGTCCACTTTTTCATCCTTCTTCTCCGCTAGATTTCTGAAACTTAACATGGACAAAACAGAATTCATCATCTTTCCCCCATCTCACGTGACCCCCCCAACGAACCTATCCATTACAGTAAATGGCTGCCCACTCTCCCCAGTCCCACAAGCTCGCTGCCTCGGGGTTATCCTTGACGTTGATCTCTCCTTCAAACCACATATCCAAGCCCTTTCCACTTCCTGCCGACTTCAACTCAAAAATATTGCACGAATCCGTTCATTCCTCAACCAAGAATCTGCAAAAACCCTAGTCCATGCCCTCATCATCTCTCGCCTTGACTACTGCAACCTCCTGCTCTGTGGCCTCCCCTCAAACAACCTTGCACCCCTCCAATCTATTCTAAACTCTGCTGCCCGACTAATCCACCTGTCCCCCTGCTATTCTCCGGCCTCTCCCCTCTGTCAATCCCTTCACTGGCTCCCCATTGCCCAGAGACTCCAGTACAAAACCCTAACCATGACGTAAAAAAGCCATCCACAACCTGTCTCCTCCTTACATCTGTGACCTCATCTCCCGGTACTTTCCTACATGCAACCTCCGATCCTCACAAGATCTCCTTCTCTACTCCCTTCTTATCTCCTCTTCCCACAATCGTATACAAGATTTCTCTCGCGTATCACCCCTACTCTAGAACCCTCTACCACAACACATCAGACTCTCTCCCACCATCGAAACCTTCAAAAAGAATCTGAAGACCCACCTCTTCCGACAAGCCTACAACCTGCAGTAACCACCGATCGACCAAACTGCTACATGACCAGCTCTACCCTCACCTACTGTATTCTCACCCATCCCTTGAAGATTGTGAGCCTTCGCGGGCAGGGTCCTCTCTCCTACTGTACCAGTTATGACTTGTATTGTTCAAATTATTGTACTTGTTTTTATTATGTATACCCCTCCTCACTTGTAAAGCGCCATGGAATAAATGGTGCTATAACAATAAATAATAATAATAATAATAATAATTGAGCTACCAGGTATATCCAGAATTGACACATCTCAAATTTTGTTGTGTCATTCAACTCTACATTGAGCCTATTGGTATTCCAAGCTTTGCTATTTTGCTGGGCTTTGCTACAATTCTCAACCTAAAGGTTGATGTATCTATTGAGCCTCCTGGTACATCCAACTCTACTACATCACTAGGCTCTAAAATACTGCTTGCCACAGTTCAGTTTTGGACTCCAAGACATACTTTGCTCCGGATAATCTCTGTGATGACACAGACTTTTTTTTTAAATTATGCCTGATGTATTTTTCAGTAGGTCAAGGGACATAAGCCATTGTTCATATGAGCCTGTTCATTGACTCTTGTTGTATGTTAATCTGTGGAATGCCTGCTGATTAGGAATTTTATCAGTTCCCTGCAATTTACTAGACTACAGACCTTGGAGGACAAATGACTAATAGGCAGGTTAATTGAACAATCAACATTTGCTAATTTGTTGAATGCCTGCTGATTACATATTTTATCAGATCCCGAAGTATACTAGTCTGCACAGCTTAGAGGACCAATATGCAGGTTAATTGAACAATGATTTTCTACCTTCCCCCATCTTTCCCTAATCCTGTGGTAGAATTCCCAGAATGACAGCTGTGAGTATAACATTGACCTCTCTCCCTCTTCAGGGAGACTCTATAGAATAGCAGCCAAGAAACCATGGCTACAACTTGTGGAATACAGATCTGGTCTGCTACCCATCACTGAACCCACAAAGTCATTTGGAGAATCCAGGCTGTGACAATCAGGTCACGTAGCTACATACCTCACTGTACTCAGTCAGATTTCAAAGCTTGTCCCTACTTACTCTTTCTGGGTGCACACCAAAAGCGATGTCATTCTGGTTGGGGTAGTTGGCTCTGGATTCGCTGAAGTCAATGATGTTCTAATCCCCAGCGAGCCAGCGGAAGTGTGAGACTCTGTCATTTGCACTTTCTTGTGTACTTGCCGGGACTGTACTATATGTTGTTGACTGTTGGTGATCCAATAAAGTATTACCACAGTGTGCTACCCTCAACCTGTGTTGTCTGAGTAGTATTCTGCCCATGAGGAAGGAGTAAGAGCATTCAGTGGATGAGGGAAGAGAGTACACACTGGCCCTCATGTCTCCACACCTGGTGGCAGCAGTAGGATACTACTCAGTCTGGCTGATCCCTGTGAGCTGCAGGGGTCTTCGGTTCGTAGACACCTTTGAAGGGCTCCACAACCAGATAGGCAGATAAACAGACCAAGCAGACCACGTAATATGTTAAATTAATTATTTGTGAGGTTTAGTGGTAGAATAATAAACAAAAAAATGAAACCAGTAGTCATACTGTCTGAAGAAACACGGGTCCCAAGACCTGTGTCTCAACTAAGGGTACCGTCTCACAGTGGCACTTTTGTCGCTACGACGGCACGATCCGTGACGTTCCAGCAATATCCATATGATATCGCTGTGTCTGACACGCAGCAGCGATCAGGGACCCCGCTGAGAATCGTGCATCGTAGTAGATCGTTTGGAACTTTATTTCGTCGCTGGATCTCCCGCTGTCATCGCTGGATCGGTGTGTGTGACACCGATCCAGCGATGCGTTCGCTTGTAACCAGGGTAAACATCGGGTTACTAAGCACAGGGCCGCGCTTAGTAACCCGATGTTTACCCTGGTTACCATCGTAAATGTAAAAAAAAACAAACAGTACATACTCACATTCCGGTGTCCGTCAGGTCCCTCGCCGTCCGCTTCCCGCACTGACTGACTGCCGGCCGTAAAGTAAAAGCAGAGCACAGCGGTGACGTCACCGCTGTGCTCTGCTTTCACTTTACGGCCGGCACTCAGTCAGTGCGGGAAGCGGACAGTGAGGGACCTGACGGACACCGGAATGTGAGTATGTACTGTTTGTTTTTTTTTACATTTACGATGGTAACCAGGGTAAACATCAGGTTACTAAGCGCGGCCCTGCGCTTAGTAACCCAATGTTTACCCTGGTTACCCGGGGACTTCGGCATCGTTGGTCGCTGGAGAGCTGTCTGTGTGACAGCTCTCCAGCGACCACACAACAACTTACCAACGATTATGGCCAGGTCGTATCGCTGGTCGTGATCGTTGGTAAATCGTTTTGTGTAATGGTACCCTAACTGAGAAATTGTGTTTCCCCCATAGGTGGCGCATGTGGGCTGGACCTGCCTATGACGGGGCGTAGCTAAGCAGCTACCAGGTTTTCTATGGAGCTCCTGATGGTGGAGAGTAGACAGACTGGGCTGCAGGAAGCCACTAGGTAGCACTCCTAGGTAGGTGCCGGCACTGCAGATGCGAATCACAGGGATGGATTCACTGACGCAGGTAGATGTGATTAAGGTTACTTGACTAACAGAAACCGGAGACGGATGGCCTGTACAGACAATGTGGATGTAGGAGATAGGTTCTTGATCAAATCAGTACATATCAGGAGCAGTTCTGGAGCTGGTTGCACTAGGATCAGAGACAACGGACACAGGACTGGCTGCAGCGGGACCAGAGTTCGAGTATTGGTACGTCAGATGCGGTTTCAGAAATAGGATGCTGTCAAAGTGGTGACAGGAACATGGGCAAACAATATTGGATTAGCGGGACACATGATACAGGAATAACTCTAGAATTTACTAGAAACGGGGGACCTGGCAACATACAGTTGCTCACACCAACACCACTAATACTAACTACAGGGGTTGCTCAGGCACCTCCCAATTTGGGAGGGTGCCTTTTATGCAACATGCCTCCCAGTATTGATATTTCTTTAACTAGATGTCTCACCACTGACAGCTGGGGGCATTTTACTATGTGCGCGCTGTCCCATTAAAAGCAGAGGAGCGCATGCACTCAAGTGCTAGGCACGTTGCCGAACCAGAGTGAGGTGTGCACAGAAGAGAGGGAGGAGGCACATGGGAATAAATAAACCCCACCTATTGGGATGCTACAGTACCCCACCTTTACGCCCCTCTTTACCAGGCCTTTGAAGACTGCTTGCAAAGAAAATTAAGCTAGATTCTTCTTCCAGAATGCCCATGACCTCTCATTAGGACTACATTTTCTCCAATTCACTGGAAGAAATACTACGTCTCTGTCTTCTTCTTAGCCAGAATGCCTCTCATCAGCTGGATATCCTCGGAGCAGAGCAGAGTAGATTTGGAAACAGGAACTCCAACTTGCTGAGTCTCTTTTTAGTCCAACAGGAATAGCTGTCCCCTTGGAAGAAATAAAGATGGATTGAGAATCTTCCTCTTGGCCGGTATAAAGTAGAGACTCTGAAGATGCCTCCGCCTTGATGCTGTCATCCTGTGACCACCTGAAATTAGAGGATACATTCACAGGGCTCATGATCACATTGTTCTCACCCAGGGTACATTCTTCAGGCAACATATAAAAGCTGACACACCACGCTTATACACGAAAGTGTCAGCTTCTACCACTGTTTCACCAACGGATAGCGACAGCTCCACATCAGAACCTTCTTTTGTCAGCACCTGTGAAAAGATCCCTGCCCAATTTAGAACCCATTACTCTGGGTACCTCACCTTAACACAAGTCCAGTCTTTACCAGTGGGGATGCACCATATCACATTGTATGAAATACTACACCACAGGGATAATAACTACCTTTGACCTAAGATGCTTCATTGAATGGGCGACTATGTGATCAAGGCTATTAACTGGCTGAAATCATCTTGCCTGTCGCTTCAGCAATCACTATTAATAAATCCTCACTTGAAGCATAATTTTCAACTCGTTCGTGTGCAGTAATTTTTTTAACTATTGTTTATGGGCCCCTCTCACTAGCACCGTCATTCTAATCTTTAAGTTGAGTGCTAGCCATCATATCCTTTGAGTTACCACTACTAGGCAGGCGCCGGTACTACAGATGCTTCAAAAAGGGGATGGATTCACTGATGCGGAGAGATGTGAGGGAGGTCACTTAACTAACAGGAACTGAAGACTGTCGGACTGTACAGACAGTGTGAATGTAGGAGATAGGTTCTTGTCCAGACTGGAAGATAGTACCAGGGACCACAGACAAGTGATGGGCCGCATCGGGAGCAAATTTCTGGTATAAGTACTGCAGATGCGGTTTCAGGAATTGGAGGTGAGGAACCATACAGAGATGCTGGAAGATGCTACAAGCTGTATCATAAGCAAATGTACCTCTGAGAGCCAAGAAGAAGGGCCGTGACATGAGAAAAAATAAATCTTCTCAGCTGACTGCGCAGGGAGACTAGAGAAAAAATCTTTTGTGCTCAGCCGGCTGAGGAGAATTTTCATTTCTTGTGATGTCACAGCCCTTCTCCTTTACTCATTAAGGCCAAGTGCACATATTAAGTGTTTGGTGAAAATGTTTTGTAAGCCAAAACCAGGATTGGAACGTTCAGAGGAAAAGTGCATTAGAAACACGTGCACCACTTTTGAATTTTGTACCCACTCCTGTTTTTAGCTTACACATCCAGAGATAAAAAAACCTCACAAAATATTCAACTTGTGCACTTGGCCTATGGGATATGTTCTAACAATACAGCTTGTCTGTCAGTTGAGACATAGGTCTGTGTTTCTTTAGATAGCGCCATTCTTGACATTTGACTAGTATAGGTTGCTGTTTGAATTATGTGACATGGATAGTGTTGAGCATTCCGATACCGCAAGTATCGGGTATCGGCCGATACTTGCGGTATCGGAATTCCGATACCGGGATTCCGATACTTGCCGCGTATCGGATACCGGAATCGGAAGTTCCAAGATTCAAAATGCAGAAATTCAGCCAATGAGAATGATTCCAAGTGTGGGCACATCCTGTTTAGCATGGAGGGCATGAAACTACTGGCAAGGCTGTGATTGGCTGCTGAAATGATGTCATGATGCAGTTTAAAAGTCGCTGGCGCCATTTTGCGATCACTCTGCTGTGAATTCAGTTAGTGACAGGACGCTGTTTGCTGACTGAGGGACAGTTTAGAGATAGCGATTTGCTTCTTTGTGCTTTCCAAAGGCTAATTTATCAACCGCTGTGTTCACCTACTATTCACCTTGCTTTTGCCTTGTAGCGCTGTTTTCACAGCGATCTGCAAGGTCTGTGTGTGTGTGTGTGTGTGTGTGTGTGAGTGCAGCCCACTCTCTAGTCTGAGTGCAGCCACATAGGCCATCCATAGCTGGTTGTATTCAGTTCAGGGAGGGTGGTTCATTGCCTCATACTGTTCTTTTTTTTTTTTTTTTTCAAGTAGTGTAGTCTGCTGCTAATTTATTCAAAAATATCCTATTAGTGTCTTTCCACCCGTCTCCAGCTAATTTGTGGAAAAACACTACATAGGATAACGTAGAGGAGGGTTTTTGGGCCTTGCAGCGCCGTTTACGGCTGTCTGCACGGTCTCCGTGTGACTGCAGCTCGCCCTGTAGTCTGTGAGCAGCCATAGCCTGGTTGTCTCCAGCTCAGGGTTGTTCACTGCGTCATACCGCCAAATCAATTTTCATTTAGTTTTAAGTAGTGCAGGCTGCTGCACATTTTTTCCAAAAATTCCTATTAGTGTCTTTCCACCCATCTCCAGCTAACTTGTGGAAAAACACTACATAGGATAACGTAGAGGAGGGTTTTTGGGCCTTGCAGCGCCGTTTACGGCTGTCTGCACGGTCTCCGTGTGACTGCAGCTCGCCCTGTAGTCTGTGAGCAGCCATAGCCTGGTTGTCTCCAGCTCAGGGTTGCTCACTGCGTCATACCGCCAAATCAATTTTCATTTAGTTTTAAGTAGTGCAGGCTGCTGCACATTTTTTCCAAAAATTCCTATTAGTGTCTTTCCACGCGTCTCCAGCTAATTTGTGGAAAAACACTACATAGGATAACGTAGAGGAGGGTTTTTGGGCCTTGCAGCGCCGTTTACGGCTGTCTGCACGGTCTCCGTGTGACTGCAGCTCGCCCTGTAGTCTGTGAGCAGCCATAGCCTGGTTGTCTCCAGCTCAGGGTTGTTCACTGCGTCATACCGCCAAATCAATTTTCATTTTGTTTTAAGTAGTGCAGGCTGCTGCACATTTTTTCAAAAAAATCCTATTAGTGTCTTTCCACCCGTCTCCAGCTAACTTGTGGAAAAACACTACATAGGATAACGTAGAGGAGGGTTTTTGGGCCTTGCAGCGCCGTTTACGTCTGTCTGCACGGTCTCCGTGTGACTGCAGCTCTATGCGTTGTCAGTTCAGCCTCCAAAAAATAAATAAATAATAAAGTTCACCAAACACACCAGTTACACCACTTTACATTTCTGTAGGCCACATTAGCTCATATTAAAGTCTAGTCCACACTTTAGAAAATTAGTGTTTCTTATACCTGTTAGGAGTTGCTCAGGAATAAGCACACAAAGCCGTTAGTACTTTTCTGCTTATCTTTATCAGTCAACCAAGATGAAGAAGGCAGTGAGTAAGGCACGTGGGCGTGGGCGCGGAGCAGGGAGGGGACGTGGGGATTCTGTGCCTGCTGCGGGCACCGGTGACTCATCAGCACCCACTTTCACCAGGCAACAGTCATTCATGCGCAGCTTTGTGTCAGAGCGCCGTACACCGCTGCTGCGTGAAGACCAAATTGAAGCCGTTGTCGGATGGATGGCAGCTAATGCATCAACTTCAATTAGTGCCACATCCTCTCAGACACAGAGCACTGGAGAGCAGCCATCTGTCTCTTCACCACCTGCCAAATTGCCCAGGCAGACAGAGAGCCCAGGACAGGAGCCGTCTCTACTTCTGTTCTCTGAATCTCTTGGCTTGGAAACAGGGGGCCAGCCAAGCAGCATTGGAGAAATGGAAGAAGAGGCAGGGTGCAGTGATGCCCAACAGCTTTTTCTCTCTTCCTCTGAAGAGGCGGGTGGGCCAGTGGCTCCGGTCACCACATCGCAGGCCGCATCAGCTGATGATGACACTCAGGTGCCACTTACTGGTGCGTGCTCTGCTGCTGAGACTACCCAGGAGGAGCAGTTGGGGGCAGAGGGTAGTGTAGATGATGAGGTCCTTGACCCATCTTGGCATGAGGGACAGGAAGGTGGTGGGAGCAGCTCTGAGGAAGAGATTCCCCGTACGGCCCAAAGAGGGAGAGGGAGGGGGAAGACTGCGGATCCTGCAGCCTCCGCTTTGGCACCCGTTAGGAGCATGTCTCTTCCAAAAGCCAAAAATGGCGCTCCCAAGACTTGCAGTGCCTGGTCCTTTTTTGACACAGTTGCAGATGACATTTGCTATGTCAGATGCAAGGTGTGTCATCAAAAAGTCAAAAGAGGTCGAAATGTCAGCAACCTCAATACCTCCAACATGTGGAAACATGTGCGCAACAGGCACCCGGCGGAGTTAGAAAAACACACTGAAGAGCTAGGCCAACCAACAGCGGCAGCTACCATCTCTTCAGCTCGCGTTGCCTCTTCCTCTAGCTCACACGCAGCTGGTTTGGCTTCCTCCCAGGATCGCCGTGGAAGAACCTCTGGCCCTGTTGTCCAGAGACCCGCTGTAATTCCACCCGCAGCACCACTTTCCCAGTCATCCACACACTCCCAGCCCAGTCTACAGCCATCGGTAGTACAGGCATGGGAGAAAAGGCGGCCTTTCTCGTCAAACCACCCACGAGCACAGGCTCTGACTGCAGGCATTGCCAAACTTCTGTCACTGGAAATGCTGTCATTCAGGCTGGTGGAGACTGACAGCTTCCGTGACTTGATGTCATTGGCAGTCCCACAGTACAATGTGCCTAGCCGCTTTTACTTCAGCAGGCAAGCCGTCCCTGCCCTGCACAAGCATGTGGAGGGACACATAAAACACGCGCTACTGAACGCCGTCAGTAGCAAGGTCCACCTCACCACCGATGCGTGGACCAATCAACATGGACAGGGGCGATACCTTTCCCTCACTGCCCATTGGGTTAATGTCGTTGAGCCGGGTACAGACCGTGCGAGTGGCGCAGGACGTGTCCTGCCCACTCCAAGGATTGCAGGAATCCATTCTGTACGCATTGACTCCTCCTCTTACACCAGTTCCTCAGAATCATTGCTGCAGGAGCCGTCACAGTCCACCTCCACATGGACCCGTGATGAACGTGTACCTGTTACGACCGACATGAGCACAGCCGTGGCCAAACGTCAACAGGCCGTCTTGAAATTAATTTTTTGGGGGAATCGTAGCCACACAGCGCAGGAGCTCTGGAATGCCATCAAGCAGGAGAGCGATGTGTGGTTTGTGCCAGCGAATCTCCAGCCAGGCATGGTAGTGTGTGATAATGGCCGAAATCTGGTGGCAGCTCTGGGCCTCGGCAACCTCACTCACATCCCATGTCTGGCACATGTGCTCAATTTGGTCGTGCAGAGCTTTTTGAGGGACTATCCGGATCTTGATGCACTGCTGCACAAGGTCCGCCTAGAGTGTGCTCACTTGCGGCGTTCCAGCACGGCAAAAGCGCGCATTGCGGCTCTGCAGCGCCGACACCGCCTGCCGGAACATCGCATCATATGTGATCTACCTACCAGGTGGAATTCCACGTTACATATGTTGGAGCAGTTGTGTGAGCAGCAGCAAGCTGTAATGGAGTACCAGCTGCTTCAGGCGCAAAGAAGTCGCACTCAGCGCCGTACAGACTTCACAACCACAGAGTGGGCCACTATGAATGACGTCTGCCAGGTTTTGCGTCCCTTTGATTATTCCACGCGGATGGCGAGTGCAGATGATGCACTAGCCAGCATGACTGTCCCCCTTATCTGCCTGCTTGAAAAATCACTGCAAGCGCTAAGGGATGATGTTGTGGAAGAGGTGGAGGATGAGGATTCACCATTTCCATCACCTTCTGGACAGTCAGCGCCACGTGGTTCCTCACAAACGCGTAGGCAGGGGACAGTTTGTGAGGAGGATGAGGAGGAGTCAATGGAGGAGGAAGACATCCGTCCAGAGGAGGGAGTTACCGAATTGTCCAGTACTCAGTGTGTACAGCGAGGGTGGGGTGATGACGAGCGGGCAGATATCACGCCTCCAGCAGGGGACAGCGTTTCTTGGGCAGTTGGCAGTCTGCAGCACATGGTGGATTACATGCTGCAGTGCCTGAGAAACGACCGCCGCATCGCCCACATTCTCAACATGTCTGATTATTGGGTGTTCACCCTCCTCGATCCTCGCTACCGGGACAACGTAGAAAGCCTCATCACACCGTTGAACCGGGAGCGAAAAATGCGGGAGTACCAAGACACACTGGTCAATTCCATCATCTTCTCCATTCCAACTGAGAGAAGTGCTGCTAGTGCATTCCAAAGCAGCTCAGTGCGTCCAGGCAGTGGTGGAGGCTCTGCACAAAGAGGGAGCAGAAGCAGTGCCTCTGCCCAAGGCAAGACCAGTATGGCCCAACTGTGGCACAGTTTTCTGTGCCCCCCACAAAAGTCTACACCATCACAGACGGCTCCAGTCAGCAGGAGGCAACGGTTCCGTCAGATGGTGACAGACTACATGTCTTGCCCTCTTGCTGTACTCCCAGACGGCTCTTCCCCTTTCAAGTTTTGGGTCTCAAAGCTGGATACATGGCCAGAGCTAAGCCAGTATGCATTGGAGGTGCTGTCTTGCCCTGCGGCCAGTGTATTATCGGAACGTGTCTTTAGTGCTGCAGGTGGTGTACTAACTGACCGTCGCATGCGACTATCCTCCGATAACGTTGACCGGCTTACTTTCCTGAAAATGAACAAGGCCTGGATCTCGCAGGAATTTGCCACTCCTCCTCCTGATTAAATAATTAGGTCACTGTATACGTTATCCAGGTCTCCTGTTGTGTTCATCTTTCTACCACCTGAACTCAAATTCCTGGGCTCCAACACCGCCAGTTGAGGCTCAGAAGTGCCGTCTGCACAGTCAAAACATACGACCCAGTGTTATTGGGTTTCAGTAACGTCAGCTGATCCCCAGCTGTGTAGCCGGCAATGTGTCATGCGACCGCCACGCTGACACAACAACTGAAATGTAAGGGAATCTGTCCCCCCCCAAGGTGTTTGTTACTGAAAGAGCCTCCTTGTGCAGCAGTAATGCTGCACAAGGAAAAGGTAGCTATTTTGGTTTAGCTCCTTGCACACGCAGAACTTAACACTTATAAAATGTGTCCACTGATACCGTAAAACCGTCCCGGAGGTGGGACTTTCCTTCGTAATATGACGCAGCACAGCCGTCATTCCTCCCCCCCCGGCGCCGCGCCCCTGCTCCTCAGCGTTGTTTGATTCCGTCCCGGAGCCTGCGCTGTTATGTTATCCCGTGGCCAGGCACACTTAGCGCTGCCCGTCTTCTGGCATCATTTGGTGTCAGGATGGCTGCGCCTGTGCGGCCGCGCTGGCCGAGAGCCCGCCTCGCAGTGTCTTCTGATTTAATCCCACTGGGGGCCTGGGATCCATGGACATGCGCAGTGCATATCTGAACCTCCACCTCTCACTCATCTCCCTATGGCTTCTTCAGACTGTTCGGTGTCAGCTGGTCCCTAATAGCATGCCACGGCCGTGACACCGCACAGTCTTAAGAAGCCGTAGGGAGGGGAGTGAGAGGCGAGGATATGCACTGCGCATGGCCATGGATCCCAGGCCCCCAGTGGGATAAAATCAGAAGACACTGCGAGGCGGGCTCTCGGCCAGCGCGGCCGCACAGGCGCAGCCAGCCTGACACCAAATGATGTCAGAAGATGGGCAGCGCTAAGTGTGCCTGGCCAAGGGATAACATAACAGCGCAGGCTCCGGGACGGAATCAAACTACGCTGAGGAGCCGGGGCGCGGCGCCCGGGGGGGAGGAATGACGGCTGTGCTGCGTCATATTACGAAGGAAAGTCCCACCTCCGGGACGGTTTCACGGTTTCAGGGGACACATTTTATAAGTGTTTAGTTCTGTGTTTGCAAGGAGCATGATGAAAAGAGCCACCTTTTCCTTTTGCATCTTCTGTGCTGCACAAGCTGGCTCTTTCAGCTACAAACGCCTTGGGGGGGGGGTTAAAGGTTCCCTTTCGACTTTCTCAGGCTTCGGCCTACATTGTGTTCCTCTGCTTTTCCACCTGTCCCTGGGCTCCAACACCGCCAGTTGCCGTCCAGAAGTGCTGTACGCACAGTCCCAACAGTCCCTCCTCTGTTATTGGGGTTCAGTAACGTCAGCTGTTCCCCTGCTGTGTGTGTGGCAATCCCTCCTACCTCCTCCTACCTCCTCCTCCTCCACCTGTCCCTGGGCTCCAACACCGCCAGTTGCCGTCCAGAAGTGCTGTACGCACAGTCCCAACAGTCCCTCCTGTTATTGGGGTTCAGTAACGTCAGCTGTTCCCCTGCTGTGTGTGTGGCAATCCCTCCTACCTCCTCCACCTCCTCCTCCTCCACCTGTCCCTGGGCTCCAACACCGCCAGTTGCCGTCCAGAAGTGCTGTACGCACAGTCCCAACAGTCCCTCCTCTGTTATTGGGGTTCAGTAACATCAGCTGTTCCCCTGCTGTGTGTGTGGCAATCCCTCCTACCTCCTCCTACCTCCTCCTTCTCCACCTGTCCCTGGGCTCCAACACCGCCAGTTGCCGTCCAGAAGTGCTGTACGCACAGTCAACAGTCCCTCCTCTGTTATTGGGGTTCAGTAACGTCAGCTGTTCCCCTGCTGTGTGTGTGGCAATCCCTCCTACCTCCTCCTACCTCCTCCTCCTCCACCTGTCCCTGGGCTCCAACACCGCCAGTTGCCGTCCAGAAGTGCTGTACGCACAGTCAACAGTCCCTCCTCTGTTATTGGGGTTCAGTAACGTCAGCTGTTCCCCTGCTGTGTGTGTGGCAATCCCTCCTACCTCCTCCTACCTCCTCCTCCTCCACCTGTCCCTGGGCTCCAACACCGCCAGTTGCCGTCCAGAAGTGCTGTACGCACAGTCCCAACAGTCCCTCCTCTGTTATTGGGGTTCAGTAACGTCAGCTGTTCCCCTGCTGTGTGTGTGGCAATCCCTCCTACCTCCTCCTACCTCCTCCTCCTCCACCTGTCCCTGGGCTCCAACACCGCCAGTTGCCGTCCAGAAGTGCTGTACGCACAGTCCCAACAGTCCCTCCTCTGTTATTGGGGTTCAGTAACGTCAGCTGTTCCCCTGCTGTGTGTGTGGCAATCCCTCCTACCTCCTCCTACCTCCTCCTCCTCCACCTGTCCCTGGGCTCCAACACCGCCAGTTGCCGTCCAGAAGTGCTGTACGCACAGTCAACAGTCCCTCCTCTGTTATTGGGGTTCAGTAACGTCAGCTGTTCCCCTGCTGTGTGTGTGGCAATCCCTCCTACCTCCTCCACCTCCTCCACCTGTCCCTGGGCTCCAACACCGCCAGTTGCCGTCCAGAAGTGCTGTACGCACAGTCCCAACAGTCCCTCCTCTGTTATTGGGGTTCAGTAACGTCAGCTGTTCCCCTGCTGTGTGTGTGGCAATCCCTCCTACCTCCTCCTACCTCCTCCTCCTCCACCTGTCCCTGGGCTCCAACACCGCCAGTTGCCGTCCAGAAGTGCTGTACGCACAGTCAACAGTCCCTCCTCTGTTATTGGGGTTCAGTAACGTCAGCTGTTCCCCTGCTGTGTGTGTGGCAATCCCTCCTACCTCCTCCTACCTCCTCCTCCTCCACCTGTCCCTGGGCTCCAACACCGCCAGTTGCCGTCCAGAAGTGCTGTACGCACAGTCAACAGTCCCTCCTCTGTTATTGGGGTTCAGTAACGTCAGCTGTTCCCCTGCTGTGTGTGTGGCAATCCCTCCTACCTCCTCCTACCTCCTCCTCCTCCACCTGTCCCTGGGCTCCAACACCGCCAGTTGCCGTCCAGAAGTGCTGTACGCACAGTCAACAGTCCCTCCTCTGTTATTGGGGTTCAGTAACGTCAGCTGTTCCCCTGCTGTGTGTGTGGCAATCCCTCCTACCTCCTCCTACCTCCTCCTCCTCCACCTGTCCCTGGGCTCCAACACGCCAGTTGCCGTCCAGAAGTGCTGTACGCACAGTCCCAACAGTCCCTCCTCTGTTATTGGGGTTCAGTAACGTCAGCTGTTCCCCTGCTGTGTGTGTGGCAATCCCTCCTACCTCCTCCTCCTCCACCTGTCCCTGGGCTCCAACACCGCCAGTTGCCGTCCAGAAGTGCTGTACGCACAGTCCCAACAGTCCCTCCTCTGTTATTGGGGTTCAGTAACGTCAGCTGTTCCCCTGCTGTGTGTGTGGCAATCCCTCCTACCTCCTCCTACCTCCTCCTCCTCCACCTGTCCCTGGGCTCCAACACCGCCAGTTGCCGTCCAGAAGTGCTGTACGCACAGTCCCAACAGTCCCTCCTCTGTTATTGGGGTTCAGTAACGTCAGCTGTTCCCCTGCTGTGTGTGTGGCAATCCCTCCTACCTCCTCCTACCTCCTCCTCCTCCACCTGTCCCTGGGCTCCAACACCGCCAGTTGCCATCCAGAAGTGCTGTATGCACAGTCCCAACAGTCCCTCCTCTGTTATTGGGGTTCAGTAACGTCAGCTGTTCCCCTGCTGTGTGTGTGGCAATCCCTCCTACCTCCTCCTACCTCCTCCTCCTCCACCTGTCCCTGGGCTCCAACACCGCCAGTTGCCGTCCAGAAGTGCTGTACGCACAGTCCCAACAGTCCCTCCTCTGTTATTGGGGTTCAGTAACGTCAGCTGTTCCCCTGCTGTGTGTGTGGCAATCCCTCCTACCTCCTCCTACCTCCTCCTCCTCCACCTGTCCCTGGGCTCCAACACCGCCAGTTGCCGTCCAGAAGTGCTGTACGCACAGTCAACAGTCCCTCCTCTGTTATTGGGGTTCAGTAACGTCAGCTGTTCCCCTGCTGTGTGTGTGGCAATCCCTCCTACCTCCTCCTACCTCCTCCTCCTCCTCCACCTGTCCCTGGGCTCCAACACCGCCAGTTGCCGTCCAGAAGTGCTGTACGCACAGTCCCAACAGTCCCTCCTCTGTTATTGGGTTTCAGTAACGTCAGCTGTTCCCCTGCTGTGTGTGTGGCAATCCCTCCTACCTCCTCCACCTCCTCCTCCTCCACCTGTCCCTGGGCTCCAACACCGCCAGTTGCCGTCCAGAAGTGCTGTCCGCACAGAGCCAAACACCTCGCCAATGTGTTAGTGGGGTTCAGCACCGCCAGCTGTTCCCCTGCTGTGCAGCCGGCAACGTGTACTGCGACCGCCACGCAGGCACAACAAGTTAAATTTAAGGGAACCTGCCCCCCCCCCCAGGCGTTTGTTACTGAAGGAGCCACCTTGTGCAGCAGTAATGATGCAAAGGGAAAAAGTGCCTCTTTTCGTGGTGCTCCTTGCACATGCTAATCCAAACACTTATGAAAAGTGCCCCCTCCTACCGTGATACCGTACGGTTGGTGGAACTTTCCTTTGTGATGTGACGCAGCACAGCCGTCATTCTTACCCCCTTGGAGCCGTGCGCCGCCTCCTCAGCGTTGTTTGAATCAGTCCCGGAGCCTGCGCTGTTAGGTTAGCCCTTGGCCATGCACACATTTTGCGCTGCCCGTCTTCTGACATCATTTGGTGTTAGGCTGGCTGCGCCTGTGCGGCCGCGCTGGCCGAGAGCCCGCCTCGTACTGTCTTCTGATTTAATCCCACTGGGGGCCTGAGATCCATGGACATGCGCAGTGCATATCTGAACCTCCACCTCTCACTCATCTCCCTATGGCTTCTTCAGACTGTTCGGTGTCAGCTGGTCCCTAATAGCATGCCACGGCCGTGACACCGCACAGTCTTAAGAAGCCGTAGGGAGATGAGTGAGAGGTGGAGGTTCAGATATGCACTGCGCATGTCCATGGATCTCAGGCCCCCAGTGGGATTAAATCAGAAGACAGTACGAGGCGGGCTCTCGGCCAGCGCGGCCGCACAGGCGCAGCCAGCCTGACACCAAATGATGTCAGAAGACGGGCAGCGCAAAATGTGTGCATGGCCAAGGGCTAACCTAACAGCGCAGGCTCCGGGACTGATTCAAACAACGCTGAGGAGGCGGCGCACGGCGCCAAGGGGGTAAGAATGACGGCTGTGCTGCGTCACATCACAAAGGAAAGTTCCACCTACCGGACGGTATCACGGTAGGAGGGGACACTTTTTATAAGTGTTAGGTTCAGCATGTGCAAGGACCATAATTAAAAGAGCTAAGTTTACCTTTTCCAGCATTAGTGCTGTACACGATGGCTCTTTCAGCTACAAACGCCTGGGGGGGGGTTAAAGTTTCCCTTTCAACTTGCTCCAGTGCAGGCTTCGGCCTACACTCTGCTCCCTCTCCTCCTCCTGCTGACCCTGGGCTCTAACACCGCCAGTTGGGGCCCAGATGTGCTAGCTGCACAGAGCCAAACACCAGCCAATGTGTCAGTGGGGTTCAGCACCGCCAGCTGTTCCCCTGCTGTGTAGCCGACAACGTGTCCTGCAACAGCCACGCAGACACAAGAACTGAAATTGAAGGAAACCTGTCCCCCCTCCCCCAGGCGTTTTTACGTTTTACAGCCACCTTGTACGACAGTAATGCTGCATGTGTGCAAGGTGGCTCAGAAACTTAATCTCCTTGCCCATGTTGAAGTGAACACGTCTAAAAATGAGTCCTCTGCGACCATTAAAACGTCCCTCAGGTGTGATTTTCCTTAGTATTGACACGGAACAAGCTCCTTGGTAGCGCTGCCCGTCTTCTGGCATCATTGTTTGGCTGCCTGCGCCTCTGCGGCCGCCCTGACCCACACAACGCCCCTCGGTGTCTTATTTCTTGGGACTGCGAGGGTGTGATTGATGGGCATGAGCGGTGCATATCTTCGCCTGTCCCTCATCTCCTTCCGCCTTCTTCAGACTGTGCGGCTTCATGGCCGTGGCATGCGATAAGGGATCAGCTGACGCCGCACAGTCTGAAGCGGGCGTAAGGACCCGAGTGTCAGAGGCGAACATATGTGCTGCGCCAGGCCATGAATCCCAGCCCCGTAGTGTTTTAACAATGTTAAGACACTGCGGGGCTGGGATTCATGGTCATCGCGAACCGCACCGGCCGACATTACATGAGGTCAGAAGATGGGCAGCGCTAACAGCGCTAGGCCAGGGGATAACACGACAGCGCAGACTCCTGTACAGCAAATAACAACGCTCAGGAGGCTGCACCCAGCACCAAGGTGGGATTCTTGACATCTGTGCTGCGTCTCATTACGAAGGGAACTCGCGCCTCCAACACAGTTTGACTGTATAAAGGGCTAAATGTTATACGTGTTTCATTCGGCGTGTGCAAGGAGAAAAATTAAAAGAGCAACCTTTGACTTGTGCAGCACTACTGCTGCATAAGCTGTGGCTCTTCTAGTTTGTAACCCCTGAGGGGGGGTTAAAGGTTACCTTTGAAATCGGTTCAATTAGGCTTCGGCCTACACTCTGCTCCACCGGCAGAGCCCGGGCTCCAACAACGCTAGTTGCTGTCCGGAAGTGCTGGCTGCACAGAGCCAAACACCTCGCCAATGTGTCAGTGGGGTCCAGCACCGCCAGCTGTTCCCCTGCTGTGTAGCCGGCAACGTGTCCTGCGACCGCCACGCAGGCACAACAGACCCAAAGCTGCCGCCAGTGCAGGCTTCGGCCTACACTCCCCTCCCCCTTGCTCCTCCTCCTGCTCCTCCTCCTGCTGACCCCGGGCTCTAATACCGCCAGTTGGGGCCCGGTACTGCTAGCTGCACAGAGAAAAACACCAGCCAATGTGTCAGTGGGGTCCAGCACCGCCAGCTGTTCCCCTGCTGTGTAGCCGGCAACGTGTCCTGCGACCGCCACGCAGGCACAACAGACCCAAAGCTGCCGCCAGTGCAGGCTTCGGCCTACACTCCCCTCCCCCTTGCTCCTCCTCCTGCTCCTCCTCCTGCTGACCCCGGGCTCTAACACCGCCAGTTGGGGCCCGGTACTGCTAGCTGCACAGAGAAAAACACCAGCCAATGTGTCAGTGGGGTTCAGCACCGCCAGCTGTTCCCCTGCTGTGCAGCCGGCATCGTGTCCTGCAAAAGCCACGCAGACACAAGAACTGAAATTGAAGGGAACCTGTCCCCCCTCCCCCAGGCGTTTGTACGTTTTTAAGGCCACCTTGTACAGCGGTAATGCTGCATGTGTGCAAGGTGGCTCATAAACGTATTCTCCTCGCACATGTGGAACTGAAAACACGTCTAAAATGTGTCCTCTGTGTGACCATTTAACCGTCCCGGTGGTGTGACTTTCCTTTGTAATGACACGCTGCAACCCCCTTGGTAGCGCTGCCCGTCTTCTGGCATCATTGTTTGGCTGCCTGCGCCTCTGCGGCCGCCCTGACCCACACAACGCCCCTCGGTGTCTTATTTCTTGGGACTGCGAGGGTGTGATTGATGGGCATGAGCGGTGCATATCTTCGCCTGTTGTCACTCATCTCCATCCGCCTTCTTCAGACTGTGCGGCTTCATGGCCGTGGCATGCGATAAGGGATCAGCTGACGCCGCACAGTCTGAAGCGGGTGTAAGGACCCGAGTGTCAGAGGCGAACATATGTGCTGCGCCAGGCCATGAATCCCAGCCCCGCAGTGTTTTAACAATGTTAAGACACTGCGGGGCTGGGATTCATGGTCATCGCGAACCGCACCGGCCGACATTACATTAGGTCAGAAGATGGGCAGCGCTAACAGCGCTAGGCCAGGGGATAACACGACAGCGCAGACTCCTGTACAGCAAATAACAACGCTCAGGAGGCTGCACCCAGCACCAAGGTGGGATTCTTGACATCTGTGCTGCGTCTCATTACGAAGGGAACTCGCGCCTCCAACACAGTTTGACTGTATAAAGGGCTAAATGTTATACGTGTTTCATTCGGCGTGTGCAAGGAGAAAAATTAAAAGAGCAACCTTTGACTTGTGCGGCACTACTGCTGCATAAGCTGTGGCTCTTCTAGTTTGTAACCCCTGAGGGGGGGTTAAAGGTTACCTTTGAAATCGGTTCAATTAGGCTTCGGCCTACACTCTGCTCCACCGGCAGAGCCCGGGCTCCAACAACGCTAGTTGCTGTCCGGAAGTGCTGGCTGCACAGAGCCAAACACCTCGCCAATGTGTCAGTGGGGTCCAGCACCGCCAGCTGTTCCCCTGCTGTGTAGCCGGCAACGTGTACTGCGACCGCCACGCAGGCACAACAGACCCAAAGCTGCCGCCAGTGCAGGCTTCGGCCTACACTCTGCTCCATCTCCTCCTCCTGCTGACCCTGGGCTCTAACAACGCCAGTTGGGGCCCGGTACTGCTAGCTGCACAGAGAAAAACACCAGCCAATGTGTCAGTGGGGTCCAGCACCGCCAGCTGTTCCCCTGCTGTGTAGCCGGCAACGTGTCCTGCGACCGCCACGCAGGCACAACAGACCCAAAGCTGCCGCCAGTGCAGGCTTCGGCCTACACTCTGCTCCATCTCCTCCTCCTGCTGACCCCGGGCTCTAACACCGCCAGTTGGGGCCCGGTACTGCTAGCTGCACAGAGAAAAACACCAGCCAATGTGTCAGTGGGGTTCAGCACCGCCAGCTGTTCCCCTGCTGTGCAGCCGGCATCGTGTCCTGCAAAAGCCACGCAGACATTTGCTCTTGTACCTTCTGCTCCCCATCCTGGTTCCAGTACCGTCAGCTGGTTCCGGGCAGAGCCTTTGGCTTAGGTGCCTCCCTCTGGGTATCCGAGTTCCACCAACGTCAGGTGGTCCTTGGTAGTGCTTTCAGGCACGGGTACCTCCTGCTTAGTAACCGGGTTCCAGTAACGTCAGCTGGTCCTCGGTAGTTCCATTGGCTCTTGGACCTTCGGGTAGCCATCCGAGTTCCAGTTCCATCAGCTGGTTCTCGGCATTTTCTCAGCCTTCTTGTACCTTCTGCTACATTTCCAAGTTCAAGAGACTAAACACGATGACCCGGAAGACCACCCCTAAGATGACGACGACACCAGAGACGACAACCACCGTGATGACGACGACCCTGGAGACGATGACCCTGAAGACCACCCCGATGACGACGACCCAGGAGACGACGACCCTGGAGACGACGACGACCTGGAAGACCGAGAAGCAGAAGAACAAGAGGCTGCAGAACAAAGAGCAGAAGAACATTAAGCATAACACTAAATATCAGAGCAAAAAATATTATCTAAATTATAAGCAGAAGAAGACTAAGCAGTGTATGGGGGTGAGTCCGTTCCTCCTCGTGGTGCCCCTGGATAAAGCCTGATGCTGCAGGCCAAACTGAACGCGGACAAATGTAACTCTTTTGTGACAGGCAGAACGGAAGGTGTAATCTTCAAACTTTTATAGATAACAACTACGGGAATGCCTGTCACAAATAAGAATATGATGAAGAAGTAGAATATGATGAAGATAATAGTAAAATAAAAAGAATATGAACAATGTAACCAAAAAAATAATAGGTAGAAGATGAAGAAGAAGATGAATAAGGTGAAGAAGTTGATGTCAAAGAAGCTGATGATGAGGATAATGAAGAAGACAGTGTGGGAGAAGTAAAAAAGAAGGTGAAGGGCGTGGAAGTAGTGAAACATCAATATCTGACAAAATAAAAAAAAAATTAACATAGTCAAAATCTTTCTACCGCCGAACGTCATAAAAAAAAACAAAATCCTGCTATTCTATTACATTGGGCTAAACCTCTGTGCCTTTAATGTCTCCGCCACGTCCCCCAATACATCCTACATTATTCTTAGTTGTTTTCCTTCATGTAGAATGAACCTACAAGTTTATAAAGGGTTTATTTTAATTCCGATATTTTCGTCCCATTGACTTGCATTGGGATCGGGTATCGGTATCGGATTAGATCCGATATTTTGACGGTATCGGCCGATACTTTCCGATACCGATACTTTCCGATATCGGAAAGTATCGCTCAACACTAGACATGGATCATTTTATTACATTGTTGGAGAACCATTTTAAAAAACTTGTAGAAATACCTGTCTTTATTTATTAAACCATGTTAAGGCCGTATTCACATCTAAGTATGGAAATTCCATTTGCCACTTCCACTCTAAGGCCGGCGTCAGACTCAGCGTATTAAATTACGGTCCGTTTTTTACGGCCGTAATACGCAGAAATGTTCCCAAAATAGTGATCCATATGTCATCCGTAGGCAGGGTGTGGCAGCGTATTTTGCGCATGTCATCCTCCATATGTAATCCGTATGGCAGCCGTACTGCGATATTTTCTCGCAGGCTTGCAAAACCGACATCTAATGGATTTATGGGCTCAAATGTTTGTTAAAACATATATACAGTCTATATATATATATATATATATATATATATATATATATATATATATATATATATATATATATATATATATATATATATATTATATATACTGTATTTATATTTAATTCAGCGTGAGATAGCAGAAAGCCACTAATTCAATTGCCGGCTTTTGCTATCTCCTTCCCAAACCCGACAGGATATGAGACATGGTTTACATACAGTAAACCATCTCATATCCCTTTTTTTTTTTGCATATTCCAATCCTCACTACTAATGTTAGTAGTGTATATGTGCAAAATTTGTGCGCTCTAGCTATTAAATTAAAGGATTAAATCGAGGAAAAAATTGGGGTTGGCTCCCGCGCAATTTTCTCCGCCAGAGTGGTAAAGCCAGTGACTGAGGGCAGATATTAATAGCCTAGAGAGGGTCCATGGTTATTGGCCCCCCTGGCTAAAAACATCTGCCCCCAGCCACCCCGGTGGGATATGGGGTAATGAAGGGTTAATGTCACCTTGCTATTGTAAGGTGACATTAAGCCAGATTAATAATGGAGAGGCGTCAATTATGACACCTACCCATTATTAATCCAATAGTATGAAATGGTTAATAAAATACACACACATTATTACAAAGTACTTTAATGAAATAAAGACACAGGGTGTTGTAATAGTTTATTATTCTCTTAATCCACCTGAAGACCCTCGTTCTGTAAAAAAGGAATAATAAAAAATCAACAATATCCCATACCTTCCGTCGTTCTGGCCCGTCGAACGATGTAAATCCATCTGAAGGGGTTAAATCATTTTACACCCAGGAGCTCTGCTAATGCAGTTGTGCTCGTGGATGTAAAACCCGGGGAATGAATGGAAAGCAGGGGAATGTCCTGTAGTTACCTTGAGTCACGGGGATGCGCCCTCTGCTGGATGTCCTCATATGAACTCGAGCCTGGGAACCCATATCCCACCGCTACACGGGAGTGGGAAGAGAGTGGCCAAGTGCCAGAATAGGCGCATCTTCCAGGTGTGCCTTTTCTGGGGTGGCTGGGGGCAGATGTTTTTAGCCGGGGGGGGGCAATAACCATGGACCCTCTCTAGGCTATTAATATCTGCCCTCAGTCACTGGCTTTACCACTCTGGCAGAGTAAATTGCGCGGGAGCCCACACCAATTTTTTTCCGCGATTTAACCCTTTAATTTAATAGCTAGAGTGCACAAATTTTGCACATACACACTACTAACATTAGTAGTGTGGAATATGCAAAAAAAAGGGACATGAGATGGTTTACTGTATGTAAACCATGTGTCACATCCTGTCGGGTTTGGGAAGGAGATAGCAAAATTCGGCAATTCAATTACCGGCTTTTATATCTAGCGCTGTATGACATATATATATATGTGTCTCACTAATATACACTCACCGGCCACTTTATTAGGTACACCATGCTAGTAACGGGTTGGACCCCTTTTGCCTTTAGAACTGCCTCAATTCTTCGTGGCATAGATTCAACAAGGTGCTGGAAGCATTCCTCAGAGATTTTGGTCCATATTGACATGATGGCATCACACAGTTGCCGCAGATTTGTCAGCTGCACATCCCAAAGATGCTCCATACAAGGCAGGATGGATCCATGCTTTCATGTTGTTTACACCAAATTCTGACCCTACCATCCGAATGTCGCAGCAGAAATCGAGACTCATCAGACCAAGCAACGTTTTTCCAATCTTCTACTGTCCAATTTCGATGAGCTTGTACAAATTGTAGCCTCAGTTTCCTGTTCTTAGCTGAAAGGAGTGGTACCCGGTGTGGTCTTCTGCTGCTGTAGCCCATCTGCCTCAAAGTTCGACGCACTGTGCGTTCAGAGATGCTCTTAGGCCTACCTTGGTTGTAACGGGTGGCGATTTGAGTCACTGTTGCCTTTCTATCAGCTCGAACCAGTCTGCCCATTCTCCTCTGACCTCTGGCATCAACAAGGCATTTCCGCCCACAGAACTGCCGCTCACTGGATTTTTTTTCTTTTTCGGACCATTCTCTGTAAACCCTAGAGATGGTTGTGCGTGAAAATCCCAGTAGATCAGCAGTTTCTGAAATACTCAGACCAGCCCTTCTGGCACCAACAACCATGCCACGTTCAAAGGCACTCAAATCACCTTTCTTCCCCATACTGATGCTCGGTTTGAACTGCAGGAGATTGTCTTGACCATGTCTACATGCCTAAATGCACTGAGTTGCCGTCATGTGATTGGCTGATTAGAAATTAAGTGTTAACAAGAAGTTGGACAGGTGTACCTAATAAAGTGGCCAGTGAGTGTATGTATATATATATATATATGCCAATTCTATGTGTAGACATTTATTCTACCTATTCTATTCTATTCTGTCAGTGTGATTTTACTGTACACCGCACTGAATTGCCGGCTTTTCTCTATAACACCGGTGCGTATTTCTCGCAAGTCACATGCATGGTCCGTGTGTAATCCGTATTTTTCTCGCCCCCATAGACTTTCATTGGCGATTTTTTTTGCGCAATACGGTGACAAACGCAGCATGCTGCGATTTTCTACGGCCGTACAAGACCGTATAATATGGATCAGTAAAATACGGCAGATAGGAGCTGGGCCATAGAGAATCATTGTACCGTATGCAATCCGTATTTTCTGCACCTCTCATACGTCCGTAAAACTCACTAGTGTGACGCCGGCCTAATAGTGATGTTGCCTTCCTTTCGGGGAGGGTAATATCATGCTTGAAGGCAAAAAGGATTCTCTTTACCAGATAACACACCCACATTCAATACATTCCGAATCCAGGCCAGAAGGGGGAGCTCAGGACCCGGATTCAGGGGAGCTTCCCCAGCTTTAACTATTCTGGTCTGGAGGAGGAGTTAGATAGTTGGTCCAGGGAGATCAAGGAAGTGTGTCGGTTGGAGGAGGAGGAGAGAGTAGACAGCGGAGCCATGCAGCCAGGACTGATCTGCAGCTCCAGGAAGGATGTGAACCCGAGGGGTTGAAATTGGTAGAGCTACTGAGGAAAGGAGCACAGTGGAGAAGGAAAGGGGCTCAGAGGGGAACTGTGACTGGGCACCCTCAGGAACCAGACACCGGGAGCCTGAGGCTGTGTTGTACTCCTTCACCTGCGGGAAGCGTCACCATCTTGCTGCAACATCACCCCAGAGGACCCCTTTAAACAGCATCGATTACTCTGACAGAGAAGCAAAGGTGGCGTCACAAATAAACTTTATTCCAAAATACAATTTAAAGACCTTTCCCCTTTTAATTGAGCACCCAGGACCACGGACTGGGTCACAGCCACCGTGATATCCCCTTTAAGTGTGACCAGATCTAGTGCCAAGTACCCCACATCCCGGGTGGGCGATGCAACATTTTGGCGTCACGAACAGGATGGACCGACCCACTGAAATGGGTCCTGTGCCCCTTGGACTGTAATAGACTGTGCAAGATTGTTTGATGGCCGCCATTATTACACCATGAGGCGGATAAAGGAGGAAGAAGATGTGTTGCCATGGGTGGAGTTCAAGAATCAGCGCAATAGCTGGATTCACTCACTACAGAGACTTTGATGCTAAAAAAACATGTTCGTCAGGAGGACGGATCCACTCCCGGAGATGGCCGGGGTGAAAGTGGAGCAGAGACCACTCACGAAGTGAGAGGAAAGCAAAGGAGGAAGATGCGGGAAAGCGTGGCCGCAGCATGGCTGCATGCTACCCAGGAGAAGCGATGCTAGACAGCAGTGGAGAGCCACTGGGACCTGCTGACACCAGAAGAGATGTCCTCGGTCCGCAGCGACAAGAAACCCCGGACCCAATGACTACCTTAGATCCGGAGCTCTTCGGCGTGGAAATGGAGGAGCTGGCCCGACGACTCCTGCGGACCCAGATGACAACGGTGGCCGCCTAGAAGGAGTCCGTGATCCAGAGAATGATGACCACGCAGCCTCAGGCCACACCACCAGTGCTCACAGCCACAGCGGAGCCAGAGGGAGTGACGCTGCCGCAGGAGATGTCGCCGACGAAAGACCCAGAGCCTGTGCCTCTGACCCCGGCAGAGCCAGAAAGTAAGGCACAGCCAAAAAGGATGGCGGTGCCAACGGAGAGCCTGGAGCCCGCACCTGCGACCTCAGAGGAGCCAGAAAGCGAGACGCTGCCAACGGAGATGACAACACCGCAGCACCAGGCCCTGCAACCAGCGCACCTGACCCAAGCAGAGGTGGAGAAGGACACCGGCACCTTGCGAGACAAGTACGCAAACTGCCCAGTAGCTGAAGAAACCTTGGTGGGACCCCTAGCACCCACGCCAAACTTAATGCCTGGTCAGGTAATCACCATTACCGTAACCTGGGATTGTATGACAGACTTAAGAAATTATTTGACCGACCCAATGGTACCTGAACCATCGCCCCTGAAGGCGTGCAGGCCAAAAGAGGCTACACATTGGAGGCACCCTAAGACAGACCTTATGGGATTTCCAATAGAGGCCCAAGCAGCAGCCAATAACATAAAAATCATAGATAAAGAAGAATATTGCAGACAGCAGATATTAAAACTGGCCGCAGAGGAGAAACAGTGCAGAGCTAGATGGGAGGCTATGGAGGAACGCAATATGCTAGCTAAAGCCAGATCCTGCAACTGTAACCCAGAGGACAGAAGACCAATAAGATCAGGATGGAACTGTTGTTACCTTTAATCTGGATAGAGGATGGGGCTTTATAAAAGAATATGGAAGACATAATGAACTATTTGTGAATCGCAGAGTCGTTGAGTCACATCTTTTAAGAGGACACCCTGACCATCACCTGTATCCAGGAGACAAAGTGACCTTTACCTGGCACCATGGTGAAAGGGGATACTACACCCTACATGTAAAAAGGTGCCTAGGACAGCATACCTATACCCATGTAGCCACTGAAAGTTGAACGCAAACCCAGGCTACACAGACCTCTGATGATGGACTGTTTTCAGTGAAGTCACCAGTTGTGACACACACCAAAGGACTTCCCCAGTTAGGAAGCTGTGGACACCAGGACCTGCAATGGAAAAGGAACAAGTAGAGAGACATGTGCCTGCTTGACAATGTTGATTAAAATGGATTATGTTGTGTTGATGTTTTCTTTCCAGTTAAATGGACAATAGGGTAATGAGCAATAGTTACCTGAGGACGTTTCCCCTGTAAATAGTTGGCACCTCATTGGTTTTACCACGTGCCGGCTGATGACTAATCCCTTGGATTATTATTATTGTCGGTGCACAAGAACACCTCGTTATTTAAATGTTTGAACTTTTACCTGTGTGCACCTGTACTGTTGTTTTTATTTTCCCAGTTCAGGGTACTGGAGTTAACGGGGGGTGTAATACCCCAGGTAACCGGTTGTTACAGTGATGTTGCCTTCCTTTCGGGGAGGGTAATATCATGCTTGGAGGCAAGAAGGATTCTCTTTACCATGTAACGCATCCACATTCAACACATTCCGAATCCAGGCCAGAAGGGGGAGTTCAGGACCCAGATTCAGGGGAGCTTCACCAGCTTTAAGAATTCTGGTCTAGAGAAGGAGTTAGTTAGTTGGTCCAGGGAGACCAAGGAAGTGAGTCGGTTGGACAGAGAGGAGAGAGTAGACAAGGGAACTGTGCAGCCAGGACTGAGCTGCAGCTCCTGGAGGGACGTGAACCCGAGGGGTTGAATGTGGTGGAGCTACTGAGGAAAGGAGCACAGTGGAGAAGGAAAGGGGCTCAGAGGGGAACTGTGACTGGACACCCTCAGAGCCAAAGCGCAGGAACCAGACACCGGGAGCCCGAGGCTGTGTTATACTCCAGGACACATAGCAGAACCGGAGGGCATAGGACTGTATGTTATATTCCCACACCTCGCCTGAAGGTGAAGCAGCACCTGAAGAGTCCGGATCATAATAGTGATCCTATAAAATGGCTCAAGCTGCCCACCATACAGGTACCTGTCTCAGGACAGGAGGGAGAGGACTTTGCCAGCAAGCCACAGGCAGCAGGGACCTCGCATACTAGCGCGAGTAGGAAGGCTTACGGACCTCACCTAGGAGCGGGATCCGTTATTGCCTCCAGGCCGGCCAGACCATTCCACCACCTGTTCCTGGTACCCAGGACTGTGGACTGCTAAACCAGGTAAAGACTTTACAACTCTGTGTCCTCCACTTATGTGCCGGCATACACCATCCTTGTCCATACACCTTGGGAGCCCTGGGGACCCCACTTCACCTGTGGGAAGCATCACCATCTTGCTGCAACAACATCAACACAGAGGACCCCTTTAAGCAGCATCGGTCCTTCTGACCGAGAACCACAGGTGGTGTCACGAATAAACTTTATTCCAAAATACCCTTTAAAGACCTTTCCCCTTTTAATTGAGCACCCAGGGCCACGGACCAGGTCACAGCCATAATGACATCCCCTTTAAGTGCGACCGGACCCGGTGCCGAGTACCCCACAGCCCGGGCGGGCGATGAACTATCACAGTGGTCAAAATAAAAAACATAGTAAACCTCCCTTTTTCACTCCCTTAAGTAAATAAAAATAATATTTTGTTTCCATTCTTTGCAGCTAGGGTTAGGGTTCGGTTAGGGTTATGGTTGGGGCTAGGGTTGGGACTAGTGTTAGGGTTGTGTTAAGGTTACTGTTGGGGTTATAGTTGTGTTGGGGTTACAGTTGTGGTCTTGGGGTTAGGGTTGTGTCTGGGTTAGGGCTGTGTTGGGATTAGGGTTGGGGTTATGGTTAGGGTTATGGTTGTTGTTAGGGTCATGCTGGGATAAAGGTTATGAAGTGTGTTGGGGTTAGGGTTGGGTTAAGGCTGTGTTAGGGTTGGAGTGAGAACTGGGGGGTTTCCACTGTTTAGTCACATCAGGGGGTCTCCAAACACGACATGGTGCTCGCCATCGATTCCAGCCAAATTTATGTTCAAAAAGTCAAACGGTGCTCCTTCCCTTCTATGCCCTGCCATGAGCCCAAACAGTGGCTTTCCCCACATACGGGGTATCGGCGTATTCAGGAGAAATTGCAAAACAAATTTTGACATCCATTTTCTCCTGGTACCTTTGTAAAAGAAAAAAAAAAAGTTTGAGTCTAAATAACTTTTTTGTGAAAAAAAATTAAATGTTAATTTTTTCTTTCCACATTGCTTTAGTTCTCGTGAAGTACCTGAAGTGTTAATAAACTTCTTGAATGAAGGTTTTGTGCACCTTGAGGGGTGCAGTTTCTATAATAGTTTCACTTTTGGGTATTTTCTGTCATGCTAACCCCCAAAGTCACTTCAAATGGTGGTCTGTTATGATCCTAGTGGCAAGGATCGCAGGTCGGACTAGCTAAATAATTGAACAGACTACTAGCTCTGGGGAAGTGGTAACTAGATTGACCGCAACCTGATCCTATCCGCAAACAACTATAGGCAGCCGTGGAACGTTACCTAAAAATCCTAGACGTCTCGTCACGGCCTGAGAAACTGACTATTCCTGAAGGGAAAGTAAGTCCTCACTTGCCTCAGTGGAAGACCCCAAAGATATAGAATAGCCCCCCACAAATATTAACGGTGAGTTAAGGGGAAAGCACAAACGCAGAGATGAAATCAGATTTAGCAAATGAGGCCCGCTAATACTAGATAGCAGAAAATAGGAAGGAAACTGTGCGGTCAATAAAAAACCCTATTCAAAATATCCACGCAGAGATTGCTCGAGCCCCCGCACCAACTAACGGTGCGGGGGAAGCAACTCCGTACCCCAGAGCTTACCAGCAAAAAGAAATCACATGTTAGCAAGCTGGACTAGACTCATCATACACAGAAATCATATTGCAGGCAGAAGAGCAAAAAATATTCAAACAGAACTTAGCTTATCCTGAAGAGGCAGAAAACGAGATAATCAGGAGTAATCAGAATAGCACTGAATACATTGACAGCCGGCAACAAGTGGAAGTGAAGCAGAGCTAAATAGGAGCCTCCCTGGTGAATAACGAGGCAGCTGATCCAGCAGACCCGCAGGATAATAAACCAAACCACCAAGGGGAGCCAAAAAACCAAAGTCACACAATACCATCTGTGACCACAAGAGGGAGCCTGAAAACGGAGTTCACAACAGTTCCCCCATCCCCTTTATTAATTTTGTTACCCTTCTTTGTACTCGCTCTAGTTCCATTATATCCTTCCTGAGCTCCGGTGCCCAAAACTGGACACAGTACTCCATGTGCGGTCTAACCAGAGATTTGTACAGAGGTTGTGTAATGCTCTCATCACGTGTATCCAGACCTCTTTTAATGCACGCCATGATCCTGTTTGCCTTGGCAGCCGCTGCCTGACACTGGCTGCTCCAGATAAGTTTATCATTAACTAGGATCCCCAAGTCCTTCTCCATGTCAGATTTAAGTGAGGTGTTTAGAGTTGCTTAAAGAGATGGTAGAAAATGTGTGTCCCTAGGAGGCACCTATGTAGAGGACTAATAACTGCCAAGTTTCATTGCTCTCAGTCCACAGGAAGTGGGTAAGGGGAAATCTTTAATAAATGCCCCTAGTTCTTCTTTCTTACTGATCCTAAGTCATACTCTATATTGTAGTCCAGAGCTGAATTCACAATTCTGTTAGTTGTTAGAGTCAAGCTACTAATGTAGCAGGAGAATTTTACCTGTTAGATCACTGCAAATTAACTTGAATAAAGATTATACATTTTAGATAGTACAATTAAACAACATTGTAATAGCAAGATAATCTGAGATCAGAAATCAGTGGATTAATTCATGGAGGATCAAGTTCTAGGTGAATTTCCTGAAATTTGCGTTTTTTGAAGCTCGCAAAAAAAAAACATGCATCAGAAAGTGGGCTTTTGTCTTTTTACATGGCTGCATGGTATTCCCCAAAATGCCATGCTTTTATAACATCTAAGGCTACGTTCACATTTGCGTTGTGCGCCACAGCGTCGTCGCCGCACCAAAACGCATGCGTCGTGCGGCCCTATCTTTAACATTGGGGCCGCATGGCGCCGCATGTACATGCGTTTTGGTGCGTCGTACGCCGCATGCGGCGTTAGGGCGCACCTGTCAGGGCGCGGCAAACGCAACATGTTGCATTTTTTTTGCGGCGCCGACTTTTTAAAAAACGCATGCGTCGTGTTTGTGTCGCTTTTGCGTCGTCGATGCGCCTTTTTTCCCATTGATTTGCATTGACAACGCAGACGACGCAAGTACTTGCGTCGTGGTGCGTTGTACGACGCATGCGTTTAAAAAAAAAAATGCAAAAATTGTCTATACTTTGGGGGGGCGCATGCGGCGCAAAACGCTGCGTTTTTTGTTCATAACGCAACTGCGTTTTTGTTTGCGTTGTGCGTTGCGGCGCCGACGCTGCGGCGCACAACGCAAATGTGAACGTAGCCTAACAGATTATCATACCTTGTACAGTGGTTGCCAGTGCCTGACAGATCAAGAGTTATCAGAGAAGCACAGTTTTGTATAGTAGTCATTTTTCTTCTCAAGAGTCACCAAGTAAGTCTCTTACTTATGTAAAATGTAAGCTCTTATGGTCAGCAGTGTGTGAAATGGTTTCCTCTGTCTTTGCTGTAAAATATAAGTTTGTATGGTAAGCAGCGTTCTCTCCCGTAGAGTGTAAGCCCTTATGATCAGTGAGGTCATCTCTCTCGCTTATAGAGTGAAGGGTTTCTGGTCAGCATGGTCATGTAAGCTCTTATGGTCAGTGGGGTCCTCTCTCTTTCTTCTGTAGAGTGTAAGCTTAAATGGTCATCAGGGTCCATTCTCTCGCTCCTTCTCCTATATAGTATGAACTCAGATTTTTTTATTAAATGTGTGTATATATGCATGTAGTGTAGCATGAGTGTATTAATATACTTCATATAATCCATTGCCCTAGATTGTAATAATGCCCCCCTATAATAGTACCCTCCTTTTGTGCCTCACACAATAACAGTGCCTGATCTTACACAGTAATAATGTTCCTTGTGTACTTTCTCATAATAAAAATACTCTCCACACAGTTTGATAGTTCCACCACAGTTGCCTACACAGTATGATGTTCTCCACAACCCCATACACAGTATGAAGGTTCCCCACACAGGATAATGGTCCCACCACAGTCCTTCCACACAGTTTGATAGTTCCACCACATAGTCTTATGGTGGTTCCACTAAATTACGGTGGTCCCTACCACAGCATGATGGCCTCCACATCCTTTAACAAAGTATGATGGTTCCACCACGGTTTCCTACACAGTCTGATGGTCTCCACAACCCCCCACACAGTATTATGCTTCCCCCACATTGCCTAACACAGCATTATGGTCCTCAAGCCTAATAAGATAGTCCCTCACAGAAAAAAATACAGCATGATGGGCACCTCACAGCCTTCCATATAGTATGATGATTCCCCTCAAAGCCCCAACACAGTATGAAGGGCCCCCAGCCACCATACAAGATGATGGTCCTCCATAGCTCCAATATAATATGAGGAAGTCCTTTACAGCCCCCATACAGTATTATGGCCCTTTCACAGCCCCATTAGTGTATGATGGTCCCCCTAGCAGCAGAGTATTATGGTCAACACAGCTCACAATAAAAAAAATTAAAAAAACTTTATACTCACCTAATCCAGCCTCTGTGTCCTCCGCAGATGCTGCTTCCTGTGCTATTGTGTCTTGCAATGGATGCCGACAGCATGATGCACTGACTTCATCACGCCACCGCCGTCAGATATGTGGCTCCGGCCTCCAGTAGGCTGTGGGCTGAAAGCATCTTGCAGTAAGCCATAAAAAGAGACAGAGCTCGGATCGAAGGTTCTGTGCTCCACCACAGCTGTAAACAGTGTCGGTGTCCTGAGGATGCCGATACCGTTAACAGAGTCGCATTTGATGCTGCCAAACCATCACATTTGCCAGAATTGCCAAATGCCCAGGCTCTTGTCGTCAGCAGAGTCCTCTGTCATGCCTATTAAGTGTAAGCATTTATGATCATCAGGGTCATCTATGTCTTTCCCTCTCTCTCTTCTTTCTCCAAAGAATGTGAATTACAAAACATGTGGTATGCAAAATTGCTATCACAGCTCTGTCCTATAATGCAGGCTGTAATTCAAGATCAATATAAGTAAAGTATTAAAGTACTCCATGCGTCTCCATGTTAAAAATGTGTAGGTAGATTTGTAAGGACACCCTATAGTGGCTCTGTATAGCATGAACCTTTAAAAAGATCATGTTCATTATACGTACAGTGCCATGTAAATGTTTGGTCACCCCTGGTCAAAATTACTGTTAATGTGAAGAGTTAAGCACGTTGAAGATTAAATGATCTCTAAGGGGCCTAAAGTTAAAAATAACACATGTCCTTTGTATTTTAGGCAATATATATATATATTGTGAGATTGCACTTACTGAGTGTATTGGGGGACACTCATTTGGCAGTGGATTAACGTAGTCAGGCACGGGTTTTCACTTTAACAGTCCATGTGGTTTATTATCGAGTCATAAGCCACAGAAATATGAACGTCAAGCAAACAGTCTTTACATCAATCTTCACATCATAGTATATGGCTTTGAAACGCGGTCACTAAACACGCCAAACCTCTGTGTCCAGTTATCGTGGGTGACCGCACGCCATACAGTTCATTAATATCTATGGAACACAACAGGCACCAACATACGACATTAAGTTGCAGTCTCTAATCATGCTGGACTTTACTCCATCCAGTTACCATGGGTGACTGCACGGTTCCCCATATGCTGGGTTACCTTCTAGGAGCTCCTGCTCCATATGCTGACTCCTGTCAGTACTCTCTCTCAGGGAAGCTGCCGAACTGGGATCACCGTCCCGGGCAATGCCTTGCTCACCAGGCTACCTGACAGTCCAGATCCTCAGACGGGCTGTAGCTTCCCCAAATGCAGTGCCATCACGGACTCTGCACACGCGTCCTCTCTGTGTGCTATTCAGGACGTCCATCCCCATCTGGGACCGTCCAACACACAGGCCCCCCAGTCCAAGGCCTCCCCTATGTGCTCTTCAAAGATCTAGTCCTATTCCCAAGACCTCCCAACACAGAGGCCCTCCAGGACCTGGCACACAGACCACTCAGGTCATCCATCTTTGTCCATGTGACCCACATGGTCACATTATATACTTGTAGCCACTCCCACAGGTGGGAGGTGTGTGTGGCTAGTTCAACCATTACAACTACAGATATGCCTCCATGCATATCCTGAGGAGCACATGCAGCACCACCTAGCTTTAACAGGGGTCACTGCATCACAATATATATATATATATATATATATATATATATATATATATATATATATATATATATATATACATACATACATATATACATACATACATACATACATACATACATATATATATATATATATATATATATATATATATATATATATATATATATATATATAGTACCCAGTAGCACCCTGTTTTAAAAGGATCACAGTTTGTAATTGCTTTTTGTAGCCAGACAAGAGTCTTTCAATTCTTGCTTGAGAAATTTTCATTCATTCTTGGAAAATTCTTTCAGTTCTGTGAGATTCCTGGGTCATCTTGCATGCACTGCTATTTTGAGGTCTAGCCACAGATTTTCAATGATGTTCAGATCAGGGGCTATGAGGGTCATTGTAAAACCTTCAGCTTGTATCTTTTGAGGTAGTCTATTGTGGATTTTGAAGTGTGTTTAGGATCATTATCCATTTGCAGAAGCCATTCTCTTTTCAACTTCACCTTTTTTACAGATGATATTATGTTTGCATCAAGAATTTGTTGCAATTTCATTGAGTCAATTCTTTCCTCTTCTAATGAAATGTTCCCCATGCCATGGGCTGCAACACAACTCCAAAGCATGTTTGAATCACCCCCATGCTTAATGGTTGGCGAGATTTTCTTTTCCTGAAATTCTGTGCCTTTTTTTCTCCATACATACCTTTTACCATTGTGGCCAAACAGTTCTATTTTAACCTAATTGGAGACCGCCTTGTCATTGGCTGCTGGGCATGCATGAATTGGGCAAATTATGTGATAAGCAATGCATCTCTATTTTTTCTTATCATCTAGATCAGTAATGCTATTCATGTTTCATATATTACATATTTACATGCTTTAGCACCGCAGAACACAACTTTATTTGTTTGTTGTATATAGAGGTGGCTTCTCCTAATTCGCACCTGTACACAACAGTTTTCTGATTTGGAGGACCAGTCAGTTTTTTGCAATTTGTATATCAGCCCTCTGACCGAACACTGCGTCCTCCAGTCTGCAGTGATTTTAATTGCAGCAAGATAATACCTACCCAGAAATTCAGGCTTCAGCCTAAGAGTGGTATTCACACTAGACACATAGATTCCCAGCAGATTGAAGACGGCCTTGCTGTTGGCTGCTGGGCATGCATGAATTGGCCAAGTTATGTGCTAGGTATCTCCATTGTTTCTTATTATCTAAAACAATAATGCTGTTCACATTTCATATATTATATACAGTTGTGCTCACAAGTTTATATATCCCGGCACAATTTTCTCCACTTAACTTTTTCTCCACTTATGGTTGTGACAGCTTAAAGTCTTTTGTGGTAGTTGTGGATGAGGTTCTTTATTTTCTCAGATGGTAAAGCTGCCCACTCTTCTTGGCAAAAAGCCTCAAGTTCCTGTAAATTCCTGGGCTGCCTAGCCTGAACTGCATGCTTGAGATCTCCTCAGAGTGGAGTCAGGAGACTGAGATGGCCACTCCAGAACCTTCACTTTGTTCTGTTGTAGCCAATAACAAGTTAACTTGGCCTTGTGTTTTGGATTGTTGTCATGTTGGAACGTCCAAGTACGTCCCAAGCGCAGCTTCCGGGCTGATGAGTGCAAATTTACTTCCAGCATTTGCTGATAACATGCTGCATTCATCTTTCCTTCAACTTTGACCAAGTTTCTTGTGCTTTTGTAGCTCACACATCCCAAAACATCAATGATCCACCTCTGAGCTTTACAGTAAGAATGGTGTTCATTTCATCATAGGTCTTATTGACCTCTCTCCAAATGGAACATTTACAGTTGTGGCCAAAAAGTTCAAATTTGGTTTCATCGCTCCACATTACCTTGTTACAGAAGTTTTGAAGATTGTCTCTGGGCTGTTTTGCGTATTGTAGGCAAGATACTTTGTGGCATTTGCACAGTAATTGCTTTCTTCTGATGACTCGACCATGCAGCTCATTTTTCTTTAAGTGCCTCCTTATTGTGCATCTTGAAACAGCCACACTGCTAGTTTTCAGAGAGTCCTGTATTTCAGCTGATGCTATTTGTGGGTTTTATCTTGCATCCCAAAAATTTTCCTGGCAGTTGTGGACAACATTTTTGTTGGTCTACCTGACTGTGGTTTTGTAATCACAGTTTGAATGCTGCTGACCTGCATTATCAATTCCTTAGATATCTTTTTTGTATCCCTTTCCTGTTTAATACAGTTCAACTACCTTTTACAGTAGATACATGGACAATTCTTTTGCTTTCCCCATGACTCACAATCCAGAAATGTCAGTGGCTGGATGAAAGATGCAAGAGTCTGTCTGGATCCCAGAAACTCACTCAGCTTTTATGCACACACACACACACACACACACACACACACACACACACACACACACACACTGATTAAGCAAACAGGTCACAGATGAGGATGTTATCTTTAGTAGCCATTCAAACCCATGTGTGTCAACTTCCCTGCATGTTATCAGGCCAAAATTACCAGGGTATGTGAACTTTTGATCAGGGTTATTTGGATGTTTTAGGTTGTCATTATGATTTAAAAAGAAAAAAAAACACATTAGTTTGACAATAAATGGCTTCACCCACCCACTAACCATGAGTGAAGAAAAAGTTTGGGTGTTATCATTCATATTCTGTGAAAAAGGCCAAAAAAGCAAAAATTCTGCCGGGGTATGTAAACTTTTGAGCACAACTGTATTTAGATGTTTAAGCACTACAAAGTGTAACTTTATTGGTTTGTTGTTTCTAAAATGTATCAGGGTTGTTTATATGTTCTTTTGCATACTTCTAACAGTGAATTTTATGGTGAGGAAGCAGGAGAAGTTTTCTTCTGAAGACTCTTCCATGAAGGCAATATTTGTGCAGGTGTCTCTGAACAGTAGAGCACTTCACTGTTCCAGTATACTGCCATTTCTTAATTACATTTAAAACTGATGAAAGGGCAACTTCAAAACGCTTTGCTATATTCTTACAACCTTTTCCTCCTTTGTGGACCTTCACCATTTTCAATTTCAGAGTGCTAGGCAGCTGCTTAGAAGAACCCATGGCTGGTGTTTTTCGGCACAAGGTTAGAGGAGGCTAGGTTATTAAAAAGCTGAGAAATTTGCATCACTTGGCACTTCTTAGCGATGCTAGCGAACAAGCCATAACCCTAACAGGCTAATTAAGGTCTGAAATCTTGGTCAAAGTTTTCTGAGCACACAAATCTCCAAGGGTGCCCACGCTTTTGCATCTGCCCAATTTCATTTTTGTAAATTTTAAAATGTAAAACATGGGGTGCCCAAAGTTTTACATGCCACTGTATGTGTCTCTTCAGCATGGTTTTTATAGTTTACCCACAGAAACACCATAGGATTATGCTGACTATCTTAGTTTTACATGCATTGCATGCACACCTTCATCAAATCTTTATTTACTTATTCAAATTCTACTTTTTGCCATAGCTAGGTGTAGTATAAAGCATATAAATGAAGGAATTTATCAACATTTCCATACTGGTAGTTTCTAATATATAAAGTTGAAGTCATGCATGACAATATATTTCTGGTCTTTACAGAGACATAAGTTCTATTTCCCCTGTTCACATACGAAACTCCACGCTTCTGAGGAAGGGACCAGAGATTGTCCATCTATTCATTCCATTGAACTTCAAAGGCTCTACAGAAAGACACCACTTCAAAGCTAAAGGGAATAGGTCTGAATTATTATCAGCTGTCAGCGAGCCTTACCTGGTAGGTGGGAGAAGGCGAACGATAGGTGAACTTTGCAGAAAACAACTTTCAGGAAATTAGAGAATTTTACAGAGTCGCTTGTTCTCTGTTACATTACTGAAATGTTTAGAAATGTTGGAAATTGTCAAATAGCAATATAATAAAAAGTAATGAAAGCAGATACAAGAATAATATAACCTATGTTTCTATATTGTATCAAAAGGCAGTAAACGTAATCCTATCAATAAATAATCATTAAATATTAGTGATGAGCGAGTATGCTCGTTACTCGGGTTTCTCCGAGCATGCTCGGGTGGTCTCCGAATACTTCGGCATTCTCGGAGATTTAGTTTATGTCGACGTAGCTTCATGATTTGAGGCTGCTAGACAGCCTGAATACATGTGGGGATTGCCTGTTTGTTAAGCAACCTCCACATGAATTCAAGCTGTCTAGCAGCTGCAAATCATACAGCTGCGTCGACATAAAGTAAACCTCTGAGCACGTAAAAATACTTGGAGACCACCCAAGCATGCTCGGAAAAAAACCCGAGTAACGAGCATACTCGCTCATTACTAGGGTTGAGCGAAACGGATCGTTCATTTTCATAAGTCGCCGACTTTTGGCAAAGTCGGCGTCTCATGAAACCCGACCCGATCCCTGTGTGGGGTCAGCCATGCAGTACGCGACTTTCGCGCCAAAGTCGCGTTTCAATGATGCTAAAAGCGCCATTTCTCAGCCAATGAAGGTGGACACAGAGTGTGGGCAGCGTGATGACATAGATCTCAGTCCCCACCATCTTACAGAAGGGCATTGCAGTGATTGGCTTGCTTTCTGCGGCGTCACAGGGGCTATAAAGGGGCGTTCCCGCCGACCGCCATCTTACTGCTGCTGATCTGAGCGTAGGGAGAGGTTGCTGCTGCTTTGTCAGAAGCAGGGAGAGCGTTAGGAAGGGTACATTCACCCCCAAACCGCTTGTGGTGTAGCGATTTCCACTGTCCAACACCACCTTTTGTTTGCAGGACAGTGGAAGCTACATTTTTTTTCCCTCAGCGCTGTAGCTCATTGGGCTGCCCTAGAAGGCTCCCTGATAGCTGTGTTGCTGTGTGTGTACGCCGCTGTGCAAATCAACTGCTTTTTTCAAAGCACAAATCCTGTTGTTCCTTCCTTTCTGCACAGCTATCTTGTTTGTTTGTCCACACTTTTGTGTGCAGCAGTCCTTTTTATAGCTGCCTGCCATACTTTTCTGAGATTACTGCAGGGAGATAAAGATTGGCAAGTCTGCCTCTGTGCCAGTGCTGTGTGTGGCATCTGTCTCTCATTGTGTGCCACAGAAAACCTAGTGTGTAATATTGTTTTTTTTTGTTGTTTTTTTTTTAATTCTCCCTGAAAAAAAAAAAAATAAATAGTGGGAGATAAAGATTGGCAAGTCTGCCTCTGTGCCAGTGCTGTGTGTGGCATCTGTCTCTCATTGTGTGCCACCGAAAACCAGTGTGTAATATTGGGCCATTTTTTTTTTTTTTTGTAAATTCTCCCTGAAAAAAAAAAATAGTGGGAGATAAAGATTGGCAAGTCTGCCTCTGTGCCAGTGCTGTGTGTGGCATCTGTCTCTCATTGTGTGCCACCGAAAACCAGTGTGTAATATTGGGCCAATTTTTTTGGGGGGGGTAAATTCTCCCTGTAAAAAAAAAATAATAGTGGGAGATAAAGATTGGCAAGTCTGCCTCTGTGCCAGTCCTGTGTGTGGCATCTGTCTCTCATTGTGTGCCACTGAAAACCAGTGTGTAATATTGGGCCATTTTTTTTTTTTTGGTAAATTCTCCCTGTAAAAAAAAAAATAATAGTGGGAAATAAAGATTGGCAAGTCTGCCTCTGTGCCAGTCCTGTGTGTGGCATCTGTCTCTCATTGTGTGCCACCGAAAACCAGTGTGTAATACTGGGCCATTTTTTTGGGGGGGGGTTAATTTCCGTCTGTTAAAAAAAAAATTAACAGTGGGAGATAAAGATTGGCAAGTCTGCCTCTGTGCCAGTCCTGTGTGTGGCATCTGTCTCTCATTGTGTGCCACCGAAAACCAGTGTGTAATACTGGGCCATTTTTTGGGGGGGGTAAATTCTCCCTGTTAAAAAAAAAAATAATAGTGTGAGATAAAGATTGGCAAGTCTGCCTCTGTGCCAGTCCTCTGTGTGGCACCTGTCTCTCATTGTGTGCCACCAAAAACCAGTGTGTAATACTGGGCCATTTTTTTGGGGGGTAAATTCTCCCTGTAAAAAAAAAAATAATAGCGGGAGATAAAGATTGGAAAGTCTGCCTCTGTGCCAGTCCTGTGTGTGGCATCTGTCTCTCCTTGTGTGCCACCAAAAACCAGTGTGTAATACTGGGCCATTTTTTTTTGGGGGGGGGTAAATTCTCCCTGTTAAAAAAAAAATTAATAGTTGGAGATAAAGATTGGCAAGTCTGCCTCTGTGCCAGTCCTGTGTGTGGCATCTGTCTCTCATTGTGTGCCACCGAAAAACAGTGTGTAATACTGGGCCATTTTTTTGGGGGGGGGTAAATTCTCCCTGTAAAAAAAAAAATAATAGTGGGAGATAAAGATTGGCAAGTCTGCCTCTGTGCCAGTGCTGTGTGTGGCATATGTCTCTCCTTGTGTGCCACCGAAAACCAGTGTGTAATATTGGGCCATTTTTTTTTTTTGGTAAATTCTCCCTGTAAAAAAAAATTAATAGTGGGAGATAAAGATTGGCAAGTCTGCCTTTGTGCCAGTCCTGTGTGTGGCATCTGTCTCTCATTGTGTGCCACCGAAAACCAGTGTGTAATACTGGGCCATTTTTTTGGGGGGGGTAAATTCTCCCTGTTAAAAAAAAATTAATAGTGGGAGATAAAGATTGGCAAGTCTGCCTCTGTGCCAGTGCTGTGTGTGGCATATGTCTCTCATTGTGTGCCACTGAAAACCAGTGTGTAATATTGGGCCATTTTTATTTTTTTTTGGTAAATTCTCCCTGTAAAAAAAAAATTTATAGTGGGAGATAAAGATTGGCAAGTCTGCTTCTGTGCCAGTCCTGTGTGTGGCATCTGTCTCTCCTTGTGTGCCACCGAAAACCAGTGTGTAATACTGGGCCATTTTTTTGGGGGGGTAAATTCTCCCTGTTAAAAAAAAAAATTAATAGTGGGAGATAAAGATTGGCAAGTCTGCCTCTGTGCCAGTCCTGTGTTTGGCATCTGTCTCTCATTGTGTGCCACCGAAAACCAGTGTGTAATACTGGCACTTTTTTTTTTTTTTTAAATTCTCCCTTAAAAAAAAAAAAATAGTGGGAGATTAAGATTGGCAGTTCTGCTTGAGTGCCGGTCCTGTGTGTGCCATCTGTCTCAAATTATTGGGGCACAGAAAACCTAGTGTGTAACATTGGGCCTGATTTTCCTTTCAGTGTCAGGCACCTATAAAGGTATATATAAATCCTACAGAAGTTTGAGTCCACCTTATAAGTTGTTTTTCAGTAACAAATACCGTTACTTTGGTTACGTTTTGCAAACAATGAGGAAGTCTAGTGGAAGAGGTCATGGCCGTGGGCGGTCATTGTCAGCTGGTAATAATGGTAGTGGTGGTGGAGCATCAGGTGGTCGTGGTAAAAGCAGTACAGCACCTAAGTCTCGAGTTGTTGAGCCAGGTTCGTTGTCTGGCTACAAAAGGCCTCGAACGCTCTCTTTTCTGGGAGTAGGAAAACCACTTTTGAAGCCGGAGCAGGAGGAACAAGTATTGGCTTTCATTGCTGACTCTGCCTCTAGCTCTTTTGCCTCCTCCTCGGAAAGTGCCAAATGTCAGAGCAGTGCATCGTCAGTGGATGCTCCTGGTCAGGAACAAGTCGCTTCCTTGTGTCCTTCACCAAGAACAACAGTGAAGGATGCGTCAGTCGACACAATAGGTTAATCCATGGAGCTCTTTACACATACCGTTCCTGTGTTAGACAGTGAAACAGTTAACAGGCCATGCCCATTAGAAGTTGAATCGGACATGGAGTGCACAGATGCACAGCCACAGCCAGATTACTATGCTGTTCCTTTGACTAAGACCAGAACATTGCCCTCGCAGTGTAGTGAGGCAGAATCAAACCCAGCGGAGACTATGGTGCCCCGTCACGAACGCTATACCACCGGCTTACACGGTGACACAGACGAAGTTGCACACGACATAGAAGAGGAGGTCATAGATGACCCAGTTGTTGACCCCGATTGGCAGCCATTGGAGGAACAGGGTGCAGGCGGCAGTAGTTCTGAAGCGGAGGAGGAGGAGCCACAGCAGGCATCAACATCACAACAGGTTCCATCTGCCGGGCTCATATCTGGCCAAAAACGCTTGGCAAAACCAAAACCAGTTGGAGGACAGCGTGGCCATCCGGTTAAAGAAGCTCAGTCTGCAATGCCTGAAAAGGTATCCAATAGTAGAAAGAGTGCAGTCTGGCATTTTTTTAAACAACAACCAAATGATCAGCGCAAAGTCATCTGTCAAAAATGTTCAACTACCTTAAGCAGAGGTCAGAATCTTAAAAGTCTAAATACAAGTTGCATGCATAGACATTTATCCACCATGCATTTGCAAGCCTGGACTAACTACCAAACGTCCCTAAAGGTTGCAGCACCCTCAGCCAATGAAGCTAGTCAGCAACGCTACATCCCTTCCCTCACTGTAAGCCCACCATTTCCCGCACCACCTGCAGTATCTGTGCAGTTTTCGTCGCCAGGCCAAAGCAGTCAGGGAATCACCAGGTTCGCAGTAGGAAACACTGCATATAGGGCACCGGCAAGAATACCATCTCCAACCCTCTTTCAGTCACCCATGTCCACCGGCACCACCGCTAGTTCCACGATCTCCAGCTCTCCAATCCAGCTCACCCTACATGAGACTCTTGTTAGGAAAAGGAAGTACTCGTCCTCGCATCCGCGTACACAGGGTTTGAACGCCCACATTGCTAGACTAATCTCATTAGAGATGATGCCCTACCGGTTAGTTGAAAGCGAAGCTTTCAAAGCGTTGATGGACTATGCTGTACCACGCTACGAGCTACCCAGTCGACACTTCTTTTCTAGAAAAGCCATCCCAGCCCTCCAACAGCATGTTAAAGACCGCATCGTCTATGCACTCAGGCAGTCTGTGACTACAAAGGTGCACCTGACAACAGATGCATGGACCAGTAGGCATGGCCAGGGACGTTACGTGTCCATCACGGCACACTGGGTGAATGTGGTGGATGCAGGGTCCACAGGGGACAGCAATATTGGGACAGTTCTGCCTAGCCCACGGTCAAGGAAAGAGTTGGCTGTAGGCGTTCGCCCCCCCTCCTCCTCTTCCTCCTCCTCCTGCAGAAGCGAGAGCTCATCCACAGACCGCAGTCGCACATCCACTCCATCCGCAGCTGCCACTGTTGCACACCAGGTGTGCCATTATGGGACAGCTAGTGGCAAGCGTCAGCAGGCTGTATTGGCAATGAAGTGTTTGGGTGACAACAGACACACCACGGAAGTTCTGTCCGAGTTCTTGCAGAAAGAAACTCAGTCATGGCTGGGCACTGTACATCTTGAGGCAGGCAAGGTAGTGAGTGATAACGGAAGGAATTTCATGGCTGCCATAGCCCTTTCCCAACTGAAACACATTCCTTGCCTGGCTCACACCTCAAACCTGGTGGTGCAGTGCTTCCTGAAAAGTTTTCCGGGGTTACCCGACCTGCTCCTCAAAGTGCGCAGACTTTGCTCGCATATCCGCCGTTCGCCCGTACACTCCAGCCGTATGCAGAACTATCAGCGGTCTTTGAACCTTCCCCAGCATCGCCTAATCATCGACGTTGCAACAAGGTGGAACTCCACACTGCACATGCTTCAGAGACTGTGTGAACAGAGGCGTGCTGTTATGTTTTTGTGGGAGGATACACATACACGGGCAAGCAGTTGGATGGCAGACATGGAGTTGTCAGGTGTGCAGTGGTTGAAGCTACAAGACCTGTGTCAAGTCCTTCAGTGTTTTGAGGAATGCACACGGCTGGTTAGTGCAGACAACGCCATAATAAGCATGAGCATCCCCCTAATGCGTCTGCTGATGCAAAGTTTGACGCACATAAAGGAGCAGGCGTCTGCAGCCGAGGAAGAGGAAAGCCTTGATGACAGTCAGCCATTGTCTGGTCAGGGCCGTGTAGAGGACGCGGTAGCGGGCGAAGAGGAGGAGGAGGATGAGGAGGATGATGGGGATGAGTACTTTTTTAATGAGGAAGCTTCTCCTGGGCCAACAGAAATTAGTGGCGTTGCAAGGCCGGGTTCTGTTTTTTTAAGGGAGACAAGTGACGTAGATTTGCCTGTAACTGCCCCTCAAACCAGCACAACCGCAGATTTGACAACTGGAACTTTGGCCCACATGGCGGATTATGCCTTACGTATCCTCAAAAGGGACCCACGCATTATTAAAATGATGAGCGATGACGATTACTGGTTGGCCTGCATCCTTGACCCTCGCTATAAAGGCAAATTGCAAAATATTATGCCACATGAGAACCTCGAACAAATATTAGCAACCAAACAAGCTACTCTTGTAGACCGTTTGATTCAGGCATTCCCAGCACACAGCGCCGTGATGGTTCTCACACGAGCTGCAGGGGGGTACAGGGCAGAGGTGTTAGAGGTGCACAAATCAGAAGTGGCATTGGACAGAGGGGTTTTCTGACCAGGTAGTGGAGCGATTTCGCAATGACTGCAGACAGGACAGGTACTGCAGCATCTATTCAAAGTGACAGGAGACAACATTTGTCCAGTATGGTTACTAACTATTTTTCATCCCTTATCGATGTTCTCCCTCAACCGTCATTCCCATTTGATTACTGGGCATCCAAATTAGACACCTGGCCAGAATTGGCAGAATATGCATTGCAGGAGCTTGCTTGCCCAGCAGCTAGTGTGCTATCAGAAAGAGTATTCAGTGCTGCTGGTTCAATATTAACCGAAAAAAGGACTCGTCTGGCTACCCAAAATGTGGATGAACTAACCTTCATTAAAATGAACCACTCCTGGATTTCAAATTATTTTGCCCCACCTTTCCCGGCTGACACCTAGCTTTCCTATAAAAAGGTCTTGCTTGTGGACTGGTCTTACTGAGCGTTCCAATCTCTTAATTTGCAGCAGCTGTTTGTCCAGCATACGACATGTTTACACCTCCCTCAATGGGAAAACTCCCCCCACGGGGCCGTGGTCTCGCCACTTGGCGCAAGCACCCGTTAAAGTGCCGTTTGTCTGAAGAGGTGGGTGTGCCCGCTTTTGGTCGACGGCACTGCCACTGGGTCCCTCATAGTACAATAAAGTGTCTCTGGCGGTGGTGGCGCGCACCCAACGTCAGACACACCGTTGTAACATGAGGGGCCCTTGGACGGTACCGCCGGCCACAAGAGAGTTCACCCCCCCAGCTCAAACTGTGCTCTACCACGTGCAAACTTATCTCTCACAGCTCCACCAATGTTTAGTCTATGCGCTGACATCATTCAATGCCTGGCAATGACAATACTAATTTGTTGACATCTATGATGCTAGTTAAAGTAGTCTGGGTCAGTGTCCTATATTGACACCAGTAAATACTTACTGCCAAATTACTATGTCAGAAACTCAGCAGATGAGCCCACCCCTGTACCTAAGTATGCCACACTTTTTTTTTGTTGTTGCTTTGCGAGACATTAACATCTATTTATTTTTTGTGAGTACTAACTGTGTCAGACACTCCTTGCAATCCTCCTCCACTGACCTCAATGCTGCCTGTGTATCCATGTAACCGATGTAAAACTGCCTTGAGCCTATTTTTATTTAGTTTAGGCCTAGTAAGCCTGTCTGCGGTCCCTCCTTGCAATCCTCCTCATCCGCTGACCACAATGCTGCCTGTGTATCCATGTAACCGATTTAAAACTGCCTTGAGCCTATTTTTATTTATTTTAGGCCTAGTAAGCCTGTCTGCGGTCCCTCCTTGTAATCCTCCCCCTCCGCTGACCACAATGCTGCCTGTGTATCCATGTAACCGATTTAAAACTGCCTTGAGCCTATTTTTATTTATTTTAGGCCTAGTAAGCCTGTCTGCGGTCCCTCCGTGCAATCCTCCTCCACTGACCACAATGCTGCCTGTGTATCCATGTAACCTATTTAAAACTGCATAGAACCTATTTTTAGTTATTTTAGGCCTAGTAAGCCTGTCTGCGGTCCCTCCGTACAATCCTCCTCCACTGACCACAATGCTGCCTGTGTATCCATGTAACCTATTTAAAACTGCATAGAGCCTATTTTTATTTATTTTAGGCCTAGTAAGCCTGTCTGCGGTCCCTCCTTGCATCCCTCCTCCACTGACCACAATGCTGCCTGTGTATCCATGTAACCTATTTAAAACTGCATAGAGCCTATTTTTAGTTATTTTAGGCCTAGTAAGCCTGTCTGCGGTCCCTCCTTGCAATCTTCCTCCTCCGCTGAACACAATGCTGCCTGTGTATCCATGTAACCAATGTAAAACTGCCTTGAGCCTATTTTTATTCAGTTTAGGCCTAGTAAGCCTGTCTGCGGTCCCTCCGTGCAATCCTCCTCCTCCGCTGACCACAATGCTGCCTGTGTATCCATGTAACCGATGTAAAACTGCCTTGAGCCTATTTTTATTTATTTTAGGCCTAGTAAGCCTGTCTGCGGTCCCTCCTTGCAATCCTCCTCCTCCGCTGACCACAATGCTGCCTGTGTATCCATGTAACCTATTTAAAACTGCATAGAGCCTATTTTTATTTACTTTAGGCCTAGTAAGCCTGTCTGCGGTCCCTCCTTGCAATCCTCCTCCTCCGCTGACTACAATGCTGCCTGTGTATCTATGTAACCGATTTAAAACTGCCTTGAGCCTATTTTTATTTATTTTAGGCCTAGTAAGCCTGTCTGCGGTCCCTCCTTGCAATCCTCCTCCTCCGCTGACCACAATGCTGCCTGTGTATCTATGTAACCAATTTAAAACTGCCTTGAGCCTATTTTTATTTATTTTAGGCCTAGTAAGCCTGTCTGCGGTCCCTCCTTGCAATCCTCCTCCTCCGCTGACCACAATGCTGCCTGTGTATCCATGTAACCGATGTAAAACTGCCTTGAGCCTATTTTTATTTATTTTAGGCCTAGTAAGCCTGTCTGCGGTCCCTCCTTGCAATCCTCCTCCTCCGCTGACCACACCAATGCTGCCCGTGTACCCCTGGAACCTATTTTAAAGTGCATAGAGCCTATTTCTTTATTTTATGTAATATTAAAAAAGCCATGATGGACTACGCTGTCCCACGCTACGAGCTACCCAGTCGACACTTCTTTTGCAAGAAAAGCCATCCCAGCCTTCCACCAGCACCACCTCCATTGTCCATGCACTCTGGCAATCTGTGAGTACAAAGGTGCACCTGACAACAGACGCATGGACCTGTAGGCATGGCCACGGAATGTTACGTGTCCATTACGGCGCAATGGGTTAATGTGGTGGATGCATGGTCCACAGGGGACAGCCTACTAAGTCTGTCTGCAGTCCCTAATTCAAATTTTCCTCCACTGTCTAAATCTGAGCTCCAACCTTCTGGCTCTCATTAAGTGCTTTTTTAAAAAAAATTGGTGGTTGGGGCCTAATAACTCTGTTTGCCGTTCCCTGGTGTTGTCCTCAACTGAACAAATCTGAGCTTCAACCTTCTGGCTCTCATTAAGTGCTTTTTTTAAAAAAATTGGTGGTTGGGGCCTAATACCTCTGTTTGCCGCTCCCTGGTGTTGTCCTCAACTGAATAAAGCTGAGCTTCAGTCTTTAGGCTTTCGGCCTATAGTATCAGATATTAAACTGCATTTGGCCTTCAACTTTGGTTACAGCCTACTAACGGTGTCTGCCGCTCCCTGGTGTTGTCCTCAACTGTATAAAGCTGAGCTTCAACCTTCTGGCTCTCATTAAGTGCTTTTTTAACAAAAAATTGGTGGTTACAGCCTACTAACGGTGTCTGCCGCTCCATGGTGTTGTCCTCCACTGTATAAAGCTGAGCTTCAGTCTTTAGGCTTTTGGCCTATAGTAGCAGATATTAAACTGCATTTGGCCTACTAGTGTGGTTGGGCCCTTAAAACAGTGTCTGCTGCTCCTGGGTTTGCTACTCCACTGAACAAAGCAATGCCGCCTGTTTAGTCCTGTTACCAATTTTGAACTGCATTTAGCCTACTTTATTCTTTGGCCCTATATCTGTGTTTCCTCCTCATCCTGCCCATTGCCCAGCCACTGCTAGATGAGTCTGCTGGTACATTGACCTAGACCACTACATTCCCCTTGCACTCTACACAGCCAGAATCTGACCCTGCTGAAAGTAAGGTTCCCCTTCCCGCATGTTATACCACCTTACACAGGGACAAAGAGGAAGGTGCAGATGAAAGTGCAGGTTCCTTCATCAGGTGGGGGGGGCATACTCGTTGGCGACGTCACTGGCACAGGGCCCCTCAGAGTACGCAAAAGTGTCGCTGCTGGTGGGAGGCGCCCCCGCCGTGCAAACACACCGCTGTACTTTGAGGGGCCCTGTGCCAGTGCCAATGCCAACGAGTGGGCCCCCCCTGCTTGCTTAGGATCACAGCACTTGCAAACTTGACATACTTACCTCTCACTGCTCCACCGCCGTGACGTAGTCCACGTTTCCTGGGCCCACTAAAACCTTGAACCAGCCCTACCCCCCACAACTTTTGCCAAATGACCCCCAATTTCCAATGCCCAACTATTATTAGAAATTTAATTAAGATTGACAAGCTTCAGAAACAAGAATGGATGTTTTTGGCATTAAAATGGGCACTGTAGGTGTTTTCCTGGCCTCCACTCACTGCCGACTATGCTTCCCCATTGACTTGCATTGGGTTTCGTGTTTCGGTCGATCCCCAACTTTTAGTGATAATCAGCCGACTGCACTCGACTCAACTTTGGACAAAGTCGGGTTTCGCAAAACCCGACTCGATCTTAAAAAAATGAAAGTCGCTCAACCCTACTCATTACTAATAAATATGTTAGGGTATGTACCTATGATCCGGAACTGGCAGTGTTTTGGACGCAGCACATGTTTGCTGCATCCAAAGTGCTGCCAGATATTGAATGCAGGTGAATCTGCATGCATTTACTGATCGTCTGCACATAATCCTACCTAATATCAGCAAGGTTAGATATAATTAAAACATAGCTTTTAGTATGAACCTAGTAAAAACAAGTATGCACACCAACCAACAAATATACAGTATAAACACATACATAATACAAACCAAAATCATTAATCCTTAACCTTAGCCTTAACATTTAACCTGTGAAGCAGGCAGTACTCTACTGGCAAGGGATGACACTCCTTAAAGGGAATCTGTCAGCAGGATTGTGCACAGTAACCTACAGGCAGTATCAGGTCGGTGCCATTATACTGATTACAGTGATACTTGGGGTGATGAAATTTGTCTTGTGGTTGTTGTTTAATCTTTATGTTCAGTTTTGAGTTAATGATATGCCCGTGCTCGGAGGTGGCCTGTGGGGGTCTTCATCTGGTGCTCTGATTAGTTATTCATCTGTATGGCTTCTGACAGGTCACTGATCCCTCAATGACCTGCCGTCTATTTTACATAATTAATATTACATATATTAAAAAAAAAAAACACCTTCTGCAGGCAGGCTGCAGCATGATCGCATCTATAAGGCCGGGGTCACACTTGCAAATGTGATGCAAGAAACTCGCACGAGTCTCTCGAATCAATGCCCAGCGTTGCCGCCGGCACTCGGGACCGGAGCATGCAGCTGCATGTATTTCTTTAAAGGGAACCTGTCAGCAGGATTGTGCACAGTAACCTACAGACAGTGTCAGGTTGGCACCGTTATACTGATTAAAATGATACCTTGGTTGATGAAATCCGTCTTGTGGTTGTTTAAGCTTTATTTTCAGTTTTTAGTTATGGATATGTTCGTGGCCTGAAGGAGGATTCTTCATGTGGTGCTCTGATTAGGTAATCATAATGCAGACTGCTGACAGGTCACTGATCCCTCACTGACCTGCCCCCTAGTTTGCATAATGAATACCATCACATACTGAAGAAAAAAAAAAAAAACGTTTCCAGGTAGGCGTCAGCTGTGCACCAGCGCTGCAGCATAATCGCATGTTTAGTGTCCTAGTAATCACTGTTCTTCATGTTATTGATCAAGTACCAAAAAAAAATAAAATTTGAAAATAGCACCCACCGTGCCTGCACAGTAGCAGCTATCGCTGTGTATAGAGATTCAATAGCTGCTATTGTGCAGCAGCAGCTCTCGACGATCTCCTGTGCTTGTTAGGACTTTAGACTTGCATGGAGCACGACAGGGTTAACCTCAAGCATAAAACTAACCCTCCATGGATCGGTTTCCCCATATTCTACTTCTTTTAACGGATGTGAGACGGCTTATTCAGGACATGTATGGGTGAGACTGTACCATTTTATCTATGTGCACTGGTTTACTGAGCACCTTTTTGGTTTGTGTTATATGTGTCTATATATTTGTTTGTTGGTGTCCACACTTGTTTTTACTAGGTTAATATTAAAAGCTATGTTTTAATTATCTCTTTTCTTGCTGCCATTTTATATGTTGTAGCAATCCTCATCTTGTCCTCTAGTGGGTGCTCAACCGTAATCACACAGATTGCATAGCGTGAGTATACCAAGCAAATATTAATTTAGGAATTAGTATATATCTGTAAGGGGTCTTAATAATTAGCTGTAAAGTAGCCACTTATACAGTACAGACCTATGGTCTAGATCCCTTGGTCTCTAGTACATTAAACAGGCTAATCCTGGTATGGCAGTATAGGTGTTAGTGTTAGCATTCCTGGTGATCTACGGCAGTGAAGAAATTAATGTTAATATTGCCAATTTTCTAAGGTAGTTAGCAACATAATTTATGGATCTCTCATAGTCTAAGGCAGTGTAGGAGTTAATTTAAAGATCCCTGGTTGTATAGAGCAGTGAATTTAATATCTTTAGTGGTCTAAAGCATTTTTTAAGGTCTCTGATGTAATTTAGTTGTAGCTGTAGTTCAGTGGGTTTTTGTCATTTCTCCAGACTCCATTCGCAATCTTCGCATTGGTAGGGTTTACCCCAGCAACTAGAAAGTTATCACCTATTTTTTGAATACCTGATAATTTGCCAAGTTGGGACAATCCCTTTAACCTCTTCATGACTTGTGACGCATAAGTACGTCATAGGTCATGACCCTACCTTTGACGTGGGCCCTAGTGCTGAGCCCCCATCTTTCCCAGCACCTGACAGCTGATTTGATCAGCTGTCATGTGCCCCTATTAGCCATGGTTGGAATCACTATGTACCCGAATCTGCCAACATGTAAATGCCGCTGTCAATCTCTGACAGCGGCATTTAACTCATGCAAACTGGATGTGAGTCGCAAACCCTGTCCATCATCACCTCTGTCACATGATTGCAGGGTGCCGATGAGTTAGTATAACAGCTTCGGTTCTGCAAAAGACCCCTGTGCTTGTCAATGCAGATTCCCTATGAACACTGGCCTGTGACCGGCGTTCATAGGTGATGATGACAGGCTGGAGCCCTGTTATGTATAGCACAAGCGATCAAAAGATCGCAGCTTCAAGTCTCCTTAGGGTACTATTGAAGCAAGTAAAAAATGGAAGAAAAAAGTTTTATAAAATGCAAAAAAATATAAAAAATAAAAAAGTTCAAATCACCCCCTTTTTGCCCCATTCAAAATAAAACAATAATAAAAGCACACATTTGGTATCACTGCATTTAGGCTACGTTCACATTAGCGTTCTGCGCCGCAGCGTCGGGCGCCGCAGTGTCGCCGCATGCGTCATGCGCCCCTATATTTAACATGGGGGCGCATGGACATGCGTTGCACTTGCGTTTTGCAACGCATGCGTCACTGCGGCGCACGCGTCATGGCGCAGAGAACGCAGCAAGTTGCATTTTTTGTGCGTCCAAAATCAAGCAAAAAAAGGATGCATGCGTCGCAAAACTCTTCGTTGTGCACGCGTTGTGCATGCGTTGTTCCTGCGTTGTGTCGCCGACGCTGCGGCGCACAACGCAAATGTGAACGTAGCCTTAGAAATGTCCAATCTATCGAAATATTAAAAGAATTAATCTGATAGGTAAACGGCGTAACAAGAAAAAAAATCAAAACTCCAGAAGTATGGTTTTTTTGTTTGCAGCAACATTGCAATAAAATGCAATAACAGGCAATCAAAACATTGTATCTACCCTAGTATGGTATCAATAAAAACATCAGCTCGGCAGGCAAAAAGTAAGCCTTCAAGCAGTCCCAGATCTCGAAAAATGGAGATGCTACTGGTCTTGGAAAATGGCGCCATTCTTTTTCTCTTACAAACTTTGGATTTTTTTTCATCACTTAAATAAAATAGAACCTATACATATTTGGTATCTGCAGACTCATATTGATCTGGAGAATCATAATGGCAGGTCAATTTTAGAATTTAGTGAACATTTTAAATAAAATACCCAAAAAATCATGGTGGAATTGCACTTTTTTTTGCAATTTCACCACACTAGGAAGTTTTCTCCTATTTTAGAGTGTATTTTATGGTAAAATCAATGGTTTCGTTCAAAAGTACAACTCGTCCCGCCGAAAACAAGCCCTCACCAGGCAATATTGATAGAAAAATAAAAAAGTTATGGCTCTGAGAAGAAGGGAGCAAAAAACAAAATTCAAAAATGGAAAATCGCAATGTCGTGAAGAGTTAAGGCACGTGATGCTAATAAATAATATTTCCCTCTAGAACCCTCATATATTATTCAGTATTTGTAAGTACATTCCACAAACAGCCCATATTCTGCTGTAGATAGAGCATATATAAGGAAGTTGCCCAAAAGTTATCTATAAGACTCTTACTTAGAAATGAAAATAATATGTTCCAGTTGAATTGCACTACACTTAAAATTGTACAAAAATCTGAATTCACCAAAAAGCAGATTTTTGGAAGTTTGCATCTGCACGGTCTCAGCAAAATGTAGGCCGCTGGCCTTGAAATTTCTGAACTGTAAAGGGCCATCAAAAGCTTAAAAAAATGCAAACAAATCCCTATTCCAATCTCCTCTCTGGCCCTGCTGCTCCTCTCTGTCACCCATGCAGTACCAGCCACAAACACTGAAATTCCCATACTTTTCATAATGAGCCACAAGTTCTGGCCCTAATTTGGCCTAGGAGCATTCTACGTATGCACGCTGTAGTGCAGCGGTGAGGCAGTGACCCAGGAAAAGTTCAAAGTAAAGTATCTTGTAATAAACAGTGTACTCACAAAACAGGAAAGTAAATCGATCCTCCAGATCACTGCCGGGAACAATAAAGACAGTCCGTGACCGTTTGCAGTGGGCAACTGCACCGCTGTGTACGCTGAGGTGCCAGGACTTTTGACTCTGCTTGGCTCTGTGTTGCCTCCCACAGGTTGAGCTCTGCAAAGCCTTCTCCTCTGCCAGCTTGCAAGACCAAAACTGACACACCCAACCCTCTGCTGCAGGGGTTTTTACAAACAAACCTGTGGTTGGAGGCCACATGGAAAAACTGGTGCCGGGGAAGGAAATTGACCACCCCACTACCATCCTATAGTTCATTTAAAAAATAAAAGCCCATGGTGGGTTTTCTTAACTCTGCCTTGTACAAATAGCTGGCCCAAGACTGACACTTTCTTCTATTCTGCCTTGAAATCACAGCTATGCCTTTGACTGCAATGCACTCCCCCGGCCTCCATATGCTTCTTCGCACATCCTGGGGACACATAACGACCCTCGTATATAACACCGGTCACTGCCTCACAATGCTCAAAATCATGATGCACGTCAACTTTTGCTCCCTTGTGCAGAACCACCCAGCGCCTCATCAGAGGCAGAAGTCCAGGATTAATGTGAGAAGCAAGGAATTTAGAAGTTGGAGCAAGGATCTGATGTGCGATGGTGAGAAGCAGATGGGCTGGAGCGGTGAGTGGTGAGGTGAGTCTAAGCATTTTCTTTATTTTTTAGATCTTTTATTATGCTGTTGGGCTAGGAAAGACCCCAGAGCATAATAAAGGACATTACATTCCCAGGGAATAACTTCCGTGCAAATCAAATTTCCAGGGAAAATCTGTGCGAAGAGGCAAATTCGAATTTTGCCTGATTCACTCATCTCTACTTTTACTGCATATTTATGTAGTTGTGATATCTCGGGACACTAGAACAGCTGAATTACAACACCTATAAATGCCGACCTTATTATAGGAGAGAGATAGAACAAGATAAAGAGAGATGTGAAAGATTGTGGAAAAGAAAAACTGTAATATAGTGAATAAAAAAATGTCTACAAGGTTAATTATTATCCCATTATCAAAAGACCTAATAAATTGAGGAGCAGATTACATGAATAAAAGATCAATAAAATTGTTGGGCAGCAATAGAAGTCGGTAAATTTATGATGACTAATTAAATGCAACTTCTCTTCCTTCATGCTTTTCATAGATGGAGTTGTATGCAATGTTTTTTTTCTCTCCTCTTTTTATGAGTGCTCCTTGTAATTTATTAAGAATATAAACTAATACAAATGCACCCGCAGTGCACAATTCAGGCAGAATTGTACTTTTTATATTTGTAGTTTGCAGGAAATGTGTGTGAGTCAATTAGATAACTAGCACATTATGAAATAAATGCAAGCCTGAGGAATAGCATGATTTTATCAGGGACTGTATTCTTGAGAGAATTTAAAGGGCACACAGAAGATTACAACACATGCATATTTTTTACAATAAAATAGGATGTCTCCTAGCAAAAACCCTGAAACTTTTGGGCTATGCAGAAAAATCTGTAATAGCACATCACAGCTATGCATCAGTTAAAGTATTATTGTCATATGAGGCAGACACCGTTTTGGCCACCTCTGGAACTAATTTCTTGGCATTATTGCACTCTTTAGATACTCCTATGAGGAACTTTGAGTGATCATGAATAGAGATGAGTGAAAATTTAAATGTTCGGTTCAGATTATGTTTGCCAAATTTGCAATATTCGCCAATTAATTTGTCGAATATTCACCGAACATTGCCGAACGCCATTCATCTCAATGGGATGCAAAAACAAACACATGCACAACACCTTATAACATCCCTATATGCTCCCAAAGCAAATCAAATTAGGGGAAGACACCAGGAAAGTGGCCTCAATTCACCCACAGAGCAGATTTTAGCATGGCACTGCAGAAATCAGCCAGGCATGAGGTATCGTGGTCTGGGACAGCATTTACAGCTTTCAATTGAACATTACAGTAAGGCGAAGTAGGTGAGGAATCAGTGTAGGGCCCCATTGCTGGGAGCCCTGATACCACATGCAACACCTCTATCTGCTTTCATGCTGAGCCACACTCAGGTGGCGCAAATATCATTTTTCAAGACTACAATTGTCAGAAAAATTTAAGGATAGTAATATGGGTAGCTGAGTCCAAGGAAATGGAGGCCTGACGGTCTCGGAGGCCTAGTGCTATAGGCAACACACATAAAGCAGACCCAACAAGGAAAGTTCACATTTACAAACATTATTGGCAGACACCACAGAAGTGGCATCAATTTCACCACAGTAGAAATACACTGCTCAAAAAAATAAAGGGAACACCAAAATCCCACATCCTAGATATCACGGATTGAAATATTCCAGTTGCAAATTTTTATTCATTACATAGTGGAATCTGTTGAGAACAATAAAACCTAAAAATGATCAACGTAAATCACAACTAATATCCCACGGATGTCTGGAGTTGGAATGATGCTCAAAATCAAAATGGAAAATTAAGTTACAGGCTGATCTAACTTCAGTGGAAATGACTCAAGACAAGGAAATGATGCTCAGTAGTGATGAGCAAATATACTCGTTACTCGAGATTTCTCGAGCATGCTCGGGGGTCCTCCGAGTATTTTTTAGTGCTCGGAGATTTAGTTTTTCTTGCCGCAGCTGAATGATTTACATCTGTTAGCCAGCATAAGTACATGTGGGGATTCCCTAGCAACCACGCAACCCCCACATGTACTTATGCTGGCTAACAGATGTAAATCATTCAGCTGCAGCAAGAAAAACTAAATCTCCGTGCACTAAAAAATACTCGGAGGACCCCCAAGCATGCTCGAGAAATCGCGAGTAACGAGTATATTCGCTCATCACTAATGCTCAGTAGTGTGTGTGGCCTCCATGTGCCTGTATAACCTCCCTACAATGCTTGAGCATGCTCCTGATGAGGTGGCGGATGGTCTCCTGAGGGATCTCCTCCCAGACCTGGACAAAAGTATCCGCCAAGTCCTGGACAGTCTATGGTTCAACGTGACATTGGTGGATGGTGCGAGACATGATGTCCCAGATGTGTTCCATCAGATTCAGGTCTGGAGAACGGGCGGGCCAGTCCATAGCTTCAATGCCTTCATCTTGCAGGAACTGGTGACACACTGCAGCCACATGAGGTCTGGCATTGTCCTGCATTAGGAGGAACCCAGGGCCAACCGCACCAGCATATGGTCTCACAAGGGGTCTGAGGATCTCATCTCGGTAACTAATAGCAGTCAGGCTACCTCTGGCGAGCACATGAAGGGGTGTGGGCCCTCCAAAGAAATGCCACCCCACACCATTATTGACCCACTGCCAAACCGGTCATGCTGAAGGATGTTGCAGGCAGCACATCGCTCTCCACGGCATCTCCAGACCCAGACTCTGTCACGTGTGTCACTTGTGCTCAGTGTGAACCTGCTTTCATCTGTGAAGAGCACAGTGCACCAGTGGCGAATTTTCCAATCCTGGTGTTCTGTGGTAAATGCCAAGCATCCTGCATGGTGTTGGGCTGTGAGCACAACCCCCATCTGTGGACGTTGGGTACACAGACCATCCTCATGGAGTCGATCTCTAACCATTTGTGCAGACACAAGCACAATTGTGACCTGCTGGAGGTCATTTTGCAGGGCTCTGGCAGTGCTCCTCCTGTTCCTCCTTGCCCAAAGGCAGAGGTAGCGGTCCTGCTGCTGGGTTGTTGCCCTCCTACGGCCCCCTCCACGTCTCCTGGTGTACTGGCCTGCCTCCTGGTTGCACTTCCAGCCTCTGGACACTATGCTGACAGACACAGTAAACCTTCTTGCCACAGCTCGCATTAATGTGCCATCCTGGATGAACTGCACTACCTGAGCCACTTTTGTGGGTTATAGAGTCCGTCTCATGCTACTGCAGCGCCCCAGAGTCCTGGTCATTGCAGTACTGTGGCTCCGCCGCTAAGGGGGGCTATGGTACGTCCGATGGCACTGAAAGAGTTCATCTGACCAGGTATCACATACACCAATACATTTCACAGTCGGGCCTCCAGGGGGAGCTAAGGGTGCTATTTATTAGGCCACTCCTCACCACTGTGGGTAAACTGGGGGTCAGGCAGGAAGTTAGTCAGAAAGCTGACTGGATTGGAACCAGGCAACACCTTGTGGCAGGGGGTGTTGTGGGGGAAGATTCGGTAGGGTCCCTGTCAGGTTTGGGACCCTGGCAGAGGCCTGGCAACAAGGAAGAACGTCACGGGACCGTGCCTGCTCAGCATAGCGGCGGTGCCCTAAGAAAGGAACAGAAGCGAGATATATTGTGCTGAGTGAGAAACGAGATCACAGCAAGAAGGAGAATACCAGTAGGAGTCGTGCTGTAAGACCGAGGCAACATCCTACTGAGGCGCACAACCGGCGGCCGGAACGCCGAGGAAGTATTACTATATTCAGCTTCAGGCAATACTTCAAACCAACAGCAGGACAGTCAGTCATAGGCGGGCTGTCTCACATATATCACCTATGAAGACACGGGGGGCACACTAGGAGAGGGGCGACTCTAGAGTCCTGGAAGAGCTCCGAGCCTACTCGTCATACGGGTGCCGTCCCAACCATAACACCGGGAGGGACGGAGGAGAAGAACATTATCCTAACGAGTTGTGAGGGAACACGAGAAACAGACACAACAGTTGTGGGGACTATCCCGTAAGCACAGCAGGGGAGGACCACAACACATAGCGCTAGCAGGAAGGCACAGATTTCCACCTGCAAAGGGAACTCTGGAGGTGCCATTGGACCGGCCGGACTTGCGCAGCCTGGTGAACCGTATTCCGGACTGAGGACCCAGAGACCTTCAGTAAAGAGGTAAAGAGACTGCAACCTGGTGTCCTCGTTATTTACTGCGACCGGCACTACACCGCACCACTACCACCATCTACATCTATTATTTACTGTACGCCCCTCAGCAGGGCCACGGACCGGGCCTAGCCACCATGACAACCCCAGAGCAGAGACTCAGAGGCCCGGTACCGGGTACCCCTCGGCCCTGCGGCAGTGGGGGCGCTACACTACCACGAGTGTGAATGCACAACTAATATTCAAAAGTGACCAAAAAATCAGCCAGAAAGCATTGGTACTGAGATGTCGTCTGTGGTCCCACCTGCAGAACCATTCCTTTATTGAGTGTGTCTTGATAATTGCCAATAATTTCCATCTGTTGTCTATGCCATTTGCACAACAGCATGTGAAATTGATTGTCAAATAGTGTTGCTTCCTAAGTGGACAGTTTGATTTCGCAGAAGTTTGATTTACTTGGAGTCATATTCTGTTGTTTAAGTGTTCCCTTTGTTTTTTTGAGCAGTGTAGTATCATAGGGACCAACAGGTCTTCCACGACACCCGACCAAGTGTGTTCACATTTCCAAAAATGACTGGCAGACACCACAGAAGTGGCTTCAATTTCACCACAATAGAAATAGTATAATAGGGACCAACAGGTTTTTCTCTATACCCAATCCAACAGAAGGACACCCAACCAGGAGTGTTTGCATTTTATAAAATGATGGCCTGACACCACCAAAGTGGAATAACTGTCAGTCTGTCATAAGAATACAAATAGTATAATTGGGAGCAGCTCACCCAGGCCAGGGTAGTGGAGGACAACAAATTCTGTACCACATGCAAGGTACATGTATGAGCTTGCCTTGCCATAGGGCCGCCACCAGGTTTGCACCATTATCGGACACGATCTTCCCTGGATGCAGGTTCAGCGGAGACAGCCATTGATCAAACAGCCTGGAGAGCTGTCCACATCTCTTCAGCTGTATGACTGCGTTCTCTGAGACATATACATTTTAATACTGCCTGATTGCAGTGTTTCCTGGCTGTGCAGTACAGAGGTGGTTGGGATTCGCTCTGCACTGTTGGAACGCTTGTCTCATTTATGAAGAGGTTGAGGGTGCAGGTGGAGGCCCTAGAGGAGATACAGGAGGCAGAAGTGTTAAATGTAGATGTTTGTCCTGCAAGCCTTGGGGATTCCAAGATTTGTGGAGCAGTGCCAGTCCCCACAGCCACTAAAGTCACCCAGTGCCCAGTCAGTTAGATGTAATGCCCATGGCCAAGCTTACTCCTCCAAGTGTCTGTGGTGAAATGCACCCTGGCAGACAGAGGTTCAGTCAAGGAACGAGTGATGTTGTCTGTGACATGCTGATGAAGCGCAGGCACAGCTTTCTTCGAAAAGCAATAGCGACTGGGCAATTGGTACTGGGGGACTGCAACGATTTTGGAAACCTTCTTTCTGTGGCCAACAGATTGGAGATGGTGGAGTTCAACCTCTTAACTTTGTCATGCATAGGAGGAAATAATCTTTTATGTGCCCACAACTGCGGAACCGTGTGCTGGCTGCAGTGCTGAGAAAGGGCAGAGTATGGTGAACCAGAAAAACTGCTGGACCGTGAGAGAGGTGTAGGCAGAGAAGTTACAATGGATTGAGAAACTTGTGGTGTGCTCGTTCTCTGAGATCGGTCAAAACCAGCAGGCATGTCTGCTTCCATTACAGCCGACAGAGGGCTCTCAGCATGACTGGAGCTGGTATAGAACCTGAGATTCTGCGGTCGAAGACCTGCGTCTCAATAGTTCGCATGGTAACAGAGGAGGAGGAAGAAGCAGCAGATGCCATTGATGGAGTAACTGATGGTTGTTGAGGTCCACTGGTCCGCATTTTTGCGCAGTGGGATTCCCACAGTAAAGCAGGTTGATTGCGCATGTGAAGGTTCAAACATGTAGTAGTCAAATTATTGCTCTTTTTTTACCTCAACTGTTTTTTTTTGCAAAGTTGGCAGAATACGTGAGTTGGCTCATCCTTTGCAGTGTCAAAAAATGCTCAAGCTAGGCAACCCTTGCCACCCCTGCGAGCTGCAGCCCCCCTAGCACTGCTGGTCACAGGCACAGTTGTGGCTGAGGATGCATTGATCATCGTGGCTGCATCACTACGTGTTTGCAATGTAACCTCCTCATCTTCCTTCTCAGATGACCTACTCAGCTGTGCACCTTTATGTTCATGCCAACTGGGATCTAACACCTCATCATCATCATCCTCTGTTATCACATTCCTCGGCCTTGAAATCACCCTCCTCCTCCTGCCCTGACAGCACAGTACAATCCACGTGAGCCTCAGATATCTGGGTCTCATCAGGATCACCTCCCCTCTCAGTGGTTAATGTCTAATGATGAGGGTCAGGATGCTGATCGGACCCTACTTTTTCCTGCCCCGGACACAAGCTAAAATAATTTTGGGCATCGGTGCATATTTCCTCCTCTTGACTCTGCAAAGCTTTTGAGTACACTTCTGATGACCATGGCATAAAATGCGTGAACAGTTCTTCAGTCTCACCCATCTGTGGTTCCATACAGTCAGTTGTATGGTTGGAGAGTTGGTATGCAGGGTGGAAGCAAGGGGAATTTGGGTGCCATCTCTGTGGACTGTACTGGGTGTGATGTTGAGGTGAAGAAAGAGAAGAGGCCACTTGAAACTCGAGTACATACTCTTTCTGGGCATCATCGACAAAGTGAACTGCTGCCAAAGAAAGGTAGTGGTGTAGCCTATCCAATAACAGAAGTTGTCAGCTGTGTTTGCATAGGACATGATGTTGCTTCACTAGTGCTTTCACAAACATTACCACACCTTGAACACTAAGAATAATTCCCCTTCCACCATGGCCTTGCTTTTTCCCAGTCATGTTGCTCAGACTCCCTCTGAAGAAGCTGGCGGCGAAACGTACGTTGGGGTGAGAGGACACCAAGTGATGTAGCACCGATTATTCAGGTAATTATGATTGATTTATATGTCCATTATACATGCATGGGACCAGTGATCGTGTTGTTATGGTATAGCAAATGATAGGATTAGCCGTGTTACCTGCTCAATGTTCGTATAGGCATATTTAAGAAGAGAAATTATCCTTGTTATCAGCCTAATGCTTGTATGGGCATATGTAAGAAGAGGAAATGAGTTATGTATTGCTGTACTGTTTTATAACAAGGAGTTATTTGTAGTTAGCCTGATTCTGATTGAACATTAATACAGTTAGTTATGCTGGGCATTTTTTCACTTTAGGTCTTGGTTCTATTTACACTGATAGGAAATGTATATACAGTATGTCCAAGAGAATAATTGATATTTTTATGCAGTGATATATATGCTGTATTGACAGTTATTTACATTTTGTGATTTTGCATGTAATTTGGTAGTCATAGAGAGGCGAATTACAATTATGTAAATATATCTAGTGACTATTAATACGGTCAGAACATCCCTTACACTTAAAGAGTCAGTGTTATTTCGGTGTGATTATTCACTTGGCGTCCTTTTAACAGTGTTTTTGCTCCTAATTATTTTGTTGTTTTTAATTTATCCTTAAATAAAAGCTACTTTTTATCTGAATATGGGATTTCTTCTTATTTCCATAAATATATTGTAAGATGGAAGTTGAGTGATATATATATATATATATATATATATATATATATATATATATATATATATATATATATATATATATATATATATATATATATATATATATATATATATATATATATATATATATATATATTGTGGTGCATTGACCCACGTTACAGCCAGGGGGCGCTGTGTGTGTGCTTCAAGATGCGCTTGGAGGCATAAATGTGATGAGACAAAGTCCTGCAGGAGTGTAAATGGCTGGTGTATGTGTTGCAGAGGAAGACACTCTGCGCTTTCAGTCTGAAGTTAGGTTGGTGTGCTGGGACCTGTAGTCCCACAAGTAGTTGTGTAGTTCTAATGGGAGACTGGCAGGGCTAGTTATGAGAGATGGGAGGGTCAAACTAGCCACACACACCCACAGTCCCACCCAGGGGAGTGGTTACACCTAGATAATGTGACCAGGGTGTGGGTCACATGGTCAGACTGCATGGATCTGTTGGATCCATGTGCAAGGTCCTGGACAGTTGGTGTTGGAGTCTCCTGGTATGGAGAAGTCCTGGAAGCACCTGAGACTGTGGACCTAGTGGACAGTCAGTGTTGGAGTCTCCTGGCAGCGGAGATGTCCTGGAAGCACTGAAGAGTGAGTCCTGCAATAGCCTGTGTGTTGGATTGTCCTGGTATGGGCTGGAGTCCTGCAGGCACCTGGTAAGAGTGTGAGTCCTGGAATGGTCAGGGTGTTGGATTGTCCTGGGATGGACTGGAGTCCTGCAAGCACCTGGTATGATCATGGACTGATGGCCTGTGTGTTGGAAGTGCCTGTGTTTGGACTTCCTGGAAGAGCATGGAAAGGCTGCATGTACAGAGCCGGAGATGGTTTCTGTGTTGGGGAAGCTACAGTTCCTACTGTGGGTCTGGACTATCCGAGGGCCCTGGGCACAAGGATGGTGATCCCAGTGAGGCAGTTTCCCTGTGAACTGTCACTGGCAGGAGTCAGTGTGTGGAGCCGGAGTTCCTGAGAGGTAACCCCTGGTATGGGAAAAAAACCTGTAAAATACGGCAGAGACGTATCTGCCATTGGAACAGACTGCTGGTGGTTAATATGTTCCGTTGATGCATACAATGAACTGTAATGAACTGTGCAGTCACCTGGTGACTGAAGAGATAAGGCGTGACTATTGAATGCTTTGTAAAGCCACCCGTGTTAAAGTAACAGACTATGTTTAAGCTGGTGATGTCCAACCTGACTTACGGTGCGGTTTATGACGCTTTAATAAACCGGAATGGACTTAATTTGTGTGAGATATCGTGCCTGCATGCGTTATTCCCGTGCAAAAAGAGTGTCCCCCAAGACCCCAAGTAAGGGAAACGCTACAATATATATATTTATACTGTATATACATATATTATATATATATATATATATATATATATATATATATGTATATATATATACATATACATATACATATATGTTGCTCAGATAGTCTAGTAAAAGCACAGTATTAGCAACAAAAAATTGGGTTTTAAACTCTGCACCACCCCTGCAAACAACTGAATTTCAGCAACAGTAAATTCCAATTTGAAATATGGCGTTGTGTATCATGTTAATCACAGAGAATATAATTGTTTGAGTGTGGATGAGGCCTGTATGACAAAGCATCTATGCTACAAACAATTTTAAAGTCAGATCCCCTATTGTATGACACTAGAATATTAGAATTTTTTGTGGCCTCGGGATCATGCCTCTACATCTTAATTTCAACCCAAAAAAATGATAAAGTGTGATACGGCGGGTAGTCTAACTGTTTTCAATAGAAAAATTATATTTTTTTATATAGCTTAGGTGTGCAGACAGTTTCATATCACCACAGCACTAAATGACAAGGTGAGATACAGCAGGCTTTTGCACATTTATCTAGTGAAAAAATATTAACCCCTTTACCCCCAAGGGTGGTTTGCACGTTAATGACCTGGTCAATTTTTACAATTCTGACCACTGTCCCTTTATGAGGTTATAACTCTGGAACGCTTCAAGGGAACCTGATGATTCTGACAATGTTTTATCATGACATATTGTACTTCATGGTAGTGGTAAAATTTCTTTGATATTACCTGTGTTTATTTGTGAAAAAAATGGAAATTTGGCGAAAATGTTGAAAATTTTGCAATTTTCAACTTTGAATTTTTATACCCTTAAATCACAGAGATATGTCACACAAAATACTTAATAAGTAACATTTCCACATGTCTACTTTACATCAGCACAATTTTGGAACCAAAATTTTTTTTTGTTAGGGAATTATAAGGGTTAAAATTTGACCAGCAATTTCTCATTTTTACAACACCATTTTTTTTAGGGACCACATCACATTTGAAGTCACTTTGAGAGGTCTATATGATAGAAAATACCCAAGTGTGACACTATTCTAAAACTTCACATATCAAGGTGCTCAAAACCACATTCAAGAAGTAAATTAACCCTTCAGGTGTTTCACAGGAATTTTTGGAATGTTTAAAAAAAATGAACATTAAACTTTTTTTCACAAAAAAAATTTTTCAGCTCCAATTTGTTTTATTTTACCAGAGGTAACAGGAGAAATTGGACCCTAAAAGTTGTTGCAAAATTTGTCCTAAGTATGCTGATACCCCACATGCGGGGGTAAACCACTGTTTGGGCACATGGTAGAGCTCGGAAGGGAAGGAGCGCCATTTGACTTTCCAATGCAAAATTGACTGGAATTGAGATAGGACACCATGTCGCGTTTGGAGAGCCCCTGATGTGCCTAAACATTGAAATCTCCCACATGTGACACCATTTTGGACAGAAGACCCCCTAAGGAACTTATCTAGATGTGTTGTGAGAACTTTGAACCCCCAAGTGTTTCACTACAGTTTATAAAGCAGAGCCGTGAAAATAAAATATTTTTTTTTTCCACAAAAATCATTTTTTAGCCCCCAGTTTTGTATTTTCCCAAGGGTAACAGAAGTTGGACCCCAAAAGTTGTTGTCCAATTTATTCTGAGTATGCTGATACCCCATATGAGGGGGGAACCACCGTTTGGGCCCATGGCAGAGCTCGGAAGGGAAGGAGCGCCGTTTGGAATGCAGACTTACAGTAGATGGATTGGTCTGCAGGCATCACATTGTATTTGCAGAGCCCCTGATGTACCTAAACAGTAAAAAGAAACCACAAGTGATGCTATATTGGAAACTAGACCCCCAAAGGAACTTACCTAGATGTGTTGTAAGAACTTTGCACCCCAAAGTGTTTCACTACAGTTTATAATGCAGAGCTGTGAATATAAAAAAATCCTTTTTTTTCCCACAAAAATTATTTTTTAGGCCCCAGTTTTGTATTTTTCCAAGGGTAACAGGAGAAATTGGACCCCAAAAGTTGTTGTCCAATTTGTCCCGAGTACGCTGATACCCCATATGTGGGGGGAACTACCGTTTGGGTGCATGGCAGAGCTCGGAAGGGAAGGAGCGCTGTTTGGAATGCAGATTTAGATGGATTGGTCTGCAGGATTCACGTTGCATTTGCAGAGCCCCTGATGTACCTTAACAGTAGAAACCCCCCACAAGTGACCCCATATTGGAAACTAAACCCCCAAAGGAACTTATCTAGATGTGTTTTGAGAACTTGGAACCTCCAAGTGTTTTGCTAAAGTTTATAATGCAGAGCTGTGAAAATATAAAAACATTTTTTTTGCACACAAATTATTTTTTAGCCTCCAGTTTTGTATTTTCCCAAGGGTAACAGGATAAATTGGACCCCAAAAGTTTTTGTCCAATATGTCCTGAGTACGCTGATACCCCATATGTGGGGGGAACCACCGTTTGGGTGCATGGCAGAGCTCGGAAGGGAAGGAGCACCGTTTGGAATGCAGACTTGATGGATTGGTCTGCAGGTGTCACGTTGCATTTGCATCCCAACCGTAAATGTAATCCAAACCCTAACATTAGCCCCAACCCTAACCCTAACTTTAGCCCCAACCCTAACTTGAGCCCCAACCCTAACCCAAACTTTAGCCCCAACCCTAACTTTATCCCCAACCCTAACCCTAACTTTAGCCCCAACCCTAACCTCAACCCTAACTGTAGCCCTAACCCTAACTTTAGCCGCAACCCTAACCCTAACTTTAGCCCTAACCCTAACTTTAGCCCCAACCCTAACCCTAATCCCAATCCTAACCCCAACCCTAACTATAGCCCTAACCCTAACTTTAGCCCCAACCCTAACATTAGCCCCAATGGGAAAATGGAAACAAATATATATTTTTAAAATTTTATTATTCTTCCCTAACTAAGGGGGTGATGAAGGGGGTTTGATTTACTTCTATAGCGGGTTTTTTTAGCTGATTTTTATGATTGGCAGCCATCACACAGTAAAAGATGCTTTTTATTGCAAAAAATAGTTTTTGCGTCTCCACATTTTGAGAGCACTAATTTTTCCATATTTTGACGCACAGAGTCATGTGAGGTCTTGTTTTTTTGCGGGACGAGTTGACGTTTTTATTGGTACCATTTTCGGGCACGTGACTTTTTTTTATCGCTTTTTATTCTAATTTTTGTGAGGCAGAATGAACAAAAACCAGCTATTCATGAATTTCTTTTTTTTTTTTTGGGGGGGGGCGCTTTTGCCATTCCACGTTTGGTAAAATTGATAAAGCAGTTTTATTCTTCGGGTCAGAATGATTACAGCGATACCTCATTTGTATCTTTTTTATGTTTTGGCGCTTTTATACGATAAAAACTATTTTATATAAAAAAATTATTATTTTTGCATTGCTTTATTCTGATTAATATAACTTTTTTATTTTTTCGATAACGATGCTGCATGGCGGCTCGTTTTTTGCGGGACAAGATGATGTTTTCAACGGTACCATGTTTATTTATATTCGTCTTTTTGATCGCGTGTTATTTCACTTTTTGTTTGGCGGTCTGATAATAAAGTGTAGTTTTTTGCCTCATTTTTTTGTACGGTGTTCATTGAAGGGGTTAACTAGTGGGACAGTTTTATAGGTCGGGTCGTTACGGACGCGGCGATACTAAATATGTGCACTTTTATAGTTTTTTTAATTTAGATAAAGAAATGTATTTATTGAATCAATTTTTTTTTCTGTATTTAGGAATTATTTTTTTTTACACATGTAAATATATATATATTTTTTTATATATACATTGCCCCAAGGTGGAACATCACACTAAAGTGACAGATCGCTGATCTGACACTTTGCAGTGCACTGTGTCAGAACAGCAATCTGACAGGCACTGCAGAGAGGCTTCCCTGTGCCTGATCTGACCAGGCTCTTGAAAGCCACCTCCCTGCAGGACCCGGAAGGCTCCCAGCTGCCATTTTGGATCCGGGCCTGCAGGGAGGGGGAGGTAGGAGACCCTCGGATCACATCACATTGCTCTGAGGGTCTCAGTGAAGCACGCAGGGAGCCCCCACCCTGTGCGATGCTTCCCTGTGCCGCCGGAACGCTGCAATCATCTTTGATCACAGTGTGCCGGGGGTTAATGTGCCGGGAGCGGTCTGTGACCGCTCCTGGCACATAGTGCTGGATGTCAGCTGCGATAGTCAGCTGACACCCGGCCGTGGTCGGCCGACCTCGTGAGCTCGTGAGAGCAGCTGATCGCGTTAGACGTACTATCCCATCGGTGGTCATACGGGCCCATACCACCTCGACGGGATAGTACATCTAATGTCAGAAAGGGGTTAAATAGAATGTTATACTCGTGCATGGAGCACAGTAGAAGCAGTGCACAACCCATTTTTAGGTCATGTGCCCTACTGGCTTTGTCTGTGGACCTCAGAAATGGTCAAAAAAAAGTGCTGGAAGGTAAATTTAACAGCCACACTGGACACTATCTAGCTACACTATCTGACTGATATACAACCGCATAACAAACTAGCTAAAATCTTGCTGTCAACAATGCCAGCATCAGGAGCAGCTTCTCTGCGATGTTACAGTGTAAAAATGGCACGAAAACAAGATGTCCGCTATTTATATGGAGAGGGACATGTGATTTCAGCAGCCATTGACACAAGCTGCTGAGTCTGGACATTGTGGATGTTTTCTGCTCCCTGATTGGCTAGTCGCAATGTGCACACAAAGTTAGGGGAAAAAAAAGACTGTTTACAAGAATGCCACGCTTCTGAGCTCTGCAAACCCCCTCCCCTCATGAAATACTTGCCAAATGCTCAAGATATACCACCATTATCATTGCTAAAGTGCTCAAAATACTTTTGTGGCAACGCAAATACTGTCCCACACTTACCAAATGTTGCCAATTTTTCCCAATTTTATATAATTTTGCCGGTGTTTCCGATCACAAATCCGAATGTGCCATATTCTTGCAGAATTTATGTTTGGCGATCATTTTCCAAACAAGTTCACTAATCACTAGTGGGGACCCCTCTATTCTTGATAGCCAACCTTGCTGAATCTGACAGGTGAGGGCTGCAGCCCCCAGCTGTGAGTTTTGCCTGGTTGGTTATTAACCCCTTCACCCCCAAGGGTGGTTTGCACGTTAATGACCGGGCCAATTTTTACAATTCTGACCACTGTCCCTTTATGAGGCTATAACTCTGGAACGCTTTGACGGATCTTGGCGATTCTGACATTGTTTTCTCGTGACATATTGTACTTCATGTTAGTGGTAAAATTTATTCGATATAACTTGCGTTTATTTGTGAAAAAAATGGAAATTTGGCAAAAATTTTGAAAATTTTGCAATTTTCCAACTTTGAATTTTTATGCCCTTAAATCACAGACATATGTCACGCAAAATACTTAATAAGTAACATTTCCCACATGTCTACTTTACATCAGTACAATTTTGGAACCAAATTTTTTTTTTGTGACGGAGTTATAAGGGTTAAAAGTTGACCAGCAATTTCTCATTTTTACAACACCATTTTTTTTAGGGACCACATCTCATTTGAAGTCATTTTGAGGGGTCTATATGATAGAAAATACTCAAGTGTGACACCATTCTAAAAACTGCACCCCTCAAGGTGCTCAAAACCACATTCAAGAAGTTTATTAACCCTTCAGGTGTTTCACAGGAATTTTTGGAATGTTTAAATAAAAATGAACATTTAACTTTTTTTCACACACAATTTATTTCAGCTCCAATTTGTTTTATTTTACCAAGGGTAACAGGAGAAAATGGACCCCCAAAGTTGTTGTACAATTTGTCCTGAGTACGCTGATACCCCATATGTGAGGGTAAACCACTGTTTGGGCGTATGGCAGAGCTCGGAAGGAAAGGAGCGCCATTTGACTTTTCAATGCAAAATTGACTGGAATTGAGATGGGACGCCATGTTGCGTTTGGAGAGCCCCTGATGTGTCTAAACACTGAAACCCCCTACAAGTGACACCATTTTGGAAAGTAGACCCCCTAAGGAACTTATCTTGATGTGTGGTGAGCACTTTGACCCACCAAGTGCTTCACAGAAGTTTATAATGCAGAGCCGTAAAAATAAAAAATCATATTTTTTCACAAAAATGATCTTTTCGCCCCCAATTTTTTATTTTCCCAAGGGTAAGAGAAGAAATTGGACCCCAAAAAATGTTGTGCAATTTGTCCTGAGTACGATGATACCCCATATGTGGGTGTAAACCATTGTTTGGGCGCATGGCAGAGCTTGGAAGGGAAGGAGCGCCATTTGACTTTTCAATGCAAAATTGACTGGAATTGAGATGGGACGCCATGTTGCGTTTGGAGAGCCCCTGATGTGCCTAAACATTGAAACTCCCTACAAGTGACACCATTTTGGAAAGTAGACCCCCTAAGGAACTTATCTAGATGTGTGGTGAGCACTTTGACCCACCAAGTGCTTCACAGAAGTTTATAATGCAGAGCCGTAAAAATAAAAAATCATATTTTTTCACAAAAATCTTTTTGCCCCCAATTTTTTATTTTCCCAAGGGTAAGAGAAGAAATTGGACCCCAAAAAATGTTGTGCAATTTGTCCTGAGTACGCTGATACCCCATATGTGGGTGTAAACCATTGTTTGGGCGCATGGCAGAGCTTGGAAGGGAAGGAGCGCCATTTGACTTTTCAATGCAAAATTGACTGGAATTGAGATGGGACGCCATGTTGCGTTTGGAGAGCCCCTGATGTGCCTAAACATTGAAACTCCCTACAAGTGACACCATTTTGGAAAGTAGACCCCCTAAGGAACTTATCTAGATGTGTGGTGAGCACTTTGACCCACCAAGTGCTTCACAGAAGTTTATAATGCAGAGCCGTAAAAATAAAAAATCATATTTTTTCACAAAAATGATCTTTTCGCCCCCAATTTTTTATTTTCCCAAGGGTAAGAGAAGAAATTGGACCCCAAAAAATGTTGTGCAATTTGTCCTGAGTACGATGATACCCCATATGTGGGTGTAAACCATTGTTTGGGCGCATGGCAGAGCTTGGAAGGGAAGGAGCGCCATTTGACTTTTCAATGCAAAATTGACTGGAATTGAGATGGGACGCCATGTTGCATTTGGAGAGCCCCTGATGTGCCTAAACATTGAAACTCCCTACAAGTGACACCATTTTGGAAAGTAGACCCCCTAAGGAACTTATCTAGATGTGTTTTGAGAGCTTTGAACCCCCAAGTGTTTCACTATAGATTATAACGCAGAGCCATGAAAATAATTTTTATTTTTTTTCTCAAAAATGATTTTTTAGCACCCAGCTTTGTATTTTTACAAGGGTAACAGAATAAATTGGACCCCAAAATTTGTTTTCCAATTTGTCCTGAGTACGCTGATACCCCATATGTGGGGGGGAACCACTGTTTGGGCGCATGACAGAGCTCGGAAGGGAAGGAGCGCCATTTGGAATGCAGACTTAAATGGATTGGTCAGCAGCCGTCACGTTGCATTTGCAGAGCCCCTGATGTACCCAAACAGTACAAACCCCCCACAAGTGACCCCATATTGGAAACTAGACCTCCCAAGGAACTTATCTAGATGTGTTTTGAGAACTTTGAACCCCCAAGTGTTTCACTAAAGTTTATAGCGCAAAGCCGTGAAAATAAAAATTCTTTTTTTTTTTCACAAAAATGATTTTTTAGCCCCCAGTTTTGTATTTTCACAAGGGTAACAGGATAAATTAGACCCCAAAAGTTGTTGTCCAATTTGTCCTGAGTACGCTGATACCCCATATGTGGGGGGGAACCACTGTTTGGGTGCATGACAGAGCTCGGAAGGGAAGGAGCGCCATTTGGAATGCAGCCTTAAATGGGTTGGTCTGCAGGCGTCACGTTGCATTTGCAGAGCCCCTGATGTACCCAAACAGTACAAACCCCCCACAAGTGACCCCATATTGGAAACTAGACCTCCCAAGGAACTTATCTAGATGTGTTGTGAGAACTTTGAACCCCCAAGTGCTTCACTACAGTTTATAACGCAGAGCCGTGAAAATAAAACATCTTTTTTTTCCCACAAAAATGATTTTTAGCCCCCCCAAATTTTTATTTTCCTAAGGATAACAAGAGAACTTGGACCCCAGAAGTTGTTGTTCAATTTGTCCCGAGTACGCTGATAACACATATGTTGGGGTAAACCCCTTTTTGGGCGCACGGGAGAGCTCGGAAGGGAAGGAGCACTGTTTTACTTTTTCAACGCAGAATTGGCTGGAATTGAGATTGGACGCCATGTCGCGCTTGGAGAGCCCCTGATGTGCCTGGACAGTGGAAACTCCCCAATTCTACCTGAAACCCTAACCCAAACACACCCCTAACCCTAATCCCAACGGTAACCCTAACCACACCCCTAGCCCTGACACACCCATAATTCTAATCCCAACCCTAATCCAAACGTAAATGTAATCCAAACCCCAACCCTAACTTTAGCCCCAACCCTAACTTTAGCCCCAACCCTAACTTTACCTCCAACCCTAGCCCTAACCCTAACCCTACCCCTAACCCTAACCCTAAACGTGACTGAAATACGTGGCACTGAAATACGTGGCACTGAAATACGTGGCACTGAAATACGTGGCACTGAAATACGTGATACGTGGCACTTAAATACGTGGCACTGAAACACGTGGCACTGAAATACGTGGCACTGAAATACGTGGCACTGAAATACGTGGCACTGAAATACGTGGCACTGAAATACGTGGCACTTAAATACGTGGCACTTAAATACGTGGCACTGAAATATGTGATACGTGGCACTTAAATACGTGGCACTGAAATACGTGGCACTGAAATACGTGGCACTGAAATATGTGATACGTGGCACTGAAATACGTGGCACTGAAATACGTGGCACTGAAATACGTGGCACTGAAATACGTGGCACTTAAATACGTGGCACTTAAATATGTGGCACTGAAATATGTGATACGTGGCACTTAAATACGTGGCACTGAAATACGTGGCACTGAAATACGTGGCACTGAAATATGTGATACGTGGCACTGAAATACGTGGCACTGAAATACGTGGCACTGAAATACGTGGCACTGAAATACGTGGCACTGAAATACGTGGCACTGAAATACGTGGCACTGAAATACGTGGCACTGAAATACGTGCAACTGAAATACGTGGTACTAAAATATGTGGCACTGAAATACGTGATACGTGGCACTTAAATACGTGATACGTGGCACTGAAATACGTGGCACTGAAACACGTGGCACTGAAATACGTGGCACTGAAATACGTGGCACTGAAATACGTGGCACTATGACTGTCAGAAAATGTTCATTAAACGGTTAGGGGTGAGGTTAGGGGTAGAGTTAGGGTTAGGGTTTGGATCCCTTTATCACCTTGATGGTGGTGGGTGGCTTTTCAGTGTGTTTTCTGTTTTTTTTCTATAAAAATGCATGCGTTTTTAATGCAAACAAACGCATGTGCTTAAAAACGCAAGAAAATACTGCAGGTTGTATTTCTGAAAATGAACGCATGCAGAAAAAAACCGCATGCCTTTGAAAACGCGACCAAACGCGTACAAAAAAACCGCATGCGTTTTCAATGTTAAATATAGGGAAAAAACGCATGTGTTTTTTTGTGCAAAAAACGCTGCAGACAAAAACGCAAGTGTGAAACCAGCGACGCTTTTTATAGCAAAAAAGTTTTTGCGTCTCCACATTTTGAGACCTATAATTTTTCCACATTTTGCTCCACAGAGTCATGTGAGGTCTTGTTTTTTGCGGGACGAGTTGACGTTTTTATTGGTAACATTTTCGGACACGTGACCGATTTTGATCACTTTTTGTTCCGATTTTTGTGAGGCAGAATGACCAAAAACCAGCTATTCATGAATTTCTTTTGGGGGAGGCGTTTATACCGTTCCGCGTTTGGTAAAATTGATAAAGCAGTTTTATTCTTCGGGTCAGTACGATTACAGCGATATCTCATTTATATCATTTTTTTATGTTTTGGCGCTTTTATACGATAAAAACTAAAATATAGAAAAAATAATTATTTTGGTATCGCTTTATTCTCAGGACTATAACTTTTTTATTTTTTTGCTGATGATGCTGTATGGCAGCTTGTTTTTTGCGGGAGAAGATGACGTTTTCAGCGGTACCATGGATATTTATATCAGTCTTTTTGATCGCGTGTTATTCCACTTTTTGTTCGGCGGTATGGTAATAAAGCGTTGTTTTTTGCCTCGTTTTTTTTTTTTTTCTTACGGTGTTTACTGAAGGGGTTAACTAGTGGGGCAGTTTTATAGGTTGGGTCGTTACGGACGCGGCGATACTAAATATGTGTACTTTTATTGTTTTGTTTTTTTTATTTAGATAAAGAAATGTATTTATGGGAATAATATATATATTTTTTAAATTATTTATTTAGGAATTTTTTTTTTATTTTTTTTACACATGTGGAAACAATTTTTTTTTACTTTTTTACTTTGTCCCAGGGGGGGACATCACAGATCATTGATCTGGCAGTGTGCACAGCACTCTGCCAGATTGACGATCTGCTGTGCAGGGCTGCAGGCTTACCAAGTGTCTGCTCTGAGCAGACACTCGGTAAGCCACCTCCTTCCCTGCAGGACCCGGATGCCGCGGCCATCTTGGATCCGGGACCTGCAGCCAGGAAGGAGTTAAGAGACCCTCGCAGCAACGCGATCACATCGCGTTGCTCCGGGGGTCTCAGGGAAGCCCGCAGGGAGCCCCCTCCCTGCGCGATGCTTCCCTATACCGCCGGTACACTGCGATCATGTTTGATCGCGGTGTGCCGGGGGTTAATGTGCCGGGGGCGGTCCGTGACCGCTCCTGGCACATAGTGCCGGATGTCAGCTGCGATATGCAGCTGACACCCGGCCGCGATCGGCCGCGCTCCCCCCGTGAGCGCCGCTGATCGGTGATGACGTACTATCCCGTCGGCGGTCATACGGGCCCACCCCACCTCGACGGGATAGTACGTCTGATGTCAGGAAGGGGTTAAAAATACAGGGGAACCCACGCAGTTTTTTTAAAATTATTTATTTACAGCGCAGGAGTGGCTGATGAATACTCCCATCCACTGCTTCTGCTCTCACTGTAATTAGCAGCAGCAGCAGGTGTCAGATGATGGGAGCTGTAGTCCCATCAGCTGACACCAGTGCCTGGAGGTAAACTTTATACCTCTGATCATAGCTGAGCGCGCACGCACTTCTGACAGCGTGGGAACCGCGGCCTTCTGACCGGCAGGGATGATTTCACCACCGATCAGAAGCGCTATGCCGGGGTTTTCAACACTGTCACACAACTTCTTCCAACAACATCAATCACTTTCCTAAAAGTGCAAAGTTTCAGCTTTATTCTTAGTCACTGTCTTTCACTAGCATTTTCTGCGTACAGTTCTATCTTTAATACTATCAAACATTATCACTTTAATAAAGTACAACAAGTCAACGTTCCCTTTAAGGGTGAAAACAATTATCAACATTTTACTGTATGGAGGTGGTGCATTTAATTGTGCAATTAAAACTCAAGTCAATCAATAACTTTATAACAGCAGCAACGATGCGAGGGACCCGTCATGAACCCCCAATGTAGGTTCTTGGGCGGGCTTCAAGGCGTGTATCCAGTCTTAGTATTCTGCCATGCCAAACGGTTTTTTCTTCAGGTCTCTGTAAACAAATCAATATTCAAGGCAACATTTGAAACAGTTCTCTTTAAAGCTTTTTTATACGACGGACCTGTACCGACGCAAGTGTGAAAGATTCCTTAATGAGCGTTGAATTTAAAAAGAAAAAAACAGCATGGGCTCCCGCGCAATTTTCTGCACCAGAGGGATAAAGCCGACAGCCGGGGGCCAATATTTGTAGCCTGCTATGAATATCAGCCCGCAGCTGTCTGCGTAGCATTTACTGGCTATTAAAATAGGGGGACCCCCCCAAAAGAATATTGTCAATTTTTGCATTAGCTTCATAGGTTTAGATTTTTTTACATTTGGTCATCTTTTTTATGGTCCTACTATAGATTTGACAGCACTGACTACTGTTATCTGACTTAGGCTGCCATCACACTAGCAGTATTTGGTCAGTATTTTGCATCAGTATTTGTAAGCCAAAACCAGGAGTGGGTGATAAATACAGAAGTGGTGCATATGTTTCTATTATACTTTTCCTCTCATTGTTCCACTCCTGGTTTTGGTTTACAAATACTGATGTAAAATGCTGACCAAATACTGCTAGTGTGATGGCAGCCTTATAAGAATAATAATGACAGTTATTATGTTAACTCGATTTTTTATTGCGTCACAATTTCAATTCATCACATGTGCATTGTACTGTACAATATTTTCAAATAGGAAAACAAGCCAAGGCCAGGAGTATTTACAAGTTTGACAAGTCTAGAGAAGTGCATTGAGTATTTGCCCTGAGTGAGCTATGACTGTGCAAACATCCCCTCAGCATATGCTGGTAATATAAACTGGAGAAACTGTGTACTTCACCCATCGTGAGGTTCATCTCACAAGGGTGCATGTAAGCTGTTTGTCTATTAATTATCTTTTCCCACTCCCACTATCTAACATAGAAAAAGCTTAATTCTCTGATTACAGACTTTAATTAAATGTTTCAAAAATTAATTAAGGAGGAGAAGGTTGGGGGACATTGGAATTGATGAGCTGAGAGTCATAGAGCCTTATGAGAGTGTTCACTCCAAGGTCTTCTTATATTATAATGTATAATAGCTATATGGAAAATTGTATTGTTCATTAATAGAGATGAGCAAACTTTTCAAGGTTCAATTCGCCAACTGTTTGGACATTCGCCGATTCAATTGGAGGCCAAACCAAAACGTATACACAACACCTTAAGGCATGATAAAAAGCTTCCCAAACAGCTAAAATTAAATGCCATGAAAAGTGGCATCAATTGAACCACAGTAGAAATTTGCCAATGGCACAGCAGAAGTCAGCCATGAGCCATGCATGAGGTATCAGGGTCTGGCCCAGCATTTACAGCTTAGAATGGAAGTTTCAGTGAGGGCCTGGTGGTTAATGTAGTGGTGTAAGCCTTCTTAGCTGGGAGTCCTGATTAGGGTTGAGCGAAACGGGTCGTTCATTTTCAAAAGTCGCCGACTTTTGGCTAAGTCGGCGTCTCATGAAACCCGATCTGACCCCTGTGCTTGTCGGCCATGCGGTACGCGACTTTCGCGCCAAAGTCACGTTTCAATGACGCGAAAAGCGCCATTTCTCAGCCAATGAAGGTGAACGCAGAGTGTGGGCAGCGTGATGACATAGGTCCTGGTCCCCACCATCTTAGAGAAGGGCATTGCAGTGATTGGCTTGCTGTCTGCGGCGTCACAGGGGCTATAAAGGGGCGTTCCCGCCGACCGCCATCTTACTGCTGCTGATCTGAGCTTAGGGAGAGGTTGCTGCCGCTTCGTCAGAAGCAGGGATAGCGTTAGGCAGGGTCCACTAACCACCAAACCGCTTGTGCTGTAGCGATTTCCACTGTCCAACACCACCTTCGGTGTGCAGGGACACTGGAAGCTACATTTTTTTTTTTCCCTCAGCGCTGTAGCTCATTGGGCTGCCCTAGAAGGCTCCGTGATAGCTGTATTGCTGTGTGTACGCCACTGTGCAAACCAACTGCTTTTTTCAAAGCACATATCCTCTTGTTCCTTCCTTTCTGCACAGCTATCTTTTTTGTTTGTCCACACTTTTTATTTAATTTGTGCATCCGTCCACTCCTATTGCTGCCTGCCATACCTGGCTTACATTACTGCAGGGAGATAGTAATTGTAGGACAGTCCCTGTTTTTTTTTTTTTTTTTTGTGGAAGATTAAGATTGGCATTTCTGCTACAGTGCCATCCCTGTGTGTGCCATCTCTCACTGAGTGGGCCATAGAAAGCCTATTTATTTTTTTCCTTGATTTGTGTTCTAAAATCTACCTCAACACAAAAACACTACATCAATCAGTGGGAGAAAAATATTGGCCTCAGTCAGGGCTTGTGTGCCACTCCTGTGTGTGCCATCTCTCATTCAGTGGGCCATACAAAGCCTATTTATTTTTTTGTTTTTTTTAATATTATTGGGTTTCTAAAGTCTCCATGAAAAAAAAAAAAAAAAACATAAAAAAACAGTGGGAGAGTAATATTGCCCTTTCAGCTTGTGTGCCAGTCTTGACTCCTGGGTGTGCCACCTCTCTCTCTCTAATTGTGGGCCATAGAAAGCCTATTTATTTTTTTGCTTTTTTTAATATTATTTGGTTTCTAAAGTCTCCCTGAAAAAAAAAAAATACATAAAAAAACAGTGGGAGAGTAATATTGCCCTTTCAGCTTGTGTGCCAGTCTTGACTCCTGGGTGTGCCACCTCTCTCTCTCTAATTGTGGGCCATAGAAAGCCTATTTATTTTTTTGCTTTGTTTAATATTATTTGGTTTCTAAAGTCTCCCTGAAAAAAAAAAATACATAAAAAAACAGTGGGAGAGTAATATTGCCCTTTCAGCTTGTGTGCCAGTCTTGACTCCTGGGTGTGCCACCTCTCTCTCTCTAATTGTGGGCCATAGAAAGGCTATTTTATTTATTTATTTTTTTTATTAGTATTTGGTTTCTAAATTGTCCCTGAAAAAAACATTTTATCTTATTTGGTTTCTAAAGTCTCCCTGAGAAAAAAAAAAAAAAAATTAGGTGGGAGAATAATATTGACATTAGTGCTTGAGTGACAGTCCTGCGTGTGTGTCATCTCTGTGATTTTGTGCCACAGAAAACAGAGTGTGTAACATTGTGCCTGATTTTCCTTGTGGTCTCACCAACCTGTTAAGGGATATAGAAATCATACTGAAGTTATAGCTCACCGTGTAAGTTGTTTGACAGCAACAAATAAAGTTACTTTGGTTAATTTTTTAAAACAATGAGGAAGTCTGGTGCAAGAGGTCGTGGCCATGAGCGTTCATTGTCAGCTGGTAATGATGGTAGTGGTAGTGGAGCATCAGGTGGTCGTGGGGATAAAAATATTCCACATAAGTCTGGAGCTGTGGAGCCAGTTTCGTCGTCTGGCTACACAAGGCCTCGAACGCTCTCTTTTCTGGGAGTAGGAAAAACGCTTTTAAAGCCGGAGCAGCAACAGCAAGTTTTGGCTTACATTGCAGACTCAGCCTCTAGCTCTTTTGCCTCCTCTTCTGAAACTGGTAAATGTAAAAGCAGCGCGTCGCTTGTGGATGTTCACGGTCAGGGACAAGTCGCTTCCTTGTCCTCCTCAGCAAAAACTACAACAAGAGAGAAGGATGCAGCAGGCGACACAATGGGTCACTCCATGGAGCTCTTTACACATACCGTCCCTGGCTTAGAAAGTGAAACACTTAACAGGCCATGCCCATTACAAGTAGATTCTGACATGGAGTGCACTGATGCACAGCCACAGCCAGAGTACTATGCTGCTCCTTTGACTCAGACCACCACATTGCCCTCTCAGGGTACAGATCCACAATCAGACCCTGATGAGACTATGTTGCCCCGCCACGAACGCTATACCACAGACCGACACAGTGACACAGACGAAGTTGCACACGAGCTCGAAGAGGAGGTAATAGATGACCCGGTTGTTGACCCCGATTGGCAGCCATTGGGGGAACAGGGTGCAGGCAGCAGTAGTTCAGAAGCGGAGGTGGAGGAGGGGCCGCAGCAGGCATCAACATCGCAACAGGTTCCATCTGCCGGGCCCCTATCTGGCCCAAAACGCGTGTCAAAGCCAAAACCTGTTGGAGCACAGCGTTGCCATCCGGTTAAAGCTCAGTCTGCAATCCCTGAAAAGGGATCCGATGCTAGGAAGAGTGCAGTCTGGCATTTTTTTAAACAACATCCAATTGATCAGCGCAAAGTCATCTGTCAAAAATGTTCTACTAGCTTAAGCAGAGGTCAGAATCTGAAAAGTCTCAATACTAGTTGCATGCATAGACACTTAACCACCATGCATTTTCAAGCCTGGACTAACTACCAAACGTCCCTTAAGGTTGTAGCACCCTCGGCCAATGAAGCTAGTCATCAACGCAACATCCCTTCCGTCACTGTAAGGCCACCATTTTCCGTACCACCGGCAGTATCTATGCAGGTTTCTTTGCCAGACAAAAGCAGTCAGGGTCAGGGAATCACCAGTTTTGTAGGCGGAAATATTGCATCTAGGGCACCGGTGGAAACAGTACCGTCTCCAACCGTCTCTCAGTCTGCCATGTCCACCGGCACACCCGCAAGTTCCACGATCTCCATCTCTCCAGTTCAGCTCACACTACATGAGACTCTGGTTAGAAAAAGGAAGTACTTATCCTCGCATCCGCGTACACAGGGTTTTAACGCCCACATAGCTAGACTAATCTCGTTAGAGATGATGCCCTACCGGTCAGTTGAAAGCGAAGCTTTCAAAGCCCTGATGGAGTACGCTGAACCACGGTACGAGCTACCCAGTCAACACTTTTTTTCCAGAAAAGCCATCCCAGCCCTGCACCAGCATGTTAAACAGCGCATCGTCCATGCACTCAGGCAATCTGTGAGTACAAAGGTGCACCTGACTACAGATGCATGGACCAGTAGGCATGGCCAGGGACGTTATGTGTCCATCACGGCACACTGGGTGAATGTGGTGGATGCAGGGTCCACAGGGGACATCAATTTCGGGACAGTTGTGCCTAGCCCACGGTGTTATGATTTTCCCAATGGCAGGGAAATCAAAAATAACAAACGGACTAGCTCTCGGGTGATGGAAACTAAAGTGACCGTGACCTGAACCTGACACAACACTGGAAGTAGCCGGGGAGTGTTTCCTACGATGCCCTAGACACCACGCGCCAGCCGGAGATCTAACTACCCCTATCAGAGGAATATACAGGCCTGCCTTACCTCCAGAGATGAACCCCAAAAGGAGATAGCAGGCCCCCACAAATATTGACGGTGAGTCAAGAGGAAAAGACATACGTAGGATGAACAGCAGATTTAGCACAGTGAGGTCCGCTTACTAGATAGCAGAAGTACAGGAAAGAGTTACTTCACGGTCAACTTCAAAACACTACTCAAAAACACCATCCTGAAATTACTTTAAAACTCCAGTGACAACTCATGCCACTGGAGTGGCAATTTCAGTCCACGAGAGCTTCCAGCTGCAGAGAGTCACATTGCAGATAGCTGGACAAAAAATAACATTAACTAGGAACAAAATTCAACTTAGCTGAACTGGAACTTGAGGCAGGAGAATGCAACAGAATGCTACTGATACATTGTTGGCCGGCATCGGACCAGCAGCCAAGCAGCCTTAAATAGGAAACTCCCCTAATGGGTGTCAACAGGTGATCAAGGATAGAAGAAGGCAAATAAGTGGCAATACCATAAAACACCACCGGGGGAGCCCACAAACAGAATTCACAACACCACGGTCTAGGAAACAGTTGGCTGTAGGCGTTTGCACCCCCTCCTCCTCCTCCTCCTCGTCCTCCTGCAGAAGCTACAGCTCTTCCACAGACCGCAGTCGGCCAACCACTCCATCGGCAGATGACACTGTTGCACACCAGTTGTCCCATTATGGGCCAGCTACTGGCAAGCGTCAGCAGGCTGTATTGGCTATGAAGTGTTTGGGCGACAACAGACACACCGCGGAAGTTCTGTCCGAGTTCTTGCAACAAGAAACGCAGTCGTGGCTGGGCACAGTAGATCTTGAGGCAGGCAAGGTAGTTAGTGATAACGGAAGGAATTTCATGGCTGCCATCTCCCTTTCCCAACTGAAACACATTCCTTGCCTGGCTCACACCTTAAACCTGGTGGTGCAGTGCTTATTGAAAACTTATCCTGGGTTCTCCGACCTGCTCCTCAAAGTGCGTGGACTTTGCTCACATATCCGACGTTCGCCTGTACACGCCAGCCGTATGCAGACCTATCAGCGGTCTTTGAACCTTCCCCAGCATCGCCTAATCATAGACGTTGCAACAAGGTGGAACTCAACACTGCACATGCTTCAGAGACTGTGCCAACAGAGGCGGGCTGTTATGTTTTTGTGGGAGGATACACATACACGGGCAGGCAGTAGGATGGCAGACATGGAGTTGTCAGGTGTGCAGTGGTCGAAGATACAAGACATGTGTCAAGTCCTTCAGTGTTTTGAGGAATGCACACGGCTGGTTAGTGCAGACAACGCCGTAATAAGCATGAGCATCCCCCTAATGCATCTGCTGATGCAAAGTTTGATGCACATAAAGGAGCAGGCGTCTGCACCAGAGGAAGAGGAAAGCCTTGATGACAGTCAGCCATTGTCTGGTCAGGGCAGTGTACAGGACGAGGTAGCGGGCGAAGAGGAGGTGGAGGACGAGGAGGATGATGGGGATGAGTATATTTTTAATGCGGAACCTTTCCCGGGGGCACTGGAAATTGGTTGCATGTCAAGGCCGGGTTCTGGTTTTTTGAGGGACACAAGTGACGTAGATTTGCCTGCAACTGCCCCTCACCCAATCACAACCGGAGATTTGACAACTGGAACTTTGGCCCACATGGCGGATTATGCCTTACGTATCCTAAAAAGGGACACACGCATAACGAAAATGAGCAAGCACCCGTGAGACTGCTGTTTGTCTGAAGAGGTGGGTGTACTCGCTTTTGGTCGACGGCATTGCTACTGGGTTCCTCATAGTACAATAAAGTGTCTCTGGCGGTGGTGGTGCGCACCCAACGTCAGACACACTGTTGTAACATGAGGGGCCTTGGGCCTGTAACGCCGGCCACAAGAGAGTTCACCCACCCCCAGGTCAAACATTGCTCTACCACTTCCACAGTTATCTCTCACACTTCCACCAATGTTAAGTCTATGCGCTGACATCCTTCCATACCTGCCACTGACAATACCATTGTGTTGACATGTATGATGGTACTTAACATAGTCAGGGGCAGTGTCCTCTATTTACCACAGTAAATACTTTGCGCAAAATTAGTAGGTCTGAAACAACGCAGAGGATCCCACCCCTGAACCTAATGATTGCACCCTTTAGAGTCTTTGTTTTAATGCGAGACATTCACAATTAGTTGTTGTTTTGGACTACTAACTGGCAGACACTCATTACAATCGGCCTCCGTTGACCAGACCACTGCTGCCCATGTACCCCTGTAACTAATAATAAAGTGCCTACAGCCAGCCCAATTTAATTATGTTAGGCCTTCGAAGCCTGTCTGCGGTCCCTCCTTCCACTAGGCCTCCACTGACCAGACCACTGCTGCCCGTGTACCCCTGTAACTAATAATAAAGTGCCTACAGCCAGCCCAATTTAATTATGTTAGGCCTTCGAAGCCTGTCTGCGGTCCCTCCTTCCACTAGGCCTCCACTGACCAGACCACTGCTGCCCGTGTACCCCTGGAACCAATTATAAAGTGCCTACAGCCAGCCCAATTTAATTATGTTAGGCCTTCGAAGCCTGTCTGCGGTCCCTCCTTCCACTAGGCCTCCACTGACCAGACCACTGCTGCCCGTGTACCCCTGTAACTAATAATAAAGTGCCTACAGCCAGCCCAATTTAATTATGTTAGGCCTTCGAAGCCTGTCTGCGGTCCCTCCTTCCACTAGGCCTCCACTGACCAGACCACTGCTGCCCGTGTACCCCTGGAACCAATTATAAAGTGCCTACAGCCAGCCCAATTTAATTATGTTAGGCCTTCGAAGCCTGTCTGCGGTCCCTCCTTCCACTAGGCCTCCACTGACCAGACCACTGCTGCCCGTGTACCCCTGTAACTAATAATAAAGTGCCTACAGCAGCCCAATTTAATTATGTTAGGCCTTCGAAGCCTGTCTGCGGTCCCTCCTTCCACTAGGCCTCCACTGACCAGACCACTGCTGCCCGTGTACCCCTGTAACTAATAATAAAGTGCCTACAGCCAGCCCAATTTAATTATGTTAGGCCTTCGAAGCCTGTCTGCGGTCCCTCCTTCCACTAGGCCTCCACTGACCAGACCACTGCTGCCCGTGTACCCCTGTAACTAATAATAAAGTGCCTACAGCCAGCCCAATTTAATTATGTTAGGCCTTCGAAGCCTGTCTGCGGTCCCTCCTTCCACTAGGCCTCCACTGACCAGACCACTGCTGCCCGTGTACCCCTGGGACCAATTATAAAGTGCCTACAGCCAGCCCAATTTAATTATGTTAGGCCTTCGAAGCCTGTCTGCGGTCCCTCCTTCCACTAGGCCTCCACTGACCAGACCACTGCTGCCCGTGTACCCCTGTAACTAATAATAAAGTGCCTACAGCCAGCCCAATTTAATTATGTTAGGCCTTCGAAGCCTGTCTGCGGTCCCTCCTTCCACTAGGCCTCCACTGACCAGACCACTGCTGCCCGTGTACCCCTGTAACTAATAATAAAGTGCCTACAGCCAGCCCAATTTAATTATGTTAGGCCTTCGAAGCCTGTCTGCGGTCCCTCCTTCCACTAGGCCTCCACTGACCAGACCACTGCTGCCCGTGTACCCCTGTAACTAATAATAAAGTGCCTACAGCCAGCCCAATTTAATTATGTTAGGCCTTCGAAGCCTGTCTGCGGTCCCTCCTTCCACTAGGCCTCCACTGACCAGACCACTGCTGCCCGTGTACCCCTGTAACTAATAATAAAGTGCCTACAGCCAGCCCAATTTAATTATGTTAGGCCTTCGAAGCCTGTCTGCGGTCTCTCCTTCCACTAGGCCTCCACTGACCAGACCACTGCTGCCCGTGTACCCCTGGAACCAATTATAAAGTGCATAGAGCCTATTTTTTAATTTAATTTAATATTAATAAAGCCAGGATGAACTACGATATACCACGCTATGAGCTACCCAGTTGACAATTCTTTTGCGAGAAAAGCCATCCCACCCCTCCACCTGCATGTTAAAGACCGCATTGTCCTTGCATTCTGTCAATTTGTCAGTCCAAAGGTATACCTGACAACAGACACATGGACCTGTAGGCCTGGCCACGGAAGGTTACGTGTCCTTTGTGGCTCAATGGGTAATGTATTGGATGCATGGTCCACACAGGGGACAGCCTGCAAAGTCTGTCTGCAGTCCCTAATTCAAGTTGGCCTCAACTGAATAAAGCTGAGCTTCTACCTTCTGGCTCAGATTAACTGCTGTTTTTAAAAAAATTGGCTTTTCCGTCCTTCTAAAGGTGTCTGCCCCTGCCTGGTGTTGTCCTCAACTGAATAAAGCTGAGCTTCAACCTTCAGTTCCAAACATACAACAAAAAACTGGTACAATACAAAAAGTGGCCTCCAGCTACAAAAACTTTCTCCTACAAGTAGTTAACTGACAGTTTTTTTTCCAGTGAAAACACAGATATGGCATCCAACGAGTGTTGTCCTGTCTCGTCTTCTTTATATTATTGCCAAGAAGCTGCAACTGAATAAAGCTGTGCTTCAACCTTCAGTTCCAAATTACCATTTTTAAAAATGCAATTGGCTGTTCCGGCCTACTAAAGGTGTCTGTCTGCCCCTGCCTGGTGTTGTCCTCAACTGAATAAAGCTGAGCTTCAACCTTCAGTTCCAAATTACCATTTTTAAAAATGCAATTGGCTGTTCCGGCCTACTAAAGGTGTCTGTCTGCCCCTGCCTGGTGTTGTCCTCAACTGAATAAAGCTGAGCTTCAACCTTCAGTTCCAAACATACAACCAAAAACTGGTACAATACAAAAAGTGGCCTCCAGCTACAAAAACTTTCTCCTACAAGTAGTTAAATGACAGTTTTTTTTCCAGTGAAAACACAGATATGGCATCCAACGAGTGTTGTCCTGTCTCGTCTTCTTTATATTATTGCCAAGAAGCTGCAACTGAATAAAGCTGTGCTTCAACCTTCAGTTCCAAATTACCATTTTTAAAAATGCAATTGGCTGTTCCGGCCTACTAAAGGTGTCTGTCTGCCCCTGCCTGGTGTTGTCCTCAACTGAATAAAGCTGAGCTTCAACCTTCAGTTCCAAATTACCATTTTTAAAAATGCAATTGGCTGTTCCGGCCTACTAAAGGTGAATGTCTGCCCCTGCCTGGTGTTGTCCTCAACTGAATAAAGCTGAGCTTCTACCTTCTGTTCCAAATTACCATTTTTAAAAATGCCATTGGCTGTTCCGGCCTACTAAAGGTGTCTGTCTGCCCCTGCCTGGTGTTGTCCTCAACTGAATAAAGCTGAGCTTCAACCTTCAGTTCCAAATTACCATTTTTAAAAATGCAATTGGCTGTTCCGGCCTACTAAAGGTGTCTGTCTGCCCCTGCCTGGTGTTGTCCTCAACTGAATAAAGCTGAGCTTCAACCTTCAGTTCCAAATTACCATTTTTAAAAATGCAATTGGCTGTTCCGGCCTACTAAAGGTGTCTGTCTGCCCCTGCCTGGTGTTGTCCTCAACTGAATAAAGCTGAGCTTCAACCTTCAGTTCCAAACATACAACCAAAAACTGGTACAATACAAAAAGTGGCCTCCAGCTACAAAAACTTTCTCCTACAAGTAGTTAAATGACAGTTTTTTTTCCAGTGAAAACACAGATATGGCATCCAACGAGTGTTGTCCTGTCTCGTCTTCTTTATATTATTGCCAAGAAGCTGCAACTGAATAAAGCTGTGCTTCAACCTTCAGTTCCAAATTACCATTTTTAAAAATGCAATTGGCTGTTCCGGCCTACTAAAGGTGTCTGTCTGCCCCTGCCTGGTGTTGTCCTCAACTGAATAAAGCTGAGCTTCAACCTTCAGTTCCAAATTACCATTTTTAAAAATGCAATTGGCTGTTCCGGCCTACTAAAGGTGAATGTCTGCCCCTGCCTGGTGTTGTCCTCAACTGAATAAAGCTGAGCTTCTACCTTCTGTTCCAAATTACCATTTTTAAAAATGCCATTGGCTGTTCCGGCCTACTAAAGGTGTCTGTCTGCCCCTGCCTGGTGTTGTCCTCAACTGAATAAAGCTGAGCTTCAACCTTCAGTTCCAAATTACCATTTTTAAAAATGCAATTGGCTGTTCCGGCCTACTAAAGGTGTCTGTCTGCCCCTGCCTGGTGTTGTCCTCAACTGAATAAAGCTGAGCTTCAACCTTCAGTTCCAAATTACCATTTTTAAAAATGCAATTGGCTGTTCCGGCCTACTAAAGGTGTCTGTCTGCCCCTGCCTGGTGTTGTCCTCAACTGAACAAAGCTGTGCTTCAACCTTCAGTTCCAAATTACCATTTTTAAAAATGCCATTGGCTGTTCCGGCCTACTAAAGGTGTCTGTCTGCCCCTGCCTGGTGTTGTCCTCAACTGAATAAAGCTGAGCTTCAACCTTCAGTTCCAAATTACCATTTTTAAAAATGCAATTGGCTGTTCCGGCCTACTAAAGGTGTCTGTCTGCCCCTGCCTGGTGTTGTCCTCAACTGAATAAAGCTGAGCTTCAACCTTCAGTTCCAAACATACAACCAAAAACTGGTACAATACAAAAAGTGGCCTCCAGCTACAAAAACTTTCTCCTACAAGTAGTTAAATGACAGTTTTTTTTCCAGTGAAAACACAGATATGGCATCCAACGAGTGTTGTCCTGTCTCGTCTTCTTTATATTATTGCCAAGAAGCTGCAACTGAATAAAGCTGTGCTTCAACCTTCAGTTCCAAATTACCATTTTTAAAAATGCAATTGGCTGTTCCGGCCTACTAAAGGTGTCTGTCTGCCCCTGCCTGGTGTTGTCCTCAACTGAATAAAGCTGAGCTTCAACCTTCAGTTCCAAATTACCATTTTTAAAAATGCAATTGGCTGTTCCGGCCTACTAAAGGTGTCTGTCTGCCCCTGCCTGGTGTTGTCCTCAACTGAATAAAGCTGAGCTTCAACCTTCAGTTCCAAGTTACCATTTTTAAAAATGCAATTGGCTGTTCCGGCCTACTAAAGGTGTCTGTCTGCCCCTGCCTGGTGTTGTCCTCAACTGAATAAAGCTGAGCTTCAACCTTCAGTTCCAAATTACCATTTTTAAAAATGCAATTGGCTGTTCCGGCCTACTAAAGGTGTCTGTCTGCCCCTGCCTGGTGTTGTCCTCAACTGAACAAAGCTGTGCTTCAACCTTCAGTTCCAAATTACCATTTTTAAAAATGCCATTGGCTGTTCCGGCCTACTAAAGGTGTCTGTCTGCCCCTGCCTGGTGTTGTCCTCAACTGAATAAAGCTGAGCTTCAACCTTCAGTTCCAAATTACCATTTTTAAAAATGCAATTGGCTGTTCCGGCCTACTAAAGGTGTCTGTCTGCCCCTGCCTGGTGTTGTCCTCAACTGAATAAAGCTGAGCTTCAACCTTCAGTTCCAAACATACAACCAAAAACTGGTACAATACAAAAAGTGGCCTCCAGCTACAAAAACTTTCTCCTACAAGTAGTTAAATGACAGTTTTTTTTCCAGTGAAAACACAGATATGGCATCCAACGAGTGTTGTCCTGTCTCGTCTTCTTTATATTATTGCCAAGAAGCTGCAACTGAATAAAGCTGTGCTTCAACCTTCAGTTCCAAATTACCATTTTTAAAAATGCAATTGGCTGTTCCGGCCTACTAAAGGTGTCTGTCTGCCCCTGCCTGGTGTTGTCCTCAACTGAATAAAGCTGAGCTTCAACCTTCAGTTCCAAATTACCATTTTTAAAAATGCAATTGGCTGTTCCGGCCTACTAAAGGTGAATGTCTGCCCCTGCCTGGTGTTGTCCTCAACTGAATAAAGCTGAGCTTCTACCTTCTGCCTCTTACTAACTGCTGTTTTTTTAAAAAATTGGCTGTTCCGGCCTACTAAAGGTGTCTGTCTGCCCCTGCCTGGTGTTGTCCTCAACTGAATAAAGCTGAGCTTCTACCTTCTGCCTCTTACTAACTGCTGTTTTTTTAAAAAATTGGCTGTTCCGGCCTACTAAAGGTGTCTGTCTGCCCCTGCCTGGTGTTGTCCTCAACTGAATAAAGCTGAGCTTCAACCTTCAGTTCCAAATTACCATTTTTAAAAATGCCATTGGCTGTTCCGGCCTACTAAAGGTGTCTGTCTGCCCCTGCCTGGTGTTGTCCTCAACTGAACAAAGCTGAGCTTCCACATTCTGGCTTTCGCCCTATACTATCAGATATTAAACTGCATTTGGCCTACTAGTGTGGTTAGGCCCTTGAAACAGTGTCTGCTGCTCTTGGGTTTGCTACTCCACTGAACAAAGCAATGCCGCCTGTTTAGTCCTGTTACCAATTTTGAACTGCATTTAGCCTACTTTATTCTTTGGCCCTATATCTGTTTCCTCCTCATCCTGCCCATTGCCCAGCCACTGCTAGATGAGTCTGCTGGTACATTGACCTAGACCACTACATTCCCCTTATACTCTACACAGCCAGAATCTGACCCTGCTGAAAGTAAGGTTCCCCTTCCCGCATGTTATACCACCTTACACAGGGACAGAGAGGAAGGTGCAGATGAAAGTGCAGGTTCCTTCATCAGGTGGGGGGGCATACTCGTTGGCGACGTCACTGGCACAGGGCCCCTCAGAGTACGCAAAAGTGTCGCTGCTGGTGGGAGGCGCCCCCGCCATGCAAACACACCGCTGTACTTTGAGGGGCCCTGTGCCAGTGCCAATGCGAACGAGTGGGCCCCCCCTGCTTGCTCAGGATCACAGCACTTGCAACGTTGAAATATTTACCTTTCCCTGCAACACCGCCGTGACGTAGTCCGCATTTCCTGGGCCCACGAAAAACTTGAGCCAGCCCTACTCCCCCCACAACTTTTGCCAAATGACCCCCAATTCCCTATGCCCAACTATTATTATAAAGTTAATTAAGATTGACAAGCTTCAGAAACAAGAATGGATGTTTTTGGCATTAAAATGGGCACTGTAGGTGTTTTCCTGGCCTCCACTCACTGCCGACTATGCTTCCCCATTGACTTGCATTGGGTTTCGTGTTTCGGTCGATCCCCGACTTTTAGCGATAATCGGCCGACTGCACTCGACTCGACTCTGGACAAAATCGGGTTTCACAAAACCCGACTCGATCTTAAAAAAATGAAAGTCGCTCAACTCTAGTCCTGATACGATACCTCATGCAACACTTACAATTTTTTATTTATTTATTCCAGTCACACTCAGATGGCACAAACATCAGTTTCATACGGTAATATTGGTAGAAAAATGTAAGGAAAATAACTCTGGTTGTTGACTGATCAATTGATCCACAGAAGAGCCTTTTATAATGGCAAATAAGCAGTCAGTCAAGTGCCATGCATGAGGTATCAGGGTCTGGCCAAGCATTTACAGCTTAGAATTGAAGTTTCAATGAGGACATGATTTTTAAGGGAGCAGTGTAAGCCTTCTTAGCTGGGAGACCTGATACCTCATGCAACATCTCTAATTGTTTTTTTATTATTCCAGCCACACTCAGATAGCACAAACATCAGTTTCATATAGTACTGTTGATAGAAAAATGTAAGGAAAGTAACACATGCAGTTGACTGAAAGTGAAGTGCAGGCCTGCCTGTCTGGGAGCCGTACTTACACAGGAAACCAACCAGATGGAGACCCAACTTGGAGTCTCCACATTTCAAAAAAATAATTGTCACGCATAGTGTTGAGCATTCCGATACCGCAAGTATCGGGTATCGGCCGATACTAGCGGTATCGGAATTCCGATACCGGGATTCCGATACTTGCCGCGTATCGGATACCGGAATCGGAAGTTCAATGATTCAAAATTCAGAAATTCAGCCAATGAGAAAGATTCCAAGTGTGGGCACATCCTGTTTAGCATGGAGGGCATGAAACTACTGGCAAGGCTGTGATTGGCTGCTGAAATGATGTCATGATGCAGTTTAAAAGTCGCTGGCGCCATTTTGCGATCACTCTGCTGTGAATTCAGTTAGTGACAGGACGCTGTTTGCTGACTGAGGGACAGTTTAGAGATAGCGATTTGCTTCTTTGTGCTTTCCAAAGGCTAATTTAGCAACCGCTGTGTTCACCTACTATTCACCTTCCTTTTGCCTTGTAGCGCTGTTTTCACAGCGATCTGCAAGGTCTCTCTCTGTGTGTGTGTGTGTGTGTGAGTGCAGCCCACTCTCTAGTCTGAGTGCAGCCACATAGGCCATCCATAGCTGGTTGTATTCAGTTCAGGGAGGGTGGTTCATTGCCTCATACTGTCCTTTTTTTTTTTTTTTTGAAGTAGTGCAGGCTGCTGCACATTTTTTCCAAAAATTCCTATTAGTGTCTTTCCACCCGTCTCCAGCTAATTTGTGGAAAAACACTACATAGGATAAAGTAGAGGAGGGTTTTTGGGCCTTGCAGCGCCGTTTACGGCTGTCTGCACGGTCTCCGTGTGACTGCAGCTCGCCCTGTAGTCTGTGAGCAGCCGTAGCCTGGTTGTCTGCAGCTCAGGGTTTTTCACTGCGTCATACCGCCAAATCAATTTTCTTTTTTTTCAAAGTAGTGTAGTCTGCTGCTAATTTATTTTAAAAAATCCTATTAGTGTCTTTCCACCCGTCTCCAGCTAATTTGTGGAAAAACACTACATAGGATAAAGTAGAGGAGGGTTTTTGGGCCTTGCAGTGCCGTTTACGGCTGTCTGCACGGTCTCCGTGTGACTGCAGCTCGCCCTGTAGTCTGTGAGCAGCCGTAGCCTGGTTGTCTGCAGCTCAGGGTTTTTCACTGCGTCATACCGCCAAATCAATTTTCTTTTTTTTCAAAGTAGTGTAGTCTGCTGCTAATTTATTTTATTTATTTAAAAAAATCCTATTAGTGTCTTTCCACCCGTCTCCAGCTAATTTGTGGAAAAACACTACATAGGATAAAGTAGAGGAGGGTTTTTGGGCCTTGCAGCGCCGTTTACGGCTGTCTGCACGGTCTCCGTGTGATTGCAGCTCTATCCGTTGTCAGTTCAGCCCCAAAAAAAATAAATAAATAATAAAGTTCACCAAACACACCAGTTACACCACTTTACATTTGTGTAGGCCACATTAGCTCATATTCAAGTCTAGTCCACACTTTAGAAAATTAGTGTGTCTTATACCTGTTAGGAGGAGTTGCTCAGGAATAAGCACACAAAGCCGTTAGTACTTTTCTGCTTATCTTTATCAGTCAACCAAGATGAAGAAGGCAGTGAGTAAGGCACGTGGGCGTGGGCGCGGAGCAGGGAGGGGACGTGGGGATTCTGTGCCTGCTGCGGGCACCGGTGAGTCATCAGCACCCACTTTCACAAGGGAACAGTCGTTCATGCGCAGCTTTGTCGCCGAGCGCCGTACACCGCTGCTGCGTGAAGACCAAATTGAAGCCGTTGTGGGATGGATGGCAGCTAATGCATCAACTTCCATTAGTGCCACATCCTCTCAGACACAGAGCACTGGAGAGCAGCCATCTGTCTCTTCACCACCTGCAAAATTGCCCAGGCAGACAGAGATCCCAGGACAGGAGCAGTCTCTACTTCTGTTCTCTGAATCATCTCTTGGCTTGGAAACAGGGGGCCAGCCAAGCAGCATTGGAGAAATGGAAGAAGAGGCAGGGTGCAGTGATGCCCAACAGCTTTTTCTGTCTTCCTCTGAAGAGGCGGGTGGGCCAGTGGCTCCGGTCACCACCTCGCAGGCCGCATCAGCTGATGATGACACTCAGGTGCCACTTACTGGTGCGTGCTCTGCTGCTGAGACTACCCAGGAGGAGCAGTTGGGGGCAGAGGGTAGTGTAGATGATGAGGTCCTCGACCCATCTTGGCGTGAGGGACAGGAAGGTGGTGGGAGCAGCTCTGAGGAAGAGATTCCCCGTACGGCCCAAAGAGGGAGAGGGAGGGGGAAGACTGCGGATCCTGCAGCCTCCGCTTTGGCACCCGTAAGGAGCATGTCTCTTCCAAAAGTCAAAAGGGGGGCTCCCAAGACTTGCAGTGCCTGGTCCTTTTTTGACACAGTTGCAGATGACATTTGCTATGTCAGATGCAAGGTGTGTCATCAAAAAATCAAAAGAGGTCAAAAAGTCGCCAACCTCAATACCTCCAACATGTGGAAACATGTGCGCAACAGGCACCCGGCGGAGTTAGACAAACACACTGAAGAGCTAGGCCAACCAACAGCGGCAGCTACCACCTCTTCAGCTCGTGTTGCCTCTTCCTCTAGCTCACACGCAGCTGGTTCGGCTTCCTCCCAGGATCGCCGTGGAAGAACCTCTGGCCCTGTTGTCCAGAGACCCGCTGTCATTCCACCCGCAGCACCACTTTCCCAGTCATCCACACACTCCCAGCCCAGTCTACAGCCATCGGTAGTACAGGCATGGGAGAAAAGGCGGCCTTTCTCGTCAAACCACCCACGAGCACAGGCTCTGACTGCAGGCATTGCCAAACTTCTGTCACTGGAAATGCTGTCATTCAGGCTGGTGGAGACTGACAGCTTCCGTGACTTGATGTCATTGGCAGTCCCACAGTACAGTGTGCCCAGCCGCTTTTACTTCAGCAGGCAAGCCGTCCCTGCCCTGCACAAGCATGTGGAGGGACACATAAAACACGCGCTACTGAACGCCGTCAGTAGCAAGGTCCACCTCACCACCGATGCGTGGACCAGTCACCATGGACAGGGGCGATACCTTTCCCTCACTGCCCATTGGGTTAATGTCGTTGAGCCGGGTACAGACCGTGCGAGTGGCGCAGGACGTGTCCTGCCCACTCCAAGGATTGCAGGAATCCATTCTGTACGCATTGACTCCTCCTCTTACACCAGTTCCTCAGAATCATCGCTGCAGGAGCCGTCACAGTCCACCTCCACATGGACCCGTGATGAACGTGTACCTGTTACGACCGACATGAGCACAGCCGTGGCCAAACGTCAACAGGCCGTCTTGAAATTAATTTTTTTGGGGAATCGTAGCCACACAGCGCAGGAGCTCTGGAATGCCATCAAGCAGGAGAGCGATGTGTGGTTTGAGCCAGCGAATCTCCAGCCAGGCATGGTAGTGTGTGATAATGGCCGAAATCTGGTGGCAGCCCTGGGCCTCGGCAACCTCACTCACATCCCATGTCTGGCACATGTGCTCAATTTGGTCGTGCAGAGTTTTTTGAGGGACTATCCGGATCTTGATGCACTGCTGCACAAGGTCCGCCTAGAGTGTGCTCACTTGCGGCGTTCCAGCACGGCAAAAGCGCGCATTGCGGCTCTGCAGCGCCGACACCGCCTGCCGGAACATCGCATCATATGTGACCTACCTACCAGGTGGAATTCTACGTTACATATGTTGGAGCGGTTGTGTGAGCAGCAGCAAGCTGTAATGGAGTACCAGCTGTATCAGGCGCAAAAAAGTCGCAGTCAGCACCGTACAGACTTCACAACCACAGAGTGGGCCACTATGAAGGATGTCTGCCAGGTTTTGCGTCCCTTTGATTATTCCACGCGGATGGCGAGTGCAGATGATGCACTAGTCAGCATGACTGTCCCCCTTATCTGCCTGCTTGAAAAATCACTGCAAGCGCTAAGGGATGATGTTGTGGAAGAGGTGGAGGATGAGGATTCACCACTTCCATCATCTTCTGGACAGTCAGCGCCACGTGGTTCCTCACAAACGCGTAGGCAGGGGACAGTTTGTGAGGAGGATGAGGAGGAGTCAATGGAGGAGGAAGACATCCGTCCAGAGGAGGGAGTTCCCGAATTGTCCAGTACTCAGTCTGTACAGCGAGGGTGGGGTGATGACGAGCGGGCAGAGATCACGCCTCCAGCTGGGGACAGCGTTTCTTGGGCAGTTGGCAGTCTGCAGCACATGGTGGATTACATGCTGCAGTGCCTGAGAAACGACCGCCGCATCGCCCACATTCTCAACATGTCTGATTATTGGGTGTTCACCCTCCTCGATCCTCGCTACCGGGACAACGTAGAAAGCCTCATCACACCGTTGAACCGGGAGCGAAAAATGCGGGAGTACCAAGACACACTGGTCAGTTCCATCATCTTCTCCATTCCAACTGAGAGAAGTGCTGCTAGTGCATTCCAAAGCAGCTCAGTGCGTCCAGGCAGTGGTGGAGGCTCTGCACAAAGAGGGAGCAGAAGCAGTGCCTCTGCCCAAGGCAAGACCAGTATGGCCGAACTGTGGCACAGTTTTCTGTGCCCGCCACAAAAGTCTACACCATCACAGACGGCTCCAGTCAGCAGGAGGCAACGGTTCCGTCAGATGGTGACAGACTACATGTCTTGCCCTCTTGCTGTACTCCCAGACGGCTCTTCCCCTTTCAAGTTTTGGGTCTCAAAGCTGGATACATGGCCAGAGCTAAGCCAGTATGCATTGGAGGTGCTGTCTTGCCCTGCGGCCAGTGTATTATCGGAACGTGTCTTTAGTGCTGCAGGTGGTGTACTAACTGACCGTCGCATGCGACTATCCTCCGATAACGTTGACCGGCTTACTTTCCTGAAAATGAACAAGGCCTGGATCTCGCAGGAATTTGCCACTCCTCCTCCTGATTAAATAATTAGGTCACTGTATACGTTATCCAGGTCTCCTGTTGTGTTCATCTTTCTACCACCTGAACTTAAATTCCTGGGCTCCAACACCGCCAGTTGAGGCTCAGATGTGCCGTCTGCACAGTCAAAACATACGACCCAGTGTTATTGGGTTTCAGTAACGTCAGCTGATCCCCAGCTGTGTAGCCGGCAATGTGTCATGCGACCGCCACGCTGACACAACAACTGAAATGTAAGGGAATCTGTCCCCCCCCCCCAAGGCGTTTGTTACTGAAAGAGCCACCTTGTGCAGCAGTAATGCTGCACAAGGAAAAAGGTAGCTATTTTTGTTTAGCTCCTTGCACACGCAAAACTTAACACTTATAAAATGTGTCCACTGATACCGTAAAACCGTCCCGGAGGTGGGACTTTCCTTCGTAATATGACGCAGCACAGCCGTCATTCCTACCCCCCCGGCGCCGCGCCCCGGCTCCTCAGCGTTGTTTGATTCCGTCCCGGAGCCTGCGCTGTTATGTTATCCCGTGGCCAGGCACACTTAGCGCTGCCCGTCTTCTGGCATCATTTGGTGTCAGGCTGGCTGCGCCTGTGCGGCCACGCTGGCCGAGAGCCCGCCTCGCAGTGTCTTCTGATTTAATCCCACTGGGGGCCTGGGATCTATGGACATGCGCAGTGCATATCTGAACCTCCACCTCTCACTCATCTCCCTATGGCTTCTTCAGACTGTTCGGTGTCAGCTGGTCCCTAATAGCATGCCACGGCCGTGACACCGCACAGTCTGAAAAAGAAGCCGTAGGGAGGGGAGTGAGAGGCGAGGATATGCACTGCGCATGGCCATGGATCCCAGGCCCCCAGTGGGATTACATCAGAAGACACTGCGAGGCGGGCTCTCGGCCAGCGCGGCCGCACAGGCGCAGCCAGCCTGACATCAAATGATGTCAGAAGATGGGCAGCGCTAAGTGTGCCTGGCCACGGGATAACATAACAGCGCAGGCTCCGGGACGGAATCAAACAACGCTGAGGAGCCGGGGCACGGCGGCGGGGGGGTAGTAATGATGGCTGTGCTGCGTCATATTACGAAGGAAAGTCCCACCTCCGGGACGGTTTCACGGCTTCAGGGGACACATTTTAAAAGTGTTTAGTTCTGTGTTTGCAAGGAGCATGATGAAAAGAGCCACCTTTTCCTTTTGCATCTTTTGTGCTGCACAAGCTGGCTCTTTCAGCTACAAACGCCTTGGGGGGGGGGTTAAAGGTTCCCTTTCGACTTTCTCAGGCTTCGGCCTACATTGTGTTCCTCTGCTTTTCCACCTGTCCCTGGGCTCCAACACCGCCAGTTGCCGTCCAGAAGTGCTGTACGCACAGTCAACAGTCGCTCCTCTGTTATTGGGGTTCAGTAACGTCAGCTGTTCCCCTGCTGTGTGTGTGGCAATCCCTCCTACCTCCTCCAACCTCCTCCAACCTCCTCCTCCTCCACCTGTCCCTGGGCTCCAACACCGCCAGTTGCCGTCCAGAAGTGCTGTACGCACAGTCAACAGTCGCTCCTCTGTTATTGGGGTTCAGTAACGTCAGCTGTTCCCCTGCTGTGTGTGTGGCAAACCCTCCTACCTCCTCCAACCTCCTCCAACCTCCTCCTCCTCCACCTGTCCCTGGGCTCCAACACCGCCAGTTGCCGTCCAGAAGTGCTGTACGCACAGTCAACAGTCCCTCCTCTGTTATTGGGGTTCAGTAACGTCAGCTGTTCCCCTGCTGTGTGTGGCAATCCCTCCTACCTCCTCCAACCTCCTCCAACCTCCTCCTCCTCCACCTGTCCCTGGGCTCCAACACCGCCAGTTGCCGTCCAGAAGTGCTGTACGCACAGTCAACAGTCCCTCCTCTGTTATTGGGGTTCAGTAACGTCAGCTGTTCCCCTGCTGTGTGTGTGGCAATCCCTCCTACCTCCTCCAACCTCCTCCTCCTCCACCTGTCCCTGGGCTCCAACACCGCCAGTTGCCGTCCAGAAGTGCTGTACGCACAGTCAACAGTCCCTCCTCTGTTATTGGGGTTCAGTAACGTCAGCTGTTCCCCTGCTGTGTGTGTGGCAATCCCTCCTACCTCCTCCAACCTCCTCCTCCTCCACCTGTCCCTGGGCTCCAACACCGCCAGTTGCCGTCCAGAAGTGCTGTACGCACAGTCAACAGTCCCTCCTCTGTTATTGGGGTTCAGTAACGTCAGCTGTTCCCCTGCTGTGTGTGTGGCAATCCCTCCTACCTCCTCCAACCTCCTCCTCCTCCACCTGTCCCTGGGCTCCAACACCGCCAGTTGCCGTCCAGAAGTGCTGTACGCACAGTCAACAGTCCCTCCTCTGTTATTGGGGTTCAGTAACGTCAGCTGTTCCCCTGCTGTGTGTGTGGCAATCCCTCCTACCTCCTCCAACCTCCTCCAACCTCCTCCTCCTCCACCTGTCCCTGGGCTCCAACACCGCCAGTTGCCGTCCAGAAGTGCTGTACGCACAGTCAACAGTCGCTCCTCTGTTATTGGGGTTCAGTAACGTCAGCTGTTCCCCTGCTGTGTGTGTGGCAATCCCTCCTACCTCCTCCAACCTCCTCCAACCTCCTCCTCCTCCACCTGTCCCTGGGCTCCAACACCGCCAGTTGCCGTCCAGAAGTGCTGTACGCACAGTCAACAGTCCCTCCTCTGTTATTGGGGTTCAGTAACGTCAGCTGTTCCCCTGCTGTGTGTGTGGCAATCCCTCCTACCTCCTCCAACCTCCTCCTCCTCCACCTGTCCCTGGGCTCCAACACCGCCAGTTGCCGTCCAGAAGTGCTGTACGCACAGTCAACAGTCCCTCCTCTGTTATTGGGGTTCAGTAACGTCAGCTGTTCCCCTGCTGTGTGTGTGGCAATCCCTCCTACCTCCTCCAACCTCCTCCTCCTCCACCTGTCCCTGGGCTCCAACACCGCCAGTTGCCGTCCAGAAGTGCTGTACGCACAGTCAACAGTCCCTCCTCTGTTATTGGGGTTCAGTAACGTCAGCTGTTCCCCTGCTGTGTGTGTGGCAATCCCTCCTACCTCCTCCAACCTCCTCCTCCTCCACCTGTCCCTGGGCTCCAACACCGCCAGTTGCCGTCCAGAAGTGCTGTACGCACAGTCAACAGTCCCTCCTCTGTTATTGGGGTTCAGTAACGTCAGCTGTTCCCCTGCTGTGTGTGTGGCAATCCCTCCTACCTCCTCCAACCTCCTCCTCCTCCACCTGTCCCTGGGCTCCAACACCGCCAGTTGCCGTCCAGAAGTGCTGTACGCACAGTCAACAGTCCCTCCTCTGTTATTGGGGTTCAGTAACGTCAGCTGTTCCCCTGCTGTGTGTGTGGCAATCCCTCCTACCTCCTCCAACCTCCTCCTCCTCCACCTGTCCCTGGGCTCCAACACCGCCAGTTGCCGTCCAGAAGTGCTGTACGCACAGTCAACAGTCCCTCCTCTGTTATTGGGGTTCAGTAACGTCAGCTGTTCCCCTGCTGTGTGTGTGGCAATCCCTCCTACCTCCTCCAACCTCCTCCTCCTCCACCTGTCCCTGGGCTCCAACACCGCCAGTTGCCGTCCAGAAGTGCTGTACGCACAGTCAACAGTCCCTCCTCTGTTATTGGGGTTCAGTAACGTCAGCTGTTCCCCTGCTGTGTGTGTGGCAATCCCTCCTACCTCCTCCAACCTCCTCCTCCTCCACCTGTCCCTGGGCTCCAACACCGCCAGTTGCCGTCCAGAAGTGCTGTACGCACAGTCAACAGTCCCTCCTCTGTTATTGGGGTTCAGTAACGTCAGCTGTTCCTCTGCTGTGTGTGTGGCAATCCCTCCTACCTCCTCCAACCTCCTCCTCCTCCACCTGTCCCTGGGCTCCAACACCGCCAGTTGCCGTCCAGAAGTGCTGTACGCACAGTCAACAGTCCCTCCTCTGTTATTGGGGTTCAGTAACGTCAGCTGTTCCCCTGCTGTGTGTGTGGCAATCCCTCCTACCTCCTCCAACCTCCTCCTCCTCCACCTGTCCCTGGGCTCCAACACCGCCAGTTGCCGTCCAGAAGTGCTGTACGCACAGTCAACAGTCCCTCCTCTGTTATTGGGGTTCAGTAACGTCAGCTGTTCCCCTGCTGTGTGTGTGGCAATCCCTCCTACCTCCTCCAACCTCCTCCTCCTCCACCTGTCCCTGGGCTCCAACACCGCCAGTTGCCGTCCAGAAGTGCTGTACGCACAGTCAACAGTCCCTCCTCTGTTATTGGGGTTCAGTAACGTCAGCTGTTCCCCTGCTGTGTGTGTGGCAATCCCTCCTACCTCCTCCAACCTCCTCCTCCTCCACCTGTCCCTGGGCTCCAACACCGCCAGTTGCCGTCCAGAAGTGCTGTACGCACAGTCAACAGTCCCTCCTCTGTTATTGGGGTTCAGTAACGTCAGCTGTTCCCCTGCTGTGTGTGTGGCAATCCCTCCTACCTCCTCCAACCTCCTCCTCCTCCACCTGTCCCTGGGCTCCAACACCGCCAGTTGCCGTCCAGAAGTGCTGTACGCACAGTCAACAGTCCCTCCTCTGTTATTGGGGTTCAGTAACGTCAGCTGTTCCCCTGCTGTGTGTGTGGCAATCCCTCCTACCTCCTCCAACCTCCTCCTCCTCCACCTGTCCCTGGGCTCCAACACCGCTAGTTGCCGTCCAGAAGTGCTGTACGCACAGAGCCAAACACCTCGCCAATGTGTTAGTGGGGTTCAGCACCGCCAGCTGTTCCCCTGCTGTGTATACGGCAACGTGTACTGCGACCGCCACGCAGGCACAACAAGTTAAATGTAAGGGAACCTGACCCCCCCCCCCCCCCCAGGCGTTTGTTACTGAAGGAGCCACCTTGTGCAGCAGTAATGATGCAAAGGGAAAAAGTGCCTCTTTTCGTGATGCTCCTTGCACATGCTGAACCAAACACTTATGAAATGTGTCCCCACACAGCGTTAAACCGTCCGGTAGGTGGAACTTTCCTTTGTCGTGTGACGCAGCACAGCCATCATTTTTACCCCCTTGGCGCCGTGCGCCCCCTCCTCAGCGTTGTTTGAATCTGTCCCGGAGCCTGCGCTGTTAGGTTAGCCCTTGGCCATGCACACATGTTGCGCTGCCCGTCTTCTGACCTCATTTGGTGTCAGGCTGGCTGCGCCTGTGCGGGTGCGCTGGCCGAGATCCCGCCTCGCAGTGTCGTCTAATGTAATCCCACCGCGGGCCTGTGATCCGTGCCCGTGCGCAGTGCATATCCTCTCCTCTCACTCCCCTCCCTACGGCTTCTTCAGACTGTGCGATGTCAGCTGGTCCCTAATAGCATGCCACGGCCGTGACACCGCACAGTCTGAAAAAGCCGTAGGGAGGGGAGTGAGAGGAGAGGATATGCACTGCGCACGGGCACGGATCACAGGCCCGCGGTGGGATTACATTAGACGACACTGCGAGGCGGGATCTCGGCCAGCGCACCCGCACAGGCGCAGCCAGCCTGACACCAAATGAGGTCAGAAGACGGGCAGCGCAACATGTGTGCATGGCCAAGGGCTAACCTAACAGCGCAGGCTCCGGGACAGATTCAAACAACGCTGAGGAGGCGGCGCACGGCGCCAAGGGGGTAAAAATGATGGCTGTGCTGCGTCACACGACAAAGGAAAGTTCCACCTACCGGACGGTTTAACGCTGTGTGAGGAGACACATTTCATAAATGTTAGGTTCCGCATGTACAAGGACCATAATTAAAAGAGCTAAGTTTACCTTTTCCAGCATTAGTGCTGTACACAATGGCTCTTTCAGCTACAAACGCCTGGGGGGGGGGGGGGGGGTTAAAGGTTTCCTTTCAACTTGCTCGAGTGCAGGCTTCGGCCTACACTCCGCTCCCCCTGCTCCTCCTGCTGACCCTGGGCTCTAACACCGCCAGTTTTTGCCCAGATGTGCTAGCTGCACAGAGAAAAACACCAGCCAATGTGTCGGTGGGGTTCAGCACCGCCAGCTGTTCCCCTGCTGTGTAGCCGGCAACGTGTCCTGCGACCGCCACGCAGACACAAAAACTGAAATTGAAGGGAACCTGTCCCCCCTCCCCCAGGTGTTTCTATGTTTTACAGCTACCTTGAACAGCAGTAATGCTGCATGTGTTCAAGGTGGCTCAGAAACTTATTCTCCTTGCCCATGTTGAAGTGAACACGTCTAAAATGTGTCCTCTGTGACCATTAAAACGTCCCTCAGGTGTGATTTGACTTTGTATTGACACACGCAACAAGCTCCTTGGTAACGCTGCCCGTCTTCTGGCATCATTGTTTGGCTGGCTGCGCCTCTGCGGCCGCCCTGACCCACACAACAGCCCTCGTTGTCTTATTTAATGGGACTGCGAGGGTGTGATTGATGGGCAGGATCAGTGCATCAGTTCGCCTGTCCCTCCTCTCCTTCCGCCTTCTTCGGACTGTGCGGCTTCATGGCCGTGGCATGCGATAAGGGATCAGATGACGCCGCACAGTCTGAAGCGGGTGTAAGGACCCGAGTGTGAGAGGCGAACATATGTGCTGCGCCAGGCCCTGAATCCCAGCCCCGCAGTGTTTTAACAATGTTAAGACACTGCGGGGCTGGGATTCATGGGCATCGCGAACCGCACCGGCCGACATTACATGATGCCAGAAGATGGGCAGCGCTAACGGCGCTAGGCCAGGGGATAACACGACAGCGCAGACTCCTGTACAGCAAATAACAACGCTCGGGAGGCTGCACCCAGCACCAAGGTGGGATTCTTGACACCTGTGCTGCGTCTCATTACAAAGGGAACTCTCGCCTCCATTACACAGTTTGACTGTATAAAGGGCTAAATGTTATACGTGTTCCATTCAGCGTGTGCAAGGAGAAAAATTACAAGAGCAACCTTTGACTTGCGCAGCACTGCTGCTGCATAAGCTGTGGCTCTTCTACTTTGTAACCCCTGAGGGGGGGTTAAAGGTGACTTTTGAAATCGGTTCAATTAGGCTTCGGCCTACACTCTGCTCCACCTGCAGAGCCCGGGCTCCAACAACGCTAGTTGCTGTCCGGAAGTGCTGGCTGCACAGAGCCAAACACCTCGCCAATGTGTCAGTGGGGTCCAGCACCGCCAGCTGTTCCCCTGCTGTGTAGCCGGCAACGTGTCCTGCAAAAGCCACGCAGACACAACACACCCAAAGCTGCCGCCTGTGCAGGCTTCGGCCTACACTCCCCTCCCCCTGCTCCTCCTCCTCCTGCTCCTCCTCCTGCTGTCCCTGGGCTCTAACACACCGCCAGTTGGGGCCCAGATGTGCTAGCTGCACAGAGAAAAACACCAGCCAATGTGTCAGTGGGGTCCAGCACCGCCAGCTGTTCCCCTGCTGTGCAGCCGGCAACGTGTCCTGCAAAAGCCACGCAGACACAAGAACTGAAATTGAAGGGAACCTGTCCCCCCTCCCCCAGGCGTTTTTACGTTATCCAGCCACCTTGTACAGCGGTAATGCTGCATGTGTGCAAGGTGGCTCAGAAACGTATTCTCCTCGCACATGTGGAACTGAAAACACGTCTGAAATGTGTCCTCTGTGTGACCATTTAACCGTCCCGGTGGTGTGACTTTCCTTTGTAATGACACGCTGCAACCCCCTTGGTAGCGCTGCCCGTCTTCTGGCATCATTGTTTGGCTGGCTGCGCCTCTGCGGCCGCCCTGACCCACACAACGCCCCTCGGTGTCTTATTCATTGGGACTGCGAGGGTGTGATTGATGGGCAGGATCAGTGCATCAGTTCGCCTGTCCCTCCTCTCCTTCCGCCTTCTTCGGACTGTGCGGCTTCATGGCCGTGGCATGCGATAAGGGATCAGATGACGCCGCACAGTCTGAAGCGGGTGTAAGGACCCGAGTGTGAGAGGCGAACATATGTGCTGCGCCAGGCCCTGAATCCCAGCCCCGCAGTGTTTTAACAATGTTAAGACACTGCGGGGCTGGGATTCATGGGCATCGCGAACCGCACCGGCCGACATTACATGATGCCAGAAGATGGGCAGCGCTAACGGCGCTAGGCCAGGGGATAACACAACAGCGCAGACTCCTGTACAGCAAATAACAACGCTCGGGAGGCTGCACCCAGCACCAAGGTGGGATTCTTGACACCTGTGCTGCGTCTCATTACAAAGGGAACTCTCGCCTCCATTACACAGTTTGACTGTATAAAGGGCTAAATGTTATACGTGTTCCATTCAGCGTGTGCAAGGAGAAAAATTACAAGAGCAACCTTTGACTTGCGCAGCACTGCTGCTGCATAAGCTGTGGCTCTTCTACTTTGTAACCCCTGAGGGGGGGTTAAAGGTGACTTTTGAAATCGGTTCAATTAGGCTTCGGCCTACACTCTGCTCCACCTGCAGAGCCCGGGCTCCAACAACGCTAGTTGCTGTCCGGAAGTGCTGGCTGCACAGAGCCAAACACCTCGCCAATGTGTCAGTGGGGTCCAGCACCGCCAGCTGTTCCCCTGCTGTGTAGCCGGCAACGTGTCCTGCAAAAGCCACGCAGACACAACACACCCAAAGCTGCCGCCTGTGCAGGCTTCGGCCTACACTCCCCTCCCCCTGCTCCTCCTCCTGCTGTCCCTGGGCTCTAACACACCGCCAGTTGGGGCCCTAGGAAGACAAGCTTGAATAGGTCCCCATCCGGGTTCCAGTACCGTCAGCTGGTTCTCGGCAGTGTCTTTTGCTCTTGTACCTTCTGCTCCCCATCCTGGTTCCAGTACCGTCAGCTGGTTCCGGGCAGAGCCTTTGGCTTAGGTGCCTCCCTCTGGGTATCCGAGTTCCACCAACGTCAGGTGGTCCTTGGTAGTGCTTTCAGGCACGGGTACCTCCTGCTTAGTAACCGGGTTCCAGTAACGTCAGCTGGTCCTCGGTAGTTCCATTGGCTCTTGGACCTTCGGCTACCCATCCGGGTTCCAGTACCGTCAGCTGGTTCTCGGCAGTGTCTTTTGCTCTTGTACCTTCTGCTCCCCATCCTGGTTCCAGTACCGTCAGCTGGTTCCGGGCAGAGCCTTTGGCTTAGGTGCCTCCCTCTGGGTATCCGAGTTCCACCAACGTCAGGTGGTCCTTGGTAGTGCTTTCAGGCACGGGTACCTCCTGCTTAGTAACCGGGTTCCAGTAACGTCAGCTGGTCCTCGGTAGTTCCATTGGCTCTTGGACCTTCGGGTAGCCATCCGAGTTCCAGTTCCATCAGCTGTTTCTCGGCATTTTCTCAGCCTTCTTGTACCTTCTGCTACATTTCCAAGTTCAAGACCCGAAAGACGATGACCCGGAAGACCACCCCTAAGATGATGACGACACCAGAGACGACAACCACCGAGATGACGACGACCCTGGAGACGATGACCCTGAAGACGACCCCGATGACGACGACCCCGATGACGACGACCCCGATGACGACGACCCTGGAGATGACGACCCTGGAGATGACGACGACAACCTGGAAGACCGAGAAGCAGAAGAACAAGAGGCTGCAGAACAAAGAGCAGAAGAACATTAAGCATAAGACTAAATATCAGAGCAAAAGATATTATCTAAATTATAAGCAGAAGAAGACTAAGCAGTGTATGGGGGTGAGTCCGTTCCTCCTCGTGGTGCCCCTGGATAAAGCCTGATGCTGCAGGCCAAACTGAACGCGGACAAATGTAACTGTTTTGTGACAGGCAGAACGGAAGGTGTAATCTTCAAACTTTTATAGATAACAACTACGGGAATGCCTGTCACAAATAAGAATATGATGAAGAAGTTGAATATAAAAAAGATAATAGTTAAATAAAAAGAATATGAACAATGTAAAAAAAAATAAATATATATACGTAGAAAAGAAGAAGATGAATAAGGTGAAGAAGTTGATGTCACAGAAGCTGATGATGAGGATAATGAAGAAGAAAGTGTGGGAGAAGTAAAAAATAGGGTGAAGGGCGTGGAAGTAGTGAAACATCAATATCTGACAAAATAAATAAAAAATTAACATAGTCAAATTCTTTCTAACGCCGAACGTCATAAAAAAATTAAAAATACTGCTATTCTATTTGATTGGGATAAACCCCTGTGCCTTTAATGTCTCCGCCACCTCCCCCAATACATCCTACATTATTCTTAGTTGTTTTCCTTCATGTAGAATTAACCTACAAGGAAAGAAAGGGTTTATTTTAATTCCGATATTTTCGTCCCATTGACTTGCATTGGGATCGGGTATCGGTATCGGATTGGATTCCGATACTGTGACGGTATCGGCCGATACTTTCCGATACCGATACTTTCCGATATCGGAAAGTATCGCTCAACACTTCACGCATTACTAAAGTGGCATCAATTTCCATAGAGTAGAAACAATATAATATTCCTCTGACATGCCTTCTACTACAGGTAACCTACCAGATGAGACCCAACTTGGAGTCTCCACTAGTGATGAACGAGCACTAAAATGCTCGGGTGCTCGTTGCTCGGGTCGAGCAAATTGGAATACTCGGGTACTCGACCTGAGCAACGAGCCCAATATAAGTCTGGGAGACCCGACTATTTTTACCACGATCCCCCCAGAGGTCCTTTTAAGGTCTAAAAACGTCTGAAAATGATGGAAACACTGCTCAAATGACACAGGAACATTGTGTATCGCCCCTGGAAGCATTCCTGACTCCCAGTTCACAGCTTTAAACAATTTTATCTGAGATTCATGCCATTTTTCCCGGTGCCACAAAACAACACACTAAAACGAAACCAAAACGGATTTTGCTGGGAAATATGTTAAGGCACATCCTTTACAGGTTAATGACTTGCCTGTAAGGCCAAATAATTAACCCCAGACCAAAAATTTCCTCCCCCATTTGGGCTTAGTTCAGACACAGCGTTTTTGAAGTATTTTTCAACTTTAACATTGCTTTCAACCACTACAAATGCATTCACTGGGAAATGTCATTGTAACATTTAACAACCCTAGCTGGCCATGTGGTGTGTGACACATAAGCAGACCCATCTTGTTTCATTTATGAAGGAGGGACTCTTAAAGTCACAGAGCCTATTTTTACTGGTGCATCAGGCGGCATTAATCTTCTTACAGGGCCATTATTAATCAGTGGGTTTCCTAAACTGTTGTAACCTACGCTGTAAGTGGATGGGCTGCCAAGAATTACGACGCACCACAATACCCCTTTCATAAGATGTCCAGGAGGGCCTCCTGAAAAAGTGTTGCATTAAATGCAAGGCCTGCTCTGCTACCAATTCATATGCACCCCAATAAGCCTTTGAACCCACATACTGGATGTGCCCATGAAAATCCACTTCAGAATATGCATTTTGCACTCCCATACTCCTTTGTTTTAAACATTGGCAGCAAGGCGAGCCCTGCTGCATAGTCAATCATATGCATCCCATTACGCCTTGGAACCCACATACTAGATGAGCCCATGAAAATCCACTTCACAATATGCATTTTGTACTCCAGTACTCCTGTGTTTTACACATTGGCAGGAAGGCTAGCCCTGCTGCATAGTCAGTCATATGCACCCATTATGCATTGGAACCCACATACTGGATGGGCCCATGAAAATCCTCTTCACAATATTCATTTTGTACCCCCCGTACTCCTTTGTTTTACACATTGGCAGCAAGGCCAGCCCTGCTGCATAGTCAGACAAATGCACCCATTAAGCCTTGTAACCCACGTACTGGATGGGCCCATGAAAATCCACTTCACAATATTCATTTTGTACTCCCGTACTCCTTTGTTTTACACATTAGCAGCAAGGCCAGCCCTGCTGCATAGTCATATACACCCCATTACGCCTTGGAACCCACATACTGGATGGGTCCATGAAAATCCACTTCACAATATGCATTTTGTACTCCCGTATTCCTTTGTTTTACACATTGGCAGCAAGGCCAGCCCTGCTGCATAGTCATATGCACCCTATTACGCCTTTGAACCCAGATTCTGGATGGGCCCTTGAAAATCCACTTGTATTTTTTAATGGTATGATGGTTCCTAGAGTTGAGCGACTCTTACTTTTTTCAGATCGAGTCGAGTTTCGCGAAACCCGACTTTGTCAAAAGTCGGGTCGGGTGAAATCGGCTGATTATTGCGAAAAGTCGGGGGCCGACTGAAACACGAAACCCAATGCAAGTCAATGGGGAATCAAAGTCAGCAGTGAGTGGAGGACAGGAAAACACCTACAGTGCCCATTTTAATTCCAAAAACATAAATTCTTATTACTTAAGCTTGTCAATCTTAATTTACTTTATAATAATAGTTAGGCATTGAAAACTGGGGGTAATTTGGCTAAAGTTGTGTGGGGGGTAGGGCTGGCTCAAGATTTTCGTGGGCCCAGGAAATGCAGAATACGTCACGGCGGTTGAGCAGGGAGAGGTAAGTATTTCAACTTTGCAAGTGCTGTGATCTTGAGCAAGCAGGGGGGCCCACTTGTTGGCACTGGCACAGGGCCCCTCATAGTACGCCGGTGTGTTTGACAGCGGGTGGTGCCTCCCACTGGCAGAGGCACTTTTGCATACTATGAGGGGCCCTGTGCGAGTGATGTCGCCAACGAGTATGCCCCCCCACCTGATGAAGGAACCTGCACTTTCATCTGCACCTTCCTCTTTGTCCCCATGTAAGGTGGTATAGTATGCGGGAAGGGGAACCTGACTTTCAGCAGGGTCAGATTCAGGCTGTGTAGAGTGCAAGGGGAATGTAGTGGTCTGGGTCAATGTACCAGCAGACTCATCTAGCAGTGGCTGGGCAATGGGCAGAATGAGGAGGAAACACAGATATAGGCCCAAATAATAAAGTAGGCTAAATGCAGTTCAAATGTGGTAACAGGACTAAACAGGCGGCATTGCTTTGTTCAGTGGTGGAAAACTGTAATGAGTGGCAGACACAGTTAGTAGGCCCAAATAATAAAGTAGGCTAAATGCAGTTCAAATGTGGTAACAGGACTAAACAGGCAGCATTGCTTTGTTCAGTGGAGGAAAACTGTAATGAGTGGCAGACACAGTTAGTAGGCCCAAATAATAAAGTAGGCTAAATACAGGTCAAATGTGGTAACAGGACTAAACAGGCGGCATTGCTTTGTTCAGTGGAGGAAAACTGTAATGAGTGGCAGACACAGTTAGTAGGCCCAAATAATAAAGTGGGCTAAATGTCTGCCAAAAAATTGTTCAGAAGTAAACAGGTGGCATAGCTAGGTACAGGGGTAGGCTCCTCTGCTGAGTAGCAGACAGTGGTAGTAGGCGCAAAGTATTAACTGGTCTAAATGGAGGCCAGGGCCCCTGTATATTTTAACTATCATCTATCATTTCAACAAATTTGTATTGGCAGTGCCATTGAAGGATTTAACAGCACAGACTACACAGTGGTGGAGCAGGGAGAGGTAAGTATTGCAAGTGGTAGAGCACTGTTCGAGCTGGGGGGAACACTCTCTCGTGAGCGGCGGTACTGGCACAGGGCCCCTCATATTACGACGGTGTGTCTGACGTTGGTTGTGCACCACCACCGTCAGAGACACTTCATTGTACTATGAGGGACCCTGTGCCAGTGCCGTCACCCAAGAGTGGACCCACCCACCTGTCCAGGCAAATGGCACTCGCACGGGTGCTTGTGCCAGACTTCCTCCTTTTTTGGAAAATCTAACCAAAATAGCAACCGTTATATGGTACTGTAAAACAAGGTAGAAGTTGTATATAAACTTGTTGAGAATTTAAATCTCCCTTTTTTTTGGGAGACTGAACCAAAACTCAGGACCAGTGTATATAACAACGCAATCTAAGTGGCAGAAAGTGGCTGGCTGATATACGACTAACTAACAGGACTGAAGTATATCCACTTTGTGAGAATTTGAATCTCACATTTTTGGGGGGGAGACTGAACCAAAACTCAGGCCCAGTGTATAAAACAACACAATGTAAGTGGCTGGAAGATATAGGAAAAAATCCAAGGACTGTAGTATTTCAATCTCCCTACAATGATCTCAGGACAAGCATGGCAGCAATAAAAAGGACTGCTGCAAACAAAAGTGTGGACAAATAATCAAGATAACTGTGCAGAAAGGAGCAACAAGATTTTTGCTTTTAAAAAAGCAGTTGGTTTGCACAGCAGCGTGCAAACAGCAATGCAGCGATCAGGGAGCCTTATAAGGCAGCCTAATAAGCTACAGAGATGATGCACAAAAATATAGCCTCCACTGTCCCTGCAAAAAAAAGGTGGTGTTGGACAGTGGAAATCGCTACAGCACAAGCAGTCTGGGGGTTAATCTTCCCTCCCTAACTATATCCCTTCTTCTGATGAAGCTGCAGCAACTTCTCCCTATGCTAAGATCAGCAGAAGTAAAATGGCGGTCGGCATGCACGCCCCTTTATAGCCCCTGTGACGCCGCAGAAAGCAAGCCAATCACTGTCATGCCCTTCTCTAAGATGGTGGGGACCGAGATCTATGTCATCACGCTGCCCACACTCTGCGTCCTCCTTCATTGGCTGAAAAATGGCGCTGAAAGCGTCTTATGAAACGCGACTTTTGCGCACAGATCGCCGACCTCATGGCTGATCCCACACTAAGATCGGGTCGGATTTCATGAAACCCGACTCTGCCAAAAGTCGGCGATTTTTGAATTTGTCAGATCCGTTTCGCTCAACCCTAATGGTTCCCTCTTTGCAGAATTATTTACAAGAGAATGTGGCAATTTTATTTGCCATGTTTTTAACACTAAAGTTCAGATACGGCTTTAAAGAAGGCTAATACTTGCAATACAAAGCAATTTTTTTGCAAAGTACAAAATTCAAGGAATAGTATGATTGAATAGTATGAGTGCATACACTTTTGTATATGTTCTTAACATACAAAGGTTAATAAGTACATATAAGTATTAAATACATATAATGATTACATATATATATAAAGATTAACTACATACAGTATACTTAAATCATCAACAAGAGGCTTTTAAACATCATCCATCTGGAATATCAGAGAAGCAACACCAAGACAGAGAACCCCTGGGAGATTACCTACACTGCATTGATGTCCCCAATTATGCAGGTATGAGCACACTGTACATGTACAGGTACCCCAGTTTTGGCATCTGTCTTAGTCATGTTTCTCTGGCCTTATATAGTGATTTACACTATGTAGTAACTCTAGTTTCACCCAGCCCTTCAAGTGGCCAGCTTTCAAGGTTGTATGAAACTGAGATATCATGGAGTCATCAAACGAGGGGTCATAAACCCCTAGAATATAAAATCCACAAGAATTTAGATCAAACCACCACAGGAAGAGTTTCAGTAAACCTTAATGTTTTACAATGACAAACAGCAAACATATAGAAGCTTAGAACTGTTTGTGAAGTGAATAAACAAATATTTCTCAAGATTGTGTCACTATGAGCATTGTCTGTCACATCTGTAAATGTTTTACAAAAAATGCAGCTATGTAATTGTCTGAATGCATTCGATATATAGTATTTTAATCTGGATTCCAAATCGCCATTTGGATATTTGCCATTTGTACATTTGATGCAGCCAAAGTTATGGTTCTCAAGGAGAGAAACTAATATAGTGGACAAAGAAATATTTGTAATGAACAACTGAGCCAAACTAACAGCATTGCTTTATCAAATTTATATGAAGTGTATGGTGTCCAATGTGAGCAACCTGGCAACACAAAAAGGAGCTTTTCAAGTGAGCTCTTTAAAGTACACAAATGTTATGAAGTCTTTGCCAACAAGGATGTGGTTTCACCAATGTGGGGTACCTTTTTAAAAAATATACTATTGCCATCACAGCCCCCCTTGCTCTAAATTCTGTGGCCTATAACAGTACAGAACACATTCACCCAGGTCATGTCGTTGGAGATAAGGAAGAGACTTTGCAGGAAATAGAGTTAAGAAGTAGTCCCAATGTAGGGGTGTGGGTCTCTGAGACTTGTAATGGAGGGCATGAGCTGACAAACAATTCCCCAATGGGGTACCTTTTTTTAAAATATACTATTGCCATCACAGCCCCTCTTGCCCAACATTCACTGGCCTATAACAGTACAGGGCACGTTCACCCTGGTCATCTAGTGGCAGTTAAAGAAGAGACCTTGCAGGAGACAGAGTTAAGAAGTAGGCCCAATGTAGGGGTGTGGGTCATTGAAACTTGAAATGGAGGACATGAGCTGACAAACAATTCCCCAATGGGGGTTATTTTTTAATAAATAAAATAGTGCCATCACAGCCCCCTTGCCCAAAATTCACCGGCCTATAACAGTACAGAGCACGTTCACCCTGGTCAGCTAGTGGCAGTTAAAGAAGAGACATTGCAGAAGACAAAGTTAAGAAGTAGACCCAATGTAGGGGTGTGGGTCTCTGATACTTGTAATAGAGTGCATGAGCTGACAAACAATTCCCCAATGGGGGGTATCTTTTTTAATAAATAAACAGTGCCATCACAGCCCCCTTGCCCAATATTCACCGGCCTATAACAGTACAGAGCTCCATTCACCCTGGTCATCTCGTGGTTCTGGATGATGAGGATAAGGAGAAGGAGAAGGATAAGAGCAAACAGACCAAATCTGGAAGCGTATACCCATGTGTGGTTGTGAAGAGGTGCATGAGAATACAGCTCCCCAAAACAGAGAATGTATTTGAGGTTATGTTTCACTATTTTCACTTGGTGGTGTACAGAAGTCTTTCCCAATCCAGCCCTTGTTCATTTTTATAAGAGTCAGCCTGTCTGCATTTTCAGTTGACAGGCGGATGCCCTTATCTGTTATAATTCCACCAGCGGCACTAAAAACCCGCTCTGACAGAATGCTAGCAGCAGGGCAGGCCAGGACCTCCAAGGTGTAGAGAGCCAGTTGATGCCATGTGTCCAGCTTGGACACTCAATAATTAAAAGGCACAGAGGAATCACGGAGGACGTTTGTACGATCTGCAAGGTACTCCCTCACCATCTTCCCAAACATTGCACTTCTTGTGACAGCACCCCTTGCCTCTGAGCCGTCACGATGGGAGGGTCTGAGAAAACTGTCCCAGAACTTTGCCATTGTTCCCTTGCCTGAGCTGGATTGTACTTCTGTCTCCCTCACTTGGACTCCTTGGTTGTACAACACACTCTGACGTCTGCTGCCAGCGTTCTCACATGGGAATTTTCTAAGTAATTCCGCTACAAGGGCCCTCTGGTACTGCAACATTTTAGTACACCTCTCTGCCTCCGGCAGAAGAGATTGAAAGTTCTCCTTGTAGTGTGGGTCTAGAAGTGTCACCAACCAGTAATGAGTGTCACCCCAAATTTTTATAATGCGAGGGTCACGTGAAATGCAGTGCAACATAAAGTCAGCCATGCGTGCCAGACTGCTAACAGGCAAGACTTCTGTGTCCTCACCAACAGGACGGCTGAACATGCTGTCCTCCTCCTCATCCTCCTCCTCCCTGTCCTCAGGCCATCCCCTGTTATGGTTCTGGTGGTAAGAACACATGAACTGACCTGATAGGTAAACCAAAACATAGGACAAGCTCTGGGGATGTGGGAACTTTACTGACTGCAATCCTGATCCTATCAACACGCACACTATAGGCAGCCGTGGAGCGTTCCTAACTCGGCCTAGACGCCTCTGCACAGCCTGAGAAGCTAGCTACCCCTAGAGAGAAACAAAGCCTCACTTGCCTCAGAGAAATTTTCCCCAAAGTGAGAGCAGCCCCCACAAATAATGACGGTGAGTTAAGAGGAAAACACAAACATAGAAATGAAATAGGTTTAAGCAAATGAGGCCCGCTAATAACTAAATAGTCAGAGGATAGCAAGGAATCTGTGCGGTCAGTATAAAATACTACAAAAATTATCCATGCAGAGAATACAAAAGACCCCCACACCGACTCACGATGTGAGGGGCGCAACTCCGCACCCCAGAGCTTCCAGCTAGCAATCAAATAGCATATAAGCAAGCTGGACTGAACTCATCATATACTGAGAAACATTTTCAAATAGCAATGAGCAAAAATAGACTAGGATGAACTTAGCTTCTCCACGAGGAGACAGGTCACAAGGGAAGTCCCAGAGAGATCTGAACCAGTACTGAATACAACGACAGCAGGCAACAAGTAAATGTCCAGGTGGAGTTAAATAGGCAGCAAGCCTAGCAGAAAACGAGGCAGCTGGAGTCCAGCTACAGACCAGCCGTAACACTAAAAGCCACCAGAGGGAGCCCAAGAACAGAACTCACAAAGTACCACTCATGACCACAGGAGGGAGCCCGAGAACGGAATTCACAACAATCCCCACTGAACAGATAGTATGACAGCTGTGCTTGTAGTACCATCTATAGCGCATGAAAGTAGCTCCTGTTCTTCCTCCTCCTCCTCAGTGCCTACCAATCCACATTGAGAAGACATGACTCTGGGCTGAGTGTAATCCCCCTGTATGGTTCCTTGCTCCATGTCCTTGTGCTCTGCCTGCAATGCATCTGCTTTATTTGTGAGCAGAGAGGTTTTCAGAATGCTGAGAAGCGGGATTGTGATGCTAATTATGGCGTCATCGCCGCTCACCATCTTGGTGCAGTCCTCAAAGTTTTGGAGGATAGTACATATGTCTGACATCCATGTCCACTCCTGAGATCTTATGTGTGGAGTCTGAACTGAATATCAATGGCCTTGTTGATGTTGGTAGTCAAGAACTGTCCTGTTCTGCTCACAAATCCTTTGCAACATATGCAGTGTAGAGTTCCAGCTCGTGGGGACATCACACACCAGTCGGAGAGCTGTAAGCTGCAAATGCTGCTGAAGCAGGGCAAGGGGGCTGAAGTTGTAGCTGACTTTCTAAAATGGGTAGACAGACAACGTACTTTCAATAGCAGATCCGGCAGCTCCGGGTAGCTTTGCAGAAAAACTTGAACCACGAGGTTAAGCACATGGGCCAAGCAAGGTACGTGTGTGAGCTAACCTTGCCTCAGAGCTGCCACCAGGTTACGGCAATTGTCACACACGACCATGCCTGGCTGTAGGTTCACCATTGTCATCCAAATATCTGAATGCTCTTTCAGCGCTGTCTACAACTCTTCTGCATTGTGCGGTTTGTCACCTATGCAGATTAGCTTCAGCACAGCCTGTTGCCGCTTGGCTGAGGCAGTGTTGCAGTGCTTCCAGCTTCTGACTGATGTGTTGATGGAGGATGAAGAGGAGGAGAAGGAGGTGCAGGAGCTGTAGACTGTGGGGGCAACCTTGATTGACGTAGGGCCCGTAATCCTCAGCGTGGGGAGGATGTCTTCCACCCCAAGGTCTGACTGGGTCCCGGCTTCCACTATGTTGACCCAGTTTGCTGTCAGTGAGGTGTACCATCCCTGCCCACAACCACTTGTCCATGTGTCTGTGGCTAGGTGGAATTTCCCTGTAACAACATTGTTGAGGGCACAGGTAATGTTGTGGGAGTCGGACACATGCTGGTGTAATGCCGCTACGGCACAGCGGGAAAGATAGTGGCGACTGGGGACCGAGTACATTGGGAAGGCCCCTGCTATCAGGTTGTGGAAAGCTTCCTTCTCAATAAGCCTAAAAGGCAACATTTCTAGCGCAAGCAGAAGAGAAATGTAAGAATTTAGGACTGTGGCCTGCAGGGCCTGCATTGGCTGGGTATTTCCGCTTGCGTTCCAAAGACTGGGGTATAGACAACTGAAGGCTGTGCGGGGACAAGGACATGGACGGGCTTGATGATGATGCTGATTGACTGTGGGCAAAAACAGGTGCAGGGCTAGAGGCATCTTCACATGCATGGTGGACTGGGGATTGGCTTCGCGTTCTACGCAAAACAGTGGAAGAAGAAGTGGTGTCACTTGCAGACAGTGCTTCTGGAGCCTGGGTTTTGGCCAACAAAGTCAGGTGCTTTGCTGCCATGTGCCTGATCATGCTGGTGGTGGTCAGGCTGGTTGTTTTGCTACCCCTGCTGATGCGGGCATGGCAGGTGCTGCAAATGGCCTGTTTGGGGTTATCGGCAGAGTCTTTAACAAATAACCATACTCGGAAAGATCTAACATTTGGAATGGCAACTTCCCTCATGTTGGTGTTACGGGGAACGGATGCACACCTTCTGTCTGTGACATCACACTGCTTCTTCCAGCCTGTTGGGGGGATATGCCTCCTTCGCCATGTGTACTGCTGCCCTCACTCTGCATGTCCTCCTGCCAGGTTGGGTCATTCACTATGTCATCCACCACCTCATCTTCCACATTCGGCACCCTGCTCCCCCTCCTGACTTTCTAGCAATTTTGTCTCATCATCGTCCACCTCTTGTAACACTTTCCCACCATTTCCTTCATGTGAACATGGCTGGTCAAAGCTTTGGGCACTGCTACATGCAAATTCATCTGGCCCCACTTCAAGTTGACCGGCCGAGAGTCCGGAATCTTGAAATGGAAAACTGACCAGCTCTTCAGAGAGTCCAAGTTTGGGATCAGTTGGCTCAGGGCACTTGGCATGGTGGGAGGAAGGAGGATCAGGATAAGGAATATCCGGGCCACACTCATGTCTACTCAGACTTGACCGTGTGGAAGACATGGTGGTGGTGGTGGTTGTGGCTAAGTGACTGGAAGCATTATCAGCTATCCAACCAACAACCGTTTCACATTGCTCTGTCTTCAATAGTGGTGTGCTGCGGTCCCCTAGAAACTGGGACAGAAAGGTCGAGCGAGAATATGTGGGTCTTTGTTGTGGCCCACTTTCACCTTGGCCACAGCCTCATCCTCTGCATGCACCATCATCATCACGTCCACTTCCCCGTCCTGCCTTGCCTTTCCCATATTAAATGGAGTATTGCACTTTTTCTAAAGCTCAACACAAATGTATTTATTTGGAGCTAAATTATATCTGATCAGTATGCCTGCAAAGCTACGATTTTTCAAACACAAACACCAGGCCTCAGCCTGACATAATAGACTGTATTAAATTTTGTTTGGGGTTTTGTAGAATTTTTTAAATGTAAAATAGTGCTGTGTATAAGTAGAGTAACAAACAGCAAAAAAAGCAGAAAACCGGCCTACGATGCCCAAACTTGTAGCACGCAGATATATGAGGCCTGTCACGGAAATACCACACTGCCAAATATGTGGCCTGTATTTTTGTAATGCAAAATAGTACTGTATATAAGTAGAGTAACAGACAGCAAAAAAAAATGGGAAACCAGCCTACAATGCCCAAACTTGGAGCACGCAGATATATGACGCCTGTCACGGAAATACCACACTGCCAAATATGTGGCCTGTATTTTTTTTATGCAAAATAGTGCTGTATATAAGTAGAGTAACAGACAGCAAAAAAATTGGGAAACCTGCCTACAATGCCCAATCTTGAAGCACGCAGATATAAGAAGCCTGTCATGGAAATACTACACTGCCAAATATGTGGTCTGTATTTTTTGTAATGCAAAATAGTGCTGTATATAAGTAGAGTAACAGACAGCAAAAAAAGTGGGAAACCAGCCTACAATGCCCAAACTTGGAGCACGCGGATATATGAGGCCTGTCACGGAAATATCACACTGCCAAGTATGTGGTCTGTATTTTTTGGGGGGTCTGCAAAACAGTGGTGTATATAAGTAGAGTCACAGGCAGCAAAAACAGTGGAAAACTGACCTAAAATGCCCAAACTTGGAGCACGACAATATATAAGGCTTTTTTGTTTTTTGGTGAATTTAAACCCCCCCAAAAAAAAAAGAGTGGCACAAGGCTACCACACAGAACTATGCTACTGCGAAAATACGATTTTTTAAATTAAAAAAAACCCACCAGGACTCTGCCTGACATAACAGACTGTATTATTTTTTTTTTTTTGGCTTTTGGGTGAATTTATAAAAAAAAAAATAGTAGAACAAGGCTAGCACACACAACTAGGCTACGTATGCCTGACAAACTATGATTTTTCTACAGATGAACCAGGACTCGGTCTGATATAACAGACTGTATTTTTTTTTTTTTTTTTTTGGGGGGGGGTGAAAATTTGGGGAAAAAAAAAAAAAAAAAGAAAAGTGAAACTAAGTATATAGTAAATAAGCAGCAGCAGACAGTTATGAAGCTTTGGGAGGGATGCAGTGGGAGCTATGTATGCAAATACAGTGCCTGCAGGCCTTGCACTGATGTGGATATGCTGTGCCCTACCTACCTAGTGCTGCAATCTCAGGACCCACGAATTAGCCCTTAAAAGGACTGTTGGTTTCTCAGGAGTTGTGAAATTAACAGTTGCAGACCTACAATAACTATTAAAGCACGATTCTGACACTATGTCGACAGCAGCTCTCCCTCCCTACACTAGCTAAGTCCAGAGCAGAATGCGGCGAGCAGGGCGGCGTCAGGTCTCTTATACTCATGATGATGCTGTGCGGCCAAGCCAATCACTGCACGACCACAACAAAGATGGCTGCGGCGTTTCATGGCCAGGCAGACAATCCCTGCAGCGTGATTGGGTCTCTAAAGTCCACCAAAAATGCTGGGTGGAGACACCAGTTACCGCCGAATAATCCCGGAAATGCTTGGTGCTCGGCGAGTACACCGAATGCACTGATACTCGGGCGAGTAGCGAGTAGTGGCGAGCACATTTGCTCATCACTAGTCTCCACATTTCAAAAATATATGTCACACATCTCTAAAGTGGCATCAGTTTCCACAGAGTAGAAACAGTATAAGGCTGGTTTCACACGTCAGTGGCTCCGGTACGTGTGGTGACTAGTGTTGAGCGATACCTTCCGATACTTGAAAGTATCGGTATCGGATAGTAGCGGCCGATACCCGAAAAATATCGGATATCGCCGATACCGATACCCGATACCAATACAAGTCAATGGGACACAAGTATCGGAAGCTATCCTGGATGGTTCCCAGGGTCTGAAGGAGAGGAAACTCTCCTTTAGGCCCTGGGATCCATATTCATGTAAAAAATAAAGAACTAAAATAAAAAATATGGATGTACTCTCCCATCCGGCGGCCCCTGGATCTTACCGATTGTAACCGGCAGCCCCGTTCCTAAGAATGAGGAGTTTAGGACCTGCGATGATGTCGCGGCTTGTGATTGGTCGCATGAGCGGTCACATGAGCGGCACGTGACCAATCACAAGCTGCGACGTCATCGATGTCAGTGTTCGTGGGAGCGCACGGATCACATGGACCCATTAAAGTCAATGGGTCCGTGTAAACACGTACTGCACACGGATGCTGTCCGTGTGCCATCCGTGTGCATTTTTCCTGTCATAGGGTTAAAATTGTAAAAATTGTTGCAATACACGGACACACGTACAGCACACGTACAGCACACAGACAGCACACCGACCCTAAAAACGTACTCACGGACATCACACAGATCACACATGGATGGCCTACGTGAGCACACAGACACACGACATGGATAACTCTGGTACCGTTTTCTCCAGGACCGGAATTATCTGGACGTGTGAGACTGGCCTAAGGCCAGTTTCACACGTCAGTGGCTCCGGTACATGTGGTGACAGTTTCCTCACGTACCAGAGACACTGACACACGTAGACTCATTAAAATGAATGTGTCTCTGCAGATGTCAGCAAGTTTTCACAGACAGTGTGCCTGTGTGCAAAACACGGAGACATGTCAGTGTTCGTGGGAGCGCATGGACCACACGGACAAAATTAAAGTCAATGGGTGCATGTAAACACGTACCGCACACGGATGCCGTCTGTGTGCCATCCGTGTGCCGTCTGTGTGCTGTCCGTATGCTTTTTTTAAGTCATAGGGTTAAAATTGAAAAAAATTGTTTCAATACATGGACACGGACACATGGACAGCACACGGACAGCACACGGATGAAAAACACGGACAGCACACGGATGACACACGGATGGCCTATGTGCACACACAGACACGGTTAGCTCCGGGACCATTTCTTCACGTACCGGAAAAATCTGGACTTTCTACGATAGACAACCCACCAGATGGAGACCCAACTTTGAGTCTCCACATTTCAAAAAATTGTAGCTTCAGCAACAGTAGGAACAGCAGGCAAAAAAGACACCAGAAAGGTGGCACAGACTGCAATAATGCAAGATCAAAGCATGATACTTAAAACTACACCATTTCCTATTCTGCCCAGTCTGTGACTTGGGTGCAAAAGTCAAAGATCCATGACTTTTTCATTTTGATGAAAGTTAGGCAGTCTAGACTTTCAGGGGACATTTGAATGCACTCATCTGTCAGAGCACCACCAGCAGAGCTAAAAACATATTCTGAGAGATCGCTTGTTGCTGGGCATGACAAAACCTTCAAGGCGTGACAGGCGAGATCAGGCCACTCTTCCATTTTTGAAGACCAAAAAGCAAAAGGATCCAAATACCCCTGAAGAAAGTGATTTTGAGCTCCAGATACTCTTGCAGTATCCTCTCCAGTCATTCTCAACGTGTCAGACTTGTACTCTGTTCTGCTGGTACATGGACTGGTCTAAAAAATGTATGGAATGACTCACAGAAATTGCTTATGCCACTTACACTGCTGCTGGTAATGTTTTTGCAATGATGCCTTAATGTTACTGGGGTTGGATGTCTAGAACTTGGATGCACACTATGTGCCTCACTGTTGTCTTGGGGAAAACCACTCTTAAGATTGTCTACAAGCGTGTCCAACATGCGTGCTCCGCTTTCCAGGGGTGAAAGCATCTGGCTAAATTTACTCTTGTACCGTGGTTCTAACAGAGTGGTAGCCCAGTAGTCAGTCAGAATATTGGCATCATGCTGAAGATAGTGCAGCAAGAATGGTCTCATGTGTCCTAGGTCCATGTTGTGTGGGTGGCAGGTTAACACTCGAGATTGCTTTCTCCGTACCTTCCAGCCAACTATGGGCAACAGAGAAAGGATCATTATCCTCTTCATCTCCTCACTGTTGTGCACCCATAGTGATAGAAAGCAGAGGGTGGTTATAAATGGTATAATCTCTAACTGAGTCGCTGTGACCAGTGGGGTACTGCAGGGATAGGTGTTGGGACCTATTCTCTTCAACATATGTATTAACGATCTGGTAGAAGGTTTACACAGTAAAATATTGATATTTGCAGATGATACAAAACTATGAAAAGCAGTCAATACAAGAGAAGATAGTATTCTGCTACAGATGGATCTGGATAAGTTGGAAAATTGGGCCGAAAGGTGGCAGATGCGGCTTCACAATGATAAATGTAAGGTTGTACACACGGAAAGAAGGAATCAATATGTCAGGACTCTGAACATTTTTTATTACCTTTTTGTGCATTACTGCCCTTTTCCAAGATGGCATCTTTGGTCTCATGTGCACTGTGTCTTCCTGCTATAAAGCTCCACCCCAGCCTTCAGTCTGTGCTAGAGTTTTCTGAAATGCATCCAGCTCCTGACTTCTAGTGACTCCCTGGCTATATACCTGCTCCTGTGAACCTGTGTGGTGATGCTGCTACTCTGCTCTGAGTTCCTGCTGCATACACCAGTACCAGTAATCCTCCTTCACCTGCTGCTCGTGTTTACTTCCATCTGCATTTGCTGGACATGTAAGCTGTTTCTGCTTTGCAAGAACCTGAGACTATTAACCAGACCTCCCTGGTTGAGCTAAGATATTATTTCAACTGCCTTATAAGCATATCTATCTGTGTTTTGGACTAAGCAAGGACTTATTTGTGTCAAGTATCCTCAAGAATAATTGTGCTTCATAGACTTTCTGCATGATTGCATTTTCCTCTGAAGTTTCCTATAGACTGCTGAGCTGCATTTGATATTTGCACCAAGAGTTGTGGACTTGAGTTTCTCTCTGCACCTGTTTGAATCACCGTGTGATAATATAGACTTTACCACTTATAAAACTGTGTCCTGTAGTTGTCTTGTTCCACGCAAAGAGTCTCCTGAGTTATCCCCTATAATTATTACACAATATCACCATTACACACTGAATGGGAAACTACTGGGTAAATCTGACATGGAGAAGGACTTGGGGATCCTAGTTAATGATAAACTTACCTGGAGCAGCCAGTGCCAGGCAGCAGCTGCCAAGGCAAACAGGATCATGGGGTGCATTAAAAGAGGTCTGGATACATATGATGAGAGCATTATACTGCCTCTGTACAAATCTCTGGTTTGACCGCACATGGAGTATTGTGCACAGTTTTGGGCACTGGTGCTCAGTAAGGATATAATGGAACTAAAGTGAGTACAAAGAAGGGCAACAAAATTTATAAAGGGGATGGGGGAACTACAATACCCGGAGAGATTAGCAAAATTAGAATTATTTATTCTAGACAAAGGATGACTGAGGGGCGATCTAATAACCATGTATAAATATATAAGGGGACAATACAAATGTCTGTCCGAGGATCTGTTCATACCACAGATGGTGACGTCACAAGAGGGCATTCGCTGCATCTGGAGGAGAGAAGGTTTTTCCACCAACATAGAAGAGGATTCTTTATTGTTAGGACAGTGAGAACCTGGAATTCCTTGCCTGAGAAGGTGGTGATGGCGAACTCAGTCAAGGGGTTCAAGAGAGGCCTGGATGTCTTCTTGGAGCATAACAATATTGTATCTTACAGTTATTAGGTTCTTTAGAAGGACATGGATCTGGGGATATATTCTGACGGAATATTAGCTGAACTGGATGGACAAATGTCTTTTTTGTCCTTGCTAACTATGTTACTATGTAACCTCTTCCTCCTTGCCCTCCTCCATTTGTTCCTCGACTCCGGCACCTTCACTAACAGTTTGTCTGGTACCATTAGCACCCCTTGATCACTGTAAGACAGCCTCCCATGGCACCCACCTGTGCGACGACAGTCTGGAAATTTGAATTATTGTCATCCCTTCTGCGTCCTCCTCTGCTTTCACCTCTTCCTCTGTGACCACCATCTTCTTACACAGACTATTCAAAATGAACTGAATAGTGATGCTGTTGATGGCATGGTCAGCACCAAGCATCTTAGTAGCTATTTCAAATTTATGCAGAATGGTGCCGAGGTCCTTCATCTGCAAGCGTGATTTGCACCATGTCCGTGCTGTGTTGGCTCAGGCTATGCAAAAGAACATACTGCTACATGTCTCATTGCTGCTGTCACTGTCACTGAAACATGTGAAGAGTGGAATTCCACCATGTCCGAACCTAGCAAATCAAATGACCTTGTAAGACTTCTGTAGGGATGCCGATGACCTGCGGGGTGCGATTGTCGAAAGTGAACACACAGCAATTGTGCTTTCTGTAACAGCACATCCAGTCCAGGAGACAGTGACAGAGAAATTGCTGTACCACTGGGTTGAGGATGTGAGCCATGCAAGGCACTTATGTGAGGTTGCCCCAGCATAGGGTTGCCACAAGCTTTACAACATTATTGCTTATGGCCTTCCCTGGCTCCAAATTCAGTAGAGATAGCAATTGCTGTAAGTCAGCTACAATTCTTGAGCTGTGTGATGCCAAACTCCACGGTATATTAATTTGAAAACTGCCTGATTGCTGTGAGCCATAGCTGCACAGTACGAAGGTGAGATGATTTGGAACTATTGGAATGTGTGTCTGATTAAAGGAGAGGTTGAGGGCACGAGTGGAAGTTCTAGATGAGTACGAGGAGCCAGAAGCAGTGGAGGAAGTGTTAGATACGGAGGTTTGTCTCTCAAGCATTGGGGATTTAAAGACTTGTTGAGCAGCCCCTTGGATGACATTGGTTGGCGAGACCCACTAGTCTGCATTTGACAGAAGTGATATTACTACACTATGGCATGTTGATCGAGCACGTGCCGGTTTATGCATGTAGTAGTCAATTTATTGCAATTTTTCCCTCTACTGATTTGTCTTTACAAATTTGGCAGATAGCATGAGTTGCGTCATCCTTTGTAGTCACAAAAAAGACCCAGGCTAGGCAACCCTTTTTGGCCCTTGGAGCAGCACATACGCGACCGCTGCTGGCCACAGCCAGAGTTGGGGCTGAGATTACAGTGCTTGTCATGGTTGCATCTCTTTGTGTCTGAGTGGGAAGGCACAATATAGCCTACTCATCTTCCTTCTCCTTCACCTCCTCTGCTGAGCTACTCAGCTATGTACCTCTGGGTTCACACCAAGTGGGTTCTACAACCTCATCCGCATCCTCTCTGTTCTCACACTCCTCACCCTCAGAGTCACCCACCTCATCTTCCTGCCCTGACACCACAGTACAGTACATGTGCGTCTCTGGTATCTGAGTCTCATCGGGAGCACCTACACCCTTGGTGATTAGCGTCTGGTGACTAGGGTCTGGATTCTGCTCACAGCCTTTTTGTCCCCAGATTCAACATGAACAAATTTTGGGCATCAGTGCAGATGGTTTCCTCCTTTGAATTATGTGAATGTTCAGAGCAGACCTCTGATGCCATGAAATAGAATGCATGAACTGTTCTGCAGAATGGTCCATTTGGAAATTTGTGACATGAGGAGAAACAAGGGTGATTGGGGTGCCACCTTGAGGATTGTACTGTGTGTGATTTTAATATGGAGAAAAAGGAGGAGAGGCCACTTGATGCAGTGCTTGCCATCCACTAGAGCACATGCACTTTCTGGCCCTCATCTACAAGGTGTAACACTGTTCAGCTGCCAAAGAAAGGGAGCTGAGTAACCCGTCCAGTAACAGAAGTTGTAGTGGTCTTTGGATAGGATAAGACTGTTTTTGTTCAGTTGAGTTTTCACTCACATTGACTCCTAACCCACGTACACGTTGAACACCTACCCCTTCTACCACAACCTTGATTTTTCCCATTGATGTTGTAAGTAGCCTTCCTCTCTTGTAACCTGCTGTTTCACAACCTTGGGCCCACAGCTGTCAGTCACCTGCCACTAAATGAGCAATCACTATTTACTTTCTTAGATAATGTGCCTGGACCACACTGTTTTGGCTACCGATTTTTCAGTGGAAATCTGGCCTTCTGATTTGTCACAAAAACACAGTTTTATCACAAACAATTTGAATTAGTTAATTGGACCTCATCGCTGCACCACAATATTAGGCCTAACGATTTATAAGTGTAAATATGGCCTTCTGATTTGTCTCTGAAGCACAGTTTTATCTTTTATTACAAAAGATTTGGATTAGCTAATTGGTTCTCCTCCCTGAACTCCAATATTAGGCCAAAAGAGTTTTAAGTGGAAATATGGCTTTTATGATTTGTCACTGAATCACAGTTTTATCACAAAGATTTGGATTAGCAAATGGGGCCTCCGGAGACTGCCACACAGTTTTTGCACAGTTAGATGCTAACTAGCTAAGTTCACTTGCAGCATTATCAGGAGCGGTGTCTCTGCACTGTAACACTGAGAAAATTGCGCCAGCAAAACAAGATGTCTGCTTTTTATGTGGCCAGAGATATGTGATTTCGGCAACCAATCAGAGAAGACCTTGTGTCGTGATGGTATGGATGATTTCTGCACCATGATTGGCTGCAGTAATCAACACACATATAGTTAAAGGGAATCTGTCACCCATTTTTTGTGATAATTTTTTTTGTAAAAATATCATTAAATTTAGTGCCAAATAAGCATTATAGCATTGCTTTTGATACCCCTTGACTCCCCACCTTTGATGACTAAATACCGTTTTTATCTGCGGTGTATCTCCTAGGTCCGGTCCGATTGGTAGGGCTTATTCTCCTTCTCCCCCCTCCTCGGCTTGCTGTATGTACTGTGATCTGTGAATATCACGGAGTCCGTAGTGTTGCCACTTGTGTGCATTGAAATGGCCTCTCGCGCGAGCGCAGTATGCTTTGCCCAACTGTGGTCAAAGCATAAAATCAGTATTGCGCATGCGCCTGCATTTTTCATTACGTTCTATGCCCCGGAAGTCCAGGGACACACAATTAGCATTGCATGACTTCTGGGGCACGCACACATGCAAGAGGCATTTCAATGTGCACGTGCGGCAACTGTACGTGAACGCAAGAATGACCAGAAAGAAATGCATAGAGCAAGACAGGAGGGGGGAGAGAAGGAGAATAAGCCCCACCCATCTGAGTTTTACATACACCACAAGAGAGATAAAAACGGTATTTAGTCATCAAAGGTGGGGAGTCAATGGGTGACAAAAGTAATGCTATAATGCTTATGTGGCACTAAATGTAAGGATATTTTTACATCATGTCGCAAAAAATGGGTGACAGATTCCCTTTAAGGGGAAAAAAAGGAGAATGCCGCTCCTCCAACCTCTCCACACCGTCTCCCCTCATCCTCCGTCCACCCCACTCATCATACAGCACTGCTATCCTAGCCAAAGTAATAATAAAAGCATTAATGGAAACGCGAAACAAAGGTTTCTGTACCAAATATTAAGTTCTGCTTTTCTATTGTATCAAATACTTATTTAATGCAATAAAATGCAAATTAATTATGAAATATCATACAATGGGATTTTCTAGACTTTTTTTTAAAGATTCTGTCTCTCACAGTTGAAGTGTACTACCTACGATAAAAGTTACAGATCTCTCCATTCTTTGAAAGTGGGTAAACTTGCAAAATTGTCAGTGTGTCAAATTCTTATTCTTCCTAATGTAGGTGATAAGCCAAGAAGGATGAATACTTTCACAAACCACTGTATATGCATTTATAATCTTCATTATCATACATAAGGGAATTATGACTTGTAAAATAATAATAATATAATAAATAATAAAATCTATCAAAATACTAAGATTTCCATCCACCACATGTACAGTATACGAGCCCCTGGGGTTTCTTTCGGCATTTATGGAGAATCAAGTAACAGAAGAGACATGGGAACCCAGTTATGGCACTGGTATAACTAACTGATACAGCAATGATAAAAGCACAAAAGACATTTGCCAGCAAGACTGCAGAGATCTCAGTATGGTGTATATACCATGCAAGAAAAAAGCAAAAGAATAGCCCTTTATTAATAATTTACCTTTAAGCAACGCCTGAAGTCTCTTTTCTTCAAGCACTTTTATTCACACAGAACTGAGTCATGAACACAGGGGTACTAGCTATACATATGAGTAAGTGTATATACTTTATCCCATTATTTATAGTCATAGTTTGCCTGCAATGAGAACCCAAGTTGCACTATGGAATGGATGATATACAGTATGTTATAGTGGTAACACATACACTACCGTTCAAAAGTTTAGGTTCACTCAGACAATTTGTGTTTTCCATGAAAACTCATACTTTTATTAATCAAATGAGTTGCCAAATGAATTGAAAATCTAGTCCAGACATTGACAAGGTTCGAAAAAAAGATTTTTATTTGAAATAATTTTCTCCTTCAAACTTTGCTTTCGTCAAAGAATGCTCCCTTTGCAGCAATTACAGCATTGCAGACCTTTGGCATTCTAGCAGTTAATTTTCTGAGGTAATCTGGAGAAATTTCCCCCCATGCTTCTAGAAGCCCCTCTGACAAGTTGGCTTGGCTTGATGGGCACTTTTTGCACCATACGGTCAAGCTGCTCCCACAACAGCTCAATGGGGTTAAGATCTGGTGACTGCGCTGGCCACTCCATTACAGATAGAATACCAGCTGCCTGCTTCTTCCATAAATAGTTCTTGCATAATTTGGATGTGTGCTTTGGGTCATTGTCCTGTTGTAGGATGAAATTGGCTCCAATCAAGCGCTGTCCACAGGGTATGGCATGGCGTTGCAAAATGGAGTGATAGCCTTCCTTATTCAAAATCCCTTTTACCTTGTGCACTTTACCAGCACCACAGCTACCTCAGACCATCACATTACCTCCACCATGCTTGACAGATGGCGTCAGACACTCTTCCAGCATCTTTTCAGTTGTTCTGCGTCTCAAAAATGTTCTTCTGTGTGATCCAAACACCTCAAACTTGGATTTGTCTGTCCATAACACTTTTTTCCAAACTTCCTCTGTCCAATGTCTGTGTTCTTTTGCCCATATTAATCTTTTCCTTTTATTACCCAGTCTCAGATATGGCTTTTTCTTTGCCACTCTGCCCTGAAGGCCAGCATCCCCAAGTCTCTTCACTGTAGACATTGACACTGGCGTTTTGTGTTTACTATTTAATGAAGCTGCCAGCTGAGGACCTGTGAGGCATCGATTTCTCAAACTACAGACTCTAATGTACTTGTCTTGTTGCTCAGTTGTGCAGCGGGGCCTCCCACTTCTCTTTCTACTCTGGTTAGAGCCCGTTTGTGCTCTTCTCTGAAGGGAGTAGTACACACCGTTGTAGGAAATTTTCTGTTTCTTGACAATTTCTCGCATGGAATAGCCTTCATTTCTAAGAACAAGAATAGACTGTCAAGTTTCACATGAGAGTTCTTTTTTTCTGGCCATTTTGAGAGTTTAATGGAACCAACAAATGTAATGCTCCAGATTCTCAACTAGCTCAAAGGAAGGTCAGGTTTATAGGTTCTCTAATCAGCCAAACTGTTTTCAGCTGTGCTAACATACTTGGACAAGGGTTTTCAAGGGTATTCTAACCATCCATTAGCCTTCTTACACAGTTAGCAAACACAAAGTACCATAAGGACACTGGAGTGATGGTTGTTGGAAATGGGCCTCTATACACCTATGAAGATATTGCATTACAAACCAGACATTTGCAGCTAGAATAGTCATTTACCACATTAACAATGTATAGAGAGTATTTCTGAATCATTTAATGTTAGCTTCATTGGAAAAAACTGTGCTTTTCTTTCAAAAATAAGGAAATTTCTAAGTGACCCTAAACTTTTGAACGGTAGTGTAATTTATTGTACTTGTTAGATCAAAGATCAATCAGCATCTATATATTTTCAATATTGTATAACAGAGATGGTAAGAAAGATAGGCACTTGGGTGAATTCTCGTTGCCTAGTGCATAGTATAAGTAGGATGGTGAATTATGATTAACAAACCTTTTAAACTTTGAATTCACCAAAATTTGCAGAATGTGAAAAAAAAATTAAATTTGCATGAAATAAATTTGAGCGTATCTCAATACCGGAATTTTGTATTTGCCAGAAAATACACATGGGGGAGAGGAGAGATGACCCTGCTGAGGATAAGAGTTTACACGCCAGTGGAGAAAGAAAGGGAAGTCCCTGCTGACTATAGGAGCTTATACAGGAGAGAGAAGACCCCGCTGACCATAAGAGAACACATTCTACCAGAGAGAAACTTATCCAGTGACTCTAGAGATGGAAAACAACTCTGCCGTATAAACTGTGCTCCTCTGGGAACCGCTGATCTTTGATGGCCTAGATACTGACCAACACTGTACAAGGTGTGAATATCCACTAGATGTCACAGCTACATGACACTTTATGGAGGCCCGCATGGCAATACAATATAATGTTAGCCCACTTGAATGTTTCAGCAGTTTGGGAAATGGTGAAGGACAATGTTTTTTTGTTCAAATTTGCATAAAACTAATAGTATCAGGAAATTTGACTCTAAATCAATCCTCTGTGAATAGATGATCTCTAGTGGTGCATAACAGAGATGCAAGGAGATAATCACTGTGTCATGGATCAGCATAAACAGAAGAATATCTGTTTTGCCTTCTTTTAACAGAAAGCTTCATCATAGCAGTATAGGTGTGTCCTATAAATGTTACAGGGTTGTCCAGGCTTTATTAATGATGGCTTATCCATCGGATAGGCTATCAATATTAAGTTGGTGGGGGTCTGACTATTGGCACCCTCTCCAATCAGCTGATTGAAGAGGCTGTACCTCTTGATATGATATGATCCATACCTTTAATGGTGTTGGATTAATTCTGCTATAATAAGTAGTTATTAGCATTTGTACATATGTACTTTATTACATCAGCATTTTTAACCCTATTGAATGACTGTGTTAAGGTTGGCGGATCACACTAAATAAAGTGCAATCGCAACCCAGGGTCCACCGTGCAGAGATGACAACCTGCTGCTAGTGAGTAATGGCAGAAGCGTGTGGCGTGCGATCTAGAAAACACATGGGGTTAAACGTCACCCTGAGTGGATTGAAACTAGTTACCCAACTCTGATATCCTCACAGAGGGGTGTACTTAGAAATAAAGCTGCCCTTAGACAGAACCATTAAGCTAGATGCCAAGCTAGTAGATATGGAACTAGATTTAATCCCCTGTTCACTTCACAGGAGGACGCAGCCCTCACATGGGGCAAGGAGACAGGCAGTGGACACAAACGCAGCATATGCACACACACACAAACTCCTCTTCGGAGGTGCCGTAATTCTAAAGGCTAAATGACTGCCCTGAATTCACACTAACTCCTCTCCGGAGGTGCGGGAATTCTAATTACTTTCCACCGACCCCGAGTACACAATGACAAGCTCACACTGCCGTAAAGTTCCACACACACAAGACATAAATTATCCAGGAAACCTTTTATACGTTCCTGTTCAAATCCAGTCAGACAGGACCTTGCTCGTGGATCAATCAGGAACTGTCATCTCACCTGAGTAGCTGATGACTGACCACCAATGAGAGGTCACCACCTCACGAGCATGCTCAATAGGGTGATTTCTTTACTTTGCCTCAGGAATGCGTGTTCGCCGCTGCCTATTGCTAGTTACTATAGCTTTGGCTGGAGAACAAGCGAACAGCATGAGTCTGGGCAAGACGCTGAGACAGATGTCTTTGCTGAGCAGCTCCCACTGCGGTCGAAGCAGAATAGGGGACCGCAAAGGCAGACAAGGCTTGGGATCTACCCCGCGCAGTGGGAGAATCCCAGCGCCTAACAGACTGACTTTCACTTTTCATTTCTCTTATTAATGAACAACATATTTCATGTTTTGATCCATGTCAGTGATTCAATTTATGTGTCACATTGATATGCATTGTATAATTGCATTTACCTGATGTGTTTGTTCTGTATGTATACTGCATGATTACATTACATACCTACAATAAGACAATAGACCTCTGCAATATAATACAGTATTGATGTATATATGTATATGCCATCTTCTGTCATGTTGCAGACTCAATGCAAGTTCTTGATCAATTTGTTCTTCAACAAAATTATGTTTTATTGAATTTGAGTTTGTATTATCATAATTTACAGACGGTCATATTTACTTTTCAGCCCAGTATATATGTATACTGTATACACGTACTTCACATGCTGGGTATTACATACTTATCACTACCAATTTGATGGATATAAATTTTATTTTTATTTACAGTTATGTTTGCTATTTTTGTGTCTTTGATCTCCCCCCCCCCCCAATAATATACTGTACTTTGCAGGTGCGCAATTAATCCTACCAAATATTTGACTCCATTTCTGTAAGAGTAAAGCTTCAATTCAACTCATGTTCCTGGATTTTCCTTTTAAACAAAGATAAAAACTTGAGTAGTGATTCTTCGCTCTCCTCACTGAGTTGTGTGTTGAAGGTGGATATAATTTAAGCGTTTCTTGACAAGCCAAGAAATGGTGGATTTAATTGGAAAATATCAATCTTCTTCTACTAAAATGCTTTCGAAAAGCCCTAAACACCGGGGCTTTTGAATGCAGATATATCTTATGAAGAGCTTTTGTCTGGATAAGAAATACATCATAATTACCTGCTCAGCCGTTCCACCTCACCATACAAACCTGGGATCAAGCGTTGGATGACAGGGTGTTCTATAAAGAGGACTACTGATAATGAATGTCACATTTTTAAGAGGAAGTGTCAGCTTGCCAATATTTATTTGGTCCATACCGACAAGGGCCTTTCTTTCTCACTTAGTTATCTCTTCTAATACCCTTTCATGTCAGGTTCACTTGCAGCTTCGTATGAGAACATTTTACAATGGAGAATAAATTCTGGCCACTGATGACCTCATGCTAAAAACTCTGGTGACATCAGTGGTGAAAACACGGACATTTGATAATGTACTTAAAGGGGAAATCAAGTAACAAATGGTCTGATCTGTCATAAACAAAGGTGAATGAATCAAATTCTGGATTATAACTATCAGTGGCTTATGGGGCTGTAAATAACGATGATTGGATCTGCTAAAATGTGAATTCAAAGGGTTTAAACCGATTCATTTGATACAAATGTGACCCTACTACTATTAGAAAAGGCATTTTTTATGCTCTCATGTCTCCTGAAACCCAAAGAACTTTCACTTGCAAATTGATGAGCTAAATATGGGTTAAAAAATGAATAAATATCATACTTGTCTCTCACAATTCCATGCCGCCAATTAGTGAAGAGAAGACCAGAAATACGGTTGGTGATTCACGGATCAAGTGGAGAAGCAGCAGCCGGGGAGCAGAGGTGGTAGGACAGGTGAGGTGAGAGGTGAGCATACTGTATTTTGTTTAACCATTATTAGCACATCCAAAAAAGATTTCGATTTGGTAGAATCCACAGCATTTTTGGAAAATCAGAAAAAAATTGATAAGCTAAGAATCGATTCCCTCAACCTTATTTGCAACCAGACTCGGGAGACCGAGATTCCGAAGAGTGTTTTGCCTAGACAACTGTAAATGTGGATTGAGGATGACAGTTAGTCATTTGGCCCAAGTCTAACAAACAGGGTGCAGTACTATTCTTAGACTTAGACTTAGATTTGAAGAATAAGCTGTGGGGGACAAGCGCACACAATAAGGTGACTCTAAGGAGGAAGAAAAAAGTAAAAAGGTGTTGATCACCAAGAGGATAGAGTGGTGCCCTTGTTTTAAGCTTCCACCTGCTGTTACCTCATGGCTGGGTGAGTATCCAGGTAAAATTATTTGTAAACATATTTAAAACACTTTAGAAAGGCTGCACTGATGGAAGAAAGTCTCTCCCTGCAAATGGTTTGATGAGATCTCTCAGTTTTTTAAATGTGTTTGTTGATTAAAGAAATCATCATCAAACCATTTGAAGCAAGAGACTTTCTTCCATCAGGGAAATGTTTTTAAAGTGTTTTTATTCCTTTTACAAATACATTTACCTTAGCAGTATTCCCACTCGTCCTTTGGGCCTATTTAATAATAATAATAATTTTATTTATATAGCACCAACATATTCAACAGCACTTTACAAATTATAGAGGGGATTAGTACAGACAATAGACATTACAGCATAACAAAAATCACAGTTCAAAATAGATTCCAATAGGAGTGAGGGCCCTGCTCGCAAGCTTACAATCTACAGTATAGGAAAAAGGAAGACACGAGAGGTGGATGGTAACAATTGCTTTCGTTGTTTGGACCAGCCATAGTAAGGATCGGGTGTTCATGTAAAGCTGCATGAACCAGTTTTCAGCCTAAGTATGTAACAGTACAGACACAGAGGGCTATTAACTGCATTAAATATATGAGAACATGATGCGAGGAACCTGATTATGGCTTAAGGTTTTTTATTTTTATTTATTTATTTATTTTTTTAATTGGCCACACAGGGATAGTTAGGTTAATGCGTTGAGGCGGTAGGCCAATCTGAACAAATGCATTCTTAGGGCACGCTTAAAACTGTGGGGATTGGGGATTAATCTTATTAACCTGGGTAGTGCATTCCAAAGAATTGGCAAAGCATGTGAAAAGTCTTGGAGACGGGAGTGGGAGGTTCTGATTATTGAGGATGCTAACCTGAGGTCATTAGCGGAACGGAGAGCACGGGTAGGGTGGTAGACTGAGACCAGGGAGGAGTTGTAGGGTGGTGCTGAGCCATGGAGTGCTTTGTGGATGAGGGTAATAGTTTTGTACTGGATTCTGGAGTGGATGGGTAACCAGTGTAATGACTGGCACAAGGTAGAGGCATCGGTGTAACGGTTGGTGAGGAATATAATCCTGGCAGCAGCATTCAGGACAGATTGGAGCGGGGAGAGTTTGGTAAAAGGGAGGACAACTTGTATTTTGCATGTCTGCTCCTGAAAAGACAATTGTTATGATAAATATCTATACTTTGCTTTGATTATTATTTGGACATTTAAATCTACCTATATATTTCTGATAATTTTGTATTGTAGTATTAACTTTATAAGTGTTATTCATAAAAGCAATAACACACAGCGCTGTATCTAATATAAGCGAGTCTGTGTGTTAAACATTCCTCTTTGTCTTTGAAAGTATAGTAAGCTGGTTAGATCTGGATAGAAAGGAATTTGACAGGATTCATAATTTATTACATTGTTTTTCCCGACTTAAATATATTCTCTCTTAGGTAATGTAATGTAAAATATTTAGAATTGAGAATCCTTAGTGGTTGATACCTTTTAATGGCTAACTGAAAAGATGGTAACAAATTGCAAGCTACTACACAGGTCTCTTCATCAGGCAAAGACTAAAAGAAATTCAGAAGAATCACATATTTATGCACAACATAGCGCAGAAAAAAAAACAAAAAAAAAAACATGGATAAGACTTGAAGCAGAATTACCATGAGTGATACATGAGTAAGTCCATAAATGTTGGGCCAGTTCTTAGATAAGGATGTTTTATTGTCCTCTGATTGGGGTCCGATTATGTTGTGATGACCCCACATGGTCTGAGGGGCAAGTTTCTTATTTCCTTAGTTGATGTAAAAAGATATAAATCTAATTATTACCTAATTACCTATTTATTATTACCTAATTATTTGTACTAAATGTCCAACTGGGGGTCTGTATGTAGGGGAGACAGGGCAAAAGCTTAGAACAAGAATGAATTCTCACCGCCACACAATAAGAGAAAAAAGAATGGATCTACCTGTGGCAATACATTTTTGTCTCCCAAATCATAACATTATTGACATGAAATTACTTGTGTTATAAGGTAGCTTCAAATCTAAGAGAGACAGAAGAATATGGGAATATAAACTGATGACGACCTTTGACAGTCTCACTGCAGGAATGAATGTGTCGCATGGATTTATGTCTTTTTACATCAACTAAGGAAATAAGGAACTTGCCCCTCAGACCATGTGGGGTCATCACAACATAACCGGACCCCAATCAGAGGACAATAAAACATTCCTTATTTAAGAACTGGCCCAATATTTATGGACATAACTGTTTATCATTCATGGTAATTCTGCTTAATGTCACCTGTCTTATCCATGTTTTTTTTTCTGTGCTATGTTGTGCATAAATCTGTGATTCTTCAGAATTTCTTTTAGTCTTTGCCTGATGAAGAGACCTGTGTAGTCTCGAAAGCTTGCAATTTGTTACCATCTTTTCAGTTAGCCATTAAAAGGTATCAACCACTGAGGACCCTCAATTCTAAATATTTTATTATCTACTGGCTAACACGGTACCAAGATACTGTATATATCTTTCCTGCATCGTAATGTAATGTAAGAAGCTATTCCCACTTCCCTTATCTCTGTGGGTGTAATAAAGACTTGTGAATAGGCATCTGAGAACCAGACAAGAATTGTACACTGACAGACACTGGCTGTGTGTATTTTCTTGGATCCAATGCATCGTATTTATTTTATTTCATTTTAATCTGAACCAACAATGGCAGATTTGGAGATCATTTGTATCTCAACCAAAATTAGCATTCCTTGGAAGGGGCTATCACAACACAGTGCTATAGATAAATCAATGCCAAAGAGTTTTCCAACCATTACATATCACATGCACTGTATAGCCCATAGAAAATATAGTATTTTATCAATTTACCAGGTACTATGAAAATTCTCCATTAAAGAGTTATGAGTATGACATAATTTTACATAGTCAGGTTCACCCATGATACAATGATGATACACTGACGATCATGATCAAAGTATTAATGTGGCCTCATGTAAAAACCACAAAATCCAAAATAAAAAATGGAGTGAATATTTATGAAATAATGTAATTTTAATAAAGTCTATAAAGCTCAGGCAGTTCATATAATTCGTACAATTGTTTTATTGTAAAATGAACATTAAACTGCTTTATCATAAAGTATGTATATAATGCTTTAGTATTGTGATAGAGAATGCTGTTTTTCAAGTCAGACTATATTGTACTTGAATAATGAACATGCATATAAAACTATAAATCGGAAACCAGGAGCACCAATAATCCTTGTTAGAAGTTCCTACAGTAAGTACGGAAAGTATTCAGACCCCTTTAAATTTTTCACTCTGTTTCATTGCAGCCATTTGGTAAATTCAAAAAAGTTCATTTTTTTCTCATTAATTTACACTCTGCACCCCATCTTGACTGAAAATAAACAGAAATATAGTAATTTTTGTAAATTTATTATAAAAGAAAAACTGAAATATCACATAGTCATAAGTATTCAGACCCTTTACTCAGTATTGAGTAGAAGCACCCTTTGAGCTAGTACAGCCATGAGTCTTCTTGGCAATGATACAAGTTGTTCACACCTGGATTTGGGGATCCTCTGCCATTCCTCCTTGCAGTTCCTCTCCAGTTCCATCAGGTTGGATGGTGAACGTTGGTGGACAGCCATTTTCAGGTCTCTCCAGAGATGCCTAATTGGGTTTCGGTTAGGGCTCTGGCTGGGGCAGTCAAAAATGGTCACAAAGTTGTTTTGAAGCCACTCCTTTGATATTTTAGCTGTGTGCTTAGGGTCATTGTCTTGTTGGAATGTGAACCTTCGGCCCAATCTGAGGTCCAGAGAACTCTGGAAGAGGTTTTCATCAAGGATCTCTCTTTACTTGGCTGCATACATGTTTCCTTCAATGACAATCAGTCATCCTGTCCCTGCAGCTGAAAAACACCCCCAAAGCATGATGTTGCCACTAGGGTTGAGCGACTTTCATTTTTTTAAGATCGAGTCTGGTTTTGTGAAACCCGATTTAGTCCAGAGTCGAGTCGAGTGAAGTCGGCCGATTATCGCTAAAAGTCGGGGATCGACCGAAACACGAAACCCAATGCAAGTCAATGGGGAAGCATAGCCGGCAGTGAGTGGAGGCCAGGAAAACACCTACAGTGCACATTTTACTGCCAAAAACATCCATTCTTGTTTTCTGAAGCTTGTCAATCTTAATTAACTTTATAATAATAGTTGGGCACTGGAAATTGGGGGTCATTTGGCAAAAGTTGTGGGGGTAGGGCTGGTTCAAGGTTTTAGTGGGCCCAGGAAACATGGACTACGTCATGGCGGTGGAGCAGGGAGAGGTAAGTATTTCAACGTTGCAAGTGCTGTGATCCTGAGCAAGCAGGGGGGGCCCACTCGTTCGCATTGGCACTGGCACAGGGCCCCTCAAAGTACGGCGGTGTGTTTGCATGGCGGGGGCGCCTCCCACCAGCACTTTTGCGTACTCTGAGTGGCCCTGTGCCAGTGACGTCGCCAACGAGTATGCCCCCCCACCTGATGAAGGAACCTGCACTTTCATCTGCACCTTCCTCTTTGTCCCTGTGTAAGGTGGTATAATATGCGGGAAGGGGAACCTTACTTTCAGCAGGGTCAGATTCTGGCTGTGTAGAGTACAAGGGGAATGTAGTGGTCTAGGTCAATGTACCAGCAGACTCATCTAGCAGTGGCTGGGCAATGGGCAGGATGATGAGGAAACAGATATAGGGCCAAAGAATAAAGTAGGCTAAATGCAGATCAAAATTGGTAACAGGACTAAACAGGCGGCATTGCTTTGTTCAGTGGAGTAGCAAACCCAAGAGCAGCAGACACTGTTTCAAGGGCCTAACCACACTAGTAGGCCAAATGCAGTTTAATATCTGATAGTATAGGCCGAAAGCCAGAATGTGGAAGCTCAGCTTTGTTCAGTTGAGGGCAACACCAGGCAGGGGCAGACACCGTTAGTAGGCCCTAACCACCATTTTGTTTTTTAAAAAACACTTAATGAGAGCCAGAAGGTTGAAGCTCAGCTTTATTCAGTTGAGGGCAACACCAGGGAGGGGCAGACACCGTTAGTAGGCCCTAACCACCATTTTGTTTTTTAAAAAACACTTAATGAGAGCCAGAAGGTTGAAGCTCAGCTTTATTCAGTTGAGGGCAACACCAGGCAGGGGCAGACACCGTTAGTAGGCCGGAACCAGCAATGTGTTTAAAAACAGCAGTTAATCAGAGCCGGAAGGTAGAAGCTCAGCTTTATTCAGTTGAGGGCAACACCAGGGAGGGGCAGAAGCCGTTAGTAGGCCCTAACCACCATTTTGTTTTTTAAAAAACACTTAATGAGAGCCAGAAGGTTGAAGCTCAGCTTTATTCAGTTGAGGGCAACACCAGGCAGGGGCAGACACCGTTAGTAGGCCGGAAACACCATTTTGTTTTTTAAAAAACACTTAATGAGAGCCAGAAGGTTGAAGCTCAGCTTTATTCAGTTGAGGGCAACACCAGGCAGGGGCAGACACCGTTAGTAGGCCGGAACCAGCAATGTGTTTAAAAACAGCAGTTAATCAGAGCCGGAAGGTAGAAGCTCAGCTTTATTCAGTTGAGGGCAACACCAGGGAGGGGCAGAAGCCGTTAGTAGGCCCTAACCACCATTTTGTTTTTTAAAAAACACTTAATGAGAGCCAGAAGGTTGAAGCTCAGCTTTATTCAGTTGAGGGCAACACCAGGCAGGGGCAGACACCGTTAGTAGGCCGGAACCACCATTTTGTTTTTTAAAAAACACTTAATGAGAGCCAGAAGGTTGAAGCTCAGCTTTATTCAGTTGAGGGCAACACCAGGCAGGGGCAGACACCGTTAGTAGGCCGGAACCAGCAATGTGTTTAAAAACAGCAGTTAATCAGAGCCGGAAGGTAGAAGCTCAGCTTTATTCAGTTCAGGCAACACCAGGGAGGGGCAGAAGCCGTTAGTAGGCCCTAACCACCATTTTGTTTTTTAAAAAACACTTAATGAGAGCCAGAAGGTTGAAGCTCAGCTTTATTCAGTTGAGGTCAACACCAGGCAGGGGCAGACACCGTTAGTAGGCCGGAACCAGCAATGTGTTTAAAAACAGCAGTTAATCAGAGCCGGAAGGTAGAAGCTCAGCTTTATTCAGTTGAGGGCAACACCAGGGAGGGGCAGAAGCCGTTAGTAGGCCCTAACCACCATTTTGTTTTTTAAAAAACACTTAATGAGAGCCAGAAGGTTGAAGCTCAGCTTTATTCAGTTGAGGGCAACACCAGGCAGGGGCAGACACCGTTAGTAGGCCGGAACCAGCAATGTGTTTAAAAACAGCAGTTAATCAGAGCCGGAAGGTAGAAGCTCAGCTTTATTCAGTTGAGGGCAACACCAGGGAGGGGCAGAAGCCGTTAGTAGGCCCTAACCACCATTTTGTTTTTTAAAAAACACTTAATGAGAGCCAGAAGGTTGAAGCTCAGCTTTATTCAGTTGAGGGCAACACCAGGCAGGGGCAGACACCGTTAGTAGGCCGGAACCACCATTTTGTTTTTTAAAAAACACTTAATGAGAGCCAGAAGGTTGAAGCTCAGCTTTATTCAGTTGAGGGCAACACCAGGCAGGGGCAGACACCGTTAGTAGGCCGGAACCAGCAATGTGTTTAAAAACAGCAGTTAATCAGAGCCGGAAGGTAGAAGCTCAGCTTTATTCAGTTGAGGGCAACACCAGGGAGGGGCAGAAGCCGTTAGTAGGCCCTAACCACCATTTTGTTTTTTAAAAAACACTTAATGAGAGCCAGAAGGTAGAAGCTCAGCTTTATTCAGTTGAGGACAACTTGAATTAGGGACTGCATACAGACTTAGCAGGCTGTCCCCTGTGTGGACCATGCATCCAATACATTAACCCATTGAGCCACAAAGGACACGTAACCTTCCGTGGCCATGCCTACAGGTCCATGTGTCTGTTGTCAGGTGTACCTTTGTCAGTGTAGGCCTATTGGAAGGAGGGACCGCAGACAGGCTTCGAAGGCCTAACACAATAAAATGGGCTGGCTGTAGGCACTTTAAAATTGGTTCCAGGGGTACACGGGCAGCAGTGGTCTGGTCAGTGGAGGCCTAGTGGAAGGAGGGACCGCAGACAGGCTTCGAAGGCCTAACACAATAAAATGGGCTGGCTGTAGGCACTTTAAAATTGGTTCCAGGGGTACACGGGCAGCAGTGGTCTGGTCAGTGGAGGCCTAGTGTAAGGAGGGACCGCAGACAGGCTTCGAAGGCCTAAAATAACAAACAATAGGCTCATGGCAGTTTTACAGCGGTTACATGGATACACGGGCAGGCAGCTTGGTGGTGAGTGGAGGAGTATTTAAAGTAGGGACCGCAGACAGGCTATCAAAGGCCTAAAATAACAAACAATAGGCTCATGGCAGTTTTACAGCGGTTACATGGATACACGGGCAGGCAGCTGGTGATGAGTGGAGGAGTATTTAAAGTAGGGACCGCAGACAGGCTATCAAAGGCCTAAAATAACAAACAATAGGCTCATGGCAGTTTTACAGCGGTTACATGGATACACGGGCAGGCAGCTGGTGATGAGTGGAGGAGTATTTAAAGTAGGGACCGCAGACAGGCTATCAAAGGCCTAAAATAACAAACAATAGGCTCATGGCAGTTTTACAGCGGTTACATGGATACACAGGCAGCTTGGTGGTGAGTGGAGGAGTATTTAAAGTAGGGACCGCAGACAGGCTATCAAAGGCCTAAAATAACAAACAATAGGCTCATGGCAGTTTTACAGCGGTTACATGGATACACGGGCAGGCAGCTGGTGATGAGTGGAGGAGTATTTAAAGTAGGGACCGCAGACAGGCTATCAAAGGCCTAAAATAACAAACAATAGGCTCATGGCAGTTTTACAGCGGGGACATGGATACACGGGCAGGCAGCTTGGTGGTGAGTGGAGGAGTATTTAAAGTAGGGACCGCAGACAGGCTATCAAAGGCCTAAAATAACAAACAATAGGCTCATGGCAGTTTTACAGCGGTTACATGGATACACAGGCAGCTTGGTGGTGAGTGGAGGAGTATTTAAAGTAGGGACCGCAGACAGGCTATCAAAGGCCTAAAATAACAAACAATAGGCTCATGGCAGTTTTACAGCGGGGACATGGATACACGGGCAGGCAGCTTGGTGGTGAGTGGAGGAGTATTTAAAGTAGGGACCGCAGACAGGCTATCAAAGGCCTAAAATAACAAACAATAGGCTCATGGCAGTTTTACAGCGGTTACATGGATACACAGGCAGCTTGGTGGTGAGTGGAGGAGTATTTAAAGTAGGGACCGCAGACAGGCTATCAAAGGCCTAAAATAACAAACAATAGGCTCATGGCAGTTTTACAGCGGTTACATGGATACACGGGCAGGCAGCTTGGTGGTGAGTGGAGGAGTATTTAAAGTAGGGACCGCAGACAGGCTATCAAAGGCCTAAAATAACAAACAATAGGCTCATGGCAGTTTTACAGCGGTTACATGGATACACAGGCAGCTTGGTGGTGAGTGGAGGAGTATTTAAAGTAGGGACCGCAGACAGGCTATCAAAGGCCTAAAATAACAAACAATAGGCTCATGGCAGCTTTACAGCGGTTACATGGATACACAGGCAGCTTGGTGGTGAGTGGAGGAGTAGTGCAAGGAGTGTCTGTCCCAGTACTCCCAAAATATAAATAGATGTTAATGTCTCGCAAAACAACCAAAACAAAAAAAAAGGTGGCATACTTAGGTACAGGGGTGGGCTCATCTACTGAGTTTCTGACATAGTAATTTGGCAGTAACTATTTAATGGTGCCAATATAGGACACAGACACAGACTACTTTAAGTTGCATCATAGATGTCTACAAATTTGTATTGTCAGTGCCAGACATTGAATGATGTCAGCGAATAGACTAAAGATTGGTGGAGCTGTGCGACATAATTTTGAACGTGGTAGAGCACATTTTGAGCTGGGGTAGGGGGGAACTCTCTTGAGGCCGGCGGGACCGCCCCAGGGCCCCTCATGTTACAACGGTGTGTCTGACGTTGGGTGCGCACTGCCACCGCCAGAGACACTACATTGTACTATGAGGGACCCAGTAGCAATGCCGTCAATCAAAAGCGAGCACACCCACCTCTTCAGACAAACAGCAGTCTCACGGGTGCTTGTGCCAAGTCGCGATACCACGGCCCCGTGTGGGGAGTTTGGCCATTTAGGGAGGTGTAAACATGTCGTATGCTGTACAATCAGCTGCAGCAAATTAGACATTAGAAAAGTAATTCACAGGCAAGAGCTTTTCATAGGAAAGCTAGGTGTCGGCCGGGCAAGGTGGGGCAAAAGATTTCGAAATCCAGTTGTGGTTCATTTTAATGAATGTTAGATCGTCAACATTTTGGGTAGCCAGACGAGTCCTTTTTTCGGTTAATATTGAACCTGCAGCACTGAATACTCTTTCTGATAGGACACTTGCTGCCGGGCAAGCAAGCTCCTGCAATGCATATTCTGCCAATTCTGGCCAGGTGTCTAATTTGGAGGCCCAGTAATCAAATGGGAATGACGGTTGAGGGAGAACATCGATAAGGGATGAAAAATAGTTAGTAACCATACTGGACAAATGTTGTCTCCTGTCACTTTCAATTGATGCAGCAGTACCTGTCCTGTCTGCGGTCATAGCAAAATCACTCCACAACCTGGTCAGAAAACCCCTCTGTCCAACGCCACTTCTGATGTGTGCACCCCTAACACTCCTAGTCTGCTGCCCCCTGGAGCTCGTGTGAGAACGATCACGTGCGCTGTGTGCTGGGAATGCCTGAAGCAAACGGTCAACAAGAGTTGATTGTTTGGTTGCTAATATTAGTTCCAAGTTCTCATGTGGCATAATATTTTGCAATTTGCCTTTATAGCGTGGATCAAGGAGGCAGGCCAACCAGTAATCGTCATCGTTCATCATTTTCGTAATGCGTGTGTCCCTTTTTAGGATACGTAAGGCATAATCCGCCATGTGGGCCAAAGTTCCAGTTGTCAAATCTCCGGTTGTGATTGGTTGAGGGGCAGTTGCAGGCAAATCTACGTCACTTGTGTCCCTCAAAAAACCAGAACCCGGCCGTGACACGCAACCAATTTCCTGTGCCCCCGGGAAAGGTTCGGCATTAAAAATATACTCATCCCCATCATCCTCCTCGTCCTCCACCTCCTCTTCGCCCGCTACCTCGTCCTGTACACTGCCCTGACCAGACAATGGCTGACTGTCATCAAGGCTTTCCTCTTCCTCTGGTGCAGACGCCTGCTCCTTTATGTGCGTCAAACTTTGCATCAGCAGACGCATTAGGGGGATGCTCATGCTTATTACGGCGTTGTCTGCACTAACCAGCCGTGTGCATTCCTCAAAACACTGAAGGACTTGACACATGTCTTGTATCTTAGACCACTGCACACCTGACAACTCCATGTCTGCCATCCTACTGCCTGCCCGTGTATCCTCCCACAAATAAATAACAGCACGCCTCTGTTCGCACAGTCTCTGAAGCATGTGCAGTGTTGAGTTCCACCTTGTTGCAACGTCTATGATTAGGCGATGCTGGGGAAGGTTCAAAGACCGCTGATAGGTCTGCATACGGCTGGCGTGTACAGGCGAACGTCGGATATGTGAGCAAAGTGCACGCACTTTGAGGAGCAGGTCGGAGAACCCAGGATAAGTTTTCAATAAGCACTGCACCACCAGGTTTAAGGTGTGAGCCAGGCAAGGAATGTGTTTCAGTTGGGAAAGGGAGATGGCAGCCATGAAATTCCTTCCGTTATCACTCACTACCTTGCCTGCCTCAAGATCTACTGTGCCCAGCCACGACTGCGTTTCTTGTTGCAAGAACTTGGACAGAACTTCCGCGGTGTGTCTGTTGTCGCCCAAACACTTCATAGCCAATACAGCCTGCTGACGCTTGGCAGTAGCTGGCCCATAATGGGACAACTGGTGTGCAACAGTGTCATCTGCCGATGGAGTGGTTGGCAGACTGCGTTCTGTGGAAGAGCTGTAGCTTCTGCAGGAGGACGAGGAGGAGGAGGGGGTGCGAACGCCTACAGCCAACTGTTTCCTAGACCGTGGGCTAGGCACAACTGTCCCTAAATTGATGTCGCCTGTGGACCCTGCATCCACCACATTCACCCAGTGTGCCGTGATGGACACATAACGTCCCTGGCCATGCCTACTGGTCCATGCATCTGTAGTCAGGTGCACCTTTGTACTCACAGATTGCCTGAGTGCATGGACGATGCGCTGTTTAACATGCTGGTGCAGGGCTGGGATGGCTTTTCTGGAAAAAAAGTGTCGACTGGGTAGCTCGTATCGTGGTTCAGCGTACTCCATCAGGGCTTTGAAAGCTTCGCTTTCAACTAACCGGTAGGGCATCATCTCTAACGAGATTAGTCTAGCTATGTGGGCGTTAAAACCCTGTGTACGCGGATGCGAGGATAAGTACTTCCTTTTTCTAACCAGAGTCTCATGTAGTGTGAGCTGGACTGGAGAGCTGGAGATCGTGGAACTTTTGGGTGTGCCGGTGGACATGGCAGACTGAGAGACGGTTGGAGATGGTATTGTTTCCGCCGGTGCCCTAGATGCAATATTTCCTCCTACAAAACTGGTGATTCCCTGACCTGACTGCTTTTGGCTGGCAAAGAAACCTGCACAGATACTGCCGGTGGTGCGGAAAATGGTGGCCTTACAGTGACGGAAGGGATGTTGCGTTGCTGACTAGCTTCATTGGCCGAGGGTGCTACAACCTTAAGGGACGTTTGGTAGTTAGTCCAGGCTTGAAAATGCATGGTGGTTAAGTGTCTATGCATGCAACTAGTATTTAGACTTTTCAGATTCTGACCTCTGCTTAAGCTAGTTGAACATTTTTGACAGATGACTTTGCGCTGATCAGTTGGATGTTGTTTAAAAAAATGCCAGACTGCACTCTTCCTAGACTCGGATCCCTTTTCAGGGATTGCAGACTGAGCTTTAACCGGATGGCCACGCTGTCCTCCAACAGGTTTCGGCTTTGACACGCGTTTTGGGCCAGATACGGGCCCGGCAGATGGAACCTGTTGCGATGTTGATGCCTGCTGCGGCCCCTCCTCCACCTCCGCTTCTGAACTACTGCCGCCTGCACCCTGTTCCCCCAATGGCTGCCAATCGGGGTCAATAACTGGGTCATCTATTACCTCCTCTTCGAGCTCGTGTGCAACTTCGTCTGTGTCACTGTGTCGGTCGGTGGTATAGCGTTCGTGGCGGGGCAACATAGTCTCATCAGGGTCTGATTGTGGATCTGTACCCTGAGAGGGCAATGTGGTGGTCTGAGTCAAAGGAGCAGCATAGTACTCTGGCTGTGGCTGTGCATCAGTGCACTCCATGTCAGAATATACTTGTAATGGGCATGGCCTGTTAAATGTTTCACTTTCTAAGCCAGGGACGGTATGTGTAAAGAGCTCCATGGAGTGACCCGTTGTGTCGCCTGCTGCATCCTTCTCTCTTGTTGTAGTTTTTGCTGAGGAGGACAAGGAAGCGACTTGTCCCTGACCGTGAACATCCACAAGCGACGCGCTGCTTTTACATTTACCAGTTTCGGAAGAGGAGGCAAAAGAGCTAGAGGCTGAGTCTGCAATGTAAGCCAAAACTTGCTGTTGCTGCTCCGCCTTTAAAAGCGGTTTTCCTACTCCCAGAAAAGAGAGCGTTCGAGGCCTTGTGTAGCCTGACGACGAAACTGGCTCCACAGCTCCAGACTTAGGTGGAATATTTTTATCCCCACGACCACCTGATGCTCCACTACCACTACCATCATTACCAGCTGACAATGAACGCCCACGACGACCTCTTGCACCAGACTTCCTCATTGTTTTAAAATCTTAACCAAAGTAACTTTATTTGTTGCTGTCAAACAACTTACACGGTGAGCTATAACTTCAGTATGATTTCAATATTCCTTAACAGGTTGGTGAGACCACAAGCAAAATCAGGCACAATGTTACACACTCTGTTTTCTGTGGCACAAAATCACAGAGATGACACACACGCAGGACTGTCACTCAAGCACTAATGTCAATATTAATCTCCCACCTAATTTATTTATTTTTTTTTCTCAGGGAGACTTTAGAAACCAAATAATATTAAAAAAACCAAAAAAATAAATAGCTTTTCTATGGCCCACTGAATGAGAGAGAGGGGTGGCACACCCAGGAGTCAAGACTGGCACACAAGCTGAAAGGGCAATATTACTCTCCCACTGTTTTTTTAGGTATTTTTTGTTTTTTAAGGGAGACTTTAGAAACCAAATAATATTAAAAAAAAATCAAAAAAAAAAAAGGCTTTCTATGGCCCACAATTAGAGAGAGAGAGGTGGCACACCCAGGAGTCAAGACTGGCGCACAAGCTGAAAGGGCAATATTACTCTCCCACTGTTTTTTTAAGTTTTTTTTATTTTATTTTCAGGGAGACTTTAGAAACCAAATAATATTAAAAAAAACAAAAAAATAAGTAGCCTTTCTATAGCCCACTGAATGAGAGAGAGAGGTGGCACACCCAGGAGTCAAGACTGGCACACAAGCTGAAAGGGCAATATTACTCTCCCACTGTTTTTTTATGTTTTTTTTGTTTTTTAAGGGAGACTTTAGAAACCCAATAATATTTAAAAAAATAAATAAATAGGCTTTCTATGGCCCACTGAATGAGAGGGAGAGAGGTGGCACACCCAGGAGTCAAGACTGGCACACAAGCTGAAAGGGCAATATTACTCTCCCACTGTTTTTTTATGTTTTTTTTTTTTTTTCAGGGAGACTTTAGAAACCAAATAATATTAAAAAAACCAAAAAAATAAATAGCCTTTCTATGGCCCACTGAATGAGAGAGAGAGGTGGCACACCCAGGAGTCAAGACTGGCACACAAGCTGAAAGGGCAATATTACTCTCCCACTGTTTTTTTATGTTTTTTTTTTTTTCAGGGAGACTTTAGAAACCAAATAATATTAAAAAAACCAAAAATATAAATAGCCTTTCTATGGCCCACTGAATGAGAGAGAGAGGTGGCACACCCAGGAGTCAAGACTGGCACACAAGCTGAAAGGGCAATATTACTCTCCCACTGTTTTTTTATTTATTTATTTTTTTTTCAGGGAGACTTTAGAAACCAAATAATAAGAAAAAAAATAAATAAATAAATAGGCTTTCTATAGCCCACTGAATAAGAGATAGCACACACAGCAGTGGCACACAAGCCCTGACTGAGGCCAATATTTTTCTACCACTGATTGATGTAGTGTTTTTGTGTTGAGGTAGAATTTAGAACACAAATCACAGAAAAAATAAATAGGCTTTCTATGGCCCACTCAGTGAGAGATGGCACACACAGGGATGGCACTGTAGCAGAAATGCCAATCTTAATCTCCCACAAAAAAAAAAAAAAAACAGGGACTGTCCTACAATTACTATCTCCCTGCAGTAATCTAAGCCAGGTATGGCAGGCAGCAATAGGAGTGGACTGATGCACAAATTAAATAAAAAGTGTGGACAAACAAAAAAGATAGCTGTGCAGAAAGGAACAAGAGGATATGTGCTTTGAAAAAAGCAGTTGGTTTCCACAGTGGCGTACACACAGCAATACAGCTATCACGGAGCCTTCTAGGGCAGCCCAATGAGCTACAGCGCTGAGGAAAAAAAAAAAATAGCTTCCACTGTTCCTGCACACCGAGGGTGGTGTTGGACAGTGGAAATCGCTACAGCACAAGCGGTTTGGTGGTTAGTGGACCCTGCCTAACGCTCTCCCTGCTTCTGACGAAGCGGCAGCAACCTCTCCCTAAGCTCAGATCAGCAGCAGTAAGATGGCGGTCGGCGGGAACGCCCCTTTATAGCCCCTGTGACGCCGCAGACAGCAAGCCAATCACTGCAATGCCCTTCTCTAAGATGGTGGGGACCAGGATCTATGTCATCACGCTGCCCACACTCTGCGTTCACCTTCATTGGCTGAGAAATGGCGCTTTTCGCGTCATTGAAACGCGACTTTGGCGCGAAAGTCGCGTACCGCATGGCCGACAAGCACAGGGGTCGGATCGGGTTTCATGAGACGCCGACTTAGCCAAAAGTCGGCGACTTTTGAAAATGATCGACCCGTTTCGCTCAACCCTAGTTGCCACCACTAGGGTTGAGCGAAACGGGTCGATCATTTTCAAAAGTCGCCGACTTTTGGCTAAGTCGGCGTCTCATGAAACCCGATCCGACCCCTGTGCTTGTCGGCCATGCGGTACGCGACTTTCGCGCTAAAGTCGCGTTTCAATGACGCGAAAAGCGCCATTTCTCAGCCAATGAAGGTGAACGCAGAGTGTGGGCAGCGTGATGACATAGATCCTGGTCCCCACCATCTTAGAGAAGGGCATTGCAGTGATTGGCTTGCTGTCTGCGGCGTCACAGGGGCTATAAAGGGGCGTTCCCGCCGACCGCCATCTTACTGCTGCTGATCTGAGCTTAGGGACAGGTTGCTGCCGCTTCGTCAGAAGCAGGGAGAGCGTTAGGCAGGGTCCACTAACCACCAAACCGCTTGTGCTGCAGCGATTTCCACTGTCCAACACCACCTTCGGTGTGCAGGGACTGTGGAAGCTATTTTTTTTTTTTTACCCCTCAGCGCTGTAGCTCATTGGGCTGCCCTAGAAGGCTCCGTGATAGCTGTATTGCTGTGTGTACGCCACTGTGGAAACCAACTGCTTTTTTCAAAGCACATATCCTCTTGTTCCTTCCTTTCTGCACAGCTATCTTTTTTGTTTGTCCACACTTTTTATTTAATTTGTGCATCAGTCCACTCCTATTGCTGCCTGCCATACCTGGCTTAGATTACTGCAGGGAGATAGTAATTGTAGGACAGTCCCTGTTTTTTTTTTGTTTTTTTTGTGGGAGATTAAGATTGGCATTTCTGCTACAGTGCCATCCCTGTGTGTGCCATCTCTCACTGAGTGGGCCATAGAAAGCCTATTTATTTTTTCCGTGATTTGTGTTCTAAATTCTACCTCAACACAAAAACACTACATCAATCAGTGGGAGAAAAATATTGGCCTCAGTCAGGGCTTGTGTGCCACTGCTGTGTGTGCTATCTCTCATTCAGTGGGCTATAGAAAGCCTATTTTTTTTTTTTTTTTTTTTTTAAATATTATTGGGTTTCTAAAGTCTCCCTTAAAAAACAAAAAATACATAAAAAAAACAGTGGGAGAGTAATATTGCCCTTTCAGCTTGTGTGCCAGTCTTGACTCCTGGGTGTGCCACCTCTCTCCCTCTCATTCAGTGGGCCATAGAAAGCCTATTTATTTTTTTTTTTAAATATTATTGGGTTTCTAAAGTCTCCCTTAAAAAACAAAAAATACATAAAAAAACAGTGGGAGAGTAATATTGCCCTTTCAGCTTGTGTGCCAGGCTTGACTCCTGGGTGTGCCACCTCTCTCCCTCTCATTCAGTGGGCCATAGAAAGCCTATTTATTTTTTTTTTTAAATATTATTGGGTTTCTAAAGTCTCCCTTAAAAAACAAAAAATACATAAAAAAACAGTGGGAGAGTAATATTGCCCTTTCAGCTTGTGTGCCAGTCTTGACTCCTGGGTGTGCCACCTCTCTCTCATTCAGTGGGCCATAGAAAGCATTTTTTTTTTTTCCTTGATTTGTGTTCTAAAATCTACCTCAACACAAAAACACTACATCAATCAGTGGGAGAAAAATATTGGCCTCAGTCAGGGCTTGTGTGCCACTGCTGTGTGTGCTATCTCTCATTCAGTGGGCTATAGAAAGCCTATTTATTTATTTATTTTTTTTCTTATTATTTGGTTTCTAAAGTCTCCCTGAAAAAAAAAAAAACATAAAAAAACAGTGGGAGAGTAATATTGCCCTTTCAGCTTGTGTGCCAGTCTTGACTCCTGGGTGTGCCACCTCTCTCCCTCTCATTCAGTGGGCCATAGAAAGCCTATTTATTTATTTTTTTAAATATTATTGGGTTTCTAAAGTCTCCCTTAAAAAACAAAAAATACATAAAAAAACAGTGGGAGAGTAATATTGCCCTTTCAGCTTGTGTGCCAGTCTTGACTCCTGGGTGTGCCACCTCTCTCCCTCTCATTCAGTGGGCCATAGAAAGCCTATTTATTTGTTTTTTTTAAATATTATTGGGTTTCTAAAGTCTCCCTTAAAAAACAAAAAATACATAAAAAAACAGTGGGAGAGTAATATTGCCCTTTCAGCTTGTGTGCCAGGCTTGACTCCTGGGTGTGCCACCTCTCTCCCTCTCATTCAGTGGGCCATAGAAAGCCTATTTATTTTTTTTTTTAAATATTATTGGGTTTCTAAAGTCTCCCTTAAAAAACAAAAAATACATAAAAAAACAGTGGGAGAGTAATATTGCCCTTTCAGCTTGTGTGCCAGTCTTGACTCCTGGGTGTGCCACCTCTCTCCCTCTCATACAGTGGGCCATAGAAAGCCTATTTATTTTTTTTTTAAATATTATTGGGTTTCTAAAGTCTCCCTTAAAAAACAAAAAATACATAAAAAAACAGTGGGAGAGTAATATTGCCCTTTCAGCTTGTGTGCCAGTCTTGACTCCTGGGTGTGCCACCTCTCTCTCTCATTCAGTGGGCCATAGAAAGGCTATTTTTTTTTTTGGTTTTTTTAATATTATTTGGTTTCTAAAGTCTCCCTGAAAAAAAAAAAACATAAAAAAACAGTGGGAGAGTAATATTGCCCTTTCAGCTTGTGTGCCAGTCTTGACTCCTGGGTGTGCCACCTCTCTCTCTCATTCAGTGGGCTATAGAAAGCCTATTTTTTTTTTTATTTTTTTTTATATTATTTGGTTTCTAAAGTCTCCCTGAAATAAAAAAAAAAATAAATTAGGTGGGAGATTAATATTGACATTAGTGCTTGAGTGACAGTCCTGCGTGTGTGTCATCTCTGTGATTTTGTGCCACAGAAAACAGAGTGTGTAACATTGTGCCTGATTTTCCTTGTGGTCTCATCAACCTGTTAAGGGATATTGAAATCATACTGAAGTTATAGCTCACCGTGTAAGTTGTTTGACAGCAACAAATAAAGTTACTTTGGTTAAGATTTTAAAACAATGAGGAAGTCTGGTGCAAGAGGTCGTCGTGGGCGTTCATTGTCAGCTGGTAATGATGGTAGTGGTAGTGGAGCATCAGGTGGTCGTGGGGATAAAAATATTCCACCTAAGTCTGGAGCTGTGGAGCCAGTTTCGTCGTCAGGCTACACAAGGCCTCGAACGCTCTCTTTTCTGGGAGTAGGAAAACCGCTTTTAAAGGCGGAGCAGCAACAGCAAGTTTTGGCTTACATTGCAGACTCAGCCTCTAGCTCTTTTGCCTCCTCTTCCGAAACTGGTAAATGTAAAAGCAGCGCGTCGCTTGTGGATGTTCACGGTCAGGGACAAGTCGCTTCCTTGTCCTCCTCAGCAAAAACTACAACAAGAGAGAAGGATGCAGCAGGCGACACAACGGGTCACTCCATGGAGCTCTTTACACATACCGTCCCTGGCTTAGAAAGTGAAACATTTAACAGGCCATGCCCATTACAAGTAGATTCTGACATGGAGTGCACTGATGCACAGCCACAGCCAGAGTACTATGCTGCTCCTTTGACTCAGACCACCACATTGCCCTCTCAGGGTACAGATCCACAATCAGACCCTGATGAGACTATGTTGCCCCGCCACGAACGCTATACCACCGACCGACACAGTGACACAGACGAAGTTGCACACGAGCTCGAAGAGGAGGTAATAGATGACCCAGTTATTGACCCCGATTGGCAGCCATTGGGGGAACAGGGTGCAGGCGGCAGTAGTTCAGAAGCGGAGGTGGAGGAGGGGCCGCAGCAGGCATCAACATCGCAACAGGTTCCATCTGACGGGCCCGTATCTGGCCCAAAACGCGTGTCAAAGCCAAAACCTGTTGGAGCACAGCGTTGCCATCCAGTTAAAGCTCAGTCTGCAATCCCTGAAAAGGGATCCGAGTCTAGGAAGAGTGCAGTCTGGCATTTTTTTAAACAACATCCAACTGATCAGCGCAAAGTCATCTGTCAAAAATGTTCAACTAGCTTAAGCAGAGGTCAGAATCTGAAAAGTCTAAATACTAGTTGCATGCATAGACACTTAACCACCATGCATTTTCAAGCCTGGACTAACTACCAAACGTCCCTCAAGGTTGTAGCACCCTCGGCCAATGAAGCTAGTCAGCAACGCAACATCCCTTCCGTCACTGTAAGGCCACCATTTTCCGCACCACCGGCAGTATCTGTGCAGGTTTCTTTGCCAGCCAAAAGCAGTCAGGGTCAGGGAATCACCAGTTTTGTAGGAGGAAATATTGCATCTAGGGCACCGGCGGAAACAATACCGTCTCCAACCGTCTCTCAGTCTGCCATGTACACCGGCACACCTGAAAGTTCCACGATCTCCAGCTCTCCAGTCCAGCTCACCCTACATGAGACTCTGGTTAGAAAAAGGAAGTACTTATCCTCGCATCCGCGTACACAGGGTTTTAACGCCCACATAGCTAGACTAATCTCGTTAGAGATGATGCCCTACCGGTTAGTTGAAAGCGAAGCTTTCAAAGCCCTGATGGAGTACGCTGAACCACGATACGAGCTACCCAGTCGACACTTTTTTTCCAGAAAAGCCATCCCAGCCCTGCACCAGCATGTTAAACAGCGCATCGTCCATGCACTCAGGCAATCTGTGAGTACAAAGGTGCACCTGACTACAGATGCATGGACCAGTAGGCATGGCCAGGGACGTTATGTGTCCATCACGGCACACTGGGTGAATGTGGTGGATGCAGGGTCCACAGGCGACATCAATTTAGGGACAGTTGTGCCTAGCCCACGGTCTAGGAAACAGTTGGCTGTAGGCGTTCGCACCCCCTCCTCCTCCTCCTCCTCGTCCTCCTGCAGAAGCTACAGCTCTTCCACAGAACGCAGTCTGCCAACCACTCCATCGGCAGATGACACTGTTGCACACCAGTTGTCCCATTATGGGCCAGCTACTGCCAAGCGTCAGCAGGCTGTATTGGCTATGAAGTGCTTGGGCGACAACAGACACACCGCGGAAGTTCTGTCCGAGTTCTTGCAACAAGAAACGCAGTCGTGGCTGGGCACAGTAGATCTTGAGGCAGGCAAGGTAGTGAGTGATAACGGAAGGAATTTCATGGCTGCCATCTCCCTTTCCCAACTGAAACACATTCCTTGCCTGGCTCACACCTTAAACCTGGTGGTGCAGTGCTTATTGAAAACTTATCCTGGGTTCTCCGACCTGCTCCTCAAAGTGCGTGCACTTTGCTCACATATCCGACGTTCGCCTGTACACGCCAGCCGTATGCAGACCTATCAGCGGTCTTTGAACCTTCCCCAGCATCGCCTAATCATAGACGTTGCAACAAGGTGGAACTCAACACTGCACATGCTTCAGAGACTGTGCGAACAGAGGCGTGCTGTTATTTATTTGTGGGAGGATACACGGGCAGGCAGTAGGATGGCAGACATGGAGTTGTCAGGTGTGCAGTGGTCTAAGATACAAGACATGTGTCAAGTCCTTCAGTGTTTTGAGGAATGCACACGGCTGGTTAGTGCAGACAACGCCGTAATAAGCATGAGCATCCCCCTAATGCGTCTGCTGATGCAAAGTTTGACGCACATAAAGGAGCAGGCGTCTGCACCAGAGGAAGAGGAAAGCCTTGATGACAGTCAGCCATTGTCTGGTCAGGGCAGTGTACAGGACGAGGTAGCGGGCGAAGAGGAGGTGGAGGACGAGGAGGATGATGGGGATGAGTATATTTTTAATGCCGAACCTTTCCCGGGGGCACAGGAAATTGGTTGCGTGTCACGGCCGGGTTCTGGTTTTTTGAGGGACACAAGTGACGTAGATTTGCCTGCAACTGCCCCTCAACCAATCACAACCGGAGATTTGACAACTGGAACTTTGGCCCACATGGCGGATTATGCCTTACGTATCCTAAAAAGGGACACACGCATTACGAAAATGATGAACGATGACGATTACTGGTTGGCCTGCCTCCTTGATCCACGCTATAAAGGCAAATTGCAAAATATTATGCCACATGAGAACTTGGAACTAATATTAGCAACCAAACAATCAACTCTTGTTGACCGTTTGCTTCAGGCATTCCCAGCACACAGCGCACGTGATCGTTCTCACACGAGCTCCAGGGGGCAGCAGACTAGGAGTGTTAGGGGTGCACACATCAGAAGTGGCGTTGGACAGAGGGGTTTTCTGACCAGGTTGTGGAGTGATTTTGCTATGACCGCAGACAGGACAGGTACTGCTGCATCAATTGAAAGTGACAGGAGACAACATTTGTCCAGTATGGTTACTAACTATTTTTCATCCCTTATCGATGTTCTCCCTCAACCGTCATTCCCATTTGATTACTGGGCCTCCAAATTAGACACCTGGCCAGAATTGGCAGAATATGCATTGCAGGAGCTTGCTTGCCCGGCAGCAAGTGTCCTATCAGAAAGAGTATTCAGTGCTGCAGGTTCAATATTAACCGAAAAAAGGACTCGTCTGGCTACCCAAAATGTTGACGATCTAACATTCATTAAAATGAACCACAACTGGATTTCGAAATCTTTTGCCCCACCTTGCCCGGCCGACACCTAGCTTTCCTATGAAAGGCTCTTGCCTGTGAATTACTTTTCTAATGTCTAATTTGCTGCAGCTGATTGTACAGCATACGACATGTTTACACCTCCCTAAATGGCCAAACTCCCCACACGGGGCCGTGGTATCGCGACTTGGCGCAAGCACCCGTGAGACTGCTGTTTGTCTGAAGAGGTGGGTGTGCTCGCTTTTGGTTGACGGCATTGCTACTGGGTCCCTCATAGTACAATGTAGTGTCTCTGGCGGTGGTGGTGCGCACCCAACGTCAGACACACCGTTGTAACATGAGGGGCCCTGGGGCGGTCCCGCCGGCCTCTAGAGAGTTCCCCCCTACCCCAGCTCAAAATGTGCTCTACAACATGCAAAATTATGTCGCACAGCTCCACCAATCTTTAGTCTATTCGCTGACATCATTCAATGTCTGGCACTGACAATACAAATTTGTAGACATCTATGATGCAACTTAAAGTAGTCTGTGTCTGTGTCCTATATTGGCACCATTAAATAGTTACTGCCAAATTACTATGTCAGAAACTCAGCAGATGAGCCCACCCCTGTACCTAAGTATGCCACCTTTTTTTTTGTTTTGGTTGTTTTGCGAGACATTAACATCTATTTATATTTTGGGAGTACTGGGACAGACACTCCTTGCACTACTCCTCCACTCACCACCAAGCTGCCCGTGTATCCATGTAACCGCTGTAAAACTGCCATGAGCCTATTGTTTGTTATTTTAGGCCTTTGAAGCCTGTCTGCGGTCCCTCCTTCCACTAGTCCTCCACTGACCAGACCACTGCTGCCCGTGTACCCCTGGAACCAATTATAAAGTGCCTACAGCCAGCCCATTTTTTTATGTTAGGCCTTTGAAGCCTGTCTGCGGTCCCTCCTTCCACTAGTCCTCCACTGGCCAGACCACTGCTGCCCGTGTACCCCTGGAACCAATTATAAAGTGCCTACAGCCAGCCCATTTTTTTATGTTAGGCCTTTGAAGCCTGTCTGCGGTCCCTCCTTCCACTAGTCCTCCACTGGCCAGACCACTGCTGCCCGTGTACCCCTGGAACCAATTATAAAGTGCCTACAGCCAGCCCATTTTTTTATGTTAGGCCTTTGAAGCCTGTCTGCGGTCCCTCCTTCCACTAGTCCTCCACTGGCCAGACCACTGCTGCCCGTGTACCCCTGGAACCAATTATAAAGTGCCTACAGCCAGCCCATTTTCTTATGTTAGGCCTTTGAAGCCTGTCTGCGGTCCCTACTTTAAATACTCCTCCACTGACCACCAAGCTGCCTGCCCGTGTATCCATGTAACCGCTGTAAAACTGCCATGAGCCTATTGTTTGTTATTTTAGGCCTTTGAAGCCTGTCTGCGGTCCCTCCTTCCACTAGTCCTCCACTGACCAGACCACTGCTGCCCGTGTACCCCTGGAACCAATTATAAAGTGCCTACAGCCAGCCCATTTTTTTATGTTAGGCCTTTGAAGCCTGTCTGCGGTCCCTCCTTCCACTAGTCCTCCACTGACCAGACCACTGCTGCCCGTGTACCCCTGGAACCAATTATAAAGTGCCTACAGCCAGCCCATTTTTTTATGTTAGGCCTTTGAAGCCTGTCTGCGGTCCCTCCTTCCACTAGTCCTCCACTGGCCAGACCACTGCTGCCCGTGTACCCCTGGAACCAATTATAAAGTGCCTACAGCCAGCCCATTTTTTTATGTTAGGCCTTTGAAGCCTGTCTGCGGTCCCTCCTTCCACTAGTCCTCCACTGACCAGACCACTGCTGCCCGTGTACCCCTGGAACCAATTATAAAGTGCCTACAGCCAGCCCATTTTTTTATGTTAGGCCTTTGAAGCCTGTCTGCGGTCCCTCCTTCCACTAGTCCTCCACTGGCCAGACCACTGCTGCCCGTGTACCCCTGGAACCAATTATAAAGTGCCTACAGCCAGCCCATTTTCTTATGTTAGGCCTTTGAAGCCTGTCTGCGGTCCCTACTTTAAATACTCCTCCACTGACCACCAAGCTGCCTGCCCGTGTATCCATGTAACCGCTGTAAAACTGCCATGAGCCTATTGTTTGTTATGTTAGGCCTTTGATAGCCTGTCTGCGGTCCCTACTTTAAATACTCCTCCACTCACCACCAAGCTGCCTGCCCGTCTATCCATGTAACCGCTGTAAAACTGCAATGAGCCTATTGTTTGTTATTTTAGGCCTTTGATAGCCTGTCTGCGGCCCCTACTTGCAATACTCCTCCACTGACCACAATGCTGCCTGGAGTGCCTGCCTGTGTATCCATGTAACCGATGTAAAACTGCCATGACTGCCTACTGTTTGTTATTTTAGGCCTTTGATAGCCTGTCTGCAGCCCCTACTTGCAATACTCCTCCACTGACCTCACCAATGCTGCCCGTGTACCCCTGGAACCTATTTAAAAGTTCATAGAGCCTAGTTATATATTTTATTTACTATTAATAAGGCCATGATGGACTACGCTGTACCACGCTACAAGCTAACCAGTCGACACTTCTTTTGCGAGAAAAGCCATCCCAACCCTCCACCAGCATGTAGAAGACCGCATTGTCCATGGACTCTGGCAATCTGTGAGTACAAAGGTGCCCCTGACAACAGACGCATGGACCTGTAGGCATGGCCACGGAAGATTACGTGTCCATTACGGCGCAATGGGTTAATGTGGTGGATGCATGGTCCACAGGGGACAGCCTACTAAGTCTGTCTGCAGTCCCTAATTCAAATTGTCCTCCACTGTCTAAATCGGAGCTTCCACCTTCTGGCTTTCGGCCTATAGTATCAGAAATTAAACTGCATTTGGCCTTCAACTTTGGTTAGGGCCTACTAACGGCTTCTGCCCCTCCCTGGTGTTGCCCTCAACTAAATAAAGCTGAGCTTCAACCTTCTGCTCCAAATTACCATTTTAAAAAATGCAATAGGCTTTTCCGGCCTACTAAAGGTGTCTGTCTGTGTGCCCCTGCCTGGTGTTGTCCTCAACTAAATAAAGCTGAGCTTCAACCTTCTGCTCCAAATTACCATTTTAAAAAATGCAATAGGCTTTTCCGGCCTACTAAAGGTGTCTGTCTGTGTGCCCCTGCCTGGTGTTGTCCTCAACTAAATAAAGCTGAGCTTCAACCTTCTGCTCCAAATTACCATTTTAAAAAATGCAATAGGCTTTTCCGGCCTACTAAAGGTGTCTGTCTGTGTGCCCCTGCCTGGTGTTGTCCTCAACTAAATAAAGCAGAGCTTCAACCTTCTGCTCCAAATTACCATTTTAAAAAATGCAATAGGCTTTTCCGGCCTACTAAAGGTGTCTGTCTGTGTGCCCCTGCCTGGTGTTGTCCTCAACTAAATAAAGCTGAGCTTCAACCTTCCGGCTCTCATTAAGTGGTTTTAAAAAAAAAAAATGGTGGTTAGGGCCTACTAACGGCTTCTGCCCCTCCCTGGTGTTGCCCTCAACTAAATAAAGCTGAGCTTCAACCTTCTGCTCCAAATTACCATTTTAAAAAATGCAATAGGCTTTTCTGGCCTACTAAAGGTGTCTGTCTGTGTGCCCCTGCCTGGTGTTGTCCTCAACTAAATAAAGCTGAGCTTCAACCTTCCGGCTCTCATTAAGTGGTTTTTTAAAAAAAAAATGGTGGTTAGGGCCTACTAACGGCTTCTGCCCCTCCCTGGTGTTGCCCTCAACTAAATAAAGCTGAGCTTCAACCTTCTGCTCCAAATTACCATTTTAAAAAATGCAATAGGCTTTTCCGGCCTACTAAAGGTGTCTGTCTGTGTGCCCCTGCCTGGTGTTGTCCTCAACTAAATAAAGCTGAGCTTCAACCTTCTGCTCCAAATTACCATTTTAAAAAATGCAATAGGCTTTTCCGGCCTACTAAAGGTGTCTGTCTGTGTGCCCCTGCCTGGTGTTGTCCTCAACTAAATAAAGCTGAGCTTCAACCTTCCGGCTCTCATTAAGTGGTTTTAAAAAAAAAAAATGGTGGTTAGGGCCTACTAACGGCTTCTGCCCCTCCCTGGTGTTGCCCTCAACTAAATAAAGCTGAGCTTCAACCTTCTGCTCCAAATTACCATTTTAAAAAATGCAATAGGCTTTTCCGGCCTACTAAAGGTGTCTGTCTGTGTGCCCCTGCCTGGTGTTGTCCTCAACTAAATAAAGCTGAGCTTCAACCTTCTGCTCCAAATTACCATTTTAAAAAATGCAATAGGCTTTTCCGGCCTACTAAAGGTGTTTGTCTGTGTGCCCCTGCCTGGTGTTGTCCTCAACTAAATAAAGCTGAGCTTCAACCTTCCGGCTCTCATTAAGTGGTTTTAAAAAAAAAAATGGTGGTTAGGGCCTACTAACGGCTTCTGCCCCTCCCTGGTGTTGTCCTCAACTAAATAAAGCTGAGCTTCAACCTTCTGCTCCAAATTACCATTTTAAAAAATGCAATAGGCTTTTCCGGCCTACTAAAGGTGTCTGTCTGTGTGCCCCTGCCTGGTGTTGTCCTCAACTAAATAAAGCTGAGCTTCAACCTTCCGGCTCTCATTAAGTGGTTTTAAAAAAAAAAAAAATGGTGGTTAGGGCCTACTAACGGCTTCTGCCCCTCCCTGGTGTTGCCCTCAACTAAATAAAGCTGAGCTTCAACCTTCTGCTCCAAATTACCATTTTAAAAAATGCAATAGGCTTTTCCGGCCTACTAAAGGTGTCTGTCTGTGTGCCCCTGCCTGGTGTTGTCCTCAACTAAATAAAGCTGAGCTTCAACCTTCCAGCTCTCATTAAGTGGTTTTAAAAAAAAAAAAATGGTGGTTAGGGCCTACTAACGGCTTCTGCCCCTCCCTGGTGTTGTCCTCAACTAAATAAAGCTGAGCTTCAACCTTCTGCTCCAAATTACCATTTTAAAAAATGCAATAGGCTTTTCCGGCCTACTAAAGGTGTCTGTCTGTGTGCCCCTGCCTGGTGTTGTCCTCAACTAAATAAAGCTGAGCTTCAACCTTCCGGCTCTCATTAAGTGGTTTTAAAAAAAAAAAAATGGTGGTTAGGGCCTACTAACGGCTTCTGCCCCTCCCTGGTGTTGCCCTCAACTAAATAAAGCTGAGCTTCAACCTTCTGCTCCAAATTACCATTTTAAAAAATGCAATAGGCTTTTCCGGCCTACTAAAGGTGTCTGTCTGTGTGCCCCTGCCTGGTGTTGTCCTCAACTAAATAAAGCTGAGCTTCAACCTTCTGCTCCAAATTACCATTTTAAAAAATGCAATAGGCTTTTACGGCCTACTAAAGGTGTCTGTCTGTGTGCCCCTGCCTGGTGTTGTCCTCAACTAAATAAAGCTGAGCTTCAACCTTCTGCTCCAAATTACCATTTTAAAAAATGCAATAGGCTTTTCCGGCCTACTAAAGGTGTCTGTCTGTGTGCCCCTGCCTGGTGTTGTCCTCAACTAAATAAAGCTGAGCTTCAACCTTACGGCTCTCATTAAGTGGTTTTAAAAAAAAAAAATGGTGGTTAGGGCCTACTAACGGCTTCTGCCCCTCCCTGGTGTTGCCCTCAACTAAATAAAGCTGAGCTTCAACCTTCTGCTCCAAATTACCATTTTAAAAAATGCAATAGGCTTTTCCGGCCTACTAAAGGTGTCTGTCTGTGTGCCCCTGCCTGGTGTTGTCCTCAACTAAATAAAGCTGAGCTTCAACCTTCCGGCTCTCATTAAGTGGTTTTAAAAAAAAAAAATGGTGGTTAGGGCCTACTAACGGCTTCTGCCCCTCCCTGGTGTTGCCCTCAACTAAATAAAGCTGAGCTTCAACCTTCTGCTCCAAATTACCATTTTAAAAAATGCAATAGGCTTTTCCGGCCTACTAAAGGTGTCTGTCTGTGTGCCCCTGCCTGGTGTTGTCCTCAACTAAATAAAGCTGAGCTTCAACCTTCTGCTCCAAATTACCATTTTAAAAAATGCAATAGGCTTTTCCGGCCTACTAAAGGTGTCTGTCTGTGTGCCCCTGCCTGGTGTTGTCCTCAACTAAATAAAGCTGAGCTTCAACCTTCTGCTCCAAATTACCATTTTAAAAAATGCAATAGGCTTTTCCGGCCTACTAAAGGTGTCTGTCTGTGTGCCCCTGCCTGGTGTTGTCCTCAACTAAATAAAGCTGAGCTTCAACCTTCCGGCTCTCATTAAGTGGTTTAAAAAAAAAAAAATGGTGGTTAGGGCCTACTAACGGCTTCTGCCCCTCCCTGGTGTTGTCCTCAACTAAATAAAGCTGAGCTTCAACCTTCTGCTCCAAATTACCATTTTAAAAAATGCAATAGGCTTTTCCGGCCTACTAAAGGTGTCTGTCTGTGTGCCCCTGCCTGGTGTTGTCCTCAACTAAATAAAGCTGAGCTTCAACCTTCCGGCTCTCATTAAGTGGTTTTTTAAAAAAAAAATGGTGGTTAGGGCCTACTAACGGCTTCTGCCCCTCCCTGGTGTTGCCCTCAACTAAATAAAGCTGAGCTTCAACCTTCTGCTCCAAATTACCATTTTAAAAAATGCAATAGGCTTTTCCGGCCTACTAAAGGTGTCTGTCTGTGTGCCCCTGCCTGGTGTTGTCCTCAACTAAATAAAGCTGAGCTTCAACCTTCTGCTCCAAATTACCATTTTAAAAAATGCAATAGGCTTTTCCGGCCTACTAAAGGTGTCTGCCCCTCCCTGGTGTTGTCCTCAACTGAACAAAGCTGAGCTTCCACATTCTGGCTTTCGCCCTATACTATCAGATATTAAACTGCATTTGGCCTACTAGTGTGGTTAGGCCCTTGAAACAGTGTCTGCTGCTCTTGGGTTTGCTACTCCACTGAACAAAGCAATGCCGCCTGTTTAGTCCTGTTACCAATTTTGAACTGCATGTAGCCTACTTTATTCTTTGGCCCTATATCTGTTTCCTCCTCATCCTGCCCATTGCCCAGCCACTGCTAAATGAGTCTGCTGGTACATTGACCTAGACCACTACATTCCCCTTGTACTCTACACAGCCAGAATCTGACCCTGCTGAAAGTAAGGTTCCCCTTCCCGCATGTTATACCACCTTACACAGGGACAAAGAGGAAGGTGCAGATGAAAGTGCAGGTTCCTTCATCAGGTGGGGGGGCATACTCGTTGGCGACGTCACTGGCACAGGGCCCCTCAGAGTACGCAAAAGTGTCGCTGCTGGTGGGAGGCGCCCCCGCCATGCAAACACACCGCCGTACTTTGAGGGGCCCTGTGCCAGTGGCAATGCGAACGAGTGGGCCCCCCCCTGCTTGCTCAGGATCACAGCACTTGCAACGTTTAAATACTTACCTTTCCCTGCAACACCGCCGTGACGTAGTCCGCATTTCCTGGGCCCACGAAAAACTTGAGCCAGCCCTACTCCCCCCACAACTTTCCCCCAATTCCCTATGCCCAACTATTATTATACAGTTAATTAAGATTGGCAAGCTTCAGAAACAAGAATGGATGTTTTTGGCATTAAAATGGGCACTGTAGGTGTTTTCCTGGCCTCCACTCACTGCCGACTATGCTTCCCCATTGACTTGCATTGGGTTTCGTGTTTCGGTCGATCCCCGACTTTTAGCGATAATCGGCCGACTGCACTCGACTCGACTCTGGACAAAATCGGGTTTCCCAAAACCCTACTCGATCTTAAAAAAATGAAAGTCGCTCAACCCTAGCCACCACCATGTTTCATTGTTGGGATTGTATTGGGCAGGTGATGAGCAGTGCCTGGTTTTCTCCACACATACCACTTAGAATTATCACCAAAAAGGTCTATCTTCATTCATCAGACCAGAGAATCTTATTTCTTATAGTCTGGGAGTCCTTTATGTGTTTTTTTTTAGCAAACTCTATGCAGGCTTTCATATGTCTTGTACTGAGGAGAGGCTTGCATCCGGCCACTCTGCCATAAAGGCACAACTGGTGGAGGGCTGCAGTGATATTTCACTTTGTGGCACTTTTTCCCATCTCCCTACTGCATCTTTGGAGCTCATCCACAGTGACTATGGGGTTCTTCTTTACCTCTCTCACTAAGGTTTTCTTTTCCACGATTGCTCAGTTTGGCTGGACGGCCAGGTCAAGGAAGACTTCTGGTGGTCCCAAACTTCTTCCATTTAAGGATTATTGAGGCCACTGTGCTCTTAGGAACCTTGAGTAGTGCAGAAATTTTGTTGTAATCTTGGCCAGATCTTTGCTTTGCCACAATTCTGTCTCTAAGCTGCTTGGCCAATTCCTTTGACCCCATGATTCTCATTTGGTCTGACATGCACTGTGAGCTGTGAGGTATTATATAGACAGGTGTGTGCCTTTCCAATTCAAGTCCTATCAGTTTAATGAAACACAGCTGGAGTCCAATGAAGGAGTAGAACCATCTCAAGGAGGATAACAAGGAAATGGACAGCACGTGACTTAAATATGAGTGTCTAAGCAAAGGGTCTGTATAATTATGACCATGTGATATTTCAGTTTTACTTTTTCATTAAGTTTGTAAAAATTTATACATTTCTGTTTTTTTTTCAGTCAAGATGGGGTGCAGAGTGTACATTAATGAGAAAAAAATGAACTTTTTTGAATGTACCAAATGGCTGCAATGAAACAAAGAGTGAAACATTTGAAGGAGTCTGAATATTTTTCGCACCCACTGTATATTGCCAGGTCACCTGCCAGTTTTTGCAATACATTGTCTCCTTTGAAGAATGGTCCTGACTGTCCTCCTATGTGTCTACTTCAACAATTACAGGATGCAGAAGTCAAATGGCTGAGAAGTTTCCACCCAAAGTTTTAAATAGCTTGGCAAAGGGTTAGGAAAAAGATCCATGAAAGGGCTAGGAGAAGTGTTTTTTTTACTTCCTGCAGCAGCAAATCCTGAGCCAGACCAGTAGTAAATTCTGGCTGTTTTAGTCTGGATGTACCCCTGTAGATGTATCTGGAGTTGGTATACCCATGAAGGAGCCTGCCACCAGGTGAAATGTGGATGTTTTTTTTTCTTGTTTTTATTTTTTAACAAATGGGCATTGCTCACAGGATTCTTTGGGGGTGTATTCAGTCTGCTCTGCTGTATTACCTTTGTGGTACATCCATTTGGAAAATACTATGTTAATAAAAGGTTTATTTCTCTGAAACCATGTGGTGGATTTAAAAAAAAGCAAAAACTTGTGGAAGCACTAGGAATAATACAGGGACAAAAAATTTCCATGTTTTTCCTGGTGACAGGTTCTCTTTAAATATTTCTGGACTTCACACAAAATATTGCATTGGAATAGAAGATAATGTCCCTTATATATTTCATATAGCTGTACTCTTATATACTGGAAACTATCAATTTTGATGACACATCCTGCTCTCACTTGACCACATCCTAAAATAATTCTAAATGAGTACCGTACATGTCATGTTGAATGGCACATGCCCATGTCTGGAGAAATGCCTCTTCAAACACGATTAAAGTAATCATTCATAACATATCTTTCCATCATAAACACAATCAAACTGCATGGATGACTCTATATGCTGCAATCATCACAAAAAGAGATGAGACAGCACGAAAATGCTCATGGGCTCGTTGATTGAACTGAGCAATTCCTAAGGCCGGTGGCACACCTAGCGTAGGAAGATACGGTCTGTTTTTTACGGCCGAGATAAGCAGAAAAGTTACTGAACAGTGATCCGTATTCAACGCGAGGATGCTATTTTTCTCAAAAAATTATCTGTGTGTCATCCGCATGGCATCCGTACGATCTCGCAGGCTTGCAAAATGGACATAGAATGTATCCATTGGCTCAAATATTCGTGAAAACACATATATATATATATATATATATATATATATATATATATATATATTACAGAGCTAGATCACATAAAAGCCGGTAATTCAATTGCCGTCTTTTGCTATCTCCTTATCAAACCCAACAGAATATGAGACATCGTTTACATACAGTAAAACATTTCATATCCCTTATTTTTTTACATATTCCTCACTAATAATGTTAGTAGTGTGTGTGTGTGTGTGTGTGTGTGTGTGTGTGTGTGTGTGTGTGTGTGTGTGTGTGTGTGTGTGTGTGTGTGTGTGTGTGTGTGTGTGTGTGTGTGTGTGTGCAAAATTTGGGAGCTCTAGGTGTTAAAATGAAGGGTTAAATCACGGAAAAAACTGGCATGGGCTCCCGCGCAATTTTCTCCACCAGAGTGGGAAAGCCAGTGATTAAGGGCAGATATTAATAACCTAAAGAGGGACCATGGTTATTGGCCCCACTGGCTAAAAACATCTGCCCCCAGCCACCCCAGAAAAGGTGCATTTGTAAGATGCACCTATTCTGGCACTTAGCCTCTCTCTTCTCACTCCCGAGTAGTGGTGGGATATGGGGTAATAAAGGGTTAATGTCACATTGCCTGGTTAATGATGGAGAAGTGTCAATAAGACACCTCTCCATTATTAATCAAATATTAATAAAGTGTGTAAGATTGTACTTACTTGCGGGTTGGGGAATACTCGCTTGGCAGCGATAAAACACTCAGCAATATGTTTTCTTCTAAAGAGTCAACTGGGTATATTGCCCCATAAACCTCAGTGGCAGAAAACACAAAACAACAATCTTCATATCAGACAAAACAAAGTAACAATGTTCACAGTGTGATTCTGTTCCATCAGGACAGTGACCATACGCTCTTGGTCGAGTTCAATATCCAGGCTCGCTCTGGAGCCAAACACACAGTCTGGTATTACCTGCTTATCAGTGCTGCAGGCTTTCCAATGCAGTTCCACATGGGACCTGTTTCTGGCTCTGCGGATCCCTGTCCTCACCTCGTGCTGTTCAGGGATCCAGTCCTCCTCCCAGGACCTCCCAACACCCAGGTTACTCGGGATCACACAGATGGCCTGTCCGGGTTCTATTCAGGACGTCCATCCCCGGCTGGGACCGTCCAATACCCAGGCCAACAGTAGCAAAGTCCCACCACGTGCTCTTCAGGGCTAGCACGCCCAACACCGAGGTTTCTCTCAGGACCTTGCACCTGTACCATTCAGGTCTACACACTCAGACCTACAGGAACCAAACACACCTCCATTATGTAGGTGTAGCCACACCCAGGTACCTGTCACATGGCTAGTCAGGTGAGTGTGACATCACCACAGGTCCTTCAAGGTAAAACCATCTTAGGTGTTGAAACACGCCTCTTTGGGTGGGTTTGTAGGTGACTGAACCCACCCATCTCTCCAGTCACCTGGAAGCCTTCCCAATGTAAACAAAGGCCTCAGCAGTAGATCTGCTTGAGCAAAACATACCCAGGCTTCCATCACAGGGCCACCCACCTCTGCGATACATACCGTCCATCAATCACATGACCAGTTGCTGTTTCAACACAATTATGTCTCCAAGTGCATCTTGAAGTGCACATACAGCGCCCCCTGGCTGTAACATTGGTCACTGCACCACAAGTGCTAAAAAAAACACACACACACATTAGGAAAAAAGTATTTTAATGAAATAAATACACATGGTGTTGTATTAGCTTTATGATATGCTCAATCTAAATGATGACCCTTGTCTTCTGAAAAAAAGTTCAAATAAAAAAACAATATCCCATACCTGTCCGCCGTACAGTCATGTCCCATGATATAAATCCATCTGAAGGGGTTAAATAAATTTACAACCAGTAGCCTGCTAATGCAGCTGCCCCTGGCTGTAAAAACTGGGCAATGAATGGAATGCAGGGGAACGTAGCTACCTAGACTTGCGGTGCTGCACCCCCTGCTGGCATAACCTCATAAGAACTCTAGCATGGGAAAATATTCTGAAAAATTCCCACTGAAGGCATCAAAACTATGAATTAACACCTTCAATTTTGAATAAATCCCCAACAGTGTCACCAGCAAAGCACACCCACACCATCACACCTCCTCCTCCATGCTTCACGGTGGGAACCAGGCAAGTAGAGTTCACCTTTTCTGCATCGCACAAAGACACGGTGGTTGGAACCAAAGATCTCAAATTTGGACTCATCAGACCAAAGCACAGATTTCCACTGGTCTAATGTCCATTCCTTGTGTTCTTTAGCCCAAACAAGTCTCTTCTGCTTGTTGTCTGTCCTTAGTAGTGGTTTCCTAGCAGCTATTTTACCATGAAGGCCTGCTGCACAAAGTCTCCTCTTAATTAACAGTTGTTGTAGAGATGTGTCCGCTGCTGGAACTCTGTGTGGCATTGACCTGGTCTCTAATCTGAGCTGCTGTTAACCTGTGATTTCTGAGGCTGGTGACTCGGATAAACTTATCCACAGAAGCAGAGGTGACTCTTGGTCTTCCTTTCCTGGGGTGGTCCTCATGTGAGCCAGTTTCTTTTGTAGCGGTTGATGGTTTTTGCCACTGCACTTGGGGACACTTTCAAAGTTTTCCCAATTTTTCGGACTGACTGACCTTCATTTCTTAAAGTAATGATGGCCACTAGCTTTTCTTTACTTAGCTGCTTTTTTCTTGCCATAATACAAATTCTAACAGTCTATTCAGTAGGACTATCATCTGTGTATCCACCAGACTTCTGCACAACACAACTGATGGTCCCAACACCATTTAAAAGGCAAGATATCCCACTTATTAAACCCGACAGGGCACACCTGTGAAGTGAAAACCATTTCCGGTGACTGCCTCTTGAAGCTCATCAAGAGAATGCCAAGAGTGTGCAAAGCAGTCATCAAAGCAAAAGGTGGTACTTTGAAGAACCTAGAATATAAGACATAATTTCAGTTGTTTCACACTTTTTTGTTAAGTATATAATTCCACATGTGTTAATTCATAGTTTTGATGCCCTCAGTGTGAATGTACAATTTTCATAATCATGAAAATACAGAAAAATCTTTAAATGAGAAGGTGTGTCCAAACTTTTGGTCTGTACTGTATATATGTGCGTGTCACTGACATACATATATATATATATATATATATATATATATATATATATTTATATCTTCCCATTCTATGTGTACACATTTATTTTAGCTATTCTATTCTAACCTGTCAGTGTGATTTTACTGTACACCGCACTGAATTACCGGCTTTTCTATAGAACACCGGTGCGTATTTCTCGCAAGTCACACTGAAGGTCCGTGTGTAATCCGTATTTTTCTCACCCCCATAGACTTTCATTGGCGGATTTTTTGCACAATATGCTGATAAACGCAGCATGCTGCGATTTTCTCAGCCCGTAAAATACGGCCGAGAAATATACGCCAGATAGGACCTGATCCATAGAGAAACAGTGGTCTATGTGCAATGTGTTTTTTTTAGCCTCTCATATGTCCGTATTCCTCTCTAGTGTGACCCCAGCCTAATACTCGCACTCTCATTTCGAGTAACAGGTATAATGGGAGTCAATGAGAAAGCCATGCGTTTTTCTGGAAGACCCTACAATGAGGACTGGGGGCAGTCAAAATGTTCAAATAGATGAGAAACGTGCTGAATGGAAGGAGAACAGGATGGGGAAGACCCCTGGAATAATCTCTGAGTCCCAGACCTTTGTTAAGAACAATCGGGTCACACTTTTATTCTCCTTTAAGGACTAACAATAAAACATTCACAACCAACAAAATATTAAATTATAAAGGGAAAAAAATCAAACATTTTTTCCTGTATAATGACTTGTATATTAGGGAACATTTAAAAATTATTTAAAAAATATATATAATGTAAGTAACCAATGATATATATATATATATATATATAAGGAAATTTCAGTGTAATTTATGAAGGAAGTAAGAGCTGCCAAAAATGGGGAACTCAGATACACCGTGTATTAGGCATAAAGCAGGGTCTCATGCACATTCAAATTGTCATGCATTGGTACTTCTAGACTCATAATTGTTATGCACTATTTAGGGTTATATACCAAGGAAATGTACTCCAGACCACAGAATAGTCTATGGGGGAGCAATATAAGGCCGGCGTCACACTAGAGAGAAATACGGACGGGAGAGGCAAAAAACAACTTATTGCACATGGACCAATGTTTCTGTATGAGGCAGCTTCCATCAGCCGTATATTTCTCGGCCATATTTTACAGGCTAAGAAAATCGCAGCATGCTGCGATTGTCAGCATATTCCTCCAAAAATATGGCAATGCAAGTCTATAGGGGCGAGAAAAATACGGATTACACATGGACCACACGTCTGCCTTGCGAGAAATACGCAGCGGTGTCCAATAGAAAAGCCGATAATTCAGTGCGGTGTACAGTAAAATCACACTGACAGGTTAGAACGGAATCTATATATATAATCGTCTAAGGGGCACTTCCATCTGTTTGTCTGTCTTTCTGTCTGTCTGTTTTTCTGTCTGTCATGGAAATCCCGCGTCACCGATTGGTCACGGCCGCCAGGCACAGTCCAGCCGCGAATTCGCCCCTTCCTACTCTCTGTCAGTGCCCCCTCCAGTCAGCGCTCACAAAGGGTTAATGGCTGCGTTACACCGCGTTATGCCGTGGTGTAACGCAGTCTGTTAACACTGCTATTAACCCTGTGTGACCAACTTATCATTATTAACTTAACCCTGTGTGACCAACAATCACTATATACTCACCGTCCGGCGCCTTTCCAGCTCCTCGTGACGCTCCGGGCCATGCATTGCGGTCTCGCGAGATGATGACGTAGCAATGCATTCTTGGGACCGGAGCGTCGTGAGGAGCATTGCTAAACGCCTCACCTGGATCTGGGGGCCAACAGAAGGTGAATTTAACTATTTTTTATTTTTTTTATTTTTTAACAGGGATATGATGCCTTTTTTTTTTGCAAAGTTTGGAATTTTTTTTCACCACTTAGGTGAAAAATAACCTAGTCAGGTGTCTATGAACTCGTACTGACCTGGAGAATCATAATCGCAGGTCAGTTTTACCATTTAGTGAACCTAGCAAAATAGCGAAGCAAAAAACAAGTGTGGGATTGCACTTTTTTTGCAATTTCACTGCACTTGGAATTTTTTTCCCATTTTCTAGTACATGACATGGTAAAACCAATGATGTCGTTCAAAAGTACAACTCGTCCCGCAAAAAATAAGCCCTCACATGGCCAAATTGACGGAAAAATAAAAAAGTTATGGCTCTGGGAAGGAGGGGAGCGAAAAACGAAAATGAAAAAACGGAAAAAGCTCCGGGGGTGAAGGGGTTAAAGCCGTATCCGAACCTTAGTGTTAAAAACTTGGCAATACAGCAATGTACTATGTGGCTATGTTATATAATATGTGGCTGTGTTATATACTGCGTCTCTATGCTATATACTACGTGGGCTGTGCTTTATACTATGTAGCTGTGCAATATATTACGTGGCTGGGCAATATACTACGTGGCTGTGTTATATACTGCGTGAACTGTGTAATATACTATGTGGGCTGTATTATATACTGCGTAAGCTGTGCTATATACTATGTGGCTGTGTTATATACTATGTGGGCTGTGCTATATACTATGTAGCTGTGCAATATACATGGCTGAGCAATATACTATGTGGCTGTGTTATATACTATGTGGCTGTGTTATATACTATATGGCTGTGTTATATACTATGTGGGCTGTATTATATACTATGTGAGCTGTGCTATATACTACGTGGCTGTGTTATATACTACATGGGCTGTGCTATATACTATGTAGCTGTGCAATATACATGGCTGGGCAATATATTACGTAGCTGTGCTATATACTATGTGGCTGTGTAATAGACTACGTGGCCTGTGTTATATACTACATGGGTTGTGCTATATACTGCATGGGCTGTGTTATACACTGCTTGGGCTGTGTTATACAATGCGTTGGCTGTGTTATATACTACATTGGCTGTGTTATACACTGCATGGGCTGTGCTATATACTACATGATCTGTGTTATACACTGTGTGGGCTGTGCTATATACTATGTGGCTGTGTTATATACTACGTGGATGTGTTATATACTGCGTGAGCTGTGCTATATACTACGTGGCTGTGATATATACTACGTGGGCTGTGCTATAAACTACATAGCTGTGCAATATACATGGCTGGGCAATAAACTACGTGGCTGTGCTATATACTACGTGGCTGTGTTATATACTGCATGTGCTGTGTTATATACTACGTGGGCTGTGCTATATACTGCGTGGGCTGTGTTATACACTGTGTGGGCGGGGCTATATACTACGTGGTCTATTATACACTACGTGGGCTATGTTATACACTCCGTGGGCTGTTCTATATGCTACGTGGGCTGTGTTATACACTGCATGGGCTGTGCTATATACTGCATGGGCTATGATATATACTACGTGGGCTGTGCTATATACTATGCAGCTGTGCTATATATTACGTGGCTTTGCTATATGCTACGTGGCTGTGCTATATGCTACGTGGCTGTGCTATATGCTACGTGGGCTGTGCTATATGCTACGTAGGCTGTGTTATATACTGTGTGGCCTGTGCTATATGCTACGTAGCTGTGCTATATGCTATGTGGGCTGTTATATGCTACTTAGCTGTGGTATATTTCTCTGCTGTATCTGAATCATGAATCATGGTATGTGTTAGAGGGGGGCCCATTGAGACTCTTTCGCCCGGGGCCCTCAAAACCCTGGAACCGGCCCTGGCTTCACTGATTGGTTACGCCCGGCCGGCCACGACCAATCAGTGATGGGCACAGTCCATCCACGAATTCGCCCCTTCCTACTCTCTGTCAGTGCCCCCTCCAGTCAGCGCTCACACAGGGCTAATGGCTGCATTACACCGCGTTATGCCATGGTGTAACACAGTCCGTTATCGCTGCTTATAACCCTGTGTGACCAACTTATCATTATTAACTTAACCCTGTGTGACCAACAATCATTATATACTCACCGTCCGGCGACTTTCCCGCTCCTCGCGACGCTCCGGGCCATGCACTGCGGTCTCACGAGATGATGATGTAGCGGTCTCGTGAGACCGCTACATCATCATCTCGGGAGACCGCAAGGCATTCTTGGGACCGAAGCGTCGTGAGGAGCATCGTTAAATGCCTCACCTGGATCCAGGGGCCGACAGAAGGTGAGTATGTAACTATTTTTTATTTTCATTCTTTTTTTTAACAGGGATATGGTGCCCATATTGCAATATACTATGTGGGCTGTGTTATATACTACGTGGGCTGTGCTATATACTGCGTATATATGCTGTAGCCATCTTGGTTGTGGCATTACTGTGATTAGCTGGCCATCTTACATCAAGAGGGATTATAAAAGGACAGGCGCCCCCCAATTTGTCACACTGACAATGACAATGCCAATTGACAGCTATGTGACACTTCTTATTGGAAGGAGAAAGTGCTTGTTTAGGCCTGTGTTTGCACAGTTTAACCCCTTCCCAACATGTGCCGTACTAGTTCCCGCAGAGCCGTACTAGTACGTCGCGTGTCGAGAAGGGGTTAAACTCTGCAAACACAGGCTTAAATAAGCACTTTCTCCTTCCAATAAAAAGTGTCACATAGCTGTCAATTGGCATTGTCATTGTCAGTGTGACAAATTGGGGGGCACCTGTCCTTCATGATGTAAGATGGCCAGCTAATCACAGTAATGCCACAACCAAGATGGCTACAGCATTGCAGTGACTCACAGGCAATCTCCGCATGCATATTGGCTGCGTAACGCGCACCAAAGGTGCGGGGTGGGTAATCGAGTTTGAAGTTGATCACCAGCCTTTGCTCACTGAGTAACTAGCACATCCAAACACCATGATGCTCAAGTGATAACCAAGTATCACTGGTCACGTTCGCTCATCCTTAATCACAAATTGTGGCTTCCAAACCCCCAAATAAATGTTCTTATTTTGCTAGAAACTTTTAGACAATTTCACAATTTCATAACCATGAACCCTGTTGTATTTTAGGACACTCAGAGTGACATCTCTGTTATTGCTATGAAAAATTTAATTTTGGCAAAGTGCAGAGGGAAAATTCAGTTTTAATGTGAATTCGCATGTGTCCTAGGACCAGGATTTTTTCTGGTATTTGCACTCTAAGTTCTTCGTTCAATTCAGTCTCATGATATTTCTCAAGCTGGCGTTTCAGGGATAATTCCAGAATATGAGGCTTATAGTCCCGTGCAGGGTGAAAGTATTAATGGCTTTCATATTTTTTATGACAACCCCAATATTATTTGACCCAGTCACTGCAGAAAGAAATAGACTGCATAAATCTTCTTTATGCCGCCTCAGCACTTTGTGTCAGCTTTAGCGTAATAGTTTTAAATACACTTTGAGTCATCACCTGTGGAACAGACTGACCGGTATGGAGTGAGGGGCTGCATGCTAGAGAATAAAATGTAATTTATAACAAGGTCTTAATGTCCAATAGATAAATACTTTGTATCTCCTATGATACAATAGAATAAGTTGAACTTCAGTTGCTCCAAAAATTATAGAATTGGACTGAGAAAGAGAGAGGATAACATTTAGTTAAGACTGGCATGTCATATCAGCCATGAGTGGAGCTACTGAAAAGTTCAAGGGTTTAGGAAACACAGTAACTCAGCCATGGAGTGAAGACCATCTAAAGTTATTGGGAGGTGTTTTAAGCTAGAGCACATAGTGCATAGAAGTCACTAACACTCGGCTGAGTCAATAACTGTAAAGTAACAGACCTTCTCTGTCAGGATGATGGGATGAGCTGGAATGGAAATTCTTTGCCAGGCCCTCTCATCCAACATCAGTGTCTGGCCTGAAAATGCTCTTCTGGAAAAGGAAAATGGGCACAAATTCCCACAGACACACTCCAAAATCTTGTAGAAAGCCTTCCCAGAATAGTGGAAGCTGTTATAGTTGCAGAGAAAGAAACAACTATATATTGATGATTATAGATTTAGAATGATATGTCATCAAATGTTACACACCTGTCCCTAGTATCCCATGCTCTGTTTCATTCCCTTGGGTCTGTTGTCTTCTGCTGTGCTTCACATTGGGTTTTTCAAGTTACCTGGCTTGGATCAATTACATCTCTCGCTAGACATACTTAAGAGTCTTTAAGACCCATTTAGACACACGTGTCCTCGGTTTGACACTCTAGTCTTCTATGTCTGGTTTGCTCCATTGCTTGTGCTTGCTGTGTGTTCAAATTGCATTCATCCCTGTGGGCTCTATTTCATCCATCCTACCGATCCTGAGATTTCTGTGTGTGCCAAGTCCTTGCTGCCCACATGCCTTCCTGTTTACTGCATCAACGCCCGGGATCCATGTGCAATTTGGACATTTGGCTTAGCAGATCCACCTTACCTGAATAGTCTAATATAAAAGCTCCTGTAGGTGTAAATTTTAGGTTGTCTGTGCATCACAAACTGAAAACTTAGACAAATATGAGCTGGAGCTGGTTTCTCACATCATTTACACCAGTTTGCTGCATAAATTAAAGTACACTTTTAATTTGTTGATTCACAAATGACATGAGTCAGATCTCCACTGACCAAAATCTTAGTCCTGAACAACCACCTTAACAATTACTTTGACAAATGATCCTTCAGAAAAAACTTGCACAGCAGTGACTTGTTAAAAAAAAACAAAAGAACTGATCTCTGTGATTGAAAAAATGAAAAAAAATGTAAGGAATACTTACTTTGAATAGTTCTCTTCTGAATCAGTCATGAATAGTGTTGAGCGATACCGTCCGATACTTGAAAGTATCGGTATCGGAAAGTATCGGCCGATACCGGCAAAGTATCGGATCCAATCCGATACCGATACCCGATACCAATACAAGTCAATGGGACTCAAGTATCGGACGGTATCCCTGATGGTTCCCAGGGTCTGAAGGAGAGGAAACTCTCCTTCAGGCCCTGGGATCCATATTAATGTGTAAAAGAAAGAATTAAAATAAAAAATATTGCTATACTCACCCTCCGACGCAGCCTGGACCTCACCGAGGGAACCGGCAGCGTTCTTTGCTTAAAATTCGCGCGTTTACTTCCTTCCGTGAAGTCCCGGCTTGTGATTGGTCGCGTGCCGCCCATGTGGCTGCGACGCGACCAATCACAGCAAGCCGTGACGTAATTTCAGGTCCTTCAGGATTTTAAAATTACGATTTTAAAATGCGCGCGTGTCCTGCCTCCCGTGACGTCCCGGCTTGTGATTGGTCGCGTCGCCCATGTGGCCGCGACGCGACCAATCACAAGCCAGAACGTAATTTTAAAATCCTGAAGGACCTGAAATTACGTCACGGCTTGCTGTGATTGGTCGCGTCGCGGCCACATGGGCGACGCGACCAATCACAAGCCGGGACGTCACGGGAGGCAGGACACACGCGCATTTTAAAATGCGCGCGTTTCCTGCCTCCCGTGACGTCCCGGCTTGTGATTGGTCGCGTCACCCATGTGACCGCGACGCGACCAATCACAAGCCAGAACGTAATTTTAAAATCCTGAAGGACCTGAAATTACGTCACGGCTTGCTGTGATTGGTCGCGTCGCGGCCACATGGGCGGCACGCGACCAATCACAAGCCGGGACTTCACGGAAGGAAGTAAACGCGCAAATTTTAAGCAAAGAACGCTGCCGGTTCCCTCGGTGAGGTCCAGGCTGCGTCGGAGAGGTGAGTATAGCAATATTTTTTATTTTAATTCTTTCTTTTACACATTATTACATTAATGTTGTTTCGATACCGATACCCGATACCACAAAAGTATCGGATCTCGGTATCGGAATTCCGATACCCGCAAGTATCGGCCGATACCCGATACTTGCGGTATCGGAATGCTCAACACTAGTCATGAATAGTGTTGAGCGATACCGTCCGATACTTGAAAGTATCGGTATCGGATAGTATCGGCCGATACCGGCAAAGTATCGGATCTCGCCGATTCCGATACCCGATACCCATGCAAGTCAATGGGACACCAAGTATCGGACGGTATCCTGATGGTTCCCAGGGTCTGAAGGAGAGGAAACTCTCCTTCAGGCCCTGGGATCCATATGAATGTGTAAAATAAAGAATTAAAATAAAAAATTAGGAATTTAGGACCTGAGAATGACGTCACGGCTTGTGATTGGTCGCATGGCGGTCACATGAGCTGCACGCGACCAATCAGAAGCCGTGACATCATGGAAGGTGCTGAACGCGCTCATTTTAAACAAAGAAGGCTGCCGGTTAACAGCGGTAAGGTGCAGGGGCCTCCGGACAGGTGAGTATATCAATATTTTTTATTTTAATTCTTTATTTTACACATTCATATGGATCCCAGGGCCTGAAGGAGAGTTTCCTCTCCTTCAGACCCTGGGAACCATACACTGGAAACTTCCGATTCCGATTCCCGATACCACAAAAGTATCGGATCTCGGTATCGGAATTCCGATACCGCAAGTATCGGCCGATACCCGATACCGCAAGTATCGGCCGATACCCGATACTTGCGGTATCGGAATGCTCAACAGTAGTCATGAACAAGGTTTGGAAAAAATTGGCATTACCTGAGGAAAGTAAGTCAGATGCATTAAAAGTCCAGATATGGCAATAACAGATTTTAATACATATCCAGTGCATTCCAAATATAAATATTTCCGACTAAGCTGTTTGTTACACTTTGAAACTGGAATATAAACTCCATAGTGTCATCATGCTTGTGTAAGCAGGTAATGAGATTCAGGAATTTAGGGAATGCAGAGCAAGGATTAATAATAGTGCACTTTAATTATAGCAATAGGGAGAACTCACAGGGATATAAGAAGTAATTAAACAAATAGGATTGCAATATAATACAACAGTCTTGTCATTAAACTTATCGTGACTCCAATGTTCCTCAGCCGCACGCAGTCTGATGAGGGTTATAGTACCAGCAATGGCTAGTACAGAGTCTTCAGGCGGTTCCTGTCAACACTCGAACAAGCTTCTGGTGGCAACGTGTGGTCTCCGGTTTTACCCGTTTAGCCCCTAGTCCATTAATCTGGGAAACCGAAGAGGGTAACACCATGGGGGTCTCTACCTGGTGCGTGCTCCGCTGCACGCCTTTCCACACAGAGGGATACAGTTCACGATCTGGCACCTCACACCTGTTCTTTACTGCGAGCACCTCACACTAGCTGGTGGTGAGCCCGTCACTCTGTCTGCTTCCTGTTCCCGCAGGACCCTCATGAAATCTCAAGCGGGTCTCAGCTCTGTGCTCCCTCAGTCTCTGCAGAGCTTGGCGCGCACCTGTCTTTTCTTCCTGGAGACGAGAAACCTCTGACTATTCCTGCGCTTCTTGCTCTCTCCTCACCACGCCCCCTCTCACCAGATCATCAGTCCTGTCCGGTGTCTCATCCTTTACCCTCAACACTGGATGCAGCCCTGACAGTTCCGGACCCGGCAGCATAGAGGTGCCCGTAGCCCAGTCTTCCTCCTTACACATGCATTTACAGTGATGGAAGTTCATTGCTACCACTACAATTGCTGGTTTAGTTTGATTGTTAGGCCTCAATTAAAGAAGTAGAGTGGATCTGCGTTCATAGCTTTGCGTTTTAAGACAAAACCAAAAAGAAAACCAAAAAGAAAAAATACTCTACGGTAAGTAAATGAATAAATGGCAATACTACATGCAAATAACATGGGATACTTAGTAAGCAATATTTTGATCAAAAAAGTGTATCCCACCGTGACAAGGTATACCCAATAGGTATAGTCCTATATATTATATTAAACCTCTTTTTAAAGACAAAATGCCTAGCTCAAACAGTGGGAGCCACTGTTCTGTTCAAAGTGTGCTGCGGTGGTTCACTGACCGTGTCTACTAGCCCTCCCATGTACTCATCCTCCAACTTAAGAAATGATTGGGCATCAGTGCACTCAGTCTCTTCTGCTTCTGGGGCAGTGGTAAGTGAATGGGCAATATAACCCAAGTTAGAGGAGAACTCCAAATGCAGAACAAACTGCTGTGTGACTTGGTGCACAGACTATATGGTTGATTTGCAAGGGGTGAGGTGAAAGCCGGATGACTATGGTCCTCAGTTGCCAACTGTGCACTTTCTGCACTGGACTGGGTGAAAGATAATGCAGAGAAACTGGAGCCACTATCAGCGATCCAATCTAACACCTTTTCAACATCTTGTGGCCTCGCAACATTTGTTCGGGCCTACGAAAGGATGCACAACCTCCTGTCGCCTGTGTGCATAGGAAGGTGTTATATTTGGGCATGTAGCCCCCGCACATTTCACCCCCGCACATTTCACCCCCAGCAGTTCGCCCCCAGCAGTTCGCCCCTGGGTACATTTCGTCCCCGCACATTTCATCTCCAGCATTTGGCCCCAGGATGTTTCGCACCCAGCAGTTCCACCAGATGTTTGCACTCTAGTTGCTCATGAATTCCTGTCCATCATCAATAGTGTTGAGCGATACCATCCGATACTTGAAAGTATCGGTATCGGAAAGTATCGGCCGATACCGGCAAAGTATCGGATCTAATCCGATACCGATACCCGATACCAATACAAGTCAATGGGACTCAAGTATCGGACGGTATCCCTGATGGTTCCCAGGGTCTGAAGGAGAGGAAACTCTCCTTCAGGCCCTGGGATCCATATCAATGTGTAAAATAAAGAATTAAAATAAAAAATATTGCTATACTCACCTCTCCGACGCAGCCTGGACCTCACCGAGGGAACCGGCAGCGTTCTTTGCTTAAAATGCGCGCGTTTACTGCCTTCCGTGACGTCACGGCTTGTGATTGGTCACGTGCCGCCCATGTGGCCGCGACGCGACCAATCACAGCAAGCCGTGACTTAATTTTCAGGTCCTGAATGCCTAATTCTAGGCATTCAGGATTTTAAAATTACGTTACGGCTTGTGATTGGTCGCGTCGCCCATGTGACCGCGACGCGACCAATCACAGCAAGCCGTGACATAATTTTCAGGTCCTGAATGCAGAATTAGGCATTCAGGACCTGAAATTACGTCACGGCTTGCTGTGATTGGTCGCGTCGCGGCCACATGGGCGGCATGCGACCAATCACAAGCCGTGACATCACGGGAGGCAAGAAACGCGCGCATTTTAAAATTACGTCACGGCTTGTGATTGGTTGCGTGCCGCCCATGTGACCGCGACGCGACCAATCACAGCAAGCCGTGACATAATTTTCATTTCCTGAATGCAGAATTAGGCATTCAGGACCTGAAATTACGTCACGGCTTGCTGTGATTGGTCGCGTCGCGGCCACATGGGCGGCACGCGACCAATCACAAGCCATGACGTCACGGAAGGCAGTAAACGCGCGCATTTTAAGCAAAGAACGCTGCCGGTTCCCTCGGTGAGGTCTAGGCTGCATCGGAGAGGTGAGTATAGCAATATTTTTTATTTTAATTCTTTATTTTACACATTAATGTTGTTTCGATACCGATACCCGATACCACAAAAGTATCGGATCTCGGTATCGGAATTCCGATACCCGCAAGTATCGGCCGATACCCGATACTTGCGGTATCGGAATGCTCAACACTAGTCATCAATGTTTCCCCAGCATTTGGCCCCTGGATGTTTTGCACCCGGCAGTTCACCCCCGGATATTTGTACCCTTGTGGTCAATGAATTCCCATCCATCATCAATATTTCGCCCCCAGCAGTTCACCCTTGGCAGTTTGCCCCCGGATGTTTGTACCCTTGTGGTTCATAAATTCCTGTCCTACATCAATATTTCACCCCCAGCAGTTCACCGCCAGATGCTTGTACCCTTGTGGTTCATGAATTCCCGTCCGTCATCAATGTTTTGCCCCCAGCAGATCGCAACTAGCAGTTCACCCCCCGATGTTTGTACCCTGTTTTGCCCCCAGAATTTTGTGTTTGGATGTTTTGGCAGTTTGTCCTTGTGGTTCATGAATTTCCATCCGTCATCAATCCACATGCCACAAAAGTACTGTACAGAGTGCTGCACTTTTGTGACATGTTAAATCAACTGTTTCCATCTGTTAACCTCACAACTGATTGCATTAGAGTGTCAGAGTATTTTGCCCACAAATGTAACAAGACATTTTCCATAACTTTTCTAAAACGTTTTTGTGTTACAAAAACATAACACGAAAAAAATAAACAGATTAAAAAAATGTAGTGTGAATGAGGCCTGATTTAGGTGGGGAATGTAAACCACTCTAAAATCAAAACATTTTGTGAACTTTTGCAATGAAATAATGATAAGAAAAAACGCCAAAGCACTCACCAGGTTTGCAGTCTGAGTCTTCTTTATTACACAACACAAATATACATCTTCACGGCACGGGAGGTGTGAGAGGAGTGCAGACACCTAACAGATGACAACAACGACGGCCGTTTCGCGCTGGGGGAGAGCGCTTCTACGGGTCTGCCCAAGGGGAAGTGACGCCGCAATAAGAAGGTGAGTAAAACACACCTTCCCTCTGCGTCTGCCCCCCAGGTAGGCAAAGTGCATAGTGCTAGATAAAAACAATTAAAATACAAGGATCAATTATACATAGCTCAAGAATACAAACAGTGCGGGGAGAAATCGTTAGAACAAACATGATATATACAGACAGAATTGTCCTAACTACACCATAAATCAAATTCATCATAAAATGCTACGATCTTCACATAATTTCAGTTACGGCCGGCATTAATTCATTAGGAGATTGAAGAATGTAAAATACAGACATATACAGTAACTGGAAAAAGCACCAAAGCAAGCGCCGCAAGCAAGGGGGAAAGAGGGGAGAAAAAAGAAGAGAAAATATATCTCTATTCAAGGTTACAATCCTACCAGCCCGTCCTCAGGTAGATCTGGAATCAAAGAAACACCGACATATCTACCCTATCATTCATACCGGCCGGGCCCATGGCTCGTGTACGTAAAATCCATCTCGCCTCCTGCCGTAATAACAGTTTATGGAGATCACCCCCCTGTGTTGGGAGGGAAACCCTCTCAACTCCTGCGAAGGTCAATACATTCGGATTCCCTCCATGGGCTTCCCTAATGTGATTTATTAATCTTGGAACACCTTTACCTGAAGAGACCGATTTAAAGTGCTCCCTAAATCGCACACATAACCTCCGAATGGTTTTGCCAATGTAGAACCTTCTGCACGAGCAAAACACCACGTAGACCACGTACTCTGTTTTACATGAAATAAATTGTTTAACGGTATGTGTGACAGGACCAATGTTAAGTGTTTGTCCAACCACATGGAAACGGCAATAATGGCACTGACTACATCTAAAATTGCCTTTAGGGACCGCCCGTTCCAGCCATGTTGTCTTATCCGCTGTAACTCGATTATGTACCAATACATCTCTAATTCGGGTTCCTCGTCTACTTGATATCAACGGGCCACCTTCCGTTCTACCCGCCAACTCCCTGTCTCTCTCTAACACATGCCAATGCTTACGAATCGTTGATCTGATTTCCTGGTCCAAAGGACCAAATTGAAAACAAAAATTAAATCGCTGGTCAGAACTTTTATTCCTTTCTATACTCTGTGTACCAGCCTCTATTCGACCAACTGCTGATTCCAATACTTCATTTGGATAGCCTCTGTCACGAAATTTAGTCAAAAGCTCTCCGGATTGTTGCTCATAACCTTCTAGGGTATTATTAATACGTCTCATTCTTAGTAGTTGACTATAAGGCACCGACCTTTTAGTGTGGTTGGGATGGAAACTCTTATAATGTAAATATGAATTTACCGCAGTGGGTTTCTGAAACACTGACGTACATAGCCCACCTTCTTTTGCCTCCACAAACACATCTAGAAATTCTATGCTGGTACCCCCGAATTTATGGGTGAAAGACATCCCCATTTGATTATCACAATTGAGGTAATCAACAAATCTATGGAAATCAGCTTCTGTGCCATCCCACACCAAGAACAAATCATCGACATATCTAACCAGTAATTTTTTGTGTCTCAAAAAATGATTCTTATAGGAGTAAATGTAATCCTCCTCAAAAACAGCCATGTACAGGTTTGCAAACGTACATGCAGCCGGGGTCCCCATGGCAGTCCCAGTGGTCTGCCTGTACCAGGTGTCAAGGAAGGTGAAGGCATTATGTTGCAGTATAAAACTCAACCCTTCACAAACAAAATTAATATATCCCTGACTTTTTTCCGTGGTGTCAAGAATACGTCTAATAACATCTACCCCTCCATCCTGGGGGATGTTAGTGTACAGGCTCACCACATCAATGGAAGCCATGGCAAACCCCGGCTGCCATGCAAAACCCTGTACACGGTCTAGAAATGAATTAGTGTCCTTGATGTAGGACGGCACATCAGAAAGGAGGGGGCGCAGGAGCCAATCTATGTACTGGGATAGAGGCTCCGTTAATGAGCCAACCCCAGACACGATTGGTCTCCCTGGAGGATTGGTTACCGATTTGTGAATCTTGGGAAGGTAGTACCAATGGGGTTTAGTGGGAAAAACGGGGAGTAATCTCTCCGCCTTCTTGTGTGGAATCACCCCATTTTCCACAGCTCTCCTGAGGAGGGAACACAAATCACTTTTAAATTTAGTAGTAGGATCACCCTGCAGTTTAATATACACGGAGGTATCACACAGCTGCCGGTTAGCTTCAATCAAATATGTTTCTCTGGGCAGAAGAACAATCTTACCTCCTTTATCAGCAGGACGGATGACAACATCCGTCCAGCCAGTCATTTCTTTCAGAGCTCCAGTCTCCTCATCTGTCAAATTACGGATAGCTTTCTTATATATCAATGCCTCCATGTCTTTGAGAACAAGCGTCTCATCAGATCGATCGTATTGCCTGGAGAGATAGGGGGCATATATGAGGAAGGTACCCCACCTAAAAAGGGGGTGCACTTTTCTTGACTAGACCCACTAGCGTAATCATCCAACTCTGGATAATTCAGACTCAAAAGGAGCTTAGCATCATCATTCATATCCGTGAGTGCCTCATTTACAGTATTGGCCATAAAACCCAAAGATCCCACCTTACAAGGGCGTTCCCCATCTAGGTTACTCGGCTCCGTTGAACCAGAGCGAAAAAACTTAAACAAATGCATTTTTCTTGTGGCTTTGAACATATCTTTCACCCATAAATTCGGGGGTACCAGCATAGAATTTCTAGATGTGTTTGTGGAGGCAAAAGAAGGTGGGCTATGTACGTCAGTGTTTCAGAAACCCACTGCGGTAAATTCATATTTACATTATAAGAGTTTCCATCCCAACCACACTAAAAGGTCGGTGCCTTATAGTCAACTACTAAGAATGAGACGTATTAATAATACCCGAGAAGGTTATGAGCAACAATCCGGAGAGCTTTTGACTAAATTTCGTGACAGAGGCTATCCAAATGAAGTATTGGAATCAGCAGTTGGTCGAATAGAGGCTGGTACACAGAGTATAGAAAGGAATAAAAGTTCTGACCAGCGATTTAATTTTTGTTTTCAATTTGGTCCTTTGGACCAGGAAATCAGATCAACGATTCGTAAGCATTGGCATGTGTTAGAGAGAGACAGGGAGTTGGCGGGTAGAACGGAAGGTGGCCCGTTGATATCAAGTAGACGAGGAACCCGAATTAGAGATGTATTGGTACATAATCGAGTTACAGCGGATAAGACAACATGGCTGGAACGGGCGGTCCCTAAAGGCAATTTTAGATGTAGTCAGTGCCATTATTGCCGTTTCCATGTGGTTGGACAAACACTTAACATTGGTCCTGTCACACATACCGTTAAACAATTTATTTCATGTAAAACAGAGTACGTGGTCTACGTGGTGTTTTGCCCGTGCAGAAGGTTCTACATTGGCAAAACCATTCGGAGGTTATGTGTGCGATTTAGGGAGCACTTTAAATCGGTCTCTTCAGGTAAAGGTGTTCCAAGATTAATAAATCACATTAGGGAAGCCCATGGAGGGAATCCGAATGTATTGACCTTCGCAGGAGTTGAGAGGGTTTCCCTCCCAACACAGGGGGGTGATCTCCATAAACTGTTATTACGGCAGGAGGCGAGATGGATTTTACGTACACGAGCCATGGGCCCGGCCGGTATGAATGATAGGGTAGATATGTCGGTGTTTCTTTGATTCCAGATCTACCTGAGGACGGGCTGGTAGGATTGTAACCTTGAATAGAGATATATTTTCTCTTCTTTTTTCTCCCCTCTTTCCCCCTTGCTTGCGGCGCTTGCTTTGGTGCTTTTTCCAGTTACTGTATATGTCTGTATTTTACATTCTTCAATCTCCTAATGAATTAATGCCGGCCTTAACTGAAATTATGTGAAGATCGTAGCATTTTATGATGAATTTGATTTATGGTGTAGTTAGGACAATTCTGTCTGTATATATCATGTTTGTTCTAACGATTTCTCCCCTCACTGTTTGTATTCTTGAGCTATGTATAATTGATCCTTGTATTTTAATTGTTTTTATCTAGCACTATGCACTTTGCCTACCTGGGGGGCGGACGCAGAGGGAAGGTGTGTTTTACTCACCTTCTTATTGCGGCGTCACTTCCCCTTGGGCAGACCCGTAGAAGCGCTCTCCCCCAGCGCAAAACGGCCGTCGTTGTTGTCATCTGTTAGGTGTCTGCACTCCTCTCACACCTCCCGTGCCGTGAAGATGTATATTTGTGTTGTGTAATAAAGAAGACTCAGACTGCAAACCTGGTGAGTGCTTTGGCATTTTTTCTTATCATTATTTCATTGCAATAGACTTTGTTTCCACGCCAGCACCTCCGGTTCAGTGTCAGTTCTCCTATGAATATATGCCACGGTGATTATAGGCTCTAAAGTAACGAGGCAGTGCGGCTTATTTTTTCTGATTTTTTGGATTATGTGAACTTTTACCTGACCAGGCACTGACCTGCTTGTTTGCAAGTTCTGTTGCAGATATTACAATTTTCATGTCAGGTGTCCTGCAAGTTACATTAGACTAGCTCTTATTCCATCTTTACATCAGAATATAGCAGTGTCTAAAATCTCTACAAAGAGAGAGGTGTACTAGCACAAAAAAGTCCGTCAGCTTCCATAGCAATTCACTTTCTACATGTAATAATTATAGGGGATAATTCAGGAGACTCTTTGCGTGGAACAAGACAACAGGACACAGTTTTATAAGTGGTAAATAGTGTTGAGCATTCCGATACCGCAACCATCGGGTATCGGCCGATACTTGCAGTATCGGAATTCCGATACCGAGTTCCGATATTTTTGTGGTATCGGAAATCGGAATCGGAAGTTCCCAGTGTATGGTTCCCAGGTTCTGGAGGAGATGAGACTCTCCTTCAGGCCCTGGGATCCATATTCATGTAAAAAATAAAGAATTAAAATAAAAAATATGGATATACTCACCCGTCCGGCGGCCCGTGGACCTTACCGATTGTAACCGGCAGCCTCCGTTCCTAAGAATGAGGAGTTTAGGACCCTCGATGACATCGCGGCTTGTGATTGGTCGCGTGCCGCTCATGTGACCGCTCAGGCAACCAATCACAAGCCGCGATGTCATCGCAGGTCCTAAACTCCTCATTCTTAGGAAAGGAGGCTGCCGGTTACAATCGGTAAGGTCCAGGGGCCGCCGGACGGGTGAGTATATCCATATTTTTTATTTTAATTCTTTATTTTTTACATGAATATGGATCCCAGGGCCTGAAGGAGAGTTTCCTCTCCTTCAGACCCTGGGAACCATCCAGGATAGCTTCCGATACTTGTGTCCCATTGACTTGTATTGGTATTGGGTATCGGTATCGGCGATATCCGATATTTTTCGGGTATCAGCTGATACTATCCGATACCGATACTTTCAAGTATCGGAAGGTATCGCTCAACACTAGTGGTAGAGTTTATATTATCACACGGTGATTCAAACAGGTGCAGAGAGAAACTCAGGTCCACAACACCTGGTGCAAATAATAAAAGCAGCTTAGCAGTCAATAGGAAACTTCAGAGGTAGATGCAAACAAACAGAAAGTCTACAAAGCAGAGTTATTCTTGAGGAAACTTGACACGAATAGATCCTTGACTTAGTCCAGACACAGATAGATATGCTATAAGGCAGTTCAAATCATATCTTAGCTCAACCAGGGAGGCCTGGTTAATAGTCTCAGGTTTTGCAGAGCAGCAAACAGCTTACATGTCCAACAAATGCAGATGGAAGTAACACAAGCAGCAGATGAAGGAGGATTACTGAACACTGGTGTATGCAGCAGGAACTCAGAGCAGAGTGGCAGGATCTCCAACACAGGTTCACAGGAGCAGGTGCAGGTGCAAGGCCAGGGAGTAATCAGGAGCTGGATGCACAGCAGAATAATCTAGCACAGACTGAAGGCTGGGGTGGAGTTTTATAGCAGGAAGACAAATGCACATGAGACCAAAGACACCATGTTGGAAAAGGGCAGTAATGCACAAAAGGTAATAAAAATGTTCAGAGTCCTGACATTACTCCCTCCTTAAAAGCGGCCTCAGGACGATCCTGGACCTGGTTTCTCAGGGAATCTCTGATGAAAACGAGAAATCTTGTGTTGGGCATTGATGTTTTCCATGGGTTCCCAAGAGTCTTCCTCAAGGGGATATCCATGCCATCTTATCAGATATTGGAGCCGATTCCTGCGAATCCTGGAATCAATAATTTCCTCCACCACAAATTGTTCTTGCCCATCAATCAATACAGGCTGCGGAGGTGGCACAACATGTCCCTGGAAGGTATTAGGAGATACAGGCTTTAGTAAAGATACATGAAAAACTGGGTGTACCTTCATTGTCCTAGGTAGCTTCAGCCAGCAGGCCACAGAGCTCACAATACCGTTGATCTTGAAAGGGCCAATGAATTTCTGTCCAAGTTTTTGTGAAGGAACGTTTAACTTCAGATTCTTAGTTGCTAACCACACGGAATCTCCTACCTTGAACATGGGTGCAGGTTTACGGAATCTATCAGCCGATCTCTAATAACGTTCTTGAGCCGTGGTCAGGGATTCCTTCAGAACCTCAAGATTTTGTCTCATCACAGTCAGCCTTTCCTCCACTGCTGGAACTGGAGAATTAATTGGACACCTAGGTAAAATACACGAATGATAACCTAGATTGGCAAAGAAAGGTGTAAATTTAGTGGAGGCGCTCTGAGAATTATTATATGAAAATTCGGCTAACGGTAACAACTCCAACCAATCATCCTGGAGATGGCTGACATAGCATCTTAGATATTGTTCCAGCGTCTGGTTGGTACAGTCAGTCTGACCATTTGTCTGGGGATGGTAAGCAGAAGAGAGACAGACATTAATAATGAGTGCAGAGCAAAACCCCTTCCAGAATCTTGAAGTGAACTGTACTCCACGGTCAGAGATGATCTCATCCGGCACCCCATGCAACCGAAATACATTCTATATAACCAAGTTCACTGTATCTTTAGCTGAGGGGAGGCCGGTGCACGGAACAAAATGAGCAGCTTTAGTCAGGTGATCAACTACCACCATGATTGTATTCATGCCCCCGATGTACGCAGCTCCACAATAAAGTCCATTGATATAGACCCCCAAGGGCGGGATGGAACAGGTAATGGTTGTAGAAGACCCATAGATGCCACATGAGGAGTCTTGTAACAGGCACATACCTCGCAAGAGAAAACATAGTCCTTGGTATCCTTCAGGCAAGTTGGCCACCAGAAGAATTGGCTCAGGAACTCTTGTGTCTTCTGTACCCCCCTGTGACCAGCCAAATTGGAGTCATGTACCAACTTGAGGATCTGCAGACGGACGACCTCCGGGACGTAGATACGTCGATCTCTGAACCACATGCCACCCTTAAAGACAAGATTAATATCCACAGGTGGGTTGGCCAGAAATACATCACCTTCATAGGCCTCCCTGCACTCCTTCCACAAGACCTGATTGTGGATAACTCCGATGAAATTGGCATCAGATAGAATGGTCTTGGACGGGGCTCCAGGTACGGAATCCGCAGCATGGATTCGCGATAAAGCATCAGCCTTCCCATTAAGAGAACCTGGATGGTACGAGATAACAAAGTTAAGTTGATTTAAGAATAAGTTCCAACGAGCCTGATAAGGAGAAAAACATCTAGCGGATCTAAGGAACTCTAGATTGCAATGGTCAGTTAGCACTATGATCTGTTGTGCAGCTCCTATCAGATGATGCCTCCATTCTTTGAAAGCCGCAATAATAGCCAGCAATTCCTTGTCTCCCACGTCGTAATTCTTCTCTGCTGAGGTAAGTCTATGGGAAAAGAAAGCACAAGGATGTAGCAGACCCTTCTCTCCAGTTCTCTGGGAGAGAATAGCCCCCAAAGCATTATCAGAAGCGTCCACCTCCACAATGAAAGGATGTGTTGGATTTGGGTGTATCAACAGCGGTGCTGTTGTGAAACAGATCTTCACCTGATCAAAAGCTTCTTGAGCCTGTGATGACCACTTAAAGGGCTTTTCCTTCTTTGTCAAGGAAGTAATGGGATGGACAATATCAGAAAAATTTCGAATGAAGCGTCTGTAGAAATTTGCAAAACCAATAAAACGTTGGACCTCCTTAACGTTCTTGGGTGCCGGCCAATCAAGGATAGCCTGAATCTTACCAGATTCCATGTTCAGCCCCTGGGGAGAGATGATATAACCCAAGAACTGTATCTCAGAACAATGGAACTCGCATTTCTCCGGCTTAATATACAGATGGTTCTCTTTCAGACATCTTAAAACAGTTTTGACATGTTCTTCATGTTCCTGTAGAGAGTCAGAAAAGATTGGTATATCGTCCAAATAGATCACCACAAACTGGTCGAACAAATCTCTGAAGATGTCATTAGCAAGGTGTTGAAATGCTGCAGGGGCGTTACAAAGCCCAAATGGCATCACAAGAGATTCAAAGTGTCCATACCGGCATCTGAATGCTGTCTTCCACTCATCCCCTGGCCGAATACGAACCAAATTATAAGCCCCACGAAGATCCAGCTTAGAGAACACCTTAGCATGGCGGACTCTTTCCAGTAATTCAGGAATCAGAGGCAAAGGGTAACGGTTTCGTACGGTTACCTTATTGAGTTATATAGTCAACACAGGGTCTCAGGGTCCCATCCTTCTTCTTTACAAAAAAAAGGGTGCCCCTGCTGGTGAGGAAGAAGGACGTATGAAGCCTTTGGCCAGATTTTCATCAATATACTCCTTTAAGGCTTGAAGCTCAGGTGCCGCCAAAGGGTATATGTGACCAAAAGGAATATCTGCCCCAGGAAGCAACTCAATGGAACAGTCATAATGCCTGTGTGGAGGAAGCTGATCTGCATTCTTCTTGTCACAGAGGTCAGAGAACTCTTTATATGCTGGAGGTAAAGAAAATACCTGTACATGTGGTTCCGTAGCCGTGGACTCGGGGACAGCTTCTGTTAACACTGAGTTGCTCCTTGTTGGAAAGATAATCTCCTTTGTCTCCCAGTTGATAATTGGGTTCTGAGAACGCAGCCAAGGAATGCCTAAAATCACAGGAAAATGAGGAGAAGAAATTAGCAAGAAAGAATGTTGCTCCTGATGATTAGGCTCCAACAAAATTTCAAGGGGTACGGTCTCCTGATCCACAGGCCCAGAGATTAAAGGTGACCCATCCACTGTTTCCATTGTAATTGGAGAGGCTCTTTGCTGAATTTTAATACCATGTTCCTTGGCAAATGCGATATCCATGAAATTGCCACCTGCACCAGAGTCAATCATAGCTGAATTGGAAATCCACTGTCCTGAACACAGGATCTTAATAGGGAGAGAACAGTGAGAGTTCTTTTCCTTCAGCTCCTTGGGGGGTGAATTCATAGAAAGTGAATGGAATACAGCATTTAAAGGCAGGCTACATTCAGAGATGTCAGGTTCATCATCACAGTTGTCATACTCCCCTATTGCTGCTAGCACCTTGTTAGGCCGTCTAGGACACTTAAGACAATTGATCAAGAAGTGGTCAGACTGGCCGCAGTAGAAACATAGACTTTCACGAAGGCGATGCTCCCGGCGCTCATTGATCTCGCGTCTCTGAATGGAATCAATTTGCATGGGCACCTCCTCCACTCCGAGATGTTTTACCTGCAGGCTCTTTGGAAGGAAGGGAAAAGTTAGAAATACGGTTACATGCAGCAAATTTCTCCTGCCTACGCTCAGTAAGGCGAATGTCTATGCGCACACAATGCTGTATAAATGTCTCTAGTTCTTGTGGTGACTCCGAGCAAGCTAGTTCATCTTTTATAATACTAGACAGACCCCTTTTAAAAATAGGCAATTGTGCATAACTGTCCCAATTGGTATCTACCGCCAATCTCCTGAATTCAGTGGCATACTCAATAACAGAACGTTTAGCCTGGTGTAAAGACAACAAAGCAGATTCAGTGGTTGCACGGCGATTAGGGTCATCAAACATTAATGCCATAACGGCCAAGAAATCATCCAAGTCATTTAACCGTGGGTCACGAGACTCAATCATCGGATTCGCCCAGGCGAGCGCTCGTGAGTAGGGTTGAGCGACTTTCATTTTTTTAAGATCGAGTCGGGTTTTGTGAAACCCGACTTTGTCCAGAGTCGAGTCGAGTGCAGTCGGCCGATTATCGCTGAAAGTCGGGGATCGACCGAAACACGAAACCCAATGCAAGTCAATGGGGAAGCATAGTCGGCAGTGAGTGGAGGCCAGGAAAACACCTACAGTGCCCATTTTAATGCCAAAAACATCCATTCTTGTTTCTGAAGCTTGTCAATCTTAATTAACTTTATAATAATAGTTGGGCATTGGAAATTGGGGGTCATTTGGCAAAAGTTGTGGGGGGAGTAGGGCTGGCTCAATTTTTTCGTGGGCCCAGGAAACGCGGACTACGTCACGGCGGTGGAGCAGGGAGAGGTAAGTATTTCAACGTTGCAAGTGCTGTGATCCTGAGCAAGCAGGGGGGGCCCACTCGTTCGCATTGGCACTGGCACAGGGCCCCTCAAAGTACGGCGGTGTGTTTGCATGGCGGGGGCGCCTCCCACCAGCAGCGACACTTTTGCATACTCTGAGGGGCCCTGTGCCAGTGACGTCGCCAACGAGTATGCCCCCCCCCACCTGATGAAGGAACCTGCACTTTCATCTGCACCTTCCTCTTTGTCCCTGTGTAAGGTGGTATAACATGCGGGAAGGGGAACCTTACTTTCAGCAGGGTCAGATTCTGGCTGTGTAGAGTGCAAGGGGAATGTAGTGGTCTAGGTCAATGTACCAGCAGACTCATCTAGCAGTGGCTGGGCAATGGGCAGGATGAAGAGGAAACAGATATAGGGCCAAAGAATAAAGTAGGCTAAATGCAGTTCATAATTGGTAACAGGACTAAACAGGCGTCATTGCTTTGTTCAGTGGAGTAGCAAACCCAAGAGCAGCAGACACTGTTTCAAGGGCCCAACCACACTAGTAGGCCAAATGCAGTTTAATATCTGATAGTCTAGGCCGAAAGCCAGAAGGTAGAAGCTCAGCTTTATTCAGTTGAGGACAACACCAGGCAGGGGCAGACACCGTTAGTAGGCAGGAACCACCAATTTTTTAAAAAACAGCAGTTAATCAGAGCCAGAAGGTAGAAGCTCAGCTTTATTCAGTTGAGGACAAACACCAGGGAGCAGCAAACAGAGGTATTAGGCCCCATCCAGCAATTAAAAAAAAAAAAAAAAAACTTAATCAGAGCCAGAAGGTAGAAGCTCAGCTTTATTCAGTTGAGGACAACACCAGGCAGGGGCAGACACCGTTAGTAGGCCGGAACCACCAATTTTTTAAAAAACAGCAGTTAATCAGAGCCAGAAGGTAGAAGCTCAGCTTTATTCAGTTGAGGACAACACCAGGCAGGGGCAGACACCGTTAGTAGGCCGGAACCACCAATTTTTAAAAAAACAGCAGTTAATCAGAGCCAGAAGGTAGAAGCTCAGCTGTATTCAGTTGAGGACAACTTGAATTAGGGACTGCAGACAGACTTAGCAGGCTGTCCCCTGTGTGGACCATGCATCCAATACATTAACCCATTGCGCCACAAAGGACACGTAACCTTCCGTGGCCATGCCTACAGGTCCATGTGTCTGTAGTCAGGTGTACCTTTGGACTCACAGATTGACAGAATGCAAGGACAATGCGGTCTTTAACATGCTGGTGGAGGGGTGGGATGGCTTTTCTCGCAAAAGAATTGTCAACTGGGTAGCTCATAGCGTGGTACAGCGTAGTCCATCATGGCTTTATTAATATTAAAAAAAAATAAAAAAATAGGCTCTATGCACTGTAAATTAGGTTCCAGGGGTACACGGGCAGCAGTGGTCTGGTCAGTGGAGGCCTAGTGGAAGGAGGGACCGCAGACAGGCTTCGAAGGCCTAACATTATAAAATGGGCTGGCTGTAGGCACTTTATAATTGGTTCCAGGGGTACACGGGCAGCAGTGGTCTGGTCAGTGGAGGCCTAGTGGAAGGAGGGACCGCAGACAGGCTTCGAAGGCCTAACACAATAAAATGGGCTGGCTGTAGGCACTTTATAATTGTTTCCAGGGGTACACGGGCAGCAGTGGTCTGGTCAGTGGAGGCCTAGTGGAAGGAGGGACCGCAGACAGGCTTCGAAGGCCTAACATAATAAAATGGGCTGGCTGTAGGCACTGTAAAATAGGTTCCAGGGGTACACGGGCAGCAGTGGTCTGGTCAGTGGAGGCCTAGTGGAAGGAGGGACTGCAGACAGGCTTCGAAGGCCTAACACAATAAAATGGGCTGGCTGTAGGCACTTTATAATTGTTTCCAGGGGTACACGGGCAGCAGTGGTCTGGTCAGTGGAGGCCTAGTGGAAGGAGGGACCACAGACAGGCTTCGAAGGCCTAACACAATAAAATGGGCTGGCTGTAGGCACTTTATAATTGTTTCCAGGGGTACACGGGCAGCAGTGGTCTGGTCAACGGAGGCCGATTGTAATGAGTGTCTGCCAGTTAGTAGTCAAAAACAATAATTAAGTGTGAATGTCTCGCATTAAAACAAAACAAAAACACTAAAGGGTGCAATCATTAGGTTCAGGGGTGGGATCCTCTGCGTTGTTTCAGACCTACTAATTTAGCGCAAAGTATTTACTGTGGTAAATAGAGGACACTGCCCCTGACTATGTTAAGTACCATCATACATGTCAACACAATGGTATTGTCAGTGGCAGGTATGGAAGGATGTCAGCGCATAGACTAAACATTGGTGGAAGTGTGAGAGATAACTGTGGAAGTGGTAGAGCAATGTTTGACCTGGGGGTGGGTGAACTCTCTTGTGGCCGGCGGTACAGGCCCAGGGCCCCTCATGTTACAACAGTGTGTCTGACGTTGGGTGCGCACCACCACCGCCAGAGACACTTTATTGTACTATGAGGGACCCAGTAGCAATGCCGTCGACCAAAAGCAAGCACACCCACCTCTTCAGACAAACAGCAGTCTCACGGGTGCTTGCGCCAAGTCGCGATACCACGGCCCCGTGTGGGGAGTTTGGCCATTTAGGGAGGTGTAAACATGTCGTATGCTGGACAATCAGCTGCAGAAAATTAGACATTAGAAAAGTAATTCACAGTAGTCCACAGGCAAGAGCTTTTCATAGGAAAGCTAGGTGTCGGCCGGGCAAGGTGGGGCAAAAGATTTCGAAATCCAGTTGTGGTTCATTTTAATGAATGTTAGATCGTCAACATTTTGGGTAGCCAGACGAGTCCTTTTTTCGGTTAATATTGAACCTGCAGCACTGAATAGTCTTTCTGATAGGACACTTGCTGCCGGGCAAGCAAACTCCTGCAATGCATATTCTGCCAATTCTGGCCAGGTGTCTACTTTTGATGCCCAGTAATCAAATGGGAATGACGGTTGAGGGATAACATCGATAAGGGATGAAAAATAGTTAGTAACCATACTGGACAAATGTTGTCGCCTGTCACTTTCAATTGATGCAGCAGTACCTGTCCTGTCTGCGGTCATAGCAAAATCACTCCACAACCTGGTCAGAAAACCCCTCTGTCCAACGCCACTTCTGATGTGTGCACCCCTAACACTCCTAGTCTGCTGCCCCCTGGAGCTCGTGTGAGAACGATCACGTGCGCTGTGTGCTGGGAATGCCTGAAGCAAACGGTCAACAAGAGTTGATTGTTTGGTTGCTAATATTAGTTCCAAGTTCTCATGTGGCATAATATTTTGCAATTTGCCTTTATAGCGTGGATCGAGGAGGCAGGCCAACCAGTAATCGTCATCGTTCATCATTTTCGTAATGCGTGTGTCCCTTTTTAGGATACGTAAGGCATAATCCGCCATGTGGGCCAAAGTTCCAGTTGTCAAATCTCCGGTTGTGATTGGTTGAGGGGCAGTTTCAGGCAAATCTACGTCACTTGTGTCCCTCAAAAAAACAGAACCCGGCCTTGCCACGCAACCAATTTCCAGTGCCCCCGGGAAAGCTTCCGCATTAAAAATATACTCATCCCCATCATCCTCCTCGTCCTCCACCTCCTCTTCGCCCGCTACCTCGTCCTGTACACTGCCCTGACCAGACAATGGCTGACTGTCATCAAGGCTTTCCTCTTCCTCTGGTGCAGACGCCTGATCTTTATGTGCATCAAACTTTGCATCAGCAGACGCATTAGGGGGATGCTCATGCTTATTATGGCATTGTCTGCACTAACCAGCCGTGTGCATTCCTCAAAACACTGAAGGACTTGACACATGTCTTGTATCTTCGACCACTGCACACCTGACAACTCCATGTCTGCCATCCTACTGCCTGCCCGTGTATGTGTATCCTCCCACAAAAACATAACAGCCCGCCTCTGTTGGCACAGTCTCTGAAGCATGTGCAGTGTTGAGTTCCACCTTGTTGCAACGTCTATGATTAGGCGATGCTGGGGAAGGTTCAAAGACCGCTGATAGGTCTGCATGTGGCTGGAGTGTACAGGCGAACGTCGGATATGTGAGCAAAGTCCACGCACTTTGAGGAGCAGGTCGGAGAACCCAGGATACGTTTTCAATAAGCACTGCACCACCAGGTTTAAGGTGTGAGCAAGGCAAGGAATGTGTTTCAGTTGGGAAAGGGAGATGGCAGCCATGAAATTCCTTCTGTTATCACTCACTACCTTGCCTGCCTCAAGATCTACTGTGCCCAGCCACGACTGCGTTTCTTGTTGCAAGAACTCGGACAGAACTTCCGCGGTGTGTCTGTTGTCGCCCAAACACTTCATAACCAATACAGCCTGCTGATGCTTGCCAGTAGCTGGCCCATAATGGGACCACTGGTGTGCAACAGTGTCATCTGCCGATGGAGTGGTTGGCCGACTGCGGTCTGTGGAAGAGCTGTAGCTTCTGCAGGAGGACGAGGAGGAGGAGGAGGGGGTGCGAACACCTACAGCCAACTGTTTCCTAGACCGTGGGCTAGGCACGACTGTCCCGAAATTGATGTCCCCTGTGGACCCTGCATCCACCACATTCACCCAGTGTGCCGTGATGGACACATAACTGTTGTGAATTTGCTTTTTGGCTCCCTCTAGTGGTTACTAGTGATTTGACTCTGGGTATGTCAGTCATCCCTTGTATGCTCACCTGGGCCGTTAGTTCAGGGGTGTTGCTATATAAGCTCCCTGGACCTTCAGTTCAATGCCTGGCAACGTTGTAATCAGAGCTAATCTGTTGTGCTCTTGTCTACTGATCCTGGTTCCTGCTAGATTAAGCTAAGTCTGCTTTCTTGCTTTTTGCTATTTGTTTTTGTTTGCATTTTTGTCCAGCTTGTACATAATCTGTATCCTAACCTTGCTGGAAGCTCTAGGGAGGCTGGAGTTCTCTCCCCGGGCCGTTAGACGGTTCGGGGGTTCTTGAATTTCCAGTGTGGAATTTTGATAGGGTTTTCGTTGACCATATAAGTTATCTTACTACATTCTGCTATTAGTAAGTGGGCCTCTCTTTGCTAAACCTAGTTCATCTCTGTGTTTGTCATTTCCTCTTACCTCACCGTTATTATTTGTGGGGGGCTTGTATCCAACTTTTGGGGTCTATTATCTGGAGGCAAGAGAGGTCTTTGTTTTCCTCTTCTAGGGGTAGTTAGTCCTCCGGCTGGCGCGAGACATCTAGCGACCAACGTAGGCATGTTCCCCGGCTACTTCTAGTGTTGGCGTTAGGAGTAGATATATGGTCAACCCAGTTACCACTGCCCTATGAGCTGGATTTTTGTACTTCGCAGACTTACTTGTTCCTCTGAGACCCTCGCCATTGGGGTCATAACAGTTTGCCAGGCCAGTATTAAATGTTAAATGCATTGCAGAAGCGGGATTATAAGAAAGAAAAATTCTGAGTTTTTTTTTCTTTTTCTCATATTTTTTTTCTTTTCCCCTTTACCTCTGAGTGGCTTGTGTTTGCTGCAGACCTGAATGTCCAGACCTTGATTACAGGTGTGGACCAGCTTACTGCTCGTGTGCAGGGCATACAAGATTATGTTATCAGAAATCCTATGTCAGAACCTAAGATACCGATTCCTGAACTGTTTTCCGGAGACCGATTTAAATTTAGAAATTTCAGGAATAATTGTAAATTGTTTTTGTCCCTGAGACCCTGTTCATCTGGAGACTCCGCTCAGCAAGTGAAAATTGTTATTTCTTTTTTACGGGGCGACCCTCAGGATTGGGCCTTCTCGCTGGCGCCAGGAGATCCGGCATTGGCTGATATTGATGCGTTTTTTCTGGCGCTCGGTTTGCTTTATGAGGAACCCAATCTTGAGATTCAGGCAGAAAAAGCCTTGCTGGCTATGTCTCAGGGCCAGGACGAGGCTGAAGTGTATTGCCAAAAATTTCGGAAACGGTCCGTGCTGACCCAGTGGAACGAGTGTGCATTGGCTGCAAATTTCAGAAATGGCCTTTCTGAAGCCATTAAGAATGTGATGGTGGGTTTTCCCATTCCCACAGGTCTGAATGATTCTATGGCCCTGGCAATTCAAATCGACCGGCGGTTGCGGGAGCGCAAAACCGCAAATTCCCTCATGGTGTTGTCTGAACAGGCACCTGATTTAATGCAATGTGATAGAATCCTGACTAGAAATGAGCGGAAAATTCATAGACGCCAGAATGGCTTGTGTTACTACTGTGGTGATTCTACACATGTTATCTCAGCATGCTCTAAACGTCTTACTAGGGTTGTTAGTCCTGTCGCCATTAGTAATTTGCAACCTAAATTTATTCTATCTGTAACTTTGATTTGCTCACTGTCATCGTATCCTGTCATGGCGTTTGTAGACTCAGGTGCTGCCCTGAGTCTGATGGATCTGTCATTTGCCAAGCGCTGCGGTTTTGTTCTGGAGCCATTAGAAAATCCTATCCCTCTTAGGGGTATTGATGCTACGCCTTTGGCAAAAAATAAACCGCAGTTTTGGACACAGGTTACCATGTGCATGACTCCCGAACATCGGGAGGTGATACGTTTTCTTGTTCTGCATAAGATGCATGATTTGGTTGTTTTGGGTTTGCCATGGTTACAGACCCATAATCCAGTCTTGGACTGGAAGGCAATGTCGGTGTCAAGTTGGGGTTGGCCATGAAGTGGGCATTTGAGGAGTGGCGTCATTGGCTCGAGGGTGCTAAGCATCGTGTGGTGGTCTTGACTGATCACAAAAATCTGATGTATCTCGAGTCTGCTAAACGCCTGAATCCTAGACAGGCCTGCTGGTCATTGTTTTTCTCCCGTTTTGACTTTGTGGTCTCGTATTTACCAGGTTCTAAGAATGTGAAGGCCGATGCTCTGTCTAGGAGCTTTGTGCCTGATGCTCCTGGAGTCGCTGAACCTGTGGGTATTCTTAAGGAAGGAGTTATCTTGTCAGCTATTTCTCCTGATCTGCGGCGTGTGTTGCAGAGATTTCAGGCTGGTAGGCCTGATTCTTGTCCATCTGACAGATTGTTTGTGCCTGCTAAATGGACCAGCAGAGTCATTTCCGAGGTTCATTCCTCAGTGTTGGCAGGGCACCCGGGAATTTTTGGCACCAGAGATCTGGTGGCCAGGTCCTTTTGGTGGCCTTCCCTGTCAAGGGATGTGCGGTCATTTGTGCAGTCCTGTGGAACTTGTGCTCGAGCTAAGCCTTGCTGTTCTCGTGCCAGCGGGTTGCTCTTGCCCTTGCCTGTCCCGAAGAGACCTTGGACACACATCTCTATGGATTTCATTTCTGATCTTCCGGTGTCTCAGGGCATGTCTGTCATCTGGGTGATATGTGATCGTTTCTCCAAGATGGTCCATTTGGTTCCTTTACCTAAGCTGCCCTCCTCTTCTGATCTGGTTCCTGTGTTCTTCCAGAACGTGGTTCGTTTGCACGGCATTCCTGAGAATATTGTGTCGGACAGAGGATCCCAGTTTGTTTCCAGGTTCTGGCGATCCTTTTGTGGTAGGATGGGCATTGATTTGTCGTTTTCGTCCGCTTTTCATCCCCAGACTAACGGACAAACGGAGCGAACTAATCAGACTCTGGAGGCTTATTTGAGGTGTTTTGTCTCTTCTGATCAGGATGATTGGGTGACCTTCTTGCCGTTGGCTGAATTTGCCCTTAATAATCGGGCTAGTTCCGCCACCTTGGTTTCGCCATTTTTCTGCAACTCTGGTTTCCATCCTCGTTTTTCCTCGAGACATGTGGAGCCTTCTGACTGTCCTGGGGTGGATTCTGTGGTGGATAGGTTGCAGTGGATCTGGAGTCATGTGGTGGACAACTTGAAGTTGTCACAGGAGAAGGCTCAGCGTTTTGCCAACCGCCGCCGCGGTGTGGGTCCCCGACTTCGCGTTGGGGATTTGGTATGGCTGTCTTCTCGATTTGTTCCTATGAAGGTCTCCTCTCCCAAATTTAAGCCTCGCTTCATTGGTCCTTACAAGATTTTGGAAATCCTTAATCCTGTATCCTTTCGCCTGGATCTTCCGGTGTCGTTTGCCATTCACAACGTATTTCATAGGTCCTTGTTGCGGCGGTACGTTGTGCCTGTGGTCTCTCTGCGGAGCCTCCTGCTCCGGTGCTGGTTGAGGGCGAGTTGGAGTACATGGTGGAGAAGATCTTAGATTCTCGTCTCTCCAGGCGGAGGCTTCAGTACCTGGTCAAGTGGAAGGGCTATGGTCAGGAGGATAATTCCTGGGTGGTCGCCTCTGATGTGCATGCGGCCGATTTGGTTCGTGCCTTTCACGCCGCTCATCCTGATCGCCCTGGTGGTCTTGGTGAGGGTTCGGTGACCCCTCACTAAGGGGGGGGTACTGTTGTGAATTTGCTTTTTGGCTCCCTCTAGTGGTTACTAGTGATTTGACTCTGGGTATGTCAGTCATCCCTTGTATGCTCACCTGGGCCGTTAGTTCAGGGGTGTTGCTATATAAGCTCCCTGGACCTTCAGTTCAATGCCTGGCAACGTTGTAATCAGAGCTAATCTGTTGTGCTCTTGTCTACTGATCCTGGTTCCTGCTAGATTAAGCTAAGTCTGCTTTCTTGCTTTTTGCTATTTGTTTTTGTTTGCATTTTTGTCCAGCTTGTACATAATCTGTATCCTAACCTTGCTGGAAGCTCTAGGGAGGCTGGAGTTCTCTCCCCGGGCCGTTAGACGGTTCGGGGGTTCTTGAATTTCCAGTGTGGAATTTTGATAGGGTTTTCGTTGACCATATAAGTAGTGTTGAGCATTCCGATACTGCAAGTATTGGGTATCGGCCGATACTTGCTGTATCGGAATTTCCGATACCGAGATCCGATATTTTTGTGATATCGGGTATCGGGTATCGCAACAACATTAATGTAATAATGTGTAAAAAAGAGAATTAAAATAAAAAATATCGCTATACTCACCTGTCCGACGCAGCCGGGACCTCAGCGAGGGAACCGGCAGCGTTGTTTGTTTAAATTTCGCGCTTTTACTTGGTTACGTGAAGTCCCGGCTTGTGATTGGTCAGGGCGGCCATGTTGCCGGGACGCGGACCAATCACAGCAAGCCGTGACGAAATTACATCACGGCTTGCTGTGATTGGTTAATGGCGGCCATGTTGCCGGGACGTCACTGGAGGCTGGACACGCGCGCTTTTCAAAATACGCGCATGTCCAGCCTCCCGTGACGTCCCGGCTTGTGATTGGTTAATGGCGGCCATGTTGCCGGGACGCGGACCAATCACAAGCCGGGACGTCACGGGAGGCTGGACATGCGCGTATTTTGAAAAGCGCGCGTGTCCAGCCTCCAGTGACGTCCCGGCAACATGGCCGCCATTAACCAATCACAAGCCGGGACGTCACGGGAGGCTGGACATGCGCGTATTTTGAAAAGCGCGCGTGTCCAGCCTCCAGTGACGTCCCGGCAACATGGCCGCCATTAACCAATCACAAGCCGTGACGTCACGGGAGGCTGGACATGCGCGTATTTTGAAAAGCGCGCGTGTCCAGCCTCCCGTGACGTCACGGCTTGTGATTGGTTAATGGCGGCCATGTTGCCGGGACGCGGACCAATCACAGCAAGCCGTGACGTAATTTCGTCACGGCTTGCTGTGATTGGTCCGCGTCCCGGCAACATGGCGCCGTGACCAATCATAAGCCGGGACGTCACTGGAGGCTGGACACGCGCGCTTTTCAAAATACGCGCATGTCCAGCCTCCCGTGACGTCACGGCTTGTGATTGGTTAATGGCGGCCATGTTGCCGGGACTCGGACCAATCACAGCAAGCCGTGACGTAATTTCGTCACGGCTTGCTGTGATTGGTCCGCGTCCCGGCAACATGGCCGCCCTGACCAATCACAAGCCGGGACCTCACGTAACCAAGTAAAAGCGCGAATTTTAAACAAACAACGCTGCCGGTTCCCTCGCTGAGGTCCCGGCTGCGTCGGACAGGTGAGTATAGCGATATTTTTTATTTTAATTCTTTCTTTTACACATTAATATGGTTCCCAGGGCCTGAAGGAGAGTTTCCTCTCCTTCAGACCCTGGGAACCATCAGGAATACCGTCCGATACCTGAGTCCCATTGACTTGTATTGGTATCGGGTATCGGTATCGGATTGGATCCGATACTTTGCCGGTATCGGCCGATACTTTCCGATACCGATACTTTCAAGTATCGGACGGTATCGCTCAACACTACATATAAGTTATCTTACTACATTCTGCTATTAGTAAGTGGGCCTCTCTTTGCTAAACCTAGTTCATCTCTGTGTTTGTCATTTCCTCTTACCTCACCGTTATTATTTGTGGGGGGCTTGTATCCAACTTTTGGGGTCTATTATCTGGAGGCAAGAGAGGTCTTTGTTTTCCTCTTCTAGGGGTAGTTAGTCCTCCGGCTGGCGCGAGACATCTAGCGACCAACGTAGGCATGTTCCCCGGCTACTTCTAGTGTTGGCGTTAGGAGTAGATATATGGTCAACCCAGTTACCACTGCCCTATGAGCTGGATTTTTGTACTTCGCAGACTTACTTGTTCCTCTGAGACCCTCGCCATTGGGGTCATAACACATAACGTCCCTGGCCATGCCTACTGGTCCATGCATCTGTAGTCAGGTGCACCTTTGTACTCACAGATTGCCTGAGTGCATGGACGATGCGCTGTTTAACATGCTGGTGCAGGGCTGGGATGGCTTTTCTGGAAAAAAAGTGTCGACTGGGTAGCTCGTATCGTGGTTCAGCGTACTCCATCAGGGCTTTGAAAGCTTCGCTTTCAACTAACCGGTAGGGCATCATCTCTAACGAGATTAGTCTAGCTATGTGGGCGTTAAAACCCTGTGTACGCGGATGCGAGGATAAGTACTTCCTTTTTCTAACCAGAGTCTCATGTAGTGTGAGCTGGACTGGAGAGCTGGAGATCGTGGAACTTTTGGGTGTGCCGGTGGACATGGCAGACTGAGAGACGGTTGGAGACGGTATTGTTTCCGCCGGTGCCCTAGATGCAATATTTCCTCCTACAAAACTGGTGATTCCCTGACCTGACTGCTTTTGGCTGGCAAAGAAACCTGCACAGATACTGCCGGTGGTGCGGAAAATGGTGGCCTTACAGTGACGGAAGGGATGTTGCGTTGCTGACTAGCTTCATTGGCTGAGGGTGCTACAACCTTAAGGGACATTTGGTAGTTAGTCCAGGCTTGAAAATGCATAGTGGTTAAGTGTCTATGCATGCAACTAGTATTGAGACTTTTCAGATTCTGACCTCTGCTTAAGCTAGTTGAACATTTTTGACAGATGACTTTGCGCTGATCAATTGGATGTTGTTTAAAAAAATGCCAGACTGCACTCTTCCTAGCATCGGATCCCTTTTCAGGGATTGCAGACTGAGCTTTAATTGGATGGCCACGCTGTCCTCCAACTGGTTTTGGCTTTGACACGCGTTTTGGGCCAGATACGGGCCCGGCAGATGGAACCTGTTGCGATGTTGATGCCTGCTGCGGCCCCTCCTCCACCTCCGCTTCTGAACTACTGCCGCCTGCACCCTGTTCCCCCAATGGCTGCCAATCGGGGTCAACAACTGGGTCATCTATTACCTCCTCTTCGAGCTCATGTGCAACTTCGTCTGTGTCACTGTGTCGGTCGGTGGTATAGCGTTCGTGGCGGGGCAACATAGTCTCATCAGGGTCTGATTGTGGATCAGTACCCTGAGAGGGCAATGTGGTGGTCTGAGTCAAAGGAGCAGCATAGTACTCTGGCTGTGGCTGTGCATCAGTGCACTCCATGTCAGAATCTACTTGTAATGGGCATGGCCTGTTAAGTGTTTCACTTTCTAAGCCAGGGACGGTATGTGTAAAGAGCTCCATGGAGTAACCCGTTGTGTCGCCTGCTGCATCCTTCTCTCTTGTTGTAGTTTTTACTGAAGAGGACAAGGAAGCGACTTGTCCCTGACCGTGAACATCCACAAGCGACGCGCTGCTTTTACATTTACCAGTTTCAGAAGAGGAGGCAAAAGAGCTAGAGGCTGAGTCTGCAATGTAAGCCAAAACTTGCTGTTGCTGCTCCGCCTTTAAAAGCGGTTTTCGTACTCCCAGGAAAGAGAGCGTTCGAGGCCTTGTGTAGCCAGACGACGAAACTGGCTCCACAGCTCCAGACTTAGGTGGAAAATTTTTATCCCCACGACCACCTGATGCTCCACTACCACTACCATCATTACCAGCTGACAATGAACGCCCACGGCCACGACGACCTCTTGCACCAGACTTCCTCATTGTTTTAAAAACTTAACCAAAGTTACTTTATTTGTTGCTGTCAAACAACTTACACGGTGAGCTATAACTTCAGTATGATTTCAATATCCCTTAACAGGTTGGTGAGACCACAAGGAAAATCAGGCACAATGTTACACACTCTGTTTTCTGTGGCACCAAATCACAGAGATGCCACACACGCAGGACTGTCACTCAAGCACAAATGTCAATATTAATCTCCCACTGTTTTCTTTTTTTTTTCTTTTTCAGGGAGACTTTAGAAACCAAATAATAAAAAATAAATAGGCTTTCTATGGCCCACTGAGTGAGAGATGGCACACACAGGAGTCAGGAGTGGCACACAAGCCCTGACTGAGGCCAATATTTTTCTCCCACTGATTGATGTAGTGATTTTTTTTCAGGTAGATTTTAGAACCCAAATCAAGCAAAAAAATTAATAGACTTTCTATGGCCCACTGAGTGAGAGATGGCACACACAGGAGTCAGGAGTGGCACACAAGCAGAAAGGGCAATATTAATCTCCCACTGTTTTCTTTTTTTTTTCTTTTTCAGGGAGACTTTAGAAACCAAATAATAAAAAATAAATAGGCTTTCTATGGCCCACTGAGTGAGAGATGGCACACACAGGAGTCAGGAGTGGCACACAAGCCCTGACTGAGGCCAATATTTTTCTCCCACTGATTGATGTAGTGATTTTTTTTCAGGTAGATTTTAGAACCCAAATCAAGCAAAAAAATTAATAGGCTTTCTATGGCCCACTGAGTGAGAGATGGCACACACAGGAGTCAGGAGTGGCACACAAGCAGAAAGGGCAATATTAATCTCCCACTGTTTTCTTTTTTTTTTCTTTTTCAGGGAGACTTTAGAAAACAAATAATAAAAAATAAATAGGCTTTCTATGGCCCACTGAGTGAGAGATGGCACACACAGGAGTCAGGAGTGGCACAGAAGCAGAAAGGGCAATATTAATCTCCCACTGTTTTATTTTTTTTTTCTTTTTCAGGGAGACTTTAGAAACCAAATAATAAAAAATAAATAGGCTTTCTATGGCCCACTGAGTGAGAGATGGCACACACAGGAGTCAGGAGTGGCAAGCAAGCAGAAAGGGCAATATTAATCTCCCACTGTTTTATTTTTTTTTTCTTTTTCAGGGAGACTTTAGAAACCAAATAATAAAAAATAAATAGGCTTTCTATGGCCCACTGAGTGAGAGATGGCACACACAGGAGTCAGGAGTGGCACACAAGCAGAAAGGGCAATATTAATCTCCCACTGTTTTCTTTTTTTTTTCTTTTTCAGGGAGACTTTAGAAACCAAATAATAAAAAATAAATAGGCTTTCTATGGCCCACTGAGTGAGAGATGGCACACACAGGAGTCAGGAGTGGCACACAAGCCCTGACTGAGGCCAATATTTTTCTCCCACTGATTGATGTAGTGTTTTTTTTCAGGTACATTTTAGAACCCAAATCAAGCAATATAATTAATAGGCTTTCTATGGCCCACTGAGTGAGAGATGGCACACACAGGAGTCAGGAGTGGCACACAAGCCCTGACTGAGGCCAATATTTTTCTCCCACTGATTGATGTAGTGTTTTTTTTTCAGGTAGATTTTAGAACCCAAATCAAGCAAAAAAATTAATAGGCTTTCTATGGCCCACTGAGTGAGAGATGGCACACACAGGAGTCAGGAGTGGCACACAAGCCCTGACTGAGGCCAATATTTTTCTCCCACTGATTGATGTAGTGTTTTTTTTTCAGGTAGATTTTAGAACCCAAATCAAGCAAAAAAATTAATAGGCTTTCTATGGCCCACTGAGTGAGAGATGGCACACACAGGAGTCAGGAGTGGCACACAAGCCCTGACTGAGGCCAATATTTTTCTCCCACTGATTGATGTAGTGTTTTTTTTTCAGGTAGATTTTAGAACCCAAATCAAGCAAAAAAATTAATAGGCTTTCTATGGCCCACTGAGTGAGAGATGGCACACACAGGAGTCAGGAGTGGCACACAAGCCCTGACTGAGGCCAATATTTTTCTCCCACTGATTGATGTAGTGTTTTTTTTTCAGGTAGATTTTAGAACCCAAATCAAGCAAAAAAATTAATAGGCTTTCTATGGCCCACTGAGTGAGAGATGGCACACACAGGAGTCAGGAGTGGCACACAAGCCCTGACTGAGGCCAATATTTTTCTCCCACTGATTGATGTAGTGTTTTTTTTTCAGGTAGATTTTAGAACCCAAATCAAGCAAAAAAATTAATAGGCTTTCTATGGCCCACTGAGTGAGAGATGGCACACACAGGAGTCAGGAGTGGCACACAAGCCCTGACTGAGGCCAATATTTTTCTCCCACTGATTGATGTAGTGTTTTTTTTTTCAGGTAGATTTTAGAACCCAAATCAAGCAAAAAAATTAATAGGCTTTCTATGGCCCACTGAGTGAGAGATGGCACACACAGGAGTCAGGAGTGGCACACAAGCCCAGACTGAGGCCAATATTTTTCTCCCACTGATTGATGTAGTGTTTTTTTTTCAGGTAGATTTTAGAACCCAAATCAAGCAAAAAAATTAATAGGCTTTCTATGGCCCACTGAGTGAGAGATGGCACACACAGGAGTCAGGAGTGGCACACAAGCCCTGACTGAGGCCAATATTTTTCTCCCACTGATTGATGTAGTGTTTTTTTTTCAGGTAGATTTTAGAACCCAAATCAAGCAAAAAAATTAATAGGCTTTCTATGGCCCACTGAGTGAGAGATGGCACACACAGGAGTCAGGAGTGGCACACAAGCAGAAAGGGCAATATTAATCTCCCACTGATTGATGTAGTGATTTTTTTTCAGGTAGATTTTAGAACCCAAATCAAGCAAAAAAATTAATAGGCTTTCTATGGCCCACTGAGTGAGAGATGGCACACACAGGGATGGCACTCCCAGCAGAAATGCCAATCTTAATCTCCCACAAAAAAAAAAAAAAGAAACTGTCCTACAATTACTATCTCCCTGCAGGAATCTCAGCCAGGTATGGCAGGCAGCAATAAGGAGTGGACTGATGCACAAATTAAATAAAAAGTGTGGACAAACAAAAAAGATAGCTGTGCAGAAAGGAAGGAACAAGAGGATATGTGCTTTGAAAAAAGCAATTGGTTTGCACAGTGGTGTACACACAGCAATACAGCTATCAGGGAGCCTTCTAGGGCAGCCCAATGAGCTACAGCGCTGAGAGAAAAAAAAAATGTAGCTTCCACTGTCCCTGCACACCGAAGGTGGTGTTGGACAGTGGAAATCGCTACAGCACAAGCGGTTTGGTGGTTAATGGACCCTGCCTAATGCTCTCCCTGCTTCTAATGAAGCGGCAGCAACCTCTCCCTAAGCTCAGAGCAGCAGCAGTGAGATGGCGGTCGGCGGGAACGCCCCTTTATAGCCCCTGTGACGCCGCAGACAGCAAGCCAATCACTGCAATGCCCTTCTCTAAGATGGTGGGGACCAGGACCTATGTCATCACGCTGCCCACACTCTGTGTTCACCTTCATTGGCTGAGAAATGGCGCTTTTCGCGTCATTGAAACGCGACTTTGGCGCGAAAGTCGCGTACCGCATGGCCGATGCAACGCTGGGATCGGCTCGGTTTCATGAGACACCGACTTTGCCAAAAGTCGGCGACTTTTGAAAATGAACGACCCGTTTCGCTCAACCCTACTCGTGAGGTCAGTAGCATTATTACACACAATACTGTGGATCTATCAGTAGGAAAACGGTCAGCATGCACATCAAAATATAGCATACATTGATTCACAGAGCCACGAAATTTGTCGCGATCACCATTAAATCTGAATGGGGGCAACTTAGGTGGGCTAGCTGGTGGCGGTTGCCCAGAGGGTAAAGTCACTTGTGCAGCTATTTGCGTGCTTATGTCCTGAAAAGCCTGTCCATACTGGGACTCTATGCCAGCAAGTTTGTTTTCCTGGGCTGCCATGCGATTGCTTAAGTCCTGCAAAGTTTGTCCAAACACTTGTTGATTGTGTTCAAAGCTTCCAAACTTCTTTTGCAGACCTTCCACATCTTTCTGCAGTGATCTAATTATGGAAAACACCTGCTCTAATCTGCTCTCTGCAGTCATTGTTCTAGCAGTTTCCCTTTTTTTTATGGCTAGATTATTCTTTAATAATTATAGGGGATAATTCAGGAGACTCTTTGCATGGTAAAGTGGTAACTAACTAAGTAGCTTCCTTGGTATTCGCTGGAGCCTCTGATGGTGAGGTCAGACTTGTGTGGCAGGAAGCTACCAGGTGCTCCTCCAGGGTGGAGTCTGGCTGTGGCTGCTGATCCCACCGGAGAACGGAACATAGACAGTCTAGTGGGCATGGCTAGCACTCTGGCAGACAGTCGGGTGTTATGATCCAGTGGTAGGATCACAAAACTGACCTGACATGTAAACCAGAATATTAGGACAAGCTCTGGGGATGTGGGAGCTATACTGACCGCAACCCTGATCCCATCCAACACACTAAAGGTAGCCGTGGAGCGTTACCTGAAAACCTAGACGCCTCTTCACAGCCTGAGAAACTGGCTACCCCTAGAGAGAAAGCAAAGACCTCACTTGCCTCAGAGAAATAACCCCAAAGTTTAGACAGCCCCCCACAAATAATAACGGTGAGTTAAGGGGAAAATACAAATGTAGAAATGAAACAGGTTTAGCAAATGAGGCCCGCTTAACGCTAGATAGATAGAAGATAGCGAGGGATCTGTGCGGTCAGTACAAAAGCTATCAAAAACTATCCACGCAGAGATTACAAGAACCCCCACACCGACTCACGATGTGAGGGGCGCACTCTGCACCCCAGACCTGCCAGCAAGCAAAAAAATCACATAATAGCTAGCTGGACTGAACTCATCATATACTAAGAAATGTTTTCAAGGAAATAATGAGCAAAATGAACAAGCAAGACTTAGCTTCTCCAGGAGGAGACAGGTCACAAGGGAGATCCAGGAGAAATCAGAACCAGTACTGAATACAACGACAGCAGGCAAAAAGTAAAGGTCCAGGTGAGTTAAATAGGAACCAGCTTAGCAGGAAATGAGACAGCTGAGCCCTGCTACAGACCAGCCATATAGCTAAAGGCCACCAGAGGGAGCCAAAGAACAGAACTCACACAGTACCACTCATGACCACAGGAGGGAGCACGAGAACAGAATTCACAACAGTACCCCCCCCTTGAGGAGGGGTCACCGAACTCTCACCAGAGCTCCCAGGCCGATCAGGATGAGCCGAATGACAGGCACGAACCAAATTGGCCGCATGGACATCAGAGGCGACAACCCAGGAATTATCCTCCTGACCATAGCCCTTCCATTTAACCAAGTACTGGAGCTTCCGTCTCGAAATACGAGAATCCAAGATCTTCTCCACCACATACTCCAACTCCCCCTCGACCAAGACCGGAGCAGGAGGATCAACAGAAGGGACCACAGGCACCACATATCTCCGCAACAATGACCTATGGAACACATTATGAATGGCAAACGATGCTGGAAGGTCCAAACAAAATGACACAGGGTTGAAGATTTCCAAAATCTTATAAGGACCGATGAAACGAGGCTTGAACTTAGGATAGGAAACCTTCATAGGAACGTAACGAGAAGACAACCATACCAAATCCCCCACATGAAATTGGGGACCCACACAGCGACGGCGGTTAGCAAAGCGCTGAGCCTTCTCCTGTGACAACGTCAAATTGTCCACCACGTGGTTCCAAATCTGCTGCAACCTATCCACCACAGAATCCACCCCAGGACAGTCAGAAGGCTCAACCTGACCTGAGGAAATACGAGGATGAAAACCAGAATTGCAAAAAAAAGGCGAAACCAAAGTAGCAGAACTAGCCCGATTATTGAGGGCGAACTCAGCCAATGGCAAAAAAGTCACCCAATCATCCTGATCAGCAGAAACAAAACATCTCAGATAAGTTTCCAAGGTCTGATTAGTTCATTCGGTTTGGCCATTCGTCTGAGGATGGAAGGCCGACGAAAAAGATAATTCAATGCCCATCTTAGCACAAAAGGACCGCCAAAACCTGGACACAAACTGGGATCCTCTGTCAGACACAATCTTCTCCGGAATACCATGCAAACGAACCACATTCTGAAAAAACAGTGGAACCAAATCGGAGGAGGAAGGCAGCTTAGGCAGGGGCACCAAATGGACCATTTTTGAAAAACGATCACAAACCACCCAGATGACAGACATCCTCTGAGAGACAGGAAGGTCCGAAATAAAATCCATGGAAATATGCGTCCAAGGCCTCTTTGGGACAGGCAAAGGCAAAAGAAAACCACTGGCACGAGAACAGCAAGGCTTGGCCCGAGCACAAATCCCACAGGACTGCACAAAGGAACGCACATCCCGCGACAAGGAAGGCCACCAAAAGGACCTAGCTACCAAATCCCTGGTACCAAAAATCCCAGGATGACCCGCCAGCACCGAAGAATGAACCTCGAAAATGACTCTACTGGTCCATCTATCCGGGACAAACAGTCTCTCCGGTGGACAACGGTCAGGTCTATTGGTCTGAAATTCCTGCAGCACCCGTCGCAAATCAGGAGAGATGGCAGACAAAATCACCCCTCTCTGAGGATACCAACCGGTTCAGAAACTCCCGGGGAATCAAGCACAAAACTCCTAGAAAGGGCATCAGCCTTTACGTTTTTCGAACCTGGAAGATAAAAAACCATGAAATCAAAACGGGAGAAAAACAGCAACCATCGAGCCTGTCTAGGATTTAACCGTTTGGCAGACTCGAGATAAGTCAAATTCTTGTGATCAGTCAAGACCACCACACGATGCTTGGCTCCTTCAAGCCAATGACGCCACTCCTCAATGCCCACTTCATTGCCAACAACTCCCGATTACCAACATCATAATTCCGCTCAGCAGGCGAAAACTTTCTTGAAAAGAAAGCACATGGTCTCATCACAGAGCCATCAGAGCTTTTCTGCGACAAGACAGCCCCTGCTCCAATCTCAGAAGCATCAACCTCGACCTGGAAGGGAAGAGAGACATCCGGCTGGCGCAAGACAGGAGCCGAAGAAATCCGACATTTCAGCTCCTGAAAGGCCTCCACGGCCGCAGGAGACCAATTCGTCACATCAGAACCCTTCTTGGTCAAATCCGTCAAAGGTTTAACCACACTAGAAAAATTAGTGATGAAGCGACGGTAAAAATTAGCAAAACCCAAGAACTTCTGAAGACTCTTCACTGATGTAGGTTGAGTCCAGTCATAAATAGCCTGGACCTTGACTGGATCCATCTCAATAGTAGAAGGAGAAAAAATAAAGCCCAAAAAGGAAACCTTCTGGACTCCGAAGAGACATTTAGAGCCCTTCACAAACAAGGCATTGGCACGCAGGACCTGAAATACCATCCTGACCTGCTTCACATGAGATTCCCAATCATCAGAAAAGACCAAAATATCATCCAGGTACACAATCATAAATCTATCCAGATACTCTCGGAAGATGCTGTGCATGAAGGACTGAAACACAGAGGGGGCATTAGAAAGCCCAAAAGGCATCACCAAGTACTCAAAATGGCCTTCGGGCGTATTAAATGCTGTTTTCCATTCATCGCCCTGCTTTATGTGCACAAGATTATACGCTCCCCGAAGATCTATCTTGGTGAACCAACTGGCCCCCCTAATCCGAGCAAACAGATCGGACAACAGTGGCAAAGGGTACTGAAATTTGACCGTGATTTTATTTAGAAGGCGATAATCTATACATAGTCTCAGAGAACCATCCTTCTTGGCCACAAAAAAGAACCCCGCACCCAAAGGGGATGAGGACGGGCGAATATGCCCTTTCTCCAAGGACTCCTTTATATAGCTCCGCATAGCGGCATGTTCTGGTACAGATAAATTAAAAAGTCGTCCCTTAGGGAACTTACTACCAGGAATCAAATTTATAGCACAATCACAATCTCTATGAGGAGGTAGGGCACTGGATTTGGGCTCATCAAATACATCCTGGTAGTCCGACAAAAATTCAGGGACTTCAGAAGGAGTAGAAGAAGCAATTGACACCAAAGGAGCATCGCCATGAATTCCCTGGCAACCCCAACTTGACACAGACATTGCTTTCCAATCCAGGACTGGATTATGAGCCTGCAACCATGGCAGACCCAACACGACAACATCATGCAAATTATGTAGCACAAGAAAGCGAATCACCTCCTGATGTGCAGGAGTCATGCACATAGTTACTTGAGTCCAGTACTGAGGTTTATTCTTGGCCAATGGCGTAGCATCAATTCCCTTTAGTGGAATAGGGAATTGTAAAGGCTCCAAGATAAAACCACAGCGCCTGGCAAATGACAAATCCATCAAATTCAGGGTGGCACCTGAATCCACAAAAGCCATAACTGAGTAGGATGACAGAGAGCAAATCAAAGCAACAGACAATATGAATTTAGGCTGTACAGTACCAATGGTGACAGACTTAGCGAACCTGTTTCTGCGCTTAGAGCATGCTGAGATAACATGAGCAGAATCACCACAGTAAAAGCACAACCCATTCTGACGTCTGTGATTTTGCCATTCAATTCTGGTCAGAATCCTGTCACATTGCATAGACTCAGGTTTCTGCTCAGAAAATACCGCCAGATGGTGCACAGGTTTGCGCTCCCGCAAACGCCGATCAATCTGAATGGCCAAAGACATTGACTCATTCAGACCCGCAGACGTGGGAAACCCCACCATAACATCCTTAAGAGCCTCAGAAAGACCCTTTCTGAAGATCGCTGCCAGGGCGCACTCATTCCATTGAGTGAGCACAGACCATTTCCTAAACTTCTGACAGTAAACCTCTGCTTCATCCTGACCCTGAGAGAGAGCCAGCAAAATCTTTTCTGCCTGGTCTACTAAATTAGGTTCCTCATAAAGCAATCCAAGCGCCAGTTAAAACGCATCTACATTTAGCAATGCAGGATCTCCTGGCGCCAGAGAGAATGCCCAATCTTGAGGGTCACCACGCAACAAAGAAATAACAATTTTAACTTGCTGAACAGAGTCACCAGAGGAACGAGGTCTCAGAGAAAGGAATAACTTGCAATTATTCTTAAAGTTCAAAAACCTAGATCTATCTCCAGAGAACAGCTAAGGAATTGGTATTTTAGGCTCTGACATAGGACTGTGAACTACATAATCCTGAATGCCTTGTACCCTTGCAGTGAGATGATCCACACTAGAAGACAGACTCTGAATGTCCATATCTGCAGCTGAATTCTGAACCACCCAGAGATTAAGGGGAGGAGAGAAGCTAGACACACTGCAGAGGAAAAAAAAAATGACCTCAGGACTTCTCTTATCCCTCTTCTGCGATGCATTAACACTTTGTTGGCCTGCTGTACTGTTATGATCCGGTGGTAGGATCACAAAACTGACCTGACATGTAAACCAGAATATTAGGACAAGCTCTGGGGATGTGGGAGCTATACTGACCGCAACCCTGATCCTATCCAACACACTAAAGGTAGCCGTGGAGCGTTACCTGAAAACCTAGACGCCTCTTCACAGCCTGAGAAACTGGCTACCCCTAGAGAGAAAGCAAAGACCTCACTTGCCTCAGAGAAATAACCCCAAAGTTTAGACAGCCCCCCACAAATAATAACAGTGAGTTAAGGGGAAAATACAAACGTAGAAATGAAACAGGTTTAGCAAATGAGGCCCGCTTAACGCTAGATAGATAGAAGATAGCGAGGGATCTGTGCGGTCAGTACAAAAGCTATCAAAAACTATCCACGCAGAGATTACAAGAACCCCCACACCGACTCACGATGTGAGGGGCGCACTCTGCACCCCAGAACTACCAGCAAGCGAAAAAATCACATAATAGCTAGCTGGACTGAACTCATCATATACTAAGAAATGTTTTCAAGGAAATAATGAGCAAAATGAACAAGCAAGACTTAGCTTCTCCAGGAGGAGACAGGTCACAAGGGAGATCCAGGAGAAATCAGAACTAGGGTTGAGCGACCTTTACTTTTATAGGATCGGGTCGGGTTTCACGAAACCCGACTTTTTCAAAAGTCGGGTCGAGTGAAATCGGCCGATCCTATAAAAAAGTCGGGGTCGGGGTCGGCCGAAACTCGAAACCCAATGCAGTGCATTGGGTTTCCAATGGTTCCCAGGGTCTGAAGGAGCGGAAACTCTCCTTCAGGCCCTGGGATCCATATTTAAGTGTAAAATAAAGAATTAAAATAAAAAATATCGCTATACTTACCCACTGACGGGCCCTGGTACTAACCGGGAACCTTCCTTCCTTAGAATCAGCCTTCCAGGACCTCGCGGTGACGTCACGGTGACGTCGCGGCTTGTGATTGGTCGCGCGGCCGCCCATGTGACCGCTCGCGTGACCAATCACAAGCCGCGACGTCACCGTGACGTCACCGAAGGTCCTGGAAGGGCTGATTCTTAGGAAGGAAGGCTGCCGGAAAGAAGCAGGGCGTGTCCGAGGGTGAGTATATACCTAATAGGAATATACTCACCCTCAGCTTCGTTCCGGCAGCCTTCCTTCCTAAGAATCAGCCCTTCCAGGACCTTCGGTGACGTCACGGTGACGTCGCGACTTGTGATTGGTCGCGCGGCCGCCCATGTGACCGCTCGCGCGACCAATCACAAGCCGCGACGTCACCGTGACGTCACCGCGAGGTCCTGGAAGGCTGATTCTAAGGAAGGAAGGTTCCCGGTTAGTACCAGGGCCCGTCAGATGGTAAGTATAGCGATATTTTTTATTTTAATTCTTTATTTTACACTTAAATCTGAATTCCGATACCAATTCCCGATATCTTAAACATATCGGGAATCGGTATCGAAATTCCGATTCCAGATTCAGAAGATCGCCAACTTCATGGCCGACCCCAAACAGGGGTCGGGTCGGGTTTCATGAAACCCGACTTTGCCAAAAGTCGGCAACTTCTGAAAATTGCTGACCCGTTTCGCTCAACCCTAATCAGAACCAGTACTGAATACAACGACAGCAGGCAAAAAGTAAAGGTCCAGGTGAGTTAAATAGGAACCAGCTTAGCAGGAAATGAGACAGCTGAGCCCTGCTACAGACCAGCCATATCGCTAAAGGCCACCAGAGGGAGCCCAAGAACAGAAATCACACAGTACCACTCATGACCACAGGAGGGAGCACGAGAACGGAATTCACAACAGTCGGGCATGACTGGGACACAGGCAGGCAGACGGGTACAACAGAGACACTGGCAGGCAGGCGGGCACGGCTGGCTCTCTGGTAGGCAGGTACAGCTGGCTCTCTGGCAGGACAGGCGGACAAGGCTGGTACACTGGAAGAACCAGTAGGGACCGGTCTGCAGGCAGGTATGTAAAACAGGTAAGAACCTGTTCAGACAGGAGGACACATGAATAGGAAGAGAAAGACCGCAAGAGCAGATGCAGAGCAAAAAGAAGAGGCGCTAGAGCCAGGAACAGAGACGCAGGAGGCGGAGCCAAGAGCAGGAGGCGGAGCCACTTGCAGAAACACAGGAGGCGAAGCCAAGAGCAGGAGGCAGAGCCACGTGCAGAAATGCAGGAGATGGAGCCAAGAGCAGGAGGTGGAGCTAAGTGCAGAAATGCAGGAGGTGGATCCAAGAGTAGGAGGCGGAGCCACATGCAGAAACGCAGGATCGGCGAAGCAGAGCGAGAGCTGAGCAGAGCCGCAGAGCAAGCCACAGAATGCAGAGCAAGGTCAGAGTGCAGAGCAAAGCCACAGAGTGCAGAGTGGAGAGCAGAGCAAGACACAGAGTGCAGAGGTGAGAGCATAGCCACAGAGGGCAGAGCTGAGAGCAGAGCAACGTCAGAGTGCAGAGCAAGACACAGAGTGCAGAGCCCAGAGCAAAACCACAGAGAGCAGAGCAAGGTCACAGAATGCAGAGCAAGGAGCAAAGCAAGGTTGCAGAGAGCAGAGCCAAAAGCAGAGCAAAGCAAGACACAGAGTACACACAGCAGGGAAAGGAAACCAAGGCAGGGATATAAACGGACACAGGAACAGGACTATGCTAAGACAAAGTCAGGAACAGGACAAGGCACTGAGACATGGACACAAGCCAGGGTACGACGCCCCACTTGGTGGCGGACATAGCCCAGGGTACGAGGTCCCACTGGATGGCAAACACAGGAAACAGAGCAGGATACAACGCCCCCCTGGTTGGCAGACATAAGAGTAACAGAGATAGGGCCTGGCACCTCAGCAGCTAAGGACTGACTGAGGGAGTAAGTTGCACAGGCCCCCACCAATGGATGGGGAAGTCTTAAATACAAGAAGCATAAGAAATAAAGTGCATAAGTAGCCAAATCCTGTGGACAGTGGTCGTGGGCAGGACCAAGAGAGCATGTGTGCCCTGAAAATGGAGAGTGCGGGCTGCAGACACCCAACGCGTGTTGCCACGCACTGGTGGCGTCTCCCCTGACGAAGCCCCCAGCACGTGGCGACACGCGTTGGGTGTCTGCACTTATGCACTTTATTTCTTGACTCCTTTTATGCGCTTGGTCTCACTCTTGGTGGGTATTGGACAGCTTATTCATCTGTATTTACACTCTAAGCCCTGCCTTTATCATCCTTATGGCCAGTAGCATGTTCTTTGTATAACCGTTTTATTTGTGGACACCAAGGCACGTTCATTTCATTACATTGTGCGGTCAGGTGATGTATGTCCCCAGGTTATCATAGTGTCTCCTCATGTTAGTTACTGAATGGGCATGATTGGGCTAGTTACAGTCATTCCATTTATTTTGTCATCACGCTGTCATTTCAGGCCATTTTTACTAGTGGGCATGTGTATTTCACTCTGTTTGGTTCTGTGCAGGTTTTTGGCCTTATTTTGGGCTTCTGTGTTTATAGGGTTATTTCATATCCCCTTGTTTTAAATGTTTTTAGTGTGCTTTGCCTTTTTGTATGTATACATGTTTAATAAAGCTGTGGTTTGTTATTGACTTTGTTATTGACTTTGTGGTGATTCCCATTCATAAGACCTACCTTTCTCCTCTCATTACATACCCGTTACTTTTTTAGGCCTGGGTTGAATCCCACTGACCGTGGTGCCCCCATTGTTTCTATTCTTGTAAGATCCAGCACAGCATGTCGCAGAGTACATCCATCAACATTCTGGCATGGATGACAGCCCTGACGTACTACATCGACCAGCCTATGCTGATTACCAGTGATCCAACCCCGAACTTTGCTACTATAGACAAGAGGACACCCAGCATAGAGATATTGACCACAGCTACCGTTCCACTGATTAGAAGGTACGGCTCCCATCCCACCTTAAAGAGACACCTTCACCGGAAAGGTACTACGCAGACTATCCAAAACCAGGAAAATCTCATGGGTATGGTGGTACACCACACATTAGACATGACTATAACACACCGGCTCGTACCAGCACTGACCAAGCCACCATGGACTTTGCAAAGTTCTTTGTCCGCTGAGAACTGGTTACTAAAGGACTTGTAAAGTTCACTGATAAAGCTGAAAACTATATATCATGGCATGCCTCGTTCCAGAACACCATTCAGGGACTGGACCTTTCTAGTAGTGAGGAATTAGATCTCCTGGTAAAGTGGCTCAGAAGTAAGTTGGTCGAGCATGCCAAAAGACTAAGAGACATTAATATAAAGTATCCACACATACTGTAGGTCTACGTAAAGTGTGGGAAAGACTTGATGAATGATATGGGTCCATAGAAGTCATAGAGAATGCTTTATATAAAATAATTGATGATTTCCCTAGGATAGTGCCTAAAGTTTATCAGAAGCTTAGAGAATTGAGTGTTTTATTGATAGAGTTACAGGATGCCCAGAAGGAAGGTCACTTGCCCAGATTGGTATTCTTAGACACTGCTAGGGGTGTCAATCTGATAGTACAGAAACTCCCTTACAACTTACAAGAAAAGTGGGTGACACATGGTTCACAGTATAAGCAAACCCATAATGTACCATTCCCTCCTTTTACTGTATTTGTGGTATTTGACACCCAACAAGCTAGGATCAGAAATGACCCTAGTTTTGACTTCACTCTGTCATGTTCCACTGCCCCTGGTGTCAAACCTAGTAAGACATCTGTGGCAGTCCACAAAACTTATTTTGTTTCCACAGGTTCTCCTCACAATACAAGTAAGCCCTCTCCAGAAGAGAACAAACCTCAAGATGTCAGTAAGCAGTGTTCTCTACACAGGAAACCTCATCCTCTACTGAAATGCAGAGCCTTCAGGGAGAAGTCTCTGGAGGATCACAAAGGTTTCCTCAAGGAAAAGAACATCTGCTTCAAGAGCTGTAAAACTATCTCTCATCTCGCCAGGAACTGTGAAGCTAGCGTGAAATGTGTAGAATGCAGTAGCACAGATCACAACACAACCTTGCACCTTGATGCTAAGGAACTTCACCCAAGACAGATCGGATTGGGACGATCCACTTCTGGCAGAAAAGGCTGACCTGTGGGCAGAGTGGAGGAAGTCTCTCGAAGCCTTTACTGACCTTTGTGTAAAACAACTGTATGCTCCTGTGCCATCCACAGAAGTCAAAACATAAAGGCTTTGTATCCTCTGTGATGCATCAGTCAAAGCGACCACAGCAGTAGCGTACCTCAAAACCATAGATGAGAATGAACAATGCCATATCGGGTTTGTGATGAGCCGTACTAAACTGGCGCCACTCTGTGAACACACGATACCTAGATTTGAACTCTGTGCTGCTGTCCTTGCAGTGGAGTTAGCCGAGCTTATCTCAGATAGGATGAATCTGGAGATCAAAGATGCAGAGTTCTACACCGATAGCAAGGTGGTACTGGGATACATCTGAAACGAAACGTGATGCTTCTATGTCTATGTCAGCAACCGGGTAGTGAGGATAAGATGATCCACCTGTCCTAATCAGTGGCACTACGTGCCTACTCACCACAATCCTGCAGACCATGCGACTAGATCCATTGCACCAAGTCATCTTAAGGACACTACATGGTTCACAGGCCCTGCCTCCTTGAACCTTTCTATGCCCCACATCAGCAGGTCTGATACATTCGAACTAGTGGATCCAGATACCGATGAAGACCTCCATCCTCGAGTGTTTGCTCTACATAGAGCGATTTCAAGTCAACACCTAAAATCTCATCGATTCAGTGTGTTCTCATCCTGGAAGTCACTTGTTAGAGCCATCGCTTGTCTACTTCATGTAGTCCAGTGCTACAAGTCAGCACTATCTGCGAGCCAGAGACCTTGTAAAGGTTGGCATCACTGCAAGTAGGCGCTTACCGGTCCCAACCTGAAAAGAACCAAGGTAACAATACTTTGTGTTGTACAAAGCATGTCCAATGTCTTTTGGGACAGATGGAGAAAGCAATATCTCTCCACCCTGCAAATCAGGACAAAGTGGCAGAAAGACCACCCAAACATCCAACCTGGCGATGTTGTACTTGTCAAAGACAGTCAGTCACATCGAAATGAGTAGCCACTCGGCCTAGTCATCAAGCCTTTTCCCAGCAAGGATGGGAAGGTGCACAAAGTAGAGGTCAGAGTGTGCAAGCTTGGGGAGAACAAACTGTTCCTCAGGCCAGTTACTGAACTTCTATTGTTATTTTCCCCAAAAGAACCAAATAGTGGCATCCGTTGATGCCAAGCAGGGAGTGTTCTGCCCATTAATGTGCAGCAAGTTAATACACAATGTAGTACCAGTTGTCACCATTAGAGGTCATTAGGTACACATTTATCCTGTTCCTGTATTCAGGAGCATTTCGCTTTAAGCCTGTGTTCTGACTAGTAGTTCAAAGAGATACTGCACTTGTCAAAATGAAGTTTTATGCTCAATAGTGTAATTTTATTTGCAACAAGTGATTTGTAGCGACAAGTAAAATGTTTCGACCCATTTGGTGGCCTTGATCACATAGTCGCACTGTGCAGGGAACCTGTACTAATATGTCCCTTAGTGATGCATAAGGAGTATGGCCAGTCTGTAAGGCATAAGTCAACCACCAATCAGTGGTGGTGCAGCTGCCTGGTGCATTTCACAATGCCATATAGAGATTATCATTATATTATTATTACTATCTTCATTGTGTTTGCAATCTAAATTCCTCCTTATTAGTATGTCTTTGGAATTTAGGTGAAAACTACAATACCCAGAGGAAACCCATACAAACACAGGGAGAACATAGAAACTACTTGCAGATTCTGCCCTTGGTGGCACTTGAACCCAGGACCTCAGAGGTGCAAAGGTATATACTGTATTATGTATAAAACCATTTCTTTTACATTATGTGAACTGAAAATCTGATCCCCAATCAGAGACTTGTGTCTCAGTCAAGAGGAACATGGCAACAGTGGCCATATTTGGTGTCACCCAACATTGATGTGGACTTGCTCTTTAAGGATTAATATACAATGGGAAATTTTATAATGAGATGCAAACAAAAGAAAAAGAACTAATGTACATATAGACGAGAAAGTAAAGATAGAGAAATAGAGAGATAATGTTTGGAGGAAACAGCTGTGTGTTCAAGTACCATGACAGGAATAACTTCAAGGTATGCCTAGCCTGAAGTGAAAACTGATATTCTAGCCAGCTTCATAATGTATTTGTGGATTCTGCATTTTATTTATGAGTTTAATAAGCTGTAAATGTGTTGCCGAAAATATCAACTTGCCCTATTCAAATGTGCATTGTAAGAATCCTTCCTGACAGTCCTCTGGTGATCATTCTTGGATTTCTTCATCCATTAGAATAGAGATAAAGCTAGCTACACTCAGGTGGAAACCATTAGATAGTGAGTGAGGCTTCAACATCAATATCAAAGTTTATCCTATAAAAGTAGCCATATGCATGGGATATTTATCTGCAGGTCAGTGTCATATCTTGCATATTTCAAAAGTATATGCTTAAATCTGGCCAAGACACATATCAGATTCTCAGTTACATTTTGCCAAATGTCTGAGATGTATGGATTGGCCACCTACAAGGTAAACTTTGCTATTGGTACAGTGGGCTATTATTGAAAGTTCAGATCTGGACATTGATGTGAATCATGACTGTGGCCCCAAAAATGCTTTGATGATGATGATGATCTGTCCATTTGGGGCATCAAAATGAATTAAAGAGGTTTTCCACAATATTTTTGCATAGTAAAAGGACAAACAGATTAAGTAGTCCTCCTCCCCGGGTGTGGCACCAGCGTTAAGCCTGAGGACGATGAATACTTTCTCTTGTTTTTATGCTATTTACTGGATATAAAAGCATTTTGGTCCAACACTTTGACCACTATCACAATCCTGAACAGTGAAAGATAGGAAGTGGTGAAGCATTTTCAATTAAGAAATGTATTATTTTCTATTTTTTTCTCATTTTAGTTTTCAATCCACTTTAATATTTTTCATAAATAGGAAAACAATAGTATATCACCTGCGCTTGTGTGTGGGGGCTAACAGTTCCCCTGAAAGTTGTGCTAGAGCGCGAAAATAGGCAGATAAATGGCTTGCAATAGTTGTACTCATGTACTTACTAGGTGCCGGTAAGGTGGTGTAACTGCGGATCCTCCTATTGCTGGGAGTCCGGTTCACTGCTGCAAGGTTGTGGGATCAGGGGAGCTCGACTCGCTCCGCGCGAGTCAGGTCTGCTAGAAGGACGCGGGAGTCAGGTGGAAGCCGCTAGCTTCTGGCGTGCCCCGGCCGGAAGCAACGCTGAAGCGGTGGCGGCGTTGGGAAAGGGCGTGGTAAGCAGTGTGACGTCACAGCTAGTGGGCGGGCGCGTATGTGGATTAACCAATCCAACGCGTTTCGAAGGATACGATCCTTCTTCGTCAGGGCTGGAGTTCCTCATAGAGCCCTACCTCTTATATAGCCACTGCTGTGCCACCCCCATTAGAAAAAATACCCAGCGTCCATGATTGACGTGACTCGCAAAGGGTATTTGAAGTTGCAGCGTGATTAGTGTGCTAAGGGTCTAATTGGTGAAATGTAATTAATGCGATGTGTTGCTTAAATAGTACAAACTGCATTAAGGATGTATGTAGAACTGCCATAGATAAAAGGGTTTATGTGGTGGGGGTAATGATTTGGAACCCTGATGGGGCAACGCCAGAAAAGGAATAATACAACATATACAAATATATAAAAACTCCAACAACTTTATTAGTGGAGTAGTGAAATATAAAACGAAAAAATGACAAATAAAACCGCTACATACTAATAAGGTTTTAAAAAGGAGAGCAAGAAACTCGGCCTGAGATTAACTAAAAAATTGACTAAAAATATATATGGATTGAAAACATTCGCTCAAAAATAAAGGGCGAATTTTGTGATTCATATGCCAGGATGGAATAAAACTGTCCTTAGGACCCTAAAACAATCCTATATAGAGGGGTAGCTTGGCATAGATGGTTCGCATTAAAAATGGGTTAAAAAGCATATAGCTCAATTTCATAATTAAGTCCTTTAGGGGCCAAGCTGTCTAGCATATAAATCCATTTGGACTCGACCCTGGACATTGCTTTGAGAAAATATCCGCCCCTTGGGTTTGCTGGACTAATTGAATTCCAAAAAAACAAATCCCTCCACAGGATTTATTATGATTTTCTAAAAAGTGGCGGGATAAAGGGTGACCTTTAAAGCCTTTCTGAATGTTGTCTAGGTGCTCCTTGATCCTGACCTTAAGAGGTCTTTTAGTTCGACCCACGTAGATCTTATTGCAGGGGCACTGCAGTATATAGATTACTCCTGTCGATTCACATGTTATGGAGTTTTTAATATGGAATTGCCTAGTGCCACTGGAGTCTGTAAATGTGGTTTGGACCAACTTGCCACTAGATGTGCGTTTGCAGCATGAACATCTGCCGCATGGCCTGAAACCTCACCTTAGGGGGTCTGATGATTTTACGAGTGCCCCTTCTCTAGCGAGGACTGGTTTTGTTGTTGGCACCAAAAGAAGGTCCAAATTTTGTGCCTTGGTGTACACAAATCTGGGGTTATTAGGTATTAAGCCCCCAATGCTTTTGTCACATTGAAGAATGGGCCAGTGTTTTTTAACTATATTTATGAATTTCTTGTGCCCTGCATGAAATTGTGTGATTATGGGTAGGTTCTTTATTTGTGCTTGGGTGTCTTGAGGATTGTTAGTTATTTTGGCTTTATGAACGAGACTTTCTCTAGGTATACGGCTAACGGCTTGTTGAGCCATATTAAGAGTTTGTGTGTTATAGCCTTTGGCTTCAAACTGTTTGATGATATATGTGGACTCCTCTATTATTTATAAACTGGAACTCTTTCTTATTCAGTATCCCTAGGGTTTTACCCTTTTGGGCTAGGATATTTTGTTTTTTTATGTAATTTGCAGTGGGATTAAAGTTTAATTTTTTGTAAGTGATAGTATCATTCAAGAGTCTCAGTGATTCGTTGTGGTATGTAGTACTATCTAAAACTACAATTCCCCTACCCTTGTCGGCTGGGTGGATAACAATAGCATGATTTTTTTGGAGATTTATGATGGATTTCTTTTCACAAGTGCTAAGATTATATGAAATATGCTTAGGGTTGTTTTTGTAGGATTTTCTTAGATCTGCTGTAACCATGGTTTCAAAAGACCGAAAAGCACTAGAGTACTCATTGATAGGATTAAATGAAGATTGTGGTGCTAGGTTTGTATGGATGTACCCTGGATATTGGTTGCGGTTGAGTGCGTTATATTGCTGGTGGGTTCCTTTTTCAAAAAATATTTTTTCAAAGCTAGATTGCGCATGAATTTTTTAATGCTGACGTATAAATGAAAAGGGTTAGCCGATGCTACGGGGGCAAATTTTAAACCTTTTTGTAGGAGCTTGGTTTCACTAGGGGTTAGTTGGTGCGAGCTGAGATTAAAAATTTTTTGTGTATGATTTTTCAGTAGTTTATTTAGTGTTTTCTTTTTGGCGAGTTGCCCACCCCTCTTGCCTCTTTTGGTTTTGAATTTGGGGCCTGGAAAAAATCCCGTTTGATTCTGGATTGTACAGTTTTATTGGCCTTGATACTGATGACCCTATTTGTACCATTAGGCATTCTATTTGGTATTTTCCTTGAAATTGGAACTGGTGCTTGTTTATGCCTGAGATTAGTTTTATTATGGAATTTTGTATTGGATTTGCTGATTGGGACTTGGTGAGAAATGTCACTGTTTGTGCTTGTGGTGGGTTTGCTTCATTACTGGATATATTTGTGGCTAATTCATTAGCTGGAGAATTGGTCAGCTCAATTCCATAGTCTGTCCTAGTGCGGACTGACATTGGCGTATACTGAGTAGAGTTGGTGTTTGTATATGTGGAAAATACTAAGGAAATATCCTCTAGGTGGTTAGTTGGGGTGGAGTTGTATTCATCCAACGTAACAAAATGGCTGTCTGGACTGGGAACGGGTTCGTTGTGCTGGTTCATAGGTCTTATATTTTCAAATGGTAGGTTGTCTCTTGAGAATTTTTTCATTTTTTTAGTAATAATTTCTTTTTCTTTTTCTTTTAACCTGTACATAATGTTGGAAGTGAGATCATGCAAATCTTCAATGTGATTGTATGATTTTAATTGCTCAAAAAGTTGCATGATTGTTTGGCTGATCCCTTTAAGGTTGGTACGCCTTTTCTCAATGATAAAATTGAGAGCTTGACTGGAGAAATCTCTAAACAGGGATTCCCACTCCCTTTGAATGTCAGGATCCCCAAAATCGCCTGCAAGGGCTTTTTGAATAACAAGGCCCTTTGGGACAATGCCTGCTTCTGCGTATTTTTCTAGTGAGGCAATTTCCCATAGGTTCCTCATTTCATTTGTCAATTGTTTTTCAAGTGATTTTAGTAAAGTTTTGACTTGGTCGTGCTCGTTGGTTGAAAGTTTATGCTGGGAAAACTGTGTTAATATGAATCTACGGCGAAAGTCCCTATCATGTATAAGGGCGTCTATAGCCATATCCAAGCTGCCTGCGTGTGAGGTACACAGAGACTAAGTATATAGAGAAAAAGGAATACACTGGCGCTCGGAGAGTGGAAGGTGAGGGGGAAGGGCGGGGGAGAGGAGTGTTGTGAACTCTGTTTTCAGGCTCCCTCTTGTGGTCACAGGTGGTATGGTTTGACTTTTGCTTTGGGCTCCCCCTGGTGGCCTTATTTGTTATCCTGCTGGTCAGCTGTCTCGTTATCCTCTGGGAGGTGCCTATATAGCTCTGTTTTACTTTCACTTGTTGCCGGCTGTCAATGTAATCAGTGCTACTCAGATTCCTTCTGACTACCTTGCTCCCAGTCCGTCCAAGACAAGCTAAGTTTTGTTTGCTCTTTTTTTGATCTGCAGTGTTTATCATGTTTTCTTGTCCAGCTTGCTAAAATGTGATTCCCTTGCTTGCTGGTTGCTCTAGTGGACTGAGTTTCTCCCCACACACCGTTAGTTGGTGCGTGGGTTCTTGAAATCTCAGGATGGATATTTTGTAAGGGTTTTTTATTGATCGCATAGACCCCTGCTCTATTTTCTGCTTTCTAGTACTAGTGGGCCTCTTTTGCTGAATCTGATTTCATCCCTATGTGTGTGCCTTCCTCTTACTTCACCGTTAATATTTGTTGGGGGCTTCTATATCTTTGGGGATTATTTCTCTGGAGGCAAGCAGGGTCTTTCTTTCTCTTTAGGGGTAGCTAGTTCCTCAGGCTGGCTCGAGACGTCTAGGAATTTTTTAGGCACATTCACTGGCTACCTCTAGTTGTGTTGGATAGGTTCAGGTTTGCGATCAGTCCAGTTACCATCTCCCTAGAGCTTGTCCTACGTTTAATCACTTGCTGGTCTATTTGTGACCCTCTGCCACTAAAAGGATCATAACAGTACAGCCGGCCTACAAAGTGTTAATTGCATGGCAGAAGCAGGAGAAGAGAATCCTTGAGAATTTTTTTTTTTTGCTGCCGTGTGTCTAGCTGCTGTGGCTAGCTTCTCTCCTCCTCTTAATCTTGGTGTGGCTCTGAGTTCAGCTGCTGACATGGATGTCCAGAGCTTGGCTTCCAGTCTGGATCATCTTGCTGCTAAGGTTCAAAGTATTCAGGATTTTGTTGTTCACAGTCCTATGTCTGAGCCTAGAATGTTATGATCCCAATGGTAGAGGATCTCAGGGTTCTCAGCAAAGTCTGCAAACATAAAAAACCAGCTCTTAGGGAGGTGGTAACTGAGCTGACCGCATACCTGATCCTAGCCCACAACTAATAGCAGCCGGGGAACGTACCTACGTTGGTTCTAGACGTCTCGCGCCAGCCGGAGAACTAACTAACCCTTTCAGAGAAAATCAGACCTCACTTGCCTCAAGAGAAAGGTTCCCCAAAGTAAAGACACGCCCCCAACAAATAATAACGGTGAGGTAAGAAGAAAGGACAAACGTAAGTATGAACTAGATTCAGCAAAGAGAGGCCCACTATATAATAGCAGAAATATAGAAAGCGGACTTATGCGGTCAGCGAAAAACCCTACAAAAATATCCACGCTGAATATCCAAGAACCCCCACACTGACTGACGGTGTGGGGGGAGAATATCAGTCCCCTAAGAGCTTCCAGCAAAATCAGGAATCACATTATGAACAAGCTGGACAAAAAACAGAACAATGCAAATGAACAAAAGTAAGAAAGCAGGACTTAGCTTATCTTGCAAAAATCAGGACCAGTAGACAGGAGCAACCAGACAAGGACTGATTACATTGATGCCAGGCAATGGACTAAGAATCCAGGAAGTTTAAATAGGAACACCCAGGTTCTAACGTACCAGGTGACTACAAACCTGGGGAAAGAAACTCCAAGTGCCATACCGCTAGTGACCACAAGAGGGAGCCAAAAAGTATAGTTCACAACACTAGAATACCTATTCCGGAGTTGTTTTCTGGAGATAGATCTAGGTTCCTGAATTTTAAGAATGATTGTAAGTTGTTTCTTTCTTTGAAACCTCGTTCCTCTGGTGAGTCCGTTCAGCAAGTTAAAATAATCATTTCTTTTTTGCGTGGTGACCCTCAAGATTGGGCCTTCGCATTGGCGCCAGGGGATCCTGCATTGCTCAGTGTGGATGCATTTTTTTCTGGCCCTTGGATTGCTCTATGAGGAACCTAATCTTGAGAACCAGGCTGAAAAAGCGTTATTGGCCCTCTCGCAGGGGCAAGATGAAGCAGAGGTGTACTGACAGAAATTTCGGAAATGGTCGGTGCTTACTCAGTGGAATGAGTGTGCTCTGGCTGCAAACTTCAGAGAAGGTCTTTCTGAAGCCATTAAGAATGTCATGGTGGGGTTCCCTACGCCTGCAGGTCTGAATGAGTCAATGACTCTGGCCATTCAGATTGATCGGCGTTTGCGGGAGCGCAAACCTGTGAACCATTTGGCGGTGTCTTCTGGACAGACACCTGAATCTATGCAATGTGATAGAATTCTGACCAGAAGTGAATGACAAGATTATAGACGGCAAAATGGGTTGTGCTTTTACTGTGGTGACTCAGCTCATGTTATCTCAGCAAGCTCTAAGCGTAAAAAAAGGTTGATAAATCTGTCACCATTGGTACTTTACAGCCTAAGTTCATTTTGTCTGTTACCTTGATTTGTTCCCTGTCATCTTACCCGGTTAATGCTTTTGTAGATTCAGGTGCTGCCCTGAGTCTGATGGATTGGTCATTTGCCAGGCGCTGTGGTTTTGATTTGGAGCCTTTAAAATTCCCTATTCCACTAAGGGGAATTGATGCTACACCATTGGCTACGAATAAACCTCAGTACTGGACACAGGTGACCATGTGCATGACTCCTGCTCATCAGGAGGTGATTCGCTTTCTTGTACTGCATAATTTGCATGATGTTGTCGTGTTGGGTTTACCATGGTTGCAGACTCATAATCCAGTCCTGGATTGGAAAGCAATGTCTGTGTCAATTGCTTCGTCCACTCCTTCTGAAGTCCCTACGTTTTTGTCAGACTACCAGGATGTATTTGAGGAGCCCAAACTCAATTCTCTACCTCCTCATAGGGATTGTGATTGTGCTATAAATTTGATTCCTGGTAGTAAGTTTCCTAAGGGACGACTTTTCAATTTATCAGTGCCGGAGCATGCTGCCATGCGGAGTTATATAAAGGAGTCTTTGGAGAAGGGACATATTCGCCCGTCCTCATCCCCTCTTGGTGCAGGATTCTTTTTTGTGGCTAAGAAGGATGGTTCCCTGAGACCTTGTATTGATTATCGCCTTTTGAATAAAATCACGGTCAAATTCCAGTATCCTTTGCCATTGTTAACTGATTTGTTTGCTCGCATTAGGGGGTCTAGTTGGTTCACCAAGATAGATCTTCGTGGTGCGTATAACCTGGTGCGTATAAAACAGGGTGATGAATGGAAAACTGCATTTAATACGCCTGAAGGCCATTTTGAGTACTTGGTGATGCCTTTTGGACTTTCTAATGCTCCTTCAGTCTTTCAGTCCTTTATGCACGACATCTTCCGTGAATATCTGGATAAGTTTATGATTGTGTATCTGGATGATATTCTGTTTTTTTCGGATGACTGGGAGTCTCATGTTAGGCAGGTCAGGATGGTCTTTCAGGTCCTGCGTGCCAATGCTTTATTTGTGAAGGGCTCAAAATGTCTTTTTGGAGTCCAGAAGATTTCTTTTTTGGGCTTCATTTTTTCTCCTTCTACTATTGAGATGGACCCAGTCAAGGTTCAGGCTATTCATGACTGGACGCAGCCTACATCTGTTAAGAGTCTTCAGAAGTTCTTGGGTTTTGCTAATTTTTACCGTCGCTTCATAGCTAATATTTCTGGTGTTGTTAAGCCTTTGACGGATTTGACCAAGAAAGGCTCTGATGTGACTAATTGGTCTTCTGCGGCTGTGGAGGCCTTTTGGGAGCTGAAGCGTCAGTTTTCTTCGGCTCCGGTCTTATGTCAGCCAGATGTCTCACTTCCCTTCCAGGTTGAGGTTGATGCTTCCGAGATTGGAGCGGGGGCTGTTTTGTCGCAGAGAAGCTCCGATGGGTCTGTGATGAAGCCATGTGCATTCTTTTCAAGGAAGTTTTCGCCTGCCGAGCGGAATTATGATGTCGGTAATTGGGAGCTGTTGGCTATGAAGTGGGCATTTGAGGAGTGGCGACATTGGCTCGAGGGAGCTAAGCATCGTGTGGTGGCCTTGACTTATCACAAGAATTTGATCTATCTCGAGTCGGCCAAGCGGCTGAATCCCAGACAGGCTCGTTGGTCGTTGTTTTCCTCTCGTTTTGATTTCGTGGTCTCGTACCTGCCCGGTTCGAAGAATGTGAAGGCTGATGCTCTTTCTAGGAGTTTTGTGCCTGACTCCCCTGGAGATTCTGAGCCGGCTGGTATCCTTAGAGAAGGGGTGATTTTGTCTGCCATCTCCCCAGATTTGCGACGAGTGCTGCAGGAGTTTCAGGCGGGTAGACCTGACCGCTGTCCACCGGAGAGACTGTTTGTCCCGGATAGATGGACCAACAGAGTCATCTCCGAGGTTCATTCTTCGGTGTTGGCGGGCCATCCTGGAATATTTGGTACCAGAGACTTGGTGGCCAGGTCTTTTTGGTGGCCTTCCTTGTCGCGGGATGTGCGTTCCTTTGTGCAGTCTTGTGGAATTTGTGCTCGGGCTAAGCCTTGCTGTTCTCGTGCCAGTGGTTTGCTGTTACCTTTGCCTGTCCCGAAGAGGCCTTGGACGCACATTTCCATGGATTTTATTTCAGATCTCCCTGTCTCTCAGAGAATGTCTGTCATCTGGGTGGTGTGTGATCGTTTTTCTAAGATGGTCCATTTGGTGCCCTTGCCTAAGTTGCCTTCCTCCTCCGAGTTGGTTCCACTGTTTTTTCAAAATGTGGTTCGTTTGCAAGGGATTCCTGAGAACATTGTTTCTGACAGAGGATCCCAGTTTGTGTCTAGATTTTGGCGCACCTTTTGTGCTAAGATGGGCATTAATTTGTCTTTTTCGTCGGCTTTCCATCCTCAGACGAATGGCCAAACCGAGCGAACTAATCAGACCTTGGAGACTTATTTAAGATGTTTTGTTTCTGCTGATCAGGACGACTGGGTTACTTTTTTGCCATTGGCCGAGTTTGCCCTTAATAATCGGGCTAGTTCTGCTACTTTGGTTTCTCCTTTTTTTTGTAATTCGGGGTTTCATCCTCGTTTTTCCTCGGGTCAGGTGGAGCCTTCTGACTGTCCTGGAGTGGATGTTGTGGTGGATAGGTTGCATCAGATTTGGAATCATGTGGTGGACAATTTGAAGCTGTCACAAGAGAAGGCTCAGCTCTTTGCCAACCGCCGTCGCTGTGTGGGTCCCCGACTTCGTGTTGGGGATTTGGTGTGGCTGTCTTCTCGGTATGTTCCTATGAAGGTCTCCTCTCCTAAATTCAAGCCTCGCTTTATCGGTCCTTATAAGATCTTGGAAATCCTTAACCCGGTGTCTTTTCGTTTGGATCTCCCAGCATCGTTTGCCATCCATAATGTGTTCCATAGGTCTTTGTTGCGGAGGTATGTGGTACCTGTGGTTCCTTCTGTTGAGCCTCCTGCTCCGGTGCTGGTCGAGGGTGAATTGGAGTACGTGGTGGAGAAGATTTTGGATTCTCGTATCTCTAGACGGAGACTGCAGTATTTGGTAAAGTGGAAGGGCTATGGTCAGGAGGATAACTCCTGGGTTGTCGCCTCTGATTTTCATGCGGCCGATTTGGTTCATGCCTTCCATGTGGCTCATCCTGATCGCCCTGGGGGTGTTCATGAGGGTTCGGTGACCCCTCCTCATGGGGGGGGTACTGTTGTGAACTCTGTTTTCAGGCTCCCTCTTGTGGTCACAGGTGGTATGGTTTGACTTTTGCTTTGGGCTCCCCCTGGTGGCCTTATTTGTTATCCTGTTGGTCAGCTGTCTCGTTATCCTCTGGGAGGTGCCTATATAGCTCTGTTTTACTTTCACTTGTTGCCGGCTGTCAATGTAATCAGTGCTACTCAGATTCCTTCTGACTACCTTGCTCCCAGTCCATCCAAGACAAGCTAACTTTTGTTTGCTCTTTTTTTGATCTGCAGTGTTTATCATGTTTTCTTGTCCAGCTTGCTAAAATGTGATTCCCTTGCTTGCTGGTTGCTCTAGTGGACTGAGTTTCTCCCCACACACCGTTAGTTGGTGCGTGGGTTCTTGAAATCTCAGGATGGATATTTTGTAAGGGTTTTTTATTGATCGCATAGACCCCTGCTCTATTTTCTGCTTTCTAGTACTAGTGGGCCTCTTTTGCTGAATCTGATTTCATCCCTATGTGTGTGCCTTCCTCTTACTTCACCGTTAATATTTGTTGGGGGCTTCTATATCTTTGGGGATTATTTCTCTGGAGGCAAGCGGGGTCTTTCTTTCTCTTTAGGGGTAGCTAGTTCCTCAGGCTGGCTCGAGACGTCTAGGAATTTTTTAGGCACGTTCACCGGCTACCTCTAGTTGTGTTGGATAGGTTCAGGTTTGCGATCAGTCCAGTTACCATCTCCCTAGAGCTTGTCCTACGTTTAATCACTTGCTGGTCTATTTGTGACCCTCTGCCACTAAAAGGATCATAACAGAGGAGATAGCTGCTGGTGATGGAAACGGGGTCTGTGCGTACCCTGTAAGCTAGGAAGAGGAAAACAATAGTATATCACCTGCGCTTGTGTGTGTGTGTCGAGCTCCCCTGATCCCACAACCTTGCAGCAGTGAACCGGACTCCCAGCAATAGGAGGATCCGCAGTTACACCACCTTACCGGCACCTATTAAGTACATGAGTACAACTATTGCAAGCCATTTATCTGCCTATTTTCACGCTCTAGCACAACTTTCAGGGGAACTGTTAGCCCCCACACACAAGCGCAGGTGATATACTATTGTTTTCCTCTTCCTAGCTTACAGGGTACGCACAGACCCCGTTTCCATCACCAGCAGCTATCTCCTCTCCCCCGCCCTTCCCCCTCACCTTCCACTCTCCGAGCGCCAGTGTATTCCTTTTTCTCTATATACTTAGTCTCTGTGTACCTCACACGCAGGCAGCTCGGATATGGCTATAGACGCCCTTATACATGATAGGGACTTTCGCCGTAGATTCATATTAACACAGTTTTCCCAGCATAAACTTTCAACCAACGAGCACGACCAAGTCAAAACTTTACTAAAATCACTTGAAAAACAATTGACAAATGAAATGAGGAACCTATGGGAAATTGCCTCACTAGAAAAATACGCAGAAGCAGGCATTGTCCCAAAGGGCCTTGTTATTCAAAAAGCCCTTGCAGGCGATTTTGGGGATCCTGACATTCAAAGGGAGTGGGAATCCCTGTTTAGAGATTTCTCCAGTCAAGCTCTCAATTTTATCATTGAGAAAAGGCGTACCAACCTTAAAGGGATCAGCCAAACAATCACGCAACTTTTTGAGCAATTAAAATCATACAATCACATTGAAGATTTGCATGATCTCACTTCCAACATTATGTACAGGTTAAAAGAAAAAGAAAAAGAAATTATTACTAAAAAAATGAAAAAATTCTCAAGAGACAACCTACCATTTGAAAATATAAGACCTATGAACCAGCACAACGAACCCGTTCCCAGTCCAGACAGACATTTTGTTACGTTGGATGAATACAACTCCACCCCAACTAACCACCTAGAGGATATTTCCTTAGTATTTTCCACATATACAAACACCAACTCTACTCAGTATACGCCAATGTCAGTCCGTACTAGGACAGACTATGGAATTGAGCTGACCAATTCTCCAGCTAATGAATTAGCCACAAATATATCCAGTAATGAAGCAAACTCTCCAGCAATCATGCCCATCCCTGAGGTAAACATTCAAATCCCCACTACAAATAGGTTTTCTCGGTTATCCACAATGGTGGATGATCTGGAGACTACGGCTGAATGGGAACAACCCACCACAAGCACAAACAGTGACATTTCCCACCAAGTCCCAATCAGCAAATCCAATACAAAATTCCATAATAAAACTAATCTCAGGCATAAACAAGCACCAGTTCCAATTTCAAGGAAAATACCAAATAGAATGCCTAATGGTACAAATAGGGTCATCAATATCAAGGCCAATAAAACTGTACAATCCACAATTAAACGGGATTTTTTCCAGGCCCCAAATTCAAAACCAAAAGAGGCAAGAGGGGTGGGCAACTCGCCAAAAAGAAAACACTAAATAAACTACTGAAAAATCATACACAAAAAAATTTTAATCTCAGCTCGCACCAACTAACCCCTAGTGAAACCAAGCTCCTACAAAAAGGTTTAAAATTTGCCCCCGTAGCATCGGCTAACCCTTTTCATTTATACGTCAGCATTAAAAAATTCATGCGCAATCTAGCTTTGAAAAAATATTTTTGGAAAAAGGAACCCACCAGCAATATAACTCACTCAACCGCAACCAATATCCAGGGGTACATCCATACAAACATAGCACCACAATCTTCATTTAATCCTATCAATGAGTACTCTAGTGCTTTTCGGTCTTTTGAAACCATGGTTACAGCAGATCTAAGAAAATCCTACAAAAACAACCCTAAGCATATTTCATATAATCTTAGCACTAGTGAAAAGAAATCCATCATAAATCTCCAAAAAAATCATGCTATTGTTATCCGCCCAGCCGACAAGGGTGGGGGAATTGTAGTTTTAGATAGTACTACATACCACAACGAATCACTGAGACTCTTGAATGATACTGTCACTTACAAAAAATTAAACTTTAATCCCACTGCAAATTACATAAAAAAACTAAATGTCCTAGCCCAAAAGGGTAAAACCCTAGGGATACTGAATAAGAAAGAGTTCCAGTTTATAAATAATAGAACACCCACAACAGCTATGTTTTATCATATACCTAAAATTCACAAAGATGCTACCAACCCTCCAGGTCGCCCAATTATATCGGGTATCAATTGCTTGACCGCTAACTTGTCCAAATATGTCGATTTACACCTACAAAAATGCATGTCCTTAATTCCAGCTTATTTGAAGGACACCACTCACACCGTACAAGTCCTGGAACCCGTTATATGGCAAAGTAATTATATTTTGGGAACTTTGGACATCAAATCCCTTTATACGGTAATTAACCATGAAAAAGGGTGCGAGTCAGCCAATTTCTTCCTACATACTCTGGGAGCATACAAAGAACCCCAGATTAAATTCATAATCGATAGCATTGGGTTCATATTGGAACATAATTTCTTCCAATATGAGAAACAGTACTACCTGCAAAAGTGGGGCACCGCGATGGGCACACGCTTTGCGCCAAGTTACGCCAACCTGTACGTGGGGTATTGGGAGCACCAACGTATAAGTAAGGAAGGCGTACTACACCCAGGATTAAAATTCTGGCGTCGTTTTATTGACGACATCCTGTTTATCTGGGAGGGATCCACAACTGAACTCAATTCCTTCATCACAAACCTAAATAACAATCAATTCGGTTTAGAATTCACCCCTACCATCAGCAATTCCCAGGTTAATTTCCTGGACCTCACAATTTATGTGGAACACGGCCAACTGAAAACGAGATGTTTCCGCAAACCAGTGGATTCAAACAGCTTTATACACCTAACAAGCTGTCACCTCCCAATTTGGCTCACAAACATTCCTCGAGGACAATAGACTCGTATTAGGAGAAAATGTACCGACTTGAAGGACTATTATGAGGAGTCCACATATATCACCAAACAGTTTGAAGCCAAAGGCTATAACACACAAACCCTTAATATGGCTCAACAAGCCGTTAGCCGTATACCTAGAGAAAGTCTCGTTCATAAAGCCAAAATAACTAACAATCCTCAAGACACCCAAGCACAAATAAAGAACCTACCCATAATCACACAATTTCATGCAGGGCACAAGAAATTCATAAATATAGTTAAAAAACACTGGCCCATTCTTCAATGTGACAAGAGCATTGGGGGCTTAATACCTAATAACCCCAGATTTGTGTACACCAAGGCACAAAATTTGGGCTTTCTTTTGGCGCCAACAGCAAAACCAGTCCTCGCGGGGGCGTGGCCTAGCTGCAGATGGAGTAGGTCACACAGTGTGGGAGCTCCATGACCAGGAACCTTAAAGTGGCTCATATCTTCTTCCCGGCGGACTCTCTGTCTCCTATAATACCAGCATCGCTCCCTGGTGTGACGGTGAGTGTATGGGGAAATCCAGAGTCGGCACACGCGACCCGTCCAGGCGGATTATAGATTTCTTTGCGGCCTCCCCCCGGCTGCTGCAGGATCCCAAGATGGCACCGTCTTCACCCAGAGCTTCCCGCTCCTCACAACGCAATGCTCAAGCGTCGCTTTCGGGCGCTTCATCACTCCCGAGCGTTGCGGTTTCCGACGCTGCAGCGTCGCATTCTCCCGACGCTCCGGTGACTGCTTCTTTACTTAAAGATCTGCTTGGGGATCTCAGGGCCTCCATTCAGGAAGACATCCGCACCATGCTGGCAGAGCTGAAAGGAGAGGTGGTGGAGCTGGGGAACCGCACGGATCGTTTGGAGCGTAAGATGGTGGAGCTGATCTCATCTCATAATGAATTATGGGACGCTCAAGAGTCTCTGCAAGATCTGCTCACTAAAACCCACGCCAAAACCATGGATTTGGAAGATAGGTCCAGAAGGAACAATGTTAAACTTAGAGGCGTTGGAGAATCTGTACTTCCGGGAGACTTGAAAGTTTTCTTGCAGGATTTTATCGCTGCTGCTCTCCCTCACTTTGCCCCAAGGGACATTATAATTGATCGCATACACCGGATTCCTAAGCCGACTGGTCTTGGACCTTCGGTCCCAAGAGATGTGCTCGCCCGCATACACTTCTATGAAATGAAGGAGAACTTTCTCCAGGCTCTGAGGAAAAATCCTGCTTTACCTGAAAGATTTGACTCTATCACCGTCTTCCCGGACCTCTCCCCGGGCACCCTGGCTCTCCGTAAAGCTTTTGGACCCTACACTGCTGTTCTCAGGGAAAAAGGCATTCTGTATCGTTGGAGATTTCCCACTAAGCTTCTCATCCACAAAGATGGATCCATCACCACCTGCCTGACCCCGTCCCACGCGGCGTCTGCATTGGCGGGATGGGGCCTGTCGGCTCCTGGTTCCCCAGTCTCGAGGGGTCCCTCTGGGTCTGGGAATGGCCGTAATCCCAAGGCCCGTGTTGCATCGGACTGGGAGATCGCTTGAAGAACGTTACCACCTTTGGTTCCTGGCTATTTCCCGCAATATTTTGGTACTTTTTTTCCACTCTTGAGGTTTTTCTTTTTTTTATTTCATATGTTGTGCTGGTCTCCTTGTGGGAGTATTTGCAGCACTTCAATTTTTTTGCCCCATAGGTGAACTGTTTTTTCTGATTTTCACCTTCTGGACTCAGGATTTGCCTGAATGGACCTTGATGTCCTAATTTTTGTGTTGTTTGTTCTGTTTGTCCTTCCCTCCCCCCTACCCAGTTCCCCCCCACGCATGTTCTGGTCTGCAGTTCTCATGTTGTTTCTTCTTGTGCATACTTTACTGGTGCTCATTATGAGCTAAGTCTATTTATATTGTTTTACCGTGAGTGTTTCGCTGTATTCCATTAATGCAAATGGTCTCAACTCCCCGGGCAAGAGGTCGATTGTCTGGAGGCATCTGGGTAAATCTCGTCGGGACATTATACACTCACCGGCCACTTTATTAGGTACACCATGCTAGTAACGGGTTGGACCCCCTTTTGCCTTCAGAACTGCCTCAATTCTTCGTGGCATAGATTCAACAAGGTGCTGGAAGCATTCCTCAGAGATTTTGGTCCATATTGACATGATGGCATCACACAGTTGCCGCAGATTTGTCGGCTGCACATCCCAAAGATGCTCCATACAAGGCAGGATGGATCCATGCTTTCATGTTGTTTACGCCAAATTCTGACCCTACCATCCGAATGTCGCAGCAGAAATCGAGACTCATCAGACCAAGCAACGTTTTTCCAATCTTCTACTGTCCAATTTCAATGAGCTTGTACAAATTGTAGCCTCAGTTTCCTGTTCTTAGCTGAAAGGAGTGGTACCCGGTGTGGTCTTCTGCTGCTGTAGCCCATCTGCCTCAAAGTTCGACGAACTGTGCGTTCAGAGATGCTCTTAGGCCTACCTTGGTTGTAACGGGTGGCGATTTGAGTCACTGTTGCCTTTCTATCAGCTCGAACCAGTCTGCCCATTCTCCTCTGACCTCTGGCATCAACAAGGCATTTCCGCCCACAGAACTGCCGCTCACTGGATTTTTTTTCTTTTTCGGACCATTCTCTGTAAACCCTAGAGATGGTTGTGCGTGAAAATCCCAGTAGATCAGCAGTTTCTGAAATACTCAGACCAGCCCTTCTGGCACCAACAACCATGCCACGTTCAAAGGCACTCAAATCACCTTTCTTCCCCATACTGATGCTCGGTTTGAACTGCAGGAGATTGGCTTGACCATGTCTACATGCCTAAATGCACTGAGTTGCCGCCGTGTGATTGGCTGATTAGAAATTAAGTGTTAACAAGAAGTTGGACAGGTGTACCTAATAAAGTGGCCAGTGAGTGTATGTGGAGCGCCCCCACACCGCCGCAGGGCCGAGGGGTACCCGGAGCCGGGCCTCTAGGTCTCAGTCCTGGGGTTGTCACGGTAGCTAGACCCGGTCCGTGGCCCTGTCTGTCAGTGGGGGACGTCCGGTGCAATAAGTGATGTTGTAGCGGTGCAGTTGTGGGGTGCAGGTCACGGTAAATAACGAGGACACCAGGTTGCAGTCTCTTTACCTCTTTACTGAAGCTCTCTGGGTCCTCAGTCCGGAATACGGCTCACCAGGCTGCGCAAGTCCGGCCGGTCCAATGGCACTTCCAGAGCTCTCCTTGCAGGTGGAAATCGGTGCCTTCCTTCTAGCGCTATGTGTTGCAGTCCTTCCCTGCTGTGCTTACGGAAAGTACCCCACAACTGTTGTGTCTGTTTCTCGTGTTCCCTCACAACAACTTAATTCGCAATGATCTTCCTCGTCCCTCCAGATACTATGGTAGGAACGCACCCGTATGACGGGGAGGCTCGGAGATCTTCCGGGACTCTATCTGCGCCCCTCTCCTGTTGGTACCCCCCTTTGCCTTCCTGGGTGATGCGTGAGACAGTCCGCCTCAAGCTAACTGCCCTGTCGTAGGTCTGAGGTATGGCTTGAAACTCTTTACCTCCTCGGCGTTCCGGCCACCGGTAGTGCGCCTCAGTAAGGTGCTGCCTCTTTCAGCACAACCCTCACTGGTATCTCCTTTCGCTTGATTTCGTTTCTCACTCAGCACAATCTATCTCGCTTCTTAGTCCTTCCTTGGGCACCGCCGCTATGCTGAGCAGGCACGGTCCCTTTACGTTCTTTCCATGCCAAGCCTCTGCCAGGATCCCACCCCTGGCAGAGACCCTACAGTCTCTCCCTTCACAACACCCTCTGCCACCAGGTGTTGCTCCGTTCAATCCCGTCAGCGTTCTCTCTAACTTCCTGCCTGACCCCCAGTTTACCCACTATGGTGGGGAGTGGCCTAATGAATAGCACCCTTAGCTCCCCCCAGAGGCCCAGCTGTGAAATGTATTGGTGACTGTGATACCTGCTCAGAGAACTCCTTCCGTGCCATCGAACGCAGCATGGCCCCCCTTAGTGGCTGAACCATGCTACTGCAACGACCAGGACTCTGGGGCGCTGCACTCCCCCCTGGTTAAACACAGTACTCCGGGACTGGGAAGAAAAACAACAATACAGGTTAGCAAAAAGACATACAATTTTGTTGAGTGCAAATAACAATAAGTATACTTAAGTAGGCTTCCCTTTATGGGAGGTGAGGACACTTGTAACGTTACAAACATAATTAACCTTATAATTTACAGAGTATAAATAACTTCTGTTACCCAACCGGGTATTCTATTTAGTGCAATTTTTTGAAATAATAACTTAACATTGCCTTTAAGAAACTCACACTCTTAGTCTATCAAAGGCCTTCCTATAATCACATTATAAGGCATTTCAACTTTACATTCTCCTTCTTGTGAACCTGCAGGACCGCCTGTCCCTACGGCACCAGACCTACTGCCTCTCCTTTCTTCTACAGGACCGCCCTGTTCAGCCAGGGCCTACTGCCTTTCGCTACTATACACAGTATAGACATAACATTCCTTTCGGTTGAAGAACTCTGAGCCAGCTCTACTCGGCCCCTTTAAGGACTCACTCTCTAACCCCTACGGGTTCACTCTCTGTCCTTAGCAATAAAGTAACTTTTCAATGGGGACGCAGGGTTTACCTTCTATCCTCACCCTCATTATTACTTCTCTTACTTTCAACTATGCAGACCTCTACTTCTACCCCTACGGGCTCTCTGCATCTTTCCTGTCTTCAAAACATTATTCAAATTTCACATTTTAACAAATTCAACACATATAACTCGGCATGTAAAACAGTTACATTTTCTTTTTAAGGCATCATTACCACATTACTGTTCTGTAACAGTATCGCTTTCAAGTACAATTCTTCACATCCCCTTTAAGAGGAGACCAAGTCTTTCTAAGGTAGCTCGTCTCCTCAGCCTACCGGCCCATGCAAAGGTTCCGGCATGGTATCTTCGCAAAGTGTCTTTAACTAGAACCGGTAGGAAAGGTATCTTCACAAAGTGTCTTTGGCTCAAACAAATAGGGCAAATATCTTCGCAAAGTGTCTTTGGCTAAAACCAGTAGGGAGCACCTTTAAGAAGGTGCAAACTATTTACAAGGGAAGTTCGAATCATGCACAGTCCATGATTTCTGCAGTTCTTTAAACTTGTGCAAAAATTTTAGGAAAGGAAAACAAACAAAGAGGATCCCGGGTCAACAGAGGGATCCATTAACCCTGGGCGGGTTTAGCAGCAACTTAAAGGAATAAAAGACAAACAGTAACTATTTACATTTTCCATGGTATCGAGGTTTATTCTCCTTCCGGTGGCTTTGGTTCTTGGACCCCGGTCACTACAGCGCCAGTGTCCTCGGTTCGAACATGCAGATGGACTCGACTGGCCAACTCCGGGGCTGCCACTAGGCGTACCGTCGCGATAGTGACAAGTTCAGGCGCTCCCGGGACCAGATCTGGGGCTGCAGGTGCCGCAGGCCCAGACATACACCGCCGAACATTTCGTGCATACCACCCGAGTGGGTTCAAGTGGCGGCTGTAGGTCACTGGATCCCCCTTTTGTAACGGTTCTCCACTTCGGCCACAACAGGGAGCCCTCACGTTACAGTGCGCAACGAAAACATCAGTATCCAGTCCCGGTTCGTGTATGAGGCCCCACCCCCTTTTTACATGGTAGGCCAACACAGTGCCCCGCCTTACCGCGTCTCTGTCATCCCATGCCGGGGGGGGTTGTTGTACTTTCGTTGGGCCCATCGACTCAGCTCCTTTCCGTCCTTTCCACTGCAGAATCAAGCACTGTCTATATTGTTCCCATGTAAGCACCGCAAGAGTGGACCCGTTCTCCCGGGATCCATCTGCTCTAAACCAGGGGGTGTCCCACCGAAGAACTACTCCATCTAAGCTCACATCCACAGGCTCCCCCACTCCAGTCGACAGCGGTGGCACCATCCTCCCCAGGTCGTCGGGGGATAGCACCATTAGCCCTGCCGAGATAAGTCGCTCCCTACTGCGATGGAGGTGGGCCATGGAAGCGGGCTCGTGAAGGGGAGCAGGGGCGTCGGCCATACCTGCGTCTAATGTGGTTCCATCGGTGTCGCTCCGGTCCGTTAACAAGGACGCTGGAATCGGCTGCAGCCCGGACCGGGGCCCCGCCAATGGGATGCTCGGATTCCGCTCCGCCTGCAGTGGTTCCTCCTCCTCTAACTCCAAGGTCGGGATTGGTGGACATAGCTCCGCTGTCGGATCCGCAGGCTTCCGGTCCATCTCCGGTGAAGAAGGGCAGGCCTGAACCACTTCTTCCTCGCTCAGGCACTCGCCGTTCATCATCGCTGCCTGATAGTCGGTGGCAGTGCATGCACCTGACTCCGCCATTTCTCTGAGGTCGGGCTTCTCCATCACCCGCTTCCCGCCGTTGCATCTCAGGGGGTTGTCTTCTGTTTTGGGGCAGGTCATCTCTTTGCAGCCAGAAGTGCAGGGGGCGGTAGCCATTTCTCGCGCCACACTGAGAGTCTCCGCCCATAACACACCCTCCTTCTCCTGGGGTGTAGCAATGGCGGCGCCTTTTGGCGGGAACTTCTGGCGGCCAATGGCGCAGCACAATCTTGCAATAAAGTACAGTAAATCACAGTCTCTAGGCACACATGACCTGATTCTTCAGGCTTAAGTAGATCCTGTTCGTGACGCCAAGTTGGAGCGCCCCCACACCGCCGCAGGGCCGAGGGGTACCCGGAGCCGGGCCTCTAGGTCTCAGTCCTGGGGTTGTCACGGTAGCTAGACCCGGTCCGTGGCCCTGTCTGTCAGTGGGGGACGTCCGGTGCAATAAGTGATGTTGTAGCGGTGCAGTTGTGGGGTGCAGGTCACGGTAAATAACGAGGATACCAGGTTGCAGTCTCTTTACCTCTTTACTGAAGCTCTCTGGGTCCTCAGTCCGGAATACGGCTCACCAGGCTGCGCAAGTCCGGCCGGTCCAATGGCACTTCCAGAGCTCTCCTTGCAGGTGGAAATCGGTGCCTTCCTTCTAGCGCTATGTGTTGCAGTCCTTCCCTGCTGTGCTTACGGAAAGTACCCCACAACTGTTGTGTCTGTTTCTCGTGTTCCCTCACAACAACTTAATTCGCAATGATCTTCCTCGTCCCTCCAGATACTATGGTAGGAACGCACCCGTATGACGGGGAGGCTCGGAGATCTTCCGGGACTCTATCTGCGCCCCTCTCCTGTTGGTACCCCCCTTTGCCTTCCTGGGTGATGCGTGAGACAGTCCGCCTCAAGCTAACTGCCCTGCCGTAGGTCTGAGGTATGGCTTGAAACTCTTTACCTCCTCGGCGTTCCGGCCACCGGTAGTGCGCCTCAGTAAGGTGCTGCCTCTTTCAGCACAACCCTCACTGGTATCTCCTTTCGCTTGATTTCGTTTCTCACTCAGCACAATCTATCTCGCTTCTTAGTCCTTCCTTGGGCACCGCCGCTATGCTGAGCAGGCACGGTCCCTTTACGTTCTTTCCATGCCAAGCCTCTGCCAGGATCCCACCCCTGGCAGAGACCCTACAGTCTCTCCCTTCACAACACCCTCTGCCACCAGGTGTTGCTCCGTTCAATCCCGTCAGCGTTCTCTCTAACTTCCTGCCTGACCCCCAGTTTACCCACTATGGTGGGGAGTGGCCTAATGAATAGCACCCTTAGCTCCCCCCGGAGGCCCAGCTGTGAAATGTATTGGTGACTGTGATACCTGCTCAGAGAACTCCTTCCGTGCCATCGAACGCAGCATGGCCCCCCTTAGTGGCTGAACCATGCTACTGCAACGACCAGGACTCTGGGGCGCTGCATATGTCTTCAAGAAACACATTTATTGGAATGTGATAATGTTAGAATGTACTCAGGTTTATATCCACATCAATTCTTTGCAAATGGTCCGTCAAAGAAGGCGGGAGTAGCGATTTTCTTTAGCAAAGCCAATGCCTTCCAACTGATCCGTTCCATTGTAGATCCGATGGGTAGGTTCATTGTAATCCTTTGTCTGATCAATAATGCCCCCTATACCATTGCTTCAGTTTATGCTCCTAATGCCGGTCAACTTAAATTTTTAGAGGGTTTTTTTCAAATTTTACAGGACATCCAACATGGTCACAAACTAATTGTTGGGGATTTTAATGTGCCAATATCTAAAGTGCTGGATTGCTCTGTCGCTTCCCTGTCAAGGAAGGAGGCGGGGCCGCTAATCAACTCATATAAGCCGCATGATATATGGAGGTATCTGCATTGTGGCGAGAGAGATTACACGTTCATGTCTCCCAGACACGGTTCCTATAGTAGGATTGACTATGTGCTGGTGAATGATGTGGCTCTCCCTCACTGCATCTCGGCAGATATTGGTAGTATCACATGGTCAGATCATGCCCCGGTGTCCCTTGTTCTAAAGGACCCCCTTGCTATTAGACCCCCTGCACACTGGCGTCTCAATACCCATCTCCTTACCGATCAACTAAATTCCCAGTTTATGGAAAGGGCCTTACAAGAGTTCTTCTCCTCCAATGATACCCCGGACATACGGGACGATACCCTTTGGTTTGCTCACAAGGCGGTTGCTAGGGGTTGCTTTATTAAAATGGCTGCAACAGCTAAGAGGAAATATAATTCGACCCTTCAGTCGGCCCTAGACGAACTAGCCCGTCTTGAGTCTGCCCATAAGATGTCCCCTAGCCCGGCGCTTTTTTCTGACCTTTCTAAAGCTCGCATGCGTGTTCGCCAATTACTTCTACATAAAGCTGAAAATGCCCTGAGGAAAACTAAAGCCAGATTCTATGCAATGGGGGATCGCGCGGGCGCTGTTCTCCCTAGGCGCGTTAGGAGGAGAGAGGCTCAATCCAAGATTCCATTCCTGTTTGGGTCTGACGGTTCTCGTGTTTACAATCCCATCCATATTGCTGAGGAGTTTGCTTCGTATTACTCCTCTCTCTATGATCTTGGTTCTGACCCGGGAGTCCCTCAGCCCTCGCCGGAGCTAATCATGGCGTTCTTGGAGAAAGCTAATCTTCCCTCGGTCAATGCGGAGCAGCTTTCCTTTCTGAACTCTCCTATTGTTGAATCTGAGCTTTCCCAAATTGTCAGGGACTCTAATAAATGTTCTTCTCCAGGCCCGGACGGTTTTCCTTTTCTCTACTATGCGCAATTCCTCTCTGTCCTCTCCCCTTTTCTCCTTCGCTTATTTAACAACTGGGCGTCTGTTGGCAGCATCAGGGCGGAGGGGTTGGAGGCCTCCATTGCGACCCTCCCTAAACCGGGGAAGCCCACAACGTCTCCGGGAAATTTTCGCCCCATAGCCCTCCTGAATTGCGACATTAAAATCTATGCTAAAATCTGGGCCAATAGATTGATAGCGGTGCTCCCCAGCCTTATACACCCCGACCAAGTTGGGTTTGTCCCTGGTAGGCAGACCAGAGATGGCACAAGATGACTGATTGATCTCCTGGATGTGGTGGAGAGGGAGGGTCACCCCAGTGTTTTCCTGTCTCTCGATGCCGAAAAGGCGTTTGACAGGGTGCACTGGGGATATATCGAGCTCACGCTCGGAAAATTTGGGCTTACAGGACTGATTTCCAAGGCCATTATGGCTCTATACTCTAATCCCTGTGCGTCGGTTGGCTTGGGCGGCTTTAAATCTCGGACATTCCCGATTTTGAACGGGACCCGTCAGGGCTGTCCCCTCTCCCCCCTTATTTTTGCTCTGATCATGGAGCCTATGGCTGCCTTAATTAGACAGTGCCCTGATATTAAGGGGGTGCGAGTTGGGGAGACTGAACATAAAATTGGACTTTATGCTGATGATGTAGTGCTGACTTGTACCTCGGCTTTAACTTCACTGAACGCGATCACTTCAATTTTATCCCAATTTTCTGCGGTATCATATTATAAACTTAATCTGACTAAATCCATTATTTTCCCCCTTTTTCTTCCGGTTGATCTCCAAATTCAAATTCAATCTAAATTTGCGTTTATTTGGGTCCCTATGGGGTTTTCCTACCTGGGCGTCCGGATAACTAGATTGGATAACATCGTTCGTTCTAATTATGAGGAAACTATCACCGAAATTAGGAGGGGCATCGATCAGCTATCGAGCTCTTCGCTCTCGTGGATGGCCCGTATACAAACCGTTAAAATGCTATTTCTCCCCAAAATTATCTATTTATTTCGGTGCCTTCCCCTTTCCATACCTTCCAAATTTATTTCGGCTTTTCAATCAATCATAGATCGGTTTATTTGGAATAACAAGCCACACAGGATTAAGCGCCAAATCATGTCCCTTCCGTACTCTATGGGTGGTTTGGGTGTTCCCTCGATTCAGTTTTACTATAGGGCGGCGATCTTAGAGCCTCTTAAGCTTTGGTGGGAGGGGAACTCGCCGTTACCCTGGGTGCTCATTGAATCTCATTTCGCCCCCAGAAATTCTCTCAAATTACTTCTGGAGCTTTGGTTGCTCCAGGTCTCTCCTCGTGGCCCTACTCTTCGCTCTATCAAGACGGCCTCTAAAATATGGTCATCTGTTTGCTCTTCCCAATTCCTATTTATGTATGACTATGTCTCCCTACGGGCCCTGGAGTGTGCTATTGGGCACACCTCTCTCTCCTCCTGGGAGATGCGGGGGGTGCGCCGGGTGGCTGACCTGTTTGGCTCGGATGGCTTATTGTCGTTTGAGGTCCTTGTGGGTAGATTTTCTCTCTCTGGCAGAGATTTCTTTCAATATCTACAACTCCGCAATTTTCTCAGGTCGCGTCGGCTATTTGGTGCCCCCCCGCCTCTGTCGGAGGACCCAGCACACCGGATCTTTAGACCGGCCACTCTCGTGCCCCATGGCGTTTCTATTATCTATAAGGCCCTCATATCCCATGATATTCCTGCTAAGCTTCCTTTTATGATTTCCTGGGAGTCCTCTCTTGGTTTTGATGCATCCCTAGAGGACTGGCACTTTGCGATGGTACACCCTTCTAAGTATTCCTCGTGTATAGGCCACTTGGAGCAGTCTAAAAAGATCCAGCTGCAGTGGTACCTCACCCCTGCTCGCTTGGCCAGGTTTGGTCCCTCTGCTTCCCCTCTCTGTTGGAGGGGGTGCGGGCTATTGGTTCCGGTTCCCATATATGGTGGTCCTGTCCACGGGTTCAGGTCTTCTGGCGTCAAGTTGAGACTCTAATCGCGGAGGTCATCCAGGTTCCTTTTGTTTTAAGCGGGTGTCTGGCTGTATTGGGGGTCTCTCGCGCGGGATTCCCCTCCCCTCTCCGTCCGATAATCTCTAATATTTTGATCGCTGCCAGACAATGTATAGCGAGTCACTGGAGATCTTCAGATATCCCATCTATGGCTGCTTTGATTTCCAAGATTAACCTTCATTTTACCTATGAAGCAATTATGGCACAGAGTCTCTCCAAGAAAAATAAGGTGCTCTCCTGGTGGGATCCTTGGGTTTCCTCGGTTCACATTCCTCCGTCCGCCCTTGCTCTCATTTAGTATCTTTTGTAAGCGGTGATTTGTGTTATAGTTAATTTTGTATTCTATGCTAAAATTGCTGTGATTCTAGAACAATGTGTATTGTTACCCCTCCCCCTTGTTCCTTTTTCCCTCTTTGTTTCTCCTGCGGGAGATTTTTGTATGTACCTATTTCTTTATTGCTAATAAAAAGTTAATTGGTTAAAAACCAGTCCTCGCTAGAAAAGGGGCACTCGTAAAATCATCAGACCCCCTAAGGTGGGGTTTCAGGCCATGCGGCAGATGTTCATGCTGCAAACGCACATCTAGTGGCAAGTTGGTCCAAACCACATTTACAGACTCCAGTGGCACTACGCAATTCCATATTAAAAACTCCATAACATGTGAATCGACAGGAGTAATCTATATACTGCAGTCCCCCTGCAATAAGATCTACGTGGGTCGAACTAAAAGACCTCTTAAGGTCAGGATCAAGGAGCACCTAGACAACATTCAGAAAGGCTTTAAAGGTCACCCTTTATCCCGCCACTTTTTAGAAAATCATAATAAATCCTGTGGAGGGATTTGTTTTTTTGGAATTCAATTAGTCCAGCAAAACCCAAGGGGCGGAGATTTTCTCAAAGCAATGTCCAGGGTCGAGTCCAAATGGATTTATATGCTAGACAGCTTGGCCCCTAAAGGACTTAATTATGAAATTGAGCTATATGCTTTTTAACCCATTTTTAATGCGAACCATCTATGCCAAGCTACCCCTCTATATAGGATTGTTTTAGGGTCCTAAGGACAGTTTTACTCCATCCTGGCATATGAATCACAAAATTCGCCCTTTATTTTTGAGCGAATGTTTTCAATCCATATACAGGTCCTTCTCAAAAAATTAGCATATAGTGTTAAATTTCATTATTTACCATAATGTAATGATTACAATTAAACTTTCATATACTATAGATTCATTATCCACCAACTGAAATTTGTCAGGTCTTTTATTGTCTTAATACTGATGATTTTGGCATACAACTCCTGATAACCCAAAAAACCTGTCTCAATAAATTAGCATATTTCACCCGACCAATCAAATAAAAGTGTTTTTTAATACCAAACAAAAAAACCATCAAATAATAATGTTCAGTTATGCACTCAATACTTGGTCGGGAATCCTTTGGCAGAAATGACTGCTTCAATGCGGCGTGGCATGGAGGCAATCAGCCTGTGACACTGCTGAGATGTTATGGAGGCCCAGGATGCTTCAATAGCGGCCTTAAGCTCATCCAGAGTGTTGGGTCTTGCGTCTCTCAACTTTCTCTTCACAATATCCCACAGATTCTCTATGGGGTTCAGGTCAGGAGAGTTGGCAGGCCAATTGAACACAGTAATACCATGGTCAGTAAACCATTTACCAGTGGTTTTGGCACTGTGAGCAGGTGCCAGGTCGTGCTGAAAAATGAAATCTTCATCTCCATAAAGCATTTCAGCTGATGGAAGCATGAAGTGCTCCAAAATCTCCTGATAGCTAGCTGCATTGACCCTGCCCTTGATGAAACACAGTGGACCAACACCAGCAGCTGACATGGCACCCCACACCATCACTGACTGTGGGTACTTGACACTGGACTTCAGGCATTTTGGCATTTCCTTCTCCCCAGTCTTCCTCCAGACTCTGGCACCTTGATTTCCGAATGACATGCAAAATTTGCTTTCATCAGAAAAAAGTACTTGGGACCACTTAGCAACAGTCCAGTGCTGCTTCTCTGTAGCCCAGGTCAGGCGCTTCTGCCGCTGTTTATGGTTCAAAAGCGGCTTTACCTGGGGAATGCGGCACCTGTAGCCCATTTCCTGCACACGCCTGTGCACGGTGGCTCTGGATGTTTCCACACCAGACTCAGTCCACTGCTTCCTCAGGTTCCGGTCACCTCTTCTCGTTGTACAGCGTTTTCTGCCACATTGTTTCCTTCCAACAGACTTACCATTGAGGTGCCTTGATACAGCACTCTGGGAACAGCCTATTTGTTGAGAAATTTCTTTCTGGGTCTTACCCTCTTGCTTGAGGGTGTCAATGATGGCCTTCTTGACATCTGTCAGGTCTCTAGTCTTACCATGATGGGGGTTTTGAGTAATGAACCAGGCAGGGAGTTTTTAAAAGCCTCAGGTATCTTTTGCATGTGTTTAGAGTTAATTAGTTGATTCAGAAGATTAGGGTAATAGGTCATTTAGAGAACCTTTTCTTGATATGCTAATTTATTGAGACAGGTTTTTTGGGTTATCAGGAGTTGTATGCCAAAATCATCAGTATTAAAACAATAAAAGACCTGACAAATTTCAGTTGGTGGATAATGAATCTATAGTATATGAAAGTTTAATTGTAATCATTACATTATGGTAAATAATGAAATTTAACACTATATGCTAATTTTTTGAGAAGGACCTGTATATTTTTAGTCATTTTTTTAGTTAATCTCAGGCTGAGTTTCTTGCTCTCCTTTTTAAAACCTTATTAGTATGTAGCGGTTTTATTTGTCATTTTTTCGTTTTATATTTCACTACTCCACTAATAAAGTTGTCGGAGTTTTTATATATTTGTATATGTTGTATTATTCCTTTTCTGGCGTTGCCCCATCAGGGTCCCAAATCATTACCCCCACCACATAAACCCTTTTATCTATGGCAGTTCTACATACATCCTTAATGCAGTTTGTACTATTTAAGCAACACATCGCATTAATTACATTTCACCAATTAGACCCTTAGCACACTAATCACGCTGCAACTTCAAATACCCTTTGCGAGTCACGTCAATCAGGGACGCTGGGTATTTTTTCTAAAGGGGGTGGCACAGCAGTGGCTATATAAGAGGTAGGGCTCCATGAGGAACTCCAGCCCTGACGAAGAAGGATCGTATCCTTCGAAACGCGTTGGATTGGTTAATCCACATACGCGCCCGCCCACTAGCTGTAAATCCAGGAACAAGATGTGCACACTGTCACTGGGTTGGTGCAGGCATGAACAAAATAGTCCAAGTATAGGAAAGAATCAGCCGCACTCAAATGGTTGAAAGTTCAGCAAACTGTAGTTTCTTTAATAACATATACAATAAACATCACCAGGTGCTTTTTTAGGAGGTAACTGGGTGGTGGACTATTCAATTCGGGTAACGTTTCGACCCCAGCGGGTCTTTATCAAAACCTCACTTATGCCGAAGAGGTAGAGGAGAGGAGAAAGAGCCGAGTTCCCATAGGGCAGCTCTGGTGGAGTTGTGTGGAATCGCGTCCGCCTGGTGGGTGATTCCTTCCTATACTCGCCCACTAGCTGTGACGTCACACTGCTTACCACGCCCTTTCCCAACGCCGCCACCGCTTCAGCGTTGCTTCCGGCCGGGGCACGCCAGAAGCTAGCGGCTTCCACCTGACTCCCGCGTCCTTCTAGCAGACCTGACTCGCGCGGAGCGAGTCGAGCTCCCCTGATCCCACAACCTTGCAGCAGTGAACCGGACTCCCAGCAATAGGAGGATCCCCAGTTACACCACCTTACCGGCACCTAGTAAGTACATGAGTACAACTATTGCAAGCCATTTATCTGCCTATTTTCGCGCTCTAGCACAACTTTCAGGGAAACTGTTAGCCCCCACACACAAGCGCAGGTGATATACTATTGTTTTCCTCTTCCTAGCTTACAGGGTACGCACAGACCCCGTTTCCATCACCAGCAGCTATCTCCTCTCCCCCGCCCTTCCCCCTCACCTTCCACTCTCCGAGCGCCAGTGTATTCCTTTTTCTCTATATTTTTCATAAATAGTACATGTATTCCTACGTCTATTTTTTTAATGCTAAATATTTTCCTTTTGTTCTATATAGATATTTTGATATTTTCTATGAATATTTATTGTTTAAATAGCTGTATGATAAAACTGTAAAACTACTAGCTACATCTTTATTTTTGCTAAGTTCCACTTTTTCCCCCTCTATTCTTAAAAGGGTTAAATACAGTTCTGCTTTTCAATTGCAGCCTTTCCATGACCCATATAATCTTTTCTTCCAGTCTTGATGGAATCCCAAAAACTGCTATGCTAATGCATCTCAATCGAAATGATCCGTAGAAGACAATTATGTGTCCACAAGGTCACTCAAGCAGACCCTGTGACACATTGAGCAGTGCAGCGCTATATAGAGAAAGATATTATACTTCCGGATTACTGCTCACAGACATTACACTCTCCACCCTCCATCATATTAATGCTCTGGCTCAGAACTGCCTGTTGTACTACACAGAACTACACGACGACTTACTTTTCCTCAATTTTTTAAGTCAAGGGGACATAAAACTTTATTTCTATTTTACTTTTAATATTTTCTGTCCCTGAAAATGAATGTGTCTCAATTTTCCACTATTCTGAAGTTTCCAGAACAAGTCAAGGGTATTTGGGTGATTGGGGTAAATTACTTTTTGTTTCAGGCATTACTAGTTCTGTTCAGTAGCTGATATTAGAAACCGGACACAAATCATTGTAATGTCAGTAGGAGGCATGTACGGTATTCGAAAAATCAAGATATTTTTAAGTCATATACAGCAAAAGCTAAGTCACTTATTGAAAATGAACCTTCTTTGCTGTGCTGTTCACATTAGGAAATTTGTTCCTGGCTCTTCAATAGCAACATGTTTAAAGAGTTTAATTCTATGACTTTAACTACAGTTTGTTATAGTATAATTTATACATATTAGCAAATCCAAAAGTGGTTGTTGTTAGGGTTGAGCGACTTTTGCTTTTTTAGGATCGAGTTGGGTTTTGTGAAACCCGACCTTCTCGAAAGTCGGATCGCGTGAAATCCGCCGATTCTACTGTAAAGTCAGGTTTCAGACCGGAACACGAAACCCAATGCAAGTCAATGTGGATTATTTTTTACATTTACTTAATCTCTCTCTCTCTCTCTCTCTCTCTCTCTCTCCTCCGTGCAAAGCATATGTTGTGTTTGACAGCGGAAATCACTGCAGCCCAAACGGTAATATGGCTGTATGACGCCGCAGAAACCAGGCCGGAACCTATGTCATCATGCTGCCCACACTCCTTAATTGGCTGAAAAAATGGCGGGCAAGGCGTCGTACAAAACGCGACTTTGGCGCCAAGATCGCCGACCACGTGGCCGATCCCACGCTGGAGTCGGGTCGGGTTTCACGAAACCCGACTTTGCCAAAAGTCGGCGACTTTTGAAAATGAACGAACCGTTTCGCTCAACCCTAGTTGTTGTCATTCATTTTGTCAGAGACAGCAAGAAAAAGTAAAAAAGAATTCACACATAACACAGTATGTGTATGTTATGGCATGTTTTTCTGTTTTTCTGTATTATTTCATATACAGGTCCTTAATATGAGAATGGTGGGGGTCTGACATCTGCCCCCCACCCTCCGTTGATCAGCTGAAATCTGCTCCAGCATTGAAGAGGGCTAAACATGTCTGGAGAGTATCACTGTCGTCAGTGCTAGTATCTGTAAAGCTTGCATTCTGTTGTACTTTATGTAAGATATGATATTGGTGTATTGTTATAGTGACTGTCTGCCTAGTTATATATACAGTACTCTGCCAAAAGTTTTAGGCATGTGTGGAAAAAATGCTGCAAAATGAAAATGCTTTAAAAAATAGAAGTGGTAATAGTTTGTTTATATACTACGTCCACTGGGTTCCCTTGGTCCAGTCCAGGACTCACCTCTTCATAGAAACTGATCAGATTAGTCTGACAGGAACGGTCCCTAGTAAACCCATGTTGGTATTGGGTCATGAGGTTATTCCTCTTCAGATACTCCAGCATAGCATAACATAGGTTGAAGGAAGACTTTAAGTCCATCTAGTTCAACCCACAGCCTAACCTAACATGCCCTAACATGTTGATCCAGAGGAAGGCAAAAAAAACCCATGTGGCAAAGAGTAAGCTCCACATTGGGGAAAAAAATTCCTTCCCGACTCCACATACGGCAATCAGACTAGTTCCCTAGATCTACGCCCTATCAAGGAATCTAGTGTATATACCCTGTAACATTATACTTTTCAAGAAAGGCATCCAGTCCCCTCTTAAATTTAATTAATGAATCACTCATTACAACATCATACGGCAGAGAGTTCCATAGTCTCACTGCTCTTACAGTAAAGAATCCGCTTCTGTTATTATGCTTAAACCTTCTTTCCTCCAGACGTAGAGGATGCCCCCTTGTCCCTGTCTCAGGTCTATGATTAAAAAGATCATCAGAAAGGTCTTTGTACTGTCCACTCATATATTTATACATTAAAATAAGATCACCCCTTAGCCTTCGTTTTTCCAAACTAAATAACCCCAAGTGTAATAACCTATCTTGGTATTGCAGGCCCCCCAGTCCTCTAATAACCTTGGTTGCTCTTCTCTGCACCCGCTCCAGTTCAGCTATGTCTTTCTTATACACAAGAGACCAGAACTGTACACAGTATTCTAAGTGTGGTCGAATTAGTGACTTGTGTAGAGGTAAAATTATGTTCTCCTCATGAGCATCTATGCCTCTTTTAATACATCCCATTATTTTATTTGCCTTTGTAGCAGCTGCCTGACACTGGCCACTGAAAATGAGTTTGTCATCCACCCATACACCCAGGTCTTTTTCATTGACTGTTTTGCCCAAAGTTTTAGAATTAAGCACATAGTTATACATCTTATTACTTCTACCCAAGTGCATGCCCTTACATTTATCCCCATTAAAGCAAATTTGCCATTTATCAGCCCAAGCTTCTAGTTTACATAAATCATCCTGTAATATAAAATTGTCCTCCTCTGTATTGATTAACCTGCAGAGTTAGGGTACCGTCACACATTGAAATTTTCATCGCTGCGACGGCACGATTCGTGACGTCGCAGCGTCGTATGATCATCGCTCCAGCATCGTAGACTGCGGTCACACGTTGCAATCACGGCGCTGGAGCGATGCCGAAGTCCCTGGGTAACCAGGGTAAACATCGGGTAACTAAGCGCAGGGCCGCGCTTAGTAACCCGATGTTTACCCTGGTTACCAGCGTAAACGTAAAAAAACAAACAGTACATGCTCACCCGTCGGTGTCCTTCAGGTCCCTTGCCGTCTGCTTCCTGCTCTGAGTGCAGCCGTACAGTGAGAGCAGAGCGCAGCACCGCTGCGCTCTGCTCTCACTTTCCGGCCGGCACTCAGAGCAGGAAGCAGACGGCAAGGGACCTGAAGGACACCGACGGGTGAGTATGTACGGTTTGTTTTTTTACGTTTACGCTTGTAACCAGGGTAAACATCGGGTTACTAAGCGCGGCCCTGCGCTTAGTAACCCGATGTTTACCCTGGTTACCAGCGAACGCATCGCTGGATCGCTGTCACACACAACGATCCAGCGATGTCAGCGGGTGATCAAGCGACGAAAGAAAGTTCCAAACGATCTGCTACGACGTACGATTCTCAGCAGGGTGTCTGATCGCAGTAGCGTGTCAGACACAGCGATATCGTAACGATATCGCTAGAACGTCACAAATCGTAACGTCGTAGCGATGGAAATTTCAATGTGTGACGGTACCCTTAGAGTGTTGTCTGCAAATATTGAAATTCTACTCTGTATGCCCCCTACAAGGTAATTAATAAATATGTTAAAAAGAAGAGGGCCCAATACTGACCCTTGTGGTACCCCACTGCTAACCGCAACCCAGTCCAAGTGTGCTCCATTAATAACCACCCTTTGTTTCCTATCCCTGAGCCAGCTCTCAACCCACTTACACATATTTTCCCTTATCCTCATTATTCTTATTTTATGTATCAACCTTTTGTGTGGCACCGTATCAAAAGCTTTGGAAGAAGTCCATATACAATACATCTACTGGGTTCCCTTGGTCCAGTCCCGAACTCACCTCCTCATAGAAACTGATCAGATTAGTCTGACAGGAACGGTCCCTAGTAAACCCATGCTGATATTGGGTCATGAGGTTATTCTTCTTCAGATACTCCAGTATAGCATCTCTTAGAATGCCCTCCAGGATTTTACCCACAGTAGAGGTTAAGCTTACTGGCCTATAGTTTCCGAGTTCAGTTTTTGTTCCCTTTTTGAATATTGGCACCACATTTGCTATACGCCAGTCCTGTGGTACAGACCCTCTATGAATTAATAAAATCTAAATCTCATCAATATTTGATGACCTATCTTTACCTTTAAAGGGAATCTGTCACCCACTGAAACGCTTTTAAAGGGTATCTGTCACCTCATTTTGCTGCTATAAACCACGGCCACCGCCATTTGGGGCTTATCTACAGAATTCTGTAATGCTGTAGATAAGTGCCGATGTAACCTGAAAGATAAGAAAAACAAGTTAGATTATACTCACACAGGGGCGGGTCCGGTGCGGTCCGGGTCCGATGGGCATCGCAGGTCTGGGTCCGGCGCCTCCCATCTTCATACGATATCGTCCTCTTCCTTGCTTCTGTTGAGGCTCCTGTGCAGGTGTACTGATTTGCACTGTTGAAGGCAGCGTAAAGAACTGCAGTGCTCAAGTGCCGGCCTCTCTGAGCTTTACCGGCACCTGCAAACTGCAGTATTTCTATCTGCCTTCAACAGGGCAGATAAAGTACACCTGCGCAGGAGCCGCGACAGAAACAAGGAAGAGGACGCCATCACATGAAGATGGGAGGAGCCGGCCCTGGATCGCTACGCCTATCGGACTGGACCGCACCGGGACCGCCCCCTGGGTGAGTATAATCTAATTTGTTTTTCTTATCTTTCAGGTTACATTGGGGCATATCTACAGCATTACAGAATGCTGTAGATAAGTGCCTAATGGCGGTGGCCGCAGTTTATAGTGGCAAAATGAGGTGACAGATTCCCTTTAAAATATTACTATGGGCATACAGGTAAAAGAATGGTTAATCTCGTCTTACCAGTTGCCTCATAGCTGTGGTCTAGATGTTGAGAAATGTACTTTTAATCTTTTATGTTAATGATTTCTTAACATAAAACATAATCCACCCAGTGATTGTTATGTGGATTTCAGTCTTTCAAAGGTTTCGCTACCATGTTGAGAGAATTTTTTTTAGTGAGAAATTAAAATCCTTTAGTGTAATAAAGTGAACATAAGAACAATCTACTATATAATTGTCTAAGGGTCACTTCCGTCTTTCTGTCTGTCTGTCTTTCTGTCTGTCTTTCTGTCTGTCTGTCATGGATATTCATTGGTCGCGGCCTCTGTCTGTCATGGAAATCCAAGTCGCTGATTGGTCGTGGCAAAACGCCCACGACCATTGCCACGACCAATCAGCGACGGCCATAGTCTGGCAGCGAAATGGCTGCTGCTTTACTGCCCTGCAGTCAGTGCTGAGCGCTCACACAGGGTTAATGCCAGTGATAACGGACCGCAGTGTAACGCACTCCGTTAACGCAGCTATTAACCCTGTGTGACCAACATTTTACTATTGATGCTGCGTATGCAGCATCAATAGTAAAAAGATCTAATGTTACAAATAATAATTAAAAAAAAGGTTATTCTCACCTTCCGACGTCGCACGCTGTCCTCGGCAGTGGAAGTGGCAGGTTCCGGTGCCAAGGATGCTATGCAAGAAGGACCTGCCATGATGTCACGGTCATGTGACCGCGACGTCATCACAGGTCCTGCGCTCATACCAACCCTGGGACCGGAAGCCACCGCGTGCACTGCACACAGGTGCCAGGACTTCAATGGGCCTTCGGAAGGTGAGTATATGTTTATTTTTTATTTTAAGTCTTTTTTAACCACGCATATAGTGCCCACATTGCTATATGCTATGTGGGTTGTGTTACATACTGCATGGGCTCTGTTATGTACTACATCTCTGTGCTATATACTATGTAGCTGGGCAATATACAACATGACTGTGCAATATACAACGTGACTGTCCAATATACTACGTAGCTGTGCAATATACTACATGCTCTGTGTTATATACTACGTAGCTGTGCAATATACTATGTGGCTGTGTTGGTTCTGTTATATACTACGTTGACTGTGCAATATACTACGTGGCTCTGTTGTATACTACGTGGCTGTGCAATATACTATGTAGCTATGCAATATACTATGTGCCTCTACAATATACTACGTCGCTGACCAATATACTACATAGCTGTACAATACACTAAGTAGCTGTGCAATACACTACATGACTGTGTTATATACTACGTGGCTGTGCAATATACTACTTGCCTGTACAATACACTAGGTGGCTCTACAATATACCACATGCCTATGTTATATACTACGTGGCTCTGCTATATACTATGTGGCTGACCAATATACTACATACCTGTGCAATACACTACGTGGCTATGTTATATACTACGTGGCTGTGTTATATAGTACGTAGCTCTGCTATTTACTACGTATGCTGTGTTACATACTACATAGCTCTGTTATATACTACTTCGGTTGTGTTATATACTACGTCACTGTGCAATGTAGTACGTAGCCTGTGCTATATACTACCTTCATATTCTAGAATACCCGATACGTTAGAATTGGGCCACCATCTAGTAGTTTATAATTATCTTTTATCTTCACCTTCAAATATCCTTCTTATTGTTGTTTAAATACATTTTTCCTTTAATATCTTCGTAAACTTTTCCACATGAACTTTAAGAAAAAGGAATGCTCATTTAGAACCAGATTATGCGATAATATAGAACCTTGTGCAGATTTTCTTTTCTTTAAACCTATTGCCATGGATTTAGTAGACAGGATGTTTCATGTGTTTATATCCGTGTGCATGTGAAACCTGTATTCAGGCCCAGCGCGGGGAAGATAGGGCGCAGGCAAAACGCTGCTGGTAAAGAGATGGATTATTCCTGCAGCTTCTAATCCCCTCACTAAATCTGAAATTACTTCTCACAATGCAATCACAAATCACAAGCTGTTTCACTCAACACTCTGGGAATAATTTATGGGCTTGTTGGTGTGACCCTTTTCATGACAAACCGAGGATCTATTACTGGACAGGCTCAGGAAGTGTGGGCTTCATATCTAACACACATTGATCGGCTGATTACGGGTTATCTAGCTGCTTCGGTTAGTGCTGTCTTCCTATGTAATGTATTTATAATCAGTTGATCAGGACAGGATAGGCAATTGGTTTGGCTTCAAAGGAACTTAATCCTATATTTGTATTTCTGCTCGGTCAATATTGAGAGATAATTGTATAAATCTATTGGTGTTATTGGGTCCTAGCAGGAAAACAGACAGAAATGTTTACCGCATTTTATTCGGTAACTTTTTCTTTTCCCGGAATGATAAGTGTATACTGCCATGCACTTTCTGTCGTACGTGGTTAAAAACAAACAAAAAGGAAAACAAAAGTCTGCTGTTGTATTCATCATTTAAATCAATAGTAAAATGGATCAAAACGGAAAACATCCAATAGCATGCATTTGCCAATTCCAAAATTGATCTGCAGGAAAATGTAAACATGTTTGTGTGCGAAGATTGGGCTGGTGCATATGTAGCAGTAATGGTGCATGTGCCATAGAGAAAATAGACGTGTTGGGCCAAACTCTTGGACTTTATTGATGCTCACATTTCTGCTAGTGATGGTTCTGTGTTATACATTTAAAGAGAACCTAACAGGATGATTTTGTAATGTAAAGTAAAGACATGACTGTAATGGCGCTGTAATACAGATTAAATTGGTGTCTTTAGTAAAAAAAATCCACTTTGTGGTTCTTCATTAATCACTATTTGAAGATTTCTGCTAGATTTTGGTGCACAGGGGCCGGACAGTGCACTTGGTCTCCTACTTGTCTGTGATTCCCCGGCCCCTCTGCAGCCTCCAGTCTGTAATTGATCTGCCATTTCTATTTCAAATCTGAGCAATGACATTTCATTCACATACTGGAGGCAGGCGGCTAGGCCAGGAAGGAAAAGACCCCGTGCACAGACCGGCCCCTGTGCACCGAGAGCTCATTAGCAGAAATCTTCAAATGGTGATTAAAGAAGAGCAATAAAGCAGATTTCTTCACCAAAGGAATCAATTTAATTTATATTACAGCCCACTCTTTGCTTTGCGTTACAAAATCGTGCTAATTGGTTCTCGTTAAATAGTCTTGATCACAATGTGAACTTTAACCCTGGCATGACCCTGAGGAGCAGGTGCATGTCCCATCCATAGTCGTCACCCAATTGAATCTTTGGACTTCAAACTTAGGGCTACAGAGCTCACAAAGTGTACCATAGATGTAAAGATGTGCTGGAAATAACTGGAGGATAAAAAAATAGGAAAATGCTCACCTGGTATAGTGGTGTACCACACGACAGGAAGGAAGTACAGATAAATCAGCTGCTGCAGATCTACGGGGAAAAGAACCATAAAGGGACAGAAGTATGGATGATATGTGGTTCTCTGCGCTGCGGAAGGAGAGCCAAAGCAAAATTCCAAGAGACTTGATGAGGTTTTATTATCAATGAATTTCAAAGTCATCTGACACCTTCATCGGGATATGTTTATATTGTCTATAAGCATAACCCATAAGCCCAGTCAGAAACTCTGATTACTGAAATTTTTATTTAAAAAAATGATCTTCTGTAGATCAAGAAGTTCTCTGAATGCTGAGCTCTGTATAACCCCACCCACACCACCGATTGGCAGCTTTCTGTGTACACTGTGCATAGGCAGAAAACTGCTGATCAGTGGAGGGGTGGGGTTATGTAGAAATCATGGCAGCAGGTTTACTAGTACTCCTGCTGATTAAAACAATGATTTTATAAAAACTACACCAATCAGCCCAGTAAGTGACACATCACTGGAATCACATTCTCTGTCTCGACATCATGCTCCATTCAGATTAGGTGGCAAAAACATGGTGTCAGATTTTCTTAAAGAACTGATTTCTATGAGACCAAAGTTTTAACGATTATAAAGTACAATATAGACTGCTAAACTGCTAAGGACAGTATAAGCCATATAACTATCAAGTAAAAGTCACACAATATCTGAGCCAGTGAGCCTTAGCAACTGTGGGATCATACAGAATCCCTTTAAATAATACCTGTATTTTGCAGGCAGACCTAGGAGAAAAGCTGCTTTGTCCTTTAAGATAAGTACATACCGCCTTTGTCCCTGAGATGTGTGTGAGATAGTGAGCATTGTGTTGATAGATGCAGAGACATCCAACCTCGGGGCCCCATTGATGAAATGAATACTATAGGGTGTACTTTTTTTTTCTCCGCAGTGATGCACAGTATAGAAAAAGTACAATCTACTGCTGTTTCTTAAACAGTTGAATAAATTATATGTATTCATCTAGCTGCTAGATGGAGGCCAAATGGATGCACTGATGAATGAAGGCTTATGTGGAAATGGAAATGTGCACACAGGATGATTTTCTCGGCATACACACTGACCAAAGTGTATAAAGGCAATGTGCACTTAGCCCTAATCAAAGAAAGTCAGGTAATAGAAGAATATAGGGGATTATCGCATACTGATATTTGATAATGTTGGTGTATAGGTTGACTTTAACTGCTTCGCCACCTTTGTTTTTCCGTTTTTGAGTTCCGTTTTTTGCTCCCCTTCTTCCCAGAGCCTTAACTTTCTTTTACTTGTCCATCAATATGGCCACGTGAGGGCTTGTTTTTTGCGGGACAAGTTGTACTTTTGAAAGACTCCATTGATTTTTACCATATAGTGTACAGGAAAATCGGGAAAGAATTCAAAGTGCTGTGAAATTGCAAAAAGTGCAATTCCACAGTTTTTTTGTTTTTTTTCTTTTACTATGTTCAGTAAATGCTAAAACTGACCTGCCATTATGATTTTCCAGGTCATTACAAGTTCACAGACAGCAAACATGTCTAGGTTCTTATTTATTTTTATTTAAGTGATGAGAAAAAAATCCAAAGTTTGTAAAAAAAAAAAAAAGTCTCAATTTTCCAAGATCAGCAGCGCCTCCATTTTTTGAGAAGTTGGGCTGGATGAGCACTTATTTTTTGTGTGCCGAGCTTATCTACACCACTTTGGTGTAGATCCGATCTTTTCATCACATTATTGCATATTATATTGCATATTGCATTTTAACGCAATGTTGCTGCAATCAGAAAAGCGTAATTCTGCAGTTTTGACTTTTTTCTCTTATATCGATTGGTATTATTCTTTTTATATATTGATAGATTGGGCGATATTGAACGTGGCGATACCAAATATGTGTACTTTTAGGTTTTTTTTATTATCTTGAATGCGGCGAATAGGGGTGATTAAATTTTATATTTTTTTTACATTTTTAAAAACTTTTTATTTCTACATTTTACTAGCTTCCATGGTCTCCATGGGAGACAAGAAGCTGCGATCATCCGATCGCCTGTGCTACACACATCAGGGCTTCTGTCCTGCTGTGTGTAGCTAATATAATCACCTTTCAATATTCAAAAAAGCAGGCAGCACTCCGTTTTCAGAAAAATATGCAGGACTTTAATGAACCCACATGTCTCAGCGACGTTTCGGCTCTACTGAGCCTTTCTCAAGCCTTGGCTTGAGAAAGGCTCAGTAGAGCCGAAACGTCACTGAGACATGTGGGTTCATTAAAGTCCTGCATATTTTTCTGAAAACGGAGTGCTGCCTGCTTTTTTTGATTATTGATTGGAGATGACCGGTGGATGGGTGGTCTATGGGCATTGCACCCGAAGCTAAGTATAAGGAGTTGTGCTGTTCCATTTTTTGGGTATTATAATATAATCACCTGCTATGAGCGCCAGCCTTTGGCGTATATTTCGCAGCCGTATTTTACGGGCTGAGAAAATCACAGCATGCTGCGTTTGTCAGCGTATAGCGCAAAAAATCTGCCATTGAAAGTCTATGGGGGCGAGAAAAATACGGATTACACACGGACCATCAGTGTGACTTGCAAGAAATACGCAGCGGTGTTCTATAGAAAAGCCGGTAATTCAGCATGGTGTACAGTAAAATCACACTGACAGGTTAGAATGGAATAGATAGAATAAATATCTACACATAGGATAGGTATATGTATATATATATATATATATATATATATATATATATATATATATATATACACTCACTGGCCACTTTATTAGGTACACCTGTCCAACTTCTTGTTAACACTTAATTTCTAATCAGCCAATCACATGGCGGCAACTCAGTGCATTTAGGCATGTAGACATGGTCAAGACAATCTCCTGCAGTTCAAACCGAGCATCAGTATGGGGAAGAAAGGTGATTTGAGTGCCTTTGAACGTGGCATGGTTGTTGGTGCCAGAAGGGCTGGTCTGAGTATTTCAGAAACTGCTGATCTACTGGGATTTTCACGCACAACCATCTCTAGGGTTTACAGAGAATGGTCCGAAAAAGAAAAAAAATCCAGTGAGCGGCAGTTCTGTGGGCGGAAATGCCTTGTTGATGCCAGAGGTCAGAGGAGAATGGGCAGACTGGTTCGAGCTGATAGAAAGGCAACAGTGACTCAAATCGCCACCCGTTACAACCAAGGTAGGCCTAAGAGCATCTCTGAATGCACAGTGCGTCGAACTTTGAGGCAGATGGGCTACAGCAGCAGAAGACCACACCGGGTACCACTCCTTTCAGCTAAGAACAGGAAACTGAGGCTACAATTTGTACAAGCTCATCGAAATTGGACAGTAGAAGATTGGAAAAACGTTGCTTGGTCTGATGAGTCTCGATTTCTGCTGCGACATTCGGATGGTAGGGTCAGAATTTGGCGTAAACAACATGAAAGCATGGATCCATCCTGCCTTGTATGGAGCATCTTTGGGATGTGCAGCCGACAAATCTGCGGCAACTGTGTGATGCCATCATGTCAATATGGACCAAAATCTCTGAGGAATGCTTCCAGCACCTTGTTGAATCTATGCCATGAAGAATTGAGGCAGTTCTGAAGGCAAAAGGGGGTCCAACCCGTTACTAGCATGGTGTACCTAATAAAGTGGCCGGTGAGTGTATATTTATATTTAATACAGAGCTAGATAGCTTAAAAGCCGGTAATTCAATTGCCGGCTTTTGCTATCTCCTTATCAAACCCGACAGGATATGAGACATGGTTTACATACAGTAAACCATTTCATATCCCTTATTTTTTTACATATTCCTCACTACTAATGTTAGAAGTGTCTGCGTGCAAAATTTGGGGGCTCTAGGTGTTAAAATAAAGGGTTAAATCACGGAAAAAACTGGCGTGGGCTCCTGCGCAATTTTCTCTGCCAGAGTGGGAAAGCCAGTGACTGAGGGCAGATATTAATAGCCTAGAGAGGGACCTGTTGTGAATTCCATTTCTCGGACTCCTCCTGTGGTCATGAATGGTACTTTGGTTAGTTCTGCTCTTGGACTCCTTCTGGTGGCTTTGAGCGGAACTGCTGGTCTCTGAGGTTTGCTTTCCCAGCTGCCCTCATTTATTGTTGTGCTGGCTTCTCTATTTAACTCTACTCAGATCGTTACTTCATGCCAGCTGTCAATGTATCAGTATTGGTTCAGATCTCTCTTGGACTTCTCTGAGGACCTGTCTACTCCAGCAGAAGCTAAGTCCCTGCTAGTTCATTTGTTGTTACTGCTGCCTGAATATATTTCTTAGTACTGCTAAATTCTAGTCCAGCTTGCTATCATGATATTTCCTTGCTAGCTGGAAGCTCTGGGGTGCAGTGTTGCACCTCCAAACCGTGAGTCGGTGTGGGGGTCTTTTTGCATACTCTGCCTGGTTTTTGTAGTTTTTTGTGCTGACCGCATAGTTTCCTTTTCTATCCTCTGACTATTTAGTGAAGTCTGGCCTCCTTTGCTAAAACCTGTTTCATTCCTGTGTTTGTCACTTTCCTCTTAACTCACAGTCAATATATGTGGGGGGCTGCCTTTACCTTTGGGGAATTTCTCTGAGGCAAGGTTAGGCTTCTATTTCTATCTTTAGGGGTAGTTAGCTCTTAGGCTGTGAAGAGGCGTCTAGGGAGAGTTAGGTACGCTCCACGGCTATTTCTAGTGTGTGTGATAGGAGTAGGGTTTGCGGTCAGCAGAATTCCCACTTTCCCAGAGCTTGTTCCTATTACTAGTTTACTCATCCGGTCATTCCGGGTGCTCCTAACCACCAGGTCCATAACAGTACAGCTGGCCATTAAAGTGTTAATGCATCTCAAAAGAGGGATAAGAGAAGTTCTGAACCCATTTTTTTTTCTATGCAGTGTGTTTTGTCTCTCTTTTCCCCTTAATCTCTGGGTGGTTCAGGACTCAGGTGTAGATATGGATATTCAGGGTCTGTCCTCTTGTGTGGATCAACTCACTGCAAGGGTCCAAAGCATTCAAGATTATGTAGTTCAGAATCCGATGTTAGAGCCTAGAATTCCAATTCCTGATTTGTTTTCTGGGGATAGATCTAAGTTTCTGAATTTCAAAAATAATTGTAGACTGTTTCTTGCTTTGAAACCCCGCTCCTCTGGTGACCCCATTCAGCAAGTAAAAATTATTATTTCTTTGTTACGTGGCGACCCTCAAGACTGGGCATTCTCCCTTGCGCCAGGAGATCCTGCATTGCTTAATGTAGATGCGTTTTTTCTGGCGCTTGGATTGCTTTATGACGAACCTAATTCAGTGGATCAGGCAGAGAAAGCCTTGCTGGCTTTGTGTCAGGGTCAGGATGAAGCGGAGGTATATTGTCAGAAGTTTAGAAAGTGGTCTGTGCTTACTTAATGGAATGAGTGTGCCCTGGCAGCAATTTTTAGAAAGGGTCTCTCTGAGGCCCTTAAGGATGTTATGGTGGGCTTCCCCACGCCTGCTTGTCTGAATGAATCAATGTCCTTGGCCATTCAAATTGATCGGCGTTTGCGTGAGCGCAAAATTGTGCACCATTTGGCGGTGTCCTCTGAGCAGAGGCCTGAGCTTATGCAATGTGATAGAACTTTGACCAGAACTGAACGGCAAGAACACAGACGTCAGAATCGGCTGTGGTTTTACTGTGGTGACCCTACTCATGCTATCTCTGATTGTCCTAAGCGCACTAAGCGGTTCGCTAGGTCTGTCACCATTGCTACTGTACAGCCTAAATTTCTTTTGTCTGTTACTTTGATTTGCTCTCTGTCGTCCTACTCGGTTATGGCATTTGTGGATTCAGGCGCTGCCCTGAATTTGATGGACGGAGTTTGCCAGGCGTTGTGGTTTTTTCCTGGAGCCTTTGCAGTATCCTATTCCATTAAAGGGAATTGATGCTACGCCTTTGGCCAGGAATAAACCTCAGTACTGGACTCAGTTGACCATGTGCATGGCTCCTGCACATCAGGAAGATATTCGCTTTTTGGTGTTGCATTATTTGCATGATGTGGTCGTGTTGGGTTTGCCATGGCTACAGGTTCATAATCCAGTATTGGATTGGAAATCAATGTCTGTGTCTAGTTGGGGTTGTCAAGGGGAACATGGCGATGTTCCGATGATGTAAATTTCTTCATCCACTCCTTCTGATGTCCCTGAGTTTCTGTCGGATTACCGGGATGTATTTGATGAGCCCAAATCCAGTATCCTACCCCCTCATAGGGATTGTGATTGTGCTATAAATTTGATTCCTGGTAGTAAGTTTTCTAAGAGCCGACTTTTCAATTTATCCGTGCCAGAACACGCCGCTATGCGGAGTTATATAAAGGAGTCCTTGGAGAAAGGGCATATTTGCCCGTCTTCATCACCGTTGGGAGCAGGGTTCTTTTTTGTGGCCAAGAAGTATGGTTCTCTGAGACCCTGTATAGACTACCGCCTTCTCAATAAAATCACGGTCAAATTTCAGTACCCTTTGCCTCTGCTGTCTGATTTGTTTGCTCGGATTAAGGGGGCTAGTTGATTCACCAAGATAGATCTTCGAGGGGCGTATAACCTTGTGCGTATTAAACAGGGCGATGAATGGAACACAGCATTTAATACTCCTGAGGGCCATTTTGAGTACCTGGTGATGCCATTCGGGCTTTCTAACGCTCCATCTGTGTTTCAGTCCTTTATGGATGACGCCTTCCGAAAGTATCTGGATAGATTCATGATTGTATATTTGGATGATATTTTGGTCTTTTCAGATGATTGGGACTCTCATGTGAAGCAGGTCAGAATGGTATTTCAGGTCCTTCGTGCTAATTCCTTGTTTGTGAAGGGGTCTAAGTGTCTCTTTGGAGTTCAGAAGGTTTCCTTTTTGGGCTTCATTTTTTCCCCTTCTACTATCGAGATGGATCCTGTTAAAGTTCAGGCCATTTATGATTGGACTCAACCTACATCTGTGAAGAGTCTTCAGAAATTCCTGGGCTTTGCTAATATTTACCGTCGCTTCATCGCTAATTTTTCTAGTGTGGTTAAACCTTTGACTGATTTGACAAAGAAAGGTGCTGATGTGGTGAATTGGTCCTCTGCGGCCGTGGAGGCTTTTCAGGAGCTGAAACGTCGTTTTTCTTCAGCCCCTGTGTTGCGTCAGCCAGATGTTTCGCTCCCTTTTCAGGTTGAGGTTGATGCTTCTGAGATTGGAGCAGGGGCTGTTTTGTCTCAAAGAAGTTCTGATGGCTCTGTGATGAAGCCATGTGCCTTCTTTTCTAGAAAGTTTTCGCCTGCTGAGCGTAATTATGATGTTGGCAATCGGGAGCTGCTGGCTATGAAGTGGGCATTCGAGGAGTGGCGACATTGGCTTGAGGAAGCCAAGCACCACGTGGTGGTCTTGACGGATCACAAGAATTTGACTTATCTCGAGTCTGCCAAGCGGTTGAATCCTAGACAGGCTCGATGGTCACTGTTTTTCTCCTGTTTCGATTTTGTGGTCTCATACCTTCCGGGTTCTAAGAATGTGAAGGCTGATGCCCTTTCTAGAAGTTTTGTGCCTGATTCTCCGGGAGTCCCTAAGCCGGCTGGTATTCTCAAAGAGGGGGTAATTCTGTCTGCCATCTCCCCTGATTTGCGGCGGGTGCTGCAGGAGTTTCAGGCTGATAGACCTGACCATTGTCCAGCGCAGAAACTGTTTGTCCCTGATAGATGGACTAGCAGAGTTATTTCTGAGGTTCATTGCTCGGTGTTGGCTGGTCATCCTGGCATTTTTGGTACCAGGGATTTGGTGGCTAGGTCCTTTTGGTGGTCTTCCTTGTCACGGGATGTGCGTTCTTTTGTGCAGTCTTGTGGGACTTGTGCTCGGGCCAAGCCCTGCTGTTCTCATGCCAGTGGGTTGCTTTTGCCCTTGCCGGTCCCGAAAAGGCCCTGGACGCATGTTTCCATGGATTTTATTTCAGATCTTCCTGTCTCTCAAAGGATGTCTGTCATCTGGGTGGTTTGTGATCACTTTTCTAAGATGGTCCATTTGGTACCCTTGCCTAAATTACCTTCCTCCTCTGATTTGGTGCCATTATTCTTTCAGCATGTGGTTCGTTTGCACGGCATTCCGGAGAACATTGTGTCGGACAGAGGGTCCCAGTTTGTCTCTAGGTTTTGGCGGTCCTTTTGTGCTAAGATGGGCATTGATTTGTCTTTTTCTTCGGCTTTCCATCCTCAGACAAATGGCCAAACTGAACGAACCAACCAGACTTTGGAAACCTATCTGAGATGCTTTGTTTCTGCTGAACAGGATGATTGGGTGACCTTTTTGCCATTGGCTGAGTTCGCCCTTAATAATCGGGCTAGTTCGGCTACTTTGGTTTTGCCTTTTTTTTGCAATTCTGGTTTTCATCCTCGTTTTTCTTCAGGGCAGGTTGAGCCTTCTGACTGTCCTGGTGTGGATTCTGTGGTGGACAGATTGCAGCAAATTTGGACTCACGTGGTGGACAATTTGCCGTTGTCCCAGGAGAAGGCTCAACGTTTCGCTAACCGCCGTCGTTGTGTTGGTCCTCGACGTCGTGTTGGGGATTTGGTTTGGTTATCTTCTCGTTATGTTCCTATGAAGGTTTCTTCTCCTAAGCTTAAGCCTTGTTTCATTGGTCCTTATAAGATTTCTGAAATTCTCAACCCTGTGTCATTTCGTTTGGTCCTTCCAGCTTCTTTTGCCATCCATAATGTGTTCCATAGGTCGTTGTTGCGGAGGTATGTGGCGCCTATGGTTCCCTCCGTTGATCCTCCTGCTCTGGTGTTGGTTGAGGGGGAGTTGGAGTATGTGGTGGAAAAAATTTTGGATTCTCATATTTTGAGACGTAAGCTCCAGTACCTGGTTAAGTGGAAGGGCTATGGTCAGGAGGATAATTCCTGGGTTGTTGCCTCCGATGTCCATGCTGCCGATTTGGTTCGTGCCTTTCATTTGGCTCATCCTGATCGGCCTGGGGGCCCTGGTGAGGGTTCGGTGACCCCTCCTCAAGGGGGGGTACTGTTGTGAATTCCATTTCTCGGACGGACTCCTCCTGTGGTCATGAATGGTACTTTGGTTAGTTCTGCTCTTGGACTCCCTCTGGTGGCTTTGAGCAGAACTGCTGGTCTCTGAGGTTTGCTTTCCCAGCTGCCCTCGTTTATTGTTGTGCTGGCTTCTCTATTTAACTCTACTCAGATCGTTACTTCATGCCAGCTGTCAATGTATCAGTATTGGTTCAGATCTCTCTTGGACTTCTCTGAGGACCTGTCTACTCCAGCAGAAGCTAAGTCCCTGCTAGTTCATTTGTTGTTACTGCTGCCTGAATATATTTCTTAGTACTGCTAAATTCTAGTCCAGCTTGCTATCATGATATTTCCTTGCTAGCTGGAAGCTCTGGGGTGCAGTGTTGCACCTCCAAACCGTGAGTCGGTGTGGGGGTCTTTTTGCATACTCTGCCTGGTTTTTGTAGTTTTTTGTGCTGACCGCATAGTTTCCTTTTCTATCCTCTGACTATTTAGTGAAGTCTGGCCTCCTTTGCTAAAACCTGTTTCATTCCTGTGTTTGTCACTTTCCTCTTAACTCACAGTCAATATATGTGGGGGGCTGCCTTTACCTTTGGGGAATTTCTCTGAGGCAAGGTTAGGCTTCTATTTCTATCTTTAGGGGTAGTTAGCTCTTAGGCTGTGAAGAGGCGTCTAGGGAGAGTTAGGTACGCTCCACGGCTATTTCTAGTGTGTGTGATAGGAGTAGGGTTTGCGGTCAGCAGAATTCCCACTTTCCCAGAGCTTGTTCCTATTACTAGTTTACTCATCAGGTCATTCCGGGTGCTCCTAACCACCAGGTCCATAACAGGGACCATGGTTATTGCCCCCCCTGTCTAAAAACATCTGCCCCCCAGCCACCTCAGAAAAGGCACATCTGTAAGATGCGCCAATTCTGGCACATGGCTTCTCTCTTCCCACTGCCCTGTAGTGGTGGCATATGGGGTAATAAGGGGTTAATGTAACCTTGCTGATGTAAGGTGACATTAAGCCTGGTTAATAATGGAGAGATGTCAATAAGACACCTATCCATTAATAATCCAATAGTAGTAAAGAGTTAATAATACACACACACATTATGAATAAAGTATTTTAATTAAATAAATACACACATGGGGTTGTAAAATCTTTATTGTATGCTTAATCCACCTGAAAACCCTCGTTCTGTAACAAAAGTAAAAAAAAAAACAACAATATCCCATACCTCTCCGGCGAACAGTCATATCCAACGCTGTAAATCCATCTGAAGGGGTTAAATAAATTTACAACCAGGAGCCTGCTAATGCAGCTGTTGCTCCTGGTTGTAAATACTGGAGAATGAATGGAATGCAGGGAACGTAGCTTCGTAGACTTGCGGTGCTGCTCCCCCTGCTGGCATAAACTCATATGAACTCTAGCGTGGGAATTTTTCTGAATATTTTCCCACGCTAGAGTTCATATGAGTTTATGCCAGCAGGAGGCGCATCACCGTAAGTTTAGGTAGCTATGTTCCCTGCATTCCATTCGTTCCCCAGTATTTGCAACCAGGAGCAACAGCTGACCATATAATACGGATCCGTAAAATACGGCTGATAGGAGCTGGGCCATAGAGAATCATTGGGCCGTGTGTTATGCGTATTTTACGGATGTATTTTCTGCACTCATATGTCGGTAAAACTCGCTAGTGTGACGCCGGCCTAAGACTGTAAGACCACGTGCATATGTTGAGTGTTTGGTGAGTTTTTTACCTCAGTATTTGTAAGTCCAAACCATGAGTGAAACAAACATAGGAAAAGTATAATAAAACCATGTCACCACTTCTGTATTTCTCACCCATTCCTGGTTTTGGCTAACAAATTCTGTGGTAAAAAAAAAAACTCACCAAATACTCAAGGAGTGAAGGTGGCCTAAATATTTAGTCTTTTGAGCATCTTTAAACCACTTTACATGTCCAAAGACTGCATGCGGTTAAAAGAAGTGATCTGACCATTTTTCAGGTGTTTTCTGTTCTGAAGATGCTCTGTACTTTCCAATACAATGGGAAATCATGAAAAAGCTACTGACGACTAAAAATGACAAAAAAAAGTGCTCAGTAACAGCAAAGAAGAAAAAGACACTTCAGGGAAAATAAAAAGACTACCATTTCCTGAAGCGTCTTCCTCACTGAAAACTTGTCAGACTCGACCACATGTAATAGATGTCATGTGCTCGTAAAATAACTCTACTGATCGCACAGGAAAAAGAAGAATACTTTGCAAATCTTTAACCTGTCTGAATATACAGCTGTTCATAGCATAGTTAGACTGCTTTGCCCTTTTTTTACATCCGTCAGCCCGACATATTTTATATCAGTTCCTCCAAGTCCTGCTTGCAATGTTAAATGCACTGTTGGGTAACATAGCAGACTGATCTCTATGATTTTAGCACTATTTTTAGGACTCAATTACACAGTTCAATAAGATGTTTAGCAGGCAAAACAGTCTGATTAGGCACTTAATTTGCCACAAAACTCCTCCTTGGTAGCTGTGTGTTCAGCTTGCTCTGTGCCAATCTCCTCAATGAGCTTTAATCTGACTAGACTTATTTAAAGCACAGTAAATCCCCATCTGAAAGTGCGCCGTTCTGCAAAAACCTTCCTACATCCTAGAAGTGTACCTATATGCTTACAGTAATTGGGCAGTAAATATGGATTAGGAACAGCAGACAGATTTTTTTTAGATAGTTTTAAGGTAGCGCAACAGTTGAAAATATCAGCGCTATAGCAAGAATTTAAGGAATTAGAGGGCTTTTTTAGAGAAATCCCGTAGTATCTCAATGGTACGACAAGACTCAAGAAACTTACTCAAGGCTTGAGTTTGCAATTTGACTCAAATGTTCACAGGTCCCATTTAGTTTAATAGACCTTGGGAAAAAAACAACCTGTATTACATTTCTGAGAAGAATCTGCTGCATGTATAGATATACTCTAAAGAATATGGTGGGCCAAAAAGTAGAGAGGAGCAAATCTTTTTTAATTTTGAATTTCTCAGGTTTGCAAAAAAAAAAAAGAAAAAAAATTATTTAAAATTTTGGCAAATCAATTTTTTTGAGATCCCCCAGGACTGTATGCAACCCCTTTCAAGCGCTTTTAGTCAAAGGTTGTTTTAGTAATTCCAAAATAATCTCAATATATAAGGTTATTTGGAAATGGTGGTAACCAGCAGCTTGTTCCTCACATACTAATCTCCACTGCTGTACAGTTACACACAATTTGTTCAGTTTCTATGGATTTCTCTCTTTATCTCTATGGTTAAGCTATGAGCTGTAACAATCATTATATTATGGCAGACACAATAAACATTCATAGGAGTCCTCAAAAGGCTGGTGCAAATATGCATACATAATACTCAAAAAAGGTAATAATAATAATAATTTTTATTTATATAGCGCCAACATATTCCGCAGCACTTTACAACTTATAGAGGGGACTTGTACAGACAATAGACATTACAGCATAACAGAAATCACAGTTCAAAACAGATACAAGGAGGAATGAGGGCCCTGCTCGCAAGCTTACAAACTATGAGGACATCAGCATATACAGTAATATAGGCACATCCAAATTATGTCTAAAAATATATAAAGGTAATCATTTTTATTAATGACACATAATTAATAGAGATGAGTGAACACTAAAATGCTCGTTACTCGAGCTGCTCGGGTGCTCGATTTGAGTAATAATGGGATTCAATGGGAAATCCAAGCATTTTTCCGGCAGACCCAACAAGGACATTTGGGGGCAGTGAAATTGTTGAAATGGATGGAAAAAGTGCTGAATGAATGGAGAACAGCATGGGGAAGACAATTGGATGCATCTCAGACTCCCTGATCGTTGAGTACAATGGTGTCACACTTTTACTAAGAACTGACAATAAAACATTCAAAACTGATAAGAAATTGGAGTTTTGGTTTGAGGTTCAATGGCGAGAGCCACAGATATGTCTGGTCTGTTTTTCCTTTCAATAACTCTGCCATGGTGTGCAGTTTGTCTCCTAGACAAATTAGATTCAGGAGATCCTGTTAATGTTTTGCTGAGACAGTGCTGCAGAACTTCCAGCTTCTGGCTGATATGAATGACATTCTTTGAGATAGCACATCAGAGATGGAGGAAGAGAAGGAGGGGGTGCAGGAACTGGTGTGAGAGGTGGAGGAAACCCTGATAGAATTAGGACCAGCAATCTTTGGGTTAGTAGCACATGTGCCATGTCAGGGTGGGACTCGGCCCCGGTTTCCACAAAGTTCACCCACTGTGCCATCAGGGAAGTGTAGAGTCACTGGCCGCAAGTGCTTGTACACGTGTTCACGTGTTGGTTGTTAAGTAGACAAACACAGTAACAGAGTTGCTAAGGACAAGAGTGACATTCCTGGTCACGTGCTGGTACAAGGCGGAGTGGATGGGGACTGAGTACCGAGGGACCAAATTTGTACACCTGTAGCATGACAATTGTTATTTTTTATTTCAAACCAACAAAATTGCATAGACAACCAAGTTCTACAGTATACAGTGCCTTGCAAAAGTAGTCGGCCCCCTTGAACGTTTCAACCTTTACCCACATATCACGCTTCAAACATAAAGATACCAAATGTAAATTTTTGGTGAAGAATCAACAACAAGTGGAACACAATTGTGAAGTTGAACAAAATGTATTGGTTATTTTAAATGTTTGTGGAAATTCAAAAACTGAAAAGTGGGGCGTTCAATATTATTCCGCCCCTTCACTTTCAGTCAAGCAAACTCACTCCAGAAGTTCATTGTGGATCTCTGAATGATCCAATATTGTCCTAAATGCCTAATGATGATAAATATAATCCACCTATGTGTAATCAAGTCTCCGTATAAATGCACCTGCTCTGTGATAGTCTCAGGGTTCTGTTTGAAGCACAGGGAGCATCATGAAGACCAAGGAACACAACAGGCAGGTCAGTGATACTGTTGTGGAGAAGTTTAAAGCTGGATTTGTATGCAAAATGATTTCCAAAACTTTAAACATCCCAAGGAGCATTGTGCAAGCAATCATATTGAAATGGAAGGAGTATCATACCACTGAAAATCTACCAAGACTCGGCCGTCCCTCTAAACTTTCATCTCAAACAAGGAGAAGACTGATCATAGATATAGCCAAGAGGCCAATGATCACTCTGGATGAACTACAGCTGAGGTGGCACAGTCTGTCCATAGGACAACAATCAGTCGTACACTGCACAAATCTGGCCTTTAAGGAAGTGGCAAGAAGAAAGCCATTTCTCAAAGATATACATAAAAAGCGTTGTTTAAAGTGTGCAACAAGCCACCTTGGAGACACGCCAAACATATGGAAGAAGGTGCTCTGGTCAGATGAAACTAAAATCGAATGTTTTGGCAACAATGCTAAACGATATGTTTGGCGTAAAGGCAACACAGCTCATCACCCTGAACACACCATTCCCACTGTCAAACATGGTGGTGGCAGCATCATGGTTTGGGCCTGCTTTTCTTCAGCAGGGTCAGGGAACATGGTTAAAATTGATGGGAAGATGGATGGAGCCAAATACAGGACCATTCTTGAAGAAAACCTGTTGGAGTCTGCAAAAGACCTGAGACTGGGACAGAGATTTGTCTTCCAACAAGACAATGATCCAAACATAAAGCAAGTCTACAATGGAATGGTTCACAAATAAACAGATCCAGGTGTTAGAATGGCCAAGTCAAAGTCCAGACCTCAATCCAATCGAGAATCTATGGAAAGAGCTGAAAACTGCTGTTCACAAATGATCTCCATCAAACCTCACTGAGCTCGAGCTGTTTACCAAGGAAGAATGGACAAGAATTTCAGTCTCTCGATGTACAAAACTGATAAAGACATACTCCAAGTGACTTACAGATGTAATTGCAGAAAAAGGTGGAACAGCAAAGTATTAAGTTAAGGGGGCCGAATAATATTGCACTCCCACTTTTCAGTTTTTGAACTTCCTCAAAAAATTAAAGTAACCTATAAATTTTGTTCAACTTCACAATTGTATTCCCCTTGATGTTGATTCTTCACCAAATATTTACATTTGGTATCTTTATGTTTGAAGCATGATATGTGGGAAAAGGTGGAAAAGTTCAAGGGGGCCGAATACTTTCACAAGGCACTGTATGTGACAAGTAAGCTACCTTTTTTTTTCCATTATTTATTTATTTTTTTAACTGGACATTTTTCAAGAAATGAAAAATCAAACTGTGTGACCAAATATCTTTGTTGTAAAAAATAAATACAAAAATGCAAAACGTCATACTAATAGTCAAATTTTGAACAATTTTTGCTTTTATTTCATACTAACTAAATTTCACACAAAGCAGGTTCTACAGTTTACATGACAGTAGTCAGTTTTTGGAGCAAAAATAATTTGTGCACTGTATCAGGCCAAGAGGTTTTTAAAAATTTAAACTCACTGTAATTTTACACAAAGCACATTAAACTGTAAGGATGACTTATTGAATCTGAAACAAATTTTTGAGTTTTAGATACCAGTGTAATGTAATAACCGTGTTAAATTGTATGAATGACCAATTGAATCCAGAAAAATATTTTGAACGTATATATTTTGAAAGTGTGCTTCATGTACTCCTACACTCATAAATGCTTTACAGAAAGTGCAAAGCCAGGACAAAATTATAAAGGAGGTTAATACAGCAATCATCTTCAGGTGTCCTCTCCTTCTTCTCCTTCCTTGGGATTGCCTCCACCTGCTTCCTGGAGCTTGATTTTCAGTTGCCTGGGCTGTACGTAACCAGACTTTGTGTATTGCAAAAGCCCCTGACATGTAGAAATGGGTGACAGCTCCCTGTGTCACCTGCACATAGGAGGTGGGAACCCCAAGGACAGTATGGTTTCCCAGGGGTGGAAGTCCATTCTTGAGCCACCTCTCCAAAGTCCATTCATTTCTCAAAAAGGGTTCATCCTTCTCCCTTCCTTCTGGGATCACACCCACAGCATACCAGTGATGTTGAACCTCCATTTTGAGTAATGTGATCCTAGTTCCAACTGTCAGCTCTTGCTGCTTTGTAGGCAAGTAATTGTCTTTATTGTTCAATGGTTGATCAAAATGCAATGACGGTCTAAAACTTTTTGATAGACCCCCTTCTCCACTGCCGGTCATACTTAATGACCACCCCTGGGATACCAACTGTCGGTACCTTGTAGCTAATGGGCCTGATAGCATTTCTCCATCCCTGTTCCTGGCTCACATCCTTGTCACTTCCTACTAACCTAGGCATTGCAGTGCGCTCACCAGTTCCTGGATCCTGGCTTTTCCATCCACTGTACGGAAGAACCTCAGAGGTGAAGGATGTGGCCTAGGTTCTGGACTTGGTGGTTTTGGGAAAGTGACCAGATCCGGACCACAGGCTTCTGCCACCTTTGCTTTCGTGCCAGCTTCCTCTGGCTCAAATATTTCTCCGGTCACTCCCTCGGAAGTCTTGCGTAATTCTGCATCTTTGTGGCCCACTAAACTTGTTACACTGTATGGATTACTAATTAAACAAAGAAAAAAATGTTAACACTTATTGGAAGGGTTATACATCACAGAAATGTACCCCAGAGCGCGGAATATTGTATGGGTGAGTAAATTGATAAAAAAAATGTAAACATTTTTGGAGTGTTACATAACACCAAAATGTACTAGAATGCACGTAATACTTGATAGATCACAATATATTCAATTTTTTCACAAAAAAGAAAATGAGCACCTGCCATAGCTTCAGTTGTGTGAAAAAATCTTTGCCCTTTCCTATTCTTTTTCATGTTTTTCATGCTTAAATGTTTCAGCTCACCAAACAAATTTAACCCCTTCCCGACATGTGACGGTATAGTACGTCACATGTCGGGACCCCCGCTTTGATGTGCGCTCCGGCGGTGAGCGCACATCAAAGTCGCGACATGTCAGCTGTTTTTTACAGCTGACATGTGCGCGCAATAGCGGCGGGTGAAATCGCGATCACCCGCCGCTATTAACTAGTTAAATGCCGCTGTCAAGCGCAGACAGCGGCATTTAACTACCGCATCCGGCCGTGCGGCCGGATATGAGCGCATCGCCGACCCCTGTCACATGATCGGGGGTCGGCGATGCTCCTCCATTGTAACCATAGAGGTCCTTGAGACCTCTATGGTTACTGATTGCCGGTGGCTGTGAGCGCCCCCCTGTGGTCGGCGCTCACAGCACACCTGCATTTTAGCTACATAACAGCGATCTGATGATCGCTGTTATGTAGCAGAGCCGATCGGGCTGTGCCTGCTTCTAGCCTCCCATGGAGGCTATAGAAGCATGGCAAAAGTAAAAAAAAAAAGTTTTTAAAAATGTGAAAAAAATAAAAAAAACATAAAAGTTTAAATCACCCCCCTTTCGCCCCAATCAAAATAAATCAATAAAAAAAACCAAAAACCTACACATATTTGGTATCGCCGCGTTCAGAATCGCCCGATCTATCAATTAAAAAAAAGCATTAACCTGATCGCTAAATGGCGTAATGAGAAAAAAATTCGAAACGCCAGATTTACGTTTTTTTGGTCGCCACGACATTGCATTAAAATGCAATAACGGGCGATCAAAAGAACGTATCTACACCAAAATGCTATCATTAAAAATGCCAGCTCGGCACGCAAAAAATAAGCCCTCACCTGACCCCAGATCACGAAAAATGGAGACGCTACGAGTATCGGAAAATGGCGCAATTTTGTTTTGTTTTGTTTTTTGCAAAGTTTGGAATTTTTTTTCACCACTTAGGTGAAAAATAACCTAGTCATGTTAGGTGTCTATGAACTCGTAGTGACCTGGAGAATCATAATGGCAGGTCAGTTTTAGCATTTAGTGAACCTAGCAAAATAGGCAAGCAAAAAACAAGTGTGGGATTGCACTTTTTTTGCAATTTCACTGCACTTGGAATTTTTTTCCCGTTTTCTAGTACACGACATGCTAAAACCAATGATGTCGTTCAAAAGTACAACTCGTCCCGCAAAAAATAAGCCCTCACATGGCCAAATTGACGGAAAAATAAAAAAGTTATGGCTCTGGGAAGGAGGGGAGCGAAAAACGAAAACGGAAAAACGGAAAAAGCTCCGGGGGTGAAGGGGTTAAATATTAAGCAAAGATAACACAAGAAAGCACAAAATGCAATTTTGAAATGAAGGTCTTTATTATGAAACTAGATGGTGGCCGGATTCTAACCCATCGGGTATTCTAGAATATGTATGTAGTTTATTTATGAAGATTTCAGAATAATGCAATGAATATACAGGATTCGGCAGGCTGGGCGCGACCAGTTAGCGAAGCGTGGTTCAAATCCCATGGCAATTCGTGGCCAAACTGCACCGGTCGCTGATTGTTTGTGACCGGACGGCCGTGACCAATCAGTGAAGCCAGAGCCAGCTGCAGGTTTTTGAGGGCCCCGGGCAAAAGAGTTTCACAGCTCAAGTAGCATATAGCACAGCCCACATAGTATATAGCAAAGCCACGTACTATATAGCACAGCCACATAGTATATAGCACAGACACATAGTATATAGCACAGCCATGTAGTATATAACACAGCCACGTAGTATATAACACAGCCATGTAGTATATAGCAGCTACGTAGTATATAGCACAGCCACATAGTATACAGCACAGGCACGTAGTATATAGCACCGCTACATAGTATATAACACAGCCTCATAGAATAAAGCACCGCCATGTAGTATATTGCAGAGCCACATAGTATATAGCACAGCCCACACAGTATATAACACAGCCCACATAGTATAGAGCACAGCCCACGTAGTACATAGCACAGCCCAAGCAGTATATAGCACAGCCCATGTAGTATATAACACAGCCATGTAGTATAGAGCACAACCCACGTAGTATATAGCACAGCCCAAGCAGTATATAACACAGCTCACGTAGTATATAACACAGCCACGTAGTATATAGCACAGCCACATAGTATATTGCACAGTCATGTAGTATATTGCACAGCCCACGTAGTGTAGAGCACAGCGACGTAGTATATAACACAGCCCACGCAGCATATAACACAGCCCATGCAGTATGTAACACATCCCATGTAGTATATAAGACAGCTCACATAGTATATAGCAATGTGGGCACCATATCGCTGTTAAAAAAAGATTTAAAATAAAAAATAGTTATATACTCACCTTCCAGTGGCACCCGGATCCAGCCCAGGCCTTTAGCGATGCTGCTCACGATGCTCCGTTCCCAGTAATGCCTTGCGGCAATAACCCATGATGATGTAGCGGTCTCGTGAGACCACTACGTCATCACGGGTCGTTGCCACAATGCATTCTTGGGACGGGAGCTTCGTGAGGAGTGGGCTGATGCAGACGCCTTAAGGTGAGAATATAATGATTTTGTATTATTATTATTTTTAGCATTATATAGTTTTACTATTGATGCTGCATAGGCAGCATCAATAGTAAAAAGTTGATCACACTTACAGGGTTAATGGCATCGTTAACGGACTGCGTTACACCGCGTTATGCCGCGGTGTAATGCAGTCCGTTTAATGGACTGCTAAAACGCTATGTGGGTGCTGACTGGAGGGGAGTATGGAGGGGCCAATTCACGGCCGGACTGTGCCTGTCGCTGATTGGTCTCGCCCAGCCAGCCATGACCAATCAGCGTTGCGGGATTTCCCTGACAGACAAACAGACAGACAGACGGAAGTGGACCTTAGACGATTGTATATATAGATGAAAAAGAAATCCAACCCTACAGGGCCCTGTGTGAAAATGTGATTGCCCCCTATACCTAATAACTGGTTGGGCCACCATTAGAAGAAAACACTGCAATCAAGCCTTTGCGATAACTGGCAATGAGTCTTTTACAACGCTATGGAGGAATTTGCAGCAATACAGACCCGAATCATCACACTTACCACTATCATATTTACTATTGGTATGATGTTCCTTTTCTGAAATGCTGTGTTACTTTTACGCCAGATGTATTGGGACACATGCCTTCCAAAAAGTTCAACTTTTGTCTCATCGGTCCACAGAGTATTGGGGGTCATCAAGATATTTTCTCGCAAAAGTGAGGCATGCCTTTATGTTACATAGTTACATAGGTTAAAGAAAGACCTAGGTCCATTAAGATCAGTCTTTCCCCACCAATTGTACATTTTGTCACTAATTTAAATATAAACAAATGATTAACCCTTACAAGGGTTCTAAGTATGATGATTCAGATTTAGCACCAGTATCAACACTACAGGACTCTGGTTAGTTATTGTGTCCACACACACGCCTGGACCAAGCACTCGTCTCTCTCCCTCCAATAACAACTTTTGCAGAACTGTGCAATGGTGTCAGTGTGCTGGGCCTGGCGGCGCCTGACATTCTATAACCCCTCACGATGTCACATGGATAACCAATCACAGTAATGCCACTACCAAGATGCCTATGGCATTATACTGACTCGCAGGCAATCCTTTCATGCTTATTGGCTGTGCAACGGGTGCCGAACATGGGAGGGGATTAGAGTTTGAAATTGAGCTAATCGAGTATACAGCACATCCGAGCACCCAGATACTCGAGATATATCCAAGTATCACTGAGCATGCTGCTCATCCCTGGTAATTAACTTATAAAACAATACCAGAAATGAGTTTAAAAACTACAACAAGTGTACAGGAAAAGCCATGACTCAAGATAAAGTCAGCATGGACTAATATGATATAAATGAACAACATTATAAGTTATCCCTATACACTTCCAAACCCATAAACTTCTTAAAAAGTTACTAATGGAATTCCAAAATATAAATATTTATAAATTGGTAAAAAAGAAAGTTAAAAGCTGCTATATACATAACAGAAAAGTGTTTTAGGAAGTATGTAACATAGGATAGTAAGATAGATCTATATATCCCGCAGGAGAGATTCCAAAGAGAAGTTTATGTGCATCAAATAATCCCATGTGTATCGGTGGTATTAACCAGCTTTATCATGTGTGGTCAAAGCTGTGAACTGTAAACAAAGAAGAGAAAAGTGAATAGAGAAAATATGCTTTATTGACACTGGTAGACAAACAAGACAAATCTAAAACCCTTTAAAAACATGAAAACATGTGCATTATAACAACGCCCATGGGCCAGCAATAGACAGGGCAACCAGAGTATGATGATGACGTGAACACTGTATTAAGTGTACAAACCCACTCCACTCCAATATAACAACTAGCCCATGTACCGCACATGCATACATGATCTGCTCTAATGTCACAACAGTTGGAAAACCATATATGAGAACAGAGAATATAAATATGAAACCATGGAAATCGTGCAAGCAAATACATTTGTGCCTGATGAAGTCAATAACAATGCAAGTCAATGGTGTCTCCATCAAAACCAAGGTATGTACAGTGTGCAATATTATCACTAATAGTAATGAAAACAAAACACACAACTGTCGAAGAGTAACCAACCAAGTGTATGGGTCCTTTCTTTTCTTTGTTTACATTGTTGCTTCATACATGACATAGCACCCTTCTGCATTTCAGATATAATTTAGGATACTATTTGGTGCATCATACTAACATATATACAGAGCTGTGAACTCTGACATCCTTTCTGTACTCAGATTAATCAGAAAATGGCTTCTGCGTTTCCTGCTTCAGCTTTTATGCTGACAGTCAATAAACAATAAATCTACACATGAAGGTAGGTCAGACTTGACTATGGTGAGTAACTACAGATTCTACTGGCGATGCCGACTTTCCAGGCAATATGTCACATGAAGAACAGTGTGATCCACGTGACCAGAAGACCTTTCCAAGTGACAGATTCCATAATTGAGAGTATGAGAACATGATCGCATGAAATACATCACCACTAGACATAAACCAAGAAGGAGCCACTGCAACATGCCTGCTGCTGACCAAAGTAGAATTAGTCTAGTGTAGTGCAGCGGGGTTGGTGCAGTGTGACAGAAAGGCAGTGACCCAGGAAAGTTCAAAACAAAGTCTCTTTTAATAGTCAGTGTACTCACAAAACAGAAAAGTAAATAGGATCCTCCAGATTTTAGCCGGGAAACAAGATAGTCCATAACCAGGACCAGTTACCGTGGGCGACTGCAGTGCCATGTGCGCTAAGGGTTGCCAGGTCTTTTTGCTCTGCTTGGCTCCGTGTTGCTTTACACAGGCTGAGGCTATGGCAGAGCTTTTGCTCTGCAGGTTTGCAAAACAAGACTTACCCACCCAACCCCTTTGCTGCAGGGTTTTTTATAAGGAACCTGTAGCCATAGGCCACATGGAAAACCCGGCCGGGGGAGGAAATGGACCGCTCCGCTACCTTCCTGCAGTCCATTTAAAAAATAAAAGCCCATGGCAGGTTTCCCTAAATCTGCTTTGGACAAGTAGCTTGCCCAAGACAAACACTTATATACCTGTGACTGCAATGCACTCCCGTGGCCTCAATAAGTTGCTGTGCGCATCCTGGGGAACACATAGCGCCCCTCACTTATAACACCGGTCACTGCCTCACATGAGGTAAACAAAAGCAGCATGATAGCAAGAAGAGAAAATGTGGGAAAGAAAAAAAACTTAAAGATAAGAGAAGACAAGAGGTTGCATATATGAAATAGAAAAAAAAACATTATTTGTAAATGTGGTACACGTGACACCAATACAATAAAGATGAATATGCGTATGTACAACTAATGTCACATACAACAAAGAGATGAAACATAGTGGGAAGAATAAAAGTGACTACGACTTCATACATAATAAATAAAAGTAAGCTGTAATTGATAAAAAACAGTGCTAGGAATGATGACACATATATAAGTGTGAATAAGTGAGGAAGAAGGAGAATTCGTTAGTGGAAGGAGTAGAATCTATTCCAAAATGCGTTGTAATAAATTGGAAGTTTTTTATACTTACCGCCTGAATTAGTCATTTTCCATCGGCAGTGCCTGGATTCCACCATACTCCTCTCTTCTTTAATTATGTCCTCTCTCCTTCTGGTGTGAGTATAACGGCTGGAGCAGCACGCACGATTAGACTATACATCACTCTTTCCATAGTTGTGCCGCGTACAACCTGATCAGGTGACCTACTGGAGTGCCCTGTCAGGGGAAGGGGTTACTCGGTACCGGGTCCTGTGGTTCACAGGGGGATGTCACCGTGGCTGACCCGGTCTGTGGCCCTGGGACGTCCGTATAAAAGGGAAAGATCTTTAAAGGGGAAAAGTCTATGTTCATGATGCCACCTGTGGTATTCGGTCAGGATAACCGACGCTGCTTTAAGGGGTCCGCTGGGGTGATGTTATGGCAGCTAGATGGTATTCCTTTCCACAGGTGAAGTGTATCCCCAGGGCTTCCCAGTATGTAGATGGTGAATGGTGAATGGCGCAGTGAAGAACGAGGACACAAGGTTGCAGTCTCTTTACCTTTACTGAAGACTTCAGCATCCACAGTCCAGGGCACCAGACCGCAAGGCAGGCAGAGTCCGGCCGGTTCAGAGGCAAGTTCAGAGTCCCCTTGTCCAGGTGGAAATTAATAGCCTTCCCTTGCGCTGTAATGATGTAGTCCCTTACTACGTAAGCTTCAAGTAAGGTCCTCACAGGTGTAGTGTCTCTCTCTGTCCCCCATATAGGATAGGACAAAACTCGTATGACTGGTGACTTGAGCCTATAAGGGTCTCTTAGATAACCCGGATCTGTGGAGTGTCACTGTGCCTCCTGGGTGTAGGTGCGGACAGGTACTGTGTAAATAGCTGTTCTGCCAGTCTCTGAAGTAAGGCGTAGAGGTCCTTACTACCTCGGTGTTCCGGCTACCGGTGTTCTGCGCCTCAGAAGGAGGCAGCCTGTTCGGGGCTAGTCCCCTTCTGGTATCCTCTCCTTTGCTTTGATGTCCTTCACGCTCGCTGCAAAACAGTTCTGCCTTCAAAATGTCACTTTCTGGGAGCTACAGCTCTGAGGGCATGCACAGCTCCGTGGACCCTCTGTCCTCCTCAGACAGATGTCTGGAACTTTCTCTGCTGATGTTCTTTCCTTCTCAGTTTCTTTCTTTCTGCCAGGAGCTGCAGACCCCCACGTCTGCTCAACTATTCTCCTATCGTACCAGCTCTGCCTAGCTGATGTTCCTCGACAAGCTCCCTTCTGGCAATCTCTCTCTCTAGCCCATCTTTCTGCTTCCTTCCCCTCTGTCTCTCTGACAGGAACTGACTGACTTTCCCTACAGACTACCAGTTATATATATATGGGGAGTCACCTAGTAAATAGGATCAGAAGCTCCCCCTGGTGGCCTGGAGTATGAAATGTGTTGCATGTTTGTGATACCTGGATGCAGTTATCCTTCCTTGCCTCCAAACGTAGCATCACTTTTCCCGGGAGGAAAGCGACACTACTGCGATGACCAGGACCCTGGGGCACCACACTACCAGCCCACCAACTCACCCTGACCTGTTGCCCACGGTGTTTGTTATATAGGGCACACTTCTTGTTTTTTATCTCTTCTGGAAAAAAGAAGACTATGGATGATGGGAGAAGAACCAGGTGTTAAAAGAGGGCAGATGGGCTTTAGAGTAGGCACTTAGAGACCAAGACTGCAATGAAAAGATTTGGAGACTATGAATGTGAACTTTATATTTCCGTAAATGATGATGGTCATTGTGGACGAAGGTCCAATATTACTACAGGTTACCATGGTTACTTTTTTATTCCTAAATTCATTATGGTTAAGCTTCATGAAAAATCTTTATCAGGTATGTTTTTCCTTCTTGAAATTCTGCCAGGTTAGATCAACACTGGGGTTCAACCTTTCACCTCATCGATGGTCATGACTTCTATTTGATTCCCTCTAAGGCACCAATGTTCAGTTCATTGATTCTAAAGACCTAATATAGGACGGGTTAACCTGGGAAACAATTAATTTAAAAGCTGCCTATCCTTAGAGAAATCAGGCTGAGGAAACGCAGTATAATTATACCATCTGCCTGTGGTCTTTGCAGCTTTTGCAAGCGGATGTCATGCTCTGATTCCTGATGGATATTATTAGGTTTGGGCTGGTAAGATGTGCACAAGCTGAAGACACTGTAATGCTCCGATTGACAGTCTAGCTGCCGAAGATGTAAATTCTGTTCAGTCCCACCGAGAGCAGGCAAAGGGATGTGTCAAGATGAGGCAGCGAATATTTTCATTTGTGCTTTAGCAAATGCAGAGGACATCTTTCAGACACCCTTCATATTAATTAATGGATCCTTTTATCTTCCAAAAGGCAATCTATCTCATAACCGTTTCTGTAATTATACACTTCTGTGCGTAACATAATAACATAATAACTGCTTTCTTTTGTTATGTAATGATGAGGTACAAAGTGATAAAAAATGTAGATTTTTTTCATCATTTTCGATATTACTATCTGTATAAAAAGTTACGGTGTATTAGTAGGGCTAATGCTAGATTCACATTCGCTGTTCTGGACAGTTGACTTTTCTGTAGTCTCATTATCATTAAAGACAGGTTCAGAATGACAGAAAATAACAGATAACCCAGAATTCATCACTCATAATAGAAGATGGTTACAACTCACCGACTCCCCTTACCATCACAACCTTTATCCATATTAGATCATGCCCATATTATAAAAAATAAACTGTGAGTCGGTCTATTACTGCTAATATCCATGTAATGCAAAACCAAAAGAAATGAATTGGATTATAAGTTGGTATACATGCAACATGTAGGAGAATGTTCACACTGGCCATTAAAACCCCTTCATGACCTTGGGATTTTTCGTTTTTCCGTGTTTGTTTTTCGCTCCCCTCCTTCCCAGAGCCATAACTTTTTTATCTTTCCCTCAGTTTGGCCATGTGAGGGCTTATTTTTTGCAGGACGAGTTGTACTTTTGAACAACATTATTGGTTTTACCATGACGTGTACTAGAAAACGGGAACAAAATTCCAAGTGCGGTGAAATTGCAAAAAAAGTGCAATGCCATGCTTGTTTTTTGCTTGGCTTTTTTGCTAGGTTCACTAAATGCTAAAACTGACCTGCCATTATGATTCTCCAGGTGACTACGAGTTCATAGACACCTAACATGACTAGGTTATTTTTTACCTAAGTGGTGAAAAAAAATTCCAAACTTTGCTAAAAAAAAAAAAAAATTGCACCATTTTCCGATACTCGTAGCGTCTCCATTTTTTATAATCTGGGGTCGTTTGAGGGCTTATTTTTGGCGTGCCGAGCTGGCGTTTTTAATTATTCCAATTCGGTGCAGATACGTTCTTTTGATCGCCGTTATTGCATTTTAATGCAATGTCGCGGCGACAAAAAAAACATAATTCTTGCGTTTCGATTTTTTTTCTTGTTACGCCGTTTAGCGATCAGGTTAATGCTTTGTTTTATTGATAGATCGGGCGATTCTGAACGTGGCGATACCAAATATGTGTAGGTTTTATTTTTTTTTATTGATTTATTTTGATTGGGGCGAAAGGGGGGTGATTTAAACTTTTATATTTTTTTATTCTTTTCACATTTTTGTTAACTTTTTTTTTTTACTTTTGCCATGCTTCAATAGCCTCCATGGGAGGCTAGAAGCAGGCACAGCATGATCGGCTCTGCTACATAGCAGCGATCTGCTGTTCGCTGCTAAGTAGTAGAAAATCAGGTGTGCTGTGAGCGCCGACCACAGGGCCTCTATGGTTACAATGGAGAAGCATCGCCGACCTCCGATCATGTGACGGGGGTCGGCGATGCGCTCATTTCCGGCCGCCCGGCCGGATGCGGTAGTTAAATGCCGCTGTCTGCGTTTGACAGCGGCATTTAACTAGTTAATAGCGGCGGGTGAATCGCGATTTCACCCGCCGCTATTGCGGGCACATGTCAGCTGTTCAAAACAGCTGACATGTCCCGGCTTTGATGCGGGCTCACCCTGCAATGCCCTGCATCAAAGCAGGGGAGCTGACCTTGGACTTACTATCCTGTCCGAGGTCAGTAAGGGGTTAAACAGACAAAACCTAAAATAGAAACAAAATGTAAGTAAATGCTGTAAGTAAGTAAAAAGCAATATGGCGTATAAACAACATAGGATGCTTGGTAACACACTGTTTTTGATTAAAAAAGTGTAAAAGTCCCCTCCACCAGCGCCATGGTGTACCCATCTGGTAGTTAGATGCTAGAGGTTAGGACTATCCCGACTAGGTGCACCTTGGTGCTGGCAGATGTTTTTTATGCATTATTTGGTCAGTAACGATGTTTACTAAATATACTAAATACTATGTTTTTTACATGCACTATTGCTTTTTACTTACAACAGGGCATACATTCATTTTGTTTCTATCTTAGGTTTTGTTTTTTTTTATAATCCTTGTAAAGGACAGAATGTTAAAGTTTATTATTAAAAAGGTGTTCCCATCTCCAAGATCCTATCCCAGCATGTTGTAGGTGTAATAATAATATTAGTAATACCTTTAATTAGAAATGTAAGAAAACTTGGAGATGAAAGTGAATGTAATTCTGCGCTGCCGCGGATCCAATGTACCATAGGAGACCAGATGCTTTTTTATTCATCAACACGTTTCAAGGTGATCGCACCTCTTTATCAGAACAACCCACAATGATCATATGATCATAAAACCGCATCCATATCGCATCTGGTCTCCTATTGTACATTGGATCCTTGGCAGCACAATTTTATATCCACTTTCATCTCCAAGTTCGGCAGCTATCTGGTGGATCTGCAGCATCCATTCCATCTTTGCTTACAAGCTAACAAAGGGGTTGTGGCTCTCACCCCCCCCCCCCCCCCCAGGTCAGCAAATCCTATTTTGCTTTTTGCTTTGTAATCCGGACATGACCCTACTGCGCTTATTGTCATTCCAGTTTTTATCTATACACATAATTAGAAATGCAGTATAGTTCTTCTGATAACCTATATAGCTTGACCAATGCACGGGGCATTGCAGTAGCTGAGATATATGGTTGTATAAAAAAGTATGAGCCCCTTCCTGGTTTCCTATTCTTTTTCACATTTGTCACACTTAAATGTCTCAGATCACCAGACAAATTTAAATATTAGACAAAGATAACACAAGTAAGCACAAAATGCAGTTTATAAATGGACTACAGTTCTCATGAGCCCTGGTCTGACCCCGCCCCCTCCTCTCATTAGCAGCTTACTGTCAATACACAGTTGCCGTGGTGTGGGCGGGGTTAGGTTCCTCAGCTCCGCTTCATGCTACATCTAAAAACTCTGACTGTGTCAGAACGGCTGCACCCAGTAAACTAAGTGATACATCGTTGGAATCAGGGTCTCTTTTTCTACATTATGCTGCCCTCAGATGAGGTAGCAAAAACTGGTTACATATTCCCTTTAACTGATCAAAAAAGTAATATTCTTAATGCATATACATATTAACTTTTTGCCCACAACTGGAGCTTTACCCACTGTCACCTCACTTATTAATAAAAGTAAAAACCTTTTCCGCTTTCTTTATCCATGATCTGCCTTTCTTGGCCATGCTGATCATTTAGGTAATTGAGAGTCTGGCATTATTATTGTCGGAGGCATTGTGTGACTGGCACCAAACGCTCACAAGATTCGTATATGGGAGAGAATCAGTTGCAGAGGCTATTATTCCAGATATGTATGCATCTCTGCTAGGTACATGGATCCTTTGTTACAGAGCGAGTGATACAGAGTTTGGCAGCAGAATTAGATGTATTTTGTGAAATTGCCATTGTAATTGCTCTTTCATAAATCTCATTTTGCGTGGGGGATTAGACATTATTGTTAATGGAAATGAGTCTCTATGCTGGGAGATGAACAGCTTACTTAATGCAAAGTCCGCTCAAAAGATAGATCATTTACCATTTTTTTTTAATTTTATTTATTCACTTCATTCCCTATTGATGGTTATGGCTTTATCTGTGTTGAGGAATCTGTGACATCTTGTAGGATTTTTTCATTTATTGAATTAATTTAATAAGAATTACTTTTATTACCAACAGATCTAGCATAGCATAATATTTTACCTTAAATGATCACTGACATTATGGCACCAATTCATCATTGCCTTTGCGCCCATTTTTGCCTAGTTTTGTCTGTTTTGCACTTTTTTTTTGTTTGCCCCCAACGTATTATTATTTTGTTTGTGCCTTTTTTTGTGTTTATGTTCTATTTTCTCACCTGTGGTTTATTATTCTTTTTTACCGCTTTGTAGGCAGACTTTAACAATTCCAAATTTGTTCACCTGGTTCTTCAATTGTGGCTTTTTAAAAAGTCACAAAAATTGATGCATTAGCAATCTAATTTCCATTCGGGTGTCTTTCTGAGTATGCCATTTTGGCACATTTTTGGTGCCATTTTGCAAAACATATGACTTGTTTCACTAAAAAACAGTTAAAGACAGAAAAAAAGACCATTTTGGACTTTATGTCAAATTCGTGAATCCTATGCACTATTTTGAAGATTTTTTATGCAAAAAGGCAATTAATAACACAATTTTAAAAAGGAGTGATAGATAGATAGATATATGATAGATAGAAAGACAGATAATAGATAGATAGATAGATAGATAGATAGATAGATAGATAGATAGATAGATAGATAGATAGAGATAGATAGAAGATAGATATTAGATAGATAGATAGATAGATAGATAGATAGATAGATAGATAGATAGATAGATAGATATGAGATAGATAGATGATAGATAGATAGATAGATAATAGATAGATAATAGATAGAAGATAGATATTAGATAGATAGATAATAGATAGATAGATATGAGATAGATAGATATGAGATAGATAGATAGATAGATAGATAGAAGATAGATATTACATAGATGATAGATAGATATGAGATAGATAAAGTAGCAAAAAATCAGGCAGCACATCCTTCAATAAAGTCTATGGGTGTCTGTGAGACATTGGACTGCACTTGGATGTCGTCCCAGTGCAGTGCGATATACGATGAAACATTCAATGGAGAAGATGGACAAATTACTTTCTCCGTCTCCTCCACACCTGGGCTTCGATCCTGTCATACGTGAGGATCTGAGCACAGAGCACTGACATTCGAATCTCGCTTGCAGCAGAGCCAGAGCCGAGAGTCATTAACATATCACATCCAGGGGCGGATTATAATAGGGTCAATCTGGGTGGTAGCCCAGGGCCCAGTGGTGTGGGGGGCCCTGGGATACTGCTCAGATTGCCCGCCGCCATCAGGGCATTACTGCCCTCACTGGCGTATGGGCCCGTGGGCAGAGGGGGCCGCATCTCATCTGCTCACCGGGCCCCTACCGGCGCTGCGGCAGTTAAACGCTATTGATGTGCGGGCGAGCGCAATCTGAGCCAATGAGAGGCTGGCAGCTGACATCAGCCGCAGTGCGCACATCGCCGGCGTCTGATGTCATTGTCAGTCGCCGGCGAGTGTGCGCTTCAGCTGCGAGGAGAGAGCTTCGCCGCTGGAGCGCGGACAGGTGAGGAGAACTTTTTTTTTATTGCGTATGGGCGGCAATCCGGGGGGCCCGGGCCAGCATGCTGGACACTGGGGACAGAGATGCTGGACTCACTGGGGCAATATGCTGGACACACTGGGGGCAGGATGCTGGACACTGGGGGCAGAATGCTGGACACACTGGGGGCAATATGCTGGAGACACTGGGGCAATATGCTGGACACACTGGGGGCACAATGCTGGACACACTGGGGGAGAATGCTGGACACACTGGGGGCAATATGCTGGACACACTGGGGGCAATATGCTGGAGACACTGGGTCAGAATGCTGGACAAACTGGGGGCAGGATGCTGGACACACTGGCGGCAGAATGCTGGACACACTGGGGGCAATATGCTGGAGACACTGGGGCAGAATGCTGGACACACTGGGGCAATATACTGGAAACACTGCAGCAGATTGCTGGACACACTGGGGGCAGGATGCTGGACACACTGGGGCAATATGCTGGAGACACTGGGGCAGAATGCTGGACAAACTGGGGGCAGGAGGCTGGACACACTGGGGGCAATATGCTGGAGACACTGGGGGCAGAATGCTGGACACACTAGGGGCAATATGCTGGAGACTCTGGGGCAGAATGCTGGACAAACTGGGGGCAGGATGCTGGACACACTGGGGGAAATATGCTGGAGACACTGGGGGCAGAATGCTGGACACACTGGGGGCAATATGCTGGACACACTGGGGGAAATATGCTGGACACACTGGGGGCAATATGCTGAACTGTTATGATCCGGTGGTAGGATCACCAAACTGACCTGATAGGTAAACCTGAATATTAGGACAAGCTCCGGGGATGTGGAAACTATACCGACCGCAATCCTGATCCTATCCACAAACACTAAAGGCAGCCGTGGAGCGTTACCTAAAAACCTAGACGCCTCTTCACAGCCTGAGAAACTAGCTACCCCTAGAGAGAAATCAAAGCCTCACTTGCCTCAGAGAAATAACCCCAAGGTTTAGACAGCCCCCCACAAATAATAATGGTGATTTAAGGGGAAAATACAAACATAGGAATGAAAAACAGGTTTAAGCAAATGTGGCCCGCTAACACTAAATAGACAGAAGATAGCAAGGAGTCTGTGCGGTCGGTACAAAAACTATCAAAAACAATCCACGCAGAAAATACAAGAACCCCCACACCGACTCACGATGTGAGGGGCGCACTCTGCACCCCAGAGCTACCAGCAAGCGAAAAATCACATATAAGCAAGCTGGACTGAACTCATCATATACTGAGAAACATTTTCAAAGAAACAATGAGCAAAAGAACTAGCAAGACTTAGCTTCTCCAGCAGGAGACAGGTCACAAGGGAAATCCAGGAGAGGTCAGAACCAGTACTGAATACAACGACAGCAGGCAACAAGTGAAGGTCCAGGTGGAATTAAATAGGGACCAGTATAGCAGGAAATGAGGCAGCTGAGCCCTGCTACAGACCCGCAGTATCGCTAAAGGCCACCAGAGGGAGCCCAGACGGAATTCACAACAGTACCCCCCCCTTGAGGAGGGGTCACCGAACCCTCACCAGAGCCCCCCAGCCGATCAGGACGAGCCGAATGAAAGGCATGAACCAAATTGGCCGCATGGACATCAGAGGCGACAACCCAGGAATTATCCTCCTGACCATAGCCCTTCCACTTAACCAAGTACTGAAGCTTCCGTCTCGAAATACGAGAATCCAAGATCTTCTCCACCATATACTCCAATTCTCCCTCAACCAAGACCGGAGCAGGAGGATCAACAGAAGGAACCACCGGCACCACATATCTCCGCAACAATGACCTATGGAACACATTGTGAATGGCAAACGATGCTGGGAGGTCCAAACAATATGACACAGGGTTGAGGATTTCCAAAATCTTATAAGAACCGATGAAACGAGGCTTGAACTTAGGAGAGGAAACCTTCATCGGAACATAACGAGAAGACAACCATACCAAATCCCCTACATGAAGTTGGGGACCCACACAGCGACGGCGGTTAGCAAAGCGCTGAGCCTTCTCTTGTGACAACGTCAAATTGTCCACCACGTGGTTCCAAATCTGCTGCAACCTATCCACCACAGAATCCACCCCAGGACAGTCAGAAGGCTCAACCTGACCTGAGGAAAAATGAGGATGAAAACCAGAATTGCAAAAAAAAGGCGAAACCAAAGTAGCAGAACTAGCCCGATTATTGAGGGCGAACTCAGCCAATGGCAAAAAAGTCACCCAATCATCCTGATCAGCAGAAACAAAACATCTCAGATAAGTCTCCAAGGTCTGATTAGTTCGTTCGGTTTGGCCATTCGTTTGAGGATGGAAGGCCGATGAAAAAGATAATTCAATGCCCATCTTAGCACAAAAGGACCGCCAAAATCTGGACACAAACTGGGATCTTCTGTCAGACACAATGTTCTCAGGAATACCATGCAAACGAACCACATTCTGAAAAAACAGTGGAACCAAATCGGAGGAGGAAGGCAGCTTAGGCAAGGGCACCAAATGGACCATTTTAGAAAAACGATCACAAACCACCCAGATAACAGACATCCTCTGAGAGGCTTGAACTTAGGAGAGGAAACCTTCATCGGAACATAACGAGAAGACAACCATACCAAATCCCCTACATGAAGTTGGGGACCCACACAGCGACGGCGGTTAGCAAAGCGCTGAGCCTTCTCTTGTGACAACGTCAAATTGTCCACCACGTGGTTCCAAATCTGCTGCAACCTATCCACCACAGAATCCACCCCAGGACAGTCAGAAGGCTCAACCTGACCTGAGGAAAAATGAGGATGAAAACCAGAATTGCAAAAAAAAGGCGAAACCAAAGTAGCAGAACTAGCCCGATTATTGAGGGCGAACTCAGCCAATGGCAAAAAAGTCACCCAATCATCCTGATCAGCAGAAACAAAACATCTCAGATAAGTCTCCAAGGTCTGATTAGTTCGTTCGGTTTGGCCATTCGTTTGAGGATGGAAGGCCGATGAAAAAGATAATTCAATGCCCATCTTAGCACAAAAGGACCGCCAAAATCTGGACACAAACTGGGATCTTCTGTCAGACACAATGTTCTCAGGAATACCATGCAAACGAACCACATTCTGAAAAAACAGTGGAACCAAATCGGAGGAGGAAGGCAGCTTAGGCAAGGGCACCAAATGGACCATTTTAGAAAAACGATCACAAACCACCCAGATAACAGACATCCTCTGAGAGACTGGAAGATCCAAAATAAAATCCATGGAAATATGCATCCAGGGCCTCTTCGGGACAGGCAAAGGCAAAAGCAATCCACTGGCACGAGAACAGCAAGGCTTGGCCCGAGCACAAATCCCACAGGACTGCACAAAGGAACGCACATCCCGCGACAAGGAAGGCCACCAAAAGGACCTAGCCACCAAATCCCTGGTACCAAAAATCCCAGGATGACCCGCCAACACCGAAGAATGAACCTCGGAAATGACTCTACTGGTCCATCTATCCGGGACAAACAGTCTCTCCGGTGGACAACGGTCAGGTCTATTGGCCTGAAATTCCTGCAGCACCCGTCGCAAATCAGGGGAGATGGCAGACAAAATCACCCCCTCTCTGAGGATACCAGCCGGTTCAGAAACTCCCGGAGAGTCAGGCACAAAGCTCCTAGAAAGGGCATCAGCCTTCACGTTCTTTGAACCCGGAAGGTATGAAACTACTAAATCGAAATGGGAGAAAAACAGCGACCATCGAGCCTGTCTAGGATTTAGCCATTTAGCAGACTCGAGATAAGTCAAATTCTTGTGATCTGTCAAGACCACCACACGATGTTTGGCTCCCTCAAGCCAATGTCGCCACTCCTCAAATGCCCACTTCATTGCCAACAACTCCCGATTACCAACATCATAATTCCGCTCTGCAGGCAAAAACTTTCTTGAAAAGAAAGCATATGGCCTCATCACAGAGCCATCAGAGCTTCTCTGTGACAAGACAGCCCCTGCTCCAATCTCAGAAGCATCAACCTCGACCAGGAAGGGAAGAGAGACATCCGGCTGATGCAAGACAGGAGCCGAAGAAAACCGACGTTTCAGCTCCTGAAAGGCCTCCACGGCCGCAGGAGACCAATTAGTCACATCAGAACCCTTCTTGGTCAAATCCGTCAAAGGCTTAACCACACTGGAAAAATTTGTGATGAAGCGACGGTAAAAGTTAGCAAAACCCAAGAACTTCTGAAGACTCTTTACCGATGTAGGTTGAGTCCAGTCATAAATAGCCTGGACCTTGGCTGGATCCATCTCAATGGTAGAAGGAGAAAAAATAAAGCCCAAAAAGGAAACCTTCTGTACTCCGAAGAGACATTTATAGCCTTTCACAAACAAGGCATTGGCTCGCAGGACCTGAAATACCATCCTGACCTGCTTCACATGAGATTCCCAATCATCAGAAAAGACCAAAATATCATCCAGGTACACAATCATAAATCTATCCAGATACTCTCGGAAGATGTCGTGCATGAAGGACTGGAACACAGAAGGGGCATTAGAAAGCCCAAAAGTCATCACCAAGTACTCAAAATGGCCTTCGGGCGTATTAAATGCTGTTTTCCATTCATCGCCCTGCTTTATACGCACAAGATTATACGCTCCACGAAGATCTATCTTGGTGAACCAACTGGCCCCCCTAATCCGAGCAAACAGATCGGACAACAGTGGCAAAGGATACTGAAATTTGACCGTGATGTTATTTAGAAGGCGATAATCTATACAGGGTCTCAGAGAACCATCCTTCTTGGCCACAAAAAAGAACCCCGCACCCAAAGGGGACGAGAACGGGCGAATATGCCCCTTCTCCAAAGACTCCTTTATATAACTCCGCATAGCGGCATGTTCTGGTACAGATAAATTAAAAAGTCGTCCCTTAGGGAACTTACTACCAGGAATCAACTTTATAGCGCAATCACAATCCCTATGAGGAGGTAGGGCACTGGACTTGGGCTCATCAAATACATCCTGGTAGTCTGACAAAAATTCAGGGACTTCAGAAGGAGTAGAAGAAGCAATTGACACCAAAGGAGCATCGCCATGAATCCCCTGGCAACCCCAACTTGACACAGACATTGCTTTCCAATCCAGGACTGGATTATGAGCCTGCAGCCATGGCAGACCCAACACGACAACATCATGCAAATTATGTAACACAAGAAAGCGAATCACCTCCTGATGTGCAGGAGTCATGCACATGGTCACTTGAGCCCAGTACTGAGGTTTATTCTTGGCCAATGGCGTGGCATCAATTCCCTTTAGTGGAATAGGGAATTGCAAAGGCTCCAAGATAAAACCACAGCGCCTGGCAAAGGACAAATCCATCAAATTCAGGGCAGCACCTGAATCCACAAAAGCCATAACTGAGTAGGATGACAGAGAGCAAATCAAAGTAACAGACAAAATGAATTTAGGCTGTACAGTACCAATGGTGACAGACTTAGCGAAGTTTTTTGTGCGCTTAGAACAATCTGAGATAACATGAGCAGAATCACCACAGTAAAAGCACAACCCATTCTGACGTCTGTGATTTTGCCGTTCAATTCTGGTCAGAATCCTGTCACATTGCATAGACTCAGGCTTCTGTTCAGAAAATACCGCCAGATGGCATACAGGTTTGCGCTCCCGCAAACGCCGATCAATCTGAATGGCCAAAGACATTGACTCATTCCACTGAGTGAGCACAGACCATTTCCTAAATTTCTGACATTAAACCTCCGCTTCATCCTGACCCTGGGAGAGAGCCAGCAAAGCCTTTTCTGCTTGGTCTACCAGATTTGGTTCCTCATAGAGCAATCCAAGCGCCAGAAAAAACGCATCCACATTTAGCAATGCAGGATCTCCTGGCGCCAGGGAGAATGCCCAATCTTGAGGGTCACCACGCAACAAATAAATAATAATTTTAACTTGCTGGACAGGATCACCAGAGGAACGAGGTCTCAGAGAAAGGAATAACTTTAAATTATTTTTAAAGTTCAAAAACCTAGATCTGTCTCCGGAGAACAGCTCAGGAATAGGTATCTTAGGCTCTGACATAGGACTGTGGACCACATAATCCTGAATGCCCTGTACCCTTGCAGTGAGACAATCCACACTAGAAGACAGACTCTGAATGTCCATAGCTGCAGCTGAATTCTGAACCACCCAGAGATTAAGGGGAGGAGAGAGGCTGGACACACTGCAGAGGAGAAGAAAAAAAAAAAATGAACTCAGGATTTCTCTTATCCCTCTTTTGTGATGCATTAACTTTTTACTGACCTGCTGTACTGTTATGATCCGGTGGTAGGATCACCAAACTGACCTGATAGGTAAACCTGAATATTAGGACAAGCTCCGGGGATGTGGAAACTATACCGACCGCAATCCTGATCCTATCCACAAACACTAAAGGCAGCCGTGGAGCGTTACCTAAAAACCTAGACGCCTCTTCACAGCCTGAGAAACTAGCTACCTCTAGAGAGAAAGCAAAGCCTCACTTGCCTCAGAGAAATAACCCCAAAGTTTAGACAGCCCCCCACAAATAATAACGGTGAGTTAAGGGGAAAATACAAACGTAGGAATGAAAAACAGGTTTAAGCAAATGAGGCCCGCTAACACTAAATAGACAGAAGATAGCAAGGAGTCTGTGCGGTCGGTACAAAAACTATCAAAAACAATCCACACAGAAAGTACAAGAACCCCCACACCGACTCACGATGTGAGGGGCGCACTCTGCACCCCAGAGCTACCAGCAAGCGAAAAATCACATATAAGCAAGCTGGACTGAACTCATCATATACTGAGAAACATTTTCAAAGAAACAATGAGCAAAAGAACTAGCAAGACTTAGCTTCTCCAGCAGGAGACAGGTCACAAGGGAAATCCAGGAGAGGTCAGAACCAGTACTGAATACAACGACAGCAGGCAACAAGTGAAGGTCCAGGTGGAATTAAATAGGGACCAGCATAGCAGGAAATGAGGCAGCTGAGCCCTGCTACAGACCCGCAGTATCGCTAAAGGCCACCAGAGGGAGCCCAGACGGAATTCACAACACTGAACACACTGGGAGCAATATGCTGGAGACACTGGGGCAGATTGCTGGACACACTGGGGGCAGTATGCTGGAAACACTGGAGCAGATTGCTGGACACACTGGGGGCAGGATGCTGGACACACTGGGGGCAATATGCTGGAGACGCTGGGGCAGAATGCTGGACAAACTGGAGGCAATATGCTGGACACACTGGGGCAGAATGCTGGACAAACTGGGAGCAGGATGCTGGACACACTGGGGGCAATATTCTGGAGACACTGGGGTCAATATGCTTGAGACACTGGGGGCAGGATGCTGGACACACTGGGGCAATATTCTGGAGACACTGTGGCAGATTGCTGGACACACTGGGGGCAATATTCTGCGGATACTGGGGCAGATTGCTGGACACACTGGGGGCAATATGCTGGACGCACTGGGGCAGGATACTGGACACACTGGGGCAATATGCTGGAGACACTGGGGCAGATTGCTGGACACACTGGAGGCAATATGCTGGAGACACTGGGGCAGAATGCTGGACAATCTGGGGGCAGGATGCTGGACAAACTGGGGGCAATATGCTGGAGACACTGGGGTCAATATGCTTGAGACATGGGGGCAGGATGCTGGACACACTGGGGGTAATATGCTGTCGACACTGGGGGCAGAATGCTGGACACACTGGGGCAGAATGCTGGACAAACTGGGGGCAGTATGCTGGACACACTGGGGACAATATGCTGGAGACACTGTAGGCAGAATGCTGGACACACTGGGGGCAATATGCTGGACACACTGGGGGCAGGATGCTGAATACACTGGGGTCAATATGCTGGAGACACTGGGGCAGAATGCTGGACACACTGGGGGCAATATGCTGGACACACTGAGGGCAATATGCTGGACAAACTGGAGCAGGATGCTGGACACACTGGGGGCAATATGCTGGAGACACTGGGGCAGATTGCTGGACACACTGGGGGCAATATTCTGGGGACACTGGGGCAGATTGCTGGACACACTGGGGGCAATATGCTGGAAAAACTGGAGCAGGATTCTAGACACACTGGGGCAGATTGCTGGACAAACTGGAGGCAATATGCTGGAGACACTGGGGCAGAATGCTGGACAAACTGGGGGCAGGATGCTGGACACACTGGAGGCAATATGCTGGAGACACTGGGGCAGAATGCTGGACAAACTGGAGGCAATATGCTGGACACACTGGGGGCAATATGCTGGACACACTGGAGGCAATATGCTGGACACACTGGGGGCAATATGCTGGACATACTGGGGGCAGGACTGGAGGCATGGGCAGAATGTAGATACAGGGCATGATTGGAGACTTGGGGCAGAATGAATGACATGGGGCAGGATTGGAGACAGATCGTGCAGGATCATGGGGCAGGATGGATACGATGGACACTGATGGGGCAGGATTGGGAGATCATATGGGGCAGGATGGATATGATGGAGACTGATGAGGCAGGATGGGGAGATCATATGGGGCAGGATGGATACTCATGAGGGCAGGATGGGAGAACATATGGCTGGAGCCAGGAATGAGATACACGTTGCCAGGATGGGGGATATTATTATTACCATAGGGGCTAATTAAGGGATATTATTACTGCAGTGATGCATTTATTTTATTTTTTGAGGACACTGTTTTAAATGGGGGGCGGTCCTGTTACTGTGTAGAGTGACACTATGTCGCCTCTTTTTCTTCATGAGGTGTAATGTAGAAGTTGGGAAAAATTAAGTAATGTGTTCTACAAGCGGAGCTCGAGATAACTGTGTTATTTCCTGCAGAGACAAGTCCTGGCTGGATGAAAGATGAAGGACTTCACCTAGTGACGTCACTGGTGAGTCAGTGTTACCTATACACTGACACTATACACTGTATACTATATACTGAACTGAAGGGTAAATTGACTAGATCAATGGATGTTTGACAAGTTATAATTTCACACAGCAACTATTTTTCTGGAATAATCTGTTTCAGGTATATGATGACCCCGTCGCATGACCCCGTTACATGACCCCGTCACATGACCGGGGGGCCCACAGAGTCTGAACAGCCCAGGGCCCTGGCTACCCTTACTCCACCCCTGATCACATCCGATGCTCTCGCATCAGATGCCATACTCTGGTGCAATTCTAGCCTTAGTAACAAAATGTTGCATACCTTCGTGGCCTAGGTATGCGATGTTTCAGCTCTAACGCTAACCCTTTCTCGGTGTCACATACATTGGGCATAGAATGAATATATTTCTAAGTTTTACTGAAGGATCTACCTCTGCCTCCATTTTTGTTACTTATATTTTGAATGGATCCAGAGGTTTGCACCCACTTTGGAAAATCGGTGCCTCTTTGTTCTTTTCTCTTTCATAGATAGAGAGACAGATAGTTCATATCACTGTGATCACTTTTTCCCAGTGAGTTTGGAACATGAAGAGTTAATAATTATATTTTTGGTCTCCACTCTCCAAATGGCTTTCCTTAATTCAGGAAGATGATGCAACAGTCATGTCACATACAGGGATAATACACAATGTAATGTACCAATAAATGGTACTTCTATCAGTAAAACACAGGTGTCATGCACACAGTGATGTTATAGTGATGGGATGATGCTGAAAGATAATGCACAATGGGTGACATGACAATCTAAAACAGAAATATTGCAATGTCAAAATACTCCGGTTCTAGTATAGGAATTATACAGTGCGGTAACAATTCATGCAGCGTGATTTCACAGAATAAGGCCGGAGTTATATGAACGTAGATTCTCTCAGGCGAGAAAATCTGATCGATTTTGGTAATGACACTCGGGTAAATCTCTGATCTGAGTTTGATCGAAGCGTCAGCATGGTGTGACCCAATTCTTTCGGAGAGAATCGTAACACAAGTGAGAAGATGGAGAACAAGATTTCTCCATCTTCTTCATTGTGTGATTCCGTGAAAATAGGACTGCACTCGGATGTCATAGACGTGAATGGCCGAGTGCGATCCAATTTGCGCTGCAGATTGCACCATGCTGCGATTTTGTTTCTCATGCTGAATCAGTACAAGGAGAATATAAATGCTGACCAGCACTACCGCTGAGAATCACATTGGTCTGATAAAACATTGGATAGAACTTGTCCCATTTATACGATCGTAAAGAGCGAGCCCTTAGGATAAGGGGATATTGAGAAGAAAGGTAGCAGCGACTGAGCTTGAGATGGATATTTATCTGATGAAAGGATGTGTAAAGGATCATCCTAAAATAATATTTGTTATCATGGGCCTGGTTACAGTGCAGCTTCCGTAGGATGAAGATATTATTACTAATCAATGTGCTTTGTATATTGACAGTAAGATGCTAATCAGAGCTGAGGGCGTGGATGGACTAGTAGGCATGAGACCAATTGTCCGGCAGTGATAATCTCCTGCTGATAAAACATTGATAGTATTGAAACAACAGCACACAGCCTAATAAGTGACATATCCCTGAAATCTGTGTCTCAGCCCCTACCTCATATTGCCCTCAGAGAGCATAGCAAAAACTAGCTGATAGATTCTCTTTAAACATGATAGTAACATAGAGAAATTAGAAAATTCGGTATAACGACAGCAGTATTGTAATATAATGTTTACCAGGGGTGCGACTGCAGAACTCTAAAAATAATATCCATGTTTTATACTCTCTATCTTCCAGTCAATTTATCAACATGACTTGTAAGCAGACTGCAGAAAGCCGGCATACACTTAGTGTCACATAATTAATGACTGGAGAACGAGGAACTCTGTAAACAATATATTTTAACATGTACTGTTCATCGATATTGCTGAGCTTTTTAGATGACATTTGCTTATATTAAATGACTTATTGCTTTACTTACTCCGATGGTATCACCTGTGAAGACGGTCTGGGTAAATAAATGATGAAGAAAGATGGGGACAATATCCAATTCATGTACTGTAGATAAACCTATAAAGAGGTGTCAGGCTCACTATGTGAAGTGGACCCATGAAGCCCAGGTCCAGGTCAGTACACGATCCCCAGGTGTCAGTGGAGCTGTAGAAAGGGCACGTGGGAAGCGAGGAAGAGGTACGTTTCGGAATCTTGGGAGCAGCTGAGCGAATGCAGTGATGTCAGCAATTAATGTAAACATTTTGTAACTACTGTTGTTGCAAATGAGCCAAAAAAGTCTATACTGACAGGCTCAGACTGGCCCACTGGGGAATCACCCAGGGATGGACCACTGAGTAGAGGCACAAGGATCACCATTGGCCAATACTGCAAGAAATGTTTAAATCTATCTATCTATCTATATATCTATGTATCTATCTATCTATCTATCTATCTATGTATCTATCTCATATCTATCAATCTATCTATGTATCTATCTATCTATGTATCTATCTCATATCTATCTATCTATCTATCTATCTATCTATCTCATATCTATCTATCTATCTATCTATCTATCTATCTATCTATGTATGTATGTATCTATCTATCTATCTATCTATCTATCTATCTATCTATCTATCTATCTATATCTCATATCTATCTATCTATCTATCTATCTATCTATCTATCTATTATCTCATATCTATCTATCTATCTATCTATCTATCTATCTATCTATCTATCTATCTATCTATCTATCTATCTATCTTATCCTGGTCCCCTTACTGGTATAATGGTTTAATGTGCCCCATCTTAGTTCATTTCCCTGTATAATGTGCCCCATCCTTTGCTCCCATCTAGGCTAGAATCGGAGACATTACCATATTGGGACCAGAATGGAGTACATTATTTTTACACAAGGACTAGAATGAGTAATGTTTTTACTATAGAGGGCCATTATTATTGTATGGGGAGCATTATATTGTATGGGCGCCAAAATGGGAGAAATTATAACTAAATTGAGACTTGAATGGGAAACATTATTACATTATTATGACAAGAATATTATTATACGGAGCTGAGAATGCAAGACATTTTTACGTGCTCGATGATACTCTGATATCACTCGAGTATTGAGTGCTCGACCGTGCATGTTACTTGACAAGCATTGGGTGGTGCTCGATGTAAAATTCTAATCCCGCCCCACATGTTTGGTGCCTATTACATAGCCAATAAGCATACAGGGATTGCCTGTGATCACCGTAATGCCATACCCATATTGGTTGTGGTATTACTGTGATTGGCTGGTCGTATGACATTATCAGAGGTTATAGAAGAGCAGGTGCCACCCGGCTCGGCACACTGGTGCCATTGCTCAGCTCTAGTATTGTAGGGAGAGAGTACTTGTCCAGGCCTGTGTGTGCCCAAGATAATGAACCAGAGGCCTGTAATGTTGATGCTGATGCGGAAGCTGAGCCACAATACCAACAGCCCTTCAATTCCTTGGATATTAACATCACAAAAGATAGTGATGGGCGTCTACAAACTAAAATCATTCGAAAAACCCACCTCAACAAACAACTTGTTACAATGGGACAGTCATCACCCCTTAAGTATTAGAAGGTGGATCCCGAAGGGGCAACATTTGAGGGCTAGGAGAAATTGTTCATCATCACAAATCGTCCACTCTCAAGCTAGACAACTGAAGGAGAGATTCCTCGACAGAGGGTGTCCCAGAAACGTACTTAGTGAGGCCTTTCGCAGTGCAGCTTCCTGCACCAGGACAAGCTTATTAAAGCCCAAAATGAGAGACCTCTGTGATCCCCCTTCTAGGGTGATAAGAAACTTTCATGACTGTTCTATAGAAGTGAGGCAAATATTAAATAGACATTGGAATATTTTGACAGCTGATACTGACATTGCAAATGTTCTCACCTCTACCTCAGCCATCACCATTAGAAGAGGTAGATCGATTAGGGATCAGTTTGTGCATAGAACCTATACACCTCCAGAAAGGATGGGCACTTGGCTGGATAAAAGAAGCAATTGCACCTTTAAATGTGGTAGTTGAAGTTTTTGCAAATTTGTTAAGACAGACAATCCTTTTTTCATTTTAAGCACGGGAATTAGCCATAAAAGCAGGCATTTTGCGAACTGCACAACCAAAGGGGTGATCTATTTATTCCAGTGCTCCTGCCCATTTGACTACATAGGTAAACCTAAGAGGGAATTTAGGAGGAGGATAGGGGACCATGTTGGTGACATTAGGAACTATAGAGAATCACCTATCGATAAGCATATAAAATCCTTTACATTCTCTGTAATTGAAGTTATTACTCCCTCTGTTAGAATAGCAAATTGAGATTGGCTGATCCTCCAGAAAGAATTGAGATGGATCTATAAGATGGATTCTGTTCTGTCGAAGGGTGTAAATGAACAGCTCCATTTTGGCTGTTAGGTGTAACCTCGCTTCTTGAATTTGTCAACATTGTTAGAATATCTGACCATGGCACATTGGCCCTAATGGGCATAGATGTCTTATGAATCACTGACTGCCATCTGGTTGTTAAACTTTCCTGTGAAAAATATGAAAGAATACACTGTCGTCATATCTGTGTTATTTATATCACCACTTATTATCCTGCTACAATGATAGAAGCGTTAATTATACCCTTTTCCCCTGACTGAAGGTACTTATGGATAAGAATCCAACTCCTTCGAAACAATGAGCCCATTGATGACACAGGGTATATTGGCAGAGGGCGCTTCTTTTTCATTCTCCACCCTTCTCTTCCCAATTCTACTGAGGAGATGGGATTTAGCAGGTAGCCTCCTATTGCTTCGAGTACAATATGACACACATATATGGCAGAGGCTGGGGAGTGCTTAATGACATGCTGTGATGATGACTCAACTTCCAATTATACGAGCTAGTTAGTTTTTCACTGAAGGTACAGCTTCTCCTCATACGCGCTAGTCATGAATCACCACCGGACATATTGAGTTCACTTCTGGTTGTTTGGAACACATCCTGACTCGTGACACGCAGGATCACTTCCGGTCCTGCGCCATCATGCTGTCCTTGTACAATTCAACGTGTCAAGCCTCCAGGTGACTATCAAGACACATGGAGGTAAAAAACAAAGAAGAGAAAATCGAGCATAGGTCAAGGAATAAATAAGGAATATAATATGATAAATAAAACACCTTTATTTAACAATGGGTGGCAATGAATGGCACTGCATACAACAGAGTGCCCACACACGTTAAAAACAATTATTTAATATGAATGAAATGATAAAAACAGAATAAAAATTGGAAAGATCATAATCAAGGAGGGCCACTAAAAATAGATGTAAGGTAATGAGTAGTGTTGAGCGATACCGTCCGATACTTGAAAGTATCGGTATCGGAAAGTATCGGCCGATACCGGCAAAGTATCGGATCTAATCCGATACCGATACCCGATACCAATACAAGTCAATGGGACTCAAGTATCGGACGGTATCCTGTATGGTTCCCAGGGTCTGAAGGAGAGGAAACTCTCCTTCAGGCCCTGGGATCCATATCAATGTGTAAAAGAAAGAATTAAAATAAAAAATAGGGATATACTCACCCTCCGACGCAGCCTGGACTTTACCGCCGTAACCGGGAGCCGTTGTACCTAAGAATGCATGCTTGCAGGGCCTTAGATGAGGTCACTGCGCTCTGATTGGTCCGTAGCGGTCGCGTGACCGCTACGCAACCAATCACAAAGCAGTGACGTCACCTAAGGTCTATCAAGTGCTTGAAATACCTTAGAAGACGTCCGCAGCTTCTGATTGGTCGCGTAGCGGTCACGTGACCGCTACGCGACCAATCACAAAGCAGTGACGTCTTCTAAGGTATTTCAAGCGCTTGATAGACCTTAGGTGACGTCACTGCTTTGTGATTGGTCGCGTAGCGGTCACGCGACCGCTACGGACCAATCAGAGCGCAGTGACCTCATCTAAGGCCCTGCAAGCGCGCATTCTTAGGTACAACGGCTCCCGGTTACGGCGGTAAAGTCCAGGAGCCGCCGGAGAGGTGAGTATATCCCTATTTTTTATTTTAATTCTTTATTTTACACATTGGTATTAATCCCGATACCGATTCCCGATACCACAAAAGTATCGGATCTCGGTATCGGAATTCCGATACCCGCAAGTATCGGCCGATACCCGATACTTGCGGTATCGGAATGCTCAACACTAGTAATGAGGTAATACTCGCTTGTGTACCTGAGATAGAGAACACCTGAGAAAGTTAGAAATCCCTCCTCTAATAATGGGAATGGGAAATTTTAAATCAAAATTGATAGCAGACAAATAAATGTATAGAAAACGACTAGGAGGGAAAAACATGCTAAAAGTAAATCAATCATAACTCCTTGTCTGAAAATATGCATAGACACAGTGGTGCATAGTCAACATGATGCTGTTGGTGCTGACATCTTAAAGGGACTCTGTCACCTGATGTTGGCGGGCCCTGTGTCCGGTCCGATGGGCGGTGTTTTCTCTTGTTTCATTCACCCCTTCCTTTCCCGCTGGCTGCACTATTTTCTTGAATGCGAGTTGGTTTCCTCCGTAGTACACGCGTGCGCAATGCAATCTTGCCTTGCGCATGCGCATTATGTTTTGCCCAACTGTGGGCAAAGCCGAAAAGCATTAGTGCGCATGCGCTGCCGCACTATGTCCCGGAAGTATTTTGCTGTGTTCCGGGACATACCGCCCATCAGACCGAACACAGGGCCCGCCAAAATCAGAGTCCCTTTAATCATATATGGAAAGGCATTGTTATGAAATGTAGCAAACAAGTGGGCATAAGAGGAGAATCTCTGGCTGCACAGGGTAGATCCCAAGCCTTGCTTGCATCTGCAGTCTCCCATCCAGCTTTGGCCACTGTGGGTGCTGCTGAGCATAGACGTCGGTTCCAGCATCTTGCTCAGGCTCGTGCTATTCGTCTGGTTACTGCAGGCTCTTCAGCCAAGCCTATGGTAACCAGCGGTAGTAAGCAATGAGCAAACGCTCTGGAGACTAAGTCCAGAAATCACCCTACTGAGCATTCTTGTGATGTGGCAATGTCTCATTGGTGGTTGGTCGTCAGCTGCTCTGGTGATGTGGCAGCTCCGGATTGGTCCACTGGTAAGGTCCTGTCCCACTGGACTTGAGCTTTATGTATCAAAGGCTCTCAGAGGTGCATGCCGGTGTGCTAGTATCAACCTCTTTTCATGAGAGAATGAGACATTGCAAAAGTGTGATCTTTGCCAACATGTGCTCAGAGTCAGCGGTAAGCTGTTAGAATTCCGGCACCTCCTGAGAGGAGTTTGTTTGTGTGGATTCAGGGCTGGTGTCTGGATATTAGAATTCCAGCACCTCTGGAGAAGAGTTGGTTGAGTGTTGTTGCTGACTGTTTGACCACTGTTTGCCACTTGCCCCGTTAGTGGGCTGTGAGGTTAACAGGGATCGTATCTAGCATATCTTCCTTGTAACTGTGTGCGAGTGACACAGCTCTATTACAGAGCATCTGCTTCGTTACTGTGTGCGAGTGACACAGCTCTATTGCAGAGCATCTGCTTCGTTACTGTGTAAGAGTGACATAACTTTGTGTGCTGTTCACTGAGTGACGTGTAACTCAGTGCGAGCTAGCAATGGCTTGCTGCGTTCTCTGTCATTGTTCACATTAGCTGCAGTTTTACATCTCTGCACGGTGGACCCCAGGTTGCGGTTGCACTTCTTTATTAAATTTATTTAGTGCAATCTGCCAACCCTAACACCTCCCAAAAATGGACATGCATGTATAGATAGAATGTGTATAGCAGCAAGATATGTATAACAGCAAGAAATACAATGGGTCTATGTTGGAAAATATGAAAGGAGAAGCAGCGGTTGTTACCTGATGGTGATAGCCGGAACAAAATGGTGTTTAGTATAACACCTGGTTTGTCCATAATAACAGGGTCTGTACCACAGGACTGGCGTATAGCAAATGTGGTGCCAATATTCAAAAAAGGGGCAAAAACTGAACTCGGTAATTATAGGCCAGTAAGCTTAACCTCTACTGTGGGTAAAATCCTGGAGGGTTTTCTAAGGGATACTATACTGGAGTATCTGAAGAGGAATAACCTTATGACCCAGTATCAGCACGGGTTTACTAGGGACCGTTCATGTCAGACTAATTTGATCAGCTTCTATGAAGAGGTAAGTTCCGGACTGGACCAAGGGAACCCAGTGGACGTAGTGTATATGGACTTTTCCAAAGCTTTTGATACGGTGCCACACAAAAGGTTGTTACATAAAATGAGAGTAATGGGGATAGGGGAAAATATGTGTAAGTGGGTTGAGAGCTGGCTCAGGGATAGGAAACAAAGGGTGGTTATTAATGGAGCACACTCGGACTGGGTTGCGGTTAGTAGTGGGGTACCACAGGGGTCAGTATTGGGCCCTCTTCTTTTTAACATATTTATTAATGACCTTGTAGGGGGCATTCAGAGTAGAATTTCAATATTTGCAGATGACACTAAACTCTGCAGGGTAATCAATACAGGGGAGGACAATTTTATATTACAGGATGATTTATGTAAACTAGAAGCTTGGGCTGATAAATGGCAAATGAGCTTTAATGGGGATAAATGTAAGGTCATGCACTTGGGTAGAAGTAATAAGATGTATAACTATGTGCTTAATTCTAAAACTCTGGGCAAAACCGTCAATGAAAAAGACCTGGGTATATGGGTGGATGACAAACTCATATTCAGTGGCCAGTGTCAGGCAGCTGCTACAAAGGCAAATAAAATAATGGGATGTATTAAAAGAGGCATAGATGCTCATGAGGAGAACATAATTTTACCTCTATACAAGTCACTAGTTCGACCACACTTAGAATACTGTGCACAGTTCTGGTCTCCGGTGTATAAGAAAGACATAGCTGAACTGGAGCGGGTGCAGAGAAGAGCGACCAAGGTTATTAGAGGACTGGGGGGTCTGCAATACCAAGATAGGTTATTACACTTGGGGCTATTTAGTTTGGAAAAACGAAGACTAAGGGGTGATCTTATTTTAATGTATAAATATATGAGGGGACAGTACAAAGACCTTTCTGATGATCTTTTTAATCATAGACCTGAGACAGGGACAAGGGGGCATCCTCTACGTCTGGAGGAAAGAAGGTTTAAGCATAATAACAGACGCGGATTCTTTACTGTAAGAGCAGTGAGACTATGGAACTCTCTGCCGTATGATGTTGTTAATTAAATTTAAGAGGGGACTGGATACCTTTCTGGAAAAGTATAATGTTACAGGGTATATACCCTAGATTCCTTGATAAGGCGTTGATCCAGGGAACTAGTCTGATTGCCGTATGTGGAGTCGGGAAGGAATTTTTTTCCCCATGGTGGAGTTACTCTTTGCCACATGGGTTTTTTTTGCCTTCCTCTGGATCAACATGTTAGGGCATGTTAGGTTAGGCTATGGGTTGAACTAGATGGACTTACAGTCTTCCTTCAACCTTAATAACTATGTAACTATGTAACTATGTACAGATATGGTAACTATATAAAGGGATATGACTCACTGTCATGCCCTCAGCCGCAGGCCCGGTCTCCGCTGCGCAGGGAGACTGGCGCCTATCACAGAGCCTTACTCACCCTGTCTGTGGCTCCAGACGATCAGCAGCTCCTTTCTCTGCTAAGAACCTGCATCCTCTTGGCAGATTCTCCTGGAAATGCTCTTAGGAGCCGCGCCCTGCTTCCTGCACATACTTAAAACAGCAGGGCACCTGTTCTCTATTAGGGCTGTCTGTGCTATGATGCTCTGTGCATAAAAAGCATCCTCCTCTTAAGGGAGGTGCCTGGGCAACATGTTCATTCCCTGAGATTGTTGCCTCAGCTTCAGGTCATGCTCTACTCTCACATCTCTATTTTCACAGAGTCCTCTTCTGGCAATTGCTATCCTGGATTCCTCTCGTCTCTCCGGTTCCCACTCCAAGTTGACTTAGCCTCTCTTCACTGAACCCTCCAGATACTGCTACCGGCGGGATCAACCTTTCTGGGATTTCATGGAGCTTCTGGGATTCTCTCCACCAGCAGAGCCAAGTATTCCACAGTGTTTCCAGTCTGTCAATATGGGCTGTCCACTGGTCCTGGATTTGCGGCATTCAGACCACCTGGTGTTGTAACTGGGGAGTCTCTGTATAGGGGTATACCTTGCCCGGTGCTCCACTACGTGGTAGAGTGTCGTGATCCAGAGGTTCTTTCCCTCTGACACCTTTTCCCTTTTTGTTTAACCTTGTTAATAAATATATTTTGGTTTATGAGATCATCTCTCCTGTCTTATGAGTACCAGGTATACAATCGGCACTGCACCATCAGTGGTCTAGTGAATCCACTATGCTTTGTCATGCCCTGTGGGCGTAACACTCACTATTATGCAGACCATCTTTGAGAACACAGACTCTATGTAATCATTGATTCAGATAAGCTAAGTAACCATTGAATGTTCTAACTATACTACCTGTTTTATCACTCCTGAGGAAACTTTGATAAAGGGGAACCACGTTGATTTGGCTACAGGTTAAGAAGCCTTATTTTTGTTTACATGTGATTGTTTTTTGCTTGTTTATTTTTTTTTTATTTTTTTGGTTAAGCCTCATCTGCATTTTGGTTACATCTTCTATATGTTAAGGGGCATTAAAAACATCACATATTGAGCAATATCTAGGCGTTTCCACATGCTAATTATGTGATCGACTACATATTTATCTTGTGGTCTGTTATATACGCCTCCATCCCTTCATAAGATGGTATATAATATACTAACATTTAGGTATCTCCTTGAGTCTTTTTGAGTCAATAGGCAATAAGCACCAGCACTTTAATTGTTTCTCCCCCTCATTTAATAGGGCCAAATAGGGCAAGAAGGGTCAGTCACCGATGAGCAGGGGTGCCATCTGCGCAAGACTAGGGTGCCAACCTCCACTGGCAGGCAGTGGACAGGGTGAGGGCATTAACAGGGACACTACTATGGTCTGAGGAGATGGCTATAGGTCAATAATAGTGATGAGCAAGTGTACTAGTTGCTCGGGTTTTCCCGAGCACGCTCGGGTGACCTCCGAGTATTTGTTATTGCTCAGAGATATAGTTTTCATCGCCTCAGTTGCATGATTTATGGCTTCCAGATACACTGAATACATGTGAGGAATTCCTGTTTGTTAGGGAATTCGCACATGTAATCAGCTTATCTGGAAGCCGTAAATCATGCAACTGAGGCGATAAAAACTATATCTCCGAGCAATAACAAATACTCTGAGGTCGCCTGAGCGTGCTCAGGAAAACCCGAGCAACAAGTATACTCGCTCATCACTAGTCAATAAACCTCATAGTTGCTTTACATGTGGATATTCTTTGCCATATGGTCTTTGGAAGTAAATAATACATATCTACATTTAATGTGGATTTATTTATTGCAAGCGCTATGCTATGGTCTATTATATTCTCTATCCCCTCTTAATTGAGACAACAACAAAACAAGTTTCACGATAAGATAATATTCAGGTATTTTTGTGTATTTATATATAGTGGCATTAGCACTCTGTGGTATTTTCTGGATAGGGCCTAATAAAGTCGAAAGAGACAGTCGCCGATGAGTGGGGGCGCCATTTGTGCATGAGTAGGGTGCCAACCTCCGCTGGTAGGCCGGGGATAGAGGTAGAGCATTAATAGGGAAATTGGTATGATCCAATTTGATCTGAGTATTTTCATTGGTGATTGTCTTTTGTGTTTGTCTAATTTGTGTCCTAAGGCCGGGTTCACATTAGCGTTTCTGTGCGCAGCGTATGCATACATCCGCATGCGTCATGCATACGTATCTTTAACATGGTGTATGCAGAGACATGCTTTTGCATGCGGATGGATCGTTTTGCGGTGTGCGGCGGTGTCCGGTGAACGCAACTTGTTGCACTGTCTATGCCAGATGAAGAGAACGGAGTAGTCTCGAAAGCTTGCAATTTGTTACCATCTTTTCAGTTAGCCATTAAAAGGTATCAACCACTGAGGACTCTCAATTCCAAAAAGCGTTAAAACATTTTTATGGGTTAAATTTCTCAGCCATATACCAGGGACCCGGTGGCACATCAAAGCACTATGTCACAAGGTAAAGCACTTTAATTTCCACTATGACTGCTGCCTGTTTTTGATATTGGAGACAGATTTAAAACATCCGCTTCATATAATAACTACTGTCTCTCACCGGTCATTAACATTTACTTTTTGGGCTTACTAATGGCTGCTTGCATGGTTATATACCCCGGTATAGCATTCAGTAAAACATGCAGCCCTCCGGTTTAAGCAGTAGTGTATGGCTCAATCAGGCATGATAAATTGAAAGTCTAACAGCATCTTCTTGTAAAAATTGAATACGACTTTCTATCTCATACATTGTATACTATTTGTGCTCCCTGCCTTTCAATATTTTCGAATGTGCGGCCGTGTTTCCTGGGACACGTTTATTTATTTCTTTACATTCCGGCACCCTCTGATATCACCTTGCATGGTGCCGGCGTGTATGTCTTTTTAGCTGTACTCTACCTATTTACACTTTTTGTCCTAAAACATTGTATTGATATATGTTTAATAAAATTTGACTTGTTTATTGCATGAACTCCCTCTGGCTATTTCATGATCTCTTGAGATATATACGATTTTTGGGCTTCAATGTAGTTGCCCATTATTTATTTGAACATAGAGATTCTAGTTTATGTTGCTCTCCTTTGAGCAAAACTTTTTGGTATACATATTCAAAGCCACAGGGGGATGTTTTTCCGTTTTGGCTACGGATTTTTTGTAGGTTTATAATATACTATTCCGTGGTCTGAGCAAAATTTCTCTGATATTTAACCTTCCGAAAACACTTTCTAAAATTTATCTGGATTCAATTACTCATCCTTAGAGTATTATGTGTTCTGAGATACATTTCGGTGGTATATAACACTCCAAAAAAGTTTAAAAAAATCTGGATTAAATTAGTCATTCATAGAGTATAACTTGTTCTGGGGTACATTTTGTTAGCATAAATAACCCTCCAAAAAATTAACAGAAAATGTATCAGTATTATATTTCTCATCCACAGAGTTTTACATATTTTTGGGTAGAATTTGGTGGTGTATAAGGCTTCAAGAAAATAGTTAAAAAATTTATTAGTACTAATTTCTTCATCCACACATTATTACATGCTCTTTTATATATTTTGTGGTATCAAACCATCAAAAAAATTGTTTAAAAATGTATCTGTGTTATATTTCTCATCCATAGAGTATTATGTCTACTTGGGTGAATTCCTGTGTTATCTAACCCCCCAAAAAATTGTTCAAAAATGTATCAGTGTTATATTGCTCATCCACCCAATATTACATGTTCTTGGGTACATTTTGGTGGTATATAAGCTTCAATACAATTGATCAACATTGTTCAAAAATGTATCTGAATTCAAATACTCATTCATGTTGTTTGGTACATTTTGGTGGAATAAAACACTCCAAAAAATGGTTAAAAATGCATATTGATTAAATTAGTCAGCTACAGAGAATAACATGTTCTGGGGTACATGTTGTTCATGTCTTACCCTCCAAAAAATTGCTAAATTTTTTTTCAGTATTATATTGCATATCAATAGAGTATTACATTTTCTCGCATACATTTCGATGGTATGTAACCCTCAAAACAAGTTGTCAACTTTTTTTTCGTTTAATATTTGCTCATCCATACAATGTTACGTATTCTTGGGTACATTTCAGTCGTATATATATTGCTATAAAAAGCATTGAGAATTTTGTCTGCATTAAATTATTCGTCCACACAGTTTTTGTGCTTTCTGTTACATTTTGGTGTTAAATAGCACTAAAAAAAACCTTGAAAAAATGTTCATGGATTTAATAATTCATCCATACACTGTAACACAGGTCTTGTTACATTTTGCTGGTATATTAAACTCTATAAAACCTTCCAGAACTTTTTATGGATTCAATGATTCATCCATAGACTATAGCATGGTGCTTTTTACATTTCACTGGTACATTAAACTCACAAAAACCCTGCCAAAACTTTTTAGGGATTCAAGGATTCATCCATACACTGTAATGCAGTTTTTGTTACATTTTCATGGTATATTAAACTCACAAAAAAACTTCCAAAACTTTTTTCATGTAAAATGATTCATCGATCCACCATAAGTTGGTTCTTGATACATTTTGCTAGTATATTAAACTTTGCAAAAAGCTCTACAAAATGTTTTAATTTGCAGCACTTTTCATTTGCTTACAATCGATTGGCTCATTTTTACTTTTTTGCCATAGAAAATACATAGATGAGATGAGACATGACACATCTGTGACTATGATCTTGCTGCATGCAGACTGGTAGAGAAGAATGGAGCATGAATTATGAATAGTGGCCCTACCAAGCCATAGACCCATGGACCCCACTAACTAGCAAATGGAATAGAACATTGGAAATTCACTATAATGGACCCCACTAACTAACAAATGGAATAGAACATTGGAAATTCACTATAATCTGAACCAAGCACTGTTTTTCCTATATTGTGACTATCATGTTCCTTTTTATCTTCTTAGCTATGACATCCTGATGATTTATTAGACTTTTTAATTTTTTTGTTTTTTATGCTTTAGCTTAGAAAAGGAAACAAATATTTAAGGTCAGTTTTAAGGTTACTGCTCAACTTCAACCAGTTCCAGGGTGCCTATAGATTTTTATATATGGGTGAAATGCACTTTAGTTTGCACTTACGCTTTAAAATGTCAATGCAGAGCAAACTACTTGAACAAGATCGAGCAGGACTATGGATCCAGCTATCAGTCACAGTCTCTCCACAGAATGTAGGTAAAGATGGTTTATTATCGCTGAATACATGTGTATGTGTATACAGTATATAGGAAGCATTTGTTGGTTGTTGAGGAAGCAGGAGTTGCTGGGTCCTTGAAGACATAATCAGCTATGCTATACAGCCAGTAGACTGAATTTCCCCTGTAATCAGGGCTCATATACTGTTAGGGTTGGCGGATTGCACTAAATAAATATAATGATAAAGTGCAATCTCAACCCGGGGTCCACCGTGCAGAGATGTTAAACTGCAGCTAATATGAACAATGGTGGAACACACAGTGAGTGATAGCAAACTCGCACTGAGTTACATGTCACTCAGTGAATAGCACACAAGGCTGTGTCACTCGGACACAGCAACAGTATAGATGCTCTGCAATAGAGCTGTGTCACTTGCACACAGTAACTGAAAAGATGCTCTGCAGTAGAGTTGTGTCACTTGCACACAGTATCAGAGCAGGTATGGTTCTAAAGATGATCCCTGTTAACCTCACCGGAGATTGAAACCCGCACACGGGGTAAATCGCAAACAGCGGTCACACAGCCAGCCAAAATACTCAGCAAATTCCTCTCTGGAGGTGCCAGAATTCTAATGGCTAAACGCCAGCTCTGATTTCACTCAGACTAACTCCACTCCGGAGGTGCCGGAATTCTAATGACCATACACCAGCCCTGAATTAATACAAACAAACTCCTCTCCGGAGGCGCCGGAATTCTAATGGCTTACCACCGACTCTGAGCACATGCTGACATAGACCACACTGTTGCAATAACATACACACATGTAACATGGTTGACACTAGCGCACCAGCTTCTGCCTCTGAGAGCCTTTTATAAGCCTTTTACCACATCACCAGAGCAGCTGACGAATGACCACCAATGAGACATCGCCACATCAAGAGCATGCTCAGTAGGGTGATTTCTGGACTTATTCTCCAAAGCGTTCTCTTGACTCTGCCTACTGCTGGTTACCATAGGCTTGGCTGAAAAGCCAGCAGTAACCAGATGAATAGCAATAGCCTGAGCAAGACGCTGGGACCGCTGTCTAAACTCAGCAGCACCCATAGCAGAGAAAGCTGAATGAGAGACCACAGATGCAGGCAAGGCTTGGGATCTACCCTGTGCAGCGGGAGAATCCCATAGCCTAATATATACCAGCTCCAGTTACAGAGCAAATCAGTAATTTAAATAAAAAATTATTAATATGTTAAAATGCCCCCCAAAAGGTCTTTTATGTTCTTATTGAGGGCACAGTTTGAGAAATAAATTAAAAAAAGTAAAGATAAGAAACATCATCAGCCCAAATAGCTGTTTGTAGTCCAAGCCGATGTTTTTTTTAAAAAAAAATTATAAAAAAATCTTTCTATGTCAAGTGGAACACAATATAATGTTTTATAAGTGTTTTTTTTTTAAGATAATAAAATAAATAATCAAAGAAATGCGAAAAAACAGACATGCATTTCCCAATTTTCTTTACATTATTCCTGGATATTAGCAAAAAGAAAAGGAAAACATAAAAATGACAAAAGAATGAAGCCCCATGTATCCAGGAAAAAAGGTAAAAATTCCAAGGTGAGTATTTTTTAGTGCCAATAAATGCTCATGTACAATAATATCCCCAAAAGGTGGAACAGTGCGGTCTGGAACAGTTTTTTTTCAAGGTTATTTTTCAGCTACTATTGTATTGCTTTTGCATGAATATTCATAGTATGTAAAGTACAGGTGTCAGTCTCCTCGACTGTCATTTACATAACCTGCAATTTGTTGCACAGATGTGTAGAACTACATACATGTACATTCATCACTAATTGTACTATGAAGATTTATTGTTTTTAATCATTTACATTGTAATATTATTTTTAGATATTTAGTCTGTATAGAAATCTCTACCAACACTTCAATGAGACAGATGACAGTTTTAAGAAATAGAAAGTTTGTAGTGGTTCTATCCGGGTATACAACGGTGACCTGTTCTATGACTTTTAACTATTGCCTGAGAACTGCCAATATGTGACATAAATTAACTTTTTGCTTTTTATAGATGGTTTATTTCTCAAAACAAACAGATTTTTTTTCACAATATAAGTTAAATAAAATAAAACAACTTTATAAATGGTATAAATAAATAAAAAATTCTGCTTGGTCTATAAAGCTCCATACAGACATACAGTATGTGTCTCCCTGCATAAAGATCTCCTGATCCTGAAGTCATTAAGTTAAAACCAGATTATTTTGGTGGGACTGGCCGCTCTACACTCTCCTATCCCATCATCTGCCCAAATCCATTATTTCCTTTCCCCCTGCAATATGGGTTGCTAGTTGTAGTTCTAGCCCTATAGTTGTCCTAACAAATGGATTGTCTCAAAACCTTATACAGGAAAAAATGCAATGTGCTGGTAAAAACAAGCAATTTTAAAACTTACTTCCTATTAAAAATCCTATTTGTTCTCAAGAACAAAGGTTTTTTTTTAAAATTTGATAGGACAAAGCATGTTGGACAAGTTATCAACAAATCTCCAGTCTCAGAGCAGCTGATTACCAATGTAAGGATCATGCACCGCTTGCAGGCTCTATGCTTTGGAAGCTAAACAGATCACCGGGCGTACACTTTCGACCACTGGCGTAATCATCAACCTGGACAGTCAACCAGCTTTGGCAAAGCACTAAGTCAAGGGTCGAGAGTAATCTGCTCCTGAAGATAAACCATTAACACGACCCTTTAAAAGGTCCTTTAAAAGTGAAAGCCTTTAAAAATTGAAACAATCTCCTTCAGGTTTCATCTGTAATTTTCAGTCCTCTCTAGTCTACTGTACTGGGAGGAGATTAGTTTTTATGGCATATCACATACACTACACACACTGACATGAGGGAGTCCTTCTCTCCTTTCTCTGTCGCATAAAGTCAAAAGAAACAGCAGCATGGAAGACTTTACTACTTTAATACTGAGCTGTATAGATGTGAATCCAGCACTGAAGTAGCAAAATATTTTAAGTAGAAGCTGCAGCAGGATCTGTGCTCATTGCTCCATACTCCTCCACATCCTATCTATAAGGTTTAATAGGCTCTGTAATCTGATACTTCAGTGAGATGGCAGTTGTTGCTCCTATGACCAAGACATATTTTAGCTTCTTTACATTAGGAGAAGTGGCTAATAAGTGGAAAAAGAATTTGTTTCTTCTGATATAGCTCAACGTTTTTAATATTAACGCAAAAAACATTATGGCTCTTGGAAGGTAGGATTGAGAAAAGTTTTTACTAAAATTGCTGGTAAAAACAATATCATATTTGCTTTATTTCTATTTGCATACTTTACAGAGAACACAGTCAACGCTTGCAGTTATCAGATGTGCAAATTTTATAAAAAATTTTGAAGTTCTAGAACATGGTCTGTCCTGACATAGTAAGTGCCAAATTGAAAAGGTGTAAGAAAGGTTAAATATTGTCTTTGAAAAATGTTGAATAACTGAAAAACGTCTGATAAATTAAATCGCTTTCTGGTCTATGGTCATTCAAGCACAATTGTGTTGACATTGGATGTTTCTTTAAGTGGCAGGGTAACTAGTAGTGTTGAGCATTCCGATACCACAAGTATCGGGTATCGGCCGATATTTGCAGTATTGGAATTCCGATACCGAGTTCCGATATTTTCAGTATATCGGATACCGGAATCGGAAGTTCCCATAATTCAGAGCCAGAATTCAGCCAATGAGGAATGTTTAGAAGTGTGGGCACATCCTGTTCTGCATAGTAGGCATGTAACTACTGGCATGGCTGTGATTGGCTGCTGAAATGATGTCATGATGCACTATAAAAGTTGCTGCCACCATTTTGGGATCACTCTGCTGTGAATTCAGTTAGGGACAGGACGCTGTGTTCTGACTTAGGGCCAGTTTAGAGGTAGCGAATTGCTTCATTGTGCTTTACCCAGGCTAATTTAGCAACCGCTGTGTGAGAACCTTGCTTTTGCCTTGCAGTGCTGTTCACAGCTGTCTGCAAGGTCTCTATGTGTGTTAGTGCAGCTCACTCTGTAGTCTGTCCGCAGCCACAGCCAGTTGTAGTCAGCTCAGGGTGCATCACTGCCTCATACTGTTCAATCCATTGTCCTTTTTTGCAGTTAGTGCAGCCTCCTGCACATTTTTTTCAAGTTTATCCTATTAGTGGCTTTCCATCCGTATCCTGCTAGATTGTGGAAAAACACTATATAGGAATACATAGAGGAGCTTTTTTTGGCCTTGCAGCGCTGTTTATGGCTGTCTGCACGGTCTGTGTGTGTGAGTGCAGCTCGCTCTGTAGTCTGTTCTGCTGCCACAGCCGGTTGTAGTCAGCTCAGGGTGCGTCACTGCCTCATACCGTTCCATTGTCCTTTTTTGCAATTAGTGCAGCCTGCTGCACATTTTTTTCAAGTTTATCCTATTAGTGGCTTTCCATCCCTATCCTGCTAGATTGTGGAAAAACACTATATAGGATTACATATAGGAGCTTTTTTTGGCCTTGCAGTGCTGTTTACGGCTGTCTGCATGGTCTGTGTGTGAGTGCAGCTCGCTCTGTAGTCTGTTCTGCCACCACAGCCGGTTGTAGTCAGCTCATGGTGCGTCACTGCCTCATACCGTTCCGTTGTCCTTTTTGCAATTAGTGCAGCCTGCTGCACATTTTTTCAAATTTATCCTATTAGTCGCTGCCACCATTTTGGGATCACTCTGCTGTGAATTCAGTTAGGGACAGGACGCTGTGTTCTGACTTAGGGCCAGTTTAGAGATAGCGAATTGCTTCATTGTGCTTTACCCAGGCTAATTTAGCCACCGCTGTGTGAGAACCTTGCTTTTGCCTTGCAGCGCTGTTCACAGCTGTCTGCAAGGTCTCTATGTGTGTTAGTGCAGCTCACTCAGTAGTCTGTCCGCAGCCACAGCCAGTTGTAGTCAGCTCAGGGTGCATCACTGCCTCATACTGTTCAATCCATTGTCCTTTTTCACAATTAGTGCAGCCTCCTGCACATTTGTTTCAAGTTTATCCTATTAGTGGCTTTCCATCCGTATCCTGCTAGATTGTGGAAAAACACTATATAGGAATACATAGAGGAGCTTTTTTTGGCCTTGCAGCGCCATTTACGGCTTTCTGCACGGTCTGTGTGTGAGTGCAGCTTGCTCTGTAGTCTGTTCTGCTGCCACAGCCGGTTGTAGTCAGTTCAGGGTGCGTCACTGCCTCATACCGTTCCATTGTCCTTTTTTGCAATAAGTGCAGCCTGCTGCACATTTTTTCAAATTTATCCTATTAGTGGCTTTCCATCCGTATCCTGCTAGATTGTGGACAAACACTATATAGGATTACATAGAGGAGCTTTTTTTGGCCTTGCAGTGCTGTTTTCGGCTGTCTGCATGGTCTGTGTGTGAGTGCAGCTCGCTCTGTAGTCTGTTCTGCCACCACAGCCGGTTGTAGTCAGCTCATGGTGCATCACTGCCTAATACCGTTCCGTTGTCCTTTTTTGCAATTAGTGCAGCCTGCTGCACATTTTTTCAAATTTATCCTGTTAGTGGCTTTCCATCCGTATCCTGCTAGATTGTGGACAAACACTATATAGGATTACATAGAGGAGCTTTCTTTGGCCTTGCAGCGCCATTTACGGCTGTCTGCATGGTCTGTGTGTGAGTGCAGCTCGCTCTGTAGTCTGTTCTGCCGCCACTGCCGGTTGTAATCAGCTCAGGGTGCGTCACTGCCTCATACCGTTCCATTGTCCTTTTTTGCAAATTAGTGCAGCCTGCTGCACATTTTTTCAAATTTATCCTTTTAGTGGCTTTCCATCCGTGTCCTGCTAGATTGTGGACAAACACTATATAGGATTACATAGAGGAGCTTTTTTTTGGCCTTGGAGCGCCGTTTACAGCTGTCTGCACAGACTGTGTGTGAGTGCAGCTCGCTCTGAAGTCTGTTCTGCGGAAAAAACTAAAAGTTTATAAAGTTCACCAAACACTCCACTTTAGAGTTGTGTAGGCCACATTAGCTCACATTAAAGTCTAGTCCACACTTGATAAAATTAGTGTTCCTTATACCTGTTAGCAGCTGTTCAGGAATAAGCACACTAAGCCCTTAGTACTTTTCTGCCTATCTTTATCAGTCTACCAAGATGAAGAAGGCAGGAAGTAAGGCACGTGGGCGTTGGCGTGGAGCAGGGAGAGGACGTGGGGATTCTGTGCCTGCTGCGGGCACCAGTGAATCATCATCCCCCAGTTTCAGCAGGGAACAGTCCTTCATGCGCAGCTTTGTAGGAGATCGCCGTGCCCGGCTGCTGCAGGACGAACAAATTGAAGCTGTTGTCGGATGGATGGCAGCTAATGCATCGACTTCAATTAGTGCCACATCCTCTCAGGCACAGAGCACTGAAGAGCACCCATCTGTCTCTTCACCACCTGCCAAATTGCCCAGGCAGTCAGAGAGCCCAGGACAGGAGCCATCTCTACTTCTGTTCTCTGAATCTCTTGGCTTGGAAAGAGGTGGCCAGCCAAGCAGCATTGGAGAAATGGAAGAAGAGGCAGTATGCAGTGGTGCCCTACAGCTTTGTCTCTCTGAGTCTGAAGAGGCGGGTGGGCCAGTGCCTCCGGTCAGCACACCTCAGTACGCATCTGATGATGAGACTCAGGTACCACTTTCTGGTGCGTACTGTGCTGCCGAGACTACCCCGGAGAAGCAGTTGGAGGAAGAGGGGAGTGTAGATGATGAGGTCATTGACCCATCATGGCGTGAGGTACAGGAAGGTGGTGGGAGCAGCTCTGAGGAAGAGATTCCCCGAACAGGCCAAAGAGGGAGAGGGAGGTGGAAGACTGTCGTTCCTGTAGGCTCCACTTCGGCACCCGTTAGGAGCATGCCTCTTCCAAAAAGCCAAAACGGGTGCTCCCAAGACTTGCAGTGCCTGGTCCTTTGTGGACACAGTTGCAGATGACATTTGCTTAGTCAAATGCAAGGTGTGTCATCAGAAAGTCAAAAGAGGGAAAAGTGTCAGCAACCTCAATACCACAAATATGTGGAAACGTGAGGACCAAGCACGCGGTGGTGTTACAAAAACACACTGAAGACCCAGGCCAACCAACAGCGGCACCTACCACCTCTTCAGCTCATGTTGTTGCCTCTTCCTCCAGCTCACACACAGCTGGTTTGGCTTCCTCACAGGATCGCCATGGAAGAACCTCTGGCACTGTTGTCCACAGACCCAGTGCAATTCCACCCACAGCATCACGTTCCCAGTCATCCTCACACTCCCAGCCCAGTCTACAGCCATCGGTAGCACAGGCATAGGAGAAAAGGCGACCATTTTCAGCAAACCACCCCTGAGCACAGGCTCTGTATGCTGGCAGTGCAAAACTACTGTCCCTTGAAATGCTGTCATTCAGGCTGGTGGAGACTGACAGCTTACGTAACTTGATGGCATTGGCAGTCCCACAATAAAATGTGCCCAGCCACTTTTATTTCAAGCCATCCCTACCCTGCACAAGCATGTGGAGGGACACATAAACCATGCGCTACTGAACACCGTCAGTAGCAAGGTCCACCTCACCACCGATGCATGGACCAGTCACCATGGACAGGGGCGATACCTTTCCCTGACTGCCCATTGGGTTAATGTTGTTGAGCCGGGTACAGATCATGCGAGTGGCACAGGATGTGTTGTGACAACTCCAAGGATTGCAGGAATCCAGTCTGTATGCATTGACTCCTCCTCATACTCAAGTTCCTCAGAATCATCGCTGCAGGAGCCATCACAGTCCACCTCCAGATGGACCCGTGAACATTTACCTGTTACGACCGATATGAGCACAGCCGTGGCAAAACGTCAACAGGGCATATTGAAATTAATTTCTTTGGGGAATCGAAGCCACACAGCGCAGGAGCTCTGAAATGCCATCAAGCAGGAGAGCGACGTGTGGTTTGTACCAGCGAATCTCCAGCCAGGCATGGTAGTGTGTGACAATGGCCGAAATCTGGTGGCAGCTCTGGCCCTAGGCAACCTCACTCACATCCCATGTCTGGCACATGTGCTTAACTTGGTGGTGCAGTTTTTTGAGGGACTATCCGGATCTTGATGCACTGCTGCACAAAGTCCGCCTAGAATGTGCTCACTTGCGGCGTTCCAGCATGGCAAGATCGCGCATTGCAGCTCTGCAGCACAGATTCCGCCTTCTGGAACATCGCATCATATGTGACCTACCAACCAGGTGGAATTCCACGTTACATATGTTGGAGCGGTTGTGTGAGCTGCAGCAAGCAGTAATGGAGTACCAGCTGCATCAGGCGCAAAGAAGTCGCACTGCGCGCCGTTCAGACGTCACAACCACTGAGTGGGCCAATATGAAGGACGTCTGCCAGATTTTGCGTTCCTTCGATGATTCCACGCGGATGGCGAGTGCAGATGATGCACTAGTCAGAATGACTGCCCCCCTTATCTGCCTGCTTCAACAAACACTGCAAGCGCTAAGGGATGATGTTGTGGAAGAGGTGGAGGATGAGGAGTCACCAATTCCATCAGCTTCTGGACAGTCAGCGCTACGTGGTTCCTCACAAAAACCTAGGCAGGGGACACTTTGTGAGGAGGATGAGGAGGAGTCAATGGAGGAGGAAGACATCCATCCAGAGGAGGGAGTTACACAATTCTCCAGTAGTCAGTGTGTAGAGCGAGGGTGGGGTGATGCAGAGCAGGCAGAGATCACGCCTCAAGCAGGGGACAGCGTTTCTTGGCCAGTTGGCAGTCTGCAGCACATGGTTGATTACATGCTGCAGTGCTTGAGAAACGACCACCGCATCGCCCACATTCTCAACGCGGCTGATTATTGGGTGTACACCCTCCTAGATCCTCGCTACCGGGACAACTTACAAAGCCTCATAACACCGTTGAACCAGGAGCATAAAATGTGGGAGTACCAAGACACACTGGTGAATTCCATCATCTTCTCCAGTCCAACTGAGAGCAGTGCTGCTAGTGCTTTACAAAGCAGCTCAGTGCGTCGAGGCAGTGGAGGAAGCTCTGCACAAAGAGGGAGCAGAAGCAGTGCATCAACACAAGGCAAGACCAGTATGGCCCAACTGTGGCACAGTTTTGTGTGCCCGCCACAAACGTCTACACCATCACAGGCGGCTCCAGTCAGCAGGAGGCAACATTTCCATCAGATTGTGACAGACTACATGTCTTGCCCTCTCAGTGTACTCCCAGACGGCTCTTCCCCCTTCAAGTTTTGGGTCTCTAAGCTGGATACATGGCCAGAACTTAGCCACTATGCATTGGAGGTGCTGGCTTGCCCTGCTGCTAGTGTATTATCGGAACGCGTATTTAGTGCCACAGGTGGTGTACTAACAGACCGTCGCATGCGACTATCCTCCGATAATGTTGACCGGCTTACTTTTCTGAAAATGAACAAGGCCTGGATCTCGCAGGAATTTGCCAGTCCTCTTCCAGATTAAATAATTGGTTGGCAACAGTATCCAGGTCTCCTGTTGTGTTCATGTATCTACCACCTGAACTGCAATCCCTGGGCTCCAACACCACCGTCTGCACAGTCAACACATGACCCAGTGTTATAGTGCTTCAGTAACTTCAGCTGCTCCCCTTCTGTGTATCCGGCAATGTGTCCTGCGAACGCCACACTGACACTACAACAGATATTAAAGAGAACCTGTCCCCTCCCCCCAGGCGTTTGTATCTGAAAGAGCCACCTTGCGCAGCAGTAATGATGCCCAAGGAAAAGGTGGCTCTTTCAGTTATGCTCCTTGCACACGCTGAGCTTAACACTTATAAAATGTGTCCCCTCATACCGTTAAACCATCCCGGAGGTGGGACTTTCCTTCGTAATGAGACGCAACACAGCCGTCATTCCTACCCCCTTGGTGCCGTGCGCCGCCTCCTCAGCGTTGTTTGAATCTGTCCCGGAGCCTGCGCTGTTATGTTCAACCTTGGCCTTCCGTAGTTAGCGCTGCCCATCTTCTGACATCATTTGGGTGTCAGGATGACTGCGCCTGTGCGGCCGCGCTGCCAGAGATCCGGCCTCGCAGTGTGTTCTGTTTTAATCACACTGCGGGCCTGGAATTCATGGCCTTGCGCAGTGCACACCTTCGCCTCTCATCTCCTTCCGCCTAACTGCGCATGGCCAAGGTTGAACATAACAGCGCAGGCTCCGGGACCGATTCAAACAACGCTGAGGAGGCGGCGCACGGCACCAAGTTAGGAATGACTGCTGTGTTGCATCTCATTACGAAGGAAAGTCCCACCTCCGGGACGATTTCATGGTATCAGGGGATACATTTTATAAGTGTTTAGTTCAGCATTTGCAAGGAGCATAATTAAAAGAGCCACCTTTTCCTTGTGCAGCCTTAGTGCTGCACAAGTTGGCTCTTTCAGTTACTAACGCCTGCGGGGGGTTAAAAGTTCCCTTTCAACTTGCTCCAAATAGGCCTCAGCCTACACTCTGTTCCTCTTGCATTCAGGGTTCAGTAACGTCAGCTGCTCCCCTGCTGTGTATCCGGCAATGTGTCCTGGGACCGCCACGCTGACACTCCATCAGATATTAAACTGCCTCGAGTGCAGGCCTCAGCTTACACTCTGCTCCTCCTGCATTCCCTGGGTTACAACACTGCCAGTTGCTTCCCGGAAGTGCTGCTTGCACAGAGAAAAACACTTGCTCCTGTGTTTGTGGGGTTCTGTAACGTCAGCTGCTCCCATGCTGTGTATCCGGCAATGTGTACTGCGACCGCCATGCTGACACTCCATCAGATATTAAACTGCCTTGAGTGCAGGCCTCGGCCTACACTCTGCTCCTCCTGCATTCCCTGGGTTCCAATATCGCCAGTTGCTTCCCAGAAGTGCTGTTTGCACAGAGAAAAACACTTGCTCTTGTGTTAGTGGGGTTCAGTAACGACAGCTGCTCCCCTGCTGTGTGTGCGGCAATCATTCTAGCCTGCTCCTCCTGCTGTCCCTGGGCTCCAACACCTCCAGTTGCTGCTCGGAAGTGCTGTCTGCACAGTCAATAGTTGCTCCTCTGTTATTGGGGTTCTGTAACGCCAGCTGCTCTCCAGCTGTGTGTGTGGCAATCACTCTAGCCTGCTTTTCCTGCTGTCCCTGAGCTACAACACCGCCAGTTGCTGCTCGGAAGTGCTGTCTGCAGAGTCAACAGTTGCTCCTTTGTTATTGGGGTTCAGTAACGCCAGCTGCTCCCCTGCTGTGTGTACGGCAATCACTCTAGCCTGCTCCTCCTGCTGTCCCTGGGCTCCAAAACTGCCAGTTGCTGCTCGGAAGTGCTGTCTGCACAGTCAACAGTTGCTCCTCTGTTATTGGGGTTCAGTAACATCAGCTGATCCCCAGCTGTGGATCCAGCAATGTGTCCTGCGAACGCCACGCTGACACTACAACACAAATTAAAGGTAACCTGTCCCCCCAGGCGTTTGTAACTAGAAGAGCCACCTTGTGCAGCACTAATGCTGCATTTGGACAAGGTGGCTCTTTTAGTTATTCTCCTTGCACACGCAGAACTAAACACTTATAAAATGTGTCCACTGATACCGTTAAACCGTCCCAGAGGTGTGACTTTCCTTCGTAATGACACGCAGCATCCTCAGCCTCCTCAGCGTTGTTTAAATCTGTCCCGGAGCCAGCGCTGTTATGTTATCCCTTGGCTATGCACAGTTAGCGCTGCCCGTCTTCTGACATCATTTTTTGTCAGGCTGGCTGCGCCTGTGTGGCCGCCCTGCCCGAGATCACGCCCCACAGTGTCTTATTTATGTTCACTGCGAGGCTGTGATTCATGGGCATGCCCAGTGCATATCTTCGCCTCTCACTCATCTCCTTCTGCCTTCTTCAGACTGTGCGGCTTCACGGCCGTGGCATGTGATTAGGGATCAGCTGACGCCGCACAGTCTGAAGCAGGCGTAAGGACATGAGTGAAAGGCGAAGATATTTACTGCGCAAGGCCATGAATCCCAGCCCCGCAGTGTGAATAAATCAGAAGACACTGCAGGGCTGGGATTCATGGGCATGCGCGGTGCATATCTTCACATCTCACTCATCTCCTCCCGCCTTCTTTAGACTGTGCGGCTTCACGGCCTTGGCATGTGATTAGGGATCAGCTGACGCCGCACAGTCTGAAGCAGGCGTAAGGACATGAGTGAGAGGCGAAGATATTTACTGCGCAAGGCCATGAATCCCAGCCCCGCAGTGTGAATAAATCAGAAGACACTGCGGGGCTGGGATTCATGGGCAGCGCGACTGCACAGGCTGACATCAAATGATGTCAGAAGATGGGCAGCGCTAACAGCGCATGGCCAAGGGATAACAGCGCAGACTCTGGTACACAAAAAAACAATGCTCAGGAGGCTGCGCCCAGCGCCGAGGGGGTATTTTTGACAGCTGTGCTGCGTCTCATTAAGAAGGAAAGTCCCGCCTCCGTGACGGTTTCACGGTATGAGGGGCAAAATTTTATAAGTGTTTCGTTCAGCGTGTGCAAGGAGCATAAATAAAAGAGCCACCTTTTCCTTGTGCAGCATTACTGCTGCACAAGGTGGCTCTTCTAGTTCAAAGGTTCACTTTCAATTTGCTCCAATTTGGCCTCAGCCTACACTCTGCTCCTCCTGCTGTCCCTGGGCTCCAACATCACCAGTTGCTGCCCGGAAGTGCTGTTTGCACAGTCAACAGTTGCTCCTCTGTTATTGGGTTTCAGTAACGCCAGCTGAACCCCAGCTGTGTATCCGGCAATGTGTCCTGCGAATGCCACGCTGACACAACAACAGATATAAAACTGCCTCAAGTGCAGGCTTCGGCCTACACTCTGCTCCTCCTGCTGACCCTGGGCTCCAGCACCGCTAGCTGCTGCTCGGAAGTGCTCTTTGCACAGTCAACAGTTGCTCCTCTGTTAATGGGTTTCAGTAACGTCAGCTAATCCCCAGCTGTGTATCCGGCAATGTGTCATGTGACCGCCACGCTGACACAACAACAGATATTAAACTGCCTCGAATGCAGGCTTCGGCCTACACTCTGCTCCTTCTGCTGACCCTGGGCTCCAACACCGCCAGTTGCTGCCTGGAAGTGCTGTTTGCACAGTCAACACTTGCTGCCGTGTTATTGGGTTTCAGTAATGTCAGCTGATTCCCCAGCTGTGGATCCGGCAATGAGTCCTGCGAATGCCACGATGACACAACAACAGATATAAAACTGCCTCGAATGCAGGCTTTGGCCTACACTCTGCTCCTCCTGCTGACCTGGGCTCCAGCATCGCTAGTTGCTGCTCGGAAGTGCTCTTTGCATAGTCAACAGTTGCTCCTCTGTTATTGGGTTTCAGTAACGTCAGCTGATCCCCAGCTGTGTATTCACCAATGTGTCCTGCGACCGCCACACTTACACAACAACAGATATTAAACTGCCTTGAGTGCAGGCTTCAGCCTACACTCTGCTCCTCCTGCTGACCCTGGGCTCCAACACCACCAGTTGCTGCTCGGAAGTGCTGTCTGCACAGAAAAAAACGCTGGCTCCTGTGTTAGTAGGGTTCAGTAACGCCAGCTGCGCCCCTGCTGTGTTGCGGCAATAACTCTACCCTGCTCCTCCTGCTGTCCCTGGGCTCCAACACCGCTAGTTGCTGCTCAGAAGTGTCTTTGGCACAAGTAATCACTCCTGCCCAGCCCAGTTACAGCACGCCAGCTGTTTCTGGGTAGTGTCAAGGCCACTTGGCCTCCAATACGTTGTACTGTCGGGTTGAGGTCGGGTTAGCTGACTCCATGGTGCCTGCAGTTTAGGTGCTTCCTATGTGGGCTGCGAGAACTGGCAATCAAGGCTGGTTCGATAGTGCCATTAGGACAAGCTCCCCCTGTAGGACTGGATTTTCAGTAACCACGGCCGGCTCGTGGCCTAGCAAATTTTGTTTTTCCTGTGGACCTTCTTCTGCCTATCTGAGTTCCAGCACCATTAGCTGTTTCTTAGGAAGACAATCTTGAATAGGTCCCCCTGGTTCCAGTACCGTCACCTGGTTCCGGGCAGAGCCTTTGGCTTAGGTGCCTCCTTTTGGGTATCTGAGTTCCACCAACGTCAGGTGGTCCTTGGTAGTGCTTTCTGGCACGGGTACCTCCTGCTTAGTAACCGGTTTCCAGTACCGTCAGCTGGTCCTCGGTTGTTCCATTGGCTCTTTTACCTTCTGCTACCCATCCGGGTTCCAGTACCTTCAGCTGGTTCTCGGCAGTGTCTTTTGCTCTTGTACCTTCTGCTCCCCATACTGGTTCCAGTACCATCAGCTGGTTCCGGGCAGAGCCATTGGCTTAGGTGCCTCCTTCTGGGTATCTGAGTTCCACCAATGTCAGGTGGTCCTTGGTAGTGCTTTCTGGCATGGGTACCTCCTGCTTAGTAACCTGGTTCCAGTAACGTCAGCTGGTCCTTGGTAGTTCCATTGGCTCTTGTACCTTCGGCTACCCATCCGGGTTCCAGTTCCGTCAGCTGGTTCTCGGCAGTATCTTTTGCTCTTATACCTTCTGCTCCCCATCCTGGTTCCAGTACCATCAGCTGGTTCCGGGCAGAGCCTTTGGCTTAGGTGCCTTCTTCTGGGTATCCGAGTTCCACCAACGTCAGGTGGTTCTTGGTAGTGCTTTCTGGCATGGGTACCTCCTGCTTAGTAACCGGGTTCCAGTAACGTCAGCTGGTCCTCGGTAGTTCCATTGGCTCCTGTATCTTTGGCTACCCATCCGGGTTCCAATACCGTCAGCTGGTTCTCAGCAGTCTCTTTGGCTCTTATACCTTCTGCTCCCCATCCTGGTTCCAGTACCGTCAGCTGGTTCCGTGCAAAGCCTTTGGCTTAGGTGCCTCCTACTGGGTATCTGAGTTCCACCAATGTCAGGTGGTCCTTGGTAGTGCTTTCTGGCATGGGTACCTCTTGCTTTGTAACCGGGTTCCAGTACCGTCAGCTGGTCTTCGGTAGTTCCATTGGCTCTTGGACCTTTGGGTAGCCATCTGGGTTCCAGTAACATCAGCTGGTTCTCGGCATTTCCTCAGCCATCTTGTACCTTCTGCTACATTTCCAAGTTCAAGACCCTAAAGATGATGACCCTGAAGACCACCCCGAAGACGACGATGACCCCGGAGATGACGACCATGGAGACGACGACCCTGGAGACCGAGAAGCAGAAGAACAAGAAGCTGCAGAACAAAGAGCAGAAGAACATGAAGCATAAGACTAAACATCAGAGCAAAAGATATTATCTAAATTATAAGCAGAAGAAGACTAAGCAGTGTATGGGGGTGAGTCCGTTCCTCCTTGTGGTGCCCCTGGAAAAAGCCTGCTGCTGCAGGCCTAACTGAACGCAGACAAATCCTGTTGTAACTCTTTTGTGACAGGCAGAACAGAAGGTGTAATCTTCAAACTTTTATAGATAACAACTACAGGAATGCCTGTCACAAATAAGAATATGATGAAGAAGTAGAATATGAAGAATTATAGTTGAATAAAAAGAATATGAAGAATGTAACAAAAAAGAAGAATAGGTAGAAGATGAAGAAGAAGATGAATAAGGTGAAGAAGAGGTTGATGTAAAAGATGCTGCTGCTGAGGATGATGAAGAAGAACGTGTCGGAGAAGTAAAAAAGAAGGTGAAGAGCATTGAATTAGTGAAACATCAATATCTGACAAAATATAAAAAATCTTAACATAGTCAATATCTTTGTAACTCCGAGCGTCTTAAAAAAAAAATTAATTCCTGCTATTCCATTTGATTGGGCTAAACCTCTATGCCTTTAATGTCTCCTCCACCTCCCCCAATACATCCTACATTATTCTTAGTTGTTTTCCTTTATGTAGAATGAACCTACAAGGAAAGAAAGTGTTTATTTTAATTCCGATATTTTGGTCCCATTGACTTGCATTGGTATCGGGTATCAGTATCGGCGATATCCGATATTTTTTGAATATCGGCCGATCCAATCCGATACCGATACTTTTGGATATTGGAAGGTATCGCTCAACACTAGTAACTAGTATTGCCGACACAGACTTTGATATAGGCTTGATGCTGGTTATATAAATTAATGAGTAATACATAAAAAACATTTTTAACTGTCAGAATAATTTATTCAGACTAGATATTGATAGCACATTATAGCTGGTGAAATGATTTTCCTCTGCTCATTTAATTTTTCAAGGCAATTAATTGTTAATTCCAAGGTTTTGAAAAGACTGAGTTTTATAGAACCATAACATTAAAGCACCACTCCAGTGGTCTTCTGCCCCCTGTCTGACGCTCAGTTTCTGGGGTTTTGATATGTTTTTGCTGCCACTCCGGTCAATCTCCTGCAGTCTGTGACCTTATGACTGCTCCAGTGTTTCGTGGAGCGAACCAGAAGTCACTAGTCAATGTAAGTCTACAAGAGCATCGTACTGGTCTCATTCTGGCTCTTAAAGACTTGCATTGAGAGGTTGTGATGTAGCTTCTGACTTTCGGTCAATCAGAAGCTACTCTCACAAAATGGTGCCACAAGACTAGGGCGGCACCAAAAAACTGTGAAGATACTGGAGGATGAGTGTATGACCTAGGACTTATGTTTAAAGCACCACTCCAGTGGTGAAAAAAAAAACATTGGAGTGGTGCTTTAAAGTAAGGTTAATAATAAAACTTTAATTATAAAATCTTCAGTTTTACTCAAATTAGTTGATACGAAAGTGAATGCACTGCAAATCAAAAACTAGTGACTTAAATAAGGGCAAAACTATATTTTTCAGTATGTATGCCTTTTATAATGCAAACCCTGTTTTAATGTGCCTTGGTGGCAGCTGCCTGAAACTCGTTAGTAAGGTTGAGTTTACGGTGTACTGATACACTCAAGTCTTCTTCAGTGAACGCACCATCCAGGATTTTATTTAGTAGTGCCTAAGTGTCCATTTTGTTTCCTCTGCATTTGTAGATGACATTACATTTATCACTTGCCATTTCTCAACCCAAGCCTCCAGCTTCCCTCCACCCCCCTGTAGTTTTATATTATCCTCCTCTGTGTTGACTACCTTGCATCTTCATGTAAAAATATTGAAATTCTATCCTGCACACCCTCAACAAGACCATTAATAAGTATATTAAATAGAAGAGGGCCCAATACTGACCCCTGTTGTTCCTCATTGTTAACTGTGACTCAATCAGAGTGTGTTCCATTGTTAATCACTCTAGCTTCCTATCTTTGAACCAGTTATTAACCCAGTTACACATTTTCTCACTAGTCCACTTATTCTCATTTTATGTATCAATCATTTATGTGCACAGTATAATTTCATGCACTAACCAATTATTTACACTGTAGCTTTTTTTATACCAAATAATTATGCCCATCTAGGACTGGAGATATTTCTGGAGATATGGCAACTGAGATTTTACCTAATCAGTCATTGCCTTTTAATAGTGGTTCTGATAGCCATAGCACCTCCTCAGCACCCCAGAGTAGTCAATTGTTGGCCCTACATTTGTGGGTGGTCCTCTTGTTTTATTAGGCTAATGGTTCACTCTGTATTCATTCTCTTGGCTGTAAACATTCAAGATTTATGCTATTATATAAATTGTGATATATTCATGTACTGCACCTTAGTTATTAGCTACACAACAATAATTCTCAGCTGTTGATGTTCCTGTGAGTCTTAGATGACTTCCCTCCAATAAATTGCTTATGTCTATTATTGTAGCTATTGTCATTACCATTGGTATTTATTTCTATTTTAGTGTCTAATGTAAGTCTTTTTGGACTATTGATGTCCAACACAAGAGAGGGATGTAAATTTTCTTCATTGATTTCCTGTGTGGTTACAAATCTTTACCTTTATAATACTTCACCCACTTTCCCAACTCTTAGGGATATGTAATTAGATAATTAAATGGTCCCTAAAGAATTGCTTTTAAGCTATTTATTTCACAACACTACATTTCGGTATTCAGCTACAGAAGTATTCGCATTTACACTCATGTACCCTATTTACTAATGGTGCTATCTTTTGATGGAGTGGCGCTATCCATAGTCATGATGCCGAGGTTATACTTCCTGTCGCATTCCAGACATGCGCTCTTTATTCTTTGAGATTCCCACACATTTACACATTAATGGCTTTAATTTATCACTGATTTGTATTTATTTTGTGATATAGTTAAGTGTATTTCATAGACAAAATTATGTTATTCTATGACTGTGAAGTATGTACATTTTTGTATAGCTTTGTAAATGTTGCATCATGCGATCACTTTATTATTAAAGCTACATTTACTGTATGTGACACACAGTTTTGATTTATTGTTGATTTTTTTATATCATGTGGGTAGGCATTTTGAATTGCACTTGAAACTTTAACTTTGCACTTTCTCCTACAAAGATAGCAATTTTGGATTTTTCGGTATTTTTTCTTATATTTTCTTATAAACCTCGAAAAGATTTCTGAGTGGAAGTCAGTATAAATATCAGGTAGATTAACCCCTTAAAGACCGCCGATACGCCTTTTAACGGCGGCCGCTAAGGGTACTTAAACCACAGCGCCGTTAATTAACGGCGCTGTGGAAAAAGTGAATAGCGCCCCCCAGAGTCGGATTTTCTCTGGGGTCTCGGTTCCCGAGGGTAGCCGAGACCCCAGAGAACATGATCCGGGGGGGTTTTACCGACCCCCGAGTTGCGATCGCCGGTAATTAACCGTTTACCGGCGGTCGCAACAAAAAAAAAACCCCGCGATTTGCCTTTTAATTTCTCTGTCCTCCGATGTGATCGCACATCGGAGGACAGAGAAATAGGGTCCCCGATGGCCCCCGACAGCCCCCCAATACTCACCTATCTCCCCCGGTGCTCCTCGTGGCTCCCGATGGGCGCCGCCATCTTTTTTCTGGGAAAAAATGGCGGGCGCACGCGCAGTGCGCCCGCCGCCCGGCACCCGGAAGATCTTTGGGGTCTCAGCTGCCGGGGGTAGCCGAGACCCCAAAGAACATGATCGGGGTCGGTTTGCACCGACCCCTGTTTTGTGATCGCCGGTAATTAACAGTTTACCGGCGACCGCAAAAAAAAAAAAAAAGCGATCTGTAATTATTCTCTGTCCTCTGATGTGATCGCACATCAGAGGACAGAGAAATAGGGGGATTCGGGGACCCTAACATACTCACCCGGTGTCCCTGGGTCCTCTTCTGTCTTCTCCTGCCAGCCGGCTTTTTCCTTATGGCGGGCGCATGCGCGCCTGCCATCTGCTGCCATCTGCCGGCCGGCAGGAGAAGACGAGTTGGGGCTAAAATTAGGGTTAGGGTTAGGGTTAGGGTTGGGGCTAAATTTAGGGTTGGGGCTAAATTTAGGGTTAGGGTTAGGGCTAGGGTTAGGGTTGGGGCTAAATTTAGGGTTAGGGTTAGGGCTAGGGTTAGGGTTAGGCTACTTTCACACTAGCGTTTTTTGGCTTCCGTCGCAATGCGTCGTTGGAGAAAAAACGCATCCTGCAAAAGTGCTTGCAGGATGCGTTTTTTCTCCATTGGCTTGCATTAGCGACGCATTGCGACGGATTGCCACACGTCGCATCCGTCGTGCGACGGATGCGTCGTGCTTTGGCGGACCGTCGGCACAAAAAAAGCTACATGTAACTTTTTTGTGCGACGTGTCCGCCATTTCCGACCGCGCATGCGCGGCCGGAACTCCGCCCCCGCCTCCCCGCACCTCACAATAGGGCAGCGGATGCGTTGAAAAAACAGCATCCGCTGCACCCGTTGTGTGGCGCTTACAACGCTAGCATCGGTACGTTGGCCCGACACACTGCGATGGGCCGAGTACGACGCTAGTGTGAAAGTAGCCTTAGGCTTCTTTCACACTTGCGTCGGTACGGGGCGGTCGCAATGCGTCGGCCCGACGTACTGACGCATGTTGTGAAAATTGTGCACAACGTGGGCAGCGGATGCAGTTTTTCAACGCATCCGCTGCCCAGTCTATGTCCTGGGGAGGAGGGGGCAGAGTTACGGCCACGCATGCACGGAAATGGCGGACGCGACATACAAAAAAAAGATTACATTGAACTTTTTTTGTGACGACGGGGGCTAAAGTTATGGTTAGGGTTGGGGCTAAAGTTAGGGTTAGGGCTAAAGTTAGGGTTAGAGTTGGGATTAGGGTTAGGGTTTGGATTAGGGTTGGGATTAGGGTTAGGTTTGGGATTAGGGTTGGGATTAGGGTTTGGATTAGGGTTAGGGATTAGGGTTAGGGGTGTGTTGGATTTAGGGTTTTGATTACGGTTATGGTTGGGTTGAGATTAGGGCTGTTTTGGGGTTAGGGTTGTGATTATCGTTAGGGTTGTGATTAGGATTATGGATCGGGTTGAGATTAGGGTTAGGGGTGTGTTGGAGTTAGGGTTGGAGTTATAATTTGGGGGTTTCCACTGTTTAGGTACATCAGGGGGTCTCCAAACATGACAGCCAATTTTGCGCTAAAAAAGTCAAATGGTGCTCCCTCCCTTCTGAGCTCTGCCGTGCGCCCAAACAGTGGTTTACCCCCACATATGGGGCATCAGCGTACTCGGGATAAATTGGACAACAACTATTGTGGTCCAATTTCTCCTGTTACCCTTGTGAAAATAAAAACTTGGGGGCTAAAAATCTTTTTTGTGGGAAAAAAAAATATTTTTTTATTTTCACTACTCTGCATTATAAACTTCTGTGAAGCACTTGAGCATTCAAAGTTCTCACCACATATCTAGATAAGTTCCTTAGGGGGTCTAGTTTCCAAAATTTGGTCACTTGTGGGGGTTTCTACTGTTTAGGTACATCAGGGGCTCTGCAAACGCAACATAACACCCACAGACAATTCTATCAAAGTCTGAATTCCAAAATGGCGCTCCTTCTCTTCCGAGCTCTGCCGTGTGCCAAAACAGTGGTTTACCCCCACATATTGGGTACCAGAATACTCAGGACAAATTGCAGAACAAATATTGGCATCCAATTTTTCTTGTTACCCTCGTGAAAATAAAAATTTGGGGCTAAAAAATCTTTTTTGTGGAAAAAAAAAATATTTTCTATTTTCACTACTCTGCATTATAAACTTCTGTGAAGCACTTGGGCATTCAAAGTTCTCACCACATATCTAGATAAGTTCCGTGGGGGGTCTAGTTTTCAAAATGGGGTCACTTGTGGGGGGTTTCTACTGTTTAGGTACATCAGTGGCTCTGCAAACGCAACATAACGCCCGCAGACCATTCTATCAAAGCCTGCATTTCAAAATGGCGCTCCTTCCCTTCGGAGCTCTGCCGTGCGCCCAAACAGTGGTTTACCCCCAAATATGGGGTACCAGCATACTCAGGACAAATTGCACAACAACTTTTGGGGTCCAATTTCTCTTGTTACTTTTGTGAAAATAAAAACTTGGGGGCTAAAAAATCTTTATTGTTAAAAAATATATATTTTTTATTTTCACGACTCTGCATTATAAACTTCTGTGATGCACTTGGGCATTCAAAGTTCTCACTACACATCTAGATAAGTTACATGGGGGGTCTAGTTTCCAAAATGGGGTCACTTTTGGGGGGTTTCTACTGTTTAGGCACATCAGGGGCTCTCCAAACGCGACATGGCGTCTGATCTCAATTCCAGTCAATTTTGCATTGAAAAGTCAAATGGCGCTCCTTTACTTCCGAGCTCAGCCATGCGCCCAAACAGTGGTTTACCCCCACATATGGGGTGTCGGCGTACTCCGGACAAATTGTACAACAACTTCTGGGGTCCATTTTCTCCTGTTACCCTTGGTAAAATAAAAATTTGGAGGCAAAAAGATCATTTTTGTAGAAAAAATGCAATTTTTTTATTTTCACGGCTCTACGTTATAAACTTCTGTGAAGCACCTGGGGGTTTAAAGTGCTCACCACACATCTAGATAAGTTCCTTAAGGGGTCTAGTTTCCAAAATGGTGTCATTTGTGGGGGGTCTCTACTGTTTAGGGACATCAGCGGCTCTCCAAACGTGACATGGCGTCCAATCTCAATTCCAGCCAATTCTACATTGAAAAAGTAAAACGACACTCCTTCTCTTCCAAGCTCTACGGTGCGCCCAAACAGTGGTTTACCCCCACATATGGGGTATCGACGTACTCAGGAGAAATTGCACAACAACTTTTGTGGTCTAATTTCTCCTGTTACCCTTGTGAAAATAAAAATTTTGGGGCAAAAAGATCATTTTTGTAGAAAAAATGCGATTTTTTTATTTTCACGGCTCTACGTTATAAACTTCTGTGAAGCACTTGGGGGTTCAAAGTGCTCACCACACATCTAGATAAGTTCCTTAAGGGGTCTAGTTTCCAAAATGGTGTCACTTGTGGGGGATTTTCACTGTTTAGGCACATCAGAGGCTCTCCAAACGCGACATGGCATCCGATCTCAATTCCAGCCAATTCTGCATTGAAAAAGTAAAACGACACTCCTTCACTTCCAAGCACTGCGGTGCTCCCAAACAGTAGTTTACCTCCACATATGGGGTATCGACGTACTCAGGAGAAATTGCACAACAACTTTTGTGGTCTAATTTCTCCTGTTACCCTTGTGAAAATAAGAATTTGTGGGCAAAAATTCATTTTTGTGAAAACAAATGCGATTTTTTATTTTCACGGCTCTACGTTATAAACTTCTGTGAAGCACTTGGGGGTTCAAAGTGCTCACCACACATCTAGATAGGTTCCTTAAGGGGTCTAGTTTCCAAAATGGTGTCACTTGTGGGGGGTTTCCACTGTTTAGGCACATTAGGGGCTCTCCAAACGCGACATGGCGTCCGATCTCAATTCCAGCCAATTCTGCATTGAAACAGTCAAACGGTGCTCCTTCACTTCCAAGCTCTGCGGTGCGCCCAAACAGTGGTTTACCTCCACATATGGGGTATCGGCGTACTCAGGAAAATTTGCACAACAAAATTTGTGGTTAAATTTCTGTTTTTACACTTGTGAAAATAAAAAAAAATGGTTCTGAAGTAAAATGTTTGCAAAAAAAGTTAAATGTTCATTTTTTTCTTCCACATTGTTTTAGTTCCTGTGAAGTACGTAAAGGGTTAATAAACTTCTTGAATGTGGTTTTGAGCAGCTTGAGGGGTGCAGTTTTTAGAATGGTGTCACACTTGGTTATTTTCTATCATATAGACCCCTCAAAATCTCTTCAAAGGTGATGTGGTCCCTAAAAAAAACATGGTGTTGTAAAAATGAGAAATTGCTGGTCAACTTTTAACCCTTATAACTCCCTAACAAAAAAAAAATTGTTTCCAAGATTGTGTTGATGTAAAGTAGACATGTGAGAAATGTTATTTATTAACTATTTTTTGTGACATATCTCTCTGATTTAAGGGCATAAAAATACAAAGTTTGAAAATTGCAAAATTTTAAACATTTTCGCCATATTTCCATTTTTTTCATAAATAATCGCAAGTAATATCGAAGAAATGTTACCAGTAACTTGAAGTACAACATGTCACGAAAAAACAATCTCAGAATCAGCGGGATCCGATAAAGCGTTCCAGAGTTATAACCTCTTAAATTGACAGTGGTCAGAATTGAAAAAATTGGCTCGGTCATTAAGTACCAAATTGGCTCTGTCACTAAGGGGTTAATTGGAAAAGTAAATATTGTGTTCTTTTCAGCTATGTGTCCAGTGTGTACATATGTGACAACATATTCCTACCTTTATAACTGAAGTTTTTATATGAAACTACTATACTTAGAAATAAGAATCAATATCCCTGGCTGGAATCATTAAATGTGGAGCTTAATATCTGAAATTGAATGACATTGAGTATATGAAACATGATTATTCTTCTACATCAGCCGTGAAGTAGATGGGAGCAGTTTAAGGGGAAAGGGTTGGTGGCAGCATCATTTTATCATTTGCTTTTTTGTAGCACTGGCAGTGAACACAGTGCAGTACCCAGAATTTTATTGACTCAATCATTTTGTGTCTCACAATCATATATTACATTTAGAGTTAACCATAAACTATTGACTGAACAATATGATGGAACTCATCACTGGTATTATAACCTGGCCTGAAAGGAAGGTTATAGCTAAAATATATGAAGCAGGAACTGCAAACCTTCAGGAACACTCACAAAAGTTCATCAATATTTTATTAGTATAATATTAATCATATACATATGTTAATACCATGTATAGTGGATTTTTTTAGAGGTCTGCACATACATCTAACACATTGATTATAACACATTGATTACTATTGTAGTAATTTTATTAGTAATACACCTCATAAATCTACCTATATACTCACATTTATGACCCACTTTTAAACTATTAAAGTTGTATTCTCATCTCCAAGATCCTATCCCAATATGTAGTAGGTGTAATAATAATCTATATATATAATTGCCTAAGGGTTTTTCCGTCTGTCTGTCTGTCTGTCTGTCTGTCCTGGAAATCCCGCGTCTCTGATTGGTCGAGGCCGCCGGGCCTCGACCAATCAGCGACGGGCACAGCATGTCAACGATGATGTTATAAAGGTTGCCTCGACCAATCAGCAACGGGCACAGTATCGACATAGATGTCATAATGGTTGCCATGGCGACGATGATGTCATAAAGGTTGCCTCGACCAATCAGCGATGGGCACAGTCTGCCACGAATTCTGGAATCATCATTGTCTATATACTACAGGGACATGCATATTCTAGAATACCCGATGCATTAGAATCGGGCCACAGTCTAGTCTATATATATAATTGTCTAAGGGTTTTTCTGTCTGTCTGTCTGTCTGTCCTGTAAATCCCGCGTCTCTGATTGGTCGAGGCCGCAATGGCGACGATGATGTCATAAAGGTTGCCTCGACCAATCAGCGACGGGCACAGTCTGCCGTGAATTCGCCTCGACCAATCAGCGACAGGCACAGTATCGACGTAGATGTCATAATGGTTGCCATGGCGACGATGATGTCATAAAGGTTGCCTCAACCAATCAGCGACGGGCACAGTCTGCCGCGAATTCTGGAATGAATCATCATTGTCCATATACTACGGGGACATGCATATTCTAGAATACCCGATGCGTTAGAATCGGGCCACAATGTAGTAGGTGTAATAATAATAATATATAAATAGCATAGTTTGTGCAAATACCTTATGAAGAGACCTAAAAAATTTATTATAAAGTCCAAACAAATTTAAAATAAATCTATCGCCACAATAGTAAAAAGCCACATAATAACGTACAAGAAAGTCTTGAAATCCAAGTTCATTAACTCCAGGGGAAAAAAAAGCAGCAGTTTATGGCATAGAGTCCGCCACGTTAGTTCTATCCGAGACAGCTATATGTAAATATGGGCAATAAGGATTACCTCTGAAGAAAAGTGTTGGAGTCCGTGCTGAGTCCACACTGTAGAGTCACTCTCGATGAAGCGTAGCAGCCAAAAAATAGGAGGAAAAGGTATGCTGACAGGAGCTGACAGGAGCGCGGTCCCGGCCGGTGACCCACGCTCCCCAAAGCCTGCTACCCGCCGGCATGTCTTGACATGTGTTGTGGAAGTGTCTGTTTTGCAGCAAATACCTGCACCTAGGTTTACTCTGCGCCAGCCCCTTGTTTTCCTTTTTTTAATCATAATAATAATAATAATAATAGCAAAACCCTCCAATTAGAAATGTAGTAAAGTTCTTCTGATAAGCTATGTCTCTTTCCTTATGTGCAGGCATTGCAGGACTTTAGGTGTCCATGGTTGCAGCCACTACCAACGAGCTAAATAACTGTCACTTTACCTGTGGTCGTCATCATAGATACCTAAGGTCCTGCAATGACTGCACATGAGGAAAGAGACAAAGCAAATCAGAAAAACTGTACTACATTTCTATACTATTAAACTCACAGAGAATTAATTTGTGCCAAAAGGCTGGAAGCATATTATTATAGAAAACAGTTCATGATCTCCCATATGGTTTTAAATGGATAGTAATTGGAAACTCCTATAATATATAAAACACAGAAAAGAATGGAGTACAAGACAACTTATTTAAAAAAAATCTAAATTGTATTTTATTTTATAAATAAATTACAGCAATCACCAATTAGTAACATTTTTTTCCCCAAAAATACCAAGAAATCGCTGGTCAACTTTTGACCATTCTAACTTCCTAACAAAAAAAATAATGTTTCCAAAAATTGTGCTGATGTAGACATGTGGGAAATGTTATTTATGAACTACTTTGTGTGACATGACTCTCTTAATAAAAGGGCACAAAATTAAAAGATTGAAAGTTGCAAAAATGTCAACATTTTTATCAAACTTCCATTTTTTCATGAATAAACGCAAGACATATCAAATTTTTTTTACCACTACCATGAAGTACAATATGTTACCAAGATCAATCTCAGAATCAGTGGAATATGTTGAATCATTCCAGAGTTATGACCACATAAAGTGACACTGGTTAGAATTGTAAAATTTGACCTGGTCATTAAGGTCAAAATTGGCTCTGTCACTAAGGGGTTAAAGGACTTTATTCTGGCTGTATGTTTATTTACAATATAACTATAGGATTATGGATAGGTATCTTATATTAGCCTCACCATTACCATCCTGTGGGCTTGATGTCACCAGACAATACAAAGGTGACATCAACCCTACAAATATGAACCCCTCTTGCCACCACCACAGAGCAAGGGGAAGAGCAGGACAAATCACCAGAATTGATGCATCTAATAGATGCACCTTTTCTGGGGCAGCTATGTTTAGGCTGGGGGTGCAATATCCATGACTTCTTACCAGCATGAGAATACTAGCCCCAAGCTGTATGCTTTAGTTTGGCTGATTGTCAAAAATGGGGTAACCCCACAGCGTTTAAGTTATTTATTTAAATAATTAAAAAATATGGTGTGGGGACCCCTCTATTATTGATAACCAGCCTTGCAGAAGCTGACAGCTGAGTGTTGCAGCCCGCAGCTGTCAGTTTTACCTGGCTGGTTTTCAAAAAATACAAGGGAACCCCATGTAATTTTTTTATTATTTATTTGAATACAACTCTCAACATTGTCCCCTGCTAGCGGTGATAGCCACATAAGCAGGGGTCACTCTGATTACAGATGATTTCATCCATGTGTCATCAGTGTGCAGGATGTTTTGCAGCCCGTGCTGTTACCAGAAACATTGACGCCTGAAAAAGGCCTTAGTGAATTCAATAATTTACCGAACTTTGACCGAATTTTGCCGATTTTTATGAAAAATTATCAGGAATCTGAACACAAATCCGAATGTGTAACGTTCGTGCCAAATTTAAGATTGGTGAATCTTTTTCAAACAAGTTCGCTCATCTCTAGTGTAGAGCACTAAGTTGGAGTCTAATATTAGGCCTAACAGTGTGAAAATTGCAGTAGTATTATTTATTATCTGGATAATAAAATGAAAAATATTGAAAATAACTAAAAAAATGTAAAAATTATAGATTTTATATAAATATCTGATCTAAAACAACATATTTTTCAATGACACATTCCCTTTAAACTGAGATTCCCAAATTAACGGAAATGTGTTTGATGATAAAAGCTTTTGGGATATTTGTCAAAACATTTACCGTAACTAACTGTACAAGTGAATGATTGCCATTATTTATCGCTCTCATCTTCAGTGTGTTTAGAGCTACTTTCCTACTTGATCATATGATTGAGCTTATTAAGAAACCTATGTATAACTTCAGCAAGCATCAAGATTCATTGTTCCTTGTGGGAAGTATTGATTTTTGCTTCATCAAGTCAATAATTCCTGACAAGATCCAATAACTTTGTGTTATGAAACTCACAAGATGATGGCTGCTGCCACCTACATAGTAAATGGGGACCAAGGGTCTTATGCCTTCCAGATACATCTTCTCGTTTGATGGAAAGGGATAGTTGGGACAGACCCTTCTCCTGACCTAAACTTTAATATCAATAAATCATTGATTTGCTTTGGAAAAGACAAGGGGGCAGAAAAACACAAGTGTTTATAGAACCTTCGAAAGGTTTATATTGAAAAAATGATCAAGGCTAAATAGTAAAAAAAAATCTATATTTTCCAATATAAAAGTCTTTTGTCATTACATGAACATTCGCTTCATGGATAGCATTTTTTCATGAATTACAAATTTTTTTTTATAAGACCATGTATTCCTGTCAATTCAGTGGCATTATATGCATATAATAATATCTCATTTAAATCTTGTTTAGTCTGTCTTTTCTAGACTGCAGTGTCAAGCTGTTCTGGTTGCAAAATTTAAAAAGATTGTCCAGATACAAAAAAGTGTACATCATGTGACCCCTGCATGACCGCGTATCGCCAAGACAGGGTCTTCTCCGTACCCAATCCTACTAACCCCATACCCTGCTCCATTTACTACTCCGCCTGCCAACTAAAAATTAAAACAAAACACATGAATTTCTTTGGATAAGTTGGCCACAGCGGCCATTTTATTAAACAAACAATTACATGAATAACAACATGTATACCATTGCATATGTAAAAAACCTTGAGGGGAGGGTTCTTGGAGCTAAGAAAATCTGGCTCAAAAATAGGCATAAAGCCACCACAAAATTTAAAACCAAACACTTTTTTACCCTCAGCCATAACCACCAGCTTGAGGGCACCATGTAGCCCATTTCCGGCAAACCAAACCCCAAAGCTCCCGAGATAAACTCCCCGTCCAGAACCCGTAACAAAAGCCAGATCAACCCCATAAAACGTCATCATCAACTCCAAGAACCCCACCCCCCACCACACACGAACAGCCCTGACCACCTCAGGCTCATGAGTGCCCCACCACCGCCATAGCTCTTTCTACTCCTTCCTGTAGACTGAGAGCCCACAAATCCATACCTATATCATTGAGATGCACTCCATCATCCCTCCAAAAATTGCCGATCCCAGACTCCAGTTCGAAATGTCTCACGGCGATACCCTCGTTCCGGGACACAAAACTCCCTACCGCTCTATTCAGCTTCACCCTGGCCCTGTTAACCCCTTTATGAGAATGTGCATCCCGCTACCGCCGACGAGGCACAATGTCTGACCAAACCATCAAAACACCAGGAAAAGATACCCACAATCTCAAAAAATCAAAACGGATGTCCCGAATCAATTCCCTCACTGGTCTTGTTCTCCAATCGTTTCCTCTGAGATAAAGCACCACTATGTCTGGGGGTCGATCCAGCCTAGCGGCGTTAGAAAATTTCAACAACAACCTCCCCCACAACATACCCCAAAAACCCAACCATCTAATAACCATGGCCTCCCGGCCGAAACCTAATTGCCTACCATTCGGCCTAGCATCCGCCCGAAGAGCACCCCAGTGAACAAATGAATGTCCGACAATCCAGGCCAGGAGGGGGGTTCGACCTGGAAAACATAACAACAATTAACACCAGGCCATAACTCGCCCCCAGTACCCTTGACTCAATGCCTAACATAAGACAGATAACGAGTCGAACTTCATCTGCCTATTCTCTTGATCATGTCCGAGCCCAAGCCCAAACCATCGGCTTCGGACGCAGTGCCAATTTGAAACAAATGCGACCCGAAATTCTCTGGGTTAACACCCAGCAATCCCAAGCCTTTTTTTAATATAGCTGTAAATTGAAAGAGCGACAAAAAGTCCCCTTTCTGGTGTCGCAACAAAGGGCCTGCCCTCACCGGCCACAGGCTCCAGTAAGCTTCCAAACAACGTTGCGGGCACATCCCGCTACCGCCGACTCTTCCCAGCACCACCCGCTTACCCCTACCGAGCTGATCAGTAGTGTTGAGCGATACCGTCCGATACTTGAAAGTATTGGTATCGGATAGTATCGGCCGATACCCGAAAAGTATCGGATATCGCCGATACCGATACCCGATACCAATACAAGTCAATGGGACACCAAGTATCGGAAGGTATCCTGATGGTTCCCAGGGTCTGAAGGAGAGGAAACTCTCCTTCAGGCCTCGGGATCCATATTACTGTGTAAAATAAAGAATTAAAATAAAAAATATTGATATACTCACCTCTCCGGAGGCCCCTGGACATCACCGCTGGTAACCGGCAGCCTTCTTTGCTTAAAATGAGCGCGTTTAGGGCCTTCCATGATGTCACGGCTTCTGATTGGTCGCGTGCCGCTCATGTGACCGCCACGTGACCAATCACAAGCCGTGACGTCATTCTCAGGCCCTAAACTCCTCATTCTAGGAATTTAGGACCTGAGAATGACGTCGCGGCTTGTGATTGGTCGCGTGGTGGTCACATGAGCGGCACGAGACCAATCAGAAGCCGTGACGTCATGGAAGGCCCTAAACGTGCTCATTTTAAGCAAATAAGGCTGCCGGTTACCAGCGGTGATGTCCAGGGGCCTCCGGAGAGGTGAGTATATCAATATTTTTTATTTTAATTCTTTATTTTACACAGTAATATGGATCTGATACCGATTCCCGATACCACAAAAGTATCGGATCTCGGTATCGGAATTCCGATACCGCAAGTATCGGCCGATACCCGATACTTGCGGTATCGGAATGCTCAACACTACTGATCAGTCTTAGAACGCCTGATCCAAAAAACAATACCTCCCGCCCAAAAATCTACATCTTCCGCTAAAAGACCACCCGCCTTATCTTTGTTCGGGGTAAAACCAACTCCCCCAAACGCAAAGCCCCAAAAAACGCTAAAGAAAAGGCTAGCCGAAAAAGTAACACCTCAAACTGGAAACTACAAATAACACCCAAGACCTCACCCAACCGTTCCAGCATCCCAAAAGAAATGGGCCTACGCTTATCAAAAGACACATTGCCTTTTCGAAAACCCTTCAAAGCCTGCCTTATCACAAAATCCTTTGTCACATCAACCGAACCTTGCAGCCGAAAACCGAAAGCCAAAACTGCAATGACTTTGTTTAACCTCAACACGGACCATCCCCATTCAGACGCCTTACCTATCAATGCCAACAACGCCATAGTCCTAGCACTGTCAGACTCCACCGAGCCGCATTGGACCAACCTTCCCACATATCCCATGCCGCTTCATAATCTGAACGTGTCCGGCTCGAAACAGAGGCCTGGATCAACCGACCTCCCCGTCCGCAACAATCTGCCAAAGATGCGAAAAACATCCCGCTCCTGTAGCCTCCGAATCTGGTGCCAACTCCCGGAATCGTTCCCACTGCAAACGAGACAAAGCATCGGCTATAGAGTTTTGAACACCTGGCACATGCACAGCCGAAATCCAAGCATTCAATTCCAAGCACTTCAACACCAACTCCCTGACCAACCTAATCACCGGGGGGGAAGAAGAAGATAGGCTGTTAATTACTGACACCACGCTCAAGCTATCACAATGAAAGCGTACACGTCGGTCCTTAAAATTGTCACCCAAAATAAACACTGACACCACGATTGGGAACAACTCCAACAACGCCAAATTCTTGGTAAGCCCGTTTTTCCGCCACTCTTCCGGCCACACCCTGACACTCCATTTACCTCCGCAATAGGCACCGTAACCAACTCCTCCCGCTGCGTCCGTATAATTTTTGCAATCAAAGGCATTCAAATCCTCCTGCTGAATCAACGCCCTGCTGTTATAATTTTCCAAGAAACGCTGCCAAACGAGCAAATTGTCCCTATGCTCTCTACTCAAGCGGATGAAATGATGAGCCGCATGAACTCCCGCCGTCGCTCTGGACAATCTACGGCAAAAAAATCCTGCCCATAGGCATGATACGGCATGCAAAATTCAGGTGACCCAGCAACGACTGCAACTCCTTCAACATCATTTTACACAATTTCCCGATTCTAAGCACCTCCTGCTTAAGCAACAACAACTTGTCATCAGGCAACCTACACTCCATTTTTACTGAATCAATAAGAATCCCGAGAAAACTTAAAACCGTGCAGGGGCCCTCTGTTTTTTCCTGCGCCAAAGGGATGCCGAAATGCCCAGCCACCCATTCCATGGTAGCCAGTAAATTTCCACATACAGCAGAGTTCGGAGGACCCACAAACAAAAAATCATCCAAGTAATGAATGACTGAGGGAGCATCAGAAACGTCTCTAACAACCCATTCAAGAAAAGTACTGAAAGTCTCGAACAACGAACAAGAAATCGAACAGCCCATAGGCAAACACCTGTCTAAATAAAATTCCCCTTTCCAACAGCAACCCAATAAAGGAATGCTCTCCGGATGCACCGGCAGTAGCCGAAAGGCTGACTCAATATCTGTCTTTGCCAGCAAAGCCCCCACCCCGTACACACGAACCCACTGCACCGCCGCGTCAAATGACGTGTATACCACAGAGCATAATTCCTCCGTGATGCCATCATTCACAGAGCATCCTTTGGGGTATGACAAATGCTGAATTAAGTGAAACTTATTCAAATCCTTCTTGGGTACCACTCCCAAAGGCGAAACAATCACCCCTTCCATGGGCAACAAACTAATCGGCCCCGCCATTCTCCCCAGCTCCACCTCTTTCGCTAACTTAGCCGTAACCACTAGGGTTCAGCGACTTTCATTTTTTTAAGATCGAGTCGGGTTTTGCGAAACCCGACTTTGTCCAAAGTCGAGTCGAGTGCAGTCAGCCGATTATCACTAAAAGTCAGGGATCGACCGAAACACGAAACCCAATGCAAGTCAATGGGGAAGCATAGTCGGCAGTGAGTGGAGGCCAGGAAAACACCTACAGTGCCCATTTTAATGCCAAAAACATCCATTCTTGTTTCTGAAGCTTGTGAATCTTAATTAACTTTATAATAATAATTGGGCATTGGAAATTGGGGGTCATTTGGCAAAAGTTGTGGGGGGTAGGGCTGGTTCAAGGTTTTAGTGGGCCCAGGAAACGTGGACTACGTCACGGCGGTGGAGCAGTGAGAGGTAAGTATTTCAACTTTGCAAGTGCTGTGATCCTGAGCAAGCAGGGAGGCCCACTCATTCGCATTGGCACTGGCACAGGGCCCCTCAAAGTACAGCGGTGCGTTTGCACGGCGGGGGCGCCTCCCACCAGCAGCGACACTTTTGCGTACTCTGAGGGGCCCTGTGCCAGTGACGTCGCCAACGAGTATGCCCCCCCACCTGATGAAGGAACCTGCACTTTCATCTGCACCTTCCTCTTTGTCCCTGTGTAAGGTGGTATAACATGCGGGAAGGGGAACCTTACTTTCAGCAGGGTCAGATTCTGGCTGTGTAGAGTGCAAGAGGAATGTAGTGGTCTAGGTCAATGTACCAGCAGACTCATCTAGCAGTGGCTGGGCAATGGGCAGGATGAGGAGGAAACACAGATATATGGCCAAAGAATAAAGTAGGCTAAATGCAGTTCAAAATTAGTAACAGGACTAAACAGGCGGCATTGCTTTGTTCAGTGGAGTAGCAAACCCAGGAGCAGCAGACACTGTTTTAAGGGCCCAACCACACTAGTAGGCCAAATGTAGTTTAATATCTGCTACTATAGGCCAAAAGCCTAAAGACTGAAGCTCAGCTTTATACAGTCGAGGAAAACACCAGGGAGCGGCAGACATCGTTAGTAGGCCCTAACCACCAATTTTTTAAAAAACAGCACTTAATGAGAGCCAGAAGGTTGAAGCTTAGATTTATACAGTCGAGGACAACACCAGGGAGCGGCAGACACCGTTAGTAGGCCCTAACCACCATTTTTTTTTTAAAAAGCACTTAATGAGAGCCAGAAGGTGGAAGCTCAGATTTCTACAGTCGAGGACAACACCAGGGAGCGGCAGACACCTTTAGTAGGCCGTAACCACCAATTTTTTTTTTAAAAAGCACTTACTGAGAGCCAGAAGGTTGAAGCTCAGATTTAGACAGTGGAGGACAATTTGAATTAGGGACTGCAGACAGACTTAGTAGGCTGTCCCCTGTGGACCATGCATCCACCACATTAACCCATTGCACCGTAAGGGACACGTAACCTTCCGTGGCCATGCCTACAGGTCCATGCGTCTGTTGTCAGGTGCACCTTTGTACTCACAGATTGCCAGAGTGCATGGACAATGGAGGTGGTGCTGGTGGAGGGCTGGGATGGCTTTTCTTCCAAAAGAAGTGTCGACTGGGTAGCTCGTAGCGTGGGACAGCGTAGTCCATCATGGCTTTTTTAATATTACATAAAACAAAGAAATAGGCTCTATACACTTTAAAATAGGTTCCAGTGGTACACGGGCAGCATTGGTGTGGTCAGCGGAGGAGGAGGATTGCAAGGAGGGACCGCAGACAGGCTTACTAGGCCTAAAATAACTAAAAATAGGCTCAAGGCAGTTTTAAATTGGTTACATGGATACACAGGCAGCATTGTGGTCAGCGGAGGAGGATTGCAAGAAGGGAACGCAGACAGGCTTACTAGGCCTAAAATAACTAAAAATAGGCTCAAGGCAGTTTTAAATCGGTTACATGGATACACAGGCAGCATTGTGGTCAGCGGAGGAGGATTGCAAGGAGGGACCGCAGACAGGCTTGCTAGACCTAAAATAACTAAAAATAGGCTCAAGGCAGTTTTAAATCGGTTACATGGATACACAGGCAGCATTGTGGTCAGAGGAGGAGGATTGCTAGGAGGGACCGCAGACAGGCTTACTAGGCCTAAAATAACTAAAAATAGGCTCAAGGCAGTTTTAAATTGGTTACATGGATACACAGGCAGCATTGTGGTCAGCGGAGGAGGATTGCAAGAAGGGAACGCAGACAGGCTTACTAGGCCTAAAATAACTAAAAATAGGCTGAAGGCAGTTTTAAATCGGTTACATGGATACACAGGCAGCATTGTGGTCAGCGGAGGAGGATTGCTAGGAGGGACCGCAGACAGGCTTACTAGGCCTAAAATAACTAAAAATAGGCTCAAGGCAGTTTTAAATCGGTTACATGGATACACAGGCAGCATTGTGGTCAGCGGAGGAGGATTGCAAGGAGGGACCGCAGACAGGCTTACTAGGCCTAAAATAACTAAAAAAGGACTCAAAGCAGTTTTAAATCGGTTACATGGATACACAGGCAGCATTGTGGTTAGCGGAGGAGGATTGCAAGGAGGGACCGCAGACAGGCTTACTAGGCCTAAAATAACTAAAAATGGACTCAAGGCAGTTTTAAATCGGTTACATGGATACACAGGCAGCATTGTGGTCAGCGAAGGAGGATTGCAAGGAGGGAACGCAGACAGGCTTACTAGGCCTAAAATAACTAAAAATAGGCTCAAGGCAGTTTTAAATCGGTTACATGGATACACAGGCAGCATTGTGGTCAGCGGAGGAGGATTGCTAGGAGGGAACGCAGACAGGCTTACTAGGCCTAAAATAACTAAAGATAGGCTCAAGGCAGTTTTAAATCGGTTACATGGACACAGGCAGCATTGTGGTCAGCGGAGGAGGATTGCTAGGAAGGACCGCAGACAGGCTTACTAGGCCTAAAATAACTAAAAATAGGCTCAAGGCAGTTTTAAATCGGTTACATGGATACACAGGCAGCATTGTGGTCAGTGGAAGGATTGCAAGGAGGGACCGCAGACAGGCTTACTAGGCCTAAAATAACTAAAAATAGGCTCAAGGCAGTTTTAAATCAGTTACATGGATACACAGGCAGCATTGTGGTCAGCGGAGGAGGATTGCAAGGGGGGACCGCAGACAGGCTTACTAGGCCTAAAATAACTAAAAATAGGCTCAAGGCAGTTTTAAATCGGTTACATGGATACACAGGCAGCATTGTGGTCAGCGGAGGAGGATTGCAAGGAGGGAATGCAGACAGGCTTACTAGGCCTAAAATAACTAAAAATAGGCTCAAGGCAGTTTTAAATCGGTTACATGGATACACAGGCAGCATTGTGGTCAGCGGAGGAGGATTGCTTGGAGGGACCGCAGAAAGGCTTACTAGGCCTAAAATAACTAAAAATAGGCTCAAGGCAGTTTTAAATCGGTTACATGGATACACAGGCAGCATTGTGGTCAGCGGAGGAGGATTGCAAGGAGGGACCGCAGACAGGCTTACTAGTGTTGTGAATTCTGTTCTCGAACTCCCTCCTGTGGTCATGAATGGTACTTCGGCGAGTTCGGTCCATGGACTCCCTCTGGTGGCTGTGAGTGGAGCTGCTGGTTCTGAGGTTCCTTCCTCAGCTGACCTCGTTTGGTCCCAGGCTGGCTGCTCTATTTAACTCCACTCAGATCGTTACTTGATGCCAGCTGTCAATGTTCTAGTACTGGTTCAGATCTCTCTTGGATCTTTCTGAGGACCTGTCTACTCCAGCGAAGCTAAGTCCCTGCTAGTTTATTTGCTTATCTTTGTTTTCTTGTCCAGCTTGCTATCATGATATCATGATATTGCCTTGCTAGCTGGAAGCTCTGGGAGGCAGAGTGGCACCTCCGCACCGTGAGTCGGTGCGGGGGTCTTTTTGCACACTCTGCGTGGCTTTTTGTAGTGTTTTGTGCTGACCGCAAAGATACCTTTTCTATCCTCAGTCTGTTTAGTGAAGTCTGGCCTCCTTTGCTGAAACCTGTTTCATTCTTATGTTTGTGACTTTCATCTTATCTCACAGTCAATATCTGTGGGGGGCTGCCTTTTCCTTTGGGGAAATTTCTCTGAGGCAAGTTAGGCTTTATTTCCTATCTTAGGGGTAGTTAGCTCTTAGGCTGTGAAGAGGCGTCTAGGCAGAGTTAGGTACGCTCCACGGCTATTTCTAGTGTTTGTGTGATAGGATTATGCTTGCGGTCAGCAGAGCTCCCACTTCCCAGAGCTCGTCCTGTGTGATAGTTTAACCATCAGGTCATTCCGGGTGCTCCTAACCACCAGGTCCATAACAGTACAGCTGGCCCATAAAGTGTTAATGCATCTCAATAGAGGGATAAGAGAAGTTCTGAGACCATTTTTTTTTCTACAGTGTGTTTTGTCTTTCTTTTCCCCTTAATCTCTGGGTGGTTCAGGACACAGGTGTAGATATGGACATTCAAGGTCTGTCCTCTTGTATGGATCAACTCACTGCTAGGGTACAAAGCATTCAAGATTATGTAGTTCAGAATCCGATGTTAGAGCCTAGAATTCCAATTCCTGATTTGTTTTCTGGGGATAGATCTAAGTTCCTGAATTTCAAACATAATTGTAGACTGTTTCTTGCTTTGAAACCCCGCTCCTCTGGTGACCCCATTCAGCAAGTAAAAATCATTATTTCTTTGTTATGTGGCGACCCTCAAGACTGGGCATTTTCCCTTGCGCCAGGAGATCCTGCATTGCGTAATGTGGATGCGTTTTTTCTGACGCTTGGATTGCTTTATGATGAACCGAATTCAGTGGATCAGGCAGAGAAAATCTTGCTGGCTTTGTGTCAGGGTCAGGATGAAGCGGAGGTATATTGTCAGAAGTTTAGAAAGTGGTCTGTGTTTACTCAGTGGAATGAATGTGCCCTGGCAGCAATTTTCAGAAAGGGTCTTTCTGAAGCCCTTAAGGATGTTATGGTGGGATTTCCCACGCCTGCTGGTCTGAATGAGTCTATGTCCTTGGCCATTCAGATCGATCGACGCTTGCGTGAGCGCAAAGCTTTGCACCATTTGGCGGTATCTTCTGAGCAGAGGTCTGAGCCTATGCAATGTGATAGGACTTTGACCAGAGCTGAACGGCAAGAACACAGACGTCAGAATGGGCTGTGTTTTTACTGTGGTGACTCCACTCATGCTATCTCTGATTGTCCTAAGCGCACTAAGCGGTTCGCTAGGTCTGCCACCATTGGTACGGTACAGCCTAAATTTCTTTTGTCCATTACTCTGATTTGCTCTTTGTCATCCTATTCTGTTATGGCATTTGTGGATTCAGGCGCTGCCCTGAATTTGATGGACTTGGAGTTTGCCAGGCGCTGTGGTTTTTCCTTGGAGCCCTTGCAGTATCCTATTCCATTGAGAGGAATTGATGCTACGCCTTTGGCCAAGAATAAGCCTCAGTACTGGACTCAATTGACCATGTGCATGGCTCCTGCACATCAGGAGGATATTCGCTTTTTGGTGGTGCATAATCTGCATGATGTGGTCGTTTTGGGTTTGCCATGGCTACAGGTCCAAAATCCAGTATTGGATTGGAAATCAATGTCTGTGTCCAGTTAGGGTTGTCAAGGGGTACATGGAGATGTTCCATTGTTGTCAATTTCGTCTTCCACTCCTTCTGAAGTCCCTGAGTTTTTGTCGGATTACCGGGATGTATTTGATGAGCCCAAATCCAGTGCCCTACCTCCTCATAGGGACTGTGATTGTGCTATTAATTTGATTCCTGGTAGTAAGTTTCCTAAGGGCTGACTGTTCAATTTGTCTGTGCCAGAGCATGCCGCTATGCGGAGTTATGTAAAGGAGTCCTTGGAGAAAGGGCATATTCGCCCGTCGTCGTCACCGTTGGGAGCAGGGTTCTTTTTTGTGGCCAAGAAGGATGGTTCTCTGAGACCTTGTATAGATTACCGCCTTCTTAATAAAATCACGGTCAAATTTCAGTACCCTTTGCCGCTACTGTCTGATTTGTTTGCTCGGATTAAGGGGGCTAGTTGGTTTACCAAGATAGATCTTCGAGGCGCGTATAATCTTGTGCGTATTAAGCAGGGCGATGAATGGAAAACAGCATTTAATATGCCCGAGGGCCATTTTGAGTACCTGGTGATGCCTTTCGGGCTTTCTAATGCTCCATCTGTTTCAGTCCTTTAGGCATGACATCTTCCGAAAGTACCTGGATAGATTCATGATTGTATATTTGGATGATATTTTGGTCTTTTCGGATGATTGGGAGTCTCATGTGAAGCAGGTTAGAATGGTGTTCCAGGTCCTTCGTGCTAATTCCTTGTTTGTGAAAGGGTCTAAATGTCTCTTTGGAGTGCAGAAGGTTTCATTTTTGGGCTTCATTTTTTCCCCTTCTACTATCGAGATGGACCCTGTTAAAGTTCAGGCCATTTATGATTGGACTCAGCCTACTTCTGTGAAGAGCCTTCAGAAATTCCTGGGCTTTGCTAATTTTTAACGTCGCTTCATCGCTAATTTTTCGAGTGTTGTTAAACCATTGACTGATTTGACCAAGAAAGGTGCTGATGTGGTCAATTGGCCCTCTGCGGCCGTTGAGGCTTTTCAGGAGTTGAAGCGTCGTTTTTCTTCTGCCCCTGTGTTGTGTCAGCCAGATGTTTCGCTCCCGTTTCAGGTCGAGGTTGATGCTTCTGAGATTGGAGCAGGGGCTGTTTTATCTCAAAGAAGTTCTGATGGCTCGGTGATGAAACCATGTGCTTTCTTTTCTAGAAAGTTTTCGCCTGCTGAGCGCAATTATGATGTTGGCAATCGAGAATTGTTGGCTATGAAGTGGGCATTTGAGGAGTGGCGACATTGGCTTGAAGGAGCCAAGCATCGCGTGGTGGTCTTAACGGATCACAAGAATCTGACTTATCTCGAGTCTGCCAAGCGGTTGAATCCTAGACAGGCTCGATGGTCGCTGTTTTTCTCGCGCTTCGATTTTGTGGTTTCATACCTTCCGGGTTCTAAGAATGTGAAGACTGATGCCCTTTCAAGGAGTTTCGTGCCTGATAATCCGGGAGTTCCTGAGCCGGTTGGTATTCTCAAAGAGGGGGTAATTTTGTCTGCCATCTCTCCTGATTTGCGGCGGGTGCTGCAGGAGTTTCAGGCTGATAGACCTGACCGTTGTCCAGCGGAGAAACTGTTTGTCCCTGATAGATGGACTAGTAGAGTTATCTCTGAGGTTCATTGTTCGGTGTTGGCTGGTCATCCTGGAATCTTTGGTACTAGCGATTTGGTGGCTAGATCCTTTTGGTGGACGTCCTTGTCACAGGATGTGCGTTCTTTTGTGCAGTCCTGTGGGACTTGTGCTCGGGCTAAGCCCTGCTGTTCTCGTGCCAGTGGGTTGCTTTTGCCCTTGCCGGTCCCGAAAAGGCCCTGGACGCATATTTCCATGGATTTTATTTCAGATCTCCCTGTCTCTCAAAGGAAGTCGGTCATCTGGGTGGTTTGTGATCGCTTCTCTAAGATGGTCCATTTGGTATCCTTGCCTAAATTGCCTTCCTCCTCTGATTTGGTTCCATTATTTTTCCAGCATGTGGTTCGTTTGCATGGCATTCCGGAGAACATCGTGTCGGACAGAGGTTCCCAGTTTGTTTCAAGGTTTTGTCGGTCCTTTTGTGCTAAGATGGGCATTGATTTGTCTTTTATTTCAGCTTTCCATCCTCAGACAAATGGACAAACCGAACGAACCAATCAGACTTTGGAGACATATCCGAGATGCTTTGTTTCTGCTGATCAGGATGATTGGGTGTCCTTCTTGCCTTTGGCTGAGTTCGCCCTTAATAATCGGGCCAGCTCGGCTACTTCGGTTTCACCTTTTTTCTGTAATTCTGGTTTCCATCCTCGTTTTTCTTCAGGGCAGGTTGAGCCTTCGGACTGTCCTGGTGTAGATTCTGTGGTGGACAGGTTACAGCAAATTTGGACTCATGTAGTGGACAATTTGACATTGTCCCAGGAGAAGGCTCAACGTTTCGCTAACCGCCGTCGCTGTGTTGGTCCCCGACTTTGTGTTGGAGATTTGGTTTTGTTGTCGTCTCGTTATGTTCCTATGAAGGTTTCTTCTCCTAAGTTTAAGCCTCGTTTCATTGGTCCTTATAAGATTTCTGAGATTCTCAATCCTGTGTCATTTCGTTTGGCTCTTCCAGCTTCTTTTGCCATCCATAATGTGTTCCATAGGTCGTTGTTGCAGAGATATGTGGCGCCTATGGTTCCCTTCGTTGACCCTCCTGCCCCGGTGTTGGTTGAGGGGGAGTTGGAGTATGTGGTGGAGAAGATTTTAGATTTTCGTATTTCGAGATGGAAGCTTCAGTACCTGGTCAAGTGGAAGGGTTATGGTCCGGAAGATAATTCCTGGGTTGTTGCCTCTGATGTTCATGCTGCCGATCTAGTTCGTGCCTTTCATTTGGCTCATCCTGATCGGCCTGGGGGCTCTGGTGAGGGATCAGTGACCCCTCCTCAAGGGGGGGGGTACTGTTGTGAATTCTGTTCTCGAACTCCCTCCTGTGGTCATGAATGGTACTTCGGCGAGTTCGGCCCATGGACTCCCTCTGGTGGCTGTGAGTGGAGCTGCTGGTTCTGAGGTTCCTTCCTCAGCTGACCTCGTTTGGTCCCAGGCTGGCTGCTCTATTTAACTCCACTCAGATCGTTACTTGATGCCAGCTGTCAATGTTCTAGTACTGGTTCAGATCTCTCTTGGATCTTTCTGAGGACCTGTCTACTCCAGCGAAGCTAAGTCCCTGCTAGTTTATTTGCTTATCTTTGTTTTCTTGTCCAGCTTGCTATCATGATATTGCCTTGCTAGCTGGAAGCTCTGGGAGGCAGAGTGGCACCTCCGCACCGTGAGTCGGTGCGGGGGTCTTTTTGCACACTCTGCGTGGCTTTTTGTAGTGTTTTGTGCTGACCGCAAAGATACCTTTTCTATCCTCAGTCTGTTTAGTGAAGTCTGGCCTCCTTTGCTGAAACCTGCTTCATTCTTATGTTTGTGACTTTCATCTTAACTCACAGTCAATATCTGTGGGGGGCTGCCTTTTCCTTTGGGGAAATTTCTCTGAGGCAAGTTAGGCTTTATTTGCTATCTTAGGGGTAGTTAGCTCTTAGGCTGTGAAGAGGCGTCTAGGCAGAGTTAGGTACGCTCCACGGCTATTTCTAGTGTTTGTGTGATAGGATTAGGCTTGCGGTCAGCAGAGCTCCCACTTCCCAGAGCTCGTCCTGTGTGATAGTTTAACCATCAGGTCATTCCGGGTGCTCCAAACCACCAGGTCCATAACATACTAGGCCTAAAATAACTAAAAATAGGCTCAAGGCAGTTTTAAATCGGTTACATGGATACACAGACAGCATTGTGGTCAGCGGAGGAGGATTGCAAGGAGGGACTGCAGACAGGCTTACTAGGCCTAAAATAACTAAAAATAGGCTCAAGGCAGATTTAAATCGGTTACATGGATACACAGGCAGCATTTTGGTCATCGGAGGAGGATTGCTAGGAGGGACCGCAGACAGGCTTACTAGGCCTAAAATAACTAAAAATAGGCTCAAGGCAGTTTTAAATCGGTTACATGGATGCACAGGCAGCATTGTGGTCAGCGGAGGAGGATTGCAAGGAGGGACCGCAGACAGGCTTACTAGGCCTAAAATAACTAAAAATAGGCTCAAGGCAGTTTTAAATCGGTTACATGGATACACAGGCAGCATTGTGGTCACTGGAGGAGGATTGCAGGGCGGGAACACAGACAGGCTTACTAGGCCTAAAATAACTAAAAATAGGCTCAAGGCAGTTTTAAATTGGTTACATGGATACACAGGCAGCATTGTGGTCAGTGGAGGAGGATTGCAAGGAGGGACCGCAGACAGGCTTACTAGGCCTAAAATAACTAAAAATAGGCTCAAGGCAGTTTTAAATCGGTTACATGGATACACAGGCAGCATTGTGGTCAGTGGAGGAGGATTGCAAGGAGGGACCGCAGACAGGCTTACTAGGCCTAAAATAACTAAAAATAGGCTCAAGGCAGTTTTAAATCGGTTACATGGATACACAGGCAGCATTGTGGTCAGCGGAGGAGGATTGCAAGGAGGGACCGCAGACAGGCTTACTAGGCCTAAAATAACTAAAAATAGGCACAAGGCAGTTTTAAATCGGTTACATGGATACACAGGCAGCATTGTGGTCAGCGGAGGAGGATTGCAAGGAGGGAACGCAGACAGGCTTACTAGGCCTAAAATAACTAAAAATAGGCTCAAGGCATCTAGAGTTATCTCGCAGGGGTACACAGGCAGCATTGTTGTGGTCAGCATAGATGTTAATGTCTCGCAAAAAAAAAAAAAAAAAGTGTGGCATACTTAGGTACAGGGGTGGGCTCATCTGCTGAGTTTCTGACATAGTAATTTGGCAGTAAGTATTTACTGGTGCCAATATAGGACACTGACCCAGACTACTTTAACTAGCATCATAGATGTCAACAAATTGGTATTGTCAGTGCCAGGCATTGAATGATGTCAGCGCATAGACTAAACATTGGTGGAGCTGTGAGAGATAATTTTGCACGTGGTAGAGCACAGTTTGAGCTGGGGGGGTGAACTCTCTTGTGGCTGGCGGTACCGTCCCAGGGCCCCTCATGTTACAACGGTGTGTCTGATGTTGGGTGCGCGCCACCACCGCCAGAGACACTTTATTGTACTATGAGGGACCCAGTGGCTGTGCCGTTGACCAAAAGCGGGCACACCCACCTCTTCAGACAAACGGCACTCTAACGGGTGCTTGCGCCAAGTGGCGAGACCACGGCCCCGTGGGGGGAGTTTTCCCATTGAGGGAGGTGTAAACATGTCGTATGCTGGACAAACAGCTGCTGCAAATTAAGAGATTGGAACACTCAGTAAGACCAGTCCACAAGCAAGACCTTTTTATAGGAAAGCTAGGTGTCAGCCGGGAAAGGTGGGGCAAAATAATTTGAAATCCAGGAGTGGTTCATTTTAATGAAGGTTAGATCATCCACATTTTGGGTAGCCAGACGAGTCCTTTTTTTGGTTAATATTGAACCAGCAGCACTGAATACTCTTTCTGATAGCACACTAGCTGCTGGGCAAGCAAGCTCCTGCAATGCATATTCTGCCAATTCAGGCCAGGTGTCTAATTTGGATGCCCAGTAATCAAATGGGAATGACGGTTGAGGGAGAACATCGATAAGGGATGAAAAATAGTTAGTAACCATACTGGACAAATGTTGTCTCCTGTCACTTTGAATAGATGCTGCAGTACCTGTCCTGTCTGCGGTCATTGCAAAATCACTCCACAACCTGGTCAGAAAACCCCTCTGTCCAATGCCACTTCTGATTTGTGCACCTCTAACACCTCTGCCCTGTAGCCCCCTGCAGCTCGTGTGAGAACCATCACCGGCGCTGTGTGCTGGGAATGCTTGAATCAAACGGTCTACAAGAGTAGCTTGTTTGGTTGCTAATATTTGTTCGAGGTTCTCATGTGGCATAATATTTTGCAAATTGCCTTTATAGCGAGGGTCAAGGATGCAGGCCAACCAGTAATCGTCATCGCTCATCATTTTAATAATGCGTGGGTCCCTTTTGAGAATACGTAAGGCATAATCCGCCATGTGGGCCAAAGTTCCAGTTGTCAAATCTGCGGTTGTGCTGGTTTGAGGGGCAGTTACAGGCAAATCTACGTCACTTGTCTCCCTTAAAAAAACAGAACCCGGCCTTGCAACGCCACTAATTTCTGTTGGCCCAGGAGAAGCTTACTCATTAAAAAAGTACTCATCGCCATCATCCTCCTCGTCCTCCTCTTCGCCCGCTACCGCGTCCTCTACATGGCCCTGACCAGACAATGGCTGACTGTCATCAAGGCTTTCCTCTTCCTCGGCTGCAGACGCCTGCTCCTTTATGTGCGTCAAACTTTGCATCAGCAGACGCATTAGGGGGATGCTCATGCTTATTATGGCGTTGTCTGCACTATCCAGCCGTGTGCATTCCTCAAAACACTGAAGGACTTGACACAGGTCTTGTAGCTTCGACCACTGCACACCTGACAACTCCATGTCTGCCATCCAACTGCCTGCCCGTGTATGTGTATCCTCCCACAAAAACATAACAGCACGCCTCTGTTTGCACAGTCTCTGAAGCATGTGCAGTGTGGAGTTCCACCTTGTTGCAACGTCGATGATTAGACGATGCTGGGGAAGGTTCAAAGACCACTGATAGTTCTGCATACGGCTGGAGTGTACGGGCCAACGGCGGATATGCGAGCAAAGTCTGCGCACTTTGAGGAGCAGGTCGGGTAACCCCGGATAACTTTTCAGGAAGCACTGCACCACCAGGTTTAAGGTGTGAGCCAGGCAAGGAATGTGTTTCAGTTGGGAAAGGGCTATGGCAGCCATGAAATTCCTTCCGTTATCACTCACTACCTTGCCTGCCTCAAGATGTACAGTGCCCAGCCATGACTGAGTTTCTTTCTGCAAGAACTCGGACAGAACTTCCGCGGTGTGTCTGTTGTTGCCCAAACACTTCATTGCCAATACAGCCTGCTGACGCTTGCCACTAGCTGTCCCATAATGGCACACCTGGTGTGCAACAGTGGCAGCTGCGGATGGAGTGGATGTGCGACTGCGGTCTGTGGACGAGCTCTCGCTTCTGCAGGAGGACGAGGAAGAGGAGGAGGGTGGGCGAACGCCTACAGCCAACTCTTTCCTTGACCGTGGGCTAGGCAGAACTGTCCCAATATTGCTGTCCCCTGTGGACCCTGCATCTACCACATTCACCCAGTGTGCCGTGATGGACATGTAACGTCCCTGGCCATGCCTACTGGTCCATGCATCTGTTGTCAGGTGCACCTTTGTAGTCACAGACTGCCTGAGTGCATGGACGATGCGGTCTTTAACATGCTGTTGGAGGGCTGAGATGGCTTTTCTAGAAAAGAAGTGTCGACTGGGTAGCTCGTAGCGTGGAACAGCGTAGTCCATCAGCGCTTTGAAAGCTTCGCTTTCAACTAACCGGTAGGGCATCATCTCTAATGAGATTAGTCTAGCAATGTGGGCGTTCAAACCCTGTGTACGCGGATGCGAGGATGAGTACTTCCTTTTCCTAACAAGAGTCTCATGTAGGGTGAGCTGGACTGGAGAGCTGGAGATCGTGGAACTAGCGGTGGTGCCGGTGGACATGGCAGACCGAGAGAGGGTTGGAGATGGTATTCTTGCCGGTGCCCTACATGCAGTGTTTCCTACTACGAACCTGGTGATTCCCTGACTGCTTTGGCCTGGAGACAAAAGCTGCACAGATACTGCAGGTGTTTCGGGAAATGGTAGGGTTACAGTGAGGGAAGGGATGTAGCGTTGCTGACTAGCTTCATTGGCCGAGGGTGCTGCAACCTTTAGGCACGTTTGGTACTTAGCCCAGGCTTGCAAATGCATGGTGGATAAATGTCTATGCATGCAACTTGTATTTAGACTTTTAAGATTCTGACCTCTGCTTAAGGTAGTTGAACATTTTTGACAGATGACTTTGCGCTGATCATTTGGATGTTGTTTAAAAAAATGCCAGACTGCACTCTTTCTACTATCTGATACCTTTTCAGGCATTGCAGACTGAGCTTCTTTGACCGGATGGCCATGCTGTCCTCCAACTGGTTTTGGTTTTGCCAAGCGTTTTTGGCCAGATACGAGCCCGGCAGATGGAACCTGTTGTGATGTTGATGCCTGCTGTGGCTCCTCCTCCTCCGCTTCAGAACTACTGCCGCCTGCACCCTGTTCCCCCAATGGCTGCCAATCGGGGTCAACAACTGGGTCATCTATGACCTCCTCTTCTATGTCGTGTGCAACTTCGTCTGTGTCACCGTGTAAGCCAGTGGTATAGCGTTCGTGATGGGGCACCATAGTCTCCGCTGGGTTTGATTCTGCCTCAGTACACTGCGAGGGCAATTTTCTGGTCTGAGTCAAAGGAACAGCATAGTAATCTGGCTGTGGCTGTGCATCTGTGCACTCCATGTCCGATTCAACTTCTAATGGGCATGGCCTGTTAACTGTTTCACTGTCTAACCCAGGAATGGTATGTGTAAAGAGCTCCATGGAGTAACCTGTTGTGTCGACTGACGCATCCTTCACTGTTGTTCTGGGTGAAGGACACAAGGAAGCGACTTGTTCCTGACCGGGAGCATCCACTGATGATGCACTGCTCTGACATTTGGCACTTTCCGAGGAGGAGGCGAAAGAGCTAGAGGCAGAGTCAGCAATGAAAGCCAATACTTGTTCCTCCTGCTCCGGCTTCAAAAGTGGTTTTCCTACTCCCAGAAAAGGGAGCGTTCGAGGCCTTGTGTAGCCAGACGACGAACCTGGCTCAACAACTCGAGACTTGGGTGCTGTACTGCTTTTACCACGACCACCTGATGCTCCACCACCACTACCATCATTACCAGCTGACAATGACCGCCCACGGCCACGACCTCTTCCACTAGACTTCCTCATTGTTTGCAAAACGTAACCAAAGTAACGGTATTTGTTACTGTAAAACAACTTATAAGGTGAACTCAAACTTCTGTAGGATTTATATATACCTTTATAGGTGCCTGACACTGAAAGGAAAATCAGGCCCAATGTTACACACTAGGTTTTCTGTGCCCCAATAATTTGAGACAGATGGCACACACAGGACCGGCACTCAAGCAGAAATGCCAATCTTAATCTCCCACTATTTTTTTTTTTTCAGGGAGAATTTAAAAAAAAATAAATTAACAGTATGACACACTAGGTTTTCTGTGCCCAAAACCGTCCCTAATGACCACCGCCTTCAACCGGTCTGGATATCTACTTAGATAGGGGACCATCTTTTGAAGCCTCACTGGCGTCACCCCCATGACCGCTACCCACTGATGGCTTGCCCCTTGATTTTTTGAAACATTTAGAAGCCCCATGTGAGGCCCCCATACAATGGGAGCATACGTGCTTGAACTTGCAGGTACTGCCATACTTGCACTGGCCATCATTAAATTGCCAACACGTACCCGCTTTTTCCTTAGCCCCCTGTGACCCCTGTCCTCCTCCTCCCCTTGTCCTGCCTGCTGACTGCTACCCCCCAAACCCTCTGAAAGGACTGCCCGTACCGCACCGGAGCCATCCCCTTCAACCACAATCCAATATCCTTTTGATCCCATTTTATCTCGGGCCTAACTGCCTTCCGCTGCCTAAATTGCTCGTCGTAGCGCAGCCAAGCTTGGCCCCCTTACGTACGATGTGCTTCCCCAATTGAATCGAGGTAACAAAAAAGGCCCGAGCAATTTTCTGGCAATTTTTCTCCTATCACACTGGCCAAGATAGCAAAAGCCTGTTGCTAATTTATGAATGTGTGCGGAATCAGGTGCCAACGTCTCTATTCCGCCTCTTCCTTTTTTTTTTTTTTTAATTCGTTTATTAGTTCAGAATAAACAAACATTGCACACATTTGCAATTATCGTCATTAATTATACCGTAAAATACAAATAGTTGCAAAACATCATCATGTTAGAAGTTACAAAGGTGATGGAATGTACATGGTAAATCAATAGTTCCTTATAAGAAAATACCTATTATACAACTTTAACAACTTTAACCATTAACAGTTAGTCGCCGAAAGAAAAACAGATTTGGATCCTGCTCTATAAGCGATGCCCCCGAAAACCACAAGCCCACCTTTCTATGTAGATGTCTAGTCTAGGGTTGAGCGAAACGGGTCGGCCATTTTCAGAAGTCGCCGACTTTTGGCAAAGTCGGGTTTCATGAAACCCGACCCGACCCCTGTTAGGGGTCGGCCATGAGGTCGGCGATCTTCTGAATCTGGTATCGGAATTCCGATACCGAGTTCCGATATGTTTGCGATATCGGAAATCGGTATCGGAATCCACATTTATGTGTAAAATAAAGAATTAAAATAAAAAATATTGATATACTCACCTCTCCGACGCAGCCTGGACATCGCCGCTGGTAACCGGCATCTTCCGTTCCTAAGAATGGCGCTTGAAAGACCTTTCGATGACGTCACGGCTTGTGATTGGTCGCGGCCGCCCACGTGACCACTCAGCGACCAATCACAAAGCCGTGACGTAATTTTCAGGTCCTAAATTCCTCATTCTAGGAATTTAGGACATGAGAATTACGTCACGGCTTTTGATTGGTCGCTGAGCGGTCACGTGGGCCGCCGCGACCAATCACAATCCGTGACGTCATCGAAATGTCCTTCACGCGCTCATTCTTAAGAAGGAAGGCTGCCGGAAAGAAGCAGGGCACGTCCGAGGGTGAGTATATACCTAATAGGAATATACTCACCCTCGGCTTCTTTCCGAAAGGTCTTTCAAGCGCCATTCTTAGGAACGGAAGATGCCGGTCACCAGCAGCGATGTCCAGGCTGCATCGGAGAGGTGACTATATCAATATTTTTTATTTTAATTCTTTATTTTACACTTAAATATGGATCCCAGGGCCTGAAGGAGAGTTTCCTCTCCTTCAGACCCTGGGAACCATAGTATCCCATTGCACTGCATTGGGTTTCGTGTTTCGGCCGACCCCGACCCCGACTTTTTTATAGGATCGGCCGATTTCACTCGACCCGACTTTTGAGAAAGTCGGGTTTCGTGAAACCCGACCCGATCCTATAAAAATAAAAGTCGCTCAACCCTAGTCTAGTCAGTGCAGACTATAGAGTACAATAAGAGGAATTCCATCTGCCCCATATCTTTTCAAATTTACCTGGACAACCTCTATTTTGATACATTGTTTTTTCATATGGGATAATCGAGTTCACCAGATCAATCCAAACTCTAAGGGTCGGGGGGGAGCCACCCATCCATCTTAACGCCAATACCTTCCTTGCCAAAAAGAGCGTCTCCTGGAGGAAGATCCCAGTATAATGATCCCAGGTCTCCGTATCCCACACCCCGAACAAGCAGGTCAATGGTTCGAGCGGGACAGGGATCAACAATAAAGACGTTAATAATGTCGTTACCTCCCTCCAGTAATGGAGGACCACAGGGCACCTCCAAATCATATGGACAAAATCTGCATCAGGCAGATGACACCGTAAGCAATCCGACGAGTATAGGCGACCCATTTTAAAGAGTCGTGTCGGGGTCAAATAGGCTTGATATATGATATATAACTGGGTCATCCTATTATTGATTGAAGGGGAAACTTTAGTTGAAGATTCAAGAATATCTTCCCACTCCTCTCCCAGTACATCGGGAAGGAGTTCCTCCCATTTCCCCTTGACAGAATTGATGACAGACCTATCTCCCATGGATAGTAGATATGTATATAGAGAGGAAATAAGTCCTTGAGGACCCTGCAATTTAAGGATACCTGTCATGGTTCCCAATGGCAGGGGAACGTCAAAACACAAAAATAACGGACGAGCTCTGGGTGATGGAATCTCGAGCTGACCGTGAGCTAAATCTACCACACAACTAATAGCAGCCAGGGAGCATACCTACGATTATCCCTAGATGCCACGCGCCAGCCGGAGGACTAACTACTCCTGGTAGAGGAAGAAACAGACCTGGCTTACCTCTAGTAAAATACCCCAAAGATGATAGAAGCCCCCCACATATAATAACGGTGAGTTCAGAGGAAACTACATACACAGTATGAAAGTAGATTTAGCAAAGAGAGGTCCACTTACTAGATAGCAGAAGGATACAAAAGAGGACTTCACGGTCAACTGAAAACCCTTTAAAAAAGAACCATCCTGAAATTACTTTAAGACTCCTGTGTCAACTCATGACACAGGAGTGGCAATTTCAGCCCACAAGAGCTTCCAGCTACAGAGAATAACAAAACTGCAAACTGGACAAAGATACAAAAACTAAAGGACAAAAGTCCACTTAGCTGATCAGCAGACTAGTAGCAGGAACATGCAACAGAAGGCTCTGGTTACAATGATGACCGGCAAGTAAATGACTGGAGAGCAAGGCTAAATAGGAAACTCCCAAACACTGATGGGAGCAGGTGAACTGAGACCGCAAAGCACACACAAGTCATCAGTACCACCAGCAACCACCAGGGGAGCCCAAAAGCGGATTCACAACAGTACCCCCCCCTTAAGGAGGGGGCACCGAACCCTCACGAGAACCACCAGGGCGATCTGGATGAGCCCTATGAAAGGCACGGACCAAATCCGAGGCATGAACATCAGAGGCAGTTACCCAAGAATTATCTTCTTGACCATAGCCCTTCCATTTAACCAGATATTGAAGTCTCCGTCTGGAAATACGGGAGTCCAGGATCTTCTCTACAACGTACTCCAATTCACCCTCAACCAGCACAGGAGCAGGAGGTTCAGTAGAAGGAACCACCGGTACCTCATACCTCCGCAACAACGACCGATGGAATACATTATGGATAGCGAAAGATGCCGGGAGGTCCAAACGAAAGGACACAGGGTTAAGAATCTCCAAAATCCTATAAGGACCGATGAACCGAGGCTTAAACTTAGGAGAAGAAACCCTCATAGGGACAAAACGGGAAGACAACCACACCAAGTCCCCAACACGAAGGCGAGGACCAACACGACGACGGCGGTTAGCAAACTGCTGAGTCCTCTCCTGGGACAACTTCAAATTGTCCACCACTTGTCCCCAAATCCGATGCAACCGATCCACCACAGCATCCACTCCCGGACAATCCGAAGATTCCACCTGACCAGATGAAAAATGAGGGTGAAACCCTGAATTGCAAAAGAAAGGGGAAACCAAAGTGGCAGAACTAGCCCGATTATTAAGAGCAAATTCTGCCAACGGCAAAAAGGCAACCCAGTCATCCTGATCCGCAGACACAAAACACCTCAATTAAGTCTCCAAAGTTTGATTAGTCCGCTCCGTCTGGCCATTAGTCTGAGGATGGAATGCAGACGAAAAAGACAAATCAATGCCCAACCTGGCACAGAATGCCTGCCAAAATCTAGACACGAACTGGGTTCCCCTGTCAGAAACGATGTTTTCCGGAATATCATGCAAGCGAACCACATTTTGAAAAAATAGAGGGACCAATTCAGATGAGGAAGGCAACTTAGGCAAAGGTACCAAATGAACCATTTTAGAAAAACGGTCACACACCACCCAGATGACAGACATTTTCTGAGAAACAGGGAGATCAGAAATAAAGTCCATAGAGATGTGCGTCCAAGGCCTCTTCGGGATAGGCAAGGGCAACAATAACCCACTAGCCCTAGAACAACAAGGCTTAGCCCGAGCACAAACATCACAAGACTGCACAAAAACACGCACATCTCGAGACAGGGAAGGCCACCAGAAGGACCTAGCCACCAAATCTCTGGTACCAAAAATTCCAGGATGACCTGCCAGCGTAGAAGAATGAACTTCCGAGATGACTCTACTGGTCCAATCATCAGGAACAAACAGTCTACCAGGCGGACAACGATCAGGTCTATCCGCCTGAAATTCTTGCAAAGCACGTCGCAGGTCTGGGGAGACAGCAGACAAAACCACCCCATCCTTAAGGATACCAGCAGGTTCAGAATCCCCAGGAGAGTCAGGCTCAAAACTCCTAGAAAGAGCATCTGCCTTCACATTTTTAGAACCCGGTAGGTATGAGACCACAAAATTAAACCGAGAGAAAAACAACGACCAGCGTGCCTGTCTAGGATTCAGGCGCCTGGCCGACTCTAGATAAATCAGATTCTTGTGATCAGTCAAAACCACCACCTGATGTCTGGCACCCTCAAGCCAATGACGCAACTCCTCAAATGCCCACTTCATGGCCAAAAGCTCCCGATTACCAACATCATAGTTCCGCTCGGCGGCCGAAAATTTTCGAGAAAAGAACGCACAAGGTCTCATCACTGAGCAGTAGGAACTTTTCTGCGACAAAACCGCCCCTGCTCCGATCTCCGAAGCATCGACCTCAACCTGAAAGGGAAGAGAAACATCAGGCTGGCGCAACACAGGGGCAGACGAAAAGCGGCGCTTAAGCTCCCGAAAGGCCTCCACAGCAGCAGGGGACCAATCGGCAACATCAGCACCCCTTTTAGTCAAATCAGTCAAAGGCTTAGCAACGCCAGAAAACCCAGTTATAAATCGACGATAAAAATTAGCAAAGCCCAAGAATTTCTGAAGACTCTTAAGAGAAGTAGGCTGCGTCCAGTCACAAATAGCCCGAACCTTGACAGGGTCCATCTCAATAGAAGAAGGGGAAAAAATGTACCCCAAAAAAGAAATCTTTTGAACCCCAAAAACACACTTTGAACCCTTTACACACAAAGAACTAGCCCGCAAAACCTGAAAAACCCTCCTGACCTGTTGAACATGAGACTCCCAGTCATCAGAAAAAATCAAAATATCATCCAAATACACAATCATAAATTTATCCAAATATTCACGGAAAATATCATGCATAAAGGACTGAAAGACTGAAGGTGCATTAGAAAGGCCGAAAGGCATTACTAAATACTCAAAATGGCCCTCAGGCGTATTAAATGCGGTTTTCCACTTATCCCCCTGCTTAATTCGCACCAAATTATACGCCCCACGAAGATCAATCTTAGAGAACCACTTAGCCCCCCTTATGCGAGCAAACAAATCAGTCAGCAAGGGCAACGGATACTGATATTTGACTGTAATTTTATTCAGGAGTTGATAATCAATACAAGGCCTCAGAGAGCCATCTTTTTTAGACACAAAGAAAAAACCGGCTCCTAAAGGAGATGAAGAAGGACGAATATGTCCCTTTTCCAGGGACTCCTTGATATACTCTCGCATAGCAGTATGTTCAGGTACAGATAAATTAAACAAACGACCCTTCAGAAATTTACTGCCAGGAATCAGATCTATGGCGCAATCACAATCTCTGTGGGGAGGGATTGAACCAATTTTAGGCTCCTCAAAAACATCACGATAATCAGACAAAAATGCCGGAATCTCAGAGGGAGTAGATGACGAAATGGAAACCAAAGGTACATCCCCATGAGCCCCCCGACATCCCCAGCTTATCACAGACATTGTTTTCCAGTCAAGGACTGGGTTATGAGCTTGTAACCATGGTAATCCAAGCACTAAAACATCATGTAAATTGTACAACACAAGGAAGCGAATCACCTCCTGATGGTCTGGAGTCATACGCATAGTCACTTGTGTCCAGTATTGTGGTTTATTACTAGCCAATGGTGTAGAATCAATACCCTTCAGAGGTATAGGGACTTCCAGAGGCTCTAAATCAAACCCACAGCGCCTGGCAAAGGACCAATCCATAAGACTCAGGGCGGCGCCAGAGTCCACATAGGCATCCACGGTAATAACTGATAATGAACAAATCAAGGTTACAGACAGAATAAATTTAGACTGGAAAGTGCCAATTGAAATAGACTTGTCAACCTTCTTTGTGCGTTTAGAGCATGCTGATATAACATGAGCAGAATCACCACAATAGAAGCATAACCCATTTTTACGCCTATAATTCTGCCGCTCGCTTCTGGACAGAGTTCTGTCACATTGCATATTCTCTGGCATCTTTTCAGAAGATACCGCCAAATGGTGCACAGGCTTGCGCTCCCGCAAACGCCGATCAATCAGAATAGCCATTGTCATGGACTCATTCAGACCTGTAGGCGCAGGGAACCCGACCATAACATCTTTAACGGCATCAGAGAGGCCCTCTCTGAAATTTGCCGCTAGGGCGCACTCATTCCACTGAGTAAGCACAGACCATCTACGAAATTTTTGGCAGTATATCTCAGCTTCATCTTGCCCTTGAGATAGGGCTATCAAAGCTTTTTAAGCTTGAATCTCCAAATTAGGTTCCTCATAAAGCAACCCTAAAGCCAGAAAAAACGCATCCACATTGAGCAACACAGGATCCCCTGGTGTCAATGAAAATGCCCAATTTTGAGGGTCACCTCGCAGCAAAGAAATTACAATCTTAACCTGCTGGACAGGATCTCCAGAGGAGTGAGGTCTGAGAGAAAGGAATAATTTACAATTATATTTGAAATTCAGAAACCGAGATCTATCTCCGGAAAACACCTCTGGTGTAGGAATTTTAGGTTCAGACATAGGAGTATGTATAACAAAATCTTGTAAATTTTGAACCTTAGTAGCAAGATTATTTAAACCTGCAGCCAAACTCTGAGGATCCATCTTTAAACAGGTGAGATCAGAGCCATTCAAGGATTAGAAGGAGAGAAAGGCAAAGGCTGTAATTAGAGCTGAAATACAACTGATCCAACTATGGAGCAAGCATAGGGGAGAAAAAAAAAAAATCTGCAGACTTCTTTTTCTCTCCTTTCTTCTGCCAATAACTTTAACACATGGCCGGTCATACTGTCATGGTTCCCAATGGCAGGGGAACGTCAAAACACAAAAATAACGGACGAGCTCTGGGTGATGGAATCTCGAGCTGACTGTGAGCTAAATCTACCACACAACTAATAGCAGCCAGGGAGCATACCTACGATTATCCCTAGATGCCACGCGCCAGCCAGAGGACTAACTACTCCTGGTAGAGGAAGAAACAGACCTGGCTTACCTCTAGTGAAATACCCCAAAGATGATAGAAGCCCCCCACATATAATAACGGTGAGTTCAGAGGAAACTACATACACAGTATGAAAGTAGATTTAGCAAAGAGAGGTCCACTTACTAGATAGCAGAAGGATACAAAAGAGGACTTCACGGTCAACTGAAAACCCTTTAAAAAAAAAACATCCTGAAATTACTTTAAGACTCCTGTGTCAACTCATGACACAGGAGTGGCAATTTCAGCCCACAAGAGCTTCCAGCTACAGAGAATAACAAAACTGCAAACTGGACAAAGATACAAAAACTAAAGGACAAAAGTCCACTTAGCTGATCAGCAGACTAGTAGCAGGAACATGCAACAGAAGGCTCTGGTTACAATGATGACCAGCAAGGAAATGACTGGAGAGCAAGGCTAAATAGGAAACTCCCAAACACTGATGGGAGCAGGTGAACTGAGACCGCAAAGCACACACAAGTCATCAGTACCACCAGCAACCACCAGGGGAGCCCAAAAGCGGATTCACAACAGATACCTATCAAAGGCAAAGAAGAGATCGCCCGACCCGTACCTACATTTCGTATGTGCGACTGGAAAGCTGACCTTAGTTGTAAATACCGGAAGAATTGAGACCTAGGGATGTTGTAATTATTTTGTAATTGTTCAAAGGTTACAAAAAAACCCTGGTTGTGTACATCGCTCACCGAGAGAACACCATGAGAGACCCAGAAATCAGTGGATGGGTGATTTAGTAATTCTGGTATATAACCATTATTCCACAGTGGCATTTCAGCTATGACATCCACAAATTTAATAATTCTTTTTATTTGTCTCCATACCAATCTCGCTAGTCGGAGCATAGGCAACAGACGACAAGCACCAAATTTCTCCATCTCCAAAAATCCCAGTGGGCAATTAATCCGGGCAGAATGAATTAAATGACTTTCGGAATTAGGTAGGGAGCTATTAGGCATCCACTTGCTTATCGCCTTAGCCTGCCCAGCAAGGTAGTACAAATAAAGGTCTGGTAAAGCCGCCCCACCCCCCTTTTTTGGTCTCTGTAAAATAGATAATTTAAGTTTGGGCCTGGTCTTCCCCCATATAAAGGATGTGATTAAGGAGTTTAATTTTGCGAAAAATGACTTGGGTATTGGTACAGCACCATGTTGAAAGCAGTAATTGAGTTTGGGAAGCAGTATCATTTTAATTAGATTAATGCGACCTGCGACAGAGAGGGGGAGTCTACTCCAGGTTATAAATTTAGATTTGACCAAATCCAACAGTGGGTAAATGTTTTGTTGTAGGTCCAACCGACTATATTGAGACATATGCATACCCAGATATTTGAAGTTGGAAACCACAGGTAGCGTCGCGAGAGCCCCAAGACAGGGAACCGAAGTATGAGATAAAGGCATCAGGACAGACTTATCCCAGTTTATATATAGGCCGGAGAATTTACTAAATTTATCTATGGTTGCTGTCACTTGTGGTAGGGTTTCTTCTATTTTATCCATAAATATTATCATATCATCCGCATAGAGGCCAATGGTATCCACATGATCCGCAATATTTATTCCCTTGATGTCCTTGGAAGATCTTATGCGTATTGCTAAAGCCTCTATCGCAAGGGCGAAGAGAGCGGGGGACAGAGGACATCCCTGACGGGTTCCCCTGTGTAAGGTAAAAGAATCTGAGGTGGAGTTATTTACAATTACACGCGCCTTGGGATTCTTATACAACGTGTCTACCCCCCTGATAAATTTCTCTCCAAAACCATATTTCTGCAGACACGCGGAGAGGAAAGACCACTCGAGAGAGTCGAATGCCCTGGGCCGTATCCAGCGATGCCAGCGCCCAACTATTATCCGGCTCTAGAGAGCTATACTGAATCACCGATTGGACCCGCCTGATATTAATAGAAGTACTTTTCCCAGGCATAAAGCCAGTTTGATCTGGGTGTATAAGGTCTAATATGAGCGTATTTAGTCTAGTGGCCAATATTTTAGTGAAAATTTTGTAATCTACGTTCACTAGTGATATGGGGCGATACGATCCACACTCCAGGGGATCCTTCCCTTCTTTTTTAAGTACAATAATGTTTGTATCATAAAATGTTTCGGGCATAGTCTCTCCCTCCCATATACTGTACTTCTAAGTACCTTCAATAAAAGTGGTGCCAGTTGACCTCGATATTTCTTATACAGCTCAATAGGAAACCCATCAGGTCCAGGGGCCTTCCCGGTGGCCATATCCATTATAGCTTGCTCCACCTCCTCCAAAGTAAACTCAGCTTCCATAAAGGCTTGCTGAACTGGACTCAATGAGGGGAACGTTATGTCCGATAAATAGTCTACACGTTCAGGAACACCAACACCACTACTAGACTTGTATAAAGATTTATAGTAATCGTGAAAACACTGTAGGATCTCCTCGGTAGAGGATACCAATGACCCATCGTGTGCCCGGATCTGTAATACTGTATTAGATGTGTTGTGCTGGCGTACTAGAAAAGCCAATAGTTTACTGGCCTGGTTCCCCAATTCGAAATAGGATTGACGGGTAAAAAACAACTTGCGTTTTGATTTTGTGTCTATATGTTGGGTATATAACCTTTGGGAAGTGAGCCATGCCACCCTATTGCCACTAGTTTGGTTGGCCACATAGGCGGTCTCGGATTCCTTCAACCGTCGCTCCATCTCGTCATCCTCCCCTGCCGTTTTTCTTTTAATATAGGAAATTGTGGAAGACAGACATCCCCTTAGATATGCTTTTAGGGTATCCAAAAACAGACTAAGATTTGAGGGGTCTGGGTGGGTAAGGATAAAACAGTTCAGCTGATCCACCGTTCTATCGCTAGAATCTATTAATTTCAGCCAGAAGGGATTCAATTTCCAGGGTATAGTATTATTTGACTGACCATATTTAAGTTTAAGAATGACTGGACTGTGGTCCGATATCCCCCTATTGCCATGCTCAATACTATCCACCCGTAATGCCAGGTCACTAGACCCAAATATATAGTCTATGCGAGATAGAGACCGTCTAGTTGACGAATGACAAGTGTAATCCCTTACCCCAGGGTGACGTATTCTCCATAGGTCCAGCCATCCACTACCACCCATAAACAGTGCCAATTGAGAGGGAGATTGAATAGTAGGGCCTCCAGACATCCCGTCATCCATTCTCAATTTATCTAAGGAACTATCCATGACTAAGTTAAAATCTCCCATACAAATAATACTAGCGTCAGGATAATTTAGGGAGAATCCCATTGCCATGCGGAGGACCGATATATTAGCTGGGGGTGGGTTATAGATGCACAGTATCACGTATTCCCGCGTGTTAATAAAGGCGTGTACAAAAACAAAACGACCTTCGGGATCTCGTCTTGCCTCCCTGGCCTCCCATCTAACACTTCTATGAATTAGCAGAGAGACCCCTCTTGAATAGCTGGTATGAAATGCGTGAAGGGACCACTGCACCCACGGCTTTTGCGTACATTTAGCTGTGTCCCTTGTCAGATGTGTCTCCACAAGTGCTACAACATGGGGATGATACCGCTTAATCTGTGAAAATACCTTGATTTTTTTACGGGGGGTCTTAATACCCCGTACATTCCAAGTCATACATACAATCTCAGATCCCATAGCTACACTTGAGAAAAGGAATATTATACATCATAGCTCATGTAGAGATCAGGAACACCACGCAGAGCACAGAATTATTAATGGCGACCATCAAACATATCAAACAGTCAAAACTGGTGTAAGAACCCAAACAAAATATAACTTGAACAGTAGAGGAGTATAATCCTATGCTCCTACAGTCAATTAGAAAAGGGGATACCCTCACTGGAATCAGCGTTCAGTATTGTTGGTAAGCTCAACACCTTGTATGGAGAGCTCTATTTTGTGCTGCCATTGGATAAGAAAAAAATGTTTGTTCAGGAGTCCGGCACATGAGACACCTTGTATGTTCGTAACCATTCGGTTACCTCCGCCGGATCTGTAAAAAACAGGGAAGAGCCTTCATGGACAACGCGGAGTCGAGCCGGGTAAAGCATGGAATAAATGATGTTTTTATCCCTGAGCCGCTTCTTAACTTCCACGAGTCGAACTCGCTGCTTCTGGAGTTCCATGGAGAAATCCGGAAAATTGATATAGTAGCGTTATTAAATTTAATAGGGCCCCTCTGCCTCGCCAAACGGAGTATCGCATCTCTATCTCTGCAGTTAAGGAGGCGTGCCAAGAAGGGCCGGGGCGGTGCTCCGGGGGGAAGAGGCCTCGTCGGTACTCTATGGGCCCTCTCCACAGAAAATGTTGAGGAGAATCCATCTCCTAGGGAGGTTTTCAGCCAATCCTCCAGGAATTGCTCAGGCTGTTGACCCTCCGAGCGCTCCGGCAGGCCAATAATTCGAATGTTGTTTCGACGCAGCCTATTTTCCAAGTCGTCTGCTTTTTGTTTCCAGGCATTCACGGACCCGGCGGCTTTTGACAATTTAGTTTCCATAGGAGTGATGGTGTCTTCTATCTGAGACACTCTTGTTTCAACCTCCGAGATGCGTCCTCTCATAGCTTGCATATCATTTCGCAAACGACCCACTTCAGTGTGTACATCTTCTATTTTCTCAGTAAGAGAAGATCTGGTGAGGGATATGGCCTGCATCAGTTGCTCAGACGCTTGTTTAAGAGTCAGTTCGCCCTGCTCTCCCTCCTCATTACTGTCAGAAGGACGACTTTTGCGTTGGTTCTGTGTGGGATTATTTCTGAGAGTGCGTGCATTATCAGAAGTGTCTTCTCTGGTATATTTCTTTAATTTCTCAGCAGCCCCCGCTCCTTTGGAGTGTTGCATGGTGGTTAGCAGAAGGACCCTTCAGATGGATCACACATATAGCTATAGCTGGTCTATTCTCCAATAGCCGATCCGGCAAAGTTAAATTCAGGGGTAGATCCTAAGGAGATCACCAGCCAGATAAGAGGATTGTCAGGTATTCACAGAACCAGCAGCTCAGGATTCACCCAGGCACTATGCCCCAGAGCAGCTCACAGCCTCCACAGGCAGCACAGCAGGGAGGGAGGGGTTAATCCCTCCAAAGTTTATGGTACAAACAGGAGCTTGTCAGATAAAGGGGGTGCAGGGCCCAATTTTCCAGGGCACACACCGCACTGTCCTTTTATTATTTCAGCAGTATGTTTGCCTCCCGGGTTATAACGCGATCTGCTGTGTAGCACCGCTCTCCTTACTGCTGGAGAGTGCGCTGTAGTAATGGCTGCCGTCCTCCCAGGCGCCGCTCGCCGCCCCAGACCCAGCACCTGTGTCTCGGTGTTCCACAGCGCTCCCGCCTCAGCTCCGGCGTCCGTCTCCTTCAGGGGGGATGTCACCGGCTCCGGTAACCGCCGGCGCCGCGTCCCAAGTGCTGGGACACGTGCCACAAGATGGCCACCGCAGCACAGGGATCTTGCCGCCCGCTCAGGTCACTTCACCTCCTGGCGTCTCTGAGCTCCAAAAGTGCCGCTTCCAGGGGTTGCCGGTCTCCTGGGGTCTTAAGAGCACCCTCCTAGCCGGTGCAGCCGGTAAGTCAGGGGATTTATGGCAGGATTTAATTCAGGATGACCGGAGCTCTCCTGAGGTGCGTCCTCTCTCTTGGACTACATAGCCACGCCCCCCCTCCTCTTCCTTTTTGCTATCATCCTTCTTCCCTTTGTCCAAGTTAAATTTTTCCAAAGGGAACACATGAAAACCTCCCCTTTCGCCCTATCGTCTAATTTCACTTCATCCCTCCTGCCTGTCTCCGTTTGAACTGACACCGACACCCCAGCTGCTTGCGCCGACGCCGCACCACCAGACCTCACTATCTCGCCAGCGCCCCCACTTGCTGCGTTACCAAAATCCGTCAACCAAGCCCCCACGGGTGACACCCCATGCTATCTGTCGCACCACCATCCAATCTCCTCAAAATATGCGACATGCCCACCAAAAGCTCTCTAACCCCAGGGAACCCTGAATTAGCATCCCCTACCTGCTCCGCTAACCCCGCTCCACCCAGCACTGGAAAAACACAAGACATATACTCACGAGGCTGCGCGGGTGCTGTGTTCCCTCCAGCCGTGTCTCCTGAATCCCGTTGCACACCATCGTCTGGATGATCGCTCCCCGATCCGGAGTTGTCACTTCCACTTTGCTGCCCCAGGCCCACGCCCCTGGCCTCCACGTCACCAGGGGGACCAAGACTGGTGAAACGTTCTGTTCGCTTGACCTCCTGGTGGATCAGGACCTATCGGCTGTCAGTAGTCCTCTGCGGCCTCCAGCCAGACTGACCCCGCCGGCACCCCTCAACACGACCTCCACGTCCCGAGCCCTGCTGAAGTGGCGCATTCAGCCTGCCCGCCGCCCTGCTCTGCTGACCGGTTACACTGCCAGGCCCACCTGAGGACCGTGATCCCGGTGAGCCCGCTGCTGCACGTCCAGCCACGGAATTCCTGGTCCCTGGTGTAACTGCTGGGCTCATCAAAGGCTCCGCCGCTGCCGCCGCTGCCTGCGCTGTACTCCGGTGGGTCCTGGATCCACTAGAGGGCGCCGCCACTCCGTCGCATCCAGGACTAGGCCGCACTTCCGGTGCGGCCCTGACATCTGGCGCGGCCCTGGCATCTGGCCGCGCCTGTCTTGTCCCCACTCCGCGCCGCCGACTCACGCCGGTAGAGCCTGTGGGTGGATTCCTGCCGGAGGGGGGAGCGGGCGGGGTGATCGCGCCGCATCCCACAGCCCCCGCAGGGTCCCCGGAGGGGCTCCGTGGCCTGCCTCAGCTGCGCGGTCCCATGTCGGGCGACAACCTCTCTGGTGGCCTCGTCCTCCTGGTCCTGCTGCCCTGGCTCCCGCTGTCTCCAAGCAGCCTGGAGAGCTGCTCCTCCAACCATCCGTCGCTCCTGGACCATGCTTCCCTGCGCAGCTGTGCCACAAGGCTGTCGACCGATGACATGGTAAGCCCTGCTTGTGTGACAGGTCTTCTCTCCTCCTCAGACACCGCACTAATGAATTCTTCCTGCACTTTTCCAGCTCCCGCCTCCTTGTGCCACCAAAAAACGCCCCCCCATTCAAAAATCCCACCAATCCCATAACGATCCCTGTTATTATTCAAACTGCAAACCCCTCCTCTCAGCAACGCAGTCATGTGGGGGCTTCCATCAAGCTGCGCCCATTACAGCCCCCCTCTACCAATGAATGTTTTGATTACTGTTCTGATGGAATCATGGCGCTCCCACTGATGCATGGTAATGTTTGCAGTATGGTACAAGCCCAATGAGGCCATAGATTTGCTCACATGGAAGTGCTGGTTAAAAGATTAGGTAGGTTTTAAGGATGATTGAGTCTCTTGAAATTTAAATTTGTTATCATCGGCATATTTAAAAAAAAAAAAAATTGTGGTTAATCATTTTCTTGGGAATCACAGATACTCCAGTTTTCAAAAAAATAAGTCTAGCACTCTGAGGCGTCCTAGGGCTATATCCAACCCCTTTTAAATTGTTTAATGCAAGCGCAGCCCAAACTGACCTTCAAATATATGGCTATGGGTAAATGGAAGGTAGCCATTCTCCACTGCTATTTTGTCACACACAATATCTGTATGGTATATTCAAAGAGATTTTTTGGGTCTTTTTGTCCCAATCTCTTTTGCTAAGGTTTTAGCTGTGACATACTGTTACTAAACAAATTCTTCTCAAAATAGCTGCTGCGCTGCATTCACTGCCTCGGCTTTTATACAGACTGCCACAGGTTGTGCTACTGTATATATACTATATGATATGTGTACTATACTATATGACGTGATAGTTGCAAACCATTATTGGTTAGCCTACCTGGTTGTGCCCGAGGACATGTGAGCCTTCTCTGCGTGAAGTAATTTTTCGCATGTGTAAAATAAATTCCAGCATTTTTGACGATTCAAATCAAATTTCATATTGTTCAAATTCACTTGGTCCAGTGAATTTCCTAAAGTTTTACAAAAATCCAATCTGAATTTACTCACTCATCTCTAGTACGCATCCTTTCTTTTGCGGTGTTATAATATTTGCAGCTGTTTTTAAAAACTTTGTAAAAGTTTGTTAACTTCCTCCATAGAATTTAGGAGCGTTACATAAGTGACACCTACTTCACCCAGCCAGGATGTTTTTTTGACTCTTTTCATAACTACTTTAAATCTTCTTATGCTTCAAACAGATCTTACATTAAAACATTTATTCCTAAACCCCTTCTCCCAGTACAAACTGCTAATGCCGAAATATTATCCAAATTAATTGAGATTTTCTCCTTAGCTCTGTGCGTGTCCTACTTCTTTCATTGTCTATGCTCCCTGCTTGTCTGAATTCATGTTTTATTCTTTCCGCTTTTGCTTAGCGTGCTGGATTCCAGAGCGGGTGCACTCAGCTGCATCATGGGGCAATGGCACTTTTATACACATCTTCTATTAGAAAGAATAAAAGCATACTTTAACCCTTTTACTGTATGGTCACGGAAAAGCAGGCATAGCACATAATTGTGATGAAATAATGGATTTCAATTTACAGAAAATTCCACAGGAGATGGAATTGACTGGATTCAATGTTGAAAGTAACTTACGAAATGAATGGAAAAAATTGTAACATCTGCCTTGTCATGAGCGATGGGAGAGAGATCGCTAATTGTATGGTTGAGATTGCTTTTTAAAAATAAATTCTTCATAAGTAGTACACTACATAAACCTGTCATACTAAATTACAGATAGCATTATTAAGATATACAGGGGACTCAAGACAGATGTACAGTTTTGAAAACAATTGGTGTAAATGTATCACAACTAAATAGTGGTTATACAAACTGCAGGTATGGTTGTGCTCACTCTCAAGGTGGGTGCAGATGACTTTTTCTGCAGCAGCAAGTATAAAAAGGAGATTCTATCATGGTCATGATTAAGGCTGTATGCTGAAACTAGTCAGTCGTGGTTTTATTTCTCTGTAGTCTGATCTGTTATGTGTAATTATTCCTGGTTTTAATATTTTTGTGAAATAAGTTTTAACTTACTTGAGGACGTTTCGCTGCATAATCGACTTTTTTCTACCTATTTAACAGCAGCCTTATCACGTTGACGAATTGTTTATATATTTATATGAATGTATTCTCTTTTTAACATTTGCTTTTGATAAGTAGTTTCCAAAAATTATTTGATATTTTTTAATCAATTTCAATGAAGATTAAGATTTTAGGTATATTTCTGTGAGCCAGCAACGACACACAATTGAAGATGGATATTTGCCATTTCGACTGAGAAAGAAGAGGAGGTTTAGGGCTCGCTCACACTGATGTATAAAAGGCAGGAGTGCAATGCGAGAAAACATCACACTGCACGGGGACCAATCTTTTTCAATGAGTCAGTGCTCATCTGTTAATTTTTCCTCAGCTCTAATTGTACTAAGGAAAAAATCACAGCATGCTGCAATTGCACTCGCATATCGGACGAGACTCACCAATGCACGTCAATGGGTGCGAGAAAAAAGTTGAACGGCACAAGGACCATCTGTATGCAGTCCGATTTTAATGCACACATCTCAAAGGAACCACAAAATTTCATCAGCCAAGTACAGTAAATTCACAGCCAGGACCCTCAAAATAAATAGATAAATGGAATAGATAGATACCTAGAATAGATATATAGAATAGGTGGATGATAGAATAGAAAGATATTCTGTATATATATATAATTTCACTAGTGCCCTACATACTGAATAATAAACTATCACCCTTTAGTGCTTTTCATGTGGAGCTTATTCTACAGCTTTTTAGGATTGTTTATCCTAATAAATATGTAATAATGAAAACGTATCCCCTATTTTTGAAAACCAGCAAAGGTAAAGCAGACAGCTGTGAGCTGATATTATCAGCTTGGGAAGGTCCATGGTTATTGGGCCTTTTCCAGTCTAAAAATATCATCCCGCAGCCAACGTAAAAGTGGCATTTCACATGAGATGCGCCAATTCTGGTGCTTTGTCCAGATCTTCATTATTGACTTGGTGAGGCAATCTGGGTTTGATAGATGGAGTTGATGTCAGCTGTGGTTTGTCATGAATCACAGCAGGCCTCAAGCCCTGGTGCTAGTAATAGATAGTTCTGTATCAGATGCCCAAATACTTGAGCAGTCACAGCCTGATGAAGATGACGGTGGGGAAGGCAATTAGTGTCTCAAGAGGTAGCTGATGATGAGACACAGTTTCCAACAAGTGATAATGTTAGGTCAAAAAGTCAAGAGGACTGAGTGCAGAAGTGGAGGACAATGAAGTCACTGACCCAACTTGGGAAGGTGCCCTGGAGAGCGAGCACAGCAGTGCAGAGGGAGAGGAATCTGCAGCATAGCAACAAGCAGGCTCTGACATGTGTCTGATGACAATCTCTCATTTTCTCCCTGGCATTCTGCTTCTCAGAAGCCTACATCTCAAGGGCTCTGTCCAACCATACACTGGGTCCAAAGAGGCCAAAAGGCAATCTCAAAACAGGATAATAAGGCCACACATCAGGCCCACAATTATTAAGGCCTTACCTGAACATCAGTTGTTATCACATGTGTGCTATCTCTTGGTTATTGTATCAGCACATGGACATATAGTCTACATGCCCGTTATATTTGAAGATCAACAGTCTGCAAAAATGTAATAAAGAGATATCTTAGTTTGGTCAAATCTGTGGATCAAACTCTTCACCACTAATGATAGGGTATGCAATTCAACAAACATCACAATTGCCATCCATTTTTCATTTGTGTGCTGTCCCAAGGTGTGAATAAGGCCTAAGGGAATTGTAGAGCAACCCTCCCATCATTGGAAAGAAATCAAACTACTACACGTCACTGAAAAATCCATACTAATCATACCAGATGATATACTGTTCAAATACCAGTTCAGTGCACGATGCTGGTCATATGTCCAGAAACATGCACAGAACAGTAATTGAGGGTTATGGCAATCTATTCGAAGTTGCCGGCACGTACTGCTGATTAATGTCACAAAGGTTCCATCAATGCTCCTCTTAGTACATAGCAATGATATGGGAAGTTCCTGCCTCTCCATTAAATGAACAGCCAATGCACAAGTGACAATTATATTGTCTTCTTTATTGTTAGTCCACTCTTTATCCCTTGTTGTTTGGCCTTTGTCCGTATTAATTACACTGGGCCCAGAATGCTACAATGCAGCTGTAAAGACCTGTGTTAGCTAAGTGCTCACAGAAAAGGAGATGTTTTCAATCAGATGTATAGAATTTATTTAAACGAAGCATTTGGTAGGATGTCAGTCAGGATCTTTTTTTTCTATCCTTTTTGACTATACAAATTTAAGTTTCTAAGCCTCCAGCAAAATTTAGAATTTTAAAATTGAGAGAATATGGGGTCCTTGGTTGATTACACCTGGAATGCCATGAAGAAGGTTACTGCTGGAGAGGCGAGGTTGACGTTGAGACCCGATACATCACTGTAATATATACTTTAGAACTTTTCAATATGTGCGGTTGATGTTGTAATATGCCTATATATAGGATCATAATGTTTAGTAGAATAATATTGTTCTGTGTGGGAAGTCAAGATCATAGATTTATAATTGAGAAATGATGTTTAGAACCCCTATGTTAGGTTCTTTTGTTCAATTTTGTTTATATGTGTGTCCATAAAAAGAAATGTTTTGATTATGGTAATACATGTTGTAACTAAAAATTTGATGGGAAACAAGACTTTTCAATAAAAATTTGTTTGATTTAAAAATTGAAAATTAATTTACTATGTCATTGAAGAAAAAATATAAATCTTTCAAGTACATTTTTCTCTTTTCGTGATTTGACAATGATACAATTCAGCGATATCTCCTCATGCAACTATTTCCTACGAGACTTACATAAATCTTGTAGGTAGAGAAGAGGAAATATTTTCAAAATTCAAATTGGCTTCGCAAACAATTTGGTTCCCAATTAATTGATTTGCCGCAAATTGAAATGCTGAAAAGCCTTCAGTTGTCCAGAAAATACATGTCTAACACACTGAGTAAGGCCAGAGTCACACAAGCATATAACACGGCCGAGTGCTATATTATTAAACATTGCATAGCATCGTACACCAACAGCCTGGTGTAGTGTCCTAACAGCCTGGTGCAGAGTGCCATAACAGCCTGGTGCAGAGTGCCCTAAGAATGTAATAATCTGCTGGGCACTTTCACTTCTCTACTGTGCACTTCTTGGGGTGAGGAAAGTGAGAAGAGCATCAAATAGGGGATGTGGCCATTGTGCTGCTGGTGGTGGTGGTATAGCTGCTGCAGGGAGGGAGAGGACTTGGTCATTCTGCGCCTAATATGTTCCCAAATGAAACACCTTCCCCTGGTGCATGCAGGCGACAGGATGTTCTGCATAATTTCCGGCCCGAGTACCACTGGATGAATGGTGAGGCTAGAACATGTCGAGGCGGTTTTAGATTGGATGGCTAAGTGTGCCCCCAGTTCCTTTGCATTATCTTCCACCCAGTTCCCTGCTGAAAGAGCAGAGTTGGCACCCTAGCATCATGATCATTTGACTTCCACCTCACCCCTTGCCAATCAGCCAAGCAGTCAGAGCCTCAAGTCACACAGTAGTCATTTCTACTTTTTGATTACACCACTTGCTGGGGTTCCATGGGCCATTCACTTGGCCCTACCCAACAGGTGAAAGTGATTGAGTGCACTGATTCCCTATCATTGTTGAATTTCAGGATTAGTACATGGGTGTGTTAGTGCACACAGTCAGTGGATCACTAAGGGCAAAAAAGTCAGCTCAATGGAGCTCCTTGCAGTGGCATTTCTTCAGGCAATGTGATGATGACAACAGGCAGGTGGTTTGCATGCTGTGAAGTCAGTGCCTGAAGTGAGGCATAAATGTTCTCAACCGGAGCACCACCTTGCCTGACCAGGCATCTGAATTCAAGCATGAGCTGCAGTGAAGTAAACAAGTGAAAAAGCATGTTTCTTCTTCCTCCTACACCGCCTCCTCATCTGGTCAGCATAACACCTGCACCATCATCTTCAACATAGTAATGGGGAAAAGACAGCAGGCTGCTCTAAAACATCTGTTTGTTGGAAAGATCCCACACCGCACAGGAGCTGTGGACGAGGATCAAACAACAGACTGATGAGTGGCTGGTGCCATGTACCCTCAAGCCAGGCCTGATGGTGTGCAATAAAGGACGAAATCTCAAAGCAGCTGTGGTTCTAGCCATTTTGGCACATACTCCTTGCCTGGCACATGTGCCGAATTTGGTGGTGCAGAGATTCCTTAAAAATTACCAAGATGTGTCAGAGCTGCTGCTGAAACTGCAGGCTGTGTGTGCTCACTTTCAGTATTCTCACCCTGCTGCTGTTCACCTGTCTGTGCTGCAGCATCACTTCTGCCTTTCCACTTTCCACCAAATATGCGACACACAAACAAAGTGAAACTCTACCTTGCATATTCTGGAGAAACTGTGCGAGCAGCAGCAGGCAATAGTGGAGTTTCAGCTGCAGCATGCGTGGGTGAGTTGCTCTGCAGAACAACAACACTTCATTGCAAACCAGTAGGTCTAAATGCGAGACTTCTGTCTAGTGTTGTGTTGCTTAGAGAAATCCATGAACTTGGGTAGCGCTAATGACGCCATCATCAGCATTATTATGTCACTTCTAAGCCTGAATGATGGATGAGGTGGTGGCACAGGAGAAAGAGTAGGAGGATCAGGGAGGCTAGGGGGATAAAGAGGACCAAGATATCTTGCCTCCATGCAGCCTGGCACACATGAGCCAATACAAGCTGTGCTGCCTGCGTAATGAATGATGAACTACTTGGATTGTTACCAGTGCTGATTACAGGGTGGCAACTCTGCTGGATCCCTGCTACAAAGACAACATACCATCATTACTTCCATCATTGGAGTGGGATCTAAAATTGTGGGAATTCAAGCGCACGCTGGCAGACGCACTACTGATGGCATTCCCATCTGACAGCAGAGGCTCAGTAGATATGTTACTCAGTTACTACCAAACTTTCATTCCTCGCCATCACCAAAACCTTGCTCACCCCTTCTGACACAGCCTCCCCTGCTGCACTCTCTTACGGTGGCCTCCACCTTTCTCACACCCCCCGCTGTAGCAGCAAACATGGCGGAGGAGTTGGTTTTCTCCAGTCAGATAACTGCTCCTTAACCCCAATCCCACTTCCACCCTCTGTTACCCTCCCTTCCTTTGAGGTGCACTCTGTGCGCATCTACTCCCCCTCCAACCTCTAACTGGCTGTCATTTACCGTCCCCCAGGGCCAGCCACCGCCTTCTTTGACCACATCACCACCTGGCTACTTCATTTCCTTTCCATGGACATCCTCACTATCATCACGGGTGACTTCAACATCCCCATTGACACTTCCCTCTCAGCTGCCACTAAACTTCTATCTCTCACTTCCTCCTTCAGCCTCACTCAATGGTCTTCTGCAGCCACTCACAAAGATGGTCACACGCTGGACCTCATCTTCAACTGCCTCTGCTCCCTATCTTACCTCTCTAACTCACCTCTTCCTCTCTCTGACCACAACCTTCTCACATTCTCTTCCCTCTCCACTCCATGTCTACAATCCCCACCCCACAAACTTTCACACCCTCGCAGAAATCTTAAACATCTTGACCTACATTCATTCTCTGAATCCCTACTCCCTCTCACAGACAAAATCAACAGACAGCCCTGGCACACCAGCCTGACCAAAGAACTGAGGCGAGCCTCCAGGGCTGCTGAGCGCAGATGGAAAAGATCCCACTCCAACGAGCACTTGATCGCATTCAAACAGTCCCTCACTACTTTCAAGACCACACTCGCCACAGCTAAACAAACCTACTTCTCATCTCTCTTATCCTCCCTGTCTCACAACCCTAAACAGTTATTCAACACTTTCAATTCTCTCCTCCGTCCCCCAGCACCTCCTCCCTCCCCACTTATCTCAGCTGAAGACTTTGCCTCATTTTTCAAGCAGAAGATTGATAACATCAGAGACAGTTTTGATCAACAACCCCCAGAGCCCTTCCTCCCAACTTCCCAGCCCTCCACCTCCAAAACCAACTTCTCCACCATTACAGAAGAACAACTCTCCACTCTACTCTCAAGATCGCATCTCACCACCTGTGCACTTGACCCACTCCCATCCCACTTCATCCCAAACCTCAGCAAAATCTTCATCCCAACCCTAACCTATCACTAACAACTGGTGTTTTCCCCTCAAGCTTTAAACATGCCTCAATCACACCTCTCCTCAAAAAGCCTTCTCTTGACCCATCCTCTGTATCTAGCTATCGCCCTATATCACTTCTCCCTTATGCCTCCAAACTACTGGAACAACACGTCTACCTTGAACTGTCCTCCCATCTCTCTTTTTGCTCCCTCTTAAAATCTGGCTTCTGGTCACACCACTCCACTGAAACTGCCCTAACTAAGGTCACCAATGACCTCTTAACCGCCAAGAGCAAGCGACACTACTCTGTCCTCCTCCTCCTCAACCTGTCGGCTGCCTTTGACACAGTGGACCATTCCTTATTATTACAGACCCTCTCATCTCTTGGCATCACAGACTTGGCCCTATCCTGGATCTCATCATACCTAACAGACCGGATATTCTGCCTTATGGTTCAAGATTGTTATTTTTACTTTTATTTTGTTATTTTAAGTAATTTCCCTAAAAGAATATGAACCCCGAGTTGTCTACCTCCTCCTCCATCTCTTCCACCTACACCACCACTTCTATCTCCACCTCCTCTTTGACCTCCTACTCTACTTTGACCTCCATCTCCTAGTTCAAGATTATTTTTACTTTTTTATTCTATGTTATTTAAAGTTATTTCTGTAAAAAATGCCCCCAAAACACAAAAACAGAGTTGGCTACCTCCTCCTCCACATTTAACACCTACACTGCCACGTCCACCTCCATCTTCTCCTCAACCTCCTGCTCCACTTGGTCCTCTACATCCTCGCTCAAGATTGCATTTTTTTTATTCTATGTTATGTTAAGTAATTTCCCTAAAAAAATGCAAAGAATCTCCCCCCTCCACAAAAAAGCAAACAAAAAAAACAACCTCCTCCTCCATTTGGACCTGCATCTCCTGGTTTAAAATTGTAATTTTTTATTTACTGTAGTTTTATTTTATGTTATTTTAAGCCAGTTTCCTATCCACATTTGTCTGCAGGGCAACTGTCCTGCTCTTACTTCCATTTTGCTTTTCAGCCCCCTAGCCCTTACTTCGGCCATTTTGCAGCCATTTTACTGCACCAAAGTTCTGCTCTCCATTGGCTTCTATGGGGTTTACGTTTGGGGTAACATTCAGATCAAGTTCTGATGTCCGAACCAAACTTTGGATTATAGTTTGACCGAACCCGACGAACCCGAACATCCATGAATCCTCTCATCCCTAGTTACAAGATACAATGACGGCATAAAAGTAAATATCGTCAATTTAATTATTATACCATCGAGTGACATTTTTAAGATTTGTATAAGTGGAGATTTTTTATGTTGAATTTTAAGTGGATGTGATTAAAAAAGCAGATCAAAGAGTAATCAAAGGATATTTGAAGCAGATTTTTATGTAAATTTTAAAGAAGGTCGGCTTCAAAATCCATGAACATACACTCTGTGAGTTAAGGCTCATCCAGACAAAATTTCCTACATACCTCGCAAGATTTTGACTTTGTACGTCTTGCATCTAGTACTTAAATGCCTCTACTACACCTGCCAGCTGCTTACCATTGCCAATAGTCTTCTTTCTACAATGATGACATCAAGAAAGAAGCAACCAATCATGAAGTGCATTGCCCTATGTACTGTATGTAGAATCTTTTTGTAAGGTATGTTCTCCTTGCTGATTCCAAACTTTTAATCAGAGGGGCCTTCCTAAATTCAGACCCCACATTTATACTTTTATGACATAACTGATTGACACATCAGAAATGCACACTAGTGGAAAATCCATCTTTTGGCCAAGATTTTCTGAAATTAAAAATGATTGAAGCTGAGCTTTATGGTGGAATCTGACCCGTCTTCTATCATAGACAAGGATAGAGACGATCAGACATAATCTCTTGCAGAGAGAAAACTGCAAGACGTTGGAGCACCATGTTGCTCGGCTAGTTATATCTGGATATGACACCTAATTATCTGTGTTTTTATTGGTCTGGAAAGAGATGCAGTATTGCAGAGTAATGGTGTTCACGGCAGGCGAAAGAGCTGCCTCCCTGCAGTAATATTATTTGAGGCAGTGAAGATATTAAATAACAATACCTTTATTGCAGAAGATTTTTTTTTTACTGATAGCGAAGAAATTCTGTACTTTGTGAAGTATGAAAAAGATAACAAAGGACAAATAAAAAAACAAGGAATGTATTAATCGAGCAGAACAAGTCCTAGAAGATTTTCTATTTAACTATTGCATTTCTCCACTCCTATAACATATGTGCAAAAGACCATTTTCTTTTCATTTGTTTTACAGTTTAAAAAAAGTTAAAGAGGTCTACCATGGTCTCTGGTTGGTGAAGCTTTCCTACCTATTTGACCAGCACTTCTGTCCCTTCAATGGCTGCTGGTGGAGTAGTATGTGACCAGACCAGTATTTCCACCTTCTTCCATCTCCTGTAATAGAAAAGCAACTTTCCCATGTAAGACGTTTTACAACTTGAGGAGGCTGATGGACTTGTCTGGTCATCGGTCACTGTAATTCTAGAAGTGCTGGTCAGTTTATGATGAAAGCCACACTAACAAGGGAAAGGGGACAACTTTTTAAAAGCAGTTGGTTTGGATGAAAACCACAATTTCAAATACCAAATGAAGGCGCAAATTCACTTTTACCGATTCAGCACCAGTTGTCTCTGATTAGGTCAATCTGCTGACACTGACAGTGAGAGTGAGCTGTACATTCCCAGCTAGCTTAATTTGTACTGGCCAACTAGGAGGTCTGGTTTATTGGTCAAGCAATGGTAAGGTTCAGAAGCCAATTCCTATTACCGATGCCAATTTAATAAATTAGTCCTTTGCATTGTGTCATCTGTTCTATCTATTCTTTGCCTTTACATGCACTTTGGTACACAATTGTTTTGTTATTTTGTGTTTAGCCCTAATGTTCTTTTAACCATTCTCCAGATTAAACCATGGATGCCTTCACTGACTTTGTAAGGAGAAGACCAGGACTAGGCCTACCTACTCCGTGACGGATCCTGAACTGTCGGGGCTGTCAGCCAGGTTTCATGGGGGAAAGCTTAAAGCCCCGGACCGACCTCTGCACCTAGGAGTAGGGTGTGTGGCTAAGATAAAAGGGCCACAGCGTGCGGCAAATCAGTTAGTTGCCGTGGGAACGTGCATCGCACAGGAGGGCAGTGTCATGGCTTCTGCGGGGGCCAACTGCCAGAGTGGGCAAAAACCAGCAGAGGCTAAAAGCTGTTAACAGAGACTACTGACAATGATGTACCTGGTTCCCGTTGACATCACTGACCGTGAGTGACAGGACGCCCAGTCAGGACATAAGCCTGCGCACGCACCAATGGGAGAATTGGGATACCTGCTGTGAGGGGTTTCTCTGTGTACCTGAATCGAGTTGCTCATTGTCCCTGTACACTGACAGGGGGAAAGACTGTGCTCTGTCCGGCTCATCGTTTCATGACACACCGATCACCGACCGGACCATGAGAAATCACCGCCGCTGCCAGGATGCAGGATGCCATCTTTTCCAGGGCCATACTGTACCCCTTATGCACCACTGCTTTGGCGCCAACATCCACATCCTGAACTAACCACATTCTGAAGTCGTCAGACTGATAAGTTTGCTATCCTTGAACTTCCTACCCTATGCTTCACACCCGCTTCCCCTGAGTTACGTCTCCTGTGTTCTTTTATATTGTTTTATCTGTTTTCTCCCTGCGAGGAGTATACCTGTTAAATTAAAACCCACGTTAACACTTGCTTTGCCTCTGACCCGTTACTGCATCTTCCTACCTGCTCACAACTTCACCTTTGTACTGCTTGACTTCTCTAAACTTTTAATTTGTTTGACCTCCTAGACTCTGACACATTGATCCCTGCGCATTTGGTTGTGAGGCTGTCCTTATCGCTGACCTAGAATGTTTGGTATTTTCCCTCAGCTTGCTCTACCAATCTGCATCCACCTCGTAGACACAACATAGGTGCCTCTGCAATCAAGATTAGACCTTTGTATTGCGTTCACACTATAGTATTGTAGTAATGATATATTATTCAGAATGTATTGAATACTTGGAGCCTCTTGAAAGTTTCAGATGAGGAACAGGTGAAAGGGCTGGGATGATCTCCTAGTCCACATTCCATGCAGAAGAAGTAGCCTGCCGGAGATAATTCTCTGCAGCAGCATCATCAAAGCTGCTAGAACGCTGTGTTTCTCCAGAGACTTCAGATAGAGCAGAAGTTTATGAGTACATTCAAGGCAACATAACCAAGTAAAAGAAGAGGACCTTTGGTGTATTGAAAGAACTCCTGGTGCATTGATACCATTACTAATAGTAACAAATAGTGTTGAGAATTCCGATACCGCAAGTATCGGGTATCGGCCTATATTCGCGGTATCAGAATTCCGATACCGAGTTCCGATACTTTCAGTGTATCGGAAACCGGAATCGGAAATTCCCATCATGCAAACTCCCGTTTTTTTATAAATCAGCCAATAAGGAATGATTTGAAGTGTGGGCACATCCTGTTCTGCATGGTGGGCACGTAACTACTGGTATGGCTGTGATTGGCTGCTGAAATGATGTCACGACGCCCTTTAAAAGTCGTCGCCACCATTTTGTGCTCACTCTGCTGTGAATTCAGTCAGGGACAGGACGCTGTGTTCTGACTGAGGGCCAGTTTAGAGATTGCGATTTGCTTCATTGTGCTTAATCCAGGCTAAATCAGCAGCCGCTGTGTGTTCACCTTGCTTTTGCCTTGAAGCGCTGTTCACAGCTGTCTGCAAGGTTTGTGTGTGAGTGCAGCTCACTCTGCTGTCTGTGCATAGCCACAGCCGGTTTTGGTCAGCTCAGGGTGCTTCACTGCCTCATACTGCCAAATCCTTTTTTTTTTTGCAATTAGTGCAGCCAGCTGCACATTTTTTCAAATATATCCTATATTAGTGGCTTTCCATCTGTATCCTGCTGGATTGTGGAAAATCACTATATAGGATAAGATATAGTTGCTTTGTTTGGCCTTGCAGCGCCGTTCGCGGCTGTCTGCACGGTCTGTGTGAGTGCAGCTCACTCTGCAGTCTGTCCGCAGCCACAGCCGGTTGTGTTCAGCTCAGAGTGCGTCACTGCCTCATACTGCTAGATCCTTTTTTTTTGCAATTAGTGCAGCCAGCTGCACCTTTTTTCAATAATATCCTATTAGTGTCTTTCCATACGTATCCCGCTAGATTGTGGAAAAACACTATATAGGATTAGATAGAGGAGCTTTGTTTGGCCTTGCAGCGCCGTTCGCGGCTGTCTGCACGGTCTGTGTGAGTGCAGCTCACTCTGCAGTCTGTCCGCAGCCACAGCCTGTTGTGTTCAGCTCAGAGTGTGTCACTGCCTCATACTGCTAAATCCTTTTTTTTTTTTTTTTGCAATTAGTGCAGCCAGCTGCACCTTTTTTCAATAATATCCTATTAGTGTCTTTCCATAAATATCCCACTAGATTGTGGAAAAACACTATATAGGATTAGATAGAGGAGCTTTGTTTGGCCTTGCAGCACCATTCGTGGCTGTCTGCACGGTCTGTGTGAGTGCAGCTCACTCTGCAGTCTGTCCGCAGCCACAGCCGGTTGTGTTCAGCTCAGAGTGCATCACTGCCTCATACTGCTAAATCCTTTTTTTTTTTTTTGCAATTAGTGCAGCCAGCTGCACCTTTTTTCAATAATATCCTATTACTGTCTTTCCATACGTATCCCGCTAGATTGTGGAAAAACACTATATAGGATTAGATAGAGGAGCTTTTCTTGGCCTTGCAGCGCCGTTCACGGCTGTCTGCACGGTCTGTGTGTGAGTACTGCACTCACTTTGTAGTGTCTGTTCTGTGAAACAAACCCAAAGTTCACCAAACACTCCCCTTTACTGTTGTGTAGGCCACATAACCTCATAATAAAGTCTAGTCTACACTCCATAAAATAAGTGTTTCTTATACCTGTTAGCAGCTGTTCAGGAATAAGCACACTAAGCCGTTAGCACTTTTCTGCCTATCTTTATCACTCAGTCTATCACGATGAAGAAGGCAGGGAGTAAGGCACGTGGGCGTGGGCATGGAGCAGGGAGAGGACGTGGGGATTCTGCGCCAGCTGCAGGCACCGGTGACTCATCATCCCCCAGTTACAGGAGGGAGCAGACCTTCATGCGCAGCTTTGTCGGAGCTCACCGTACCCTGCTGCTGCGGGATGAACAAATTGAAGCCGTTGTCGGATGGATGGCAGCTAACGCATCAACTTCAATTAGTGCCACATCCTCTCAGGCACAGAGCACTGAAGAGCAACCATCTGTCTCTTCACCACCTGCCAAGTTGCCCAGGCAGTCAGAGAGCCCAGGACAGGAGCCATCTCTTCTTCTGTTCTCTGAATCTCTTGGCTTGGAAACAGGGGGCCAGCCAAGCAGCATTAGAGAATCAGAAGAAGAGGCTATATGCGGTGATGCCCAACAGCTTTGTCTCTCTGAATCAGAAGAGGCGGGTGGGCCAGTGCCTCCGGTTACAACTTCTCAGTACGCATCAGATGATGAGACTCAGGTGCCAGTTTCTGGTGCGTACTGTGCTGCTGAGACTACCCAGGAGAAGCAGTTGGTGTCAGAGGGTAGCGTAGATGATGACGTCCTCAACCCATCATAGCGTGAGGAACAGGAAGGTGGTGGGAGCAGCTCTGAGGAAGAGATTCCCCGAATGGCTGGGAGAGGGAGGGGGAAGACTGCGGCGCCTGGAGTCTCCACTTTGGCACCCGTTAGGAGCATGCCTCTTCTAAAAGCCAAAGCAGGCGCTCCCAAGAGTTGCAGTGCCTGGTCCTTTTTTGACACAGTTGCAGATGACATTTGCTTTGTCAAATGCAAGCTGTGTAGTCAGAAAATCAAACGAGGTAGAAATGTCAGCAACCTCAATACCTCAAACATGTGGAAACATGTGCGGACCAAGCACACGGTGGAGTTACAAAATCACACTGAAGACCTAGGCCAACCTACAGCGGCACCTACCACCTCTTCAGCTCGTGTTGTTGCCTCTTCCTCCAGCTCACACACTGCTGGTTCAGCTTCCTCCCAGGATCACCATGGAAGAACCTCTGGCACTGTTGTCCAGAGACCCAGTGTAATTCCACCCACAGCACCACGTTCCCAGTCATCCTCACACTCCCTACCCAGTCTACAGCCATCAGTAGCACAGGTATAGGAAAAAAGGCGGGCATTCTCGGCAAACCACCCACGAGCACAGGCTCTGAATGCAGGCATTGCCAAACTTCTGTCACTGGAAATGCTCTCATTAAGGCTGGTGGAGACTGACAGCTTCCGTAACTTGATGGCATTGGCAGTCCCACAATACAATGTGCCCAGCCGCTTTTATTTCAGCAGGCAAGCCGTCCCTGCTCTGCAAAAGCATGTGGAGGCAAACATCAAACATGCGCTCCTAAATGCCGTTAGTAGCAAGGTCCACCTCACCACCGATGCATGGACCAGTCACCATGGACAGGGACGATACCTTTCCCTCACTGCCCATTGGGTCAATGTTGTGGAGCCAGGTACAGACATGGTGAGTGGCGCTGTACGTGTACTGCCAATGCCAAGGATTGCAGGAATCCAGTCTCTGCACATTGACTCCACCACATACTCCAGTTCCTCAGAATTATCGCTGCAGGAGCCGTCACGGTCTACCTCCACCTTGACCCGTGAACGCTTACCTGTTACAACCGATATGAGCACAGCTGTGGCCAAACGTCAACAGGCCGTACTTAAATTAATTTATTTGGGGAATCGAAGCCACACAGCGCAGGAGCTCTAGAATGCCATCAATTCTGAGAGCGTCAAGTGGTTTGCGCCAGCGAATCTCCAGACAGGCATGGTAGTGTGTGACAATGGCCGAAATCTGGTGGCAGCTCTGGCCCTTGGCAACCTCACTCACATCCCGTGTCTGGGACATGTGCTCAATTTGGTTGTGCAGAGTTTTCTGAGGGACTATCCGGATCTTGATGCACTGCTGCACAAGATCCGTCTTGAGTGTGCTCACTTGCGGCGTTCCAGCATGGCCAGATCGCGCATTGCAAGTCTGCAGCGCCGATTCCGTCTTCCGGAACATCGCATCATATGTGACCTCCCCACCAGGTGGAATTCCACGTTACATATGTTGGAGCGGTTGTGTGAGCAGCAGCCAGCAGTAATGGAGTACCAGCTGCATCAGGCGCAAAAAAGTCGCAGTGCGCGCCGTTCAGACTTCACAACCACTGAGTGGGCCACTATGAAGGACATCTGCCAGGTTTTGCGGGCCTTTGATGAATCCACGCGGATGGCGAGTGCAGATGATGCACTAGTCAGCATGACTGTCCCCCTTATCTGCCTGCTTGAAAGAACCCTGCAAGCGCTAAGGGATGAGGTGGTGGAAGAGGTTGAGGATGAGGAGTCAGAAATGCCATCGGCTTCTGGACAGTCTGCGCAACGTGGTTCCTCACAAAGGAATAGACAGGGGACCTTTTGTGAGGAGGATGAGGAGGAGTCAATGGAGGAGGAAGACATCTTTCCAGAGGAGGGAGTTACACAAATCTCCAGTAGTCAGTATGTAGAGCGAGGGTGGGGTGATGCAGAGCAGGCAGACATCACACCTCAAGCAGGGGGCAGCATTTCTTGGCCAGTTGGCAGTCTGCAGCACATGGTTGAGTTCATGCTGCAGTGCCTGAGAAACAACCGCCGCATCGCCCACATTCTTACCACGGCTGACTATTGGGTGTACACCCTCCTCGACCCACGCTACAGGGACAATTTGCACACCCTCATTCCACCGTTGCAGTGGGAGCGTAAAATGCGTCTGTACCAAGACACACTGGTGCAGTCCATCATCTTCTCCAGTCCAATCGAGAGAAGTGCTGCGCCTGCTACTGGTAGTGCTTTACAAAGCAGCTCTGTGCGTAGAGGCAGTGGAGGAATCTCTGCACAAAGAGGTAGCAGAAGCAGTGGCCCAGCACAAGCCAAGACCAGTCTGATCCAACAGTGGCAAAGTTTTGTGTGCCCGCCACAAATGTCTACACCATCACTGACGGTGTTGGATCCAGTCAGCAGGAGGCCACGTTTCCATCAGATGGTGACAGACTACATGTCTTTCACCCTCAGCGTATTCCCAGACGGCTCTTCCCCCTTCAAGTTTTGGGTCTCTAAGCTGGATACATGGCCAGAGCTTAGCCAGTATGCATTGGAGGTGCTGGCTTGCCCTGCTGCCAGTGTATTATCGGAACGCGTCTTTAGTGCTGCAGGTGGTGTACTAACAGACCGCCGCATGTGACTATCATCCGATAACGTTGACCGGCTTACTTTTTTGAAAATGAACAAGGCCTGCATCTCACAGGAATTTGCCACTCCTCTTACCGATTAAATAATTGGTTGCCAACAGTATCCAGGTCTCCAGCTGTGTTCATGTTTCAACCACCTGAACTTTAATCCCTGGGCTCCAACACCGCCAGTTGCTGCCCAGAAGTGCCGGCAGCACAGACAACACATGACCCAGTGTTATTGGGTTTCAGTAACATCCGCTGATCACCTGCTGTGTATCCGGCAATGTGTCCAGCGACCGCCACGCTGGCACACTAACAGACATTCAAATGCCTCCAGCGCAGGCTTCGGCCTACACTCTGCTCTTCCTGCTGTCCCTGGGCTCCAACACCGCTGGTTGCTGCCCAGAAGTGCTGTTTGCACAGAGCCAAACACCTCGCCAATGTGTTAGTGGGGTTCAGTAATGCCTGCTGCTCCCCTGCTGAGTAGCCAGCAACATGTCATGCGACCGCCACGCTGGCACAAGTACTGAAATTTAAAGGAACCTGTCCCCCCCAGGCGTTTGTTACTGAAAGAGTCACCTTGTGCAGCAGTAATGCTGCACAAGGAAAAGGTGCCTCTTTTCGTTGGGCTCCTTGCACACGCTGAACCTAACACTTAGGAAATGTGTCCCTTCACACCGTTAAACCGTCCCCTAGGTGGTACTTTCCTTTGTAATGTGACGCAGCGCAGCCGTCATTCCTACCCCTTGGCGCCATGCGCCGCCTCCTCAGCATTGTTTGATTCTGTCACGGAGCCTGCGCTGTTATGTTATCCCTTGGCCAGGCGCACTTAGCGCTGCCCATCTTCTGACCTCATTTCGTGTCATGCTGGCTGCGCCTGTGCGGCCGCACTGCCCGAGATCACGCCTCGCAGTGTCGTCTAATGTAATCCCACTGCGGGCCTGGGAACCATGGGCATGCGCAGTGCATATCCTTGCCTCTCACACCCCTCCCTCCGGCTTCTTCAGTCTGTGCGGCGTCAGGTGATCCCTAATAGCATGCCACGGCCGTGACGCCGCACAGTCTGAAGAAGCCGGAGGGAGGGGAGTGAGAAGGTGAGGATATGCACTGCGCATGCCCATGGATCCCTGGCCTGCAGTGGGATTACATTAGACGACACTGCGAGGCGTGATCTCGGGCAGCGCGGCCGCACAGGCGCAGCCAGCCTGACACCAAATGATGTCAGAAGACGGGCAGCGCTAAGTGCGCCTGGCCGAGGGATAACATAACAGCGCAGGCTCCGTGACAGAATCAAACAACGCTGAGGAGGTGGCGCACGGCGAAAAGGGGGTAGGAATGACGGCTCTGCTGCATCACATTACAAAGGAAAGTCCCACCTCCGGGACGGTTTTACGGTGTGAGGGGACACATTTCATAAGTGTCTAGTTCAGCGTTTGCAAGGTGCATAATTAAAAGAGCCACCTTTTCCTTGTGCAGCACTACTGCTGCACAAGATGGCTCTTCCAGTTACTAACGCCTGGGGGGGTTCAAGGGTTCCCTTTTAACTTGCTCCAGTGCAGGCTTCGGCCTACACTCTGCTCCTCCTGCTGACCCTGGGCTCTAACACTGCCAGTTGGTGCCCGGAAGTGCTGTGTTGCCAGCAACGTGTCCTGCAAACGCCACGCAGACACAAAGCTGCCTCCAGTGCAGGCTTCGGCCTACACTCTGCTCCTCTGCTCCTCCTGCTGTCCCTGGGCTTCAACACCGCCAGTTGTTGCCCGGGAGTGCTGGCTGCACAGAGAAAAACACCCGTCAATGTGTCAGTGGGGTCCAGTAATGCCAACTGTGCCCCTGCTGTGTAGCCGGCAACGTGTCCTGCAAACGCTACGCAGACACTACAACAAAAATTTAAGGGAACCTCCCCCCCCAGGTGTTTGCAACTAAGAGAGCCACCTTGTGCAGCACTAATGCTGCATTTGGACAAGGTGGCTTTTAGTTTTACTCCTTGCACACGCTGATTTAAACACTTATAAAATGTTTCCCCTGATACCGTTCAAACGTCCCGGAGATGTGACTTTCCTTCGTAATGACACGCAGCAACCCCCTTGCCTCCATGCGCCACTGCCTTAGCGTTGATTGAATCTGTCCCGGAGCCTGCGCTGTAATGTTATCCCTTGGCCATCCGCAGTTAGCGCTGCCCGTCTTCTGACATCATTTGTAGTCAGGCTGGCTGCGCCTGGGCGGACGCGCTGCCCAAGATCACACGCCTCAGTGTCTTCTTTATTCTCACAGCGGGGCTGGGATTCATGGGAATGTGCTATGCATATCTTCGCCTCTCACTCATCTCCTTCTGCCTTCTTCAGACTGTGCGGCTTCACGGCCGTGGCATGCGATAAGGGATCAGCTGATGCCCCACAGTCTGAAGCAGGAGTAAGGACATGAGTGACAGGCGCCGATATTTACTGCGCAAGGCCATGAATCCCAGCCCCGCAGGGTAAATAAATCAGAAGACAATGCGGGGCTGGGATTCATGATCTTGCGCAGTAACAGCACATGGCCAAGGGATAACAAAACAGCGCAGACTCCAGAACACAAAAAAGCAACTCAGGAGGCATCGCCCAGCACCAAGGGGGTATGTTTGACAGCTGTGCTTCGTCTCATTAAGAAGGAAAGTCCCGCCTCCGAGACTCTTTCACGGTATGAGGGGAAAAATCTTATAAGTGTTTCATTCAGCGTGTGCAAGGAACATAATTAAAAGAGCCACCTTTTCCTTGTGCAGCATTACTGCTGCACAAGATGGCTCTTCCAGTTACTAACGCCTGGGGGGGTTCAAGGGTTCCCTTTCAACTTGCTCCAGTGCAGGCTTCGGCCTACACTCTGCTCCTCCTGCTGACCCTGGGCTCTAACACCGCCAGTTGGTGCCCGGAAGTGCTTGCTGCACAGAGAAAAACACCCGTCAATGTGTCAGTGGGGTTCAGTAACGCCAGCTGTTCCCCTGCTGTGTAGCCGGCAACGTGTCCTGCAAACGCCACGCAGACACAAAGCTGCCGCCAGTGCAGGCTTTGGCCTACACTCTGCTCCTCTGCTCCTCCTGCTGTCCCTGGGCTTCAACACCACCAGTTGGTGCCCGGAAGTGCTAGCTGCACAGAGAAAAACACCCATCAATGTGTCAGTGGGGTTCAGTAACGCCAGCTGTTCCCCTGCTGTGTAGCCAGCAACGTGTCCTGCAAACGCCACGCAGACACAACAGACACTAAGCTTCCTCCCGTGCAGGCTTCGGCCTACACTCTGCTCCCCCTGCTGACCCTTTGCTCCAACACCGCTAGTTGGGGCTCTAGGATGACAATCTTGAATAGGTCCCCATCCTGGTTCCAGTACTGTCAGCTGGTTCTGGGCAGAGCCTTCGGCTTAGGTGCCTCCTTCTGGGTATCCGAGTTCCACCAACGTCAGGTGGTCCTTGGTAGTGCTTTCTGGCATGGGTACCTCCTGCTTAGTAACCGGGTTCCAGTAACATCAGCTGGTCCTCGGTTGTTCCATTGGCTCTTGTACCTTCGGCTACCCATCCGGGTTCCAGTTCCGTCAGCTGGTTCTCGGCAGTGTCTTTTGCTCTTGTACCTTCTGCTCCCCATCCTGGTTCCTGTACCGTCAGCTGGTTCTGGGCAGAGCCTTTGGCTTAGGTGCCTCCTTCTGGGTATCCGAGTTCCACCAACGTCAGGTGGTCCTTGGTAGTGCTTTCTGGCACGGGTACCTCCTGCTTAGTAACCGGGTTCCAGTAACGTCAGCTGGTCCTTGGTAGTTCCATTGGCTCTTGGACCTTCGGGTAGCCATCCGAGTTCCAGTTCCATCAGCTGGTTCTCGGCATTTTCTCAGCCTTCTTGTACCTTCTGCTACATTTCCAAGTTCAAGACCCTAAAGACAACGACCCGGAAGACCACCCCTAAGATGACGACGACACCAGAGACGACAACCCCTGAGACGACGACCCTGGAGACGACAACCCTGAAGACCACCCCGATGACGACGACGATGACCCTGGAGACGATAACCCTGGAGACGACGACCCGGAAGACCGAGAAGCAGAAGAACAAGAAGCTGCAGAACACAGAGCAGAAGAACACAGAGCAGAAGAACATTAAGCATGAGACTAAAAATCTGAGCAAAAGATATTATCTAAATTATAAGCAGAAGAAGACTAAGCAGTGTATGGGGGTGAGTCCGTTCCTCCTCGTGGTGCCCCTGGATAAAGCCTGCTGCTGCAGGCCAAACTGAACGCGGACAAATCCTGTTGTAACTCTTTTGTGACAGGCAGAACGGAAGGTGTAATCTTCAAACTTTTATATATAACAACTACAGGAATGCCTGTCACAAATAAGAATATGATGAAGAAGTAGAATATGAAGAAGAATAATAGTTTACTAAAAAGAATATGAAGAATGTAACAAAAAAAATAATAGGTAGAAGATGAAGAAGAAGATGAATAAGGTGAAGAAGAAGTTGATGTCAAAGATGCTGCTGCTGAGGATGATGAAGAAGAAAGTAGTTCATTGAAGTAGTGAAACATCAATATCTGACAAAATAAAAAAAATGTTAACATAGTCAATATCCTTGTAACTCCGAACGTCTTAAAAAAATAATTAAAATTCCTGTTATTCTATTTGATTGGGCTAAACCTCTATGCCTTTAATGTCTCCGCCACCTCCCCCAATACATCCTACATTATTCTTAGTTGTTTTCCTTCATGTAGAATGAACCTACAAGGAAATAAAGGGTTTATTTTAATTCCGATATTTTGCTCCCATTGACTTGCATTGGTATTGGGTATCGGTATCGGCCAACATATTCCGCAGCGCTTTACAACTTATAGAGGGGACTTGTACAGACAATAGACATTACAGCATAACAGAAATCACAGTTCAAAACAGATACCAGGAGGAATGAGGGCCCTGCTCGCAAGCTTACAAACTATGAGGAAAAGGGGAGACACGAGAGGTGGATGGTAACAATTGCTTTAGTTATGATGATTGTTTAGATGATTGTGTGTTATAGATTGTTACCAAAATACAGATATGGCAAAGGTTAAATTGACAAATAACACATTGTCATGAAAACTTGGCATACATGGCTTTCTCACTTAAGATAATTCAGATAATTTAACATGACACAGGCCATTGACCAATGTCAAGCTGTTCGTCACATTTCACTTTTTTGTGCTGACATCCCAGTGCTGTGTTTTATGCATTAAGATAAACTTTGCTACATATGTAAATTGCGAGTAGCCAACATTTCTATTCGGAGAGTGGAAAGTAGTGGAGAGACTCCATAATTCCATGCTAAGAACTTCTTGCCATTTCTTTTCATAGATTATAGCTACCAGTTACTACTTGCCATTGTTATTAAAATGTGTTTTCATTGAAAGTTTTAATATTTGTGTCCCTTTTTTCAATATGTAGTGTTGTAGATCGGCTCATTCAGCTGGAGGTAGACAAAGGGACACTCTGTCTTTAAGAACGTCCTTGGTTTATTAGATGCATCATAAACCAAATTGAATTAAAAAGTAAACACAGCTCTCTGGGCAAAAACAGCAAAACAAAACAAAGTGGTAGCACTAAGCAGAGTCCTTGTAGTCACTGGGTTCAGCCTACTCAGGGTTAGTAAGTTTCCCTCTCCAGACACTGAACACCCACTGCCTCTGGAGGCCAACTATTTAAGAGCAAAGTACTGCAGTGCACAGGTGCAGGGAAAGGTCAGAGAGGCCCGGCACCTGCGCACTGCTGTACTTTACTCTGCCCTAAACAGATAAAGTACGCCTGTGCAGGAGCCATGGCAGGAAGCAAAGAAGAGGACGTCATCGTATGAAGATAGGAGGCGCCGGACCAGGACCGCGACACCCATCGGACCGGACCGAATCGGGACCGCACCTGGGTGAGTATAATCTAACTTGTTTTTCTTATCTTTCAGGTTACATCGGGGGCTTATCTACAGCATTACAGAATGCTGTAGATAAGCCCTTGATGGCGGTGGCCGCAGTTTATATACGAAATATGAGGTGACAGATTCCCTTTAAATAAGAAGTTACAGGTCTGTGAGAGCCAGAATTCTTGCATGTTTTTAGGTGACCAAATACTTATTTTCCACCATAATTTGAAAAATATATCTTGCCAAATCAGACAAGGTGATTTTCTTTATTTGTTTTCTCAGTTTTGACTCTCATAGTTGTGGTCTGCCTATGATGTCAATTACAGGCCTCTCTCTTTTTAAGTGGGGGAACTTGCACAATTGGCAGCTGACTAAATACTTTTTTTTCCCCATTGTACTTACAAGGTTACTACTTTTGGATTTGATATGTTAGATGCATTTTCAGGAAATTACTGATTTAAGTCTTCTTTCTAGTATGTTTCTACATATTGACACAAATTGCTATGTTCACAAAGCAATAATTGCATTTTCCATGTTCTCTCTCTGTTCTTATATTTCAAACAAATCATCCTTTAATCACAATCAGTTCTTTTGTATTCTCTTTACCATACAAGGTGAAATACTTTAGCAATAATTCGTTTTTACGCACATTGCATTCCAGCCATGAAGTAATATGAATGTGTCATACTATTGTAGATTCTATGTGAGCAGTGACTCACATCTTATTATTGTCAGAACTTGATTGGATTACTACTATGTGTGCATAAATGCGGTAACCCCTCTGATTTATTCATTGTTGCTTCTGCAACCAGGGGTATTTCTATAGGAAGTGCAAAGGTAACAGTCGTACTGGGGCCTTGGTGACTAATGTGACCCAAACCCCCAATCCACAACATATGAAGACATCAGTATTACAAATGGTATGCAGAAAATCCTGCTAAAAAATTTTGCGCTGTGGGTAAAAAACTTAAAGGGAACCTGTCACCAGGTTTGGCCGATATGAGATAAAACCACCACCTTTCAGGCCTGATATACAGCATTCTATAATGCTGTATAGAGTGGAGAAAATAAGTATTTGATACACTGATGATTTTGCAAGTTTTACCACCTACAAAGAATGCAGAGGTCTGTCATGTTTATCTTAGGTACACTTCAACCGTGAGAGACAGAATCGAAAAATAAAAACTAGAAAATCACATTGTATGATTAGTAAATTGGATTTTATTGCATGAAGTAAGTGTTTGATCACCTACCTACCAGCAAGAATTCTGGCTCCCTCAGACCTGTTAGTTTGTCTTTATGAAACCTTCCAACTCTGCACTCATTATCTGTATTAATTGAACCCAGGGCCATACTTAGAGTTTCTGCTGCCCTAGGCACTTTTAGTGCTGCCTCCCCCTTTGGTGAGTATGACACTATCGACAGTGACTTTGGCAAGAATCGCTGATGTGAAAGTCGCCTTTTTGCAGCAGATCGGGCAGTTTTTCTGCATCTGCCGCATAACGGATCACTTACAGCAACACTGTGTTCGGCCTCATTCATTCCCTATGGGATTTGCGGCACTTGCCATGATCTGGCAAATGCGGTACCATACCTCCCAACTTTTGAAGAAGGGAAGGAGGTATAAAGTTTGTGGCGCGCGTAGTGCGCCGCGGCAAATTTTAGGCCACACCTCTGACCACACCCATTTCACAACTAGTCACACCAATATCCACGTCCCAACCACAGCCATTTAGCACTGCTAATCACACTGTTTTATATACAATAACTGTAAACAAAACAAATATGGCCACAGTGCTCCATACTGTATAATGGCCACACATGATGCTCCATACTGTATAATGGCCACACATGATACTCAATACTGTATAACGGCCACCACACATGATGCTCCATACTGTATAATGGCCACACACAGTTCTCCATACTGTATAATGGCCACACATGATGCTCAATACTGTATAATGGCCACACATGATGCTCCATAGTGTATAATGGCCACACATGATGCTCCATAATGTATAATAGCCACACAGTGCTCCATACTGTATAATGGCCACACATAGTGCTCCATACTGTATAATGGCCACACATAGTGCTCCATACTGTATAACGGCCACACACAGTTCTCCATACTGTATAATGATCCCACATGATGCTCAATACTGTATAATGGCCACACATGATGCTCCATACTGTATAATGGCCATTGGCCACACATGATGCTCCATACTGTATAACAGCCACACATGATGCTCCATACTGTATAATGGCCATTGGCCACACATGATGCTCCATACTGTATAACGGCCACAAATGATGCTCAATACTGTATAATGGCCACACAGTTCTCCATACTGTACAATGATCCCACATGATGCTTAATACTGTATAATGACCCCCCTCCTTTATGCATGGTTCATATTCCCCCCCTGTATGCATGGCTCATATTCCCCCTCCTGTATGCATGGCTCATATTCCCCCTCCTGTATGCATGGCTCATATTTCACCCCCCCCCCCGTATGCATGGCTCATATTCTCCCCCTGTATGCATGGCTCATATTTCCCCCTCCTATATGCATGGCTCATATTTCCCCCCCTGTATGCATGTCTCATATCCCCCCCTGTATGCATGGCTCATATTTCCCCCTCCTGTATGCATGGCTCATATTTCTCCCTCCTGTATGCATGGCTCATATTCCCCCCTGTATGCATGGCTCATATTTCCCCCTCCTGTATGCATGGCTCATATTCCCCCCCCTGTATGCATGACTCATATTTACCCCTCCTGTATGCATGGCTCATATTTCCCCCCTGTATGCATGGCTCATCTCTCCACCCCACCCCCACTCCTATCTTGAATGGCGCAGCTTACCGTCCTCCTTCATCCCCCCTCCCCTGTCCCCCCGTCCCTCCATCCCTCATACTTACCTGTTCCTCACCGCGCGGCCGCGCCGACATCCCTCTGGCTCTGTCCCGACTCCCGGCGCAGCACCTTCTTCCTGCGTGAGCGGTCACATAATACCGCTCATTAGGGTCATGAACATGCGCATATTCATGAGCTTAATGAGCGGTACCACGTGACCGCTCATTCAGGAGTGCTGCAGAAGCCGATACCAGGCATCGCTGGAGCAGGGTAAGTATCGTCTTCAAAGAGGGTAGGTGGAAGGTTTCTGGGCAGGCGGCCGGGGGGGCAGGGGGGGCGGGGGCGGTCGGGAGGTGACCCAGCTTTTATAAAAAAAAAACAACAAAAAAAAAAACAGCAAACCTTGCTCAGGTGCCGCCCCCTGCATTGTCCCCGCCCTAGGCACGTGCCCTCTTGTGCCTAGTGGCAAATACGGCCCTGATTGAACCTGTCCACACACTCATTCAATCACACTCCAACTTCTCCACGACGGCCTAGACCAAACAGCAGCTTAAGAACACCAGGGACAAAATTGTAGACCTGCACAATGCCTGGATGGATGAGAAGGCAACAAATGTTGCCACAATTATTAGAAAATGGAAGAAACACAAGATGACTGTCAATCTTCCTCGGTCTGGGGATCCATGTGAGATCTCGCCTTGTGGGGTAAGAATTATTCTGAGAAAAGTGAGAAATCAGATCAGAACTACATGGGAGGGCCTGGTCAATGACCTAAAGAGAGCTGAGGCCACAGTCTCAAACCTTATCATTAGTAATCCACCATGCCGTCATGGATTAAAATCCTGCAGGGCACACAAGGTCCCCATGCTAATGCTAGCACATGCCCAGGCCTGTTTGAAGTTCACCAATGACCATCTGGATAATCCAGAGGAGGCATGGGAGAAGGTCATTTAGTCAGAAGAGGCAAAATGGAACTTTTTGGTATCCACTCCACTCGCTGTTTTTGTAGAAAGAAGAAAGATGAGTACAACTCCAATAACACTGTTCCAACCATGAAACATGATGGAGCAACCATCATACTTTGGCACTGCTTTTCTGCAGAGGGGACAGAACGACTGCACCGTATTGAAGGGAGGATATATAGGGTCATATATCATGAGATTTTGTCCAGCAACCTCCTTCCCTCTGTAAGAGCACTGAAGATGGGTCATTACTGGGTCTTCCAGCATGACAATAACCTGATACACACAGCCAGTAAAACTAAAGAGTGGCCCCGTAAGAAGCATTTCAAGGTCCTGGAGTGGCATAGCCAGTTTCCAGACCTGAACCCAGTAGAAAATCTTTGGATGGAGCTGAAATTCAATGAAACACAATGTTGTCCAGCAACAGCCTGGAAACCTGAAAGATCTGGAGAAGATCTGTATGGAGGAGTGGGCCAAAATCTTTGCTGCAGTGTATGCAAAACTTTGCTAAGAACTACAGGAAACATCTGACCTCTGTAATTGCAAGCAAAGGTTTCTGTACCAAATATTAAGCGCTGTTTTTCTATTGTATCAAATATTTATTTCATGCAATAAAATGCAAATAAATCATAAAATGTGATTTTCTGTGGTTTTTTTTATTCAGTCTCTCACAGTGGAAGTGTACCGACAATAAAAATTACAGACCTCTCCGCTTTTGTAGTTGGGAAAATTGCAAAATCGGCAGTGTATACTTAATTTCTCTACTGTATATGCCCCAAACCAGACCTGTAAGACAAGGAAAAGACCTATTATTACACTCACGTGGTCTGGTCCGAGAGGCGTCGCTGGTCTTTGCCCTCCACCTCTCTTCTTCTTGATATGCATCCCTACTTCAACCACACAGTATCCCTGACATCGCACTCCTGTACAGGTCTACTTCTCTATTCTGACTAGGACAGAGTAAAGTACTGCAGTGCTCATGTGGCTTTTCACTTTTTCCGGCACATGGTACAGCCATGTGGACTTCCATATAAAGCCCTGCAGAAATGACATCATATGAGCTAGCACAGTCAATCAGGTGGACTATCACAGCCAATTTAAAATATGAGGGCTTGCTAAGCAGAGCCATGTTAGAATTTTACAGACTAGGTATAGGAGGTCACAGTGCACTGCTCATTCCACATAGGAATATATAAATGCCTAAATCTGACTGTGGTGTACTACTACAGTGCTGAAGCATATTGAAAATGGGAGTTGTAGTCTCAGTCTGTGAATAATAATCCAAAGATTCATGTTATAGGGAAGTACTGGACCTTTATAGTCAGTGTGACTGTGAAATAATTGATATGTACAGTGTCCATTTTAAACCATGATCAAATGTCAAATTCGGATATCAGATTCAGATATTAAAGTCACATATCAAAGTCAGATATTAAAGTCACATATCAAAGTAAGATATTAAACTCACATATCGCAGTCAGATGTTAAAGACAGTTCTCAGACAGGGTATTTAACCTCAAACTGAAATTATTATGACGTTTCACTTTGATATCTGATCATGATCTAAAAAGGACACTGTAGATCTGTGATACACCACATTAACAGCGCTTTAATAAGAATATTTTTCACGTACTGCAAACAAGGAGGGCAAGTTAGTACCAATCTGTCCTAATTTTGCTACTAAAGAAAAATCCTGGAATCTAAGCTTTTGTGTCACAGAAAGTGTGCATCCTGGTTGTGAAAGGGACAAGAGATTTTATATTATTGAAAGACAAACCAAACATCTTCACATTGCAGAAATGTAAAAGCAACTGTCTACCTCATGGTGTATGCTGTAAAAAATTATTTTTTGCACACTACCTTGCTATATTATTCCAATATGAGACCTGTACACACACACAACACCAATATAGAGTGGCCTGTTATGGGTTCTTGCTTTTCTTTCCTGTTGTTTTTGGTAAAGACTAGTGTTGAGCGATACCTTCCGATATTTGAAAGTATCGGTATCGGATTGGATCGGCCGATATCCAAAAAATATCGGATATCGCCGATACCGATACCCGATACCAATACAAGTCAATGGGACACAAATATCGGAAGTGATCCTGGATGGTTCCCAGGGTCTGAAGGAGAGGAAACTCTCCTTCAGGCCCTGGGATCCATATTTATGTGTAAAATAAAGAATAAAAATAAAAAATAGGGATATACTCACCCTCTGAGGCGCCCGGGTGGTAACCGATGCAACCGGCAGCCTCCGTTCCTAAGAATGAGCGAGTGAAGGACCTTCGATGACGTGGCGGCTTGTGATTGGTCGCGTGACTGCTCATGTGACCACTCACGTGACCAATCACAAGACCGCAACGTCATCGCAGGTCCTTCACTCGCTCATTCTTAGGAACGGAGGCTGCCGGTTGCAGCGGTTACCACCAGGGCGCGTCAGAGGGTGAGTATATCCCTATTTTTTATTTTTATTCTTTATTTTACACATGAATATGCATTCCGATCCCGAGTCCCGATATCGCAAAAATATCAGAACTCGGTATCGGAATTCCGATACCGCAAATATCGGCCGATACCCGATACTTGCGGTATCGGAATGCTCAACACTAGTAAAGACTTTGGGGTAAACATTTATTTATTTATTTATTTTAATCTTTTAACCCCTTTCTGACATTGGACGTACTATCCCGTCGAGGTGGGCCCGTATGACCACCGACGGGATAGTACGTCCAGCGCGATTGGCGGCGCTCACGTGGGGAGCGCGGCCGATCGCGGCCGGGTGTCAGCTGACTATTGCAGCTGACATCCGGCACTATGTGCCAGGAGCGGTCACGGACCGCCCCCGGCACATTAACCCCCGGCACACCGCGATCAAACATGATCGCGGTGTACTGGCGGTACAGGGAAGCATCGAGCAGGGAGGGGGCTCCCTGCGGGCTTCCCTGAGACCCCCAGAGCAACACGATGTGATCGCATTGCTCCGAGGGTCTCCTACCTCCTTCCTTGCTGCAGGTCCCGGATCCAAGATGGCTGCGGCATCCTGGTCCTGCAGGGAGGGAGGTGGCTTACCAAGTGCCTGCTCAGAGCAGGCGCTGGTAAGCCTGCAGTGCTCTAAGTCAGATCGGTGATCTGACAGAGTGCTGTGCAAACTGTCAGATCACCGATCTGTGATGTCCCCCCCGGGACAAAGTAAAAAAGTTAAAAAAAAAATGTCCACATGTGTAAAGAAAAAAAAATTAAAAATCCTAAATAAAGAAAAAAAAAATATATATATTATTCCCATAAATACATTTCTTTATCTAAATAAAAAAAAAACAATAAAAGTACACATATTTAGTTTTGCCGCGTCCGTAACGACCCCACCTATAAAACTATATCACTAGTTAACCCCTTCAGTGAACACCGTAGGGGGAAAAAAAAAAGCAAGGCAAAAAACAACGCTATATTATCATACCGCTGAACAAAAAGTGGAATAACATGCGATCAAAAAGACGGATATAAATAACCATGGTACCGCTGAAAACGTCATCTTGTCCTGCAAAAAACGAGCTGCCACACAGCGTCATCAAAGAAAAAAGAAAAAAGTTATAGTCCTCAGAATAAAGCGATGCCAAAATAATTATTTATTCTATAAAATAGTTTTTATCGTATAAAAGCGCCAAAACATAAAAAAATGATATAAATGAGGTATCGCTGTAATCGTACTGACCCAAAGAATAAAACTGCTTTATCAATTTTACCAAACGTGGAACGGTATAAACGCCTCCCCCAAAAGAAATTCATGAATAGCTGGTTTTTGGTCATTCTGCCTCACAAAAATCGGAATAAAAAGCGATCAACTGTCACGTGTCCGAAAATGGTATCATTAAAAACGTCAACTCGTCCCGCAAAAAACAAGACCTCACATGACTCTGTGGACCAAAATATGGAAAAATTATAGGTCTCAAAATGTGGAGACGCAAAAACTTTTTTGCTGTAAAAAGCGTCTTTTAATGTGTGACGGCTGCCAATCATAAAAATCCGATATAAAAAACGCTATAAAAGTAAATCAAACCCCCCTTCATCACCCCCTTAGTTAGGGAAAACTATTAAAATTAAAAAAATGTATTTATTTCCATTTTCCCGTTAGGGTTAGGGCTAGGGTTAGGGCTAGGGTTAGGGTTAGGGCTAGGGTTGGGGCTAGGGTTGGAGCTAAAGTTAGCGTTAGGGTTGGGGCTAAAGATAGGGTTAGGGTTGGGGCTAAAGTTAGGGTTAGGGTTTGGATTACATTTACAGTTGGGATTAGGGTTGGGATTAGAGTTAGGGGTGTGGTTAGGGTTACCGTTGGGATTAGAGCTAGGGGTGTGTTTGGATTAGGGTTTCAGTTAGAATTGGGGAGTTTCCACTGTTTAGGCACATCAGGGGCACTCCAAACGTGACATGGCATCCGATCTCAATTCCAGCCAATTCTGCATTGAAAAAGTAAAACAGTGCTCCTTCCCTTCTGAGCTTTCCTGTGTGCCCAAACAGGGGTTTACCCCAACATATGGGGCATCAGCGTACTCGGGACAAATTGCACAACAACTTTTGGGGTCCAAGTTCTCTTGTTACCCTTGGGAAAATATAAATTTTGGGGGCTAAAAATCATTTTTGTGGGAAAAAAACTGATTTTTTATTTTCACGGCTCTACGTTGTAAACTGTAGTGAAACACTTGGGGGTTAAAAGTTCTCACAACACATCTAGATAAGTTCTTTGGGAGGTTTAGTTTCCAATATGGGGTCACTTTTGGGGGTTTCTACTGTTTGGGTACATCAGGGGCTCTGCAAATGCAACGTGATGCCTGCAGACCAATCCATCTAAGTCTGCATTCCAAATGGCGCTCCTTCCCTTCCGAGCTCTGCCATGCGCCCAAACAGTGGTTCCCTCCCACATATGGGGTATCAGTATACTCAGGACAAATTGGACAACAACTTTTGGGGTCCAATTTCTCCTGTTACTCTTGGGAAAATATAAATTTGGGGGCTAAAAATCATTTTTGTGGGAAACAAAAGATTTTTCATTTTCACGGCTCTGCGTTGTAAACTGTAGTGAAACACTTGGGGGTTCAAAGTTCTCACAACACATCTAGATAAGTTCCTTTGGAGGTCTAGTTTCCAATATGGGGTCACTTGTGGGGGTTTACTACTGTTTGAGTACATCAGGGGCCCTGCAAATGCAACGTGACGCCTGCAAACCAATCCATCTAAGTCTGCATTCCAAATGGCGCTCCTTCCCTCCCGAGCTCTGCCATGCGCCCAAACAGTGGTTCCCCCCCACATATGGGGTATCAGCGTACTCAGGTCAAATTGGACAACAAATTTTGGGGTCCAATTTATCCTGTTACCCTTGTGAAAATACAAAACTGGGGGCTAAAAATCATTTTTGCAAAAAAAAAAAAGAATTTTTATTTTCACGGCTCTGTATTATAAACTGTAGTGAAACACTTGAGGGATCAAAGCTCTCAAAACACATCTAGATAAGTTCCTTAGGGGGTCTACTTTCAAAAATGGTGTCACTTGTGGGGGGGTTTAATGTTTAGGCACATCAGGGGCTCTCCAAACGCGACATGGCGTCCCATCTTAATTCCAGTCAATTTTGCATTGAAAAGTCAAATGGCGCTCCTTCCCTTCCGAGCTCTGCCATGCACCCAAAGAGTTGTTTACCCCCACATATGAGGTATTGGCATACTCAGGACAAATTGCACAACAACTTTTGGGGTCCAATTTCTTTTCTTACCCTTGGGAAAATAAAAAATTAGGGGTGAAAATATAATTTTTGTGAAAAAATATGATTTTTTATTTTTACGGCTCTGCACTTTAAACTTCTGTGAAGCACTTGGTGGGTCAAAGTGCTCACCGCACATCTAGATGAGTTCCTTAGGGGGTCTACTTTCCAAAATTGTGTCCCTTGTGGGGGGTTTCAATGTTTAGGCACATCAGGGGCTCTCCAAACGCAACATGGCGTTCCATCTCAATTCCAGTCAATTTTGCATTGAAAAGTCAAATGGCGCTCCTTCCCTTCCGAGCTTTGCGGTGCGCCCAAACAGTGGTTTACCCCCACATGTGGGGTATCAGCGTACTCAGCACGAATTGTACAACAACTTTTGCAGTACATTTTCTCCTGTTACCCTTGGTAAAATAAAACAAATTGGAACTGAAATAAATTTTGTGTTAAAAAAAGTTAAATGTTCATTTTTATTTAAACATTCCAAAAATTCCTGTGAAACACCTGAAGGGTTAATAAACTTCTTGAATGTGGTTTTGAGCACCTTGAGGGGTGCAGTTTTTAGAATGGTGTCACACTTGGGTATTTTCTGTCATATAGACCCCTCAAAATGACTTCAAATGAGATGTGGTTCCTAAAAAAAAATGGTGTTGTAAAAATGAGAAATTGCTGGTCAACTTTTAACCCTTATAACTCCCTAACAAAAAAAATTTTGGTTCCGAAATTGTGCTGATGTAAAGTAGACATGTGGGAAATGTTACCTATTAAGTATTTTGTGTGACCTATCTCTGTAATTTAAGGGCATAAAAATTCAAAGTTGGAAAATTGCAAAATTTTCAAAATTTTTGCCAACTTTTTGTTTTTTTCACAAATAAACACAAGTTATATCGAATAAATTTTACCACTGTCATGAAGTACAATATGTCACGAGAAAACAGTGTCAGAATCGCCAGGATCCGTTGAAGCGTTCCAGAGTTATAACCTCATAAAGGGACAGTGGTCAGAATTGTAAAAATTGGCCCGGTCATTAACGTGCAAACCACCCTTGGGGGTGAAGGGGTTAAAAATACTGACACATTAAAATTTTTGAATACCTGTCTAATAGTCCAATTTTTCAATTGCACACCCTATGTGCTATACCCCACGAACATATGCTTTTACTGTATGCTCGTTTCTAAGCATAAACCTACATGTAGTTGCAAAGCAAAATAGCAATTAGGATTATATTGCATTTTGGGTCAGGGGGAGATACCATGTATACTCGAGTATAAGCCGACCAGAGTATAAGCCGAGGCACCTAATTTTGCCACAAAAACTGGGAAAACTTATTGACTCGAGTATAAGCCTAAGGTGGGAAATGCAGCAGCTACTGATAAATTTCAAAAATAAAAATATATACCAATAAAAGTAAAATTAATTGAGACATCAGTAGGTTAAATGTTTTTGAATATCCATATTGAATCAGGAGCCCCATAAGATGCTCCATACAAATATATGCCCCATATAATGCTCCATAAAGGTTAATGATGGCCCCTTAAGATGCTCCATAGAAAAATATGCCCCATATAATGCTCCACAAAGGTTAATGATGGCCCCATAAGATGCTCCATATTAAAATATGCCCCATATAATGCTGTACAAAGGTTAATGATGGCCCCATAAGATGCTCCATATTAAAATATGCCCTATATAATGCTGCACAAAGATTAATAACGGCCCCATAAAATGCTAAATACAAAAATATGCCCCATATTACCTTAGGCTTTCTGGTGGTCACATAAACCCTACCTAGTGTGGCAAAGAATATTTGAAAACATTGTAAATTTTATAATTGTGACCAAAATGTACGTTAAACCAAAATGTGGCAGGAAGCAGAGTGCTTCATGGAATATATGTCACATCACTTGTCTCATTCACAGGAGGATTATGTAGCCCATGACAGCAACACCATCAGCCAAAGTCAGTATTCTGCTCAGTCCACTTGCTCCAAGATGAAAAAATTTAAAATTGTACATAGTCGAATTTCCATTCTGTCAATGACACTTGTTTCTGTTCTGCCTTTTAGTTCCCTAAAATACTGCACACCCGGGGCTAAGAAACATATTACAGCAGAACAATTTCTTCCAAGTTATTTATTGGGCGAAATGAACAGTCAGCCTTTGTACTTGGATGATATGGTGCGTGAGGAGATGGATGACTTTACTTTATTGATGAGCTTTGTTGAGGCACTGTCAGAGATACTAGCACTCTGAGCCAGAGCAAATCTCTAAGTGGGAATTAGGTAGGGAGGGATGAATCAGACATGACAATGATAACGAACCTGTGGTGGACAAGACCTGAGAACCAGAGGAGATGATGTCACCAAAGGACGAGGTGGTTGGCCTCTATGATACACAGCGCAGGCGAAGAATGGCTAAAATCTGCTAGTTCTGCGGTCAGCTATGGAGCACATGGTACTGCAAGTGTTGTTGGTGATTACTATGTAATGGTACATAGAAAAAATATTTTTTTTTTCACATTGCCAGAGGACCAACTTATTGCAGTGTGTAGTTTGTGCTGTTTTAAAATAAGCTGTAAACTATGTTAACCTGACCAGCAAGATGAAGAAGGCTCAAGCTGTCTTTTTTCTTCTTCTCATGATTGTCTTTCTAGTAACCAGTCCACACCAAAGTAGTCTCTGGTCACTGTCATCAGTTCTATCCTCACCTACTATTTTCATTACTCTTTCTCCATTCCTTCCTCAGTTAGCCCTCGGTGTGACTAGAAACATACGTCCATTTATAAGTAAACTGAACTCTCACTTTCCAACTTCACCACAGTTGATGGATCGTATTTCCTTTTGAAAAATAATCAGGTGTGCTCAGCCTCATTGAAAAAAATCTAGCTGCTATTGGTTTATGAAAAAGTAGGTTTAGTCACAAAATCAAAATTGTTCCCAATGCAAAACGTATCCTGTTCCAGGCTTCACTGTTCCAATTTGTCTCATGACTCTCACCTTCTTTCATATTTTTGTTGAAATTAAATTTTATTGTGCCTGCATCTGGAGATAGTTTTCCCAGTAGCATCCTGCATAGGATCGAGCCCCGATGCAGGGCAGGGTACAAAGGGCAAACTTGTTGTAGCTTATCAAACCAAAATTCCTGGAATTCCGTAGATGACATTTTTTTTTTCTTTCAATTTCTCAATTTTTGTTTAAATCAATGAATTATCTAAGGTGGGTGAATTGGTTGGTTTTCTACAATAAGCTATGTTTCCTGCTCAGTGAAGCTGTTGCAGAACAGACAGCTGCCGACGCAAAGCCGAATCAGAAGAACCCTCCTTGCTCACTGCCGAGTCAACACTTACCAGTTAGCCTGGTCTCTGTACAGTGCAGAGACACAAGGGGCAAAATAGCTTTGAATTAGCAAATCAAAATTCTTTGAATTCTATAAAGCAACATACTTTATCAAACTTTTACATTTTAGTCAACATTATATACTTTTTGGTCTGGCATTCCCCCACATGCACAAATACAGCAAAAATCCAAGGCAGCAGCAGCAATTATAGTACATGACATGATGGACCAGATATTTTATTTGCTGCTGCACCACTATAAGGTATATTATCAAATAGTAGTGTACATTATGAAAAAGAGTTGCACTTTCTGAACAGCTAGGCTCAGTGGCACCTGCATTTAGGGGCGTAACAACACCAGCAGAAACTTCAGCAGCTCGGATGCACATCCAATTGCAGTATATCGCGGTGCACAGAAGCATCGGGTCCGAGAGCCACAATACTTGATGCTGGCCAACCAGAGGCCAGCAGATTATGATGGCGTGCGCAAGACTGGTTGCATGGCAGTGATGTTGTACTCAGCTGTCAGCTTCACAAGCGAATGCGCACGGCAGGGGAGTGATGGAAAGGTGAGAATTTATTTATTCATTAGTTTTTAAATCAGTGGTCATACTAGTACATGGATGACTATGAGCTGTGCATTATACTTTATGGATGACTATGGGGTGCATTATACTTTATGGATGACTATGAGCTGTTCATTATACTTTATGGATGACTATGAGCTGTGCATTATACTTTATGGATGACTATGGGGTGCATTAAACTTTATGGATGACTATGGGATGCATTATACTTTATGGATGACTATGAGCTGTGCATTATACTTTATGGATGACTATGGTCCATTTTCTTTTGGGTCTATTGTCATGTACAGCATTCAGTGTACTGTCAGATAGGGAATTCAGGCCAGTGGCTTTGGTACACTGAAATGGATCAGAATATCTACAGCAATGGTAGAAAACCTCACATTTGTCAAAATTAATCAGGCATGGACTAGTAATGAATTTCAGTTGCACATGGCTGAATGCAATGATTGAATTGATTAATCACGGTCTTGTTGCTGCCAATGTCGATGGCCACACTCAGCTGGTTCAACCTCCATTAAATACAGAGTTGCATATGTGACGCCCGGGAGACCGAGGTACCCAGCACCAGATCAATGAGGTCTGTCTCTTAAGGGGGATGTCACTAGTGGCTTGACCCGGTGCTGTGGCCTCAGGCGATGCACAGTGTAAGGGATATCATGAAGGAACAGACACTTACTTGGTCAGCAGCAGGTCTTCTCAGCTATGATGGCCCCGATCCTGGACCGATGGTTATTGTCCAAATGAAAGACTGAGGCGTTGAAACGTTTAACGAATTTACTTCAACATAAAGGGATTTGCCACCAATACTGTCACCGGAGTCTGTATAAGAACCCTGAATTACTTTGACCCTGTCAGGATTTCCACCTCTTATTATGCGCAATTTCTGTATGGTCCTGCTGCTGTTTGTGAACTGGCTGCTGACCCAATCTGTCTCTTCTGTGCTCTGGTTCAACGGGCAACCCGAGTCCCTTTTTGTCGGCTTACCCCCTCTGGGAGTACTGCTGAACTCTGTGTCTGTTGCTGCGTCTTACCCTGGTGAAGCTGATATCACCTCCCTTCCGGTTGCTGTATTATATATAATGAATATAGCCACGGATCCGGTATCCGTCTCTGCGCCTATTCTGGGTAGAGGTTATTACTACCCGGTTCTCACAATGTCCTTTTTCTCTATTCCTCTTTTCCTACTATCGGTATTACGGTCCTATAATCCGTCATAGGGCTGTTAGGAGCTCAGTTATACGACCTCACACTTTCAGCTCCTCAACCCAACTGCCAATCTTTTTCTCAGACCAGAATAGATCAAGGGGAATCTCTGGAGCTCCCCCTTCTGGCCGGAGATGGTAGTGCAGTCTTGCTATTTTAACATTTATTTGTGTCAATAACTATTTTTGTGGCAAATACCCCTAGGGGCGCCACATTCCCCCTTAGTTAAGAACAGTACTCTGGGACTGTGGGACGATAACATTTTGAAATAACAATTGATATATACAGAGTCTTAAAAATGAAAAGTTACAAAAACCACTCAAAGAAACAAAAAAAATGGAATTCTGTAAAAAGTCACTTCAAATAGCGTCCATTAATACAGTTCTATCCTTGAAGGCACTAGGAAGCAAAGTTCACAAAGCAGTCTTTCCGGAGCTTTGATTTAGTGTTTCCGGGCTGATAAAAAGTTCAAGAATATGCAAGAAGTTCATACAGGTAAGTCTCTGTAGGTACTGGGCTTAAACGTTACAGAACAATAACAATGACTATAGTCTTATAGTTGGTAATCCGCATACCTGGCCGGTAATTGACCCCGGGTACTACGCTGGGATCTATGTAATAGCGGTGTCTCTTTATGTGGTGTACTACTGTCTATTGCGGATATAGTATCTGCCCTCTCTGCTAAAGATAATTCCCCCACTATGGGGTTGGCAAGTCCACTGTGAATGGGATCACTCTGATCAGGAATCTGTTCTTCCTGACCTGGAACCTCTTGTAGTACGGGGTCAGCCTCTTCCTGTCTTGGGACTTCTAATATTGGATTCGGTGTTGGATAAAAGGCCACCATGGGAACCACTACTGCACCATGGTATGTTAGTAAGGTTTTAGGAAAGTCTCCTATACAGGTGTGATACATTTCCTCCTCTTTTTCCTTTACTGGTTGAACCTGTATAGGTTGAATAACTTCTGATTCTGGCTGGACAACTTCTGGCTCTTTCAACGTTTCCGGACATAATTTAAGATTGTCTCTTGACACTAGTACAGATGTTAAACCTCCGTTTTTGCTAATGAGACACATTTTAGGATTATCCATTCTTGTTGGTAAAACTGTGTAGGGTACGGCTTCCCATTGATTATCCAGTTTATTGGTTCGACGATTCCTCTTGAGTACTTGGTCACCCGGTCTTAATGGTGTTGCTAGAGCATTCTGATTGAAAGTTCGCTCTTGTCTTTCTCTGGTTTGCTTGAGGCTTCTTTCCACACTCTCTTGCACTTGGCGATACTGCTTTTGCCGTACAACATCCCAATTGGAGTCTTGAACTTCTGTGTCTGGTTTCAGTATTCCCATTTCTAGATCGATTGGTAATTGGCTGGGTCTTGCACGCATAAGATAAGCTGGGGTGCAGTTGGTAGAGCTCACCGGGACATGATTATACAGATCCACCAAGTCAGGCAATTTCTCTGGCCATTGATTCCTTTCCGTTTCAGGTAAAGTCTTTAGTAGGTCTATCACAATATGGTTCATCTTCTCACATAAGCCGTTTGTTTGCGGATGATAGGCCGTCGTCCGGATCTTTTTGCAACCATACATATTACAGAATTCTCTGAAGATCTCTGATTCAAAGGCTGTACCCTGGTCAGTGAGAACCTGTTCCGGATATCCATGGGGTCTACAAAAGTACGTTTGGAACGCTTTGGCTGCTGTTTTTGCAGTCAGATCTTTTACAGGTACTACTACCAAGAAGCGCGAATAATGGTCCACGATGGTCAAGGCATAGACGTAACCGGACCGGCTCGGTGTCAACTTCACATGGTCCATGGCTACCAGTTTGAGTGGTTGTTTGGTGATTATGGGCTGCAGTAGTGCTCTTTGGCTCTTTTGATCGTTCCTTCTGAAAAGGAGGGTTTCGGTTTGAAGGTTTCTTCGTCTGCCCTATCAAAGTATCTTGCAAGGGCGCTGCCAATTTGGTAAATCCTTTTATAAATCTACGATAGTAACCCACTAATCCCAAGAATTGCCTCACTTCTTTTGCGTTGGTAGGTCTTGGCCAATCCCTTATGGCAGTTATTTTCTCGGGATCCGGTGCTACTCCCTCCGAACTCACGATGTGCCCTAAGTATTGTACCTTTGGCTTGAGAAGGTGACATTTGGATGGTTTGATTTTCATACCATACTTGGATAAGGCTTCGAACACCTCTGCCAGGTCTGTTAAGTGCTGTTCGTAAGTCTTTGAGTAGACGATCACATCATCTAGGTACAGGAGGACGGTCTCGAAGTTCTTGTGTCCGAGGCAACATTCCATCAGTCGCTGGAAAGTACCGGATGCGTTGCAGAGTCCAAACGGCATGCGATTAAATTCGCTTAAACCCATTGGTGTGGTGAATGCCATTTTTTCTTTATCTCTCTCAGCCACAGGGACTTGCCAATACCCGCTTGTTAAGTCTAAGGTGGAAAAATAATTAGCAGATTTCAAAGCAGTCAAGGACTCTTCTATCCTAGGCAAGGGATAGGCGTCTTTATAGGTGATGTTATTAATCCGCCGGTAGTCTACGCACATTCTCATGGTTCCGTCCTTTTTTTTGACAATCACCAGAGGGGCCGCCCAAGGGCTACAACTACCTCTTATTACCCCGGCCTGTTTCATCTCTCTCAGCATGTCCTTCGCGCATTGATAGTGAGCGGGTGGTATGGGCCTATATCTTTCTTTTATCGGGGGATGGTCACCGGTGGGGATTGTATGTTCCACCCCTTCTATCTGTCCGAAGTCCAATGGGTGTTTACTGAAGACCTGTTCATATTCCGTCACTAATCTATATACCTCTTGTCTTTGATGGGTAGGTGTTGAATCTACACCCACGTCTAGCTGTTGGCACCAATCCTCCGATTCTCCATCTGAGCCGTTATTTTCCACCTGACAGGTCGATTCTAAAGGCTCAACAGTTGTGATGGCATTGTTGTCAACAGTATATAACTTTGCCACTGTAGCGTACCTTGGCAAAGTGACCTCTTCCTCTCCACAGTTCAAAAGTCGTACCGGCACCCGTCCCCGGTGTACCTCGACCACCCCTCGTGCCGTGAGTATAGTGGGTCTGCTGTCGGTGTATGATGGTTCTATTAAGGCTTGATAGTCTCGTCCTTTAGTACCAATGGCCACTCAACACCATACCAGCATTTCTGTTTTTGGTGGGATTACAATAGACGTTGGATCACTCACCCTCACACTGCCGATTTCTCCACCTGCAACTTCTATCTGTTGCCTTAACATTAATACTTTTATTTCCCTCCGGAGAACTCTCTGCTGGCAGGATCGGGCAGTTTCAGCAATTTGTTGTAAGACAGAAATAACTTCGGAAAAGCAGTTCTCTAACACATTCATTCCTATCAATACAGTTGGTTCACAGTTCTGTCGGTCAACATCAACAACAATTATACCCTGTTTCTTCAATTCTGCTTTACCAATCTTTATGGTCATCTCCCTGAATCCTAGTTTCGGTACCAACTTACCATTACTGGCCCATATATTTAGTTCAACATCAGAGGGTCCTTTATCAATATCTACCTCAGCCCAGTACCTCTTATAAAGGATATATGGTATAGATGAAATCTGGGAACCTGTATCCAGCAAAGCGTTGAGGGGAATTCCGTCCAGCACGATAGGGATGATAGGTCGTCCTCCGATGTACCTGTCATGCCAGTGTGTTGGGCCTTGAAAATTCATTCCTGCGAAGCGGCCCGCATTCCCAGGGGATTCCCGTTTAAATCACAATTTTGTGCAAAGTGGCCTGGCTGCTTACAACGGCGGCAAATGGGCTGTCCATCCGGTTGGTAGCGGTCACGGGGTCGTCCTCTCCATGTCGGGTATCTCCGGGACCTCATCCATGGAACATCCTCTCTACGGTTTTCCAACTCCATCTTGGGTTCTCTCATCTCCTGCATGGTTTTAGCCATTGAAGCAACAACATCAGTTAAAGAGTCAAGCTTTTGCTGAAGAGCCTCATTAGTAATGGGCCCCAGGGACTTAGCACTGACACCGGACGTAGCTGATGTCACTGGCATTCCCCATTGCTGAAGTGCATCTGCCATGGGTTGTGTGAGATCCTGATCCCGAGGTGCCTCTGCCAGCTGGAGACATATAGCACTCTCCTTTAATTGGGCAAATGTCAATTCAGGGTTCTTAAAAACAAGCATACTCACATGCCCCCGGTGAGAAGGGGTGTAGAGTCCCTCAATAAATTGATCTCTTAACAGTTTATCGGCTCCTGTGTTAAAAATGGGTTCAGCCAGTATAAGTGATTTAAGGGCTTCCTGCAGGTTTAAGGCGAAATCTCTCACGCCCTCATTAGCTTTTTGTTTGCAATTAAAGAATCGTACTTTAGCTTTGCTGCTGGCAGTGGTTTCAAATATAGCTTTTAATCCAGCAAATATGCGTTCAACAGTACCTTTTAGATCAGTTGCCCATGCCGTGATTTCTCGCTTAGCATGGCCACTTAACTGCATCATCAGGAGACTAACACGCTGAGCTTCACCCACAGGGAACATATCAAAATGAGCCAGCATCTTTTCCCTGAAACCGTCAAGGGTATTAGGTTCACCTTCATACATTGGAAGCCACGGGCCACCCGGGGTAAATGGCATTAACACCGGCATGATGGGCACCACTCCTTGCACTGCTGCGCTGCCAGGCTCTCTATCGACACTCTGCCTTTCAGCTGCATTAGCGTCGCCGGGTGCTGCGGCGTCTCCGTGCTGCGACATACTGTACCCCCTTAGTTAATCCAGACCCCTCCGGTCCCAGCTTCCGTCTAGATAATGTAGATTCGTTCCTCTGTGCAGCAGGATGACAATGACACGCCCCCTGCTGCCTCTATGCCGCACGCTCTGTGATGGTGGATTTTGAAGTTTTTCGGTTAGACTGGGGCTTGGGTAATGACGTAACTCGATTAACAGTTTTGTGCCTGACAGTTATGAGATGATTACTTCAGGGGATGGCAGCCATTTTTACCCCATTATAACCAATGGAGAAAAGTCACTTTCAATAGTTTTCAATGGGGAACGGGATTTTCTTTAACAAAGTCAATTTCCAAGATTTTTCATCCAAATTTTCACAGTTTCAGACACCAATTATGGCACACAATACCCGATGTACGGGCTGGCTCTATCCTGTTCGTGACGCCAGTTGTGACGCCCGGGAGACCGAGGTACCCAGCACCAGATCAATGAGGTCTGTCTCTTAAGGGGGATGTCACTAGTGGCTTGACCCGGTGCTGTGGCCTCAGGCGATGCACAGTGTAAGGGATATCATGAAGGAACAGACACTTACTTGGTCAGCAGCAGGTCTTCTCAGCTATGATGGCCCCGATCCTGGACCGATGGTTATTGTCCAAATGAAAGACTGAGGCGTTGAAACGTTTAACGAATTTACTTCAACATAAAGGGATTTGCCACCAATACTGTCACCGGAGTCTGTATAAGAACCCTGAATTACTTTGACCCTGTCAGGATTTCCACCTCTTATTATGCGCAATTTCTGTATGGTCCTGCTGCTGTTTGTGAACTGGCTGCCGACCCAATCTGTCTCTTCTGTGCTCTGGTTCGATGGGCAACCCGAGTCCCTTTTTGTCGGCTTACCCCCTCTGGGAGTACTGCTGAACTCTGTGTCTGTTGCTGCGTCTTACCCTGGTGAAGCTGATATCACCTCCCTTCCGGTTGCTGTATTATATATAATGAATATAGCCACGGATCCGGTATCCGTCTCTGCGCCTATTCTGGGTAGAGGTTATTACTACCCGGTTCTCACAATGTCCTTTTTCTCTATTCCTCTTTTCCTACTATCGGTATTACGGTCCTATAATCCGTCATAGGGCTGTTAGGAGCTCAGTTATACGACCTCACACTTTCAGCTCCTCAACCCAACTGCCAATCTTTTTCTCAGACCAGAATAGATCAAGGGGAATCTCTGGAGCTCCCCCTTGTGGCCGGAGATGGTAGTGCAGTCTTGCTATTTTAACATTTATTTGTGTCAATAACTATTTTTGTGGCAAATACCCCTAGGGGCGCCACACATACATGTATACACGATGTATGGAACGTAGAATACCTCACAGCCTTATTAAATAACTAGATGGTGGCCCGATTCTAACGCATCGGGTATTCTAGAATATGTATGCGTAGTGTATAGCACAGCCCACGCAGTCCACGCAGTACATTGCGCAGCCCACGCAGTACATTGCGCAGCCCACGCAGTACATTGTGCAGCCAATGCAGTACATTGCGCAGCCCTCATTGTATATTGCGCAGCCCACGTTGTATATTGCGCAGTCCACGTAGTATATTGCGCAGCCCACGTTGTATATTCACGTAGTATATTGCCCAGCCATGTAGTATATAGCACAGCCCATGTAGTATATTGCCCAGTGCATGTAGCATATTGCCCAGCGCATGTAGTATATTGCCCAGCCACGTAGTATATTGCCCAGCCCATGTAGTATATTGCCCAGCCCACTTAGTATATAGCAATGTGTGCATCATATCCCTGTTAAAAAAAAAGAAATACAATAAAAAATAGTTATATACTCACCTTCCGGAGCCCCCAGATCCAAGTGAAGCGGTTACCGACGCTCCTCGCGTGCTCCGGTCTCAAGAGTGCATTGCGGTCTCGCGAGATGATGATGTAGTGGTCTCGCGAGACCACTACGTCATCATCTCACGAGATCGCAGCATGGACCGGTTACCGGAGCGTCACGAGTGGGAAAGGCCTGTTGTCGATCCGGGGGCCGACGGACGGTGAGTATATAACAATTTGTTATTTTTTTAAATTATTTTTAACATTAGATCGTTTTACTATTCATGCTGCATAGGCAGCATGAATAGTAAAAAGTTCGTCAAACAGGGTTAATAGCAGCTGTAACGGAGTGCATTACACCGCGACATAACGCGGTCCGTTACCGTTGCCATTAACCCTGTGTGAGGGCAGACTGGAGGGGAGTACGGAGTGGGCACTGACTGCGGGGAGGAAGGAGCGGCCATTTTTCCGCCAGACTGTAGCCGTCGCTGATTGGTCATGGCTGTTTTGCCATGACCAATCAGCGACTTGGATTCCATGACAGACAGAGGCCGCGACCAATGAATATCCGTGACAGACAGACAGAAGGACAGACAGAAAGATGGAAGTGACCCTTAGACAATTATATAGTAGACAGTTGAATACTTTCAAAGAGTTTGGACCCTTTGGAATGCATATTGGTTCAAATAATTTGTCAATAAACATAGCTACGAAAATGAACTTGGGTGGTCTATGCTGATTTAGAAATGGTCTTTAATTCACTCATCCCCTTTGTGTCTGTCACCAAGAGTCTCTTCGCATGGATAAGTCATAAGTCAAGGAAGTCAAGGAGGCCAGGGTCTGATACCAGGAGAGCATGTCAAAGGCAAAAGGGTAAGGCAAAAGAATGGTCAAAAGGCAAAATCCGATGTAAAGCATGTCAGATTATGAAAGAGGCAAAGGGGAAATTAAAAAGAATGGATAAAAAGGCAAAGTCCAAGGTCTGGCAATCAATCTAAGTAGCTGAACACTTATCACAAGGCACACACCACTGAGCAAAGCTGTCAGTCCGCTAAATAGCCAAGCAATCACCCAAAATGGTAAAATCCGAGAAAATGAAGTGTGTGTGCCCCAATAGATACGGATGTGGGTAAGAGCATATAATTGGAACACTGGTTTCCTTTACATAAGGTTTTTTACTATGTGGTCATTGACCGTTTTTGAAGTGAGGGATAATTATATCCCTATACCTATGTAAAAGTAGTGTAGTTTAACCATCTTGATATTTATTCATGCACTGGCACTTTATAATTTTGTAATAGGTGGTTACATCAACCCCTCGCTGTGGTACCTCTGTGCCTATACCCTATTCCTATGGTGCAGCACATGTTTCTATGGGTGCACTTGTACTGTATATTCAAATAGCTCTGTTCATAATACTTAGGCTTGAAATGTAATTGACCGCATTTTATATTGTAATTCTATTGTAAATAAAGAATACCCCTTTTCTAATACATTCTTTGTGATTAATATGCTTAATTTTTTGGGATTTTATGTTAGTTAGAAGCTTCACAGGGTATTATCCCAAGTAGTTGTGGGTGGTCTCCGCAGGACTACTATTGATTATAGTATCTGTATCTGAGATCTTGCATTTAATCACCCAGAATGGGTGGCATCTAGAGGAAACCCAGCATACCTAACAAATTTAGGAGGGTGGCTGTCACAATGCTGACAGTTCAACACGCACATGCCTCTGATTGGGTGGTGGGGCTGTTATTCACAATACTTACAGCCCAGCTTGCCCCTGATTCTATAGAGCAGCTGAGCCTTTCAAATGCTATAACTTTCAGTTTTATGGTTTTCATTCTGTAGATTTTTTCTGAAAATTCAATAAAATCCAGTGATAAATAAGGGTGTAGCACCACTGCCTGCGTCCCTGCATGGCTTTCCATCCCCATCATGCAGGGACACTGACTCACCACACCAGGCCGGGCAGTGAGCTCCTTGTCTACTGTTTGCTGTATGCAGTGACCTTCTGGTCCTCAGCTTGCTGTGCATGCTTGGTATGTAGGGCTGTATTGGAGACAAGTAATACGCTGCAAACCTTCCTAGTAAAATGGGTACGTTTTATGTGTAAGATGCTTTATGATGTAATGATGTATGTGTAATGTGTCACTATGCATCATTATGGACTAGGGATAGAGTTAAGGAATTACAATATAAGTGTAGGATTTAGTGAGAGTAATAGTAACGAGTAGTATAGGGTTTAGTACAGAGTGCGGCACTGTAGATTAGGAGATTAGATAAGGATAGGATAAGAACTGGTTAAGAAAATAGGGGATTTCCAAGTTGGGAGGGGCTAGAGTAGTGATAATTGAGACATTTCCTGGTTTTAGTCAGTCAGAGAGTTGGATGAAGAACAGTAAGGCTAGGTTCACATTGCGTTAGCAGCAGCCCATTCAGCACATACGCTAATGGGCTGCTGCTAGCGCAAGTGCCGGCATTTGCATCCCACTAGCGCAGATAGAGCTCTGCTAGATCTATCTGTGCTAGCAGTGATGGACCCGGAAACGCTGCAGCCCGCGTCTCAGGGTCCGTCACTCAATGACGGCACATCGCTAGCGCACGCCCACTTTGTGGGCGTGCACTAGCGATGCGTCCGCCATTGCATTCAATGGCGGCTTTAACGGACTGTTACACCGCGTTATGCGGCGGTGTAACGTAGTCCGTTAAATGGGTCACACTAACGCAGTGTGAACCCAGCCTAAGGTTGTTTCAGGAACAAGTTTAAGAAGAAGAGCCCAGCAGTTCAGGGCCTCAGGGCTGGAAGTCACATGAGTACAAGGGAACAGGAGCAGCATGAGAGCAAGAGTGACTAGCTTCAGTGGAAAAGCTCAGAACATCTGAGACCTACTGTCTGGAAAAAGTTTGGAAGAGCCATCTTTTATTTTGCCCTCGAAGGGGAAAACGGGCGGGGAACCCCAAGCACGAGCTAGTCTGACTAGTCTGGAAGCTGCGGTACTGGATGGTACCTTACTGGAACAAAGATTGCCAGGAGAGCAAGGGACAGCACAGAGTAAAGGATCTATGAACAGCGAGAAGTACTGTGCAATGTCAATGGCTGAACTGAACTTGCCGAGTAAAGTTGTTTTGCTAAAAATGTACTTGATTTCTGTCAATCAGTGTGATGATATCTATAATGGACAGTGCAATCTGAGAACTCCAATTTAAAAATGAGTGACTTGCATTGCACACAGATCACACAACAAATGGGACATTGTGTTTTCTTTGCAGAGTGCAAGGGTGTGGTGGAACAGCAGCCCCTCACCATGACTACCACCCTGGCCACCTCACAGGTACACACATACATGAAGTTACTGGTACTTAAAGAGACAGTGCATGCACTCTTAATGTATCCCCAGTCAATTTCTGGGAGGCACTTAATACTTAAGGCACCTCCACCTTTTGGGAGGTGCCTGAGTAACATTCTCTTTGTGCGTGTCCAACTAGTGAGTTGCCAGACATGTTTCTGAACCTGCCTGAACCTGTTTCCATGGGTCTGTATGCACAGGCTTGTACACTGAAACCTGTATCTGAACTTTCCTGTTTCTGACAACCTGTAGTCTGAATATTCAGGTCTGATCACTGAACCTGTACCTGTGTCTGTCTTTGTCTGAATTGGGACCAATTCCTGAACCTATTTGTCTAAGTCTGAATCTTTTCCTAAATTCCCTGTGTCTTAACCAGTACTGATCTCTGAAAACTGCAGGGTCTGAACCAGTAACTACTGCTAAAAGTGCAGTGTCTGAACCTGTACCTATCTCTAAAACCTGCACTGTCTGAACCACAATAAATGACATAACGCTTTCTCCCAGACCGGAAGTCCGCTGCCTCGGAGTAACCCTTGACTCTGCCCTGTCCTTCAAACTACACATCCAAGCTCTTTCCACCTCCTGTCACCTCCAGCTTAAAAGTGTCTCTAGAATCTTTCCTTTCCTCAACCCTCAATCTGCTAAAATACTTGAGCATGCCCTCATCATCTCCCGCCTCGACTACTGCAACATCCTTTTCTGTGGCCTCCCTGCTAACACCCTCGCACCTCTCCTGTCCATCCTTAACTCTTCTGCCCAAATAATTCATCTCTCTCCTCACTACTCCACCACTTCTCCCCTCTGCAAATCTCTTCGCTGGCTCCCATTCCATCAGTGTATTCAGTCAAAATTACTGATAATGGCCTACAAAGTCATCCATAACCTGTTTCCTCTCCTCTCTGAACTAATATTCTGATATCTTCCATCATGTGATCTCCGGTCTTCCCAATACCTTCTTCTCTCCTCCACACTTATTTGTTCCTCCCCTAATCACCTCCAAAACTTCTCCCAAATATCCCCCATCCTCTGGAATTCTGTACACCAACACGTTTGACTATCAAACACATTTGATCCTTTAGACGGAACCTGAAAACCCACCTCTTCAGGAAAGCCTACAGCCTGCAATGACCTTGCTGCCTCCTCACCACTACCGGAGCTACCACCTGACCAACACCGGAGCTGCCGCAACCCCTCAGCCTACTATCTCCTTCCCCACCATCCTGTAGAATCTAAGATCGCAAAGGCAGGGTCCTCTCCCCTCCGTATCAGTCTGTTATTGTTAGTTTGTTTACTGTAATTTGTATGTAACTCTTTCTCATGTACAGCACCATGGAATGAATGGTGCTATATAAATAAATAACAATAATAATAATAACAACCAGTACCTGTCTTTAAAACCTGCAGTGCCTGAACCAGTACCTATCTATAAAACCTGCAGTGTCTGAACCTGTACCTATCTCTAAAACTGCTGCAGTGTCTGAACCATTACCTGTCTCTAAACACTGCAGAGTCAGAACTTGTACCTGTCTCCAAAACCTACAGTGTCTGAACCAGTACTTATCTCTAATATGTTGCTTCTGTGCAACATTATTGGTTTGCGTGTACACTTCCTACTTCATTGTAAGTGCTTTTTGTGAGTCTGGCTCTGGCAGTCCTGTGTGTACTTGTCCTTGTATTAGTCTTATGTGAACTCGGTCCTGTCTGTCCTGTGTGTACTTGTCCTTATCTGACCCAGTCTGTTCTATGTGAACCTGCTCCTGTCTGCCCTATGGGAACCTGCGGTTCCCTGCCTGTCAACATCTGCAGTTCAGATCTGCGGTTCCCTGCCTATCCACACCTGCAACTCCTTATCTGTCCAGTCCGAACTGGGTCCTACCTATGTGCCTGCCAACGCCCATCTGCCTGTGTGTCAGCTGTGCACCCCTGGCTGCCAGTGCATCAGCCATGCCCAGCTGGCTTCCAGTATCTCAGCTGTGCCTGCCATTATCTCAGTCTTGCCCACCAGCCTGCCAGTATCTCAGCCATACCTACCTGTACTAGCCTGTATATTAGTCATGCCCAGCTACACCGAAATATCTGCATACCAGCCGTGGCAGCCAGTACCTGCCTGTCTGTGAATCAGCTGTGCAATATAGTATACCTACAGTACCTGCATACAAATGCCATTACAGTGTCTTGTCCCTTTGAGGGTCTGCTGCTACTGCCAAATGCTGCCCTGGAGTGGTACCTGGCAGCTATCTGCCGCACAAGCCTGACCTCACCACCAGAGGCTCTAACGAACACCAAGGTAGCTGCTTAGTCATGTCCCTCTGGGGTCATTCTGGTCAGTGGTACAGTGGGTCCATGATCCACTGTCGCGCTAACAGTCCATGTGTGAGAACAACAAAGGGGTTCAATTTAGTGTTTCACATGCATTTTCAGGACAGTTAGAGGCTTTGTAGTAATGAAAGTTGTGGCAAATATATTTGCCACAAATACATTTTGGAGGGAAAATTCTGCAAATCTTCTGAAATTGAATTTCAAATGTGTTGATCATCTTCACCATCCAGTGAAAGTCAGATAATCAGTCGAGATTAGAGAATCAATTAAAATTTGAATTTCCCAGCACTGCTGAATTATGACAGGAAATTTGTGTGGCTTCCTTTTGTCGGGACCACACTCAGTCGGAGCAGCCTTTGGAAGTGGGGAATCACCAGAAATAATACACAAGACACGTCTCGTATAGTATATCATTGGGAAGCCTCTGAAGCACGCCTGCCTTCAAGGTGCTATCCCCTCTTTATATAGTTGTACAGGTAGTTTCAGTGGTTATACAAGTTTTGCTTGTTTAAACAAAGAGAGAAAAGAGAAGACAAAAGAAAACAGTTTCGGCTATGTGATAGTTTCACAACAAACAAAACAGTACAGTTTCGCCTAAGTGGCAGTTTCACAAACAAAAAATAGGATTTCACACTATGGCTAAAATGTCCTTGAATGGACAGGTCAATATTGATCACAAATTCTTTTTGGTTCATTGAGGTAACCATTTTTGTTCTGCTCTTCACACTTTCACTATCCAGATTCACCACAAAATGGTTGTAGCATGTGATGTGATAGCTGTAAGACAATATGCACAAACCTGCCCAACCACATCCAAGTTAATATTATCATTCTCTGATTGATGTAATCTTCTCCAATGTTTAACACTGAGGAGGTCATTTTAGACATTTTGTATGAAGCAAATACATAGTAATTGGCCAGGTTTAGCGAATTTCTGATAATTTGATACGCCAACCCAACGACTACCTTTAACTCTCCCACTTCAGCCATATACAGAATTATAGGGTAGGTTTCACAACAAACAAAACAGTACAGTTTCGCCTAAGTGGCAGTTTCACAAACAAAAAATAGGATTTCACACTATGGCTAAAATGTCCTTGAATGGACAGGTCAATATTAATCACAAATTTTTTTTGGTTCATTGAGGTAACCATTTTTGTTCCGCTCTTCACAATCCCCCCTTTGACATATTCCATTCAAAACCTTGTCATATAGACGATTATTTTAGTCATTCTTTTTGTGATATTAAAAAAACTTTATATTCTCGCATCCATTACACAAAATTTATTTGTGCATACCGAGATACCCTTGAATACAACCTTGAATAATACATATATAATTACAATAACTATAACTGTATGTATTAGGCTTTGCATAATCCCGGTAACCCACCCACCGATCCCCCTGAACCAATTGGCCGGGTTAAGAAAAGAAAAGGTATCTGACCACCAGCTATCCTTATTTTGGTCATTGTCTTTGTCATACTGATCCCTGAGTCGTTGTACGTCTTCTAATTTAAATCTCATACTCATAGTACTATTCGGGTCTATATAATGACAGCAGGTGGGTCCGATGATTTGACACATACCCCCTTGTGAGGCAGTTAGGTAATCCAATACCAGGGTATGTTGGTTAGTGACTATTATAAGCTGATTCTGTACAGCTATACTAGTATTTAATATGTCCAATATATCCCAGATCTGGTCATCTAGATAATCCGTGGCTCTAACTAATTTATCCCACATCTGTGTTAACATTATTAACATCAATATCATGAGTCTTATACTGCTTTTTTGCAATGGCTTGCATGTATCCATGATGCCTTTCCTTCAAGCTTGACTGCTGTTGGAGTTGTTAACAGGACTTGGAAAGGTCCGTCAAATCTCGGTTCCAGAGTCTTTCTGGTGTGTCTTTTCACGTAGATTTGATCACCAGGTTCCAACTTGTGGCCTCCTTCGAGATTTTCTGGATCTGGAAGGGAAGCAAAAACTTGCGAATGCACTTTAGTTAAACGTTTTTGTAATTCTTGTACATAAGCAGTTAAAGTCTCAGTATTCAACATCAGTTGTTGTGGAAAATAACAACCCAAATTTGCTGCTCTACCAAAAAGAATCTCATGTGGTGACAGCTTAGCCTTCCCCCTTGGGGCGTTTCGGATGGAATACAGGGCAAGTGGTAGACACTCGGTCCAAGGCTTTCCTGTTTCTGCCATGGCCTTCTGGATTTTTAATTTTATTGCTCCATTTAATCTTTCCACTTTACCTGAACTCTGTGGGTGATACGGAGTGTGAAACTGGTTTTCTACTCCCAACATTTTCATAACATTCTGGAATATTTCTCCAGTAAAATGGGTACCCCTATCTGACTCGATCACCTCAGGCATGCCGTAACGGGGTATCAGTTCATGTGCTATTTTAATGGCAGTAGTTTTTGCTGAGGCTTTACGAACTGGATAAGCCTCTGGCCACCCTGAGAACATGTCCACACACACAAGCACATATTCGTATCCATTGTACCTAGGAAGCTGGATGTAGTCGATCTGGAGTCTTTGAAAGGGATACAGTGGTCTTACATGATGCTTGGTTGGGGTTTTAATGGTCTGACCTGGATTGTGTGCCAGGCATATAGCGCATGCAGCACACATGTTCCGAGCGAAATTACCAAAGCCTGGAGCCAACCACCTTTCTTTTACCTTGAGCGTCATACCGTTTGCCGATACATGCGTAGGTAGGTGGAGGTCACTCGCCACTGCGGGGTACCAGGCTCTGGGTAAACACAACAAAGTTCCTTTTTTCCATAATCCTTGCTGATCTTCTGCCCCTTTTTTCTGCCACTGCCCTCTTTCTTCGTCGTCTACCTGTTTCTGAGCTTCCTTCAATCTCTCCTCATCATCTTCAGAGCTATCTAGTGTGTGGGCATGATGTAAGGGTTTACGTACTGCCTGTTTTGCTGCTTTGTCGGCTTTATCGTTACCCCTGGCTTCCTCGGTGTCGAGTCTCACATGTGCAGCTACCTTTATCACCGCTATTTCTTTAGTTTCTTGTGCTGCCTCCAGAATCTGTCTAATGAGGGAGGCATGTTTAACAGGTTGGCCTGAAGCAGTCATATAACCTCTGGCTCTCCATATTACGCCAAAATCGAAAATAATGCCATGTGCATATCTAGAATCAGTGTATATGTTTGCTGTCTGATCTTTGGCTATTTTTAGAGTTTCAACTAATGCCGTAAGTTCTGCTTCTTGTGCAGACTGATTAGCAGGGAGAGATTCTGCTTTCAGCACTTCATGCTGAGTTACTACCGCATAACCTGTATGAAATTGTCCATTCATATCTGCATATCTACTGCCATCTATGAAAAGTTCAAATGTAGCATTACAGAGTGGCTTGTCACGTACATTACGTAAGCCCTGAGTCTCTTGTTCCATTAATTGTACACAATCATGCATTGACTCTGATGGGTCAAAGGAGTTGGAGAGTGCAGTTTCCTCAGGTATGGTACCCCCCTCAGACTCTAAAGGGAGCAAAGACGCGAGATTAAGAGTCTGAACATTGGAGACGGAGGTGTCTGGCCATCGAAATATGTTTAGGTTGGACCTGGTTAAGAATGCCATGTACATCATGAGTGGTCTGAACTAGAAGTGGGTGATCAAGAACAATCTCAGAAGCTTTATCTAATAACAGTGAAATTGCGGCTACTACTCTTACACAAGAAGGTGCGGCTCTAGCTACAGGGTCCAGATGAGCTGATATGTATGCCACAGGTCTCTGTTTGTTTCCATGTTTTTGTGTGAGCACCTCTGTAGCATGTGAGGATATCTCAGCTGCCATCAATTGAAAAGGTTTAGTGTAGTCTGGGAGTCCCAGAGCCGGAGCTGATACCAGTGCTGTTTTCAAAGAGGAAAATGACTGTTTAGCCTCTTCACTGAGTGAATATGGCGTGTTGGCAATACAGTCATATAAAGACTGCATGAGTTGACTTGCATGTATGATCCACTGTCTACAGTGTGAAACAATACCCAGGAAAGCACGCAGCTGTTTGTGATTCCTGGGTTCAAGCATGTTACGTATGGCTTCCGTACGTTGAGGTGTGAGGTGTCTGATGCCCTGTGATATGCAGTGACCTAAGAACACGACTGTTTGTTGACAAGCCTGGAGTTTCTGTCTATTTACTTTACAGCCTTCTTGCGCTAGGAAAATTAAGAAATTAACAGTTGAGGTAACTGCCGTCTGCTCATCAGGGCAACAAATAAGTAAGTCATCTACATACTGTAGAATGACTACTCCTGGTTCTGGGGTGAAATTTTTCAGCACGGTCTGCATTGCTTCAGAGTACAAAGTTGGTGAGTGTACCATACCTTGTGGCAATCTTGTCCATGCTAATTGTTTACCCTTGAATGTAAAGGCAAACAAATGCCAACAGTTCTTATGTAGTGGCACAGAAAAAAATGCGTTTGATAAGTCAATTAACGTAAAATATGCAGCAGTGCTGGGAATTTGAGACAGTAAGGTATGAGGATTCGGTACCACAGGGGTGACCGGTGCCAAAACCTTATTGATTTCCCGTAGGTCGTGCACCATGCGATATTTCACCATAGTTTCTTTGGAGGAAACTTTCTTTTTAACAGGATATAAGGGTGTATTGGCGGGTGACCTGATTTCTACCAAAACACCTTGTAATACATAATCCTGAATTTGTTGAGAAATCGCCAGTTCTTGCTGGGCGCTGATGGGGTATTGCCTAAGCTGAGGTAAAATGGTTCCCGGGGCAGTTTCTAACAGTATAGGAGCTACTGATAAGAATCCTACATCAGTGTCTCATTTTGCCCATAGGCTGTCAGGAACCCGAGACAAGTCAATTTTTGCTTGTTGAGTGCAAATTTCGGGAAAATCCTCCATTGCCTGTATTCTAACATATTGTTCCAGAGTTTCTGCATCTTCAGGGATGGTCAGCATAACTGTGCCATTTTCTCTAAAATGGATGTTTGCGTGCATTTTACTTAAGACATCAGTACCCAGCAAGCAGGTAGGTGCACCTTTAGCAAATAAACATTTGGATACAAAGGTTTTAGGGCCAAAGCTCACATTTAAAGGTTTTGTAAAAGGCAACGCCAGAATTTTACCATCATACCCTTCTGCATATGTTACCTTTGAGGATATATTGTCAGGATATGGTAAAAAGTCTTGATTTAAAATGGAGGATGTTGCTCCCGTATCTATCAGAAAAGGTACATTTTTACCCTCAACCTCAACTTGTATTATTGGTCTTCTAGAAGGAAGAGAGACCTGCATAACCTTCAGTCATTCTGAGCTGTCTGTTTGATCAGGCGCTGGGTTATTTATCCTATTTTTGGGTACAAAGGTTCCTGAATCTATATCTGCTTTTCTCTTCCTACATTCCCTTTGGAAATGTCCTGGCTTCTTACAGTAATGACAAGTAAACTTTTGATTAGCAGAGCCAGTATTAGCCTGTGCAATTCTTACTGGCTTAGAATTTTCTCTTAAGTCCATTTCTATCCCTACAGCTTTCTGTCTAGCCAGGTGTGGGTCTTCCAAGGTTCTCCAATCAGGGGTTGCGGCCTTAAGCTTTTCCTTCACTTTTGGAGACAATCCATCTATAAAGGTTTTTGTAACTAACCTCATCATTCCTGAAGCGGTTAGATCCATGCCTTCATCTCTGAAATTATTTTCTACACTTAGATAATATTCGTCTACTGATTGTCCAGATTTCTGAGCCACCACTCCCGTTGTTCCTCTCTGCCTCTGTTTTTCCCTCATGAAGACCATTAAGTGATCTATAAATTGCGTACCTGATTCTATCGTTTGTAAGGCACCATCTCCTGCCTGGGGCCTATGTACCTGTAGATTTGCTAATAGCTCCTGGAAGAGTCCAGGAGTCATTTTCATTCTACATAATTCTTCTCCATCTGCCCAAACTCCAGCGTGAGTCTGCATAATTTGCTGTATATATTGTGCAAATCTAACTGGACACTGGGTGGGATCTGGTGCGTTATGCAAGAGAGACATGCCTTCAGCGGGGGACCAAGGGAAATATTGTCGAGTTTGGTGATATCTAGTTCCCATTACTCCGTCAGCACCAGGTTCCCTAAAGGGTCTTGGTACTACCCTAACAGGGGCAAGTACAGCGCCATGTCTAGGTGTACCACAGGCTAGGCAATCATTTCTCCAGTCTGGATTTTGTTGTCCACAGTGCGGACATACCCATCCTCCTGGTCCGGCTAAACTTTGAGGTGGTGTTTGGAGAAAAGATGGGGCATGTGGGTTAAGGTATGGGGGTGGGGTGTTCTTATATTCCACATTTTGTTTTTCTCCATAGCCTGCGGGTCTAATACACCACTTTTTATTCTGTTGATTATATGTCCATCCCTCTTTTTCTGCTACCCTAGAGACATCAATCAACGCTTGGATCTGATCTATCCATTTCTTGTCTCTGATTATGCCTTTTTTTTTTCCTGAATTCCTTCCCATTTTTTCCTACTAAAGGCTTCTGCCTTAGTAACTCCAAACTTACTAAAAATCTTTCTCAGCCCCTTAGTGGCATCTTCACCACTTCTCTCCTTTATGATAGTATAGATATCTAATTCTTCTGGTTCCGACTTTGTTTGCTTATTCCCCATTTTCTTATCCTGAGCTTTTTTCTTTTCTTGCCCTAGGTGGCGTTTGGGTATGAGAATACCTCGTTACCTTCTTCCTAAGGAGCTAGGATGTTTAACGGCTTCTGCGTACCGTGCTGATGTAAGAAAATCCTGATTCCTACACCTATAGCAAACAACACAAATGCAACCAGACAGAGGATCAAAATACAACGTATCTTGTCCCAGGCTAATTTATCTGTCCTGGGCTCATACTATCATACACTTATCCGTCACCAGGTTTTTGTCAAAGACAGGATCAGAGATTGAACATAGGCGCGGAGGTCTCCCCGAAAGGACACAACCACGTTGCCCAGTGGGACAGTCACTTCTTCTGTTTCAACACCCTGGGCGGCTTATAGGGCTATTCCCAACTTCCACACACCTTCTATTCACATTCACTCTCATTCAATGCCGTACTCCGTGAGGTGGTCAATTCCTAAGTAGTTCAAGAACCCGAGCTATAGGTATCCTTCTCTACTAGAACTACCCGCTAAAGGACACGACACAGAAAATCTTACGGACAGTGCAGGGCAGATATAAGAGATCTAACAGTGTCTCTTACCTGGCCAGGTTTTTATTCATCTGCCGTCCATTATCCCAGATTCTCTTTTCGTTCGTATTCTGCCGGTGTTCTTGAAGGAGTACACAGACCTCGGGTCCCTGTTCGGGCGCCAGGAAATGTCGGGACCACACTCAGTCGGAGCAGCCTTTGGAAGTGGGGAATCACCAGAAATAATACACAAGACACGTCTCGTATAGTATATCACTGGGAAGCCTCTGAAGCACGCCTGCCTTCAAGGTGCTATCCCCTCTTTATATAGTTGTACAGGTAGTTTCAGTGGTTATACAAGTTTTGCTTGTTTAAACAAAGAGAGAAAAGAGAAGACAAAAGAAAACAGTTTCGGCTATGTGATAGTTTCACAACAAACAAAACAGTACAGTTTCGCCTAAGTGGCAGTTTCACAAACAAAAAATAGGATTTCACACTATGGCTAAAATATCCTTGAATGGACAGGTCAATATTGATCACAAATTCTTTTTGGTTCATTGAGGTAACCATTTTTGTTCTGCTCTTCACACTTTCACTATCCAGATTCACCACAAAATGGTTGTAGCATGTGATGTGATAGCTGTAAGACAATATGCACAAACCTGCCCAACCACATCCAAGTTAATATTATCATTCTCTGATTGATGTAATCTTCTCCAATGTTTAACACTGAGGAGGTCATTTTAGACATTTTGTATGAAGCAAATACATAGTAATTGGCCAGGTTTAGCGAATTTCTGATAATTTGATACGCCAACCCAACGACTACCTTTAACTCTCCCACTTCAGCCATATACAGAATTATAGGGTAATCCAATCATTTATTTTGTCAGTTAGCTCAACATCTTGTGCCCTACATCTCAGGATATTTAGAGATAAGTTAAGGAAGGACATGTCTTTACAGAAATACAAAATTACAGATTCCTATGTAAAATCAAAAAGTTCCTGAAAATACCAATAAAGCAACAACAGTGCCATCACAAGACCTAAGCGAGAAAACAAAATGTGTAATGAAGAAATAGATTCCAAATATAAGAATATGGATATATTTACTCTAGCTGTAAATATTCTGATTCTTTAGCTATCCTATAATCTGCTTTATTTCATGCAGTATCTGTGTACGATGCATATTAAGGAAACACGAGGTAAGGTTCAGCACAGCAATAACTGTAGTAGTCATTTCAGGGAAATAGCTAACAGGTAATGACATAACAATACTGTCCGCGGAATAGAATACCAGCAAGGTGTCTCCCGGTAAGACATGTCATATTGTTATCAGGGCTGCAGAGCCTGCAGTGTATTTTTCACAGTGACCCCAATAAAACAGCAAACAGAAGCCCATTTCCACCTGCCCATGAATCACATCTTGTATTCGGAAACTCATAGAGAATGCTTTCTCTCCACAGTGAGTGTGAAAGCGACGTTCCCGCAAACTGAAAGCATCTCCTTTAGTAAATTAAGTAACCTTCACCTGAGGCTTCCTGAAAATCTTTCATTTTCTATCAGAAGCTTTGGATGTTTAGCAGATAATAGCAGCAGAGGATGGTAGACTGTGAATTTCCAATCAAAGATTTAGCTGTGAATATTTATGATGGGTTTAACTGTACTCAGCCATGGAATTTGCCTGCCGACGTTCACGAGAATCCAACAAGAGTTGCGTTGATTGCATCTTTACAAGTGGAGGGGGCTTGGTAAACAGCATTATGGCTCCTTAGCCTCTAGATTAACAAGTCACAGTGTTTGCGGTAAAAGGATAATAACTACAAATTGTGCAAGATTTGCCAAGCAGATAGAGTTCGGCTGAAGCGGATGGTTTGGATTACAGTTTTGGGTCGTAACCTCTCGTAAACAAGCAGATCATACAGGTTGTTGTTTATGCTGTGCAAATATTTAAGGACCAGAACTACAGGGTCCATAGTTCTTTTAGTTTCAAATTGCCTATCCATGACAGTCTTCGGATACGTGTAGGCACCGGGCAGGTTAGTAACGCCATTAGCCTGCATATTATGCCCAAATCTGCAGGGTGACAGCATTTTTCTGGCGACAGGTTCCTTTTAAGCATGATACTTTTCCTGTAAGTGGCAGCAGCCACGCTCCTTTTTAATATATAACCAATAACTCATAACCTTTGAATGGCATCAGCAACGCAAGTCATACAGCCCAAATTTGGGGCTCAGATACCAGCCTTTGGACAAATCGAACATCAAGAGAAATTAAAAGCATCCACAGCCCTCAGTTCCTCTAGATGTTTAATTTTTCAGTCGGCGCGGGTCAGTGACGCCAGCGCTGATTGGGCGCCAGGCTCACATGTCATAACACCTGCATGATATCCTCAGGAGCGTGAGTGCTGACACTGCTGGAATGTCGCCGACACAGGTGGTGAGTATAAGCTTTTCTATTTTATAGGGCCGGGGTATGAGAAGGGGTTGTCCAAGTGGTGGACAACTTCTGTAATAGCTTCTTCTGTGAATGTCTGCTTATTACCAGCTGCAGCAGTCTCTGTACACAATACTCCTACTGTGGGTGTTGCATAGAAAATTATGCTTACGATGTCCATCACCTGTCCTGCCACTGCAGCTCTTCACTGGTCCTCTGTTGATTCTCTGTCCCTCCCTCTGGCTCTGGTCTTCTATTCCTTTTTCATCATTACTCTTCAGAACCTTTAGTGATATCATGAAGCTGTGCGGCAACACCTCATGGCATTACTTGAGGCCTAGTAAGCACCAGAGGTGCCAAAAAGTGAAGAGGAAGGCAAAATAGGAGACTTGGGCCAGCGGGTGCAAATCAGCAAAGGACAAGGCAGGGAGCTAGGTGAAGAGTGAAGTAAAAAAAAATAATTTTTGAAACTGTCCATTTATTATGCTCTGGGGTCTCTCCGGATCTCAGAGTGCAATAAACATTTTTTTCCTCTCAATTTGACTTGTATCAAGTAAATTCAATGTAAATCAAATTTTCCCTCTTAATTAAAATTTTGACAGATTTATTCATCCTTAGGCTGCCATCACGCTAACAGTATTTGGTCAGTATTTTACATCAGTATTTGTAAGCCAAAACCAGGAGTGGGTGATAAATAAAGAAGTGGTGCATATGTTTCTATTATACTTTTCCTCTAATTGTTCCACTCCTGGTTTTGGCTTACAAATACTGATGTAAAATACTGACGAAATACTGCTAGTGTGACGGCAGCCTTAGACCTAATGTGTACTGCCATAAACGTATCATTATGTTATATTTTCCCTTTATCCTGTTGTATTGAATAGTGCAGTTGAGTTTTAAATGTTGTTTGGATTAAGAAAAACGTTTTCAACTAACCTAATAGTAACGCCTGAGTGTATAGATGGAAGGCTTTTTCAGGACCCGAGTCTCTTAGCCTTAAAAGATAGGGGGCAACGAACATTTTTCAGGAGGATGTAACTTATCTTAGATTGTCTATTCCTTACAGTAGGAACTGTGTAATGCCTCATTTTTTCCTGTGGTGGCGCTGAAAGGAAATGACTTACCCTGCATAATAGACCTAATAAATGGATCTTCAGGTGTGGAACATCATATGACTTATTACAAACTCTCCCCATTAAAAACTGATAGTCAACACACTATAAAGAAAAATAACATCATATTTATTAGTTTTTAGAATAGTGATAGCGTTGTAACTAGTGATAGCTTTTAGCAGAATCATATCATATTATACATTTTAATATTTCCATCAATGAATATAGATGTATGTTTAGTGACTTTAAAGGGACAGTTGTATTGCCAAAAACAAAGATATGGCTGTATACAGTAGGTCCTAGTACAACAGTAACAATTATACAGTACCTGTTTTGAAAGCATTCTACGTACCAGCGCTGAGAAATCTAGATTTGAAGTCCCATGCAAATTAGCCTGGAAGTGCATTGGGGGCATGTTGACCTACTCCTCCAGTTTTCTCTAATGCACTTCCAAGCTCATTTACATGTGGCTTCAATCTAGATTTCTCAGTGCTGGCACACTGTACATCGCATTACTGGGCAGGTATAATTTTTGTTGTTATTCTAAGGCCGATAATGCTAGTTTGAGTAGTACATTTGTCCTTACAGGTTTCTTTTAAAGGGGTTGTCCACTACTAGGACAACCCCTTCTTAAGTTAAATGTTCGGCCCCGATGAAATAATAAAGCCTATACTCACTTCCCGTGCTGGCTCTGCTCCAGCAGTATCGACACTCGTGATTCCGGGGCTGTGATGCTGTGGAATGACACGTGATGCCGGCGCCCAATTAACCCTTGCATCACTGTCTTCGGACAAACCGCTGATTGGGCATCATGTGTCACAACACCGCATCACAGCCCCAGGGAGAGTGACTGTCTACACCGCAGGAATGGCACCAGCATGGGAGGGGAGTATAGGTTTTATTATTTTATTGGGGATGAATATTTAGTTTAAGAAGGGGTTGTCCTAGTATTGGACAATCCTTTTAAGGCCTCATGGACTAGATAACACCGCCATATTATCTCTGAGTCTTGTTGTAAAGCCCTACCCTTTTGCAATTACACAGATGCATAAAGAGGTTATTTCTGAAGGATTTTCACAGAATGGTGACTTATTCCATCGGATACTATATTACGGAGGTATTTTCCCTTAGAGGCAACATAGATGTACTCTATGCACACAGCTATAGTTTATTACCTGCCCTGCATGTCAATCAGAGGGTTGAATTGGGACTTCCCGGTCTCATAAAAATAAGCATTCTTTAAAATATAATACCCATGGAAAGGCCAATTTAGATTGTCAGTGCTAGTATTTAATAGCAGGAAGCACAGAATGTTCTATCACTAAGCAATTTCAGGAAATTAATCTAAGTATAACTGAGCATTGGAACCGTGAGCACAAAGCTTTTTATGCACGTAACTTTAAAAAAAGGACATTTTATTCCCTTTGCAAAATATTGTCCGGCCACATATGGCACAGTAGTTTAAATCCAGCAGTTTCCACAATTGCTGAATTACCTAATAAAAAAGTAACGTTTTTAGGAGAGCATGCCAAAGTCACCAGCTATATATTTTTGCATCTATAAAAATGCAGAGGAAAGATAAGGCCGGGAAGTGTGTTAATCTTGAAACATTCTCTATAAACAGCTTGAGAAATGCACTTGGGTTTCTCTACAGAAAAAAAAAATCCTAGCAGATTTTCTAATGCCATTCAAATGCTAATGTATTATTTATATCTGCATTATATTTTACATAATGAGAAACAGAGGACGAACAATAATATACAGTATAAGGCCTCATGCATATTGTGTGCTCGTTACAACTTCGGAGATACACAGCTGAATTAGGGCACCTATAGATCTCTATGAGTTCCTCACCAACGTCCATGAGTCTGTGAGAGGGGCCAGGGCCATAGTCGTGGCCTGCAATGATAGCTGCTTTTGCGCACCCTGGCCACCCGACACATACATACACTGTCCCATTTGCAACATACCTTCTGTAATGTCTTCTGCAGTATCTGGCCGGCGTCACACTAGGCGTAAGACAATACGGTCCGTTTTTTACGGCCGTAATACGCAGAAATGTTCCCAAAATAGTGATCCGTATGTCATCTGTAGGCAGGGTGTGGCAGCGTATTTTGCGCATGGCATCCTCCGCATGTAATCCGTATGGCATCCGTACTACGATATTTTCTTGCAGGCTTGCAAAACCGACATCTAATGGATTTATGGGCTCAAATGTTCGGTAAAACATATATACAGTATATATATATATATATATATATATATATATATATATATATATATATATATATATATATATGTCATTGAGACACACATATATATATATATATATATATATATATATATATATATATATATATATATATATATTTTTAATTCTGTGCTATATAGCAGAAAAGCCGGTAATTCAATTTCCGGCTTTTCATTTCTCCTTCACAAACCCGACAGGATATGAGACATGGTTTACATACAGTAAACCATCTCATATCCCTTTTTCTTTTGCATATTCCACACTACTAATGTTAGTAGTGTGTATGTGCAAAATTTGGGCGCTGTAGCTTGTAAAATAAATGGTTAAATCGCGGAAAAAATTGGCATGGGCTCCTGCGCAATTTTCTCCGCCAGAGTGGTAAAGCCAGTGACTGAGGGCAGATTTTAATAGCCTAGAGAGGGTCAATGGTTATTGGCCCCCCCTGGCTAAAAACATCTGCCCCCAACCACCCCAGAAAAGGCACATATGGAAGATGCGCCTATTCTGGCACTTGGCAACTCTCTTCCCACTCCCGTGTAGCGGTGGGATATGGGGTAATTAATGGTTAATGTCACCTTGCTATTGTAAGGTGACATTAAGCCAGATTAATAATGGAGAGGCGTCAATTCTGACACCTATCCATTATTAATACAATAGTACGAAATAGTTAAGAAAACACACACACATTATTACAAAGTCTGCCGCCATTCCTAAGAATGCAGAGAGTGAAGGACCTTCGATGACGTCGCGGTCACGTGAGCGGTCACATGAGCGGTCACGCGACCAATCACAAGACCGCGACGTCATCGCAGGTCCTACACTCACTGCATTCTTAGGAACGGAGGCTGCCGGTTGCACCGCTGAGAGCCAGGGGCCGTCAGTGGGTGAGTATATCCATATTTTTTATTTTTATTCTTTATTTTTTACATGAATATGGATCCCGATTCCCGATATCGCAAAAATATCGGAACTCGGTATCGGAATTCCGATACAGCGAATATCGGCCGATACCCGATATTTGCAGTATCGGAATGCTCAACACTAGTCCAGATACATGCCTTATCCATGTGCATTTATAACTCTAACCGAATCACCCCTTCCAAAAATGGTAGTTGTGGTTGGTGGTAAATTAATCTGAAGGATAGTCAGCATGTTCGCAACACTTCAATAAAATGTAATAAGAGGCAATCAAATCATCATACCTAGCCCTAAATGATAACAGTAAAAAAAATACATTGTCTCAGCGTACAAAAAACAAGCCCTCATCTAACTCCATATCCCAAAAAATGAAAACTCGAAAAATGACATTACAAGTGTTTTTTTTAATTTTTTTTATAATTTTCAGATTTTTTTTTTCACCACCTAAATAAAACAAAAATATGCATAGTTGATGTCTCCATAATTCTACTGACCTGGAGAATTATATTGCTAGGTCATTTTTACCATAAAATGAATGTTGTAAATAAAATAAAAAACCATTACAGAATCGCATATTTTTTGCTATTTTGCCACACTTGGAAATTTTTCCTGCCTTCCAGTTCATCACATGATAAAATAGATGGGGTCATTAAAAATTACAACTCATTCCGCAAAACCCAAGTCCTCACACAGCTATGATGACGGTGAAGCCACGGGGCTGAGACCGCATAGACCAGGGCTCATCCCACTGAATGCCCACGCTCCTTTTCTCACGGGCATAATACTACTCGGACAACACAGGGTGAGGATAAAACAGCTTGGCTATACTTTATTGCCAACAAACAGACAATAATCGGGTCCTTATGATTCTGACATTGTTTTCTCATGACATATTGTACTTCATGATAGTGGTAAAATTTCTTTGATAGTACCTGCATTAATTGGTGAAAAAAATGGAAATTTGGCGAAAATTTTGCAATTTTCCAACTTTGATTTTCTATGCCCTTAAATCACAGAGATATGTCACGCAAAATACTTAATAAGTAACATTTCCCACATGTCTACTTTACATCAGCACAATTTTGGAACCACATTTTTTTTGTTAGAGAGTTATAAGGGTTTAAAGTTGACCAGCAATTCCTAATTTTTACAACACCATTTTTTTAGGGACCACATCACATTTGAAGTCACTTTGAGGGGTCTATATGATAGAAAATACCCAAGTGTGACAACATTCTAAAAACTGCACATATCAAGGTGCTCAAAACCACATTCAAGAAGTTTATTAACCCTTCAGGTGATTCACAGGAATTTTTGGAATGTTTAAAAAAAATTAACATTTAACTTTTTTCACAAAAAATGTACTTCAGCTCCAACTTGTTTTATTTTACCAAGGGTAACAGGAGAAATTGGACCCCAAACGTTGTTGTACAAGTTGTCCTGAATACACTGATACCCCATATGTGGGGGTAAGCCACTGTTTGGGCGCATGGCAGAGCTCTTAAGGGAAGGAGCGCCGTTTGACTTTTCAATGCAAAAATAACTGGAATTGAGTTGGGATGCCATGTCGCATTTGGAGGGCCCCTGATGTGTCTAAACATTGAAACCCCCCACAAGTGACACCATTTTGGAAAGTAGACCCCTTGAGGAACTTATCTAGATGTGTGGTGAGCACTTTGACCCACCAAGTGCTTCACAGAAGTTTATAATGTAGAGAAGTAAAAATAAAAAAATCATATTTTTTCACAAAAATGAACTTTTCACCCCAATTTTTTATTTTCCCAAGGGTAACAGAAGAAATTTGGCCTCAAAAGTTGTTGTGCAATTTGTCCTGAGTATGCTGATACCCCATATGTGGGGGTAAACCATTGTTTGGGCGCTTGGTAGAGCTCGGAAGGGAAGGAGCGCCATTTGACTTTTCAATGCAAAATTCACTGGAATTAAGATGGGACGCCATGAGTCGCTAGTGTTGAGCGATACCGTCCGATACTTGAAAGTATCGGTATCGGAAAGTATCGGCCGATACCGGCAAAGTATCGGATCCAATCCGATACCGATACCCGATACCAATACAAGTCAATGGGACTCAAGTATCGGACGGTATTCCTGATGGTTCCCAGGGTCTGAAGGAGAGGAAACTCTCCTTCAGGCCCTGGGAACCATATTAATGTGTAAAATAAAGAATTAAAATAAAAAATATCGCTATACTCACCTGTCCGACGCAGCCGGGACCTCAGCGAGGGAACCGGCAGCGTTGTTTGTTTAAAATTCGCGCTTTTACTTGGTTACGTGAAGTCCCGGCTTGTGATTGGTCAGGGCGGCCATGTTGCCGGGACGCGGACCAATCACAGCAAGCCGTGACGAAATTACGTCACGGCTTGCTGTGATTGGTCCGCGTCCCGGCAACATGGCCGCCATTAACCAATCACAAGCCGTGACGTCACGGGAGGCTGGACATGCGCGTATTTTGAAAAGCGCGCGTGTCCAGCCTCCAGTGACGTCCCGGCTTGTGATTGGTTAATGGCGGCCATGTTGCCGGGACGTCACTGGAGGCTGGACACGCGCGCTTTTCAAAATACGCGCATGTCCAGCCTCCCGTGACGTCCCGGCTTGTGATTGGTTAATGGCGGCCATGTTGCCGGGACGTCACTGGAGGCTGGACACGCGCGCTTTTCAAAATACGCGCATGTCCAGCCTCCCGTGACGTCCCGGCTTGTGATTGGTTAATGGCGGCCATGTTGCCGGGACGTCACTGGAGGCTGGACACGCGCGCTTTTCAAAATACGCGCATGTCCAGCCTCCCGTGACGTCCCGGCTTGTGATTGGTTAATGGCGGCCATGTTGCCGGGACGTCACTGGAGGCTGGACACGCGCGCTTTTCAAAATACGCGCATGTCCAGCCTCCCGTGACGTCACGGCTTGTGATTGGTTAATGGCGGCCATGTTGCCGGGACGCGGACCAATCACAGCAAGCCGTGACGTAATTTCGTCACGGCTTGCTGTGATTGGTCCGCGTCCCGGCAACATGGCCGCCCTGACCAATCACAAGCCGGGACTTCACGTAACCAAGTAAAAGCGCAAAATTTAAACAAACAACGCTGCCGGTTCCCTCGCTGAGGTCCAGGCTGCGTCGGACAGGTGAGTATAGCGATATTTTTTATTTTAATTCTCTTTTTTACACATTATTACATTAATGTTGTTGCGATACCCGATACCCGATACCACAAAAGTATCGGATCTCGGTATCGGAAATTCCGATACAGCAAGTATCGGCCGATACCCGATACTTGCAGTATCGGAATGCTCAACACTAGCCATGACACGTTTGGAGAGCCCCTGATGTGCCTAAACAATGAAACTCCCCACAATTACACCATTTGGAATGTAGACCCCCTAAGGAACTTATCTAGATGTGTGGTGAGCACTTTGACCCACCAAGTGCTTCACAGAAGTTTATAATGTAGAGAAGTAAAAATAAAAAATCATATTTTTTCACAAAAATGATTTTTCGCCCCAATTGTTTATTTTCTCAAGGGTAAGAGAAGAAATTGGGCCCTAAACATTATTGTAAAATTTGTCCTGAGTACGCTGATACCCCATATGTGGGGGTAAATCACTGTTTGGGCGCATGACAGAGCTCGGAAGGGAAGGAGCGCCGTTTGACTTTTTAATGCAAAATTCACTGGAATTGAGATTCATATTTTTTCCACAAAAATTATATTTTAGCCCCCAGTTTTGTATTTTTCCAATGGTAACAGGAGAAATTGGACCCCAAAAGTTGTTGTCCAATTTGTCCTGAGTACGCTGATACCCCATATGTGGGGGGAACCACCGATTGGACGCATTGCAGAGCTCAGAAGGGAAGGAGCGCCGTTTGGAATGCAGACTTATATGGATTGGTCTGCAGGTGTCACATTGCATTTGCAGAGCCCCTGATGTACCTAAAGAGTAGAAACCCCCCACAAGTGACCCCATATTGCAAACTAGACCCCCCATGGAACTAATCTAGATGTGTTGTGAGAATTTTGAACCCCCAGGTGTTTCACTACAGTTTATAACAGAGCCATGAAATTAAAAAGAAAACATTTCTACAAAAAATATTTTTTAGTCCCCGGTTTTGCATTTTCCCAAGGGTAACAGGAGAAATTGGACCCCAAAAGTTATTGTCCAATTTGTCCTGAGTACGCTGATACCCCATATGTTTGGGTAAACCCCTGTTTGGGCACACGGGAGACCTGAGCAGGGAAGGAGCACTGTTTTACTTTTTCAATGCAGAATTGGCTGGAATTGAGATCGTACGCCATGTCGTGTTTGGAGAGCCCCTGATGTGCCTAAGCAGTGGAAACCCCCCAATTCTAACTGAAACCTTACCCAAACACACCCCTAACCCTAATCCGAACCATAACCCTAACCACACCCCTAACCCTAATCCCAACCCTAATCCCAACAGTAAATGTAATCCAAACCCTAACTTTAGCCCCAGCACTAACCCTAACTTTAGCCCCAACCCTAACCCTAACCCCAACCCTGACCCGAACCCTAACCCAAACCCCAACCCTATCTGTAGCCCTAATCCTAATTTTAGCCCCAACCCTATCCCTAACTTTAGCCTCAACCCTAACTTTACCCCCAACCCTAACCCTAACTTTAACCCCAGCCCTAACCCTAATGGGAAAATGGAAATAAATACATTTTTTTAAATGTTATTACTTTTCCCTAACTAAGGGGGTGATGAAGGGTGGTTTGATTTATTTTTATAGTGGGTTTTAAAGCGGACTTTTATGATTGGCAGCCATCACACACTAAAAGATGCTTTTTATTGCAAAAAATTGTTTTTGCGTCTCCACATTTTGAGAGCTATAATCTTTCCATATTTTGGTCCACAGAGTCATGTGAGGTCTTGTTTTTTGCGGTACGAGTTGACATTTTTATTGGTACCATATTCGTGCACGTGACATTATTTGATTGCTTTTTATTCCAATTTTTGTGAGATAGAATGAACAAAAAACAGCTATTCATGAATCTCTTTTGGGGGGGCATTTATACTGTTCCACGTTTGGAAAAATTGATAAAGCAGTTTTATTCTTTGGGTAAGAACGATTACAGTGATACCTCATTATGTCATTTTTTTATGTTTTGGTGCTCTTATACGATAAAAACTGTTTTATATAAAAAAATTATTATTTTTGCATCGCTTTATTTGAGGACTATATCTTTTTTATTTTTTCATTGATGAGGCTGTATGGTGGCTCGTTTTTTGCAGGACAAAATGCTTTTTCAGCGGTACCATGGTTATTTATATCCGTCTTTTTGATCGCGTGTTATTTCACTTTTTGTTTGGAGGTATGATAATAAAGCTTCATTTTTGCATCGGTTTTTTTTACGGTGTTCACTGAAGGGGGTTAACTAGTGGGACAGTTTTATAGGTCAGGCGATACTAAATATGTGTACTTTTATTGTTTTTTAAAGAAATGTATTTATTGGAACAATTTTTTTTCTTTATTTAGGAATTATTTTTTTTTACACATGTAAATATATATTTTTTTACTTTTTTATATTGCCCCAGGGAGAACATCACATTATAGTGACAGATCGCTGATCTAACACTTTGCAGTGCACTGTGTCAGATCAGCGATCACACAGGTACTGCAGGGAGACTTCCCAGCGCCTGCTCTGAGCAGGCGCTTAAAAGTCACCTCTCTGCAGGACCCGGAAAGCCCCCCACGGCCATTTTGGATCCAGGTCTGCAGAGAGGAGGAGGTAGGAGACCCTCGGAGCAACACGATCACATCGCGTTGCTCCGAGTGTCTCAGGGAAGCCCGCAGGGAGCCCCCATCCTGCGTGATGATTCCTTATGCCGCCGGAACGCTGCGGTCATGTTTGATCGCAGTGTTCCGGGGGTTAATGTGCCGGGAGCGGTCTGTGACCACTCCTGGCACATAGTGCTGGATGTCAGCTGTAATAATCAGCTGACACCCGTCGGCGATCGGCACCCCCGTGAGCGCAGCCGATCGCCTATGACGTACTATAGTACTTCATATGGGATAAAGGGGTTAAAGAATCACTCCCTCCAAAGTTTTTATCCTCTTAATATATTGCAGTGTACATAAAACATATCACTGTGTACTTACAGTTGCTCATTTTGCATTTCCACACCATTAATTCTTCTCTTTTTTTCTTCTCTATCTACAAACAGGAAGTCTCCTTTCCCAGCATAAATCATCTCCCTTTTCAACTCCTGACCCAGCCGTTCCACTCTTCCCTTCTGCTAAGAATTTTTGCAGTGATGACTCAGACAGAGAAAAGAGAATTCCTGTTCCTACATAAAGCTTCAATGGATTCATCTAGTCTTACTGAATTATGTGATGTCATAGACCTAATGGAAACGACAAAAATTATCTGGGTAGAAAGGCAAAATGAGCAATTGTAAGTACACATTGCTATATAATATGAAAAGAGGATAAAAAGTTTGAAAAGCGTGCTTCTTTAAAGATAGGCCGCTAATAATGAAATCCCAGAAAACTCTTTTAAAGCAATACAAAATCAACTATAAAAACTATGCATAGTATTGTGCCTTGGCAGATGAAACTGAATTAGATGGTATCACTTCATGTATCACATCAAAGTCCATCATCATGTAACTTTATAAGCATATCTTTCGTCGTTGAAATCTTTGCGTTTACTTTGATCATTTCTTTCTGTTATTCTTTTCTTTATTATGTGTCAACTTTGCGCCTTTGAAGTTTTCTATTATGCAGTTCAGTGTGCATTAAGGAATTCTCATCCAAACAAAGGTAAGTAAGTAAGCGCACTCCACTCGAGACGAGCATTGCATCCTCTGAATAACTATCTGCACATGGTATTTCCATAACCTTGTTCTGCAAGTAAAAGACTACTAGATGTATTTGTGTTTCTAAATAAGACGCCCTATTTTGATTCCCTCTTCTACATATTTTAGCATCACCAAGATGTCACATCTAAGCCCAGAAATCCATATGTTTACCAGTCAACACTTTTGATGTGCTGCTCCTCTTTCGATTTTCATAGAGGACTTAATAGTGCAGTCTCTCCTGGTTTCTCTCTGAAAATTCCATTGTCACTTTTATTGTTAGCGGCATCAGTCGATGTAATTGGTTTCTTTTGAGAAGTCAGCATTGCAGCTTCTTATATGTTCTTTACACAGTCTTTCATATGAAAACTTTTATGCCGAAAGCAGAGCACCACAGTTGACTGTGTTGCCATGACATTGGTATCAAAATGTTGGGTGATTTTCTATAAACTGCAAATACAGGTCCTTCTCAAAAAATTAGCATATTGTGTTAAATTTCATTATTTACCATAATGTAATGATTACAATTAAACTTTCATATACTATAGATTCATTATCCACCAACTGAAATTTGTCAGGTCTTTTATTGTTTTAATACTGATGATTTTGGCATACAACTCAAAAAACCTGTCTCAATAAATTAGCATATTTCACCCGACCAATCAAATAAAAGTGTTTTTTAATACCAAACAAAAAAAACATCAAATAATAATGTTCAGTTATGCACTCAATACTTGGTCGGGAATCCTTTGGCAGAAATGACTGCTTCAATGCGGCGTGGCATGGAGGCAATCAGCCTGTGACACTGCTGAGATGTTATGGAGGCCCAGGATGCTTCAATAGCGGCCTTAAGCTCATCCAGAGTGTTGGGTCTTGCGCCTCTCAACTTTCTCTTCACAATATCCCACAGATTCTCTATGGGGTTCAGGTCAGGAGAGTTGGCAGGCCAATTGAGCACAGTAATACCATGGTCAGTAAACCATTTACCAGTGGTTTTGGCACTGTGAGCAGGTGCCAGGTCGTGCTGAAAAATGAAATCTTCATCTCCATAAAGCATTTCAGCCGATGGAAGCATGAAGTGCTCCAAAATCTCCTGATAGCTAGCTGCATTGACCCTGCCCTTGATGAAACACAGTGGACCAACACCAGCAGCTGACATGGCACCCCACACCATCACTGACTGTGGGTACTTGACACTGGACTTCAGGCATTTTGGCATTTCCTTCTCCCCAGTCTTCCTCCAGACTCTGGCACCTTGATTTCCGAATGACATGCAAAATTTGCTTTCATCAGAAAAAAGTACTTGGGACCACTTAGCAACAGTCCAGTGCTGCTTCTCTGTAGCCCAGGTCAGGCGCTTCTGCCGCTGTTTATGGTTCAAAAGTGGCTTTACCTGGGGAATGCGGCACCTGTAGCCCATTTCCTGCACACGCCTGTGCACGGTGGCTCTGGATGTTTCCACACCAGACTCAGTCCACTGCTTCCTCAGGTTCCGGTCACCTCTTCTCGTTGTACAGCGTTTTCTGCCACATTGTTTCCTTCCAATAGACTTACCATTGAGGTGCCTTGATACAGCACTCTGGGAGCAGCCTATTTGTTGAGAAATTTCTTTCTGGGTCTTACCCTCTTGCTTGAGGGTGTCACTGATGGCCTTCTTGACATCTGTCAGGTCGCTAGTCTTACCCATGATGGGGGTTTTGAGTAATGAACCAGGCAGGGAGTTTTTAAAAGCCTCAGGTATCTTTTGCATGTGTTTAGAGTTAATTAGTTGATTCAGAAGATTAGGGTAATAGGTCATTTAGAGAACCTTTTCTTGATATGATAATTTATTGAGACAGGTTTTTTGGGTTATCAGGAGTTGTATGCCAAAATCATCAGTATTAAAACAATAAAAGACCTGACAAATTTCAGTTCGTGGATAATGAATCTATAGTATATGAAAGTTTAATTGTAATCATTACATTATGGTAAATAATGAAATTTAACACTATATGCTAATCTTTTGAGAAGGACCTGTATATGACTTACCTGATACTATGTAATGCATTTACTTAGTATCTTTAAAGACAAAACCCAAGAAAAAATGCAAATAAAAAATGAGCATGCACCCTACAGCAAGTAAATCTTGAAATAGTAATAGCACATGTAAATAATGTAGGGTAATTAGTTAACACTATTTTAATAAAGAAGAAACATAAAAACCATCCCACCATGACAAGGTGTACCCATAGGGACAGTCCTAAACTGTTTTAGTATTAAAAGCTTATCATGTGTCAAACGACATCAATGTGATCAAGAGAAGATCAGGACAGGGCCCCGACTGAGACACCCGTCCATGGAAAGCTGTACAGAAGGAATACTTTGTTCAGAGAGTGTGGCCACTCATCGTTTTTGTACAAAATAAAATAGATAACAGTAAAACAAAAAAAGTAAGTTGGACTATAAGCTGCTATATGTGCAAAGTGTAAGAGGGTGTTCACACGGTCGCCATTTCATAGAAAAAACAAGAACCCCCTCCTCAGAAAAAATAGCATATACCCTAAAACAAGTATATCAGTATAAGGGTATTAGGACATGTAAATAACATATTATAATTACCTAACACTATTTTGTAAAAAAAAAGAAAAGAGGGGGTGGAGTGTGTTGTAGTCCCGATGTACCTGGCTGGGGTTGTGGTTGGATGGCTGAGGCAGAGGAGTGGGTCACAGGAAGAAGGAGCCAGAACTGGAGTTAACACGTGTGCCTGTTGTTAAAGGGAATGAGTATGCTTTGCTCCCTATCCTCATAATCCTGCCCACCTCCCTCCTAGGTGGGTGGAACTATAAGCATGGGGAGCAGTGCCTATTCAGTTTCTTTAATACTCCCGATATACCAGGCAGAGATAGATACATGAGGGATTTTTCTAAGCCATTAAACTCCCCTTCACATTTACCCCCTACATCTGTGTAACTTTGAAATACAAAAGACTGCAATAAATATTCAAACCACAGGTGAAGCATTAGGATTTTTCCACACATGTTCCTGAACAAAAGTGATTTGCATGTGCTGTTTTTAGGGATGAGCGAGCATGCTCGGGAGTGCTCAGTGCTCGCCCGAGCATCTCACTGCTCGAGATGTTCAGCAAGCAGCGAGCATTTCTGGGGTTGCTCAGCAGGAGTTCGGGTCCCCATCCTGCATGTTTGGTGCTCTTTACAGAGCCTATCAACATGCAGGAATTGTCTACCAAACATTGTAATTCCGCAGCCATGTTGGTTGTGGCATTACAGTGATTGGCTGGCCACACAGCATCATCAGATCTATATCAGACCTGGTGCCTCCCTGCTCCTTACAGTCAGCTGTGGACTTAGGCAGTGTAGATTGAGTTGCTGCAGATAGGGACAGATTTGGTGTTGCTTTAGTTAGTGTGGTATATCATCTTTACTACACAAATCCATTGAAACCAGCAGTCCTTCTGGTGACTAATCAAAGTGCATAGAGCCATAAATCAGTGCTAGGTAGGCAGGCAGTGTATGTGGCAGACTTCATTGCATATAGTAAGAGGGTCCACTCCAGTTCTGTCTGCTGCTTCTGCCTATTAGAGATATTTACCGTATATACATAGCCCCAGGTATCAGGGGCAAGGAATCTTTTTTTTTGCATCTTAATCCTGATTATTTTCTTCAAAAGCAATCCAGAGCACATCATTCTTTTGCTCCATTTGCTTGTTGAAACTGCAGAATACAGCCAGTCCAGAACCTTTCCATATTGCAGTGTGAAAATCCAGCTATTTTAAACAGGGGTTTAGCCTTCACAGGGATCACATCTGAGTGCGCAGAAAATTCTGCCATTTCTGGCTTACTGCAAAAATTTTTTGGAGTGTCTAATACAAGTTATTGGCACCAGTTTGTTGAAAAAAAAGTAGTTACCTTCAGACCAGCTATTTTAAACAAGGTTTTGACCATCACAGTGATCACATCTGAGTGCGCAGAAAATTGTGCCATTTCTGGCCTAGTGTAAAATTTTGTTGGAGTGTCTTATGCAAATTATTGACACCAATTTGCTGAAAAAAAATTGTTACCTACAGGCCAGCTATTTTAAACAGGGGTTTGGCCGTCACAGCGATTACATCTGAGTGTGCAGAAAATTGTGAAATTTCTGGCCTAGTGTAAAATTTTGTTGGAGAGTCTTATGCAAATTATTGACACCAATTTGCTGAAAAAAAATTGTTACCTACAGGCCAGCTATTTTAAACAGGGGTTTGACCGTCACAGGGATCACATCTGAGTGCGCTGAAAATTGTGAAATTTCTGGCCTAGTGTAAAATTTTGTTGGAGAGTCTTATGCAAATTATTGACACCAATTTGCTGAAAAAAAATTGTTACCTACAGGCCAGCTATTTTAAACAGGGGTTTGGCCGTCACAGCGATTACATCTGAGTGTGCAGAAAATTGTTCCATTTAAGGCCTACTCTAAAATTTTGTTGGAGTGTCTTATACAAGTTATTGACACCAGTTTGCTGAAAAAAAAGTTACTTACAGGACAGCTATTTTAAACTCAGCCATTGTAGTGACCATCCAAAATATTGTCCTCCATTTAAAATGGGCAAAGCACGTGGCAAGGGATGGGGAACTGGATGTAATGGTGATGGTGCATGCAGTGGCCGAGGCCGTGGGCAAGCTGAATTTGTTCCACAACAAACACCCACATCTTCTCACCTGAGCAACTTGTCAAAATTACTGGGGAACTGCAGCAGCACACCACTTTTGAACTCAGAGCAGTGTCAAAAGGTTGATGGTTGGATAGCGGATAATGCTTCCAGTCAGTTTGCCACCACCACCCTGTCTTCCACACGGTCAAGTTTGAGTAGCCGTGAGTCTGGACCGCATATTCCTCACCCTGATCCTCCTTCCACACACCACGGCAAGTGCTCGAAGACAGCTGATCCCACACTTGGACACTCCAAAGAGCTGTTCACTTTTCCATTTATAAATTTGGGACTCTCCCCAGGATCACTTGAAGCGGGGCAAGAGGAGATGGCATGTAGCAATGCCCAAATATTTGAGCAGCCACATTCACATGAAGGTGACGGTGGGAATGTTTCACAAGAGGTGGACGATGATGAGACACAGTTGCCAGAAAGTCAGGAGGAGGGTCAGGGTGCGGAAGTGGAAGATGAGGTGGTGGATGATATAGTAACTGACCCAACCTGGCAGCAAGACATGCAGAGAGAGGACAGCAGCACACAGGGGAGGAACCCAACAGGCAGGAAGAGGCAGTGTGTTCGTTGCAGACAGAAGATGTGCAACCGTTCTCCATAACACCAACACAACGGATGTTGCCAGTGCAACTGTTAGGTCTTCCCGAGTCTGTTTTTTTTTAAAGACTCTGCTGATAACCCCAAAAAAGCCATTTGCACCACCTGCCATGCCAGCATCGGCAGGGGTAGCAAAATTACCAGCCTGACCACCACCAGCATAATCAGGCCCATGGCAACAAAGCACCTGACTTTCCAGGGGCCAGGAATAGTGTCTGTGGGTGACACCACTGCTTTTTTCGCTGTTCTGCGTGTCAGCCAATCCCCTGTCCATGGTGTTTGCAAAGATGCCTCCTGCCTTGCACCTGTCATTGCAAACACTGAATTAGCACCATCAGCAAGCAAGTCTACGTCCTTGTCCCAGCACAGCATTCAGGTGTCCATACCTCAGTCCTTGGAATGCAAGCGCAAATACATAGCTAACACTCCACATGCCACACTACTAAATTCACACATTTCTTGACTGCTTGCACTCAAAATGTTGCCTTTTAGGCTCTTGGAGACGGATATTTTCCGCAACTTGATGGCCGTGGCAATCCCTCGGTACTCGATCCCCAGCCACCACTATTTTCCCTGCCCCATGACAGCACCGGTACATGAAAGATGGTCCCGCCCCCAAAAACAGGAAACCTGCATAGGAGATAAAAGATGGGGGCGGCACCTCTCTCCTCAGTTTGGTTTCCTGTTCTTGCGGGGAACCTGCGGTGCTGCATGGGGAGAGGTCTCCCTTGCTAAGGCCGGTCTCTGACCGAGGTCCGCGGTGGGAGCAGCGGCGGCGGCGTGCGCGCGCGACCTCTATACCTGGCTGCATGTGCGTCCTCCCCACTGCGGACTCCCCGGCGTCCGCTCCTGGTCGGAGGCTGGGCTGGGGGAGAATGTGAAAGCGTATCCATCACGACGCTGGCGCCGAGTGAATGGAGGAACTTCCGGGTGAGAACCGGAAGTGACGCTGTAAGCTGTAGGAACGGTGTGCTGACACTCCCCGGGGGGGAGTAAGTTCAGGGGTGCACACATCGCCTCCTGGCCGGCCATATTTAAACTGCAAGGCGGCAAGCAGGCACTGGTTACGGTCTCCTGCAAGATGGCAGATCCGATGGAATCAGCGATCCCAGCAGAGAACCCACAGCCTGTCGTGGTACTAAGGGTCCGGTGGGTGAGTGCCTTTGTAAGGCAAAAAACATGTTAGTAACTCTGTGTTTTCTGTATATATATATATGCAGGGAAAGAAAGTTACCTCTAAACAAAAGCATAAAGTGTGTGCACTCTGTGATAGAAGCCTTCCCAAAGCATATGAGAAGCGTATGTGCCGCTCATGCATAGAAAAAACTGTATCTGAAGAGTCATCATCATTGCTTCAGAATATAAAGGATATTGTGAGAAAGGAAGTGCACAGCACTGTAAAGGAGCAGTTAAAGCATCATGGATTGCAGAGCTCCATAAACCCGCCCTCTACGCCTGCCCAAATATCTGACGTAGAATCCGAGGGTGAACTGGGGGAACTTCCGCCCGAGGAGGTTTCGGACCTGGACTCTTCAGATGAAGAGTGTGGCCGGCCATATATGTTATCAGAGGACATGGGGAAGTTGCTAAAACTGGGAAGCCTCAACTTGGGTGTTCAAGCCTGGAGTAGCGGCTACCTGCACTGCCCGTGCCATGGTTAAATGGCTAGAGGAACTAAGCAACCAAATAAAAAAACAAGTGTCCAAGAGACAGACTTCTAGAAGTCATCCCTCCACTTCAAAATGCAGCGGGATTCCTGGCGGACGCTGCCATTGATTCGGTACGGTTTGCTGCCCGGGCTAGAGCCCTCTCTAATTCAGGCAGAAGAGCGTTATGGTTAAAAAACTGGAATGTTGATTTTCAATCAAAAGTGAAGCTCTGTGCTGTACCCTGTGAGGGGCAATATTTATTCGGCAGGGCTTTAGATGAAATTTTAGAAAAAGCGGTGGACAAGAAGAAACACTTTCCTCCACCTCCCTTCTTTAAACGACATTGGTATGACAATCTTCAGTCCTTTCGAGGATCAGGTAGAGGCCGGGGCCGCCCAACGGATAGAACCACACGGGGTAAACCCTGGGGTGAAAAAAGAGAAAGAGGTTTTCTTTTCAATAAACCTCCAAAACCAGATCCCAAACAATGACGCCATATTCCAGGTGGGGGGAAGGTTACGTTTTTTTGTCCATCAGTGGGTAACCTTACAGCCGTCTCAATGGATAATCAACTTGTTATCAGACGGCCTACGACTAAACTTCATCTCCCTGCCTCCTCACCGAATAAAAGTTACTCGGGTGGCCAAAAAGAATCAGTTAGTTCTCGAAAAAGAAGTTTGTCTTCTTTTAGACAAAAAAGTCCTGGTAAGAGTTCCTCGACAGGAAATAGGGAGCGGGTTTTACAGCACCCTTTTCCTCACTCCAAAACCGGATGGGTCTTTAAGAACAATTTTCAACTTAAAAGAATTAAACAAATTCATCCGAGTGGAAAAATTCAAAATGGAGACTCTAAGAACGGCGGTAAAACTGCTGTATCCAGGATGTTACATGGCAGTGATAGACCTTACCGATGCCTATTATCATGTGCCAATCAGCAGAGAGCATCAACAATTCCTGAGGTTGGTTGTGCAGATGGGGCAGGTCTACACCCATCTACAATACCAATGTCTCCCCTTTGGGGTATCGGTGGCTCCTCGTATCTTTACAAAAATAATTTCGGAAGTAGCATCCTTCGTAAGGAGAGAAAACATTCTACTAGTGCCCTATTTAGACGATTTCCTCCTTATAGCCGACAATCAAGAAGATTGCATAAAAGCAGTTACGACAGTACGAGAGCTGCTAACCAAACTAGGGTGGATAATAAACTTAAAAAAATCAAGATTGATTCCGGTCCAGATACAGGAGTTCCTGGGGATTCAATTAAATTCAATCAGACAAGTCTGTATCCTTCCAGACAGAAAAGTCGAGACCATAAAACAACGAGTAAGACAAATACAGGCGGCCCAATATGTCTCGATGAGGGAAGCCATGTCCCTCCTAGGTATGCTAACTGCAACAATTCCGGCAGTCCAATGGGCACAACTTCATTCGAGGGACCTACAGTGGCAGATACTGTCAGAACAAACAAAAATGCATTACAACCTCAATCGAAAAATCGTATTGTCACAACATGTTCGGGACTCTCTAAGCTGGTGGCTAGATTCCGGAAATCTAAAAGGGGTCCCATGGTCAATCCAGAATCCGGTAGTACTGACCACGGATGCGAGCCCGTTAGGTTGGGGAGCACACCTATCAGGTCGGATCCTACAGGGTCTTTGGGATCCACAGATGCAATTAGCCTCCTCAAACCTGAAAGAATTAACAGCAGTAAGGCATGCGATTCTTCAAACAGAAGAGGATCTCAAAGGAAAACATCTGGTAGTATTGTCCGACAACAGCACAATGGTATCATATATAAATCGACAGGGAGGAACCAGATCAAGTCCCCTAATGGAAGAAGCAGGAAGACTATTTCTTTGGGCCAAAAACCACCTTTTATCTCTTACAAGTACACACTTAAAGGGGTCGGACAACTTTGTCGCAGATTTTCTGAGTCGTCACGTCTTGCACCAAGGCGAGTGGTCGCTAAATCAAAAATTATTTGGAGAAATCTGTGCCATCTGGGGGCTTCCTCAAGTGGATCTTTTTTCCACAAGGCAGAATCGAAAAGTAGAAAGATTCTACTCTCTAAACCCGAAAGAGAACCCGGAAGGAGTAGATGCGTTACTGCACCAATGGAGATTCCAACTAGCCTATGCGTTTCCCCCAATCCCATTAATCCCTACCGTCCTGAAGAAGATCCGAGAAGAGAAATCACGCATAATCTTAATAACACCCTTCTGGCCAAAGAGAGCTTGGTTCACTTGGCTCAGACGTATGTCCATCTCGGACCCGTGGATACTTCCAGAGGTTCCAAACCTTCTGCACCAGGGTCCAGTGACACATCCTCAGGTTCACAGCCTACACCTCACTGCTTGGAACTTGAGAGGGGACTTCTGCTAGCAAAGGGGTTCTCGGATCCGTTAGTTACTACTCTACTGTCCAGTAGAAAGAAAGTCACAGCTGATAAATACCAAAAGGTATGGGGAAAATTTTTAGAATTCTCAGGCCGAGGGATAACAGATACCGTTCAGAAAGTCCCTATATCAGAAATCCTGGAATTTCTCCAAAAGGGGCTGGAGAGGGGATTATCTACCAGCACTCTAAAAGTGCAAGTCTCGGCGCTTATCGCCTTGTTTGACCAAAAATTGGCTGATCACCCCTGGGTGTGTAGGTTCATTCGGGCCTCCTTTACAGCCAGACCATTCAAACCTCGTCCAAAGGTCGCTCCCTGGGATTTAAATTTAGTTTTAAATGCCTTGACCTCCTCTCCCTTTGAGCCTCTTTCCTCCATATCGGAAAAAGCTCTAACTTTAAAAACGGTTCTCCTCATTGCCCTTACCTCAGCCAGACGCATTAGTGAGCTTCAGGCTATATCTATAGACCCTCCTTACACTACATTCCTAGAGGACAGGGTAATTATAAAATCTGATCCGGCCTTCTTACCTAAGGTCAACTCAAAATTCCACAGGGTTCAGGAGATAGTCTTGCCCTCATTTTGTGCCAATCCAAAATCCCAGGGAGAAGAAACCTTCCATTGCTTGGACGTCAGACGTTGCCTACTTCAATATATAGAAGTGACAAAACCATGGCGACAGTCTTCAGCCCTTTTTGTCTCCTTTCAGGGGGCAAACAAGGGAAAAAAAGGCCACAAAATCAACCATTGCACGATGGCTCCGTATGGCTATATCACTTTCCTATTCCTCTTCGGGCCAGGTCCCTCCACCTGGTGTTACGGCCCACTCTACGAGGGCTATTTCCACATCTTGGGCAGAGAGGGCAAATGCATCGATAGAGCAAATCTGTAATGCAGCAGTATGGTCTTCACCCTCTACTTTCTTCCGCCATTATAGATTAAATCTGGGGCTATCAGATCTTGCCTTTGGTAGAAAAGTACTATCTGCCGTTGTCCCACCCTAGAGGTTCTTTCTATTTCTTCCTCTCATGTACCGGTGCTGTCATGGGGAAGGGAAAAAATGATAATTACTTATGGGTAATTTGATTTTCCAGATCCATGACAGCACCGCTCTAGTTCCCGCCCTATCTTGGTGATGGTGTGTGATTCACAAAAAAAAAAAAAAAATCTTAAAAAAAAAAAAATCTCTTAAAAAAAAAAAAAAAAAAACACAAACAAAAGATGGGGTAATAACCACTTAACACAAACAATAGATAAATAGTCTTAGAGTTTAAAATAATGTATATATGCCTAAAACTAACATAGCGGTTACCTTACATTCTCTGTAAACAAACTGAGGAGAGAGGTGCCGCCCCCATCTTTTATCTCCTATGCAGGTTTCCTGATCTTGGGGGCAGGACCATCTCTCATGTACCGGTGCTGTCATGGATCTGGAAAATCAAATTACCCGTAAGTAATTATCATTTTTCTCCCAGTGTGCCATCCCCGCATTACACAAGCATGTGTCCCACAACATTAGCCGTCACCTCAACAATGCATTTACTGAGAAAGTTCACCTAACCATGGATACGTGGACAATTGCTTGAGGACAGGGATGGTACATTTCGCTGACGGCACACTGGGTTAACATAGTGGAAGCCAGGACCCAGTCAAAACTTGGGATGGAACATCTCATCCTGACACTGAGGATTGCGAACCCTAGGTCAATCAGGGTTGGCCCCACAGTCTACAGCTCCTGCACCTCATCCTTCTCCTCTTCAGCCTCCCTCTCCGAAATGACCACATCAGTCACAAGCTGGAAGCACTGCAGCACTGCCTCAGCCAAGTGACAACAGGCTTTGCTGAAGCTAATATGCTTAGGTGACAAAACGCACAATGATGAAGAGTTATTTACAGCTCTGAAAGAGCAGGCATATCTGTGGCAGACACCGCTAAACCTACAGGCATGGTCATATGTGACAATGGTCGGAACCTGGTGGCGGTTCTGAGGAAAGGCAAGCTCACATGCATACCATGCCTTGCTAACGTGCTTAACCTCGTGGTCCATTGGTTTCTCAAAACTTACCCAGAGCTGCCGGGTCTGCTTGTCAAAGTACGCCGCCTGTGTGCCCATTTTAGAAACTCAGCTACCGCTTCTGCTGCCCTTGCCATGCTTCAGCAGTGTTTGCAGCTTCTGGCTCACCGACTGGTGTGTGATGTCCCAACACATTGGAACTCTACACTCACCGGCCACTTTATTAGGTACACCATGCTAGTAACGGGTTGGACCCCCTTTTGCCTTCAGAACTGCCTCAATTCTTCGTGGCATAGATTCAACAAGGTGCTGGAAGCATTCCTCAGAGATTTTGGTCCATATTGACATGATGGCATCACACAGTTGCCACAGATTTGTCGGCTGCACATCCCAAAGATGCTCCATACAAGGCAGGATGGATCCATGCTTTCATGTTGTTTACGCCAAATTCTGACCCTACCATCCGAATGTCGCAGCAGAAATCGAGACTCATCAGACCAAGCAACGTTTTTCCAATCTTCTACTGTCCAATTTTAATGAGCTTGTACAAATTGTAGCCTCAGTTTCCTGTTCTTAGCTGAAAGGAGTGGTACCCGGTGTGGTCTTCTGCTGCTGTAGCCCATCTGCCTCAAAGTTCGACGCACTGTGCGTTCAGAGATGCTCTTAGGCCTACCTTGGTTGTAACGGGTGGCGATTTGAGTCACTGTTGCCTTTCTATCAGCTCGAACCAGTCTGCCCATTCTCCTCTGACCTCTGGCATCAACAAGGCATTTCCGCCCACAGAACTGCCGCTCACTGGATTTTTTTTCTTTTTCGGACCATTCTCTGTAAACCCTAGAGATGGTTGTGCGTGAAAATCCCAGTAGATCAGCAGTTTCTGAAATACTCAGACCAGCCCTTCTGGCACCAACAACCATGCCACGTTCAAAGGCACTCAAATCACCTTTCTTCCCCATACTGCTGCTCGGTTTGAACTGCAGGAGATTGTCTTAACCATGTCTACATGCCTAAATGCACTGAGTTGCCGCCATGTGATTGGCTGATTAGAAATTAAGTGTTAACAAGAAGTTGGACAGGTGTACCTAATAAAGTGGCCGGTGAGTGTACACTGCAGATGTTGGGAAGGATTTGTGGGCAGAAGAGGGAAGTTGTTGACTACCAACATCAACAAGGCCATCGGTATTCAGTTCAGACTCCACACATAAGACCTCAGGAGTGGACATGGATGTCAGACATATGTACCATCCTCAAAATCTTTGAAGACTCCACCAAGATGGTGAACAGCGATGACGCCATAATTAGCATCACCATCCAGCTTCTCTGTCTTCTTAAACACTCTCTGCTCACAATCAAAGAGGATGCATGGCAGACAGCACAATAAGATGGAGCAAGGAACAATACAGGGTGATTACATACAGCCCAGCCTCTTCTCATCCCAACATGGATTGGGTGACAATGAGGAAAAGGAGGAGGAAGAAGAACAGGAGCTAGATTCATGTGCCACAGACATTATTACCTGCACATCTGTCATAGCATCTGGACAGGGACGAGGAGGAGGAGGAGTAGAACATGGTCAGTCGTCCTCTTGGTGAGGACACAGAAGTCTTGCCTGTTAGCAGTCTGGCATGCATGGCTGAGTTTATGTTACGCTGCCTTGACCATGACCCTCGCATTCTCAAAATTTTGGCAACAATCATTACTGGTTGATGACACTTATAGACACACGGTACATGGAGAACTTGCTATCGCTTATTCCTGAGGTGGCCAGGTTTACTAAAATGGGGCAGTACCAGAAGGCCCTTGTTGTGGAATTATTTAAAAATTTATCATCTGAAAATACTGGCAGCAGAGGTCACAGATCAATGGACTACCAAGGAGTACAGGCGAGAAAGACACAAATCCAATCCAGAGGCAGAGGCAGGGGAACACTGTCAAAGTTCTGGGAGACTTGTCTCAGACCCTCCCATCGCACAAGCCCTGAGGTGCGGGGTACTCTCATAAAGAGATCAAAGTTTGGGAAGATGCTGAGGGAGTACCTTGCTGACCATACCAATGTCCTCCGTGATTCATCTGTGCCTTTTAATTAGTGGGTATCCAAGCTGGACAAGTGGCATGAACTGGTTCTCTAAGCCTTGGAGGTCCTGGCCTGCCCTGCCGCTAGTGTTTTGTCACAGCGCATTTTTAGTGCCGCTGGTGGAATCATAACTGATAAGCGCATTCGCCTGTCAACTGAAAATGTTGACTGGCTGACTCATAAAAATGAACAAGGACTGGATTGGGACAGACTTCTATGCATCACTAAATGATAGCAGCGTAGCATAAACTCAAATCCAGTGTCTATTTTTTGGAGGTCTATTCCCACGCATCTCTTCACACCCACACCTTGGTATACGCTTTCTGATTTTGGCTATTGTCTTCCTCCTTCTCATCATCATCAACATCCACCAACACTAGATCACCAGTGTGACCGTGGTCCGTGATGCAAAACCCACATAATTTTTTGGAGGGGGTGTTTATGATGCCAGTAACAAAAATTTTTATACAGTATGTAGATGTATACCCCCAAGGAGGAAATGTTTGTCAGCCCATACACTTACTGAAAAGGCATTACAAGTATAGGAGATCCGCTACTTTGGAATGGCAATATATTTTTATGAGGCCCTCCTCTATGTCTCTTCAAAGGGGCATTGGATTGGCTTAAATATGTTGTCAGTCCTTGCATTCACTGCATAGGCAAACACTATGGGAGACCCACTTCTTCATAATAGGAACCTTTTTTCCTGAGGCCCCCTCTAAGTCTCTTCAAAGGGGCATTGCAGTGGCTCAAAAATTTTGGAAGCCCTTGCATTCACTGCATAGGCAAACAGTAAGGAAGATGCACTTCCTAATAATGGGAAAATTGCTTTATGAGGCCCTCCTTCACATCTCTTCCAAGTGGTATTAGGGTGTGTCAAAATTTGTGGCAGCTCTTTCATTCACTGCATATGCAAACAGTATGAGTGCCCCACCCCCTTTTAGGCATCCGCCCCCTGTTGGGACACCCAGTTTGGAGTGGGCTGCTTTCTCATGGAACCCTCCCTCCCCTGGTATCTCTCAAGCAGTCTGACTAGTTCATCGGCATTTTGGGGATCACCCTGGGCAACACAAGTATGTACGGGCCTCTGCAGGGAGTGCACAAACCAATCCATCACCACCTGTTCTACCATCTGCGCAGGCATAGAGGACTCTGGAAGCATCCACTTTTGGACCAGGTGCAACAGGTCAAACATTTAGGAGAGCGGTGGTTTGTCCTGGAGATACGCCCAACAATGAACCCACTGTGCCCTAATGGTGATTGTTACCCTCAAGTATGTAAAAATCTCCATTTTTAGCTTGCCATACTCCTTAGCATCCTGTAAAGATAAATCATAGTATGCTTTCTGGGGTTCCCATGTCAAGTATGGCACGAGTACCTCTGCCCACTGCTCTGGCGGGAGTTTCTCCCTCTCGGCGACCCTTTCAAACACCATCTGGAAAGCCACAACAATTCTCCATTGTAGAATCTTCAGCCTCAACAGTGCAGTTCTCAACTGCACATTGTTCAGCTTCAACAATGCAATTATCCACTGCAGGTTCTTCAGGATCAACACTGCAATTCTTAAATGCAGGTTCTTCAGCCTCAAAACTGCAATTCGCCAATGCCGGGTCTTCAGCCTCAATATTGCAATTCCCCATTGTGAATTCTTCAGCCTCAACACTGCAATTCACCACAGCTGGGTCTTCAGCCTCAAAACTGCAATTTGCCAATACCGGGTCTTCAGCCTCAAAACTAGAGTTGAGGGACTTTTACTTTTTTCGGATCGAGTCGGGTTTCGCAAAATCGGTCGATTATTGCGAAAAGTCGGGGGCCGACTGAAACATGAAACCCAATGCAAGTCAATGGGGAATCAAAGTCGGCAGTGAGTGGAGGATAGGAAAACACCTACAGTGCCCATTTTAATGCCAAAAACATCAGTTCTTATTACTGAAGCTTGTCAATCTTAATTTACTTTAAAATAATAGTTAGGCATTGAAAACTGGGGGTCATTTGACTAAAGTTGTTGGGGGGTAGGGCTGGCTCAAGATTATCGTGGGCCCAGGAAACGCGGAATACGTCATGGCGGTGGAGCAGGGAGAGGTAAGTATTTCAACTTTGCAAGTGCTGTGATCCTGAGCATGCAGGGGGGGCCCACTCGTTGGCATTGACACTGGCACAGGGCCCCTCATAGTACGGCGGTGTGTTTGAAGGCGGGTGGCACCTCCCACCGGCAGAGACAATTTTGCGTACTATGAGGGGCCCTGTGCCAATGACGTTGCCAACAAGTATGCCCCCCACCTGATGAAGGAACCTGCACTTTTATCTGCACCTTCCTCTTTGTCCCCGTGTAAGGTGGTATAGTTTGCGGGAAGGGAAACCTGACTTTCAGCAGGGTCAGATTCTGGCTGTGTAGAGTGCAAGGGGAATGTAGTGGTCTGGGTCAATGTACCAGCAGACTCATCTAGCAGTGGCTGGGCAATGGGCAGGATGAGGAGGAAACACAGATATAGGCACAAATAATAAAGTGGGCTAAATGCAGTTCAAATGTGGTAACAGGACTAAACAGGCGGCATTGCTTTGTTCAGTGGAGGACAAATGTAATGAGCGACAGACACAGTTAGTAGGCCAAAATACTAAAGTAGCATAAATGCAGTACAAAATTGGTAACAGGACTAAACAGGCGGCATTGCTTTATGCAGAGGAGGACAACTATAATGAGTGGCAGACACAGTTCATAGGCCCAAATAATAAAGTAGCCTAAATCCAGTTCAAAATTGGTCACAGGACTAAACAGGCGGCATTGCTTTGTTCAGTGGAGGACAACTGTAATGAGTGGCAGACACAGTTAGTAGGCCAAAATACTAAAGTAGCATAAATGCAGTTCAAAATTGGTAACAGAACTAAACAGGCGGCATTGCTTTGTTCAGTGGAGGACAACTGTAATGAGTGGCAGACACAGTTAGTAGGCCCAAATAATAAAGTAGCCTAAATGCAGTTCAAAATTGGTCACAGGACTAAACAGGCAGCATTGCTTTGTTCAGTGGAGGACAACTGTAATGAGTGACAGACACAGTTAGTAGGCCCAAATACTAAAGTAGCCTAAATGCAGTTCAAAATTGGTAACAGGACTAAACAGGCGGTATTGCTTTGTGCAGTGGAGGACAACTGTAATGAGTGGCAGACACAGTTAGTAGGCCCAAATACTAAAGTAGCCTAAATGCAGTTCAAAATTTTATAACAGGACTAAACAGGTGGCATTGCTTTGTTCAGTGGAGGACAACTGTATTGAGTGGCAGACACAGTTAGTAGGAGCAAATAATAAAGTAGCCTAAATGCAGTTGAAAAATGGTCACAGGACTAAACAGGCAGCATTGCTTTGTTCAGTGGAGGACAACTGTAATGAGTGGCAGACACAGTTAGTAGGTCAAAATACTAAATTAGCCTAAATGCAGTTCAAAATTGGTCACAGGACTAAACAGGCGGCATTGCTTTGTTCAGTGGAGGACAACTGTAATGAGTGGCAGACACAGTTAGTATGCCCAAATACTAAAGTAGCCTAAATGCAGTTCAAAATTGGTAACAGGACTAAACAGGCGGCATTGCTTTGTTCAGTGGAGGACAACTGTAATGAGTGGCAGACACAGTTAGTAGACCCAAATAATAAAGTAGCCTAAATGCAGTTCAAAATTGGTCACAGGACTAAACAGGCAGCATTGCTTTGTTCAGTGGAGGACAACTGTAATGAGTGACAGACACAGTTAGTAGGCCCAAATACTAAAGTAGCCTAAATGCAGTTCAAAATTGGTAACAGGACTAAACAGGCGGTATTGCTTTGTGCAGTGGAGGACAACTGTAATGAGTGGCAGACACAGTTAGTAGGCCTAAATACTAAAGTAGCCTAAATGCAGTTCAAAATTTCATAACAGGACTAAACAGGTGGCATTGCTTTGTTCAGTGGAGGACAACTGTATTGAGTGGCAGACACAGTTAGTAGGCCCAAATAATAAAGTAGCCTAAATGCAGTTGAAAAATGGTCACAGGACTAAACAGGCGGCAATGCTTTGTTCAGTGGAGGACAACTGTAATGAGTGGCAGACACAGTTGGTAGGCCCAAATACTAAAGTAGCCTAAATGCAGTTCAAAATTGGTAACAGGACTAAACAGGCAGCATTGCTTTGTTCAGTGGAGGACAACTGTAATGAGTGGCAGACACAGTTAATAGGCCCAAATAATAAAGTAGCCTAAATGCAGTTCAAAATTGTTCACAGGAATAAACAGGTGGCATTGCTTTGTTCAGTGGAGGACAACTGTAATGAGTGGCAGACACAGTTAGTAGGCCCAAATACTAAAGTAGCCTAAATGCAGTTCAAATTTGGTAACAGGACTAAACAGGCGCCATTGCTTTGTTCAGTGGGGGACAACTGTAATGAGTGGCAGACACAGTTAGTAGGCCCAAATAATAAAGTAGTCTAAATGCAGTTCAAAATTGGTCACAGGACTAAACAGGCGGCATTGCTTTGTTCAGTGGAGGACAACTGTAATGAGTGGCAGACACAGTTAGTAGGCCAAAATACTAAAGTAGCCTAAATGCAGTTCAAAATTGGTAACAGGACTAAACAGGCAGCATTGCTTTGTTCAGTGGAGGACAACTGTAATGAGTGGCAGGCACAGTTAGTAGGCCCAAATACTAAAGTAGGCTAAATGCAGTTCAAAATTGGTAACAGGACTAAACAGGCGGCATTGCTTTGTTCATTGGAGGACAACTGTAATGAGTGGCAAACACAGTTAGTAGGCCCAAATAATAAAGTGGGCTAACTGTCTGCCAAAAAATTGTTCATAAATAAACAGGTGACATAGCTAGGTACAGGGGTGGGCTCCTCTGCTGACTTGCAGACAGTGGTAGTAGGCACAAAGTATTAACTGGTCTAAATGGAGGCCAGGGCCCCTGTATATTTCAACTATCATCTATCATTTCAACAAATTTGTATTGGCAGTGCCATTGAAGGATTTAACAGCACAGACTACACAGTGGTGGAGCAGGGAGAGGTAAATATTGCAAGTGGTAGAGCACTTCTTGAGCTGGAGGGAACACTCTCTCGTGGGTGACGGTACTGCCACAGGGCCCCTCATATTACTACGGTGTGTCTGACATTGGTTGTTCACCACCACCACTGTCAGAGACACTTCATTGTACTATGAGGGACCCTATGCCAGTGCCGTCGCCCAAGAGTGGGCCCACCCACCTGTCCAGGCAAATGGCACTCGCACGGGTGCTTGCACCAGGTGGTGACCAAGGCCCTGTGGGGGGAGTCAGCCCATTTAGGGAGGTATAAAAATGGCCTATGGTGGACATTCAGCAGCTGCAAATGGAGTAATTGGAGAAGTCAGTAAGAGGAGGACAAAAGCAAGACGTTTTTCAGGCAAGCTACGTGTCAGCACGGCAAGGTGGGGCAAAATAATTTGAATTCCATGATTGGTTCATTTTAATGAAAGTTAGATCATCAATACTGTTGAGCATTCCGATACCGCAAGTATCGGGTATCGGCCGATACTTGCGGTATCGGAATTCCGATACCGAGTTCCGATACTTTTGTGGTATCGGGAATCGGTATCGGATCCATATTAATGTGTAAAATAAAGAATTAAAATAAAAAATATTGATATACTCACCTCTCCGGAGGCCCCTGCACCTCACCACTGTTAACCGTCAGCCTTCTTTGCTTAAAATGAGCGCGTTTAGGGCCTTCCATGACGTCACGGCTTCTGATTGGTCGCGTGCCGCTCATGTGACCGCCACGCGACCAATCACAAGCCGCGACGTCATTCTCAGGTCCTAAATTCCTAATTCTTGCGGGTATCGGAATTCCGGTACCGAGATCCGATACTTTTGTGGTATCGGGAATCAGTATCGGGATTAATATCAATGTGTAAAAGAAAGAATTAAAATAAAAAATAGGGATATACTCACCTCTCCGACGCAGCCTGGACTTTACCGCCGTAACCGGGAGCCGTTGTACCTAAAAATGCGCGCTTGAAGGGCCTTAGATGACGTCACGGTGCTCTGATTGGTCCGTAGCGGTTGCGTGACCGCTACGCGACTAATCACAAAGCAGTGACATCACCTAAGGTCTTTCAAGCGCTTGAAAGACCTTAGGTGACGTCACTGCTTTGTGATTGGTCATGTAGCGGTCACGCGACCGCTACGGACCAATCAGAGCGCCATGACGTCATCTAAGGCCCTTCAAGCGCGCATTCTTAGGTACAACGGCTCCCGGTTACGGCGGTAAAGTCCAGGCTGCGTCGGAGAGGTGAGTATATCCCTATTTTTTATTTTAATTCTTTCTTTTAAACATTGATATGGATCCCAGGGCCTGAAGGAGAGTTTCCTCTCCTTCAGACCTTGGGAACCATACAGGATACCGTCCGATACTTGGTGTCCCATTGACTTGTATTGGTATCGGGTATCGGTATCGGATTAGATCCGATACTTTGCCGGTATCGGCCGATACTTTCCGATACCGATACTTTCAAGTATCGGACGGTATCGCTCAATACTACTCAACACTAATCATCAACATTTTTGTGTCCTTTTTTCGGTCAGTATTGAACCAGCAGCACTGAAGACTCTTTCTGATAGCACACTAGCAGCAGGGCAAGCGAGCTCCTGTAATGCATATTCTGCCAATTCAGGCCAGGTGTCTATTTTAGATGCTCAGTAATCAAAGGGGAATGACCTGTGAGGGAGAACATCGATAAGGGAGGAAAAGTAGTTCGTAACCATACTGGACAAATGCTGTCTCCTGTCACTTTGAATCGATGCAGCAGTACCTGTCGTGTCAGCGGTCATTGCGAAATCACTCCACATCCTGGTCATAAAACCCCTCTGTCCAATGCCACTTTGGATTTGTGCACCTCTAACACCTCTGCCATGTTGCCCCCTACGGCTCGTGTGAGAACCATCACCGCCGCTGTGTGCTGGAAATGCCTGAACCAAACGGTCTACAAGAGTTGCTTGGCATGATATTTTGTAATTTTCCTTTATATCGTGAATCCAGGAGGCAGGCCAACCAGTAATCATCATCGGTCATCATTTTGATAATGCAGGGGTCCCTTTTTAGCATACACAAGGCACACTCAGCCATGTGGGCCAATGTTCCAGATGTCAATTCACTGCTTGTGCTGGGTTGAGGAGCACTTTCTTGCAAATCAACATCACTTGTGTCCCGCAAAAACCCTGTACCGGACCTTGCAACGCCACCAGTTTCTATTGCCCCCTGAGAAGCATCCTCCTCCCATAAATATTCATCCCCATCATCCTCCTCCTCCTCCTCTTCATCCGCCACCTCGTCCAGGAGAGTTCCCTGAGCAGACAATGGCTGACTGTCATCAAGGCTTCCCTCCTCCTCGGCTGCAGATGCCTGCTCCTTAATGTGCATCAAACTTTGCATCAGGAGATGCATTAGTGGGATGCTCATGCTTATGATGGCGTCATCTGCACTTACCAGCCATGTGCATTCCTCAAAACACTGAAGGACTTGACAGAGGTCTTGTAGCTTCGACCACTGCACACCAGACAACTCCATGTCTGCCATCTAAGTGCCTGCCCGTGTATGTGTATCCTCCCACAAATTAACTACAGCACACCTCTGCTCGCACAGCCTCTGAACCATGTGCAGTGTGGAGTTCTACCTTGTTGCAATGTCGATTATTAGGTGGTGCTGGGGAAGATTCAGCGATTGCTGATGGTTCAGCATACGGCTGGAGTGTACGGGCGACCGGCGGATGTGCTAGCAAAGTCTTCTCACCTTCAGGAGCAGGGCTGGTAAGTCTGGATATTTTTTGAGGAAGCACTGCACCACCAGGTTCAAGGTGTGAGCCAGGCAAGGTATGTGTTTCAGTTCTGAAAGGGCTATGGCAGCCATAAAATTCCTTCCGTTTTCACTGACTACCTTGCCTGCCTCAAGATGTACACTGCCCAGCCATGACTGAGTTTGTTGCTGCAAGTACTCGGCCAGTACTTCTGTGGAGTGTCTGTTGTCGCCCAAACACTTCATTTCCAACACAGCCTGCTGATGCTTACCACTAGCTGTTCCATAATGGGACACCTCGTGTGCAACACTGGCAGCTGTGGATGGAGTGGTCGTGCGACTGCGCTCTGTGGACAAGCTTTCGCTTCTGGAGGAGGAGGAGGAGGGGTGGCGAACGCCTACAGCCAGCTGTTTCCTAGACCGTGGGCTAGGCAGAACTGTCCCACTATGGCTGTCCCCTGTGGACTCTGCATCCACCACATTAACCCAGTGCGTCGTGATGGACATGTAACGTCCCTGGCCATGCCTACTGGTCCATGCATCTGTTGTGAGTTGCACCTTTCCACTGACTGATTGCCTCAGTGCATGGACAATGTGGTATTTGACATGCTGGTGGAGGGCTGGGATGGCTTTTCTCACTAAGAAGTGCCGACTGGGTAGGTCATAGCGTGGTACTGCGCAGGCCATAAGGTCTTTGAAAGCTTCACTTTCAACCAACCGGTAGGACATCATCTCTAACGAGATTAGTATGGCAATGTGGGTGTTCAATCCCTATATATGCGGATGAGAGGATGAGTACTTTCTTTTCCTAATGAGAGTCTCTTGTAGGGTGAACTGGACTGGGGAGCTGCATATGGTGGAAATAGTGGTGGTGTTGGTGGACATGGTGGATTGAGAGAGGGTTGGTGATGGTATTCTTGATGTTAGCCTACAAACAGTGTTTCCTACCAATAACCTTTTGATTCCTTGACTGCTTTGGCCTTGCGACGATACCTCCACATTTGCTGCTGGTGGTGTCCTAACCGGTGGGCTTACAGTGAGGGAAGCAATGTAGCGTTGCTGACTACCTTCATTCTGAGCATGTGCACCAACGGTACGGGACATTTGGTAGTTAGTAGGGTTGAGCGAAACGGGTCAGCCATTTTCAGAAGTCGCCGACTTTTGGCAAAGTCGGGTTTCATGAAACCTGACCCGACTCCTGTGTGGGGTCGGCCATGAGGTCAGCGATCTTCTGAATCTGGTATCGGAATTCCGATACTGAGTTCCGATATGTTTGCGATATCGGGAATCGGTATCGGAATCCATATTTAAGTGTAAAATAAAGAATCAAAATAAAAAAATATTGATATACTCACCCTGGTACTAACTGGCAGCCTTCCTTCCTAAGAATGAGCGCGTGAATGACCTGCGGTGACGTCGCGGCTTGTGATTGGTCGCGTGAGCGGTCACATGGGCGGTCGCGACCAATCACAAGCCGCGACGTCATCTAAGGTCCTTCACGCGCTCATTCTTAGGAAGGAAGGCTGCCGGAAAGAAGCAGGGCATGTCCGAGGGTGAGTATATACCTAATAGGAATATACTCACCCTCGGACGCGCCCTGCTTCTTTCCGGCAGCCTTCCTTCCTAAGAATGAGCACGTGAAGGACCTTAGATGACGTCGTGGCTTGTGATTGGTCGCGACCACCCATGTGACCGCTCACACGACCAATCACAAGCCGTGACGTCACCGCAGGTCATTCACGCGCTCATTCTTAGGAAGGAAGGCTGCCAGTTAGTACCAGGGCGCGTCCGAGGGTGAGTATATCAATATTTTTTATTTTGATTCTTTATTTTACACATTAATATGGATCCCAGGGCCTGAAGGAGAGTTTCCTCTCCTTCAGACCCTGGGAACCATAGTATCCCATTGCACTGCATTAGGTTTCGTGTTTCGGCCGACCCCGACCCCGACTTTTTTATAGGATCGGCCGATTTCACTCGACCCGACTTTTGAGAAAGTCGGGTTTCGTGAAACCCGACCTGATCCTATAAAAATAAAAGTAGCTCAACCCTAGTAGTTAGTCCAGGCTTGCAAGTGCATGCTTGTTAAATGTCTAAGCATGCACGTTGCATTTGAATTTTGAAGATTCTTCCCTCTGCTAAAGGTCTTTGAGCATTTCTTACAGATAACTTTTGACTGATCATTCGGATCTTGGTTAAAAAATTGCCACACTGCACTCTTCCTACTATGGAATACCTTTTCAGGCATTGCTGTGCTACTTTCACCGGATTGCCACGCTGTCCTAAAACTGTTTTTGTTTTTGACAAACGTTTTTGGCCTGATACGGGCCTGCCAGATGACAGCTGTTGCGATGTAGATGGCTGCTGTGGATCATCCTCCTCCGCTTCTGAGCTACTGGCAGCGGCACCCTCTTCCCCCAATGGCTGCCAATCTGTGTCAATAACTGGGTCATCTATCACCTTCAATGTCATGTGCACCTTCCTCTGTGTCACCGTGTAAGGTGATATAGCGTTCGGGACAGGGCACCATAGTCTCATCAGGGTCAGATTCAGGCTCAGTACACTGCGAGGGCAATGTAGTGATCTGAGTCAATGGAACAGCATAATAATCTAGCTGTGGCTGTGCATCTGTGCACTCCATGTCCGATTCATCTTGTAATGGGCAGTTAACAATTTCCCTTTCTAACCCAGGCACGGTATGTGTAAAGAGCTCCATGGAGTACCCTGTAGTGTCGCCTGATGCATCCTTCACTTTTGGTTTGGGTGAAGGACACAAGGAAACGTCTTGCTCCTGACCGGGAGCATCCACTGACGACTCGCTGCTTTTATATTTGGAACTTTCTGAAGAGGAGGCGAAAGAGCTAGAGGCTGAGTCAGCAAGGAAAGCCAAAACTCTTTCCTGCTGCTCCGGCTTTAAAAGCGTTTTCCTACTCCCAGATAAGGAAGCCTTCGAGGCCTTGCGTAGCCAGACGACGCTGGCTTAACACCTCCAGCCTTAGGTGCTATTGTGCTTTTGCCACTACCACCAGATGCACTACCACCACCACCATCAGTACCAGCTGGCAACCACCGCCCATGGGCTCTTCCACCAGACTTCCTCATTTTTTGGAAAATCTAACAAAAATAACAACCGTTATATGGCACTGTAAAACAAGGTAGAATGTGTATATAAACTTGTTGAGAATTTAAATCTCCCTTTTTTTTTTGGAGACTGAACTAAAACTCAGGCCCAGTGTATAAAACAACACAATGTAAGTGGCAGAAAGTGGCTAGCTGATATACGACAAACTAACAGATAGAAAAGCAGAAAACATACATGGCTTCGTACATAACAGGTCATTATAGCATCAATGACAGTTACCGAAGCCCAAATATCTGGATGTGCGGGACACACTAAAGAAACTAGATAGCCACAAAAGAAATCAGTGTACTAGTCCAGAAATTGTAAATATAACAAAACTTTATTGAAAATACAACCAGTTTTAAATGACAACAACAGCTAAAATCAGCAATCACCTGCACACTGCAATAGGGGGACAGAGCGGCACAAACATATAACTAATACTGATGCCAAAGCCAGCTGCCATATGTGCATGGTAATGGCGTGGAAAAATCCAGAGGCCGTAACATTTCTATAAGAAATATCATAAACAATCAATTAGAAGCAAATCATGTATTTGGCAAATCGATATCATACCTAATTATAGTGAACGATGCACCGTGCTGTCTCCCACCCACCCGACGCGCATTTCAGAATATCCTTCCTCAAGGGGGGCATGCCGAAATAAAATATCCCCCTCCTTTTGTAGTAAATCAGCCTGCGTACATACCAATCAGCGCTCATAATCCAGACACGTCCGATGACGCTGGTACACACGGGCCCATGTGACCAAACGTCAGAGGACGGCCGGAAAGTGATGCGGGCAAGTACATCTAGCGGTCTGCGCATGCGTGAGAGCTCTGATGCAGTCATCTTAACCTTTGGAGAATTCTGCCCATACATTTGAAGCCTTAATATATAACCAACACATACATATAAATGACGCATCCCTATGAATCATATCAGGATAACCACAATATGCCAAAAAGACAAATAGCCATAAAGACCCAAACAGTAATAAAGTATGCTTATGCAATCAAAATATAGAAACCCTGCCATAGATTTATTAATAATACAAGAGCCACATGTCTAACAATAATAGATGTAATACAGTAAAGACAAATAACAACAATGTCCAAAATGTATCAAGGCTCATCAACATAATGATAAGAATTAATAATAACAATAATAGTAATCATAATACTACTATACAAGTCACAGACACCATCAAAAGAAATTATTTATTTACTGTGACACTATATAGAGCCCATAACCAAACAAAGTATCGGCTAATGTACATAATACCAGGGATAATTTAGCCATAACATAATCAGAACAAATACATATGAAAAATAGTACATTTGTAATATATCATGCACCGATTGTTGGGAGGGACCAAGGCTACAATATTCGGCATTCAAACCATCCATAACCATCTTCATGTGGACGCAAGGACACAATTATAGTAGAGCATGGCCAATTTTACGTGTTGACCCTGCGATTGCCAAACTTATACCGGAGAGGCCATCTTTAGCATTTAGACGTGCAAAAAATCTTAAGGATCATCTTGTTTCAAGTCACTACTCTTTTAACAACAAGACGACATTCTTGGATAATTTTCCAAGAAAGAGTGGATGTGTTCCGTGTGGTGGGTGTGTTGCCTGCCCCAATATCAATAGATCTGATACCTTTGCCAATTTTGATGTCCCTAAATATTACAAAATTCGTCAGTTTATAACTTGTACCAAGCATTATGTAGTCTATCATGCTACATGCCCTTGCGGACTTATGTGGGATTAGCAACTCGCCAACTAAAAGTCCGCATTAGAGAGCATGTATTGGGTATACAGGCGGCATCCCGCTGCACGGACGCATCCACTCTTAAAACGTTACCTCGCCACTTCAAAGAATTCCATAACTGTGATGGTACAGGTCTTAGGGTTATGGGTATTGATGCCCTTAACATTAATATTCATGGTGGTGGTCTGTCCTAGAGATTGGGTAGGCTAGAAATTAGATGGATCTGGCAACTCAATACAGTTAAACCATTTGGTTTGAATGAAGGCCTCTCGTTTGCACCTTTCTTGTAGTCGTTTTGGTTGATGCGTATCGTAGAATCGGGCTATTTCATGCATCTGTTGTTTTTAGTTGTGGTTTTAACTTTTCTTCTCTCCTATTTTTAGTGCTATAATTGTGTCCATGCGTCCACATGAAGATGGTTATGGATGGCTTGAATGCCGAATATTGTAGCCTTGGTCCCTCCCAACAATCGGTGCATGATATATTACAAATAGTGTTGAGCATTCCGATACTGCAAATATCGGGTATCGGACGATATTCGCTGTGTCGGAATTCCGATACCGAGTTCCGATATTTTTGCGATATCGGGAATCGGGATCCATATTCATGTAAAAAATAAAGAATAAAAATAAAAAATATGGATATACTCACCCCTCCGACGAGCCCTGGCTGTCACCGCTGCGAGCGTCTGCCTCCGTTCCTAAGAATGCAGTGAGTGTAGGACCTGCGATGACGTCGCGGTCTTGTGATTGGTCGCGTGACCGCTCATGTGACCGCTCACGTGACTGCGACATCATCGAAGGTCCTTCACTCTCTGCATTCTTAGGAACGGAGGCAGACGCTTGCAGCGGTGACAGCCAGGGCTCGTCGGAGGGGTGAGTATATCCATATTTTTTATTTTTATTCTTTATTTTTTACATGAATATGGATCCCAGGGCCTGAAGGAGAGTTTCCTCTCCTTCAGACCCTGGAAACCATCCAGGATCGCTCCCTATTACGTTCCAATATTTGTGTCCCATTGACTTGTATTGGTATCGGGTATCGGTATCGGCGATATCCGATATTTTTTGGATATCGGCAATCCAATCCGATACCGATACTTTCAAATATCTGAAGGTATCGCTCAACACTAATTACAAATGTACTATTTTTCATATGTATTTGTTCTGATTATGTTATGGCTAAATTATCCCTGGTATTATGTACATTAGCCGACACACATGTTTTGTTTGGTTATGGGCTCTATATAGTGTCATAGTAAATAAATAATTTCTTTTGATGGTGTCTGTGACTTGTATAGTAGTATTATGATTATTATTATTGTTATTACTAATTCTTATCATTATGTTGATGAGCCTTGATACATTTTGGACATTGTTGTTATTTGTCTTTACTGTATTACATCTATTATTGTTAGACATGTGGCTCTTGTATTATTAATAAATCTCTGGCAGGGTTTCTATATTTTGATTGCATAAGCATACTTTATTACTGTTTGGGTCTTTATGGCTATTTGTCTTTTTGGCATATTGTGGTTATCCTGATATGATTCACAGGGATGCGTCATTTATATGTATGTGTTGGTTATATATTAAGGCTTCAATGTATGGGCAGAATTCTCCCAAGGTGGCCGCATTAGAGCTCTCACGCATGCGCAGACCGCTTGATGTACTTGCCCGCATCACTTTCCGGCCGTCTTCTGACGTTTGGTCACATGGGCCCGTGTGTACCAGCGTCATCGGACGTGTGTGGATTATGAGCGCTGATTGGTATGTACGCAGGCTGGTTTACTACAAAAGGAGGGGGGTATTTTATTTTGGCACGCCACCCTTGAGGAAGGATATTCCGAAACACGCGTCGGGTGGGTAGGAGACAGCACGGTGCATCGTTCACTATATTCAGGTATGATATCGATTTGCCAAATACATGATTTGCTGCTAATTGATTGTTTATGATATTTCGTATAGAAATGGTACGGTCTCTGGATTTTTCCACGCCGTTACCATGCACATATGGCAGCTGGCTTTGGCATCAGTATTAGTTATATGTTTGTGCTGCTCTGTCCCCCTATTGCAGTGTGCAGGTGATTGCTGATTTTAGCTGTTGTTGTCTTTTAAGACTGGTTGTATTTTCAATAAAGGTTTGATATATTTACAATTTCTGGACTAGTACACTGATTTCTTTTGTGGTTATCGACAAACTAACAGGACAGAAGTTTATCCACTTTGTGAGAATTTGAATCTCACTTTTTTGGGGGGGAGACTGAACCAAAACTCAGGCCCAGTGTATAAAACAACACAATGTACGTGGCAGAAAGTGGCTGGCTGATATACGACAAACTAACAGGACAGAAGTATATCCACTTTGTGAGAATTTGAATCTCACTTTTTTTGGGGGGAGACAGAACCAAAACTCAGGCCCAGTGTTCAAAACAACACAATGTAAGTGGCAGAAAGTGGCTGGCTGATATACGACAAACTAACAAGACAGAAGTATATCCACTTTGTGAGAATTTGAATCTCACTTTTATTGGGGGGAGACTGAACCAAAACTCAGGCCCAGTGTATAAAACAACACAATGTAAGGGGCAGAAAGTGGCTGGCTGATATACGACAAACTAACAGGACAGAAGTTTATCCTCTTTGTGAGAATTTGAATCTCACTTTCTTTTTGAGGAGACTGAACCAAAGCTCAGGCCCAGTGTATAAAACAACACAATGTAAGTGGCAGAAAGAGTCTGGCTGTTATACGACAAACTAACAGGACAGAAGTTTATCCACTTTGTGAGAATTTGAATCTCACTTTTTTTGGGGGGAGACAGAACCAAAACTCAGGCCCAGTGTACAAAACAACACAATGTAAGTGGCAGAAAGTGGCTAGCTGATATACGACAAACTAACAGGACAGAAGTTTGTCCACTTTGTGAGAATTTGAATCTCACTTTTTTTGGGGGGAGACTGAACCAAAACTCAGGCCCAGTGTATAAAACAACACAATGTAAGTGGCAGAAAGTGGCAGGCTGATATACGACAAACTAACAGGACAGGAGTATATCCACTTTTTGAGAATTTGAATCTCACTTTTTTTTTTGGAGACTGAACCAAAACTCAGGCCCAGTGTATAAAACAACACAATGTAAGTGGCAGAAAGTGGCTGGAAGATATATGAAAAAATACTGTAAAAGGACTGTAGTACAATTTCAATCCCCCTACAATGATCTCAGGACAAGTATGGCAGCAATAAAAAGGACTGCTGCACACAAGAGTGTGGACAAATAAACACCATAACTGTGCAGAAAGGAGTAACAGGATTTTTGCTTTTAAAAAAGCAGTTGGTTTGCACAGCAGCATGCAAACAGCAATGCAGCTATCAGGGAGCCTTATAAGGCAGCCTAATAAGCTACAAAGCTGATGAACAAAAATATAGCCTCCACTGTCCTTGCAAAAAAAAGGTGGTGTTGGACGGTGGAAATCGCTACAGCACAAGCAGTTTGGGGGTTAATCTTCCCTCCCTAACTATATCCCTTCTTTGGATGAAGCTGCAGCAACCTCTCCCTATGCTAAGATCGGCAGAAGTAAGATGGCGGTCGGCGTGCACGCCCCTTTATAGCCCCTGTGACACCGCAGAAAGCAAGCCAATCACTGTCATGCCCTTCTGTAAGATGTTGGGGACCGAGACCTATATCATCACGCTGCCCACACTCTGCGTCCTCCTTCATTGACTGAAAAATGGCGCTGAAAGCGTCATACGAAGCGTGACTTTGGCGCACAGATCGCCGACCGCATGGCTGATCCCACACTAGGATCGGGTCAGGTTTCATGAAACCCCACTTTGCCGAAAGTCGGCGATTTTTGAATTTGTCCGATCCGTTTTGCTGAACCCTACTCAAAACTGCAATTCGACAATGCTGGGTCTTCAGCCTCAACATTACAATTCTCCATTGTAGATTCTTTAGCCTAAACACTGCAATTCGGCACAGCCGGGTCTTCAGCCTCAACACTGCGATTCGCAAATGCCGGGTCTTCTGCCACAAAACTGCAATTCTCCATTGTAGATTCTTCAGCCTCAACACTGCAATTTGCCACTGTCCGGTCTTTTACCTCAAAACTGCAATTCGCCAAAGTCGGGCCTACAGCCGCAAAACTGCAATTCACCAATGCCAGGTCTTTAGCCTCCAAACTGCAATTCATCAATGCCGGGTCTTCAGCCTCAACACTGCAGTTCGCCAATGCTGAGTCTTTAGCCTCAAAGCTGCAATTCGCCAATGCCGGTTCTTCCACCACAAAACTGCAATTCTCCATTGTAGTTTCTTCAGCCTCAAAACTGCAATTCTCCACTGCCAGGTCTTCAGCATCAACACTGCAATTCAGCATTGCCGGGTCTTTAGCCTCAAAACTGCAATTTGCCGCTGCTGGGTGTGATGTAGTGACCCCTGTTACAGGTAGGGGGTGCTGTTTGGTCTCCTCAGGATAAAATGAAAGCGTAACTGTGATGGTGAGACACTTACCGGTGTCTTGATGAATGTCCGTTATGTATCACAGACGTGAGTTGCCCTGTGATGGAAGCCAGGGCATGTTTTGCTCATCAGATCTACTGCTGAGGGATTTGCTTTACATTGGGAGGCCTCCAGGTGACTTGGAGAGTTGGGTGGGTCCAGTCACCTACATACCCAACCAAGGGGGTGTGTTTGAACACCCAAGATGAAGCCTGTGTGTGTGGTTGTCTGTTTGAGGACCTGCAGTGATGTCACAGTCACCTGATTAGCCTTGTGATAGGTACCTTGGTGTTGTTACACCTATGTAAAGGAGGTGTGTTTGGCACATGGTAGAGAGTGTTTGGGAGTCTGTCAGAGTGGACAGATTTCCATGTGTCCAGGATGGACACTACAGAGTGGCCTGTGTGTTGGATGGTTCCAAGTAGGGACGGATGTCCTGAGCATCACACAGAGAGACCGTGTTTAGGCTATAGAGCCTGCATGCTGGACATGGCACAGCCTGTGTGCCCACAGTCCTGAGAAAGCGGAGCACTACTAAGGACATTGAGGATTCGTCTGTCTGATGAAAGACTGTTTGCCTTTTGTTCATGTTTCTATGGTTTATGGAGAAAATAAACCACATAGACTGTTTTAAGTGAAAGATTGTTCCTGTGTGCCTGAATATCGCAGCCAAGCGAGTGTTCCCAAACCCGGTAGTGATCGTGGCATTACACGAGTCCTCAGCCTCAACACTGCAGTTCCCCAATGGCGGGTTTTCAGCCTCAAAACTGCAATTCAGTGCATAGGCAAACAGTATGTTCCTAACAATGGGAACATTGCTTTCAGGAGACCATCCTGTACGTCTGTTCAAAGTGTTATTATGGTCTGTCTAAATTTAGGCCAGGGCATTACTTGCATTTACTTCTTGGGCAAACATTATAGGAGTAGCAACTTCCTTATAATGGGAATATTGCTTTCAGGTGGCCATCCTGTACATCTTTTCAAAGGGTTATTGTGGTGCGTCTAAATTTGGGGCAGGGCAGGCCTTGCATTCACTTCATGGGCAAACCGTATGGGAGTACCAAATTCCTAAAAATGGGAACATTGCTTTTGGGGGTCCATCCTATGGGAGTACCAAATTCCTAAAAATGGGAACATTGCTTTTGGGGGTCCATCCTGTACGTCTGTTCAAAGAGTTGTTAGGGTGCATGCGCATTTGGGGAAGGTGTTGCATTCACTGCATAGGCAAACATTATGGGAGTATCAACTTCCTAATAATGGGAACATTGCTTTCAGGAGGACCTCCTGTACATCTCTTCAAAGGGGTATTGGGGTGCATCCAAATTTTGGGTAGCCCTGCCACTCACTGCATACGCAATAACAGTATAGGAGACCCACTGTTTAACCCCTTTCTGACATCTGACGTACTATCCCGTCGAGGTGGGGTGGGCCCGTATGACCGCCGACGGGATAGTACGTCATCACCGATCAGCGGCGCTCACGGGGGGAGCGCGGCCGATCGCGGCCGGGTGTCAGCTGCATATCGCAGCTGACATCCGGCACTATGTGCCAGGAGCGGTCACGGACCGCCCCCGGCACATTAACCCCCGGCACACCGCGATCAAACATGATCGCAGTGTACCGGCGGTATAGGGAAGCATCGCGCAGGGAGGGGGCTCCCTGCGGGCTTCCCTGAGACCCCCGGAGCAACGCGATGTGATCGCGTTGCTCTGAGGGTCTCCTACCTCCCTCCTCGCCGCAGGTCCCGGATCCAAGATGGCCGCGGCATCCGGGTCCTGCAGGGAGGGAGGTGGCTTACCGAGTGTCTGCTCAGGGCAGACGCTTGGTAAGCCTGCAGCCCTGCACAGCAGATCGTCGATCTGGCAGAGTGCTGTGCACACTGCCAGATCAATGATCTGTGATGTCCCCCCCTGGGACAAAGTAAAAAAGTAAAAAAAAAATTTTTCCACATGTGTAAAAAAAAAAAAAAAAAAAAAAATTCCTAAATAAATAATAATAAAAAAAAATATATTATTCCCATAAATACATTTCTTTATCTAAATAAAAAAACCAAAACAATAAAAGTACACATATTTAGTATCGCCGCGTCCGTAACGACCCAACCTATAAAACTGCCCCACTAGTTAACCCCTTCAGTAAACACCGTAAGAAAAAAAAAAAAAAAACGAGGCAAAAAACAACGCTTTATTACCATACCGCCGAACAAAAAGTGGAATAACACACGATCAAAAAGACTGATATAAATATCCATGGTACCACTGAAAACGTCATCTTGTCCCGCAAAAAACAAGCTGCCATACAGCATCATCAGCAAAAAAATAAAAAAGTTATAGTCCTGAGAATAAAGCGATACCAAAATAATTATTTTTTCTATATTTTAGTTTTTATCGTATAAAAGCGCCAAAACATAAAAAAATGATACAAATGAGATATCGCTGTAATCGTACTGACCCGACGAATAAAACTGCTTTATCAATTTTACCAAACGCGGAACGGTATAAACGCCTCTCCCAAAAGAAATTCATGAATAGCAGGTTTTTGGTCATTCTGCCTCACAAAAATCGGAATAAAAAGCGATCAAAAACGGTCACGTGTCCGAAAATGTTACCAATAAAAACGTCAACTCGTCCCGCAAAAAACAAGACCTCACATGACTCTGTGGAGCAAAATGTGGAAAAATTATAGGTCTCAAAATGTGGAGACGCAAAAACTTTTTTGCTATAAAAAGCGTCGCTGGTTTCACACTTGCGTTTTTGTCTGCAGCGTTTTTTGCACAAAAAAACGCATGCGTTTTGTCCCTATATTTAACATTGAAAACGCATGCGTTTTTTTTGTACGCGTTTGGTCGCGTTTTCAAACGCATGCGGTTTTTTTCTGCATGCGTTCATTTTCAGAAATACAACCTGCAGTATTTTCTTGCGTTTTTAAGCACATGCGTTTGTTTGCGTTAAAAACGCATGCATTTTTATCGAAAAAAAACAGAAAACACACTGAAAAGCCACCCACCACCATCAAGGTGATAAAGGGATCCAAACCCTAACCCTAACTCTACCCCTAACCTCACCCCTAACCGTTTAATGAATATTTTCTGACAGTCATAGTGCCACGTATTTCAGTGCCACGTATTTCAGTGCCACGTATTTCAGTGCCACGTATTTCAGTGCCACGTATCACGTATTTCAGTGCCACGTGTTTCAGTGCCACATATTTCAGTGCCACGTATCACGTATTTCAGTGCCACATATTTTAGTACCACGTATTTCAGTGCCACGTATTTAAGTGCCACGTATTTCAGTGCCACGTATTTCAGTGCCACGTGTCACATATTTCAGTGCCACGTATTTCAGTGCCACGTATTTCAGTGCCACGTATTTCAGTGCCACGTATCACATATTTCAGTGCCACGTATTTCAGTGCCACGTATTTCAGTGCCACGTATTTCAGTGCCACGTATTTCAGTGCCACGTATTTCAGTGCCACGTATCACGTATTTCAGTGCCACGTGTTTCAGTGCCACGTATTTAAGTGCCACGTATCACGTATTTCAGTGCCACGTATTTCAGTGCCACGTATTTCAGTGCCACGTATCACATATTTCAGTGCCACGTGTTTCAGTGCCACGTATTTAAGTGCCACGTATCACGTATTTCAGTGCCACGTATTTCAGTGCCACGTATTTCAGTGCCACGTATTTCAGTGCCACGTATTTCAGTGCCACGTATTTCAGTGCCACGTATTTCAGTGCCACGTATTTCAGTGCCACGTATTTCAGTCACGTTTAGGGTTAGGGTTAGGGGTAGGGTTAGGGTTAGGGCTAGGGTTGGAGGTAAAGTTAGGGTTAGGGTTTGGATTACATTTACGTTTGGATTAGGGTTGGGATTAGAATTATGGGTGTGTCAGGGCTAGGGGTGTGGTTAGGGTTACCGTTGGGATTAGGGTTAGGGGTGTGTTTGGGTTAGGGTTTCAGGTAGGATTGGGGAGTTTCCACTGTCCAGGCACATCAGGGGCTCTCCAAGCGCGACATGGCGTCCAATCTCAATTCCAGCCAATTCTGCGGTGAAAAAGTAAAACAGTGCTCCTTCCCTTCCGAGCTCTCCCGTGCGCCCAAAAAGGGGTTTACCCCAACATATGTATTATCAGCGTACTCGGGACAAATTGAACAACAACTTCTGGGGTCCAAGTTCTCTTGTTATCCTAAGGAAAATAAAAATTTGGGGGGCTAAAAATCATTTTTGTGGGAAAAAAAAGATGTTTTATTTTCACGGCTCTGCGTTATAAACTGTAGTGAAACACTTGGGGGTTCAAAGTTCTCACAACACATCTAGATAAGTTCCTTGGGAGGTCTAGTTTCCAATATGGGGTCACTTGTGGGGGGTTTGTACTGTTTGGGTACATCAGGGGCTCTGCAAATGCAACGTGACGGCTGCTGACCAATCCATTTAAGTCTGCATTCCAAATGGCGCTCCTTCCCTTCCGAGCTCTGTCATGCACCCAAACAGTGGTTCCCCCCCACATATGGGGTATCAGCGTACTCAGGACAAATTGGACAACAACTTTTGGGGTCTAATTTATCCTGTTACCCTTGTGAAAATACAAAACTGGGGGCTAAAAAATCATTTTTGTGAAAAAAAAAAAGAATTTTTATTTTCACGGCTTTGCGCTATAAACTTTAGTGAAACACTTGGGGGTTCAAAGTTCTCAAAACACATCTAGATAAGTTCCTTGGGAGGTCTAGTTTCCAATATGGGGTCACTTGTGGGGGGTTTGTACTGTTTGGGTACATCAGGGGCTCTGCAAATGCAACGTGACGGCTGCTGACCAATCCATTTAAGTCTGCATTCCAAATGGCGCTCCTTCCCTTCCGAGCTCTGTCATGCGCCCAAACAGTGGTTCCCCCCCACATATGGGGTATCAGCGTACTCAGGACAAATTGGAAAACAAATTTTGGGGTCCAATTTATTCTGTTACCCTTGTAAAAATACAAAGCTGGGTGCTAAAAAATCATTTTTGAGAAAAAAAATAAAAATTATTTTCACGGCTCTGCGTTATAATCTGTAGTGAAACACTTGGGGGTTCAAAGCTCTCAAAACACATCTAGATAAGATCCTTAGGGGGTCTACTTTCCAAAATGGTGTCACTTGTAGGGAGTTTCAATGTTTAGGCACATCAGGGGCTCTCCAAACGCAACATGGCGTCCCATCTCAATTCCAGTCAATTTTGCATTGAAAAGTCAAATGGCGCTCCTTCCCTTCCAAGCTCTGCCATGCGCCCAAACAATGGTTTACACCCACATATGGGGTATCAGCGTACTCAGGACAAATTGGCCAACATTTTTTGGGGTCCAATTTCTTCTCTTACCCTTGGGAAAATAAAAAATTGGGGGCAAAAAGATCATTTTTGTGAAAAAATATGATTTTTTATTTTTACGGCTCTGCATTATAAACTTCTGTGAAGCACTTGGTGGGTCAAAGTGCTCACCACACATCTAGATAAGTTCCTTAGGGGGTCTACTTTCCAAAATGGTGTCACTTGTAGGGAGTTTCAATGTTTAGGCACATCAGGGGCTCTCCAAACGCAACATGGCGTCCCATCTCAATTCCAGTCAATTTTGCATTGAAAAGTCAAATGGCGCTCCTTCCCTTCCAAGCTCTGCCATGCGCCCAAACAATGGTTTACACCCACATATGGGGTATCATCGTACTCAGGACAAATTGGCCAACATTTTTTGGGGTCCAATTTCTTCTCTTACCCTTGGGAAAATAAAAAATTGGGGGCGAAAAGATCATTTTTGTGAAAAAATATGATTTTTTATTTTTACGGCTCTGCATTATAAACTTCTGTGAAGCACTTGGTGGGTCAAAGTGCTCACCACACATCTAGATAAGTTCCTTAGGGGGTCTACTTTCCAAAATGGTGTCACTTGTAGGGAGTTTCAATGTTTAGGCACATCAGGGGCTCTCCAAACGCAACATGGCGTCCCATCTCAATTCCAGTCAATTTTGCATTGAAAAGTCAAATGGCACTCCTTCCCTTCCAAGCTCTGCCATGCGCCCAAACAATGGTTTACACCCACATATGGGGTATCATCGTACTCAGGACAAATTGCACAACATTTTTTGGGGTCCAATTTCTTCTCTTACCCTTGGGAAAATAAAAAATTGGGGGCGAAAAGATCATTTTTGTGAAAAAATATGATTTTTTATTTTTACGGCTCTGCATTATAAACTTCTGTGAAGCACTTGGTGGGTCAAAGTGCTCACCACACATCAAGATAAGTTCCTTAGGGGGTCTACTTTCCAAAATGGTGTCACTTGTAGGGGGTTTCAGTGTTTAGGCACATCAGGGGCTCTCCAAACGCAACATGGCGTCCCATCTCAATTCCAGTCAATTTTGCATTGAAAAGTCAAATGGCGCTCCTTCCCTTCCAAGCTCTGCCATGCGCCCAAACAATGGTTTACACCCACATATGGGGTATCATCGTACTCAGGACAAATTGCACAACATTTTTTGGGGTCCAATTTCTTCTCTTACCCTTGGGAAAATAAAAAATTGGGGGCGAAAAGATCATTTTTGTGAAAAAATATGATTTTTTATTTTTACGGCTCTGCATTATAAACTTCTGTGAAGCACTTGGTGGGTCAAAGTGCTCACCACACATCAAGATAAGTTCCTTAGGGGGTCTACTTTCCAAAATGGTGTCACTTGTAGGGGGTTTCAGTGTTTAGGCACATCAGGGGCTCTCCAAACGCAACATGGCGTCCCATCTCAATTCCAGTCAATTTTGCATTGAAAAGTCAAATGGCGCTCCTTTCCTTCCGAGCTCTGCCATACGCCCAAACAGTGGTTTACCCCCACATATGGGGTATCAGCGTACTCAGGACAAATTGTACAACAACTGTGGGGGTCCATTTTCTCCTGTTACCCTTGGTAAAATAAAACAAATTGGAGCTGAAATAAATTTTGTGTGAAAAAAAGTTAAATGTTCATTTTTATTTAAACATTCCAAAAATTCCTGTGAAACACCTGAAGGGTTAATAAACTTCTTGAATGTGGTTTTGAGCACCTTGAGGGGTGCAGTTTTTAGAATGGTGTCACACTTGAGTATTTTCTATCATATAGACCCCTCAAAATGACTTCAAATGAGATGTGGTCCCTAAAAAAAAATGGTGTTGTAAAAATGAGAAATTGCTGGTCAACTTTTAACCCTTATAACTCCGTCACAAAAAAAAAATTTGGTTCCAAAATTGTACTGATGTAAAGTAGACATGTGGGAAATGTTACTTATTAAGTATTTTGCGTGACATATGTCTGTGATTTAAGGGCATAAAAATTCAAAGTTGGAAAATTGCAAAATTTTCAAAATTTTTGCCAAATTTCCATTTTTTTCACAAATAAACGCAAGTTATATCGAATAAATTTTACCACTAACATGAAGTACAATATGTCACGAGAAAACAATGTCAGAATCGCCAAGATCCGTCAAAGCGTTCCAGAGTTATAGCCTCATAAAGGGACAGTGGTCAGAATTGTAAAAATTGGCCCGGTCATTAACGTGCAAACCACCCTTGGGGGTGAAGGGGTTAATAATGAAAACAACAAAGCACAGCCAGCTGATGGCTCTCTAAGAATAGTGAAGGCTGACTGCTGGCCCTTTAAGAATAGTAAAGGCCGCCTGATGGCCCTATTATTATTATTTATTTATATAGCACCATTAATTCCGTGGTGCTGTACATGAGAAAAGGGTTATGTACAGAGTTATAGATATCGTTTACAGTAAACAAATTTACAATGACAGACTGGTACAGAGGGGAGAGGACCCTCTTCTTTTGGACTTACATTCTACGGGATAATGGGGAAGAGAAAGAAGGTCGGGGGTGCGGCAGCTCTGGTGGTGGTGAGGCAGCAGCTCTGGTGGTGGTGAGGCGGCTGCTCGGGTGGTGGTGAGGCAGCAGCTCAGGTGGTGGTGATGCGGCAGCTCGGGTGGTTGGTGAGGCGGCAGCTCGGGTGGTTGGTGAGACAGCAGCTCAGGTGTTTGCTGAGGCGACAGCTCGGGTGGTTGGTGAGGAGCAGCTCGGGTGGTTGGTGAGGCAGCAGAATGGTTATTGCAGGTTGTAGGCTTTCCTGAAGAGATGGGTTTTCAGGTTCTGTCTTAAGGATCCGAGGGTGGTGGATAATCGGACGTGTTGAGGCGTTGAATTCCAGAGGATGGGGGATATTCAGGTAAAATCTTGGAGGCGTTTGTGTAAGGAACGAATAAGTGTGGAGGAGAGTAAGGGTATGTGCACACGTCAGGATTTCTTGCAGAAATTTCCTGAAGAAAACCAGAAATTTTCTGCATGAAATCCGCATTTTTTTTTGCGTTTTTTTTCCCGTTTTTTTAGCGGTTTTTTTAGCATTTTGCAAGCGAAATTAGCTTGCAGAATGCTAAAGTTTTCCAAGCAATCTGTAGCAACGCTTGGAAAACTGACTGACAGGTTGGTCACACTTGTCAAACATAGTGTTTGACAAATGTGACCAACTTTTTACTATAGATGCAGCCTATGCAGCATCAATAGTAAAAGATAGAATGTTTAAAAATAATTTAAAAAAATAAAAAAAATGGTTATACTCACCTGCAGACAGCCGATCTCCTCAGCGGCGTCCGTTCCTATAGATGGTGTGTGCAGGACCTTCGATGATGTCGCGGTCAAGTGAGCGGTCACATGAGCGGTCACGCGACCAATCACAAGACCGCAACGTCATCACAGGTCCTTCACACACACCATCTATAGAAACGGAAACGGCAGCATGCACCGCTGAGAGGCGGGAAGACTCCGGGGGCCATCGAAGGTGAGTATATGACTATTTTTTGTTTTAATTCTTTTTTTTATTAACAATTATATGGTGCCCAGTCCGTGGAGGAGAGTCTCCTCTCCTCCACCCTGGGTACCAACCGCACATGATCTGCTTACTTCCCGCATGGTGGGCACAGCCACATGCGGAAAGTAAGCAGATCAATGCATTCCTAGGTGTGCCGAATCCCCGCAATTCCGCAAATTAAATGAACATGTTGCTTTTTTTTCCGCATGCGATTTTTTCACGGAAAAAAATGCAACATTTGCACAAGAAATGCGGAATACACTGTAAATAATAGGAGGCATATGTAAGCATTTTTTTCGCGTTTTTTTCACGTTTTTATCACGTTTTTATAGCGAAAAAAACACGAAAAAAATGCAAAAAATACTGAACGTGTGCACATGGCCTAAAGGGTCTTGGGAGGATCAAAGATTACGTGAGGGAACATAGTGGGAGATTAGTTCAGTGATAGAGGGAGGGGACAGGTTGTGGATGGCTTTGTAAATCAGTGCTAGTAATTTGAATTGGATTCATTGAGGAATTGGGAGCCAGTGGAGGGATTTGCAGAGGGGAGAAACAGGGGAGTAGCAAGGAGAGAGGTGGATTAGCCGGGCAGCAGAGTTGAGGACAGACTGGAGCAGTGCAAGAGAGTTAGCGGGGAGGCCACAGAGGAGGGTGTTGCAGTAATCGAGGCTGGAGATGATGAGGGCATGCACGTGAGTTTTAGTAGATTGTGGGCTGAGGAAGGGATGGATTCTGGGAATATTTTTGAGTTGGAGGCGACAGGAGGTGGCAAGAGTTTGGACGTGTGGTTTGAAGGGCAGGGCAGAGTCAAGAGTTACCCCGAGGCAGCAGATTTCAGGTGCGGGAGAGAGCGTGATTCCGCTTACCATAATAGATGGATCAGGTAGAGGGGATACGCGAGATGGACGAATGATGATCAGTTCGGTTTTGTCTACATTGAGTTTTAGGAAGCGAGAGTTGAAGAAGGGGGATATGTCTGATAGACACTCCGGGATTCTGGACAGCAGAGAGGTGACATCTGGGCCAGAGAGGTAGATCTGAGTGCCTATAAAAATAGGCTTTGTGACTTTCAGAATCCCTCCTTTTTATTGAAACAGGATGTGTCTGATGATGTGTCACACACCACATGGCCAGATAAGGTTGTAAAATATTAAAATGACGTTTCCCAGTGAATGCATTTGTCTTGGTTGAAAGCAATGCTAAAGTTCAAAAACACATAAAAAACGCTATGAATGAACATAGCCCGAGGTGTGGAGGAGCATTTTTGTTTTTGGTTATTTATTTTGCCATATATACAAGTCATTACCCTGGAAAGGATGCTTCTTAACATATTTCCTAGGGAAATCAATTTTGGTTTCGTTTTTGTATGTTTTATTGTGAGTCTGTAAAAGTGGCGTAAGACTCTAACAACATTGTTTACAGCAGTGACCTGGGAGTCAGAAATGCTTCCAGGTGTCTTCCTCATGCTGTTCTCATGTCATTTGAGCACTGTTCCCATTGATTTCCGCAATTTCTAGTCCCTCTAAGACCCCCGGGTGGCCGCTGTAGAAATACTCGAATTTCCCATAGGCTTACATTGGGCTCGTTGCTCGGGTCAAGCACCCAAGCATTACAATATGCTCGACCCGAGCAATGAGCACACAAGCATTTTAGTGCTCACCCATCACTAATCAGTGACTATTCTACAAAAAGCAAACTTTCTCTGTGCTGGAAGAAAACATTTTATCATTTCATTTAATATTTTCTAAACCACTCAAATTAGTTTTTCAAGTACCAAGATGCAAACTTGATTATCAAAATCAGTGCCATACTCATTCCTCCTATACTGGTTATTTAGTAGCACTTCATGGTACAAATGTGTCTCAAATTTTGTTAGAGGGAATTTACTGGTAGGATCAACTCTCCTAAGTCATCTATATGGTCATGCAGGTCATAGGAAGCTGAATAAAATGATACCCTCATATCTGTGACCTGATGTCTTAGGCTGGTTTCACATTTGCGTTTTTTGCCGCTGCGTTTTAGCGCAAAAAAACACATGCTTTTTTTCCCCTATATTTAACTTTAAAAGCGCATACGGTTTTTTTGTATGCATTTTGCCGCGCTTGACGACACATGCGTCTTTTCTATGCTTGCGTTTTGTTGCAGAAATACAACATGTAGTAATTTCTAGAGGCGTTTTTTTGCCGCATTGCTGTCTATGTAAACGCATGCGTTTTTAAGCACATGCGTTTGGTTGCGTTTTAAACGCATGCCTTTCAATAGAAAAAAAACAAGAATACACACTGATAAGCCACCCCCCACCATCAAGGTGATAAAGGGATCCAAACCCTAACCCTAACCCTACCCCTAACCCTACCCCTAACCCTAAAGCCGGTAATTCAATTGCCAGCTTTTCATTTCTCCTGCCTAAACCCGACATGATATGAGACATGGTTTACATACATCTTACAGATGTGCCTTTTCTGGGGTGGCTGGGGGCAGATGTTTTTAGCCAGGGGGGGCCAATAACCGTGGACCCTCTCCAGGCTATTAATATCTGCCCTCAGTCACTGGCTTTACCACTCTGGCGGAGAAAATTGCGCGGGAGCCCACGCCAATTTTTTCCACGATTTAACCTTTACATTTAATAGCTACAGCGCCGAAATTTTGCACATACACACTACTAACATTAGTAGTGTGGAATATGCAAAAAAGGGGGCTATGACATGGCTTACTGTATGTAAACCATGTCTCATATCATGTCGGGTTTAGGCAGGAGAAATGAAAAGCCAGCAATCCGCTTTTCTGCTATATCTCGCTGAAGTAAATATAAATATATATATATATATATATATATATATATATATATATATATATATGTGTGTCTCAATGATATATATATATATATATATATATATATATATATATAACGAAACCCGACTTTGCCAAAAGTCGGCGACTTTTGAAATTGGCCGATCTGTTTCGCTCAACCCTAATTTTGATGATTGGCAGCTGTCACACACTTCTCAGCATGCGTTTCAAAAACGCAAACACAGGAAAAAACGCATGTAAACGCGTCAAAATGCCGCGTTTTTTTACCGCATGAGAAAACGCATGCATCTAAAAAACGCAGCGTTTGCACGCGTTTACATGCGTTGTTTCACCACCTGCGTTTGCGTTTTAAATGCTGCATTTTTAAATGCAAATGTGAAACTAGCCTCATTCCAGATAAATTTTCCTTATATGTGATTGAGCTGGCTATGGGGCGGACACTAGTGTTGAGCATTCCGATACTGCAAATATCGGGTATCGGCCGATATTCGCTGTATCGGAATTCCGACACCGAGTTCCGATATTTTTGTGATATCGGAAATCGGAATCGGGATCCATATTCATGTAAAAAATAAAGAATAAAAATAAAAAATATGGATATACTCACCCCTCCGACGAACCCTGGCTGTCACCGCTGCAAGCGTCTGCCTCCGTTCCTAAGAATGCAGTGAGTGTAGGACCTGCGATGACGTCGCAGTCTTGTGATTGGTCGCGTGACCGCTCACGTGACCAGTCACCTGACCGCAACATCATCGAAGGTCCTTCACGTTGTGCATTCTTAGGAACGGAGGCAGACACTTGCAGCGGTGACAGCCAGGGGCCATCCGAGGGTGAGTATATCCATATTTTTTATTTTTATTCTTTATTTTTTACATGAAAATGGATCCCAGGGCCTGAAGGAGAGCTTCCTCTCCTTCAGACCCTGGGAACCATCCAGGATACCTTCCGATATTTGTATCCCATTGACTTGTATTGGTATCGGGTATCGGTATCGGCGATATCCGATATTTTTTGGATATCGGCCGATCCAATCCGATACCGATACTTTCAAATATCGGAAGGTATCGCTTAACACTAGTGGACACTGATCTTCATGAGAATCTGTCTCTAGAGATTATTGAACAAGAAAGGGAACATTGCCAGTGTAATGTGTAATGATTAACAGTCTTGTCTCACTGCAGGGTTGTGTGTGATTATAACTGGCACATATGCAGATTCCTATCAGTGCTTCAGTTTTCATCTCACAGGCAGTCAGGATTTTAATACAGCAGAGCTGTGAGAGCTGCAACTGCTAATGTGTTTGTAAGGAGACAAAGTTCAGTTCTACAGTACTGTATTAATTACATGTCTCACACTATTAACATGGCATCTTCTTTCATTTAAAATAAGCTCTGAAGACAAATTCTCATGCAGAACAGTGACCGACTCATAGTCCTGAACAGTTCAATCATATTTAAGAAAAATGTGGATCTTTCTGGAATAAGACATCAGATTGCAAATATCAAGGTATCAATTTATTCAGCTTCCTTTGGCGTGCATGCTCATACAGATGACTTGGTTTATCCTACTGACATTCTCTTTAAATGATTCAAACAATTTAATTATTATCACAGAGGAAAAGTAAGGCTATGTGCACACGTTCAGGAATTCTTGCAGAAAATTCCTGAGGAAAACCTGAAATTTTCTGCAAGAAATCTGCTAGAAAACCGCATGCGTTTTTGCGCGTTGTTACCGCGTTTTTGACGCGTTTTTGGTGCGTTTTTGATGCGTTTTTTTCCGGACATTTCCCAATGCATTTTAAGTGGGAAATCCGCAAAAAAACCCCGCAAAATTAATGAACATGCTGCGTTTTTTACCGCAATGCGTTTTTACCGCGGAAAAAAACGCATCATGTGTACAAAAAGTGCAGAATTCATTAAAAATGATAGGATGCATAATATAAGCAGATTATTTGCGGTTTTATAGCGTTTTTATAGGGAAAAAAAGCGAAAAAACTGCGAATAATCTGCAACGTGTGAACACAGCCTAAAGGAGGAAATACATCTATAATGAATTAAAGTACATATGAATAAATCACTATTGTGATTATGTCACTTTTAGGAACTGTTAAGTCTCAACTGGTGAGGTGGATTCTTGAGGCCTCCAGTCTAGAGTCATTGTCATGCACCATATATAGATGATATTGATGTAGGGAGATGAACAGACCGTAGCTAGAGAGACTGTAATGATTGGATGCCAACTGGAGGAGCAGGCAAGTAGACCATATAGAGTCAGAATAGAAATACAAATGAATCAGAGTCAAGAATAGACTCATGGCCCAAGAACTGTCCAGACATATTGGTTTAAAACACGAAGGTTTAGTCATTAGTTTTTATCTCAATATGTTGTGTTTTTAATTGCTTCATTGTTTTTAACATAATATGAATTGAATAAAGTTTTTTTTTATTTTACCTCCTTTGGAGTTGAGTGTTGAAACATTCCCTTCGTTCTATTGAGAATGTATTGTACCGACCCAGACTATATCTTTCCGAGCACCACTTTGGATTCACTTAAAGTTACAGAGGCAAGCATGAAGTGAGCTGGACACTATACACATATTTTGGGATTGTGAGTAGCAGGGACACAGTGAACCTGAATACTCAGGCGTTATGCCACAGCACGAACTTGCATATAAGGTCAGAGAGTGAGATATATGGGGTAACTAGTTGTGCTATGGAGCAGAAGGAGCTGGCTGCAGCAGGAGAAAAGTGAGAGAGCTGGCCAGGGAGCTGGTAACAAGAATTATTATTAAAAAAAAATTATGATTTATAGGATTTCATTTATGTTGAATACTAATCATAATAATATTTCTTAACTATTGTTGATTTCTCCAGTTAAAGATTGTAAAAATTGTAGCTTGCTATATAAATGGCATGACTGAGAATGTAAATAGCATTACTGAGAAAGTACAGGCCGGGGCAAGCTGCCCCCTCCCCCCAGGCAGCGTAAGCAAAGGCCGGCATGACAGGGGGTTGGAAGGGGTGGGGTTATTTCAGTGGGGAGGAATATTCATAAGGGTGGTTTAAAAGGCAAGGTGTGGGTGGGGTTGGATCACTTCCCGCTCCGGAGGCTTACTGAGCAGTCCCTCCCCCATCTCTCTGCTTACCGAGATGGGCTCCGTATAGCAGGTGCTGGACAGGCTGCGGGTGGCTGCAGAAAATCAGCCGTCCCGCTGGCTGGAGTCCCAGGTGTCCAGAATCATTGGTGGAAGCAGCGGGGATGTCCCGGCGGTCACTGTAGGCGAGCAGCGTTCCCGGCGTGTTCGGCCTCCAAAATGCTTGTCCCCCATTTTGCCTCACAGGTCCCAGCACCCACAAATGCCCAAGCAGGCCACAGTCTGGGAGGAATCCGCCTGCTGGGCCGGGGCATGCGGCGGTTGATTGGCCTTCTCCCCCCTTGCTTTCGGGAGCGGAGCTATCACGCGCCAGGTCTTCAGCAGCTCCATGTGATGTCAAGGTGGGTCGCCATGGTGGTATCCCAGCCAGGTGGCCTGCCTCTTCCGCCGGACACAGACATCGGCGGGGAGAGCTGTTTCTGATGCAGCGCCCCAGGAGATTCGGGGCTGCTGGACCTGTCGGTGGACAGGGGATCATCATCACTGTCCTCTGGCAGGGCTGGAGTGGATCATCTACAGGGATCACCTGGGAGCAAATAAGGCAGTGGGCTTGTTCCCAGGGGGCTACCCTCTCTGGCTGCACCTGCTGGAGTTGAATCTGGGACTGAGAGACCTGTCGGGGCCAGGGCATCGAGATCTTCCTCTGGAAGTGGACCTCAGGCTCAGGAGGGTTCATGGATCAGATCAGGGAGGATGGACAGCTGGATGAGCATGACATCTGCGGCTGGGGATCACAGCTCCTCTGCAGTCTGATGAGCATGAGTCTATGTCCTGTATGTTACCGGCATTTTCACTGTCACCATCATTAAGGGCTAGTGAGCCTGTGGGGTCTGTAGTTCAGGGTGAGGGATTTGGAGTTTGGTCCGATTTGGGGACCGATGGGGTAGGAGAGTTATTGTTTAATGTGCGGGAGTTTCTGATGTGGTTGGGAGGCGTTAGGTCGGTGCCGTCTCCTTTGGTGGCATGGGTGGGTTCTCAAGAGTTAGGTCACGGGTCAACAAGTATTGGTTCTGTGGCACCTAGCAGGGCATCTGAGCTGGTGTTGTTGTCTGTGCAGACTGAAAAAGACAAAGAGGGTGGGATTCATTTGGATGATAGTGTGCATAGTGAAGTTTACGTTTGTTTTGAGGGGCCGTTGGGGGCTCAATTGAAGAAAGAAGTGCGTGAGAAGATTTGCAAGGACAAGTATGTAGAGATCTTTTCACTTCTTCCATTGGAAAAATTTAATCTGGATAAGAGTAAAAAGGAAGATAGTAAAAAGGAGGAGGAGGAAAAATGTAGATGGCGCCTGATCCCTCAGACTTTTGTGAATTGGCTGCAGGCGCTGGCGATTCTGGCAAGCATAATAGGCGAAAAGGCCCCAGAGAATTGCTCCACCTTGTTTTGCTATATGGACTCTATAGGGGAGGTGCATAGGGTCTATGGGAGTCAAGCATGGCTCTGTTGTGATGAGCAGTTTAGGCAGCGGAAGGCGGTTCGTCCGGCGATCAGATGGGATCAGAAGGACATAGGTTTGTGGTTGCGGGTGATGGCACCAACAAAGTTTGGTCATTCCTTTCAAAGTGGGTCTGGGATTGCCGGCTAGTCCACATCCCAAGGAAGCACTTCAGGGACCGGGGGTCAGTCAGGACAGACAGGAGGTCAAAAACACGGCTTATGCTGGCAGTTTAACGAAGGCCAGTGCAAGTGCGGGACCACTTGAAAGTTCAAGCACATGTTCTCACACTGCAATGGTTCTTCCCATGGTACCACCAGGTATTTTAAGAAAAATAATGGAAAGTCAGAGGGTAATGCAAAAAGGGGTGAGGCTGGACACGATGGTCCTCTATCTAAATAGATTCCCGGATAAGGCAGAGCTGTTATTGTCAGGTTTCCGTGATGGTTTTAGAATCCCTGTACCTCCTTTTGAATTCCTTCAGGTTTTGAAGAACCTTAGATCAGCTGAGTTGCACGCTGATGTTGTTACGGAAAAGTTAATTAAGGAGGTTTCTTTAGGTAGGATGTCCGGACCTTTTCAGGTTCCTCCGTTGGTAGATTTGGTGCTGTCGCCTTTGGTTGTGGTTCCAAAAAAGGAACCAAACAAGTTTAGGCTTATTCAGCATTTGTATTATCCTCGGGGGAGGTCTGTGAATAATGCGATAAACCTAGAGCTTTGCTCCACAGTTAATACATCATTTGACGAGGCGGCGCATTGAGTACATAGTTGCGGCAGGGGCGCATTATTGTCAAAGACCGATATTGAGTCTGCTTTTCCTTTGTTACCGGTTCACCCTTAGAGTGTGAGGTTGTTGGGTTGTTATTGGAGAGGGGGATTTTATGTTGATAGATGTTAGCCAATGGGTTGCTCGTTGTCTTGTACGTTTTTTGAGGCTTTTAGCTCCTTTCTCGAATGTGTGGTTCGGGACGTGTCCGGTTTTGATTCCTTGATACATTACTTGGATGACTTTTTGTACATTGGGCCGGGTCAGTCCAGGTGCTGTGAAGTTATTTTGAGGACTGTTGTCTGGGTGGCTGAGCGGTTTGGTGTCCCGTTGGTGCCAGGAAAAACAGAGGGGCCATGCACGAGCCTCTCTTTCTTGGGCATTGTTATCCATTCGGTCAGTTGGGATTTCAGGCTGCCTGAGGAGAAGATGGTAGGACTGAGGGACGAAGGAGCTCAGGTGAGATGCTTGAAGAAGCTTTCACTGCATGAAGTTCAGTCGCTTCTTGGAAAACTGAATTTTGCTTGTAGGATCATCCCAATGGGAAGAGTTTTTCCATGCAGGTTGGCTAGTGCCACGGCTGGTGTTAAGGCTCCATATCATTTTGTTTGTCGAGTGAGCACAAGGCTGATTTGGAAGATTGGGACAGTTTTTTGGCACGCTACAATGGCCGTTCATTGTTGATGGAGGCGGTGGGTGACGTGGATTTGGATCTGTTTACTGATGCTTCTGGTGGTGTGGGTTTTGGGGCTTATTTCAGAGGCTGATGGTGCGCCACTAGGTGGCCTGAGGCTTTGAGTGCCTGCCGGAGCTGTGGAACGTGGTCTCCGGGCTGAAGAACCTTTGATACAGGCGTCCTTGGATCATAGCACGTGGTCTGCATATCAGTCGGTATGGTGTACATTGGAGAATTGGTTGGTGTCATGTGGGTCCAGCGGCATTGGTCATAATCAGGTGGGAGCTTTGTTATTGTGGTTGAGGCATGGGGATAATGAAGGGTGGTCAGCAGCGAAGGTGGGCAGACTTAGTTCGGCTTTGGCCTTTGATTTTTGGCTTTGGAGTCATAGGGATTTGACAAATTCATTCCTGGTAAAGCAATCGATTAAGGGGTTTAGAAGAAGTGAGAGATGGGGGGGATCGTAGGTGCCCTGTCTTTTTTGGTGTGTTGAAGCAGTTAGGTGTGCGTTTGGATGAAGTTTGTGTATCTGATTTTGAGGTGGCTCTTTTTCATTTGGCTTTTTCTCTTGCCTTTTTTTGAGCTTTGAGGGTTGGAGAGATTGTGTCACCTAGCAGGGACAGACAAGGAGGGCTATGAACTAGGGATGTGGTGCTTAATGGTGGTCATTTAAAATTTTGGATCAGGCTGTCTAAGACGGGCCAGGAAGGAAAGGGTAAAAGGGTGGTTTTGGGTGCTGTTCCAAGTTCTGTGATGTGCCTGATTCATTGTTTGCAGGCCTTTGATAGTTTTAAGCTGGGGAAAAATGGGCCATTGTTGTGTCACAAGGATGGGTCCTTTCTTTCCAGATTCCAGTTTGTTGTGGTTTTTAGGCAAGCCCTGACTGTTTTGGGTATGGACGCTTCTCGGTTTGCATCTCATTCATTTTGGATCGGGGCCGCAACTGAGGCAGCAGTTTGAAGTTTGGCCCCGGAGGTTGTGCAGAGGATCGGGGGATGGGAGTACGGGTGTTACAAGAGTTACATTAGACCTTAAGGAGTAGGGGTGTTCTTCATGTTGGGTGTGGCATTTTTCTTGTTAATCAGTATGGATTGCAAGCTGTTTATATTTTTTTATAGGTTCCAATCCCCTGTTGGTCTGGATCGTAGGCCACTCCTATGTCTATTGGGGCGCAAGGCATGCTGATGTGCGGCGCAAGGGAATACAACTCATTTTTTCAGGGATGTGACTGTCATCAGGTGGTTGGGTTTCAGGGGATTGGATTGAAACAGGGTTATGCAGGAAGTGTCACGTTGGATAAGCCGCCCGACATTTTGGTTTTGCACGTCGGGGGAAATGAATTGGGGATTTGACTGTGGTGTGGTCAGATATCGTCCCAATGAAATGCTAGCGGCATGCTAGATCGGTGGAAAAGATCAATAAAGCGAGAATTAAGGTAAATTGGGTGGTATCCCGTTTTGTAATCAGGAATGGGGGAGTGACGATACGTCATTTCGAGTTGGAGGAAGGGGGCAAGGAATTTATGCTGGAAGATGGTGTGCATTTGAATGAGGTGGGCATTGATTTGTGGGCCCTGGGTTTACAGAGTGATATTGAGAGAGCCATAGCGGTTTAGTGTTGGGGGGTCTCGGGTATTTGAGGTGGTCAAATACCCTCGTTGTGGTGGTTGGAGGGATCCTTGAAGTTGGTGCTAAATTGGCCTGGGGGATCCGTCGGGATATGGATTGTTCAGTTGGTGTGAGAATATGGTTTCTGGTCTGGTGATTTTGGGGAAATTTTGGCAACAGTGGGCCGAATTCCGGGGTTTAAGTGAACAATGGTACCCTTCGGGGTATTTGGTGCTCTCGAGCCAGTGGGGTAACTGCTGGGAATAATTTATGGTCTGGTTTTTTGTCCACATTTTTTCTCGTATGGTTAACCACCAGATTTTGAGCTTCAAGGACCCTCCCCATGTTATTTTTCACTGTTAAGTGTTTGTATGTTTTAAAATAAAGGCCGCTGTGGCCGATTATTATCCAAGTTTAGAGTCCTGTCTTTATTTGGGTATGGGCTCCAGGTATGGGAAAGGGGCAGTTTAATAGGAAGGGGATAAGAGATGTGAGAAAAGCCCCCACCGGGATATCGACAATACCAATGTCATGTAAAAAAAGACACATTGCCTATGGTAACATGTAAAATACACTTGTGTTAGTAGAGAGGCTCCACTCGCAGAATGTATATGCTTTAATTGCTGCTTTCTGTAAAACCTCAAGCTTTCTGATTTTTCTAGTCAACAGAAACAGTTTGGATGCTGCCCAGCTCACTGAACACCATATTGTCTGAAACTGCAAATGTGACAAGGAGAAATCACACAGTCCGCCAGTGCGAAGAAAGATCACAAGGTTTAGAGCATGACGGAGCCCTAGACACAGCACTGCTCATTCCTGTGCTGTTATAGAGAAAGGCACTAAAGTTACAGAGTGGGAAAGTGCCAGAGGCAGCAGTAATACTACACATCTATCTTCTAGACTCATTTATTAAAGGGCTGAAAATGCTGTTGATCCTAGCATGCAGACATCAAATAAATGAAGGTTGTGAACTGCAGAATAACAATGTAGTACAGTAAACTCTTACTGGAGAAGAGGTGTTACAGGCTGAGGAAATAAGAGAATGTTCCTAAGTGAATGACAGAAGAACATATTACCCTAGACGTGATAGCAAAAACCCTCCATTGGCTGCAATTCACAATACAACGACTGGATGGTCAAATATAGAAAAGGGAGCTAAGGTGCAATACACAGCAGTGGCCACTAAATGATACATACCATACATCAGCTAATTAATGGGAGTGTAGATCTCATATTTATTACCTATTATAAGGACAGCCCCTTTAATTGTAAAGCACTGTAATATTATTTCCTGTAGAGAGATGCTATTTGCTCACTATATGTTGTTATTCTGGACCAGGTTTTCAAATCGGAGAAAATTTCTCTGACGATGAAGACACGGCTTGTACATAGTTTGATCTTTTCTAGGGTAAAATACTGATGTGAAACCTGAATAATAAAGAAACAAGACAGAAAAAAATGAAACTTTTGAAATGTGGTGCTGGAGAAGGATGATATCAATTCCATGAAGGGCAGGAAGCACAAAAAATCAATTTGGAACAAATCAAGCCAGACATCTCACTCAAAGCAAAGATCATCAAACTCCAACTTGCCTATAGTGATGGGCATACCCAAACAGTAAAGTTTGGGGTCCGTACCGAACACCTACTATTTGGGCATGGACCCCTAACATAGACTTCTCCAGGAAGTCTGTGTCACTGCTCAGGTTCGGCACTTCAAACATAATGTATGCTATCATCTGCATGACAGGGTGAGAAACACCAGCAACTCTGATCGGCAGAAAGATCATTAATGCCTGTCAGATCACTAGCAGCTGTGACTGGTGGTAAAAAGTTTACCTCTTGTGACAGAGGTATTGGATGATGAGAGAGTGCTGCTCCCATCAGCCTAAGGCTGGCCTCACACTCAGCGTATCAAAATACGGTCCGTATTTTACGGCCATAATACGCAGAAAAGTCCCCAAAATAGTGATCCGTATGTCATCTGTAGTCAGGGTGTGTCAGCGTATTTTGCGCATGGCATCCTCAGTATGTAATCCGTATGGCATCCGTACTGCGATATTTTCTCGCATGCTTGCAAAACCGACATCTAATGGATTTATGTGCTCAAATGTTCGGTAAAAAATATATACAGTATATATATATATATATATATATATATATATACACTCACCGGCCACTTTATTAGGTACACCATGCTAGTAACGGGTTGGACCCCCTTTTGCCTTCAGAACTGCCTCAATTCTTCGTGGCATAGATTCAACAAGGTGCTGGAAGCATTCCTCAGAGATTTTGGTCCATATTGACATGATGGCATCACACAGTTGCCGCAGATTTGTCGGCTGCACATCCCAAAGATGCTCCATACAAGGCAGGATGGATCCATGCTTTCATGTTGTTTACGCCAAATTCTGACCCTACCAGTGGCGTAACTACAAAGTTATGGGCCCCGGTGCGAACTTCCAAATGGGCACCCCCCCCTACCCCCCCCCACCTTCCCCCGCCCCCACAACCCCCCCACCTTCCCCTGCCCCGCTTCCCCTAGATACGCCTCGGACTGTTGCAGGAATCTCCTGCACTGCAACATGGTGTTGGGTGCCAGCACAGCCCGCACAGTGGTATATCCAGCACAGCCCGCACAGTGGTATATCCAGCACAGCCCGCACAGTGGTATATCCAGCACAGACCGCACAGTGGTATATCCAGCACAGACCGCACAGTGGTATATCCAGCACAGCCCTCACAGTGGTATATCCAGCACAGCCCGCACAGGGGTATATACAGCACAGCCCGCACAGTGGTATATACAGCAGAGCCCGCACAGTGGTATATCCAGCACAGCCCGCACAGTGTTATATACAGCAGAGCCCGCACAGTGGTATATACAGCAGAGCCCGCACAGTGGTATATACAGCAGAGCCCGCACAGGGATATATACAGCAGAGCCCGCACAGGGATATATACAGCACAGCCCCCACAGGGGTATATACAGCAGAGCCCGCACAGGGATATATAGAGCACAGCCCACATCTCATCCCCCCCCCCCCGATAATGGCCCCACAGTCCGGTTAAAAAGAAAAAAAAAAAAAAACTCTCCTCACCTTTCCTTTTGCCCGCGCTGCTCCTGGTGGCTGCAGTCTGCCCAGGACACTGCAGGTGCGCGATGATATGACGTCATCGCGCACCCGCAGTGTACTGTCAGAGGCAGAGCGGGGAATGATGGGAGAGGAAGCGTCAGGTGACGCTCTCTCCTCCCATCATTGCATTGAACTATACCGGTGTCATAGACGCCGGTATAGTTAAATGCGGCGGCGGCGGCGGCACTGGGGGGGGTTCCGGGGGAGGAACAGTGCAGCGGCCCACTACTGGCATCGGCTCTTCTGGCATTTGCCAGAAGTGCCCGATGGCCAGCCTGGCCCTGCTCAGACCTGCCGGCCCGGGGCCCCTGACCTGCGGGGCCCGGTCGCAATGGCGACCGCTGCGACCGCGGTAGTTACGCCCCTGGACCCTACCATCCGAATGTCGCAGCAGAAATCGAGACTCATCAGACCAAGCAACGTTTTTCCAATCTTCTACTGTCCAATTTCGATGAGCTTGTACAAATTGTAGCCTCAGTTTCCTGTTCTTAGCTGAAAGGAGTGGTACCCGGTGTGGTCTTCTGCTGCTGTGTCCCATCTGCCTCAAAGTTCGACGCACTGTGTGTTCAGAGATGCTCTTAGGCCTACCTTGGTTGTAACGGGTGGCGATTTGAGTCACTGTTGCCTTTCTATCAGCTCGAACCAGTCTGCCCATTCTCCTCTGACCTCTGGCATCAACAAGGCATTTCCGCCCACAGAACTGCCGCTCACTGGATTTTTTTTCTTTTTCGGACCATTCTCTGTAAACCCTAGAGATGGTTGTGCGTGAAAATCCCAGTAGATCAGCAGTTTCTGAAATACTCAGACCAGCCCTTCTGGCACCAACAACCATGCCACGTTCAAAGGCACTCAAATCACCTTTCTTCCCCATACTGATGCTCGGTTTGAACTGCAGGAGATTGTCTTGACCATGTCTACATGCCTAAATGCACTGAGTTGCCGCCATGTGATTGGCTGATTAGAAATTAAGTGTTAACAAGAAGTTGGACAGGTGTACCTAATAAAGTGGCCAGTGAGTGTATATATATATATATGTCACTGAGACACATATATATATATATATATATATATATATATATATATATATATATATATTCTGTATTTATATTTAAAGGGAAGGTGCCATCAAAAAAATTTTTTTTACAGCAATTGTAAAAATGTAAAGAATTAATGTTTAGATTTTCATAAAAAATATTATCATTTGTTTATAATTTAGTAAAATATGAAAAATAATTTGAAAAGTTTGGGAATTTCCACTTTTAAACACTAGGGGGAGCAGCTGCTGAAATTTCAGAAAAACCTCGTGTACAACTAGCTCACATTACTGCACTGCAGTAATTATGGGCGGAGTCTGCTGATGTGTGTGTGTGTGTGTGTGTCTCATATGAACTCGAGCGTGGGAACTTTTCCAAGGCTCCAGTTCATGAGGACATCCAGCAGAGGGCGCCTCACCGCAACTCAAGGTAAGTACAGATCATCCTGCTTTCCTTTCAGTACCCGGGGTTTACAGGCACGAGCGAGTGCAGTAGCATGGCTCCTGGCTGTAAAATGATTTAACCCCTTCAGATGGATTTACTTCGTGGGACGTGACAGGTCATCTGAAGGTATGTATATTGTTGGTTTATTATTTTTCAGAGCGAGGGTCTTCAGGTGGATTGAGAGAGCAATAAAATATTAAAACAACCTGTGTGTTTGTTTCATTAAAATACTTTTTAATAATGTGTGTGTGTTTTTTTAACCCTTTCATACAATTTGATTAATAATGGATAGGTGTCATAATTGACGCCTTTCCATTATTAATCTGGCTTAATGTCACCTTACAATAGCAAGGTGACATTAACCCTTCATTACCCCATATCCCACCGCTACATGGGAGTGGGAAGAGAGTGGCCAAGTGCCAGAATAGGCACATCTTACAGATGTGCCTTTTCTGGGGTGGCTGGGGGCAGATGTTTGTAGCCAGGGGGGGCAATAACCATGGACCCTCTCTAGGCTATGAATATCTGCCCTCAGTCACTGGCTTTACCACTCTGGCGGAGAAAATTGCGCGGGAGCCCACGCCAATTTTTTTCTGCCATTTAACCCTTTATTTTAGCAGCTACAGCGCCCAAATTTTGCACATACACACTACTAACATTAGTAGTGTGGAATATGCAAAAAAAAAGGGAAATGAGATGGTTTACTGTATGTAAACCATGTCTCATATCATGTCGGGTTTGTGAAGGAGAAATGAAAAGCCGGCATTTGAATTACCGGCTTTTCACTAACACTGCTGCGTATTTCTCGCAAGTCACACTGCAGGTCCGTGTGGAATCCGTATTTTTCTCGCCCCCATAGACTTTCATTGGCGATTTTTTTGCGCAATACGGTGACAAACGCAGCATGCTGCGATTTTCTATGGCCGTACAAGACCGTATATTACGGATGCGTAATATAAAGCAGATAGGAGCTGGGCCATAGAGAATCATTGGGCCGTGTGTAATGCGTATTTTATGGACGTAGTTTATGCGCTCATATGTCCGTAAAACTCGCTAGTGTGAGGTCGGCCTAAGCCTGCTATGTTAATAACAACAAGAACTGGCACAGCTGATGGGAGCATTTATAAGCTGGCACCTGCACTATAATTACATTTTTTTCTTAAAGTGGCATGGGTTCCCCTCTATTATTGATAACCAGCTAGCAAATCTGAAAGCTTTGGGCTGCAATCCTCAGCTGTCAGCTTTATCATGGTTGGTTAACAAGAACAGAGTAGTCCCCATGCCATTTTTTTAAATTATTTAAATAAATAAAAATAATGGTGTGGGGTCCCCCCCATTTCTGACAACCAGCCAAGCTAAAGCAGACAGCCCCCAGCTGCTATTCTCAGGCTGGCAAGGGGCCCTGAATATTACCTCTCCAAAAGTAGCAGCCTGCAGCTGCCCATAAAAGGCACATCTATTAGATGCACTAATTAAGGTGCTTTGATCAGCTCTTCCCACTTGCCCTGTGGCGATGATAAGCAGGGTTTAAATTTATGGGGTTCATGTTAGCTCTGCATTTTCAGGTGACATCAAGCCAACAAGATAGTAGTGGATAGGTGTCTATATGACATCTATCCATTACTAATCCCTAAGTCGTATGGTCTGGAAAAAACACCATGAATACTGAATAAAGTCCTTTTATTTTAAATAAAAATCCACAATGTTTTACAAATTTATTTAAAAATAACAAATACAATTATACTCACTTTATGCCCATTCCATTGGAGCCCTTGTCTCTTGTAAAAACAAAACAAAATAATAAACAACAAAAATTCTCACCTAACGCCCATTACATTGAAGCCCTAGTCTCCTGTAAAAAAATGAAAATAAATAACAACAATATCCCTCACCTTTCCGCCATACTGTTCCACACTGTAATCCATGTCTACTATAATCAGTTTTCAACTTGGACAGTGCCAATATGCGACCATCTTGGCTGGAAACCACTAGAGAATGAGATGCTGCGAGAGCCTGTGTCAGCAACTAGTGGTGACACCATTGAGTTTACCGCAGGTTACTGAGGCTGCGTTCCCAGCCAGGCTGATGAACAGTGGTGATCTCAGTGAGATCACTGCTAGCACCATAAAAAAAGTTCCACGGTGCAGTACTGAACTCAGTGAGTTCACTGCAGTTAATTTCTCACAATGAACTGCGGTGAACTCACTGGGCTCAGTGCTGAACTTTGTAGACACCTCTTCATTACTAACATGTATTATGCTTGATGTCACCTGAGAATACAATGGTGACATCAACCCCACAAACATGAACACCACATATCACCACAGAGCAAGAGGGAATAGCCAAGCAAAGCGCAGGGGCTGGCTAAAGAACACTCCCACCAGCAGCACCTGCTCTTGATTTTATTACTGACAGCAGGTATAGGCTGATGGGAGTAGTACTCTCATCAGGTGACGCCTCTGATTGGAGATAAACTTTTTTCTGCTGGTCACAGCTGCAGGTTTACTCTGTCATCTAACCGAGTGAAAACCAATCAGAGGCAGTGTTTTCCACACTATCATGCAGGTGACAGCATGGCAAAAACTGGATGTTCAGGCCCCCCATTCATCTGAACGGGTCCAGTTTCAGGTACTGTTCTAGTACTAGGACCAAACTTTTTTAAATGTGCGGCCGAACATGCCAGACACAAACATCCAAGTGTTCACCCATCACTACTTGCCTACTTTGGACGCATCATACGAAGAAAGCAATCACTGGAGAATGACAAATGGTTGGAAGAATATAATGAAAAAGGTGAATAGGAAGACAAACAACCCGATGGCATGATACTATCAAGATTATGGCCGAGAAGACACTGGTGGACCTATCTAGGCTTGCATAAGGTATTCCTATCACTCATCTGTCTTAACATAAAAATAATGTTTCTTTCATTGGATAACCATATGGTGGCTCCACCATCACTGTCACTCTAAACTATATGGAAGTGTTATTTGGTATATATATATATATATATATATATATATATATATATATATATATATATATATATATATATATGGCACTGCAATGGGAGCACAATTCTTTACTTATGTATAAATCTATCCAAGATGAAAAAATTTTCCTCAGATTCTTTATACAAATGAGAAACTTATCAGGCTTAAAGAACAGTAACACTTTGGCCACAAATTACGTTTGCTAAACCCATATATAAAAGATAGCCCTAATAGCTGGTGTTAGGAGGAAAGTCGCCCCCTGAGATAGCACAGATCTAGTGCAGTGGGAGTTGGTATTCAGCAATTATTTACGTGTTGTAAGGCAAGCTATGGTTATGCAAGATGTTATCTCATTATGGTAGGTCAGAAATGTAAAATTGCTGAGCGGCTGACATCCGCCACTCACACTGGTCAGCTCCTTATCAGCTTTGGTAGAGGTTGGTTATAAAAACTATATAAAGCTGGAATCAATAGGTATACTGTATAGTAGCTGCTGGGCATTTCCAGATAAGTTTGTATAAGGCCAGGGTTACACAAGCATATTTTTTCTCATTAGAGAGAATCGTATCAATTATGATAATGACACTGCTAGATATGGGCAAACCCGTAAGGTTAAATTTGGTGTCCGTACTGGACACATAGTGTCCGTGCACGGATGCCAAACAAGGCCTTCCCACAGAAGTCCATGTTACTGTTTGAACAAAGCTTGTTCAAAGCTTTTCCTGTGTGAGCACGTCCAGCCCCATTACAGCCATGTCCAATATTGGCATGGCTGCAATAGGTCAGCAAACCATGCAAAAAAATAAATAAATAAATAAAATATGTGTGGTCCTCTCTATTTTTGATAGCAAGTGCAGGTAAAACAGACAGCTGCAGGCTGCAGACCTTAGCTGTCTGGATTATCTTGACTGGTTAACAAAAAGAGGGGCCCCACCATGCCATTTCTAAAAAATGATTTAAATAAATATTTATTTATTTAAAAAAAGCATACAGTTCCCTCATTTTAGATGACCTGGAATGCTAAACTAGGCAATTGGGGACTGGTATTCTCAGGCTTGGAAGGCCCACTTATATTTTGCCCCCTCCAGCCTAAAAACAGCAGCCCCCAGCAACCATAGAAACAGATGCATCCATTAGATTCTGGTTTTCTTCATCCAGTCTATGGAGCTCTGTTCAGAGAATGTAGCTCCATAGACTGGAGTAGCAGCTACTGCCAGGTCTCTCTCTGTGCTCTGCAAGAACTCAGTTGCTGTGAACTGAGGTGACATCAGTAAGGCTACCTTATTTCACAGCTGCCAATTATCACAAGGATAGCATGAGCGCCGGACTGATGCGTGCAGGAGAAATTTCCCATCCTGTGAGCAGTGCTGTCAGTAAGACTACCACAGTTCGTGGGCTATGAACTGTAAACTTACTGATGCCAGTTCTCTTTGTAGCAGCCAGATTCACACACTAATGTCAGTGTGTTCTGGCATGGGTGCTGAGCGGTCGCATTACATGTCATCGCTCAACACACCATCTGGATTTAGCAGTGTTGGCGATCATCGTGGGATGTAGAATGGATTTAAGGCAGACCCCTTTGGATTATTTGATTTTTTTTTAATTAATAAATGTGTAAAAGATGGTCGGAGGCTGTTTTGTACAATTGAAGGACTTTTCTCTTGTTGTATGATTAATACTTTTCACTATGAGGTTAGTAATGGGTGTTTGATAGACACCTTTCTATTACTAACCCTTTCATTACACCATTGACATAAACCTCAGAATCATTACCCCACTTGCCAACACACCAGGGCAAGCAGGAAAAGCCACATGGTGCATCTAATGGATGTGCCATTTCTAGTTCTTCTGAGGGTTGGTGTTATTAGTCTTGGAATTGGCCAATATCTATCGGCTCTTCCCAGCCTGTTAATATCAGCCTGCAGCTGTCAACTTAGCCTTTGCTGTTAATTAAAAATAAGGGGAATCCACATAATTTTTTTGAGGATCCCTCTTTTTAATAACTAGTAAAGGCTACGCAGATATCTGTTAGCTGATATTAATAGCCTGGGAAGTTACATGTTTATTGCCCCATTCCCAGAATAATAAGGCTATGTGCACACTTTGCGTGTGACCTCTGCGGGTTCTCCCGCAGCGGATTTGATAAATCTGCAGGGCAAACCCGCTGCGGTTATCTCTGCAGATTTATCGTGGTTTGTTCCGTGGTTTCCGCTGCGGGTTTCCGCCTATACTATTGATGCTGCATGTGCAGCAATATGCAGCATCAATAGTAATGTTAAAAATAATAAAAAATTGGCTATACTCACCCTCCGATGTCCGGATCTCCTCGGCGCTGCACTCGGCGGTCTGGTTCCAAAGATGCTGTGCCGAGAAGGACCTTCGTGACGTCACGGTCATGTGACCGCGGCGTCATCACTGTCATGTGACCGTGACGCCACCGCAGGTCCTGTTCGCACAGCAACTGAGACCGGGGACGGCCGCGGGCAGCGCTGAGAGGTGAGTATACATGATTTTTTATTTTAATTCTTTTTTTTTACACTATTTATGCTTCCCAGGGCCTGGAGGAGAGTCTCCTCTCCTCCACCCCGGGTACCACCCGCACATTATCCGCTTACTTCCCGCAACGTGGGCACAGCCCCATGCGGGAAGTAAGCGGATCAATGCATTCCTATGGGTGCAGAATCGCTGCGAAAGAAGTGACATGCTGCGGGTTGTAAACTGCTGCGTTTCTGCGCAGTTTTTCCCGCAGCATGTGAACTGCGGTTTGCGGTTTCCATAGGGTTTACATGTTAATGTAAACGCTATGGAAACTGCTGCGGACCCGCAGCATCAAAATCGCCGCAGATCCGCGGTAAAAACCGCGAAGTGTGAACATGACCTAACACCAACCCCCAGCTGGTTGCTTTCCCTCAGCTGCTTATTAAAAATAAGAGGAACCCACGCCATTTTCTGTTTTCTTTCTTTATTATCTAAATGCATTTACAGTGAGCTAGACACACACTGCACTAATTATATATCTCACTGACATCTGTCTTACTATGCACAAGCACCAACTGGTGAATACTCTCATTAGCTCCGCTTGATCTCACTACTATGAGAAAGACCAGGCATATGATAATGAAAGTAGTAGTCCTCAGTTGATGCCTCACTGGTGGTAACCTTTTCACTACCTGTCACAGCTACAGGCTCACACACTGTCTTATATGACAAGGTGGGAACTGCGATACCCAGCAGCTGTGACTGGCTGTGACTTCAGTAAGGCTGTCGCAGGACAGAGCCGGTGTTTCCCACGCTGTCAGACAGGTAACAGTGTTGGAGCCACCTAATTTTCGAGCCTCCCATTCATTTGAATGGGGTCCGGATTCGGGATCAAGTTTGGGTACTGTTCTGGTACCTGAACCGAACATTTTAATAAAGTTCAGCAGAACACAATGGACCTGAACATTCATTGGTCCACCTTTCCCTAGACAATACGATCAAATGCTGATTTGAGTTTGCTCAGAGTGTCAGCTTATTGTGATCTGATTTTCTTGGATGAGAGAATCGTAGCACAGGTGAGATGAACATCGAGAACAAAATTTCTCCATGTTCTCAATGGTGTGAGTTCACAGAAATCAGACTGCACTCGGATGTCATCCTAGTGCAGTCCAATGTTTACCACACACTCATAGTCTTTAATGGACGGGTGTATTTTGATCTCAGAGTGAAATTGCCACATACTCTGATTTCTCTGAGATGGTGAGTGAAAAAAATCAATAATCAGCACTGACCCATTAAACAACATTGGTCTATATGCTATCCAATAGAAAATCTGATTGCGCTTGTCCAATAATTACGGTGTTGTGAGCAAGTGCGAAAAGAAAGTAGGTGCTGACCTTCAGTACCCAGAACGTTCTACTAAACAATACATGAATCTGGGAAGTTTCAGTTCCATACATCATTTACAAGTGGATACATGAGCTGATCGGTGAGTGTATTGGAAATCAGATCATCACCAGTCTTACAGTTTTTGTGAAAAAGAGTTTGATTCATTCCTGATGTCCTATTCTTTTGCATGCTTGTCACAATTAAATGTTTCAGATCACAACCAAATGTAAATATTAGACAAAGATAACACAAGTAAATACAAAATGCAGCTTTCAAATGAAGGTTCTTATTATTAAGGGAAAAAGATATCCAAACGTACAGGCCCTTGTGTGAAGAAAAGATTGCCCCTAAACCTAATAACTGTTTGGGCCACTCTTAGCAGCAACAGCTGCAATCGAGCATTTGCGAGAACTGTCAATTAGTCTTTTACAACACTCTGAAGGAATTTTGGTCCACTTATGTTTGCAGAATTGTTTAAGTCATCCCTATTGGATGGTTTAAAGAACAAGAACCGCCTTTTTATGGTCATGACACAGCCTCTCAATCGCATTAAGGTCAGGACTTTGAGTAGACCACTCCAAAGTCCTAATTTTGCTTTTCTTAAGTCATTCACAGGTGGACTTGATGATGTGTTTTAACTCATTGTCCTGTTGTATAACCCAAGTGCACTTCAGCTTGAGGTCATGAATAGATGGCAGAACATTCTCCTTCAGGATTTTTTGGTAGACAGCAGAATTCATGGTTCCATTTAAATCAGAAAGTCTTTCAGGTCCTGAAGCAGCAAAACAGCCCCAGACCATTATACTACCACCACCATATTTTACTGTTGGTATTGTTTGGGCTAGCGGAATGCACCGAGTATAGGAAGGAAACATCAAGGTGCGTTCGCAGCCTGGGGTCCACCGTGCAGAGTTATCTGCTGCAAAGTAATTGGCGGCACTGTATGGCGGTATAAGCAAACACTATTAACTTCACAGAATCGCAAAGATATGAAAATGCTGTGCCCTATTAACCTCACAGAGGATCACAGCTACCTAACTGAGCAAAGCAAAGAGTGGTCATGCAGTCAGCATAGCACACAAACAACTCCTCACCGGAGGTGCGGGTATTCTAGGGGCTTATTTCAGCTTGGCCCTGAATCCAAGCATACAAAACTCCTCACCGGAGGTGCCGGTATTCTAGGGGCTTATTTCAGCCAACCCTGACCACATGCAGACATGACCACCAAGTAGCAAAGCTCATAACATAGGTTGATACTAGCGCATGGCTGTGCGGCCATGCGAACCTTTTATAGCTGCAGCAGACAAGGACCTTCCTAGTGGTCCAATGGGAGCTGCTACAGGGCCTGAGCATGTGACCCCCAACCTCCAATGAGAGGTCCTCCCGTGGGCATGCTCAGTGTGTGCAAAGCAGGACTTAGTCCCAGAAAAGCCTGCTTGACGCTGACCAGTGCAGGCTACAACAGCAGAGCTTGGAAAGGCAGCAGTAACCCTTTGCACAGTATCAGACTGAGTGAGACACTGGGATCGACGTCTCCGCTGAGCAGGCTCCACTGTGGCTGATGTAGAATGGGAGACTGCAGCATACATGGTTTGAGATTCCCCCTGTGCAGTGGTGGGAACTCGACTCCTAACAGGTATGATGTTCCTTTTCTGAAATACTGTGTTACTTTACGGCCAGATGTAATGGGACATGCAGCGCCCCAGAGTCCTGGTCGTTGCAGTGCTGTGGCTTCGCCGCTAAGGGGAGCCATGGTACGTTCGATGGCACCGAAGGAGTTCCTCCAATCAGGTATCACAGACACCAATATGTTTCACAGCTGGGCCTCCGGGGGGAGCTAAGGGTGCTATTCATTAGGCCACTCCCCACCATAGTGGGTAAACTGGGGGTCAGGCAGGAAGTTAGTGAAGAACGCTGACGGGATTGAACGGAGCAACACCCTGTGGCAGGGGGTGTTGTGAAGGGAGAGACTGTAGGGTCTCTGCCAGGGGTGGGATCCTGGCAGAGGCTTGGCATTGAAAGAAAGTAACGGGTCCGCGCAGGCTCCTGGAAGCGGCGGGACTCAAGAAAGGACTAGAAGCGAGATAGATTGTGCTGAGTGAGAAACGAGATCAAGCAGAAGGAGAATACCAGCAGGGGTTTTGTTGAAAGAGGCAGCACCCTGCTGAGGCGCAATACCGGTGGCCGGAACGCCGAGGGAGTGGATTAGAATACAGCTTCAAGCCATACTCCAAACAGCGGCAGGACAGTCGGTCTCAGGCGGGCTGTCTACCACATATCACCTATGAAGTCTTGGGGGGCAATTGCGGGAGAGGGGCGACTCTAGGGTCCCGGAAGAACTCCAGGCCTACCTGACAAACGGGTGCCATTCCAACCTGAATACAGGGAAGGGGTGGATTACAGAGGAACATCAAATCGAGTTGTGAGGGAACTTAAGAAACAGACACAACCGTTGTGGGGTTACTTTCCGTGAGCACAGCAGGGAAGGACTACAACACATAGCGCTAGAAGGAAGGCACAGATTTCCACCTGAGAGGAGAACTCTGGAGGTGCCATTGGACCGGCCGGACTTGCGTAGCCTGGTGAACCGTGTTCCGGACTGAGGACTCAGAGATCTCCAGTAAAGAGGTAAAGAGACTGCAACCTGGTGTCCTCGTTATTTACCGCGACTTACACCCCACAACCGCACCGCTCCATCGCTACCATTACTACCACCTATTACACCGGACGTCCCCCACTGACGGACAGGGCCACGGACCGGGTCTAGCCACCGTGACAACCCCGAGACTGAGAACTAGAGGCCCGGCTCCGGGTACCCCTTGGCCCTGCGGCGGTGCGGGGGCGCCGCAGACTTGGCGTCACGAACAGGATCTACTTAAGCCTGAAGAATCAGGTCATGTGTGCCTAGAGACTGTGATTTGTTGTGCTTGGACTGTACTTTATTGTAAGACTGTGCTGCGCCATTAGCCGCCAAAAGTTCCCGCCAAAAGGCGCCGCCATTGCTACACCCAAGGGGAAGGAGGGCGTGTTATGGGCGGAGACTCCCAGTGTGGCGCGAGAAATGGCTACCGCCCCCTGCACTTCTGGCTGCAGAGGAATGACCTGCCCCAAAGCAGAAGAGAAACACCCCTTGATATGCAACGGCGAGAGGCTGGTGGCGAAGAAGCCCGACCTCAGAGAAATGGCGGAGTTAGGTGCATGCACTGCCAGCGACTATCAGGTGGCGATGATGAACGGCGAGTGCCTGAGCGAGGAAGAAGCAGTTCAGGCCTGCCTTTCTCCACCGGAGATGGACCGGAAGCCTGCGGATCCGACAGCGAAGCTACGTCCACCAATCCCGACCTCGGAGTTAGAGGAGGAGGAACCACAGCAAGCGGAGCGGAGTCCGAGTATCCCATTGGAGGAGCCCCGGTCCGGGCTGCAGCCGACTCCAGCGTCCTCGTTAACGGACCAGAGCGACACCGATGGAACCACATTAGGCGCAGGTATGGCCGACGTCCCTGCTCCCCTTCACGAGCCCGCTTCTATGACCCACCTCCATCTCAGTAGGGAGCGACTTATCTCGGCAGGGCTAATGGTGCTATCCCCCGATGATCTGGGGAGGATGGTGCCACCGCTGTCGACTGGAGTGGGGAAGCCCGTGGATGTGAGCTTAGATGGAGTAGTTCTTCGGTGGGACACCCCCTGGTTTAGAGCAGATGGATCCCGGGAGAACGGGTCCACCCTTGCGGTGCTTACATGGGAGCAATATAGACAGTGCTTGATTCTGCAGTGGAAAGGACGGAAAGGAGCTGAGTCGATGGGCCCATCGAAAGTACAACAACCCCCCCCGGCATGGGATGACAGAGACGCGGTAAGGCGGGGCACTGTGTTGGCCTACCATGTAAAAAGGGGGTGGGGCCTCATACACGAGCCGGGACTGGATACTGATGTTTTCGTTGCGCATTGTAACGTGAGGGCTCCCTGTTGTGGCCGAAGCGGAGAACCGTTACAGAAGGGGGATCCTGTGACCTACAGCCGCCACTTGAACCCACTTGGGTGGTATGCACGGAATGTTCGGCGGTGTATGTCTGGACCTGCGGCACCTGCAGCCCCAGACCTGGTCCCGGGGGCACCCGAACTTGTCACCATCGCAACGGTACGCCTAGTAGCAGCCCCGGAATTGGCCAGTCGGGTTCATCTGCATGTTCGAACCGCGGATGCTGGCGCTGCAGTGACCGGGGCCCCAGAACCCAAGCCACCAGAAGAAGAATAAACCTCGATACCATGAAAATGTAAATAGTTGCTACTTTATTGTTTTAACTGTTCCTGTTGCTGCTAGACCCGTTCAGGGTTAAAGGTGACCCCTTTGTTGACCCGGGGTCACTGTTGTTTTCCTGAAGTTTATACAAGTTTTAAAGTTACACAAACTGCAGAAATCATGGACTGTGCATGATTTGAACTTTCTTTTGTAAATAGTTTGCACCTTCTTAAAGGTGCTCCCTACTGGTTTTAGCCAAAGACACTTTGCGAAGATATTTGCCCTATTGGTTTGAGCCAAAGACACTTTGTGAAGATACCTTTCCTACCGGTTCTAGTTAAAGACACTTTGCGAAGATACCATACCGGAACCTTTGCGTGGGCTGGTAGGCTGAGAAGACGAGCTACCTCAGAAAGACTTGGTCCCCTCTTAAAGGGGATGTGTGAAATTGAACTTGAGAAAGATACTGTTGCAGAACAGTAATGTGATGATGAAGCTTGAAAAAGAAATGTAACTGTTTTACATGCTAAGTTATATGTGTTGAATTTGTTGAAATGTGAAATCTAAATAATGTTTTGCAGAAAGAAAAGATGCAGAGAGCCCGTAGGGGTAGAGATAGAGATCTGCATAGCTGAAAGTAAGGAAGTAATGATGAAGGTGAGGATAGAAGGTCAACCCTGCGTCCCCATAGAAAGTTACTTTGTTACTAAGGACAGAAGGCGAACCCGTAGGGGTTAGAGAGTGAGTCCTTAAAAGAGCCGAGTAGAGCGGGCTCAGAGTTCTTTAAACGAAAGGAATGTTATGTCTATACTATGTATAGTAGCGAAAGGCAGTAGGCCCTGGCTGAACGGGGCGGTCCTGTAAAAGAAAGGAGAGGCAGTAGGTCTGGTGCCATAGGGACAGGCGGTCCTGCAGGTTCAAAGTAGGAGAATGTGAAGTTACCTTACCCTGTAATGTGATTATAGGAAGGCCTTTGGTAAACTAAGAGTGTATGTTTCTTAAAGGCAATGTTCATTTATTGTTCCAGAATTTGCACTAAGTAGAATACCCGGTTGGGTAACAGGAGTTATGCATAGCCTGTAATTTATAATGTTGACCATGTTTGTAACGTTAAAAGTGTCCTCACCTCCCATAAAGGGAAGCCTGTTCAAGTATACTTATCGTTTTGCACTCAACAAAATTGTATGTCTTTTTGCTAATCTGTATTGTTGTTTTTCTTCCCAGTCCCGGAGTACTGTGTTTAACCAGGGGGGAGTGCAGCGCCCCAGAGTCCTGGTCGTTGCAGTGCTGTGGCTTCGCCGCTAAGGGGAGCCATGGTACGTTCGATGGCACCGAAGGAGTTCCTCCAATCAGGTATCACAGACACCAATATGTTTCACAGCTGGGCCTCCGGGGGGAGCTAAGGGTGCTATTCATTAGGCCACTCCCCACCATAGTGGGTAAACTGGGGGTCAGGCAGGAAGTTAGTGAAGAACGCTGACGGGATTGAACGGAGCAACACCCTGTGGCAGGGGGTGTTGTGAAGGGAGAGACTGTAGGGTCTCTGCCAGGGGTGGGATCCTGGCAGAGGCTTGGCATTGAAAGAAAGTAACGGGTCCGCGCAGGCTCCTGGAAGCGGCGGGACTCAAGAAAGGACTAGAAGCGAGATAGATTGTGCTGAGTGAGAAACGAGATCAAGCAGAAGGAGAATACCAGCAGGGGTTTTGTTGAAAGAGGCAGCACCCTGCTGAGGCGCAATACCGGTGGCCGGAACGCCGAGGGAGTGGATTAGAATACAGCTTCAAGCCATACTCCAAACAGCGGCAGGACAGTCGGTCTCAGGCGGGCTGTCTACCACATATCACCTATGAAGTCTTGGGGGGCAATTGCGGGAGAGGGGCGACTCTAGGGTCCCGGAAGAACTCCAGGCCTACCTGACAAACGGGTGCCATTCCAACCTGAATACAGGGAAGGGGTGGATTACAGAGGAACATCAAATCGAGTTGTGAGGGAACTTAAGAAACAGACACAACCGTTGTGGGGTTACTTTCCGTGAGCACAGCAGGGAAGGACTACAACACATAGCGCTAGAAGGAAGGCACAGATTTCCACCTGAGAGGAGAACTCTGGAGGTGCCATTGGACCGGCCGGACTTGCGTAGCCTGGTGAACCGTGTTCCGGACTGAGGACTCAGAGATCTCTAGTAAAGAGGTAAAGAGACTGCAACCTGGTGTCCTCGTTATTTACCGCGACTTACACCCCACAACCGCACCGCTCCATCGCTACCATTACTACCACCTATTACACCGGACGTCCCCCACTGACGGACAGGGCCACGGACCGGGTCTAGCCACCGTGACAACCCCGAGACTGAGAACTAGAGGCCCGGCTCCGGGTACCCCTCGGCCCTGCGGCGGTGCGGGGGCGCCGCAGACATACACCTTGAAAAAAGTTCAACTTTTGTCTCATAGCTTCACAGAGTATTCTCTCAAAAGTCTTGGGGATCATCAAGATGCTTTCTGGCAAAACTGAAACATGCCATTATGTTCATACTGTTTAGCAGTTTTTGTCTTGGAACTCTGCCATGCAGGCCATTTTTGCCAAGTCTCTTTCTTATGGTGGAGTCATGAACACTGATCTTAACTGAGGCAAGTGAGGCCTGCAGTTCTTTGGATGTTGTTGTGGGGTCTTCTGTGACCTCTTGGATAAGTCATTGCTTCGCTCATGGGGTAATTTTGGTAAGCCGGCCACTCCTGGGAAAGTTCAACACTATTCCATGTTTTAGCCATTTGCAGATAATGACTCTCACTGTGGTTGGCTGGAATCCCAAAGCTTTAGAAATGGCTTTATAACCTTTTCCAGACAGATAGATCTCAATTACTTTGTTTCTCATTTGTTCCAGAATTTCTTTGGATCGCAGCATAATGTATAGCATTTGAGAATCTTTTGGTCTACCTCACTTTGTCAGGCAGGTCCTATTTAAGTGATTCATTGATTAAGCACAGGTATGTAGCTTTCCAAAGATGTGATAAACCACAGTTAATTTATACTATAAGGGGTGGGGGCGGGGCAATCCCTTTTTCACATAGTGCCCTTTTGGTTTGGATTTATTTTTCCCTTAATAATAAATGCCTTCATTTAAAAAAAAAAAACCTGAATAGGAAATCAGGAGGTGGGCAAACACTTTTTCACACAAATGTATATTGATAATCTATTATAAAGATGTCTAATCAGTAAAAAAGAAGTGAGGTGTGGCACATTAAAAATATGGATAAAACAGATAAAATTTAATTTTAGTTCTCATACTTTGCACTGACGAGGGCCAATAGCCTAAAACACTGTGTCTGCAAATTGAGATATTGATTTGGCTTTTATCCTAAGTCATATTACAAGACTCGTTAAAGGGTTGTTTGTGACTTGTAGAATCGCTACTTCCAACAGGTGGCGCTATAGAGTTCATGTCCTCTTTTTCTCTGAAGAGGCAATTTGCATATTAAATTTCCCAGAGAAGCATTGTACGGCGAATAAGCCTTCTTACCTTGACAAGCCAGCTGGTATGTCACTCTCCACAAGGAGAAACCTTACCCTTAGACCTCAGTCCAGAGCCTCTCACCTAGCCAAATCAGTTCTCATATTTTGCACTGATGAGGGCCAACAGCCAGAAGCACTGTGTCTGCAAATTGAGATACTGATTTGGCTTTTATCCTAAGTCATATTACAAGACTCATTAAAGGGTTGATTGTGACTTGTCAGATCGCTACTTCCAACAGGTGGCGCTATAGAGTTCTAGTCCTCTTTTTCTCTGAAGAGGCAATTTGCATACTACAGTATGTGGAAATGTACCAAACTGTTATGGACCTGGTGGTTAGGAGCACTAGGAATGACCTGATAGTTAAACCGTAGAACAGGACCAGCTCTGGGAAGTGGGAGCTCTGCTGACCGCAAACCCTAATCCTATCACACACACTAGAAATAGCCGTGGAACGTACCTAACTCTGCCTAGATGCCTCTTCACAGCCTAAGAGCTAACTACCCCTAAAGATAGGAAATAAAGCCTTACCTTGCCTCAGAGAAATTCCCCAAAGGAAAAGGCAGCCCCCCACAAATATTGACTGTGAGTTAAGATGGAAGTCACAAACACAGGAATGAAACAGATTTCAGCAAAGGAGGCCAGACTTCACTAAACAGACAGAGGATAGAAAAGGTAACTTTGCGGTCAGCACAAAAAACTACAAAATACCACGCAGAGTGTGCAAAAAGACCCCCGCACCGACTCACGGTGTGGAGGTGCCACTCTGCATCCCAGAGCTTCCAGCTAGCAAGGCAATATCATGATAGCAAGCTGGACAAGAAAATGATAAACAACAAATTAACTAGCAGGGACTTAGCTTCTGCTGGAGTAGACAGGTCATCAGAAAGATCCAGGAGAGATCTGAACCAGTGCTAAGACATTGACAGCTGGCATGAAGTAACGATCTGAGTGGAGTTAAATAGAGAAGCCAGCCTAGCACTAAACGAGGGCAGCTGAGGAAGGAATCTCAGAACCAGCAGCTCCACTCACAGCCGCCAGAGGGAGTCCATGGACAGAACTCGCCGAAGTACCATTCATGACCCCAGGAGGGAGTTCGAGAACGGAATTCACAACACCAAACCCCTGCTAATATACAGACAGAGGTAGTGAGTAAATCTGCTGATGTTTGAATTCTTTTCTAATATTTTTCTCTTTAGCAGCAGAAGTGAATCACAAAAACTTTGATTTTTTTCAAATTCAATTTTTTTTAAAAGGTTTGAATCAAATTTGACTTGCTTCAAATTGATTAGCCTATTTCTAATAGACAGCCTATTTGGAGGATATGTAGTTCTTTAAGACCAGGATCCTGATGGTCCTATGTCCCATCCTAGGGGATTGTGGACACCAGGACAATACTTGTCTGCATTAATATGAAGGTGGAATCTGGCCTGAAAGCCTTGGAATTGGGGTGCAGAGGTAGACAGGGAGCATACCTCTGCCTTGGGTGTTGAAACCAGCTACAATGAAAAGGGACCCTACTTGATCCTTCTCATAGTGTCATCTTTTGTGTATGCCAGTGCTGAGCAGCATTTATATAATGCCACAAATCTCTACTAATCTCTCTATAAATGGTCAGGTTGGAACATCAGAATATTTGGATGCATCATCTCTGTTTTTTTAAGAATGTATTATTTTTTTAAACCATGATTGTTTGACAGGAAAAAGGCAATTTTCTTCTAAATGAATGTGCGCTAATTACTGCTCTCTATTTAAACTAATTATCTTTTTCTTGGTAACTTTACAGAACAGAACATTCCTGGATGTGCAATTAACCTGGGTATTTAAGGCAAACCCACAAAAGATGATTTTCTACCATCATCTGTATACAAAAAGCCGTCCGCCTAACATAACAGATGTTGGCACAAATGGCTTAACATCGCCAGCTGCTGTTGTTTTTACACTACCATCCTTATACTCCTGTTTTCCTAATATTCCACTTGGTTAGAGCAAATTATGTGTTGGTAATAATCACTTGTGAGGCCACATACTAAGCACTATGTACAGTACAGTTTTGGGTACCAAATGTAAAAATGATGAAGAATAAATAGCTCTCCATACTGATGTAACTAGAAGGTTTTGTTGAAGTTTGTGCTATGCTCGTATGTTACTAGCATTAATATGCCTCAGAAGCTATTGTATACATTGTTTCTATGTATTTATTCACTAATCATTAAAATTGACCACTATTTATACTGTTAAAAATACATGTGCCAAGCATTATTTTGAGGGAGACATTGGGTTATTTCAGTGTCATGTGAGGGCACAATGATGAAGGAGAGCGCCACTCAGATAAAGTCTTGACGGATTTGATATATGGGACTGACGCAGTCTGCTTGCCAAGATGGGGATCGATTTCATTCTTTTGGAATCATATAAAGTGAAAATCCCAAGAGTGATATGACACCTACATAGGCCAGTGGCAAACGTGATATGGAAGACTGATTTTCCCTTGTGTGGATGTACGGTGTAGAATTGAGTCGAAAATTTGCTCATGCCATCATAGTCATTGAGTCTAAAAAAAACCCTGCCAATATGGGTGGAATTCTGACAGCAGGTTCATACTATTTACATCAAAAGAAGACAGAAAGGAGTTGTATTTGTGGATGATGGCATCCATTCTGGATAGCTGGTTGGCATGTCTAAGAGAGCTGCAAGGAGGACCATTGCTGGGATGTAGCCTTTATGCTGCCTATGCTACTGTAGCAATTACCCCTCCAGCAGGAAAGCTAAGAAGCACATTAGTGTTGTCACTGAGAAATGCTTTAGGAACCACCAGTGTCATTGACCAGACACCTTTTTCGAAAAATTCTTTGTTTAAGCAGAAATATTAAAATTTGTGTGCCTCTTATTTGAGATGTGTTGTGCTATGCTTCCTTAAGTTTGTTTCTCAGTTTAGTCTGATGTGTCTCTTACATCATTTATCTCTTTCTCTACCCTAGCTTATCTTCCATATCTACTCCTGAGACCTTATAAAGAGAAGACGTTGAATCCTTATTACAGCATTTTGGACATTAGTAACATTGTATACGGTGCGTTATTGGTGTTTTCTTTCCACTTGGTTGTTTTAGCCATGTTGCTAAAGATTCTGGCAGAGACAAAATGGTTTGTTAGTATCTCCCATTGCACTCAGCCAGGTACGGACTGGGGCTGAAATTCAGCCCTGACATTTGAAATTACATAGGCCCATGTTGTCCCCATCCCCAAGCACCAAACGCAATATGTTACTAATATTACCCTGGATGGATGAAAGCAAGATTTGCTACAAGACAAATATTTCTAATGATACCCATGGCCTGCTGGGGTAAGTGACGGAGTCAGCAACTTTGTGCTCTGTCACAACTCTTAACAGTATGGGTGTCTTGAGATAATCTATTCCGTTAACAATGTAGCAGTCAAGGCAGCCCTTAACCAGACAGGCCCTTCTGGCATTTACAAGAATTGCCAGATGGCCATTCCGGTCCTGCACTCAGTACTTGAGGTACATTCATGTTTCAGCTATCCCCCTTGATATACCTAGCTCATTGCTTTAAGACCCTCATGCACGTAAGGTAGATGTTGGCAAGACAATTGTTCAGCTGACAATCTATGTACCCTGACTCCCCCAAACAGAGGAGAATTCAGCTCAACCGCTCTAGACTCCTTTGTCGGAGGCATATCTCCCAGGTATTAAAAGGATCGGCCATTGCAAATTCAGCAGGCCAAATTATCTGTTGACTCAGTAGGACCCCATACACATTAGACCACTGTCCAATTCCATGCAGCTTAGCCCAGCATAGTCAAATGCGTGTGGGGTTCTTTAGACTGTTGCGCATGTTATTCCATCCCATCTCGGACCCTGAAATAGATATAATTTAGTGTGGAACATTCCTTTATTATTATAGGGTCAATTTGGGTGTCAAGCTCTCTTTAATGAGCACTAGTCTTTGTCTATTGTTATCTAGAAAGGACAGCTACGAATAATATATATCAATTAGAAGGCATTATATCAACAGCGGCAGGGAGACACAAGCCATACATGCAGTGTTTGGTCAAGTGCCTGGTGTAATTACATACAATAATTACAAGTGATTAATGTATAATTCCACTATGCAGTCCTTACCCAGACCTGTGCAATGCTCAGTATCCTCTTGGCAATTTTTTTTTTAAAAAGCACTGGGGAAAATGCCAGTATGTGTAATGAAAGATTAAAAAATGTGTGTTAGCGTAGAATCAATTACAACATCAGGCACCTTAAATAATTTCGCATCTGCAGCAATCTATCAGTTTCATGGGCCTTGTCAATTTCAAAAGGCTTTAACATCAGTTTGACATCAATGAATCTAGCGGGAATTCAAAGAAACATCAAAGTAGCAGTGATAGAAATGAGGGATTTGCATATCTCGGGCGTAATGTGAAATTTCATTGCCAGCTTCATGCAGTCAAAAAGTCATTAACCCTTTCAGCTGTGACAAGGCAGGGGGGTGCCGTACCGGTGCAGAGTTTCTTTAGTGACTTTGTCTGAAAGTCAGACTCATGCTCTTATCCATTTCCCTGCGCTTTTGCATATTAATCTTACCTTATTGGACCTGATGTCAAATCAATCTGTTACAATGTGCCTGCTGCGATGAGTCTACTAAATGGAAAACCTATTGAAGGTTAGATGTAGTGCATCAACAGTGCCATATACATTTATTTCTATGTCTGATTATGAAGATATTATAATGGGCTGTCTTCTTGTGGGTATGTTACTTACAAGCTAAATCTGTGTAATTTAGACTAGGGCAGCACTTTTTGTAACACTACTAGGTCAATGCAAAAGTAAGGTCACACGTAGCAGTCGGAGTTCGCAGACAGTGTGTGATCATGGTTTGGAAGCATGCTGACAGTTACATTGGTCATAGATGTGGACCCCATGGCACACCGCTTTCAGTGGAAATATGGCTGCACATGTGCAGGTTTCTCATTTGATTTGTATGGAAATTCCTAGGGGCTACACACAATGTTTCTGCAATTTTTGGAACTCCAAAGAAATGAATGTGAATACAGTATGCCACAAGTATAAAAACAGGACATATTCATAAACACAGGATACACTCAAGTAACTCAAAAAACCTTAATTGGGTAATTGAGAATTAATTTTTAAAATGTGGTCACTCAATAAGAAGTTAATTGGAAAAGTCAAAGCTTGTTCTTCTGCAATTTAGTTTACATGGACAATGCTGCCTAAATTCCCTGGAGCTTAGTGAATGTGTTCTGTATTCACATATTATATATTCAAGGTGATAGGCAAATTCCATAGTGGCATCACCATTATACGCAGTTCCCAGGTGGCATAGTAGACATGGATTGATATAAGTTTTGGCACGCTGAAACACGTCAACAGGAACAAACTAACTGAGTCAGAACAGATCAAGGAAAGATGAAAAGAGTGCATGGATCATCTCTACAAGAACGACTCAGTGATATGGGAAGAAACTGAGACTGGAAATAATATAGAGCTGAACATCCTGAAAGATGAAGCCGTTGGTGCGATAAAGATTTTGTCAAACAATAGAATGCCTGGATGAGACAATATTTCAATAAAACTTACTTCTGAAACAGCAGTTGATGTCATCCCATGTATGAGACAACAAAAACAGACAACTGGTAAATGACCGAAGGACTGGAGAAGATCGTTTATGCCATTTCCAAAGAAGGGAGATACTCTCGACTGTGGAAGCCGTTGGCCTATTACTCTCGTACCTCATGACAGCAAAATACTACCAAAGAATCCATAAAGATGGTTACAACCTTATTTTGACAAAGAGCTGTCAAAGGAACAAGCAGGATTCAGAAAAGGCAGGGGAACAAGAGCTGTGATGGCTAACATTAAATGGAAATTGGAAAAGGGCAGAGAATACAAAAATGAGATCTATTTTAGCTTTATCGAATACAGCAAAACCTTCAACTGCACTAATCACCAGAAATTTTTGAATATTATAAAGGATATGGGTGTGCCATGCCATCTAATCAGCCTCATTAGGAAACTTTACATTGACCAAGAAGAAACAGTCTGAATGAAACACGGCAACATGGCATGGTTCAAAGTGCAGGAAAACATCAGAAAAGGCTGCATCCTGTTGCCATTTCTGTTCAATTAATGTGCAGAAACTATTTTCAGGAAGGATGGACTTGCTGAAAAAGAAGAAAGAATAAAAATTGCTGGTGTAACGAATCATTAAGGGATTTGTGGCAGCTCTGAGTCTGCTGAAATTCAAATTTTTTTTTATTTTTGGTCCAACAAGAGTTAATGTCTGTCTGTTGTTGTCAGTTCTTTTAGGCTGGTCAGCTGATGTTGGTTGGTAACCACTCCCACCTTCCTTTAAATAGTCACGTGACCCATAAGTTAATCAACGGTTATAGAGTTCTTCAATGCAGACCAGCTAAGGGTGTTGAGCTCTCCTGTGACGGTGGTGTTCCTACTGTGAAAGTTCAGGTTTCTGGTGCCATTTTCTCTGCTGCTGTGAAGCTCAGCAGCAGAGCCTGAGCTGATTATCTCTTCCTTTTTGTCGGTCCCATGTTGGTCATTTCCCCTGTGTGTTAGTGGTGAGGCTATCATCCTTGCCGGCCAGTGCACTATCCAGGGTACATTGAGGTGATAATCAGGGACTAGGCACATGACTCCGGTGGGAGGAAGGACCTGCATAGGGTGTTAGGGGAGTTTAGGGACAGGCACAGGTTGGTGTCAAAAGGTGTCCCATTCCTCACTCCTTACCTTTAGGTCTTTCTTACCCTTTCCCATCCACTTGAATGCTTTGTCATCCATCGGACTTACCCATGTTGGAGCGTGACAGCTGGATGAACCATCAGCAATCTCAAATATGAAGACGATAAAAAATTTATAGCAACAATCTTAGAAGGAATGAACGACTTATGGAGTGTCAAGATGGAAAGCTCCAACATAGGACTGATACTCAACACAAAATAGACATAGAAATAGAGATTGACTACTGCTAGGTATGACTGGGACACATTTGAGATGAACAGCAACGAACTGGAAGTTGTAAAGAACACCAACCTGCTAGGATCGAAGATCACTCAAGAGGCAACGATGACACCAGAAGTCAATAGGAGAATAGCTACAGGAAAATTAACAAAGAAGTCACTGGATAAGGTTTCAAATTGAGAAACATGTCACTGGCAATGAAGGCACAGCTCATAAATGGTTTGGCCTTTCTGTGGTAACCTATGGATGCGAAACCTGGACGATTAAGAAGCAAGAGAGAATAATCGACACATTCAAAATGTGGTGTTGGAAAAGCATGTTGTCAATGCCATGGATGATACTATCAAGATAATGGTGGAGAATACCCTGGTTGACCTAGCTAGGCTTGCACAAGATCAATCTTCCTATAGAGCTTTCAAGCATCAAGTCACAAATGGCTCGAGATGGATCTGAAGGCCATTAAATAAATAAATAAATAAATAAATAAATAGCAGAGATAGTCACTACTATATGCCCTGGTGTCTCAGGAGTATGTACACTTCTGCTACTAGAGGTGTTTTGCGTACCCAAGTTTAAAAAAAATATGGGGAAGAAGGCTAGGCTTTTTTTATAGTTTAGATATCATATGAATCTCATTCTTTTTTTTATAAAAGTCTGGTTAAGGTCAATATGCAAAGCACACCAACTGTGACAATGACATGCATCCGTTTATGAATGTTTGTGACTGAGACATGCTGGTGGGCTGCTTAATTAGTAAATGATGGCTTAATTGTGTTTGCTGTATCTTCTGTGTGAATTATGAATGACCTGCATCTGTTTTGGCGGATGGGGACAGGATAGAACGCTCTTTGGGTAGGTCATAGGGTGAAAATCTTCATCTGCTGTTGCAATATGATCATAAGAGAATGCACTGAGTTATTTTGCAAAATGATTAAACACTGGGTCTAATGTATTTTGCATAGTAGTAAAAAGGCCTAAAGTTTTTTTTCTTTTTAAATCCATATAGAGTACTTTCTTTTCTGCATTTTTACTATTATTCTACACTGACGTGGGGATTTAAGGCCTTAAACACATTAAACTAATGTCAGTTAACATTCTGATATCGACGAACTTAGCTGTCAATTTAATGCAGAGCACCCCAAGAGGGTTGGGATCCAGATGTGGCTGGTAAAACCTTGATATGGGCATTAGTGATGAGTGAACATACTCAGATAAGGTGTTATCAGAACATGCTCGGGTGTTAACATATTGACTTCTGCGTGTTCTAATAATATGCTTGAGTCCCCCCGCCTGCATGTCTAGTGGCTGTGTATACAAATTTCAAAAAACTGACCGTCACATCCAAACATAGATCAAGTGTGAACAGGTGCTGAACCTAGAGTCAAAAATCACAGAGAAAAAAGCAGAGATGATTACCTGCTGAAGCCTCCAAACAAATGCACTAGCAGGGCGCATCGGACCCGATTAATGATGGCAAAAACACAGGTGCAAAAAATACCGATGAAACAATCACTTTTAATCCAGTGTTGGCTGTTTGGCATTAGTACACAAAAAGATAAGCGATAATAGTCTGTATGTGGCATTGTTCACACAAGCAATGCAGAGCATCTGGTTTACAGCCTATTACTAATGCACATACAGGCGGGCCGCCCAGTGCTACAAAATACATGCTGTGTGAATAGAGGCCTACAGTTTACAGAGCCATCTTGGTCCGACTGCGCCCTGCAAGATAAATTGCAAAAAAACCCACATATCAATGTATGTAAGGTATTAGTTTATATTGGGGCCTCAATACGTAAGCTGGCAACCCACGTCAAGGGTCCTTACATTTTGCCGGTCCTACGCTAAACATTGAGTAAAAGCTCACAGAAGCACAAAAAGGACTAAAAATCCTACAGAAAATTGACAAAAAATCACAGAGAAAAGCAGAGGTGATTACCTGCTGAAGCCTCCAAACAAATGCACTAGCAGGGCGCATCGGACCTGTTTAATGATGGCAAGAACACAGGTGCAAGAAATACCAATAAAACAACCACTTTCAATCCAGTGTTGGCTGTTTGGCATTAACGCACAAAAAAATAGCGATAATAGTCTGTATGTGGCATTGTTGACACAGGCAATGCAGAGCATCTGGTTTACAGCCTATTACTAACGCACATACAGGTGGGCCACCCAGTGCTAGAGTCACCAACTCTTACACAGTCAAATAAATAAGGCAGCACACTGTAGCGATGAAACATGCAAACATGAAACATAAAAATTGAACTGCATTACTGCACTAGAAATATGATAATAGAAAAAAAACTTCTATATAGGACAAACAATAAAAAAATTTGGTAATAAAAAGTCTAAATAACAGAAGTAAAATACCAAGATGTTGGTTTAGAAATGCCAAAATGTTAAACTTATAAATAATTATATTGATCCAATGCAAAGCAAACGAGAAAGTGAAGATCGTGCGGCACCAAGTATATAAATCTTCACAGGCAGTTTTATAAACTGGAGAACATCGACTTTTAACACTATCCAGATCAAAGCATTTCAGGAGTGGTGCACACTTAATGCCATAGAAATTGTACACTTGTAGTTGTATATAGAAAGAAACGTGGCACTCACCCCGATGATGCTGTAATGAAAAGTCCTTTATTCGCTGCAGTCAGCGGTTAGGTATACATGGAGAGGCGATGTGGCTATGGCAGGAGAGAGTGCGGGGAAACAGGTGAGGACAACGGCCGTTTCGCGCGATGCGCTTCAACGGGTCCAAGTGCAAACAACACACATGTCACTTCCTTTTGAGGGGATGGACAATCACGTGATTAGAACATACATAATTATAGTGAAGATTAAAAACATTCAATTTGCGGTAGAAATGTGTACAAAGACAACGTATTACACTTATAGTATTATTATTATTAATAGGCTCTATAAAAGATATTTAGATTAATAAACCCACTGTTTATAAAAACACCGCCATGTCCAGTTTATCATTCAGACCTATGGGGCCTTGAGTGTTGGTATCGAGAATCCATCTAGCTTCATGTTGAAGTAGGATTCTGTTGCGGTCGCCACCGTTTTGTGGAACTTTCACAGTTTCCAAACCGGCGAAGCAAAAGACATCAGGATTCGCCTCATGTTTATTTCTTATATGCTCAATTAATCTTAAAGAGCCTTTTCCTGTTGAAATTGATCTGTGATGTTCCCTAAATCTGGTGACCATAGGGCGTATAGTTTTGCCGATAAAGAAGTACCGGCATGGGCAGAACATTACGTAGACTACATACTTGGTTTTACAGAGGATGAAGTCTCGAACAGTGTGTGTTACTGAGAATATGCGTAAGGGATTTTGTGTTAGGTGGAGATGACAAAAATTACAATTCCCACATTTATGATTTCCTTTTGGTAGGGACCTTTCTATCCAATTTTGGCTTTCTAGCGATAATCGGTTGTGTACTAACAAATCACCTATATTTTTAGTGCGTTTATACGCAAACAATGGTGGTGTGGATGTGATCTTTGAGAGATCTCTATCGTTTTGTAGTACGTGCCAGTTTTTTCTGATGACAGAATATATTTCCCTGTCCATTAGGCTGTGCGTAAAGGCGAACGAAAATCTTTGATCTTTTAGTACTGATGTTTTCTTTCTTTTGCGGTTATTTAACGAGGCTTTTTGAGATAATTTGTTAACTTTGAATTCTGCTTCCGTTAGAATATTAAGGGGATAATTTCTTTCCAAAAAAACGGATTTTAATTCTGTTAGTTGTTCTCTGAGGATAGAATCGTTGTTATTGATTTTCCTATAGCGGATCATCTGGCTATATGGAATACTTTTCCTCGTACGTAGCGGATGGGCACTGTTATAGTGAAGGAGATTATTTGTTGCCGTTGTTTTTTTATGTACCCGAGTGACTAATTCTCCATCAACAACGTTAATTTTTACGTCGAGGAATTCTAGCTGGTTTTCGCCGAAAGTGGAGGTAAACTGCATATTATCTTTATTAATGCAATTAAAATATGCGACAAAACTGTCGAAATCGTTTTTTATACCGTCCCGAATAATAAAAATGTCGTCAGCAAATCTTACATAGAATTTTATGTGTTTCAGGAATGGATTTATTTGAAAAAACTGACCGTCACATCCATACATAGACTAAGTGTGAACAGGTGCTGAACCTAGAGTAACCAACTCATATATAGTCAAGTAAAAAAGGCAGCACACTGCAGCGCTAAGACATGCAAACATGAAAAATGAAAACTGAACTGCAATACTGCACTAGAAATATGAAAAATGAGAGCGTTTAGCGCATAAAAATGGCCAATTTTATGTGTACCTGATAGCCCCTTTACGGCATCTCTCGTATATCAGGTCCTACGCTTGCCTACCTCGCTGAGAATAAACGTCTCCATGTGAATGGGTACCTGTGAAAACCTCTTCCTAGACTCATATTCTCTCTCTCTGTGGAGGGGTACTGGAATGGATTTGTCATAGAGGTAATATATTCTTCTTCAAAAGTCGCCAAATACAAATTTGCAAAAACGCATGCAACTGGTGTGCCCATGGCCATACCTGTGCATTGTAGATACCATTTGTCTAAAAATTTAAAGGCATTGTGTGCTAATACAAATTCCAGACTTTCAGAGATGAAGGCAATAAAATCTGGATCTTTTTCCGTATTATACAGGATTTTTTTAATGGCCTCAATGCCGTTCCTTTGTGGAATGCGAGTATACAGGCTCACAATGTCTATAGACGCTAGGGCAAAACCTGGCTGCCACATAAAGGAAAGAAAACATCAGTACTAATAGATCAAAGATTTTCGTTCGCCTTTACGCACAGCCTAATGGACAGGGAAATATATTCTGTCATCAGAAAAAATGGCACGTACTACAAAACGATAGAGATCTCTCAAAGATCACATCCACACCACCATTGTTTGCGTATAAACGCACTAAAAATATAGGTGATTTGTTAGTACACAACCGATTATCGCTAGAAAGCCAAAATTGGATAGAAAGGTCCCTACCAAAAGGAAATCATAAATGTGGGAATTGTAATTTTTGTCATCTCCACCTAACACAAAATCCCTTACGCATAGGCTCAGTAACACACACATCATCCTCTGTAAAACCAAGTATGTAGTCTACGTAATGTTCTGCCCATGCCGGTACTTCTTTATCGGCAAAACTATACGCCCTATGGTCACCAGATTTAGGGAACATCACAGATCAATTTCGACAGGAAAAGGCTCTTTAAGATTAATTGAGCATATAAGAAATAAACATGAGGCGAATCCTGATGTCTTGTGCTTCGCCAGTTTGGAAACTGTGAAAGTTCCACAAAACGGTGGCGACAGGAACAGAATCCTGCTTCAACATGAAGCTAGATGGATTCTCGATACCAACGCTCAAGGCCCCATAGGTCTGAATGATAAACTGGACATGGCGGTGTTTTTATAAACAGTGGGTTTATTAATCTAAATATCTTTTATAGAGCCTATTAATAATAATAATACTATAAGTGTAATACGTTGTCTTTGTACACATTTCTACCGCAAATTGAATGTTTTTAATCTTCACTATAATTATGTATGTTCTAATCACGTGATTGTCCATCCCCTCAAAAGGAAGTGACATGTGTGTTGTTTGCACTTGCACCCGTTGAAGCGCATCGCGCGAAACGGCCGTTGTCCTCACCTGTTTCCCCGCACTCTCTCCTGCCGTAGCCACATCGCCTCTCCATGTATACCTAACCGCTGACTGCAGCGAATAAAGGACTTTTCATTACAGCATCATCGGGGTGAGTGCCAAGTTTCTTTCTATATACAACTATAAATAATTGTATTGTTTCAATGTGAATTAAATGCAAGTATATTTTTATGACATTTTCAGATCCCAACTATTACATCACATGATATATCCTAGCCAATCATGAGTGACCATCATAGCCTGTATAAAAGCCCAAGCAGGGAATGCTGCAGCTTTTTTTAGAGTGATTTAATATGATAAGAAGATGTAAGAATTTACAGCTCAGTAATAAAGACAGCAAGAGGAAGTCCTAAAACATTGGAAAGATACTCCAAACAGTAAGATGTTCTACAAGTGAATCACTGAAGATGATGAGAGTAGAACTCTGCCAATAATATAGAGATTTAATAGAAAAAGAGGAGAGAGATTTAAGAGAGGTGCCAGCAGCAGTGTCAGACGCTGTGTAATTGATTAGTGATATGGTGCAGCTGGCAAATATCCTGCTGCATTTGAATTACACTTACACATTGATTTTTCTTTATTCTTAATGCCATTATGCTTGCTTGTCACAAGAGACTTTACTGAGTTTTTTCATTTCTTGAACAATTATTTTTGTGAGAGAGGAAAGGGAATATATATATTTTTAAATAAAACTTTATTTTTTTTTACCCCAAAATCCAGATAGAATCATAGAATCACAGAATTTTAGAGTCGAAAGGGACCTCCTGGGTCATCTGGTCCAACCCCCTGCTCAAAGCATGATTCACTAAATCGTCCCAGACAGATGTCTGGCCAGCCTCTGTTTGAAAACTTCCATTGAAGGAGAACTCACCACCTCTCGTGGCAGCCTGTTCCACTCATTGATCACCCTAACTGTCAAAAAGTTTTTTCTAATATGGTGGATGAGTAGTGTTGAGCGATACCGTCCGATACTTGAAAGTATCGGTATCGGAAAGTATCGGCCGATACCGGCAAAGTATCGGATCCAATCCGATACCGATACCCGATACCAATACAAGTCAATGGGACTCAAGTATCGGACGGTATCCCTGATGGTTCCCAGGGTCTGAAGGAGAGGAAACTCTCCTTCAGGCCCTGGGATCCATATTAATGTGTAAAAGAAAGAATTAAAATAAAAAATATTGCTATACTCACCTCTCCGACGCAGCCTGGACCTCACCGAGGGAACCGGCAGCGTTCTTTGCTTAAAACTCGCGCGTTTACTTCCTTCCGTGACGTCCCGGCTTGTGATTGGTTGCGTGCCGCCCATGTGGCCGCGACGCGACCAATCACAGCAAGCCGTGACGTAATTTCAGGTCCTTCAGGATTTTAAAATTACGTTCTGGCTTGTGATTGGTCGCGTCGCGGTCACATGGGCGACGCGACCAATCACAAGCCGTGACGTCACGGGAGGCAGGACACGCGCGCATTTTAAAATGCCTCGGTGAGGTCCAGGCTGCGTCGGAGAGGTGAGTATAGCAATATTTTTTATTTTAATTCTTTCTTTTACACATTATTACATTAATGTTGTTTCGATACCGATACCCGATACCACAAAAGTATCGGATCTCGGTATTGGAATTCCGATACCCGCAAGTATCGGCCGATACCCGATACTTGCGGTATCGGAATGCTCAACACTATGGATGAGGAAAAAGCCAATATTCTGAATGACTTTTTTTCATCAGTATTTACACAAGAAAATTCCATGGCAGACAATATGATCAGTGATGACAAAAATTCCCCAATAAATATCACCTGCTTAACCCAGCAGGAAGTACGGCGGCGTCTAAAAATCACTAAAATTGACAAATCTCTGGACCCGGTTGGGATACACCCCCGAGTACTGCAGGAATTAAGTACAGTCATTGATAGACCATTATTTTTAATCTTTAAAGAGTCAATAATGACAGGGTCTGTACCACAGGACTGGCGTATAGCAAATGTGGTGCCAATATTCAAAAAGGGGACAAAAACTGAACTCGGAAATTATAGGCCAGTAAGCTTAACCTCTACTGTGGGTAAAATCCTGGAGGGCATTCTAAGGGATGCTATACTGGAGTATCTGAAGAGGAATAACCTCATGACCCAATATCTACATGGGTTTACTAGGGAATGTTCCTGTCAGACTAATCTGATCAATTTCTATGAAGAGGTAAGTTCCGGACTGGACCAAGGGAACCCAGTGGACGTAGTGTATATGGACTTTTCAAAAGCTTTTAATACGGTGCCACACAAAAGATTGATACATAAAATGAGAATAATGGGGATAGGGGAAAATATGTGTAAGTGGGTTAAAAGCTGTCTCAGGGATAGGAAACAAAGGGTGGTTATTAATGGAGCACACTTGGACTGGGTCGCGGTTAGCAGTGGGGTACCACATGGGTCAGTATTGGACCCTCTTCTTTTTAACATATTTATTAATGACCTTGTAGGGGGCATACAAAGCAGAATTTCAATATCTACAGATGACACTAAACTCTGCAGGGTAATCAATACAGAGGAGGACAATTTTATATTACAGGATGATTTATGTAAACTAGAAGCTTGGGCTGATAAATGGCAAATGAGCTTTAATGGGGATAAATCTAAGGTCATGCACTTGGGTAGAAGTAATAAGATGTATAACTATGTGCTTAATTCTAAAACTCTGGGGAGTATGGGTGGATGACAAACTCACATTTAGTGGCCAGTGTCAGGCAGCTGCTACAAAGGCAAATAAAATAATGGGATGTATTAAAAGAGGCATTGATGCTCATGAGGAGAACATAATTTTACCTCTATACAAGTCACTAGTTCGACCACACTTAGAATACTATGTACAGTTCTAGTCTCTGGTGTATAAGAGAAACATAGCTGAACTGGAGCGGGTGCAGAGAAGAGTGACCAAGGTTATTAGAGGACTGGGGGGTCTGCAATACCAAGATAGGTTATTACACTTTGGGTTATTTAGTTTGGAAAAACAAAGGCTAAGGGGTGATCTTATGTTAATGTATAAATATATAAGGGGACAGTACAAAGACCTTTCTGATGATCTTTTTAATCATAGACCTGAGACAGGGACAAGGGGGCATCCTCTACGTCTGGAGGAAAGAAGGTTTAAGCATAATAACAGATGCAGATTCTTTAATGTAAGAGCAGTGAGACTATGGAACTCTCTGCCGTATGATGTTGTAATGAGTGATTCATTACTTAAATTTAAGAGGGGACTGGATACCTTTCTGGAAAAGTATAATGTTACAGGGTATATACACTAGATTCCTTGATAGGGCGTTGATCCAGGGAAATAGTCTGATTGCCGTATGTGGAGTCGGGAAGGAATTTTTTTCCCTACTGTGGAGCTTACTAGTGATGAGCGAATGTACTCGTTACTCAAGATATCCCGAGTACACTCTGGTGTCCTCCGAGTATTTTTTAGTGCTGGGAGTTTTAGTTTTTAGCGCTGGAGCTGAATGATTTACATCTGTTAGCCAGCACAAGTACATGTGGAGGTTTCCTGGTTGCTAGGGAATCCCCACATGTACTTATGCTGGTTAACAGATGTAAATTATTCAGCTGCAACGCAAAAAACTAAAACGCCAAGCACTAAAAAATACAAAATACTTGGAGGACACCCGGGCGTGCTCAGGAAATCTTGAGTAACGAGTATATTCGCTCATCAATAGAGCTTACTCTTTGCCACATGGGTTTTTTTTTTGCCTTCCTCTGGATCAACATGTTAGGGCATGTTAGGTTAGGCTATGGGTTGAACTAGATGGACTTAAAGTCTTCCTTCAACCTTAATAACTATGTTACTATATTAATCTGTGTCTCCTTCCATTCAGTTTCATCCCATTTCTTCTAGTCTTTCCTTGTGCAAATATTTAAGTGTGAATGTTTAACTCACAATGTGTGCAAATATCGAAAGAATGACCAGCACTTCCACACAGAAAGACACATGTGAATAGGTGCAAGTTATGAGAGCCATTTATGCATGATTCATTTTTTAATTCATTTTTTATCTTACTTTCTCAAGCAGTAATACAGTTCCAATTTCCTATATTCCATGTTTACATTCTTTAGTGTTTCAGAGTGCAGCTTTAATTTGTTAGTTACATATAGAGTGGCTCTCTTAGTGGCTTTACTAGCTAGCGCCTGTTCATATTTGTCTTTCTGTTTGGAAGTGATGGTCAGTCTTTTGATATTTGTGCTACAAACCTTCTGACTCACCACTCCACTCATCAGCCTATGATGGTGTTAAATAGAGCTTAATCCTACTTGCCCACATAATTGTAGGCTTTAATCATGTTAGATATCATGGGGGGTATCATGTTAGGTCAGGGTCCAAACACAGGGGTGAGCCTTGTCGCTGGCTGTTGGGCTCACATGAATTTGCCAATTTATACACTAATCATCTTCATTTTTTAACTTAGTTTTCCCAGCAGTAATACAATTACAATTTCAGATATTCAATGTTTACATACTATAGCATTTCAGACTGTGACTTTAATTTGTTGGTCACAAAGTGTGCTAGTTGCAAACAATTTTTTTGCATATCTGTTTTACTAGTCAAAGTTTACCTCTATACACACCACATTGTTACAGGACCCTGTTGCAGGTGCTAGATAACTGGGCGAGTACCAACCAAGCATTTCATGTTACATCATTTTTTGGAAAGGGGATTTAATGTTAGCTATCATGATGGGTATCATGTTAGGTCAGAATCCCAACAAAAGGGTGAGCCTTGTTGCTGGCTGTTGGGCTGATTTATGCACTTATCATTTTTTAACTTAGCTTTCCCAGCAGTAATAAATGTTTACATACTATAGCATTTCAGAGTGCGACTTAAATTTGTTAGTCACAAAGTGTGCTAGTCGCAAACAATTTTTTTGCATATGTGTTTTACTAGTCAGATTTTACATCTATACACACCACATTGTTACAGGAGTGACCCTGTTGCAGGGGCTAGCTTAATGGACGGGTACCATGGAAAAACATTATGAAATATGTTGACTTTTAACTGTGCAGGGATTGAACCTGTTTTACTAGTCCAATTTGACAACCATAAACCTGCCTTGCATTTTTTGATCAATCCATTTTAGAATGGATTGAATAAATAGGGTTTAAATTGTTGTACAAAAGATAATTGTAGTGTTGTTCAAAATGTATGGTAAATGGAAATGCGGCAATGGATGGGGTAATGTAAAATGAAAAAAAAAAACTTTCTATGACTAAGAATGTGGCAGCCTCAAGCAGCAGCAGAAGCACCACTACCACCATTGGCATTAGCCATTTTGGTAGCTGTATTACCAAACAAAGGACAGAATTGGCCTCCCTTGCTACTGGTGAGCATGTTTGTGGAGAAGAAGCAGAAGGCATTATGGAATATATGCCACATCACTCGTCTCACTTGTAATATCCTTCTGATCACAAATGACTAAGAAGGATATTTTTTGAACTTTTTTTGTTTAAAAAATCCTGAAAAGTCTCTCAATGCACTCTCAATAATTCCTTCACCCCCGGGGTGATATTCTATTATTTTTTTTTTACTTTTGTTTTTTCTTCTCTTTCTTCCAAGAGCCATAACTTTTTTATTTTTCCATTCACATAGCCTTATGGGAGCTTTTTGTAACATGAACTGTGTATTTGAATGATACCATTCATTTTGTCATGTGATGCACTAGAAAGTGGGAAAAAAAAGTTTCAAGTGAGTCAAAGTTGTAAAAAAGTTAAATTTAGAACATTGGAAATTTAAAAAAAAAAAACTATTTTGCTTCTGTTGCCATTTTCCAAGACTTGTAACGCTTTCATTTTTCAGGGTTTGGGGCTGTGTGATGATTTATTGTTTATACACGAAGATGACATTTTTACTGATACTATTTTGGGTAGATATGATGCTTTGGTCGCCTCTTATTGCATTTTATTGCAATGTTGTGACAGACAGAAAAAATGTAATTCTTGCATCTTGAATTTTTTCTCACTACACCGTTTACCAATTGGATTTATTTATTTTCTATTTTAATAGATCGAATATTTCTGACTGTGGTGATCAGAAATATGTGTTTTTTTATTTTTTTATTTTTTTTATTTTTCATGAGGCAAAGGGGGGTGATTTGAACATTTGTGTTTTTTATTTTTTCATATTTTTGAAAACTTTTTTTTTACTTTTTACTGTATTTAATAGCTCCTATTAGGGGATTTGAAGCTGTGATTGTCTCATCACTTGTGCTATACATATATATGGTAAAAATACAATCTCCTATGAACGACAGATAAAGGCGTGTCATCAGAACAGGCATGGAGGTTTTTGATAAACCTCTGACTGTCATAGCAACTCATTCGCATCCCACGATCATGCTACGATGTGCCAATGGGTAAGTGGAATGATGTGCTCCCGCTTCCGTCGATTATTAAATGCCGCTGTAGGAGAATGATAGCAGTTAATAGGTTACCAGGCTAATGTGGAGCTCCGCTGCATCTGCGGCTGTTAAAGTACATAATGGCAGATTAAATCAGCCATCATCTGCCGGTAAAGATGTGGGCTTAGCATGTGAGCTCGCACTAAAGGCAGAGATACGACAAATGCTGTACATATGTCATTTGGCATAAAGATTTAAATGACCTGTTAATTACTACCAGGTTCCTTGACAATTTCTCTGGTGACATCACTTTGACATTGTCTGCTCAGTTCTTCCAACAGATTGAATGGGGTTGGATAGTCTTATGAGAGCTCAGAGTGTTATGCATATAGTGGGGAAAATAAGAATTTGATACACTGCCAATTTTTCAATTCTACAAAGAATGAAGAGGTCTGTAATTTTTTATCACAGGTACACTTCAACTGTGAGAGACCAAATCTTAAAAAAAATCTAGAAAATCACATTGTATGATTTTTGCATAATTCATTTGCATTTTATAGCATGAAATAAGTATTTGATACAATAGAAAAACAGAACTTATTATTTGGTACATAAACCTTTGTTTCCAATTACAGAAGATAAATGTTTCCTGTAGTTCTTGACTAAGTTTGCACACTCTGCAGCATGGATTTTTGCTCACTCCTTCACACGGATTTTCTCCAGATCTTTCAGGTTTCGGGGCTGTCACTGGGCAACAATGCATTTCAGCTCCCTCCAAAGATTTTCTATTGGATTCAGGTCTGGAGACTGGCCAGGCCACTCCAGGACCTTGAATTGCTTCTTACGGAGCCACACCTTAGTTGCCCTGTGTGTTTTGGGTCATTGTCAAGCTGAAAAACCATGCCACTACATATCTTCAATGATCTTACGGAGGGAAGGAGGCTGTTGGCCAAAATCTTGTGACACAAGACCCCATCCATCCTATTTTCAATATGGTGCAATCATCGTGTCCCCTTTGCAGAAAAGCACCTCCATAGTATGATGTTTCCCTTAGCATGCTTGATGATTGAGACAGTGTTTTTGGGGTTGCATTGATCCTTTTTCTTCTTCCAAACACGGCGAGTGGAGTTGATACCAGAAAGTTCTATTTTGGTCTCATCTGATCACGACCTTCCCCATGCCTTCTCTGGATCATCCAGATGGTCATTAGTGAATTTCAAATGGGCCTGGACTTGTCTTGGCATGAGCAGGGGAACCTTGCATGCCCTGCAGGATCCATGATGGCGTAGTGTGCCACTAATGGTAGTGTTTGAGACTGTGGTCCCAGGTCTCTTCAGGTCGTTGACCTGATCCTCCCTTGTAGTTCTGGGCTGATTCATGACCTTTCTCAGAATCATCTTTACCCCACGAGACAAGAACTTGCATGTAAGCCCCATTCTGAGGAGGATTGACACTCATCGTGTGTTTCTTCTTTTCTGTAATTATAGTGCCAACAGTTGTTGCCTTCTTACCAAGCTGCTTGCCTATTATCCTGTTACTCATCCCAACCTTCTGCAGATCTACAATTTTGACCCTGGTGTCCTGAGACAGCTCTTTGTTCTTGGCCTTGGTGGAGAGGTTGGATTGTGATTGATTGAGTGTTTGGACAGGTGTCTTTTATACAGGTAACAAGTTCTCACAGATGCAATTAATATAGGGAAAAATTGCAGAGTGGGAGGGTTTCTAAACAAAAATTAACAGGTCTGTGAGATCCAGAATTTTAACTGGCTGGTAGGTGATCAAATACTTATGTCATGCAATAAAATGCAATTTTATTTGTAAAAATCTTACAATGTGATTTTCTGTTTTGTATTTTTAGATTTTGTCTCTTGCAGATGAATTGAGCCTATAATAAAAATTACAGACCGCTCCATTCTTTGTAGGTGGGAAAACTTGTAAAATCAGCAGTGTATCAAATACTTATTTTCCCCCCTGTATCTTTTCAGAGCAATTAGAGAACTCTAGTAATTTTGCATAACCTGATGAATTAAAATCTCAGAAGTGTTTATTATCTCTAAAAAAACCCCAAATAAATGGTGTGGTCTTTAAGAGGCAATAAATGGCACCTTATTATTATTATTATTATTATTATTATTATTATTATTATTATTTATATAGCACCATTAATTCCATGGTGCTGTACATGAGAAGGGGTTACATCAAAATACAATCTCACTTACAGTAAACAGGCTATCAATGACAGACTGATACAGAGGGGAGAGGACCCTGCCCTTGAAAGATAAGTCAAGGACAGATGACAAAAAATATATAGTTATTGGAGCTTCTTCCATCACATATAGGATTATGAATGGGAATACAATATCTATCAGCAATAAAAAAAATTCTGTCAAAAGATTATAAAAATATTTCCTCCCGATTACAGCATTATCAAAATATATAGAATGCTTAAATTCTCTGCTACAGAAGAAATACATGAAAGATTGCAAAGTCATTAATACACCATGGGTCCTGGACTGTATATCATTGTCCAGTCAGTCCCTGATCTATTACTTTCACACTGCAGAGAAACAAGGTTGTTTTCAGTTCAGGAATGTTAGGACTGTCATACTTTGCCGTGATGTGTTGTACAAGGGCAGCAGTCCATCCTGTAACCGCCCATCAGTTACCAGAGTCAAACATGCCAACCAATACTTTACAAGTGTTTTACTCCGCACATTAAGATCGTAAGGCACCTGACAACCTCATCTGGTCTAGTGACAACAGTGATTCACAACAGAAGACACCGGTGTCAAAGTGCCAGAAGGAAAGAATTCATAGATTCACATCACTACAGAGGCGATCGGAAAGAGCCATAAGTTTAATACAGATATACTATGTTATATTTACTGTAAAATACAGAGATCAGAAATTATTAAAATTAAAAAATAATAAAAAAATAAACATTATTTGCATTGTCCTATTAGTGACCAATAAAGAGTCAATACATCTTCAAAAAATTGATAAAAATCAAATTGCATTTTATTGGATCAACATATACAAAAACACTAAAAAAGGCCATGACTAACAGCACTGCCATATCAGGAATATTTTCCATACAATTACGTCATGTGATGTTAACAGGATGAGCTCAAAGCAGAACAAGGAGACAAAGTCTGGGCGAATGGGACATAAAAACAAGCGTAACAAGCAAGTACAGTCATAGCACCAAAAATCATATATCTTATATATTAAATATATCACAAAGACATGATAGGTATGCAACTCTTAATAGCGATTTAATACGCAGCTTGCACCCATAAAGTAAAGAGTGAAAATGATAATAGTATAGGTGTGACTGTTGCCAGAGAGCACAATACACACATAGATCCAGCTATGCCTCACATATTAGTGATATTATATTATGCATGTCCATATGTGACCACAGATAATCAACAGATAGGAACGACATGCCTGGTGACCACAGACCAAACATAGAGTGAATACTAAAGCACCTTACCCATGCCCCACAAGTGCACCCTGATGCCCCAACGCACATTTTGGAGTGACCACCCCCCAAAGAAGGTCATGTATTTGTATGGAAAATATTCCTGATATGGCAGTGCTATAAGGCATGGCCTTTATTAGTGTTTTATATATGTTGATCCAATAAAATTCCATTTTATTTTTACCAATTTTTTGAAGGTACAGGGTGGGCCATTTATATGGATACACCTAAATAAAAATAAAATGGGAATGGTTGGTGATATCAACTTCCTGTCTGTGGCACAATAGTATATGGGAGGGGGAAACTTTTCAAGATGGGTGGTGACCATGGTGGCCATTTTGAAGTTGGCCATTTTGGATCCAACTTTATTTTTTTCAATGGGAAGAGGGTCATGTGACACACCAAACTTGTTGAGAATTTCACAAGAAAAACAATGGTGTGCTTGATTTTAACTCAACTTTATTCTTCCATGAGTTATTTTCAAGTTTATGACCACTTATAAAATGTGTTTAATGTGCTGCCCATTGTGTTGGATTGTCAAAGCAACCCTCTTCTCCCACTCTTGACACAATGATGGCAACACCGCAGAAGAAATGCTAGCACAGGCTTCCATTATCCATTGTTTCAGATGCTGCACATCTTGTATCTTCACAGCATAGACAATTGCCTTCAGATGACCCCAAAGATAAAAGTTTAAGGGGGTCAGATTGGGAGATCTTGGCCCACAATGACCAATCCATTTTCCAGAACTGTTCATGTAGGAATGCTCAGACCTGACACCCATAATATGGTGCACCACCACATATTGTCATAATGTGGACTTAGGTGGCGAGTCTTTCCATATCTGAGCATTTTTTGGTAATCTCAAGGGATGAACAATTTGTACACTACTGCAAAGCATATGCCAGTACAAGAAATAATATAAATGCTGTTATGAGACATGAATGTATACATGCATAAATAGACTGTACATGAAAAGAGCTTTAATAATACCATCAAACTATTAAAACTAAGTCAGTAGAGACCGGTAATGCAGTATTTATGAATGTAAGTAAATAGAAGTATAACATTTATAGTCAATTGAATAAAAATTGGACAAAGCAACATAAAAAAGTAAAATTTGTGCAATATATAAAATGTATATTCACAATATTATCCTTTTATTGATATATGGCATACTGTTACATTATATGTAGGCTACTTGAATTCGATATTGGTTTAGAATCTGAGCCAGAAGCTTTGCTGGCCAATGATGGCTGTGATACAGTATTCAGCCAGAGCAAGACTGCACTTGCAGGTGTTAACTTGTTAAATGCTGCTGTAAATCTATGATAGTGGCATTTACAGTGTGCTTCCTGGGGTGTGCACTGTCCTAAGCACCCATCAGCGCTCCAGAGATGTTGATCATTTACTATGGCAGTCAGGGGTGTGCCTCTGTGGCTGTCAGGGCAGCATTCCTGTGAAAGCCAGTGTGTGGCTGTTGTTCATAAGAGACCATGGTACAGCAATAACATGGCAGTGCTTTATGTAGTTCAAGCAATTGTATGATTGCCAGTTCAAGTCCCCTCATGGGATGAACAAATACAATAAAAAAATATATTTTTTTAAATATGAGAAAAATCTTAAAAATCAAATTAACCCCCTTTTCCCCCAATAAATATAAGAAATAAAAAATGAAATAAAAATGCACTTATGTGGTATGGTGGAGGTGGTGATGGCGAACTCAGTCGAGGGGTTCAAGAGAGGCCTGGATGTCTTCCTGGAGCAGAACAATATTGTATCATACAATTATTAGGTTCTGTAGAAGGACGTAGATCTGGGGATTTATTATGATGGAATATAGGCTGAACTGGATAGACAAATGTCTATTTTACTAACTATGTTACTATGTTATTGCTACATTACTAATAATCTGGTCTATCAAAATGTAAAAATACTTAACCTTATCAGTAAATGCGCATAAAAAACAAATCAAAGTGCCATAATTGTGGGTTTTTGGTGGTCGCAACAGCGCAAAAATGCAGTAAAAGGCTGTCAAAACATCAACAGGCTATTAAACAATTGTATCTCTCCACAAATGGCATCATTAGAGATATCATCTTGAGGATGCAAAAGACATGTCCTTGCACAGCTTGACTGAAAAATTTTAAACTTTTCGGCTCTCGGAAATTGGCGATACAAGCAAAATCTTTCTTTTAACAAAGTTTTTTTTACTACTTAATTGAAAAAAAAACTAATCACGCTTGGCATCAATACGTACTGACCTGGAGAATCATATTAGGTCACCTTTCTCATATACTGAATGTTGTAAATAAAAAAAATTATGCTGTATATAAAAAAAATTGTGGAACTGTGCTTTTTCACTGGGAGCTTTTTTCCACTTTCCAGCAAATTACATCATAAAATGGCTGATTTCATGTAAAAGTAAAACTTGTCATGCAAAAAAAAAAAGAAGAGAAGTGAAACACCTATGTTGATGAAAAAAAAATTATAGCTCATGGAAGACGGGGAGCAAAAAAACGAATGCCCAAAAATGAAAAATCACCATGTTGGCAAGAGGTTAAAGGGCACCTGATACTTGCATATATATGATTTTTTTTTTTAACCAGGTGTGAAAGATGACAAGAGAGAGATCACACAGAATCCCTCCACTGTCACCACATATGATGAACCCGCACCTCGCCACCCTGCCTAATGTCACTATTATGTCAGCGAGATCACATGGTATGGTCTCCTGACTTGCACCAATGCGGCGTTACGTATCCCTGGGGGGTGCAGAATGCCGCATTTAGGGAGGCACGGGGAGTGAGAGAATGTGGCCCACACAGTCATTGACATGGCAAGACACTCACTCACAACCCTGACAGGCCCCTTTAACCATCACCAGTGAAACAGAGCTTGACTGTCACAAGATATAGATGGATCCTCTTGAGTACCTGCCCATCAGTGAATAGCCTTTCAGGAGGGTGATTGTGGATTTGGTTGGCCCAATGGCCACAACCAGCAGCTTCAGGAAATGCTACATACTGACAATAGTAGACTGTGCCACCGGGTACCCGGAAACGGTAGCCTTGTTGTCAATTCGGGCCAACAAGGTGGCTACCATCTTAGTGGAGATTTTTTTCCGAGTGGGTTTTCCCTAGGAAATGCTCACCAACCAAGGGACCCAGTACATGTCACATCTGATGGAGTCCCTTCTCTAAGCAGATTCAGTTGTAAAATCTGGTGACCATTTTGTACTACCAATAGACCAGAGGCCTGTGTGAACTGTTCACCCTGAAGCAGATGCTTAAGATGTAAGTTGACTCCCACAGGCACAACTGGGAGCGATACCTCCAACACCTGCTGTTTGCCTTACTGGAGGTTCCACAGGCCTCAATGGGGTTCTCCTCCTTTGAGCTCCTGTACCGGCGACGTGTGCGGGGCCCCTGGTCCTGGTGAAAGAGGTCTGGGAAGGAGACTTAGCCACCCCTGGAGTGTCAGTCATAAAGTATGTCATGCACTTCCATGACAAGATGCAGGCCTTGGCTCAGCATATGCATGATAAAATGACACTAGCCCATGCGACCAAAAACAATGGTATGACTAGAATGCTTGTGAGAGACCCAACCAGGTGGGTAAAAAGATGTGAACACTGGTCCTGGTACTCCAGGATAAGCTTCAAGAGGCCTGGTAATGCTGTTACCTCATGCACCAGCAGCACCGTAATGGACTTGGTCACCCTGGGCCACATCCGGGGAAGGCAAAAGGCCTTCCATGTGAACATGGTGACGGCACATCATGAGTGGGAGGCCTGCTCCCTCCCTCTATACAACCTGCCAGAAGAGGGAGAGGCGTAAATCCTAAGGGTATGCTTACCCAGGCTAGGGCAGGTGTGACCATCAAGGATGTGGAGATTTGCAATCAGCTCTTGTCAGACCAACAGTCCCAGCTGTGGGCAACCCTACACCCCTTTTGGGATTTGTTCAGCAGCAAACCCCAAAGGACAGTCAGCAGTCCATCATGCGGACATCAGGGATCACTCCCCAATCCAGCGCTCAGCATATCGGGTCTCCCTGGAGGTACAGATGCTCATGCAAGATTGATGAGATGCTGAATCTGGGGGTCAACCATCTAGCAGTGATTGGGCCTTGCCTGTAGTGCTCATTCAAAAGAAGGACCAGACAACCCAGTTCTGCGTGGACTACAGTGGTCTCAATGCTGTAATGGTCACTGATGCGTACCCAATGCGGCGCACCCATGCCCTGCTTCATCTGTTTGCGAAGTACCTGACCATCACGGATCTGAGCCAGAGATATTGGCAGAATCTTCTTGCCCATGAGAGGCAGGAATGCTCTGCATTTATCACCTCATTTGGATTGTACTTGTCCACAGTGATGCCATTCAGCTTGAAGAATGCCCCTAACAATTTTCAGCTGATGTTGAACACAATGCTCAAGGGACTTGAAAGGTAAGTGGCTGCTTACATGGATGACATTGCCAACTTCAGTCCCACCTAGAAAGATCACATAGAACATCTGGCAAAGATGCTCGGCTGGATCCGCCAGGCAGGCTTGACTATTAAGCCAGAAACATGCCAGCTGAGTATGAGTAAAGTCCACTACCTGGGACATCAGGTAGGTGGGGGGGCTCTAAATGTGGATGCCATTACATCCTGGCCCACCCTCATTGCCAAGAAACAGGTGATATTCTTCCTGGGCACTGCCGGGTATTAGAGGAGGTTTTCCTCTCACTGTAGTAGCCTGGCAAAGCCCCTGACGGTCCTAACCAAGAAGAGGCTGCCCTCCATAGTTGATTGGACAAATTACTGTGAGAAGACCTTCTGGGAGCAGAAGACCACTCTTTCCAGCTTCCCGGTACTTTAGGCAGCCAATTTTACATGGTCAATTGTAGTACATATCACCACCAGTGATGTTGACCTCGATACTGTACTCAGCCAGGTCGACTCTATGAGTCAAGAACATCCTATTTTTTCCCTGAGCTGGAAGTTACTGCTGAGGGAGGTGGCCTGCTCCACAATGGAGAAGGATGTCTGGCAGGTATGTGGGCCCTTCAGCATTTGCAGCCATAATTTTAAGGACACCAATTCACTGTTGAAATGGACCCCACCCCCCTTAGCTGGTTACACACCATATCTAAGATGAATGGTAGGTTGCTACGCTGGAACGCTGTGCTCCAGCAGTACCACTCCGTCATTCGACAGAATTAGGGCTATGAACACAGTAATGCTGATAGGTTATCGATGGGGAAGTGTGAAGAATATTGGACTTATAATTTAATGGCATTTGTTTGTATCCTTTATGGCATGTGATTATAAATTCCACTTAGTAAGAGAACACCTAGCTCAGCTAGTTCAGCAGGTGGGCCAAGCTTCAAAGGGCTGTGACAGATTTCACAACTTGAGTCAGCTCAGAGCAGGACAAAGGCTGCTTGAAACATAGAGTCATGCTGCAGTTACCAAAGAATACTCTAGAAACATGATTCCATAAGGAGTTATGGAGAAATTGTATGTCCTAGCCGTACATCGTGTATATTTCTGAGATATTTCTGAGATCCCCAGAACATGGCGAATGCCGACTGGGTGTCAACCGTTCTAGCACCCAGGGATATGGAGATACGTGGGGACACCTCTATTCTTGATAACTAGCCTTGCGGAATCTGACAGCTGAGGGTTGCAGCCCCCAGCTCTGAGTTTGCCTGGTTGGTTATAGATAATATTGGGGAACTCATGCCGTGTTTTTCATTCATTTATTTAGCTATATCGCCGGCAGCGGGTGAGGAATAACCCCATCATCCGCTCCTGCTGTCACTCTTATTAGTGGCAGCAGGTGTCAGTTGATGGGAGTAAGGCTGGGGTCACACTAGCATAGAAAATGGGTGAGTGCTATGCGAGAAAACATTGCATAGCACTAGGGCCATGCGAGTGCTGTCTGATTTTTATGCACCTGTGTCCTATGAAAAGCCGGCAATTATTGTGCCGCATATAGTAAAATCACTCTGACAGGTTAGAATAGAATAGATAGAATAGATATACTGTATACACATAGATTACATAAATATATAGATGTTAGCGGCACACACATATATACTGTATATGTACAGCTCTGGCAAAAATTAAGAGAATTAAGAGAAAATTAAGAAGGAATCAACTGTTTTTCCAGGATAACCTTGAATGCGCCTTTATTCATACGTCCTTTGCTAAGAACAACCTGCCCAATTCCAGCCTGGTTGAAGCAGCCCCAGATCATCACCGATCCTCCACCAAATTTCACAGTGGGAGCAAGACACTGTGGCTTGTACGTCTCTCCAGGTCTCCATCTAACCACTAGACGACCAGGTGTTGATCTTTGGATGCTTCTGCAAGGCTGGAATTGGGCAGGTTAATCCTTGCAAAGGATGTATGAATCAAGCCACATACAAGGTTATCCTGGAAAAACAGTTGATTCCTTTTATACCAGCAATGTTCCCCAACTCTGAGGACTGGTTTTTCCAGCAAGACAATGCACTATGCCACACAGCTAGGTCAATCAAGATGTGGATGACGGACAACCACATCACATCACATCAAATCCCTGTCATGGCCAGACCAATCTCCAGACCTGTATCCCATTGAAAACCTCTGGAATGTAATCAAGATGAAGATGGATAGCCAATTGTCAGGAGAAATAACAGAGTAATGACACATTGCAAAAAAAAAATTCTCCAGAATTGTCTCTAAGTAGCCACTAACAAAGACTAGGGAAAACAGCAGAAAGATCCCTATTACTTGTCCTAAGATCGGTCTGATCAGTGGTGTAGACTCTTGTAAAGTCAGAGCGTAAAAATCCTCTGCTGCATGCACAGACCTGTTATCTGTGCCCAATAATGGACACTTTATGGGGGTAGAATTGGTTACATTAGTGTATACTTATCTCTGACTAAAGTACAAGTGTGTGTCTGTGCATCTTGTAATTAGAAGGTTTGTCCCATCAGGGATATTTATGGGATACTAGATGGTGGCCCGATTCTAACGCATCGGGTATTCTAGAATATGCATGTCCACGTAGTATATTGCCCAGTCACGTAGTATATTACCCAGTCACGTAGTATATTGCCCAGCCACGTAGTATATTGCCCAGCCACGTAGTATATTGCCCAGCCACGTAGTATATTGCCCAGCCACGTAGTATATTGTACAGCCCACATAGTATATTGCCCAGTCACGTAGTATATTGCCAGCCACGTAGTATATTGCCTAGTCACGTAGTATATTGCTCAGCGATGTAGTATATTGCCCAGTCACGTAGTATATTGCCCAGTCACATAGTATATTGCCCAGTCACGTAGTATATTGCCCAGCCACGTAGTATATTGCCCAGTCACATAGTATATTACCCAGCCACGTATGTAGTATATTGCCCAGCCACGTAGTATATTGCACAGCGACGGAGTATACAGCACAGAGCCACATAGTATACAGACTTAAAATAAAAAATAAACATATACTCACCTTCCAAAGGCCCGTTGAAGTCCTGGCCCTGTATGCGGTGCACGCGGCAGCTTCCGGTCCCAGGGTTGGTATGAGCGCAGGACCTGTGATGATGTCGCGGTCACATGACTGTTATTTCATGGAAGGTCCTTCTCGCAGGACCTGTGATGACGTCATGGTCACATGACCGTGATGTCATGGCAGGTCCTTCTCACATACCATCCTTGGCACCGGAACCTGTCGCTTGCATGAAGCGGTCACCGGAGCATCGCGAGGAGGGGGAAAGGCGGCGGAAGATGGGTATATAATGATTTTTTATTTTTTTAATTATTTTTAACATTAGATCTTTTTACCATTGATGCTGCATAGGCTGCATTAATAGTAAAAACTTGGTCACACAGGGTTAAAAGTGGCAGTAACGGAGTGAGTTACCCGAGGCATAACGCGGTCCGTTACCGCTGGCATTAATCCTGTGTGAGCGGTGACTGGAGGGGAGCATGGAGCGGGTGTCGGGCACTGACTGGCGGGGAGTAGGGAGGGACTAATCAGACTGTGGCCATCACTGATTGGTCACAGCAGCCATGACAGGCAGCTGGCGAGACCAATCAGCAACTTGGATTCCATGACAGACAGAGGCCGCAACCAATGAATATCCGTGACAGACAGAAAGACAGAAGGACAGACGGAAGTGACCCTTAGACAATTATATAGTAGAGATATCACCATATGTTCCATACATAAAAGTCTCACCATGGTCATTAAGAATTTTTTTGGGTTCTTACAGAAATGTCTGGAGAGAGCTGCACATGCGCTGTTACCATTCCTTTTCTGGAACCCACTTCTGGGTCCCTATTTTTATTTGTTCAGCAGTGGAACATTAATCGAATATAAACGAAAATGGCATTATGAATGGAGGGCTGCAAATGATTGAGGTGGGCTGCAAATGATGAAGGGACTGCAACTGATGAAGGGGGCTGCAAATTATGATGTGAGGGAGGGGACAGGGGGCTGCACATGATGAAGTGGGGGAAGGGGACTGCACATGATGAAGGGGGCTGCAAATTATGAAGTGAAAGGAGAATGGGGGACTGAAAATGATGAGGTGAGGGGGAGGGGGACTGTGAATAATTAAATGAGGGGGAGGAGGGCAGCAAATGATGACATGAGGGGGGCGGAAGATAGCAAATGATGAAGTGAGGCGAGGGGGACAGCAAATGATGAAGTGAGGAGGGAGGAGGACAGCAAATTATGATGTGAGGGGGAGAAGGACAGCAAATGATGAAGTGAGGGGGAGGGGACTGCAAATGATGAAGAGAGGGGGATGGCAAATGATGAAGTGAGGGGAACGGCAAATGATGAAGTGAGGGGAACTGCAAATGATGAAGTGTGGGGGACTGCAAATGATGAAGTGAGGGGCATATGGGGACTGCAAATGATGAAGTCAGGGAGGGGGACTGCAATTGATGAATTGAGGGTTAGAGATGGAGGACAGCAATTGAATTGAAGGTTGGGGGTTGGGAGAGCAAATGATGACCTGAGGGAGAGCAAATAATGATGAATTTAGAGGGTGGTGGCAGTAAATGATGTATTGAATGTTGGGGAAAGCCATTGATAATGAAAAGAGGGTGGGAGAGAGAGAAGACATGACAAAGAATTGGTGTAATAATTATAGGGGATAACTCAGGAGACTCTTTGCGTGGAAAAAGACAACTACAGGACACAGTTTTATAAGTGGTAAAGTCTATATTATCACACGGTGATTCAAACAGGTGCAGAGAGAAACTCAAGTCCACAACACTTGGTGCAAATATCAAATGCAGCTCAGCAGTCTATAGGAAACTTCAGAGGAAAATGCAATCAAGCAGAAAGTCTATGAAGCACAATTATTCTTGAGGATACTTAACACGAATAAGTCCTTGCTTAGTCCAAAACGCAGATAGATATGCTTATAAGGTAGTTCAAATAATATCTTAGCTCAACCAGGGAGGCCTGGTTAATAGTCTCAGGTTTTTGCAGAGCAGCAAACAGCTTACATGTCCAGCAAATGCAGATGGAAGTAAATACGAGCAGCAGATGAAGGAGGATTACTGGAACTGGTGTATGCAGCAGAAACTCAGAGCAGAGTAGCAGGATCACCACACAGGTTCACAGGAGCAGGTAGGGAGCCAGGGAGTAATCAGAGGTCAGGAGCTGGATGCAAGGCAGAATCCTCTAGCACAGACTGAAGGCTGGGGTGGAATTTAATAGCAGGAAGACACAGTGCACATGAGACCAAAGACGCCATCTTGGAAAAGGGCAGTAATGCACAAAAGGTAAAAAATGTTCAGAGTCCTGACAATTGGGGCAGAAGGGGCAAGTAAATATAATTAACCCCTTAAGCCCCGAGGGTGGTTTGCACGTTAATGACCGGGCCAATTTTTACAATTCTGACCTCTGTCCCTTTATGAGGTTATAACTCTGGAACGCTTCAACGGATCTTGGCGATTCTGACATTGTTTTCTCATGACATATTGTACTTCATGTTAGTGGTAAAATTTCTTCGATATAACTTGCGTTTATTTGTGAAAAAAACGAATATTTGGCAAAAATTTTGAAAATTTCACAATTTTCCAACTTTGAATTTTTATGCCCTTAAATCACAGACATATGTCACACAAAATACTTAATAAATAACATTTCCCACATGTCTACTTTACATCAGCACAATTTTGGAACCAAAATTTTTTTTTGTGACGGAGTTATAAGGGTTAAAAGTTGACCAGCAATTTCTCATTTTTACAACACCATTTTTTTTTAGGGACCACATCTCATTTGAAGTCATTTTGACGGGTCTATATGATAGAAAATACCCAAGTGTGACACCATTCTAAAAACTGCACCCCTCAAGGTACTCAAAACCACTTTCAAGAAGTTTATTAACCCTTCAGGTGTTTCACAGGAATTTTTGGAATGTTTAAATAAAAATGAACATTTTACTTTTTTTCACACAAAATTTATTTCAGCTCCAATTTGTTTTATTTTACCAAGGGTAACAGGAGAAAATAGACCCCAAAAGTTGTTGTACAATTTGTCCCGAGTACGCTGATACCCCATATGTGGGAGTAAACCACAGTTTGGGCGCATGGCAGAGCTTGGAAGCAAAGGAGCGCCATTTGACTTTTCAATGCAAAATTGACTGGAATTGAGATGGGACGCCATGTTGCATTTAGAGAGCCCTTGATGTGCCTAAACATTGAAACCCCTAACAAGTGACACCATTTTGGAAAGTAGACCCCCTAAGGAACTTATCTAGATGTGTGGTGAGCACTTTGACCCAACAAGTGCTTTACAGAAGTTTATAATGCAGAGCCGTAAAAATAAAAAATCATATTTTTTCACAAAAATGATCTTTTCACCCCCAATTTTTTATTTTCCCAAGGGTGAGAGAAGAAATTGGACCCCAAAAATTGTTGTGCAATTTGTCCTGAGTACGCTGATACCCCATATGTGGGTGTAAACCATTGTTTGGGCGCAGGGCAGAGCTCGGAAGGGAAGGAGCGCCATTTGACTTTTCAATGCAAAATTGACTGGAATTGAGATGGGACGCCATGTTGCATTTAGAGAGCCCTTGATGTGCCTAAACATTGAAACCCCTAACAAGTGACACCATTTTGGAAAGTAGACCCCCTAAGGAACTTATCTAGATGTGTGGTGAGCACTTTGACCCAACAAGTGCTTTACAGAAGTTTATAATGCAGAGCCGTAAAAATAAAAAATCATATTTTTCCACAAAAATGATCTTTTCACCCCCAATTTTTTATTTTCCCAAGGGTAAGAGAAGAAATTGGACCCCAAAAATTGTTGTGCAATTTGTCCTGAGTACACTGATACCCCATATGTGGGTGTAAACCATTGTTTGGGCGCAGGGCAGAGCTCAGAAGGGAAGGAGCGCCATTTGACTTTTCAATGCAAAATTGACTGGAATTGAGATGGGACGCCATGTTGCATTTAGAGAGCCCTTGATGTGCCTAAACATTGAAACCCCTAACAAGTGACACCATTTTGGAAAGTAGACCCCCAAAGGAACTTATCTAGATGTGTGGTGAGCACTTTGACCCAACAAGTGCTTTACAGAAGTTTATAATGCAGAGCCGTAAAAATAAAAAATCATATTTTTTCACAAAAATGATCTTTTCACCCCCAATTTTTTATTTTCCCAAGGGTAAGAGAAGAAATTGGACCCCAAAAATTGTTGTGCAATTTGTCCTGAGTACACTGATACCCCATATGTGGGTGTAAACCATTGTTTGGGCGCAGGGCAGAGCTCAGAAGGGAAGGAGCGCCATTTGACTTTTCAATGCAAAATTGACTGGAATTGAGATGGGATGCCATGTTGCGTTTGGAGAGCCCCTAATGTGCCTAAACATTGAAACCCCCCACGAGTGACACCATTTTGGAAAGTAGACCCCTTAAGGAACTTATCTAGATGTGTGTTGAGCACTTTGACCCAACAAGTGCTTCACAGAAGTTTATAATGCAGAGCCGTAAAAATAAAAAATCATATTTTTTCACAAAAATGATCTTTTCACCCCCATTTTTTTATTTCCCCAAGGGTAAGAGAAGAAATTAGACCACAAAAGTTGTTGTGCAATTTGTCCTGAGTACGACGATACCCCATATGTGGGTGTAAACCATTGTTTGGGCGCATAGCAGAGCTCAGAAGGGAAGAAGCGCTATTTTACTTTTCAATGCAAAATTGACTGGAATTAAGATGGGATGCCATGTTGCGTTTGGAGAGCCCCTGATGTGCCTAAACATTAAACCCCCCCACAAGTGACACCATTTTGGAAAGTAGACCCCCTAAGGAACTTATCTAGATGTGTTTTGAGAGCTTTGAACCCCCAAGTGTTTCACTACAGTTTATAACGCAGAGACGTGAAAATAATTTTTTTTTTTTTTTTCACAAAAATGATTTTTTAGCCCCCAGTTTTGTATTTTCACAAGGGTATCAGGATAAATTGGACCCCAAAAGTTGTTGTCCAATTTGTCTGGAGTACGCTGATACCCCATTTGTGGGGAGGGACCACTGTTTGGGCGCATGACAGAGCTCAGAAGGGAAGGAGCGCCATTTGGAATGCAGACTTAAATGGATTGGTCTGCAGGCGTCACGTTGCATTTGCAGAGCCCCTGATGTACCCAAATAGTACAAACCCCCCACAAGTGACCCCATATTGGAAACTAGACCTCCCAAGAAACTTATCTAGATGTGTTGTGAGAACTTTGAACCCCCAAGTGTTTCACTACAGTTTACAACGCAGAGCCGTGAAAATAAAACATATTTTTTTTCCCACAAAAATGATTTTTAGCCCCCAAAATTTTTATTTTCCCAAGGATAACAAGAGAACTTGGACCCCAGAAGTTGTTGTTCAATTTGTCCCTAGTACGCTGATACCCCATATGTTGGGGTAAACCCCTTTTTGGACGCACGGGAGAGCTCGGAAGGGAAGGAGCACTGTTTTACTTTTTCAACGCAGAATTGGCTGGAATTGAGATTGGACGCCATGTCGCGTTTGGAGAGCCCCTGATGTGCCTGAACAGTGGAAACTCCCCAATTCTACCTGAAACCCTACCCCTAACCGTTTACTGAACATTTTCTGACAGTCATAAGTGCCACGTATATAAGTGCCACGTATATAAGTGCCACGTATATAAGTGCCACGTATTTAAGTGCCACGTATTTAAGTGCCACGTATTTAAGTGCCACGATATTTCAGTGCCACGATATTTCAGTGCCACGATATTTCAGTGCCACGTATTTCAGTGCCACGTATTTCAGTGCCACGTATTTCAGGCACTGAAAAATACGTGGCACGTAAATACTTCAGTGCCACGATATTTCAGTGCCACGATATTTCAGTGCCACGTATTTCAGTGCCACGTATTTCAGGCACTGAAAAATACGTGGCACATAAATACGTGGCACGTAAATATGTGGCACTTAAATACGTGGCACTTAAATACGTGGCACTTAAATACGTGGCACTTAAATACGTGGCACTTATATACGTGGCCACTGAAATATCGTGGCACTTATATACGTATATACGTATATAAACGTATATTTCAGTGCCACGTATTTCAGTGCCACGTATTTCAGGTTAGGGGTAGGGTTAGGGGTAGGGTTAGGGTTTTTTGTTTTTTTCTTGTTTTCTTGTGTTTTTCTATAAAAACGCATGCGTTTTACCGCGTTTACATGCATTTTTTCACACATGCGGTTTTTTTAAAAAACGCATGCAGATAAAAACGCAAGTGTGAAACCAGACTAAAAGACGCTTTTTATAGCAAAAAAGTTTTTGCGTCTCCACATTTTGAGACCTATAATTTTTCCACATTTTGGTCCACAGAGTCATGTGAGGTCTTGTTTTTTGCGGGACGAGTTGACGTTTTTATTGGTAACATTTTCGGACACGTGACCATTTTTTATCACTTTTTATTCCGATTTTTGTGAGGCAGAATAACCAAAAACCAGCTATTCATGAATTTCTTTTGGGAGAGGCGTTTATACCGTTCTGCGCTTGGTAAAATTGATAAAGCAGTTTTATTCGTCGGGTCAGTACGATTACAGCGATACCTCATTTATATCATTTTTTTATGTTTTGACGCTTTTATACGATAAAAACTATTTTATAGAAAAAATAATTATTTTGGCATCGCTTTATTCTGAGGACTATAACTTTTTTATTTTTTTGCTGATGATGCTGTTTGGCGGCTCGTTTTTTGCGGGACAAGATGACGTTTTCAGCGGTAACATGGTTATTTATATCCATCTTTTTGATCGCGTGTTATTCCACTTTTTGTTCGGCGGTATGGTAATAAAGCGTTGTTTTTTGCCTCGTTTTTTTTTTTTTTCTTACGGTGTTTACTGAAGGGGTTAACTAGTGGGCCAGTTTTATAGGTTGGGTCGTTACGGACGCGGCGATACTAAATATGTGTACTTTTATTGTTTTTGTTTGTTTTTTTAGATAAAGAAATGTATTTATGGGAATAATATTTTTTTTTTTATTATTATTTATTTAGGAATTATTTTTTTTTTTTTTTACACATGTGGAAATTTTTTTTTTTACTTTTTTACTTTGTCCCAGGGGGGGACATCACAGATCGCAGATCTGATAGTGTGCACAGCACTCTATCAGATCTGCGATCATACTTTCATCAGAGCAGGCTGCAGCTTTCATCAGCAGCCTGCTCCGACCCGGAAGTGCTCCCTGCAGGACCCGGATACAGCCCCTCGGCCATTTTGGATCCGGGGCCTGCAGGGAGAAGACGTTCGGTACGAGGTGAGTACATCACCTTGTACCGATCGTCTCAGGGAAGCCCGCAGGGAGCCCCCTCCCTGCGCGATGCTTCCCTGTACCGCCGGTACACCGCGATCATGTTTGATCGCGGTGTGCTGGGGGTTAATGTGCCGGGGGCGGTCCGTGACCGCTCCTGGCACATAGTGCCGGATGTCAGCTGCGATATGCAGCCGACACCCGGCCGCGATCGGCCGCGCTCCCCCCGTGAGCGCGGCCGATCGCGTATGACGTACTATACCGTCACCGGGAATTAAGGCCCACCCCACCTCGACGGTATAGTACGTCATATGGGATTAAGGGGTTAATTGGGGGAGCGGGAGGGACAGAGTGGAGGCCATTGAGGATGCAGTGACTGGTAATGAATTGGAGGAAAGAGTACAGGGGCTAATTAATTTATATATTAGGTGGGAAAATAGCTATTTATAATTAGTGGGTGCACAGTGGTTGATTACAATTTATATTTGGAATGGTGGATTGCATAATAACTAATTATATATTAATGGTGGGTGCACATCTGTATTCAGATGTGTAGTGTTGAAGAAAGGGAAAAAGTGGGGAATGTGCTCTGGAAGTGGTGCTCTTAGTAACTATGTGTTACACAGAGCTCCTGTGTATAATGTCACTAGTAATCACTGTATTACCTGTACACTGACACTGAATACTATGTGCAGAGCTTCTGTATATAATGTCACTGGTGATTACCGTATTACCTGTACAGTGACACTATATACAGAGCTCCTGTGTGTAATGGCAATGGTGATCACTGTATTACCTGTACCCTGACAGTAAATACAGAGCTCCTGAATACAATGGCACTTAGTATTGTGCTTTTTAAAAAAATTAATGATCAGTATTGCAGTATTTGGTCACTATGTGGTGGTATTATATGATCTGGTCACGATGTGGAGGTATTTCTTCCTTATATATGCTATTATTCAGTCACTATGTGGTGGTAATATGTGATTTGGTCATGGTGTGGGGGTATTTGTCCCTTGTATGTTTTATTATTCGGTCACTATGCCATGGTAATATGTGATTTGGTCATGATATAGCTGTATTTCTCCCTTATATGAGGTAGTATTCAGTCACTATGTGGTGGTGTGGTAATATATGGTCTGCTCATAATGTAATAGTATTTGTTCCTTGTATGTGGTATGTATTAATGGTCATTATAAAAAATGTATGTGACTCATTCCCCTAAAAAAAAAAAACAAATAAAAATATACCTAAAAATACCAATGGGTATTTTAAGAAATGTTTAATAGGATAGAATAAAGTAGGGCCCGGCCAAAAGAGTCTACCCTGTCATGGTGTTAGCTTAAACAATCTTTTGGCCAAAACAGAAAGCTGCTGGCTATGTATATGATATGATGTTTGCTGGGAACTCTTAATATCTAATTGGTGATGATGTGGTGTAGAAGTAGAGCTTTTCCAAGACTGGGCGGTGGGACTGTGTAAGGGTTAAATTGTGGTGGCAGAGCTGGGGTGGAGCCTCAGTGGAGTCTGAAGGGGGGCTGAAAATGTTGCCAGTATGGGGCCCTGAAGTTCCTAGTGGCAGCCCTGCATATCTCAATAGTGCACCGCTGTGTGTAGGAAGCAGGCAGCATTTAGTCCACATAAAACAATCACATATTATTAGCAATTAGAAGGGCTGTATTTAATTTAAAAAATGCAAAGATAAGATACAAAACTCACATTAAGCCACGAGTCACATGAGTGTAGGTCAATTATGCAAATCACACTTTGATCAAACTCTCTGTGCTCATAGGGTGATTTGATTCTCTCGGGTGAAGTGAAAATGGAGAAAAAAAAACCTTCATCTTCTCTATTGTGTCAGTGATTGGAAATCGGACCACACTCAGATGATATCACAGTGCTGTTCGATGTTTTCCACACACTCACTCACTTGCATGGCAGAGTACGATCTGAGTATTGGATCAAACTTGTACATAAAAAAAAACAGTAAGGATATGTTCACACTGGGCATTTTTGCTGCTTTTTTTCTGCAGCAAAACCTGATTTCTTGGCAGGAAAGAAGCTGCGGCAAAAACGCAGGTTTAGGCCGGGGACACACACAACGTATAAAAAAAGGTCCGTTTTTCACGGACGAGAATCGCACAAATGTTTCCAAAACAGTGATCCGTGTGCAGTGCGAGGATGCGATTTCCTCGCATCAAATGATCCTTTTGACATCCGTGTGACATCCGTATGGCGAGATTTTCTCGCAGGCTTGCAAAACCGACATCTAATGGATTTATGTGCTCAAATGTTCGGGAAAACATATATACAGTATATATATATATATATATATATATATATATATATATATATATATATATACACTCACTGGCCACTTTATTAGGTACACCTGTCCAACTTCTTGTTAACACTTAATTTCTAATCAGCCAATCACATGGCGGCAACTCAGTGCATTTAGGCATGTAGACATGGTCAAGACAATCTCCTGCAGTTCAAACCGAGCATCAGTATGGGGAAGAAAGGTGATTTGAGTGCCTTTGAACGTGGCATGGTTGTTGGTGCCAGAAGGGCTGGTCTGAGTATTTCAGAAACTGCTGATCTACTGGGATTTTCACACACAACCATCTCTAGGGTTTACAGAGAATGGTCCGAAAAAGAAAAAAAATCCAGTGAGCGGCAGTTCTGTGGGCGGAAATGCCTTGTTGATGCCAGAGGTCAGAGGAGAATGGGCAGACTGGTTCGAGCTGATAGAAAGGCAACAGTGACTCAAATCGCCACCCGTTACAACCAAGGTAGGCCTAAGAGCATCTCTGAACGCACAGTGCGTCGAACTTTGAGGCAGATGGGCTACAGCAGCAGAAGACCACACCGGGTACCACTCCTTTCAGCTAAGAACAGGAAACTGAGGCTACAATTTGTACAAGCTCATCGAAATTGGACAGTAGAAGATTGGAAAAACGTTGCTTGGTCTGATGAGTCTCGATTTCTGCTGTGACATTCGGATGGTAGGGTCAGAATTTGGCGTAAACAACATGAAAGCATGGATCCATCCTGCCTTGTATGGAGCATCTTTGGGATGTGCAGCCGACAAATCTGCGGCAACTGTGTGATGCCATCATGTCAATATGGACCAAAATCTCTGAGGAATGCTTCCAGCACCTTGTTGAATCTATGCCACGAAGAATTGAGGCAGTTCTGAAGGCAAAAGGGGTCCAACCCGTTACTAGCATGGTGTACCTAATAAAGTGGCCGGTGAGTGTATATATATATATATATATATATATATATATATATATATATATATGTCATTGAGACACATATATAAATATATTCTGTATTTATATTTACTTCAGGGCGATATCTGTGAAAAGCCGGTAATTCAATTGCCGGCTTTTCATTTCTCCTTCCCAAACCCGACAGGATATGAGACATGGTTTACATACAGTAAACCATCTCATATCCCCTTTTTTTTGCATATTCCACACTACTAATGTTAGTAGTGTGTATGTGCAAAATGTGGGCGCTGTAGCGTGTAAAATAAAGGGTTAAATCGCGGTGGATGTCCTCATGAACTGCAGCCTGGGAACTTTTTCCCACGCTCCAGGTCATATGAGGACAACCTGCAGGGGGCGCCTCACCGCGACTGAAGGTAACTATAGGTCATTGACCTACATTTCCTTAATTCGCCGGGGCTTACAGACTCGAGCACAGCTGCATTAGCAGGGCTCCTGCCTGTAAAATATTTTAACCCCTTCAGATGTATTACCTCGTGGGACGTGACAGGTCATCAGGGAGGGTATGTATATTGTGGGTTTATTATTTTGCCAAGCGAAGGTCTGCAGCTGGATTGAGAGAGCAATAAAATACTAAAACAACCTGTGTGTTTATTTCATTAAAATAATTTTTAATAATGTGTGTGTGTTTTTTTTAACCCTTTCATACAATTGGATTAATAATGGATAGGTGTCATAATTGACGCCTCACCATTATTAATCTGGCTTAATGTCACCTTACAATAGCAAGGTGACATTAACCCTTCATTACCCCATATGCCACCGCTACACGGGAGTGGGAAGAGAGTGGCCAAGTGCCAGAATAGGTGCATCTTCCAGATGTGCCTTTTCTGGGGTGGCTGGGGGCAGATGTTTTTAGCCACGGGGGGGCCAATAACCGTGGACCCTCTCCTGGCTATTAATATCTGCCATCAGTCACTGGCTTTACAGCTCTGGCGGATAAAATTGAGCGGGAGCCCACGCCAATTTTTTTCGCGATTTAACCCTTAAATTTAATAGCTACAGTGCCCACATTTTGCACATACACACTACTAACATTAGTAGTGTGGAATATGCAAAAAAAAAAAGGGGATATCAGATGGTTTACTGTATGTAAACCATGTCTCATATCCTGTCGGATTTAGGCAGGAGAAATGAAAAGCCGGCAATTGAATTACCGGCTTTTCTCTAACACCGCTGCGTATTTCTCGCAATGCACACGCATGGTCCGTGTGTAATCCGATTTTTTCTCGCACCCATAGACTTGCATTGGCGAGTCTCGGCCGAGATACGCTGACAATCGCAGCATGCTGCGATTTCACTCGGATCCTGAATACGGTGGAGAAAAAATCGGATGATGGGAGCTGCACCATAGATTAACATTGGGCCGAGTGCTATGCGATTTTTTATCGCATAGAACTCGTCCGTATTACAGTCTAGTGTGACCCCGGCCTTAGGTGCATGTTTTGTTGTGGTTTTGGTGCAGCTTTTTGGTGCGTTTTTTGGACTAACTTGTGTCTTTTTGTCCATGCTAATGTCCATGACTTTTCTGCAGAAAAAAGGCTGCAAATAATGATACCTGCGCTTTTGCAGCTTTTTTTCAACACCCATTCAAGCCAATAGGTGAAAAACACTGTAAAAACTCTGCAAAAATGCTGAGAGAAATGACATGCTCTAAGTCCAAAAAACACAGCAAAGCAAAAAATCCTGATGACAAAAAAAACCAATGTGTGTTTCTGAAATCTCATAGGCTTTGCTGGTACTGTAAAAAGCAGCTGAAAATAAGCATAAAAAAGAAGCAAAAATGCCCTGTGTGAACTTACCCTAAGGCCGCCGTCACACATGCGAGTTTTACGGACGTAAGAGCGCAGAAACTACATCCGTAAAACTCGCATAACATACGGCACAATTATTCTCAATGGGTCTAGTCCTATCAGCCGTATATTACGGATCCGTAATATACGGCTTTCTACGGCCGTACAAAATCGCAGCATGCTGCGTTTGTCAGCGTATTGCGCAAAAAAATCGCCAATGAAAGTCTATGGGGGCGAGAAAAATACGGATTCCACACGGACCAGCAGTGTGACTTGCAAGAAATACGCAGCGGTGTTAGTGAAAAGTCGGTAATTCAATTGCCGGCTTTTCATTTCTCCTGCCTATACCCGACAGGATATGAGACATGGTTTACATACAGTAAACCATCTCATATCCCCTTTTTTTTTGCATATTCCACACTACTAATGTTAGTAGTGTGTATGTGCAAACTTTCAGCGCTGTAGCTGCTAAAATAAAGGGTTAAATGGCGAAAAAAATTGGCGTGGGCTCCCGCTCAATTTTCTCCGCCAGAGTGGTAAAGCCAGTGACTGAGGGCAGATATTAATAGCCAGGAGAGGGTCCATGGTTATTGGACCCCCCGTGGTTAAAAACATCTGCCCCCAGCCACCCCAGAAAAGGCACATCTGGAAGATGCGCCTATTCTGGCACTTGGCCACTCTCTTCCCACTCCCTGTAGCGGTGGGATATGGGGTAATGAAGGGTTAATGCCACCTTGCTATTGTAAGGTGACATTAAGCCAGATTAATAATGGAGAGGCGTCAATTATGACACCTATCCATTATTAATCCAATTGTTTGAAAGGGTTAAAAAACACACACACACATGATTTAAAAGTATTTTAATAAAATAAACACAGCGGTTGTTGTAATATTTTATTGCTCTCTCAATCCATCAGGAACACCCTCTATTGGCAAAATAAGAAACGCACAAGATACATACCTTCTGATGTCCTATCACGTCCAACGAGGTAATCCATCTGAAGGGGTTAACTAATATTACAGGCACGAGCTGCGATAAACCACTCGCTCGTGCCTGTAATCCCCGGGTGCTGAAAGGAAAGCAGAGTGATCTATACTTACATTGAGTCATGGTGATGCGCACCTGCTGGATGTTCTCATGAACTGCAGCCTGGGAACTTTTTCCCACGCTCCAGGTCATATGAGGACATCCAGCAGGGGGCGCATCACCGCGACTGAAGGAAATGTAGGTCAATGACCTACATTTCCTTCATTTGCCGGGGAATTACAAGCACGAGCACACAGCTGCATTTGCAGGGCTCCTGCTTGTAAATTATTTTAACCCCTTCAGATGGATTACCTCGTGGGACGTGACGGGTCAGCAGAAGGTATGTATCTTGTGCGTTTATTATTTTGCCAAGTGAGGGACTGCAAATGGATTGAGAGAGCAATAAAATATTACAACAACCGCTGTGTTTATTTCATTAAAATACTTTTAAATCATGTGTGGGTGTGTGTTTTTTAACCCTTTCAAACAATTGGATTAATAATGGATAGGTGTCATAATTGACGTCTCTCCATTATTAATCTGGCTTAATGTCACCTTACAATAGCAAGGTGGCATTAACCCTTCATTACCCCATATCCCACTGCTACAGGGAGTGGGAAGAGAGTGGCCAAGTGCCAGAATAGGCGCATCTTCCAGATGTGCCTTTTCTGGGGTGGCTGGGGGCAGATGTTTTTAGCCACGGGGGGGCCAATTACCATGGACCCTCTCCTGGCTATTAATATCTGCCGTCAGTCACTGGCTTTACCACTCTGGCGGAGAAAATTGCGCGGGAGCCCACGCCAATTTTTTCCGCCATTTAACCCTTTATTTTAGCAGCTACAGTGCTGAAATTTTGCACATACACACTACTAACATTAGCAATGTGGAATATGCAAAAAAAAGGGGATATGAGATGGTTTACTGTATGTAAACCATGTCTCATATCCTGTCGGGTTTGTGCAGGAGAAATGAGAAGCCGGCAATTGAATTACCGGCTTTTCACAGATATCGCGCTGAAGTAAATATAAATACAGACTGTTATGACCCCAATGGCGAGGGTCTCAGAGGAACGTGGAAGTCTGCAGAATACAAAAATCCAGCTCATAGGGCAGTGGTAACTGGGTTGACCATATATCTACTCCTAACGCCAACACTAGAAGTAGCCGGGGATCATTCCTACGTTGATTCTAGATGACACGCGCCAGCCGGAGAATCTAGCTACCCCTAGTAGAGGAAAACAAAGACCTTTCTTGCCTCCAGAGAAGGGAACCCCAAAGCTGGATAGAAGCCCCCCACAAATAATGACGGTGAGGTAAGAGGAAATGACAAACACAGAAATGAACCAGGTTTAGCACAGAGAGGCCCGCTTACTGATAGCAGAATAAAGAAAGGTAACTTATATGGTCAACAAAAACCCTATCAAAATCCACACTGGAAATTCAAGAACCCCCGAACCGTCTAACGGTCCGGGGGGAGAACACCAGCCCCCTAGAGCTTCCAGCAAAGGTCAGGATATAGATTTGGAACAAGCTGGACAAAAATACAAAACCAAAACAAATAGCAAAAAGCAAAAGGCAGACTTAGCTGATATAACTGGAACCAGGATCAGTAGACAAGAGCACAGCAGACTAGCTCTGATAACTACGTTGCCAGGCATTGAACTGAAGGTCCAGGGAGCTTAAATAGCAACACCCCTAACTAACGACCCAGGTGCGGATAAAAGGAATGACAGAAAAACCAGAGTAAAAAAACTAGTAACCACTAGAGGGAGCAAAAAGCAAATTCACAACAGTACCCCCCCCCTAGTGAGGGGTCACCGAACCCTCACCACGACCACCAGGGCGATCAGGATGAGCGGCATGAAAGGCACGAACTAAATCGGCCGCATGAACATCAGAGGCGACCACCCAGGAATTATCCTCCTGACCATAGCCCTTCCACTTGACCAGGTACTGAAGCCTCCGCCTGGAGAGGCGAGAATCCAAGATCTTCTCCACCACGTACTCCAACTCGCCCTCAACCAACACCGGAGCAGGAGGCTCAGCAGAAGGAACTACAGGCACAATGTACCGCCGCAACAAGGACCTATGAAATATATTGTGAATAGCAAACGACACAGGAAGATCCAGACGAAAAGATACAGGATTAAGGATTTCCAATATCTTGTAAGGCCCAATAAAACGAGGTTTAAATTTGGGAGAGGAGACCTTCATAGGAACAAAGCGGGAAGAAAGCCATACCAAATCCCCAACGCGTAGTCGGGGACCCACACCGCGACGGCGGTTGGCAAAGCGCTGAGCCTTCTCCTGTGACAACTTCAAGTTGTCCACCACATGATTCCAGATCTGCTGCAACCTATCCACCACAGAATCCACCCCAGGACAGTCAGAAGGCTCCACATGACCCGAAGAAAAGCGAGGATGGAAACCAGAGTTGCAGAAAAAAGGCGAAACCAAGGTGGAGGAACTAGCCCGATTATTAAGGGCAAACTCAGCCAACGGCAAGAATGTCACCCAATCGTCCTGATCCGCAGAGACAAAACACCTCAAATAAGCCTCCAAAGTCTGATTGGTTCGCTCCGTCTGTCCATTAGTCTGAGGATGGAAAGCAGACGAAAACGACAAATCAATGCCCATCCTACTACAAAAGGATCGCCAGAACCTGGAAACGAACTGGGATCCTCTGTCTGACACAATATTCTCAGGGATGCCGTGCAAACGAACCACGTTCTGGAAAAACACAGGAACCAGATCGGAAGAGGAAGGCAGCTTAGGCAAAGGAACCAAATGGACCATCTTGGAGAAGCGATCACATATCACCCAGATAACGGACATGCCCTGAGATAGCGGAAGATCAGAAATGAAATCCATGGAGATATGTGTCCAAGGTCTCTTCGGGACAGGCAAGGGCAAGAGCAAACCGCTGGCACGAGAACAGCAAGGCTTAGCTCGAGCACAAGTCCCACAGGACTGCACAAATGACCGCACATCCCTTGACAAGGAAGGCCACCAAAAGGACCTGGCCACCAGATCTCTGGTGCCAAAAATTCCCGGGTGACCTGCCAACACCGAGGAATGAACCTCGGAAATGACTCTGCTGGTCCACTTATCCGGGACAAACAGTCTGTCAGGTGGACAAGACTCAGGCCTATCAGCCTGAAATCTCTGCAACACACGTCGCAGATCCGGAGAAATAGCTGACAAGATAACTCCATCTTTAAGAATACCAACAGGATCAGTGACTCCAGGAGCATCAGGCACAAAGCTCCTAGAAAGAGCATCGGCCTTCACATTCTTTGAACCTGGTAAATACGAGACAACAAAATCAAAGCGGGAGAAAAACAATGACCAGCGGGCCTGTCTCGGATTAAGGCGTTTAGCAGACTCGAGATACATCAGATTTTTGTGATCAGTCAAGACCACCACACGATGCTTAGCACCCTCGAGCCAATGACGCCACTCCTCAAATGCCCATTTCATGGCCAACAACTCCCGATTGCCCACATCATAATTTCGCTCGGCAGGCGAAAACTTCCTAGAGAAAAAGGCACAAGGTTTCATAACAGAGCAACCAGGGCCTCTCTGCGACAAAACGGCCCCTGCCCCAATCTCCGAAGCATCCACCTCAACCTGAAAGGGAAGTGAGACGTCAGGCTGGCACAAAACAGGCGCCGAAGTAAACCGGCGTTTCAACTCCTGGAAAGCCTCCACGGCAGCAGGAGCCCAGTTAGCTACATCGGAGCCCTTCTTGGTCATATCCGTCAAAGGTTTCACAATGCTAGAAAAATTAGCGATAAAACGACGGTAGAAGTTAGCGAAGCCCAAGAACTTCTGAAGACTCTTAACTGACGAGGGCTGAGTCCAATCAAGAATAGCTCGGACCTTGACTGGGTCCATCTCCACAGCAGAAGGGGAAAAAATGAACCCCAAAAAGGGAACCTTCTGTACACCAAAGAGACACTTTGAGCCCTTGACAAACAAAGAATTTTCACGCAAAATTTTAAAGACCAACCTGACCTGCTCCACATGCGAATCCCAATTATCAGAAAAAACCAAAATATCATCCAGATAAACAATCAAAAATTTATCCAGATACTTCCGGAAAATGTCATGCATAAAGGACTGAAAAACTGAAGGCGCATTGGAGAGCCCAAAAGGCATCACTAAGTACTCAAAATGACCTTCGGGCGTATTGAATGCGGTTTTCCATTCATCACCTTGCTTAATGCGCACAAGGTTGTACGCACCACGAAGGTCTATCTTGGTGAACCACTTGGCACCCTTAATCCGGGCAAACAAGTCAGACAACAGCGGTAAAGGATACTGAAATTTGACAGTGATCTTATTCAAAAGCCGATAATCAATACAAGGTCTCAAAGATCCGTCCTTTTTTGCCACAAAAAAGAATCCCGCACCAAGAGGGGAAGAAGACGGACGAATATGTCCTTTCTCCAGAGACTCCTTGATATATGAACGCATAGCGGTATGTTCAGGTACCGACAGATTAAACAGTCTTCCCTTAGGAAATTTACTGCCCGGGATCAAATCTATAGCACAGTCACAGTCCCTATGAGGAGGCAGTGCACTGGACTCAGACTCACTGAAGACATCCTGATAATCAGACAAATACTCCGGAACTTCCGAAGGCGTAGAAGAAGCAATAGACACAGGCAGGGAATCCCCATGAATACCACGACAGCCCCAACTTGAGACTGACATAGCCTTCCAGTCCAGGACTGGATTATGGGTCTGTAACCATGGCAGCCCCAAAACAACCAAATCATGCATTTTATGCAAAACCAGGAAACGTATCACCTCGCGGTGTTCAGGAGTCATGCACATGGTAACCTGTGTCCAATGCTGCGGTTTATTTGCTGCCAATGGTGTAGCATCAATACCCCTAAGAGGAATAGGATTTTCTAATGGTTCAAGAGTAAAACCACAGCGCTTAGCAAATGAGAGATCCATGAGACTCAGGGCAGCACCTGAATCTACAAACGCCATGACAGGATAAGATGACAGTGAGCAAATCAAAGTTACAGACAGAATAAATTTAGGTTGCAAATTACCAACGGTGACAGGACTAACAACCTTAGCTATACGTTTAGAGCATGCTGAGATAACATGTGAAGAATCACCACAGTAGTAGCACAAGCCATTCTGGCGTCTATGAATTTTCCGCTCATTTCTAGTCAGGATTCTATCACATTGCATTAAATCAGGTGTCTGTTCAGACAACACCATGAGGGAATTTGCGGTTTTGCGCTCCCGCAACCGCCGGTCAATTTGAATAGCCAATGCCATAGTATCATTCAGACCTGTGGGAATGGGAAAACCCACCATAACATTCTTAATGGCTTCAGAAAGGCCATTTCTAAAATTAGCGGCCAGTGCACACTCGTTCCAATGTGTCAGCACGGACCATTTCCGAAATTTTTGGCAATACACTTCAGCCTCGTCCTGCCCCTGAGACATAGCCAGCAAGGCCTTTTCTGCCTGAATCTCAAGATTGGGTTCCTCATAAAGTAAACCGAGCGCCAGAAAAAACGCATCAAGATCAGCCAATGCCGGATCTCCTGGCGCCAGCGAAAAAGCCCAATCCTGAGGGTCGCCCCGTAAGAACGAAATAACAATTTTTACTTGCTGAGCAGAATCTCCAGATGAACAGGGTCTCAGGGACAAAAACAATTTACAATTATTCACGAAATTCCTAAACTTAAACCTGTCTCCGGAAAACAGTTCAGGAATCGGTATTTTAGGTTCTGACCTAGGATTTCTGATAACATAGTCTTGTATGCCCTGCACACGAGTAGCCAGCTGGCCCACACTTGTAATCAAGGTCTGGACATTCATGTCTGCAGCAAGCATAGCCACTCTGAGGTAAAGGGGAAAAAGAAAAAAAAAAAAAAAAAAAAAAAACTCAGAATCTTCTTTCTTATAATCCCTCTTCTGCAATGCATTAAACATTTAATACTGGCCTGGCAAACTGTTATGACCCCAATGGCGAGGGTCTCAGAGGAACGTGGAAGTCTGCAGAATACAAAAATCCAGCTCATAGGGCAGTGGTAACTGGGTTGACCATATATCTACTCCTAACGCCAACACTAGAAGTAGCCGGGGATCATTCCTACGTTGATTCTAGATGACACGCGCCAGCCGGAGAATCTAGCTACCCCTAGTAGAGGAAAACAAAGACCTTTCTTGCCTCCAGAGAAGGGAACCCCAAAGCTGGATAGAAGCCCCCCACAAATAATGACGGTGAGGTAAGAGGAAATGACAAACACAGAAATGAACCAGGTTTAGCACAGAGAGGCCCGCTTACTGATAGCAGAATAAAGAAAGGTAACTTATATGGTCAACAAAAACCCTATCAAAATCCACACTGGAAATTCAAGAACCCCCGAACCGTCTAACGGTCCGGGGGGAGAACACCAGCCCCCTAGAGCTTCCAGCAAAGGTCAGGATATAGATTTGGAACAAGCTGGACAAAAATACAAAACCAAAACAAATAGCAAAAAGCAAAAGGCAGACTTAGCTGATATAACTGGAACCAGGATCAGTAGACAAGAGCACAGCAGACTAGCTCTGATAACTACGTTGCCAGGCATTGAACTGAAGGTCCAGGGAGCTTAAATAGCAACACCCCTAACTAACGACCCAGGTGCGGATAAAAGGAATGACAGAAAAACCAGAGTCAAAAAACTAGTAACCACTAGAGGGAGCAAAAAGCAAATTCACAACAACAGACTATATGTATATATGTGTCTCAATGACATATATATATATATATATATATATATATATATTGTATATATGTTTTACCGAACATTTGAGCACATAAATCCATTAGATGTCGGTTTTGCAAGCCTGCGAGAAAATATCGCAGTACGGATGCCATACGGATTACATACGGAGGATGCCATGCGCAAAATACGCTGACAGACCCTGACTACGGATCACTATTTTGGGAACATTTCTCTGTATTACGGCCGTATTACGGCCGTAAAATACGGACCGTATTGTCTTACGCCGAGTGTGACGCCGGCCTAAGAGTAGATTTTAAATGCAAGATATGAAGATAAGATGATTAATTGAAAGTGGTTTATTGTCAACAATTTTCAAAGTCAGTAACGACTTTTTCCTCAGGACAACCACATGTGGAGTCAGTAGCTCATTTGAAATCTTCTATTCCTATTTTTTAATGTGCAAATGTATTCCGGTGGATATTGCAGCAGCTGATATTTACTCGATATAGTGGTTTTGTTAGACAAAACCTCTCCAGCTGAGCATATCACTCATATCCTTCTATCCCTCATACTTAGGTAAGACTCTATTACGTTTTTAACATTTTTCTCGGATCAAACTCAGGCATGCTACAATTTTTTTGCTCGGACCAGCTCTGCCTGAGTAAAATATCAGACATGTGCACGGCCCAATGGAATAATATGAGACCAACTGCAATTCGTTGTTTCATCAAATTGCACTGAGATTGAAAATACGGTCAAGTGCACGATCCCTGAGGGTATGTTTCCACGTTCAGGATTGCATCAGGATTTGGTCAGGATTTTTCATCAGTATTTGTAAGCCAAAACCAGGAGTGGAACAATTAGAGGAAAAGTATAATAGAAATATATGCTCCACTTTTGCATTCATCACCCACTCCTGGTTTTGGCTTACAAATACTGATGAAAAATCCTGACCAAATCCTGATGCAATCCTGAACGTGGACACATACCCTAACTCTTCATCATATACCCTTTGAATAAGTTCTTTTCAATTTCAAAGGGAAATCCAAAGTCTTCATATAAGTTTTTTCCTCCAAGTTTTTGCAAAGCCTCTTTAAGGGTATGTTTCCACGTTCAGGAAACGCTGCGTTTTTGATGCTGCGTTTTTCCGCAGCGTCAAAAACGCAGCGTCCAGATGTTACAGCATAGTGGATGGTATTTCATGAAATCCAGACTCCACTATGCGTTAAAAAACGCATGCGTTTTTGCCGCGAAAACGCATGCGTTGTGCGTTTTTTCTAAACGCAGCATGTTGCTACTATGAGCAAAACACGCAGGTACACCGCAGGTGACGTGCCAGTGACCTCAGGTGCAGTTTTGGTCAGGATTTTACTTGCATAAAATCCTGACCAAAGCCTGAAGTAAAACTGAACGTGGACACATACCCTAAGGGTATGTGCACACGTCAGGATTTTGTCAGGATTTTGTCAGGATTTTTCATCAGGTTTTGTAGCCAAAACCAGGAGTGGGTGATAAATGCAGAGAAGTGGTGCATATGTTTCTATTATACTTTTCCTCTAATCGTTCCACTCCCGGTTTTGGCTACAAAACCTGATGAAAAATCCTGACAAAATCCTGACAAAATCCTGACAAAATCCTGACGTGTGCACATGCAGATCAAAAGGCAGCAAAAAAAAAAGCTCCAAAAGAACGCTTCTGAACTGAAAACCTTGTTTAAAAATAATCAAACGTGGATTCATGGCAAGGATTTTTTGTGAATACCACACTGAATTTTTCCTTCTCAAAAAATATCCTTGAAAAATCCATATCCAGCAAATTATGTGTCAAATCTGTTTTCTTTTTTGTGGAAAGAATTTTAAAACTTTCTTGAAAACAAAAGAACACTTTGAATTGCATTTTAGTTTTCTTTTAAACATCAATAAAAATCAATTTAAGAATTTAAAGGTCTTAATTATGCAGATTTTGGAGAACAACCTGCTCCTAAATCCCCGTAAAAACTCTATCTGAATAGAAAATGCAATATCAATTTGCAGAAAGCGCAGATTAGAAAATCGAAAGAGAGATTATAAAATAGGTTTATTTTCTTTTTTTCTTTTCTGAATTCATTTTACCAATGGTGAACCCTGACTAGGGAACAGTTTTCTGTACACAGCTAGAAATACAATTCCTAGACAGGATGAGACGTTCATGCCACCCTACAGTGGAATACAGTACATCTCAAAGCTAACCATAGACCTGTGGGAAAAGAGGCAATTATCCAGGACAAATTGTGACCTGAACGTACAAGAACACTTTATAATTGCCCGGAGGGCTTCTGAAGTTCTCCCACTGAAATCTCCTTGTAAATAATTTAACTTAACTGATTTACTTCGGTGGAGAATTTAACAGGAACAATTTTTAAAAGGCTGGGCCTGTCAAAAGTTCTTTAAATTAATTGGCTCTTTAACTTCTCGACAAATCAAATTAGATCACATTTCAACTTCAATTCTCCACTGTTCCAGCTTCAATTAATGATGTATTGGGAAGTAGGATTGCCACAATGTACAAGTGTAAACTACTGTACCCGCACAAGGTAATGCTCCATGATTTTACCCGCTGGCATACAGAAAATCTTTATGCAATTAGCAGCGCTGAATCCACTTCAGACAATCTTCACTTGTTTCACAGTTGAGATGAGATTAGGCAAATAAAAATTAGTTATTGGAGCATACCTTTCCATTAACCCTTCAGTTGACAAGTCTGAAAGTTAATGGAATGAATTTACTTCTATTAATAAAATGGACTTGCGTCCTGCACGGTGAAATGTAGATGCTGGATGGAGAGTAGAACGGCAAACTTTTTCAATGCTTTTATTAACCTTTAAGAGTTTTTATTTTTGCTTAAGTCAGTGCTTTTGTATGCCCAGAAGGTTAAGAAATGAACATTAAAGCAAAGTGAAATCTTACACACATAGCACAACCCTTCTTTCATTGAACTAAAAGTACATTGTATATGACTCTGACAATTTTCATTCCCTCCTTAGACCTAAAGTGCAGGCCTATACCACCAACCTAAGGACTGAAAATCTGGCAACTTATTTCAAAGACAAAACTGACCACATCTAACAGGAACTTGTCTACCAATCTCCTATTATCATGGATCCTTTTCCTTCCACATTCCATCAAGCTCACTTCTCGTCTTTGAATTGGTCAGAGTAAAAGAGGTTACCAAGCTCCTTTCTAGTGCTCTGGTGCTATTCGAGTATCTTGGGCATGCTCATATATTAAGTCCCTGTAGCTGTATGATTTGTGGTTGTTAGACATCCTCAACACATGTGGGGATTCCCTAACAAACGGGCAATCCCCACATGTGTTGAGGACTTGAACATAATATTCGAGCACACTAAAGATACTTGGATAACACCAGAGCATGCTCAGATAAGACGTTATTCAAGCATGTTCGCTCATCTCTACTATTAACAGCTAAATCTAATGATCACTACTCCTTGCTGATTATCCTGGAACTTTCTGCAGCATTTGACACTGGACTACCAGCTTCTTGTCTTTATGTTACACTCTATCAGTCTCCGCTCTATACTGGTCTCTATTTCTTCTCCTCCGACCTCTCTGACAGGTTCTTTAATTATTTTATTTGCCGGCTCTTCTTCCTCTGCTCTTCCCTTTACTGTTGTGGTTCTTCAAGGTTCAGTCCTAGCCCCCCTACTCTTTTCTCTATACACCCTCCGACTGCACAAATTATCAGCAGGTTTCATTTCCAGTACCATCTCTATGTTGATGAAACCCAATTATGCACATCTTCTGACATTACCAATTTGGAAAGGAACTTCAATTCATATCAAATGTATTTAATGCAGATCAAATGCTACTTATTTTTAAAAACTTTAGAATTTTTTTCACCACTTACATAAAAAAGAACCTATATGTGTTTGGTGTCAGTGAACTCGAAATGATCTGGAGAATCATAATGACAGGTCAGTTTTAGCATTTTGTGGACATGGTAAGAAGAAAATCCAAAAAACAATTGTGGAACTGCACTTTCTTTGCAATTTCACCACATTTAGCTTTTTTCCTGTTTTCCAGTACATGGTATGGTAAAATCTATGGTGCCACTCAAAAGTACAACTCGTTCCGCAAAAAACAAATTCTCATATGGCCATATTGACAGAAAAATAAAAAAAATATGGCCGTGGGAAGGAGGGGAGCAAAAAATGGAAATGCAATAACGGAAATACCCCAGGTCCTTAAGGGGTTAAATAGCTCTTAGGCACACAGGGGCTCAATAGGGAAGGGGACATTTGGATTTGAGAGTACAGAATTCACTGGATTTCTTTTGGGGATGAAGAGCCATAGCACTTTTCCAGAGCCTTTCTACTGCCAGTAACGGGGAAGACCACTATATTGTATATAACCAATAAAGCTCCCATTAATAGATGATGGAACTGAATAGGGACTTGTTTGTTTTGTAGAGTTAGTTGAAGTTTTTATTGGTAACATCATATTTATTGGTAACATCAGCCTCATTATAGGGAAACTTTCATTGGATGTTCCGTCTGAATCATGCATGTCAAAGATGCATGATAAATGTGAGCTGACCCTTAGGCCGGGGTCACACTAGACCGTAATACGGACGAGTGCTATGCGATAAAAAATCGCATAGCACTCGGCCCAATGTTAATCTATGTTGCAGCTCCCATCATCCGATATTTTCTCCACCGTATTTCGGATCCGAGGGAACTCGCATCAGGCTGCGATTGTCAGAGTATCTCGGCCGAGACTCGCCAATGCAAGTCTATGGGTGCGAGAAAAAATCGGATTACACACGGACCATGCGTGTGCATTGCGAGAAATACGCAGCGGTGTTCTATAGAAAAGCCGGTAATTCAATTGCCGGCTTTTCATTTCTCCTTCACAAACCCGACAGGATATGAGACATGGTTTTCATACAGTAAACCATCTCATATCCCCCTTTTTTTGCATATTCCACACTACTAATGTTAGTAGTGTGTATGTGCAAAATTTCAGCGCTGTAGCTGCTAAAATAAAGGGTTAAATGGCGGAAAAAATTGGCGTGGGCTCCCGCGCAATTTTCTCCGCCAGAGTGGTAAAGCCAGTGACTGAGGGCAGATATTAATAGCCAGGAGAGGGTCCATGGTTATTGGCCCCCCCGTGGCTAAAAACATCTGCCCCCAGCCACCCCAGAAAAGGCACATCTGGAAGATGCGCCTATTCTGGCACTTGGCCACTCTCTTCCCACTCCCTGTAGCGGTGGGATATGGGGTAATGAAGGGTTAATGCCACCTTGCTATTGTAAGGTGACATTAAGCCAGATTAATAATGGAGAGGCGTCAATTATGTCACCTATCCATTATTAATCCAATTGTATGAAAGGGTTAAAAAACACACACACACATGATTTAAAAGTATTTTAATGAAATAAACACAGCGGTTGTTTTAATAATTTATTGCTCTCTCAATCCATCCGGAACACCCTCGCTTGGAAAAATAATAAACGCACAAGATACATACCTTCTGATGTCCTATCACGTCCAACGAGGTAATCCATCCGAAGGGGTTAACTAATATTACAGGCACGAGCTGCGATAAACCACTCGCTCGTGCCTGTAATCCCCGGGTGCTGAAAGGAAAGCAGAGTGATCTATACTTACATTGAGTCGCGGTGATGCGCCCCTGCTGGATGTTCTCATGAACTGCAGCCTGGGAACTTTTTCCCACGCTCCAGGTCATATGAGGACATCCACCAGGGGGCGCATCACCGCGACTGTAGGAAATGTAGGTCAATGACCTACATTTCATTCATTCGCCGGGGATTACAGGCACGGAGCACAGCTGCATTTGCAGGGCTCCTGCCTGTAAAATAATTAACCCCTTCAGATCATGGATTACCTCGTGGGATGTGACGGTTCAGCTGAGGGTATGTATCTTGTGCGTTTATTATTTTTCCAAGCGAGGGTGTTGCTGATGGATTGAGAGAGGAATAAAATACTGAAACAACCGCTGTGTTTATTTCATTAAAATAATTTTTAATAATGTGTGTGTGTGTTTTTTAACCCTTTCAGACAATTGGATTAATAATGGATAGGTGACATAATTGACGCCTCTCCATTATTAATCTGGCTTAATGTCACCTTACAATAGCAAGGTGGCATTAACCCTTCATTACCCCATATCCCACCGCTACAGGGAGTGGGAAGAGAGTGGCCAAGTGCCAGAATAGGCGCATCTTCCAGATTTGCCTTTTCTGGGGTGGCTGGGGGCAGATATTTTTAGCCACGGGGGGGCCAATAACCATGGACCCTCTCTAGGCTATTAATATCTGCCATCAGTCACTGGCTTTACCGCTCTGGCGGAGAAAATTGCGCGGGAGCCCACGCCAATTTTTTCCGCCATTTAACCCTTTATTTTAGCAGCTACAGCGCTGAAATTTTGCACATACACACTACTAACATTAGTAGTGTGGAATATGCAAAAAAAAGGGGGATATGAGATGGTTTACTGTATGTAAACCATGTCTCATATCCTGTCGGGTTTGTGCAGGAGAAATGAGAAGCCGGCAATTAAATTACCGGCTTTTCACAGATATCGCGCTGAATGAAATATAAATACAGAATATATATATATGTGTTTCAATGACATATATATATATATATACTGTATATATGTTTTCCCGAACATTTGAGCACATAAATCCATTAGATGTCGGTTTTGCAAGCTTGCGAGAAAATCTCGGCATACGGATGCCATACGGATGTCACACGGATGTCACACGGATCATTTGATGCGAGGAAATCGCATCCTCGCACTGCACATGGATCACTGTTTTTGAAACATTTGTGCGATTCTCGGCCGTGAAAAACGGACCGTTTTTTTATACGTTAAGTGTGTCCCCGGCCTTACTGTGCAGGTCAAGAATTGTTTTAAAAAAAATGTACGCCTTTTTTTGTGTGGTATAAGTGCTTAGGCAACTTTATTTCAGTGTGATCACAGAGATACCAGATTTATTAAAAAAAAATTATGTTTGGCTGCTGTCACACACTAAAAGAAACATTTTTTTTTTGCAAAACTAGTTTTTCAGCGCCATATTTTGAGAGCTATAATTTTCCATATTTCTGCCGACAGGGTCATGTGAGGGCTTGGTGTTTGTGGGATGATTTGACATTTTTATTGGTACCATTTTTGGACACATGACTTTTTTGATCGATTTCTATTCCTACTTTTGGGAAGCAGAATGAACAAAAAACTGCATTTTGGGATTTTATTTATGCTATTCTGCATGTGGTAAAATTGATTAAGTCGCTTCATTCTGCGGGTGAGTATGATTACAGAGATACCACATTTATATAACATTTTATGTGTTGGTGCTTTTACACAATAAAAATTATTTTATAGAAAAAAAAAATTTTTGCACTGAGAACTATAACTTTTTTATTTTTCCACTAAAAACAACTCTGATTTTTGTGGTAGAAGATGATGTTTTAAGCTATACCATTGTTTTACATTCATCTTTTTGATAGCGTTTTATTCCACATTTCGTTCTACGGCATGATGAAAAAGCAACATTTTTTGGCTTTTTTTTTAATGGATTTCACTGAAGGGGTTAACTAGTGTGTTAGCTTTATAGGTCAGGTTGTCCTGGACATGGCGATAGCAAATAAGTGTACTTTTTTGTATTTATTTCTTCCCATAAAAACTCAATTTATGGGTACAATATATATATATATATATATATATATATATATATATATATATATATATATATTATTTTGTGATTTTTTTTCTATTATTTTTACAATTTTTTTAAACTTTTTTTTGCTTACTATCACTTTGAGACTTTCACTTTTTGTAGTGTGATCACTGTCATAAAACATTGTAATGCACCAGCATTTCAAAGCTTTATACCTGTCAGTGCTGTTCTGACACACAAGCTTTTTTGACCATGCTCAGCGTATGATCTAAAAAGCTTTCTGTAGCCTGGTGACCCAGATGTCATCATGACCATCTCAGGTCACCATGGCAAAAATCGGAGCCTCACGATGGATTGGAGGGGAGAGGGAGCCCCTTCCCTCTCCCTGCCTTCTAAATTCAGAAAAATATATCGATGACAGCATTTAGGGGGCTAAACTGCCTGAAGCAGTGCGGACACCACTCCTGGCAGTGAGACCCGAGTGTCAGCTGTCAGATTAGTGCAAAATCGCCATGATGTATCCATATGTCCAAGGTCAGGAAGTCCTTCCTAACCAGAACGTATGTGTAGATGTAAGGTTGGAAAATGTCTTAAATATGAAGTTAGCTGTCCCCATATATATTTGACACATAAATAGTCATAAGGTCATTGTTTAGTTACTGGTATGGTACACCTCTCCAAACAAACCTATTTCAACACCCTCATCACCTCACTGTCAAATAACCCTAAATGTCTCTTTGACACTTTACAGTCCCTACTCAACCCAAGGGAGCAGGCCCCAACCATGGATCTCCGTGCTGACGATCTGGCCAATTACTTCAAAGAAAAAATTTACCACATTCGACAGGAAATCATCTCCCAATCTCTTCATACCATGCACTGTCCTCCCTCCCCCATTGCATCTAGTTCACTTTCTGACTTTGAACCAGATACAGAAGAAGAAGTAATCAGGCTCCTTGCATCTTCTCGCCCGACCACTTGCACCAGTGACCCTATTCCGTCACATCTCCTCCAGTCCCTTTCCCCAGCTGTCACCTCTCACAAAAATATTCAACCTTTCTCTCACTTCTGGTATTTTTCCCTCCTCATTTAAACATGCCATCATACATCCATTACTTAAAAAAACATCCCTCGACCAAAACTGTGCCGCTAATTATAGACCTGTCTCTAATCTTCCCTTCATCTCTAAACTCCTCGAACGCCTGGTCCACTCCCGTCTTACCCGCTATCTCTCAGATAACTCTCTTCTTGGCCCTCTTCAATCTGGCTTCCGCTTCTTACACTCTACTGAAACTGCCCTCACTAAAGTCTCTAATGACCTACTAACAGCTAAATCTAATGGTCACTACTCCATGCTAATTCTCTTGGATCTCTCCGCAGCATTCAATACTGTGGATCATCAGCTCCTTCTCACTATGCTCCACTCCATCGGCCTCAAGGACACCGTTCTCTCCTGGTTCTCCTCCTATCTCTCTGATCGATCCTTCACTGTATGTTTTACTGGTTCCTACTCCTCTCACCTTCCCCTTACTGTTGGGGTACCTCAAGGATCAGTCCTAGGGCCCCTCCTCTTCTCCTTGTATACTGCCCCAATTGGACAAGCAATCAGTAGATTTGGTTTCCAGTACCATCTCTATGCTGACGATACCCAATTATACACCTCTTCTCCTGTTATCATGCCGACCTTTTTAGAAAACACCAGTGATTGTCTTACCGCTGTCTCTAACATCATGTCCTCCCTCTATCTGAAACTGAACCTGTCAAAAACTGAACTCCTCGTGTTCTCTCCCTCTACTAACCTATCTTTGCCTGCCATTGCCATCTCCGTGTGTGGTTCCACCATTACTCCAAAGCAACATGCCCACTGCCTTGACTCCGAGCTTTCATTCACCCCCCATGTCCTATCACTGGCTTGCTCTTCTTATCTGCATCTCAAAAACATTTCTAGAATTCGCCCTTTTCTTACTCTCGAGTCTGCAAAAACTCTTACTGTTTCACTTATTCATTCTCGTCTGGACTATTCTAACTCTTTACTAATTAGCCTCTCTCTTACCAAACTCTCCCCCCTCTAATCTGTCCTGAATGCTGCTGCCAGGATTATATTCCTCACCAACCGTTACACCGATGCCTCTACCCTGTGCCAGTCATTACACTGGCTACCCATCCACTCCAGAATCCAGTACAAAACTATTACCCTCATCCACAAAGCACTCCATGGCTGAGCACCACCCTACATTTCCTCTCTGGTCTCAGTCTACCACCCTACCCATGCCCTCCGCTCCGCAAATGACCTCAGGTTGGCATCCTCAATAATCAGAACCTCCCACTCCCGTCTCCAAGACTTTACACGTGCTGCGCCGATTCTTTGGAATGCACTACCTAGGTTAATATGATTAATCCCAAATCCCCAGTTTTAAGCATGCTTAAAAACTCATTTGTTCAGACTGGCCTACCGCCTCAACGCATTAACCTAACTATCCCTGTGTGGCCTATTAAAAAAAAAAAAAAAAACATAATCAGGTTCCTTGCATCATGTTCTCATACACTTTATGCAGTTAACAGCACTCTGTGTCTGTACTGCTACATACTTAGTTAACTGGTTCACGCAGCTTTACATGAACACCCGAGCCTTACACTATGGCTGGTCCAAATAACTAAAGCAATTGTTAGCATCCACCTCTCGTGACTCCCCTTTTCCTCATAGTTTGTAAGCTTGCGAGCAGGGCCCTCATTCCTCCTGGTATCTGTTTTGAACTGTGATTTCTGTTATGCTGTAATGTCTATTGTCTGTACAAGTCCCCTCTATAAGTTGTAAAGCGCTGCGGAATATGTTGGCGCTATATAAATAAAAATTATTATTATTATTATTATTATTATTATTATTATTATAAGTGATGTTTCCCTGTGACTCCATGTCCTGTATTCCAATAAATTAAAAATATACATAGTTACATAGGTTGAAAAAAGACCCAGGTCCATCAAGTTCAACCTTTCTCCATCAATTGTATTTTGTCACTAAACTAATTATAACCCACAATGTTGTATATGAAATTAACCCAAGGATTATTTTATCTATGGCAATTGCCCATTGAGCAAGCCATGAAAAATTGAATTTTTGCCATTTTCTTGAAGCAGGAGCTTTAGCTTATTTTTTTCTTGTACAATCTTGCTAGATTGGTTCACGCTCCCCCACTGTTATAAAAGCCACCAGCTAATAAAATATTCCAGATTACATTGATAAATTGGGAAGCATGTCAGTGAATGAATAAATATTGTATTGTAAAATACATTGGAAAGTTGCATTAAATATAGATAGGCAGTGTTGGATATAAATAATAGAAAAGTCCATTTTCATGAGTGCCGAAGAAGATTTCTATAAAAGGAAGCACTCCTCAGATTACGTCCTGATTGAAATATGTAACCTTTAAGATGTAAGCCCTTAAAATGATTAAGACTGGCGGGCAACGGCATTAGTTTTCGGACCATGTATGTGCACGCTGTGCTATAAAGTAAATAAATAAGGATAATAATGAAATAGTGGTTGGGAAGTTCTTCTGAAATCCATTGGAGACTGAATTTATCTTAAATTAATTTTGCCTTGGATATTACAGCTTATAATGCTGGTTTAAAGAGCATTAGCTTGATCCTCGCTAAACAAGCAAGACACATAGAAAACACTCTATCTGATAAAGAACACAGCCAAATGCTTTGTCAGAACTGTGATTGTGTTTAAGACTCCATGGGGAATTTTAACATTAGCAAGATAACAGGCATAAGTTAAAGGGAAAGGGGCATCTTAAAGAGACCTACCGTTCTTTTTTTTTTTTACCATTTTATGGTATTTTTCTTCAGACTACCCCTCACCTCCAACCTACCGTTCTTTTAACAGGAGAAGCTTCCAGGAGATGAGGCTCTTTTTCACCTTTACGGCTTCATAAATCTTCTGATCTCTGAGAAATGTCAGACATTAGCCTATAGCTACCATCGGAAGGGAAAAATTACAAACAGACTTATCATGAGGATCTTCAAAATTTTGCTGCTTTACCTATACAGCATTCAGTGTAGAGCAGAAGACCATGTTAAAAAAAGTACATAGTTAAATTGCACTTTTCATAGCCCCTTTACATAATCTCTTTTTCGTAAAAAAAAGTCCCTTGACGATAATCTACACATAGAGTAGAGTATCCTCGTGACCTCATGAGAAAATCTCTCCATTTTGAAGGGGTTAAACCAATATTGGAAATTATCCCCTATTCACTATTGGCTAGGGAAAAACTTCCTGATCGCTGGTGGATCCTTACAAATCCCAGGAACCTGGGCACCTCTGCTACATTTGTTCTCTTTGAAACCACTGGAGATCCTTCAGCTGTCTTTGCCACTCACATTAAGAATGAATGCAGTGGAGTTGTGCATGATCGACCACTGCATTCACATGTGGCCCTTCAGAGCAGTGGTTCTTGTGATCGGTGGCATTTTCTTTATGATGGGTGTTACATCCACAAATGTAAAGCACTGTGCAATATGTAGGTTTTACATCAACAAAGATTATACCATATAGTACTTTTGCTTACATCAAATTCATGCAGGGTTGTAGCTAAACACCCATATCAAAGTCAAGAAGGTCCCCACTTACCCATTTTAATAACCGTAAACTGATTACTTATATTTAAAGGCAACAACTGGCTTTTATCTTCCAAAATATTGTGTGCATGTGGCTGTTTCAAAGATTAGTCTAGTGATATTTTTGTTTAAGCAGTCTGTCCTTCCTTCTGATTGACTGATGCCTTCTTTGCCTGAAATCACACAGATCAGACAAGCAGGAGGAAGCGACACTTGGTGGGGAATAGAGCTGGAGAGACAGAGGCTTCAGATCTTCAGTCTCATTTGTATATCAATTCAAACATTGATTTATCAGTAATGGAGGAATGGACTGACCATGTATAGGTATTGCTGGACTTATCTGTGAAAGAGCTGCAAGGGGATGAGATGCTGATGACAGATTCCCTTTAACCCCTTAGCGACTGCTGATATGCATGCTATACATGTCAGAGGAGAGAGAAATGATACCCTCCGAGACTCCAGGTGGCTCTGACATCCCCAGGCCCTCCTAATCTGTCCACCGGCCAGGCCTCACCTTCCTGGAAAAAAAAAGTGTCGGGAGCATAGGCAGTGCGCCTGCCGAGATCTGCAGGCAGGTCTCCGGCAACAAAAGGAAATTTTTCCCATTGGCTCAATGTAATCACTGTGATAGACACTGGCACAGTGATCAAAATAAAAAAAAATAGTAATTAAAATCCCCCTTTGTCACCCTCTTAGTTAGATAGAAATTATAAATTAAAATGTTTTTATTTGTTCCATTCTTTTCAGTTAGGGTTGGGGTTGGCGTTAGGTTTAGGGTTAGAATTGGGTTTTTCAAAAGTGGAAAAAAAATGACTATATGACGGCTAGTGTTAAGCGCAAGTGCTCGCTACTCAAAATTGCATTAGTTGCTCAAGTATGCACGAAGTATCGACGATCCCCGCATGTTTTTTTTGGTTGTCTAACAGCCATGAAACATGTGGGGCAGGGAATCAAGCATGTCATTTGAGCACCATCGATATTTGGTGCATACCCGAGCACCCAATGCAAACTGGAGTAACGATCACTTGTGCTCAACACTAATAACGACATATTCAATATGACGGCTTAATGTTATCAAATTCTGTGTTGTACCTATGGGTTAAAAATGCTCACAATATACCCTAGATAAATTCCTTGAGTGGTATTGTTTCCATAAAGGGGTCACTTTTTGAGGGCTTTCACTGTTTAAGCACATCAGGGGCTCTCCAAACGCAACATGGAGTCCACTAATTATTCCAGCAAATTTTACATTCAAAAAGTCAAATGGTGATCCTTTCTTTCTGAGCTCTGCCGTGCTCCCAAACAGTAGATTTTCCACACAAGTAAGGTATCAGTGTATTCAGAAGTCGCACAGTAAATTTTGGGTTCCATTTTCTCCTGTTACCCTTGTGAAAATAAAAAAGTTTGGGCCTAAAGCAAATTTCTTGTGAAAATGTTAAATGTTAATGTTTTTCCTTCTATATTGCTTCAGTTCCTGTGAAACACCTGAAGGGTTAATAAAGTTCTTGAATAAGGTTTTGAGCACCTTGAGGGGTGCAGTTTTTACAATGTGTCACTTTTGGGTACCTTCTGTCATATAGACCTCTCAAAGTCTCTTCAAATATGAGGTGGTCCCTAAAAAAATGGCTTTGTATATTTTGTTGGAAAAATGAGAAATCACTCGTCAAATTTTAACCCTTCTAACTTCCTAAAAAATCATGTTTCAAAAAATGAGCAGATGTAAAGTAGACATGTGGGACATGTTACTTATTAACTATTTTGTGTGACATATCTCTCTGATTTAAGGGTATAAGAATTAAAAGTTTGAAATTTTTTTAATTCACTAAATGTTTGCCAAATTTCCTTTTTTTCGCAAATAAACACAAGTCATGTCAAATAAATTTTACCACTATCATGAAGTACAGTATGTCACGAAAAAAATTCTCAAAATCAGTGGGATCCATTTACGTGTTCTAGAGTTATAATCTCATAAAGTGACAGTGGTCAGAATTGTAAAATTTGGCTTGGTCATTAAGGTCAAAATTGGCTCGGTCGTTAAGGGGTTAAAACAGCAACTTAATTACTTTTAGAAGAGCGGCTAAACATCATGAGCCATTAATTCATGCATGCTTATGTACTATATTTGTGAACATGGTGGTCTAGGGAGCACCGATTCTCCATATGGAGATCACCATATGGCATAGGAAGAGCTATAGACCAAGCAAAGGTCCCCAAGAAAAGGGCATGCAAATGAGCTCTCTTCCGAGAAGAAGAAGTATTTCCAGTGCAACCAATGAAGGTACCGCAGTTGCAATATAAGTGAATATGGTGCACATACGGTCAGATTTTGATTTTTGCTCAATAGTGATTTCTGACTATACAATTCTTATCAAAAGTGTTTCCCATTGCATAGTAGTGCATGTCACAAACTACATATGGAAAGAATATAGATAATGCGGCCATGCTTATTTACCATTGCTGTTCTTTGCATGTCACTATAATGTGAATAAAGCATTGACTTAATCAATAATACATGAGGTTTAGTCTTCCTTATAAAAATCTAGCCTGACTTGTGTGCAGACGCCATGACTTCTCATACTGCCTGACTGTCTTCAAGCCCAAATTAGCTTCCTAGCAAGATCTACTCATTTGGGTTAATAAGACCACAGGGATTATACCATTGTGCACTAATTACAACATATCAGCGAGGGTCATACGTCCACAATTCTTCATGAGTGACTCGCTGATCCTCAGAATAACCTACATTACTAATTGTGTATGTATAGTGACACTGTCACCATACACTAGGGAGAGCGGTCTGAGCGAAGCCTTCAAAGTCCGTGCATTGCCTGGGCATCTACTATACCTCATTACTCATTTATCTGCCTCATCAGGCTCCATCTGAAGCCCTGAGGTTACTGTTTATATAGAGCTCATTACCGTATTACCAGTCACACAAAAGTCTTCTATTTGTCAGTCTTCTGGAGAGTCAAATTGCTCCATGACAAATTATAGAAAAATGTCACTCTCCTTGCTATCAACACTGGTTTAAATCACCGGTGCAGAATGGCCAGCTTCGTTAGTCAGAATATTTAATTATGACAATACAGGCTGAGGGTTCAGTGCTACAAAGTGAAAGTTGGGCAGCTGAGGCATGGCCGCCACATATCTGAAAACTATGTCACCTTGGTTTTCTTAAGGAGTTTTAAAAGTTGATTGCTGATTATAGTTGGCTACGTTGTGTTGTGGCTATGACGATAAACACATGATTGTGATACCTAATTCATGATACCCTTTCTTTTGTGGTTAGCTCTATTGTTTTGCCTGTGCTCTGATCCTCGGATCAAATCCCACCAAGGACAACATCTGCAAGAAGTTTGAATGTTCTCTTCGTGTTTGCGTGGGCTTCCTCCAGGTTCTCCTGTTCCCTCCTAACATTTCAAAGACATACTGATAGGGAATTTTTTTGTGAACCCCAATGGGGACAGCACAATAAATGAATAACAAATACATTTAGGACATTTGACATGTCTAGAGGAAATCTTTGCCAAAACAGACATTCCAATATGAAGATATAATAATAATAATCTTTATTTTTTATATAGCGCTAACATATTACGCAGCGCTTTACAGTTTGTACACATTATCATTGCTGTCCCTGATGGGGCTCACAATCTAAATTCCCTATCAGTATATCCTTGATATAAACCAATACTGCAAAAAGGCATGTCAAGGGGTTGGTCTGTTTGATGTTCTGCTTCAGAAAAAAACACCTTTAAAAAATTGGGTATATAGATTGGGTATATTGGCCCTTGGTGGTAGAGTTGTTTCCCACTCAAATGTGAAGGGAGCATACAGGAGTGCACTGAAGTCACATGAAGAACTTTATTCACAGGGAGGCAAAATTCTTTATGGTTTTCACAGTATTTTATGAGGTAACCATGACATGAACAGAGGTAGACAGCTGAAACTTGCGCCCATTGGTTGACACTGTGACACTGGGCTAAGTTTTGTAATGTTTTCCTGATTTATGCAGTACTTTGATGGCTTTTTCCTTAGAATCACATCCATTATTCTGCAACATTCTCTGCATCTTTATCTGCAGCACGTACTCTCTCACTGCTTATCGCAAACCCTTCTCAAAATCACCTCTATCTCTGGGAGCAATATCCAACAGTCGATTGACTGGCACTTTGCACATACTTGAATTCTCAGATACAATGACACATTGAGCCATCTTTGGCATGGCATTCCTCTTTACACTCAGGCATCAGCTTACAGACTCCTGGTCCTTAGTGTCTGCTATAACTTACCCTTTGTAGATGGTTACATCTTCATCTATATTAGGTGTATACATTAATTACAGTCAGAAATAAGCTCTAATAATGGCATATCTCTTGCACAGAAATGCTGGTCTCCTCTTTCATTGATAGACTTTTCACATGCTACAGCTCACGCTAAAACATTGTATGCTCCTCTATAGTCCAATTTAAGCCCTTACTATGATATGATGTATTAGAAAGTATGTACCCCTACTGTTGGCTACTGTACAAAATGGTGATGGAGGTCAACCTCCTCTTGTGCCTGCCCATGCTGACAGTGAATATAACCTCTGTCACTTAGAAAACGTATTCTTTTAGGCTTCAGATGTACTTTTTCTCACTTACGAGACAGGTGGATCGATCATTTTGATCAGAGTGTGATCCAATTGTCCTATGTTTTTCTATTACGTAGAGAAAAAAAGGTTATTCACCTTCTCCTATGTGACTGTCATATATCATCTGGGTGTGGTTCAATTTTTTTCACAGACCCATAGACTTGCATTGCCAATTTTAATCCGTCCCTCGGATCAAGGTGTTAGGGTTGGCGGAACGCACCGAATATATTTATTAGATGGGATTGGTGCGTTCACAACCCGGGATCCACCGTGCAGGAAAGAATCTGCTGCTAAGTAATTGGCGGCACTATATGGCTGTATGAACCAGCTCTGTTAGCTTTACAGAGCGGCCGAGAAAGCAAAGCTCTGTGCCCTGTTAGGCCATGTTCACACTTTGCGGCGTCCCTCTGTGGGTTCTCCCACAGCGGATTTGATAAATCTGCAGGGCAAAACCGCTGTGGTTATCCCTGCAGATTTACCGTGGTTTGTTCCGCGGTTTCTGCTGCGGGTTTCCGCCTATACTATTGATGCTGCATATGCAGCAATATGCAGCATCAATAGTAATGATAAAAATAATAAAAATTGGTTATACTCACCCTCTGATGTCCGGATCTCCTCGGTGCTGCACTCGGCGCTCCGGTTCCAAAGATGCTGAGCGAGAAGGACCCTTCGTGACGTCACGGTCATGTGACCGCGGCGTCATCACGGTCATGTGACCGCGACGTCACCGCAGGTCCTGTTCGCACAGCAACTCTGACCGGCCGGCCGCGTGCAGCGCTGAGAGGTGAGTATATCATGATTTTTTATTTTTATTCTTTTTTTTACCCCAAATATGGTTCCCAGGGCCTGGAGGAGAGTCTCCTCTCCTCCACCCCGGGTACCACCTGCACATTAGCCGCTTACTTCCCGCAACGTGGGCACAGCCCCATGCGGGAAGTAAGCGGTTCAATGCATTCCTATGGGTGCAGAATAACAGCGATTCTGCACAAAGAAGTGACATGCTGCAGGTTTTAAACCGCTGCGTTTCTGCGCGGTTTTTCCCGCAGCATGTGCACAGCGGTTTGCGGTTTCCATAGGGTTTACATGTAAATGGAAACACTATGGAAACTGCTGCGGACCCGCAGCATCAAAATCGCGGCGGTTCCGCGGTAAAAACCGCAAAGTGTGAACATGGCCTTAGACTTTCACAGAGGCACAGGCTAACTACCCAAATGAGAGCAGTCAGTGGTCATGCATGCACACAAAACTCCTCGCCGGAGGTGCCAGCGTTCTAGGGGCTTATTTCAGCCAGGTCCCTGAATACACACAAACACAATCTCCTCGCTGGAGGTGCCAGCATTCTAGGGGCTTATTTCAGCCGGGTCCCTGAACACATACAAACACATGACCACACTGGCACAAAGCACATAACTTAGGAAGATACTAGTGCATGGCCGTGCGGCCATGTGAGCCTTAAATAGCTGCAGCACGTACAGGACCTTCTTAGAAAGACCAATAGATTTGGCTGCAGTACCTGAGCATGTGACCCTTGATCTCCACTGAGAGATCTTACCCTGGGCATGCTCAGTGTGTGCAAAGCAGGACTTAGTCCCAGAAAAGCCTGCTCGCCGCAGATCAGTGCAGGGTACAATAGCAGAGCCTGGAGAGGCAGCAGTAACCCTTTGCACAGTATCAGTCTCAGTGAGACACTGGGACCGACGTCTCCGCTGAGCAGGCTCCACTGCAGCCGATGCAGAATGGGAGACCGCAGCAGACACGGATCGAGATTCCCCCTGTGCAGCAGAGGAAACTCGACTCCTAACACAAGGTAGGACATGTTTCCACAATTTTCTCAAGACCACTTGTTACGTGAAAAATGATGAACATGTGAATGGCCCCATAGACAATCACAGGTATAAGTGCTATCCGTTAAAACCAAAAATCAGACCTCTAAATGAGCCCTTCTGTTTATTGAGACACTGAAGGGGGAAATGAGGAATTTCACCTGCAACCCCAATAAACATTAAATTGAGGAACACAGTGAAAAATGAGAACAGCCTACCTGCATGAAAGTACTGCCAACAGAGGTGGAGGAGGAAATGCAGTATTTATTTTACTCAATTATACAGGACCATCATATTTCACACTGCTTAACAGGCATTATCATCACTGTCCCCATTTAGGCTCACAATCTAAGTTTCCTATCAGAATGTCTCTGAAATGTGGGAGGAAACCGGAGAACCTGAAGGAAACTCATGCAAATATGGGGTGAACATACAAACTTTTTGTAGCTGTTGTCTTGGTGAGATTTTAACCCAGGACTGCAGAGCAACAGTGCTAACCACTCAGCCATTGTGGTGCCCTATCGATTGAGAGAGTGCCACCACTTAGAGCTTGGCGGCATTTTCCTGTGAATGAAGAGCTCAGCTGCCGCGAGAGCAAATAAATGGCCATCACATCGCATAGGGTGTATGTCAGTGTGCTATTTGTGTAATACAGGACAGAAGATCAGAACAAAGGAATGCTCACAGTGGCAGGGTGCCAATATGTAAAAGTGATCAAAGTATCATGTAGATAGTATCCCTGAAACCGGAAAGCTGGACCATATATAATAACATAAGGACAGTCGGAATATCGCAGAAGAAAACAAGAGAAAAAAGCCAACCTTAAAGTCCAATATCAGTAAGGTGAAAAAATAATATTCATCAATTAATTTCAGTACTACACAGGTAATACTAATAGGAACAGCAAATCAATGTATACAAAAAAAGCACAGCACAGGTACTCCGGAGTAAGACACGCTTTCTGCGACTGCTTTCAACTCTGACCAGTAGATGAGTTTATGGAGCAGAAGGACCTCTATAAACTCAAAATCACCTAAACAAATTTGTTAATTTATGCTACAAGGGGCTGCTGTATATTTGCTAACTGGGAAAGTTCTTTCATTTTCTACAAAATATACTCAGAGCTTGGATTTACCATGGCCACGACTGACCCCCCCATGGTCGGCTTTCTGTGATATCTCTCCCAAAGACCCCGATGCAGTACATTACTTTAAAGGGCATGCAAGAACTTAATAATCCAGTATATAAGGAGAGAATCGATTCCTCTAGTCATAGCTTTCCAACTGTATGGAGTGCTTTTCTCCTTTGTGATGGTTATATGGCAGGAAGATAATGAGGAAAATAAAGGATTTTTTCAGAGTTATGTGCGCCTCACAGAAATCTGAGTTTTGTTCCCCAGGGTCTTTTTAATCAAAACAAACATTAAGTTTTATAGCTGTTTGGTATATTAAAAGACCATTAGCCTTCCATGCTCAAAGTCGTTAATTGTTTTAACTCCTTTGGACCTGCAGGTCCTTATTAGTAATGTTTATTTCTCTTTGCCTGTAGACCAAAATGGGTTAAGTCTGATCCATTTAGGTATCGCTGAGCATTAACACATTGTACCCAGCATGACCTCGAGATCCCCCAGAGTTTTCTGCCAGGGTATTACTCTTAAATTAGCAAAGGGATATTCTCCTTGTTGTAGCTGGACAGAAAACAGCTGTGCTCATTAAAAAAAGGAGAAACGGCTAAGTGGTTGTATAATTAACACCAAGTAATTAACACAGAATTTTAACAGTACTGTAGATTTTTTTTTGCTGAAAAGCGATACTTGTTGTTGCATAGTATGCTAATTTATACTGTCTGTCTTTCTATTAATATCTCTCTCTCTATCTATCATCTATATATCTATCTATCTATATCTCATCTATCTATCATCTATTTCTCTCCATCTCTCTATCAAGCAATAAATAACTGATTCAAAAAATTGGAAAACGGGCATAATTTCTTCCCCTTATTTTCACGGACCCATAGAGGCGACGTTTCGACTCATAGTGTTTAGTGAGGTGTTGAGACTCTGTTCCATGGTTTCCCCAGTATATTCTGGTTAGTTGATAATCCCTATTAGATTGCAAGTAGAAGTCCATGTCCTTAATTAGATATGTACCTCCCAAGAAATCTCAGTGTTTTGAATAAGCCAGCCCCAGCTGTTGGTGGAGCTTTTTCGTGACCCTCGATTCTGTCTAAATATAGCAGCAATTATGGGTTCTCTCATAAATAACTCGTATGAATTACTGTATTTTTCGGACTATAAGATGCACCCACGTTTTAAAGGTGGAAAATAGGGGAAAAATATTTTAAGCAAAAAATATGGTAAAATATTTAATAATGAGCCTACCTTTTTTGTATCTATGTACATCAACAAAATCTGGATATTTTGTTTGGGAGTCATTTTTGCACTCACATTGCATTTGTCAAATGTGCTGTTCCAACTATCTGTCTATCTATCTAAATATCTATCTATCTAATTAGAAAAAATGCAACAGCACTAAAAGATTAAATGGGTGCAAAGTCTCCCAGCAATCAATCCATCTTTGCCAATATATAGTAGTCAAAAAACGGAAGTCAGCACTCCAAAAATACTTTAAAAAAGAGGTGGACTTTATTGGGTCCACTTAGCGTGGCAACGTTTCAGCTATAAGCCTTTTTCGGGTATAAAAAAGGCTTATAGCTGAAATTTCGCCACAGCATGTGGACCCAATAAAGTCCACCTCTTTTTGAAACTATTTTTGGAGTGCTGACTTCCGTTTTTTTGACTACTATCTATCTATCTATCTATCTATCTTTCTATCTATCTATCTTACAGCACACAATGCATGTGCTGGGGGATTCAGAAGACTGCAGTCACACAGAGTGACTGCTGACTTTTCATTTTAGACCTGACAGTATAGTCCTCCATACAGCATTAGGGGCCCCATATATTGCTATATACAGTATATAATGGTCCCATATATTGCTCCATACAGTATATTGGCCCCATACAGTGCTCCATAGAAAATAATGGGCCCCATAAATTGCTCTCTACAGTATAATGGGCCCCATATAATGCTCCATATAGAATAATTATCCTCATATGATGCTCCATACAGTATAATAGGCCCCATATAATGTTCCATACTGTATAATGGGCTCCTTATAATGCTCTATACAGTACAATGGGCCACATATCATAATGCTCCATTCAGTATAATGGACCCCAGATATTGCTTCATGCTGTATAATGAGTCCCATATATTGTTCCATATAGTATATAATGGCCCCATATAATGCTCCATACACTATAATGTCCCCATATATTGCTCTATACAGTATAATAGGCCCCAGATATTGCTCCATACACTATATAATGGCCTCATATAGTGCTCCATACAGTATATAATGGCCCAATATATAGATTTTTTCAGTATAATGGCCCAAATAATGCTCTTTGAAATTGATCCAGAAAATAAGGGATTTCCCACAGAAATTTATTGCAATTACACATGTTTTGTTATACACATGTTTATTTAATTTGTGTGTATTGGAACAACACAAAAAAAAGAGAAAAAAAAGGTCATTTAGTCATAATTTTACACAAAGCCCCAAAAATGGACTGGACAAATTTGTTGGCAACTTTCCAAAGTTGTGGGTAAACAAACTTGTTTCAAGCATGTAATGCTCATTCAAACTCACCTGTGGCAAGTAAAAAGTCTGGGCAATATGAAAATCATACCTGAAATCAGATGAAAATGGGAGAAACAGACTCAAATTTTGCATTGTGGGTCTGTGTGGTCCACACTAAACTTGGAGAACAGAAAGAGAAGAGAAATGTCTAAGGACTTGAGAACCAAAATTATTGACAATATCAACAGTCTCAAGGATATAAGTGCATTTCCAGAGCTCTTAATGTTCCTTTGTCCGTGGTATGCAACATAATCTTGTAGCTAATCTCCATGGATGTGGACAATGGAAAAATTGCTGAAAAGCTGCAATACAGGATAGCCTGGATGGTGGCTAATACGCCACAATCAAGTTCAAAAGAAATTCAATCTGTCCTGCAGGCTCAGGGTGCGTCAGTGTCAGCATTGGCATTTGAATGCAATGAAACAGTATTGCAGGAGACCCAGGAGGACCCAAATGCTGACACTGAGACATAAAAAAGCTAGGCTTCAGTTTGCCAAAATGCACATTAAAAACACCAAAAAGGAAAAATTCAAGAAAAAACACCAAAAACAGGCAGAGATGCTTACCTGTCTGAATGGGCCTCAATACAAATGCACAAGCAGGGTGCAGGGGACCCAAATAAAATAGCAGATACACAGGTGCAATACCCAATGAAACAGCTAGCCTTCAATAAGGGTTTGGCCATGTGGTACACCAATGCACTAAGATACTCCGTATGTGGCATGTTCACACAGGGAATGCAGAGCATCTGGTTATCAGCCTATTAATGATGCCCTATAGCGGGACGCCCAGTGCTAAAATGCATCCTGTGCGAACAGAGGCTACAGTGTACAGAACTGCTTGTACATTTGTATTGAGGCCCATTCAGACAGGTAGTCAAAATGCACATTAGCCAAAATCTCTTTGGGAAAACATGCTGTGGACAGATGAGACCAAGATAGAGCTTTTTGGTAAACCCCCTTTTTTAATGTTTGCTGAAAATGGAATATGGCCTACAAAGAAAAGATCACAGTACCTACAGTCAAATATGGTGAAAGTTCAAAGATGTTTTGCCTCTGGCACTGGGTGCGCTGAGTGTGTGTAAGGCATCATTAAATCTGACAAATACAAAAGGATTTTGGGTCGCAATGTTATGCCCAATTTCTGAAAGCTGGGATTGCATCCTAGGTAATGTAGCTTCTAGCAAGACAATTTCCCCAAAAATACTTCATGAAGCACTCAGAAATAGATGGAAACAAAATGCTGGAGAACTGAGGTGTAGAGTAATGAGTTTGAATCAAAATTCCATTGAATGCTTCCCACGAGGGCTCAAAATCTGCAAGGGATGGGTGAGGATACAGTGGGTGAGGGTAGAGCTGGTGGTGTAGCGGTTTAGTGGTTACTGCAAGTTGCAGGCTTGTCGGAAGAATTAGATTTTCAGGTTCCTTTGGAAGGTTTCCATGATAGGCGAGAGTAAGATATGTTGGGGTAAAGGGTTCTATCTATCTATCTATCTATCTATCTATCTATCTATCTATCTATCTATTGTGAGGGTTCTGGCTGTAAACTTCCTGTACTTGGCTGATGCAATCTCTTGGTTCCTTTGAGATGTGTGCATACAATTCCAACAGCATACGCATGGCCGTGTGTAATCTGTTTTTTTTTTCTCTCATCCATTGACTTACATTGGCAAGACTCTTCTGATATAGACTGCCATTCTCGGCATGCTGCAACTTTTTCCTCAGCTCGATTATGGCTGAGGAAAAAGATCAGTACTGACTCACTAAATAATATTGGTGAGAGTGCAATGTGATTTTTTTTTTCACATTGCACTCCTCCGATTTAAACGCTAATGTGAGTGAATCCTAATTGTGAGCTCATTCTTGGTAGTCCTGCCCCAACCATTGATCTCGGCCTAGACAGGTTGAAGGCAGCTAAAGATAACTTGATTAAAGACTGTGTACTGCTGTTACTCCAATGCTTCAAGCAATGAAGCTGTGGGATTAAGCATGCAGTTCATAATATATTTGCCATCACTACACCTTTCCTACGTTATTAAAATGTTCAGCCGCTTAGAGACTTGATGTGCATTAGCCATTCAGTGTGCACAATTTCCCACAGCCCAGAATCGTCCTGGGCTGATGCAGATGTCAAACAGCAGGATTGATTTTCTGTTTATGCATTTTCGGTTCACTTCTTGAAAGATAATTCAGGTCGAGGGAGAGGTACAGGAAAACATTGACAAAAATATAAGAAGGCTTAAGCTTTAGAGGAGATGTCAGCTTTTAAAAAGAAGCACATAATGTCAGCTCAATTATAAAAGGGACATCCAAGTTGGTAACAGAAGGGCTGGTAGTTAAATATAAAAGCGTTTCATGAGAGGCGGCTAAAATCAATGCAATGTATTGAATTATAACATATTTGCAGAACCACCATAAACTCTACTGTGAGAAAAAGAGTTTATTCTAGAAATTCAAATTTTAAGAACTTTACCACTTGTTATAATTTGTTGGCGCTAATCACTGAACCCTGAAATTAAACTTTGGTTTTGTAAACGTATTAAAACTTTTTAATTAGCAGATGAGTTTAATTAGAATAAAATAAGCATAGAAGCATAGATGGTCTACAAATGTATATCACGGTCCGCAAGCCAACATGTTCTCATATGACCTATGGAAAATCCAAAAAGTTGATGGAATTGTATAAAATTCTTAAGGTTGAAAGGTATATACCCACTTATAAAAGGTTGAGGGCTAAAATTACAGTATTCTTCAACAGATGTTCACATTGAGAAAATTATGTTCGTTTCAGTGTAAATAATACAGGAGTACGTAACATAAGCTGTGGGCTCCTACTCGAATTTTTGTGCCAGAGGCCTTTAGTTGCTTAGAGGTTACCTTGGGTTCCTTTGTTACCTAGCATACTATTATATACCTAAGGGCTTACTTTTACTGGCGAATATCACGGCCGAGAGCTATCTGATGTTTCATCAGATTGCACTTGCCCAATGTTATACTATGGGGCAGTCCAGATCTGTAATTATTTTCTCACGGAAGAAAATGTCCAGCTTCACCGAATCCGTGAAAAAAAATTTTCTTTATTCACAAACTTAAACATGGAGGATGCAAAAGTCAGCACAAACCATATGGGTAAGAATCTCAACGCGTTTCTGGAGACTAAGCTCCCTTGGTCATGATAAACTTTTTTTCACGGATTCGGTGAAGCTGGACATTTTCTTCTTTTGGATTCTACACGCCTGGATGCAGCAGGTCCGTGCTCCCGAAATTTGGCTTGTGCATCACGGGTGAGCTGGTTTATATTCCTTCTTTCATTATTTTATCATGCCAATTTGTCAAGAGGAAACAATTGCAGCATGCTGGGAATGGGTCTTATATTTGATTTGCGGTCACTCATATAAGTCTATGGGTGTGTATGTGAAACATCAGACTGCATACAGATGTCATCAAAGTGCAGTCTGCTGTAAGCTCACAGAGACAATGGAATAGATGGAGTAATTTGCTTCTCCATCTTCCCCGCACCTGTGCTGCAATTTTTGGATCACACTCAGATGACACTCATTAGCATAGTCAGAATGATTCTCTCACATGAGAGAACATAAGCCAATGTGAATGTACCCGTACTCTTGAAATAATCTTCCTAGATCACCACTCCTAGGGAGAGTAATAATGGTATTGAATATCATATATTTCTACAAAATTTGTCTGACAGTGGATTGTTGTAATCCAAACTCTATATAGATTTTTTTTTTACTTTTTTCCAGGCTGGTGAGCACCAACAAGTTTTTTTTGAGGTCCTCCTTAGTAATCTCCGTTGTCTGTGCTTTGATACACAAACAAATGTGTGTTGTGAAGACCAGAATTTGATATATCCCCGTTCTTTAAATAAAACAGGCTATCCTACCCAGTCATACTTGAACATCATCCCATTGATTGAAATTACCAACCTCTAATTTCACCTTCAAATTGTCTGCCAATATTAAAGGTTCACATACTTTTGCCACTCATAGACATGGGATATTGAATCATTTTCTTCAATAATAAATGACACAGTCTACAATTTGTAACACTTTTGTTTGATTGGGTTTATCTATATATTCTTTTGGAACCAGTGTGAAAATCTGGTGTGGGGTAAGTCAAAGCCGTGCAGAAAAATAAAGAACTCTGATCAGTTCTGCATCAATTTTCAAACACTTCTGTTTTTAGAAATGTATTTACAATGACACTTCCTTGAATTATCTGTTTTCTTCTATCCTTTTATTGGTTAAGCCAATGTCCTAGAACACCACCAGAAGTCAGCTGATATGTACAGCATTACAGCGCTAAGCTGATATGTACAGTCCTGTGATACATGGCGGGACCAAGTTCTCCTCAAGACTCTCTATTTTGCCCAACAGTAAAATTTCAGCTTTTTGGAATTTATAATTAGGAAGAAAATTATCTGGATTAGGTGGCAAGAGGTTGTCCTTTTTGCTGTTCACTGAGGCTCTTGGCCAATTGATATGCAGGGTATTGGAACCCAGCTCAAATAAATATGGTTGTCTTACAATTCTCTGCAAATTTAGGTGCCCTATAGTCTTCCTTCATTTAGGCTTCCTTGAAACAGAGTTTTTGCATCATTTTTTTACTTGTAAAAAATGCCATAGTTTATATGCATTTTTACAAGCATATTATTTTCTTTTCCATGTGTGTGTTTTTCAAAGCTGCCTTTTGAAAAAAACACCAGTGACCCCCAAATCATGCCAGAATTGGAAAAAGCAAATCTGCAAACTGGGTGAGTCAGTTTATCACTGGCACACTCTCTGAAAACATTAATTTCATATAGTGACCCTGATAACATAAGTGAAACATAGAGCCCCTAAAAATATTTGGAGCACATAGTTCTCAAATAACATATTAGTTTCAAATATAGCATTCATAGTAACATAGTTAGCAAGGCCGAAAAAAGACATTTGTCCATGCAGTTCAGCCTATATTCCGTCAGAATATATCCCCAGATCTACGTCCTAAAGAACCTAATAACTGTAAGATACAATATTGTTACGCTCCAGGAAGGCATCCAGGCCTCTCTTGAACCCCTCAATTGAGTTCAATAGAAACATTAGTGCCCGATCGTGCCTCTCCCACCCATTGAAAAAAAAACAAACAAAAAAAATATTACATGGCAGTTAAAGTGCCCTTAAAAACGTTATACCCCTTAAAAATTTAGCGCCACAGTGTGCAGAATGGAAGTATCCATGGTAGAAATAATGCCATCCAAAAACATTAGTGTCGTTTGTGCCTCTGAACATTAATATCAGATATGATAGTATTGATCTACTGCAGTTTGACTTTGAATCTAATTTCATGAAATTTGCACATTCTTGCAAATAAACTGAATTTTCAGTTTGATTTGTGCAGTATGGCAGTATGCCAAAAGAAAAGCCCAACATTCTCTGAACAAGTTATGAGTAACTGTAAAATACTTAACTGGGTATAAAGTCAAAATAAGCAATTGTAGGTACAAAGTGCAACAGTGGCATGTGAAAGTTTGGGCAGGCCTGGTCAAAATTACTGTTATTGGGAACAGTTAAGCAAGTTGAAGATTAAATGATTTCTAAAAGGCCAAAAGTTAAAGATTACACATTTCCTTTGTATTTTAGGCAAACAAATATATATATAATAATCTACTAATAATAATCTTTATTTTTACATAGCACTAACATATTCTACAGTGCTTTACAGTTTTGCACACATTATCATCGCTGTCCCCGATGGGGCTCAACATCTAAATTCCCTATCAGTATGTCTTTAGAATGTGGGTGGAAACCGGAGTTTCCAGAGGAAACCCACGCAAACACGGGGAGAACATACAAACTCCTTGCAGATGTTGGCCTTGGTGGGATTTGAAACCAAGACTCCAGTGTTGCAAGGCTGCAGTGCTAACCACTGAGCCACTATGCAGTCCATATATATATATATATATATATATATATATATATATATATATATATATATATATATATATATATATATATATGCCCAAAATATATATATTTTGTAATCTCTTACATTTTAAAAACTACAAAAAGGAAAATAGGCTTATGTAAAAGTTTGGGCACTTTGCATTGTTAGTACCTAGTAGCACCCCCTTTTGCAAGTATCACAGCTTGCAAATGGTTTTTGTAGCCAGCCAAGAGTCTTTCAATTCTTGTTTGAGGTATTTTCATCCATTCTCCCATGGAAAATTCTTCCAGTTCTGTAAGATTTCTTGGTTGTCTTGCGTGCACTGCTATTTTGAGGTCTAGCCACAGATTTTCAACAATGGTCAGATCAAGGGACTGTGAGGGTAATTGTAAAACCTCCAAAAAACAAAAAGTATTTGCACCTTTTATATGACTTTAAAAAACTATTAAAAAATAAGTTTGTGCTGTGTTTTAAAATAGCTCCACCGTGGAGCACGACATTACCATAAGGAAATTCTGAGCGAGATAATAAATTGATTTTTTACCTGGTGCGGTATAGTCGATAATGTCCACAGTTCCCTTTAGTCGGTCTTTGTAAAAGTCCAAATGTGGAAAAATGCGGCTTCGGTGGAGTTTTTTTTTTTTTTTTTCTCTCTTTTGCTTTCACGTGAGCGGGCTCCAGGCAGTGCCCCGGCCGGCGGCAAACAGCCCTATGCTCGCTCACTGCTAGTAGCGACTATGCGCTGTTGTGCAGCTCTCGGTTCTCTGCCTCTGCAGGGCCTTGCGTGACGTCACGGTCATGTGATTGTTCACGTGACTTGCTACAGATAGCACGGTGGACCAATTTGGAAATTGGTCCACCGTGCTATCTGTAGCAAGTCACGTGAGCAATCACATGACCGTGACGTCACGCAAGGCCCTGCAGAGGCAGAGAACCGAGAGCTGCACAACAGCGCATAGTCGCTACTAGCAGTGAGCGAGCATAGGGCTGTTTGCCGCCGGCCAGGGCACTGCCTGGAGCCTGCTCACGTGAAAGCAAAAGAGAAAAAAAAATAAAAAAAAACTCCACCGAAGCCGCATTTTTCCACATTTGGACTTTTACAAAGACCGACTAAAGGGAACTGTGAACATTATCGACTATACCGCACCAGGTAAAAAATCAATTTATTATCTCGCTCAGAATTTCCTTATGGTAATGTCGTGCTCCACGGTGGAGCTATTTTAAAACACAGCACAAACTTATTTTTTAATAGTTTTTTAAAGTCATATAAAAGGTGCAAATACTTTTTGTTTTTTGGAGGTATTTAGTGGTCACAAAACTGGAGAACCCAGCGCGGATTATTTTTATATATATACCTGTTTATAGCTACTAATACAGAAGGGTGGCACTGTATTTGTATTCGCTGCAGGATTCACAGTTTCTGAAGCGCTACTGGTGTGCTAAATTTTATCCCCTTAATTGTAAAACCTACAGCTTGTGCCTTCTGAGGTAGTTTATTGTGGATTTTGACATGTGTTAAGGATCATTATCCATTTGAAGAAGCTATCCTTTTTTCAACGCAAGCTTTTTTACAGATGGTGTTATGTTTGCATCAAGAATTTGTGGAAGTTTAATTGATTCTTTCTTCCCTCTACCTGTGAAATGTTCCTGTGCCATTGCATGCAACCAAACGACAAAGCATGATTGATCCACTTCTGTGTTGAATGGTAGGTGAGATGTTTTTTTCCCGAAATTCTGTGCCATTTTCTCTCCACTCATACCTTTGATCATTGTGGCCAAAGATTTCTATTTCAACCTTATCGGTCCACAGAACTTGTTTCCAAAATGAAAAAGATTTCTTTAGATGTTGTTTTGCATACTACTGATGCTGAATTTTATGATGATGACGCAGGAGAGGTTTTCTTTTGATGACTCTTCTATGAAGACCATATTTGTGCCGGAGTCTCTGAACAGAAGAACAATATACCACAACTCTAGAGTCTGCTAAATATTTCTGATCGTCTTTTGCTGTCAAGTGTGGTTTCCTGATTTGCCTCTCAAGCAATCCTACCAGCAGCTCTCACTGAAATTTTGCTTGCTCTTCCAGATTTTAGCTTGACTCCTTTGTTCCTGTTAACTGCCATTTTTTTAATTACATTTCAAATTGAGGAAAGGGCAACTTGAAAACACTTTGCTATCTTCTTATATCCTTCTCCTAATTTGTGGGCCTCCACTGTCATGATCTCCATGGCCAGAGAACATTGCATAAGCCTACATATGAACAAGCTCTTGGAAGATGGGAACTGTACTGACCATGAACTAAACCTACCGCACAACTAGAAGTAGCCAGGTAGCATGTCCTACTTTTTATCCCTATATGCCCAGCGCCGGCCGGAGAACTAAATAATGCTAGCAGAGGGAAATATAAGACCTGGCTCACCTCTAGAGAAATACCCAAAAAGGAGACAGAGGCCCCCCACATATATTGGCGGTGATTTTAGAAGAAATAACAAACGCAGCAGGAAAATAGTTTTAGCAAATTTGAGGTCCGCTTTCTAGATAGCAGAAGACAGAAAGAACACTTTCATGGTCAGCAGAAAACCCTAACAAAACACCATCCAGAAATTACTTTAGAACTCTGGCATTAACTCATAATACCAGAGTGGCAATTCCTGATCAACAAGAGCTTTCCAGACACAGTAACGAAACTGCAGCTGTGAACTGGAACCAAAAAACAAAAACAAACATGGACAAAAGTCCAACTTATCTAGTTGATGTCTGGGAGCAGGAACAAGCACAGAGAGGCTTCTGATAACATTGTTGACCGGCAAGCAACTAACAGAGAAGCCAGGTTATATAGCGACACCCAGATCTGATGAGAACAGGTGAACAGGGAAGATGATGACACAAGTTCAATTCCACCAGTAGCCACCGGGGGAGCCCAGAATCCAAATTCACAACAGTACCCCCCCCTCAAGGAGGGGGCACCGAACCCTCACCAGAACCACCAGGGCGATCAGGATGGGCCCTATGAAAGGCACGCACCAGATCGGAGGCATGAACATCAGATGCAGTGACCCAAGAATTATCCTCCTGGCCGTATCCCTTCCACTTGACCAGATACTGGAGTCTTCGTCTGGAAACACGGGAGTCTAGGATTTTCTCCACAACGTACTCCAACTCACCCTCAACCAACACCGGAGCAGGAGGCTCAACGGAAGGCACAACCGGTGCCTCATACCTGCGCAATAACGACCGATGAAAAACGTTATGAATAGAAAAGGATGCAGGGAGGTCTAAACGGAAGGAAACAGGGTTAAGAATCTCCAATATTTTATACGGACCGATGAACCGAGGCTTAAACTTAGGAGAAGAGACCCTCATAGGGACAAAACGAGAAGACAACCACACCAAATCTCCAACACAAAGCCGAGGACCAACACGACGGTGACGGTTGGCAAAAAGCTGAGTCTTCTCCTGGGACAACTTCAAATTGTCCATCACCTGCCCCCAGATATGATGCAATCTCTCCACCACAGCATCCACTCCAGGACAATCCGAGGATTCCACCTGACCGGAGGAAAATCGAGGATGGAACCCCGAATTACAGAAAAACGGGGACACCAAAGTGGCAGAGCTGGCCCGATTATTGAGGGCGAACTCCGCCAATGGCAAAAAAGCAACCCAATCATCCTGGTCAGCAGACACAAAACACCTCAGATATGTCTCCAGGGTCTGATTAGTCCGCTCGGTCTGACCATTAGTCTGAGGGTGAAAAGCAGACGAAAAAGACAAATCTATGCCCATCCTAGCACAGAATGCCCGCCAAAATCTAGACACAAATTGGGTTCCTCTGTCAGAAACGATATTCTCAGGAATACCATGCAAACGAACAACATTTTGAAAAAACAGGGGAACCAACTCGGAAGAAGAAGGCAATTTGGGCAGGGGAACCAAATGGACCATCTTAGAAAAACGGTCACACACCACCCAGATGACAGACATCTTCTGGGAAACAGGCAGATCTGAAATAAAATCCATCGAGATGTGCGTCCAAGGCCTCTTAGGAATAGGCAAGGGCAACAATAATCCACTAGCCCGAGAACAACAAGACTTGGCCCGAGCACAAACGTCACAAGACTGCACAAAGCCTCGCACATCTCGTGACAGGGAAGGCCACCAGAAGGATCTTGCCACCAAATCCCTGGTACCAAAAATTCCAGGATGACCTGCCAATGCAGAAGAATGCACCTCAGAGATGACTCTGCTGGTCCAATCATCAGGAACAAACAGTCTATCAGGCGGACAACGATCCGGTCTATCCGCCTGAAACTCCTGCAAGGCCCGCCGCAGGTCTGGAGAAACGGCTGACAAAATAACTCCATCCTTAAGGATACCTGTGGGCTCAGAGTTGCCGGGTGAGTCAGGCTCAAAACTCCTAGAAAGGGCATCCGCCTTAACATTCTTAGAACCCGGTAGGTATGACACCACAAAATTAAACCGAGAAAAAAATAATGACCAGCGCGCCTGTCTAGGATTCAGGCGCCTGGCGGTCTCAAGATAAATCAAATTTTTGTGGTCAGTCAATACCACCACCTGATGTCTGGCCCCCTCAAGCCAATGGCGCCACTCCTCAAACGCCCACTTCATGGCCAAAAGCTCCCGATTCCCAACATCATAATTCCGCTCAGCGGGCGAAAATTTACGGGAAAAGAAGGCACAAGGCCTCATCACGGAGCAGTCAGAACTTTTCTGCGACAACACTGCCCCAGCTCCGATCTCAGAAGCGTCGACCTCCACCTGAAAAGGAAGAGCCACATCAGGCTGACGCAACACAGGGGCAGAAGAAAAACGGCGCTTAAGCTCCTGAAAGGCCTCCACAGCATCAGGGGACCAATTAGCAACATCAGCACCCTGTCTAGTCAAATCGGTCAATGGCTTAACGACATCCGAAAAACCAGCAATAAATCGACGATAAAAGTTGGCAAAGCCCAAAAATTTCTGAAGACTTTTAAGAGAAGAGGGCTGCGTCCAATCACAAATAGCTTGAACCTTGACAGGATCCATCTCAATGGAAGAGGGAGAAAAAATATATCCCAAAAAGGAAATTCTCTGAACCCCAAAAACGCACTTAGAACCCTTCACACACAAAGAATTAGACCGCAAAACCTGAAAAACCCTCCTGACTTGCTGGACATGAGAGTCCCAGTCATCCGAAAAAATCAGAATGTCATCCAGATACACTATCATAAATTTATCCAAATACTCGCGGAAAATATCATGCATAAAGGACTGGAAGACTGAAGGGGCATTAGAAAGACCAAAAGGCATCACCAAATACTCAAAGTGGCCCTCGGGCGTATTAAATGCGGTTTTCCACTCATCCCCCTGCCTGATCCGCACCAAATTATACGCCCCACGGAGATCAATCTTAGAGAACCACTTGGCCCCCTTTATGCGAGCAAACAAATCAGTCAGCAACGGCAATGGGTATTGATATTTAACCGTGATTTTATTCAAAAGCCGATAATCAATACATGGTCTCAAAGATCCGTCCTTTTTTGACACAAAGAAAAAACCGGCTCCTAAGGGAGATGACGATGGACGAATATGTCCCTTTTCCAAGGACTCCTTTATATATTCACGCATAGCAGCATGTTCAGGCACAGACAGGTTAAATAAACGACCCTTTGGGTATTTACTACCCGGGATTAAATCTATAGCACAATCGCACTCGCGGTGCGGAGGTAGTGAACCCAGCTTGGGTTCTTCAAAGACGTCACGATAATCAGACAGGAACTCAGGGATTTCAGAGGGAATAGATGATGAAATGGAAACCAAAGGTACGTCCCCATGAGTCCCCTTACATCCCCAGCTCAACACAGACATAGCTCTCCAGTCAAGGACTGGGTTGTGAGACTGCAGCCATGGCAATCCTAGCACCAAATCATCATGTAGATTATACAGCACCAGAAAACGAATAATCTCCTGGTGATCCGGATTAATACGCATAGTTACTTGTGTCCAGTATTGTGGTTTATTATTAGCCAATGGGGTGGAGTCAATCCCTTTCAGAGGAATAAGAGTCTCCAAAGGCTCTAAATCATACCCACAACGATTGGCAAAGGACCAATCCATAAGACTCAAAGCGGCGCCAGAGTCGATATAGGCGTCCGTGGTAATAGATGACAAAGAGCAAATCAGGGTCACAGACAAAATAAATTTAGACTGTAAAGTGCCAATGGAAACAGATTTATCAAGCTTTTTAGTACGCTTAGAGCATGCTGATATAACATGAGTAGAATCCCCACAATAGAAACACAACCCATTTTTCCGTCTAAAATTCTGCCGCTCGCTTCTGGACAGAATTCTATCACACTGCATACTGTCTGGCGTCTTCTCAGTGGACACCGCCAGATGGTGCACTGGTTTGCGCTCCCGCAAACGTCTATCGATCTGAATAGCCATTGTCATGGACTCATTCAGACCCGCAGGCACAGGAAACCCCACCATAACATCCTTAATGGCATCAGAGAGACCCTCTCTGAAAGTAGCCGCCAGGGCACACTCATTCCACTGAGTAAGCACAGACCATTTACGGAATCTTTGGCAGTAAATTTCAGCTTCATCTTGCCCCTGAGATAGGGACATCAAAGTTTTTTCTGCCTGAAGTTCCAAATGAGGCTCCTCATAAAGCAACCCCAAGGCCAGAAAAAACGCATCCACATTGCGCAACGCAGGATCCCCTGGTGCCAATGAAAAAGCCCAGTCTTGAGGGTCGCCGCGGAGCAAGGAAATCACAATCCCAACCTGCTGTGCAGGGTCTCCGGCAGAACGAGATTTCAGGGACAAAAATAACTTGCAATTATTTCTAAAATTCTGAAAACCAGATCTATTCCCCGAGAAAAATTCCGGCAAAGGAATTCTCGGCTCAGATACTGGAGCATGAACAATAAAATCTTGCAAATTTTGTACTTTCGTGGTGAGATTATTCAAACCTGCAGTTACACTCTGAAGATCCATTATAAACAGGTGAACACAGAGCCATTCAAAGATTAGAAGGAGAGAGAAAAAAAAGAAAGACTGCAGCATAGACAGACTGGCAAGTGATCCAATTAAGAGCACAAAAAAAAAAAAAAACTCTCAGCAGACTTCTTATTTCTCTCCTTTCTCAGCCAAGGATTTTAACCCTTTAGTGGGCCGGTCAAACTGTCATGATCTCCATGGCCAGAGAACATTGCATAAGCCTACATATGAACAAGCTCTTGGAAGATGGGAACTGTACTGACCATGAACTAAACCTACCGCACAACTAGAAGTAGCCAGGTAGCATGTCCTACTTTTTATCCCTATATGCCCAGCGCCGGCCGGAGAACTAAATAATGCTAGCAGAGGGAAATATAAGACCTGGCTCACCTCTAGAGAAATACCCAAAAAGGAGACAGAGGCCCCCCACATATATTGGCGGTGATTTTAGAAGAAATAACAAACGCAGCAGGAAAATAGTTTTAGCAAATTTGAGGTCCGCTTTCTAGATAGCAGAAGACAGAAAGAACACTTTCATGGTCAGCAGAAAACCCTAACAAAACACCATCCAGAAATTACTTTAGAACTCTGGCATTAACTCATAATACCAGAGTGGCAATTCCTGATCAACAAGAGCTTTCCAGACACAGTAACGAAACTGCAGCTGTGAACTGGAACCAAAAAACAAAAACAAACATGGACAAAAGTCCAACTTATCTAGTTGATGTCTGGGAGCAGGAACAAGCACAGAGAGGCTTCTGATAACATTGTTGACCGGCAAGCAACTAACAGAGAAGCCAGGTTATATAGCGACACCCAGATCTGATGAGAACAGGTGAACAGGGAAGATGATGACACAAGTTCAATTCCACCAGTAGCCACCGGGGGAGCCCAGAATCCAAATTCACAACACTCCACCATTTTCATTTTCAGAGTGCTAGTCAGCAGCTTAGAAGAACCCATGGCAGCTTTTTGCATCACCTGGCCTTTCCTAATGATGATAGTGAACAAGACATAACTAGTGTTGAGTGATACCTTCCGATATCGGAAAGTATCAGTATCGGAAAGTATCGGCCGATACCGTCAAAGTATCGGATCTAATCCGATACCGATACCCGATCCCAATGCAAGTCAATGGGATGAAAATATCGGAATTAAAATAAACCCTTTCTTTCCTTGTAGGTTAATTCTACATGAAGGAAAACAACTAAGAATAATGTAGGATGTATTGGGGGAGGTGGCGGAGACATTAAAGGCACAGAGGTTTAGCCCAAACAAATAGAATAGCAGGTTTTTTTGTTTTTTTTATGACGTTCGGCGTTAGAAAGATTTTGACTATTTTTTTTTTTTATTTTGTCAGATATTGATGTTTCACTACTTCCATGTCCTTCACCTTCTTTTTTACTTCTCCCACACTTTCTTCTTCATTATCCTCATCATCAGCTTCTTTGACATCAACTATCTTCACCTTATTGATCTTATTCTACCTCTAATTTTTTTTTTTTACATTGTTCATATTCTTTTTATTTAACTATTATCTTTTTCATATTCAACTTCTTCATCATATTCTTATTTGTGACAGGCATTCCCGTAGTTGTTATCTATAAAAGTTTGAAGATTACACCTTCCGTTCTGCCTGTCACAAAAGAGTTACATTTGTCCGCGTTCAGTTTGGCCTGCAGCATCAGGCTTTATCCAGGGGCACCACGAGGAGGAACGGACTCACCCCCATACACTGCTTAGTCTTCTTCTGCTTATAATTTAGATAATATCTTTTGCTCTGATATTTAGTCTTATGCTTAATGTTCTTCTGCTCTTTGTTCTGCAGCCTCTTGTTCTTCTGCTTCTCGGTCTCCCATGTCGTCGTCGTCTCCAGGGTCGTCGTCTCCGGGGTCGTTGTCATCGGGGTCGTCGTCATCGGGGTCGTCTTCAGGGTCATCGTCTCCAGGGTCGTCGTCATCTCGGTGGTTGTCGTCTCTGGTGTCGTCATCATCTTAGGGGTGGTCTTCCGGGTCATCGTCTTTAGGGTCTTGAACTTGGAAATGTAGCAGAAGGTACAAGAAGGCTGAGAAAATGCCGAGAAACAGCTGATGGAACTGGAACTCGGATGGCTACCCGAAGGTCCAAGAGCCAATGGAACTACCGTGGACCAGCTGACGTTACTGGAACCCGGTTACTAAGCAGGAGGTACCCGTGCCTGAAAGCACTACCAAGGACCACCTGACGTTGGTGGAACTCGGATACCCAGAGGGAGGCACCTAAGCCAAAGGCTCTGCCCGGAACCAGCTGACGGTACTGGAACCAGGATGGGGAGCAGAAGGTACAAGAGAAAAAGACACTGCCGAGAACCAGCTGACGGTACTGGAACCCGGATGGGTAGCCGAAGGTCCAAGAGCCAATGGAACTACCGAGGACCAGCTGACGTTACTGGAACCCGGTTACTAAGCAGGAGGTACCCGTGCCTGAAAGCACTATCAAGGACCACCTGACGTTGGTGGAACTCGGATACCCAGAGGGAGGCACCTAAGCCAAAGGCTCTGCCCGGAACCAGCTGACGGTACTGGAACCAGGATGGGGAGCAGAAGGTACAAGAGAAAAAGACACTGCCGAGAACCAGCTGACGGTACTGGAACCCGGATGGGTAGCCAAAGGTCCAAGAGCCAATGGAACTACCGAGGACCAGCTGACGTTACTGGAACCCGGTTACTAAGCAGGAGGTACCCGTGCCTGAAAGCACTACCAAGGACCACCTGACGTTGGTGGAACTCGGACACCCAGAGGGAGGCACCTAAGCCAAAGGCTCTGCCCGGAACCAGCTGACGGTACTGGAACCAGGATGGGGACCTATTCAAGCTTGTCTTCCTAGAGCCCCAACTGGCGGTGTTAGAGCCCAGGGTCAGCAGAAGGAGGAGCAGGGGGAGGGGAGTGTAGGCCGAAGCCTGCACTGGCGGCAGCTTTGGGTCTGTTGTGCCTGCGTGGCGGTCGCAGGACACGTTGCCGGCTACACAGCAGGGGAACAGCTGGCGGTGCTGAACCCCACTGACACATTGGCGAGGTGTTTGGCTCTGTGCAGCCAGCACTTCCGGACAGCAACTAGCGGTGTTGGAGCCCGGGCTCTGCCGGTGGAGCAGAGTGTAGGCCGAAGCCTAATTGAACCGATTTCAAAGGTAACCTTTAACCCCCCCTCAGGGGTTACAAACTAGAAGAGCCACAGCTTATGCAGCAGTAGTGCCGCACAAGTCAAAGGTTGCTCTTTTAATTTTTCTCCTTGCACACGCCGAATGAAACACGTATAACATTTAGCCCTTTATACAGTCAAACTGTATTGGAGGCGTGAGTACCCTTCGTAATGACACACAGCACAGCTGACAAAAATGCCACCTTGGTGCTTTGCGCGGCCTCCTGAGCTTCGTTATTTGTTGCACAGGAGTCTGCGCTGTCGTGTTATCCCTTGGCCTTGCGCTGTTAGCGCTGCCCATCTTCTGACATCATTTCATGTCGGCTGTTGCGGTTTGCGATGACCATGAATCCGACCCACGCAGTGTCTTTACATTGTTAAAACACTGCGGGGCTGGGATTCATGGCCTGGCGCAGTACATATGTTCGCCTCTCGCACTCGGGTCCTTACACCCGCTTCAGACTGTGCGGCGTCAGCTGATCCCTTATCGCATGCCACGGCCATGAAGCCGCACAGTCCGAAGAAGGCGGAAGGAGATGAGGGATAGGCGAAGAAATGCAGCGTTCATGCCCGTCAATCACACCCTCGCAGTCAAAATAAATAAGACACCGAGGGGCGTTGTGTGGGGCAAGGCGGCGGCATAGGCGCAGTTAGCCAAACAATGAGGCCAGAAGACGGGCAGCGCTACCAAGGAGCTTGTTGCGTGTCAATACAAAGGAAAATCACACCTGAGGGACGTTTTAATTGTCTCAGAAGACTCATTTTAGACGTGTTCAGTTCCCCATGGGCAAGGAGAATAAGTTTCCGAGCCACCTTGCACACATGCAGCATTACTGCTGTACAAGGTGGCTGTAAAACATAGAAACACCTGGGGGAGGGGGGACAGGTTCCCTTCAATTTCAGTTCTTGTGTCTGCGTGGCTGTCGCAGGACACGTTGCCGGCTACACAGCAGGGGAACAGCTGGCGGTGCTGGACCCCACTGACACATTGGCTGGTGTTTTTCTCTGTGCAGCTAGCAGTACCGGGCCCCAACTGGCGGTGTTAGAGCCCAGGGTCAGCAGGAGGAGGAGCAGGAGGAGGAGCAGGGGGAGGGGAGTGTAGGCCGAAGCCTGCACTGGCGGCAGCTTTGGGTCTGTTGTGCCTGCGTGGCGGTCGCAGGACACGTTGCCGGCTACACAGCAGGGGAACAGCTGGCGGTGCTGAACCCCACTGACACATTTGCGAGGTGTTTGGCTCTGTGCAGCCAGCACTTCTGGACAGCAACTAGCGGTGTTGGAGCCCGGGCTCTGCCGGTGGAGCAGAGTGTAGGCCGAAGCCTAATTGAACCGATTTCAAAGGTAACCTTTAACCCCCCCTCAGGGGTTACAAACTAGAAGAGCCACAGCTTATGCAGCAGTAGTGCCGCACAAGTCAAAGGTTGCTCTTTTAATTTTTCTCCTTGCACACGCCGAATGAAACACGTATAACATTTAGCCCTTTATACAGTCAAACTGTGTTGGAGGCGTGAGTTCCCTTCGTAATGAGACGCAGCACAGCTGGCAAAAATGCCACCTTGGTGCTTGGCGCGGCCTCCTGAGCATCGTTATTTGCTGCACAGGAGTCTGCGCTGTCGTGTTATCCCTTGGCCTTGCGCTGTTAGCGCTGCCCGTCCTCTGACAACATTTGATGTCGGCCGGTGCGGTTCGCGATGACCATGAATCCCAGCCCCGCAGTGTCTTAACATTGTTAAAACACTGCGGGGCTGGGATTCATGGCCTGGCGCAGTACATATGTTCGCCTCTCACTTGGGTTCTTACACCTGCTTCAGACTATGCGGCGTCAGCTGATCCCTTATGGCATGCCACGGCCATGAAGCCGCACAGTCCGAAGAAGGCGGAAGGAGATGAGGGATAGGCGAAGAAATGCACCGTTCATGCCCGTCAATCACACCCTCGCAGTCCAAATAAATAAGACACCGAGGGGCGTTGTGTGGGTCAGGGCGGCCGCAGAGGCGCAGGCAGCCAAACAATGATGCCAGAAGATGGGCAGCGCTACCAAGGGGGTTGCAGCGTGTCATTACAAAGGAAAGTCACACCACCGGGACGGTTAAATGGTCACACAGAGGACACATTTCAGACGTGTTTTCAGTTCCACATGTGCGAGGAGAATACGTTTATGAGCCACCTTGCACACATGCAGCATTACCGCTGTACGAGGTGGCTGTAAAACGTACAAACGCCTGGGGGAGGGGGGACAGGTTCCCTTCAATTTCAGTTCTTGTGTCTGCGTGGCTTTTGCAGGACACGATGCCGGCTACACAGCAGGGGAACAGCTGGCGGTGCTGGACCCCACTGACACATTGGCCGGTGTTTTTCTCTGTGCAGCTAGCAGTACCGGGCCCCAACTGGCGGTGTTAGAGCCCAGGGTCAGCAGGAGGAGGAGATGGAGCAGAGTGTAGGCCGAAGCCTGCACTGGCGGCAGCTTTGGGTCCGTTGTGCCTGCGTGGCTGTTGCAGGACACGTTGCCGGCTGCACAGCAGGGGAACAGCTGGCGGTGCTGAACCCCACTGACACATTGGCTGGTGTTTTTCTCTGTGCAGCTAGCAGTACCGGGCCCCAACTGGCGGTGTTGGAGCCCGGGCTCTGCAGGGGGAGCAGAGTGTAGGCCGAAGCCTAATTGAACCAATTTCAAAGGTAACCTTTAACCCCCCCTCATGTGTTACAAAGTAGAAGAGCCACAGCTTATGCAGCAGTAATGCTGCACAAGTCAAAGGTTGCTCTTTTAATTTTGCTCCTTGCACACGCTGAAAGGAACACGTATAAAATTTAGGCCCTTACACAGTCAAACTGATTTTGAGGCGTGAGTTCCCTTCGTAAAGAGACGCAGTACAGCTGGCAAAAATGCCACCTTGGTGCTTGGCGCGGCCTCCTGAGCATCGTTATTTGTTGCACAGGAGTCTGCGCTGTCGTGTTATCCCTTGGCCTTGCGCTGTTAGCACTGCCCATCCTCTGACATCATGTAATGTCGGCTGTTGCGGTTTGCGATGACCATGAATCCCAGCCCCGCAGTGTCTTAACATTGTTAAAACACTGCGGGGCTGGGATTCATGGCCTGGTGCAGTACATATGTTCGCCTCTCGCTTGGGTTCTTACACCCGCTTCAGACTATGCGGCGTCAGCTGATCCCTTATTGCATGCCACGGCCATGAAGCCGCACAGTCCGAAGAAGGCGGAAGGAGATGAGGGACAGGCGAAGAAATGCACCGTTCATGCCCATCAATCACACCCTCGCAGTCCAAATAAATAAGACACCGAGGGGCGTTGTGTGGGGCAAGGCGGCCGCAGAGGCGCAGGCAGCCAAACAATGATGCCAGAAGACGGGCAGCGCTACCAAGGAGCTTGTTGCGTGTCAATACAAAGGAAAATCACACCTGAGGGACGTTTTAATGGTCGCAGAGGACTCATTTTAGACGTGTTCAGTTCAACATGGGCAAGGAGAATAAGTTTCTTAGCCACCTTGCACACATGCAGCATTACTGTCGTACAAGGTGGCTGTAAAACGTAGAAACACCTGGGGGAGGGGGGACAGGTTTCCTTCAATTCCAGTTCTTGTGTCTGCGTGGCTGTTGCAGGACACGTTCCTGGCTGCACAGCAGGGGAACAGCTGGCGGTGCTGAACCCCACTGACACATTGGCTGGTGTTTTTCTCTGTGCAGCTAGCACATCTGGGCCCCAACTGGCGGTGTTAGAGCCCAGGGTCAGCAGGAGGAGGAGAGGGAGCAGAGTGTAGGCCGAAGCCTGCACTGGAGCAAGTTGAAAGGGAAACTTTAACCCCCCCCAAGGCGTTTGGAGCTGAAAGAGCCATCGTGTACAGCACTAATGCTGGAAAAGGTAAACTTAGCTCTTTTAATTATGGTCCTTGCACATGCTGAACCTAACACTTATGAAAAGTGTCCCCTCCTACCGTGATACCGTCCGGTAGGTGGAACTTTCCTTTGTGATGTGACGCAGCACAGCCGTCATTCTTACCCCCTTGGCACCGTGCGCCGCCTCCTCAGCGTTGTTTGAATCAGTCCCGGAGCCTGCGCTGTTAGGTTAGCCCTTGGCCATGCACACATTTTGCGCTGCCCGTCTTCTGACATCATTTGGTGTCAGGCTGGCTGCGCCTGTGCGGCCGCGCTGCCCGAGATCCCGCCTCGTACTGTCTTCTGATTTAATCCCACTGGGGGCCTGAGATCCGTGGCCATGCGCAGTGCATATCCTCGCCTCTCACTCCCCTCCCTACGGCTTCTTCAGACTGTGCGGTGTCACGGCCGTGGCATGCTATTAGGGACCAGCTGACACCGCACAGTTTGAAGAAGCCGTAGGGAGATGAGTGAGAGGTGGAGGTTCAGATATGCACTGCGCATGTCCATGGATCTCAGGCCCCCAGTGGGATGAAATCAGAAGACAGTACGAGGCGGGATCTCGGCCAGCGCGGCCGCACAGGCGCAGCCAGCCTGACACCAAATGATGTCAGAAGACGGGCAGCGCAAAATGTGTGCATGGCCAAGGGCTAACCTAACAGCGCAGGCTCCGGGACTGATTCAAACAACGCTGAGGAGGCGGCGCACGGCGCCAAGGGGGTAAGAATGACGGCTGTGCTGCGTCACATCACAAAGGAAAGTTCCACCTACCGGACGGTATCACGGTAGGAGGGGACACTTTTCATAAGTGTTAGGTTCAGCATGTGCAAGGAGCACCACGAAAAGAGGCACTTTTTCCCTTTGCATCATTACTGCTGCACAAGGTGGCTCCTTCAGTAACAAACGCCTGGGGGGGGACAGGTTCCCTTAAATTTAACTTGTTGTGCCTGCGTGGCTGTCGCAGTACACGTTGCCGTATACACAGCAGGGGAACAGCTGACGTTACTGAACCCCAATAACACATTGGCGAGGTGTTTGGCTCTGTGCAGACAGCACTTCTGGACGGCAACTAGCGGTGTTGGAGCCCAGGGACAGGTGGAGGAGGAGGAGGTGGAGGAGGTAGGAGGGATTGCCACACACACAGCAGGGGAACAGCTGACGTTACTGAACCCCAATAACAGAGGAGGGACTGTTGACTGTGCGTACAGCACTACCAGGCAACAACTAGCGGTGTTGGAGCCCAGGGACAGGTGGAGGAGGTGGATGAGGTAGGAGGAGGTAGGAGGGATTGCCACACACACAGCAGGGGAACAGCTGACGTTACTGAACTCCAATAACAGAGGAGGGACTGTTGACTGTGCGTACAGCACTACCAGGCAACAACTAGCGGTGTTGGAGCCCAGGGACAGGTGGAGGAGGAGGAGGTGGAGGAGGTAGGAGGGATTGCCACACACACAGCAGGGGAACAGCTGACGTTACTGAACCCCAATAACAGAGGAGGGACTGTTGACTGTGCGTACAGCACTACCAGGCAACAACTAGCGGTGTTGGAGCCCAGGGACAGGTGGAGGAGGAGGAGGTGGAGGAGGTAGGAGGGATTGCCACACACACAGCAGGGGAACAGCTGACGTTACTAAACCCCAATAACAGAGGAGGGACTGTTGACTGTGCGTACAGCACTACCAGGCAACAACTAGCGGTGTTGGAGCTCAGGGACAGGTGGAGGAGGTGGAGGAGGTGGAGGAGGTAGGAGGGATTGCCACACACACAGCAGGGGAACAGCTGACGTTACTGAACCCCAATAACAGAGGAGGGACTGTTGACTGTGCGTACAGCACTACCAGGCAACAACTAGCGGTGTTGGAGCCCAGGGACAGGTGGAGGAGGTGGAGGAGGTAGGAGGAGGTAGGAGGGATTGCCACACACACAGCAGGGGAACAGCTGACGTTACTGAACCCCAATAACAGAGGAGGGACTGTTGACTGTGCGTACAGCACTACCAGGCAACAACTAGCGGTGTTGGAGCCCAGGGACAGGTGGAGGAGGTGGAGGAGGTGGAGGAGGTAGGAGGGATTGCCACACACACAGCAGGGGAACAGCTGACGTTACTGAACCCCAATAACAGAGGAGGGACTGTTGACTGTGCGTACAGCACTACCAGGCAACAACTAGCGGTGTTGGAGCCCAGGGACAGGAGGAGAAGCAGAGGAACACAATGTAGGCCGAAGCCTGATTGGAGAAAGTCGAAAGGGAACCTTTATCCCCCCTAAGGCATTTGTATCTGAAAGAGCCAGCTTGTGCAGCAAAAAAGATGCAAAAGGAAAAGGTGGCTCTTTTCATGATGCTCCTTGCAAACACAGAACTAAACACTTATAAAATGTGTCCCCTGATACCGTGTGACCATCCCGGAGGTGGGACTTTCCTTCGTAATATGACGCAGCACAGCCGTCATTCCTACCTCCTTGGCGCCGTTCCCCGGCTCCTCAGCGTTGTTTGATTCCGTCCCGGAGCCTGCGCTGTTATGTTATCCCTTGGCCAGGCACACTTAGCGCTGCCCATCTTCTGACATCATTTGGTGTCAGGCTGGCTGCGCCTGTGCGGCCGTGCTGGCCGAGAGCCCGCCTTGCAGTGTCGTCTAATGTAATCCCACCGCGGGCCTGGGATCCGTGGCCATGCGCAGTGCATATCCTCACCTCTCACTCCCCTCCCTACGGCTTCTTAAGACTGTGCGGTGTCACGGCCGTGGCATGCTATTAGGGACCAGCTGACACCGCACAGTCTGAAGAAGCCGTAGGGAGATGAGTGAGAGGTGGAGGTTCAGATATGCACTGCGCATGTCCATGGATCTCAGGCCCCCAGTGGGATGAAATCAGAAGACACTGCGAGGCGGGCTCGCGGCCAGCGCGGCCGCACAGGCGCAGCCATCCTGACACCAAATGATGTCAGAAGACGGGCAGCGCTAAGTGTGCCTGGCCAAGGGATAACATAACAGCGCAGGCTCCGGGACGGAATCAAACAACGCTGAGGAGCCGGGGCACGGCGCCAAGGGGGTAGGAATGACGGCTGTGCTGCGTCATATTACGAAGGAAAGTCCCACCTCCGGGACGGTTTTACGGTATCAGTGGACACATTTTATAAGTGTTAAGTTCTGCGTGTGCAAGGAGCTAAACAAAAATAGCTACCTTTTCCTTGTGCAGCATTACTGCTGCACAAGGTGGCTCTTTCAGTAACAAACGCCTTGGGGGGGGGGACAGGTTCCCTTACATTTCAGTTGTTGTGTCAGCGTGGCGGTCGCAGGACACATTGCCGGCTACACAGCTGGGGATCAGCTGACGTTACTGAAACCCAATAACACTGGGTCGTATGTTTTGACTGTGCAGACGGCACTTCTGAGCATCAACTGGCGGTGTTGGAGCCCAGGAATTTAAGTTCGGGTGGTAGAAAGATGAACACAACAGGAGACCTGGATACTGTAGACAGTCACCTAATTATTTAATCAGGAAGAGGAGTGGCAAATTCCTGCGAGATCCAGGCCTTGTTCATTTTCAGGAAAGTAAGCCGGTCAACGTTATCGGAGGATAGTCGCATGCGACGGTCAGTTAGTACACCACCTGCAGCACTAAAGACACGTTCCGATAATACACTGGCCGCAGGGCAAGACAGCACCTCCAATGCATACTGGCTTAGCTCTGGCCATGTATCCAGCTTTGAGACCCAAAACTTGAAAGGGGAAGAGCCGTCTGGGAGTACAGCAAGAGGGCAAGACATGTAGTCTGTCACCATCTGACGGAACCGTTGCCTCCTGCTGACTGGAGCCGTCTGTGATGGTGTAGATTTTTGTGGCGGGCACAGAAAACTGTGCCACAGTTGGGCCATACTGGTCTTGCCTTGGGCAGAGGCACTGCTTCTGCTCCCTCTTTGTGCAGAGCCTCCACCACTGCCTGGACGCACTGAGCTGCTTTGGAATGCACTAGCAGCACTTCTCTCACTTGGAATGGAGAAGATGATGGAATTCACCAGTGTGTCTTGGTACTCCCGCATTTTTCGCTCCCGGTTCAACGGTGTGATGAGGCTTTCTAAGTTGTCCCGGTAGCGAGGATCGAGGAGGGTGAACACCCAATAATCAGACATGTTGAGAATGTGGGCGATGCGGCGGTCGTTTCTCAGGCACTGCAGCATGTAATCAACCATGTGCTGCAGACTGCCAACTGCCCAAGAAACGCTGTCCCCTGCTGGAGGCGTGATCTCTGCCCGCTCGTCATCACCCCACCCTCGCTGTACACACTGACTACTGGACAATTGTGTAACTCCCTCCTCTGGACGGATGTCTTCCTCCTCCATTGACTCCTCCTCATCCTCCTCACAAACTGTCCCCTGCCTACGCGTTTGTGAGGAACCACGTGGCGCTGACTGTCCAGAAGATGATGGAAATGCTGAATCCTCATCCTCCACCTCTTCCACAAAATCATCCCTTAGCGCTTGCAGTGATTTTTCAAGCAGGCAGATAAGGGGGACATTCATGCTGACTAGTGCATCATCTGCACTCGCCATCCGCGTGGAATAATCAAAGGGACGCAAAACCTGGCAGACGTCATTCATAGTGGCCCACTCTGTGGTTGTGAAGTCTGTACGGCGCTGAGTGCGACTTCTTTGCGCCTGAAGCAGCTGGTACTCCATTACAGCTTGCTGCTGCTCACACAACCGCTCCAACATATGTAACGTGGAATTCCACCTGGTAGGTAGGTCACATATGATGCGATGTTCCGGCAGGCGGTGTCGGCGCTGCAGAGCCGCAATGCACGCTTTTGCCGTGCTGGAACGCCGCAAGTGAGCACACTCTAGGCGGACCTTGTGCAGCAGTGCATCAAGATCCGGATAGTCCCTCAGAAAACTCTGCACGACCAAATTGAGCACATGTGCCAGACATGGGATGTGAGTGAGGTTGCCGAGGCCCAGAGCTGCCACCAGATTTCGGCCATTATCACACACTACCATGCCTGGCTGGAGATTCGCTGGCACAAACCACACATCGCTCTCCTGCTTGATGGCATTCCAGAGCTCCTGCGCTGTGTGGCTTCGATTCCCCAAAGAAATTAATTTCAAGACGGCCTGTTGACGTTTGGCCACGGCTGTGCTCATGTCGGTCGTAACAGGTACACGTTCATCACGGGTCCATGTGGAGGTGGACTGTGACGGCTCCTGCAGCGATGATTCTGAGGAACTGGTGTAGGAGGAGGAGTCAATGCGTACAGAATGGATTCCTGCAATCCTTGGAGTGGGCAGGACACGTCCTGCGCCACTCGCACGGTCTGTACCCGGCTCAACGACATTAACCCAATGGGCAGTGAGGGAAAGGTATCGCCCCTGTCCATGGTGACTGGTCCACGCATCGGTGGTGAGGTGGACCTTGCTACTGACGGCGTTCAGTAGCGTGTGTTTTATGTGTCCCTCCACATGCTTGTGCAGGGCAGGGACGGCTTGCCTGCTGAAGTAAAAGTGGCTGGGCACATTGTACTGTGGGACTGCCAATGACATCAAGTCACGGAAGCTGTCAGTCTCCACCAGCCTGAATGACAGCATTTCCAGTGACAGAAGTTTGGCAATGCCTGCAGTCAGAGCCTGTGCTCGTGGGTGGTTTGACGAGAAAGGCCGCCTTTTCTCCCATGCCTGTACTACCGATGGCTGTAGACTGGGCTGGGAGTGTGTGGATGACTGGGAAAGTGGTGCTGCGGGTGGAATTACAGCGGGTCTCTGGACAACAGGGCCAGAGGTTCTTCCACGGCGATCCTGGGAGGAAGCCGAACCAGCTGCGTGTGAGCTGGAGGAAGAGGCAACACGAGCTGAAGTGGTGGTAGCTGCCGCTGTTGGTTGGCCTAGCTCTTCAGTGTGTCTTTCTAACAATGCCGCGTGCCTGGTCCGCACATGTTTCCACATGTTGGAGGTATTGAGGCTGCTGACATTTCGACCTCTTTTGACTTTGTGATGACACACCTTGCATTTGACATAGCAAATGTCATCTGCAACTGTGTCAAAAAAGGCCCAGGCACTGCAAGTCTTGGGAGCGCCCTTTTTGGCTTTTGGAAGAGACATGCTCCTAACGGGTGCCAAAGCGGAGGCTGCAGGATCCGCAGTCTTCCCCCTCCCTCTCCCTCTTTGGGCCGTACGGGGAATCTCTTCCTCAGAGCTGCTCCCACCACCTTCCTGTCCCTCACGCCAAGATGGGTCAAGGACCTCATCATCTACACTACCCTCTGCCCCCAACTGCTCCTCCTGGGTAGTCTCAGCAGCAGAGCACGCACCAGTAAGTGGCACCTGAGTGTCATCATCAGCAGATGCGGCCTGCGATGTGGTGACCGGAGGCACTGGCCCACCCGCCTCTTCAGACTCAGAGAGAAAAAGCTGTTGCGCATCACTGAACCCTGCCTCTTCTTCCATTTCTCCAATGCTGCTTGGCTGGCCCCCTGTTTCCAAGCCAAGAGATTCAGAGAACAGAAGTAGAGACGGCTCCTGTCCTGAGCTCTCTGTCTGCCTGGGCAATTTGGCAGGTGGTGAAGAGACAGATGGCTGCTCTCCAGTGCTCTGTGTCTGAGAGGATGTGGCACTAATTGAAGTTGATGCATTAGCTGCCATCCATCCGACAACGGCTTCAATTTGGTCTTCACGCAGCAGCGGTGTACGGCGCTCTGCGACAAAGCTGCGCATGAATGACTGTTCCCTTGTGAAAGTGGGTGCTGATGAGTCACCGGTGCCCGCAGCGGGCACAGAATCCCCACGTCCCCTCCCTGCTCCGCGCCCACGCCCACGCCCACGTGCCTTACTCACTGCCTTCTTCATCTTGGGTGACTGATAAAGATAAGCAGAAAAGTACTAACGGCTTTGTGTGCTTATTCCTGAACAACTCCTCCTAACAGGTATAAGAAACACTAATTTTCTAAAGTGTGGACTAGACTTTAATATGAGCTAATGTGGCCTACAGAAATGTAAAGTGGTGTCACTGGTGTGTTTGGTGAACTTTATTATTTATTTATTTTTTGGGGGTTGAACTGACAACAGAGAGAGCTGCAGTCACACGGAGACCGTGCAGACAGCCGTAAACGGCGCTGCAAGGCCCAAAAACCCTCCTCTACGTTATCCTATGTAGTGTTTTTCCACAAGTTAGCTGGAGACGGGTGGAAAGACACTAATAGGAATTTTTTGAAAAAAGGTGCAGCAGCCTGCACTACTTAAAACAAAATGAAAATTGATTTTGCGGTATGACGCAGTGAACAACCCTGAGCTGGAGACAACCAGGCTATGGCTGCTCACAGACTACAGGGCGAGCTGCAGTCACACGGAGACCATGCAGACAGCCGTAAACGGCGCTGCAAGGCCCAAAAACCCTCCTCTACGTTATCCTATGTAGTGTTTTTCCACAAATTAGCTGGAGACGGGTGGAAAGACACTAATAGGAATTTTTTGAAAAAATGTGCAGCAGCCTGCACTACTTAAAACAAAATGAAAATTGATTTTGCGGTATGACGCAGTGAACAACCCTGAGCTGGAGACAACCAGGCTATGGCTGCTCACAGACTACAGGGCGAGCTGCAGTCACACGGAGACCGTGCAGACAGCCGTAAACGGCGCTGCAAGGCCCAAAAACCCTCCTCTACGTTATCCTATGTAGTGTTTTTCCACAAATTAGCTGGAGACGGGTGGAAAGACACTAATAGGATTTTTTGTTAAAAATTAGCAGCAGACTACACTACTTGGAAAAAAAAAAAAAAGAACAGTATGAGGCAATGAACCACCCTCCCTGAACTGAATACAACCAGCTATGGATGGCCTATGTGGCTGCTCTCAGACTAGAGAGTGGGCTGCACTCACACACACACACACACACAGACCTTGCAGATCGCTGTGAAAACAGCGCTACAAGGCAAAAGCAAGGTGAATAGTAGGTGAACACAGCGGTTGCTAAATTAGCCTTTGGAAAGCACAAAGAAGCAAATCGCTATCTCTAAACTGGCCCTCAGTCAGCAAACAGCGTCCTGTCACTAACTGAATTCACAGCAGAGTGATCGCAAAATGGCGCCAGCGACTTTTAAACTGCATCATGACATCATTTCAGCAGCCAATCACAGCCATGCCAGTAGTTTCATGCCCTCCATGCTGAACAGGATGTGCCCACACTTGAAATCATTCTCATTGGCTGAATTTGTGCATTTTGAATCTGGGAACTTCCGATTCCGGTATCCGATACGCGGCAAGTATCGGAATCCCGGTATCGGAATTCCGATACCGCAAGTATCGGCCGATACCCGATACTTACGGTATCGGAATGCTCAACACTAGTCATAACCCTAACAGGCTAATTGAGATCTTAACTCTTGATCAAACTTTTACATCTGCACATTTTCCATTTTGTAATTTTAAAATGTAAATTATGACAATATTTATATTTTTTTGGCCTAAAATACAAAGGAAATGCATCATTAACTTTAGGCTTTTAACCCCTTCATGACCCAGCCTATTTTGGCCTTAATGACCTTGCCATTTTATGAAATTCTGACCAGTGTCCCTTTATGAGGTAATAACTCAGGAACGCTTCAACGGATCCTAGCGATTCTGAGATTGTTTTTTCGTGACATATTGGGCTTCATGTTAGTGGTAAATTTAGGTCGATAATTTCTGAGTTTATTTGTGAAAAAAATGGAAATTTGGCAAAAATTTTGAAAATTTCGCAATTTTCACATTTTTAATTTTTATTCTGTTAAACGAGAGTTATGTGACACAAAATAGTTAATAAATAACATTTCCCATATGTCTACTTTACATCAGCACAATTTTGGAAACAAATTTTTTTTTTGCTAGGAAGTTATAAGGGTTAAAATTTGACCAGTGATTTCTCATTTTTACAACAAAATTTACAAAACCATTTTTTTTAGGGACCACCTCACATTTGAAGTCAGTTTGAGGGTTCTATATGGCTGAAAATACCCAAAAGTGACACCATTCTAAAAACTGCACCCCTCAAGGTGCTCAAAACCACATTCAAGAAGTTTATTAACCCTTCAGGTGTTTCACAGCAGCAGAAGCAACATGGAAGTAAAAAATGAACATTTAACTTTTTAGTCACAAAAATGATCTTTTAGCGAAAATTTGTTTATTTTCCCAAGGGTAAAAGGAGAAACTGGACCACGAACGTTGTTGTCCAATTTGTCCTGAGTACGCTGATACCTCATATGTGGGGGTAAACCACTGTTTGGGCGCACGGCAGGGCTCGGAAGGGAAGGAGCGCCATTTGACTTTTTCAATGAAAAATTGGCTCCAATCTTTAGCGGACACCATGTCGCGTTTGGAGAGCCCCCGTGTGCCTAAACATTGGAGCTCCCCCACAAGTGACCCCATTTTGGAAACTAGACCCCCCAAGGAACTTATCTAGATGCATAGTGAGCACTTTAAACCCCCAGGTGCTTCACAAATTAATCCGTAAAAATGAAACAGTACTTTTTTTCACAAAAAAACTATTTTAGCCTCAATTTTTTCATTTTCACATGGGCAACAGGATAAAATGGATCCTAAAATTTGTTGAACAATTTCTCCTGAGTACACCGATACCTCACATGTGGGGGTAAACCATTGTTTGGGCACATGGTAAGGCTCGGAAGGGAAGGAGCGCCATTTGACTTTTTGAATGAAAAATTATCTCCATCGCTAGCAGACACCATGTCACGTTTGGAGAGCCCCTGTGTGCCTAAACATTGGAGCTCCCCCACAAGTGACCCCATTTTGGAAACTAGACCCCCCAAGAACCTTATCTAGAAGCATAGTGAGCACTTTAAACCCTCAGGTGCTTCACAAATTGATCCGTAAAAATGAAAAAGTACTTTTTTTTCACACAAAATTTCTTTTAGCCTCAATTTTTTCATTTTCACATGGGCAACAGGATAAAATGGATCCTAAAATTTGTTGGGCAATTTCTCCTGAATACGCTGATACCTCATATGTGGGGGTAAACAACTGTTTGGGTGCACGGCAAGGCTCGGAAGGGGAGGCGTGCCATTTGACTTTTTGAATGGAAAATTAGCTCCAATCGTTAGCGGACACAATGTCACGTTTGGAGAGCCCCTGTGTGCCTAAACATTGGAGCTCCCCTACAAGTGACCCCATTTTGGAAACTAGACCCCCCCAAGGAACTTATCTAGATGCATAGTGAGCACTTATAACCCCCAGGTGCTTCACAGAAGTTTATAACGCAGAGCCGTGAAAATAAAAAATAATTTTTCTTTCCTCAAAAATGATTTTTAGCCCAGAATTTTTTATTTTCCCAAGGTTAATAGGAGAAATTGGACCCCAAATGTTGTTGTCCAGTTTGTCCTGAGTACGATGATACCCCATATGTGGGGGTAAACCACTGTTTGGGCGCACGGCAGGGCTCGGAAGGGAAGGCACGCCATTTGGCTTTTTGAATGGAAAATTAGCTCCAATCATTAGCGGACACCATGTCGCGTTTGGAGAGCCCCTGTGTGCCTAAACATTGGAGCTCCCGCACAAGTTACCCCATATTGGAAACTAGACCTCCCAAGGAACTAATCTAGATGTGTGGTGAACACTTGGAACCCCCAAGTGCTTCACAGAAGTTTATAACGCAGAGCCATGAAAATTAAAAATAATTTTTCTTTTCTCAAAAATGATTTTTTAGCCCACAATTTTTTATTTTCCCAAGGGTAACAGGAGAAATTGGACCCCAAAAGTTGTTGTGCAGTTTCTCTTGAGTACGCTGATACCCCATATGTGGGGGTAAACCACTGTTTTGGCACACGTCGGGGTTCGGAAAGGAAGTAGTGACGTTTTGAAATGCAGACTTTAAAGGAATGCTCTGCGGGCGTCAGGTTGCGTTTGCAGAGCCCCTGATGTGCCTAAACAGTAGGAACTCCCCACAAGTGACTCCATTTTGGAAACTAGACCCCCAAGGGAACTTATCTAGATGTGTGGTGAGCACTTTGAACCCCCAAGTGCTTCACAGAAGTTTATAACGCAGAGCCGTGAAAATAATAAATGCGTTTCCTTTCCTCAAAAATATTTTTTTAGCCCAGAATTTTTTATTTTTGCAAGGGTAAAAGGAGAAATTTGACCTCAAAAGTTGTTGTCCAGTTTCTTCTGAGTACGCTGATACCCCATATGTTGGGGTAAACCACTGTTTGGGCACATGCCGGGGCTCGGAAGGGAAGTAGTGACGTTTTGGAATGCAGACTTTGATGGAATGGTCTGCGGGCATCATGTTACGTTTGCAGAGCCCCTGATATGCCTAAACTGTAGAAACCCCCCACAAGTGACCCCATTTTGGAAACTAGACCCCCCAAGGAACTTATCTAGATGTGTGGTGAGCACGTTCAACCCCCAAGTGCTTCACAGAAGTTTACAACGCAGAGCCGTGAAAATAAAAAATCATTTTTCTTTCCTCAAAAAAGATGTTTTAGCAAGCAATTTTTTATTTCCACAAGGGTAACAGGAGAAATTGGACCCCAATATTTGTTGCCCAGTTTGTTGTGAGTACGCTGATACCCCATATGTGGGGGTAAACCACTGTTTGGGCACACGTCAGGGTTCGTAAGGGAAGTAGTGACATTTGAAATGCAGACTTTGATGGAATGGTCTGCGGGCATCACGTTGCATTTGCAGAGCCCCTGATGTGCCTAAACAGTGGAAACACCCCACACGTGACCCCATTTTGGAAACTAGACCCCCGAAGGAACTTATCTAGATGTGTGGTGAGCACTTTCAACCCCCAAGTGCTTCACAGAAGTTTATAACGCAGAGCCGTGAAAATAAAAAATAATTGTTCTTTCCTCAAAAATTATGTTTTAGCAAGTAATTTTTTATTTTTGCAAGGGTAACAGGAGAAATTGGACCCCAACTGTTGTTGCCCAGTTTGTCCTGAGTACGCTGGTACCCCAAATGTGGGGGTAAACCACTGTTTGGGCGCACGTCGGGGCTTGGAAGGGAGGGAGCACCATTTGACTTTTTGAACGCAAGATTGGCTGGAATCAATGGTGGCGCCATGTAGCGTATGGAGACCCCTGATGTGCCTAAACAGTGGAAATCCCTCAATTCTAACTTCAACACTAACCCCAACACACCCCTAATCCTAATCCCAACTGTAGCCATAACCCTAATCACAACCCTAACCCCAACACACCCCTAACCACAACCCTAACCCCAACACACCCGTAACCCTAATTCCAAGCCTAACCCTAATCCTAACCCTAATCCCAACCCTAACCCTAATCCCAACCCTAACCACAACTGTAACCCCAACACACCCCTAACCCTATCTGTAACCCTATCCACAAGCCTAATCTTAACCCCATTTCCAACCCTAGCCCTAATTCCAATCCTAACTCTAATTCCAACCCTAACCCTAAGGCTATGTGCCCATGTTGCGGATTCGTGTGAGATTTTTCCGCACGATTTTTGAAAAATCTGCGGGTAAAAGGCACTGCGTTTTACCTGCAGATTTACAGCGGATTTCCAGTGTTTTTTGGGCGGATTTCACCTGCGGATTCCTATTGAGGAACAGGTGTAAAACGCTGCGGAATCCGCACAAAGAATTGACATGCTGCGGAAAATACAACGCAGCGTTTCTGCACGGAATTTTCTGCACCATGGGCACAGCGGATTTGGTTTTCCATAGGTGTACATGGTACTGTAAACCTGATGGAAAACTGCTACGAATTCGCAGCGGCCAATCCGCTGCGGATCCGTGGCCAATCCACTGCGGATCCGTGGCCAATCCACTGCGGATCCGCGGCCAATCCGCTGCGGATCCGCGGCCAATCCGCTGTGGATCCGCAGCCAAATCCGCACTGTGTGCACATGCCATAACCCTAACCCTACCCCTAACCCTACCCCTAACCCTAACCCTACCCGTAACCCTAACCCTACCCCTAACCCTAACCCTACCCCTAGTTCTAACCCTAGTTCTAACCCTAACCCTAGTGGAAAAAGAAAAAAAAATATTTTCTTTATTTTATTATTGTCCCTACCTATGGGGTTGATAAAGGGGGGGTTATTTATTATTTTTTTTATTTTAATCGCTGTGATAGAACCTACCACAGCGATCAAAATGTACTTGTAATGAATCTGCCGGCCGGCAGATTCGGCGGGCGCACTGAGCATGCGCCCGCCATTTTGGAAGATGGCGGCGCCCATGGAGAAGACGGACCGACACCGGGAGCCTCGGTAAGTATAAGGGGGGAGATTGGGGCACTGGGGGGGCATCGGAGCACGGGGGGGTGACATAGGAGCACGGGGGGAGCGGACAGGAGGACGGGGGAGCGGAGCACAGGACGGAGGGGACTACGGGACAGATCGGTGGCTTGGAGGGGCGATCGGTGGGGTGGGGGCTGGTCACTTCAGTATTTCCAGCCATGGCCGATGATATTGCAGCATCGGCCCTGGCTGGATTGTAATATTTCACCAGTTTCACTTTCAACAGCCAATCAGAGCGATCGTAGCCACGGGGGAGGTGAAGCCACCCCCCCTGGGCTGAAGTACCACTCCCCCTGTCCCTGCAGATCGGGTAAAATAGGAGTTAACCCTTTCACCCAATCTGCAGGGACACGATCATTCCATGACGCCACATAGGCGTCATGGGTCAGATTGGCACCGACTTTCATGACGCCTACGTGGCGTCAAAGGTCGGGAAGGGGTTAAAGAACATTTCATCTTCAACTTGCTTTACAGTAACAGTGATTTAGATCAGGGGTGCCCACAATTTTACATGCCACTGCTTATAATGTGATGACTGCTATATTTTAAGAGGATAAAAACTTTGATGGAAGTGCATCTTTAAGTGGAAGGAGACCAGATCGATATACCATGTCTCCACTGTTCAACAACCTAGAGAATTAACTGAAACCAGTGTCTGGTTATGAGTTTAGAATATGGCAATACAAGTTACAAATATTATATTACATTTTTTTAATAAATAATAAACTCCCCAAAATAATTACTTAAATTGGCATTTCCTTAATTATAATGATCAAAATGAACGTTAAAAGAACCTGTGATAAAATTTTCCATTTTTAAACTACTACCATCACACTATGTCTACATAGACATGTATACATTCGGTATTTGGTCAGTATTTTATATCAGTATGTGTAAGCCAAAAGCAAGAGTGGGTGATAAATACAGAAATGGTGATATGTTTCTATTATACTTTTCCTCTGATTGTTCAACTCCTAGTTTTGGCTTACAAATAGTGAAGTAAAATACTGACCAAATAGTGTGAATGTGGCCTAGTTAAAATCCTTGTGATTTGTCACATGCGCTCCTTCATCAAGAAATAACCTTATAAATCATATTTATTCACTGCTCTCCTGATGATACTCTGCACCATGCAGTCCGATGCGTGTGTACAGAGTAACATTGGCTCCTGCTGTTGCTATCGCAGGTCTCGACCTGTTCTCTGATGAGTCCACCCTAGAGATAACGTCACGGCCGGAGAGACAAGACACAGTACACCTGGTATGTATCTAAAGTATCTCTAGTTTATTGAGCTTACACACACTATTTATACATACTTATGTCGGAAGCGGATTCACCATATATGGGCTGAGCGTCGGAGAATTTACTCCCTTGTCTCCCTATGGTTTCACAAACATATTTTTCTATGCAAAACATTATTCGTTATCTATCAAGGACATTTCATCCCCCATGCTCTGCTACAATAACAGCAATATCAGCTAAATGAAGAATAGTGAATAATATCTTGCTTTTCTGACCTTTGGTAACTCTTATACAAAATGGAGACAAGCAAGATAAAATGGATCCTGCTATAACACTGTGAGCTCAGCAACCAAGCCCCTTTCAATTCAGAGGGGATGGATTATCGAGCTCACAGCAGGTGCCGAGCTTGGTCCATACATGCCCATCAGATCTCTAGGTGATGAGGACCATGAAGAAGAGCAATGAGTAAAAATTATTTTTAAAGTTTAAGCATGTAATATCTTTTCAGGAAGATATGCCCTCTATATGCCCCAGAAAAGGCATTTTGTAATGTAAAAAGGATTGAATACATGTGCTGCAATGTAAAAATAACTTGCTGTTCATAAATTAGGGCTTTTGAGATTTTTTTAACCACTTTAAGTTTCTAAAGATAAGTAGTAGTTAAAAGTAGTGACCTGTGCTTTCTTCAGGCAGCTAAGGCTTGGAAACTCCTCACTATTTTATATATACAAGCAGAAAAAAATCAAGATCAACAGTATGGCTCGCAGAGAAAATGCTCTTAGTCTACGCTTGCACGGTCAGTAATCACATGTCCGCTCCATCCAAAGCACTGCCGGCCTTTGATCGCAGGTGATTCCGCATGTGTTCACAAAACCGTGCAGAATCACCATGTTCAACTCATTGCACAGGTGACATTTATCTTGCGGAGACTCGCATCTCCGCAAGATAAATTGACATGCAGCAGTCTGGAGATAAGCGTCGCATGTCCATCTATCTCCGTGGGTGATCTGCAGGCATCTGAGGACGTATAGAGAGCATGGGATTTCTTAAAATCCCATCCACTATGCTGTAATCTCTGGATGCTGCGGGTTGGACGCTGCTCAACTACGCAGTGTCCAACCCGCAACGTTTACTGATATTTCTGAAAAAACATGACCTGAGTTTTCTGAAAGTGTTTTCTGCTTGAAAAACTCAGCAGACATGTCGTCTAATAGACTCAGTGTGCACATTCCCTAAAAGGTATGCAGGTGCCGGGATGCACAGAATGGATCAATTGAATCCTAACTAGGAATGGCAAAGGAGATGTGCAGCAGTTCAATAATAGAAATCTGCAGGCAGGTACACTATTTAACATGATTGTAAACAGGTGTAGTCCAGCTCACCTTAGTTAAGGCTCTCAATAATTCTCATCTCAGAAATGCCAATCTTGCCCCTTGTGGCAAAAGACTGCATAATAAAAAGATTTTCCAGCTGATTCTTGATTAAAGTATTCTTTTAAAAACCTTGACTTCCATGTAGTAAAAACTGGAATTCACATTAAAGCCAAGCATTATGTAATTTCCTACGTGTTTCAGACAACTCAGGAGACATCAAATCAGTCCAAGTTCATCAGTAGTAACATGTAGGATAGGGCACAGCAAGTCATATTCCTTACTTAGCACAACATGTCTTCAGCCCTACCACTCGTTCCTCCTTGCCCACTGGCTCTGTTAGCCCCATGGATCTCCCTGCTCATTTGGCAATGCACCAGGGATTCATTACCATTAGTGATGAGCGAGCACTAAAATGCTCGGATGCTCGTTGCTCGGGTTGAGCAGATTGGAATACTCAGGTACTCGGCCAGAACAACAAGCCCAATGTAAGTCTATGGGAGACCAGAGTATTTTTACCTTTTAAGGTCGAAAAATGTCTGAAAATCATGGAAACACTGCTCAAAAGACACAGGGACATCATGGGGATCGCCCCTGGAAGCATTCCTGACTCCAACAAAAAACACACTAAAAGGAAACAAAAATGGATTTTGCTGGGAAATATGTCAAGGTACATCCTTTGCAGGTTAATGACTTGCCTGTAAGGCCAAATATTTAACCCCAGACTGAAAAGTTCCTCTCCCACTTAGGCTTAGTTCAGGCGTAGCGTTTTTCAACTTTAACATTGCTTTCAACCACTACAAATGCATTCACAGGGAAATGTCATCGTAACATTTAACAACCCTAGCTGGCCATGTGGTGTGTGACACATAAGCAGACCCATCTTGTTTCATTTATGAAGGAGGGACTCCTATTTTTACTGGTGCATCAGGCGGCATTAATCTTCTTAAAGGGCCATTATTAAACACTAGGTCTCCTAAGCTGTTGTAGCCAATGCTGTGAGTGGATGGGCTGCCAAGAATTACGACGCACCACAATACCCTTTTCATAAGATGTTCAGGGGGGACTCCTGAAAAAATGTTACATTGAATTCAGGGCCTGCCCTGCTACCAATTCATATGCACCCCGATAAGCCTTTGAACCCACATACTGGATGGGCCCATGAAAATCCACTTCACAATATGCATTTTGTACTCCGTACTCCTTTGTTTTACACATTGGCAGCAAAGCCAGCCCTGCTGCATAGTCATATACACCCCATTACACCTTGGAACCCAAATACTGGATGGGCCCATGAAAATTCACTTCACAATATGCATTTATTTTGTACTCCCATACTCCTTTGATTTTCACATTGGCAGCAAGACCAGCCCTGCTGCATAGTCATATGCACCTGAATTATGCCTTGGAACCAACATACTGGATGGGCCCATGAAAATCCACTCGTATTTTTTAATGGTATGATGTTTCCCTCTTTGCAGAATTATTTCCAGGAGAAATTGTCAATTTTATTTGCCATGTTTTTAACACTAAGGTTCAGATACAGCTTTAAAAAAGGCTAATACTTGCAATACAACGCAATTTTATTTCAAACTACAAAAATTCAAGGAATAGTATGATTAAATAGTCTGAGTGTGTACACTTTTGTATATGTTAACAAACAAAGGTTACGGTAATAAAGGTACATATAAGGATTAAATACATATAGTGATTACGTATATATGAAGATTAGCTACATACTGTATACTTACATTATCCACAAGAGGCTTTTAAACCTCATCTGTCTGGAATATCAGAAGCAAGACCAAGACAGAGAACCCCTGGGAGATTTCTTACACTGCATGGGCGTCCCCAATTATGCAGGTATCAGCACATTGTACATGTACAGGTACCCCAGTTTTGGGCATCTGTCTTAGTCATGTTTCTATGGTCTTATATAGTGACTTATACTATGTAGTAACTCTAGTTTCACCCAGACCTTCAAGTGGTCACTATTCAAGGTAGCATGAAGCTAAGATATCATGGAGTCATTTGACGAGGGGCCATAAACCCCTAGAACATAAAATACACAAGGATTTAGATTAAACCACCACAGGCAGAGTTTCAGTAAACAATGACAAACAGCAAACCTATAGAAGCTTAGAACTGTTTGTGAAGTGAATAAACAAACATTTCTCAAGATTGTGCCACTATGAGCATTGTGTGTCACATCTGTAAATATTTTACAAGAAATGCAGCTATGTGATTGTCTGAATGCATTCGGTATACAGTATTTTAATCTGGATTCCAAATCGCCATTTGTACATTTGATTTAAAAGGAACCTGTCACCCCCAAAATCGCTGGTGAGGTAAGCTCACCGGCATCAGGGGCTTATCTACAGCATTCTGTAATGCTGTAGATAAGCCGCCGATGTTACCTAAAAGAGGAGAAAAAGACCTTAGATTATACTCACCCAGGGGCGTTCCCGCTGCGGTCCGGTCGGATGGGTGTCTCCGGTCTGCTCCGGCACCTCCCATCGTCGTTCCAGGACATCCTCTTCAGGTCTTTACGCCGTGGCTCCGGCGCAGGCGTACTTTGTCTGCCCTGTTGAGGGCAGAGCAAAGTACTGCAGTGCGCAGGCGCCGGGCCTCTCTGACCTTTCCGGAGCCTGCGCACTGCAGTACTTTGCTCTGCTCTCAACAGGGCAGACAAAGTACGCCTGCGCCGGAGCCACAGCGTAAAGACCCGAAGAGGACGTCATGGACATCACATCACCCACCAGGCGGACGCGCTTCCACACAACTCCACCAGAGCTGCCCCATGGGAACTCAGCTCTTTCTCCTTTCCTCTACCTCTTCGGCATAAGTGAGGTTTTGATAAAGACCCGCTGGGGTCGAAACGTTACCCGAATTGAATAGTCCGCCACCCAGTTACCTCCTAAAAAAGCACCTGGTGATGTTTATTGTATAGGTTAATAAAGAAACTACACAGTTTGCTGAACTTTCAACCATTTGAGTGTGGCTGATTTTTCCTATACTTGGACTATTTTGTGTGTGTGCACATCTTGTTCCTGGATTCGCCTTCTGTCTGTGGCCACCACACTGCTTCTTCCTGCCTGTTGGGGTGATATGCTTCCTTCCCCATGTGTGCTCCAGCCCTCGCTCTGCATGTCCTCCTGCCAGTTGCGTTAGTCACATAGTCATCCACCACCTCGTGTTCCACATCTGCACCCTGCTCCTCCTCCTGACTTTCTGGCAATTGTGTCTCATCATCGTCCACCTATTCTGACAATTCCCCACCATCTCCTTGGCGTGATTGGGGCCTGTTAAAGCTTTGGGCATCTCTACTTGCGATCTCATCTATCCCCACTTCAAAATGACTGGTTGAGAGATCTGAATCTTGAAATGGAAAACTGAACAGCTCTTCAGAGTGTCCAACTGTAGGATCAGTTGTCTCAGGGCACTCGGCAAGGTGGGAGGAAGGATGATCAGGGTGAGGAATATCCAGGACACACTCACAGCTATTCAGACATTACCGTGTGGAATATGTGGTGGTGGTGGTGATGGCTAAGTGACTGGAAGTATTATCCGCTATCCAACCAACAACCGTTTCACACTGCTCTGGCTTCAATAGTGGTGTGCTGCGGTCCCCTAGAAACTGGGACAGGAAGGTCGAGCGAGAAGATGTGGGTCTTTGTTGTTTTGTTGTTGCTCACTTTCACCTTGACCACGGCCTCATCCTCTGCATGCACCATCATCTTCACATCCACTTTCCCATCCCTTGCCCCTTGCCTTGCCAATTTTAAATGGACTACTGCACTATTTCAAATGCTCAGCAGAAATATATTTATTAGTAGCGAAATAATATCTGATGCCTGCAAATCTACGATTTTTCAAACCCAAACACCAGGCAGGCCTCAGCCTGACCTAACAGACTGTATTCAATTTTAGGGGCCTTTTTGTGAAGTTAATTTATGCAAAATAGCGCTGTATATAAGTAGGGTAACAGACTGCAAAAAAGTGGTCCACCAGCCTACAATGCCCACACTTGGAGCACACAGATATATGAGGGCTGTCGCGGAAATACCACACTGGCAAATATGTGGCCTTTTTATATTTTTTATGCTAAATAGTGCTGTAGATAATTAGAATAACAGACAGCAAAAAAAGTCATCCTCCGGCTTATAATGACCAAACTTGGAGCAGATACATGAGGGCTGTTTTAGGTGTCGAGTTGCCACCACTGCACAGGGGAATCTCGAACCACCTCCGCTGTGGTCACTCATTCTCCTCCAGCCGCAATGGAGCCTGCTCAGCAGAGACATCGGTCCCAGTGCCTGGCTCAGACAGATACTGCGCATTTGGTTACTGCTGGCCTTCCAGGTTCAGCCATTATAACCAGTACTGTTCAGCGGTGAGCAGGCACTCCTGGGACTAAGTCCTGCTTTTCTCCTATTGAGCATGCCCAAGGGAAGAACTCTGATTGGAGGTCGGGGGAGGGGTCACACGCTCAGGTCCTGTAGCAGCTCATATTGGTCCACTAGTAAGATCCTGGAGAGCTACAGCTATAAAAGGTTTGCATGGCCGCACGGCCATGCACTAGTATAAACCTGTTATCATGTGTGTGTGGTTGTATGCTTGTTCTGGTGATTGCTCCTTAATCATTCCAATTCCTAGTGATGTTGAATGCTCACGAATGTTGGAGTTTACTAGCACCTGTCAGGGCTAATGTATACACAAGAGCGCGATCTGTAGTGCGCCTAACCAGCAGTGACTTCCAGTGTGGTGCTGTATGGTCAGTGTAGGGTGGGATCTCCCACTTGATCTCTACATCTGACTCAGGGCGTACTCAGGCGCGGGCTCAAAAGCCACCGAGGGTCAGAGGGGGATCAAGCACCAGCATAATGGGGTGAATTGCAGGGATCCCACTAGTATTCATTTGCTGCTCCCTGTGGCCTTTTTATATTTTTTTATGCTAAATAGTGCTGTATACAATTACAGTATCAGACAGCAGAAAAAGTGGTACACCGGCCTACAATGACCAAACTTGGAGCACCAGATATATGAGGGCTGTCACGGAAATACTACACTGGCAAGTATGTGGCTTGTTTTTTTAAAAAAAAGTCAAATAGTGCTGTATTTAATTAAAGTAACAGACAGCAAAAACAGTGACAAAATGGCCTAAAGTGCCAAAATTTGGAGCACGCAGATATATGAGGCCATTTTTGGTGAATTTAAAACTCACAAAAAAAGTGGCACAAGGCTAGCACACACAACTATGCTACGTATGGCTGACAAACTATGATTTTTAAACAGGCCTCAGTCTGACAGAACACACTATATATTTTTTTTTTTGGGGGGGTGAATTTTTGGGAAAATAATAAAAAGGAACTAGGTATATTGTAAAGAAGCTGCAGCAGTAGCAGACAGAAATGGAGCTTTGGGAGGGATGCAGTTGGACCAATGTACGCACATACAGTGCCTGCAGGCCTTGCACTGATGTGGATATGCTGTGCCCTGCCTAAATAGCGTTGCAATATCGGGACCCACGAATTAGCCCTAAAAAGGATTGTTGGTTTCTCAGGAGTTGTGGATTTAAGAGCTGCAGACCTACACTAACTATAAAAACCAAGAATCTGACCCTATCTCGGCAGCAGCTCTCCCTAATCTCGCTGAATCCGGAGTTGAGTGCAGCGAGCAGGGCGGCGCCAGGTCTCTTATACTCAGGACGATGCTGTGCGGCCAAGTCAATCACTGCATGACCAAAACAAAGATGGCTGCGGTGTTTCATGGCCTGGCAGAAAATACCTGCATCGTGATTGGGTATCCGCCAAAAATGCTGGGTGGAGACACCAGTTACCACCGAGTAATCCCGGAAATGCTCGATGCTCACCGAGTACACCAAGCATAGTGATACTTGGGTGATAAAGCAGTGGCAAGCACATTCGCTCATCACTAATTACCATTTATCTTAGCATGCCCCTATCCATCTTCTCTTGTGCGCCAAATGACACGTGTGCTTGACAGCCCATATGTCAGACTTTGGGCTCCAAGCGCAACAGTAGAGTATGCTAAAGATTCCCACTGCCTCAAATGGTAGACATATGCTGCCCCAAGCAGCCCACTGGACTTGAACTTGGACTTGTCACTGCACCTCTTTATTTCCCTTACTATCAGAAAATGCCAATCTTTTGTTAACACTAGTTCCCATCCACTGGGCTAGTTCGATTATTAACTATGTCCGATCCTATAGACTAAGGATAGTCTAAAACTATTTTTCTTATCCTATGTCCTATACCTTTGAAAAAAACACTTACTATATAACTCACTACTCATATTATGCATTAACACTTTACATTACTTACATCACTATTCTCATTACATATAAAACCGCATGACACTCGTCACATTCCGTGATTGTTGTTTTCAGGGCCAGGAGATAGGTAAGACAGTCCATATCCCTACAAAAGGAAACAAAAGAAAAAATACCTGATTGCACTGGGAAGGGGTTAAAACGTAACATTAATAACCGGCGGATCTAAAACAATCAGGTAAAGTGGGAACAGATGCAGCCATGCTCTACGGTACATGAGACTTGACAACGACAATGAAATAACAATTAATTTTGTTCTTATTCTTTCCATGATCTAAGAAAGAAGAGTAAAGACCATGTGTAGAATTGTGATATCGCCTAAACATGCCGAATCACTTGTATCGGGTCTCCTAATTATGGTATTACTTCAATTTGTAGAAGCATCTGTTGCATCTGTTCCCTCTAATTGTCAGGGAGCAGCTGCCTCAGAAAGAAAGTATCATACATCCTTTAGCAAATACACAGCCCTGGAAACTTTGCATCCATTAATTGATGGTAAAGGTTCTACAGCACTGTATCAGATTTAATATCAATTAGGAACGATTTTGAATGGAGTGATAGGTAAAGCGAGAAAATAATTATTTTCACCTGGTGCTCTGCAATTTGCGCAGAATGTATACCAAACTATAAACTATTTATTGTAATGTAGGGTTCACGACCATTAAAAAACATTCCTTTTATAGGCTCTGATAATTAGACTTATGCGCCATAGCTCCGGCGCAGATGATGAAATCGACCTTCCACTGAATTAAAGAGAACTTGTGCTTTATAAACCCAACAGAAGACATATGTGATTTCCTATGAAAGCATTGCATCTTTAAGTTACGGTAGTATCTCCTTCAGCCTCTCCACACTGCTGTATGGGTTCCACGTTCTTGGGCATAAGCTCTAACTCTATAGCTGGTCCTGAGAAAGAATACACAATTCCAACCAAAGACGCATGATATGTAAATGACTTGACAAGTTTCTACAATGTTACTTTTCTTTAAAAATAATAAGGATCCCACGGGAAGTTTGCATTACAGACCTACTGTATATCACTGCAAAAATCCAGTAGTATTTCTACATATTTTACCTTTGTTTCATTGCATAGAGTGAAATCTACAACATACTTAGCAGAAATTGATATTCATCAGATTTAAAATATATAGCGCCAGTCAGTCTAAGGATGTGGTCACATAATGTTTGTCAATAAGTTCAGTGGTGCCATCGGGGCTTATGTCCGAATGCCCACAAAACAGGATTCAGCTATATGTGCTGATAAGGCCATCAACCATAATGATGTAGATGGTTTTGCAGTGTGCTCTGTAGTCCATCATTTTTGGCGGTATGCGCCTATTGGAGGCTGACAGCAAGATGTAGATGACTAGGTCTTGCTGTCTGCCTCCACTAGACATGTACAGCCAAAAATGATGTGAGGTAGAGCATGCTGTGAGTCCATCTGCATTAATATATTCAATGGTCCTATCAGAACATCTGGAAGAATCCTGTTTTGTAGGGGTTCAAACCTAAACCCCGATGGGGCCACTGACCGAAGCAGCAATCACGGTGTGAACCCAACCTTCGACCTCCTCAACATGTCTGTATAAGACAAGTATGTGAAAAACCAGAACCTATATGAACAGTGTTTTGGATCAGTGTGCTATCAGCGTGTCCATTTTGGTCATTAGTATGTAATCTATGTGTCCATTTTTACCATTAGTGAGTCATCAGTGTTTACCCGAAAAAAAGAAATGACATAGCTTCTCATATACTTTGAAATGTTAAAAATAGACGGCACACGTACATCATGTAGACAGCACACGGATGGCACACTGATGCCATGCATGTGTTGTACATGGTTTTCATAGACCCATAGACTTGTATTGGCCCTTGTCATCTGTGCTCAGCAGCAAAACATGAACATGTGCATAACACCATAGGTCGCAATAGGTAGGTGTCATATTTGGGAAAGAAACAGATACCACATGTTCTGGAAACAAGGAACTGTGAAAGAGGCCTAAGACTACTTCAGAACATCTGTGTGTGATGTCAGTGCACTCTGTCCGGATTGATCCATACTCCTGTTTTAAAAATGGATCCATTTCTCTATTATGCGACACTAAAAATATGTCCTTTTTTCATCTGTTTGTCAGATCAGAATCATCCATCAAAGTCTATGGTTATCTGTATAAAATGGATGAAGCAGAGAAGACATACTCTGTACTTCTCTGTACTTTTTGTTTTCCATCCTAATTTCATTCATTTTTAATTGATCCATCACTTAAAATCAATAGATAAAAGAGATCAGACCTGCTTCAGTAAAAAAAGCATGAGAAAAAACAAAAAAACAAGCACCTAGGATTAGGCCTGAGAAAAAAATCGGTCAGGGGCAAAGCTGCTATAAAAGAAATCAGAAAAGTAGAGATGAGTGAATCAGGAGGCAAAATTCAAATTTGACTCTTTGCTAGTTTTTTGGGGGAAATTATTTGAAAATTGAAGGTCCCTTATTTTAGTCTGGAGTCCTTACTGTTCATCTTTCCGGTCCTTCCACTCCTCACTGTCCGGTCATTGCCAGATCTACAAATCATTGCCAATGATGTGCATTGCTGGACACATGACCTTCGGGTATGTGGTTGGATTCAGCGCTAGAAGGGAGCACCGGAAGCGCTGAAAATTCGGAGGACTGGGAAGTTGCAGTGGCAGCAAAGGAACAAACGAAGGCGTAGAACAAGTGAATAAAATGTATCCTATTATTTCAACACCTTCACAGCGCTTGGAAAAAGACAGCAAAATGGTTGCCAGCAAGATGTAATGTTGCTAGATTCATTCATGCTAATCTAATCTAAAGAAAAAAAAAAAAGGATTTGCCAGAACCCAAAATTTTTTAAATGTTATAATGAATTTACGGTAATTAGTGATGAATCAATTTGCCCATCTCTAGTTCAGGCATATCAGTAGATTTATTTGAGTTGCTATTTAAACTAATAATAAGATGGTTGAGACACAATATGGAATCAATATGAGCAGATACTTACATAGAAGTCACCAAAATTACCAACTTCACTTGGTGATACCCAGGAGAAAACTGAAGAGAATGAAAAACAAAGAGCACTATAAAATGGAGAAAGTTTTGTGCCTCATGTAGCAGAATGGTGACTTTTATTGCTGTGTATTAGATGGGTCATTGTGTGAAGCGCTATCATTTCCCCACACTTTACAAGCCCCACTTGCTTGTTCACTTACAGAAAGAAAATATCACTGTTTGTCTCTTTAGAAACTGCTTACGGGAAGTTTCGATTTTAGCTGAAACAATTTAGAACACAATGAAATTTTATCTGGGATCGTAAAATTGCCATTTCTGTTGAAAAGGCTGTGACTCCTGGGAATAAAGAATTAAAAGGAATAGAACATTTGTTAACTGCTTGACCTGTGATCTGTGATGAAAAATAGACCTCCTTTCTCCTTTATGTAAGGACCTTCTACACCTGGAATGAAGAAAGACAATGTCTTGTGACAGTTTTATCAATATGAATCTGTTCTAAGTAGTCTTTGCTCTGAAATTTAAAAAATTGCCTTTGTTTGTAATGGAAATAAAGATTATATAGAGGTTGAAAAAGATGAAAATAAAAGCTATAAAACATGCAGAAATGATGCAAGAACCCATTAACCATGATGTAATGGTCTCATAATATGATGTCATTTGAATAAAATATTGGAGTGTAGTTTATTGATCTTCATTTATTAAAAGGTGTAATGTAAAAGAAGCTTGTAAATCTGTAGGACCAAAAAAACAAAAAATCCAGGGTGCCCATCTCAGCCATGAGACCTAAGATGTAGAAAGTGCAAACAGCATCTTACGGTTTTGCATTTTAACATTCAAATGTTTTACTTTCAAACTCCAAACTGTTCAACTAAATGTCTGGTGACTTGAAGGAGGTGTAAGGAGGAAGACCGGGCTGCGGGTACTTGCACAAGGCCAGGTCCAGAACTGTTGAGGCTGCATTCAGTGTTGCCAGGGGGAAAGAATGAGGAGCAGGACAGGACCCATGAGAGGGGGCATGGTGAGACAGGGGAGCGAGGTGGCAGCACGGGAAAAGTGCACAGTTTCCCACCGAGAGAGAGAGGAAGCAGGGGTGATCCGCACTCTGCAGAGTGAGAGCAGAGCTGAGACATGGGAAAGATTAAGTGAATGCCCCCGAAAGTCAACAAGCATGCAGGGCATTGGGTGCTCAGCGAGTCAGCATGCGGTGTCCCATCAGGAAGTCAGTGCCAGGTGCAGGATCGTGAGGTGTACTCCCTTTCTCCATTGCCAGGTGTACAGCAACGCATGCACCGGGCCTAGAGTCTTACGGTGCTTCCCACTTCAGCTACACAGATTAATGGACTAGGGGCTCAATGGGCAAAACCAGTGACAGCCCTTTTCCACCAGAAGCTGGATCGTGTGTTGGTCGGAGTATGCCTGAAGATGCAGAGCCAGCCATTGCCGGTATTTCTCCTTTTGTCAGATGGCACACAACTAAGGAACAGTCAAGTCACAATAAGTGAAGTTGAATAACAAGACTGCCGTGTTATACCATAATCCTACTGTTAACTATCTGTTACTTCTCCGTGAGGAGTTTATTGTTATAAATTAAACTGCATTTTTGTTAACCCTTGCTCTGCATTCCCTGCGTTACTGCATCTTTGTACCTGCTTATAGAGGGACGGGCAGTAAACGACCGGAGTAACAGAGAATCTTCCAATGGGTGTAGACTCTCCAAGAATAATACGACAAATTTTCAGCGGAAGGCAAACCAATTCTTCTTTAGAAGCCAATCACTTGCCACTATGACGTATTTCTTGTTTTATATCTTGTTGATTCATAAATAATCTCTTAGAGCCCTATTCATAATCTGTGATATTTTTTCAAGCCACTTTTCTTTTTTAATGTATTTTGGTTTTTTTATGTTTTCTGTACAAAATCCTTCAAAAATGAAATATTTGGTCCATGCATTTTGCACAAAAGAGAACCTGTTTTTTATTTTTAATGTTCAACTTTTAAGTGCTGTTTTAGAGCCAGAATAGACCACATATTCTGCTAAACTGTTGAAAAATGAACCCAAAAATTTCAGGTGTATTTAAAATCCTTCTAGGAAGGGGATGTAACACATTTCCTAAGAAATTTGCAACTTTTTAAAAAGTTGTAATGGATGTAACATCTGTAGAACAAAAGCCAAGCCATATTGGCAAATATAAGAAAGAACACAGATACAATAGGCTTACATTTATATTGCAGGACTGGAGTGCTGCTACTAATCTAAATTCCTTATCCCTAGTCTTACACTTACCTGTCGCCATATTCAGCTCTGCACTGTCCCTGGTACTGCTCCCGTTGGTCCTCAGTGGTCCCGTTGGCACCCTTGTGACAAGCAGTGTTTGCCGGAGTGATCCAGAAGTCACAACTCCATAAAAGTTTATGAGAGCATGAAAAAGGCTCTCATAGACTTATATTGAGAGTATATTCAGAAGTTGCAGTCTCAAGATGGTGGTGAAGGACAGGAGGGATGCCGGGAAGAGCTGGTAAGTATGAGACAAAGTGAGCATGTTTGTGCGAGACTTTGGAGAGATATGAGCAAGCTGAACAAGTATATGTCTACCCTTTGAACTGGCATTCCAATTCAGTGCTTTTGAGGTATAATTTTGAGGCCTACTTTGAAGTTTTGATCAGCCATGTTTATCAAAACTGAATACCCAAAACTCAACAGTCTCTTGAGAATTGGCTTGGAATGTTTATTTATTTTAACTATTAAAGTGTAATCCCCTTAAAGGTCAAATAATGTCCAAATTTCTTTCTTCGCTGAGTTTGGCAAAAGTGCACAACAGGGCAATACCACAAGAGAAATGAGAGAGGGTGAGAGTGATGGTAGTGCTCACCAGGCGTAGTTGTCTATGGACATAACACCAATAGGAGCCTTAGAATCTGCAGATGCAGCCCTGTGGCTAGAGGAAAAATTCTTCCAGATAGCAATTCACTTTGGTGGAGAGATCACGGTACCTGGGCATCACTTGCGGAAATTAAGAGTCCTCAATGGTATAAGATGAGGGTTTTTTTATTTCACCCACGCATTTCCATGTTAAACTAGCACCATTTTTTATGTAAAAAAACAAACGTTTGTTTTTTTACCTTGAAAAAGCATTAGTCTGGCCACAAAACACAATGGTATGATAAAAACCTTTATTTTATACAATTGATTATTCTTAATCTCCATGCGCAACATAGGTACCGTGATTTCTCCACTAAAGCAAAATTCTTTTATAGCATACATTAAACAATGACATGCAACCTCATGCAAACAAAATACACCTTCCCATTCTTGTTATATAGTAAGTACAAATTCTAATAATTTATGGCATTTAAATAGTATAAAGAGATTGTACATTGCTCATGAGTCATGACTTTAGTAATGCAAATCCCTAAAACATACGGATGCTGCAGTTTGCCAGAGGGAACAATTCTTTTGAATATGGCATCACGCAGGTTCTCCGTAGGTTATTTGATGTAATTTGACTTTTAAAAAGTTTTAAGCTGTAAATGTAAACACGTTAAACTATTCAAATCCTGATGCTAATGCAGCCATGGACTAGAATTCAGCTAGACATCCTGTAAAAAGTTTTGCTTAGAAATTGTATAGCCAGATGAATGGGTCAGATCATTTGCAAAAACTCAAGTCTTGCGAAGTATTCCAATTATGCAGTGTTTAATATTAACACCTACCAAAAGTGTAAAAAAAAAGGTAACAAACTTGAAGAAAATCTGGCTGTAGGATCAGCCCTACTAAGCCATCTATATAGACACATAGGTCTTAGGAAGGTAAATAAAATGATACCTTGAAATTTGCAATACAATGTCTTCCAGAGAAATCCAAGTTTTTCTTAATATGCAAATGAGCTCTAAAGATCTATGGGCAGGACACCGATCTCCCTGAGATCTGTTTTCAGATTTATTTTTAATGAAATGCGGCATTACCACTGCTAGGCGCCAGGATTCTCCCACTGCACAGGATAAATCCCACACCTTGCCTGAATCTGCGGTTTCCCATCCATCTTTGGCCGCTGCAGGTGCTGCTGAGCATAGACCTCTGTCCCAGCATCTTGCTCAGGCTCATTCTATTCATCTATTTACTGGCTCTTCAGCCTAGCCTATGGTGACCAGCGGTAGGCAGCGACGAACAAATGCTCTGGAGACTACGTCCAGAAATCATCCTACTGAGCATGCTCGTGATATGGCGACGTCTCATTGGTGGTCCGTCGTCAGCTGCTCTGGTGATGTGATTGGTCTATGGGTAAGGTCCTGTCCGACTGGACTTGAGCTTTATGTATAAAAGGCTCTCAGAGGTGCATGCCAGTGCACTAGTATCAACCATGTTACATGTGTGTATGAGTCATTGCAACAGTGTGGTCCATGTTAGCATGTGCTCAGGGTCGGCGGTAAGCCATTAGAATTCTGGCACCTCTGGAGAGGAGTTTGTCTGTGTGAATTCAGGGCTGGCATTTAGCCATTAGAATTCCGGCACCTCTGGAGAGGAATTGGCTGAGTGTTTTGGCTGGCTGTGTGACCACTGTTTGTTATTTACCCAGTGTGCGGGTTTCGATCTTCTTTGAGGTTAACAGGGATCGTGTTTAGTGCCATACCTGCTCTGTTACTGTGTGGTAGAGACACAACTCTACTGCAGAGCATCTTCTCTGTTACTGTGTGTGAGTGACACAGCTCTATTGCAAGGCATCTATTCTGTTGCTGTGTGTGAGTGATACAGACTCGTGTACCAGTGTACTATTCACTGAGTGACGTGTAAGTGCGCTTGCTGTGTGTTCCGCCATTGTTCATATTAGCTGCAGTTTAACATCTCTGCACAGTGGACTCCGGGTTGCGATTGCACTTTATCATTATATTTATTTAGTGCAATCTGCCAACCTTAACAACCATTGTGAGTCATTTAATTACTGAGCGTTATAATGACTCTCAGCAGAACTGAGCTTTGTCTAATTGCAAACACATCTACAGCTGCAGTAGTAATCTCATGCTGCTGCCAGCTCTGTTGAAGATCTGTGCCTAATTACAATTAACACTTCTTCATCTTCTGTCTCACAGGCAGTCAATGTGAGGAGAGGGGCATTACAGCTTAGCTCACAACAGGAGAGGTGCAGCTGCATATGTGTTTATAAAGAGACAAAGTTCAGCTTTGCTATACAGTGTTTCACACATTAGTGTCTCAAGCACATGTGGTGACAGTTTTCACACTTCCCAGAGACACTAACACAGGTAGACTCATTCAAGTGAATGCGTCTGTGCCCATGTCATTGTGTTTCTATGGACCATGTGTATGTGGGCAAAACATGCTGACGTGTCAGTGTTTTAGCAGCAGTACACAAAACATACTGCACAAATGCACACTGATAACACACAGATGACATCCGTGTGTCATCAATGTGACACATATAGGCACTTGAAAATCAGTGGTACTGTTTGCGCTGTTCCCCAGCACTGGGTGCTGACAACAGCTCACATTATTGTCCCCTGATCAGCCTGCAAGCAGGGGACAGTGTTGAGAATTGTAATCAACTGTAAAATTAAGAATAAAATAAAAAATCACATTATACACAGGATAACATATAATCCCCTTAAGGCATTATCCCCTGTAAACAAACAAAAATAAAAAAATAAAATGTTACCTCCAGTCACAGGTGTCAGCTCCATCAGCCTATGCCTGCTGTTGCTGATAACAGGGAGAGGAAGAAACGGCTGATGGGAGTAAAAAAATAAATAATAAAAAAATGGCTTGTGTTCCACTGTATTTTTGATAATCAACCAGACAAAACTCATAGCTGCGGGTTGCAACCCTCTGGTATTCTTAGGCTCTTCCTACTTGATCTGTGGTGGTGGCAAGTGGGGTTCATATTTGAGGGATTGATATCACCTTTGTATTGTTCGGTGACATCAACCCCATGGGTTAATAATGGAGAGGCGTCTATACTAATTCTATAGTCATATTATAAAAAAACACTCAACGAGTATAAATTCCTTTATTTGCAATAAAAACAAAACACAACTTTATTTATGTAAAAATAACAAACACAGTTATACTCACCTTACACCCATTCCATTTAACCCATTGTCTCCTGTAAAAGACAGAAAACAATAAACATAAAATATACTCAAAATAAAAGGGGAAAAGCCAGTGCTGCTTATGGTCAGAATGCAATACAAAAAGTGCACATGCACTTATTAATTTCTAACTGTATATCAAAATGAAACATTTAGCAAACAATTGATCAATTCTTTGAGCCACCCCGCCACGCCAAGGCATTCTCATAATGAGGCAGTCCTAGTCTACGATTTTTATATTCGCTGTGCCATTACGGCCTCCTAAATGTGTTGGAAGCAAGAATACATTAATCCCACTTTACGTTTTTTATATTCGCTGTCCCATTATGGCCTCCTAAATGTATTAAAAGCGGGACCATATTGAATGCAAACTGTACCTGTAGCGTTTCAGAATCACTCCCATGGTGCCAGAAAGGGTACGCGCAGATAAAGGTCCACCAGGTCCAAGCATAGACATTTCAGATCTGACCTCCACACTGCCTTACCAGCACCACAGATAAAGAGTGAGACAGGCCCAGGCACAGGTGCACAAATCAAACGGTGCCTGGAGCAGGGCAGGGCTGCTGTATGTGTGTACAGCAGCCTAGATCAATCACAGTGAACACAGAAAAAACTTTTGATTTGTGCACCTGTGCCTGGGCCTGTCTCACTCTTTATCTGTGGTGCTGGTCAAGCAGTGTGGAGGTCAGATCTGAAATGTCTATGTTTGGACATGGTCGACCTTTATCTGCGCATACCCTTTCTGGCGCAATGGTAGTGATTCTGAAATGCTACAGGTACAGTTTGCATTCAATATGGTCCCACTTTTATTACATTTTGGAGGTCGTAATGGCACAGCGAATATAAAAAGCGTAAAGTGGGATTAATGTGGTCTTGCTTCCAACACATTCAGGAGGCCGTAATGGCACAGCAAATATAAAAATCGTAGAGTAGGACTGCCTCATTATAAGAATGCCTTGGCGTGGTGGGGTGGCTCAAAGAATTGATCAATTGTTTGCTAAATGTCTCATTTTGATATACAGTTAGAAATTGATATGTGCATGTGCACTTTTTGTATTGCATTCTGACCATACGCAGCCCTGGCTTCTTCCCTTTTATATTAAAAATACTCACCTAACACGCATTCAATTGAAGCCCAGGTCTCCTGTAATAAAACTGAAATAAAAAACAACTGGCGTCAGCGACTAGTGCTGACCTCATCAGGGTTACCGCAGGTCACTGAGGCTGTGATCCCAGTCGGTCCGATGAACTGTAGGTGCAGTGCTGCGCTCACTGAGGTCACTGCAGTTCACTGTGAGGCCCGCTCTCACTGCAGTGAGTCATTATCCACAGCTCTTCAGCGTCTTCGGTCAACTCTGGCCACCACTCATGCTGATGTCGAACATAAGGATCACGGCATGGGACACTATTGATTCTCTCAACTTTGGAAAGGTGAGTATAATGTGATTTTTTTAATTTTATTCTTAATATTACACTTGAATACAACTCTCAACATTGTCCTCTGCTCGCACCGATTGCAGGCAGAGCAGGGGACAATGATGTAAGTTGTTTTCAGTACCCGGCGCCAGGGAACAGCGCGAACTGTGTTGGCTTTTCTCTGGTGCTGGTCCATATTATACTAATGCGGGTGGCACATGCTTGCCACACATAGGAAATACATGTACACACAGACAAGGATATCTCCAGGCATCTCATTAACTAAAAATTTCTAACACTGATCACACCAGAAACACAAACACGGATTTCTTCACCCCATATATCATTTTAATCAGATTAACAATGCCAACCTGACAATGCAGGCAGTTTTCTTAGCAAAATCCTGCTGACAGAATTGCTTTAAGAGTAGAAACTCCTACTAAAAGCTTTCTGCAGTTTTGTCATTTTTTATTTGCTTCTAATCTGGGTTGTCAACATATTCTAGGCTCTAAAGTAAGACAAAAACCTAACCATTTCTACAATCAGGAAAGAACCCCAAAAATTGAGTGCACATGCAGAATTGGAAAATTTGCAACATTTTTTTACCACCCGAAGATTTTGATAACAATTTATAAAACTGTTTAGATTGAGAGTTAAAATGTTTTGTTTCTAAGCAGCTCATGTTGTCGTAATGCCATGGCCATTTTCCGTTTATTTCAGTTTCGTTTTTACCTCCCCTTCCCCTTTTTTATCTTTTGTCAATATAGGTTTATTTTGTCTGGATAAGTTTTGCAGGACACCATTAATTGTACCATTTAGTGTACTGGAAAATGGAAAAAAAGTTAAATTCCACAATTGTTGTTTGAAATTTTATATATCATGTTAACTGTATGGTAAAACTGACCTGGCAATATGATTCTGCAGATTAGTTTGAGTATGCAGATACAAAACATGTTTTTTTAATTCTTTTATGGAAGTGGTGAAAAAAATTCAGAAATTTGTAAGAAAGGCATTTTTTATTTTGTTGCCATTTTATGAGAACCAAAATGTTTTCATTTTTCGGTACATAGGGCTGTGTAAAGACTTATTTTTTGGTCCCAGGGCTGATGTTTTTACTGATACAATTTGGAATTAGATATTTTGATCACCACTTATTGCATTTTATTGCAATATTGCAGCTGCCAAAAAAACATAATTCTGGTGTTTTGATTTTTTTTTTATTACGCCATTTATTAATTGGATTATTTTATTTTAGATTTTTATAGATCAAACTTTTACGAACACGGTGATATCAAAGCTGTGTATATTTATTTTTGTATTGTTTTAATATTTTGGGGGCAAAAGGGTTGTGATTTGAACTTGTGTTTTTTTTTTTTTTTGTTAAAAACTTTTTTTTCATCTTTTACCGGATTTTTACTGGACTTAATAGTTCCCTTAGGGGACATGATGCTGTGATCATCTGATCACTTGTACTAAACATACAGTAGCAGTGCACCAGCCCTGTTATGTACTGTGTAGTGAAAATTATGTTCTCCTATGAACACCAGCCACGAGCTGCTTTTGCTGGAGGATTGTACTGGCAGGCACAGGTGTCATCAGCAGACCCATGGCTGTCATGAAAATCCATTGGCTCCCTGCTATCACGTTATTGGTGCGACAATGTGATCGTGGAACAACACACACCCCTGTCAGGGTGCGTTAAATGATGCTGTCAGAGATTTATATGGGGATTTAACAGGCTAACAGATGCGAGCAGAGATCCACTCCCCTGCAGCTGTCAAAGGCACATGAGGGCTGCATGTCAAGTGCAGGGAAAGATGTGGGCTCGGTGTGTGGGAGCCGGCATATGATGTAAGTTTACATCATGTGTCGAGAAGGGGTTAAAGGGGTGTGCTAAACTTTTGAGAAGGGCAATCCTACCCAGGCTCTCAAAATTTGTGGATTGCTGTGGGGGAGCACCATCCTCTTTAACCTTACAGTTCAGGTCAGCGGCAAATCCCCACTTCTAAACTGAATGCTGATGTCTCAGGTTTGTCTGTAACTTCAGCATCAAAACTTGTTCTAAACTTCACACCGTTATCTCTTTATATACTGGTAAATCAAGGAAGAAGTAGCACCATAATAGCAAAAAGTGCAACTACAGGGGATTTCAATCAAATCCACATGTGGATATCAGTCAAAAAATGTCAGTACTCCAGGATGCAAGTAAAAAGAAAAAGTTGTGCCTAAATTAAGCCACCATGTGGGTTCTGCAATGTTTCAAATGGAACTGAAACATTGCTGTAACTGTAGGGAGGTGTACAAGGTCAATGGCCCCTCTTGCGTGTCTGGGCCGGAACTGTCGGGCCTGTCACCATTATTCCAGGGGGAAGAGGTTTCTGACTGCTACAGTTCTGAACACCTGACTGATGGGGGTGGGTCCGACTTAAAGAGCGGTGTGAGCGGGAAGACGGGACACTTGGCGGGGAACGAGCTTTTGAGCAGAGAAACAGTTGACTAACTCTCAATGGACCCACGCCAGCTAGCTGTGCCTGTACTCCTGACTACCAGGACTGCTGACAAGTGCTACCCTCAGCCCAGAGAGACATCCGCACTGTGGACTGACCAGGATAGAGTGCATACCTTGACTCCGCTCACCACAGCGGAGGCACCGCTTAGTCCCATCCTTGCGGTGCCCGTTGAGGACCGGACCGTGCCTGTGGCTGTGTCTGTTGGACTGTGTGCTTCTACTGCGGCCTTGTCTACGGAACTTTCTGCTTCATCCTCTGTGCCGCCGACCTTCATCTCTACTCCACCGTGTGCCCGGATCAAGGGACCGCGTTCATCACTGCAAGGTAACAGTGCATCGCCCTTCTGCGGGACCGGATCAGAGACATCTCATGCTGCCTGTGGCGCAACCGAGGGATCTTCCAGCCACCTTCATCCAGCCCATTGTTATCTTCCATATTTGTCTGTCCCCATCCACAAATTCATAACCGTTACCCCCTGCTTATACCATCACTGTTTTATAACAGAACCTGTTAAAACTTGCTCTGTCTCCTGTGTGTCACTGCATCCTACGTACCTGCTAGCATCCTACATAAACACTTGGTTTAATAAAGGCACAATTTTTTCTTTTTACATGAAACTTGGAGTGCTGCCAGTTTTTGCATCATATGTTTCCATATACTGTAGAAATAAGTGTCTTACAGCACCCGCAATGTAAAAGCCCTGATAAGACATTCTGTAAAGGAATTTACATTATGAGCCCCATTAGGGACAGTGATGATGATGTTTGTAAAGTACTTAAGAATTAGTGGTGCTATATAAGTGAGCAATATAAATAAGGGCTCTGACCTTTCAAATAAAGGAAGACGGGGAGAGCTGAGGTTGAAAAAACCTCAATTTTTCTCCCGCGGTTGAAGGAAAGAGGGAAAGAGCCTTAGTGTAAAGTGACAAGCTTGGGATGACCAGACGTGATCGAATTATGACATGCAGCTGAAGGAGGAGGAGAAGGTGAGCCTCGGAGCAAGCAACAGGAGAGGAATTGGGAGAGGAAACCCCAGTGAGTAGAAGATTGAATCATACTTGTGATGTATGGGGAGGAAAGAAGCAATGAAAACTTACACTGATCACTCTCTCTTAAGCAGCATGCAGGCCAGGTCTTTCCAGTGGTGGTTGAGTAATGTGGGGTGTCTGGTCTGTGGGTGCACATATGGAATTGGTGGCCTGCCTGATGTAATAGGAGAGGCATTGGTAAAAGGCTGCTATACGGATAGAGGTGCATCTCATGCAATGGTGTCAATGACACCCTTTGCTGACCAGTGTACAAATATAATGCTAGGAAACTGCCCCACAGATGTTTTGGTGGGTTAGTAAATTGTTGTTTTAAGTAATTAGCACCTGTGCTGCCCCCAGCCTTTATAATGGGGACCTGCTGCATCCTGTTTGTGCATTTGTGTCTGGACATGGTATTTTGAAAGTATGGCTGATTTTTCTCTTTCAGTGATGCTTTTTTTTTACCAATTGCTCTCACAACTATAAGAAGCAGTGCTGTTTTTTGAGATTCTATCGAGCCAGATCAAGAGCTACTGTGCATGCTCTTGAATGAGCGCTCACAAATCCCTGGCTGGTCTCTCCACTGTGATATAATATTTCAGCTATCCACATTTGGCTAGGTGGAGAGGAGAACTTGCAAAAAATGCAGAATACAAATCATGTGATGGTCAGAATCAAAATATAGACACCAGAGATATAGCTAGAGCTTCAGCTCTGACAAGGCTCGAAACCATGTAAATGTTTACAATTGTACTAGCTCCCCTATCCATGGTACAGTGTAATGGGCACATTGATCCCCTATACACAGTAGAATAGCTCCTCTATACACAGAATGATGTCCCCACAGCTCCCTTATGCACAGCATAGTGTCCCTATTGCTACCCTATACGCAGTAAAATAGCTCCTCTTTACACAGAATAATGTCCCCATAGCTCCCCTATGCACAGTATGGCATCCCTATTGTATAGCCAGGAATCTAGACTTGGGTTTAGAATTATGTATTTTTTTCACCTATACATTTCAGTTTTATTTGTATTCACATTTGCCATTTCCATAAACTTATTAGGTTTCTCTAAGGAGAATTGTTTATTTAAAATGAAACATTTTTACGTCAGAGGCAAAATGTTATTGATGTACTTTAAAGTTTTCTCTCACTGCTCGATGAAGTGTATTCATGTATAGCTATTCCCTTCTTTCAGCGTTATGGTTGGTCTAAGCAGCCTATGAAAATAATTTATGAACCATGAACCTTCTGTGGCACTTACACCACTTGTACATTTATATTCACATGAGAGCTTATTAATTTCTGCAACATCCAATGAGTTATAGATGTGCAGTGGGAGTCATTATGATGGTTAAGACTAATCCCAAGGGTCTGTGTAATATCACACGCACAGCTAAGGTAATGCCAGTGAGCTTCTGTGGTAGACAATATTCTATTCAATTTCTTCTAAACTCAAAATTGTTTTTTTTTAACATTGTATAGTATTGTATATATCCTTTGTATATTTTTTCAATGACACCAATTCCATAAACATGTGATTTACTTCTGGTTTTGGAAGTACTAGTCTCAAATTTTCAGACGTAAAAATCCAAATAGCAGATAATAATACATGTTGTACAGAAACATTCGGAAACCCAAGTGCCACCTATTCATTATTTCATTTTAATAATGCTAAAACTTTTCACACCAAGAAATTGTTTCAGTACAGACAATTTTTGCATTTGCACAAAATTAATAATAATTGTAAACAGTTTTTTAGAACAAGGAAACTAACTAAAAACTCGATCTGTTAAAAAATGGTTACCCGGATTCCATCTTGGAGGAAGCCCTCTGGAAAGCTACCGTCAGCCAAAATCATCTTCCAGCTACACAAAATCAGTCATCAAAGACAAATTAAAAGAAGGGATTAATTTTTAATTTTAAATTCAGTCCGTTGGACAATATTATCAGGACAGATGTTCAAATGATCCCATATCTATTGGACAGCGATAAGGATTAAAGCAATACTATTACTTAGAAATGTATTAATGATATAAAAGAATGCTAAAAAATAGACATAATTCTTCAACTGATACATGGCTGAATAAACTGCCCCCAATAGGTAACTTTAAATGTGGACATTGTTCCTTTTGTAATATGCATTTGACATATAATCCAATTCTAAAATTCGAACAGTTTCCACAACACATGTTGTGTTAGGGTTGGCGGAACGCACCGAATATATTTATTAGATGGGATAGGTGTGTTCGCAACCCGGGATCCACCGTGCAGGAAAGAACCTGCTGCTAAGTAAGGCGGCGAAGCAAATTAGAATAAACAAACTCTGTTACTTCACAGAGCCCGTAGTAAAGAGAACGCTGTGCCCTGTTTAGCTCACAGGGGACACAGCTACTGTGTAGAGCCGACAGTGGTCATGCAGTCCAACCAACACGCAGCTCCTCTCCGGTGGAGCCGGAATTCTTTTTTTTTATCAATTAGTGTTTATTGAAGATTTCCAAAACAATACAGTACAGTCAAACAGTAATAACAGTAACAGAGGTCAACTAAAAATGACCAGAAATAAGTGAGGAGAAAAACAAAACCAATCAGAAAGGGGGGGGGGAGGGGTTGGTACGGTAGGGGGAATAGGGGGGGAGGAAAGGAGTATAGGCATTCACAAGACATTATCTAGCAGTTCAGTTATAGACAAGGGGTCCTGGCAAACTGTGGCAGAATAAGAATATTACAAACACAAAAACAGACATGTCAATTATGCTTACTTATTCCCACTCAAGTAAACGGTCAAACAAGGTGGTGCGGGTCAATAGAGGAATGACCACTATGTAACCAAGGGTGCCAAATATTTTGTCTTTTGGTTTTGGCAGTCATGGAGTGAGCCAAGGCGAGTTCATATAGGCAGTGGACATTAAGTTTATTAATTAATTCTCTAATATTGGGAGAATTAGTGTCTTTCCATCTTGAGGCTACTAATAACCTGGCAGCTATTAGAATATGTGATAGTGTACCTCGAAGTATGTGTGGAATGTCCTCCAGGCCGATGTGAAGAATGACCTGCCTAGGTGACAGAGTCAGCTGGATCCCCAAGACCTGTGCAATTAAAAGGTCCATATCTCTCCACCAGGGTTGAAGAATTGGGCATGACCACCAGGTATGTTCCAGAGTTCCCCTGTGACCGCACCCCCTCCAGCATTTATCAGACCCGGCAGGGTCATAGTGAGCCACCTGAACCGGATATTGATACCATCTAAGGTGTACTTTTTTCAATTGTTCGAGATGATTGACACAGGCAGATACCCGTAATACCTCACCCAGTCCCTCCTCCCAATCCATCGGGTCAGATAGGAAGTCCAGATCCTGTTCCCACTTGATCATATATGGCAGTTTAACATCTTCTGCTGGGTCATTTAAGGCTTTATATAATATTGAAATTCCCTTCGGGTCAGAGTCAGGCAACAAGAAATAACCATTAACCCTGTTATTTAAATGGGAGTTGAAGAAAGGCGAGTCTGGGGAATTATGAAGTAGATGACGTATCTGCAAATATTGATAGAAATATCTCCGGACATTCGGGAAGTTGGAGGCCAAGCGGTCAAAGGGGATAAGGCCAGTGGTATCAAATATCTGCCGTAATGTTACGATTCCAGCATCAACCCAAGGCTGGAGATTAATAAATGGGATGTGTGTCTCAAGGGCTTTTAAGGATAGGGAGTCATGAGATAATTTAATCAAGGAAGGGACCAGTGTCCTCCAATAGTGGAGCGCGATTTTCATGGTTGGTAAGGTAGGGGAATAATCAGTGATTGCAATAGATTCGGCCTCAAGAATCGTGCGGACAGATCTAGTTTTGGCATAGTAGTTTTCTATTTGGAGCCATCTTTGGTCTTTGCCCGCCTGCCACCAGTCTCTAAGTCCAGTTAGTACGGCCGCTCTATGGTACAGCATGAGGTTCGGCATTCCCAGCCCTCCCCGTTTGTACAGATAGTACATCAAGGTCCTAGAGATTCTAGATTTTTTGTGTGACCAAATATAATCGTATGTCATAGTTTGTAATTTCGAAATCAAACGTTTGGGGAATTTTAATGGGATACACCTAAGGAGATACAGTATTTTAGGCAGGATCATCATTTTGAAAACATTAATCCTGGCAATCCAGGTTGTCATAACTATGTGAAAATGGTCGAGTTGTGCCCTAACCTGTGTGATCAATTTAGAGAAATTCTTCTCAACAATCTGTTCAGAGCCCGTCAATATAACTCCCAAGTATGGGATACCCTCTGTCATCCATTTAAATGGAAACTCAGCCTCCATTTTCGACTTGGCCGCGCATGGAACCGCCACCGGAAACAACAAGGACTTCGTGGGATTCAACCTGTAGTATGACACATTACTGAATTCCCCGAGTTCCAAGGTAATAGCTATCAAGGATGTCTCCAAGTTGACACAGGATAGAATAACATCATCAGCATACAAGCCAATTCTGTGCTCCATCTGTCCAACCCAGATGCCGGTGATATTAGTAGAGGTTCTTATGCGTTCAGCAAGTGGCTCCATGCACAGTGCGAAAATAATAGGAGAGAGTGGGCAACCTTGACGAGTGCCATTCGTGATCTGAAACGGACCAGATAAAAAACCGGACGTCAAGACCCTGGCACAAGGAGTCGAGTACATAGCACAGATTGCTGAGAATATTGGGCCCGACAGTCCAAACCTTTCCAATACTGCCCGAAGATACCCCCAGTTCACCCTGTCAAAAGCCTTCTCAGCATCAAGCGACAGGAATGCACTGGGTAGGCCAGACAGCTCAGCTATTTTAATCAGATTCAGCATGCACCGCACCCCATCTTTCATCTCACGTCCGGCCACAAAACCCACTTGGTCCGGTGAAATTATAGTTGGGATAATAAGCTTTACTCTGGATGCTATAATTTTAGTGAATATTTTGACATCCGAATTGAGCAGAGCAATGGGTCTAAAGTCACCAGGGTGTGTGAGGGGTTTCCCAGGCTTGGGTATGGTAGATATGGTAGCTTCCAAACCAGGAGCCGCCACAGTACCCGAGTCTCTCCACATCGAGAATAATCTCTGCAAATATGGAGTCAGCAACAGATAAAAGGATTTATAATAGTCATTTGTCAGCCCGTCTGGGCCTGGGGCCTTATGAGATTTAGTTTGTTTAATTGTTGAGTTAATTTCTACATCTGTGAAGGGAGAATTAAGGTAGTTTAGCTGCTCAGATGTAATACGGGATAATTTTATAGAGTCTAGATATTTATAAATAGATTGGTGATCCGGTTGGGGAGTAGAAGGGTCATCTTTAAAGTTATACAATCTGGTATAATATTCTGCAAAAGCTTGGACTATGTCCTGAGGGTTCCTGAGGGCCTTCCCATTTTTATCTAAGATATGGTCCACTCTTGATTTAGCTTCCCTCTTACGTACTCTGCGCGCCAGGAGTGCACCTGCCCTATCACCTGCAGCATATAGATTAGTCTTGAATTTCTTCATGTTATGTGCATATCTTGCCAGGAGATTTTCTCTCAATTTAAACCTAATCTGATAGATCTCCTCGGAGATAGAAGGCGTGGGAGCAGACTTGTTGATATTGTCTAAATATTGCAGATGGGAAAGTAATACCTCTCTGCCACTCTCCCTCTTCCTTTTCAGGTAGGAAGCTTTTGGAGAAGCACACCTCTAATCACTACTTTATGCGCCAACCATAAGGACTCATCAGAAACCTCTCCATTATGATTTATCTTAAAGTAATGTTCCAACTCCGAAGAGATTCTATCTAACACCTCCCCATTCAGCAGCAATGCGTCGTTTAATCGCCACCTAAAGGCTGGGTTAGCTTGGTGTGCTAAAGTAAGAGTTAGAGTGATGGGAGCGTGATCAGACCACGTTATTAAACCTATAGTTGCAGATCTACATCTGGACAAGGTTGCACTCTCTGTTAGAAAATAATCAATACGGGAGTATGTGGAATGCCTGGAAGAGTAAAAAGTATAATCCCTCTCAGATGCATGCGAATATCTCCAATAAGCATGCAGGTGGAATTTGCCTGTGAGTAGAGTCAAGTCCCCTCTAGGTCGTCTGCTACCAGAAGAGCAATCAAGGTCCACATGCATGGGGAGATTAAAGTCACCACATATTATATTGCTGCCCTTCACATTCGCAGAGACTTCATGAAGGGTTGTTCTCAGGAATTTACATTGTCCCTCATTGGGAGCATAAAGATTTGTCAACGTGTGTAGCTCACCATTCAATAGGCACGTGATAATTAAGCACCTACCCGTGGGGTCATTATTTTGCACTATCAATTTAAAAGCAATTGTATTTTTCACCATGATGCACACACCAGCCTTTTTGGTTGGGCTATTAGCAAATAGAATGTGTGGGAAGAGGGGATGACGGAGCCTAAAATTATCCTCCGCCAACAAATGGGTCTCCTGCAAGCAGATAATATCTGCCCTCAACCGCTTCACCTCCCTCCACATCATAGATCTCTTCTCAGGGGAGTTTAAACCCCTGACATTCAAAGAAAGAATTTGTAAACTCATGGTACCATTATACTAAAGTCTATACTGCTGGTATTACCCAGTGACCCCACTGGCAGTGTACCGAAACTTATATACAAATAACTGCCAGTTCCATAATAACAATCAAAAATCAATATAGACAGAGAATGCCCGGGGATTTGGAGAGAAAAAACCTGTAGGAAAGAAAGGGGAAGGGCAAGTATGTAGTCGCATCGGAAGGAGACTCTAAATGTATGCCAGACAGAGTAAAAAGAACCAAAAAACAAAAAGAAGTAAAAACAAAGGAAAAAAAACAAGAAACAAAACATAGGTCAATATACGAGGAATCCTCATAGGAACGTCCGGAACAGTCCAGACAGTCCGCAGAACAGAATCTGCGTGGAGGGGTGGAAGTGAGAGGTTCACAATCCAAAGGCCCACTGAGGGGTGCAGTAGGAGAGCTCAGCAATCCAGACACCGTCCGTGTGGCACTGTCAAACCGTAGACCAGTCTGAGGCTATTTTCCTTTTTGTATCCGAAGGTCTGGGACCAAAGGGTATTTTCCAGGCCGTAAGCCTCTCCTCTGCCTGTTTGGGCGAGGAGCAGGCGACCATGCGTCCTTCATAAGTGATAATCAAATGCACAGGATTAAACCCCCATCGGTAACGTATGTTGATGTCCCTCAATGCTTTACAGACATGGGCGTATTCTCTCCTTTTGGCCAGGGTAGCAGCTGACAAATCCGGGAAGACCTGGAGATCCCGGAATTCAGGGGGTAGGTCAGGGGGGCTTCTTATCTGCCGCAGGAATGTCTCTTTAGTAGTGTACAAATGAATCCGTGCAAGGATGTCTCTAGGAAGAGATGGATCTAGATGCTTGGGCTTGGGTGTTCTATGTACCCTGTCCGCCAGTAGATCTCTCGAGGAAAGTGAGGGCAGGACAGCCTGCATAAAATTCTGGAGGAAAGCAGCTAAATCTTTATCTGCAACATTCTCAGGGATTCCTCTCACTCGAATATTGTTCCTCCTGGATCTAAGTCATGCAATTTATCAAACGCCCCTGCTAACTTGCCTTTTATAGCTTGGTTTTCATCCACCAGAGCGTTAATTACGGAGACATATTCGGACATTTTGTTTTCCAAATGATCCGTGCGGGCCCCTAAGGAGTTAATGTCTCCTCTTATCTCCTTCAACATGTCCTGCATATCCTCTTTTAATGAGGCGCGTATAGATGTGAGGAATTCTTTCATATCCCCCCTGGTCATAGGTGCAGAGCTGCTATATTGTGCTCCCGCTGAAGTCTCACCTCTTTCTGAATCCCGGGAGCCGCGGGAGGAGTGTGATGATCTGGAGGGAGAAACCGCCGCCATATTCCCTGCCGCATGTGCGGTTTGAGACCGCAGAAAGAAGTCTGGCAGGCGAGGTGGAGAGGCCTTCTTATTAGATCTGCCTCGGGTCATCATGTGCCCAGTTGTGCTGCAGTGCTAGCGGTAAGCGCCTCAGGAGTCAGGAGAGTCAGTGAAAGCCAGTATGAGCCGCGTTATGTCTGGTGGTGCCGAAGCTCGTCACCTCATTTTAGGTCCAGCATGACAAGGTTAGGTGTGGGACCAGCCCAGGACAGTGTACTTGAGGGTACAACTCAGTGATGATGTTGTAGAAGCAGAGGAAAAAACATACAGGAAGCACACTGTCTCTGATATATGTCTTATTGTTCTCCTGGGTGCTGCTGCTGGAAAAGGGGTGGGATTCCAAAGAAGTAGTTTATCTTCTTCTTATGGAGGAGAGTGACAGTGGTAGACGATCAGCTTCTGTTGACTAGAAGGGATATTGTCAGCCTCCCTTCTCTCTCACACTGGAGTCCTGTTTGCTCAGCAAAGGAGGATCTGTCCTGGCCCCCCCATAGTGAGAACAGGGCTATTGCAAGTGTGTGCAGGCTGTAATCACCCCTCTGCTCAGTGGGAATCTCCCAATAGATCTGGCTGTGAGCAGAGAAGGATTAAGGAAACCTCTGGAAGATGATAAAAGTGCTGGTGTTTCTGCTGTTAGATGTTTGGGAAGCGAGAGGTGCAGAGAGCAAATTACAGGCCCTCCTCCACAGGGAAAGCACAGGCCTGCTACACTCATCAGGCCTCAAGGCTCAGGCTGCAGAGATCCCCTCACAGTCTGTAAGAGATATTTTCTTGTGGTCCACCAGATGCAGCACACTCTCATGGAGGCTTAGATGGTAAGACAAGATGATTTACAGCAGCACTGTGGCTGATGGATGTTGATTTCCAGGCTGGAGATCAGGAGCTCCTGGAAGAAGCTTCCTCTCTTGATGGTGCCTAAGCCACACCCCCTGAAGCCGGAATTCTATTGGCTATTAGCCAGCCCTGAATTCACACATAAACTCCTCGCCGGAGGTGCCAGCATTCTAGGGGCTTATTTCAGCCGCGTCCCTGACCACACACACGACCACACTGGCACTGAGCTCGTACATATTTGACACTAGCGCATGGCCGTGCAGTCATGAGAACCTTATATAGCTGCAGCACCAACAGGACCTTACAAGAAGGACCAATGGAAGGCTGCTACAGAACTTGATCAGGTACAGGACCTTCCTGGAGGACCAATGGAGGTTGCTGCAGTACCTGAGCATGTAACCCTTGATCTCCACTGAGAGATCTTACCCTGGGCATGCTCAGTGTGTGCAAAGCAGGACTTAGTCCCAGAAAAGCATGCTCGCCGCAGATCAGTGCAGGGTACATTAGCAGAGCCTGGAAAGACAGCAGTAACCCTTTGCACAGTATCAGACTCAATGAGACGCTGGGACCGACGTCTCCGCTGAACAGGCTCCACTGCGGCCGATGCAGAATGGGCGACCGCAGCAGACATGGATCGAGATTCCCCCTGTGCAGCAGCGGGAATTCGACTCCTAACATTGCCCCCCCTCCTTGAGCCTCACTACACTAAAAAGCTGCAATGAGCAGCGGAGCCCAAATGTGCTCCACAGGTTCCCAGGTTCTATCTTCTGGACCGTGACCCTTCCAGTCCACCAGATAAAATTTCTTGCCACGTACCACCTTGCACCCCACGATAGCATTCACCTCAATATCATCCGAGGATGAACCCGATGTCCCGGCAGATGACTCAGAAAACCGGGACAAATGAATGGGCTTTAAGAGGGAAACGTGAAAAGTGTCGGTGATACCAAGGCGTGGAGGCACAGCCAAACGGTAGACAACAGGGTTGACCTGTTCCAGAACCTTGAACGGGCCAATGTAGCGAGGCGCAAACTTAGTTGACTCAACTCGCAGCCTGATGTTACGGGTGGAGAGCCACACTAAGTCGCCAGGAGCAAAGGTCGGAGTGGGGCGCCGGTGTGTATCAGCAGAAACCCTCATTCTCTCCTTGGAGGCCCGGATGGCATCCTGTGTGCAGTCCCAGATGTCACGTGCCTCCACCGACCAGTCTGCCACCCTAGAATCGGTGGATGACACGGGCATGGGCACAGGGACACGCGGATGCTGGCCGTAATTAAGGAGAAAAGGAGTCTGCCCAGTGGAATTGGCTACGGCATTGTTCAAGGCAAATTCCGCGTAAGGTAGCAAAGATGCCCAATCATCCTGCCTAGCAGAGACAAAATGTCACAAGTATGTCACCAGAGTCTGGTTGGTCCTCTCTACCAACCCATTCGTCTCAGGATGGTATGCAGAGGAGAGATTCAACTCTATGCTGAGTAAACGGCAGAGCTCTCTCCAAAACCGAGACGCGAACTGGGGACCCCGGTCACTGACAATTTTATCAGGCATTCCATGTAAACGGAAAATGTGCTTTATGAATAACGCCGCCAAGGCCCGTGCAGAAGGTAATCGTGGAAGCGGCACCAAGTGCACCATCTTAGAGAAATGATCGGTGACAACCTAGATAACGGTGCAGCTACGCGACTTGGGTAAGCCCACCACGAAGTCCATCCCGACCATTTCCCAAGGCCTGTCTGCCACCGGTAGGGGGTAAAGCAACCCAGCAGGCCGTTGCCGAGGAGACTGATTCTGGGCGCAGGAAACGCACGTCCAAATATAGTCCCCGACATCATGGGCGATATGCGGCCACCAGTATGTTCTCGCCAAAAGCTCGGATGTCCTTTTAGTTCCAAAATACCCACCCACTCTGGACAAGTGAGCCCAAGAGAGAACCTCCAGTCGCAAACTCGCTGGCACAAAAGTCTCGGGGCACAGACTCTAGCAAAACCGGAGCTACAGTTCTCAGGCTCTCAGAAGGGACAATAAGCTGAGGCTCCTCCTCCTCCTCAGATGACACTACGGAGCAGGAGAGAGCGTCAGCATGAATTTTCTTCTCCCCGGAGAGAAAATGAAGAGTAAAATGAAACTGGGAGAAGAACAGGGACCATCTAGCCTGGCGAGAATTCAGCCACTGGGCCGTCTGTAGATATACCAAGTTTTTGTTGCCAGTGAAAACCTGGAAGGGAAAGCGAGCTCTGTTGTGAAATTGGATTTTGGGCTCCCCCGGTGGCCACTGGTGGAATTGAACTTGTGTGCATCATCCCCTCTGTTCACCTGTTCCCATCAGGATGTGGGAGTCGCTATTTAACCTTGCTCCTCTGTCACTTCCATGCCGGTCTACATTGTAATCAGAAGCCTTTCTGTGCATGTTCCTGCTACCAGACAACTTCCAGCTAAGTCGGACTTTTGTCCTTGTTTGTTTTTTGCATTTTGTTCCAGTTCACAGCTGCAGTTTCGTTTCTGTGTCTGGAAAGCTCTTGTGATCTGAAATTGCCACTCTGATGTTATGAGTTAATACTAGAGTCTTTAAGTAATTTCAGGATGGTGTATTGATAGGGTTTTCAGCTGACCATGAAAGTACCCTTTCTGTCTTCCTGCTATCTAGTAAGCGGACCTCGATTTTGCTAAACCTATTTTCATACTACGTTTGTCATTTTCATCTTAAATCACCGCCAATATATGTGGGGGCCTCTGTCTGCCTTTCGGGGAAATTTCTCTAGAGGTGAGCCAGGACTATATTTTCCTCTGCCAGGATTAGTTAGTCCTCCGGCCGGCGCTGGGCGTCTAGGGATAAAACGCAGGCTACGCTACCCGGCTACTGTTAGTTGTGCGGCAGGTTTAGTTCATGGTCAGTTTAAGTTTCCATCCTTCCAAGAGCTAGTTCCTATGTATGCTGGGCTATGTTCTCTTGCCATTGAGAACCATAACAGTTTGACCGGCCCGCAAAGGGTTAAATTAATTGGCAGAGAAAGGAGAGAAAAAAGAAGTCTGCTGAAAATTTTTTTTTTTTTTTTTTCCTTCAGTTCTGAGTGTGCTTTCAATTGAATCACTTGCAAGTCTGCCTATATTGCAGCCTTCCTCTCTCTATCTCCTTCTAATCCTGGAATGGCTCTGTGTTCACCTGTTTAAAATGGATATTCAGAGTTTAGCTGCAGGTTTGAATAATCTCACCACGAAAGTTCAAAATTTACAAGATTTTGTTGTTCATGTTCCTATATCTGAACCTAGAATTCCTTTGCCTGAATTTTCTCGGGGAATAGATCTTGCTTTCAAAATTTCAAAAATAATTGCAAGTTGTTTTTGTCCCTGAAATCTCGCTCTGCTGGAGATCCTGCTCAGCAGGTCAGGATTGTGATTTCCTTGCTCCGGGGCGACCCTCAAGATTGGGCTTTTGCATTGGCTCCAGGGGATCCTGCGTTGCTCAATGTGGATGCGTTTTTTCTGGCCTTGGGGTTGCTTTATGAGGAACCTCATTTAGAGCTTCAGGCGGAAAAAGCCTTGATGTCCCTATCTCAGGGGCAAGATGAAGTTGAAATATACTGCCAAAAATTCCGTAAATGGTCTGTGCTTACTCAGTGGAATGAGTGCGCCCTGGCGGCGAATTTCAGAGAGGGTCTCTCTGATGCCGTTAAGGATGTTATGGTGGGGTTCCCTGTGCCTGCGGGTCTGAATGAGTCCATGACAATGGCTATCCAGATCGATAGACGTCTGCGGGAGCGCAAACCTGTGCACCATTTGGCGGTGTCTACTGAGAAGACGCCAGAGAATATGCAATGTGATAGAATTCTGTCCAGAAGCGAACGGCAGAATTTTAGACGAAAAAATGGGTTGTGCTTTTATTGTGGTGATTCAACTCATGTTATATCAGCATGCTCTAAGCGTACTAAGAAGCTTGATAAGTCAGTTTCAATTGGCACTTTTCAGTCTAAGTTTATTCTATCTGTGACCCTGATTTGTTCTTTATCATCTATTACCGCGGATGCCTATGTCGACTCTGGCGCCGCTTTGAGTCTTATGGATTGGTCCTTTGCCAAACGCTGTGGGTATGATTTAGAGCCTCTTGAAACTCCTATACCTCTGAAGGGGATTGACTCCACCCCATTGGCTAGTAATAAACCACAATACTGGACACAAGTAACTATGCGAATTAATCCGGATCATCAGGAGATTATTCGCTTTCTTGTGCTATATAATCTACATGATGTGTTGGTGCTTGGATTGCCATGGCTGCAATCTCATAACCCAGTCCTCGACTGGAACGCTATGTCTGTGTTAAGCTGGGGATGTAAGGGGATGCATGGGGACGTACCTTTGGTTTCCATTTCGTCATCTATTCCCTCTGAGATTCCTGAATTCTTGTCTGACTATCGTGACGTTTTTGAAGAACCTAAGCTTGGTTCATTACCTCCGCACCGGGAGTGCGATTGTGCCATAGATTTGATTCCGGGTAGTAAATACCCTAAGGGTCGTTTATTTAATCTGTCTGTGCCTGAACATGCTGCTATGCGAGAATATATAAAGGAGTCCTTGGAAAAGGGACATATTCGTCCTTCGTCATCTCCCTTAGGAGCCGTTTTTTTCTTTGTGTCTAAGAAAGATGGCTCTTTGAGGCCGTGTATTGATTATCGGCTTTTGAATAAAATCACGGTTAAATATCAATATCCGTTGCCACTGCTGACTGATTTGTTTGCTCGCATAAAGGGGGCCAAGTGGTTCTCTAAGATAGATCTCCGTGGGGCGTATAATTTGGTGCGAATTAAGCAGGGGGATGAGTGGAAAACCGCATTTAATACGCCCGAGGGCCACTTTGAGTATTTGGTGATGCCTTTTGGCCTTTCAAATGCCCCTTCAGTCTTTCAGTCCTTTATGCATGACATTTTCCGTGATTATTTGGATAAATTTATGATCGTGTATCTGGATGATATTCTGATTTTTTCGGATGACTGGGACTCTCATGTCCAGCAGGTCAGGAGGGTTTTTCAGGTTTTGCGGTCTAATTCCTTGTGTGTGAAGGGTTCTAAGTGTGTTTTTGGGGTTCAAAAGATTTCCTTCTTGGGATACATTTTTTCCCCCTCTTCCATCGAGATGGATCCTGTCAAGGTTCGGGCTATTTGTGATTGGACGCAACCCTCTTCTCTTAAGAGTCTTCAGAAATTTTTGGGCTTTGCTAACTTTTATCGTCGATTTATTGCTGGTTTTTCTGATGTTGTTAAACCATTGACTGATTTGACTAAGAAGGGTGCTGATGTTGCTGATTGGTCCCCTGCTGCTGTGGAGGCCTTTCGGGAGCTTAAGCGCCGCTTTTCTTCCGCCCCTGTGTTGCGTCAGCCTGATGTTGCTCTTCCTTTTCAGGTTGAGGTCGACGCTTCTGAAATCGGAGCTGGGGCGGTTTTGTCGCAAAGAAGTTCCGACTGCTCCGTGATGAAACCTTGTGCTTTTTATTCTCGTAAATTTTCGCCCGCCGAGCGGAATTATGATATTGGGAATCGGGAGCTTTTGGCCATGAAGTGGGCTTTTGAGGAGTGGCGTCATTGGCTTGAGGGGGCTAGACATCAGGTGGTGGTATTGACCGACCACAAAAATTTAATTTATCTTGAGTCCGCCAGACGCCTGAATCCTAGACAGGCGCGCTGGTCGTTGTTTTTCTCTCGGTTTAATTTTGTGGTGTCATACCTACCGGGTTCTAAGAATGTTAAGGCAAATGCCCTTTCTAGGAGTTTTGAGCCTGACTCCCCTGGTAATTCTGAACCTACAGGTGTCCTTAAGGATGGAGTGATATTGTCTGCCGTTTCTCCAGACCTGCGGCGGGCCTTGCAGGATTTTAAGGCGGATAGACCTGATCGTTGCCCACCTGGTAGACTGTTTGTTCCTGATGATTGGACCAGTAAAGTCATTTCTGAGGTTCATTCTTCTGCGTTGGCAGGTCATCCTGGAATCTTTGGTACCAGGGATTTGGTGGCAAGGTCCTTCTGGTGGCCTTCCCTGTCACGAGATGTACGAGGCTTTGTGCAGTCTTGTGACGTTTGTGCTCGGGCCAAGCCTTGTTGTTCTCGGGCTAGTGGATTGTTGTTGCCCTTGCCTATCCCGAAGAGGCCTTGGACGCACATCTCGATGGATTTTATTTCGGATCTTCCTGTTTCTCAGAAGATGTCTGTCATCTGGGTGGTGTGTGACCGTTTCTCTAAGATGGTCCATTTGGTTCCCCTGCCTAAGTTGCCTTCTTCTTCCGAGTTGGTTCCTCTGTTTTTTCAAAATGTGGTTCGTTTGCATGGTATTCCGGAGAATATCGTTTCTGACAGAGGAACCCAATTCGTGTCTAGATTTTGGCGGGCATTCTGTGCTAGGATGGGCATAGATTTGTCTTTCTCGTCTGCTTTCCATCCTCAGACTAATGGCCAGACCGAGCGGACGAATCAGACTTTGGAGACATATTTGAGGTGTTTTGTGTCTGCAGATCAGGATGATTGGGTTGCTTTTTTGCCTTTAGCGGAGTTTGCCCTCAATAATCGGGCCAGCTCTGCCACCTTGGTGTCTCCTTTTTTCTGTAATTCGGGGTTTCATCCTCGATTTTCCTCCCGTCAGGTGGAATCTTCGGATTGTCCTGGAGTGGATGCTGTGGTGGAGAGGTTGCATCAGATTTGGGGGCAGGTGGTGGACAATTTGAAGTTGTCCCAGGAGAAGACTCAGCTTTTTGCCAACCGCCGGCGTCGGGTTGGTCCTCGGCTTTGTGTTGGGGACTTGGTGTGGTTGTCTTCTCGTTTTGTCCCTATGAGGGTTTCTTCTCCTAAGTTTAAGCCTCGGTTCATCGGCCCGTACAAGATATCGGAGATTCTTAACCCTGTGTCCTTCCGTTTGGACCTCCCTGCATCTTTTTCTATTCATAATGTTTTTCATCGGTCATTGTTGCGCAGGTATGAGGTACCGGTTGTGCCTTCCGTTGAGCCTCCTGCTCCGGTGTTGGTTGAGGGCGAGTTGGAGTACGTTGTGGAAAAAATCTTGGACTCCCGTGTTTCCAGACGGAAACTCCAGTATCTGGTCAAATGGAAGGGATACGGTCAGGAGGATAATTCTTGGGTGACTGCCTCTGATGTTCATGCCTCCGATCTGGTCCGTGCCTTTCATAGGGCTCATCCTGATCGCCCTGGTGGTTCTGGTGAGGGTTCGGTGCCCCCTCCTTGAGGGGGGGTACTGTTGTGAAATTGGATTTTGGGCTCCCCCGGTGGCCACTGGTGGAATTGAACTTGTGTGCATCATCCCCTCTGTTCACCTGTTCCCATCAGGATGTGGGAGTCGCTATTTAACCTTGCTCCTCTGTCACTTCCATGCCGGTCTACATTGTAATCAGAAGCCTTTCTGTGCATGTTCCTGCTACCAGACAACTTCCAGCTAAGTCGGACTTTTGTCCTTGTTTGTTTTTTGCATTTTGTTCCAGTTCACAGCTGCAGTTTCGTTTCTGTGTCTGGAAAGCTCTTGTGATCTGAAATTGCCACTCTGATGTTATGAGTTAATACTAGAGTCTTTAAGTAATTTCAGGATGGTGTATTGATAGGGTTTTCAGCTGACCATGAAAGTACCCTTTCTGTCTTCCTGCTATCTAGTAAGCGGACCTCGATTTTGCTAAACCTATTTTCATACTACGTTTGTCATTTTCATCTTAAATCACCGCCAATATATGTGGGGGCCTCTGTCTGCCTTTCGGGGAAATTTCTCTAGAGGTGAGCCAGGACTATATTTTCCTCTGCCAGGATTAGTTAGTCCTCCGGCCGGCGCTGGGCGTCTAGGGATAAAACGCAGGCTACGCTACCCGGCTACTGTTAGTTGTGCGGCAGGTTTAGTTCATGGTCAGTTTAAGTTTCCATCCTTCCAAGAGCTAGTTCCTATGTATGCTGGGCTATGTTCTCTTGCCATTGAGAACCATAACAGAGCTCCCTCCAAGAGTTGTCTCCACTCTGAGAAAGCCAACTTCATGGCTAGCAACTCCCTGTCCTTGATGGAATAATTTCTCTCGGCCGGTGTGAAGGTCTTGGAGAAGAAGCATGGGTGCTTCCGACCTTGAGCATCCTTTTGGAAAAGGACTGCTCCAGCACCAACCGATGAGGCATCCACCTCCATGATAAATGGCTTATCTACATCGGGGCGATGTAGAATGGGAGCACTAGCAAAGTGTGACTTAACCGAGAGGAAGGCCTTGGAGACATCCTCTGACCACAACTTGGGATTTGCTCCCTTCTTGGTGAGGGCAACCAAGGGAGCTACCAAAGTTGAGAAGTGGGGAATGAACTGACGATACTAATTAATGAACCCCATAAAGCGCTGCACCGCTTTAAGTGAATGGGGTTCCTGACAGTCCATCACAGCCTGTAGCTTGGCAGGATCCATAGCCAAACCCTGGGCAGAGATGATATAACCAAGGAAAGGCAGGGACTCCTGCTCAAACACACACTTCTCCAACTTGGCGTAGAGGGAGTTTGCCCATAAGAGGTCGAAGACTTTGCGAACATCTCTCCGATGGGAGTCAATATCTGGAGAGTAGATGAGAATATCATCCAGATAGACTACGACCAAAGTGGTGAGCATATCCCGAAAGATGCGGCTGGGGCATTACAGAGCCCGAAGGGCATCACCAGATATTCATAGTGCCCATCCCTGGTGTTAAAAGCCGTCTTCCATTCGTCCCCCTCACGGATGCAAATCAGGATGTAAGCACCCCGCAGATCTAATTTTGTAAATACCCTTGCTCCCCGTAGCCTATCAAAAAGCTCAGATATCAGGGGTAATGGGTACTTGTTTCTAACGGTGATGGCGTTAAGACCCCTGTAGTCTATGCATGGACGTAAGAATCCACTCTTCTTCTGCATGAAGAAGAACCCAGCCCCTGCAGGTGACACTGACTTCCTAATGAATCCTCTTGCCAGATTCTCTTGGATGTACTGAGACATTGCCTCCGTTTCTGGGAGAGATAACGAATAGACTCGACCCCGGGGAGGCTCAGCACCGGGCAAAAGGTCAATAGGACAGTCATAGGGGCGGTGAGGCGGAAGGGTCTCCGCAGCCCTTTTGCAGAACACATCCGCATAGGGCCAATAGTGTTTGGGGAGAGAGGAAAGATCTGCGGGTACCTCTGTTGTAGCAACCTGAACGCACTCCCTCTGACATCTACCCTCACAGGATTTACTCCATCCCAAAATTCTCCCTGAGGACCACTCTATATGAGGAGAATGATAGCGTAGCCATGGTATCCCCAACAGGACCTCATCAATTCCCTCAGGGATGACTAATAGGGAGATAATCTCCTGATGTGATGGAGACACAGAAAGAGTGAAAGGAATAGTTTGGTGGGTAATCTGTGAGGGTAGTGTCGACCCATTTACCACTCGAACGGTTACTGGTTTGGCGAGCATCACCAGGGGTATTGCGTGACGCTCTGCGAAAGCGGGTGACATAAAATTACCCTCCGCCCCAGAGTCTATGCATAGCTCTACCATAAGAGTGGATGGGCCAATGGTAATTGTCCCCTTGAAGGACAACTTAGAGGCAAACGTTGCCATGTCTAGTGTACCTCCTCCAACTGCCACTAGATGCTGATGTTTCCCCGACTGCTGAGGACACTCTGAGGCAAGATGTCCTGACTGATGGCAAACATGACAGACCTTAAGTGCACGAGTGGACTGGGACTTGGATCCTGCTCATGTCACCTCTATGGCCTCATGTGACTCGGACGCCTGTACTGGAGATTCTAAAGGTCTTACGAAGGTGAGTGCCAGCCGAAACTTCTGCCCACACTGGGCTCGCTCCAACCTTCGCTCGTGAAAACGAAGGTCTATGCGAGTTGATACAGCTATGAGCTCCTCCAGTGTCGCAGGAATCTCCCTACTGGCCAAAGCATCCTTTACATGATCAGACAGCCCCCTCCAAAATACGGGAATGAGGGTTTTATCTGGCCATGCCAACTCAGACGCTAATGTCTGGAAGTGAACGGCAAAATGGCTGACCATGGTTGAACCCTGAGTCAAAGCCAGCAGTTTGAGTGCTATATCATGGGTGACTTGAGGTCCTACAAAGACCTGTTTCAGAGTGTCCAGAAACCGAGGAACACTCAAAACCACATGATCGTTGCGCTTCCACAGCGGCGTAGCCCACTCCAACGCTCTGTCCGACAGGAGAGAGATTATGAATCCCACCTTTGCCCGCTCTGTGGGAAAACGTGCAGCCAGGAGCTCGAGGTGTATACCAAACTGGCTCACGAAACCCCTACAGGACTTACTGTCCCCAGAGTATCTCTCAGGAAATGGGAGGTGAGATAAAGTCAGAACAGAGGTGGCAGTGGGTAAAGCTGCTGCAGCCACGCTAGCAGCCTGAACAGCTATTGCGGTAACAATCACCGCCGAGGTTGCATGCTCAAGTGACGCCAACCGGCCCTCCAGCAGCTGGATGTACCCCTGCAATCGCTGTTCATCCGCCATTACTTAGCAAGATCCTGGCGCTAGTGTACTGTTAGGGTTGGCGGAACGCACCGCATATATTTATTAGATGGGATAGGTGCGTTTGCAACCCGGGATCCACTGTGCAGGAAAGAACCTGCTGCTAAGTAAGGCGGCGAAGCAAAATAGAATAAACGAACTCTGTTACTTCACAGAGCCCATTGTAAAGATAATGCTGTGCCCTGTTTAGCTCACAGGGGACACAGCTACTGTGTAGAGCCGACAGTGGTCATGCACTCCAACCAACACGCAGCTCCTCTCCGGAGGAGCCGGAATTCTATCGGCTATTAGCCAGCCCTGAATTCACACATAAACTCCTCGCTGGAGGTGCCAGCATTCTAGGGGACTTAGTCCCAGTAGGACTTAGTCCCAGAAAAGCCTGCTCGCCGCAGATCAGTGCAGGGTATAATAGCAGAGCCTGGAGAGACAGCAGTAACCCTTTGCACAGTATCAGACTCAGTGAGACGCTGGGACCGACGTCTCCGCTGGGCAGGCTCCACTGCGGCCGACGCAGAATGGGAGACCGCAGCAGACGCGGCTCGAGATTCCCCCTGTACAGCAGCGGAAACTCAACTCCTAACACGTTGTTTCTCAACATATTTCTTGTAAAAAAAAATATGTTTTTACATTATTTTAGCCTGATGGGCTCTACAGAAATCAGGATAATTATATCAGAAATGGACTACTGCAGCCACCTGGGAGTGATATGAGAGAAGAGAAGAAGGAGTGAAATCGGAAGGAAGAGGGGATATAAAGGCACATAAGGGGAAGAAAAAGGAATAATGGAGAGGATGGTGGAGGGTTTTAAAAAAATCTCTAGTTGTCCTTCCCCTTAAACTTAATTCTTGCTTGGACTGATTGCCCGACGGATTCACCATTGTAAAATATTTTTACTTTGTTTATATATTATAATATTTTGTATTATTTATATTGTGTATAATATTAAGATAGTGGTGTAGTTGTTTCACTTAACATATTACTGCGATATTTATTCAATCTGTTTTTTCTAAGTAATTTTAACTATTTATATGTCACTACTTATTCAATGATCATAGAAATAAATATATGTCACTGGTTGTGGTTCATATCCACAGGCACGGAATGACAGCTCTGTTATAATTGGGCATTTATATACATATAATTTTTTCTCCCCTTTTTTTGCCCCTTTTTCACTTTACCTAGGTATATTAGTCACTCGGTAGTACTGGGTATCTGTCCCCGTATTCCTTTTCCCTTCTTCTGAAGAAATCATTCCTATTCTCTGGATTCGGCAAGTGCGCATGCTCGGGATCACGGCATCCGGGACTTCCAGACGCGCCCTCTTGGTCCGCGCACGGTCGCCGTCGCTATGCGACGGTGGATGGTGTGCGTTCCATGGACGCTGCAGGAAGAGCCCCTTCAGTTGCCGGGACGCCCGCGCATGCGCCGCACTATTGCCGACGTAACTGCCGGTCACTTCCCTCCTTCGCGTCTATTGGATAATCTTCCCTATTTATAGTAACACATGCGATCCTTTAGCCACGCCTCCTGACGAAGATCGGCGAAACGCGCGTTGAGGCGGCAGGCTTTGGATTTCAGGTTGAATACCGCATATAGGTAACCCTTTTCCCCCATGCAGCATTTTAATATCCTTGCTTTAATTGGTAATATGCACTTTTATCCTTGATTTTCCCCTACCTGGCACACTTTGCACTTTTGCAAACAATTTTGGTTTGCATTGTATCCTCACAGATACTATGGTGGGTTTTTCAATAAGGGAGCCTGCTGGCTCGTTTCAGTGCAGTAGAACCATATCCTAGTATTATATTATATGTATTGCACTTTTATTATATTATTGGTACAATGCTATTTTTTTGCTAGCATAGTGTTGTGTTATTCATTTCACAATACGGGGTATTTGAAATTTTCATGCGGTTCACCTGTCATTATCCTTCAGTCCTGCTTGGTTAGTAATTACTCTGCTCTGTATTTTATTTAATAAATATTTTGGAATATACTCCTTGGGTTTCTGTTTATATTTAGTTTCCTTGGTTGTGCTATTATTTTAGCCTATGTAGATTTTTTCCCATAGGGAAACCATTAGACCTATGTTTCTGAGATTCAGACAGCATATTCAGTCTATTCATACTGGTAAGGGTACTATAAGATTAATTAAACACGTGATAGAAAAATATCAACCCAAGGGCTCGCCAAAACGACTGTCGATTCTGTCATGTGAGAGAATCGGGCCGATTACACTAATGTCACGGGCATCAAACTCCGTAAGCGTTTAAGTAATATGTCACCTTAAAGTTCTCTGACTTTATTGTACTCAAAAATTGGAGAATAGGTGCAAAGAACTTTATTTCTCCATGTTCTCCACTGGCGGACTGGTCTCGGATCACATCCAAGTGCAGTCCCATGTTTTACAAGCACCCATAGACTTGTAGCACTCAGCCGTATTATACACTCATGTGAGCGAACCTGGAGACTGAGGTTACGTAAGCGTATAAAGAATCAGTGCCATACTTATCCAGAATAGAAGGATGATTGTTTCTCACCTGTCATCCATGTGTTGTCTGTACATTTTTTTCTCAGCAGCTATTAATCATTTACAGGACCATTTACAGTTTTGCATCTTACAGAAGTGCAATCTATCCGTAAAAATTGGATGCCATGCTGATGATCCATATGCATTCGATTTTTTTTTTCCCACTGAACCGATTTCTCAGTTAAATCGTAACATGCTGAAATTTTTCCTCATGCTCAATACAGCTGGGAAAAAAAAATGCAGATCGGCACTGCCTCATTGAATACTATTGTGCAGAGTGCCAGCAGACTTGTCAATTCAGACCGGACAGCCTCTTTAAAGCAACAGGCGAAAAGCGTGTTGGGTTCGCTCCTGATGTGAGGTTTTTACCTGTCTTGATGTATTAACTTTTATCTTATGCCTATTTATGTATTGTATGTCCTTCCCTGATATATGGCTTTATTATGTGCATCACTTAACCTAGTGAATCTCATCGCATTCATTATCCTGCTGCACATGTCACTTTACCTTATAAATTACACAGAGTTTTATTTAATCACCGATTATTATGGCTATTTGAGTTTTATTTCCTTATTTAGTTACATTTTATTGTATTATTCTTTATAGCACTTGTCATTTTATTAATGTGTTTACACATTGGGACAATCTTAGGTAATTATTTTGCCACGTATAAATATGTCAGTAGTCAATTTTGGTATTTAATTAATTTTTAAATACTACTGCATTTTTTGCAATTTTTATGATAACCCCTACATCATGTATTTTATATTCTTTGTACAATCCCTTCCCCCAAATTATTTTATCTATAACGCAGAGCAGTGAAAATAAAAAATCTTTTTTTTTCCTCAAAAATGATTTTTTTTAGCCCGCAATTTTTTATTTTCACAAGGGTAACAGGAGAAATTGGACCCACAAGTTGTTGTCCAGTTTGTTCTGAGTACGCTGGTACCCCATATGTGGGGGGGAACCAGTGTTTCGGCACACTTCAGGGCTCGGAATGGAAGTAGTGACGTTTTGAAATGCAGACTTTGATGGAATGGTCTGTGGGCATCATGTTACGTTTGCAGAGCCCCTGATGTGCCTAAACAGTAGAAATCCCCCACAAGTGACCCGATTTTGAAAACTAGATCCCCCAAGGAACTTATCTAGATGTGTGGTGAGCACTTTTTACTCCAAGAGCTTCACAGAAGTTTATAGCGCAGAGCCGTGAAAATAAAAAATATTTTTTTTTCCTCAAAAATGATTTTTAGCCCGCAATTTTTCATTTTCACAAGGGTAGAAAAAGAAATTGGACCCCAAAAGTTGTTGTCCAGTTTGTCCTGAGTACGCTGGTACCCCATATGTGGGGGGAATCACTGTTTGGGCACATGTCGGGGCTCGGAAGGGAAGTAGTGACGTTTTGAAATGCAGACTTTGATGGAATGGTCTGCAAGCATCATGTTACATTTACAGAGCCCCTGATGTGCCTAAACAATGGAAACCCCCCAATTCTAACTCCAACCCTAACCCGAACACACACCTAACCCCTATCCCAACCTTACCAATACCCCTAACCCTACCCCTACTCCTAATACCAATCCTAACTTTAGCCCCAGCCCTAACCCTAATTTTAGACCAACACTAACCCTAACTTTAGCCTAACTCACTTTAGCCCAACTCTAACCCTAATGGGAAAACTGGGGCGGGAGGGGGTGATCACTGTGGCAGAGGGAGATCAGCGGGGCAGGGGGCAGATCAGCTGATCACTGGGGCTGGGGGAGATCAGCGGGGCAAGGGGGAGATCAGCGGGGCAAGGGGGCGATCCATGGGGCAGGGGAAGATCAGCTGGGCAGGGAGGAGATCAGCTGGGCAGAGAGGAGATCAGCTGGGCAGGGAGGAGATCAGCTTGGCAGAGAGGAGATCAGCTGGGCAGAGAGGAGATCAGCGGGGCAGGGGGAGATCTGTGGGGCAGGGGGTGATCAGGGGAGCAGGGGGTGATCAAGGTGATCACTGGGGCAGAGGGGTGATCACTGGGGCAGGAGGGGGCTGTTAAGTGCAGGGGGCTGAGGAGATACAGCAGCAGATGGAGGAAATGGAGCCGGCAGCAGCAGGGGGGGTGATCAGGGGGTGATCACTGGGGCAGGAGGTAGGAGCAGAGGTCGGGGGGTGTGGAATCGGATGGCGGGGGAGTGGAGGGCAGCAGAGGGAAGTACCTGGTGTTGGCGATGGCAGCGGCGATCGTGGTGAGTATGTGGCAGGGCAGCAAGCAGGTACCTCGGTCTCCAGCTCCCATGGACAAGAAGAGACTGGAGAGCGAGGCAGTCATTGTTTACTCCACCCCTCCACCTCTGAATGGAGAGATAGAATCACATGGAATCCAACTCCAATCAGATCTGGGGGTGTGACAAAAAGGGTCACCAGAAGCCATTGTAGCCACGAGGGGGCAAAGCTACCCCCCGGGTTCAAGTACAAGTCCCCCTTTACCTGCAGGTTGGGTGACATTTCAGTTAACCCATTTACCCGACCTGCAGGAACGCGATCCCGCCATGACGACACATAGGCGTCACAGGTCAGACTGGCACCGACTTTCATGGCGCCTACGTGGCGTCACAGGTCGGGAAGGGGTTAAGAAATATATCCGCTTGAAGAAGGTTGTGACCATATGTGACCATGTGAGTGTTTTACCATTTCAAATGTTCTTATGAATGGAATCATGCTCTCTCTTGGCTATAAATGATTAACCAATCATTAATTTCTTGTTTTCTTTTCATTTTATACACAGCAGCCCAACTTTTTTTTTAGAATAGAGGTTGTATTTTAAAAAGACAGTTAACAAACAATATCGGATTGTAAACTGGATACCAAGAGTTACCATCAAATTTACCCATATCCTTCTAGATTGCAGTCACTTTCCTCACCGTCACCTATCCGGTCGTGATCACATTTTATAATCACTGCCACGATCACTGAAATTCTCGGGCCTTTCTTGCAAGGCCAAGACTTCCAATTTCAATGAATCTGGTGCGCATGTACGAGCAAGGTCACAGTGCACATCTGAAGTCTTGACATCATGACATTCTGACCTTTAGTTCACTTGCTCAGAAACATATTGGGCCTCATCAGAGCCGTATGTCTCTGCATAGCATGAGAGGCCCAGGGTAATCAGCAGTTGAAGCAGTGATAAGAAGATGGGTCGTGAATGAGTGATGGTGAAGAGCTGAGGAGCTTAAAGGAAATATAAGAGATTTTTTTTTCATTTTTAACATTTTATGTTTATTATACTCTGGTGTCTTGAGAGACTCCAGATCATAATAAGGGACATTAAATTTGTGGATAACTTCTCTGCAAATCAAATTTCAAGATGAAATGTGCATGATTTGACAAATTTGAATTTTGCCTGATCTGTTCATCTTTAGCGTTGAATAGTCCAGGAAGACTTCAGAGTGTTATACGCTTTTTTTTCAGGGTAGTTGGAGGCTTGCAAGTACTTGTAAATTACAGTGGATATATGGGCTGAAAATCAAATTTATTGGAAAAATTAGTTGAAGCTCATAAAATTGAGATTCCAAAAATATCTTCATGTCTGAAAGCTACACCTATATACACAACTGATAACATAGGATCCATCACTTATAACAGATGATGATGTCATATTTCCTCCTATATTCACAATAATGCCTCCTATATTAACAATAATGCTTGAACACGCTGATTAGATGCTGTTTTTTTGTTTATGCTTGAAAAAAGTCCTTTGATGGTCGAAACATTGCTTTTCTTATCCATTTTTGATGAATAAAGGAATAGAATCATATCTCTGATGCCTAGGAAGCGATTTGTCCCTGAATTTGCTGGTAACTCGGTGGGAAGTTGCCCCAAGGAAGCTCAGGGCCTGTAGAGTGGTGCAAAGGGAACTACCATCATGGACACTGTCAGGGCTGGACTGGCCATCTGGCAATTCTGGCAAATGCCAGAAGGGCCTGTCTGGTTATGGATCGCCTTGTCTGCTATGTTGTTTACAGAATCGCTGTTCTCAAGACATCCATATTATTAAGAGTTGTGATGGAGCACAAAGTCGCTGGCTCCGTCACTTAACCCTACCAGGCCACGCGAATCATTAGAAATATTGGTCTTGTAGTAAATCTTGCTTTCCTCCATCCAGGGTAATATTAGTAATATATTCCATCCAGTGCTTGGGGACGGGGACAGCATGGGCTTGTGTGATTTCAAATGCAGGGCTGAATTTCAGTCCCAGTCCGTACCTGTGCACTGTAGAGTATGGTTTAACGATTGCTGCTAATATATGTGTGATCGATTTCCTGAAAAAAAAATGAGAATATGAGTATAGATTAGTTTAAATCAGATTTCTATCTTTTACACCAAAAATAAAAAGCAAAATACATTTACTATAAACAGTAGCCCATTTTGGGATGACAAAATCGCTTTAACTATCATCAATATGCATGTAACCAAGGGGGAGCAGAGATACTGTTACAACCACACTTGGGCCTTAGTGACTGAGTACATCCTAAAGAGGATCTGTAATAAATATCCTTGGTAAATGGCATAAATGGGAAAGAGATATAGGAACTATAACATCAGATCAATGAAGTGATATCCTCGAATCTCTACCAATGGTATCCTTAGGTGAAGGTTAGTGTTGAGCGATACCTTTCGATATTTGAAAGTATCGGTATCAGATTGGATCGGCCGATATCCAAAAAATATCGGATATCGCCGATACCGATACCCGATACCAATACGAGTCAATGGGACACAAATATCGGAAGTGATCCTGGATGGTTCCCAGGGTCTGAAGAAAAGGAAACTCTCCTTCAGGCCCTGGGATCCATATTCATGTAAAAAATAAAGAATAAAAATAAAAAATATGGATATACTCACCCTTGGATGAGCCCTGGCTGTCACCGCTGCAAGCGTCTGCCTCCGTTCCTAAGAATGCAGAGTGAAGGACCTTCTATGACGTTGCGGCTTGTGATTGGTCGAGTGACCGCTCATGTGACTGCTCACGCGACCAATCACAAGCCGCGACGTTATCGCAGGTCCTATACTCACTGCATTCTTAGGAACGGAGGCTGCCGGTTGCACCGCTGAGGTCCAGGGTCTGTCGGAGGGGTGAGTATATCCATATTTTTTATTTTTATTCTTCATTTTTTACATGAATATGGATCCCAGGGCCTGAAGGAGAGTCTCCTCTCTTCCAGACCCTGGGAACCATACGCACCGCACACGCCTGGGAACTTATAGGAACTTCCGATTCCGATTTCCGATATCACAAAAATATCGGAACTCGGTATCGGAATTCCAATACAGCGAATATCGGCCGATACCCGATATTTGCAGTATCGGAATGCTCAACACTAGTGAAGGTGCAAGATGCTAAAAATATGTAAAATACACAGTGTTTATAGAAGTCTGGAATTCCTGGAAAAGATTGGCTGTAGGTCAGATGCCAAATGGCACAACTGCTGTATGGGTCACGCTGATCTGATCCATATGTTGTAAAATTGCCCTAAACTTCACAGAACTTGGACAGGTATTTTGGACAGTTTAGATAAGGTGCTTCACATTAAAATATCTAGGCATGCTAAGACATGTATACTTTGGTTTTGTGGTGGAATTGACAACAGACACATTCAGTAAAACTGCTATTGGGCAATTATTGTATAGTGCTCGTAAGCTAATTGCTCATTACTGGATCCAGCCCTCACCACCTATCAAAAGAGAATTTATTTACCACGTTATCTCAGCTATAATAAGTGACCTTTATCTCTATCCAGAGAGAGGTGTGTACGGTAATTTGATAAGCCATGGTCACCATGGCTAAACGCTCCAGGACTTGCTTCAGCTAATTTGTAGTTGGACAGAGACATATCTTTGTGCCGATGGAGGCTTGCCAAGGAACAGCCATGTAGCATTATGTAATATAATTTGGCTTAATGATGATATTATTAAGTATTTAATGTGAATATGGTCAGCGTAACTTCTATGGGTGCAGATATCTGCAATACTATTAAATAAATGCCACTTAAAGTGCCCAGAAATGAATGGTACAGGGAGGATGGGGGGGAGTTAATTAACTAATCATTAAAATTATTTTCTTCTGCATATGCAATATCATTTACTTAATTTTCTTTTATGTCTGTAATGTTTGTCTTTTCTCTTTGAAAATCAATAAAAAATTACTATAATCAAAGCGGATCTGTCATCATGATTTTACAGTACAGCAGGGTGGGATGTTGCACTTCATCTACTCCCCCCTGTCTGAGTATATTATCTGCCATGCCCCAGAATATTACTAATAGGTCACTGCATTTTCAATGACCTGCCTTCTCCGGATAAAGTCTTGTCCAGTCACCCTCATTGCGGGGGGCTTTACATGTGCAGATTGAGTTTTCTGCTCAATGGTGTCATCTAGAAGTGACTGGCAATGATGGCACCTGCACAAGATTTTCAGTGTCAAAGATCAGAAACAGGCAGGGAGTGTGTTAGGGTTGCGGAACGTACAAAATAAAAAAATGAAATAAGGAACGATCGCAACCTGGGCTTCACCGTGAAAAGATGGGAAACTGCAGCTAGTGTAAACAATGTCGAACAGAAAGTAGCTGAATGGCAATGGTCGCACACGATGTTAATAGTCACACTGTGTGCACAGCAAACATATACACCTGCTCTGTTACTCCTGAGCTGCCGACTCACAGTATGAAACTAAGGACTGTATCCTGTTAAAGGTCACAGGCATAAAAGAGAATAGACACAAGTTGGGGTCCCTATAACGCACCCCCCACTATGCTGGTGATTAAGCTTGCCCGGTTACTCGACCTGTGCAAAACGGCCCTTGCGACATCAGCCACCCCAGTGCAGGTGCTAAGCTCAAGCGGGAGTTCCCACCCTACACTGCCTGAAGAAAACCACACTCACCATGCTAGTAGCAGCATACTACGTGCATACGGGGTGGTAACTGTCCCACTAACACAAACGGCATCAAACATGATCATAGCACACTGCCGGGCGCCCCAAAGATCTTTTTATAGCCTATGCTCAAGTCCAATCAGAAAGGACCTTGGCTGCGGACCAATTCGAAGTCGGCACAGGACCTAAGCAGCTGACGACCAACCACCAATGAGAGGTTGCCACCTCACGAGCATGCTCAGTAGAGCGAATCCTGGACTTAGACTCAGGAAAGGCTGCTCGCTACTATCTATTATTGATTACAATAGCTGAACCTGGAGAGGCAGCAGCAACCACATGCACAGACCGAGTCTGGGATTGACGTCTTTGCTGAGCAGCATCTACTGCAGATGAGACTGAATGGGAGACTACAGAGGAAGATAAGGCTTGGGATCTATCTATCTACAGAGGAAGAATCTTGACGCCTAACAGAGTAAAGACTGGTTTGATGAAAGTAAGGAATGGGCTGAAATGCATCCAACGTTATTCCCATCTCCAAGATCCTATCCAAATAAGTGGTAAGTGTAATAATATTAGCAAATATCTCCAATTAGAAATGTACTATAGTTTTTCTGATTCGCTATGTCTTTTTCCTCATGTGCAGGCATTGCAGGACCTTAGGTATCCATGGTTACGACCACTGATATTGTGACAGTCAGCTAGTTGCTAGTGGTCACAACCATGGATACCTAAGGTCCTGCAATGCCTGCACATGAGGAAAGAGACATAGCGAATCTTTTATGATGTGAGTGCTGGGATCGCTATGGATTTTCATTATTGATGTTTCCACCTGTACCTCCTGTAGAATGGAGAGCCAATCACTATGATATACCATAATGATGGGCATAAGTGGCTTTCTAGAAACTTGGGCATCTAATATTTGCCTCTTACAATGAACAGAATGCAAACACTGGGGAATACTTGTAGCTAAAAATTGACTCCATCCACTGCTCCATTTTTCTTATTTTCTTATGGCTTCTTTTTTTAAAATGAATGTGCGTTTAAGTAAGGGACCGTCCTACACATCTGCTGCTCCATCCGCCTTAATTCCACAGCGAGAAGATAAAGCCAATTAAAGACTAAGGTTCGGTTACCTTGGAAACGAAGGGTGTTGTAATCCAAATGTTGTCTGTGGACAGGCGGGAGGCCGGAGTGATTGAGAAGTGAGTAAGGGGCCAATAAGAAAGCTTCCTAACAATCAATACATTTTTATTAATCTAGAGAAATAATAATTCTTTCAACGTTTGCAGAGCTGTAAAGCAGCACAAGCTGCAGTCACCTGGAGTATTATCAATTTACTTGACGTTATGCATTAAGCTGACATAAAAGAATGTTATCAATAATATGAATAATAAAAATAATAAAAGTAACCATTATAATTATTTACCTGCTTTGACTATTATATTTTTTGCTAATTTTGTTTCTAATTTTGTTTACAGTGGTGGAAATATTAATAATAATTTTAATAATCATCATGATTTAATATAATTAGAATGTAAATTTGCCTTTTGTGTTTCCATATGTTTATTATTATTACTATTGCTATTATTATTAGTAGTAGTAGTATACTTCCAGTTCTCAGAGTTGCCAACTTGACATTTTTTTCTGCACAGCTTATTAAAAAAAACACGGACAGACAATATTCTTTACAGACACTTTTAAAAACCATAATAAATCCTTATGATTATAAGTGGTACATGTCTACAGCCCATAATTCTGATATGAAGACATCAGCTGCATTCACTATGGATTATAAAATGATGATAATTAGAGTGGAAATAATCTGTTTACATTAGTTCAGCTATAAAAAAAACAGACACCTTAGATTTTTTTACAGACGGGGAAAAAGATTACCCTATCTTTATGGCACTTCTGGAATGTATCTAGATTGAACTCCCAGGTGCTTCACAGAAGTTTATAATGTTGAGCTATGAAAATAAAAATAAAAAATACAATTTTTCCCACAAAAATGTTCTTTTAGCCCCATTTTTTTTTTTTGAAAAAACTGTTGTACAATTTCTCCTGAGTACATCGATACTCCATTTGTGGTCGAAAACAACTTTTGAGGCACAGTGCACAGCTCAGAAGGCGAGAAGTGTCAAATTGCAGTTCAGATTTTTCTGGAATGGTTTGAGAATGCCATGTCACATTGTCAAAGCCCCTGAGGTGCCAGAACCCCCCCATAAGTTGCATAATTTTACAAACTACACCCACAGTAAATTAAGCAAGGGGTGCAGTGAGCATTGTCACCACGTGTGCCTCACACAAATGTATAACAATGAGTGGTAAAGAAAGAATAATTACATTTTTACTGTTCTTTTAGCACCCAATTTTTTTATATTTATAGGGGCTAGGGTTGAGTGACCTTTAGTTTTTTAGGGTCGAGTCGGGTTTTGTGAAACCCGACTGTCTTAAAAGTCGAGTCGAGTGAAATCGGCCGACCACAGTGAAAAGTCGGGTTTCGGCCGAAACACGAAACCCAGTGAAGAATTTTTTTTTTTTTTTTAAATCTCAATCTCTCTCTCTCTCTCTCTCTCTCTCCCCTCCGTCCCCTCCGTCCCAGCACAGAAAATTTCGTATTGCACATTCCAAATCCCTACTGCGCACAAGCGATAACATGACGATAGGCGTTCACTCCCCTAAGACCTATGTCATCACTCTGCCCACGCTCATTCATTGGCTGAAAAAATGGCGCTAATCGCGTCATACGAAACGCGACTTTGGCGCCAAGATCGCGTACCGCATGGCCGACCCCACACAGGGATCGGGTCGGGTTTCATGAGATGCCGACTTTGCCAAAAGTCGGCGACTTATGAAAATGAACGACCCGTTTCGCTCAACCCTAATAGGGGCTAATAGGAGAAAATGGACCCTCAGTTTGTTGTGCAATTTCTCCTGACTACGCTAATAACCTACATGTAATCAGGAACTACAGTTGAGGCACATAGCAAAACTTAAAAGGAAAGGATTGCCATAATTTAGTGCAGATTTTACTGTTATGGTTGGCTGGTATCATGACCCCCTGGGAGAGCCCCCTGAGGTGCCAGAACAACAAAAGCCCCTATAAGTGACCCCATTTTAAAAACAATATCTCTCAATGAATTCATCCAAGGTTGAAATGATCATATTGAGATCACGGGTGTGTCACAGACTTTTATACCATTGGGCAGTGAAGAAAAAATATTTACAGTTTACCACAAATATTGTGTTTTAGCTCCAAATTCTAAATTAAATCAAGGAGAAATGGGTACAAATAGCACCAAAAGGTGTCCACAATTTATGCTGAAAGTGGAAATACTCCATATGTGACTGTCTAGTACTGCTTAGCCATACTGCGAGACTCAAGAGGGATGGAGCGCTATTTGCCTCCTGGAGCGCTGATTTTCCCAGAATAGTTTGCAGACTCCATATGCAAAGCTCCTAAGTAGGGTTGAGCGACTTTTATTTTTATAGGATCGGGTCGGGTTTCACGAAACCCGACTTTCTCAAAAGTCGGGTCGAGTGAAATCGGTCGATCCTATAAAAAAGTCGGGGTTGGTCGAAACATGAAACCCAATGCAGTGCAATGGGATACTATGGTTCCCAGGGTCTGAAGGAGAGGAAACTCTCCTTCAGGCCCTGGGATCCATATTTAAGTGTAAAATAAAGAATTAAAATAAAAAATATTGATATACTCACCATCGGACGAGCCCTGGTACTAAGCGGCAGCCTTCCTTCCTAAGAATGAACGCGTGAAGGACCTGAGAATTACGTCACGGCTTGTGATTGGTCGCATGGCGGTCACATGAGCGGCCGCGACCAATCACAAGCCGTGACGTAATTATCAGGTCCTTCACGCGCTCATTCTTAAGAAGGAAGGCTGCCGGAAAGAAGCCGAGGGTGAGTATATTCCTATTAGGTATATACTCAACCCCGGAAGCGCCCTGCTTCTTTCCGGCAGCCTTCCTTCTTAAGAATGAGCGTGTGAAGGACCTTTCGATGACATCACGGCTTGTGATTGGTCGCGGCGGCCCACGTGACCGCTCAGCGACCAATCTCAAGCCGTGACGTAATTCTCATGTCCTAAATTCCTAGAATGAGGAATTTAGGACCTGAGAATTACGTCACGGCTTGTGATTGGTCGCTGAGCGGTCACGTGGGCCGCCACGACCAATCACAAGCCGTGACGTAATCGAAAGGTCTTTCAAGCGCCATTCTTAGGAACGGAAGATGCCGGTTACCAGCGGCGATGTCCAGGCTGCGTCGGAGAGGTGAGTATATCAATATTTTTTTATTTTAATTCTTTATTTTACACTTAAATGTGGATTCCGATACCGATTTCCGATATCGCAAACATATCGGAACTCGGTATCGGAATTCCGATACCAGATTCAGAAGATCGCCGACCTCATGGCCGACCCCACACAGGGGTCGGGTTTCATGAAACCCGACTTTGCCAAAAGTCGGCGACTTCTGAAAATGGCCGACCCGTTTCGCTCAACCCTACTCCTAAGTGCTCAAGTGACCCTATTTTGGAAATTATACCCCTTTGGGAATTTATCTACAAGAGAACTGATGATTTTGACTCCATGGATGTTTTCCAGAAACAATCAGCAGTGGATATTGCTGAGTGAATATTGCAAATATGATATGGTAGTTCCCGTATATTGTAGTGCCTAGTATGTTATGCCCAGCTCATGCTTCTGGAGACAAGCACCCAAAAATTAAGCAGGCTCTCATCGCTACAGAAATGCCAAACAGGTGGACGATAAATGTGGTTTAGACACACTGTTGGGCTCAGAAAGGAGGGGGGCCTTTGAATTTTAATTAGTTGTATTTCCTTTTAGGGGCAATGAGCCTTAGTGCTTTTCCTGAGTCTTTGAACTGCTAGTAACATGGAAGCCCCCTATATTTCTGTTAACAGATGATAGACCTGAGTAGGAACTTGCTTTTTTTGTAAATTGAGATCAAGCTTTTGTTAGGAACATTTTACACTACATTTTAAATCACATTTATCCTGCGCTCTATGCTGAGCACTTGACATGATTCAGATGAAGCCCCCAAGGGATCTATTCAGTAAAATGAGGCAGCAGAGTTATTATGCACTCCATCTGGCCTCTGTTCTGAGGTGTCCTTCTTTTCAGAGGTGAAAACTCTGGAGGATCACGCTTTTATGCACACCTAAAAAGAAGGAAACCATCAGATCACAGGCCATACGGCATCCACGGTGCCTCCATCTGCCTCATCATTATAGGGAATTTTCAGTCGTGGGTATTGCATGAATCATGTATATCAGAGATTTATCCAGAAACCCCAATGCAAGTGCTTGGCACAGAATGCAAGATAAATATGCCCCAAGCCTTATTGCAATCTTTGGGAGGCAGAATGAGCAAATCAACAGAATATCAAGAATTGGTTTTATTTGTTTTGTACATCGGTCCTCTTGCGTTATAATTAATTAGACGATTGTATTCTTTGGGTTAGGTGAGGTAACAGTGATACTAGATGTTAGGTGTCGAGTTCCTGCCGCTGCACAGGGGTAATCTCGAACCATGTCAGCTGCAGTCTCCCATTCTTCTCCAGCTGCAGTGGAACCTGCTCAGCAGAGACGTCGGTCCCAGCACCTAACCAGGACAGATACTGCATGTTTGGTTACTGCTGCCCTTCCAGGTTCAGCCATTATAACCAGTACTGTTCAGCGGCAAGCAGGCGCTCCTGGGACTAAGTCCAGCTTTTCTCCTTCTGAGCATGCCCAAGGGAAGACCTCTCATTGGAGGTCGGGGGTCATATGCTCAGGTCTTGTAGCAGCTCCTATTACAAATATAGCTACTCCTAGCTACAACTATAAAATGTACGCATGGCCGCACGGCCATGCGCTATATATCATTTGTGTTTGGCTGTTGCCAGTGGATACTCTACCACTCAGTTCATATGTGGTGTGAGTCTGTTTAGCTTTGGGGCTGTGCACTCAGGCAGGCAGCTAGCGTCAGTGGGGACAATTAGCCATGGCTTAGCATCTGGTTCCTTCATGTGTGCGGTTAGCACAGAAGAGTTCCAGAGCAAGCACAACCCTAGTTAGGGTATTATTCCATGTGTACAGCGCGACTCTGTGAGGCAACAGAGCTTGCTTTCATTTCACATGGGGTGAAGTTTAACCCACTGTCCATCCGCCATTACTTTGCAGCAGGTATCTCTGCACGGTGGACCCCAGGCTGCGAATGCACCTCATATCAATCTTTCTATTACTTGGTGCGTTCCGCTAGCCCTAACACTAGATTTATATAGTTTTTTATGTTTGACTCACACAATAAATTTGTTTTTTCTTGCAAAAATTTTGCATCACTATATTTTGAGAGTACAATTACAGTGATACCACATTTATATCATTTTTTATGTTTTGCTGCTTTTACACAATAAAAACTATTCTATCAAAAATACATTTATTTTTGCATTGCTTTATTCTGAGAGCTATAACTTTTTTACTCTTCCACTGATAGAGCTGTATGGCAGCTTGTTTTTTGCGGGTCAAGATAATGTTTTCAGTGATACCATTTTTATTTACATTTGTCTTTTTAAATGTTTCAAATTTATTCACATTTTTGTTCTGCCGTTTGAAAAAAAAAGTATAGTTTTTGTTTTTTGCCTCGTTTGTTTATTCTTTTTTTAGAGTGTTCACTGAAGGTGTTGACTAGTGGCACAGTTTCATAGGTCAGGTTGTTCTGTGTACATTTTTTATAAAAATACTTATTTATGGATGCAATAAATACATATATATTTGCTATTTTTTTTAAAACCTTTCTTTACCTAGTCCCTCTAAGGGACTTTCACTATTTTCAGTCTGATAGCTTTATTAACATTGCAATGTTTTATAAACTGTCAGTGATTAATTGAAACAATCTTCTTAAACCATGCACTGCACATGATCACACAAAGTTTGCTAAGCCTGGTGACTCTCAAATGTCATCATGATGACATTGGGTTACCATGGCAACGATCGGGCCCTTGCGATAATGTCACGAAGATGCCGATCGAAGGGGAGATGGAGCCCCCTCCCTTTCCCTGCCTTCTAGATGCTGCAATCTATATTGATCCCAGTATTTAGGCGGTTAAACTGCTGGGAGCGGTGCGGCACTGCTCCTGTCAGTGAGTGCCAGGTGTCAGCTGTCAAGTCAACTGAACACCCAGAGGCGATGGCGCTTGCGCAGCTTCTGTGCATTCAAAATTACCAGGACGTATCCATATGTCCAAGGTCGGAAAGTACTACCCAACCTGGACGTATGGATACGTCAAAAGTCATCAAGGGGTTAATACTGACCCACCTTGCTTGCATTGTGGGAAAAAATGAAGCTATTAAGATGCTGTTACTGCAGTGGTTTACAGATCAATCAAGTCAAAGTCACACTTAGTGAATATAGAGTTACAGCAGTTCTCTATATATCACTTAAATCTTTGGATTAGCAATCAAAGACTAAGACTATCACTCTAGTTTTCAATCTTGTATGTTGGGACAGAAGTTGTACATCATAATAACAGTAGACCTTTTTCTATCCCTATGCTGTGTTTTCTGAGGTCTTTTCCCTACACAGTACAAGCATGAAATGGTGTTCTTTTGTTCCCCCCCCCCCCCCCCCCCCGATTAGCTAGGGAAGACCGTGTGATTACTGGAGGGCATTATAGAGAAGTTTGAAGATTAAAGCCAATAGAACGCTCACTGATTCTTCAGCAGTTTGTGAATGATGCAGGAATATTCTTATTGCATTTTTTATATCCTCAGTAATCGAATAGCAGAGTGTTCAAATTGAAGTGAAACCATGAATTTTAGGAAATTTGACACGACTTTTACACTCTGTGGATCGTGCTCTAGTCATAACCAAAAATGTGATGTGCCAGTGTAAGGAGGTGGCGGGGACCCTTAGTTGCTCCCTCTCTCCAATATGTCGGGCACATGTCCCCCATGCGGTGCTCTGATAGTCTAGCTATGTATCAACGTATTACTGTTATGAACTACTGTTTTATTGCTGTATGTGTACTGTGTGATGTTTACCTGATTTCATGTCTTTGTATTATATTGCACTGTATGGAACATGACTAGTTCAGGGACAATAAAGGTTAACAAAAAGGGGCTGGGTTAGCAGCCTGGAAGAAGCAGCAATTTCCTGTTTCTGCAGCAAAGCCCAGCAGGCTTGCCCATGGCAGGACATGTGTCAGGACTCTGAACATTTTGATTACCTTTTGTTCATTGCTACCCTTTTCCAAGATGACGTCTTTGGTCTCATGTGCACTGTGTCTTCCTGCTATAAAACTCCACCCCATCCTTCAGTCTGTGCTAGAGTATTCTGCCTTGCATCCAGCACCTGACGACGCCCTGGCTTTGCACCTGCTCCTGCACCTGCTCCTGTCAACCTGTGTGGAGATCCTGCTACTCAGCTCTGAGTTTCTGCTGCATACATCGGTTTCCAGTAATCCTCCATCTGGCTGCTTGTGTTTATTTCCATCTGCATTTGCTGGACATGTAAGCTGTTGCTGCTCTGCTTAAACCTGAGACTTTTACCCAGGCCTCCCTGGTTGTGCTAAGATATTATTTGAACTGCCTTATAAGCATATCTATCTGTGTTTGGACTACCAAGGACTTATTTGTATCAAGTATCCTCAAGAATAATTGTGCTTCATAGACTTTCTGTGTGATTGCATTTTCCTCTGAAGTTTCCTATAGACGGTTAAGCTGCGTTTAATATTTACACCAAGTGTTGTGGACTTGAGTTTCTCTCTCTGCACCTGTTTGAATCACCATTTGATAATATAGACTTTACCACTTATAAAACTGTGTCCTGTAGTTGTCTTGTTCCATGCAGAGAGTCCCCTGAGTTATCCCTTATAATCATTACAGGATGCTCTAGCCCAGAGGTGTCAAACTGCATTCCTCGAGGGCCGCCAACATGTCATGTTTTCAGGATTTCCTTAGCATTCCACAAGGTGCTGGAATCATTCTGTGCAGGTGATTAAATTATTACCTGTGCAATACAAGGAAATCCTGAAAACGTGACCTGTTGGTGGCCCTCGAGGAATGCAGTTTGACACCTCTGCTCTAGCCTCAAAAGAGGAGATTGCTGGAACAATGACTGCAGAAAGCAGACTAGAGCAGGTGTTCTCCATAATTAGATCACTGCAGAAAGATGTGGAAGGTCTGCAAAAGAAGTTTGGAAGCTTTGAACACAATCAACAAGTGTTTGGACAAACTTTGCAGGACATAAGCACCCGCATGGCAGCCCAGGAAAACAAGCTTGTTGGCATAGAGTCCCAGTATGGACCGGCTTTTCAGGACATAAGCACACAAATGGCTGCACAAGTGACTTTACCATCTGGGCAACCGCCACCAGCTAGCCTACCTAAGTTGCCCCCATTCAGATTTAATGGTGATCGCGACAAATTTCGTGACTTTGTGAATCAATGTATGCTATATTTTGATGTGCATGCTGACCGTTTTCCTAATGATAGATCCAAAGTATTGTGTGTAATAATGCTGCTGACCGCACGAGCGCTCGTCTGGTCGAATCCGATGATTGAGTCTCGTGACGCGCGGTTAAATAATTTGGATGATTTTTTGGCCGCTATGGCATTAATGTTTGATGACCCTTATCACCGTGCAACCGCTGAATCTGCTTTATTGTCTTTATGCCAGGCTAAACGTTCTGTTATTGAGTATGCTACTGAATTCAGGAGATTAGCGGTAAATACTAATTGGGAAACTTATGCACAATTACCTATTTTTAAAAGGGGTCTGTCTAGCATTGTAAAGGATGAATTAGCTCGCTCTGAATCACCACAAGAGCTAGAGACATTTATACAGCATTGTGTGCGCATTGACATTCGCCTTACTGAGCGTAGGCAGGAGAAGTTTGCTGCTTATAACTGTAGCGCCCCCACTGCCGCAGGGCCGAGGGGTACCCGGTACCGGGCCTCTGAGTCTCTGCTCTGGGGTTGTCACGGTGGCTAGACCCGGTCCGTGACCCTGCTGAGGGGCGTGCAATGAAGGTGGTGGATTGGGGATGATGTTATGGTGCGGTGAAGCGCCGGTCGCAGTAAATAACGAGGACACCAGGTTGCAGTCTCTTTACCTCTTTACTGAAGGCTTCAGGATCCTCAGTCCGGAATACGGTTAACCGGGCTGCGCGAGTCCGGCCGGTCCGATGGCACCTCCAGAGTTCCCTTTGCAGGTGGAAATCTGTGCCTACCTTCTAGCGCTTGTGTGTTGCGGTCCTCCCCTGCTGTGCTTACGGGATAGTCCCCACAACTGTTGTGTCTGTTTCTCGTGTTCCCTCACAACTCGATTCTGATGTTCTTCTTCGTCCCCCAGATGATATGGCTAGGACGCACCCGTATGACGGGTAGGCTCGGAGCTCTTCCTGGACCCTAGTGCCGCCCTTCTCCTGTTGTTGCCCCCTATGTCTTTGTAGGTGATTTGTGTGAGACAGCCCGCCTATATCTGACTGTCCTGCCGTAGGTTTGAAGTTAGGCCTGGAGCTCTATACTTCCTCGGCGTTCCGGCCACCGGTTACGCGCCTCAGTAGGATGTTGCCTCGTCTTACAGCACGACTCCTACTGGTAATCTCCTTGTTGCGTTGATCTCGTTTCTCACTCAGCACAATAAACCTCGCTTCTTGTCCTTTCTTAGGGCACCGCCGCTATCTAGTGCAGGCGCGGTCCCGTAACGTTCTCTCAGTTCGCTAGGCCTCTGTCAGGATCCCACCCCTGACAGGGACCCCCCTGAGTCTCTCCCCGCAACACCCTCTGCCACAGGATGTTGCCTGTTCGATTCCCAGTCAGCTTCTGTCTAACTTCTTATCCAACCCCCAGTTTTACCAGACTGTGAGGAGTGGCCTAATACATAGCACCCTTAGCTCCCCCTGGAGGCCAGACTGTGAAGTGTATTGGTGTCTGTGATACCTGGTCAGGTGAACTCCTTCAGTGCCATCAGACGTACCACAGCCCCCCTTAGTGGCGGAGCATCAGTACTGCAACGACCAACACCGTTTATGAATGGGGGCGATGGGAAAAATCCTACAAATCACCCAAATCTATTCTAAAACATAATCGAGCTCGACAAAATCCAACCAATAGACCACAAGTAAATTATTCATCTACGGATTTTGATTCTTCAGACACCAATGCTAGCGCCTCCGATGTCCCTATGACAAGAAATATTCAGGGAGTAAAAAGAAATACAAAAAAGTATCAAAAAACGGAGAAGACGCGGAGGAAGGAAGCATAAAAAATCTGCCAGGAATAATGACCCGATACAAAAAAAGACAGAAACAATAGATATGAACAATGTGGTAAATTTATCCTCTCATACCCTAACACAAGAACAAATAAATTTATTATCCTTAGGCTTAAATTTTGTACCTGATGCAGATTTTAATTTATTCATGACTATTCTAGATATTAATAAATTCATTAGAAATCTGACCATAAAAAAACATTTTTTTTCAGACGAAAATCCTATACTCAGTCCTGAGGCTACTGTAGAAATAAATGAATTTGAAGGCTTACATTTTAAGGAACAAGTAACGCTAAACTGCCTTATGAAACTTTCAAAAGAACAGCAGTTGGAGCCTACTCAAGACCTCTTGAGTATTTCCAAAAAATTCAAAACAAAAAATCCTTTTTTTTATCCTTTACAGACAAGAGCTGAATGCATGGACAGATTCCAAGAAGCAATTGAAAGGGATCTAAAAATGCTATATGAGGAACATAAAAAGAAAAATCACAATAATTTATCCTTCAATCAATGAAAGGCATTAAACGAACTAAAATCTACAAATAATATTGTTATCAAAAGAAGTGATAAAGGTGGCCTAATAGTAGTCATGAATGAAAATGACTACAAAGAAAAAATCTATGAATTATTATCGGATAAATCCACCTATAAAAAACTTGAAAGAAATCCAACTAAAGAAATTAACAGTAAAATCGCTAGCCTCATTGAGGAAGGAATAAATCTAGCGGTAATAAATAAAAAACAAGCAGACTTTCTATATGTAGAGTTCCCTATACTACCTATCATGTATGGTCTCCCCAAATTACATAAGGGTGAGGGGTTTCCTAACATGCGCCCAATAATATCAGGTATCGGATCCATGCTTGAGCATCTATGCGAGTGGATGGACTCACTGCTACAGCCAATAGTTCTGAAAACACCAGGATATATCAAAGACTCTAGAGCAGTTTTAAAAATGCTCTCAGATTGGACATGGACACAAGAATACAGCTGGTTAAGCTGTGACGTCGTGTCCTTATACACGAACATACCGCATGACGTGGCAGTGAAAGCCATTGAGTTCCATCTAAGAGATTATGGCGAATACTCTGAGGATCTTATACATTTTTCTTTACAGGTTTTGTCTTTTCTTATGCAAAATAACATTTTTTCCTTTGACAAGGATATATATGTCCAGAAGTCGGGAGTTCCTATGGGCGCAAAATATTCGCCTTCATTGGCAAACCTCACCATGGCATATTGGGAGCAAAAATATATGTTTTCTGTCAATAATCCTTTCACTGAATGCATTTTCTGGTATGGCAGATACATCGACGACACCCTCATCATTTGGGAGGGCGATGTATCTGCCATACCAGAATTTAGAGAATATATCAATTCCAACGATTGTGGCATTAGGTTCACCTATGTGCAAGATCAATTTCAAATTTCGTTTTTAGATCTAGATTTACGCGGATGCGTTGGTGAAAAAATCATTAGTAAGACACACATAAAGCCAATTAGCGGAAACACTTTATTGCACTTTATTGCACGCAAAAAGCAGTCATCCGGCTCATACAATTAAATAGTATATTAGAGTATATTAGATCTAAACGTAACTGCAGTAGGGAAGAAGACAAACAAAGTGAATCTGATAAAATAAGTGATAGGATAAAAACTCGTAAATACCTGAACTGGACTATAAACAGAGCAAAAAACCTGGTCGATAAAAAACAGAGAAAGGAGCTATTAGTTCCAACTATGAATAATTCAATAAAAAAGTTTGACAGAAAACCGTTTGTCTGTCTACAGTTCTCCTCCCAATTTAACCAAATTAAAGGTATTATCAACAAGAGATTATCTATTTTGTGTGAGGATGACATATTATCAGATATTCTAAAAGATGGAGTAAAAGTGGTAGCAAGAAGGGCTCGTACTATTGGTGATTTTATTGCCCCAAATTCCAGCCACAACAAAACTAAAGTAAAATCCAATACATGGCTTGAATGCAAAGGTTTTTTTAAATGTGGCACCCAGGCATGTAGTACGTGCGCACATATACAACCCGGTAATAGTTTTCAAAACTCAAATAATACTAAAGAGTATAAAATAAATAGTTTTATAAACTGCCACACAAAAAACATAATATATAAAGTGGATTGCATGGAATGCCGCATCTCATATATAGGATGTACGTCACGAAAATTAAAAACTCGTATAACTGAACACATTAGAGATGCCACTAATCTCAATATGAGAAATAAAAACATTTCCATGGTATCAAAACATTTTAACATACAACACAACGGGGATATTACTAATCTAAAGGTACATGGTATTGAGAAAGTATATATGTCGCACAGAGGAGGAGATTCAAGGAGACGCCTACTCACGAGAGAGGCGTTTTGGATCTATAACCTAAATACCCGCTATCCTGCAGGCATGAACAAGAAAAATGAAATTATGTATCATTATTGTTAATGTTTTAACATGTTTTTTCTAATATTTTAAATGTCTCTTTATATGTAGCGCTAGGACCTTACAAATCTGTCATGTGACATGGGGGCGGGCCTCTTTTTTTTTTTTTTTGGGCCAATCAAGGATATATATCTCGGTCATTCCTAGAGTGATATAGGCATGAGTAAAACCGCTACAGGTCGAAACACGTAGCCATATATGCACAATTCCCTGTTTTGATTCACCTATGTAAGGAATATTTTTTCTGTTTTTACTACCATTATGGATGAATAAAGCTTATACTATTTTACCTATTCTGCTGGAGCTGGAGTATCTACATTTGTTTCAAGTACTACTGCTGGACGTCGTGATCAGGACGGGTCTCCGTGCTTCGTGGTGAATGGTCTGGTTGGTGAGCTGGCTGCGACTTTTATAGTCGCTTACTTTTTTTCATTCTATTCCTATCCAACCCCCAGTTTTACCAGACTGTGAGGAGTGGCCTAATACATAGCACCCTTAGCTCCCCCTGGAGGCCAGACGGTGAAGTGTATTGGTGTCTGTGATACCTGGTCAGGTGAACTCCTTCAGTGCCATCAGACGTACCACAGCCCCCCTTAGCGGCGGAGCATCAGTACTGCAACGACCAGGACTCTGGGGCGCTGCATAACCGTATTTCTAACTTTTCCCTTCCTTCCAAAGAGCCTGCAGGTAAAACATCTTGAGAGGTAGAGGAGGTGCCCATGCAAATTGATTCTGTTCAGAGGCGTGAGAGTAATGAGTGCCAGGAGCATCGCCTTCGAAAAAGTCTATGTTTCTACTGCGGCCAAGTGTCCCAAGCGTCCTAACAAGGTGCTAGCAGCAGTAGCGGAGTATGACAACTATGATGATGAATCTGACATCTCTGAATGTAGCCTGCCTTTAAATGCTGTATTCCATTCACTTTCTATGACTTCACCAGCCAAGGAGCTAAATGAAAAGAACTCTCACTGTTCTCTCCCAAATAAGATCCTGTGTACAGGACAGTGGATTTCCAGTGCAGCTATGATTGACTCTGGTGCAAGTGGCAATTTTATGGATATCGCATTTGCCAAGGAACATGGTATTGAAATTCAGCAAAGAGCCTCTCCAATTACCATGGAAACAGTGGATGGGTCACCTTTAATCTCCGGGCCTGTGGATCAGGAGACTGCACCCCTTGAGATTTTGTTGGAGCCTAATCATCAAGAGCAACTCTTTCTTGTTAATATCTTCTCCTCATTTTCCTGTGATTTTAGGCATCCCTTGACTGCGTTCTCAGAATCCAACTATCAGCTGGGAGACCAAGGAGATTATCTTTCCAACAAGGAGCAACTCCGCATTAACTGAAGCTGTCCCCGAGTCCACAGCAAAGGAACCACCGGTACAGGTATTTACTTTACCTTCAGCATATAACGAGTTCTCTGACATCTGTGACAAGAAGAATGCAGATCAGCTTCCTCCACACAGGCATTATGACTGTCCCATTGAGCTGCTTCCTGGGGCAGCTATTCTTTTTGGTAATGTATATCCTTTGGCGGCACCTGAGCTTGAAGCCTTAAAGGAGTATATTGAAGAAAATCTGGCCAAAGGCTAAATACGTCCTTCTTCTTCACCAGCAGGGGCACCTATATTTTTTGTAAAGAAGAAGGATGGGTCCCTGAGACCCTGTGTGGACTATCGAGAGCTCAATAAGGTAACCGTATGGAATCGTTACCCTTTGCCTCTGATTCCCGAATTACTGGAAAGAGTTCGTCATGCTAAGGTGTTCTCTAAACTGGATCTTCGTGGGGCTTATAATTTGGTGCGTATTCGTCCAGGGGATGAGTGGAAGACAGCATTCCGATGCAGGTATAGACTCTTCGAATATCTCGTGATGCCCTTCGGGCTTTGTAATGCCCCTGCAATGTTTCAACACCTTGCTAATGACATTTTCAGAGATTTGTTGGACCAGTTTGCGGTGATCTATTTGGACGATATTCTAATCTTTTCTGACTCTCTACAGGAACATGAAGAACATGTCAAAGCTGTTTTAAGACGTCTGAAAGAGTACCATCTGTATATCAAGCCGGAGAAATGCGAGTTCCATCATTCTGAGATACAGTTCTTAGGTTATATCATCTCTCCCCAGGGGCTGAACATGAAATCTGGTAAGATTCAGGCTATCCTTGACTGGCCGGTACCCAAGAACATTAAGGAGGTGCAACGTTTTATTGGTTTTGCAAATTTCTACGCACGTTTTATTCAAAATTTTTCTGACATTGTCCGTCCCATTACTTCCTTGACAAAGAAGGAAAAGCCCTTTAAGTGGTCATCACAAGCTCAAGAAGCTTTTGATCAGCCTAAGATCCATTTCACCTCAGCACCGCTGTTGATACACCCAGATCCAACACTTTCTTTCATTGTGGAGGTGGACGCTTCTGATAATGCCTTGGGGGCTATTCTCTCCCAAAGAACTGGAAAGAAGGGTCTGCTACATCCTTGTGCTTTCTTTTCCTGTAGACTAACCTCAGCAGAGAAGAATTACGATGTGGGAGACAAGGTATTGCTGGCTATTATTGTGGCTTTCAAGGAATGGAGGCATCATCTGCAAGGAGCTGCACAACAGATAGTAATGCTTACTGACCATCGCAATTTAGAGTTCCTCAGATCCGCTAGATGTCTTTCTCCTTGTCAGGCTCATTGGAATTTATTTTTAAATCAATTTAATTTTGTTATCTCGTACCGTCCAGGTTCTCGTAATGGGAAGGCTGATGCTTTATCCCAAATCCATGCTGCGGATTCCGTACCTGGAGCCCCATCCAAGACCATTCTATCTGATGCCAATTTCATCCGAGTTATCCACGATCAGGACTTGTGGAAGAAGTGCAGGGAGTTTTATGACGATGATGTATTTCTGGCCAACCCACCTGTTGATATTAATCTTGTCTTTAAGGGTGACATGTGGTTCAGAGATCGACGTATCTACGTCCCTAAGGTCGTCCGTCTGCAGATCCTCAAGTTGGTACATGACTCCAAGTTGGCTGGTCACAGGGGGGTACAGAAGACACAAGAGTTCCTAAGCCGATTCTTCTGGTGGCCAACTTGCCTGAAGGATACCAAGGACTATGTTCTCCTCTTGCGAGGAATGTGCTCATTACAAGACTCCTCATGTGGCACCTGCGGGTCTCCTGCAACCATTACCTGTTCCGTCCCAACCTTGGGGGTCTATATCAATGGACTTTATTGTGGAGCTGCCTACATCGGGGGGCATGAATACAATCATCGTAGTAGTTGATCGCCTGACTAAAGCCGCTCATTTTGTTCCATGCATCGGCCTCCCCTCAGCTAAGGATACAGTGAACTTGGTTATTCAGAATGTCTTCCGGCTGCATGGGGTCCCGGATGAGATCATTTCTGACCATGGCGTACAGTTCACTTCAAGATTCTGGAAGGGGTTTTGCTCTGCACTCAATATTAATGTCTGTCTCTCTTCCGCTTACCATCCCCAGACAAATGGTCAGACTGAGCGTACCAACCAGATGTTGGAACAATATCTAAGATGCTATGTTAGCCACCTCCAAGATGATTGGTTGAAATTACTGCCATTAGCCGAATTTTCATACAATAATTCTCAGAGCGCCTCCACTAAGTTCACTCCTTTCTTTGCCAATCTGGGTTATCATCCATGTATCTTACCTAAGTCTCCGATTAATTCTCCAGTTCCAGCAGTTGAGGAAAGGCTGACTGAGGCAAAATCTGGAGGTTCTGAAGGAATCCCTGACCACGGCTCAAGAACGTTTTAAGAGATTGGCTGATAGATTCCATAAACCTGCACCCATGTTCAAGGTAGGAGATTCTGTGTGGTTACCAACTAAGAATCTGAAGTTAAATGTTCTTTCACAAAAACTTGGACAGAAATTCATTGGCCCTTTCAAGATCAATGGTATTGTGAGCTCTGTGGCCTGCCGTCTGAAGCTGCCTAGGACTATGAAGGTACACCCAGTTTTTCATGTATCTTTACTAAAGCCTGTATCTCCTAATACCTTCCAGGGATATGTTGTGCCACCTCCGCAGCCTGTGGTGATTGATGGGCAAGAACAATTTGCGGTGGAGGAAATTATTGATTCCAGGATTCGCAGGAATCGGCTCCAATATCTGATAAGATGGCAGGGATATCCCCCTGAGGAAGACTCTTGGGAACCTGTGGAAAACATCAATGCCCAACAGAAGATCTCTCGTTTTCATCAAAGATTCCCTGAGAAACAAGGCCCAGGATCGTCCTGAGGCCGCTTCTAAGGAAAGAGTAATGTCAGGACTCTGAACATTTTGATTACCTTTTGTGCATTACTGCCCTTTTCCAAGATGGCATCTTTGGTCTCATGTGCACTGTGTCTTCCTGCTATAAAACTCCACCCCAGCCTTCAGTCTGTGCTAGAGTATTTTGCCTTGCATCCAGCTCCTGACGACTCCCTGGCTTTGCACCTGCTCCTGCACCTGCTCCTGTCAACCTGTGTGGAGAGCCTGCTACTCAGCTCTGAGTTTCTGCTGCATACATCGGTTTCCAGTAATCCTCCATCTGGCTGCTTGTGTTTGTTTCCATCTGCATTTTCTGGACATGTAAGCTGTTGCTGCTCTGCTTAAACCTGAGACTTTTACCCAGGCCTCCCTGGTTGTGCTAAAATATTATTTGAACTGCCTTATAAGCATATCTATCTGTGTTTGGACTAACAAGGACTTATTCGTGTCAAGTATCCTCAAGAATAATTGTGCTTCATAGACTTTGTGCGTGATTGCATTTTCCTCTGAAGTTTCCTATAGACTGCTAAGCTGCATTTTTTATTTGCACCAAGTGTTGTGGACTTGAGTTTCTCTCTGCACCTGTTTGAATCACCATGTGATAATATAGACTTTACCACTTATAAAACCGTGTCCTGTAGTTGTCTTGTTCCATGCAAAGAGTCTCCTGAGTTATCCCTTATAATCATTACAACATGCTTCAGCTATGGGAGCATAACATTCCCCCAAAGGGGAGAAAGTGCTGCCAAAAGGACTACTGGGCATCTGAAATGGGCATTAAGGCTGTGCAAGTGCCCCATAAAAGACTGTTTGCTTCCTGGAACCGGACGAGAGCTGCTGAAGCAGAGTATTGGATAGGTACAGCTCAGGAACTGTTATCTTCTCTCTTTTCACCGTTATTAAAGTTCTACTGTTGGGAAAGAACTGTGACTCCATGGTGCTTCCTGGAACCAGAAAAAGCAGACACAGTGAGTACCCATGTCCATGTGTAAGTTGCCGAGGTGTTCACTGACTGTTGCTTAATAGACTCGCCCACGACTACAACCACATGCCACCTTGTTACACCCTATCCATAATGGAATATCCCATTGGACTGTACACATTTTATTCATGAACTGTAAAGTATTATGTGCCGTCATATTGAGAGATTATAACCAATCTACAAAAACCTTTTGGATCATATTGCTTTTATCAAAATCATTAAATGCATAAATACTAATCCTGAAATCTTTGATCCAATGCAGTTTTGCAATGTCTACCTTTCTCTTCTTGCCAGTTGGGACCAGAAATGAAGGCAATGCATATAACTATATTTCTCTAGACTTGTTAGTAAGTTTCCCCTTAGCCCTCTACTCAATGAATAGTGACACACAAAGGCTATGTGCACACGTAGGGAGGGTCCTTTGCAGGTTCTCCCGCAGCAGATTTGATAAATCTGCAGGGCAAAACCGCTGCGGTTATCCCTGAAGATTTATCACGGTTTGTTTTACGGTTTCCGCTACGGGTTTACTCCTATACTATTGATGCTGCATATGCAGCAATATGCAGCATCAATAGTAATGTTAAAAATAATTTTAAAAAATGGTTACACTCACCCTCTGACGTCCCGATCTCCTCGGCGCTGCACGCGGCGGTCTGGTTCCAAAGATGCTGTACGAGAAGGACCTTCGTGACGTCACGGTCACGTGACCGCGACGTCATCGCAGGCCCTGCTCGCACAGCAACCCTGCGACCGGACGGCCGCGTGCAGTGCTGAGAGGTGAGTGTATCATTATTTTTTATTTTAATTCTTTTTTTTTTTACACAAATATGGTTCCCAGGGCCTGGAGGAGAGTCTCCTCTCCTCCACCCCGGGTACCATCCACACATGATCCGCTTACTTCCCGTATCGTGGGCATAGCTCCATGCGGGAAGTAAGCGGATCAATGCATTCCTATGTGTGCAGAATCTTAGTGATTCTGCACAAAAGAAGTGACATGCTGCGGAATGTAAACCAGTGTGTTTCTGCGCGTTTTTTCCCGCAGCATGTGCACAGCGGATTGCGGTTTCCATAGGTTTACATGTAACTGTAAATGCAATGGAAACTGCTGCGGACCCGCAGCTGCAGAAATGCTGCGGTTCCTCTGTAAAAACCGCAACGTGTGCACATAGCCAAAAAGTAAGCTAGCAAACCAAGGAATATCTTAGTTAACATTTTTTTTTCCTTCTGCATTTACATAAGTTACTTTTAGTCCCCAGGGCTTACAAAGTCGGAGGAAATCCATCCTTTGCTCAATTTTAGAAGAGTCATCCTGTCAATGTTTTCCATTGACAGCTGAGTGTACCTATCTGTTATGATTGCAATGGCTGCACTAAATAAAAGCTCAGACAACACACTTGCGGCAGGGCATGGCAGCACCTCCATGGTGTACAAGGAGAGTTGGGGTCAAGTGCGCAGCTTGGACAACCAATAGTTAAAGGGCACTGAAGAATCAGGAAGGATGCTGGTATGGTCACTTAAGTAGTCCTTCACTATCTTGGTCAACTTCTCCCTCCCCATCATAGTTACACCCACAGATAGCCCTTGCTGATGTGACCGTTTCATAAAAATGGCCCAGTTGGTAGACATCCCCCCCCCCGAGTTGCACCTAGTGTGCGTGGCCTTCCCCTGTAATCCTTGTGGGTGAAAAGAGTCAGTACCTCTGCCGGTACCTCTGCCAGCTGAGGTTAATCTTTTGAGCAAGTCTTCCACAACGGCCCTCTAGCATGCATGCACTGAAAATGACACATCTGCCTCCGACATGAGGGAAGGAAATTTCTCCTTGTACCATGGGTAAAGAAAGGTGCACAACCAGTATTTCATGTTGGACAAAATGTGTTTCATGCAAGGGTCTTGGGAAAGGCATCTGGACATGAACTGTGCCATGTGTGACAGACTACAAAGAGACAAACGTTCAGTGTCCTCATCAGGAAGAACACTAACCAACTTCTCCTCCTCACAACATGTCACCTCCTTCTCCTCCTCTTCAGGCCATCCCTGCTGGACCGGTATGAAGCTAGGATTGTGAGTCTCCTCTGTAGTGCATCAATAATACAAAACCCGGCACTCAACTTAATGGTGTGAAGAAACAACAGATTTATTGTGTCCCAAATCCAACAAATTTTGTTGGATTTGGGACACAATAAATCTGTTGTTTCTTCACACCATTAAGTTGAGTGCCGGGTTTTGTATTATTGATTGATTACGGTCTGGGAACCTACCCGTGCACCAAACTCGGTTGTGCACACGGCAATCTAACCATATCCTCTGTAGTGCAGACCAATAAATTATACTTCTTCTCATCTTCATTCTCCTCTTCCTCCTCCTGTTCCTCGCTATCACCCAATGTTGCCTGAGAATATTGTGTGAGGCTGGGCAGTGTGCTATCGGCTACTGTAAAATTTTGCTCCATAGCCACTTGCTTGGCATTCAAAGCTTCCTCTTTGAGAGTCTGTAATGAACATTTTAATAGACAGATCAGCGGGATGGTTATGCTGATAATAGCATCATCAGTGCTCACCATCTTGGTGCAGTACTCAAAGTTTTGAAGAACCTCACACCAACTCGACAGTTAATATGTGTGGGGGCTGAGTGTTACTCTGAATGGCATTGAGAAGCTGGAATTCAGACACTGACTTCTGCTGCTCACTAAGCCTTGTCAACATATAAACGGTTGAATTCCAGCTTGTGGGCAGGTCACAAATCAGTCGATGACAAAGTAAATGAAAGTGCTGCAGCAGCAAAGCCAGACTGGCAAAATCCTGAGGTGACTTTCGGAAATGTGCGCTGATTAGTGTTGAGCATTCCGATACTGCAAATATCGGATATCACCGATATTCGCTGTATTGGAATTCCGATACCGAGTTCCAATATTTTTGCGATATCGGATACCAGAAACAGAAGTTCCCATAGTGCAATAATGCACTGTAATTGAGTGTGGGAGGTGTGTGGGCAGAGACTGCGTGTATGTGTGGGAGGGGTCTGTGCGGGACCGTGGGGGGTCTGTGCGTGCCTGCCGGGGGGTCTGTGCGGCCGGCCGGGGGGTCTGTATGGCCTGCCGGGGGGTCTGTGCGGCCTGCTGGGGGGTCTGTGCGGCCTCTCGGGGGTCTGCGCAGCCTGCCGGGGGGTCTTTGTGTCTGTGTAGGCATCGTCCGATGGGACTACAAGTCCCATCGGACGATGCCTGCTACAATGACAGTGATTGACGCATTATCCAATGATGGGACAGTAGTAGTCCCATCATCTGGCTAATGTGTTGTATGTAAGAAAAAAATACTACATACATGCTACATACATACTACATACATACTACATGCTACATACATGCTACATACTACATACATACTACATGCTACATACATGCTACATACTACACACATACTACATGCTACACACATGCTACATACAAGCTACATACATGCTACATACATGCTTCATACATGCTAGATACATGCTACATACATGCTACATACATGCTATATACATGCTACATACTACATACATACTACATGCTGCATACATGCTACATACTTGCCACATGCATGCTACATACATGATACATACATACTACACACATGCTACAAACATACTACATACATACTATTACATACTACATGCTACATACATGCTACATGCATGCTACAGTACATACTACATACATACTACAAACTACATACATGCTACATACATGCTACATACATACTACATACATACTACATACATGCTACATACATACTACATGCTACATACATACTACATACACACATACTACATACATACATACAACATACATACTACAGACATATATACTACATACATACATACAGTGCCTACAAGTAGTATTCAACCCCCTGCAGATTTAGCAGGTTTAATAAGATGCAAATAAGTCAGAGCCTTCAAACTTCAAACAAGAGCAGGATTTATTAACAGATGCATAAATCTTACAAACCAAAAAGTTTTGTTGCTCAGTTAAATTTTTATAAATTTTAAACATAAAAGTGTGGGTCAATTATTATTCAACCCCTAGGTTTAATATTTTGTGGAATAACCTTTGTTTGCAATTACAGCTAATAATCGTCTTTTATAAGACCTGATCAGGCCGGCACAGGTCTCTGGAGTTATCTTGGCCCACTCCTCCATGCAGATCTTCTCCAAGTTATCTAGGTTCTTTGGGTGTCTCATGTCGACTTTAATCTTGAGCTCCTTCCACAAGTTTTCAATTGGGTTAAGGTCAGGAGACTGACTAGGCCACTGCAACACCTTGATTTTTTGCCTCTTGAACCAGGCCTTGGTTTTCTTGGCTGTGTGCTTTGGGTCGTTGTCTTGTTGGAAGATGAAATGACGACCCATCTTAAGATCCTTGATGTAGGAGCGGAGGTTCTTGGCCAAAATCTCCAGGTAGGCCGTGCTATCCATCTTCCCATGGATGCGGACCAGATGGCCAGGCCCCTTGGCTGAGAAACAGCCCCACAGCATGATGCTGCCACCACCATGCTTGACTGAAGGGATGGTATTCTTGGGGTCGTATGCAGTGCCATCCAGTCTCCAAACGTCACGTGTGTGGTTGGCACCAAAGATCTCGATCTTGGTCTCATCAGACCAGAGAACCTTGAACCAGTCAGTCTCAGAGTCCTCCAAGTGATCATGAGCAAACTGTAGGCGAGCCTTGACATGACGCTTTGAAAGTAAAGGTACCTTACGGCTCGTCTGGAACGGAGACCATTGCGGTGGAGTACATTACTTATGGTATTGACTGAAACCAATGTCCCCACTGCCATGAGATCTTCCCAGAGCTCCTTCCTTGTTGTCCTTGGGTTAGCCTTGACTCTTCGGACAAGCCTGGCCTCGGCACGGGAGGAAACTTTCAAAGGCTGTCCAGGCCGTGGAAGGCTAACAGTAGTTCCATAAGCCTTCCACGTCCGGATGATGCTCCCAACAGTGGAGACAGGTAGGCCCAACTCCTTGGAAAGGGTTTTGTACCCCTTGCCAGCCTTGTGACCCTCCACGATCTTGTCTCTGATGGCCTTGGAATGCTCCTTTGTCTTTCCCATGTTGACCATGTATGAGTGCTGTTCACAAGTTTGGGGAGGGTCTTAAATAGTCAGAAAAGGCTGGAAAAAGAGATAATTAATCCAAACATGTGAAGCTCATTGTTCTTTGTGCCTGAACTACTTCTTAATACTTTAGGGGAACCAAACAGAATTCTGGTGGGTTGAGGGGTTGAATAATAAATGACCCTCTGAAACAACTTTTCACAATTTAAAAAAAAAATAAACAAAGAAATAACATTCTTTTTTGCTGCAGTGCATTTCACACTTCCAGGCTGATCTACAGTCCAAATGTCACAATGCCAAGTTAATTCCAAATGTGTAAACCTGCTAAATCTGCAGGGGGTTGAATACTACTTGTAGGCACTGTACATACATACTACATACATTACATACACACTACATACATTACATACATACTACATACATTACATACATACATACATACTACATACATACATACATGCTACATACATACTGTGCATACATACATACTACATACAATACATTCATACATTACATACATACATACAATATGTACATACAGACATACAGTACATTAAACATAGATTAGATACTCACCATTACTTGTCACTTTGTTCACCGAAGCCAGTGTCATCTGTAAAAAATTAAAATAACAAACAACCAATATACTCCCTGTCCGCAGAAATCCATGAGTGTCCCACGACGATCTCCAGTGGAGAACAGCAGCATCAGCTGATACGACTGCTCTCCAGAGGCTCCAGGAACACAATGACGGGAGGAAGGTATCCTTCAGCACTGTAGTCCTCCGCCACTGTAAAAAAAATAGTCCCTAGTCTCACTTTATGCCATTGCTGTGTGAGAAATGCAGCATGCAGCAATTGCCAGAAAATGAGACTCAGAGGTTACTATAGTTCAGTGATGCACTGCAGGAGCCATTGTCTCTTGTCAGTGTGACACTGAAGGTCCTATAGAGCAGTGACATCACCAGATGTCACTGTTCTATAGGGGAGATCATCGTGGGACACTCGTTATTAATTGGACTACGGCAGACAGGTAGTATACGGTTTATTATTTTACGTTTTTTTGCAGGCGCTGAAGTATGGTAAATATGGTGAAATGAAGAATATTAAAATACTTTTTTCATAATGTGTGTGTGTTTTATTAACCCTTCACTAGTATTGGATTAATAATGGATAGGCGTCTTATTGACGCCTCTCCGTTATTAACTCAGCTTAATGTCGCCTTACAATAGCAAGGTGACATTAACCCCTTATTACCCCATATCCCACCACTCCACGGGAGTGGGAAGAGAGGGGCTTAGTGACGGAATTGGGGGTCCTCCTATATTTTATAGCCAGAAAGGCTACACAGACTGATGCAGGCTGATATTCATAACCTAGAGAGTGGCCATGGATATTGGCCCCCCCGGCTACAAATACCAGTCTGCAGCCGCCCCGGAAATGGCGCATCTGTAAGATGCGCCAATTCCGGCACCTAGCCCCTCTCTTCTCACTGTCACTGCTTTATAGGACCTTCAGTGACACACTGACAGGAGAAAATGGCTCCTGCAGTGCATCACTGAACTATAGTAACCTATGAGACTCACTTTCTGGCAATTGCTGCGTGGGAAAATTTCTCACACAGCAATGGCATAAAGTGAGACTAGGGACTATTTTTGTCACAGCTGCGGAGAAATACAGTGCGGAAGGATACCTTCCGACATTGTGTTCCTGGAGCCCCTGGAGAGCAGTCGCATCAGCTGATGCTGCCGTTCTCCACGGGAGATCGTCATTGGACACTCGTGGATTTCTGCGGACAGGGAGTATATTGGTTGTTTGTTAATTTATTTTTTTTACAGATGACACTGGCTTCGGGGAACAAAGTGACAAGTAATGGTGAGTATGTAATCCATATTTAATGTAGTGTATGTCTGTATGTATGTATTGTATGTAATGCATGAATGTATTGTATGCAATATGTATGTAGTATGTATGTAGTATGTATGTAGTATGTATGTATGTATGTAGTATGTATGTATATATGTAGTATGTATGTAATATGTATGTAGTATGTATGTAGCATGTAGTATGTATGTAGCATGTATTATGTATGTAGCATGTATGTAGCATGTGTGTAGCATGTATGTAGCATGTATGTATGTAGTATGTATGTAGCATGTATGTGTCATGTATGTAGCACGTATGTATGTAGCATGTACGTAGCATGTATGTAGCATGTATGTAGCATGTATGTAGCATGTATGTAGTATGTATGTAGTATTTTTTTCACATTTAACACTTTAGCCGGATGATGGGACTACTACTGTCCCATCATTGGCTAATGTGTCAATCACTGTCACTGTAGCAGGCACTTGTAGTCCCATCGGATGATGCCTGCACACATGCACAGAGCCCCGGCAGCCTGCACAGAGCCCCAGCAGGCAGCACAGAGCCCTGGCAGGCCTGCACAGAGCCCCGGCAGCCCGCACATAGCCCCGGCAGGCAGCACAGAGCCCCAGCAGGCCCGCATAGAGCTCCAGAAGCCCACACATAGCCCCGGCAGACCCGAACAGACCCCCGGCAGCCCGCACAGAGCCCCGAGATGCCCGTACAGATCCCCGGCAGGCGTGCACAGAACCCACTCGCACACACAGACACGCACAGTGTCCGCCCATGCACCACCCATGCACCGCCCACACTCTTCCCCTCTCCTGAACAGGATGTAAAAGCACAGAAAGGGCTTATTTACATTCCGATATTTGTGTCCCATTGACTTGCATTGGTATCAGGTATCGGTATCGGCGATATCCGATATTTTTGGCACATCGGCCGATCCAATCCGATACCGATACTTCTGGATATCGGAAGGTATCGCTCAACACTAGCGCTGATACATTGGCAAGTAGATCTGGCAAGTCAGGGTATGTTTTTAAAAACTGCTGAACAACCAAGTTCGGGAATTGGGACATTCATGCAACATGTACCAGCTTGACGAGCTTTAAAGCAGCAACCACGTTACACCCATTATCACACACAACCAGACCTGGTTGAAGGTTCAGTGGGGAGAGCCACTGATTGGTCTGTTCTTTTATCCCATTCAATAGCTCCGCTGCTTTGTGAGCTTTATCACCTAAACAGATGAGCTTCAGCAGAGCATGCTACCACTTTGCATAGGCAGTACTGCAGACTTCCCAGCTGGAGAGTGATGAGGAGACTAGTTCCACTGAGGATGAGGAGGAGAGGCAGGAACTGGAATACGAGGAGACTGAAACCCAGATGGAAGTTGGGCCCGCTATTGTTTGTGTGGGTAAGATGTGTGATATCCCAACAGCCCTGTCAACAAGAACATGTCTGTGATTAGGTAGGCCTTCCCTGTGACTGCGTTGGCAAGGGCATGCCTGATATTGTGTAAAAACATGTGCTTATGTAACGTGAGGACGGCATACCATGAAAAATAGTGATGTCTGGGAATCGAGTACCGTGGGCTGCCACCGTCCAAAAGGCCACAGCAAGACTCAGTTCCCTCAAGTTGAAATGGCAACATTTCAAGGCTAGCAATCTGGCATTGTGAATGTTTAGCATTTGGGCCTGTGGATGGGTGAGTGGATATTTCTGCTTTCTGTTAAATGTCTGAGGCAGGGATAAGTGAACAAGGCACCGAGACAATGAAGAATTGGATTGACCTTCCCCAACGTGGCTTTCTTCTGTCCGTAGGTGCTCAAATGTTTAGGCATCACTGCACTCCACTTCTTCATGACCTTCTTTAATGGTGCACGTTGAGAGGCCTGACAAATTACAAGGGAGTGTAAACAGTCCCTTAGAGTAGCCAACATTGCAGTCATATGTATCCTGGGACTCTAATAGTGGGAGGAAGGAGGACCAGGTTGAGGATTCAGAGGCCCAGCCTCATGGCTACTGAGACTGGACCTTTGCGGTGCTGCTTGTCAACACACCTAGCCTTTGTCTGCCATCCAATCCACAACATCCACAATCTCCATCTGAGTTTGTCAGTGGTGTAGCGTGCTGACCAAATTTTGATAAGACGCTTGAACAAGATACAGTCACCTTCGGATCTGTCACACAACCTTGGTTGGCACCACCACATTCACATCCCTTAACATCACCCTTTCTCATATTGAATGCGTGATGCTTATAAAAAAAAAAATCCTGGCTTTATTTTTTTACAAGTACCCTCACAGAGCAGTTATGTACAAATTCACTGTATCTAGCAATGTGTGTCATTTTTTTTTCTCCAGATATCAGCTTTAGTACATATGGCAACAGCAGACTCACAAAAATTAGAGGTAAATATTCATGTTTGCGTATCTCAGCAGGCTTTGCGCCAGTCACACAACTGCTAGATAGACATATGCTATTTATTAAACCAATAGAATTTTTTTATGTCGCCTTGCTGACAAACTGCAAAAGTGGACTAATAAAAATTATTGCCACTGGAAAATTGTGACGTTTGCTTATTTCTGCCTGGATAGCACCAGTTGTACAACAGTTAGATAAAGATACACTATTTGTTAAACCATATGAATACAAACACCACTAACAGACTAATTAAAGCACAAAAGGGTTATGGAGTTTTTTAGACCAAATGTATATACATTTTATTTATAATTAAACAACTATATATAGTAAAAACACTACAGAGCAACAGCAACTAAGCAGGCATACAATGGGGTCCAAGTAATTTACAGTACTGTCAAGGTCTACATATGCAGCTGGCAGTCAATATTGCTGAAATGATGCCCTATTTAAACATTTAAAGGATGGCTCAAAGACAACCACTTCAATTTCCTACTTAGGATAAATTCTCCTTATATGAGGGAGTGGGCGCAAAACCAGTAAAAGATGTAAGAGGCAACCACAATATAAAGTGCTTGGCATGCAAAAATAAAGTCATAGAGTAAAGTGCATGTAGTGGACAAGTACGTACAATAACCTTGGTAGTCCGATCCCCCAGCCTGCCACACCTACGCACGTTTCACCAAAACATCGTCAGGTGGTGTGACCAACATTTTTTATATTGCCTTGCTGACAAACTGCAACAGCAGAATAATTGCAATTATTGTCATTGGTAAATTGTGATGTTTGCTTATCTCTGCCAGTCACACAACAGTTAGATAAAGATATGCTAATTATTAAACAATAGAATTTTGGGGGGACTTCTTAGATCTCCTTTATGAGACAGGCCAACAGCAGACTCATGGAAATTACTGGTAAATAGTGATGTTTTCATAGCTCAGCATGTTTTGCTATATAAATATTAGTTATTTAAGCAATAGGCGAGGAATATTATTTAGCAATTAGCTTTGAAAATGGATGTTACTATATGCTGGCATTGAGAAATATTATATTGCTGTAAAAAAAATATTTTTTTATGGGCTGCTACACAGAAAAACTATGTAGCTCCAAACAAATTGGTTTTGTATATACTGGCACTACCTAATATTATTTGCATCTAAAAAGAGCTGATTTTAATATTATAGTGGTGGATGAAACCATCCTTTTTTCCCCCTAATCCCACAGTCTGTTCCTAATACTAAACAATACAATACAATGGAAAATAGCAAAGATCTGCAGCATGTACTTGCAATGATGATAACACTAAGGTGCTTGCCTTTCCTTTTAAATCTCTCCCTATGCTATTTCCACTCAACAAAGAACTAATCTTCAACCTCTTCAGCTCTTAAAAGAGCTTTTTGGAATTAATAAATCTCCCTATATGCTCCTTTCACTCTCCCTATGCTCACACTGCGTTCTCCCTATGCTGTTTTCGGCTGCATTGTGCACAAGATGGCGGCAGGGATTAAATATCCCCTATGATGCTGTAAGGCCAGCCATTCACAGTAGTGCCACACCAAAGTTGGTGCCAGCATTACTGTGATTGGTAAGCCAGCCCAGCATGTTCATTGGCTCCAAACAAAGCATCAAACATGCTGGGCGGGTCACTCGAATATAGCAAGGCAAATACCAAATTACTTGCCGAGTAATGAATAGTCCATATAGCGTTCTATTCATGCGAGTAACCAATAGTGCCAAATGTATTTGCTCATAACTACAAAAGATACATCATAATGGACTCTCCTAACATTCCATGGAGATGGAAAAGTTGCAGACACTTTCGTTGTATATAACCGTTGTGTAGAAAATGTTGACTTGAGCATAGCCTGAGCTGTACTACTGAACAGATATAATGAGCAAGCAATTGGAAATCAAAGTACTTCATATACTAGTTATTTCAAGAAAGACTGTAATGAGATGCATGCCCAAAAAATTAAAATATTAAACACTCTTGTCTTGATAACACGTTGTGCATAACACTTCAGTATTGAAATTATATTTAAAACTACCTGAAACAATAGAAGAGACATATCCTTAAGATATAGTTAAAATGTATATTTTACTAAAAATGTATCAATTAAATATATTTTAATAAAAATAAGCAGGACTTGTCCAATTAAAGCATACAGAAATCATGCAGAAAAATATGTATAGAGGCAAATAATTTGAGCTAGCCACATGAATAAATATAGGTACAAAAAGATCTCTGTTTGCACCCTGGAAGAAGGGTGGCGAAACAACGTCGTTGAGGTGGTAGCTGCAGGACATGCAGACTTTCTTTCATTACATTCTTCATAGCTATAAGTAAATGTACATTTTACTCTAAGTATTAACTACTGGATATTGTTTATTACATCAAAGGTGATCTCTGACTACACTCAGCTTTAGGTTGAAATATATTTCTGACATTTGCATTGAAATTTGCACTTTAACCTAATTGATTATAACCATGATAATTCTTGACTATATCCAGTTATAGACTGAAAATATTTTCTGGTTTAAATAGGCACTTGTACTTCAGCTGTAGTACCATTGATGTTTTTTGTTCCTATATTTATTCAAGTGCATACTTCTAATTAATTGCCTTTATATATATATATATATTGCTCTGCATGATTTCTGAATTCTTCAGTTGGGCAATCCCAGCTTATTTTTATAAAATTATTTTCTAATTGGTAATTTTTCACAAAAAATATAAATTTTTAATTGTATAATAAGCATACATCTCTTCTTAACCTGAAACCTAATTTTTTAGATGTGTTATAATAGCAAAAACAGTCTGTAAAGGCTGCATGTGCATTGTGTATCCCCTAGCTGTTATCAAGTACTTCAGCCCTTTATTATGATCATTGTAGTTATGTAAAACAGATGTTGATTTTGATTAATGGAAACTCCTATCTTGTAATTCCTGCAGAAGCTCTAAATAAAAAATGAATATCTAAAATAAATGTGAAAAAAATATCATATGTCCAATTTTCTACTGTTTGCTATATAAAGGAATAGTTTCAACAAGACAAAGCCATCTCTTAACTATAGATGAGCAGTGTTCGAATCGAACTGTTCGCCAATTTCAAATTCGAGCTGTTTTGGGCGGTGTTCGAGTCGTTTGACGAACCCGAACAATTTGCTTAAAATTCGTCTGTTCGAGTTTCTGTTTGATAACTGTTCATTCACCAAAAGCCTAGCTTGATTTGCACATTAAAACTGTTTATCATTGCTAATGGACTGTTTCAGTGTATAGTGGGCGGGGGGGAGTGTCGGGGGATAGATCTTTGCTGAAATAATGCCGATCTCCATTTTTTTTTCTTTCCCGCATTTACAAAGGGGCGGTGCAGTCTCTCAGCCTATCAGCAGTGCGCACACACACAGCAATGTGCATGTGATGCAGACAAGCAAGGGCATGTGTCATTGGCTGTGTATGTCACATGTCACTCCTTGCCCAATGAGAACCAGCCATTTGCCCCGTCGTCACCATTTCCTCACTGCTGCAGCTTAGTGTTAGACGGCACCGCTGCTGCTGTGGGCGCTATACAGTCAAAGAGTTTTTTTTTGCCAGATAATTTTCTGAGAGATAGGTTTAGGGAGTCGGGAGTTGGGACTAGTTGTAATATCAGCCCTTTTCAGGGTAGGTTACAGCAGTTCATAGCACTGTTTGCCAGGCAGGTCTGAGCCAGTGCTGTGCAAGTGTTAGTCACAGCACTTGGTGTAATCTAGCTCAGCCAATCCTTTTGGGCTAGTAGCATTGTCTGATAGTCATCTGAGTAGCCCACCTGTGAAGCTAGCTACACTGTTATGGACCTGGTGGTTAGGTGCACCCGGAATGACCTGATAGTTAAACACAGAATCGGGACGAGCTCTGGGGAAATGGGAACTCTGCTGACCGCAAACCCTACTCCTATCAACACACATTAGAAATAGCCGTGGAGTGTGCCTGACTCTGTCTATACGCCTCTTCACAGCCTAAGAGCTAACTACCCCTAAAGAAAGGAAACAAAGCCTCACTTGCCTCAGAGAAATTCCCCAAAGGTAAAAGCAGCCCCCCACAAGTATTGACTGTGAGTTATGAGGAAATCACAAACACAGGAATGAAATAGGTTTTAGCAAAGGAGGCCAGTCTAACTAAACAGATTGAAGATAGAAAAGGGATCTTTGCGGTCAACATAAAAAACTACAAAAACCACGCAGAGTGTGCAAAAAAGACCCCCGCACCGACTCACGGTGCGGTGGTGCCACTCTGCACCCCCAGAGCTTCCAGCTAGCCAGGCAATTTCATGATAGCAAGCTGGACTAGAACTTAGCAAAATAAACAATATGCAACAAATGTACAAGCAGTAACGGCTTCTGCTGGAGTAGACAGGTCCTCAGAAAAGTCCAAGAGAGATCTGAACCAGTGCAAAGACATCGACAGCTGGCATGCACTAGCGATCTGAGTGGAGTTAAATAGAGAAGCCAGTAGCAGTAAACGAGACCAGGTGAGGAACGAACCTCAATGGCTAGTAGCTCCTCACACAGCCACCAGAGGGAGTTCACAGACAGAACTCACCGAAGTACCATTCATGACCACAGGAGGGAGTTCGAGAACGGAATTCACAACACTACACCGCCTGTGTATCTCAATTTTTACAGCATCTAACCCAGTAAATCGTTTTGGGGTTTTGGGCTTAGTAGCAGTGTCTGCACGTCAGCAGAGTAGCCCACCTGTGAAACAAACTATATCGCCTGTGTATCTCTATTTTCACTGCATCTAATCCAGTTAATAGTTTAGGGCCTAGTAGCAGTGTCTGCACGTCAGCAGAGTAGCCTGCCTGTGAAACTAACTATAATGCCTGTGTATCTAACTTTTTACTGCATCTAATCCAGTTAATAGTTTTGGGCCTAGGAACAGTGTCTGCACGTCATAGTTACATAGTTACATAGTTACATAGTTATTAAGGTTGAAGGAAGACTGTAAGTCCATCTAGTTCAACCCATAGCCTAACCTAACATGCCCTAACATGTTGATCCAGGGGAAGGCAAAAAAAACCCATGTGGCAAAGAGTAACTCCACCATGGGGAAAAAAATTCCTTCCCGACTCCACATACGGCAATCAGACTAGTTCCCTGGATCAACGCCTTATCAAGGAATCTAGTGTATATACCCTGTAACATTATACTTTTCCAGAAAGGTATCCAGTCCCCTCTTAAATTTAATTAATGAATCACTCATTACAACATCATACGGCAGAGAGTTCCATAGTCTCACTGCTCTTACAGTAAAGAATCTGCGTCTGTTATTATGCTTAAACCTTCTTTCCTCCAGACGTAGAGGATGCCCCCTTGTCCCTGTCTCAGGTCTATGATTAAAAAGATCATCAGAAAGGTCTTTGTACTGTCCCCTCATATATTTATACATTAAAATAAGATCACCCCTTAGTCTTTGTTTTTCCAAACTAAATAACCCCAAGTGTAATAATCTATCTTGGTATTGCAGACTCCCCAGTCCTCTAATAACCTTGGTCGCTCTTCTCTGCACCCGCTCTAGTTCAGCTATGTCTTTCTTATACACCGGAGACCAGAACTGTGCACAGTATTCTAAGTGTGGTCGAACTAGTGACTTGTATAGAGGTAAAATTATGTTCTCCTCATGAGCATCTATGCCTCTTTTAATACATCCCATTATTTTATTTGCCTTTGTAGCAGCTGCCTGACACTGGCCACTGAATATGAGTTTGTCATCCACCCATACACCCAGGTCTTTTTCATTGACGGTTTTGCCCAGAGTTTTAGAATTAAGCACATAGTTATACATCTTATTACTTCTACCCAAGTGCATGACCTTACATTTATCCCCATTAAAGCTCATTTGCCATTTATCAGCCCAAGCTTCTAGTTTACATAAATCATCCTGTAATATAAAATTGTCCTCCCCTGTATTGATTACCCTGCAGAGTTTAGTGTCATCTGCAAATATTGAAATTCTACTCTGAATGCCCCCTACAAGGTCATTAATAAATATGTTAAAAAGAAGAGGGCCCAATACTGACCCCTGTGGTACCCCACTGCTAACCGTGACCCAGTCCGAGTGTGCTCCATTAATAACCACCCTTTGTTTCCTATCCCTGAGCCAGCTCTCAACCCACTTACACATATTTTCCCCTATCCCCATTACTCTCATTTTATGTAACAACCTTTTGTGTGGCACCGTATCAAAAGCTTTGGAAAAGTCCATATATACTACGTCCACTGGGTTCCCTTGGTCCAGTCCAGAACTTACCTCTTCATAGAAGCTGATCAAATTAGTCTGACATGAACGGTCCCTAGTAAACCCGTGCTGATACTGGGTCATGAGGTTATTCCTCTTCAGATACTCCAGCATAGCATCCCTTAGAATGCCCTCCAGGATTTTACCCACAGTAGAGGTTAAGCTTACTGGCCTATAATTACCGAGTTCAGTTTTTGCCCCTTTTTTGAATATTGGCACCACATTTGCTATACGCCAGTCCTGTGGTACAGACCCTGTTATTATGGAGTCTTTAAAGATTAAAAATAATGGTCTATCAATGACTGTACTTAGTTCCTGCAGTATTCGGGGGTGTATCCCATCCGGGCCTGGAGATTTGTCAATTTTAGTTATTTTTAGACGCCGCTGTACTTCCTGCTGGGTTAAGCAGGTGACATTTAATGGGGAAATTTTATCACTAGTCATTTTGTCTGCCATGGGATTTTCTTTTGTAAATACTGAGGAAAAAAGTCATTTAGCATATTGGCTTTTTCCTCATCCTCATCCACCATTTCACCCAGACTATTTTTAAGGGGGCCAACACTGTCATTTTTTAGTTTCTTACTATTTATATAGTTAAAGAATAATTTGGGATTATTTTTACTCTCTCTGGCAATGAGTCTCTCTGTCTCAATCTTTGCTGCCTTGATTTGCTTTTTACAGAATTTATTTAATTTTCTGTATTTATTTAATGCCTCCTCACTACCTACTTCCTTTAATTCTCTAAATGCTTTCTTTTTGTCCCTTATTGCGCCCCTTACAGCTCTATTTAGCCATATTGGTTTCCTCCTATTTCTAGTATGTTGATTCCCATACGGTATATACTGTGCACAGGTCCTATCCAGGATGCTAATAAATGTCTCCCATTTTCTTTGTGTATTTTTGTGTCTCAGGATATCGTCCCAGTTAATTGCACCAAGATCCTCTCTCATCCGTTGGAAATTTGCCGTCCTGAAGTTTAGTGTCCTTGTCACCCCCCTACTACCCATCTTATTAAAGGTTACATGAAAACTTATTATTTTGTGATCACTATTCCCCAAGTGACCAGCAACCCTTATATTTGATATGCGGTCTGGCCTGTTGGTTAATATTAGGTCTAGCAGTGCCCCCCCTCCTTGTTGGGTCCTGAACCAGTTGTGAAAGGTAATTGTCTCTCATAGTTGTCAAAAACTGATTACCTTTGCTGGAACTGCAGGTTTCTGTTCCCCAATCTATTTCAGGGTAGTTGAAGTCCCCCATAATAATGACTTCTCCTTGAGTCGCAGCTTCATCTATTTGCTTTACGAGGATATTCTCCATTGCTTCCATTAGTTTTGGAGATTTATAACAAACCCCTATCAGTAATTTATTATTTTTTCCCCCTCCCCTTATCTCCACCCACAGGGACTCTACATTTTCATTAAATTCACCTATATTATCACGCAGGATGGGTTTTAAGGAAGATTTTACATATAGACACACCCCTCCCCCTCGCTTATCTGTACAGTCATTTCTGAACAGGCTATAGCCCTGCAAGTTAATAGCCCAGTCATGGCTCTCATCCAGCCACGTCTCAGATATCCCCACCATGTCATAATTATGCTCCAACAACATTAGTACTAATTCGTCCATTTTGTTGGCGAGGCTTCTGGCATTAGTATACATGCACTTTATGTTACTCTCTGTACCTCTATTCTTTCTTAAATTACTAACTGTTCTAACCCCACCCCCCATGCCACCGCCACCCCCAACTTCCTTATTTGTGCCCAGGTCTCTATCTGCACTATCTTCCCCTCCTATAAAATGAATACCCTCCCCCCCAATCCCTAGTTTAAACACTCCTCCAACCTTCTAACCATTTTCTCCCCCAGCACAGCTGCACCTTCCCCATTGAGGTGCAGCCCGTCCCTAGCGTAGAGCCTGTAGCCAACTGAGAAGTCGGCCCAGTTCTGCAGGAACCCAAACCCCTCCTTCCTACACCAATTCTTGAGCCACTTATTAACCTCCCTAATCTCCTGTTGCCTCTCTGGCGTGGCACGTGGTACAGGCAGTATTTCGGAAAATACCACGTTGGAGGTCCTTGCTTTCAGCTTGCAGCCTAATTCCCTGAAATCATCTTTAAGGACCTTCCACCTACCTCTAACTTTGTCATTTGTGCCAATGTGCACCATGACCGCTGGGTCCTCACCAGCCCCTCCCAGTAATCTGTCCACCCGATCAGCGATGTGTCGGACTCGAGCGCCAGGTAGGCAGCACACCGTCCGACGATCCCTGTCTTTGTGACAGATTGCCCTATCTGTTCCCCTAATAATTGAGTCACGTCAGCAGAGTAGCCCGCCTGTGAAACAAACTATACCGCCTGTGTACCTCAGTTATTACTGCATCTAATCCAGTTAATAGTTTTGGGCCTAGGAGCAGTGTCTGCACTGTCCGATGAGCCCTGGTGCAATACGTTATGACGTATAGCCTGGGCCAACGAGCTCAAGAGGTGGGGAAAATCACGCTGCAGGAGTGGTCTCAGATCAGGGACCTATGCACCCTTCTGCACAGTTTTGAAATAGCAATGAAGATGTTTAGTGCTGATGATGCCATTATCAGCATGACCATTCCGGTGATTTACATGCTGGAGCGCACCTTACACAGTGTTCGGAGTCAGGTGGTGGAACGAGAGGAGGAGGAGGAACAGGAGGAGTCGTATGCGGAAGGGATCATACCTCCAAGGTCAAGAAGGTTGGCAGCACCAAGGCAGCTGGCATTGGAGGCTGGGGGAGAGGGATTACCGACGGCTCTTGATAGCAGCCAAACTATTGAGGAAGGTGCAGGAGGTGAGGAAGAAGTGGAGGTTGAACTGGCGCTGGGCATGGAAGACTCATCAGATGAGGGAGACCTTGATCAAATTTCTGTTGTGCGAGGTTTGGGGAGAGGGCAGACGAAGGAAGCATGATTCTCACCTCGCCACCACCAAGACAACAAGGACCTGGTCCTCCTGGATGCGCAAGACACATGAGTGCCTTCTTGCTGCACTACCTGCAACATGACCCTCGGATTGTCAGAATCCGAAGTAATGCTGACTACTGGGTTGCCACACTCTTAGATCCCCGGTACAAAAGCAAATTTGGTGAAATAATTCCTGCCATTGAAAGGGATTCACGCATGCAGGAGTATCAGGAGAGACTGTTACAGAATCTAACATCTGCTTTTCCACAAAACACCAGTGGTGCACGTAGTCAAATTTGAGTTCTAACTTGCCAACCATGGGACTATCGAGTCATCACTCTAACCGTAACAGTAACATCGTATCTGGTGGTAACAGCAATTTTTTTCAATCATTTCAAGATTTTTTTAGACCATCCTTTGCAAGGCCACAGGAGACAAGAAGTCTGACGCACAGCCAAATGCCTAGAGAGGATGGTACAAGAGTATCTCCAAGTTAACATCGATGCCATGACTGTGGAACTGGACCCTTGCTCATTTTGGTCTTCCAATCATGAAAAATGGCCTGAGCTTGCCACTCACGCCTTGGAGATCTTGTCGTGCCCCACAGCCAGCGTTCTCTCTGAACGTGTGTTCAGCGCTGCTGGTGGTGTGCTGACAGATAAGCGCACGCGGCTGTCCAGTGACAATGTAGACAGACTAACGTTCATCAAGATGAACAAATCCTGGATCTGCAAGGACTTTTCTACCCCTGTGTCATCTTGGGGAGACTAATAGTTTGATGATTTTTGAAAATCACCTCATCAACCGTTTTAAAAAACTCTGGCGAAATTGATGCTACTTAAATGGTGTCTGTGGCCGAATTTTTTGAAAAAAATGGAGACTCTTTTATTTAGTCCCCTTGCTGAGTTTTACATGATGTTGCCATCGTCAATTCCAGGTGGGTGAGGTCGTCTGCAGAGTTGTTTACTCATACTATGGCCTGGGATTCAGAGGTCTGCTCCAAAGCTTCAGTGTCTACTAGTCAGCAGAGTAGCCCAGCCACCCACCGCCTGTTTACCTAAGTACTATTTTTAACGGCATCTGGCCCAGGAAATTGTTTTGTACCTAATAGCATTTTGTGCTACTCAGCACAGTACCCCACCTATGAAGCAAGCTACACCGCCTGTTTACCTAAGTACTATTTTTTAACGGCATCTGGCCCAGGAAATCCTTTTGGGCCTAGTAGAATTTGGTGCTACTCAGCAGCGTACCCCACCCATGAAGCAAGCTACACCGCCTGTTTACCTAACTACTATTTTGTAACGGCATCTGGTGCTGGAAATCCTTTTGGGCCTAGTAGCAATTTCTGCTACTCAGCAGAGTACCCCACCCATGAAGCAAGCTTCATTGCCTTCTTTCTTTCTCAATCTAACCCCTCGGCTCTGGGGTGTCCACTCTCCCTCCAGCTCTCTCCTTCTCACAGGTGGACTACCATGTGTTTTCACACTGTGGTGAATCTTTTGGGCCTAGGCATAAGAAGTCGTTGAGGTAATGGATAATGTGCCACCTTACAAACGTCCATGACGACACATTCGAGGAAGCAACTAAACGCCTCAAATAGCGAGCAGGATATGGAGCACCCCATGGGCAAACCGCGATCTATGTAGTATGCTCCTTCACAGAAGCAGCCCAATGGGAGGACACTATTCAGAGGCACAGGTAGTACCGGAACGCCCCCTCAATGTCTGTTTTGGCCATTAGGGTGCCCCTTACCAACTCCTTGACCCGCCTGATTGCCTTGTCAAAGGAGGTACAGTACATAGTACTGTACTTGGTTCCGCGTCGATGTTGTCGTTTACTGACCTGCCCCTTGGATATGACAAATGGTGGATTAGTCTGAATGTATTGGGTTCATTTTTTGGCACAACTCCTAATGGGGGTACCACTACGTCTTCTAAGGAAAGTGTTCTGAATGGACCCGCTGCCATTCTACCTAAAAATATTTATTTTCTTTTTTTTTTTGTCAAGACGTCTGGGTGTTGGTTGAGTGAGTTTAGATTTTTACTCCAGCCTTTCTTGATTTTAGAAGGGCATGACATGCCTATATCTGTGTCTCCTCCTCCTTTTACTCCTCCACCTCTTTTCTTTTCGCATGACTATGTGTAGTTGTGATTTTTCCATGTGTTTGTTGTGTCTTCTGAGCAGTTTGTCAGCTTTTGGACACCTTTTAAGGTGTTTTCTATGTGTTTTCCATGTGTTTGTATGTGTTTGTGTTTGCCTGCCATTGGTTTCAATGGGGTTCGACGGTGTTCGTCGAACAGTTCGACGAACAGTTCGGCGAACATCTCCCTGTTCGACGAACCGAACCCGAACACTAGGGAGGTGGCTCATCTCTACTCTTAACCTTTCCTTCAACCCCAATCGTTCAGCTGATGATACAGTGGAAGTTTCTGTCTGAGCAGACATCTCACCTATATCCGCCAGTGCAGGAGAACTTCAGTGTTATATAGCAGCCATGAACATGTACGTGAGGTACCGTACAAGTTTTATATGGCTGGACCAAGTGCTCTAGAGAGGAAGCCACCAAAGTGGGATCTGGGTGTACATTTTGTAAAAATATGTAAGGGTATAAATATATATATATATATATATATATATATATATATATATATATATATATATATATATATATATATATATATATATATATATATATATATATATATATATATATATATATATATATATATATATATGTATGTATATACATATACACAAACCTTTTTCCCCAACTACGGAAATAAAAATGTATTTTAGGCCATACACTGTATATACAAATCATTTCTCATCATGCCCAGTAACATACTGTGTCATGAAATCTCATTAGTTACCTTGTGATCTCATAGGTATGACTAAAAAGAGTGCTGTATATAGGGTGTTAGAAACCGGACTATGGTAGCTTCAACAGAATTGTGAGTGATAAAAGAGTAGAGATAATGTAAAATAATTGTTAAATTCCTAATAGGATTTTTGGACATATGACTGTAATTTGACTGCGTTCACCTTCGTGAGTGTGAATTGTGTTCTGTATAAGCTTCAGTGCAAAGGAATCCTTATAATCAACACTACAGAGAGAATTGCTGGAAAAGAACAATCAATACACTACTTTTGTGAGGGAACACTTTAGGAGGTAGCTGGAGAAGATGTGACCTGCCAAGAGAGCTGCCTGACAGTGGGTCCAGTATAAAGATAGAGATGCAGGGAAGTCCATCCTGGAGAGAGCAGCTGAAGTGCCCATCTTGGCGAGTGTAGCTTGGGAGAGATGAAATTTGAACCTGGACATGATGAGAAATAAAGTTGTCTAGGTACCTTAGTGATGGCCAGACAGAAAGACTGTTGCATCTACTAAGAAGTGCACATGAAGGCAATTAGTTAATGAGGACTGTGTTCTTCAGAATTACATTGCCACTAGTTTGAGTATGGGAGATGACTTTTTGGTGGACATGACATAGAAAGGGCTTCTTCCAAAGTAGAAAAATGGACACAAGATACAGTGTTAGTGCTTAGGTGTGTCATAAAGATGAAATGTTGGTTGATGTTGAACTGAGATTAAGAGGTTGTTGTACAATGGTGCTATGGCATCTGTTTAGGATGACACATGAGTCAGTGGGTCCAAGTAGTGAAAAAGCCTAAGCTAAGGAGTTGTCTGCATTTATGAATATTCTGCAAGGTGACTCCTAGCCACAGGGGCAGTAGAAAAGTGTGTTGAGCCTGCTGTATTTTTTATTACAGCTACTTTTGCATGTGTGTATGTTACGTCCCCGGGAGAAGCAGGATGCGAAACTTGCATCGGGGTGAGGAGGAACACTGAGGATTTCCTGTAGCTGTGCTCTTTACAGCATTACATCACTATCCTGGTAAAATTTGATTTTTACAATTCTCATGACTGTATGTTATTACAGCCTTTATTTTGCTAAACAGCATATGCACTATGTATGTTATAGGATGTCACTTGACCAGATGTTTAGCTATTATGTTATCCTATAATTTATGTGCAACCGGTTTTATTATAATACATAGTATTTTGTAACACAGACCAGTGTCCCCCTAGTTAGGGTGCTCTTGTTTTTTGTCACCATTTGTATAGTGTATCTTTATCTTTTAATATGCATCAATAAAGTATTATTATTTTATTTTTTTCTGCATCTCTTCATTCGGCAACCTCTTATGTTAGTCCGAAATTGATGTTATTATCTCATGTGAAGGACCAGTCATTTTCATTATCTGGAAACCCTGTAGATTTATTCTTTGCATGTATGCGTAAGGAGATGGATATACTGCCCATGTTCCCTCTTGATGGATACATGTATTGTTGTATTGTATAATGTGAACTGTAATATGGGTTAATAGTGTTGGTATTGTGTTCTTCCTGACAGTAAGAAGAATTAGGATTAATAATAATTAGGACTAGTGGGAGGGTCTTAGGTAAAGAGACAGTCACAGTTTCCTATCAGGATGTCAGATAGGGCTCAGAGTGCATCAAGAACAGACCTAAGGTCTAAACAATAAGCAGTGCCGCATGCGGTGGGTGTCTCGAAGTGAGAGGAGACCAAGATAATGGTTAGCATGATCCTGAGTAAAGAAAAAGAGAGATGAAAAGAGAGAAATTACTGACTAACAGTACGGCCCACGAGTTTGAAACTCAGAGGCAACGGATCAGGATGGGACAGAGAACATGAGATGAAGAGGATGCCCTTGGAGGCAGTTCCAAGAAGTCAGTACCAGAGAAGCTAATGACCGGCCATACTGGCAACATACTACCGCAGGTGAGAATACAACTCTTGCTAACTCGACTGTAGTGCTGAGCTGAGTTGTAGAAAAGGAAAGTGAAAAAGTGAAGATAAAGCCCAAACGAGTAGGGACAAAGGAATTGAGACTGTATGAAAATGCTCGGTATTATAAAAGAAATGCTCATAAAGTTGTGTACCTGCTACATGCTGAACATAATTCCCACAAATTTATCGTTCACTAAAATGTTTATTTTTGCCTGGCGGTTTCCCTCATTAAAGTCCTCAACATGTGGTCCTAGCCAATCAAAGTGATTGGCAAGATGTGACCTGCAAGGACGTAGCGCCCCCGCAGCACAAGTCCACACAGCCAACCAGGACCCACACCTTCATGTAACATGCCAGTGTGTAAGTAGTGAGTACCTCATGCACAGCTACTGCCCGTGTTATGTTACATATGTTTGACTGTTTAATGATGGTTCAATTGTGGATGATTGTCAAAGAGACTCTGTCAGCAGAGAAAGACTGTTCAAACCAAGCATTTGTCATCAGTAATTCATGGCAAACCAGTCATTTAAACACATCTCAGCTTTTATTGACAGCTCTGGCTTCATAGAGCTAGAGAAGAGTGGAGATAGATAGAAACCAAGCAGGTGGGATGGTGTATTTAAATGTGTGGCCGTGCCTTAAAACACCGAGTGCCTGCACTTGGTTTGAACAGTTATTCTGTGCTGACAGAGTCTCTTTAAAGGAGGAGTAGCTGATAGGTTATGTACACATGTTGCAGATTTAGATGCGGATCTGCAGCATTTTCAGACGTGCGGAATTGCATCAAATCTGTAGTGTAGTGCACAAGAAATGTTAGTCAATGTGAAATTGACATTTGATGTGCACATGCTGTGGAAAAAACACATGGAATCACAGCTTTTTTTTCTGCAGCATGTCAATTTTTTTGCCGATCTGCAGCGTTTCTGCACCCATTGACTTCCATTGTGTCAGGTCAATCCGTAGCAAAACCGCAGGTATAAAAAAGATTTGCTGCAGATGTGTCTGCGAGAAATGCTGCAGATCGGGAGGGGGGAGAGTGTGTTGGTGGAGTGTGGGTGGATACTGTGTGTGTGGGCGGAGACTGTGTGTGCGAAGAAGATGTGCGGGTGTTTGTGTGTATCTGTGTGTCTGCGGGGCTGTGCGGAGCTCTGCGGGGCTGTGTGTGTCTGTGTGTGTGTGGAGAAGATGTGTGGTGCTGTGTGTGTGCAGGTGTTTGAGTGTATATGTGTGTGTGTGGGGCTGTGCGGGGCTGTATATGTGTGTGTGCGGGGCTGTGTGTGTGTGCTTGCGGGTCTGTGTGCAGGCAGGCATTGTCCAATAGGGCTACTAGTTCCATCTGGCTATGCCTGCTAAAGTGAAAGGTAGCCGGATGATGGGACAGTAGAAGTCCCCTCATCTGGCTACTGTGTTCAAGTGTAAAAAAAAAACACATACACACACACATACAGTAGATACATAAAGACATACAGTACATAGAACATACAATACATACTCACCATACAGCTAATCCCTGAAGCCCTCGATCACCAGTAAAAAATTAAAAAATAGTAAACCAAAAGTATACTCCCTGATCCGATGTAATCCATTTAATAACGAATGTCCCACGACGATCTCCTGTGGAGAGCTTACAAAATATAAAGATGGCTGACAGCACTCACTTATGTGGGGCGCTCGTTCCTAGTCCAGGGAACCCTCCCGGGTATAGCATAAATTCCAAGATAGAAGGACAGCGCTCCAACCAGGTGTTATGGTCCAATAAAAGAATCTTTATTTCAGCCAAGATAAAACAGCAACGTTTCGACCGATCACCGGTCTTTTTCAAGCATGAAACATGATGATTGGGGCTGCCTTAAATGGTGTGGACACCACTCAGGGAGCCAATCACCATTCAGTGCCCGCCCACTTATCTAATCATTATATAAACATTAAAAAGTCAAAACAGACATCAGATAACCGTGTATATACAAATAAAATAAACACAACTCATCGTTGTGTAAATAAATGCAGTAATCAGTCCGCAAACATGTGAACTTGTGATGTTTATCTTCTAGTTTCCTTGTGGATATATATTGCGTCTCTGTCACCATGGTGTCGGGCCGTCAATACCTCGGATTTCCTCCTGGGTCATCCACCAATCAGGAGCAATGGCGCTGATTTTCAGGTATAGACCAATCCAGGCTCTCAATATATGATTAATAGATCCCAAACACCAATCATACCTGCTTTAGCAAATAATCTTACATCGATAGCGGCATTCTCCAATCAGGCACCCGCCCCTAGCCGTTGGTACAGACGCCGGCACCAGGATATGCGCATCAGAGCTCCACGTCCCGGCTGCGCCTGATCACATGATCAGGGTAAGGCCGCGCCCAGACATGACGCGCCTCTGCCACTCCGACCACCAGCCTCACGTGACTGCCGCTCGGACTAGTTACCTGGGAGACGCCAGTATACAAGGGAAAAAAAACACACATCCAGTGATCGGTATTATTCTATAGTTCATTAGGATCCTATCCTGAACAAGGGCACTTTCAGATAATTCTATTCCAACATATATTGAGTAAACAATAGCCAATTGAATCGTACCATACTTATATCGGGGGCCCATGGTACGTCACCAGGAAATAGTGGTATTCTGTTATGATCCGGTGGTAGGATCTCAAAACTGACCTGACACATATGACCAGAATATAGGGACAAGTTCTGGGGATGTGGAAACTATATTGACCGCAATCCTAATCCTATCCACACACACTAAAGGTAGCCGTGGAGCGTTCCTAAAATCCTAGACGCCTCTTCACAGCCTGAGAAACTGACTACCCCTAGAGAGAAAGCAAAGACCTCACTTGCCTCAGAGAAATAACCCCAAAGTATTAGAGAGCCCCCACACAAATAATAACAGTGAGTTAAGGGGAAAATACAAACGTAGAAATGAAACAGGATAAGCAAATGAGGCCCGCTAACACTAGATAGATAGAAGATACATAGGAGTCTGTGCGGTCAATACAAAACTATCAAAAATAGGCCACGCAGAGAATGCAAGAACCCCCACACCGACTCACGATGTGGGGGGCACAGGCTGCACCCCAGAACTAACCAGCAAGCAAAAAATCACATAAAGCAAGCTGGACTGAACTCATAATACACTGAGAAACATTTCCAAGGAAATAATGAGCAAAATGAACAAGCAAACTTAGCTTCTCCAGCAGGAGACTGGTCACAAGGAACATTCAGGAGAGCTGAGAATCAGGACTGAATACACCGACAGCAGGCGACAAGTAAAGGTCCAGGTGAATTAAATAGGCCCAGCCTAGCAGGAAATGAAGCAGCTGAGTCCAACCAAGACCAGCCATATCGTTAAAGGCCACCAGAGGGAGCCCAAGAACAAACTCACACAGTACCACTCATGACCACAGGAGGAAGCCCGAGAACGGAATTCACAACAGTATTCCCCATCGAACTATTAAGAGCTATAACGCAAAACGATCAATAATGCGCAGCAGACAAAACAGAAAGAATATTTTCACATAATTTACATGGCATGTTTTAATACAGCACAGTTGCCATATTTAATGGGACAGTCGGATCATAGTCCTCAGCATAACACATATATAGTATAATGTGCTAATCCTGCACTCTATTGAATTAGTTAATCCACCAACTGTCTCATCCATTATCCATCATGTAGGCAAAACATGATTAACCACATAGCTAATAGATATGTCTAAAAACAAGATAAAAACAAACGACAATGTACTGAGAAGGGAAGAGATTACTCAGGGCGTCAACTCATTTGGATGTACATAAAGTCAAATTAAACTCTATGTTTAAACCTTTAGGTTGTAATGTATTGTATCTAAGGTATAAATCCATCTCATTTCTTTAGTTTTAAGTAACCTTACCCTATCACCTCCCCTTCTCAGACTAGGGACACTATCAATGACTCTAAATCTAAACTGGTTCACAAGATGTTTATTCTCCAAAAAATGTTTTGGAACCGGTAATTCTGTGAGTCCCGTTATTATAGTACTTTTATGTTTGCTTATACGGGTCCTCACTTCAGTGGTAGTCTCACCTATATATGCTAGTCCACAGGGACAAGTAATCATGTAGATGACATAGTTTGACACACAGGTATATCTCTCCTTTATTTGGAATTTCTTACCCGTGTGCGGATGATAGAAGTGATCTCCTTTAAGCAGATTATTACAGCTAGCGTAGCCAAGGCATGGAAAATTACCATGCCTTGGCGCGCTCAAAGTCTGTTGGTATGATTTTTTTGATGTACCAAAGTCAGATTTCACTAATTTGTCACCTAGATTTTTTCCCCTTCTATATGACATCATAGGGAATGATTTAAAGCCAGAGACTTGAGGTAATCCCCGTTTTAAAAGGGCCCAATGTTTTTTTATAATTCCACTGATTCGATTACCAACTGGATTAAAGGTGGAAACAAACGGGATTCTATCACTAGCCCATTTTTTGGGGGACTTTTTTCTGACACTTTCACATGAGAGATTGAGTGCCTTAGTCTTAAATTCACTGACATCTTCAGCAGTGTATCCTCTTTTTACAAATTTAGAACACATTTCATTTAATCTTTGATTTACTGTGTTCTCATTAGAAACAATCCTGCGCACCCTCAATAGTTGACTCCATGGGAGTGAATCAACCATTCTTCTCGGATGGTTACTATCATATAGCAGCAAGCTATTCCGATCCGTTTCTTTTATGAAAATATCAGTTCTCAGTCTATTTCCCTCTTTATATACCAAAGTATCCAAAAATTGTATTTGGGCAGTCAACCATAGAAGGGTAAATTGCAGTTCTGAGTATATTCCATTTAAGTACTGATGGAAGGCTTCCAGTTCTGTTTGATTCCCATCCCATATTACAAAAATATCGTCAATATAGCGCCACCAGGCTCTGACGTGGTGCCAGAGGATGGATTTGTACACAAACCTGCCCTCAAATACCGCCATGTAGATGTTAGCATAAGTTGGGGCCACATTTGACCCCATGGCGGTACCTCTCAACTGAAGGTAATACTCATCCCCAAAGAGGAAATAATTCCTCCTGAGGATGAGCTCCAACAGTGTGAACACAAGCTGTGCACACTCTGGGGCCACGTCAGAGCCTTCTATCTTGGAATATCTCCTGTGGAGAGCTGTCACATCGGCAGATGCGACCTCTTTCCAGGGGCTCTAGATTACAATGACAGAAGGTATCCTTCCGCACTGTATCCCTCTGCTGCTGTGAGTACAGTATAGTTCATACTGTCAATTGAGGCACCGCTGCGTGGAAAAATTCTCATGCATCAGTGCCGTAAAGTGAGAGGCCATTGAAACCTCAGTGATAATACTGCAGGAGCCATTGTCTCCTGTCAGTGTGTCACTGGAGACCTATAGAGCTGTCACATCTCCAGATGGGACAGCTCTATAGGGGAGATCATCGTGGGACACTCATTATTAATTGGACTGCGTCAGACCAGCGAGTATACTGTTGGTTTATTATTTTTTATTTTTTGCAGGTGATTGATGGCTTTGGTGAATTAGGTGTGGTTTTAAGTATGGTGAAATTAAGAATATTAAAATACTTTTGTCTGGCTGTGTCTTTATTTAACTCTTTCACTACTATAGGATTAGTAATGGATAGGTATCTTATTGACGCCTCTCCATTAATAACCAGGCTTAATGTCACCTTACAATCAAATGTAAGAATGGTAAGAAAGGATGTTGTGAAGGCTGAACTTTTAAATTCCTATTTTGCATCTGTTTTCTCTCAGAAAAGAAATGTAACATCGACTGATCTTCAGTGTCCTATTAAAGGAGTAGAAGAATCCAGGATATCTATAAACAGAAATATACCGAGGAAATACTTAGCTAACATAAATGAATTCAAGTCTCCAGGTCCAGATGAATTACACCCCAGAGTACTGAAGGAGATAGCAGAAAAAATTATTGAACCACTCTCCATTATCTATCTATCTATGATCTATCTGTCTGACTATATCTATCTGTGTGTGTGTGTGTGTGTGTGTGTGTGTGTGTGTGTGTGTGTGTGTGTAAACATTATTCTTCAATGGAGTATGTAAAATAAGAGGCTGGACAAAGAAATGACATCACAATTTTTTTTTGTAGATCTTTATTTAGGTTACAAAAACGCAGACAAATCCGCATGAAAAAATGCATGAAAATCCGCACAAAAAGCGCATAAAAAATGCACAGATTTTTACCTGCGTTTTCTGCCAATAGATGCAGATTCTGTGCAGAACATTCTGCAGACAATTCTGCAATGTGTGCACATACCCATGAGCATGATGTAAGGTTATGCTGGATTCTACAATAGTGTTGAGCGATACCGTCCGATACTTGAAAGTATCGGTATCGGATAGTATCGGCCGATACCCGAAAAGTATCGGATATCGCCGATACCGATACCCGATACCAATACAAGTCAATGGGACACCAAGTATCGGAAGGTATCCTGATGGTTCCCAGGGTCTGAAGGAGAGGAAACTCTCCTTCAGGCCCTGGGATCCATATTAATGTGTAAAATAAAGAATTAAAATAAAAAATATTGATATACTCACCCGTCCGGAGGCCCCTGCATCTTACCGCTGTTAACCGGCAGCCTGCTTTGCTTAAAATGAGCGCGTTCAGGACCTTCCATGATGTCACGGTTTCTGATTGGTTGCGTGCCGCTCATGTGACCGCCACGCGACCAATCACAAGCCGCGACGTCATTCTCAGGTCCTAAATTCCTAGAATGAGGAGTTTAGGGCTTGAGAATGACGTCACAGCTTGTGATTGGTCGCGTGGCGGTCACATGAGCGGCACGCGACCAATCAGAAGCCGTGACGTCATGGAAGGTCCTGAAATCGCTCATTTTAAGCAAAGCAGGCTGTCGGTTAACAGCGGTAAAGTGCAGGGGCCTCCGGAGAGGTGAGTATATCCATATTTATTATTTTAATTCTTTATTTTATACATTAATATGGTTCCGATACCGATTCCCGATACCACAAAAGTATCGGATCTCGGTATCGGAATTCCGATACCGCAAATATCGGCCGATACCTGATACTTGCGGTATCGGAATGCTCAACACTATTCTACAAATGTTATTCTTGAACGTTTGATCCTGTTTTGATAATAAGACAGTTATGAACTGACAAATAATAGGTGAAGTCATTTTGAGAAACTATTACAAAGTTTGAATGTTTCAAATATCTAAATAACGTGTCTCTTACCACCATGTCACAAATACCCTTTACAACTGTATAAGTGTGCAACAATATTATCCATTAAACACTGAAAACCTCCCTAGATATGTGTCATTAATTGAGTTGATTAAAAAGGTTCACAGGACCCTAGACGAGCAGCCATGGTGGTAGTCTGTGGCCACCACACCAGCGTCTTAAGAACCTCCTACTTCCTGCCAACATCTCCAATGCCTCTTTTTATTTGTGGGCACAGATATATGTCGTCTGTATATTGCATCACAAAAATGATGTTACAATATCACTACAAACTAAAAGACATACATAGGATGCTTGCAGATAGGAAGAGATTCACATGGTTTCTCAAATCTATTTGTTCAACTTTAATCATTACTAGTGGAAGAACAGAGCTGAGCATAATCAGTATTTTTTCTTGCAGAAAAAAATAATCCTTTTTTATAGTTTACTTTGCTTCTAATTCAGTAATTTCACATAACCTTTCCTGCTTACTCTCTTTGATGGTAGGCATATAATAACATATCATCGTTAACAAAAAGCTAACCTTGACATACTCATGATCTAATCAGATTTTTTCATGTCAGTCCATGGCTGAATTTAATCAAATATTCCAAAGTTAAAATAAATAAGTAAATAAATAAATGAAGCTTATTACATTTAATTATAATTGTAAAAAATGGTATGCTAATTAAGTTAATGATCACAATACACAAAAATCACATTAAAAAGAATCACATTTTCCCAACATTGGACAAGTGTTAACTTAGGAACTAATCACTTTAACGTCCTAGTGGCTCGTAATTGTGCTTTAGATGTATGTGTAGCATAAACAGTAATTTTTCTTGACGTACCCACAGCATTTTAACTAAAATAAAGAAGTAATTGAGTTATGTTCATTGACCTTGTCATTGTCAGAGGTTGAACATTGATAAATGAGTTTAGTGGTACACCCAGCATCGCATCTAGCTGGAGCTTGCCCATGGTTCACCTTAATTAATTTTCTCTGTGTCTTTGTTTGCACATCATAAACACATAGAAACGCATGGAAGAAAAAATATATTAATCAAATGTGCAATTTTCTTTTCTATTATACCTCGTCTTCAAAATAGCTTTTTATCTGTCAGATACATTCCTCAAATCTTTAATACTGTTAGAACCTCATTTCTTAGAAAATCCACCAAACTAATGTTATTCTGCTGTTTCTTCACTTATTCCCCAGAGATTTTGTGCCAATCTACAAAATAATTAATGGCCAAATAAGATTTCACAATTCCCCTTTGCACAATTAAGAACAATGGAATCATAACCATATGAAAACTAAAAATATACTAAAAGAATATTTAGAAGTAAACCTTTAATCTTCTCATAAGTATCACATTTCTACCAGGGGACATTTAATTGCTATTTCAGTTTTTCTCGCACTTCTGCAATATACTCATTTGCCATAAATTGACTTAGAAGTTTAAGAAAGGAAAAGTTGTTAACTTTGATTCAGAAAGGTAAATGCATTTCTTTTCACTGTACAATAATACAACAAACTTAGATAATTAGTAAATGGTGGAATTTTCCATTTCTTTAGAGGTACAGATACAGAAGAACTGAGTTGTCCATTAGCACGTTTTCTTCTTGTTTACCCTGTATATTTATATATATTATATATAGGGCGGCACATAAACCTAAACCAGTGTATCAGCTTAGCTCCATAGTCCGCAACAGTATGTAGATAGATGGTGCACGTCAAAGTATCAACATTAATGCCTTTGCGCCATGGCCAGTTTTCATTTTTGCACCTTCCTTTTCCACCCTTCTTCCAAGAGTCATATTTTAATCTTATTTTTCCGCAGCCGTATTAAGGCTTGTTGTATTTGCAAGACGAGTTTTAGTTAGACATTTATTTTATAATACAATGTACTGGAAAAAAATTGCTGTTGCATTGAAATGTAAAAATAAAATAAGCAATTTTGACATTGTTTTTGGAGTTTTGTTTTTATGATATTAACTGTGTGGCAAAAACGACCTAACAACACGACTCTCCAGGTCAGTATGATTACACTGATTCCAAATATGTATAGTTATTTTATTTTAGTATTAAAAAATTGTAGAATTTTTTTTTTTATTTAAAGTTAATTGGCTTGTGTCACCATTTTTGAGACCCATAGTTTTATTTGTATTTACTTCTGTAGCTGAACCAATATGAGGGCTTGCTTTGTTTTTGTTTTTTTGCATGGGGAGCTGATGTTTTTGTTGGTACATAGGATGTTTTGCAGGCTTTTTTATTTTTTGGGAGAGGGCCTGCTGCAATTTTCCTCTTAACACTTTAATGCATAAAAATGTTGAACATTTCACCTCTTCTAAAACCTCAGTAAAAATGTATAATAGCCTTGATTATCCATAAAGATCCAAAGAAGATACGAGTGAAAGATATAGATCAGTGTCACCAGTAGATTTGCATTCTGTAACCTTAAACTTGTTTACGTGGACGACTGCAATATACCATATGCCATATTCAAATGTGCATGGGCTCATGCCTTGCTGTGGTCTTCAGATAAAGTACTTTTGGGCATGCCAAAAACATGAGGTCTCTCCTTTCTATCATTTTTTGTTTTCCTTTTTGGCTGTGATCGTAAATGGATCTGTGAGACAGAAGTGACCTTTGTTTATACGTAATTGGCCTAGAAGACAGAAAACAACTCATTTTTGTCATTTTGTTGTCAATTGAATTCAAAAGGAGGCCATCTAATTTTTTTCCAATGGTGTGAGATACAGCTCCATACAAAACATACTCAATAAGCAGACAATGAACAATCCTCTTCACATTCCGCAGTCGCCAGTTGTGGCTCCAGCTTTGAAATTAACGCTTTCTATTTATGACAATATTGCTCTGTGCTTCATCCCAAGGTTCTGTTATATTAGCTGCAACTAGTAAATCTTCGTAGCCAGAAACCAGGAGCCAATAAACCAATCTTGTCCCTTCTCTGTTTAAATATTATGGTTGATTCTTTTTGTATTTTCTATTTAATTACTCAATGTGGGAACACAAATAATTTGTAGCATTAATAATACTTTATTTCTGATGAGAAAGTTGTAAATATTTATAAACTGAGTTGAAAAAATAGCAAGAATAAGTCAATTTTACTTAAAGGGAATGTCCAGGGATAACAAGTTATCATCTATCCACAGGATAAGTGATAGCTTGCTGATCAATGTATATATGTTTTACCACTGGGACCGCTCTCAATCAGAAGAATAGGGCATTTTTATAACTGACAAAGAAATTGTATCCCTGTTACAAAAAGGAAAGACAGATTGGATTCCTGACCACCCCTTCATTTATTCTCTATGGTTCTGCCAGAAAAAGTCAAGTGCTTCTCTCAGCAGCTTCATAGAGAATGAATGGAGCATATGTTGACTGCGTACTTCCACACCATTCTAAATGGAATAAAAGTTCCCAATTTTGTAAGCCCCAGCAGTCAGACACCCCAAAATCAGCAAGTTTTCACCTATCCTGTGAACGGATCATAACTAGAGATGAGTGGATTGATTGGCAGAAGGTCGAGATCAAGTCAAATTTTCTGAAAAAATACTTACAATTTTTTTACTTGGCGGGCACCATTTCCACACACTGCTGAAGCATCATAGAGCTGGCTAACATCATAATGAGTTGCCATGCAGGTTTCCCAACAATACCCTGCAGCTATGATATCTTTCAGTTTCTCATACCTTGTACTGTTTTGGTCAGTACCTGGGTCATCACAGATCAATGGAGTCACTTTGGACTCAGTTTGGTCTGTGTTCCGGCGGTGTCCCATCATTTTAGATGTCTTTTTAGCACACAAGTGTGGTTGACAACATTTCTTTGAACGCCTAAACAGATGGATACCACCGGATCAGACACCAAATGGAGTCTAAAGTGTTCAAATCTGCCTCATAACAGGCATTGGGTGTTCACATTTTTGTGGGCTGTACATGGAAACATCGAGGTAAGTGCCCAGCATAAATCACAAAAATGTAATCCCAGCCTTATACTGAAAGTGATTAAAAAATGTATGTACCCCAAAATGTTGCACCAGTGGGCTCAACATATTCACTACACCCTTAGATGAATTGCTTAAGCAATGGACTTTCCAGTATGGGGTTGGGTTCTCTAATGTTCTGCCGCCTTAGAGGCTCAACTAATGGCACCTACAATCTGTTCAAATGGAATCTGCATACTAAAAGCTAATGTGGTAGATTGGCTCACTCGGCTGCACATGGAGGTAGTCAATAGAACAGTGTACCTTTAAAGATGCACTTGGTATATTAGTACCACTTAAACCAACGTGTGGTAAAGAAAACACAGCCCTCTGGTCAAAACAGGAAAACAAAACGGTAGCACTTCGCGCTGTCCTTGCTCTAGTGGGGTTCAGCCCACTCAGGGTTAACAATGTCCTTGCACAAGCACTATGTGCACAAACACTTCCCTGGAGTCTTCCTCTCCTGGCCCTCAAAAGCTCCAACATACCCTGGAGTTCTGCTACTTAACCCCTTCATGACCCAGCCTATTTTGGCCTTAATGACCTTGCCGTTTTTTGCAATTCTGACCAGTGTCCCTTTATGAGGTAATAACTGAGGAACGCTTCAACGGATCCTAGCGATTTCATGACATATTGGGCTTCATGTTAGTGGTAAATTTAGGTCGATAATTTCTGAGTTTATTTGTGAAAAAAACGGAAATTTGGCAAAAATTTTGAAAATTTCGCAATTTTCACATTTTGAATTTTTATTCTGTTAAACCAGAGAGTTATGTGACACAAAATAGGTAATAAATAACGTTTCCCACATGTCTACTTTACATCAGCCCAATTTTGGAAACAAATTTTTTTTTTGCTAGGAAGTTATAAGGGTTAAAATTTGACCAGTGATTTCTCATTTTTACAACAAAATTTACAAAACCATTTTTTTTAGGGACCACCTCACATTTGAAGTCAGTTTGAGGGTTCTATATGGCTGAAAATACCCAAAAGTGACACCATTCTAAAAACTGCACCCCTCAAGGTGCTCAAAACCACATGCAAGAAGTTTATTAACCCTTCAGGTGTTTCACAGCAGCAGAAGCAACATGGAAGGAAAAAATGAACATTTAACTTTTTAGTCACAAAAATGATCTTTTAGCAACAATTTTTTTTATTTTCCCAAGGGTAAAAGGAGAAACTGGACCACAAACGATGTTGTCCAATTTGTCCTAAGTACGCTGATACCTCATATGTGGGGGTAAACCACTGTTTGGGCATACGGCAGGGCTTGGAAGGAAAGGAGTGCCATTTGACTTTTTGAATGAAAAATTGGCTCCAATCTTTAGCAGACACCATGTCTCGTTTGGAGAGCCCCCGTGTGCCTAAACATTGGAGCTCCCCCACAAGTGACCCCATTTTGGAAACTAGACCCCCCAAGGAACTTATCTAGAAGCATAGTGAGCACTTTAAACCCCCAGGTGCTTCACAAATTGATCCGTAAAAATGAAACAGTACTTTTTTTTCACAAAAAAAATATTTTAGCCTCAATTTTTTCATTTTCACATGGGCAACAGGATAAAATGGATCCTAAAATTTGTTGCACAATTTCTCCTGAGTACGCCGATACCTCATATGTGGGGGTAAACCACTGTTTGGGCACATAGTAAGGCTCGGAAGGGAAGGAGCGCCATTTGACTTTTTGAATGAAAAATTATCTCCATCGCTAGCAGAGACCATGTCACGTTTGGAGAGCCCCTGTGTGCCTAAACATTGGAGCTCCCCCACAAGTGACCCCATTTTGGAAACTAGACCCCCCAAGGAACTTATCTAGAAGCATAGTGAGCACTTTAAACTCTCAGGTGCTTCACAAATTGATCCGTAAAAATGAAAAAGTACTTTTTTTTCACACAAAATTTCTTTTAGCCTCAATTTTTTCATTTTCACATGGGCAACAGGATAAAATGGATCCTAAAATTTGTTGGGCAATTTATGCTGAGTACGTTGATACCTCATATGTGGGGGTAAACCACTGTTTGGGTGCATGGCAAGGCTCGGAAGGGGAGGCGTGACATTTGACTTTTTGAATGGAAAATTAGCTCCAATCGTTAGCGGACACCATGTCGCGTTTGGAGAGCCCCTGTGTGCCTAAACATTGGAGCTCCCCTACAAGTGACCCCATTTTGGAAACTAGACCCCCCAAGGAACTTATCTAGATGCATAGTGAGCACATATAACCCCCAGGTGCTTCACAGAAGTTTATAACGCAGAGCCGTGAAAATAAAAAATAATTTTTCTTTCCTCAAAAATGATTTTTAGCCCAGGATTTTTTAATTTTCCAAGGGTAATAGGAGAAATTGGACCCCAAATGTTGTTGTTCAGTTTGTCCTGAGTACGATGATACCCCATATGTGGGGGTAAACCACTGTTTGGGCGCACGGCAGGGCTCGGAAGGGAAGGCACGCCATTTGGCTTTTTGAATGGAAAATTAGCTCCAATCATTAGCGGACACCATGTCACGTTTGGAGAGCCCCTGTGTGCCTAAACATTGGAGCTCCCGCACAAGTGACCCTATTTTGGAAACTAGACCTCCCAAGGAACTAATCTAGATGTGTGGTGAGCACTTTGAACCCCCAAGTGCTTCGCAGAAGTTTATAACGCAGAGCCGTGAAAATAATAAATGTGTTTCCTTTCCTCAAAAATATTTTTTTAGCCCAGAATTTTTTATTTTTGCAAGTGTAACAGGAGAAATTGGACCCCAAATGTTGTTGTCCAGTTTCTCCTGAGTACGCTGATACCCAATATGTGGGGGTAAACCACTGTTTGGGCACATGCCGGGGCTCGGAAGGGAAGTAGTGACGTTTTGGAATGCAGACTTTGATGGAATGGTCTGCGGGCGTCAGGTTGCGTTTGCAGAGCCCCTGATGTGCCTAAACAGTAGGAACTCCCCACAAGTGACTCCATTTTGGAAACTAGACCCCCCAAGGAACTTATCTAGATGTGTGGTGAGCACTTTGAACCCCCAAGTGCTTCACAGAAGTTTATAACGCAGAGCCGTGAAAATAATAAATGTGTTTCCTTTCCTCAAAAATATTTTTTTAGCCCAGAATTTTTTATTTTCACAAGGGTAACAGGAGAAATTGGGCCCCAATGTTTGTTGCCCAGTTTGTTGTGAGTACAGTGATACCCCATATGTGGGGGTAAACTGTTAAGACCCCAATGGCGAGGGTCTCAGAGATATCAGCAAGTCTGCAAAGTACAAAAATCCAGCTCATAGGGCAGTGGTAACTGGGTTGACCATATATCTACTCCTAACGCCAACCCTAGAAGTAGCCGGGGAACATGCCTACGTTGGTCGCTAGATGTCTCGCGCCAGCCGGAGAGCTAACTACCCCTAGAAGAGGAAAACAAAGACCTCTCTTGCCTCCAGAGAAAGGACCCCAAAAGTAGGATACAAGCCCCCCACAAATAATAACGGTGAGGTAAGAGGAAATGACAAACACAGAGATGAACTAGGTTTAGCACAGAGAGGCCCACTTACTAATAGCAGAATATAGTAAGATAACTTATATGGTCAACAAAAACCCTATCAAAAATCCACGCTGGAGATTCAAGAACCCCCGAACCGTCTAACGGCCCGGGGGGAGAACACCAGCCGCCCTAGAGCTTCCAGCAAGGTCAGGATACAGATAATATACAAGCTGGACAAAAAATGCAAACAATAACGAATTGCAAAAAGCAAAAAAGCAGACTTAGCTTAATCAAGCAGGAACCAGGATCAGTAGACAAGAGCACTACAGATTAGCTCTGATATCAACGTTGCCAGGCATTGAACTGAAGGTCCAGGGAGCTTATATAGCAACACCCCTGACCTAACGACCCAGGTGAGCATAAAAGGAATGACTGACAAACCCAGAGTCAAATCACTAGTAGCCACTAGAGGGAGCCAAAAAGTAAATTCACAACAGTACCCCCCCCTTAGTGAGGGGTTACCGAACCCTCACCAAGACCACCAGGGTGATCAGGATGAGCGGCGTGAAAGGCACGAACTAAATCGGCCGCATGCACATCAGAGGCGACCACCCAGGAATTATCCTCCTGACCATAGCCCTTCCACTTGACCAGGTACTGAAGCCTCCGCCTGGAGAGACGAGAATCTAAGATCTTCTCCACCACGTACTCCAACTCGCCCTCAACCAACACCGGAGCAGGAGGCTCAGCAGAAGGAAGCACAGGCACAACGTACCGCCGCAACAAGGACCTATGAAATACGTTGTGAATGGCAAACGACACCGGAAGATCCAGGCGAAAGGATACAGGATTAAGGATCTCCAATATCTTGTAAGGACCAATGAATCGAGGCTTAAATTTGGGAGAGGAGACCTTCATAGGAACAAATCGAGAAGACAGCCATACCAAATACCCAACACGAAGTCGGGGACCCACACCGCGGCGGCGGTTGGCAAAACGCTGAGCCTTCTCCTGTGACAACTTCAAGTTGTCCACCACATGATTCCAGATCCGCTGCAACCTATCCACCACAGAATCCACCCCAGGACAGTCAGAAGGCTCCACATGTCCCGAGGAAAAACGAGGGTGGAAACCAGAGTTGCAGAAAAATGGCGAAACCAAGGTGGCAGAACTAGCCCGATTATTAAGGGCAAATTCAGCCAATGGCAAGAAGGTCACCCAATCATCCTGATCAGAAGAGACAAAACACCTCAAATACGCCTCCAGAGTCTGATTAGTTCGTTCCGTTTGTCCGTTAGTCTGTGGATGAAAAGCGGACGAAAACGACAAATCTATGCCCATCCTACCACAAAAGGATCGCCAGAACCTGGAAACAAACTGGGATCCTCTGTTCGACACAATATTCTCAGGAATGCCGTGCAAACGAACCACGTTCTGGAAGAACACAGGAACCAGATCAGAAGAGGAAGGCAGTTTGGGCAAAGGAACCAGATGGACCATCTTGGAGAAACGATCACATATCACCCAGATGACAGACATGCCCTGAGACACCGGAAGATCCGAAATGAAATCCATAGAGATGTGTGTCCAAGGTCTCTTCGGGACAGGCAAGGGCAAGAGCAACCCGCTGGCACGAGAACAGCAAGGCTTAGCTCGAGCACAAGTACCACAGGACTGCACAAATGACCGCACATCTCTTGACAAGGAAGGCCACCAAAAGGACCTGGCCACCAGATCTCTGGTGCCAAAAATTCCCGGGTGCCCTGCCAACACTGAGGAATGAACCTCGGAAATGACTCTGCTGGTCCATTTAGCAGGCACAAACAATCTGTCAGGTGGACAAGAGTCAGGCCTACCAGCCTGAAATCTCTGCAACACACGTCGCAGATCTGGAGAAATAGCTGACAGGATAACTCCTTCCTTAAGAATACCCACAGGTTCAGCGACTCCAGGAGCATCAGGCACAAAGCTCCTAGACAGAGCATCGGCCTTCACATTCTTAGAACCTGGTAAATACGAAACCACAAAGTCAAAACGGGAGAAAAACAATGACCAGCGGGCCTGTCTAGGATTCAGGCGTTTAGCAGACTCGAGGTACATCAGATTTTTGTGATCAGTCAAGACCACCACACGATGCTTAGCACCCTCGAGCCAATGACGCCACTCCTCAAATGCCCACTTCATGGCCAACAACTCCCGATTGCCCACATCATAATTTCGCTCTGCCGGCGAAAACTTCCTAGAGAAAAAGGCACAAGGTCTCATAGTAGAGCAACCAGGGCCTCTCTGCGACAAAACGGCCCCTGCCCCAATCTCCGAAGCATCCACTTCAACCTGAAAGGGAAGTGAGACATCAGGCTGGCACAAAACAGGCGCTGAAGTAAACCGGCGCTTCAACTCCTGGAAAGCCTCCACGGCAGCAGGAGCCCAGTTAGCCACATCAGAGCCTTTCTTGGTCATATCCGTCAACGGTTTAACAACGCTAGAAAAATTAGCGATAAAACGACGGTAGAAGTTAGCAAAACCCAAGAACTTCTGAAGACTCTTAACTGACGAGGGTTGAGTCCAATCATGAATAGCTCGAACCTTGACTGGGTCCATCTCCACAGCAGAAGGGGAAAAAATGAACCCTAAAAAGGGAACCTTCTGTACACCAAAGAGACACTTTGAGCCTTTAACAAACAAAGAATTTTCACGCAAAATCTTGAAAACCATCCTGACCTGTTCCACATGCGAGTCCCAATCATCAGAAAAAAACAGAATATCATCCAGATAAACGATCAAAAATTTATCCAGATACTTCCGGAAAATGTCATGCATAAAGGACTGAAAAACTGAAGGTGCATTAGAGAGCCCAAATGGCATCACCAAGTACTCAAAATGACCTTCGGGCGTATTGAATGCGGTTTTCCATTCATCTCCTTGCTTAATGCGCACAAGGTTGTACGCACCACGAAGGTCTATCTTGGTGAACCACTTGGCACCTTTAATCCGGGCAAACAAGTCTGACAACAACGGCAAAGGATACTGAAATTTGACAGTGATCTTATTCAAAAGCTGATAGTCAATACAAGGCCTCAAAGATCCGTCCTTTTTAGCCACAAAAAAGAATCCCGCACCAAGAGGGGAAGAAGAAGGACGGATATGCCCCTTCTCCAGAGACTCCTTGATATATGAACGCATCACGGTATGTTCAGGTACCGACAGATTAAACAGTCTTCCCTTAGGAAACTTACTGCCTGGAATCAAATCTATTGCACAGTCACATTCCCTATGAGGAGGCAATGCACTTGACCTAGACTCGCTGAAGACATCCTGATAATCAGACAAATATGCCGGAACTTCCGAAGGCGTAGAAGTAGCAATAGACACGGGCAGGGAATCTCCATGAATTCCATGACAGCCCCAACTTGACACTGACATTGCCTTCCAGTCCAAGACTGGATTATGGGTCTGTAACCATGGCAACCCCAAAACAACCAAATCATGCATCTTATGCAGAACAAGAAAACGTATCACCTCCCGATGTTCAGGAGTCATGCACATGGTAACCTGTGTCCAAAACTGCGGCTTATTTTCTGCCAATGGCGTAGCGTCAATACCCCTAAGAGGGATAGGATTTTCTAATGGCTCAAGAACAAAACCGCAACGCTTGGCAAATGACAGATCCATAAGACTCAGGGCAGCACCTGAATCTACAAACGCCACGACAGGATACGATGACAGTGAGCAAATCAAAGTTACAGATAGAATGAACTTAGGTTGCAAATTACCAATGGCGACAGGACTAACAACCTTAGTAAGACGCTTAGAGCATGCTGAGATAACATGTGCAGAATCACCACAGTAGTAACACAAGCCATTCTGGCGTCTATGAATTTTCCGCTCATTTCTAGTCAGGATTCTATCACATTGCATTAAATCAGGTGCCTGTTCAGATAACACCATGAGGGAATTTGCGGTTTTGCGCTCCCGCAACCGCCGGTCAATTTGAATCGCCAGGGCCATGGAATCATTCAGACCTGTGGGAATGGGAAAACCCACCATCACATTCTTAATGGCTTCAGAAAGGCCATTTCTAAAATTTGCAGCCAATGCACACTCGTTCCACTGGGTCAGCACGGACCATTTCCGAAATTTTTGGCAATACACCTCAGCCTCGTCCTGGCCCTGAGACATAGCCAGCAAGGCTTTTTCTGCCTGAATCTCAAGATTGGGTTCCTCATAAAGCAAACCGAGCGCCAGAAAAAACGCATCAATATCAGCCAATGCCGGATCTCCTGGCGCCAGCGAGAAAGCCCAATCCTGAGGGTCGCCCCGTAAAAAAGAAATAACAATTTTCACTTGCTGAGCGGAGTCTCCAGAGGAACAGGGTCTCAGGGACAAAAACAATTTACAATTATTCCTGAAATTTCTAAACTTAAATCGGTCTCCGGAAAACAGTTCAGGAATCGGTATCTTAGGTTCTGACATAGGATTTCTGGTAACATAATCTTGTATGCCCTGCACACGAGCAGCAAGCTGGTCCACACTTGTAATCAAGGTCTGGACATTCATGTCTGCAGCAATCACAAGCCACTCAAAGGTAAAGGGGAAAAGAAAAAAAAAAAATGAGAGAGAGAAAAAAAAAACTCAGAACTTTCTTTCTTATAATCCCACTTCTGCAATGCATTTAACATTAAGTACTGGCCTGGCAAACTGTTGTGACCCCAATGGCGAGGGTCTCAGAGATATCAGCAAGTCTGCAAAGTACAAAAATCCAGCTCATAGGGCAGTGGTAACTGGGTTGACCATATATCTACTCCTAACGCCAACCCTAGAAGTAGCCGGGGAACATGCCTACGTTGGTCGCTAGATGTCTCGCGCCAGCCGGAGAGCTAACTACCCCTAGAAGAGGAAAACAAAGACCTCTCTTGCCTCCAGAGAAAGGACCCCAAAAGTAGGATACAAGCCCCCACAAATAATAACGGTGAGGTAAGAGGAAATGACAAACACAGAGATGAACTAGGTTTAGCACAGAGAGGCCCACTTACTAATAGCAGAATATAGTAAGATAACTTATATGGTCAACAAAAACCCTATCAAAAATCCACGCTGGAGATTCAAGAACCCCCGAACCGTCTAACGGCCCGGGGGGAGAACACCAGCCGCCCTAGAGCTTCCAGCAAGGTCAGGATACAGATAATATACAAGCTGGACAAAAAATGCAAACAATAACGAATTGCAAAAAGCAAAAAAGCAGACTTAGCTTAATCAAGCAGGAACCAGGATCAGTAGACAAGAGCACTACAGATTAGCTCTGATATCAACGTTGCCAGGCATTGAACTGAAGGTCCAGGGAGCTTATATAGCAACACCCCTGACCTAACGACCCAGGTGAGCATAAAAGGAATGACTGACAAACCCAGAGTCAAATCACTAGTAGCCACTAGAGGGAGCCAAAAAGTAAATTCACAACAGTAAACCACTGTTTGGGCGCACGTCAGGGCTCGGAAGGGAAGTAGTGACATTTGAAATGCAGACTTTGATGGAATGGTCTGCGGGCGTCACGTTGCATTTGCAGAGCCCCTGATGTGCCTAAACAGTAGAAACACCCCACAAGTGACCCCATTTTGGAAACTAGACCCCCAAAGGAACTTATCTAGATGTGTGATGAGCACGTTCAACCCCCAAGTGCTTCACAGAAGTTTACAACGCAGAGCCGTGAAAATAAAAAATCATTTTTCTTTCTTCAAAAAAGATGTTTTAGCAAGCAATTTTTTATTTTCACAAGGGTAACAGGAGAAATTGGGCCCCAATGTTTGTTGCCCAGTTTGTTGTGAGTACAGTGACACCCCAAATGTGGGGGTAAACCACTGTTTGGGCGCACGGCAGGGCTCGGAAGGGAAGTAGTGACATTTGAAATGCTGACTTTGATGGAATGGTCTGCGGGCGTCACGTTGCATTTGCAGAGCCCCTGATGTGCCTAAACAGTAGAAACACCCCACAAGTGACCCCATTTTGGAAACTAGACCCCCCAAGGAACTTATCTAGATGTGTGATGAGCAAGTTCAACCCCCAAGTGCTTCACAGAAGTTTACAACGCAGAGCCGTGAAAATAAAAAATAATTCTTCTTTCCTCAAAAATTATGTCTTAGCAAGTCATTTTTTATTTTTGCAAGGGTAACAGGAGAAATTGGACCCCAACAGTTGTTGCCCAGTTTGTCCTGAGTACGCTGGTACCCCAAACGTGGGGGTAAACCACTGTTTGGGCACACGTCGGGGCTTGGAAGGGAGGGTGCATCATTTGACTTTTTGAATGCAAGATTGGCTGGAATCAATGGTGGCGCCATGTTGCGTTTGGAGACCCCTGATGTGCCTAAACAGTGGAAACCCCTCATTTCTAACTTCAACACTAACCCCAACACACCCCTAATCCTAATCCCAACTGTAGCCATAACCCTAATCCCAACCCTAACCCCAACACACCCCTAACCACAACCCTAACCCCAACACACCCGTAACCCTAATTCCAACCCTAATCCTAACCCTAATCCCAACCCTAACCCTAATCCCAACCCTAACCACAACTGTAACCCCAACACACCCCTAACCCTATCCGTAACCCTAACCACAAGCCTAATCTTAACCCTATTTCCAACCCTAGCCCTAATTCCAACCCTAACCCTAAGGGTATGTGCCCACGTAGCGGATTCGTGTGAGATTTCTCCGCACGACTTTTGAAAAATCTACAAGTAAAAGGCACTGCGTTTTACCTGCGGATTTACAGTAGATTTCCAGTGTTTTTTTGTGCGGATTTCACCTGCGGATTCCTATTGAGGAACAGGTGTAAAACGCTGCGGAATCCGCACAAAGAATTGACATGCTGTGGAAAATACAACGCAGCGTTTCTGCACGGAATTTTCTGCACCATGGGCACAGTTGATTTGGTTTTCCATAGGTGTACACGGTACTGTAAACCTGATGGAAAACTGCTACGAATTCGCAGCGGCCAATCCGCTGCGGATCCGCTGCCAATCCGCTGCGGATCCGCGGCCAATCTGCTGCGGATCCGCGGCCAATCCGCGGCCAATCCGCGGCCAATCCGCTGCGGATCCGCAGCCAAATCCGCACATGCCATAACCCTAACCCTACCCCTAACCCTAACCCTACCTGTAACCCTAACCCTACCCGTAACCCTAACCCTAGTTCTAACCCTAACCCTAGTTCTAACCCTAACCCTAGTGGAAAAAAAAATGTATATATTTTCTTTATTTTATTGTTGTCCCTATCTATGGGGGTGATAAAGGGGGGGGGGTTATTTATTATTTTTTTTATTTTGATCGCTGTGGTAGAACCTACCACAGCGATCAAAATGTACTTGTAAGGAATCTGCCGGCTGGCAGATGCGGCGGGCGTACTGAGCATGCGCCCGCCATTTTGGAAGATGGCGGCGCCCAGCGAGGAGACGGCCGTACACCGGGAGGATCGGTAAGTATTAAGGGGTGGTGGGGGGGTGGATTAGAGCACAGGGGGGTGATCGGACCACAGGGGGGGTGATCGGACCACAGGGGGGAGCGGACAGCAGGACGGGGGAGCCGGCAGGCGGACGGAGGGGACCGGACCCCATAACGGAGGACTGGGGGGGTGATCGGTGGCTGTGGGGGGGTCACTTCAGGTTTTCCAGCCATGGCCGATGATATTGCAGCATCGGCCATGGCTGGATTGTAATATTTCACCAGTTTTTTAGGTGAAATATTACAAATCGCTCTGATTGGCAGTTTCACTTTCAACAGCCAATCAGAGCGATCGTAGCCACGGGGGGGTGAAGCAACCCCCCCTGGGCTGAAGTACCACTCCCCCTCTCCCTGCAGATCGGGTAAAATAGGAGTTAACCCCTTCACCCGATCTGCAGGGACGCGATCATTCCATGACGCCACATAGGCGTCATGGGTCGGATTGGCATGGGTTTTCATGACGCCTACGTGGCGTCATAGGTCGGGAAGGGGTTAAAGCCAGACCATGTGACTCTCCATCATGTGACTGATCACATGATCCTGATATCACACAGGTCCTGTCAGGACTCTGCATGTGGAGATATGGTGGACCCCCTTCCTCCTGCTCTATGGAGGTCCACTAAAACAGCCAATAATATACTGTCAATAAACCGACCCACCACATAGTGTGCTGGAGGAAATGAATTTGGTTTTACATCACTGACGCCATAATGCGCAGTGACACATATATCCATATAATCATGAACTTCCCCTTACGCGACATGGTGCCCGCCATTGATTCCAACCAAATTTGCGTTCAAAAAGTCAAACAACGCTCCATCCCTTCTGAGCCCTGCCAGGTGCCAAAACAATGGCTTTCCCCCACATACGGTGTATCGGCATACTAAGGAGAAATTGCGCAACAAACTTTGTGCTACATTTTATCCTGATACCCTTGTGAAAATAACAAATTTTGGATCAAAAGTCATTTTGTTGTGCAAAAATTTAACTGTTAATTGTTTCCTTCCATATTGCTTTAGTTCTCATGAAGCACCTGACGGGTTAATAATTTTTCTTGAATGTGGTTTTGAGCACCTTGAGGGGTGCAGTTTTTAGAATGGTGTCACTTTTGGGTATTTTCTGTCATATTGACTCCTCAAAATGACTTCAAATGTGTTGTGGTGCTTAAAAAAATGGGTTTTTAAATTTTATTGTAAAAATGAGAAATCGCTGGTCAACTTTTAACCCTTAAATCAACCTAACAAAAAAAATATTATGTTTCCAAAATTGTTCTGATGTAAAGTAGACATTCCACATGTTATTTATGAAATATTTTGCGTGACATAACTCTTTGATTTAAGGGCACAAAAATAAAAAATTTGAAAATTGCAAAATTTTCAAAATTTTGGCCAAATTTCCGTTTTTTTCATAAATAAATGCAAGTCTTATCAAATAAATTTTTCCACTATCATGAAAAACAGTATGTCATGAAAAAACAATCTCAGAATCAGTGGGATTAATTCCAGAGCAATAACCTCATAAAGTGACAGTGGTCAGAATTGTAAAAATTGGCTTGATCATTAAGGTCAAAAGTGGCTTGGTCACTAAGTGGTTAAATTATACATAACCCTTTATAATGGTCACTCTCGTTTCAATAAATTTTGAACTAATCAAAAGTACAAGAAAATGTTTGTAAAACTTTCAACAGGGAAATCAACATCTTTATTTATTTATGTCCCAATTCTTCTTTCTCCCCTACTTTCTACATTCACCATACACTACGGAAAAACAGTTAAAGTCTGTCTTGGTCAAAGTCAGATGGTCTGCCAGCATTTCAGAGTGTCAGACTACACAGCCTGTTAAAGGCTATGGAGATCAAAGAAAGGAATAAGATTAGAGTTGAGCGAATTTGTTCGGGTCCTTCCTTATTCAGCAAGCTTTAGAGCTTACAGAATAAGTACAGCGGGAACCCGGATACATGGAGTGCACCGGTTGATCAGCTGATCGGCACCGCAGCTGCATGTGTCATGACTAGGGTTGAGCGAAACGGGTCGATCATTTTCAAAAGTCGCCGACTTTTGGCTAAGTCGGCGTCTCATGAAACCCGATCCGACCCCTGTGCTTGTCGGCCATGCGGTACGCGACTTTCGCGCCAAAGTCGCGTTTCAATGACGCGAAAAGCGCCATTTCTCAGCCAATGAAGGTGAACGCAGAGTGTGGGCAGCGTGATGACATAGATCCTGGTCCCCACCATCTTAGAGAAGGGCATTGCAGTGATTGGCTTGCTGTCTGCGGCGTCACAGGGGCTATAAAGGGGCGTTCCCGCCGACCGCCATCTTACTGCTGCTGATCTGAGCTTAGGGACAGGTTGCTGCCGCTTCGTCAGAAGCAGGGAGAGCGTTAGGCAGGGTCCACTAACCACCAAACCGCTTGTGCTGCAGCGATTTCCACTGTCCAACACCACCTTCGGTGTGCAGGGACTGTGGAAGCTATTTTTTTTTTTTTTTCCCCTCAGCGCTGTAGCTCATTGGGCTGCCCTAGAAGGCTCCGTGATAGCTGTATTGCTGTGTGTACGCCACTGTGGAAACCAACTGCTTTTTTCAAAGCACATATCCTCTTGTTCCTTCCTTTCTGCACAGCTATCTTTTTTGTTTGTCCACACTTTTTATTTAATTTGTGCATCAGTCCACTCCTATTGCTGCCTGCCATACCTGGCTTACATTACTGCAGGGAGATAGTAATTGTAGGACAGTTTTTTTTTTTTTTTTGTTTTTTTTTTGTGGGAGATTAAGATTGGCATTTCTGCTACAGTGCCATCCCTGTGTGTGCCATCTCTCACTGAGTGGGCCATAGAAAGCCTATTTATTTTTTCCGTGATTTGTGTTCTAAAATCTACCTCAACACAAAAACACTACATCAATCAGTGGGAGAAAAATATTGGCCTCAGTCAGGGCTTGTGTGCCACTGCTGTGTGTGCTATCTCTCATTCAGTGGGCTATAGCAAGCCTATTTTTTTTTTTTTTTTTTAATATTATTTGGTTTCTAAAGTCTCCCTGAAAAAAAAAAAAAACCTAAAAAAACAGTGGGAGAGTAATATTGCCCTTTCAGCTTGTGTGCCAGTCTTGACTCCTGGGTGTGCCACCTCTCTCCCTCTCATTCAGTGGGCCATAGAAAGCCTATTTATTTAATTTTTTTAATATTATTTGGTTTCTAATTCTCCCTGAAAAAAAAAAAAAAAAACCTAAAAAAACAGTGGGAGAATAATATTGCCCTTTCAGCTTGTGTGCCAGTCTTGACTCCTGGGTGTGCCACCTCTCTCCCTCTCATTCAGTGGGCCATAGAAAGCCTATTAATTTTTTTTTTTTAATATTATTGGGTTTCTAAAGTCTCCCTGAAAAAACAAAAAATACATAAAAAAACAGTGGGAGAGTAATATTGCCCTTTCAGCTTGTGTGCCAGTCTTGACTCCTGGGTGTGCCACCTCTCTCCCTTTCATTCAGTGGGCCATAGAAAGCCTATTTATTTTTTCCGTGATTTGTGTTCTAAATTCTACCTCAACACAAAAACACTACATCAATCAGTGGGAGAAAAATATTGGCCTCAGTCAGGGCTTGTGTGCCACTGCTGTGTGTGCTATCTCTCATTCAGTGGGCTATAGCAAGCCTATTTTTTTTTTTTTTTTTAATATTATTTGGTTTCTAAAGTCTCCCTGAAAAAAAAAAAAAACCTAAAAAAACAGTGGGAGAGTAATATTGCCCTTTCAGCTTGTGTGCCAGTCTTGACTCCTGGGTGTGCCACCTCTCTCCCTCTCATTCAGTGGGCCATAGAAAGCCTATTTATTTATTTTTTTTAATATTATTTGGTTTCTAATTCTCCCTGAAAAAAAAAAAAAAACCTAAAAAAACAGTGGGAGAATAATATTGCCCTTTCAGCTTGTGTGCCAGTCTTGACTCCTGGGTGTGCCACCTCTCTCCCTCTCATTCAGTGGGCCATAGAAAGCCTATTAATTTTTTTTTTTTAATATTATTGGGTTTCTAAAGTCTCCCTGAAAAAACAAAAAATACATAAAAAAACAGTGGGAGAGTAATATTGCCCTTTCAGCTTGTGTGCCAGTCTTGACTCCTGGGTGTGCCACCTCTCTCCCTTTCATTCAGTGGGCTATAGCAAGCCTATTTTTTTTTTTTTTTTTTTTTAATATTATTTGGTTTCTAAAGTCTCCCTGAAAAAAAAAAAAAACCTAAAAAAACAGTGGGAGAGTAATATTGCCCTTTCAGCTTGTGTGCCAGTCTTGACTCCTGGGTGTGCCACCTCTCTCCCTCTCATTCAGTGGGCCATAGAAAGCCTATTTATTTTATTTTTTTAATATTATTTGGTTTCTAATTCTCCCTGAAAAAAAAAAAAAAAAAACCTAAAAAAACAGTGGGAGAATAATATTGCCCTTTCAGCTTGTGTGCCAGTCTTGACTCCTGGGTGTGCCACCTCTCTCCCTCTCATTCAGTGGGCCATAGAAAGCCTATTTATTTTTTTTTTTAAATATTATTGGGTTTCTAAAGTCTCCCTGAAAAAACAAAAAATACATAAAAAAACAGTGGGAGAGTAATATTGCCCTTTCAGCTTGTGTGCCAGTCTTGACTCCTGGGTGTGCCACCTCTCTCCCTTTCATTCAGTGGGCCATAGAAAGCCTATTTATTTTTTCCGTGATTTGTGTTCTAAATTCTACCTCAACACAAAAACACTACATCAATCAGTGGGAGAAAAATATTGGCCTCAGTCAGGGCTTGTGTGCCACTGCTGTGTGTGCTATCTCTCATTCAGTGGGCTATAGCAAGCCTATTTTTTTTTTTTTTTTAATATTATTTGGTTTCTAAAGTCTCCCTGAAAAAAAAAAAAAACCTAAAAAAACAGTGGGAGAGTAATATTGCCCTTTCAGCTTGTGTGCCAGTCTTGACTCCTGGGTGTGCCACCTCTCTCCCTCTCATTCAGTGGGCCATAGAAAGCCTATTTATTTTTTTTTTTTAATATTATTTGGTTTCTAATTCTCCCTGAAAAAAAAAAAAAAACCTAAAAAAACAGTGGGAGAATAATATTGCCCTTTCAGCTTGTGTGCCAGTCTTGACTCCTGGGTGTGCCACCTCTCTCCCTCTCATTCAGTGGGCCATAGAAAGCCTATTAATTTTTTTTTTTTAATATTATTGGGTTTCTAAAGTCTCCCTGAAAAAACAAAAAATACATAAAAAAACAGTGGGAGAGTAATATTGCCCTTTCAGCTTGTGTGCCAGTCTTGACTCCTGGGTGTGCCACCTCTCTCCCTTTCATTCAGTGGGCCATAGAAAGCCTATTTATTTTTTCCGTGATTTGTGTTCTAAATTCTACCTCAACACAAAAACACTACATCAATCAGTGGGAGAAAAATATTGGCCTCAGTCAGGGCTTGTGTGCCACTGCTGTGTGTCCTATCTCTCATTCAGTGGGCTATAGCAAGCCTATTTTTTTTTTTTTATTTTTTTTTTAATATTATTTGGTTTCTAAAGTCTCCCTGAAAAAAAAAAAAAAACCTAAAAAAACAGTGGGAGAGTAATATTGCCCTTTCAGCTTGTGTGCCAGTCTTGACTCCTGGGTGTGCCACCTCTCTCCCTCTCATTCATTGGGCCATAGAAAGCCTATTTATTTATTTTTTTTAATATTATTTGGTTTCTAATTCTCCCTGAAAAAAAAAAAAAAAACCTAAAAAAACAGTGGGAGAATAATATTGCCCTTTCAGCTTGTGTGCCAGTCTTGACTCCTGGGTGTGCCACCTCTCTCCCTCTCATTCAGTGGGCCATAGAAAGCCTATTTATTTTTTTTTTTAAATATTATTGGGTTTCTAAAGTCTCCCTGAAAAAACAAAAAATACATAAAAAAACAGTGGGAGAGTAATATTGCCCTTTCAGCTTGTGTGCCAGTCTTGACTCCTGGGTGTGCCACCTCTCTCCCTCTCATTCAGTGGGCCATAGAAAGCCTTTTTTTTTTTTGGTTTTTTTAATATTATTTGGTTTCTAAAGTCTCCCTGAAAAAAACAAAAAAAACATAAAAAACAGTGGGAGAGTAATATTGCCCTTTCAGCTTGTGCGCCAGTCTTGACTCCTGGTTGTGCCACCTCTCTCTCTCTAATTGTGGGCCATAGAAAGCCTTTTTTTTTTTTTTTTTAAATATTATTTGGTTTCTAAAGTCTCCCTGAGAAAAAAAAAAAAATAAATTAGGTGGGAGATTAATATTGACATTAGTGCTTGAGTGACAGTCCTGCGTGTGTGTCATCTCTGTGATTTTGTGCCACAGAAAACAGAGTGTGTAACATTGTGCCTGATTTTCCTTGTGGTCTCACCAACCTGTTAAGGGATATTGAAATCATACTGAAGTTATAGCTCACCGTGTAAGTTGTTTGACAGCAACAAATAAAGTTACTTTGGTTAAGATTTTAAAACAATGAGGAAGTCTGGTGCAAGAGGTCGTCGTGGGCGTTCATTGTCAGCTGGTAATGATGGTAGTGGTAGTGGAGCATCAGGTGGTCGTGGGGATAAAAATATTCCACCTAAGTCTGGAGCTGTGGAGCCAGTTTCGTCGTCAGGCTACACAAGGCCTCGAACGCTCTCTTTTCTGGGAGTAGGAAAACCGCTTTTAAAGGCGGAGCAGCAACAGCAAGTTTTGGCTTACATTGCAGACTCAGCCTCTAGCTCTTTTGCCTCCTCTTCCGAAACTGGTAAATGTAAAAGCAGCGCGTCGCTTGTGGATGTTCACGGTCAGGGACAAGTCGCTTCCTTGTCCTCCTCAGCAAAAACTACAACAAGAGAGAAGGATGCAGCAGGCGACACAACGGGTCACTCCATGGAGCTCTTTACACATACCGTCCCTGGCTTAGAAAGTGAAACATTTAACAGGCCATGCCCATTACAAGTATATTCTGACATGGAGTGCACTGATGCACAGCCACAGCCAGAGTACTATGCTGCTCCTTTGACTCAGACCACCACATTGCCCTCTCAGGGTACAGATCCACAATCAGACCCTGATGAGACTATGTTGCCCCGCCACGAACGCTATACCACCGACCGACACAGTGACACAGACGAAGTTGCACACGAGCTCGAAGAGGAGGTAATAGATGACCCAGTTATTGACCCCGATTGGCAGCCATTGGGGGAACAGGGTGCAGGCGGCAGTAGTTCAGAAGCGGAGGTGGAGGAGGGGCCGCAGCAGGCATCAACATCGCAACAGGTTCCATCTGCCGGGCCCGTATCTGGACCAAAACGCGTGTCAAAGCCAAAACCTGTTGGAGCACAGCGTTGCCATCCGGTTAAAGCTCAGTCTGCAATCCCTGAAAAGGGATCCGAGTCTAGGAAGAGTGCAGTCTGGCATTTTTTTAAACAACATCCAACTGATCAGCGCAAAGTCATCTGTCAAAAATGTTCAACTAGCTTAAGCAGAGGTCAGAATCTGAAAAGTCTAAATACTAGTTGCATGCATAGACACTTAACCACCATGCATTTTCAAGCCTGGACTAACTACCAAACGTCCCTCAAGGTTGTAGCACCCTCGGCCAATGAAGCTAGTCAGCAACGCAACATCCCTTCCGTCACTGTAAGGCCACCATTTTCCGCACCACCGGCAGTATCTGTGCAGGTTTCTTTGCCAGCCAAAAGCAGTCAGGGTCAGGGAATCACCAGTTTTGTAGGAGGAAATATTGCATCTAGGGCACCGGCGGAAACAATACCGTCTCCAACCGTCTCTCAGTCTGCCATGTACACCGGCACACCCGAAAGTTCCACGATCTACAGCTCTCCAGTCCAGCTCACCCTACATGAGACTCTGGTTAGAAAAAGGAAGTACTTATCCTCGCATCCGCGTACACAGGGTTTTAACGCCCACATAGCTAGACTAATCTCGTTAGAGATGATGCCCTACCGGTTAGTTGAAAGCGAAGCTTTCAAAGCCCTGATGGAGTACGCTGAACCACGATACGAGCTACCCAGTCGACACTTTTTTTCCAGAAAAGCCATCCCAGCCCTGCACCAGCATGTTAAACAGCGCATCGTCCATGCACTCAGGCAATCTGTGAGTACAAAGGTGCACCTGACTACAGATGCATGGACCAGTAGGCATGGCCAGGGACGTTATGTGTCCATCACGGCACACTGGGTGAATGTGGTGGATGCAGGGTCCACAGGCGACATCAATTTAGGGACAGTTGTGCCTAGCCCACGGTCTAGGAAACAGTTGGCTGTAGGCGTTCGCACCCCCTCCTCCTCCTCCTCGTCCTCCTGCAGAAGCTACAGCTCTTCCACAGAACGCAGTCGGCCAACCACTCCATCGGCAGATGACACTGTTGCACACCAGTTGTCCCATTATGGGCCAGCTACTGCCAAGCGTCAGCAGGCTGTATTGGCTATGAAGTGTTTGGGCGACAACAGACACACCGCGGAAGTTCTGTCCGAGTTCTTGCAACAAGAAACGCAGTCGTGGCTGGGCACAGTAGATCTTGAGGCAGGCAAGGTAGTGAGTGATAACGGAAGGAATTTCATGGCTGCCATCTCCCTTTCCCAACTGAAACACATTCCTTGCCTGGCTCACACCTTAAACCTGGTGGTGCAGTGCTTATTGAAAACTTATCCTGGGTTCTCCGACCTGCTCCTCAAAGTGCGTGCACTTTGCTCACATATCCGACGTTCGCCTGTACACGCCAGCCGTATGCAGACCTATCAGCGGTCTTTGAACCTTCCCCAGCATCGCCTAATCATAGACGTTGCAACAAGGTGGAACTCAACACTGCACATGCTTCAGAGACTGTGCGAACAGAGGCGTGCTGTTATTTATTTGTGGGAGGATACACGGGCAGGCAGTAGGATGGCAGACATGGAGTTGTCAGGTGTGCAGTGGTCGAAGATACAAGACATGTGTCAAGTCCTTCAGTGTTTTGAGGAATGCACACGGCTGGTTAGTGCAGACAACGCCGTAATAAGCATGAGCATCCCCCTAATGCGTCTGCTGATGCAAAGTTTGACGCACATAAAGGAGCAGGCGTCTGCACCAGAGGAAGAGGGAAGCCTTGATGACAGTCAGCCATTGTCTGGTCAGGGCAGTGTACAGGACGAGGTAGCGGGCGAAGAGGAGGTGGAGGATGAGGAGGATGATGGGGATGAGTATATTTTTAATGCGGAAACTTTCACGGGGGCACAGGAAATTGGTTGCGTGTCACGGCCGGGTTCTGGTTTTTTGAGGGACACAAGTGACGTAGATTTGCCTGCAACTGCCCCTCAACCAATCACAACCGGAGATTTGACAAGTGGAACTTTGGCCCACATGGCGGATTATGCCTTACGTATCCTACAAAGGGACACACGCATTACGAAAATGATGAACGATGACGATTACTGGTTGGCCTGCCTCCTTGATCCACGCTATAAAGGCAAATTGCAAAATATTATGCCACATGAGAACTTGGAACTAATATTAGCAACCAAACAATCAACTCTTGTTGACCGTTTGCTTCAGGCATTCCCAGCACACAGCGCACGTGATCGTTCTCACACGAGCTCCAGGGGGCAGCAGACTAGGAGTGTTAGGGGTGCACACATCAGAAGTGGCGTTGGACAGAGGGGTTTTCTGACCAGGTTGTGGAGTGATTTTGCTATGACCGCAGACAGGACAGGTACTGCTGCATCAATTGAAAGTGACAGGAGACAACATTTGTCCAGTATGGTTACTAACTATTTTTCATCCCTTATCGATGTTCTCCCTCAACCGTCATTCCCATTTGATTACTGGGCCTCCAAATTAGACACCTGGCCAGAATTGGCAGAATATGCATTGCAGGAGCTTGCTTGCCCGGCAGCAAGTGTCCTATCAGAAAGAGTATTCAGTGCTGCAGGTTCAATATTAACCGAAAAAAGGACTCGTCTGGCTACCCAAAATGTTGACGATCTAACATTCATTAAAATGAACCACAACTGGATTTCGAAATCTTTTGCCCCACCTTGCCCGGCCGACACCTAGCTTTCCTATGAAAAGCTCTTGCCTGTGAATTACTTTTCTAATGTCTAATTTGCTGCAGCTGATTGTACAGCATACGACATGTTTACACCTCCCTAAATGGCAAAACTCCCCACACGGGGCCGTGGTATCGCGACTTGGCGCAAGCACCCGTGAGACTGCTGTTTGTCTGAAGAGGTGGGTGTGCTCGCTTTTGGTTGACGGCATTGCTACTGGGTCCCTCATAGTACAATGTAGTGTCTCTGGCGGTGGTGGTGCGCACCCAACGTCAGACACACCGTTGTAACATGAGGGGCCCTGGGGCGGTCCCGCCGGCCTCAAGAGAGTTCCCCCCTACCCCAGCTCAAAATGTGCTCTACCACGTGCAAAATTATGTCGCACAGCTCCACCAATCTTTAGTCTATTCGCTGACATCATTCAATGTCTGGCACTGACAATACAAATTTGTAGACATCTATGATGCAACTTAAAGTAGTCTGTGTCTGTGTCCTATATTGGCACCATTAAATAGTTACTGCCAAATTACTATGTCAGAAACTCAGTAGATGAGCCCACCCCTGTACCTAAGTATGCCACCTTTTTTTTTTGTTTTGGTTGTTTTGCGAGACATTAACATCTATTTATATTTTGGGAGTACTGGGACAGACACTCCTTGCACTACTCCTCCACTCACCACCAAGCTGCCTGTGTATCCATGTAACCGCTGTAAAACTGCCATGAGCCTATTGTTTGTTATTTTAGGCCTTTGATAGCCTGTCTGCGGTCCCTACTTTAAATACTCCTCCACTGACCACCAAGCTGCCTGCCCGTGTATCCATGTAACCGCTGTGAAACTGCCATGAGCCTATTGTTTGTTATGTTAGGCCTTTGATAGCCTGTCTGCGGTCCCTACTTTAAATACTCCTCCACTGACCAGACCACTGCTGCCCGTGTACCCCTGGAACCAATTATAAAGTGCCTACAGCCAGCCCATTTTCTGATGTTAGGCCTTTGAAGCCTGTCTGCGGTCCCTACTTTAAATACTCCTCCACTGACCAGACCACTGCTGCCCGTGTACCCCTGGAACCAATTATAAAGTGCCTACAGCCAGCCCATTTTCTTATGTTAGGCCTTTGAAGCCTGTCTGCGGTCCCTACTTTAAATACTCCTCCACTCACCACCACCAAGCTGCCTGCCCGTGTATCCATGTAACCGCTGTGAAACTGCCATGAGCCTATTGTTTGTTATGTTAGGCCTTTGATAGCCTGTCTGCGGTCCCTACTTTAAATACTCCTCCACTGACCAGACCACTGCTGCCCGTGTACCCCTGGAACCAATTATAAAGTGCCTACAGCCAGCCCATTTTCTTATGTTAGGCCTTTGAAGCCTGTCTGCGGTCCCTACTTTAAATACTCCTCCACTCACCACCACCAAGCTGCCTGCCCGTGTATCCATGTAACCGCTGTGAAACTGCCATGAGCCTATTGTTTGTTATGTTAGGCCTTTGATAGCCTGTCTGCGGTCCCTACTTTAAATACTCCTCCACTGACCAGACCACTGCTGCCCGTGTACCCCTGGAACCAATTATAAAGTGCCTACAGCCAGCCCATTTTCTTATGTTAGGCCTTTGAAGCCTGTCTGCGGTCCCTACTTTAAATACTCCTCCACTCACCACCACCAAGCTGCCTGCCCGTGTATCCATGTAACCGCTGTGAAACTGCCATGAGCCTATTGTTTGTTATGTTAGGCCTTTGATAGCCTGTCTGCGGTCCCTACTTTAAATACTCCTCCACTGACCAGACCACTGCTGCCCGTGCACCCCTGGAACCAATTATAAAGTGCCTACAGCCAGCCCATTTTCTTATGTTAGGCCTTTGAAGCCTGTCTGCGGTCCCTACTTTAAATACTCCTCCACTGACCAGACCACTGCTGCCCGTGTACCCCTGGAACCAATTATAAAGTGCCTACAGCCAGCCCATTTTCTTATGTTAGGCCTTTGAAGCCTGTCTGCGGTCCCTACTTTAAATACTCCTCCACTCACCACCACCAAGCTGCCTGCCCGTGTATCCATGTAACCGCTGTGAAACTGCCATGAGCCTATTGTTTGTTATGTTAGGCCTTTGATAGCCTGTCTGCGGTCCCTACTTTAAATACTCCTCCACTGACCAGACCACTGCTGCCCGTGTACCCCTGGAACCAATTATAAAGTGCCTACAGCCAGCCCATTTTCTTATGTTAGGCCTTTGAAGCCTGTCTGCGGTCCCTACTTTAAATACTCCTCCACTCACCACCACCAAGCTGCCTGCCCGTGTATCCATGTAACCGCTGTGAAACTGCCATGAGCCTATTGTTTGTTATTTTAGGCCTTTGATAGCCTGTCTGCGGCCCCTACTTGCAATACTCCTCCACTGACCACAATGCTGCCTGGAGTGCCTGCCTGTGTATCCATGTAACCGATGTAAAACTGCCATGACTGCCTACTGTTTGTTATTTTAGGCCTTTGATAGCCTGTCTGCAGCCCCTACTTGCAATACTCCTCCACTGACCACACCAATGCTGCCCGTGTACCCCTGGAACCTATTTAAAAGTTCATAGAGCCTAGTTATATATTTTATTTACTATTAATAAGGCCATGATGGACTACGCTGTACCACGCTACAAGCTAACCAGTCGACACTTCTTTTGCGAGAAAAGCCATCCCAACCCTCCACCAGCATGTAGAAGACCGCATTGTCCATGCACTCTGGCAATCTGTGAGTACAAAGGTGCACCTGACAACAGACGCATGGACCTGTAGGCATGGCAACGGAAGATTACGTGTCCATTACGGCGCAATGGGTTAATGTGGTGGATGCATGGTCCACAGGGGACAGCCTACTAAGTCTGTCTGCAGTCCCTAATTCAAATTGTCCTCCACTGTCTAAATCGGAACTTCCACCTTCTGGCTTTCGGCCTATAGTATCAGAAATTAAACTGCATTTGGCCTTCAACTTTGGTTAGGGCCTACTAACGGCTTCTGCCCCTCCCTGGTGTTGCCCTCAACTAAATAAAGCTGAGCTTCAACCTTCTGCTCCAAATTACCATTTTGAAAAATGCAATAGGCTTTTCAGGCCTACTAAAGGTGTCTGTCTGTGTGCCCCTCCCTGGTGTTGTCCTCAACTAAATAAAGCTGAGCTTCAACCTTCCGGCTCTCATTAAGTGGTTTTAAAAAAAAAATGGTGGTTAGGGCCTACTAACGGCTTCTGCCCCTCCCTGGTGTTGTCCTCAACTAAATAAAGCTGAGCTTCAACCTTCCGGCTCTCATTATGTGGTTTTAAAAAAAAAAATGGTGGTTAGGGCCTACTAACGGCTTCTGCCCCTCCCTGGTGTTGTCCTCAACTAAATAAAGCTGAGCTTCAACCTTCCGGCTCTCATTATGTGGTTTTTAAAAAAAAAATGGTGGTTAGGGCCTACTAACGGCTTCTGCCCCTCCCTGGTGTTGCCCTCAACTAAATAAAGCTGAGCTTCAACCTTCTGCTCCAAATTACCATTTTGAAAAATGCAATAGGCTTTTCAGGCCTACAAAAGGTGTCTGTCTGTGTGCCCCTCCCTGGTGTTGTCCTCAACTAAATAAAGCTGAGCTTCAACCTTCCGGCTCTCATTATGTGGTTTTAAAAAAAAAAATGGTGGTTAGGGCCTACTAACGGCTTCTGCCCCTCCCTGGTGTTGTCCTCAACTAAATAAAGCTGAGCTTCAACCTTCCGGCTCTCATTAAGTGGTTTTAAAAAAAAAATGGTGGTTAGGGCCTACTAACGGCTTCTGCCCCTCCCTGGTGTTGTCCTCAACTAAATAAAGCTGAGCTTCAACCTTCCGGCTCTCATTATGTGGTTTTAAAAAAAAAAATGGTGGTTAGGGCCTACTAACGGCTTCTGCCCCTCCCTGGTGTTGCCCTCAACTAAATAAAGCTGAGCTTCAACCTTCTGCTCCAAATTACCATTTTGAAAAATGCAATAGGCTTTTCAGGCCTACTAAAGGTGTCTGTCTGTGTGCCCCTCCCTGGTGTTGTCCTCAACTAAATAAAGCTGAGCTTCAACCTTCCGGCTCTCATTAAGTGGTTTTAAAAAAAAAATGGTGGTTAGGGCCTACTAACGGCTTCTGCCCCTCCCTGGTGTTGTCCTCAACTAAATAAAGCTGAGCTTCAACCTTCCGGCTCTCATTATGTGGTTTTAAAAAAAAAAATGGTGGTTAGGGCCTACTAACGGCTTCTGCCCCTCCCTGGTGTTGCCCTCAACTAAATAAAGCTGAGCTTCAACCTTCTGCTCCAAATTACCATTTTGAAAAATGCAATAGGCTTTTCAGGCCTACTAAAGGTGTCTGTCTGTGTGCCCCTCCCTGGTGTTGTCCTCAACTAAATAAAGCTGAGCTTCAACCTTCCGGCTCTCATTATGTGGTTTTAAAAAAAAAAATGGTGGTTAGGGCCTACTAACGGCTTCTGCCCCTCCCTGGTGTTGTCCTCAACTAAATAAAGCTGAGCTTCAACCTTCCGGCTCTCATTAAGTGGTTTTAAAAAAAAAATGGTGGTTAGGGCCTACTAACGGCTTCTGCCCCTCCCTGGTGTTGTCCTCAACTAAATAAAGCTGAGCTTCAACCTTCCGGCTCTCATTATGTGGTTTTAAAAAAAAAAATGGTGGTTAGGGCCTACTAACGGCTTCTGCCCCTCCCTGGTGTTGTCCTCAACTAAATAAAGCTGAGCTTCAACCTTCCGGCTCTCATTATGTGGTTTTAAAAAAAAAAATGGTGGTTAGGGCCTACTAACGGCTTCTGCCCCTCCCTGGTGTTGCCCTCAACTAAATAAAGCTGAGCTTCAACCTTCTGCTCCAAATTACCATTTTGAAAAATGCAATAGGCTTTTCAGGCCTACAAAAGGTGTCTGTCTGTGTGCCCCTCCCTGGTGTTGTCCTCAACTAAATAAAGCTGAGCTTCAACCTTCCGGCTCTCATTAAGTGGTTTTAAAAAAAAAAAAATGGTGGTTAGGGCCTACTAACGGCTTCTGCCCCTCCCTGGTGTTGTCCTCAACTAAATAAAGCTGAGCTTCAACCTTCCGGCTCTCATTAAGTGGTTTTAAAAAAAAAATGGTGGTTAGGGCCTACTAACGGCTTCTGCCCCTCCCTGGTGTTGTCCTCAACTAAATAAAGCTGAGCTTCAACCTTCCGGCTCTCATTATGTGGTTTTAAAAAAAAAAATGGTGGTTAGGGCCTACTAACGGCTTCTGCCCCTCCCTGGTGTTGTCCTCAACTAAATAAAGCTGAGCTTCAACCTTCCGGCTCTCATTATGTGGTTTTAAAAAAAAAAATGGTGGTTAGGGCCTACTAACGGCTTCTGCCCCTCCCTGGTGTTGCCCTCAACTAAATAAAGCTGAGCTTCAACCTTCTGCTCCAAATTACCATTTTGAAAAATGCAATAGGCTTTTCAGGCCTACAAAAGGTGTCTGTCTGTGTGCCCCTCCCTGGTGTTGTCCTCAACTAAATAAAGCTGAGCTTCAACCTTCCGGCTCTCATTATGTGGTTTTAAAAAAAAAAATGGTGGTTAGGGCCTACTAACGGCTTCTGCCCCTCCCTGGTGTTGTCCTCAACTAAATAAAGCTGAGCTTCAACCTTCCGGCTCTCATTATGTGGTTTTAAAAAAAAAAATGGTGGTTAGGGCCTACTAACGGCTTCTGCCCCTCCCTGGTGTTGTCCTCAACTAAATAAAGCTGAGCTTCAACCTTCCGGCTCTCATTATGTGGTTTTAAAAAAAAAAAATGGTGGTTAGGGCCTACTAACGGCTTCTGCCCCTCCCTGGTGTTGCCCTCAACTAAATAAAGCTGAGCTTCAACCTTCTGCTCCAAATTACCATTTTGAAAAATGCAATAGGCTTTTCAGGCCTACAAAAGGTGTCTGTCTGTGTGCCCCTCCCTGGTGTTGTCCTCAACTAAATAAAGCTGAGCTTCAACCTTCCGGCTCTCATTATGTGGTTTTAAAAAAAAAAATGGTGGTTAGGGCCTACTAACGGCTTCTGCCCCTCCCTGGTGTTGTCCTCAACTAAATAAAGCTGAGCTTCAACCTTCCGGCTCTCATTATGTGGTTTTAAAAAAAAAAATGGTGGTTAGGGCCTACTAACGGCTTCTGCCCCTCCCTGGTGTTGTCCTCAACTAAATAAAGCTGAGCTTCAACCTTCCGGCTCTCATTATGTGGTTTTAAAAAAAAAAATGGTGGTTAGGGCCTACTAACGGCTTCTGCCCCTCCCTGGTGTTGCCCTCAACTAAATAAAGCTGAGCTTCAACCTTCTGCTCCAAATTACCATTTTGAAAAATGCAATAGGCTTTTCAGGCCTACAAAAGGTGTCTGTCTGTGTGCCCCTCCCTGGTGTTGTCCTCAACTAAATAAAGCTGAGCTTCAACCTTCCGGCTCTCATTATGTGGTTTTAAAAAAAAAAATGGTGGTTAGGGCCTACTAACGGCTTCTGCCCCTCCCTGGTGTTGTCCTCAACTAAATAAAGCTGAGCTTCAACCTTCCGGCTCTCATTATGTGGTTTTAAAAAAAAAAATGGTGGTTAGGGCCTACTAACGGCTTCTGCCCCTCCCTGGTGTTGTCCTCAACTAAATAAAGCTGAGCTTCAACCTTCCGGCTCTCATTATGTGGTTTTAAAAAAAAAAATGGTGGTTAGGGCCTACTAACGGCTTCTGCCCCTCCCTGGTGTTGTCCTCAACTAAATAAAGCTGAGCTTCAACCTTCCGGCTCTCATTATGTGGTTTTAAAAAAAAAAATGGTGGTTAGGGCCTACTAACGGCTTCTGCCCCTCCCTGGTGTTGCCCTCAACTAAATAAAGCTGAGCTTCAACCTTCTGCTCCAAATTACCATTTTGAAAAATGCAATAGGCTTTTCAGGCCTACAAAAGGTGTCTGTCTGTGTGCCCCTCCCTGGTGTTGTCCTCAACTAAATAAAGCTGAGCTTCAACCTTCCGGCTCTCATTATGTGGTTTTAAAAAAAAAAATGGTGGTTAGGGCCTACTAACGGCTTCTGCCCCTCCCTGGTGTTGTCCTCAACTAAATAAAGCTGAGCTTCAACCTTCCGGCTCTCATTATGTGGTTTTAAAAAAAAAAATGGTGGTTAGGGCCTACTAACGGCTTCTGCCCCTCCCTGGTGTTGTCCTCAACTAAATAAAGCTGAGCTTCAACCTTCCGGCTCTCATTATGTGGTTTAAAAAAAAAAAAATGGTGGTTAGGGCCTACTAACGGCTTCTGCCCCTCCCTGGTGTTGCCCTCAACTAAATAAAGCTGAGCTTCAACCTTCTGCTCCAAATTACCATTTTGAAAAATGCAATAGGCTTTTCAGGCCTACAAAAGGTGTCTGTCTGTGTGCCCCTCCCTGGTGTTGTCCTCAACTAAATAAAGCTGAGCTTCAACCTTCCGGCTCTCATTATGTGGTTTTAAAAAAAAAAATGGTGGTTAGGGCCTACTAACGGCTTCTGCCCCTCCCTGGTGTTGTCCTCAACTAAATAAAGCTGAGCTTCAACCTTCCGGCTCTCATTAAGTGGTTTAAAAAAAAAAAAAATGGTGGTTAGGGCCTACTAACGGCTTCTGCCCCTCCCTGGTGTTGTCCTCAACTAAATAAAGCTGAGCTTCAACCTTCCGGCTCTCATTAAGTGGTTTTAAAAAAAAAATGGTGGTTAGGGCCTACTAACGGCTTCTGCCCCTCCCTGGTGTTGCCCTCAACTAAATAAAGCTGAGCTTCAACCTTCTGCTCCAAATTACCATTTTGAAAAATGCAATAGGCTTTTCCGGCCTACTAAAGGTGTCTGTCTGTGTGCCCCTGCCTGGTGTTGCCCTCAACTAAATAAAGCTGAGCTTCAACCTTCTGCTCCAAATTACCATTTTAAAAAATGCAATAGGCTTTTCCAGCCTACTAAAGGTGTCTGCCCCTCCCTGGTGTTGTCCTCAACTGAACAAAGCTGAGCTTCCACATTCTGGCTTTCGCCCTATACTATCAGATATTAAACTGCATTTGGCCTACTAGTGTGGTTAGGCCCTTGAAACAGTGTCTGCTGCTCTTGGGTTTGCTACTCCACTGAACAAAGCAATGCCGCCTGTTTAGTCCTGTTACCAATTTTGAACTGCATGTAGCCTACTTTATTCTTTGGCCCTATATCTGTTTCCTCCTCATCCTGCCCATTGCCCAGCCACTGCTAAATGAGTCTGCTGGTACATTGACCTAGACCACTACATTCCCCTTGTACTCTACACAGCCAGAATCTGTCCCTGCTGAAAGTAAGGTTCCCCTTCCCGCATGTTATACCACCTTACACAGGGACAAAGAGGAAGGTGCAGATGAAAGTGCAGGTTCCTTCATCAGGTGGGGGGGCATACTCGTTGGCGACGTCACTGGCACAGGGCCCCTCAGAGTACGCAAAAGTGTCGCTGCTGGTGGGAGGCGCCCCCGCCATGCAAACACACCGCCGTACTTTGAGGGGCCCTGTGCCAGTGGCAATGCGAACGAGTGGGCCCCCCCCCTGCTTGCTCAGGATCACAGCACTTGCAACTTTTAAATACTTACCTTTCCCTGCAACACCGCCGTGACGTAGTCCGCATTTCCTGGGCCCACGAAAAACTTGAGCCAGCCCTACTCCCCCCACAACTTTCCCCCAATTCCCTATGCCCAACTATTATTATACAGTTAATTAAGATTGGCAAGCTTCAGAAACAAGAATGGATGTTTTTGGCATTAAAATGGGCACTGTAGGTGTTTTCCTGGCCTCCACTCACTGCCGACTATGCTTCCCCATTGACTTGCATTGGGTTTCGTGTTTCGGTCGATCCCCGACTTTTAGCGATAATCGGCCGACTGCACTCGACTCGACTCTGGACAAAATCGGGTTTCCCAAAACCCTACTCGATCTTAAAAAAATGAAAGTCGCTCAACCCTAGTCATGACTATGTCACAGAAACAACACATGCATGGAGAGCTTGTGTGTTGGTGACCCAAACAAATTCGCTCAACTCTAGTAAGGATCACTCTGCAATGTGAGAGACAAGCAGAAAGAGGCAACATAGCTGGTACTCTCAGAAAATGTATTTCCATCCAGTGCTGGATTCACAACTACAAAACTCAGTACTACTGCATAATTTGCTGATATTTCTGCCTTTGTCATTGTAAAGGGATGGTAAGTCTACCCCTTTAAGATGGCTATGCTGCTATATGTATATAAATATTGCATGTAATGTATTTAATGTTCTTGTAGCTGTACTATATGGAAGGAGAGTGCAGTACACCTATCGGGCCACTAAATGGGGCCATTTCAGTGCACCTAGGTTAACATTGTCCTGGGTCAGTGTAAATAGTTAAACTGTAGGAGGGGTTAGCTGGGAATAAGTCAGGAAGGTCTTCCTGTATTAGTTAGTCAAGGGCCTGACCCCTTTGTGCTCGGGAGGGCTATATGCCCGAGCTGCCTAACTTCCCCCATAATGTTAAAGCTTATGCCCAGCCATCCAGGGGTACATAGAGAAGAACAAGGTACAGCAGAACCCGCAGTAGAGAGGTAGAGATGCAAGTAGAGGAAGATTGAAGGTAGCCGTAAAAGTGTATGGGTAGGTCACTCCAGAATGCGGTGTTTAGCTACGTGGGCTGGATCTCTGATGTCCGGGGGGAAGAGGGCAGATGAAAGCTTCACCATAGTAATGCTTTACAGGGAGGACACTGACGCCCCAACCCGCGGATACACTTAGTGACGCAAGGGACAGTAAAGGGAAAGATGAAGGAATATGCCATCTTTACTGTGATGAAAATGCTGGAAACTACGTGAATGTGCTGTGTCCTGAATCAAATATATTTGTTCAGTTAAGAGTTGCCCTGGACAGTGTCTCTACTCATTGGGATCCAGGAACTGCTTAAAGTCAGTGCAGCAAAGAAGACGCTGACAGCACCGTGAGTACTGATCGCACCCTACAAGGGGAGAGGTACTGTTTTCCTGTAGAGGAAGGCCAGGGTATGTGATGTCCGAGACACTCAGTCATGACTACTGCCCTGGCCCTCCTTTATGTCCTGGAAAAAAAGAAGAGCAAAAATTCAGCTCTATGTGTATATTGAGTATGGAAGCTTTCAAAGCTAGGATAAAAATCATGTTTAAAATCGGCTGCCTTGCTGAAAAAGAAATGTTTTGCTGTACCAGCATCCTTATCATATGTAAAAAACACAACAGATATTGTGTATGGAAGGCATCATAGTAGTCAGTCTCTACCATCTAGCTCAGAAAAAACTGAAAATTAGAAATGGATCCTGCCAAGGAAAAAGTGGTGCAGAATACAAGTTGTTTAAGTTCCCCTTCACATGTCCTGGTGATTCCTGTACATGAAAAACCAGTATTGATGCGATCCGAAGTCCATGTCCATGTGCCATCCATGTGGCCATGTGTTGCATCCATATGTCTGCATGTTCATGTCCGAGTGCAATGTTCGTGTTTTGCCCTGGAAAAAAAAGTATAATAGTTAAACAACTGAATTAATCTGCATAAGCTGAGAAAAATGGCCTAGGTTCCTTCATAAACCAGCCAATTAAAGGAATTGTGTGTTATTTTTCCTGTACTTGAATTTATTGGATAAATAAATAAATACATTTATAAAAAAAAATGTCGTGGGCTTCCGCATATTTTTTAAAACCAGCAGAGGAAAGCGGATCGCTTTGAGCTCATGTTAATAATCTGAAAAATGGGCCATTAGCACTAAATGTTCACAGGCTATTAGTAACAGCTCACAACTGTTTGTTTAGTTCTTACTGGCTAGTTTACAGGGGGATCCCAGAAAAAAAATGATATAGGGTCCTCCCTATAAGTTCTAACCAGCAAAGGCTAAACAGACAGCCGTGGGCTGATATTAATAGCGAGGGAAGGGTTATTGGCCCCCTCACTAATAACATCAGCCCTCAGCGGCCCCAGAAGTGGCATCAATAAGGAGCCCCAAGTATAGTGTTTAGCCTTGTTCTTCCCACTTGCCCTGGAGCGGTGGCAAGTGGGGTAATAGGTTTAGGCTTTATGTCAGCTTTTTTTATGGCAGATGACATGTTAGACTTGTGTCGGCTGCTGACTACAACTATCATCAATGTCGCCTGCTCTTGCTGATCACAGGGAGAACGTGTGTCATCAGTGTGCACATGTCTGGCACGCATTTTGTCCATGGTGCTGGTTAAAAATGGACATGTCTGCAGATTTTTCAAACGGACACACGGTCCGTGTAAAAAATCTGACATGTACGCACCCCCATTGAATACAATGGATGTGCGTGTGTCAGTATTTGCAGTCCTTAGAAAACGGACTGCATACAAACATAAAAAAACGGACGTGTGAAGGGGGCCTAATGATGTTATTTATCATGTACAGGTTATCTGCTTTGAATACCTTTTCCTTAGAAGGCTGCCATATTCTTAAATTGATTGAATGCCTTCCTGCTTGAATCATCATAGATCAGCTGTAGAATGTGCAGGAACTCAGCAGCAAGTGTTACAGTCCCCTACATCAACACCACCATTGAGAAATCAATCAGCTGTCCATGGCATTTACAGTGATTGTGCTGAACAGGATCTCTCTGATATCATTTAGAAAATGGCATTTTCTCAATAAAATTACCCTTTTGATTATCAAAATGTAAAAAAGTGAAAAATACTGGATATGATGCATTGCATTATGTATTTAGACTGTAGACTTTACAATTTATTTTTTCATTCTAATAGATGTATAATTTTGCTAATCAATATACGAAATATCAGTGATGAATGTCATGAAACTGGGAAATAGAAGAGAGGGGGTAAACAGAACAGCAAAAATCAAAGTGGACCTTTATTGAAGTGGTTGTCTGGCTTTAGGCTACAAGTCTGCAGTCACACCATGTTGAATCCTCACGCTGCACGCTGTGATGTTCTCTTGTGCCGGAATCGTAGAGGGTCGTCACATAACTGCAAGTACCGTATGTGATTTGCATACGTACAGCTGCATTCCGACTAGACTGTGTTGAGAATACTCAATAAACTCACATTATGTGAGGACATGAGCGTCTAGTTGGTACCTGACTGCATGTATGAAAATCGCATACTTCCGGTCGCACACTTGGCAGTACCGGAGAATCCTCAGAACGTGTAGTACGTGCAAATGAGGATTCACAAGTCTGCAGTCACATGGAGTTACTGCAGATTGTACTCTCCTTCTATGACCCCTAATTCAAACCAAACCCTCTTCCATCTTAACAGTATAGTTGCCATGCTGAGAAGAATGGAAGAGTTCAGAACAGATCCACATCAGTAGGTACTAATTGGAATAGGATCAACTAGCGCTTGGCTCAATTTCTCTAAAGGTACTAACGCAACGTGTCAACATTTTCGTGCTTCATTCTTATAAATTAAGATTTGTTTTTCTTATTTTACTAGTAAGTAATTGTGGATTTTTCTTAATAGAACCAGGCTAGGATACCACTGATTTTTCCAAGTCCTTTAAAATTACGATCTCAAGACAAACTGAGATTTACATCAGCAGAAACAAAGGTCTCCAGCCATTGCTTTCTTCTGGCTCTTGAGTCCCTGTTTTAAAATATTAATTTACACAAGTAACAAGTAGAAACAAAACAAAGGTTTCATAATAGATGAGATATTGAATGTGAAGAACACAGACTGTGGTTTCTGTTACATCTTGCAGTCATTTTAGCAGATTAAGCTCCCAGATGAGATGTCATCAGAACTCTGGACCTGAAGGATTATTGTGGCCAGAAGCAAGTGCCACAGTTTGGAACGTAGATCTTCATGCAAATCAGCGTTCTTTATTGTGACAAAGCAGGAAGATAAAAGTGTGTGAAGATGAAAGCCATAGCATGAGGGATGATATTAGAAGAACTTGCTCCACTCACAAAAGAGCATCTAGTTTTTAGGCAAGTTAAAAGTTAGCCCAAAGGGCCAGTGATACTCTGGTTTATATTCACAAGAAGTTAAATAAATTCAGCACTTTCCAATCAAGAATTTAGTTTTTCTGAAATAATCATAAAACAATTGTCATAAAATATGCAAAATGCTCCCTATTACCTACCTGAGGTATCAGCTTTATCTGTAGTGGCCACTACAGGCAAAATGTAGGTATTGCATTTTTTTATTCTTTTAAAATACACCCACAAATTTTTACAGCACGTAGCAAAGCATCAAACAAGTAAACTGACCAGAAATGCTAGCAAATGTACAAAGAATAAGCCAAAATTATTCTTATTTTGAAGAAGTTAGAATGGATAGAATTAAAATTGAATGGAGGGATGAAATGGTAGGTACATAGTGCTAAAGACTGTTAGTAGCCATACACATTAGACAAAGTTTAGTCAAAATGATCAAATTAGGCCGGACTGACCGAGTATCTAAGGTACTGTATAGTAAGTGCATAATAAGGGAGTAATATATATCAGTCATCTTAAAGAGAACCTGTCATGTGAAAAAAAACACTATTAACCTACAGATATGGGGTTAATCTGCAGGTTAATAGTGTTCTAAAGTTTTGCAGCTGCCACACAAAAAAAAACAGCTACTGGGAGGAAATTAACTTTATTCCTATCAGCAGCCTCCGGTTTTCAGTCAAAGATGCGCGGCTTCAGTCACTGTTCAGTGCATAGTGAGCGGCCCTGTAATCATGCTGCGGTAATGACTGACAGCCAGCTCTGTACTGATGCACTGCTGAGCTGGCTGACAGTCGATAGAAGAAACTGATGTGCAGTTTAAGCAAGACTGCATATGTATGTGAAGACATATGTGTTGTCAATTTTGCTTAATTGTACACCATAGCTACCATTACCTTATCCGGATGTCTCTACAGTGTAATTTCATGAAGCTCCTGTATGTTTTATGAGTGTGAGCACTGGCAGAAGGATCTGTTATGTGGCTTCTTTTCAACTGACTTGGCACGATTGATAGGTCTTTAACTATATGCAAATAGGGAGAGAGTTGTCAGTCAAGGAAATCTGGGTAGGTAGTAGCCATCCAGTCCTCTTACACATCCTCTTGATTTGAGATACCTCAAGCTTAGTGGCACAGGATGATCATCTTTGCAAACTAAAAAAAATAATATTACTCTGAAAAGCATTATGAATAAGGTTTACATGAGGGTATAAAAAAAGTGTCCAAAGTTTCATTCCGAAAAGTGCTACACATTATTTTTCCCATTTTTTTCCCTTGTGTCACTACAATCCGTTTTTTTTACTCAGCAGCTATTAACCCCTTCATGACATGCACCGTGCTAGTACTGCGCATGTCATGTCTCCCCCTTTGATGTGGGCTCCGGCGCTGAGCCCACATCAAAGTTGCGACATGTCAGCTGTTTTGAATAGCTGACATGTGCGTGCACTAGTGGCAAGTGGAATCGCGATTCACCCGCCACAATTAACTAGTTAAATGCCGCTGTCAAACTCTGACATCGGCATTTAACTATCGCTTCCGGCCATTGGGCTAGAAATGTGTGCATCGCCGACCCCCGTCACACGATCCGGGGTCAGCGATATGTCGGCATAACAACCAGAGGTCTATTGAAGACCTCTATGGTTGATGATGCCAGATTGCTATGAGGACCACCCTGTGGTCGGCACTCATAGCAATGCTGTAGTTCAGCTACATAGGAGCGATGTGAGCATCGCTTCTATGTAGCAGAGCCGATCAGTCTATGCCAGCTTCTAGCCTCCCATGGAGGCTATTGAAGCATGGCAACAGTAAAAAAAAAAGTTTTAAAAAAATATGAAAAAAAAAAATATAAAAGTTTAAATCGCCCCCCTTTCGCCCCATTCAAAAAATAACAATAAAAAAAATTCAAACCTACACATATCTGGTATCACCGCGTTCAGAATCGCCCAATCTATCAATAAAAAAAAGGATTAACCTGATCGCTAAATGGCGTAGCGAGAAAATATATATATTTTTTTGTTTTAGCAAAGTTTGGAATTTTTTTCACCACTTAGATAAAGAATAACCTAGACATGTTTGGTGTCTATGAACTCGCAATGACCTGGAGAATCATAATGGCAGGTCAGCTTTAGCATTTAGTGAACCTAGCAAAAAAGCCAAACAAAAAACAAGTGAGGGATTGCACTTTTTTTTTGCAATTTCACCACACTTGGAATTTTTTTCCCGTTTTCTAGTACAAGACATGGTAAAACCAATGGTGATGTTAAAAAGAATAACTCGCCCCGCAAAAAAACAAGCCCTCTCATGGCCATATTGAGGGAAAAATAAAAAAGTTATGGCTCTGGGAAGGAGGGGAGCGAAAAACGAAAATGCAAAAATGAAAAAGGGCTGCGTCTTGAAGGGGTTAATCATTTGCAAGAACATTTACAGTTTCCTATGTTACAGAATTGCAATGTATCCATAAAAATCAAATGCTTTACTGTGGCTCCGTTTTTTTCCCACACCCGGAGGAAACATGCGCATGCTGTGATTTCTTTCACAGATCAATTCGGTGAGTGAAAAAAAATCATTCATCTGCACTGCCCTCTTTTACATCAGTGATCCCTGTCCCTTGCGATTTTTTTACAGATAGCACTCAGACCAAAACTACAGTCGTGTGCACGATCGCTTACAGTTACTTTTTTTTAGTACCACTTGTCTTCAATCCAGAGCTAAGAGGAAAAGTAAAAAATAACATATAATCTTTATAGTGAGGACGGAGGACATGACAGCAGCTAAAGTAGACAAATACTCACAAGTATCTTTATTGAGAGAGGAAGAAATGTCCAAGGAGGATGCTTAGAGTTAGATGTCATCAGCATAAAGATGGGGCTAGAAAATCAGCCTCCTATATTCAAATGAATGATTATTCATTTAATTCACTGATAAACCTGGTCCATCATTGAGAACTGCAGGTTTTTTGTCTCTCTATGCTAGCTAACAGAAAGAGGTGCTGCGTTGGATTAACCCATACTACACCCTCACTTCTTTCTTTTATGTCTATATGACACAACAATGCATAATAATTAGTGATGAGCGAGTATACTCATTGCTTGGCGTTTCCCGAGCACGCTCGGGTGGTCTCCGAGTATTTGTTAGTACTTGGAGATTTAGTTTTTGTCGCCCATAGTTGCATGATTTACGGCTGCTGGACAGGCTGAATACATGTGAGGAATGCATGTTTGTTAGGGAATTTTTAAATGTATTCAGGCTGTCAAGCAGCCGTAAATCATGCAGCTGAGGCGATGAAAACTAAACTCCGAGCACTAACAAATACTCGGAGATCACCCTAGCATTCTAGGGGAGACCCGAGCAACAATGCTATTCACTCATCACTAATAATGATAGGTCAATATATAAATTACACAGCTCCTTTGAGCAGGAAATGAAAGATTGTGACTGTGAATGCCAATTGCTTCAAAAGAAGAGAAAATGTTATGATGATATTGTCTAACAGTAGAAACATCCTACTTGTTCATGGTGGCAGGGGTGGACATATCATTAGTGCAACTTAGAAGTAATGAGGCCCATTTTCATCTCCAAAATAATTGGAATTGTGCATTATGATGGACTTCAAAGGGCCCATATATTGTTTTTGCACAGGTGCCCCCTTCTGTTTGCTTACACAGATGTATGGTGATAGTTCTAGTTACAAAATAGCTGCAGAAATGAAGGATGGAGAACACCATCTTAAAATAAATGTATTATAAAGTATTGTACGTAGATTTATGCTGTAAGGCAGGGCTTTGTTGCACGCAACAAGTGCAGGCATTTTGCAATTGATTAGAAACACTCAATGCTCCTAATCTCAGCTTTCTTGTAAGATATTGGGCCATCTGGTAACTGAAATACAATATTGGTTTCTCTTTCTGGTATACTAAATTAGAAGCACCCATTTAGTAGAGTTGAACCACACTTGGTCTTCAGAACTGGAGTAATTCATTCTGGCATACATTTCATTAAGGTGCTAAACTCGTTCTGCAAATATGTTGGCCCTTGTAGACAGGTTAGCTTCTCAGAGTTGCTGCAGATTAAAGATAGAGGTATGGATATGCTCTATGAACTGCCAAATGCTCAACAGGATAACAGCTATCTGTGAACACTAAAGAAGCAAAGAATACTGTCATTTTCCTACCTTAAAGTCTTATTCTGTCAAAGCATAAACAGCTAAGCTGAAGAGATGAAGGTCATCTACCATACTTAAGACCTATTGTCCAAGTCCATCCAAAAACACTCCTACTTTGCTGGGGTAGCCCGTTAGGGCTAGCGGAACGCACCAAATAATATAAAGGAAGATAAACGGCTTGTCCGCAGCCCGGGGTCCACAGTGCAGAGATATTACCTGCAGCTCGGCAATGGCGGACAGTATATGGTGGTATAATGAGAACACACACGGGTTAAAGTTACCAGGAATGTATGGAGATGGACCCTGTTGTGTCACAGAGACGCTATAGCGCTGAACGAACGCTAGTGTTTGGTCACAGAACTCTGCCCCAAGGACACCGTGTTAAAGTCCCTCTAGACCCACTAGCATTCGGCGCCGCACCTGCAGTGCCAGGGAAGCTATAATAATAATAAATTTAGCACACTGCATGCGCACAGCGCCACTCTGGTGGACACCACTCTCCGCCCTAACTAGGGACCGGAAAGCGCACTAGTTGTGCACAGTGCAGCACTGGCGAATGCTGCTAATGATGCTGTAGTGAGAGTGCTCAGTGCTGGATAACACTTAACTGGCGCTAGTCAGCTCCAACCACCCACACTGAGATAACAACACTAGGGAAGGGGTTCAATTGGGAGCTTTAACCAGAACATACATGCATCCATACACACCACATTTTGAAGTTATACTAGCACATGGCCAAGCGGCCATGCAAACCTTTTATAGTTGCAGCCATCCGGGACCTTCCCAGTAGTCCAAAAGGAGCTGCCTGAGGACCTGGGCATGTGACCCCCGACCTCCAATGAGAGGTCGACCCACGGGCTTGCTCAGTAGGCAAAAGCAGGACTTAGTCCCAGGAACGTCTGCTTGCTGCTGACTAATGCTAGTTACAATAGCTGGACCTGGGACTGCAGCAGTAACCAGATGCATAGCATCAGCTTGAGCAAGATGCTGGGACTGACGTCTCTGCTGAGAAGACTCATCTGCGAATTGGGAAGAATGGGAGACCACAGATGACATGGTTTGAGATTCCCCCTGTGCAGCAGCGGGAACTTGACACCTAACATTAGCCTATCCATGATAAGTAATTACAAGTTGTGTGTTGGGACACATTAGTTTGAGCACCAGTTTAGTATTTGGATGCAGTTTGTCTCACTGTCCAACACCTCGTCCGTCCGTCATCCTCCTCTAAGCACTTTTGTTGACAAGTTGTTTCAGGATGTTCCATAGGGTTATGTTCACAATGTTTTTCCTCATGGTATTTATCTTGGTATTTTATTGAAAAAAGGTTGTCAATTTTTTAACCCCTTCGTGACAAAGCCAAATTTTAAAAATCTGACCAGTGTCACTTTATGTGGTAATAACTCTGGAACGCTTTGATAAATTCCAGTGATTTTGAGTTTGTTTTCTTGTGACACATTATACTTTATAATGATGGTAAATTTAAGTTGATATGTTTTGTGTTTATTTATAAAAAAAAATTCGAAATTAGACAAAAATGTAAAAAAAAGTAGCAATTTTCAAACATTGAATGATTCCTTTAATCCAGATAGCCATACTATAGCAAAACATTAATAAATAATATTTACCACATGTCTGCTTTAAATCAGCACCATTTGTAAAATGTTGTTTTATTTTGTTAGCATTTTAGGATGTTTATAAATGTAGCAGTCATTTTTAATTTTTTCATGGAAATTTACAAAATTATATTTTTTAGGGACCTATCCAGGTTTGAAGTGACTTTAGGGGTCCTATATATTGGAAAAAACCCAAAAGTGATACCATTTTAAAAACAGCACCCCTTTACATATTAAAATTTGCTGTCATAGTTTAATTAACCCTTCAGGTGGTTTTCAGGAATTAATGCAAAGTGACATGACAGAATTAAAAAGTGTATTTTTACCACCTAAATATCGCTGACTTTTGAACAGGTCAATGTAGCCATCAGACTCTAAGGCCGCTATTTGCTCATGAACTGCCATGGCAAACATCAGGACCACACAATCATGATCTGAGGGCACCAATTGGGATAAAGAGGGCGCCCCCACACTTTTTTAAACATTTATATAATATAGTCATTATTGACAGCGGCATCTAAGGGGATAAACAGATATTGATGGTGACAACACTGATCGTGGCTGATACAGCAAGTTGTCAGCTATAGTGTACAGCCGGCAGCTGCCGGATTCGATATTCTCTTATATCTCACGTCAGTTAAAAGACGAATTGACGGTCATTAAGGGGTTAAATATTGTCTCCATCTTGCCTGGCAAAGATATCTATGCCTTGTTTGAAGTCATTCAATGGTTCAATTTTCTCATTCCAGTGTAATGCAGGTGACAGAATGCAATGCACATTAGACACAAGGCGGGAACAGTCAATGAACTAAATACATACTTCTGATATGGTGGGAATTCACAGTGGTTACGGAACAGTTAATAATAAAAAACAGTGCAAACAGCAGTAAACTAAACAACAGTAAACATACAACAGAGTTCAAAATACAATTCGAATAACGAGACCATATCTCAGGAATTATACTTGTGTCATTTTAACAAAGGTGGTGCACCCATTCCTGAGGAACTACTACATTAACTCTTCCTGCAGAAATGGCCCCAGCGGGGGGGTCACCAGATTTTCCAACTAAGATCAAGTCCTTTTCACAAAGTCTATCAAGAAACATTGAGCTTCATGTGTATAAACAGCCTTCACCGCACCTGTTGTCCTAACCCAGGCTGACCCCTTTACCGTATGTTATTGCTTGAAGTGACGGCCCAGCTCACTTGTGTCTGTAACCACAGACGTCGTTAAACCAGAAAAAGTGTTTAACCCCTTCCCGACATGTGACGTAATAGTACGTCACATGTCGGGACCCCCGCTTTGATGTGCGCTCCGGCGGTGAGCGCACATCAAAGTCGCGACATGTCAGCTGTTTTTTACAGCTGACATGTGCGCGCAATAGCGGCGGGTGAAATCGCGATCACCCGCCGCTATTAACTAGTTAAATGCCGCTGTCAAACTCAGACAGCGGCATTTAACTACCGCATCCGGCCGTGCGGCCGGATATGAGCGCATCGCCGACCCCTGTCACATGATCGGGGGTCGGCGATGCTCCTCCATTGTAACCATAGAGGTCCTGGAGACCTCTATGGTTACTGATCGCCGGTGGCTGTGAGCGCCCCCCTGTGGTCGGCGCTCACAGCACACCTGCATTTTAGCTACATAACAGCGATCTGATGATCGCTGTTATGTAGCAGAGCCGATCGGGCTGTGCCTGCTTCTAGCCTCCCATGGAGGCTATAGAAGCATGGTAAAAGTTAAAAAAAAAAGTAAAAAAAAATGTGAAAAAAATAAAAAAAATATAAAAGTTTAAATCACCCCCCTTTCGCCCCAATCAAAATAAATCAATAAAAAAAAAGCCCAACCTACACATATTTGGTATCGCCGTGTTCAGAATCGCCCGATCTATCAATAAAAAAAAAGCATTAACCTGATCGCTAAACGGCGTAATGAAAAAAAAAATCGAAACGCCAGATTTACGTTTTTTTGGTCGCCACGACATTGCGTTAAAATGCAATAACGGGCGATCAAAAGAACGTATCTGCACCGAAATGCTATCATTAAAAATGCCAGCTCGGCACGCAAAAAATAAGCCCTCACCCGACCCCAGATCACGAAAAATGGAGACGCTACGGGTATCGGAAAATGGCGCAATTTTATTTATTTATTTTTTTGCAAAGTTTGGAATTTTTTTTCACCACTTAGGTAAAAAAGAACCTAGTCATGTTAGGTGTCTATGAACTCGTACTGACCTGGAGAATCATAATGGCAGGTCAGTTTTAGCATTTAGTGAACCTAGCAAAATAGGCAAGCAAAAAACAAGTGTGGGATTGCACTTTTTTTGCAATTTCACTGCACTTGGAATTTTTTTCCCGTTTTCTAGTACACGACATGGTAAAACCAATGATGTCGTTCAAAAGTACAACTCGTCCCGCAAAAAATAAGCCCTCACATGGCCAAATTGACAGAAAAATAAAAAAGTTATGGCTCTGGGAAGGAGGGGAGCGAAAAACGAAAACGGAAAAACGGAAAAAGCTCCGGGGGTGAAGGGGTTAAAGCTTCCTCCCAAAAAGTGCTACACATTTTTTCCCAGAAACCAGAAATTGAAGCTCATGGGAGATCATTTGCATAGTCCTGGTGCATTCTGGGAAAAGTGAACTGCAAGTCTGAAGATCTTTGAGTGTAGGTGGATCAATCAATCCAGGAACTGAATTTTATGGGAGATAACTTACATATTCCTGTTACATTCTGAGAAGATTGAAGAGCTGCCACGAGTCTGAAAATCTTTGGGTGTGGCTGGATTGAGCTCTTGGACTAAATCTTTTTGGCGATTCCACAGAATTTTGTTTTGCTCAACATGGAGAAGTAGAGTAGCCTTAAAGTGTGCTGTAATGTGTGCTCTATATTTACCAACTTGTCAGAGGAAAAGACAAGCTTTACGTGCCAAAAATGCAAGCTTGTGACTCTGTTAGAGGAAAAGGTGCAAAGTCCTAGGTTACTGAAAGAGTTAGGGTACCGTCACACTCTGCAACTTTCCAACGATCACGACCAGCGATACGACCTGGCCGTGATCGTTGGAAAGTCCTTGTGTGGTCGCTGGGGAGCTGTCACACAGACCGCTCTCCAGCGACCAACGATGCCGAAGTCCCCGGGTAACCAGGGTAAACATCGGGTTACTAAGTGCAGGGCCGCGCTTAGTAACCCGATGTTTACCCTGGTTACCAGTGTAAATGCAAAAAAAAACAAAACACATACTCACATTCCGGTGCCTGACACGTCCCCGGGCGTCCGCTTCCCTGCACTCCTCCTGCATCCTGTGTCAGCGCGGCCGTAAAGCAGAGCGGTGACGTCACCGCTGTGCTCTGATGTACGGCCGGCCGGCGCTGACACAGGATGCAGGAGGAGTGCAGGGAAGCGGACGCCCGGGGACGTGACAGGCACCGAAATGTGAGTATGTGTTTTGTTTTTTTTTGCATTTACACTGGTAACCAGGGTAAACATTGGGTTACTAAGCGCGGCCCTGCGCTTAGTAACCCGATGTTTACCCTGGTTACAAGCGAACACATCGCTGGATCAGCGTCACACACGCCGATCCAGCGATGACAGTGGGAGATCCAGCGACGAAAGAAAGTTTCAAACGATCTGCTACGACGTACGATTCTCAGCGGGGTCCCTGATTGCAGTAGCATGTCAGACACAGCGAGATCGTACGTATGTCGCTGGAACATCACGGATCGTGCCGTCGTAGCGACCAAAGTGCCACTGTGAGACGGTACCCTTAGCAGAGGAAATTGCAGAACTACTAGCCAGAATCTTTGATGTCTGAGATAGTTTAGTGAATTCTACTCTATATTGAGTAAGGGGTTGGACGCGATGACCCTCGAGCTCCCTTCCAACTCTGACATTCTTTGATTCTATGATTCTTGACTGAAGTCATCAAGGTATGGCATCTTGACCAGCTCATGTCTGGGATTCAGGCACTGATCGGTGCAGTCTGGACTCTGAGTCATGACATGCTTAGATCGGGACCTTGGTTCTTGACCGGCATAGCCAGGGCTCTGGATCTCATTTGGCATCATCTGTAATCTGTCCACAAGCGCTAACACCCTGCTGGCACACGTTTCCTGCTGCAGCCTGTCAGTCTGGCTCCAGCTTCTTCTCCTGTGCACATCTGCACCTTACATTTTCTTGAGGCTAAAGCCCCCTGTGGTTTGGCACACAGAATTTTTATATTCAGGAACGCCATCATGCAAGGCACCTGACCTGGTCTGGCAGTTGAACTTGTTCTTCCTGCAGTTCTTCTGGTGCCTATTGGTCCTCATGATCCCATCTAGTCAGTAGATAGCAGCCTTACACACTAATGACACATCACGTAGGGGCTCTTCAGAGGTACCATCGTCACCTATTACACTATAATGGGTTCTTTCTGGAACTAATCCATGGAAACTTTGATCTTATGCTGCATTTACAAGTTACGTGTCATGATTCCCAATGGCCGGGAAACATCAGAACACAAAAATAACGGACGAGCTCTGGGTGATGGAATCTCGAGCTGACCGTGAGCTAAATCTACCACACAACTAATAGTAGCCAGGGAGCATACCTACGACTTCCTGGATGCCACGCGCCAGCCGGAGGACTAACTACGCCTGGTAGAGGAAGGAACAGACCTGGCTTACCTCTAGGGAAATACCCCAAAAGATGATAGCAGCCCCCCACATGTAATAACGGTGAGTTAAGAGGAAAAGACATACACAGTATGAAAGTAGATTTAGCAAAGAGAGGTCCACTTACTAGATAGCAGAAGGATACAAAAGAGGACTTCACGGTCAACTGAAAACCCTTTCAAAAAACCATCCTGAAATTACTTTAAGACTCCTGTGTCAACTCATGACACAGGAGTGGCAATTTCAGCCCGCAAGAGCTTCCAGCTACAGAGAATAACAAAAACTGCAAACTGGACAAAAGATACAAAACAAAAGGACAAAGTCCACTTAGCTGATCAGCAGACTAGTAGCAGTAACATGCAACCGAAGGCTCTGGTTACAATGATGACCGGCAAGGAAATGACTGGAGAGCAAGGCTAAATAGGAAACTCCCAAACACTGATGGGAGCAGGTGAACTGAGACAGCAAAGCACACACAAGTCACCAGTACCACCAGCAACCACCAGGGGAGCCCAAAAAGCGGATTCACAACAGTACCCCCCCTTAAGGAGGGGGCACCGAACCCTCACGAGAACCGCCAGGGCGATCTGGATGAGCCCTATGAAAGGCACGAACCAAATCCGAGGCATGAACATCAGAGGCAGTTACCCAAGAATTATCTTCCTGACCATAGCCCTTCCATTTAACCAGATATTGAAGTCTCCGTCTGGAAATACGGGAATCCAAGATCTTCTCTACAACGTACTCCAATTCACCCTCCACCAGCACAGGAGCAGGAGGTTCAGTAGAAGGAACCACCGGTACCTCATATCTCCGCAACAACGACCGATGGAATACATTATGGATAGCGAAAGATGCCGGGAGGTCCAAACGAAAGGACACAGGGTTAAGTATCTCCAAAATCCTATAAGGACCGATGAACCGAGGCTTAAACTTAGGAGAAGAAACCCTCATAGGGACAAAACGGGAAGACAACCACACCAAGTCCCCAACACGAAGGCGAGGACCAACACGACGACGGCGGTTAGCAAACTGCTGAGTCCTCTCCTGGGACAACTTCAAATTGTCCACCACTTGTCCCCAAATCTGATGCAACCGATCCACCACCGCATCCACTCCAGGACAATCCGAAGATTCCACCTGACCAGATGAAAAACGAGGATGAAACCCTGAATTGCAAAAGAAAGGAGAAACCAAAGTGGCAGAACTAGCCCGATTATTAAGAGCAAATTCTGCCAACGGCAAAAAGGCAACCCAGTCATCCTGATCCGCAGACACAAAACACCTCAAATAAGTCTCCAAAGTTTGATTAGTTCGCTCCGTCTGGCCATTAGTCTGAGGATGGAATGCAGACGAAAAGGACAAATCAATGCCCAACCTGGCACAGAATGCCCGCCAAAATCTAGACACGAACTGGGTTCCCCTGTCAGAAACGATGTTTTCCGGAATACCATGCAAGCGAACCACATTTTGAAAAAATAGAGGGACCAACTCAGATGAGGAAGGCAACTTAGGCAATGGTACCAAATGAACCATTTTAGAAAAACGGTCACACACCACCCAGATGACAGACATCTTCTGAGAAACAGGGAGATCAGAAATAAAGTCCATAGAGATGTGCGTCCAAGGCCTCTTCGGAACAGGCAAGGGCAACAATAACCCACTAGCCCTAGAACAACAAGGCTTGGCCCGAGCACACACATCACAAGACTGCACAAAAACACGCACATCCCGAGACAGGGAAGGCCACCAGAAGGATCTAGCCACCAAATCTCTGGTACCAAAAATTCCAGGATGACCTGCCAGCGAAGAAGAATGAACTTCCGAGATGACTCTACTGGTCCAATCATCAGGAACAAACAGTCTACCAGGCGGACAACGATCAGGTCTATCCGCCTGAAATTCTTGCAAAGCACGTCGCAGATCTGGGGAGACAGCAGACAAAACCACCCCATCCTTAAGGACACCAGCAGGTTCAGAATCCCCAGGAGAGTCAGGCTCAAAACTCCTAGAAAGAGCATCTGCCTTAACATTTTTAGAACCCGGTAAGTATGAAACCACAAAATTAAACCGAGAAAAAAACAACGACCATCGTGCCTGTCTAGGATTCAGGCGCCTGGCAGACTCTAGATAAATCAGATTCTTGTGATCAGTCAAAACTACCACCTGATGTCTGGTACCCTCAAGCCAATGACGCCACTCCTCAAATGCCCACTTCATGGCCAAAAGCTCCCGATTACCAACATCATAGTTTCGCTCGGCGGCCGAAAATTTTCGAGAAAAGAACGCACAAGGTCTCATCACTGAGCAGTCGGAACTTTTCTGCGACAAAACCGCCCCCGCTCCGATCTCGGAAGCATCGACCTCAACCTGAAAGGGAAGAGAAACATCAGGCTGGCGCAACACAGGGGCAGACAAAAAGCGGCGCTTAAGCTCCCGAAAGGCCTCCACAGCAGCAGGGGACCAATTGGCAACATCAGCACCCTTTTTGGTCAAATCCGTCAGAGGTTTAACAACGCCAGAAAAACCAGTTATAAATCGACGATAAAAATTAGCAAAGCCCAAGAATTTCTGAAGACTCTTAAGAGAAGTAGGCTGCGTCCAGTCACAAATAGCCCGAACCTTGACAGGGTCCATCTCAATAGAAGAAGGGGAAAAAATGTACCCCAAAAAGGAAATCTTTTGAACCCCAAAAACACACTTTGAACCCTTTACACACAAAGAATTCTCCCGCAAAACCTGAAAAACCCTCCTGACCTGTTGAACATGAGACTCCCAGTCATCAGAAAAAATCAAAATATCATCCAAATACACAATCATAAATTTATCCAAATATTCACGGAAAATATCATGCATTAAGGACTGAAAAACTGAAGGTGCATTAGAAAGGCCGAAAGGCATTACTAAATACTCAAAATGGCCCTCAGGCGTATTAAATGCGGTTTTCCACTCATCCCCCTGCTTAATTCGCACCAAATTATACGCCCCACGAAGATCAATCTTAGAGAACCACTTAGCCCCCCTTATGCGAGCAAACAAATCAGTCAGCAAAGGCAATGGATACTGATATTTGACGGTAATTTTATTCAGGAGTCGATAATCAATACAAGGCCTCAGAGAGCCATCCTTTTTAGATACAAAGAAAAAACCAGCTCCTAAAGGAGATGAAGAAGGACGAATATGTCCCTTTTCCAGGGACTCCTTAATATACTCTCGCATAGCAACATGTTCAGGTACAGATAAGTTAAACAAACGACCCTTTGGAAATTTACTGCCAGGAATCAGATCTATGGCGCAATCACAATCTCTGTGGGGAGAGAGTGAACCAATTTTAGGATCCTCAAAAAAATCACGATAATCAGACAAAAATGCCGGAATCTCAGAGGGAATAGATGACGAAATGGAAACCAAAGGTATGTCCCCATGAGCCCCCCGACATCCCCAGCTTAACACAGACATTGTTTTCCAGTCAAGGACTGGGTTATGAGATTGTAACCATGGTAATCCAAGCACCAAAACATCATGCAAATTGTACAACACAAGGAAGCGAATCACCTCCTGATGGTCTGGAGTCATACGCATAGTCACTTGCGTCCAGAATTGTGGTTTATTACAAGCCAAAGGTGTAGAATCAATACCCTTCAGAGGTATAGGGACTTCCAGAGGCTCTAAATCAAACCCACAGCGCCTGGCAAAGGACCAATCCATAAGACTCAGAGCGGCGCCAGAGTCCACATAGGCATCCACGGTAATAACTGATAATGAACAAATCAAGGTTACAGACAGAATAAATTTAGTCTGTAAAGTGCCAATTGAAATAGACTTGTCAACCTTCCTTGTACGTTTAGAGCATGCTGATATAACATGAGCAGAATCACCACAATAGAAGCATAACCCATTTTTACGCCTATAATTCTGCCGCTCGCTTCTGAACAGAATTCTGTCACATTGCATTTTCTCTGGCGTATCTTCAGAAGATACCGCCAAATGGTGCATGGGTTTGCGCTCCCGCAAACGCCGATCAATCTGAATAGCCATTGTCATGGACTCATTCAGACCTGTGGGCGCAGGGAACCCGACCATAACATCTTTAACGGCATCAGAAAGGCCCTCTCTGAAATTTGCCGCTAGGGCGCACTCATTCCACTGAGTAAGCACAGACCATCTACGAAATTTTTGGCAGTATATCTCAGCTTCATCTTGCCCTTGAGATAGGGCTATCAAAGCTTTTTCAGCTTGAATCTCCAAATTAGGTTCCTCATAAAGCAACCCTAAAGCCAGAAAAAACGCATCCACATTGAGCAACGCAGGATCCCCTGGTGTCAATGAAAATGCCCAATTTTGAGGGTCACCTCGCAGCAAAGAGATTACAATCTTAACCTGCTGGACAGGATCTCCAGAGGAGTGAGGTCTGAGAGAAAGGAACAATTTACAATTATATTTGAAATTCAGGAACCGAGATCTATCTCCGGAAAACACCTCTGGTGTAGGAATTTTAGGTTCAGACATCGGAGTATGTATAACAAAATCTTGTAAATTTTGAACCTTGGTAGCAAGATTATTTAAACCTACAGCCAAACTCTGAGGGTCCATCTTTAAACAGGTGAGATCAGAGCCATTCAAGGATTAGAAGGAGAGAAAGGCAAAGGCTGTAATTAGAGCTGAAATACAACTGATCCAACTATGGAGCAAGCATAGGGGGAAAAAAAAAAAAAAACTCTACAGACTTCGTTTTTTCTCTCCTTTCTTCTGCCAATACCTTTAACATTGGCCGGTCATACTGTCATGATTCCCAATGGCCGGGAAACATCAGAACACAAAAATAACAGACGAGCTCTGGGTGATGGAATCTCGAGCTGACCGTGAGCTAAATCTACCACACAACTAATAGTAGCCAGGGAGCATACCTACGACTTCCTGGATGCCACGCGCCAGCCGGAGAACTAACTACGCCTGGTAGAGGAAGGAACAGACCTGGCTTACCTCTAGGGAAATACCCCAAAAGATGATAGCAGCCCCCCACATGTAATAACGGTGAGTTAAGAGGAAAAGACATACACAGTATGAAAGTAGATTTAGCAAAGAGAGGTCCACTTACTAGATAGCAGAAGGATACAAAAGAGGACTTCACGGTCAACTGAAAACCCTTTCAAAAAACCATCCTGAAATTACTTTAAGACTCCTGTGTCAACTCATGACACAGGAGTGGCAATTTCAGCCAGCAAGAGCTTCCAGCTACAGAGAATAACAAAAACTGCAAACTGGACAAAAGATACAAAACAAAAGGACAAAGTCCACTTAGCTGATCAGCAGACTAGTAGCAGTAACATGCAACCGAAGGCTCTGGTTACAATGATGACCGGCAAGGAAATGACTGGAGAGCAAGGCTAAATAGGAAACTCCCAAACACTGATGGAAGCAGGTGAGCTGAGGCAGAAAAGTGCAAACAAGTCACCAGTACCACCAGCAACCACCAGGGGAGCCCAAAAAGCGGATTCACAACAGTTACGTGTCTAATTTCTGTACAAGAAAGGTCCAATCATGAAAAAACAGGAAGCCTTTCAGTGAATGTTTACACTGTTAACAGTAGAGCTTTTGTAGCATAACCCTGTATGAATTTATAGAATAAATATTTTACATTAGTGATTTGAGTAGCTACATTGCACTGTAAGCTCTGTCTGAAGTCTGTTCATGTATTCAAATTCTGTATTTATTTTCATGTGTGTCTAAAAAGGGAAATATACATACATTTATAAAAGAAATGCCAAATTATGCATAGTTTAGGCATTGTATCATAAAAATGTAATTCTCCCTCCCATGTTAAGCCACCTGCTTCTGGTGCATTATATACCCTTGTGCCCCTTGTTCCATATATGTACAGCTATTATTTATATTACATTTTATCTCCGGTATTTTTCATAGCAGTGTATTAATCTACAGCAGCTGTCTTCTACTTGAATACACTGATACATATGTTATTATAACCCTATCATCCCCCATTGACCAACCTATGCTGCATAAAAGTCTACAAGTCTAGGTTTAATCTGAAGGGGATCTATTGGAGTAGATCAGCCAGCTGTCCCTGGGAGCTTAAAGAATGATATTCTGCCATGTGTGAAAATGAAATAATATTGCCACAGATTGTCTAGAGAGGGAAGGGAAAGAGTGAAGGATGGAGGTGGGGGCAAAAATAAACATTTCAAATATAAGTTATCAGGACAGACAGGCTGCAAAAGAAAGAGTCAGAGCTTGTCAACATCTGCTAGAGAAAGTCAGACAGTGCCAAGTTGTAACCTCGTTAAGAAACCATAGACTGCCACTGGGGCTGATCCGTTTCATTTTAATTAGGAAGCAAAGATAGATGAGAGACGTTTTGCATCTCAAGCTGAAAACAAATCTTGTCATATGTAAACAGTGCTATCATTTTGTCTACTTTCAGGATCAGACACATCTCTGTGACATCCAAAGATTGAGTAGATCAGTGTGTGAGGCCAAAGTGGCTCTGACTTTACCACCTTTAATTGAATATTTCACAAATCCAATACAGAGAAAAACCTCATTATTACTCGGGTAAATAAATAACAAACACTAATCTTAGGTTTCATTTACATGTCAGTGTTTGCTGTAAGAGTGTCATTAAAGAAGCACTCCTCATCCTCCTCCCGTTAAATCTTTTATCCTCTTAATTTATAGCAATCATCATATTATACAGCACTGTGCACTTACAATTGCTCATTTTACCTTTTGACTCAACTCATTTTTCTCTTTTCTCTGCTCTATGTAGAAACAGGAAGACTTTTATTCCTGCATTTATCATTCCTCTCTTCAACTTGTCACCCGGCTGCTTCCTCCTCCCCCCCCCTGCCGGGGACTTTTGCAGTGATGACTTAAGTGCACAGGGAAAATTGACCTCCTGTTTCTACATCGAGCTTAGAAGGATTCAGCTAGTCAGTTTTCAATTACATGATGTCATAGACCTAATGGAAAACAAAAGACGTATCTGAGTAGAAAGGCAAAATGAGCAATTTAAAAAAAATAACTGATTACACATGGATGTTAAAAAAGACTGTCTGCACAGAATGACCGTTCAAACCAAATCCTGCCAATTGGTGCATCATGGCAGGGCCAATCATTTAAATGCACCTTCCCACCTGCTTGGTTTCCCTCTATCTCCACCCTTCTCTGTCAATCAAAGAAGAGGGGGTGGAGGGAAAATAGGCTGTTGGGAAGGTTTATTTAAATGATTGGCCTCACCATGAAGCACCAAGCGGTGGGACTTAGTTTGAACAGTCATTCTGCAAAACACTTTAAAAGCAAACACATAAAGGAAAAACTGATGAAAAATGGATTCAGCACTATGATGAAAAAACAGTCTGTCTTTTGTAGATGAGTAATTGTTTTTACTTCTGAAATTTCAGAAAATTTTACTGTCCAAGTTCATATTTTTTTACTTTTATGATTGCATATACCACACTACTTTTCATTACAGAATACATTTCGGCAAGACCTGGAATATGAACCAATAGTTAAACTGGGTTTTAAGTGCCTATCGACCCATATTATATAATTACATGCTCTCAAAAATTCTATTATATATTTTTTTCTGTAGCCAGATACAGGAAGCCATAGTTATATTCAGAAGTTTAAAGCATCACTCCTGCATTTAATTTCATACTCATCAGCCACCATCTTCAACTTATGTGCACCACTCCATTTTGTTTCCAGCAGCTTGTGACCTACCGGATCACTCCAGTATTTTCAGGGTGATTGAAAGATCACAGCTCAGTATAAGTCTACAAGAGCCATAATGAGGCCATAACGAGGCTCTCATAGACTTACATTGATAACTTGTGCCCACTACCTCTGACTACTTTTTGTCAGACAGAATTTGCGGTTAGAAGATTGTGGCATTGTTGCACCTGGAAAAGTAGGAGATGGTGGCTGGTAAGGTTATTCCGAGAGTCAGGAATTTTATGCTAGTGGCACCACTCCAACACTGAAACGAAAGCAACGTTGGAGTGGTGCTTTAAAGTTTTTGGAGAGACGACTCTTGTCACCCAATCACCTTAATTCCAATATACACACTGCTTAGTCTTCAAAATTCTCCATGTCTATAGGTTATATCATTGGTCATTTCCTCCTTGTATTAAAATTCAATGGGTAGGCAGGCACTGTTAACATGAGCTTGAAATGCCCTTACAATAATAAACCTTAGAGACTTGTCTCCATATTTTTTCATACCATCGGTAGAAGCAACTGTATGATATAAAATCTACTATAATAAAATACATCTTTAGTATTGTGCAGTTATGTGAAACTTCTCCATATTATTCCTTTTTTATTGTTTCAGTCTATGAGAAACTTTATAAGATGAGACAGTTGTTTGTTTTAGACCTGGTCTTGCCCTCCAATCAATGAAAAGCATTAGTAAATGGATGTGTGTGTGTGCTTTTGTTAATGCCCTATAATCTTAGATTACTTACAGCATTTGATTTTTTGATTGCCCGTGTGAGTATTATGAATAATGTCAGACATTGATGACACCCTTGCTAATTAATGCCAAAAAGTACGTGGACTCTCAGCCAGTGATCAAACATCTTAAACCTCTAATGAAAATTATTCTCAATCATCTCACATTAGTCATTGACCTTTTCTACTCCAGGACACTGTTCTGCATAATATATACCAATATTTTCAGTTAGTCAACATGATCAATTTCGTTTTGCACAAAATTAATATTAACATATTACTTTCCTAATTCTGCTTGAGGATGACTCTGAATATTCTTATCATAATTGTGGTTCCAGGTAAACTGGAGAACATCTTCCCTAGCAATTTGTTTTGCACCTGTCCTGACTTCAGGGCACAGCTCCACTCCCTTCCCCTATGATTGCTAACCTTGGCTGTACTCCACATCAACTTTCACAAGTTGCCTGGCAAACTTTAGTGACAACAACACCCAAGGACTTTTAAGGTCAGCTCAGAACCACATGTGTAAGCTAATATTCCCTACCGTATTCTTTGGGGTTTGCCATCATCTAGTTCTGAGCTTCAATCATCTCTGCAAATTTCTGTGTTTCTACAACCTGCATCTACTTTCTGGGACAGACCTGATTATTAACTCTTATTCTGCTGTAAACATAACAAATTGTTATCTTGACTTGTTTAAACTGCAAAAACCTAGGTAGTGCCATTGCCTACAGCCTGAGCATTCACACTGATTATAGGCTTAATGAATGCACCCCAACAGGTGAGCCATAACACAATTCTTTAATAAGAGCTAATATGCGGCACCCGAAAGCAGCCATTAGACTGTATAGAGCTGTGGTGTTCTCCGCTCTACACTCATTACATCCAGCTGCCACTGGAGATCATAAGAGCAGGTAGATGGTGGTGCCAAGCATTGCGTCTACATTGAGCTACTGATCTCATATTAATGACCTCACCTGGTAATAGGTCATTAAAGTAAAAGTAGTGAACCACTCATTAAAAAAAGGTTTTCCCATAAAGTATATTCATCACCAATTCATGGGATATTTATTACCACACTTCTGGGACTTTCAGAGTCACTAGAATAGTAATCTAGAGCCAACTGCCCACTTTTAAATTTTTGTACAGACAAATCATTAATTTAATTATTTAAATGATAACAAATAGAGATGAGCAAATAAATTCAAGTGGATTCCTATTCTACTTGAATTTCGCAAAAATTCAGATTTGTTACATTTTATAGTTTTTCTATAATTCGCTTCAGCGTAGAATCAGCAAATTGACAGCCAATTTTCTGGCCATCAAAAGATTAAAAACATAAAAAATTGTTATACTAACCACAACACTTACCTCTCCTCCCCTCTGCTACTCCCCTATTCAGTCTTCACCACTTCTGATCTTCTGACGCTTGCAATAGGTTACTCAGGACTCTCACACTATGCCGGACTTTGAAGTGTCATGTTTCTCAGGAGGATTCTGAGTAGGCACTCAGGAGGTCACAGCGCACGTTGTGCCACCATGACACCATTGGCCTAACATGCACCTGTGCAGAAACCTCCTGAGTACCATGACACCCAGCCATCAAACACATTGCTGGAGGAGTGAAGACTCTAACATGAACTGTGGGAAATCAGAAGATGCAGCAATGACTGGACTAGTGAGGATGAGTAGTGGAGGGGCTGAAGAGAACCCAGAAAATAATAAGCAATATTGCACTTGCATAGAATAATGTCTCTGTGAATCAAATATCCTAGGAAAAAATGTGTGAATAGTTGAATTTGGGGTGATCTGCTCATATGTAGTGACGGGTGAACTAAACGGCAAAGTTCGGGATCTGTACTGAACACCTAGTGTCTGTGCTCGGATCCTGAGCATGGACTTATCCAGAAAGTCTGTGTTACTGTTCAGGTTTGGCAGCCCAAACATTGAACATTTCCCACGCTGTCATCTGTGTGACAGCGTAAGACACACCAGTGGCTGAGATCGGCGATAAGTTCATTACAGCCAGTCAGAGTGCTACAGTTCCCACGTTGTCAGATGACAGTGTGGCAGCCCAGGAGTCCGGTTGCCACAGTGGCATTGCCTCCCTCACAGGTGGGGTGATGACCTGCCTGGAAGCAAGGAGGGTTTCCTTGACCAGATAACACTTACATCCAACACTTTTCCTGACTCCAGACCAGAAGGGGGAGCTCTAAACCCAGTTTCAAGGGAATTTCTCCATGAGTTCTGGCCTGGAGGAGGGGTTAGTCAGTCAGTGTCTGGAAACTGAGAGATACAGAGACGGAGTGTCTGGAACAGAGGAGAGAGGAGAAGAGAAAGAGAATCTGGGGAGTGAAGCTGTGACCAAGCTCACCCCAGAGTAGAGCACTAAAAGCTGGACACCGTATTCCGTGGCTGATGGGTACAATAGTCCCAAGCAGCTAGCTCCGGAGGGCAGGGGATTGCAGTTCTCCTGGCCCAGCAGACACCTGAAGGCACAGCAGCCACCCGAAGGCACAGCAGCAAACCAGAGCAAGGAGCCGCCATAAAGGAGCGACACCTGCAATTGGCTCAAGCTGCCTGCAATATGGGCAAGTACTTCAGAACAATAAGGAACAGAGGACTGAGCAAAGCTTTAGGCAGCAAGGACCTCAGAGGACAGTGCAGTAAGGAGGCCTCAAAACCCACCTGGCTTAGTGGATCCCAAGTTGCTTTCAGGCTCCCTGGACCTCCATTGTCATCTGCAACTGGTGCCCCAGCCTGCCCTTCAAACTGTGAGTAAAAGTGTGGAAACTGTACCCTGCTTTGTTCTCGGAGTTATTTACTGCGCCATTCACCCTGCACTACATCCATCATCACCATCTTTAACAATACAATTGCCCTGGGACTAAGCTCTACCTGTGGAGAGCTGTATCAATTCTGCTGCATCACCATCATCCCCAGCGGTCTCTAAGCAGCGTCGGCCATCCCTAGCCGAGTACCACAGGCTGTGTCACAAATCATCTCTTATAAACTTTATTTCCCCTTTAATCATCATTTTTCATTGGACACCCAGGGCCACTGACTGGGTCACTGCTGCTGTGACTCATCCCTTTAAGAACCGGCCCAGTACTGAGTATCCCCACTGCCCTGGTCGGCGCTCCAACAACATGTGAGCCAGCAGCTGTTAACCGCTGTAAAAAGGTTACAGCCAGTCAGAGGCATTGGATGATGAAAGTACTATTCTCATCATTCTACACCTGCTTTTGCTAACAGCATTTAGAGCAGTCAAGGCTGAAGAGAGTATTTAGATTGGCTGGTTATCAAAAACAGAGGGGTCTCAAGCCGTGTTTTTTAATTATTTAAATAAATAATTTAAAAAAATGGCATGAAGTCTTCCCTATTTTTAACAACAAGCCAAGCTAAAGCAGACAGCTGGAGGCTGGTATTCTCAGACTAGGAAGGGGCTGTGGATATTGGCCCTCCCCAGCCTAAAAATAGCAGCCCACAGCCACCTTGGAAAAGGCTCATCTATTAGATGTGCCAATTCTGGTGCTTTACCTGGCTCTTCCCACTTTCCTTGGTGCAGTGGCAAGTGGGGTAATAGGGGTGGGGTTGATGTCAGCTTTGTAATGTCAGTTGGCATGAAGCCCACAGGTTAGTAATGGAGAGGTGTCTATATAACACTCCCATTACTAACCCCATAGTCATCTTGCAAAAAATACACAGCCAGAATAAAATCCTTTATTTTAAAGAAAGACACAGACTCTTTTATTTTAACCTCTTCATGACCTTGGGATTTTTCGTTTTTCCGTGTTCGTTTTTCAATCCCCTCCTTCCCAGAGCCATAACTTTTTTATTTTTCTGTCAATTTGGCCATGTGAGGGCTTATTTTTTGCGGGATGAGTTGTACTTTTGAAAGAAATCATTGGTTTTAGCATGTCATGTACTAAAAAACAGGAAAAAAATTCCAAGTGCAGTGAAATTGCAAAAAAAGTGCAGTCCCACACTTGTTTTTTGTTTGCCTTTTTTGCTAGGTTCACTAAATGCTAAAACTGACATGACATTATGATTCTCCACGTCATTAAGAGTTCATAGACACCTAACATGACTAGGTTATTTTTTACCTAAGTGGTGAAAAAAAATTCCAAACTTTGCTAAAAAAAACAACAAATTGTGCCATTTTCCGATACTCGTAGCGTCTCCATTTTTCATGATCTGGGGTCGGTTGAGGGCTTATTTTTTGCGTGCCCAGCTGGCATTTTTAATGATAGCATTTTGGTGCAGATACGTTCTTTTGATCGCCCGTTATTGCATTTTTATGCAATGTCGCGGCAACCAAAAAAACATAATTCTGGCGTTTCGAATTTTTTTCTCGCTACGCTGTTTAGCGATCAGGTTAATGCTTTTTTTATTGATAGATCGGGCGATTCTGAAAGATGCGATACTAAATATGTGTAGGTTTGATTATTTTTTTATTGATTTATTTTGATTGGGGCAAAAGGGGGGTGATTTAAACCTTTATATTTTTTTATTTTTTTCACATTTTTTTTTACTTTTTTTTACTTTTGCCATGCTTCAATAGCCTCCATGGGAGGCTAGAAGCAGGCACAGCACATTCGGCTCTGCTACATAGCAGCGATCTGCTGTTCGCTGCTGTGTAGCAGAAAATCAGGTGTGCTGTGAGCGCCGACCACAGGGTGGCGCTCACAGCTGCCGGGGATCTGTAACCATAGAGGTCTCAAGGACCTCTATGGTTACAATACTGAAGCATCGCCGACCTCCGATCATGTGATGGGGGTCGACGATGCCGTCATTTCCGGCCACCCGGCCGGATGCGGTAGTTAAATGCCGCTGTCTGCGTTTGACAGCGGCATTTAACTAGTTAATAGGTGCGGGTAGATCACGATTCTGCCCGCTCCTATTGCGGGCACATGTCAGCTGTTCAAAACAGCTCACCGCCGGAGCCCGCATCAAAGAGGGGCTTCTGACATCGGACGTACTATCCCGTCCGAAGTCAGAAAGGGGTTAAATTAAAAATTCCCACCCTCTTTTACTCATTAATTCACAAAAAATAAAAATAATAAAAATACAAAAGCAAAGTTATACTCACCTTTCAATCTTTAATGCATTGATGCCCATGTCACACTGTAAAAGACAAAAAAATAATAAAACACCATATTTCTCACCCGTCTGACAATATTATCCATTGATGCGCATGATCCACTGTAAAATACAAAAAGTAATAAGCTGGGGGTTGCAGTCGACAGCTGTCAGCTTTACCTGTGCTGGTTATGAAAAATAGAGGGAAGCCAGAGCCATTTCTTGTTCTAAAATTATTTATTTATTTTACAGGTGCCGGCTGATGAATATTCTAAGTAGTATTCTTATCAGCCGACGCCTCTGACCAGTGGTAAGTGGTAACCTTTTTACTGCCGGTCACAGCTACTGGTTCACATACTGTCATTTGACAGAGTGAGAACTGCAGTGCTTTGACTGGTGGTAATGATCTTACTGCCATTCAGAGCCCATGTTTCCTTCACTGTCACGCCAATGACAGAGTGGGAAGCAACGGATGTTCATGCCACCCATTCATCTGAATTGGTTCAGGTCCAAATTCTGGTGCTGTTCAGGTACCTGAACGAAACTTTTTAAAATGTTCAGCTGAACTCACCGGATTCAGACATCCACGGCTTTGCCCATCATTAGTGTTGAGCATTCCGATACAGCAAGTATCGGGTATCGGCCGATATTTGCTGTATCGGAATTCCGATACCGAGATCCGATACTTTTGTGATATTGGAAATCGGTATCGGGATCGATATTAATGTGTAAAATAAAGAATAAAAATAAAAAATATTGATATACTCACCTCTCCGACGCAGCCTGGACCTTACCAATGTAACCGGCAGCTTCCGTTCCTAAGAATGAGCGCTTGAAAGACCTTAGATGACGTCGCGGCCTGTGATTGGTCGCGTGAGCGGTGAGTATATCAATATTTTTTATTGTTATTCTTTATTTTACACATTAATATGGATCCCAGGGCCTGAAGGAGAGTTTCCTCTCCTTCAGACCCTGGGAACCATACAGGATACCTTCCGATACTTGGTGTCCCATTGACTTGTATTGGTATCGGGTATCGGTATCGGCGATATCCGATACTTTTCGGGTATTGGCCGATACTATTCGATACCGATACTTTCAAGTATCAGACGGTATCGCTCAACATTACCCATCATTACTCATCTGTAATAACACAGCTTTCCTATGATTAGAAGCATGACAAGAATCCCACTACTCATATTGCAGAAGCACTCAGTACTTATAATTAGTTTATTAGTTAATCCATTTAAACATCATATTGCTAAAATTTTAAAATGTAGGAGCAAAGAACAAAGCACAGTGTGACAATGAGCTTGCGTAACTTGTACTGCCAAATAAATTAATTATTTGATATCATCTACATCTCTGAAATGTTGTCTTTGACTGTCACTGCATGCCACTGCTGCTTCATCCGAAGGCTATACGAGTTTGTTGGAAACCTCTTTAAATAACGAAGATCAAATGTTTTTCTATTTACTGTATATGTCCTCTTTAGTTAAATATTGTCAATGCTTGGCCAAAGTCAGCAGAATAGATAAGTATACATGAAATATTTTGTAATGACTGCTTGCACATTTGCACACTGAAACTAGTAAATTAGGCTTTCTGCCATTTGCTGGTTAACATAACATCTTCTATTAAATATTCACCCACAAAAGCGAACATCACAAAATGCAGACTGTAAATGTGCTTGAACTATAGTAAGAGGCAACTGGGATGAGCCAAAAGAAGTGAAGACAGAAATAGGAGGTTTTATCCCTGTTGCCTCCAACGCCACCCTTGATAATAGACAACGCTTAGCGCAGTCCAACATTGTATGGGGGACTAGAGATGAGCGACTTGATTCAAAGCAAAACAAATTCTTGTGTGCCTAATTTGAATAATTTACAATTTGATTCATACAAATATTTCATGGTGAAGAATACTGTATCAATCAGAGAATCACATGAGTTTAGGCCTTCCTACCATTACATCTCATGGTATATAGCACAGTCATTGACGAGTGACTATCAGAGCCTGTATAACAGGGGAAAAAAGAAATGCAGCAGCCATTTTGTGGTAAATCTGGATAGTGAGAGGACGTCACAGCTCATAGCTTAGCCATAGAAATAAGAAGAGAAAGCCATAAAACACTAGAGACTGTACAGCTAGTATGTGACAGCACGTATGTGAAGAATAGAGAATATTGTCATCCACATACTTCAGAATAATTTGAGTCTTTGAAGTACTCTTGATTTTTGGAATTCAATTTGCTGCAAATTCAATTTCCCGAGCAATTTCAAGAAATCTAGTGAATTTTCTTTTCAAAAGATTTGTAGCCGAAACCCTACATCATCATGAATGTAGTTCTGCTCCCTTTCAATTATCCTTTAGATGTAAATACTTTTATGTCCAAACATGACAAAAGTATTATTCTAGGAGTGATGCCTTTACTGTCTAACCAGAAAATGGTTTACAAAAAAAAAAATAATAAAAATACATTTTCTGGTGTTTAGCCAATAAAGGCATCAATCCTAAAATACTTTTGTCATTTTTGGGCGTTAAAGTATTTTTATCGATTTTTTTTCTAGCTAACACGATAGTACAATATAATTTCTTATTGTACATCATCAATCATCCTTCACTGAATTCGGCCCTTTTTTTATGGAACAATGATCCTCATTGTTCTCGTCCTGCCCAGATTCTCACCACTTAATAGTAATATGAATGGGACCAACCTAATGCTGGGAATCCGTCCTCTAATTACAGTTGTTTATTCTGTTTATATCTCCACAGTATCAATGCTCCTTTTTGTACAAGAGTACAAGAGTAAAAAAAGCACATGAAAACATATTTCATATCAATGTGACAATATTTCTCCAGCCTGCATTCTAGTAGCACAACTTGCTGACCTCTAAATACCCAACCTGGGGTTATACTGGCTCACACTGCAATGAGAATGCTATATCTCATATCATGTATCATTACTCACAGCCTTACATGGCTTATGTTCTTTCACATAAGGCTTATTGCCTTTTTGCTTGGCAGACTTCAGATTCATGAATTTACTGTAAGCTATGAACACGTGCCCTTGTCTCCTGAGCAGTGTCAACAGGCATAAAGGCAATATCCATTCCAAGCCTATTACAAATTGATTATACATGTTAGAGATTCTGCATAAAGGGGTATGAAAATGATCTAAATGTGTAATCCTTATAATAATGTGTTTTAAAGGAATCTCCAGATCATCTATCTGTCTGTCTATCTATCTACCTATCAATCTATGCTTGTGCTGATCGCCGGCAGAGCGGGGAGAATGATGAGAGCCGTGTTCAGCACCTGCCACCTGGGAACAGCGCTTACTGTAACGCTTCTTCCCTGGCCCCATCCGTGTGGTACTGATGCGGCACATGCATGCCACACGTGTGCCGCAAGTATTACACACACGGACACTGACATCTCCGGTACCGGAAATATCAGGATTAGGGTTGAGCGAAATGGGTCGGCCATTTTCAGAAGTCGCCGACTTTTGGCAAAGTCGGGTTTCATGAAACCCGACCCGACCCCTGTGTGGGGTCGGCCATGAGGTCGGCGATCTTCTGAATCTGGTATCGGAATTCCGATACCAAGTTCCGATATGTTTGCGATATCGGGAATCGGTATCATAATCCATATTTAAGTGTAAAATAAAGAATCAAAATAAAAAATATTGATATACTCACCCTCGGACGCACCCTGGTACTAACCAGCAGCCTTCCTTGCTAAGAATGAGCGCATGAATGACCTGCGGTGACGTCGCGGCTTGTGATTGGTCGCGTGAGCGGTCACATGGGCGGTCGCGACCAATCACAAGCCGCAACGTCATCTAAGGTCCTTCACGCGCTCATTCTAAGGAAGGAAGGCTGCCGGAAAGAAGCAGGGCGCGTCCGAGGATGAGTATATACCTAATAGGAATATACTCACCCTCGGACGTGCCCTGCTTCTTTCTGGCAGCCTTCCTTCCTAAGAATGAGCGCGTGAAGGACCTTAGATGACGTCGCGGCTTGTGATTGGTCGTGACCGCCCATGTGACCGCACACGCGACCAATCACAAGCCGCGACGTCACCGCAGGTCATTCACGCGCTCATTCTTAGGAAAGAAGGCTGCCAGTTAGTACCAGGGCGCGTCCGAAAGTGAGTATATCAATATTTTTTATTTTGATTCTTTATTTTACACATTAAAAAGATCCCAGGGCCTGAAGGAGAGTTTCCTCTCCTTCAGACCCTGGGAACCATAGTATCCCATTGTACTGCATTGGGTTTCGTGTTTCAGCCGACCCCGACCCCGACTTTTTTATAGGATCGGCCGATTTCACTCAACCCAACTTTTGAGAAAGTCGGGTTTCGTGAAACCCGACCCGATCCTATAAAAATAAAAGTCGCTCAACCCTAATCAGGATGTGTTAAAGAGGCGTTGTGTTATGATTGGCAGCCGTCACACACTAAAATATGCTTTTTATTGCCAAAAAGAGGTTTTTGCATCACCATATTTTGAAGCTATAATTTTTCCATATTTTGGCCCACAAAGTCATGTGAGGTCTTGTTTTTTGCGGGACGAATTGACATTTTATTGGTACCATTTTCGGGCACATGATATTTTATGATCGCTTCTTATTCCTATTTTTGTAAGGCAGACTGAACAAAAACCAGCAATTCATGAATTTCTTTTGGGGAGGGGAGTTTATACCATTCCGCGTGTGGTAAAATGGATAAAGCAGTTTTATTCTTCGGGTCAGTACGATTACAGCGATACCTCATTTATATCATTTTTTTATGTTTTTGCGCTTTTATACAATAAAAACTATTTTATCTAAAAAAATATTTTTGCATGGCTTTATTCTGAAAGCTATAACTTTTTTTATTTTTCCAGTGATGGAGCTGTATGGGGTCTTGTTTTTTGTGGGACAAGATGATGTTTTCAAAGGTACCATGTTTATTTATAGCCGTCTTTTTGATCGCGTGTTATTCCACTTTTTGTTCGGCGGTATGATGATAAAGAATAGCTTTTTGCCATTTTTTTATGGTGTTCACTAAAGGGGTTAACTAGTGGGACAGTTTTATAGGTCGGGTGATTAAAATTGGCCATTTTTATGCGCTAAACGCTCTCATTTTTCATATTTCTAGTGCAGTATTGCAGTTCATTTTTCATGTTTCATGTTTGCATGTCTTAGCGCTGCAGTGTGCTGCCTTTTTTACTTGACTATGTATGAGTTGGTTACTCTAGGTTCAGCACCTGTTCACACTTAGTCTATGTATGGATGTGACGGTCAGTTTTTTCAAATATATTATTTAGCCTTCTGACTGAGCACTCCTCCTCCTAGCCCAGGTGTTTTAATCGCAACAGGTCCAGTACCCCTCCACAGAGAGAGAGAATATGAGTCTAGGAAGAGGTTTTCACAGGTACCCATTCACATGGAGACGTTTATTGTCAGCGAGGTAGGCAAGCGTAGGACCTGATATACGAGAGATGCCGTAAAGGGGCTATCAGGTACACATAAAATTGGCCATTTTTATGCGCTAAACGCTCTCATTTTTCATATTTCTAGTGCAGTATTGCAGTTCATTTTTCATGTTTCATGTTTGCATGTCTTAGCGCTGCAGTGTGCTGCCTTTTTTACTTGACTATATATGAGTTGGTTACTCTAGGTTCAGCACCTGTTCACACTTAGTCTATGTATGGATGTGACGGTCAGTTTTTTCAAATACAAACCTCCTGTAGCCACTACTTCCACACTTATATCTATTTTTAAGAGTTGATAATGAAGGAATAAATCTATGGAAGCTTACTGGTCTTGATGATAGCAGAGCGATGGTATTTATACTACAGTAGAAGTCTTAAGACTTGTTTCATAAGTATCTGGCAGGACCAGATGAATATTCAAATTCCTGAAACAGTTCTCTTATTTTTGAGTTCTTAAATATGTTATCTGGGATATTAGTAATAAATGACCATAAAATATCAAAAGTTTATTGCTAAATTTCATGGTAAGAAGTACAGGAGTTACTCTGGAAACAGTGACTACAGATGAGTGGATCAATCTGCGAAGGACCAAGTTTGAGTTGAATTTCCTGATATTTGCAGTTTGCTGCAAATTTCAGCACTTTGCTATTTGATTTGAGAGATAATTAACTTTGCAACATTTTACAAATGCTTCAAGGTTAATGGCATCAAGCATTGCAGTGCGGGTTTTCCAATAATTCCTTGCAGCAATCAAATCATATGGTGTAGTCCAATCAGGGAGGCTATCAGAGGCAGATAGGGGTCAGTCAACGAAAACTATTTTATGCTTGAATTGTGTAGGATTTGTATTTCAGAGCACACAGGATAGGGATAGAAAAATACCTAATGCAATTGTGGTGCGCTACTTTGGTTCTGATGTATCAGATTGAAAATGGGAGTGATAGACTCAGTATGTGAATAGAATTTCAAGATTCGAGTGATACGCAGTGAACTACTACACCTGTTCAATAGTCCTCAACGGGAACTCTGAGTGTTGTACGCAGATTTTCCAGGCAATCAGAGACTTTTTATTTATGCAATTCAAGCAAATTTATTCACCGGTAATATATTTAGGGGGAAAATTCAGAAAAGCCAGCAAATTTGAATTTCAAATGATCCACACATCTTTACCAATTATATCATACCATTGTGTCCATCCTTAAATTTGCATGAATTTTGTTAAAGTGCCTATCTAGAACTTTTGTTATTTCTGTGAATGGGGCTAAGAAGTAATAGGCAGGTAGCTGCTAGTAACCTAGTGTCTTAATACAATCAAGATAATGGCAGAGAAGAACCTGGTGGACATATTTAAGATTGCACAAAATCGATTTTCCTACAGATCCATCATCTATTAAGACGTCCTGGCTCAAGATTGAGCAAAAAGCTGTAAAATAAAAAATTAACAGTTGCTGTGATGACTCAGCATATGATATTGATAATCCAAACATCAATTTTCAGTAGGCCTGAAGACATGGGCTATTATCTTTATGCTGACTATTAAATTTATGTGTTTTTTTTGGTTGGTCAAGAAACACAGTCTATTGTTCATATGAGCCTGAATGTAGCCTCTAGAGTTGCTGTTTGTTGCAGCCCACTGTCTGCTGTCTTTGAGGGACAGGGACATAGAGTAATTTAACAATTGATGTTTGCTAATATGTTGATTATCCATTGTATGAGTCCATGTAGCTTTTGGACTAGCAAAACAAATGAGGAAAAACTATGCAGATTGATTAAGCACTCAAACAATGACAGTTTAACTCATCCCATCTACTCCCTGACTTGTGAATGATTACCTGAACCACAGATGTAGGTATAAGAAGAGATTTCTATAATCTTACAGGAAGAATCAGTGAGATTTTACAAAACCACAGCCAGGAACACTCTACAGGACAGCTGCAGGAATGCCATGGTTCCATCAAGAGGGACACAGATTTGATATTCTACAGGATCCCAGCTTAAGGACAAGGGCCCTAGCTGAAGGAATACAGATCTGCTCCATTTACTATCACTAAACCCATGGATATGTTTGGGTAAACCAGGTTGACATCCTCTGGTCACCTATCCCCATGAATATGTTTGGAGAAACCAGGTTGGGACCCTCTTATTACCTGACTCTTTAGAGACGTCGGGAGAAGCCAGATTTGGATCATATGGTCACCTGGCCATGTGCCTTAATGGACTGTCAGCTTCCAAAGCTTGTCGATACTTGTCTCTGTGGGTGCGCAACAAAAGTGGGGTGCTACTGGTGGGGGTAGTCAGCCCTGGAAGCCCCAACTTGGATTGTTCTATATGTTATTGTCTGTTTGATAGTTCAATAAAGTATTGCCAAGCTGTTTTACCCTCACCCTGTGTTGCTTGAGTAGTATTATGCTCACGGAAAAAGGATGCTCACGGAAAAAGCCAGTGGGGATCTGGCTTTTAATCATTATGACATCACTAATATGATATGATTCTAGCTGAAGCCACATAATGGCTGCCAGCAGTGAACCATTACCACTCTGAGCTGGCAGAGATTGGCACTGGTCAGAACAGACTGCTAAGCTCCTAGACCTCCAAATATATCCTGAATATCCCTTTTAAGGACTATAAGTTTTCCTCATTCTAATATTATATGTCATCACTACATTCTAGCAAACATATGTCTGATTCACACCACAGCCGCTGAGTGGTCTCAAATAGACATGTATAGTTGAAAGCGTAAATGTCTACTGACAGAGTTTTGCAAAATCATGTTATTCCTTCCTAAGCCAGTCATCTTGCTCTACTTATCTAAATATATGTTGAGCCTAGTTGAAAGGAAAGGAAGGACACATCTGCGCTTGGCAACTCTTATAAAATACTAACTTTTCCTCCTTTGCTGGTATACTATGCATGCGATTAGTCCCGGGGTTGTTACATCATGTCCCTTTTTATTAGCCATTCTAATACATGGTTGTCTCCTCAGAAGACCACTATTATTATGGAAAATGGATCTAATTTGCATGGTTTGTTGGCACCACTGGAAAAAAAAGTTTGGACTATCACGTGATCTTTTGTGCATACGTTAATAATAAATTAACTAATTTCTCATTTTGAAGCAAATAACATGGATTTACAGTAGGAATGGTCTTATATGCAAACAGTTTATAAGTAGGCACAACCTCTACCTACAATATATGTACCTTAGTGACAAAGACTATATTGTTTCTTTAACTCTGCAAGATCACAAAGTATCTCTAAACATGTTCTCTTTCTGTGCTTATGACATTGCTACAGCCCAAAGCTTTACTTGATATTGCTGAAGGACTGCTACCAATTAACCTCATGTCATTTCTTGTCACCCAATGTTCTAAAAGCTTGTGTTGACATAGTGTATAACCTGAACAGCAGGGAAGATGGGAGACCATTGCAAATGTCAAAATTCAAAGACTCTCTCTGGGCGAGGAAGAATTCTTAAATAATTCAATGAAACCTTTGTTTATGTGGACAATAACAAATAAAAGATACCTGGTGACGGAAGGACTGTCCGTGGCATGTTCTACCACATTGAAACCAGGCACATGAAAGCCAATTCTTCAAATTTCAGGCATCATTTGTGTTTCTGTCTACAATTTAACTATAAATATATCACCTCACTCCTGAGAATATTGAGTAATATTTTTATATGTACATTAAAAGAAAGGTCCATTTCTGTCACCTCATGTCTATTGATGCGTCCACCCTTAACTCTTTATGAATTTCAAGGAAAGAACCACATATCTCACAATACAAATTGTTAAGGGCTCACCTAGTGAGATAGATTCTCTAAGCGATAGGTCAGGGTGGGCAACATGGATTGAAGGCAATGTACAAAAGGAAGGACATGTGGATAGCATGTGGAATGGTGTGGACCAACACAGCAGTGCAAAGCACAACAGAAGATACAAAGCAAGGAGGAATGTACAGAATCTGAAGATGCATATACAGTTCAGGATCAAAGACAGCATGTGCAGTGTGAAAGAGTACTAAAATGAGTCTGTCATGCATACTGTACAGTAGACAAAGGGTTAAATATAAAAACAGATAGCCACTGGTAGCAGTGATGAACAAGCTGTTAGGGTTGGCGGAAAGCATCGAGTATATATATATAAGTTATAATAGGTGCATTCGCAACCCGGGGTCCACCATGCAGGAGAGTACCTGCTGCTAGAATTGGCGGCACTACATGGCAGTATAAGCAAACTTTGTTATTCACAGAATCGCATAGATAGGAAAAAACTGTGTTCACCGGTCCAGACAGGAAACTGGCCATATCAAAGTATCAGGAAAACACTGAGCCATGTTAACCTCACAGAGGATCACAGCTACCTAACTGAGCAGAGAGCAACCAATGGTCACGCAGTCAGAAAAGCACACAAAACTCCTCACCAGAGGTGCTGGTATTCTAGGGGCTTATTTCAGCCAACCCTGACCTCATACAGACATGACCACTAAAGCAGCAAAGCTCATGACATAGGTTGTGATACTAGCGCATGGCCGTGCGGCCATGCACACCTTTTATAGCTGCAGCAGACAAGGACCTTCCTATTGGTCCAATAGGAACCGCAACAGGACCTAAGCATGTGAGCCCCGACCTCCAATGGGAGGTCGTCCCGTGGGCATGCTTAGTATGGGAAAAGCAGGACATAGTCCCAGAAAGACCTGCTTGCTGCTGAACATTGCTGGCTACAAAGGTAGAGCCTGGAAGGGCAGTAGTAACCAGTCGTCCAGTATCAGCCTGAGCCAGATGCTGGGACCGATGTCTCCGCTGAGCAGGCTCCACTGTGGCTGGAGGGGAATGGGAGACCGCAGCAGACACGGTTCGAGATTTTCCCCTGTTCAGCGGCGGGTACTCAACACCTAACACAAGCGAGCATGTATACAGAGGTGCCTTTCTCTAATGTATTTCTAGTGCTAACAAGTCTAGAAAAAAGTTTGCTATGCTTACAGCAGACTAAAGGTTAATTGTACATCTGAGCAAGAAACTAAATGCAGATTAAAGAATCAAAAAGGAGGTGAAATGATTTCCCATAGAAAGAACTGGTGAGATACACTTCATGTCATCAGGTATCAAAAAATAAAGCGTAATATTAAGGTACACATGAGTGTCAGAATTTACCTGAAAGGTTCTTGGATTATAACTGATGACCATACTGAGATATAACATATCAAAGGGCAGCGACCATAGGAGAAGGGAGTAGAGGTCGACCCTGGAGCCAAGACAGGTGTGTAACACAAATTCGATATATTGTATTTTTTTTCTTCAAAAGTGGCAATCTTTTACAACTCATCTAGATACTATATATGTCAAGCCAAGAAGAAATACAGTATGTCATAGGAGATCAACCACAACCAGCAGAAATGGATAGATTCAGAAATCATGATTAAACAATTGAAATACCCAGAGATCCAAAGTAATACTCCCATCAGCTGTGCATGCTCTCACTGTTATTAGTGACACAAGGCTTAGGTTGATGAGAGTAGTACTCTGTCATCAGCTGAAGCATGTGCCTGGCGGTAAACTTTTTACCACCAGTCACAGCTGCTGAATCAGGCTGTTTTCTGACAGCGTGGGAACTGCAGCTCTCTGACCACATGTAATAATCTTCTTGCCAATCAGAGCCTGTGTATGCTGTGATGTCATACAGCTGACAGCATGGGAAACAACACATGTTCTAGGCCCCTGTTCATCTGTATGGGGTCTGGATTAAGGTGCTGGTACCATTCGGGTATGTGAACTGAACTTTTTTAAGATGTTCAACAAGCCGGATCCAAACATCCACTGGTTCGCCCTTCACTACCTGGCTATCATGGACAGACTTAGGAAAAACCACTCTGCTTACAGAGTCCCAGGTTTTACCTAGGCATTCATCCTTTAACCACTGCACAGGGATATGGGTTTACTCAGGGGCCCTTGGGCTCAGGCCACAGAATAAGCTGCCGTTTGTTGTGCAGGATGGCAGGAATGGTCAGGTAGCCAGGTCAGAATGAAGAAGGCCTGAAAGTATAAAATCAGAATCCATAAGAATAGTCAAAAACAAGCTGAGGTCAATACAAAGAACAATAATACAATGAGCAAAACATGCAGGACTAAGTCAGAGGACTACAAGATTATATCTGGCAGCTTCTAGCAGTAAACTGGAGGCTAAAGTAGGATGTGGTGCACCCCAAGTGGCTGGAGCAGGGAGCTGATAATTCCAGCTGGACAGCACCCACACCCTACTGTCTGATGGTACTGCAGGTCCTAGCCACCCTTAGGCTGCTTTCACACATCAGGTTTTTTGTTTCAGGCACAATCCGGCAATCTCTCTCTCTCTCTCATCCCCGCAATCAGGAAGTCAAAAATTCATGCGCAGTAAAGAAAGCCGGATCCAGCTAAAAAACAGATCAGTGCATCAGTTTTTCACAATTTACCATGGATCCGTTTTTTTGTAAATTTGCCGGATTTAGCCTGAAACAAAAAACCTGATGTGTGAAAGCAGCCTAATCAAAAAGGCTGGACAGAGCCTGAGGCATCAAGATCTTCTGGTTCCAATGTCTCCTCTATCAAAAACGCTGACTGCAGAATGAATAAGATTCCATCTTCAACCGGAGAAGACATCTCAGGAGCAATTCCTGTTGGAGATGTAACAAATAGTTAATGAATAGAGATGCTTAAATATTCAGACATTTGAATCACCAGGTTCGACAAATTTTTCCCCAAAAATTGATTTGCAGCAAATTCTTTCACCTGAAATAAAAAAAAACTTTAAATCCCTCAATTGCTTTGGAAAGACAAAGTTAACATGTCTCCTATGACTGTACCCAACCACTTTCATGTTCTTCATGATCACTAACACAACTTTAGCAATATGAAAGTGACCTCAACATGCAAACTGATAGTAGCCCAGTAGTAACCAATAGTGCATTTAGTAGCACAGCACTCTGATATTCTTTTTGTACTATTAAAGTTAGAAGACAGTCCAAAAATTATCCCTATTAATCATTTTTGATCTTTCAGACAGTTCTTTCCAGGATGCCGATTCGAACTGATGATGTTGCTATAACAGGTAACATCATCTTGCTGTGACTGAGAACAGTGATATGTCATGTATTCCATATTGCCCTCCATGTCTTCCCTACTAATAAACTTGCCATAGGCAAAAGAGGCCTCATGTAGCCTATGATTGGTAGTACTACTGCCCAGATAGCATGTGTGTCATTTGGTTTAGTTTTTCCCACGTTCTTACCGGAGGTATGTTTTCTTTAATTTTTATGCTATCTTACACACATTTTGCACACAACTATAATTAAGCTTAGATAACTGTTTCAACACCAATTTTTCAACCCTTCGCCAATTTGACATAAAAATAAATGCTGGATAGGTAAGCAAAAGTACAAGCAAAATGTGGCAGCAGGCCACATTATTATTATTTTTTATCTTATCCCAAATTTCTATTTATACTTTTACCAAACATTTTTGTAGGTAATTATAATAACCTTTTGACAATCTTTTGAATTCCAATTAATCAACCCCTTGCCTGGAATGGTGCACGAAAAAATGCTAAGAAGATAAGCACATGTACAGTACAAAGAAAATGTGGCACCAGTATAAGTATAGTGTGTACAGTATTCAAAGTGGATATAAACAGAATCTTTAGAACAGATACCATATTCTTCGTCCATTAGGCCCTATACCTATTGGTGAGGGGGGCAACAATAGCTTGGGATACTCCCATAATACATCAAAACACAAGAAAAAGTAGAGCACAAAAAGTCCCAAATAAAAATATATCAGAGTTTATTCAAAAACATATTAGACATAGAAAATAAAAAGTAGCAATAATCAAATTTTTTAGACAATATGGATAGTTGAATACAGAGGTGTAACACACAGAGTCCACCTTTATTTTAGGGGATGGGAAGAACAGAGCATAGCAGAAAATTGCCTATAGTGCCAGTGCTTATAGGGTCAATGTTCCCATGTGGCTACATGACTCCATGAGGAAAATGACACTCTCTGTCTCAAAATACAATTAAGTAATAAAGTAGTGCAAATAAATAATAATCATAAATAATAGTAAACAGGAACAGAGAGTGAAGAGTCCACATAGGAGAAATGTATACCACAGGTAGAACATGTAGATGTATGTCACTTTAAGGAAACAAAAGGTAGCATGTACCATGCTAAAATCTGCTCTTACCCATAGTCTCCACTTTAGGACACTGTGCTTGCAAGTCTTGCCAAGGAGTATGTCCCTCTGGTGATATAAAAATAAACAATATGTCCCGCAATTTAAGGCCAGAGGGCTGACGACGTGGATTGGCAACATGTGTTGCAGGTCTGCCATCATCATCATCATTTGATGGACTTTCATGGATCCTCGTGAAATTGTAAAGTATGACAAAGGCCTTAATCACACCATTCACATTAGCTGCACCTAATTGTATGGCTGACATCAGGACCCTCCATTTTGCACATAGGATTCCATAGGCACACTCCACCAATCGTCTTGCGCTGTAAATATTGCGCTGTAAATATTTGCCACCAGTGGTCCAGGCCTCTCCGTGGATATGGCATCATTACATTGCAGCTCAATTGAAATGCTTCATCAGCAACCATTACATAAGAAACCACTTCTAAACGTGAACCCGGTAGAACACATGGGGGTGGGATGTCCAAATTTATTTTCATTATTTTGCATCTGCCATCACATTATGGAAGAATTGGAGACTCTTGAATCTCCAGTTCTTCCATTGACCCCAATATTGACAATTATAAACCTCTATGTGCTGTCAACCAGGACCAACAGCACTACAGAAAAAAATTGTTTATAATTGTAATATTGGGACCCTGAGTTTGGTGGCTTTCCATCCATGGATCCTATGCAGTTGGGGTACTGGCGTGTTTATTCAGAGCCATGGGCTATCCTCAGCCAGTCTTCTTGTTTTAGCTTGAGCATAACAGAATTATGGAGGCCGGACCAGATTTCTGTACAACATGGCGGAGATAGTCGATTTCCCAATCAGAAATCAGAAACATAGGAGAGACCGGTGAATAGAAATCTAAAATTTACAATAAAGGAACAAAAAAAATCAGAAAAAACATGTCAACGCATAATATTAACAGTGAAGTCCATCATAAAAGTAAGCAACATAGCAAACCGAGCCCTGGGTCAACAATACACACTATTACATGCTAAGGAAAAGTTAATTTTTGTAGAACATCAGGGAGTGATAATGACAAAATGCAGTAAGCAAAGTAAAGATGCCGTAAACAATCACACTATAGAAGAAGTGTATGGTTGGAGCGGATTTCAAAATGATAGCTACATTTAACATACCACAAATATAGAATAAATACATCCTATTGTATTGTAAGTAAAAAACGCTCCTCTGCTGAAATACATTTGCACATCTTTGTGTCCTTGAAGGTTATGCCAGGCCGTACTGCCTCCAAAAGAAAGTCAAATGCAGAGATGCTCAACTGACAATACTTGTCAGAATGGTTGCGTAGAGAACCGTACAGTTGGTGGAAATGTCCTTTAGTCAGCTGTCGCCTCAAAAGTGGATGTACCAACATTTGTCTCCACCACCTCGGATCAACAATCACTGGGTAAGGCTCCCCAAAAAGCTGAGACAAGACCCAATATAAAAAGATACGCTCACAAGGTTAGCCTAATTATGCAAATTGTCTTTTCAGAGAGGAAGAGAACTATAACTCTAGGGCCACCTATTGGAAGAAGCAATCCTACAAGTCAATGTTGACCCTTTAACGAGCCTTGTCACATGACAGGGTAATAGCCAAACCAGAATCTCAATTTGCAGACACTAAGGTAAGCCTGTCACACACGTTTTTCACAAACCAGCAAAAGCAAGACACAAGCAGGGCCTCTATTTGAAAGATTGGAGGAGTGAAATTCTTGTGGAGCCAATCTATGATTAGGCTTTATTCATTTCAAACCATTGAGCCAGTTAATTTATTCGGACAGTACATAGGTAAAATCAGTGAGAAATGTAAAGCCATACGGATGTCATATGGATAAATGGCTGAGATAAAATCTCACATCGCATTGCAAATGCATTACACACTGATTACCATACGGAGAACACTCGTGCGTCTCTCAGCAGTGAGACTCAGACTGATTTTTATACGTTTAGTGTGACTCTGGCCTTATTCACAGACTGTTTCATTCATGTTCTCCACTGCTGCATCTGTACATCACATTACTGTCTGGAGAATTTGTCCAATGTTTTAAGCCTTTCTCTTCCTCCCTATATTGCTAAGAAGGGAGCTCTGAAATCCTAAATTAGCATATAATAGCTGCTGTAATCCCTGTCTATGCTTTTATGCAGGCTATGATATTCCCTCCTGATTGGCTGCTGTGAGGTATTATGGGGAAGCCCACTCAATCTTGCCTGAGGTCATGCGGCTGATTCAATGGACTGCAATACATAAAAAAATATATATTTTTGAACACATTTTTGGCTTTTTTTAAAATTGTTCAAATTTGCAAGAATCTACAAATTTCATAAAATTCAACTTTGCCCTACTAAAAAAAGTGGATCTCAATGTGTGGGTCTCTAGCCGTCACAAAACTACTTTTTTATAGAAGTAAAATAGCAGTTATTTTGTATAGGACAAGTGGTTTTGTAGAAGTGGCAAAATCCAATTCTAAACTGAAAATCTTGGAAAACATTTCTGCTTTTTAAAAAACAGATACTTCACAATATAAACCTTCAGACTCCAAAAAGTGCAGTATTCTAGATAACTGTTCCTTTAAATAAAATGGTTAAAATAAAGAGCTGAGGGAACTGACCCTGAATTACAGAAAAAAGTGGTCAAAATCACTAGTGAGATTTCTCTGCTATATTTGTATCACTTATTTCTCCATAAAACAAAAAAAATGTATTCTTTCTTCACTTTCAAGGATTGCAGTCTGTAAATGCTACACACTACCCAAGTAATTGCTGAAGTTGATTTTCATGGACAAACTGGCTCTGAATTTTCTCAAGAATGTCTTCAGAGATGTGAAAGGAGTTCATCGGTTTATGAACTTCGCTCAACTTATTCACGTCACCTAGTGACACTGAGGCTGCACTATGTTGCACAGCTCAGTGTCTTTGGTGGCTGCAAGGCTGAATGCTCGCATCATGCCAAAGTTTAATATGGCGTCTAGATGTAGCAGAGCTACACTTGTCCTGGGGCAACTGCATCATCTTCTCGTCGAACAGATGAAGAATATGGCTTTCTTATTATTTTTTGTCTTTTTCAGGCGACATAGGCTTCAGTGGATAATCTTTTTGTCAGACAGATGAATTTGGTTGTTGTTATTTTTGTCTTTTACAGGGAACCTGGGCATCAGTGGATTAGGCGTAAAGGTGAGTATAACTTAGATTTTTTTTATAAATTTCAATTAAAGGTATCAGTGTCTTTATTTCATTTAAAGGACTTTATTTTGGCCTTTTTTTACAATCTAACTAAGGAGTTAGTAATGGGGTGTCTTATAAATGCCTCTCCAATACCAATTGCTGGGCTTGATATCACTGGCCATAAAATGGCTGACATCAACCCCAAACCTATTACCCCACTTGCCACCACACCAGGGCAAATGGGAAGGGCTGGGTAAAGCACCAGAATCAGCTCATCTAATAGACGTGCCTTTTCTGGGGTGTCTGCAGGCTGCTATTTTCAGGATGAGGAGTGCCAATATCCATGGCCCCTTCCCAGTCTGAGAATACCAGCCCCCAGCTATCTGCTTTAGCTTGGCTGGTTGTCAAAAATGGGGTGCCCCACACCATTTGTTAAAATTATTTATTTAAATAATTTAAAAAAAATAGCATGGGATCATTCTATTCTTGGTACCGAGCCATGATAAAGTTGACAGCTGAGGGTTGCAGCTTGCAGTTGTCAGTTTTGCCTGTGCTTGCTATCAGAAAGAGAAGAAACACTATATTATTTTTTTTTATTTATTGCACAGGCACCGGCTGATGAATACTTTCATCAGCCTCGCCTGCTCTCACTGTTATCAACAGCAGGTGCATGCTGATGAAAGCAGTGCTCTCATCAGCCAGCGCCTGTTAAACTTTTGACCTGAACTGAACTTTTTTAAATGATCGGCCAAAACTGCAGGACCCAAACTTACACGCATTCGCCCATCACTACCTACCACATGTTTCCCTTCAGTATACAGTTTATATCTACTGCCCTAACAGAGCATCACCATTATCTGTCTACTCACCTCATTGGCCAAGATTTTTGGCTTCATGAAAGCAAGAAATCCTTGTGATGGTCCTGATTTTTTAAAGAAGTTTACAAACACAAATCTCTTTAACATTTGATTTTCTTCTCCACAGTAAGCAAAACCTCTTTGTAAGTTTGAGATTGAGAATACTGACAGAAAACAAATTCCAAATAGTTAATGCAACAGACTGTGATTGACAGATGTATAATATCGCCCATTATCATCACCGAAAAAATGGTAAAGAAAAATAGCAGCGTCAGAACCCTGCTCTCAATCCTAACTGATAGCATGGAGTAATGTAAAAAGTCATAGATTTTCCTTCTAATACACTGCGGAGAGTAGTTTAGAGAGCAGTAGGGATACTGACCTCACATTTTCCATTACGATTACAACATTTGTAACAGAATTCTTTGCAGAAGAGTTTTTATTACAGGCGTACATTTGACAGAATACAATTCAGCAAGGCAGTTTCACCCTGTGCCCTGAAACAGTGTTACAAGCAAAGAGGCATTTTTAGATTTGCGTAACCTTGTTTTCACCATCCAAACTGCTAGGGGGCCAGACAAGGTAATTTCCAACGGGATAGATCGGCCGTATATACATATTCCGCACAGCTCACAACTCATAATTCATTTTTTCAGATGTAATAGAGGAGATCTATCAAAAACTGTGAGCGTTTGCTGACCCAGGAAAACAGCTTTTTTCGTTTCTTTCTCTTTTTCCCAAGACATGCTGAGCTAATTTTTGTAACTTTTAGTTGCTGGGTTTGTGGTTTTTTGGATCAAGGAAGCTACAGTTCACAGATTTCTTTATATTTTTCAACACCTCAAGAGAATATATCAAACCTGGCTTATATTAGGTTGCTAATATGTAATCTCTCGAAGGGATTTTACCACTTGAAACATTTATAGCATATCCACAAGAAATAGCATAAATGTTTATTATATTTGGCTTCCTCTGCTGAAGTTGCCACCTATCTCCAGAACAGAATGCCACAAAATGCAAAGCCAGGTCACCATAGGTTGCAACATCCAGGTGGAGATTGATTAGAGAAATGTCTTCAGCAGCTTTCTCTGTTCACCTATGTAGATGTTGCTGAAAGAGTCGAACATGCTAAAAAAAAGGTGTAGGTCCCAAAAATTGAATTTTCATAAAGTAAACATTTAAGGCATATCCATAAGAAGGTCTAAAGCAGAAAAATCCTTTTAATTGAGTCTGTTCATTAAGAAAGGATGAATCTGCAAGTATTGTAAAGGACACATGTATTTGGCATGGTTGCATGCATGGTCAGTAGATTATTGCATCACTCCTATCCATTAAAATGCAGGTGCAGACAAATGTATTGTCGGGCTGAGTGCAATCCGATAAAACACTGGATCGCACTCGGAGAAATATTAGTCTATGGGGCTGTGCACATGTTCGATATTATCCTTGTAAAGATATTTAGATCACATTTGGCTATGCAAGTCGATGGGTGAGTGGAAAACGTCTGACTGCACTCGGATAACAGTGTGGTCCAATTTCCACGCACTAACACAATGGAGAAGATGGATCTTTTTTTTTTCTTCATCTTCTCCTCATCCGAGAGAATCAGATCAGACCATGGTCACATTCTGATCAAACTCAGATGAGAGAATTTATGGTCATCTGCACCTGCCCTAAGACTATTGCCTGATACATCTGCCAATGCGATGTCATCATCACAGCTCTATTCCTGCTGTGGAGTTATTGGACAAACTTTTAAAGAGGATAAGGAAGAATTAGGAAAAAAATATAATGTATGTATATATTTTTTCCTAACAGATCTTATCTTGTCCATTGACTGTGACTTGTACTGAAGTTTATTTTGTTGGAGGAGATGGTTTGTTTTTTGGGGGGTTTTGTGGGTAACACTGTGGTGCTTATTCCACAATATTGCCTACAAGATTGTTAGGTCCTCTGCTGCTGCCCCTCGGCCTTTCACCTCTCACCCTGCTCTGCGTACTGTTCCTCCAGCATCCCTGCATGCTGCAAGTCGGGGACTTCACCATACCTCTCCCTCTGCAGCTCTTCCTGTTCTGCCTCTTGGTTCTCGGAGCTCGCGCACTTCCCTTGGCCAACTTGTTCATTTTTGCTCCATTATATTTTACAGTAAGGTTGGTTCTTACATGTTGTTTTTATTTTAATGAAAGTTCAACCCTTCATCCATAATTAGGATGAAAAGAAATGCCAGGTAGTTGCTTATCCAAAAAGCCAGCCAGCATGAGCAACAGGGCACAGTGTTTGTGTAACATGTATGAATTTTTAAAATTTGAATAGTAAAATAAATGTGCGAAAATACATTTGCTGCAATTAGTACTCTTTCTCATGTAGACAGTCAAAATTGAGTATAAAACATATAGTAGTCCTATATATATATATATATATATATATATATATATATATATATATATATACATATATATATATATATACAGTTAGGTCCATATATATTTGGACAGAGACAATATTTTTCTCATTTTGGTTATAAACATTACCACAATTTAATTTTAAACAAAACAATTCAGATGCAGTTGAAGTTCAGACTTTTAGCTTTCATTTGAGGGTATCCATATTAAAATTGGATGAAGAGTTTAGGAGTTTCAGCTCCTTAACCTGTGCCACCCTGTTTTTTAAAGGGACCAAAAGTAATTGGACAATTGATTCCAAGGCTATTTCATGGACAGGTGTGGGCAATCCCTTCATTATGCCATTCCCAACTAAGCAGATAAAAAGTGGATTTGAGGTGTGGTGCTTGCATTTGGAAGGTTTTCCTATGAAGTAAACATGCGGTCAAAAGTGCTCTCCATGAAGGTGAAACAAGCCATTCTTAAGCTGTGAAAACAGAGAAAAAACCCATCCGAGAAATTGCTACAATATTAGGAGTGGCAAAATGTACAGTTTGGTACATCCTGAGAAGGAAAGAAAGCACTGGTGATCTCATCAATGCAAAAAGACCTGGGTGCCCACGGAAGACAACAGTGGTGGGTGATCACAGAATAATCTCCATGGTGAAGAGAAACCCCTTCACAACAGCCAACCAAGTGACCAACACTCTCCCGGAGGTCGGCGTATCAATATCCAAATCTATCATAAAGAGAAGACTGCATGAAAGTAAATACAGAGGGTTCACTGCACGGTGCAAGCCACTCATAAGTGTCAAGAATAAAAAGGCTAAACTGGACTTTGCTAAAAAACATCTAAAAAAGCCAGCCCAGTTCAGGAAGAACATTCTTTGGACAGATGAAACCAAGATCAACCTCTACCAGAATGATGGAAAGAGAAAAGTATGGCGAAGGCTTGGTACAGCTCATGATCCAAAGCATACCACATCATCTGTAAAACACGGCGGAGGCAGTGTGATGGCTTGGGCATGCATGGCTGCCAGTGGCACTGGGTCACTAGTGTTTATTGATGATGTGACACAGGACAGAAGCAGCCAAATGAATTCTGAGGTATTCAGAGACATACTGTGTGCTCAGATCCAGCCAAATGCAGCAAAACTGATTGGTCGTCGTTTCATACTACAGATGGACAATGACCCAAAACATGAAGCCAAAGCAACCCAGGAGTCTATTAAAGCAAAGAAGTGGAATATTCTTGAATGGCCAAGTCAGTCACCTGATCTCAACCCAATTGAGCATGCATTTCACTTGTTAAAGACTAAACTTCAGACAGAAAGGCCCACAAACAAACAGCAACTGAAAACCACCGCAGTGAAGGCCTGGCAGAGCATCAAAAAGGAGGAGACACAGCGTCTGGTGATGTCCATGAGTTCAAGACTTCAGGCAGTCATTGCCAACAAAGGGTTTTCAACCAAGTACTAGAAATGAACATTTTATTTAAAATTATTGAATCTGTCCAATTACTTTTGGTCCCTTTAAAAACAGGGTGGCACATGTTAAGGAGCTGAAACTCCTAAACCCTTCATCCCATTTTAATGTGGATACCCTCAAATGAAAGCTGAAAGTCTGAACTTCAACTGCATCTGAATTGTTTTGTTTAAAATTCATTGTGGTAATGTCTATAACCAAAATGAGAAAAATGTTGTCTCTGTCCAAATATATATGGACCTAACTGTATATATATATATATATATATATATATATATATATATATATACAGTGGGTATGGAAAGTATTCAGATCCCTTCAAATGTTTCACTCTTTGTTTCATTGCAGCCATTTGGTAAATTCAAAAAGTTCATTTTTATCTAATTAATGTACACTCTGCACCCCATATTGACTGAGAAAAGCAGAAATATAGACATTTTTGCAAACTCATTAAAAAAGAAAACCTGAATTATCACATGGTCATGAGTTTTCAGACCCTTTGCTCAGTATTGAGTAGAAGCACCCTTTTGAGCTAGAACAACCATGAGTCTTCTTGGGAATGATGCAACAAGTTTTTCACACCTGGATTTGGGGATCCTGTGCCATTCTTCCTTGCATATTTACTCCAGTTCCGTCAGGTTGGATAATGAACATTGGTGGACAGCCATTTTCAGGTCTCTCCAGAGATGCTCAATTGGGTTTAGGTCAGGGCTCTGGCTGGGCCAGTCAAGAATGGTCACAGTGTTGTTCTGAAGCCACTCCTTTGTTATTTTAGCTGTTTGCTTAGGGTCATTGTCTTGTTGAATGGTGAACCTTTGGCCAAGTCTGAAATCCAGAGCACTCTGGAAGAGGTTTTCATCTAGGATATCTCTGTACTTGGTCACATTCATGTTTCCTTCAATAGCAACCAATCGTCCTGTCCCTGCAGGTGAAAAACACTCCCATAGCATGATGCTGCCACCACTATGTTTCACTGTTGGGATTGTATTGTGCAGGTGATGAGCAGTACCTGGTTTTCTCCACACATACCGCTTAGCGTTATCACCTAAAAGGTCTATCTTCATCTCATCAGACAAGAAAATCTTATTTCTCATAGTCTGGGAATCCTTCATGTGTTTTTTAGCAAACTCTATGCGGGCTTCCATATGTCTTGCACTGAGGAGAGGCTTCTGTCGGGCCACTCTGCAATAAAGGCCCTACTTGTGGAGGGTTGCAGTGATAATTGACTTTGTGGAACTTTCTTCCATCTCCCAACTGCATCTTGGGGTTCTTCTTTACCTCTCTCACAAAGGCTCTTCTCCCACGAGTGCTCAGTTTGGCTGGACGGCCAGTCTAGGAAGACTTCTGGTTGTCCCAAACTTCTTCCATTTAAGGATTATGGAGTCCACTGTGCTCTTCGGAACCTTGAGTATTGCAGCAATTCTTTTGTAACCGTGGCCAGACCTGTACCTTGCCACAATTCTGTCTCTGAACTCCTTGGCCAGTTCCTTTGACCTCATGATTCTCCTGTGGTCTGACATGCACTGTGAGCTGTGAGGTCTTTTATATAGACAGGTGTCTGCCTTTCCAAATCAAGTCCTATCAGTTTAATTAAACACAGCTGGACTCCAATGAAGAAGTAGAACCATCTCAAGGAGGATCACAAGGAAATGGATAGCATGTGACTTAAATATGAGTGTCTGAGCAAAGGATCTGAATACTTATGACCATGTGATATTTTGGTTTAACTTTTTTAATAAATTTGCAAAAATTTCTACATTTAATTTTTTTTTCAGTCAAGATGGGGTGCAGAGTCTACATTAATGTGAAATAAATGAAGTTTTTTGAATTTACCAAATGGCTGCAATGAAACAAAGTGTGAAAATGTTTAACAAATAGTATTACATAAAATGGTAGGTTTGTATAAATAACCATAATCCACAAATTGTAATAGACAACAAACAGAAACAGAATAAACTATATACCTCCATCTTATTACTTTCTGGAGTGTTTGCCCAATGTTTTAGGCTATGTGCACACTATACATTTTGTATGTGTTTTTGCAGTGTTTGTTACTCGCTTAAATGGTCCAAAAGCGCAATGGAATATTTATGCAAGGTAATTCAATGACAATCCTGAAGTGTTGTGCACATGATCAGTAAATTTCCATCCTGTATTTACAGCATTTTATTTTCTGCAGTATTTCAATTCTTTTTGCATTTCTGCAGGGTTTTTGACTCATTGACTTCAATTGAGTCAATCACATCTGCAGCAAAAACGCAGGTGTTTAAAGTTTTGCAGCTTTGCTGCTAATTTACATCTTATTTGTTGAAGATTTGCTACCAAAAACGCTGCAAATTGTCAGAGGAAATGATATCAGAAGGAGGAAGGGTGTGTGGGCGGAGAATATATGTGTGAGCAGAGAATATGTGTGTGAGCGGAAAATAAGTTTGTGGGTGGAGAATGCGTGTGGGGGCGGAGAATATGTGTGTGAGAAGAGAATAAATTTGTGGGTGGAGAATGTGTGAGCCGATGATGGGAGATTAATAATCCCATCATCCGGCGCTTGTGTTCAATTGTAAACAAAAAATAAAAACATTTATGTAATTACACACATATTCACTTATAAAATACATACCCACCGAATGCCTAATCCATGCCCGCGTCTCCTGCAAACAACAAAAAATAATAAACCAACATATACTCAACTTCCCACTGTAGTCCATTTAATACCGCGTGTCCAACGGTGATCTCATGTGTAGAGCAGTCACATCGGGAGATGTTTTAAAACAACTAAGGGCACTACACTAAGACTTAGGTACCTTTGCAGCAAATAATTGGACAAAACCACCTAATTTGTCCAGTGTAAATAATTCTAAAAAAGAAAAAATATAAAAAAAGTATATATTTGCGCTAAAAGACCCAATGATGTTTAAGGTGCTATTAATAAAAAGATCTGTTGGGCAAAAACACTATATTTACTGTTAGTTTGTAAATTACCTTTATCTAGGTGAATGTAGCATATGTACAACCGCTCTGTTGTCCGAAGAAGGTCCTTGTAGGAGTGTGTCCTGATGTCCACAAAAAGAATCTTGAACAGTCTGGCAAGTGTCCGTTCTCGATATTACTAAGAGGGTGGGTTTTTAATATTCCTGTCCCGGCCGGTGACAGGCACCCTTTACCTCATATATTGCACTCCAATGCTCCTGGCATCTGGGCAGAAACCCGCGTATTCTGATAATATTTGCCTGCAAGGTGCAGAGAAGCTGCAGGACCTTGTGTGACACCACGGTCACGTGATACTTCACATGACTGGCTTGCGGAGTCAACCTAGGACCAAAAATCCAATCCACGCGTTTCGGAATCAGCTGATTCCTTCCTCAGGGATGGTCCGGTGCGTGTCATAGAATCTTATATATCCTGTGACGCATATAGGTGCTGATTTTACTTATTGAAGGCAAATAATTCAATTTCACTGTTTAGACCATTGGGCATCAGCGTATTCATCTCAAATATCCACTTGCTCTCTTCCCTTGACATTTGATGAATGAAGTTGCCCTTACGCCAGCTCTTCTTTACTACTTTGGATTTTTGGTCCTAGGTGCACTCCGTAAGCCAGTCATGTGAAGCTGGGACAGGAATATTAACCCCCCCTCTTAGTAATATCGAGAACGGACACTTGCCTGACTGTTCAAGATTCTTTTTGTGGACATCAGGACACACTCCTACAAGGACCTTCTTCGGACAACAGAGCGGTTGTACATATGCTACATTCATCTAGATAAAGTTAATTTACAAACTAACAGTAAATATAGTGTTTTTGAACAACAGATCTTTTTATTAATAGCACCTTAAACATCATTGGGTCTTTTAGCGCAAATATATACTTTTTTTACATCGGGAGATGTGACCACTCTACCCGGCCTCCACCGATACACTGACAGGAGGTAATCGCTCCTGCAGTTTATCACTACTCTGCCGTGAGAGTTCACCAGAGTTCATCAGCTGATTAGCTCCTGTTCTCACGCAGTGGTGCCATAAGTTAGAGCACCAGAGCTGATGAACTCCAGTGAACTCTCACGGCAGCTCAGTGATACACTGTGGGAGCGATTACCTCCTGTCAGTGTATTGCCAGAGGTCGGGTAGAGTGGTCACATCTCCCAATGTAACTGTTCTACACAAGAGATCGCCGTGGGACACTCGATATTAAATGGATACGTCGGACTGTATAGTGTTATATGTTGGTTTATTATTTTCTGATTGTTTGCAGGAGACGAGGGGGTAAGGGATTTTATGGCTATTGGCTCCTTCCCAGAATATTAACATCAGCCCTCAGCTGTCGGCTTTCCCTCTGCTGGTTATGAAAATTCTGTGGGAGCCCACGCATTTTTAAAAAAAAAATAAGTATTGCGTTTCAAACAGATTTCTGACACTTTCTGTTTTGTTACAGCATACGTAGGTTAATTATGTTAATGCTCCTGCAAAGGCTGGTGACTGTGTGTGTGTCTTTATTTAACTCTTTATGGTACTGTTTTATTAATGAAGGTTTCTGGCTGACACCTGTTCATTGTTAAATCTCTAGCTTGGTAATATAGATAGATAGATAGATAGATAGATAGATAGATAGATAGATAGATAGATAGATATATATATAGATAGATATATACTGTGTATATATATATATATATATATATATATATATATATATATATATATATATATATATATATATATATTTATACTGTATATACATTGCTCAAAAAAATAAAGGGAACACTTAAACAACAGAATATAACTCCAAGTTAATCAAGCTTTTGTGAAATCAAACTGTCCACTTAGGAAGCAACACTGTTTGACAATCAATTTCACATGCTGTTGTGCAAATGGAATAGACAACAGATGGAAATTACTGGCAAGTATCAAGACAAACTCAATAAAGGAGTGGTTCTGCAGGTGAGGACCACAGACCGCATTTGTACCAATGCTTTCTGGCTGATATTTTGGTCACTTTTGAATGTTGGTTGTGCTTTCACACTCTTGGAAGCATGAGACAGACTCTACAACCCACACAAGTGGCTCAGGTAGTGCAGCTTATCCAGGATGGCACATCAATGCGAGCTGAGGCAAGAAGGTTTGCTGTGTCTGTCAGCGTAGTGTCCAGAGGCTGGAGGCGCTACCAGGAGACATTCTAATACACCAGGAAACATGTAGGGGCAGTAGGAGTGCAACAACCCAGCAGCAGGACTGCTACCTCAGCCTTTGTGCAAGGAGGAACAGGAGGAGCACTGCCAGAGCCCTGCAAAATGACCTCCAGCAGGCCACAAATGTGCATGTGTCTGCACAATCGGTTAGTAACCGACTCCATGAGGATGGTCTGAGTACCCGACCTCCACAGATGGGGGTTATGCTCACAGCCCAACACCGTGCAGGACGCTTGGCATTTGCCACAGAACACCAGGATTGGCAAATTCGCCACTGGTGCCCTGTGCTCTTCACAGATGAAAGCATGTTCACACTGAGCACATGTGCCTGAGTCTGGAGACGCCATGGAGAGCGATCTGCTGCCTGCAACATCCTTCAGCATGACCGGTTTGGCAGTGGGTCAGAAATGGTGAGGAGGCATTTTGTTGTAGGGCAGCACAACCCTCCATGTGCTCGCCAGAGGTAGCCTGACTGCCATTAGGTACCAAGATGAGATCCTTAGACCCCTTTTGAGACCATATGCTGGTGTGGTTGGCCCTGGGTTCCTCCTAATGCAGGACAATGCCAGACCTCATGAGGCTGGAGTGTGTCAGCGGTTCCTGCAAGATGAAGGCATTGAAGCTATGGACTGGCCTGCCCGTTCCCCAGACCTGAATCAAATTGAACATATCTGGGACATCATGTCTCGCACCATCCACTAATGTCACGATGCACCACAGACTGTTCAGGAGTTGGCGAATGCTTTAGTCCAGGTCTGGGAGGAGCTCCCTCAGGAGACCATCCGCCGCCTCATCAGGAGCATGCCCAGGCATTGTTGGGAGGTCACACAGGCACGTGGAAACCACACACACTACTGAGCATCATTTCCTTGTCTTGAGGCAATTTCTCTGAAGTTAGATCAGCCTGTAACTTCATTTTCCACTTTGATTTTGAGCATCATTCCAACTCCAGACCTCTGTTTGATTTTAGTTGTGATTTACATTGAACATTGTTAGGTTTTATTGTTCTCAACTTCTCAACACATTCCACTATGTAATGAATAAAGATATACAACTGTAACATTTCAGTCAGTGATAGCTAGGATGTGGGATTTTAGTGTTCCCTTTATTATTTTGAGCAGTGTGTATATATATATATATATATATATATATATATATATATATATATATATATATATATATAGTGCCTAAAAGTAGTATTCAACCCCCTGCAGATTTAGCAGGTTTAATAAGATGCAAATAAGTTAGAGCCTTCAAACTTCAAACAAGAGCAGGATTTATTAACAGATGCATAAATCTTACAAACCAAAAAGTTTTGTTGCTCAGTTAAATTTTTATAAATTTTAAACATAAAAGTGTGGGTCAATTATTATTCAACCCCTAGGTTTAATATTTTGTGGAATAACCTTTGTTTGCAATTACAGCTAATAATCGTCTTTTCTAAGACCTGATCAGGCCGGCACAGGTCTCTGGAGTTATCTTGGCCCACTCCTCCATGCAGATCTTCTCCAAGTTATCTAGGTTCTTTGGGTGTCTCATGTGGACTTTATTCTTGAGCTCCTTCCACAAGTTTTCAATTGGGTTAAGGTCAGGAGACTGACTAGGCCTCTGCAACACCTTGATTTTTTGCCTCTTGAACCAGGCCTTGGTTTTCTTGGCTGTGTGCTTTGGGTCGTTGTCTTGTTGGAAGATGAAATGACGACCCATCTTAAGATCCTTGATAGAGGAGCGGAGGTTCTTGGCCAAAATCTCCAGGTAGGCCGTGCTATCCATCTTCCCATGGATGCGGACCAGATGGCCAGGCCCCTTGGCTGAGAAACAGCCCCACAGCATGATGCTGCCACCACCATGCTTGACTGTAGGGATGGTATTCTTGGGGTCGTATGCAGTGCCATCCAGTCTCCAAACGTCACGTGTGTGGTTGGCACCAAAGATCTCGATCTTGGTCTCATCAGACCAGAGAACCTTGAACCAGTCAGTCTCAGAGTCCTCCAAGTGATCATGAGCAAACTGTAGATGAGCCTTGACATGATGCTTTGAAAGTAAAGGTACCTTACGGGCTCGTCTGGAACGGAGACCATTGCGGTGGAGTACGTTACTTATGGTATTGACTGAAACCAATGTCCCCACTGCCATGAGATCTTCCCGGAGCTCCTTCCTTGTTGTCCTTGGGTTAGCCTTGACTCTTCAGACAAGCCTGGCCTCGGCACGGGAGGAAACTTTCAAAGGCTGTCCAGGCCGTGGAAGGCTAACAGTAGTTCCATAAGCCTTCCACTTCCGGATGATGCTCCCAACAGTGGAGACAGGTAGGCCCAACTCCTTGGAAAGGGTTTTGTACCCCTTGCCAGCCTTGTGACCCTCCACGATCTTGTCTCTGATGGCCTTGGAATGCTCCTTTGTCTTTCCCATGTTGACCATGTTTGAGTGCTGTTCACAAGTTTGGGGAGGGTCTTAAATAGTCAGAAAAGGCTGGAAAAAGAGATAATTAATCCAAACATGTGAAGCTCATTGTTCTTTGTGCCTGAACTACTTCTTAATACTTTAGGGGAACCAAACAGAATTCTGGTGGGTTGAGGGGTTGAATAATAAATGACCCTCTGAAAAGACTTTTCACAATTTAAAAAACAAACAAACAAAGAAATAACATTCTTTTTTGCTGCAGTGCATTTCACACTTCCAGGCTGATCTACAGTCCAAATGTCACAATGCCAAGTTAACTGAAAATTACTTGGCACTCAGGAGAAATTCGTTGCAAAATTCAGAAACAAATTTTATTCGGTGCATCCAGCTCAACATATAAACGTTTTCGGTCTATACAAGTAAGACCTTCATCAGATACAGTTGTGAATGCTGCAATGTATATACAAAAAGAAGACAAGAAAATTGCTTTTAAACAAAGATAATACTAATTCACAGTGCATCAGTATTATCTTTGTTTAAAAGCAATTTTCTTGTCTTCTTTTTGTATATACATTGCAGCATTCACAACTGTATCTGATGAAGGTCTTATTTGTATAGACTGAAAACGTTTATGTTGAGCTGGATGCACCGAATAAAATTTGTTTCTGAATTTTGCAACAAATTTCTCCTGAGTGCCAAGTAATTTTCAGTTATACTTTACGGGTTGGATTCCTAACTTGTGCACCTCCCAAGAAACCCTGAGTGCCGTGTTCACCATTCTCCACAATGCCAAGTTAATTCCAAATGTGTAAACCTGCTAAATCTGCAGGGGGTTGAATACTACTTGTAGGCACTGTATATCTTTATGTAGCGCTATGGATTTACAAAAACGCATGCAAAAACACATCAAAAGATGCCAAGAGATGCAAAAACCTTTGCAGAATTTTCTGCAAGCAAATACGCTACGTGCGCACATAGCCTTAAAGCTTTCTCTTCTTATCTCTATTGCTGTGAGATCTGGTATCCTCTGAATGTTGTAAATCACCAAAAAATGGTTGCTTCATTCCCTGCCTTGGCTTTTATGCAGGACTTGATGGTTGCTCCAGATTGGCTGCGCTGTCCCATGTGATAGCTGCAAGGTATTATGGGAAACCCCATGCTCTAATGAATGTCACATATCAGCCTGTTCTGGGAAGTTTAATCAATCTGCTTCAACGTTTAGTGTTTAAAAACTAAGCAGGCATTTTTATGGTGATTTGTGTGAATCAAATTTAAATTTGAAGTCACAGGAACCTGAAAGTTTCATAAAATTAAACATTGAATCAATTCACTGTAATAGACGTGCCTCGGGCTGTTATGCTTAGGCTAGGGGGGCAATATCCATGGCCCCTTACCAGCCTGAGAATTCCAGCCCCCAACTGTCTGCTTTAGCAAGGCTGGTTGTCAAAAATAGAGGGGATCCCATGCTTTTTTTTAAATTATTTATTTAAATAATTAAAAAATATGGTGTGGGGACCCTTCTTTTCTTGATAGCAGCCTTGCTGAAGCTGACAGCTGAGGGTTGCAACCCACAGCTGTCAGTTTTGCCTGGCTGTCAAAAATACAGGGGAACCCCACGTAACTTTTTTTTATTTATAGTGCAGGCAGCAGCTGATGAATGCTCCTTTCAGCCAGCCCCTGCTCTCGCTGTTAACAGCTTAATACAACTCTCAACATTGTCCCCTGCCAGCATTGATCGCAGCACAAGCAGGAGACAGTAATGTGAGCTATCTTTACTTCAGCACCAGTGCAAAAAGTACAGCTGATTCCCAGACGCTGAATGTAAGATGTCATTCGTGTGTCATCAGTGCGCCCGTGTGCAGGAGGTTTTGCAACCTGGATGCTAACAGAAATACTGACGTCTGAAAGAGCCCTTAGTGAATTTAATCATTTACCGAACTTTGGACGACTTTTGACGATTTTTATGAAAACAGCTAGGGAATCTGAGTGTACAGCGCTCGTACCGAACTTGAGATTTGACAATGTTTTCCTAATAAGTTCACTCATCTCTATTCATAAGGTCATCATGTGACCAGGTAGCATTTTCTACCTTGTAACTGTTCAATTCTCAGTCTTGAGTCTTGCAAAGCTTTTATTTCTTCTAAAAAATGTGTTCCAAGTCATTACAAATATCCTTGGTGTGATTTTTAAGCATTATAGTGTTATTTGTTTCAAACAGGTCAGTCCTGAAGTCTGCAAGCAATTCCGTCATGAGATGTTCTAAAAGTCTTCAACCACTTACTGAATATTTTGCTTTGGCACGTCTCATCAGTATCCTTGAACTAAACGATCGCTTTATACTAATTGCTGTGCCTGCTTGGCGGCACGACTGTGGCTATCCTTTTAGTTGGTGTCATGTGTGTATATTGTGTAGATGTTGCCCCTTGCTGTTTTTTAAAATCAGATTTGATTATTTAGACCATCTATCCTCTCCTGGTCATTTTTCCTTATGTCTAAGATTGAAATATTACCTCCCTGTGAGAAAATTCTGTAATGTAAAAGTATAAAGAACAGGTCTAATTACACAGATTCTCTACAATAATTGTGAGGCATTCTTGTAATAATTACAAGGCATAACAGCAATAATTATGGGTGGTTTACAATTATCTCCCTCTGTAACAAAGCTTTGTTACCTTCTTCCTTTCCCAGAAAAACGAAAAATATCTGCCTTTTCTTTCATCCTTTACTTTGTTCTTTCTCTATTATTATCCCTTTGTTGCTCTTCCAGAATAAGTAAATAAAACCCAAGATATTTAAAGAGAATGTTAAGGCTGCAGTGCAGTGACAAGTTCTATTGGTATTTGGAAGTTTTAGAATGAATCTCACCACTCCTGGTCCTGAAGTGCAGCATAATATTCCTCAAAAAGACAATTATTTGTTACATTTTCCTGTGATTTCCTTTCATTACCAAAATTCTTATTATAATGCATACTTACAATTTATCTTCACAAATACTGGCCAATATACTGTATATACAGTCATTGTTAAAACTGTTGGCTCTAGTGATGAGCGAGTATACTTGCCGCAAATCATGCAGCTGCGTTAACATAAATTAAATCTCTGAGCTTGCCAAAATACTAGGAGACCACCCGAGCATGCTCGGGAAATCCAGAGTAAAGAGTATATTCGCTCATCACTAGTTGGCACCCATGAATTGTTCCACAAATTGCATTATTTCTCTCCAAAGATTATTACAATTGTGTATGTTTTGTTGTACACATGTTTATTTCCTTTGTGTGTATTAGGAAAACACAAAAAAGAGGAAAAAAGGCCAATCCCCCAAAATGTACAGGACAATAACCATCAACAAGCTTCTAACACATCCCAACTGGAATTTTGAACCACTTTTATTTTGCAAACTGCTCCAGGTCTCTCATATTTGAAGGGTGCTTTTTCCTAGCAACAATTTTAAGATCTCCACAGGTGTTCAATGGGATTTAGATCCGGACTCATTGCTGGCCACTTCAGAATGCTCCAGCGATTTATTTCCTTCCATTTCAAGGTGCTTCTTGAAGTATGTTTTGGGTCATTGTCCTGATGGAATACCCATAACCTAGGACTCAAACCCAGCTTTCTGACCCTGGGCACTACAATTAGACTAAAAATCCTTTAGAAATCTTCAGATTTCATGATGCGAATAAAAATCCTTTGGAAATCTACAGATTTCATGATGCCTTGCACACAGTCAAGTCACCCAGTGTCAAAGGCAACAAGACAACCGCAAATCATCTTTGAACTTCCATCATATTTGACTGTTGGTACAGTGTTCTTTTCTTTGTAGGCCTCATTCCATATTTTGGTCTCATCTGGCCATAAGATGCTTTTGAGTTTTTCTTACGTAGATTTTGGCAAAGTGCAGTTTAGCTTTTATATGTCTTTTTATCAGCAGTGGGCTTCTCCTGGGTCTCCTACCACAGCATTTCATTTCATTCAAATGTCGATGGACAGTTTGCTCTGACACTGCAGGAACTTTGGAACTTGATTGGGGCTGCTTAGCCATCATCTAGGCTATCATCATATCATTGTCATCAATTTTTCTCTTCCATCCACATTCAGGGAGATTAGCTACATGGGTCTTCTTGAGTTTTGATTCTTGATTATGTTTCGCACCATGGATAAAAGAGCATCAAGATCTCTGGAGATGCACTTGTAAATATAAGAGTGCTGATATTTTTCAAAAATTTTTGTTCTCATGTACTCAAACAGTTATCTCCTCCTCTTTCTGTTCTCCATGCTTAGTGTGGCACACACAGACAATTCAAACATTGAGCCAACTTCTCCCCTTTTTGTCTGGTTTCAAGTATGATTTCCATATTGTCCACACCTGTTAATTGCCAGATGTGAGTTTGAAAGAGCAACACATGTTTAAAACAAATTTGTTTACCTACAATTTTGGAAAGGTGCCAACAATTTCGTCAATTTCGTCCCTGCCCATATTTGGGGATTTGTGTGAAATTAAATCCAATTTGCTTTTTTTTCCATGTTTTTTTGTGTTGTTCCAATACACACAAAGGAATTTCAATAATTGTCCGAGGTCGATACTTCATTTTATGAAACAATTTCAAGGGTGTCAACCCTTTTGGCCATGACGGTTGGGGCATCATACTAAGTGAGGGACATAAAAGTGGTGGATCTGGGAGGATGCTACTGAGGGGCTATGGGAGCATCACACGGAGGGGCCATCCTACTGAGTGAGGGCTGTAGGAGCTTCATACTGAGGGGCAATCATACTGTGTAAAGGTATGTGGGGACCATGATAATGTGTGGGATGGTTTGCTGTGAGAGCAACTGATCCAAAACACTGATTAAAAAGCTCTAGTTTATGTAAAAGTCAAAATACTGAGGACTGACACAAGACTTACAAAGAGAAAGCTAGATTTTACTCTGAAATACAGTGGCATTTTAAGAAAACCCAGTTGAAAAAAGTAGACCACAAGAGGAAAAGTCTAAGCATGGAGACTTGGGGAGAAAAGTCTGCTAAAAGGCTTCCCTCTGGCTTGTACAGTAAATGTATGAGTAAGGTCTTTCCAGCTAAAACACAAAAAACAACAAAGAAAAAAACAAAATGCTGCAACACACTCCATACATTGCAGGAGTACCCCGCTCTAGAGTAACATAAGTTTAGTCTATGTGTAACACCCCAGGAATCCAGTTGTTACAGTGGTGTTGCCGTCCTTTCAGGGAGGGTGATGCCATGCCTGGAAGCAAGGAGGATCCCTTTAACAGGTAGCACATACATTCAACATGTTCTGATTGCAGGTCAAAAGGGGGAGCTCTGAACCCGGTTTCAGGGGAGATTCCCTAGACATATATTCTGGCTTGGAGGAGGAGTTGGCAGTCTGTAGCAGACAGTGAAGGAGTGAGTTGGAGGAGAGAGTAGTGAGCAGGAGAGCAGGGGTCATGCAGCCACATGGTGCTGCTGCTCCAGGCCAGAGTGGAGAAGTGGACAGCATTGTATCTGTAGAAAGTGCCAGAGGGAAGAAGCACAGGAGAATTAAGGAGCTAGAAGGGAGCTACGACTGAGCAGAGGGCAGAAGACTTCAGGTCGTCTGTCCATTGTGTTACGGAAGTGCAGCACAGAACTAGGATAGAAAGGGGAAAACTGACCCTGCACTGAGACTAGGCTGATACCCTACAATGGAGTGGGCGACCCATTCCTAGCGAATGGACCCACCGACGATCCTAGGTTAAACTCAGCGAAGACCTATAGATAAGGGGAAGGAGGTCCCTAAAAGATCTAAGGACTGGGTATAAAAAACAGGTCACATTCTAATAGGAAACACAGAGAAGGCTGCAGAAACCAACTGAAAACAGAAACTAAACATAGCAGAAGCAGAGGTCCCAGAACTGCACAAAATCCAACACAGAAAGCTATCAAAGCACCTAGCCAGAACTCCAGCGGATCAACACTATTGTCCAGCAATGAATGAGAAGCAGGTGCTGGGTAATATGGGGTGATACAATCACCTGACCTAAGACAACCAAGCACCAGGGGAAAAAGACCAGCAGCCAGAAAACCACAACAAGATGGGGGATGGTCAAAAAACAGATTCTAACATCCACACCCAATACCACAGGTGGCATCACGAACATTCTTATTTCTAAAAACCCCTTTAAAGACCTTTCCTTTTACTTGGACGCCTAGGGCCACGGACCGGGTCGCTGCCACAGTGACCACCCCTTTAATGACGACTGGACCTGGTACAGTGTACCCCTAGGACCTGGATGCTCGACAAGTCACAAAGCCACAGGAGATTCCTCTCTCCAGGCTAGCTGAACCCAGACTAGCAGCTAGAAAGCTTAAAACATTTTTAACCCTTTGCAGGCATTTTATGGTTTAGCAAAACTGTAACAATTTTGCTAAATTCGTGCAACAAATTATAATAAATCTTTTTGTAAAATTCAATTCCACTCAAATAATTTTGACGGAGATCTCTGAGCAACAGCGTAGGCCACCTTACAAATGTACATACAGCAGTCTTATGGATGAGTCTACATAGTCCTTGTTCTGAGTGGTTTATAAATAAATGTAGCTGTCAGCATAACTGCCATCCCTTTGAACTGAAATATGGGATTACCTACCAGCTTAGGGAACTGTTATGAATCACCACTCACTATGTGTTGTATTCGTTTATGGTTAAAATTGACCTACCAACCTCTGATGTGGAAGTTTAACATATAGATGTAGCATGATAACTCATAGTCAAAGAGTGAAATGAGTCTCTTGATGCTTTTTTTTCCATGTCACTTTTATTGCAGGTTTAATATATGAAATATTATTTTTTCCACTGAGCTTTCACAGTTGGCCAAAACTTGCTGTAACTCTTTGCTTTGGCTGCATACACCACTGTCAAGGTCAACAGTCATACGATATTATCAGAGGGTAGGATTATAATGGAAGGTAAGGCTTCTGCTATTAAGCTTGTTGGGACAGGTAGCTTAGAGTTCACCACTGGTAGTAGTTGGCATAATTCAGTGCTACGTCCATAATGACCTCAAGCCTTAGCAAAGAACATGGAGAGAAAGGAAATCCTTCAGCAACTACACAAATTGTATATATAAAACGTCACATTTATTGCTGCATTAAAAAAAGCCTTTGTTATGGGTCAAGTGTTGCTGAAAATACCATGATTAAGTAGTGTATGTCTGATTAACAGCCAATGGGAGTAAAGTCCATGTTATAAACGCATTTTATGACAAATACAGTACAGACCAAAAGTGTGGACACACCTTCTCATTTAAAGATTTTTCTGTATTTTCATGACTATGAAAATTGTACATTCACACTGAAGGCATCAAAACTATGAATTAACACATGTGGAATTATATACTTAACAAAAAAATGTGAAACAACTGAAATTATGTATTATATTCTAGGTTCTTCAAAGTAGCCACCTTTTGCTTTGATGATTGCTTTGCACACTCTTGGCATTCTCTTGATGAGCTTCAAGAGGTAGTCACCGGAAATGGTCTTCCAACAATCTTGAAGGAGTTTCCAGGGATGCTTAGCACTTGTTGGCCCTTTTGCCTTCACTCTGCGGTCCAGCTCACCCCATGCCATCTCGATTGGGTTCAGGTCTGGTGACTGTGGAGGCCAGGTCATCTGGCGTAGCACCCCATCACTCTCCTTCTTGGTCAAATAGCCCTTACACAGCTTGCAGGTGTGATTGGGGTCATTGTCCTGTTGAAAAATAAATGATGGTCCAACTAAACGCAAAGCGGATGGAATAGCATGCTGGTTTAGTATGCCTTCAATTTTGAATAAATCCCCAACAGTGTCATCAGTAAAGCAGCCCCACACCATCCCACCTCCTCCTCCATGCTTCACGGTGGGAACCAGGCATGTAGAGTCCATCCGTTCACCTTTTCTGCATCGCACAAAGACACGGTGGTTGGAACCAAAGAAATCAAATTTGGACTCATCAGACCAAAGCACAGATTTCCACTGGTCTAATGTCCATTCCTTGTGTTCTTTAGCCCAAACAAGCCTCTTCTGCTTGTTGCCTGTCCTTAGCAGTGGTTTCCTAGCAGCTATTTTACCATGAAGGCCTGCTGCACAAAGCCTCCTCTTAACAGTTGTTGTAGAGATGTGTCTGCTGCTAGAACTCTGTGTGGCATTGACCTGGTCTCTAATCTGAGCTGCTGTTAACCTACGATTTCTGAGGCTGGTGACTCGGATAAACTTATCCTCAGAACTGATCCTCAGAAAGGTGACTCTTAGTCTTCCTTTCCTGGGGCGGTCCTCGTGTGAGCCAGTTTCTTTGCATCGCTTGATTTTTTTTGCCACTGCACTTGGGGACACTTTCAAAGTTTTCCCAATTTTTCGCACTGACTGACCTTCATTTCTTAAAGTAATGATGGCCACTCGTTTTTTTTTACTTAGCTGCTTTTTTCTTGCCATAATACAAATTCTAACAGTCTATTCAGTAGGACTATTAGCTGTGTATCCACCAGACTTCTGCACAACACAACTGATGGTCCCAACCCCATTTATAAGGCAAGAAATCTCACTTATTAAACCTGACAGGGCACACCTGTGAAGTGAAAACCATTCCCGGTGACTATCTCTTGAAGCTCATCAAGAGAATGCCAAGAGTGTGCAAAGCAGTCATCAAAGCAAAAGGTGGCTACTTTGAAGAACGAAAAATATAAGACATAATTTAATTTGTTTCACACTTTTTTGTTAAGTATATAATTCCACATGTGTTAATTCATAGTTTTGATGCCTTCAGTGTGAATGTACAATTTTCAAGTGAGGACATACTGGGCCACAGGCCTTTCAAGGGAGGACGACATGACAGAGTTGAGAGGGACAGTAGGGAGTGAACGAAAGAGAGAGGTTAACAGAATGAGGGGTATAGGATTTGAATTGCAGGGCCGGGATTGGGCCTCGGAGAAGTAGGTGGGTAATAGGGTGGAGCTCGGGGGATGGGTATAAATGGGATCATCCATCTTAGGGGAGCAACCATTTTAGGTCCCCATTTGTAGAGTAGCAAGCTCCCACCCACCCTCCCTTTATTTCGATGAAGTTTTTTAGGTTCTTGTATGAATGTAAGTAGGTGACGAGATTTTCGTGGAAAGCCTGAGGAAAACTTCGATGTCGTTGATTGGTGATTTTGGGGCGTGCTTCATCGCGGCAGCAAGGTGAGGGGGAGGAGGTCCTCGAAGTTGGTGGTGCTAATAAATGGCGGCTCGGAGGGGGGAATTTAAAGATCCTGGACTCCCCCTGGTGTGGTTTAAAATGGAAAGGAAAATAGTGGTCACACGAATGAGATGACTGGGTCCGTGGGTACTTTGGTGGATATTGTTCGGGCGAGTCTCTTAGCGTCTCTGAGCTGATGCCTAGTGGCTAGAGGCAAGACGCGACCTGGAGGCCAAGTTTTATGCATATTTGACATGATTTAGTTACTTATTGGGGCTTCGAGGACCGCCCTCCCTGGGGTTTAATGTTAAACAAATAAACTGTTTTGTTAAATATTAATAAAGGCTGCTGTGGCCAGATTTATCCAAATGAAGCTATGACGAGTAGTTATTTAGGCGGGGGTGGAGAACTTTGTTCTGGGTGGGTTTTTGTTGGGGGTCTAGATATGGGGTTTTCATAAGTGAGACTCACAGGCATCACGAATACCCTATGTCATGAAAATACAGAAAAATCTTTAAATGATGGTGTGTCCAAACTTTTGGTCTGTACTGTACATAATACGAACAAATGTTATAAAAATACTAGATTCAAATACTGAAGCAACATATTACATTATATACATTTAAAAATTATATCCTTTATTAGGTTCAAACCTAAAGGGATTCTGGTATTCAGTCTGAAAATCCAGAAGGATTATCAATTGAGAATTTTCAAGAGACAAGAGAGCACTAAAATGCTTGTGTGCTCATTCCTCAAATCGAGCAATTCCTAATACTTGCATGCTCATTTCGAGTAACGAGTTCAATGGGAGTCAATGGGAAAGCCAAGCTTTTTTCTGGCAGACCCTATAAAGACTTCTGGGGGGCAATGAAAATGTTCAAATGGATGGTAAAAGTGCTGAATAGAAGAAGAACAGCACTGGGAAGACACCTGGAAGCATCTGTCTCCCAGATATTTGCTGAGAACAATGCTGTCACACTTTTACTCTACTTTTAGGATTGGCAACTAGACATGGGTGGACACCTGGATGTTCGGGTCAGCAGGTTCAGCCAAACAGTTACAAAAATTTCTGGTTCTGGTGCCAGAACAGAACCCAGACCCGAACCTGGACCCCATCCACTTGAATGGGGCATGACAGGGCAGCAAACACGCTTCTAATCGGCGGTAAAATCATCACCGCTGGTCACCAGCCATGGTTCCCATGCTGTCAAAAGACAGCGGGAGCACGCAGCTGTAATAGAAGATATAAAGTTTACCTACTGTCACTGTTATCGGCTGATGAGACTACTGAGAGTCACAGGCTTTGGCTGATGAGAGAGTACTACACTCATCAACCTAAGCCTACTGCCACTAATAATAGCGAGAGCAGGAGCAGCTGAAGGAAGTATTCATCAGCCGGCGCCTGTGCTGTACATAAATATATATATATTTTTTAAAACGCATGGGTTCCCCTGTATTTTTGATAACCAGCCAGGGAAAACTCACAGCTGGGGGCTGCAATCCTCAGCTGTCAGCTTCAGCAAGGATGGTTATCAAGAATAGATGGGTTCCCAAAATAATTGGATACACGTCACTCTGTATTCAAGTAGGTGCTCGGAGAAGGATACCACTCCCTCAATACATAAACATCAAAAATTCCGGCACTCATATAATCTGCAAAAAATGGTTTATTCAAGTGAAGCAATCCAAAAATTCATAATGTTTTGGTCTTACATCTAGACCTTCATCAGACGGATTGCCATAGAAGGAAGGGAAAAATGTCCAAATGCAGTGTTAGGTGCGCAAAGGCAATGGGAGAAATTCCCTGTGAAAAGCGCTCTTCACAGGGAAATTCTCCTATTACCTTTGCGCACTGCATTTAGGCATTTTTCCCTTACTTTCATGGCAATCTGTCTGATGAGGGTCTAGATGTAAAACTGAAACATTCTGATTTTTTAAAATTATTTAAATAAATACTTAAAAATAATGGCGTGTGGTCATCTCTATTTTTGACAACCAGTCTTACTAAAGCAGACAGCTGGGGGCTGGTATTTTCAGGCTGGTAAGGGGCTATGGATATTGGTCCACAAGCCTTAAAATAGCAGCCCTCAACCGTCCAGAATAGGCACATCTAATTCTGGCGCTTTGCCCGTCTCTTCCCACTTGCCCAGTTGCAGTGGCATTTATATTTGTGGGGTTGATGTCACCTTTGTATTGTCCGGTGACATCAACCCCACAGCTTAGTAATGGGGAGGCATCGATGATTTTATCGCCGATCATAAGCAATGTTTGCCATGCTGTCATGCACATGACAGTGCGACAAACACCCGGTGTTCGGAGGGCCAAACCCAAACAGCAACACAGAATTCCTGATGAAGTCTATGTTCGGTGTCTGTGCCCGAAAAGTAGGTGTTCAGTATGGACGCCGAACTTTATTGTGCGAGTTAGTTACGAGTGAGTGCCCATCATTGGCTTGTATTACAGTATATATGGCTATATCAAGAAGTTATCCTATCTGGTTCTTTTTTAGGGCCATTATCTTTATCTATCTATATATGTTTTGTCTATTTTTGTTGGGGTTTAGGTTTTTAATGCTTAGCTAATAAATTGGGATTTAATATGTAAATTGTTTTAGATGGTTCTCACATTATCACATTTGGCACTAGAGGTTCAAAAATTCTACACAAGCTCAATTTGCATTTAATTGATTAACTGATCTCTAGTGATGATAGCTTGTTATTGTTAAGCTGGAACAATCCCTAACTGAAAAAAACACACTTTGCCATAGAGGGTATCTAGAGACTTGGCTCTCAGATGTGATTCAAAAGCATGATAATTTATTTGTTAATATAATCCAGAAAAAAAGAATCGTGTTAGTCTGTAATTCGAACTTCATCAGTCTGCAGTTAGATTTAAAAATGACCGCATATGCAGCCCTAAGAGAGTAGTGCGGTATCCACTACTATGTAGGAGAAGCGCATTAAAATATTGTCATTTTTTATTTGCTTTAAAAAAAAGTAATAATCATCACAAATCAGCAAGTAAGATGGACATACTGTATTTGTGCCTGTATTTGTAACGACACAAACAACACAGTAATCATATTATTTATGTGGATCAGTAAATGACATAAAAATGGTGATTGATATTGCTTTAGTATTAAACTCACAAAAAGTGTAATAAAAATGTGGCGCTGAGGCCATGATCACATGTACTATAAATTCAGCTTTTTTTCTGCATCTTTTTTTCTGCTCAATTCTATAGGTGATGGCACCACACGACGTAATAACAATTATTGTGTGTTATTTGCATTTCTTTCATGCATTTTCCCCTTTATTTGATAAGATTTTGATGCAGATATAAAACAGAGTTGTTAACCCCTTTTTAATACTACAGAAACACTTTAATTCTGCACTTAAAAATGCAATGGCATTATTTCATACTTATTTAAAAAGAAGCCTTTGATGAAAAAATGTAGCAAAACTGCAAAGTTCAGCAGCTTCTTTAGGCTATGTGCACACGTTGCGGATTTTGATGCGGATCTGCAGCATTTTTGGACGCGCAAAATTGCATCAAATCTGCAGTGTAGTGCACTACCACTGTTAGTCAATGGGAAATCCAGAATTGGTTTGCACATGCTGCGAAAAAATCTGCGCAAATTCGCAGTATTTTATTTTCAACAGCATGTCTATTTTTTTGCGGATCTGCAGCATTTCTGCACCCGTTGCCTTCCATTGAGTCAGTCAAATCCACAGCAAAAACTGCAGTTGTAGAAAGATTTGCGGTTTTGCTGTGGAGTTGCGAGAAACACTGCAGATCGGGAGGAGGAAGAGTGTGTGGGCGGAGACTATGTGCGTGGGCGGAAACTGTGTGTAAGCGGGTGTCTGTGTGTATCCGTGTGTGTCTACGGGTGTATGCACAGCTGTGTGTGTCTGTCTGTGTGTAGGCAGGCATCATCCAATAGGACTCCTAATCCCATCCGGCTATGTCTGCTACAGTGACAGCATTAGCTGATGATGGGACAGTAGTAGTCTCATCATCCGGCTACTGTGTTGAATAGTACAAAAAAGAACACAAACAGTACATACATATACACATACAGAACAGACATATACACATACAGTACATACTCACCAAACAGCTAATCCCCGATGCCCTCGATCGCCTGCAAAAAAAATAAAATAATAAACCAACAATATACTCCCTGTTCTGATGTAATCCATTTAATAATGATTGTCCCACGATGATCTCCCCTGTAGAACAGTGACATCGGGAAATGTGACCGCTTTACATGGGCCTTTGGCGATGTACTGACAGGAGATAATCCTCTGCAGTGTATCCCTCAACCACCAGGAGAGAGGTCACCTGAGTTCGTGCTGTCACCAGCAATGCTGAATGAGAAAATTCTCACTCAGCAGTGCCGTAAAGTGAGAAAACGAACGCCTCTGACCTCTTCAGTGATGCACTGCAGGAGCCATTGTCTCCTGTCAGGGCATCGCTGGAGGCCCAGTAGAACAGTGACATCTCCCAATGTCACTGTTCTACAGGGGAGATCATCGTGGGACACTCGTTATTAAATAGACTATATCGGAGCAGGGAATATTTGTGCTGGTTTATTATTTAATTTTTTTTAAGGAGAACGAGGGCGGCACATGGATTAGCTGTATAATAAATATGGGAAACTGGTGTTTTATTTCATTAAAATACTTTATTCTGGCTGTGTCTTTATTTAACCTATAACAACTATGGGATTAGTAATGGAGAGGTGTCTTATTGACACCTCTCCCTTACTAAGCTGGGCTTGATGTCACCTTACAATACAAAGGTGACATTAACCCCACAACTATTACCCCACTTGCCACCACTACAGGGCAGTGGGAAGAGAGAGGCTAAGTGTCGGATTTGGTGCCATTTCTGGGGTGGCTGAGAGCTGTTGTTTGTAGCCAGGGGGGAAATATCCATGGCCCCTTCCTAGGCTATTAATATCAGCCCGCAGCTGTCTGCATAGCCTTTTCTGGTTAATTATAGGGGATCTCACATCATTTTGGGGGGCTCCCTAATTGTAACAGCTAATAAAGGCAAAATAGACAGCTGTGAGCTGATATTAATAGCCTGGGAAGCTCCATGGGTATTACCCCCTTCCCAGGCTATAAACATCGGCCCCCCAGTCACCGGCTTTCCCTCTCTGGTTTGGCAAATTGCGCGAGAGCCCACTCCATTTTTTTTCTATTTTTTTAAATTAAACAGATGTTGCATTTAAGGCCTGGGTCACTCTTGCGAGAAACTTGCACGAGTCTCACACCTCAGTGCCTGGCACTGCCGCTTGCACTCGGGACCGGAGTGTGCAGCTGCATGTATTTCTATGCAGCAGAATGCTCTGGTTCCAAGTGTCGGCGGCAGTGCCAGGTATTGAGGTGCTAGACTCATGTGAGTTTCTTGCAAGTGTGACCCCGGCCTAACGCTGATTTTGTGTGTGTGTATTTAACTCTTTATGTACCATTTTATTATGTTTATTACTAAACATTGGGCTTGGTATTATCTACCTATCTATAGATCTATCTATCTATCTGTCTGTCTATCTATCTATCTGTTTATCTATAGATCTATCTATCTATAGATCTATAACGTTGCTGAGATGGGCTAATAAAAGTAGCTCCTGCTTTTTCCACTACTAATGGTGTGCTGCCTCCGTTTTTTGGATTTCTACATTTGAGGTTTGGTCTATGCCTGGGGGGCTCTGCACCCAAATCTATTTTTCTATTTTCACTTTTGTGTTTTTTGTGTTGCTCTAATACTTTTTCTATATAGAGCTATAGAAAGATAGATAGATAGATAGATAGATAGATAGATAGATAGATAGATAGATAAAAACACACACACAAAATCTGCGATAGGCCGGGGTCACACTTGCGAGAAACTCGCACAAGTCTTGCACCTCAGTGCACAGCACTGCCACTGGCACCTGGACCAGAGTGTTCTGCTGCATAGAAATACATGCAGCCACACACTCCAGTCCCGAGTGCCAGCGGCAGTACCGTGTATTGAGGTGCGAGACTCGTGCGAGTTTCCCGCAAGTGTGACCCCCAGCCTTAAACGCAATATCTGTTTAATTTAAAAAAAATAAAAAAAGAATGGTGTAGGCTCCTGTGCAATTTTCTGCACCAGAGAGGGAAAGCCAGTGACTGGGGGCCGATGTTTATAGCCTAGGAAGGGGTTACTACTCATGGAGCTTCTCAGGCTATGAATATGAACCCACAGCTGTATATTTAGCCTTTACTGGCTATTAGATTAGGGGGACCCCCAAAAAAAGCAACGTGGGGTCCCCCTATAATTAATAGTCAGAAAATGCTATGCAGACAGCTGATATTGATAGCCTAGGGGCGATGGATATTGCCCCCCCACCCAGCTACAAAACACCAGCTCTCATCTGCCCCAGAAATGGCGGATCGCTAAGATGTGCCAATTCCAGCACCTAGTCTGTCTCTTCCCACTGCCCTGTAGTGGTGGCATATAGGGTAATATTTGTGGGTTTGATGTCATTTTTGTACTGTAAGGTGACATCAAGCCTGGCTTAGTAATGGAGAGGCGTCAATAAGATACCTATCCATTACTAATCCTATGGTTGTTAAGGGGTTAAATAAACACACAGCCAGAATAAAGTCATTTAAAGAAATAAAACACCACAGTTTCCTATCTTTATTGTACTTCTAATTCCTGTGACACCCTCGATCACCTGTAAAAAAAAATATAGTAATAAACCAGCACAAATACTCTCTGTTCCGACGTAATCCATTTAATAACGACTGTCCCACGATGATGTCCCCTATAGAGCTGTCACATCAGGAGATTTGAGTGCTCTACTTGGCGTCCAGTGACACACTGACTGGATATAATGGCTCCTGCAGTGCATCACTGAGGGTTTACTGGAGTTCATGCTCTCACTTTACGACAACGCTGCATGAGAATTTTCCCACACAGCGGTGTCGCTGGTGACAGCATGAACTCCCGTGACCTCTGACAGCGGAGTGATCCACTGTGGGTTTTTTTTTACAGTTGAACACAGTAGCCGGATGATGGGATTACTACTGACCCATCATTGGCTAGTTGTCACTGTAGCAGGCATACCCAGATGGGACTAGTAGTCCCATTGGATGATGTCTGCCTACATACAGACATGCACACACCCGCAGACTCCTTCACACACATATACACAGACATCCGCAGACAGACACGCACATCTTCTCCGCACACATATAGTCTCCGCCCACACACTCTTCCTCCTCCCGATCTGCAGTGTTTCTCGTACCCAACTCCACAGCAAAACTGCAGATCTTTTTAAACCTGCAGTTTTGCTGCAGATTTGCGTGACTCAATGGTAGTCAATGGGTCAATCCGCAAAAAGAATTGCACACACTAATTCTCAATTTCCCATTCACTAACAATGGTGGTGCACTACACTGCGGATTTGATGCAATTCCACACTACCAAAAACGCTGCTGAAACGCATCAAAATCCACAACGTGTGCACATAGCCTTAGACTCACCAAGGGTGGAGATTTCATGAAATCACATCCACTTTGTTTAGGCATTTAGACAATTTTTACATGTGGTGTAAATGCTGCATTTTTTCTGCTTTTTTTTGCACAGAAATTCTGCTGTGTTTAACTGTCGACGCGAAGTGGATATGACTTCATGAAAACTGTGCCCTGTGGTCTAAAGATGCTGCTGAAATGTGCGGTCTTGGTGCTTTTATTTCTCTGAAGGCTTTTATGTGCAGCTTTAAAAATACGCATGTAACAAACTGCAGATACTTTTTTAAGTGCAGAATGGTGACCTCACCGCAGTTCATCATCCTGACTCACAGAGAAGCGTGGGAATGCAGCCTCAGTGATCTGTAATAACCTAGATGACACCACGACTAGTCACTGAGGCTACGCTTGCAGCACCTAATTTTCCCGTGGTTTTCAGCCTGGATGGTCACATCATAGCACCTATCATTGTAAAGCACCTATCGCAAACATGAATTATGATGTAGGCCATCTTCACTTCAGACAGGTGAGGGATATGGTTGTTTATCTTTTTTTTTACAAGGGACAAGGGCGGCAATGTAATTGGTGTAAAGCGAGTATAACTTTGTTAGTTTTAAATAAATTTGTAAAACAGGATGTGGATTTTTATTTCAAATAAAAGTTTTTATTATGTGTGTTTTTTTATTTACAATATGACTATTGGGTTAGTAATGGATAGGTGTCTTATAGATATCCATAACCCCTTACTAGTCTGAGAATACCAGCCCCCAGATGTCTGCTTTAGCTTGGCTAATTGTCAAGAATGGGGGCCTTTGCGTCATTTTTTTTAAATTATTTGTTTAAATAATTTTTTAAAATGGAGTGGGACCCCTTTATTCTTTATAACCAGCCATGACAAAGCTGACAGCAAAGGATTGTAGCCTGCAGCTACCTGTCTTAGCAGAGCTAATAATAAAAAATAGAATAAAGCCTAAGTCTTTTTTTCAAAATTTAATTTATAGCACAGGCACCGGCTGATGAATACTCCCATCAGCGGCACCTGCTCTGGATATTATCAGAGACAGTAGGTGTAGGCTGATATAGTATTTACATCAGCCGACACCTCTGTGTCTGGCAGTAAACATTTTACCACCGGTCACAGCTGCTGGCTGATTCTGTCATCTGACAGTGAGGGAACAGCAGCACTCTGACTGCTGGTAATAATCTTTCTGTCGATCAGAGCTCCCAGTGTTTCTCACAGTGTGGGAAACAATCATTGTTCGGAGTGCTGAACAGTAGGTGTTTGGTACGGACCCCAAACTTTACTGTTTGGTTTGTCCATCACTAATGGGGCTGCACCAGATGTTTTACCCAATGTGTTTCTGGCTGTGCAAACCATGGTGGTAGGGGTATTGGCAGTGTTAGTAGCATTCTAAGCCAAGCAAATCTGAAGGCAAAAATCAGTCATGGGAGCAAAGAGCTCATGTAATTTTCCACATAAAAGCAAATGTCTGCTGAATCAGTGATGACATGTTTTCACCTTCCAGAACAGGCCAGTTTTACAAACTGACCTCTGTCAGTTTATGAGGACATAACTCTGGAATGCTTCAATGGATCCCACTGATTCTGAGATTATTTTCTCATGACATATTGTACTTCATGATAGTGGTAACATTTATTTGATATGACTTGTGTTTATTTGTGAAGAAATGGAAATTTGGTGGAAATTTTGAAAATTTCGCAAGTTCAAATTTTTTATTTTTATGCTCTTAAATCAAAGAGTAATATTGCACAAAATAGTTAATAAGTAACATTTCCCACATGTCTACTTTACATTTACACAATTTTTCAAACAAAATTTTTTATTGTTAGGAAGTTATAAGGGTTAAAAGTTGACAAGCGATTTCTCATTTTTACAACAAAAATTTAAAAACTATTTTTTTAAGGACCACCTTACATTTGAAGTGACTTTGAGAGGCCTATGTGATAGAAAATACCCAAAAGTGAAACCATTCTAAAAACTGCACCCATCAGCGTCCTCAAAACCACAATCAAGAAGTTTATTAACCCTTCAGGTGCTTCACGGGAATTTTTGGAATGTGGAAGGAAAAAAATAAACATTTACTTTTACAAAACTTTTAATTTAGACCTAATTTTTTTTACTTTTGCAAAGGTAAAATGAGAAAATGAACCATACTATTTATTGAACAATTTATTCTGAGCATGTCAGTACCTCATATGTGCGGGAAATCTACTGCTTAGGCACCAGGAAGGGATCGAAAAGGAAGCAGCGCCATTTCACTTTTTGAATGTAAAATTTGCTGGCATTATTAGCGGATGCCATGTCATGTTTGGAGAGCCCCTGATGTGCTTAAACAGTGGAAAAAACCCATAAGTTAATATATTTTGGAAACTAGACCCCTTAGGGATCATATTTAGATGTGTATTGAACACCTTGAACCCAAAGGTGCCTCACAGATGTTTATAACATAGAGCCGTGAAAATAAAAAAGATCAAATTTTTCCCAGATAAATCTTTTTAGCTCCATATTTTGCATTTTCATAAGGGTAAAAGTAGAAATTGCTCAATATAATTTGTGGTGCTATTTCTTATGAGTGCACAGATACCCAAAATGTGGAGGAAATCAAATGTTTGGGTGCACGGCAGGGCTTGAAAGGGAGCGCCATTTGACTTTTTGAATCTAAAATGTATTGGACTAGTTAGCTGATGCCATGTTGTGTTTGGAGAGCCCCTGACGTGCCTAAACATTGAAAGCCCCCAACAAGTGACAACTAGTGTTGAGCGATACCTTCCGATATCGGAAAGTATCGGTATCGGAAAGTATCGGCCGATACCGTCAAAGCATCGGATCTAATCCGATACCGATACCCGATCCCAATGCAAGTCAATGGGACGAAAATATCGGAATTAAAATAAACCCTTTCTTTCCTTGTAGGTTAATTCTACATGAAGGAAAACAACTAAGAATAATGTAGGATGTATTTGGGGAGGTGGCGGAGACATTAAAGGCACAGAGGTTTGTTTAGCCCAATCAAATAGAATAGCAGGATTTTTATTTTTTTTTATGACGTTCGGCGTTAGAAAGATTTTGACTGTTATTTTTTTTTATTTTATTTTGTCAGATATTGATGTTTCACTACTTCCACGCCCTTCACCTTCTTTTTTACTTCTCCCACACTTTCTTCTTCATTATCCTCATCATCAGCTTCTTTGACATCAACTTCTTCACCTTATTCATCTTCTTCTTCATCTTCTACCTATTATTTTTTTTGTTACATTGTTCATATTCTTTTTATTTTACTATTATCTTATTCATATTCTACTTCTTCATCATATTCTTATTTGTGACAGGCATTCCCGTAGTTGTTATCTATAAAAGTTTGAAGATTACACCTTCCGTTCTGCCTGTCACAAAACAGTTACATTTGTCCGCCTTCAGTTTGGCCTGCAGCATCAGGCTTTATCCAGGGGCACCACGAGGAGGAACGGACTCACCCCTATACACTGCTTAGTCTTCTTCTGCTTATAATTTAGATAATATCTTTTGCTCTGATATTTAGTCTTATGCTTAATGTTCTTCTGCTCTTTGTTCTGCAGCCTCTTGTTCTTCTGCTTCTCGGTCTTCCAGGTCGTCGTTGTCTCCAGGGTCGTCGTCTCCGGGGTCGTCGTCATCGGGGAGGTCTTCAGGGTCATCGTCTCCAGGGTCGTCGTCATCACGGTGGTTGTCGTCTCCGGGGTCGTCGTCATCGGGGTGGTCTTCAGGGTCATCGTCTCCAGGGTCGTCGTCATCACGGTGGTTGTCGTCTCTGGTGTCGTCGTCATCTTAGGGGTGGTCTTCCGGGTCATCGTGTTTAGTCTCTTGAACTTGGAAATGTAGCAAAAGGTACAAGAAGGCTGAGAAAATGCCGAGA